>NC_080065.1:171805369-174205369 GCF_949987535.1 Balaenoptera acutorostrata
CCACCCTAACTTCACTGCCCCCCTGCTCCAGGCCACAGGTATCTCTCCCAGGAGCCCCCACCCCAGCTTCTCCCCTGCCCCTGCTCCCAGCCCTTCCCACTCCTGGACAGACCAGGTTGAGCAGGGGAATGGACAGTATTGACAGAGACCTGCTGCGTAACTCTAGGCAGGTCCCTGGCTCTCTCTGGTTGCCAAAGACTTTTTCAGTTTTGAATGGTGGAAACTCAACACTGTTGGTCTACCATGTTGTATGTTCCAGGAGATGTCAGAGAGTGCTGGGGCAAGCGTGGTGTCCTTAGTCCCTGTAAAGGCATTTTGTAGAGTGCTGGGCTGTGCTTGGGCATTTAGCACATGTTAGACATGTAGGAGCCATGTCAAGGCATGCTGGGACATGTTGTGTCATGTTGGGGTGTGTCTAAGCACATAGGGTTGTGTCTTTGGGGTCTGCCTTTGCTCTACTCTGTGCTACAGCCTGATCTGGTCCCCCCCACCTCCCCCTTCCTCCCTGTTCCTCTGTTCATTGTCCCATTCCAAGCTATACTGGGCTTGGAGGAGAAATGTAGACCCCTCCCTGGGAGCCTCCAGCCCCCACCAAAAGTCCTTCCCTCCCCCTCTCCATGTTCTATCTCTCATGTCAGCCACCATCATACCCAAGGATATGTTTTTCTACAGCGTCCTGAATCCCTGGCTGGGTGAGTAACTGTGAGTGAAGTGGGTGAGGACAACCTTGGGGGCCCAGGGGAAGGTGCTGCCCTTGCCCACTCCCCGTGGCTGCCTCTGCTAGGGGATGGGCTCCTGCTGAGTGCCGGTGACAAGTGGAACCACCACCGACGCCTGCTGACACCTGCCTTCCACTTCGAGATTTTTGAAGCCGTGTCTGAAGATTTTCACCAAAAGTGCAGACATCATGCATGTGAGTTTCTTGAACTCCGGGTCCCAGCTGGAGCCTTAGGAAAGGGGGAGTGGGCTTACACACATATGGTCTGGAATCCTGGCTCTGCTGGATGGCTTTGGGAGTCACTGATTTTCCTCTCCAAGCCTCAGTTTCCTCATCTGTAAAATCGGGATAATAATCCCTTCTTTTCTTTTTTTAAAATATTTATTTATTTATTTATTTATTTTTATTTGGTTGCACCAGGTCTTAGTTGCAGCAGGTGGGCTCCTTAGTTGCGGCTCGCCAGCTCCTTAGTTGTGGCACAAGAACTCTTAGTTGCAGCATGCATGTGGGATCTAGTTCCCTGACCAAGGATCGAACCCTGGCCCCCTGCATTGGAAGCGCAGAGTCTTATCCATTGCGCCACCAGGGAAGTCCCAATAATCCCTTCTTAAAGAGTGATCAAGATGATGTAGTGCAATCATGTTCCTGGCACATAGTAGGTGCTCAGAAGGCTTTAGTTTCTAGTCTGCTTCATGGAAGCTCTGTAAATTCAGGACAGAAATGATGAAGATTGCGTAGTAGTTCTTTCTGCATTAGGTACCACCTTAAAACTCATGGACTCGAAAGAATTAGTGTTTATTATCGTTCATGAGATGATGGGTCAGTTGAGTCATTCTTCTCATCCTGGCTGGAATTACTCATGTGTTCGTGGTCATGGATGGGTTCCGTAGACAGCTCTGCTGATCCAGGTTCAGCTTTGGCACATGTTTGGGGCTCGGCTAGCTGTCAGCTGGTTTAGGATGGCCTTGGTGGGACAATGGACTCCTGTATTTGTCTCTCATCTTCCAGTAGGCTAGCCTGGGCTTGACTGCATGGTGGAGGCTGGGCTCCAAGAGAATGAGCAGAAACATGCAGTACCTCTTGAAGCCTGGTGTCAGAACTAGCACACCATAGTTTCCACCTCCTGTTGACCAAAGCAAGTCCCAGCTCAGCTCAGATTCAAGAGAAACAGGTTCCACCTCCTAATGGAAGAGCTGAAAAATCTCACTGCAAAGAGTGAGGGTAAAGGGAAGGATAAAGAAATGGGGACATTTTTGCAATTGTCTACCACTATGATAATGATGAAGATGATGATGGTAGTTAACAATTATTTAACACTTACTCTATATCAGAAATAGTGGGCCAAGTCCATGGCATGTGTTGTCTAATTTATTTTCACAGTCCTATGAAGTAGAGATGATTGTCATTGCCATATTAAGGATGATGAAATGGAAGGTCAGAGAGGTTAGGGAACTTGCTGAAGATTGCTCATTAGTAAGTGAGTTGTGCGTGGTGGAGCAGGAATTCTAACTTGGTTTGTCCAACACCAAAGCAGGTCATCTTAACTGCTACTAAAATTTGACAGTGGAAAGGCCAAATGGAAAGCAATGAGGTGACCAAGGGCACACAGAACATAAGAGGCAGAGCTGGACCTTGAAACCAGGTCTCCTGACTACCAGCTGTGGGGTCTTCATGTCTTGATAGTAACAGCTTCCACTCCCACTCAAGCCTTGTCTTCCCTGGGGATAGGTGCTTGGGGCAGAGGACCAAGAGGCCGGGTCTGGGGGAGTCCATCCAGGTGGTTGAGATTGGGGAAGGGCTCAGGAGGGGGAAGTCTCAGCCCCAGCTCTGCCCTCTTCTTTGTCCAGGCCAAGTGGCAGTGCCTGGCTTCAGAGGGCAGCACTCATCTGGACATGTTTGAACACATCAGCCTCATGACCCTGGACAGTCTGCAGAAATGTGTCTTCAGTTTCGACAGCAATTGCCAGGAGTAAGTCTCAGCCCAGGGCCTGGGAACATGAGCCATAGACCCAAGGGAGTAGATGGGGGAGGGAGGACTGACCAGGGCAATCAGAAGGGCCTTCCTGGAGGAGGTGGGTCAGAGCTGTTGAAGGACAGGGAAGGGGAAAGAAAAGGAGCTATGCTTTCAGGTAGGTAGAACTGTTTGATAAAGGCCAGGAGGCTAGGATGAGCAGAACATGTGTAACAGTGAGGAGACGCCTTGGGTATGAGGCTGGAGGAATGGGCAGGGTTATATCTTAAGGACATTCTGAAGTAGGACAAAGAGGATATGAACTTTATCCTGATGTTTCCAGGAAGCCACAGAAGGTCTTTGACCAGATGAGAGTTGTGGTCAAAGCTGAGCTTGAACATCTGACTTGAGAGAAGACTGATTGTTGTGTAGACACAGGATGCGAGAAGACCACAGAGGGGAGGAAACTTGAGCTTGGTGGAGAAAATGTGGCAGATTTGGGGGAAACTGAGAAAGAAAGGCAGGTCCAGATGTTGTGTGGGAGAGCGGAGAGATGAGCATGATTCCCAAGCTCTGCTCTGAGATTTAGGACATGAGGCAGTTCACAGAGATGGGAGGCAGAGAGAGAAACATGATTGAAGGGCACTCTTTTCTGGATGGGATGTGGTGCTGGGTTACTGACTGGAAGTCAGAGATCATGAAGGGAGGCAACAGCTTAAAATATGTGAAGCCCAGAAACAAGGAGCTTCCTCCTATCAGGGTTCCCAAGACTTCCTATCAGGAAACAGAGTCTCTAAGAACAGATGGCCCACAGATATACAATACTGCTTCTTAAGGCTCTCTCTGATCTGACCCCGTAGGAACCCAGCGAATATATTGCTGCCATCTTGGAGCTCAGTGCCCTTGTGATGAAACGGACCGAGTAGATCTTCCTGCACATGGACCTCCTGTACTACCTCACCCGCGATGGGCAGCACTTCCATAGGGCCTGCGACCTGGTGCACGACTTCACAGAGGCTGTCATCAGGGAGCGGCATTGCACTCTCATTAGTCAGTGTTCCCAAGACTTCCTCAAGGCCAAGGCTAAGGCCGAGACTTTGGACTTCATTGATGTGCTCCTGCTGGCCAAGGTAGGCTTCTCTGGGATCTAAATTCAAGAGATAGACTGGACCTTGTTTTCAAATGTCAGGTCAAAGAACTTGGACTTGATCCAGAGAGTGCTAGGGGGTCATAGAGGGTGCTTGAGGAAAGGAGGGACAGGTCAGAGAGAAGTTTTAGATGTGACTGTGTTGAAGGCTGTCTGGAAGGAGTAAACAGGAGGCAGGAGACTAGGGAGGAGTCCTGTGGGGTGGACTCTGGAGATGAAGAGGGAAGAATCCTACTTGGATGATGGAGCTTCAGGGACTATCTCAGGTTAGGCTCAGGTGTCCCCAGAACTGGTGTGATTTGGGGGATCTTGCTTTCTCTCCAGGATGAAGATGGGAAAGAACTGTCAGATGAGGACATCCGAGCTGAGGCTGACACCTTCATGTTTGAAGGTGAGGGTCCCAATGTGGGACTACAGAATAGGCAGGGGTCTCTTCATCCCAGGGACTTGGCAAGTGGGCCCTGGATCACCCCATCTTGCCCATCCTTCCCACCGTCTTTGTGGGGGGTGGTGGTGGAGGGGGGCTTAACATGGTGCTGTCCACCCTCTGGTGCTGAAGTAGCCCAGAGACCCAAGCCTGTCTGGCTGCCCCTCAGGCCATGACACCACAGCCAGTGGCCTCTCCTGGGTCCTGTACAACCTTGTAAAGTACCCAGAATACCAGGAGCACTGTCAGCAGGAGGTACGAGAGCTCCTGAGGGACCGTGAGCCTAAAGAGATTGAATGGTGAGTGCAGGTCCTCATGGTCTGTTCCTGAACCCTTCTCATTGTCTCTGCTCCCCAGCTGGGATAGTGGAAAGATCTTTTTGTTGATTCTGTCATTATTGCTTAGTGGGAATAGGAGCAGAGCCCAGAGGCAGGGTCTGATACCCAGTCTGAATAGCAGGTGAAAGTTTGTAGTCTTTTGGGACAGAAAGATCTGAGTGTCCACATTAATGCCCCGCTAACTTGCTATGTGACTTTAATAAAATCAGTTCCCTTATCTGAATACCATTTTCCTCCTCTATAAATTGGGGGTGGGGTGGGGAATCTCTCCCCTACAGTGCTATTTGGAGTATTGTGACAATATGTGTAGAACAGTTGCCACCCAATACATGTTCAGTATATGAAATACTTTTCCCCTCTCTGGCTTTTCTGCCTTTGGTGTTCCCCCAGAGACCCTCATTTCCCTTAATTTTTGCTCTTTTCTCTAATTCCCACTTAATAGTCTATTCCAGGGATTCACAAGAGATCTTTGGGGGTAAAAAAGTCATCCATCTTTTTGTTCAGTAAACATGTCTACACCGCCTGCCCTTTCCCAGCTCAGTGTCTAGTCCCATTGGAGTCCTACATGGGCAAGGCTGGGGCACAGAGGAAAGGAGATGAGGTTTGCTAGTAAAAAAGTGAATAAGAATTCACCACTCTGGGTGTGTGTAGTGGACAGTGCCCAAGCCAAGGGGATAGCTTGTGCAAAGGCCAGGATGGAGGCATGCAGAAGTGAGCCTGGAATGTTTGGGAGGAAGTAAAAGTGGCTGGTTCCCTGTGAAATATGCAGTGTGATGATCAGAGGGGCCCCCAATAAGGCTGGAGCTAGTAATGGAAGCCCTTCTTGGAATGCTTTGGAAACCATGTTAAGAGTTTTCAAAGGTGTCAGTTCAAGTACTTTGGCGAGCCAATATTGGATAAAAGATAAAAATGGGCAGGGATGCTGCCATTAGGGGAGTGTCACATTGGGCAGAAATGGTCAGGCAGCAGTGGCCCACTGTGCTCAGTCATTGGCTGTGGGCTGCCCAGGAAAGTGTGGACTTGGCTTGAATGCTACAGCAGAGCCCAGAGACCCTATAGCTGGAGGCTATCAGCTAATAGCTCTCCTTGCAGCTGTACAGCAAGTTCGTTCTTGAAGGGAGATCCATGACTAAAGTAGGAGGGTAATGGAGAGCCATGGGAGATGCTTGAGCAGGGGATGGTCAGGTCAGATATGAGTATTAGAAATAACTCTTTGCAGCTACAGGGGCAAACTGGAGGGGATGAGCTCCAGTCTGGGGGTCCAGGGGTAGATTCTGGGCCAAGGACTGAAGGATGAAGAGGAAGTACTGGGCTGGACAAACGTTTTGGAAGTCGTGTCCTCGACTGCAAGGCTTTGCTCAGCACAGGAGTCGTGTGAGGTGGAAAAATGTTTTTGTGCTTCTCCCAACTTCAAAAAAATTATGCACTTGGTTAAAATCCAAACAGCATGGAGGGGTTTACAATGAATATAAGCCTCCCATCAACTCCCCCCACCAGCTTTACTGAGATATAATTGATGTATAGCATTATGTAAGTTTAAGGTGTACAACATGATGATTTGATATATGTATATATTGCAAAATGATTACAATAAGGGTAGTTAACACATCCATCACCTCACATAAGCCTCTGTCATATGCCAGCGTCCCAATCCCATCCCTTCCTTCAATGGTTTCCTGTGTCCTTCCAGATGTTTTTCAGTCTATCCCTACATTTATCTGTTCACAGTCTCTCTCACCTTTCTCATTCATTCTGTCTTGTCTCTCTATAACCGAGAGTATATACAGAGCATTCAGGCGTGCACGTTGACAATATAACTTCAAGATCCTTTTTTTTTTAAGTTTTGGAAAATTAAATTTGAATTGCAAAGTCAATAATGAGAATAGGTTTTGTTTTTTTTTTGCACAAAATGAAACATCCTGCATAAGATTAAGTTATTACAGTTTAATATAAATACACATACACAAACATTTGGTCACTTGTTCTTTTCACTCAATAATGTGCCTTAGAGCTCCTTCTCTCTGAGTGCTGCATAGCATTGCTTAAGCCAGGCAGCTTCTGCTGGGGACATTTATGTAAACATTTTCAATTAGAACAGATATTGCCAAATTGCCTTTTGGTGTCTCTGTACTGATTTACCCTGCATGGTGTGATAGGACTAGTTGATCCCTATATTCACCTTTTCCATAGTTGTATAGTATCCCACCATATGAATGTACCATAATTTATTTAAACATTCCCTCATCAGTGGACATGTGTATAGTTTTCTAGCCTTTTGCTATAATAAACATGACGTAGTGAACATTCATTTTGCTTATATGTGTGGACATGTCTCTAGGACAAATTCCTAGAAGTGGTATTGCTGGATCAAAGACCATTTGAATTTTGCAATTTAATAGCTCTTGGCAAATTCACTCCTACAGATTTTGAGAGTGCTAATTTCCTTGTATCCTCACTGATAGTGTGCATTATAAAACTTAAAAATTTGCTTTCTGTTAGGTGAAATATAATACTTTGTTATTTTAGTGAACATCACTTTAAATATGGGTAAAGTTGAGCGCTGTTATCACATTTGACCAACCCTGCATATTTATTTTTCTGTGGAAGGTCAGTTTGCATAGTTTGCCCTTTTCACTTTGAGTTTTTTCCTTACTGACTCATAAGAACTTTTTATTTCTTTTTATTTTATTATTATATTTTTTTGGGCGGCGCGGCATGTGGGATCTTAGTTCCCCGACCAGAGATTGAACCCGTGCCCCCTGCATTGGAAGGGCAGAGTCTTAACCACTGGACCACCAGGGAAGTCCTTATAACAACTTTTTTAAAAAACTGAAGTATAGTTGATTTACAACGTTGTGCCAATCTCTGCTGTACAGCAAAGTGACTCAGTTTTACACATATATACATTCTTTTAAAAACATTTTCTATTATGCTTTATCCCAGGAGATTGGATATAGTTCCCTGTGCTATACAGTAGGACCTTGTTGTTTATCTAAGAACTTTTTAAATATAAAGAAAATTAGTCCTTTTCAGTTATGCAAGAATTTTTCCCCAGATCATCTTTTGACTTTATTTGGTTTTCGTTCATTTATTTTTTTTTTAATTAATTTATTTTTTATTTTTGGCTGTGTTGGGTCTTCGTTTCTGTGCGAGGGCTTTCTCCAGTTGCGGCAAGCGGGGGCCACTCTTCATCGCGGTGCGCGGGCCTCTCACTGTCGTGGCCTCTCTTGTTGCGGAGCACAGGCTCCAGACACGCAGGCTCAGTAGTTGTGGCTCACGGGCGTATTCGCTCCGCGGCATGTGGGATCTTCCCAGACCAGGGCTCAAACCCGTGCCCCCTGCATTGGCAGGCGGATTCTCAACCACTGCACCACCAGGGAAGCCCTCGTTCATTTATTTGTAGTCAGATTTATTAATTTTTTTTTTTACAGCTTCTGTGTGTGTGTGTGTGTGTGTGTGTGTGTGTGTGTGTGTGTGTGTGTGTGTTTTAAATCGTGCTAGGAAAAAGCCTTTCATACTCTAAGACTACAACATAAAACTCTTGGGAATTGCCTGGCGGTCCAGTGGTTAGGACTCCGAACTTTGGTGGTCCAGTGGTTAGGATTCTGTGCTTCCACTGTTGAGGGCCCGGGTGAGGGCCCAGGTTCAATCCCTGGTTGCAGAAATGAGACCCTGCAAGCCGCGAGGAGCAGCCAAAAAAAAAAAAAAAGTAAAACTCTTGCTTGTTTTCCTCTTCTGGATTAATTTATTTATTTAAAAATATATTATACAAAATTTATTTTTATTTATTTAATGTTGTTATTATTTTTATATTTAATCCTTTCCTCCATATAAAATCTATATTGGTATAAGTACTGAGGAAGGAATTTATATTTTTCTCCAGATTGCTAACTAATTGTCCCCAAAGAATTCTTTTTTTAACATCTTTATTGGAGTATAATTGCTTTACAATGTTGTGTTAGTTTCTGTTGTATAACAAAGTGAATCAGCTATATGTATACATGTATCCCCATAACTCCTCCCTCTTGTGTCTCCCTCCCACGCTCCCTATCCCACCCCTCTAGGTGGTCACAAAGCACCGAGCTGATCTCCCTGTGCTATGCAGCTGCTTCCCACTAGCTATCTGTTTTACATTTGGTAGTGTATATATGTCCATGCCACTCTCTCACTTTGTCCCAGCTTACCCTTCCCCCTCCCTGTGTCCTCAAGTCCATTCTTTACGTCTGTGTCTTTATTCCTGTCCTGCCTCTAGGTTCTTCAGAATCTTTTTTTTTTTTTTTTTAGATTCCATATATATGTGTTAGTATACAGTATTTGTTTTTATCTTTCTGACTTACTTCACTCTGTATGACAGACTCTAGGTCCATCTACCTCACTACAAGTAACTCAATTTCATTTCTTTTTATGGCTGAGTAATATTCCATTGTATATATGTGCCACATCTTCTTTATCCATTCATCTGTGAGTGGACACTTAGGTTGCTTCCATGTCCTGGCTATTGTAAATAGAGCTGCAATGAACATTGTGGTACATGACTATCTTTGAATTATGGTTTTCTCGGGGTATATGCCTAGTAGTGGGATTGTTGGATTGTATGGTAGTTCTAATTTTAGTGTTTTAAGGAACCTCCATACTGTTCTCCATAGTGGCTGCATCAATTTACATTCTCACCAACAGTGCAAGAGGGTTCCCTTTTCTCCACACCCTCTCCAGCGTTTATTGTTTGCAGATTTTTGATGATGGCCATTCTGACTGATGTGAGGTGATACCTCATTGTAGTTTTGATTGGCATTTCTCTAATGATTAGTGATGTTGAGCATTCTTTCATGTGTTTGTTGGCAATCTGTTTATCTTCTTTGGAGAAATGTCTATTTAGGTCTTCTGCCCATGTTTGGATTGGGTTGTTTGTTTTTTTGATATTGAGCTGCATGACCTGCTTGTACATTTTGGAGATTAATCCTTTGTCATTTGCTTCCTTTGCAAAGATCTTCTCCCATTCTGAGGGCTGTCTTTTCATCTTGTTTATGGTTTCCTTTGCTGTGCAAAAGCTGTTAAGTTTCATTAGGTCATATTTGTTTATTTTAGTTTTTATTTCCATTTCTTTAGGAGGTGGGTCAAAAAGGATTTTGCTGTGATTTATGTCACGGAGTGTTCCGCCTATGTTTTCATCTAAGAGTTTTATAGTGTCTGGCCTTGCATTTAGGTCTTTAATCCATTTTGAGTTTATTTTTGTGTATGGTGTTAGGGAGTGTTCCAATTTCATTCTTTTACATGTAGCTGTCCAGTTTTCCCAGCACCACTTATTGAAGAGGCTACCGTTTCTCCATTGTATATTCTTGCCTCCTTTATCAAAAATAAGGTGACCATATGTGCGTCAGTTTATCTCTGGGCTTTCTATCCTGTTCCATTGATCTATATTTCTGTTTTTGTGCTGGTACCATACTGTCTTGATTAGTGTAGCTTTGTAGTATAGTCTGAAGTCAGGGAGACTGATTCCTGCAGCTCCGTTTTTGTTTCTCAAGATTGGCTATTCGGGGTCTTTTGTGTTTCCATACAAATTGTGAAATGTTTTGTTCTAGTTCTGTGAAAAATGCCATTGGTAGCTTGATCGGGATTGCATTGAATCTGTAGATTGCTCTGGGTAGTATAGTCATTTTCCCAATGTTGATTCTTCCAATCCAAGAACATGGTATATCTCTCTATCTGTTTGTAACATCTTTAATTTCTTTCGTCAGTGTCTTATAGTTTTCACCATACAGGTCTTTTGTCTCCTTAGGTAGGTTTATTCCTAGGTATTTTATTCTTTTTGTTGCAATGGTAAATGGGACTGTTTTCTTAATTTCACTTTCAGATTTTTCAACATTAGTGTATAGGAATGCAAGAGATTTCTGTGCATTAATTTTGTATCTTGCTACTTTATCAAATTCATTGATTAGCTTTAGTAGTTTTCTGGTAGCATCTTTAGGATTCTCTATGTATAGTATCATGTCATCTGCTAAGAGTGACAGTTTTACTTCTTCTTTTCTGATTTGGATTCCTTTTGTTTCTTTTTCCTCTCTGATTGCTTTGGCTAAAACTTCCAAAACTATGTTGAATAACAGTGGTGAGAGTGGAGAACCTTGTCTTGTTCCTGATCTTAGTGGAAATGGTTTCAGTTTTTCACCATTGAGAACGATGTTGGCTGTGGGTTTGTCATATATGGCCTTTATTATGTTGAGGAACGTTCCCTCTGTGCCTACTTTCTGGAGAGTTTTTTTTATCATAAATGGGTGTTGAATTTTGTCAAAAGCTTTTCCTGAATCTATTGAGGTGATCATATGGTTTTTTCCTTTCAACTTGTTAATATGGAGTATCACAGTGATTGATTTGCGTATAATGAAGAATCCTTGCATTCCTGGGATAAACCCCACTCGACCATGGTGTATGATCCTTTTAATGTGCTGTTGGATTCTGTTTGCTAGTATTTTGTCGAGTATTTTTGCCTCTGTGTTCATCAGTGATATTGGCCTGTAGTTTTCTTTTTTTGTGACGTCTTTGTCTGGTTTTGGTATCAGGGTGATGGTGACTTCGTAGAATGAGTTTGGGAGTGTTCCTCCCACTGTTATATTTTGGAAGAGTTTGAGAAGGATAGGTGTTAGCTCTTCTCTAAACGTTTGATAGAATTCGCCTGTGAAGCCATCTGGTCCTGGGCTTTTGTTTGTTGGAAGTTTTAAAATCACAGTTTCAATTTCAGTGCTTGTGATTGGTCTGTATATCTTTTCTCTTTCTTCCTAGTTGAGTCTTGGAAGGTTGTGCTTTTCTAAAAATTTGGCCATTTCTCCCAAGTTGTCCATTTGATTGGTGTATAGTTGCTTGTAGTAATCTCTCATGATCTTTTGTATTTCTGCATGTCAGTTGTTACTTCTCTTTCATTTCTAATTCTATTGATTTGAGTCTTCTCCCTTTTTTTCTTGATAAGTCTGGCTAATGGTTTATCAGTTTTGTTTATCTTCTCAAAGAACCAGCTTTTAGTTTTATTGATCTTTGCTATCATTTCCTTCACTTCTTTTTCATTTATTTCTGATCTGATCTTTATGATTTCTTTCCTTCTGCTAACTTTGGTTTTTTTTTTTTCTGTTCTTCTTTCTCTAATTGCTTTAGGTCTAAGGTTAGGTTGTCTATTTGAGATGTTTCTTTTTCTTGAGGTAGGATTGCATTGCTCTAAACTTCCCTCCTAGAACTGCTTTTGCTGCATCCCATAGGTTTTGGGTCGTCGTGTTTTCATTGTCATTTATTTCTAGGTATTTTTTGATTTCCTCTTTGATTTGTTCAGTGATCTCTTGATTATTTAGTAGCATATTGTTTAGCCTCCATGGGTGTGTATTTTTTACAGATTTTTTTCCTGTAATTGAAATGTAGTCTCATAGCATTGTGGTCGGAAAAGATACTTGGTATGATTTCAATTTTCTTAAATTTACCATGGCTTGATTTGTGACCCAAGATATGATTTATCCTGGAGAATGTTCCATGAGCACTTGAGAAGAAAGTGTATTCTGTTGTTTTTTGGATGGAATGTCCTATACATATCAATTAAGTCTATCTGGTTTAAAGTGTCTTTTAAAGCTTGTGTTTCCTTATTTATTTTCATTTTGGATGATCTGTCCATTGGTGAAAGTGGGGTGTTAAAGTCCCCTACTATGATTGTATTACTGTCGATTTCTCCTTTTGTGGCTGTTAGTATTTGCCTTATGTATTGAGGTGCTCCTACGTTGGGTGCATAAATATTTACAATTGTTATATTTTCTTCTTGTATTAATCCCTTGATCATTATGTAGTGTCCTTCTTTGTGCCTTGTAATAGTCTTTATTTTAAAGTCTATTTTTTCTGATATGAGTATTGCTACTCCAGCTTTCTTTTGATTTCCACTTACATGGAATATCTTTTTCCATCCCCTCACTTTCAGTCTGTATGTGTCCCTAGGTGTGAAGTGGGTCTCTTGTAGACAGCATATATACGGGTCTGGTTTTTGTATCCATTCAGCCAGTCTATGTCTTTTTGTTGGAGCATTAAATCCATTTACATTTAAGGTAATTATTGATATGTATGTTCCTATTACCATTTTCTTGATTGTTTTGGGTTTGTTTTTGTAGGTCTTTTCCTTCTCTTGTGTTTCCTGCCTAGAGAAGTTCCTTTGTCCTTTGCTGTAAAGCTGGTTTGGTGGTGCTGAATTCTCTGCGGTGGAGCCACAGAGGAGAGTGCAGCAATAGGGGTGTGGAGGGCAAAGCGGAGAGATTCCCACACAGAGGATCAGTGCTGACCAGCACTCACCAGCCTGAGAAGCTAGTCTGCTCACCAGCCAGGGCAGGTGGGGGCTGGGAGCTGAGGCTCGGACTTCAGAGGTCAGATCCCAGAGAGAGGACTGGGGTTGGCTGTGTGAATACAGCCTGAAAGGGGCTAGTACCTCACAGCTAGCCTGGAGGGAATCCGGGAAAAAGTCTGGACCTACCTAGGAGGCAAGAGACCATTGTTTCACAGTGCATGAGGAGAGGGAATTCCTTCTCTGTCTGCCCACAGAAGGCAGAGCACCGCCTAAACGAGCTCCACAGACTGGCACGAACTATGGCTATCAGCTCAGACACCAAAGATGGGTATGAAACGCTAACACTGTTGCTGCAGCCACCAAGAATCCTGTGTGCAAGCACAGGTCACATTCACACGTGCCCTGCTCCCTGCCCCCCACCCTGGGAGCCTGTGCAGCCTGCCACTGCCAGGGTCTGGTGATTCAGGGACAAGTTCCTGGGAGAACACACGGAGCACCTCAGGCTGTTGCAACATCATGCCAGCCTCTGCCACAGCAGGCTCATCCCGCATTCCAATTAAAACTACTGTACCACTCCCTGCCCTGCCCCACCCCACTCTGGCATGAGTGAGCCAGAGCCCCCTGATCAGCTGCTACTTTAACCCCACCCTCTCTGGGCGGGAACAGAAGCCTGAGGGCAACATACACGCAGAGGTGGGGCCAAAACCATAGCTGAATCCCAGGAGCTGTACAAACAAAGAAGAGAAAGGGAAATTTCTCTGTGCACCCTCAGGAGCAGCAGATTAAATCCCCACAATCAACTTGAGGTACCCTGCATCTGTGGAATACCTGAATAGACAACGAATCAACCCAAAATTGAGGCAGTGGTCTCTGGAAGCAACTGTAGCCTTGGGGTTTGCTGCCTGCGACTGACTTGTTTCTGATTTTTATGTATATCTTAGTATAGTTTTTAGTGCTTGTTATCACTGGTGGATATGTTTATTGGTTTGGTTGCTCTCTTCTTTGTTTTTATTAATTTTTTATTTTAATAATTTTTTATTTTTAAATTATTTTATTTTATTTTATACTATTTTTAAAATTATTTTTCTTTCTTTCTTTTTTTCCTCCCTTTTCTTCTGAGCTGTGTGGTTGACCAGGTCTTGGTGCTCCCGCCTGGTGTCAGGCCTGAGCCTCTGAGGTGGAAGAGCCGAGTTCAGGACTTTGGACCACCAGAGACCTCCCAGCCCCACGTAATATCAATCAGCAAGAGCTCTCCCAGAGACCTCCGTCTAAACGTTAAGACCCAGCTCCACCCAACGGCCAGCAAGCTCCAGTGCTAGACGCCACATGCCAAACTGCTAGCAAGGCAGAACACAATGCCACCCATTAGCAGAGAGGCTGCCTAAAATCATAATAAGTTCACAGACACCCCAAAACACACCACCAGACGTGGACCTGCCCACCAGAAAGACAAGATCCAGCCCCATGCACCAGAACACAGGCACCAGTCCCCTCCACCAGGAAGCCTACACAAGCCACTGAACCAACCTCACCCACTGGGGGCAGACACCAAAAACAACGGGAACTACGAACCTGCAGCCTGCAAAAAGGAGACCCCAAACACAGTAAGTTAAGAAAAATGAGAAGACAGAGAAATATGCAGCAGATGAAGGAGCAGGGTAAAACCCACCAGACCAAACAAATGAAGAGGAAATACGCAGTCTACCTGAAAAAGAATTCAAAGTAATGATAGTAAAGATGATCCAAAATCTTGAAAATAAAATGGAGAAAATATAAGAAACGTTTAACAAGGACCTAGAAGAAATAAAGAGCAAAGAAACAATGATGAACAACACAATAAATGAAATTAAAAATTCTCTAGAAGGAATCAATATCAGAATAACTGAGGCAGAAGAATGGATAAATAACCTGGAAGATAAAATAGTGGAAATAACTACCACAGAGGAGAATAAAGAAAAAAGAATGAAAGGAATTGAGGACAGTCTCAGAGACCTCTGGGACAACATTAAATGCAACAACATTCAAATTTTAAGGGTCCCAGAAGAAGAAGAGAAAAAGAAAGGGACTGAGAAAATATTTGAAGAGATTAGAGTTGAAAACTTCCCTAACATGGGAAAGGAAATAGTTAGTCAAGTCCCGGAAATGCAGAGAGTCCCATACAGGATAAATCCAAGGAAAAACATGCCAAGACACATATTAAACAAACTATAAAAAATTAAATACAAAGAAAAAAATTAAAATCAGCAAGGGAAAAGCAACAAATAACATACAAGGGAATCCCCATAAGGTTAACAGCTGATCTTTCAGCAGAAACTCTGCAAGCCAGAAGGGAGTTGCAGGACATATTTACAGTGATGAAAGGGAAAAACCTACAACTAAGATTACTCTACCCAGCAAGGATCTCATTCAGATTCAATGGAGAAATTAAAACCTTTACAGAAAAACAAAAGTTAAGAGAATACAGCACCACAAAACCAGTTTTACCACAAATGCTTAAGGAACTTCTCTAGACAGGAAACACAAGAGAATGAAAAGACCTGCAAAAACAAACAGAAACAGTTAAGAAAATGGTAATAGGCATATACATAGCAATAATTACCTCAAATGTAAATGGATTAAATGCTCCAACTAAAAGACATGGACTGGCTGAATGGCTACAAAACAAGATCTGTATATATGCTGTCTACAAGAGAGCCACTTCAGAGCTAGGTACACACACAGACTGAAAGTGAGTAGATGGAAAAAGTTATTCCATGTAAATGGAAATCAAAAGAAAGCTGGAATAGCAATTCTCATATCAGAAAAAATAGACTTTAAAATAAAGACTATTACAAGGCACAAAGAAGGAGACTACATAATGATCAAGGGATCAATCCAAGAAGAAGATATAACAATTGTAAATATTTGTGCACCCACCATTGAAGCACTTCAATACATAAGGCAAATGCTAACAGCCATAAAAGGGGAAATCGAAAGAAACACAATCATACTAGGGGACTTTAACACCCCACTTTCACCAATGGACAGATCATCCAAAATGAAAATAAATAAGGAAATACAAGCTTTAAAAGACACTTTAAACCAGATAGACTTAATTAATATGTATAGGATATTCCATCCAAATACAACAGAATACCCTTTCTTCTCAACTGCTCATGGAACATTCTCCAGGATAGATCATATCTTGGGTCACAAATCAAGCCATGGTAAATTTAAGAAAATTGAAATTGTATCAAGTATCTTTTCTGACTGCAACTCTTTGAGAGTAGATATCAATTATAGGAGAAAATCTGTAAAAAATACAAACACATGGAGGCTAAACAACACACTACTAACTAATCAAGAGATTGCTGAAAAAATCAAAGAGGAAATAAAAAAAATACCTAGAAACAAATGACAATGAAAAGACGAAGACCAAACACCTATGGGATGCAACAAAAGCAGTTGTAAGAGGGAAGTTTATTTATTTATTTATTTATTTATTTATTTACTTACTTATGTATGGCTGTGTTGGGTCTTCGTTTCTGTGCGAGGGCTTTCTCTAGTTGCAGCAAGCGGGGACCACTCTTCATCGCGGTGTGCAGGCCTCTCACTATCGCGGCCTCTCTTGTTGTGGAGCACAGGCTCCAGACGCGCAGGCTCAGTAGTTGTGGCTCACAGGCCCAGTTGCTCCGCGGCAGGTGGGATCTTCCGAGACCAGGGCTCGAACCCATGTCTCCTGCACTGGCAGGCAGATTCTCAACCACTGTGTCACCAGGGAAGCCCAAGCGGGAAGTTTATAGCAATACAATCCTACCTCAAGAAACAAGAAACATCTCAAATAAACAACCTAAACTTACACCTAAACCAACTAGAGAAAGAAGAACAAAAAACCCCCAAAGTTAGCAGAAGGAAAGAAATCATAAAGATCAGGTCAGAAATAAATGAAAAAGAAATGAAGGATACAATAGCAAAGATCAATAAAACTAAAAGCTGGTTCCTCGAGAAGATAAAGAAAATTGATCAACCATTAGCGAGACTCATCAAGAAAAAAAGGGAGAAGACTCGAACCAATAGAATTAGAAATGAAAAAGGAAAAGTTACAATGAACACTGCAGAAATATAAAGCATCATAAGAGACTACTACAAGCAACTCTATGCCAATTAAATGGACAACCTGGAAGAAATGGACAAATTCTTAGAAAAGCACAACCTTCCGAGACTGAACCAGGAAGTAATAGAAAATGTGAACAGACCAATCACAAGCACTGAAATTGAGACTGTGATTAAAAATCTTCCAACAAACAAAAGCTCAGGACCAGATGGCTTCACAGGTGAATTCTACCAAACATTTCGAGAGGAGCTAACACCTATCCTTCTCAAACTCTTCCAAAATATAGCAGAGGGAGGAACACTCCCAAACTCATTCTATGAGGCCACCATCACCCTGATACCAAAACAAGACAAAGATGTTACAAAAAAAGAAAACTACAGGCCAATATCACTGATGAACACAGATACAAAATCCTCCACAAAATACTAGCAAACAGAATCCAACAGCACATTAAATGAATCATACACCATCATCGAGTGGGGTTTATCCCAGCAATGCAAGGATTCTTCAATATATGCAAATCAATCAATGTGATACACCATATTAACAAACTGAAGGAGAAAAACCATATGATCTCTCAATAGATGCACAAAAAGCTTTTGACAAAATTCAACACCCATTTATGATAAAAACTCTCCAGAAAGTAGGCATAGAGGGAACTTTCCTCAACATAATAAAGGCCATATATGACAATCCCACAGCCAATATTGTCCTCAGTGGTGAAAAACTGAAACCATTTCCACTAAGTTCAGGAACAGGACAAGGTTGCTCACTCTCACCACTATTATTCAACATAGTTTTGGAAATTTTAGCCACAGCAATCTGAGAAGAAAAAGAAACAAAAGGAATCCAAATCAGAAAAGAAAAAATAAAACTGTCACTGTTCACAGATGACATGATACTGTACCTAGAGAATCCTAAAGATGCTACCAGAAAACTACTAGTGCTAATCAATGAATTTGGTAAAGTAGCAGGATACAAAATTAATGCACAGAAATCTCTTGCATTCCTATACACTAATAATGAAAAATCAATAAGAGAAATTAAGGAAACACTCCCATTTACCACTGCAAGAAAAAGAGTAAAATACCTAGGAACAAACCTACCTAGTGAGACAAAAGACCGTATGCAGAAAATTATAAGACACTGATGAAAGAAATTAAAGATGATACAAACTGATGGAGAGATATACCATGTTCTTGAATTGGAAGAATCAACATTGTGAAAATGACTATACTACCCAGAGCAATCTACAGATTCAGTGCAATCCCTATCAAACTACCAATGGCATTTTTCATAGAACTAGAACAAAAAATTGCACAATTTGTATGGAAACACAAAAGACCCCAAACAGCCAAAGCAATCTTGAGAAAGAAAAACGGAGTTGGAGGAATCAGTCTCCCTGACTTCAGGCTATACTGCAAAGTTACAGTAACCAGTTACAAAGTTACAGTATACAGTTACAGTATACTACAAAGTTACAGTAACCAAGACAGTATGGTACTGGCACTAAAACAGAAATATAGATCAATGGAACAGGATAGAAAGCCCAGAGATAATCTGACGCACATATGGTCACCTTATTTTTGATAAAGGAGGCAAGAATATACAATGGAGAAAAGGCAGCCTCTTCAATAAGTGGTGCTGGGAAAACTGGACAGCTACATGTAAAAGAATGAAATTGGAACACTCCCTAACACCATACACAAAAATAAACTCAAAATGGATTAAAGACCTAAATGTAAGGCCAGACACTATCAAACTCTTAGAGGAAAACATAGGCAGCACACTCTATGACATAAATCACAGCAAGATCCTTTTGACCCACCCCTTAGAGAAATGGAAATAAAAAGAAAAATAAACAAATGGGACCTAATGAAACTTAAAAGCTTTTGCACAGGAAAGGAAACCATAAACAAGAGGAAAGACAGCCCTCAGAATGGCAGAAAATCTTTGCAAACGAATCAACTGACAAAGGATTAATCTCTGAAATACAAGCAGCTCAGTCAGCTCAATATCAAAAAAAAAAACCCAATCCAAAAATGTGCAGAAGACCTAAACAGACATTTCTCCAAAGAAGATATACAGATTGCCAACAAACACATGAAAGGATGCTCAACATCACTAATCTTTAGAGAAATGCAAATCAAAACTACAATGAGGTATCACCTCACATCAGTCAGAATGGCCATCATCAAAAATCTAGAAACAATAAATGCTGGAGAGGGTGTGGAGAAAAGGGAACCCTCTTGCACTGTTGGTGGGAATGTAAATTGATACAGCCACTATGGAGAACAGTATGGAAGTTCCTTAAAAAACTAAAAATAGAACTATGATACGACTCAGCAATCCCACTACTGGGCATATACCCTGAGAAAACCATAATACAAAAAGAGTCATGTACCACAGTGTTCATTGCAGCTCTATTTACAATAGCCAGGACATGGAAGCAACCTAAGTGTCCATCAACAGATGAATGGATAAAGAAGATGTGGCACATATATACAATGGAATATTACTCAGCCATAAAAAGAAATGAAATTGAGTTATTTGTAGTGAGGTGCATAGACCTAGAGTCTGTCATACAGAGTGAAGTAAGTCAGAAAGAGAAAAAAAATACCATATGCTAACACATATATATGGAATATATATTTTTAAAAAATGGTCATGAAGAACCTAGGGGCAGGACAGGAACAAAGATATAGACCTACTAGAAAATGGACTTGAGGACACGGGGAGGGGGAAGGGTAAGCTGGGACAAAGTGAGATAGTGGCATGGACTAATATACACTGCCAAATGTAAAACCAATAGCTAGTGGGAAGCAGCTGTATAGCACAGGGAGATCAGCTCGGTGCTTTGTGACCACCTAGAGGGGTGGGATAAGGAGGGTGGGAGGGAGGGAGGGAGGGAGACGCAAGAGGCAAGAGATATGGGGATATATGTATATGTATAACTGATTCACTTTGTTATACAACTGAAACTAACACACCATTGTAAAGCAATTATACTGCAATAAAGATGTTAAAAAAAAAGGAAAAAAAAAAAAAGAGTCAGACTAGAGATTAACCAAGATGGCGGAGTAGAAGGACGTGCTCTCACTCCCTCTTGCGAGAGCACCAGAATCACAACTGGCTGCTGGACAATCATTGACAGGAAGACCCTGGACTTCACCAAGGAGGACACCCCACGTCCAAGGACAGAGGAGAAGCCACAGTGAGACGGTAGGAGGGGCGCAATCAGAGTAAAATCAAATCCCATAACTGCTGGGTGGGTGACTCACAGACTGGCGAACACTTATACCACAGAAGTCCACCCACTGGAGTGAAGGTTCTGAGCCCCACCTCAGGCTTCCCAACCTGGGGGTCCGGCAAAGGGAGGAGGAATTCCTAGAGAATCAGACTTTGAAGTCTAGTGGGAATTGATTGCAGGACTGTGACAGGACTGGGGGAAACAGAGACCCCACTCTTGGAGGGCACACACAAAGTAATGTGTGCATCGGGACCCAGGGGAAGGAGCAGTGACCCTGGGGGAGACTGAACCAGACGTACCTGCTGGTGTTGGGGGGGTCTCCTGCAGAGGCGAGTGGTGGCTCTGTTGCACCGTGGGGATAAGGACACTGGCAGCAGAGGTCCTGGGAAGTTCTCCTTGGCGTGAGCCCTCCCAGAGTCTGCCATTAACCCCACCAAAGAGCACGGGTAGGCTCCAGTGTTGGGTTGCCTCAGGCAAAACAACCAACAGGGAGGGAACCCAGCCCCACCCATCAACAGTCAAGTGGATTAAGGTTTTACTGGGCTCTGATCGCCACAGCAACAGGGAGGGAACCCAGCCCCACCCATCAACAGTCAAGTGGATTAAGGTTTTACTGAGCTCTGACCGCCACAGCAACAGTCATCTCTACCCACCACCAGAGCCTCCCATCAAGCCTCTCAGATAGCCTCAACCACCAGAGGGCAGACAACAGAAGCAAGAAAAACTACAATCCTGCAGCCTGTGGACCAAAAACCACAGTTACAGAAAGACAGAGAAGATGAAAAGGCAGAGGGCTATGTACCAGATGAAGGAACAAGAAAAAACCCCAGAAAAACAACTAAATGAAGTGGAGATAGGCAACCTTCCAGAAAAAGAATTCAGAATAATGATAGTGAAGATGATCCAGGACCTCGGAATAAGAATGGAGGCAAAGATTGAGAAGATGCAAGAAATGATTAACAAAGACCTAGAAGAATTAAAGAACAAACAAACAGAGATGACCAATACAATAACTGAAATGAAAACTACACTAGAAGGAATCAATAGCAGAATAACTGAGGCAGAAGAACGGATAAGTGACCTGGAAGACAGAATGGTGGAATTCACTGCTGCGGAACAGACTAAAGAAAAAAGAATAAAAAGAAATGAAGACAGCCTAAGAGACCTCTGGGACAACATTAAACGCAACAACATTCGCATTATAGGGGTCCCAGAAGGAGAAGAGAGAGAGAAAGGACCAGAGAAAATATTTGAAGAGATTATAATCGAAAACTTCCCTAACATGGGAAAGGAAATAGCCACCCAAGTCCAGGAAGCGCAGAGAGTCCCATACAGAATAAACCCAAGGAGAAACACGCCGAGACACATAGTAATCAAAGTGGCAAAAATTAAAGACAAAGAAAAATTATTGAAAGCAGCAAGGGAAAAACGACAAATAACATACAAGGGAACCCCCATAAGGTTAACAGCTGATTTCTCAGCAGAAACTCTGCAAGCCAGAAGGGAGTGGCATGAAATACTTAAAGTGATGAAAGGGAAGAACCTACAACCAAGATTACTCTACCCAGCAAGGATCTCATTTAGATTTGATGGAGAAATCAAAAGCTTTACAGACAAGCAAAAGCTAAGAGAATTCAGCACCACCAAACCAGCTCTACAACAAATGCTAAAGGAACTTCTCTAAGTGGGAAACACAAGAGAAGAAAAGGACCTACAAAAACAAACCCAAAACAATTAAGAAAATGGTCATAGGAACATACATATCGATAATTACCTTAAACGTGAATGGATT
This sequence comes from Balaenoptera acutorostrata, assembly GCF_949987535.1. NCBI lineage: Eukaryota > Metazoa > Chordata > Mammalia > Artiodactyla > Balaenopteridae > Balaenoptera > Balaenoptera acutorostrata. Next base: position 171,827,385 of record NC_080065.1, read on the forward strand.
AAATGCCCCAACCAAAAGACATAGACTGGCTGAATGGATACAAAAACAAGACCCATATATATGCTGTCTACAAGAGACCCACTTCAGACCTAGGGACACATACAGACTGAAAGTGAGGGGATGGAAAAAGATATTCCATGCAAATGGAAATCAAAAGAAAGCTGGAGTAGCTATACTCATATCAGATAAAATAGACTTTAAAATAAAGAATGTTACAAGAGACAAGGAAGGACACTACATAATGATCCAGGGATCAATCCAAGAAGAAGATATAACAATTATAAATATATATGCACCCAACATAGGAGCACCTCAATACATAAGGCAACTGCTAACAGCTATAAAAGAGGAAATCGACAGTAACACAATAATAGTGGGGGACTTTAACACCTCACTTACACCAATGGACAGATCATCCAAAATGAAAATAAATAAGGAAACAGAAGCTTTAAATGACACAATAGACCAGATAGATTTAATTGATATATATAGGACATTCCATCCAAAAACGGCAGATTACACGTTCTTCTCAAGTGCACACGGAACATTCTCCAGGATAGATCACATCTTGGGTCACAAATCAAGCCTCAGTAAATTTAAGAAAATTGAAATCATATCAAGCATCTTTTCTGACCACAACGCTATGAGATTAGAAATGAATTACAGGGAAAAAAACGTAAAAAAGACAAACACATGGAGGCTAAACAATACGTTACTAAATAACCAAGAGATCACTGAAGAAATCAAACAGGAAATAAAAAAATACCTAGAGACAAATGACAATGAAAACACGACGACCCAAAACCTATGGGATGCAGCAAAAGCGGTTCTAAGAGGGAAGTTTATAGCTATACAAGCCTACCTAAAGAAACAAGAAAAATCTCAAGTAAACAATCTAACTTTACACCTAAAGAAACTAGAGAAAGAAGAACAAACAAAACCCAAAGTTAGCAGAAGGAAAGAAATCATAAAGATCAGAGCAGAAATAAATGAAATAGAAACAAAGAAAACAATAGCAAAGATCAATAAAACTAAAAGTTGGTTCTTTGAGAAGATAAACAAAATTGATAAGCCATTAGCCAGACTCATCAAGAAAAAGAGGGAGAGGACTCAAATCAATAAAATCAGAAATGAAAAAGGAGAAGTTACAACAGACACCGCAGAAATACAAAACATCCTAAGAGACTACTACAAGCAACTTTATGCCAATAAAATGGACAACCTGGAAGAAATGGACAAATTCTTAGAAAGGTATAACCTTCCAAGACTGAATCAGGAAGAAACAGAAAATATCAACAGACCAATCACAAGTAATGAAATTGAAACTGTGATTAAAAATCTTCCAACAAACAAAAGTCCAGGACCAGATGGCTTCACAGGTGAATTCTATCAAACATTTAGAGAAGAGCTAAAACCCATCCTTCTCAAACTCTTCCAAAAAATTGCAGAGGAAGGAACTCTCCCAAACTCATTCTATGAGGCCACCATCACCCTGATACCAAAACCAGACAAAGACACTACAAAAAAAGAAAATTACAGACCAATATCACTGATGAATATAGATGCAAAAATCCTCAACAAAATACTAGCAAACAGAATCCAACAACACATTAAAAGGATCATACACCACGATCAAGTGGGATTTATCCCAGGGATGCAAGGATTCTTCAATATACGCAAATCAATCAATGTGATACACCATATTAACAAATTGAAGAATAAAAACCATATGATCATCTCAATAGATGCAGAAAAAGCTTTTGACAAAATTCAACACCCATTTATGATAAAAACTCTCCAGAAAGTGGGCATAGAGGGAACCTACCTCAACATAATAAAGGCCATATATGACAAACCCACAGCAAACATCATTCTCAATGGTGAAAAACTGAAAGCATTTCCTCTAAGATCAGGAACGAGACAAGGATGTCCACTCTCACCACTATTATTCAACATAGTTCTGGAAGTCCTAGCCACGGCAATCAGAGAAGAAAAAGAAATAAAAGGAATACAAATTGGAAAAGAAGAAGTAAAACTGTCACTGTTTGCGGATGACATGATACTATACATAGAGAATCCTAAAACTGCCACCAGAAAACTGCTAGAGCTAATTAATGAATATGGTAAAGTTGCAGGTTACAAAATTAATGCACAGAAATCTCTTGCATTCCTATACACTAATGATGAAAAATCTGAAAGAGAAATTATGGAAACACTCCCATTTACCATTGCAACAAAAAGAATAAAATACCTAGGAATAAACCTACCTAAGGAGACAAAAGACCTGTATGCAGAAAACTATAAGACACTGATGAAAGAAATTAAAGATGATACCAACAGATGGAGAGATATACCATGTTCTTGGATTGGAAGAATCAACATTTTGAAAATGAGTATACTACCCAAAGCAATCTACAGATTCAATGCAATCCCTATCAAAGTACCAATGGCATTTTTTACGGAGCTAGAACAAATCATCTTAAAATTTGTATGGAGACACAAAAGACCCCGAATAGCCAAAGCAGTCTTGAGGCAAAAAAATGGAGCTGGAGGAATCAGACTCCCTGACTTCAGACTATACTACAAAGCTACAGTAATCAAGACAATATGGTACTGGCACAAAAACAGAAACATAGATCAATGGAACAAGATAGAAAGCCCAGAGATTAACCCACGCACCTATGGTCAACTAATCTATGACAAAGGAGGCAAAGATATACAATGGAGAAAAGACAGTCTCTTCAATAAGTGGTGCTGGGAAAACTGGACAGCCACATGTAAAAGAATGAAATTAGAATACTCCCTAACACCATACACAAAAATAAACTCAAAATGGATTAGAGACCTAAATATAAGACTGGACACTATAAAACTCTTAGAGGAAAACATAGGAAGAACACTCTTTGACATAAATCACAGCAAGATCTTTTTCGATCCACCTCCTAGAGTAATGGAAATAAAAACAAAAATAAACAAGTGGGACCTAATGAAACTTCAAAGCTTTTGCACAGCAAAGGAAACCATAAACAAGACGAAAAGACAACCCTCAGAATGGGAGAAAATATTTGCAAATGAATCAACGGACAAAGGATTAATCTCCAAAATATATAAACAGCTCATTCAGCTCAATATCAAAGAAACAAACACCCCAATCCAAAAATGGGCAGAAGACCTAAATAGACATTTCTCCAAAGAAGACATACAGATGGCCACGAAGCACATGAAAAGATGCTCAACATCACTAATTATTAGAGAAATGCAAATCAAAACTACAATGAGGTATCACCTCACTCCTGCTAGAATGGGCATCATCAGAAAATCTACAAACAACAAATGCTGGAGAGGGTGTGGAGAAAAGGGAACCCTCTTGCACTGTTGGTGGGAATGTAAATTGATACAGCCACTATGGAGAACAATATGGAGGTTCCTTAAAAAACTAAAAATAGAATTACCATATGACCCAGCAATCCCACTACTGGGCATATACCCAGAGAAAACCGTAATTCAAAAAGACACGTGCACCCGAATGTTCATTGCAGCACTATTTACAATAGCCAGGTCATGGAAGCAACCTAAATGCCCATCAACAGACGAATGGATAAAGAAGTTGTGGTACATATATACGATGGAATATTATTCAGCCATAAAAAGGAACGAAATTGAGTCATTTGTTGAGACGTGGATGGATCTAGAGACTGTCATACAGAGTGAAGTAAGTCAGAAAGAGAAAAACAAATATCGTATGTTAATGCATGTATGTGGAACGTAGAAAAATGGTACAGATGAGCCAGTTTGCAGGGCAGAAGTTGAGACACAGATGTAGAGAATGGACATATGGACACCAAGGGGGGAAAACTGCGATGAGGTGGGGATGGTGATGTGCTGAATTGGGCGATTGGGATTGACATGTATACACTGATGTGTATAAAACTGATGCCTAATAAGAACCTGCAGTATAAAAAAACAAACAAAACAACTAATACTAAACTTTCATTGGGTTATTTGTATGGAAATATGTTAATATAAATGTTTCAGACATTACATGAAATTTCTAAAAATCTTATATTTGTATTTGTATGGAAATATGTTAATATAAATGTTTCAGACATTACATGAAATTTCTAAAAATCTTATATTTGTATTTGTATGGAAATATGTATGGAAATATGTTAATATAAATGTTTCAGACATTACATGAAATTTCTAAAAATCTTATATTTGTATTTGTATGGAAATATGTATGGAAATATGTTAATATAAATGTTTCAGACATTACATGAAATTTCTAAAAATCTTATATTTGTATTTGTATGGAAATATGTATGGAAATATGTTAATATAAATGTTTCAGACATTACATGAAATTTCTAAAAATATTATATTTGTATTTGTATGGAAATATGTATGGAAATATGTTAATATAAATGTTTCAGACATTACATGAAATTTCTAAAAATCTTATATTTGTATTTGTATGGAAATATGTATGGAAATATGTTAATATAAATGTTTCAGACATTACAGGAAACGTCTAAAAATCTTATATGTTCTGGTATAATGTTATAAGTAATAATCCTAGTTATTACTTTAAAATGTATATCTCAGAAATAACTAATTTTCTTGTCAACTGCATTATTATGAACTTTCATCAAATCTTTAACCATGGTCATTTTTAAGTCTTTTGTCATTTACAGACAGTTCTGGGTGTACTCTGATGATTTTGCAAATATGTTCCTATAAAAGAGTTTCATCTTCAAGAAATTCATGGAAAAGACTCTGACAAGTACAGGTTTCTGGTAACTGACTGTACTGCTGAACTGAATGAATAAGCATTTTCAGAACTCTAATGAAAAACTGATGAACTCATAAAAGTGCTAACAAAAGATCAAGATGAAAAAAAAAGAAATTAATTACATGGGACTGAGTGAACTGATGAGGATGAGTATAATTTTTGTGACTTTCTGTCTGAATTAAAAAAAAAAAATCCCACAAGGACTCAGAGGAAAAGAATATACAAATCAATTTTCACTGCAAAGTAAAGGAGCTGTTACAGTGGAGGATTACTGGACTGAATGTCAATATTATGACATAGTATAAGTGTGTTTCATGTTTGGTAATTGCAATCATTGTTGCTTTTGTTGTGGTCATCCATGTACAATGCTTGGTGTCAGTCTATCTATCTCTTGTAAAAATAAAATACAGTGTGTGTGTGTGGAAAAAAAAAAAAAAAAGAGTCATATACCACAATGTTCATTACAACTCTAATTACAATAGCCAGGATATGGAAGCAACCTAAGTGTCCATCATCAGATGAATGGATAAAGAAAATGTGGCACATATATACAATGGAATATTACTCAGCCATAAAAAGAAATGAAATTGAGTTATTTGTAGTGAGGTGGATGGACCTAGAGTCTGTCATACAGCGTGAAGTAAGTCAGAAAGAGAAAAACAAATACCATATGCTAGCACATATATAGGGAATACTAAAAAAAATGTTTCTGATTACCCTAGGGGCAGGACAGGAATAGAGACGCAGAAGTAGAGAATGGACTTGAGGACACGGGGAGGGGGAATGGTAAGCTGGGACGAAGTGAGAGAGTACCATTGACATATATACACTACCAAATGTAAAATATATTGCTAGTGGGAAGCAGCTGCATAGCACAGGGAGATCAGCTCGGTGCTTTGTGCCCACCTAGAGGGGTGGGATAGGAAGGGTGGGAGGGAGATGCAAGTGGGAGGGGATATGGGGATATATGTATACATATAGCTGATTCACTTTGTTATACAGCTGAAACTAACACAACATTGTAAAGCAATTATACTGTAATAAAGATGTTAAAAAATAATAAAATGGAAAGAAATGAAAATAAAAGTTCTATTTTAGGACTTCCTTGGCGGTCCAGTGGTTAAGACTATGCGCTTCCACTGCAGGCGGCATGGTTTGATCCGTGGTCAGTGAACTAAGTTCCGCATACCGAATTGTGCTGCCAGAATAAGTAAAATGCTATTTTACTGACTAACTAGCGCATGGAAATGTGCTCTGCATCATTAGTCATTAGGGAAACGCAAGTCAGTGCCAAAATGTGATACTTTACACCCACCAGGATGGCAAGAATATAAAAAATAGAAGATAAGTGTTGGTGAAGATGTGGGGTAATTGCAATCCTCATACATTGCTGTTAGGAATGCAAAATGGTACATCCACTATGGAAAACAGCCTGGTGTTTCCTCAATAAATTAAACCTACAATTACCATATGACCCAGACATCCCATGCCTAGATATGTAACCAAAAGAACTGAAAACAGGTATTCAAACAGAAACTTCTACATGACTCTTCATAGTGGCACTATCTATAATTGCCGAAAGTTGGATATTTGGGAAATAATTCAAATATCCATTTACAGATGAATGAGTAAATGAAATGAGGTATAGCCATAATAAGGAATATCATTGGGTCATAAAAATGAATGAAGCACTGATACATGCTACAACATGAATGAACTTTGAAAACATTATGCTAAGTGAAAGGAGCTGGACACAAAAGGTCACATATTGTATGATTCCCTTTATATGAAATGTGCAGAATGGGTAAATTCATAGAGATAGATCCCGGAGCTCAAAGGTGGAGGGGGAAATAGAGAGTGACTGCTAATAGGTAGGAAGTTTACTTTTCAGGTGATGAAAATATCTTGGAACTAGATAGAAGTGGTCACAACATTGTGAATGTACTAGATACACGGAATTGAACACTTTATAATGGTCAAAATGGTGAATTTTATGTTATTGAATTTTACCTCAAGAAAAAAATGCTATTTTATCATACATTTTTCTTGTTAATCTGGATTTCTCCTATAATAATATATTGTTAACACCCTTCCACAACATACAATCATCATTTTGGGGGGTCTTTAAAATCTTTAAGTGTTATGTATTCAAGCCACTCTTTATTTTTGTAAATGGCAGTATGTTATAAAATAATATAGTTTGTCTCATTTTGCAAGAATTCTCTTTAGGCACGTTGATAGCTTGAGATATCACAACCAATTACATATTGAGTTACTCTTAATCACGTAACTTTTGGTGTAGAAATTTCATTTTTATAGCAACAGATACACATATTCATGTAAGATGTGGGTGTGGTTAAACACTTTTCATACAGCATGTAAGGCTTGATGACTCAACAGACACTGATGCTTTTGGTCCTATTAACAGAAGTAGACCACTGGAAGGGAGAAGGTAATGACACTTCAGCTCCCCCAGGTAAACACTGATTTCATCCTCACACCGATCTTATGGATTGGACAGATCAACTCACTTGCTCAAGGTCACTCGGTTGATGAGTGGCGGAGTGGGGGTAAGTTTGGCCAGCTTGGCTTCAGCGGTCATGCCTAACCTTCCAAGGAAGTGATATTCAAGGTGTGTCTCAGCCCCAGGTGCATCAGATCACCTGTAGAACCCCTGCAGGCTTACAAGATGAGTATCTTGGATGAGTAGTGCCTATGTTTTTAAATGTAATATTTCTGACAGGGAATACATTCACTCATGTAGAAAATAAGCTGCTCAGTGAAAAATATTGGTCCTCCATATGTCCTTTGTTGGATCCCAGGCCAGAAGGTGGTGGGTCATTGCTGGCCTGCGCTCAGTGGCTCCACCCGCAGCCAAAGTCCGCCCTCTGTGCACAGGATCAGCTCTGGCTTCTTGCGTGGCTCCTCCTCATCAGGCAAGACAGGCAGCAGCGTGAGCACCAGGACCACCTTCATCTCAGTCATGGCGAACGTCTGCCCAATGCGGTTCCTGTGGACAGGACTGGGGGCTCTGACTGCGTCCAGGACCATCATCCCGGCCCCATCTCGCCCGGAATCTGGCCCACAACCCCCATCCCGCCTGAGAGATAGAGAAAGCTAATCGTGCCTGGGACACCCACATGGGCTTGCATGTCCTCTGACCCTGGCCGGACTCCAGTTCTGAACTCAGGCTAGCAAACAAGGAAACGGGGCTCTCAGTACACTGCAGACTCCTCCTTGGGCCCATCCCCATTCCACAAAGCCTTACCCATAATCTGCGGGGAGGGGAAGGAAGGAAAGCCAGAACTCTGACCGTCTTCAATTTTCCCCCTTCCCTGCCCCCACAATCACGCCTGGAATCTCAGTCCCAGACCCCAGCCCCACCACCCCATCCCCACCTCAGATGGCTGCTGCCCTCACCTGGGCCCCGCAGAGAAGGGAATAAAAGCCAGAGGTGACCTCACTTTGATGTTTTCTGGGTCAAAGCAGAAGGGGTCATAGACCTGGGGGCAAGACAAGACAGGACTACTGGGTGGGATCCCCCAGGACGTCCATCCTTGGAGAGGCAGATGTGTGTATAATGGGGGGAGGTGATGTCTGCTTTGCTAAGCCAGAACCCTGTGCCCTCCCCTAGGGCCCCCGAGAGGAGTGGACTAGGATGAGGGAGGTGGGGGGGAGGAGGCAGCACCTCAGGGTCTGGCCACACTGATGGGTTGTGATGGGTCCCAAAAATACTGATGTGGCAGATAACACTTGTGGGAGAGGAGGGGCCAGTCAGGACTAGGTTGTCCCCGTCTGATTGGGCCCCTCTTTCTGACCAGGAACCTCCTCCCCTAGTCATTGTGGGCACTTTCAGAGATGACCTGGCCATCTGGAAGCACAACGTCCTGGGTACAATGGCGGGAGATGACTGTGACGGGGGGGGGGGGTGTGTGCAACCGCAGACTCTCCTTGATGCACATGGTCAGGAAGGGCAACTGGGCCAGATCGTCCCTAAGGAATCCCCATGACAATTATCCAGAGAGCAAAAAGAGAGACACTCGCCCTGCCTCCCGCCCTCCTGCTGCCCCATAAGATCCTCTCTGCCTATAACAAAATCACAGATGGATCAAATAGCTCCAAACTCATTGCTTGTATATAATAAATATGTACAGCTTTTTCTGTGTCCATCATACCTCAATAAAATGGTTCTTAAAAAGAAAGAAAAGCTGGGGACTTCTCTGGTGGCCCAGCTGTTAAGACTCTGCACCCCTAATGCAGGGGGCTTGGGTTCGATCCCTGGTCAGGGAACTAGATTCTGCAAGCCACAACTAAGAACCTGTACGCTGCAACTAAAAAAAAAACAACATTCCTCATGCCGCAACTAAAGATCCCATACATGGCAAAGAAGATCCCGCATGCTGCAACTAAGACCTGGTGCAGCTGAATAAATATATTATTTTTTAAAAAAAGAAAGAAAGAGGGCTTCCCTGGTGGCGCAGTGGTTGAGAATCTGCCTGCCAATGCAGGGGACACGGGTTCGAGCCCTGGTCTGGGAAGATCCTGCATGCCGTGGAGCAACTGGGCCCGTGAGCCACAAATTGCTGAGCCTGCGCGTCTGGAGCCTGTGCTTCGCAACGAGAGAGGCCGCGATAGTGAGAGGCCCGCGCAACGCGATGAAGAGTGGTCCCCACTTGCCACAGCTAGGGAAAGCCCTCGCACAGAAACGAAGACCCAACACAGCAATCAATCAATCAATAAATAAGAACGTGAATTTCTAAAAAAAAAAAAAAAAAAAGAAAGAAAGAGAGAGAGAGAGAGAGAGAGAGAGAGAGAGAGAGAAGGGGAGGGGGGGAGAGGAAGAAAGAAAGAAAAAGAGAAAGAAAGAAAGAAAAGCAATATCAGAGAAGTACCAGACAAAATTTAGCCAGATATTTTTAGAAGTTTTTCTGAGCAAAACAACAGCCAACCACAAAAACATTTACAAATTTGTATAAATATAAAACATTCTTTATGGCAAGACCACAAAATTAAAAGACAAATGAGTAAGAAACAAAAGAAGCAGATTTAATGTTTACCCTTATTTATTACTGCACTAGAGATACTAGCTAATGCAACTAGAGGAGAAAAAAGGAGAGTAATGCCATTTGAAATGTGGGGGTAAATGTGTCATTTTTGGCAAATAGTGATTTTTTCAACATCTTTATTGGAGTAGAATTGCTTTACAATGTTGTGTTAGTTTCTGCTGTATAACAAAGTGAATCAGCTACACATATACATATATCCCCATATCTCCTCCCACTTGCATCTCCCTCCCACCCTCCCTATCCCACCCCTCTAGGTGGTCACAAAGCACCGAACTGATCTCCCTGTGCTATGCAGCTGCTTCCCACTAGCTGTCTATTTTACATTTGGTAGTGTATATATGTCCATATATACACTACCACTCTCTCACTTCGTCCCAGCTTACCCTTCTCCCTCCTCGTGCATGTCCTCAAGTCCATTCTCCACGTCTGCGCCTTTATTCCTGTGTTGCCCCTAGGGTCATCAGAACCTTTTTTTTTTTTTTAGATTCCATATATATGTGTTAGCATACAGTATTTGTTTTTCTCTTTCTGACTTACTTCACTCTGTATGACAGACTCTAGGTCCATCCATCTCACTATAAATAACTCAATTTCGTTTCTTTTTATGGCTGAGTAATATTCCATTGTATATATGTGCCACATCTTCTTTATCCATTCATCTGTCGATGGACACTTAGGTTGCTTCCAGGTCCTATCTATTGTAAATAGAGCTGCAATGAACATTTTGGTACATGACTCTTTTTGAATTATGGTTTTCTCAGGGTATATGCCCAGTAGTGGGATTGCTGGGTCATATGGTAGTTCTATTTTTAGTTTTTTAAGGAACCTCCATACGGTTTTCCATAGTGGCTGTATCAATTTACATTCCCATCATCAGTGCAAAAGTGTCCCCTTTTCTCCACACCCTCTCCAGCATTTGTTGTTTGTAGATTTTCTGATGATGGCCATTCTGACTGATGTGAGGTGATACCTCATTGTAGTTTTGATTTGCATTTCTCTAATAATAAGTGATGTTGAGCAGCTTTTCATGTGCTTCTTGCCCATCTGTATGTCTTCTCTGGAGAAATGTCTATTTAGGTCCTCTGCCCATTTTTTGATTGGGTTGTTTGTTTTTTTAAATATTGAGCTGCATGAGCTGTTTATATATTTTGGAGATTAATCCTTTTTCCATTGATTCATTTGCAAATATTTTCTCCCATTCTGAGGGTTGTCTTTTTGTCTTGTTTGTAGTTTCCTTTGCTTTGCAAAAGCTTTTAAGTTTCATTAGGTTCCATTTGTTTATTTTTTTAAAAAAATTTCCATTATTCTAGGAGATGGATCAAAAAAGGTCTTGCTGTGATTTATGTCAAAGAGTGCTCTTCCTATGTTTTCCTCTAAGATTTTTAAAATGTCAAGTCTTACATTTAGGTCTCTAATCCATTTTGAGTTTATTTTTGTGTATGGTGTTAGGGAGTGTTCTAATTTCATTCTTTTACATGTAGCTGTCCAGTTTTTCCAGCATCACTTATTAAAGAGACTGTCTTTTCTCCTTTGTATATCCTTGCCACCTTTGTCATAGATTAGTTGACCATAGGCGTGTGGGTTTATCTCTGGGCTTTCTATCCTGTTCCATTGATCTATATTTCTGTTTTTGTGCCAGTACCATATTGTCTTTATTACTGTAGCTTTGTAGTATAGTCTGAAGTCAGGGAGTACGATTTTTCCCTCAAGACTGCTTTGGCTCCTCAGGGTCTTTTATGTCTTCATACAAATTTTAAGATTTTTTTGTTCTAGTTCTGTAAAAAATGCCATTGGTAGTTTGATAGGGATTGCATTGAATCTGTAGATTGCTTTGAGTAGTATAGTCATTTTCACAATATTGATTCTTCCAGTCCAAGAACATGGTATATCTTTCCATCTTTTTGTATCATCTTTCATTTCTTTCATCAGTGTCTTATACTTTTCTGCGTACAGGTCTTTTGTCTCCCTAGGTAGGTTTATTCCAAGGTATTTTATTCTTTTTGTTGCAATGGTAAATGGGAGAGTTTTCTTAATTTCTCTTTCAGATTTTTCAACATTAGTGTATAGGAATGCAAGAGATTTCTGTGCATTAATTTTGTATCCTGCAACTTTACCAAATTCATTGATTAGCTCTCGTAGTTTTCCGGTGCCATCTTTAGGGTTCTCTATGTATAGTATCATGTCATCTGCAAACAGTAACAGTTTTACTTCTTTTTTTCCAACTCGTATTCCTTTTATTTCTTTTTCTTCTCTGATTGCCATGGCTAGGACTTCCAAAACTATGTTGAATAATAGTGGTGAGAGTGGACATCCTTGTCTCGTTCCTGATCTTAGAGGAAATGCTTTCAGTTTTTCACCATTGAGAATGATGATTGCTGTGGGTTTGTCGTATACGGACTTTATTATGTTGAGGTAGTTTCCCTCTATGCCCACTTTCTGGAGAGTTTTTTAAATCATAAATAGGTGATGAATTTTGTCGAAAACTTTTTCTGCATCTATTGAGATGATCATATGGTTTTTATTCTTCAGTTTGTTAATATGTTGTATCACATTGATTGATTTGCATATATTGAAGAATCCTTGCATCCCTGGGTTAAATCCTGCTTGATCATGGTGTATGTTCCTTTTAATGTGCTGTTGGATTCCGTTTGCTAGTATTTTGTTGAGGATTTTTGTATCTATATTTCTCAGTGATATTGGTCTGTAATTTTCTTTTTTTGTAGTATCTTTGTCTGGTTCTGGTATCAGGGTGATGGTGGCCTCATAGAATGAGTTTGGGAGAGTTCCTTCCTCTGCAATTTTTTGGAAGAGTTTGAGAAGAATGGGTGTTAGCTATTCTCTAAGTGTTTGATAGAATTCACCTGTGAAGCCATCTGGTCCTGGACTTTCGTTTGTTGGAAGATTTTTAATCACAGTTTCAATTTCATTACGTGTGATTGGTCTGTTCATATTTTCCATTTCTTCCTGGTTCAGTCTTGGAAGATTATACCTTTCTATGAATTTGTCCATTTCTTCCAGGTTGTCCATTTTATTAGCAGAGAGTTGCTTGTAGTAGTTTCTTAGGATGCTTTGTATTTTTGCAGTGTCTGTTGTAACTTCTCCTTTTTCATTTCTAATTTTATTGATTTGTGTCCTCTCCTTCTTTTTCTTTGTCTTTTTTTTTTATGATCCTACTAATTTTTTTTAGCATCTTTATTGGAGTATAATTGCTTTACAATGGTGTGTTAGTTTCTGCCTTATAACAAAGTGAATCAGTTATATATATACATATGTTCCCATATCTCTTCCCTCTTGCATCTCCCTTCCTCCCACCCTCCCTATAGCACCGCTCTAGGTGGTCACAAAGCACGGAGCTGATCTCCCTGTGCTATGCGGCTGCTTCCCACTAGCTATCTATTTTACATTTGGTTGTGTATATATGTCCATGCCACTCTCTCACTTTGTCACAGCTTACCCTTCCCCCTCCCCATATCCTCAAGTCCATTCTCTAGTAGGTCTGTGTCTTTATTCCCATCTTGCCCCTAGGCTCTTCACGACCTTTTTGTTTTTTTCTTAGATTCCATATATATGTGTTAGCATATGATATTTGTTTTTCTCTTTCTGACTTACTTCACTCTGTATGACAAACTCTAGGTCCATCCACCTCACTACAAATAACTCAATTTCGTTTCTTTTTATGGCTGAGTAATATTCCATTGTATATATGTGCCACATCTTCTTTATCCATTCATCTGTTGATGGACACTTAGGTTGATTCCATGTCCTGGCAATTGTAAATAGAACTGCAATGAACATTTTGGTACCTGAATCTTTTTGAATTATGGTTTTCTCAGGGTATATGCCCAGTAATGGGATTGCTGGGTCATATGGTAGTTCTATTTTTAGTTTTTTAAGGAACCTCCATACTCTTCTCCATAGTGGCTGTATCAATTTACATTCTCACCAACAGTGCAAGAGGGTTCCCTTTTCTCCACACCCTCTCCAGCATTTATTGTTTATAGATTTTTTGATGATGGCCATTCTGACTGGTGTGAGATGATATCTCATTGTAGTTTTCATTTGCATTTCTCTAATGATTAGTGATGTTGAGCATTCTTTCATGTGTTTGTTGGCAATCTGTATATTTTCTTTGGAGAAATGTCTATTTAGGTCTTCTGCCCATTTTTGGATTGGGTTGTTTGTTTTTTTAAATATTGAGCTGCATGAGCTGCTTGTAAATTTTGGAGATTAATCCTTTGTCAGTTGCTTCATTTGCAAATATTTTCTCCCATACTGAGGGTTGTCTTTTCGTCTTGTTTATGGTTTCCTTTGCTGTGCAAAAGCTTTTAAGTTTCATTAGGTCATATTTGCTTATTTTTGTTTTTATTTCCATTTCTCTAGGAGGTGGGTCAAAAAGGATCTTGCTGTGATTTATGTCATAGAGTTTTCTGCCTCTGTTTTCCTCTAAGAGTTTGATGGTGTCTGGCCTTACATTTAGGTCTTTAATCCATTTTGAGTTTATTTTTGTATATGGTGTTAAGGAGTGTTCTAATGTCATTCTTTTACATGTAGCTGTCCAGTTTTCCCGGCACCACTTATTGAAGAAGCTGTCTTTTCTCCACTGTATATTCTTGCCTCCTTTATCAAACATAAGGTGACCATATGTGCGTGGGTTTATCTCTGGGCTCTCTATCCTGTTCCCTTGATCTATATTTCTGTTTTTGTGCCTTTACCATACTGTCTTGATTACTGTAGCTTTGTAGTATAGTCTCAAGTCAGGGAGACTGATTCCTCCAACTCCATTTTTGTTTCTCAAGATTGCTTTGGCTGATTGGGGTCTTTTCTGTTTCCATACAAATTGTGAAATTTTTTGTTCTAGTTCTGTGAAAAATGCCAGTGGTAGTTTGATAGGGATTGCATTGAATCTGTAGATTGCTTTGGATAGTAGAGTCATTTTCACAATGTTGATTCTTCCAATCCAAGAACTTGGTATGCCTCTACATCTGTTTGTAAGATCTTTAATTTCTTTCATCAGTGTCTTATAGTTTTCTCTGTACAGGTTTTTTGACTCCTTAGGTAGGTTTATTCCTAGGTATTTTATTCTTTTTGTTGCAATGGTAAATGGGACTGTTTCCTTAATTTCTCTTTCAGATTTTTCAACATTAGTGTATAGGAATGCAAGAGATTTCTGTGTATTAATTTTGTATCCTGCTACTTTACCAAATTCATTGATTAGCACTAGTAGTTTTCTGGTAGCATCTTTAGGATTCTCTATGTATAGTATCATGTCATCTGTGAACAGTGACAGTTTTATTTCTTCTTTTCCGATTTGGATTCCTTTTATTTCTTTTTCTTCTCTGATTGCTGTGGCTAAAACTTCCAAAACTATGTTGAATAACAGTGGTGAGAGTGGGCAACCTTGTCTTCTTCCTGATCTTAGTGGAAATGGTTTCAGTTTTTCACCATTGAGGATGATGTTGGCTGTGGGTTTGTCATATATGGCCTTTATTATGTTGAGGTAAGTTCCCTCTATGCCTACTTTCTGGAGAGTTTTTATCATAAATGGGTGTTGAATTTTGTCGAAAGCTTTCTCTGCATTGATTGAGATGATCATATGGTTTTTCTCCTTCAGTTTGTTAATATGGTGTATCACATTGATTGATTTGTGTATATGGAAGAATCCTTGCATTCCTGGGATAAGCCCCACTTGATCATGGTGTATGATCCTTTTAATGTGCTGTTGGATTCTGTTTGCTAGTATTTTTTTGAGGATTTTTGCATCTATGTTCATCAGTGATATTGGCCTGTAGTTTTCTTTCTTTGTGACATCTTGGTCTGGTTTTGTATCAGGGTGATGGTAGCCTCGTAGAATGAGTTTGGGAGTGTTCCTCCCTCTACTATATTTTGGAAGAGTTTGAGAAGGATAGGTGTTAGTTCTTCTCTAAATGTTTTATAGAATTCGTCTGTGAAGCCATCTGGTCCTGGGCTTTTGTTTGTTGGAAGAATTTTAATCACAGTTTCAATTTCAGTGCTTGTGATTGGCCTGTTCACATTTTCTGTTTCTTCGTGGTTCAGTCTCAGAAGGTTGTGCATTTGTAAGAATTTGTCCATTTCTTCCAGGTTGTCCATTTTATTGGCATAGAGTTGCTTATAGTAATCTCTCATGATCCTTTGTATTTCTGCAGTGTCAGTTGTTACTTCTCCCTGTTCATTTCTAATTCTATTGATTTGAGTCTTCTCCCTTTTTTTCTTGATGAGTCTGGCTAATGGTTTATCAATTTTGTTTATCTTCTCAAAGAACCAGCTTTTAGTTTTATTGATCTTTGCTTTCATTTCCTTCATTTCTTTTTCATTTATTTCTGATCTGATCTTTATGATTTCTTTCCTTCTGCTAACTTTGGGGTTTTTTTGTTCTTCTTTCTCTAATTGCTTTAGGTGTAAGGTTAGGTGGTTTATTTGAGATGTTTCTTGTTTCTTAAGGTAGGATTCATTGGTATAAACTTCCCTCTTAGAACTGCTTTTGCTGCATCCCATAAGGTTTTGGTTGTCGTCTTTTCATTGTCATTTGTTTCTAGGTATTTTTTGATTTCCTCTTTGATTTCTTCAGTGATCTCTTGGTTATTAAGTAGTGTATTGTTTAGCCTCCATGTGTTTGTATTATTTACAGATTTTTTCCTATAAATGATATCTAGTCTCATAGCTTTGTGGTTGGAAAAGATACTTGATATGATTTCAATTTTCTTAAATTTACCAAGGCTTGATTTGTGACCCAAGATATGATCTATCCTGGAGAATGTTCCATGAGCACTTGAGAAGAATGTGTATTGTGTTGTTTTTGGATGGAATGTCCTATAAATATCAATTAGGTCCATCTTGTTTAATGTATCATTTAAAGTTTGTGTTTCCTTATTTATTTTCATTTTGGATGATCTGTCCATTGGTGAAAGTGGGGTGTTAAAGTCCCCTACTATGATTGTGTTACTGTCGATTTCCCCTTTTATGGCTATTAGTATTTGCCTTATGTATTGAGGTGCTCCTATGTTGGGTGCATAAAGATTTACAATTGCTATATCTTCTTCTTGGATCGATCCCTTGATCATTATGTAGTGTCCTTCTTTGTCTCTTGTAATAGTCTTTATTTTAAAGTCTATTTTGTCTGATATGAGAAGTGCTACTCCAGCTTTCTATTGATTTCCATTTGCATGGAATATCTTTTTCCATCCCCTCACTTTCAGTCTGTATGTGTCCCTAGGTGTGAAGTGGGTCTCTTGTAGATAGCATATATACGGGTCTTGTTTTTGTATCCTTTCAGCCAGTATACGTCTTTTGGTTGGAAAATTTAATCCATTTACATTTAAGGTAATTATCGATATGTATGCTCCTATTACCATTTTCTTAATTGTTTTGGGTTTGTTATTATAGGTCTTTTCCTTCTTTTGTGTTTCCTGCCTAGAGAAGTTCCTTTAGCATTTGTTGTAAAGCTGGTTTGGTGGTGCTGAATTCTCTTAGCTTTTGCTTGTCTGTAAAGGTTTTAATTTCTCTGTCAAATCTGAATGAGATCCTTGCTGGGTAGAGTAATCTTTGTTGTAGGTTTTTCTCCTTCATAACTTTAAATATGTCCTGCCACTCCCTTCTGGCTTGCAGAGTTTCTGCTGAAAGATCAGCTGTTAACCTTATGGGGATTCCCTTATGTGTTACTGGTTGTTTTTCCCTTGCTGCTTTTAATATTTGTTCTTTGTATTTAATTTTTGATAGTTTGATTAATATGTGTCTTGGCATGTTTCTCCTTGGATTTATCCTGTATGGGACTCTCTATGCTTCCTGGACTTGATTAACTATTTCCTTTCCCATATTAGGGAAGTTTTCAACTCTAATCTCTTCAAATATTTTCTCAGTTCTTTTCTTTTTCTCTTCTTCTTTTGGGACCCCTATAATTCGAATGTTGGTGCATTTAATGTTGTCCCAGAGATCTCTGAGACTGTCTTCAATTCTTTTCATTCTATTTTCTTTATTCTGCTCTGTGGTAGTTATTTCCACTATTTTATCTTCCAGGTCACTTATCCCTTCTTCTGCCTCAGTTATTCTGCTACTGATCCCTTCTAGAGAATTTTAAATTTCATTTATTGTGTTGTTCGTCTCTGTTTGTTTGCCTTTTAGTTCTTCTAGTTCCTTGTTAAACGTTTCTTGTATTTTCTCCATTCTATTTCCAAGATTTTGGATCATCTTTACTATCATTATTCTGAATTCTTTTTCAGGTAGACTGCTAATTTCCTCTTCATTTGTTAGGTCTGGTGGGTTGTTGCCTTGCTCCTTCATCTGCTGTGTGTTTTTCTGTCTTCTCATTTTGCTTATCTTACTGTGTTTGGGGTCTCCTTTTTGCAGGCTGCAGGTTCGTAGTTCCCGTTGGTTTTGGTGTCTGTCCCCAGTGGCTAAGGTTGGTTCAGTGGGTTGTGTAGTCTTCCTGGTGGAGGGGACTAGTGCCTGTGTTCTGGTGGATGAGGCTGGATCTTGTATTTCTGGTGGGCAGGTTCACATCTGGTGGTGTGTTTTGGGGTGTCTGTGGCCTTGTTATGATTTTAGGCAGCCTCTCTGCTAATGGGTGGGGTTGTGTTCCTGTTTTGCTAGTTGTTTGGCATAGGGTGTCCTGCACTGTAGCTTGCTGGTCATTGAGTGGAGCTGGGTCTTGGCGTTGAGATGGAGATCTCTGGGAGATTTTCGCCATTTGATATTACGTGGAGCTGGGAGGTGTCTTGTGGACCAGTGTCCTGAACTTGGCTCTCCCACCTCAGATGCACAGCCCTGATGCCTGGCTGGAGCACCAAGAGCCTGTGCTCTACACGGCTCAGAATAAAAGGGGGGAAAAAAAAGAAAGAAAGAAAGAAAGAAAGAAAGAAAGAAAGAAGATAAAATAAAATAAAGTAAAATAAAGTTATTAAAATAAAAAATAATTATTAAGAAAAAAAATTTTTTAAGTAATTATAAAAAACAAAAAAACAGAAAAAAACCGGACAGACAGAACCCTAGGACAAATGGTAAAAGCAAAGCTATGCAGACAAAATCACACACAGAAGCATACACATACACACTCAAAAAAGAGAAAAAGGGGGGAAAATATATATCGTTGCTCCCAAAGTCCACCTCCTCAATTTGGGATGATTCGTTGTCTATTCAGGTATTCCACAGATGCAGGGTACATCAAGTTGATTGTGGAGATTTCATCCGCTGCTCCTGAGACTGCTGGGAGAGATTTCCCTTTCTCTTCTTTGTTCGCACAGCTCCTGGGGTTCAGCTTTGGATTTGGACCCGCCTCTGCATGTAGGTCGCCTGAGGGCGTCTGTTCCCCGCCCAGACAGAACGGGGTTAAAGGAGCAGCTGCTTTGGGGGCTCTGGCTCACTCAGGCCGGGGGGAGGGAGGGGTACGGATGCGGGGCAAGCCTGAATGGCAGAGGCCAGCGTGACATTGCACCAGCCTGAGGCGCGCCGTGCGTTCTCCCGGGGAAGTTGTCCCTGGGTCACGGGACCCTGGCAGTGGCAGGCTGCACAGGCTCCCGGGAGGGGAGGTGTGGATAGTGACCTGTGCTTGCACACAGGCTTCTTGGTGGTGGTAGCAGCAGCCTTAGCGTCTCATGCCCATCTCTGGGGTGCGCGCTGATAGGCGCAGCTCGCGCCCATCTCTGGAGCTCCTTTAAGCGGCGCTCTTAATCCCCTCTCCTCGCGCACCAGGAAACAAAGAGGCAAGAAAAAGTCTCTTGTCTCTTCGGCAGCTCCAGACTTTTTCCCGGACTCCCTCCCGGCTAGCTGTGATGCACTAGCCCCCTTCAGGCTGTGCTCACGCCGCCAACCCCAGTCCTCTCCCTGCGATCCAACTGAAGCCCGAGCCTCAGCTCCCAGCCCCCGCCCGTCCCGGCGGGTGAGCAGAGAAGCCTCGCGGGCTGGTGAGTGCTGGTCGGCACCGATCCTCTGTGCGGGAATCTCTCCGCTTTGCCCTCCGCACCCCTGTGGCTGCGCTCTCCTCCGTGGCTCTGAAGCTTCCCCCCTCCGCCACCCGCAGTCTCCGCCCGCGAAGGGGCTTCCTAGTGCGTGGAAATCTTTCATCCTTCACGGCTCCCTCCCACTGGTGCAGGTCCCATCCCTATTCTTTTGTCTCTTGTTTCTTTTTTCTTTTGGCCTACCCAGGTACGTGGGGAGTTTCTTGCCTTTTGGGAGGTCTGAGGTCTTCTGCCAGCGTTCAGAAGGTGTTCTGTAGGAGTTGTTCCACGTGTAGATGTATTTCTGATGTATCTGTGGGGAGGAAGGTGATCTCCATGTCTTACTCTTCCGCCACCTTGAAGCTCCTCCTATTAAAGATTTGATTGAAGCTGTTCATTTGTGTGAGACGAGTGGTTATTTTACCAGCGAATCCAATGAACCTTAAAAGTGAAAGCAGACTTTTGGCAAAACAGCTACAGGCAACATTCTTTTACAAAGGTGCAGAGCCAGCATGACTAAGCACAGGCAACAGAGCACAAAGGTTAGAGACAAAGGACTAGATCCAATGTGGAGTCAGGTTTGTTCTTCCCTGTTTTAATAGGAGTCTGGCCACCTACCTGCAGCCCGAGTCAGATAAGGAGGTGATGTTTGGTCAATGGAAGGCACCTGCAGGCAATCCGAGGAGATTAGAGGACAGACATCCATCCTCTGCCAAAGGCCACTGCTGCTTTCAGCTTCAGCTAATCCCTCTGGGTTCCAGGAACAGCTACTACCTGGCCTGGGGGTGGTGTCAGCTCTCAGCTGATGCTAGCCCCCAGGGGGCTACCCTAGCCTTGATGGCTTCCCTTGGCCCATTGTCAACTGAAATAAAAAATGCACAGCATCAGAGCAGTGAGATTCAGTTTTATTCAGGGACATTACTGAGGACTGTCGCCCAGGAGACAGCCTCTCAGATCGTTCTGAGGAACTGCTCCAAAGAGGTGAGGAAGGAGGTCAGCATATATGTGGTTTTGGCTAAGGGGTATGAGCAATCCAATATACATCACGGTAGATGGTTACTGCTAGTCGTCATGAGGAACAGATGTTTTAGTTAATAATTGTAGTACTTTTCTAAGCATGGGAAGATGCAAGAATTCAGGCTCATAAAACTTTTCCTAAATATCTAAACTATCTAAAGGCCTGTTTTCCCAATGTGCAGAGTGCCTCATCCTGGTCTCTGTCCTGAATTAGCAATTGCAGTGGCTAATGATTTAATCCTTGTAGAACTAGATGGCAGGGAACATTCCTTATTTACACAGCCAATACTTTGTAAATGGCTCCTACTTAAAGCCACTCTCATGTAGCCCATCTGAGGTCTCTGCCAGGACCCGACTATTACATTCCGCAAAGGGATGGGCCACCTCAGCAATCCAGTTATGTGAGTGTCGATGTGTGTGTCGGCACAGAAAAAATTGAAAAATTATACCCAACCCCTGGAATGGGAGGGCAGAGTAGGAGGAAGAATGGTTCTGTTAAATGTCTACATTTTAAATGTATTTATTTATTTATTTATTTATTTATTTATTTATATTTTTGGCTGTGTTGGGTCTTCGTTTCTGTGCGAGGGCTTTCTCTAGTTGTGGTGAGCGGGGGACACTCTTCATCGCGGTGCGCGGGCCTCTCACTGTCGCGGCCTCTCTTGTTGCGGAGCACAGGCTCCAGACGCGCAGGCTCAGTAGTTGTGGCTCACGGGCCTAGTAGCTCCGCGGCATGTGGGATCTTCCCAGACCAGGGCTCGAACCCGTGTCCCCTGCATTGGCAGGCAGATTCTCAACCACTGCGCCACCAGGGAAACCAAATGTCTGTTTCCTTTTCTTAGATGGAGGCTGCAAAGCATTTTTCATTATAATTACTAATCTATGTAATTACAAATTATATATTCATATATTTTAGATTTATTATTTATTCATTTTATTTATTTTTGGCTGCATCGGGTCTTAGTTGCTGCATGCGGGATCTTCGCTGAGGCACACGGGCTCTTCTTTGTGGCGCTCGGGCTTCTCTCTAGTTGTGGCATGGGTGTTTTCTCTTCTCTAGTTGTGGTGCGCAGGCCCCAGGGCCCATGGACTCTGTAGCTGTGGCACGTGGGTTCCAGAGCACGTGAGCTCTGTAGTTTGAGGCATGCAGGCTCTCTAGTTGAGGCGCGTGAGCTCAGTAGCTGCGATGTGAGGGCTTAGTTGCCCCGCGGCATGTGGGATCTTAGTTAACTGCCCAGGGATTGAACCCGAATCCCCTGAATTGTAAGGCAGATTATTTACCACTGGACCATCAGGGAAGTCCCACAGATTATATTTTTAAAGGGAAAAATTTTTAGTGTTATGCATAGTACCATGCTACTGCATGCTTAATGCCATGCCTGAGAGGTGGCAGGATGCAATATATGCAACCTGTAGAAGCCAGAAGGCATCATGGTTAAGAACAAGGACTCCAGGTGCCAGGGTTCAAATCAGCACCAGCTGAGTGAATTTGGGCATGTCTCTTTACTTTTCTATGCCTTAATTTTCTAATCTGAAAATTGAGGGTAATGACAAGGTGGTTGTGAAAATCAAATAAATTAAAATGAGTAAAGTGCTTACAATACTCCCTAGCTCACAGTCAGCACCAAGCATGAGTAATTGCCTTATTTCTCTTATTTTATGACAGAACGAGGACACAGTCACCAGCAATGAACCTTAGCCCCTACTGGCACACACATCAGCTGTCTTGCAGGCTATGAACATACCCTGCTCTTTCCCTCTGCCCTTAGCAGGGAAGAGGCTCCTTAGAAAGGAGCAAGCATTGGCTTGGGATCAGATGGCTCCTGGTCAAGGCTAGGCTTTGCCACTCTCCAGCTGTGTGACCTTGGGCAAGTAAATTGCCCTCTCTGAGCCTCACATTCCTCCTCAGCAAAAAGGGAATAATAACAGACCCTTGGGGATTGGAGGAGCGAGCCTGTGTGTGTCTTAGTTTGCATCCTCTGGAAGTAGATCCTCATGCAAGGATTCAAGTGCAAATACTTTATTTGGAGGTGACCTTGAGGCAAGAATTCAACTGCAAGTTGTTTCTTTGGGAAGTGATTCCAGGAAATGCCAGTAGGGCACTGTGGAAGGGAGACTGGGAAGGGAAGTCAGCAGGTAAAGGGTACTTTAGCAAGAAAGCTCACACTGTGGCACCTGGGGCTCAGTCCCTCTCGGGGACAGCAGAGAACATACATCCACCAATCCTTAGTCAGGGCTGCTTCCAAAGGCATTATTTCTCCAGAATGTCCTGCCTACACTGCTTGGCTGAGGTCTGGGGACAGGCCTCTCACAGCAGTTGTTTTCAGGAACACAGCCTGGTGCAGACCGTTACAGTGGTTCAGTGACTTCAAGACACATACATTTACACCCTTACACACATACACACACGTTCACCCACACATGCACACAACTGCATACACAATCACATACACATACACACTGTGTACACACAGACACACACAAATACAGTTACATACACCCACGTGTGCTTGCAGCTACATACACACTTTTACACACATGTGCACACACACGAGTGCAAAGCACAATATATGCATGCATGTAACCATGTACACAATTACATGCATACACTCATATACACACACCATGACACGTGTTCACAGTCACACATACACTTACACACAATCCAACACACAGTCACATAGTCACACACACACATTGAACTAATGGAGACCGAATGTCTTAGAGCTTGTTGTCTCCGAATCTTCTAGCAGAAGGAGCCTCCAACACACTCAGAAGAGGAATGGACACCCCACAACAGCCAGTGACTGGACCAGGCTTGGGTGTGTCTTGAGAATTAAGCAGGGGACCCATGGGGTCCATGCCTCCCCTCCTCCCTGTCTCTCATTCATTCACCATCACAGCCCTTAGTGGAAAGTCAAGGCCCGTTTGTAGTGGGAGAAAAGACATTTGGCACCCCAAGTATAGATAACTCTTTGAAGGGGTTAGCTTCATGGTGGGGGAAAGAAACTGTGGGTTAACAGGTGGGAAAGTGGGATCAAGCGCAAGGATTTTTTTTTTTGAAAGATTGAGGAAATAACAGCGTTATTTGTATTCCATTGGGAATGATCCAATAGACTTCAGGATACATGGTTAATATATAAAAATTAATTGTATTTATATATTCCAGGGGTTGGCAAACTATGGTCTATGGACCAAGTCTGGCCTGTGCCCTGTGTCCCTAAGATATACAAGCAATGAATTGTTTTATATTTTAAAAGAATTACAAAAGAAGGAGAGGAAGAGGAGCAGGGCTGTAAGGCCTGAAATATTTACAATATGGGTCTTTACAGAAAATGTATGCCAACCCTTCTGTACACTAGTAATAAACAATTGGAAAATGTTTTCAAATATCATTTTTCAAGTATCATGTCCCAGAAAAAGTGAAATACTCAGGTATAAATCTAACAAAATATGTGCATGATTTCTAGGATGAAAACTTCAAGACACTGATAAAAGAAATCCAAGAAGACCCAAATTAATGGAGACATGTACAATGTTCATGGAGGAGAAGACTCAATATTGTTAAGATGCTAAGTCTACTCAAATCGGTCTACAAATTCTATAAGATCACAATCTCAGGAGAACTTTTGTAGAAATAGATGAGCTGATTACAAAATTTACCTGAAAATGCAAAGGATTTATCAGAGCCAAAATTTTTCGGAAAAGGAAAAATTTAGTTGAAGGATTTACAAGACCCCTTTCAACACATAGTATAAAACAACAGTAATGATGACAGTGTGATACTGGTCAAAGGCATATTAATCAATGGAACAGTATAGAGAGTCCAGAAATTTTTTAAAAAATCTTGCAGGGCAAGTCAATGTACAAAGGATAGTCTTCTCAGTAAGTAGTACTGGAAAAATTCGACATCCACATGCAAAAAAAAAAAAAAAAAAAAAGTCATCCTGTACCTCACACTTTATACAAAATTTAATTTAATATGAACCATAAAACTAAATAATGTAAAAATGTAAAACTTTTAGAAGAAAACATAGAAGAGAATCTTTGTGGCCTTAGGTTAAACAGAGTTCTTATATATAACACCAACAGCATAATCATAAAAAGAAAAAATTGATAAATTGCACTTTATAAACCTTTTAAAATTTTGCTCTGTGAAAGAAATTTAAGGTAAAGACCAACCACACACTAGGAAAAAAGACTTGCAAATCACATATCTGACAAAGGATTTGTATGTAAAATGCAACAGTGGAAGGTAACAATCCAAGGAAAATTAATGGGCAAAAGATTTGAACAGGTGCTTTACCACAGAAGATATATGGATGGCAAATAGGCACATGAAAAAATGTTCAACAGCATTAGTCATTAGGAAATGCAAATTAAAATCACAGGGACATATCATTGCACACCCATAAGAATGGCTGGGGAAAAACTGACACCTCCAGGTGCCAATGAATATGGGCAGCAACCAGAACTCTCACATGAGAGGAATTTTAAATGACACGGACACCTATGGAAAAGAGTATGGAGGTTCCTCAAAAAATTAAAAATAAAACGGCCATATGATCCAGCAAAATTGAAATCAGGATCTCACAGAGATATCTGCACTCCCATCTTCATTGCAACATTATTCACAATAGCCAAGATATGTAAACAAACTAACTGTCTATCAGTGGATGAATGGAAGAAGAGGATGTGATACACACACACACACACACACACACACACACACACAATGGAATATTATTCAGCTAGAAGATAGAAGGAAAACCTACTCGTTTGTGACAACATCGTTGGACCTTGAGAGCATTATGCTAAGTGAAATAAGTTAGAGAAAGACAAATACAGGCAGCCTTCCATATCTGCGGGTTCTGCATCTGCATAGCCAACAAATCCCAGATCAAAAAGATTCGGGGGAGGGGGAAGTCCAAAAAATTCCAAAAAGCAAAACTTGAATTTGCCGTGTACCAGAAACTATTTACATAGCATTTACATTGTATTTGGCATTATAAGTAATCTAGAGATGATTTGAAGTATACAGGAGGCTATGTGTAGGTTGCATGCAAATACCACATCATTTTATATGAGGCACTTGAGCATCCCCAGATTTTGGTATCCACAGGGAGTCCTGGAACCAATCCCCACATCCCTCGCAGATACTGAGGGATAACTGTACTGTATGATATTACTTATATGTGGAATCTAAAAAAGACAAACTCAAAGAAACAGAGTAGAGTGATGGTTACCGGGGGTTGGAGAAATGGGGAGATACTAGTCAAAGGATACAAACTTCCAGTTATAAGATTAACAAGTTTGGGGATCCAATGTACAGTATGGTGACTACAGCTAATGGTACTGTGTCAGAAACTTGAATGTTACCAAAAGAGTAGATCTTAAATGTTCTGACCACAAAAAATAAATGGTAAGTATGTGATGGGGTAGAGGTGGTAGCTAATACTATGTAACATCACTTTCTAAGTTATAAATGTATTAAATCAACGTGTTGTACACCTTAAACAGAGATGTTATGTGTCAATTATATCTCAGTAAAGCTGGGAATTTTAATGAAATTAAAAATTTTAAATGGCACACTTTGGAAATAGTTTGGTTGTTTCTTCTAATGTTAAACGTACACATGTAATATGACCCAGCCATCCCATTCCAAGAGCAGTGAACGGTTGTACACAAATATTCATAGTAGCTTTATTCATAACAGCACAAAATTGAAAACAATCCACATGTCCTCCAACTGGTGAAGAAAATGTGGCTCACCATATTATGGACTATTACTTAAGAAAGTATTGATGCATGCAACATGAGTGAATCGTAAATGCATTGTTAGGTGAAAGAAGCCAGACTATAGGGATGGAGAATAGATCAGTGTTTGGCAGGAGTTGGGGTGAAAAGTTTTTGACTATCAAGGGTGACTATGGTAGTGGTGGTTACACAACTCTAGACATTTCAAATCTCAGAACTGCACACCAGATAGAGCAAACTTTACTTTTTGTAAATTTTGTAAATTTACATACAGTTTTAAAATGAGGCTGAGGGTAACTAAGCACATATATTATTTGCATAAATATACTGTGAAATGATATACAAAAAGTAAAGTATTTACCTAAAGATGAAAAAACTGGGAAAACAAAGGACATTGGAGGACAAGTATTTTCACTGAGCATCTTATTTTGTACATGAGTGAATGAATCCCCTGTCAAAAATATTACATTTTAAAAGTTAGGCACCACTCATCCAAGAGTGTCTTCTAGTAATCCTGCAGTGGTTCTCCAGGTGATCTGATGCACCTGGGGCTGAGACACCTTGAAAATTGCTTCTTTGGAAGCTAAGGCATGAATTCTGAAGCCAAGCTGACCAAACTTACCCCCACTCTACCACTCATCAACTGAGTGACCTTGAGCAAGTGAGTTAATCTCTCCAATCCATAAGATTGGTGTGTGGATGAAATCAGTGTTTACCTGGGGGAGCTGAAGTGTCATAACTTTCTCCCCTCCAGTGGTCTACTTCTGTTAATAGGACCAAAATCAGTGTCTGTGGAGTCATCAAGCCTTACGTGTTGTATGAAAAGTGTTTAACCACACCCACACCTTACATGAATGCATGTGTATCTATTGCTATAAAAATGAAATTTCTGCACCAAAAGTTATGTGATTAAGAGTGACTCAATATGTAATTGGTTGTGATATCTCAAGCTATTAAGGTGCATAAAGAGAGTTCTTGCAAAGTGAGACAAACTAAATTATTTCCTGACATATGCTATTTACAAAAATAAAGAGTGGCTTGAATACTTAACACAAAGATTTTAAAGACCCCCCAAGATGATTTTATGTTGTTGAAGGATGTTCACAATACATTATTATATGAAAACCCCAGATTAACAAGAAAAATGTAAGATAAAATAACATTTTTTATGTTGAGGTAAAACTCACATAACATAAAATTCATTCATTCCTAAAATTCATAACAGTAAAGTGTCGATTCCATGCATCTAGTACATTCACAACGTTGTGCAACCACCGCCTCTCCTCTATCTAGCTCCAAAATATTTTCATCACCGGCAAAGCAGACCTGTACCCATTAGCAGTCATTATTTCCTCCTTCACCCTCCAGCTCCTGAATCTATCTCGATGGATGTACCTATTCTGCACATTTCATATAAATGGAATCATATAATATATGACCTTTTGTGTCCGGCTCCTTTCACTTACCATAATGTTTTCAAAGTTCATTCATGTTGTAGCATGTATCATTGCTTCACTCCTTTTTATGACCCAATAATATTTCTTGTTATGGATATACCTCATTTTATTTATTCATTCATCTAGTAATGGATATTTGAACTGTTTCCCAAATATCCAACTTTTGGCAATTGTGGATGATGCCACTATGAAGGGTCATGTACAACTTTTTGTTTAAACCCTGCTTTCAATTCTTTTGGGTACATACCTAGGCGCAGGATGGCAGGGTCATACGGTAATTCTAGGTTTAATTTATTGAGGAAACACCAGGCTGTTTCCCACAGTGGCTGCACCATTTTCCATTCCCACCAGCAGTGTATAAGGGTTCCAATTACCCCACATCCTCACCAACCCTTGTTATTTTCCATTGTTTTATATTCTTGCCGTCCTAGTGGGTGTGAAGTGATATCACACTGTGGCATTGACTTGCATTTCCCTAATGACGAATGATATTGAGTATATTTCCATGTGCTTGTTAGTCAGTATAATAGTAATTTTAAAAAGGAGATTATATGTGAATGTAATACATTTAGATGTAAATTCAAATTTTTACTTGTATAAGAATTACATATAAAATTAAAATTTGGCAGTATATGTGAGAGAATATGAACAGTGATTGCTTTGACGTGTTTGGATTACGGATATGATTTTTATTTCTTACTTTTTATTATTTGTATTTTCTTCTATGGCAAGGTGTCATTTGGGGGAAAAGAAAAACATTTTAAATAAGAACTCTGAAGGCAAAGAAAAACATATGTGATTTTCAGCTTAGAATATACTAAATATTTCCTCATTTCATGTTACAGTGTTTCTTTCTTACTTTGCAACCAGTAAGTCTTCTGCCCCCTGAAAGGCTCTGAGACTAGGACTCTTATCCCAGGACCTCCTACAGCCTGAGTGGGGCAAGTCCTGGGGCAGCTGCTGTCCCAGGTGCTGAAGGAAGTGGCCCCACTCCTGCCCCCTCCACCTCCTCTCACTATTGTGGACCCTCTTGACCTCCACTTCCTAGATGAAAATGAAGTCCTGGGTCATGCCTCTCTGAGGGAAAAAATTTTTTTTCGGTTCCTAGCTTCGGACCAGCTTCACATCAAAGCCCATTGTAACTATGTAACAGATGTAACTATGGAGATTTTGAATTTACTGAATCTTCTAATGACAGTTACCTTCAACGGCAGGTTTCCACACGTCCCAAAACTTAAATAGAACTTTTATGACTTTACAACATTTTAAATTTGAGAAAGTGATGCAAAAAGAAGGGACGAAATGAACCCTTATTGAGTACTGATGCTTACCAGATACTGAGTCAGTCATTTTGCTCATGCTTGCTTATAAATCTCCACAACCCGCAGTAAGGTGGCTACTATTATGTAATAAAGGCACTGAGGCTTAGAAAGAGACATGATTTTCCCCAAGCCAAGCAGCTAGTAAATGGCAGACTGGGATGGTGACCACTGTAGGGCGGGAGTGGTGGCTCCCACGTCATCTGAACCTGACTGCATCTAGCTCTCTGCTCCACCTTCCCTAACGAGTATCCTTGACCTTGTGATCCAAGATGGAGCTCCAGCTACCACATCAATATCCAACCCCCCCCCAACCCCGGCCCTTCCCCCACCCCCTTCCCCCGCCCCCCAGGTTCATAGCCACTCAGACCCGTCTGGATCCTCTCAAGCCCCAAGCGCCCCTCTCAATGAGACTGGGGCAGACATGACAGCACAGTTTTATTTCTAGGAATCTGCAAAGTGAGGTGTCTAGGGTCAGGGTGGATCGCAGGCCAGACGGCGGTGGGTCACTGCTGACTTGCACCCAGCGGCTCCACACGCAACCAAAGTCCGCCCTCCACGCGCAGGATCAGCTCCGGCTTCCGGCGTGGCTCCTCCTTGTCCGGCAGCACACGGAAGCGCAGCAGCGTGAGCGCCAGCACCACCTTCATCTCTGTCATGGCGAATGACTGCCCAATGCAGTTCCTGTGGGCGAGAGCGGGAGCTCTGACTGCGCCCGGAACCCTCATCCGGGCCCCACGGCACCGGGTATCTGGCCCACAAGCCCCATCCCCACCAACAGGGATGGAGAAGGAGGGTAACCGTGCCTGGAACCCCGACGTGGGCTCACACGTCCCCAGAGCTTAGCCCACACTCCAGTCCTGAGCTCAGATCAGCAGACAGGGGAACAGGGCTCTCAACACACCACGGACCCCTCCTCGGGCCCACCACCATTCCCCAGACCCTTACCCATAACGTCCAATGGAGCAGAGGGAAACTCTGACCATCTGAAATTTTCCCTCTTCCTGGCCCCCAACATCAAGGCTGGAATTTCAGTCCCAGGCCCCTGCGCCCACCACTCCATTCCCACCTCAGATACCCCCTGTCCTCACCTGGGCCCCGCGGAGAAGGGAATAAAAGCCAGAGGTGACCTCCCCTTGATGTTTTCTGGGTCAAAGCGGAAAGGGTCATAGACCTGGGGGCAAGGCAAGACAGGGCTACTTGGCAGACGTTTGTATAATGGGGGGAGGTGATGTCTGATTTGCTAAGCCAGAACCCTGTGCCCTCCCCTAGGGCCCCCGAGGGGAGTGGACTAGGATGAGGGAGGTGGGGGGGGTGAGGCAGCACCTCAGGGTCTGGCCACACCGATGGGTTGTGATGGGTCCCGAAAATACTGATAAGGCAGATAACACCTGTGGGAGAGGAGGGGACAGTCAGGACTAGGTTGTCCCCGTCTGATTGGGCCCCTCTTTCTGACCAGGAACCTCCTCCCCTAGTCATTGTGGGCACCTTTGGGGATGACCCGTCCATCTGGGAGCACAGTGTCCTGGGTACAGCGGCGGGAGATGACTGTGACGGGGGGGTGCAACCGCAGACTCTCCTTGATGCACATGGTCAGGAAGGGCAACTGGGCCAGATCGTCCCTAAGGAACCCCCATGACAATTATCCAGGGAGCAAAAACAGAGACATCGCCTCCCCCCACCCCCAGCCCTCCTGCTGTCCCATGAGATCCTCTCTCCCTATAACAAAATTGCAGATGGATCAAATATCTCCAAACACATTAAGTTGTATACATTAGATATGTACAGTTTTTTCTTTGTCCATCATATCTCAATAAAATGGTTCTTAGAAAGAAAGAAAGAAAAGCAATATCACAGAAGAACCAGACAAAATTTAGTGAGATATTTTTCTAAGCAAAACTTTGAAGAGCCAACCATAAAGACGTTTACAAATTCTTATAAAAATAAAATATTCTTTACGGCAAGATAGCAAAATCAAAAGGCAAATGAGTAAGAAACAAAAGATCAGATTCAGTGTTGACTCTTATTTATTACAGCCCTAGAGATACTAGCTAATGCAATTAGACAGAGGAAAAAGGAGAGTAATGCCATTTGAAATGTGGGGTAAATATGTCATTTTTGGCAGATAGTGATTTTATACTTAGAAAACAAGAGAATTCACTGGAAAACTTTTATAAGCATCGAAGATAAGATTCAGTAAGGGGACTGAATTCTTTTTCTTTAATCCCCTTCATTTTGTGTGGTGTTTTAAATTCTTAATAGTTGATACAGTTAACTAGTTCAAAATTGGAAAACTACAAACCACCACCCCTATGGCCCAACAGCACTCATTTCCCCTCCTCACAGTTTGCCTAGTGATTATTTTATATGTATCCTTCCAGAGGTACTTTTTTGCATTAAAAAAATATATAGTAGCATACTATGTACTATACACACTGCTCTGTATCTTTTTCATGTAACAGCATATCAATCTCTTCTTGTACATCTCTTGGGCCCAGTGTCCAAAATAGGGCCTTTCCTATTCTGGAGCTATGAAATAATTTCCCATGGTTTCCTCTAGAGCCTTTAAGACTCCTTTATTTTTTATTTTAAATCTTTGATTCATGTAGATGTTATTTTCTTATGACATAACAGCAGGTTGAATTAACTTTTTTCCATGTAGCTCTCCAGTTGTTCCAAGTTTTTATTAAATGATCTTTATTTTTCCTATTGATATGGGACTCCATATTTAGCATTTAATATGTTCACTGCACAAGAAATTTATATCCATAAATGATTAGTTTTTGTATTAGAAATAATAGAATAGATGATGAAAGAAATGATGATGATGATGATATAAAATATCTGGATTAAAATTAACAAAAAATGTGAATGTATTCCAAATGAACTTATAAATATTTCTCAGTACAGATAGACTAGATGATTCACCATAGCAACAAGAGTATCTAAGGGTTAATTTAGCAAAAGCTGCATAAGATCTCTATACTAACATTTTTAACTCTATTAAAAGCCTAAAGATTATTTGAATATACCAAAATGGATATTCATTCCACACTCTGGGATAGTGTGTGTTAATATTATGATGTAATCTGTTTTCCACAAGCCAATCATATGTTCAATTAAACCTCCTCCCTCACTCATTTCTCTCTCTGTGTCTCTCTCTTTCTCTTTCTCTGTCTCTTTCTCCCCTTCCCCACATCACTTCATTTTTGCCCGTCTGTCTTTTTGACCTAACTGCATCTCAGATGCATCCAGATATCTACTGATCATCTTTCAGGGTCTCAGCTGAGACACTTTTTTCCACCCTCGACTTTCCCTCTCTTACTCTAAACCCCAGCACTGCCCATGTACACTGGAAGTGTCCTGACCTGGGGCTATTCCTCACCAGGCTGGGAGCTCCTGGAAGGCAAAGACTGGGTCTGGGTCCTTTCTGAGTCTTCAGGACACAGAATGGGGCTGGAAAGAATTGGAAATGGCATAGAATTGGGGATAGGAAGGCAGTTTGGCAGTGTTTCCTTAGTGGGAACTGGATGGATGAAGATGCAGCTGTTCCTGGACAGGAGTTGAATGACTTTAGTCCTCAGGTGTTCCCTGTGAATCCTGGACTAAATAATATGAAGAATTAGGGGGCAGGAGATCAGCAAACACTCAGGGATGAAGATGTTTGAAAACATGTGATTCAGAGAGAAAAGTAAGAGAGTGGAGAGGAAGTTCACTTACTGAATATGTGCTAAGTGGCATCATCAGCTCTCACACATTGTCGTTAATTCTCTCAGAAATCCAGGTCTTTCTGTCCCAAGAGCCTGCAAACTTTCCCCTGTTATACATACTGGGTACTAGACCCTGCCTCTGGGATCTTCTCCTATTCCTACTAAGCAATAATGACAGAATCAACAAAAAGATTTCCCCTCTTCCCCAGCCAGGGTGCAAGGCCAATGTGAGGGGCTCAGAAAAAGACCAGGAAGACTTGCACTCACCATTCAATCTCCTTAGGCTCACGGTCCCTCAGGAGTTCTTGCACCTCCTGCCGGCAGCGCTCCTGGTATTCTGGGTGTTTTGCAAGGTTGTACAGGACCCAGGAGAGGCCGCTGGCTGTGGTATCATGGCCTGAGGGGCATCAGAAAAGCTTGGGTCTCTGGGCTACTTCAGCACCAGAAGGCGGACAGCACCCTCACAGTAAGGCCCATGGGGAGGATGGGGAGTGATGGGGTGATCTAGGGTCCACTCGCCAAGTTCCTTGGTCGGGGAGAGACCCCTTCCCCTCTGTAGTCTCACACTGGGATCCTCACCCTCAAACATGAAGGTGTCAGCTTCAGCTCGGATATCTTCGTCTGATAATCCCTTCCCATCTTCATCCTGGAGAGAAAGCAAGATCCCCAGAATTACTGACGGCCCCTGAGCCTAAACTGAGACAGTCTCAACCTCCATCATCCATCCAGAAACCCAAGCCCACCCTGAACTCCTAGACCTCGTTTACTTGCTATCACATGAGGGCCCACTCCACAGGCCTCCTCTTGACCTCCTTGCCTCCTGTGTTGTCCCTGGTGAAAGGAATCAATGATCTATAAATATTTTCATGTCTCTACATGATGCAACCTGGATTACAGGATGATTGAGTGGCAACTTGACTTGGAAGCTATAGCTTGAGCATTGCCCCAAAGCCATTTGCTCATATGTTAGGATAGTAAATCCAGGGACTCCTTATCTCTCCTGGGAATAAGGAATGGGTTATAAACCTGTAGAATCTATAGACTTTGCCTTCTCTCCCATGAGGATTTGTTTAAGTTCAAGAACAATCTCTTCTCTTCCCTTCTCTTCTCTTCTCTTCTCTTCCCTCCCCTCCCCTCCCCTTCCCTTCCTCCCCTCCCCTTCCTGCCCTCCCCTCCCCTCCCCTCCTCTTCCCTTTCCTCTCTCTCTCTCTCTCTCTCCCCCTCTCCTTCCCCCACATAGGGAAGAAGGGGCAGATGTCCTGTATAAGTTCTAAAGTTCGAAATCTGGAGGTACTTATCCTGCAATGCAAGCATGGCTGCATGTACAGGTAAAACATTATGGAGCCCTCAGAGAAATTTAGGAATGGGGAACCATAGCTACAATTCTACTCTGGCTACTGTTATTGCTATAAGTAATAAATGGGCTGCTCTGATCCAGAGTTTTGTATATATACCTACATGTATATATACAGTCTGCCTCTGTGGTAGACTAACTTATTAGCTTGTAAGTAGAGTAAAATCTCAGGCCTTCACAGTTTCAGACTCAGCAATCCCCTGCAGGGGGATTCCACACAGTCATCTCTAAAACTTATCCTGGACCCATCCCTCCCTCAAGCACCTCACATGGCTCCCCAGTACCCTCTGCATCCCATCCAAGCTCTTTGATCAAATCGAGGTCCATTCTAATACTTCTACTCAGCTCTCAGAGGAGCCCACCTTGGTCAGCAGGAGCACATCAATGAAGTCCAAGGTCTTGGCCTTAGCCTTGGCCTTGAGGAAGTCATCAATGCCCTGACTGGGGAGGGTACGCCGCCGCTCCTGGATAACAGCATCTGTGAAGTCGTGAACCAGGCGGCAGGCCCTGCGGAAGCACCGCCCGTCGGGGGTGAGGTAGTACAGGAGGTCTACGTGCAGGAAGATCTGCTGGTGCCGCTTTGCCACTAGGGCACTGAGCTCCAAGATGGCAGCAATATATTCACTGGGCTTCCTGCAGGATGAGAGCATGAAGGAAGCCAACAACATAAAACACCTGAAGCTCAGAAGCCGAGAGCTACCTCCCTTCAGGAAACTGAGGCTCCAAGAACAGATGACCCACAGATACAGTGTGGGGAGGAGCCAGGACATGAGACTCTCCAGACTCTTCTCTCCTACATCCCATCTCTGTGAGCTGCCTCCATGCCCCAGGCACCCAGAGCACAGCTTAGATATCATGCTTCTTTCCTCTGTCTCTCACCCAGTACCTGCCCCTTCTCCTTCCCCAAACTGTCCACATGGCTCAGAACTTATCCTCTGCTAGCTGGTCAATGGACCAGCCCTTCCCTATTCTCCTTACATCCAATGTCAACAAGACTCAGTGTCTACATGACAGTTGGTCTTCTATCAAGTCAGATGTCCAAGCTCAACTTTAACCAAGACCCTCATATGCTCAAACACATTCCTTGGCTCCCAGGAAACTTGAGATAAAGTTCATATCCTCTACGTCTGACTTCAGAATGTCCTTACGACATAACCCTGCCCACTCCTCCAAACCTATTTCCAAGGTGTCTCCTCACTGTTGCACACACTTTGCTCACCCTACCCTCCTGGCCTTTATCAAACAGTTCTACTTACCTGAAAGGTTAGCTCCTTTTCTTTCCCTTTCCCTGTCCTTCAATGTCCAGCTCTGACCCACCTCCTCCAGGAAGGCCCTTCTGATAGCCCTGGTCAGTCCTCCCTCCCCCATCTACTCCCTTGGGTGTATGGCTCATATTCCTGGGCCCTGGGCTGAGACTCACTCCTGGCAATTGCTGTCGAAACTGAAGACGCATTTCTGCAGACTGTCCAGGGTCATGAGGCTGATGTGTTCAAACATGTCCAGATGGGTGTGGCCCTCTGTGACCAGGTGCTGCCACTTGGCCTGGACAAAGAAGGGGACAGAGCTGTGGCTGGGAACTGACTCCCCTGACCCCTCCCTAACCCCTAAACACCAAGATGCACTCCCCCAGATTCTGACTCCTGGGCCCAGGCACACAACCCCAGGGAGGACCAGACTTGGGTAGGTGTGAAAGCTGTTACTATTAGGACATGAAGTCACCATGGCTGAGAGTCAGGAGATCTGGGTTTTTAAATCCTGGCTCTGCCCGCTATATTCTTTGTGCCCTTAGTCAACTTATTGCATAAAGTAAGTGCTCAACAAATGTTAGCTTCCATCATCTTCATTGTTATAAATTGATTAGGAAAATGTCCCCTATGTTGAGAGAGGTAGTCCTCCATGGGCCCTGAGTACCCCTGCACTTTTTTGCTGGGTATGCCAAAAAATTGCAAGACACTGATATTCTTTACCTGGGCCATTTCTCAGAGTTGTGTTTGTAGCAAACAACCTTGAGGAGTGAGGTAATGTTGAAACCTTATAACCCAGATTGAGACTTGAACCCATGGTCTTTTAACTGAAATCACACACTTGGTCTCAGGACTTAATGAAGCTCAGGTTCTTGATGTCTTATTGCAGAAAGAATTCAGTAAGAGACAAAGTGATTGATAGGTAAGAAGAGGATTTATTTAGGGAGAAACACATTCCACAGACAGAGTGTGGGCCATCTCAGAAGGTGAGAGCAGCCCCAGGGTACTGGGTTGTCAGTTTTTTTAGGGGTGGGTAATTTCATAGGCTAATGAGTGGGAGGAGTATTCCAGCTATTTTGGGGAAGGGGTGGGGATTTCCAGAAATTGGGCTACTGCTCACTTTTTGACCTTTATGGTCAGGCTTCGAACTCTCATGGCACTTGTGGGTGTGTCATTTAGCGAGCTGATGTGTTACAATGAGCGTATATTGAGGCTCAAGGTCTAGTGGAAGTCGACTCGTCCGCCATCTTGGATCTATTTGGTTCTAATCAGTTTATGTCATGTCCTCTGGCTATGTCATTCGTTTAAAGGTTGTGTCCTGCCCCCTTCCCTCCTGTTTCAATGTCTCCCCCTGGACAAATACCAGGCTTGCTTCTAATTGCTATAAAAGTCATAGAGTCCCTAAACCTAGGGCTCCTTCCCTTGTAATACAACATACTATATGAGCAGGCATCTATTGAAGCCCACCTGTGTCATCCTCAGGGTATTTGGTGACTTGGAAGAAGAATGCAAACCAACAAGAAGCACAGGCTGTTTTCTGTGCCAAAAGTAATAAACTGTCCTTTGTCTCTAAGCCAGGAGTCTCATGACTTCTGGCAGAATCCACAAAACAGAAACAAGTTCCCTTGTCAGCTTGCAGGTATGGAAAAATCCGAGGCACTTCACAAAATTCTTACGTCCACAAGTCCATTCCCATGTATATATCCAAACCTTTTCCAATGTATTTTTTCAGTAACTTCTATTAGGAGGTGGAGCCTATTTCACCATCCTTCGATTCTGAGCTGGCCTTGGACTTGTTTTGGCCAACAGACTATGGTGAAAAAATGAGATCATCCCAAACCTAGACACCACGGGCACTGCAGCTTCCTCTCAGTCTTTTCAAACCCTGCCTCTGCCATTTGAACCAGCCTGAGATGTCTTCTGAAGGGAGAGAATCACATGAAAGGAAGTCTAGTTGCCCTAGCTGAGGTCATCCTAGATCAGCTTGCAGCCAACCAAGCTCCAAACATGTGAGAGGACTGACCCCAGATCAGCAATGCTTCGTATCTGTATGGTCAGGCCGACCAAGATAGTTGTCCTCTTGTTCTCTGCACATCCCTTGCTTGACCAGTCCTTGTTTCACCTACACCCTATTCACATGGCTGACCTTCCCTCTTAATCATAGAGCCTAATCAGTAACTGCCTATATACTCGCCCCCAGCCCCAGACAGTGATTGTTCTAATATTTAGATCAAAACATCTCCACCATGATAGCTTATCAAAGGGGTAGTGAAGGGTATGCTCCTCTGCTGGTTTCCTTGGTAACTTATGAGCCAACCTGACGTCAATTCCCCTACAACTGGTAACCTCCCACCCATGCACCCCCATAGGAAGACTGCCGCCATGTCCTTCCCGCTATCGGCCACACATGGGGGGTGTCACTCCAGGACCTTGCTTCAGACATGTAAGATGCCCCTGTCCATTAAACCACTGATGTCTCTGTTACTGACTCCAGCTCTTTCTTCAGTCTTGAGGCTGCAGGCCTGTGGGGTGCAGCCCAACACTATCTGACCCACAGCTGATTACAGATACGTGAGTGACCCCATCTACATTCAGAGGAACCAGCCCACTGACTCACAGACTTGCTGTCAACACTAAACCCTTATTGTTTTGAAGTGATTTGTTACTCAGGAATAACTACTACATGATATTCATCATTATCATCAAACATGTCTCAAGATTCCATGGTTTCTGTGAAGGTAAAATAGAAACTATCACCTTCTCAGCACCTACCGTGTGCCAGGGACATGGCTCTATTATGTTATCTCGACCACCCTGCGAAGCAGGGATCACATTATACTCATTTTATAGCCAAGGAAATTGAGGCTCAGAAGGAAAGAACAATGGCCCAAGCCACCCAGAAGAGCCAGAATTACAGACAAGATGTTTCTGAGTCCCTACTGTCCCCAAGACTCTAGTTGGAACCCTGGGTTCAAGATACTCACATGCATGATGTCTGCACTCTTGGTGAAAATCTTCATGTAGGGCTTCAGGATGTTGAAGTGGAAGGCAGGTGTCAGCATGCGACGGTGGCTGTTCCACTTGTCACCGGCACTCAGCAGGAGCCCATCCCCTAGCAGAGACAGCCACGGGGAGTGGGCAAGGGCAGCACCTTCCCCTGGGCCCCCAAGGTTGTCCCCAACCCCCTTCACTAACAGTTACTCACCCAGCCAGGGCTTCAGAAAGTCATAGAAGTGCACGTCCTTGGGTGCGACGGTGGCTGACATGAATGAGGACCATCAGGGGCCAGGGAGAAGGGGAGGAGGAGGGACTTTTGGTGGGGGGTGGGGGCTCCCAGTCAGGAATCTGCGTTCCCCCTCCAAGCCCAGCATAGCAGGAATGGGGCCAAGAGCACAGGCAACTGGGAGGAGAGGGGGAAGGGAGGGTGGAACAGACCAGGCTGCAGCACAGAATACAGTAAAGACAGAGCCCATAGACACAACTCTACATGCTTAGACACACCCCAACATGACACAACATGCCCCAACATGCCTTGACATGGCACCTTATAAACACCGAAGCATAGCCCAGCACTTTACAAAACGCCTTTACAGGGACCTAGGACATTACATCTGCCCCAGCACGCTGACCTCTCCTGAGACATCTGACAGGGCCCCATGTATTAACATGTCCTGACAAGGCCCCAACATGCACAACACAACCTGACATGACAAAACATGCTCTGCCACAGACCTGAAGACAATCTGACATGACCTCAATGTGCCCCAGATGGGCCCCAGACAGGACCTAATACACTTATATCACAGACCTGAAAGAGGCAAGACCAAGACATACTCTAAGACCTGCATCAGACACGACTCACATAAGGTCTCAGGCATTTCTCAGAGTGACCCTGAGTCCCAGACCTCAGACAAACTCCAAATGTGGCCCAGACGTGACCAGCAGGAGAACCAGGCAATCTCTAATGGCATCTCACGCAAGAACCAGAGACTGCAAGATGCCTCAGATGTCCTTGGCCACAGCTGAGCCCCAGACATGACTGAGACCATCTCCATTTGAGCTCAGGTATAAACATATACAAGGTGTCACCAGGTATAACATACACCAGCTGTAACCAGAATCCAGGTAGAAACATATGTGACCAGACGTGGCCATGCAGCAGACATTGCACAGACATGACCGCAGGTCAGGCAGGTGGGAGTCCAGGTGAGAGAGAGGCAGTGGCACCTCTGCCACAGCCCCTTCTGTCTGCACTCTGGTCACATGCCCACCTGGAGGCAACACAGAGACCATGGCAGTGGGCAAGCTGTGGCCAGGGAGGTGTCTACCTGGAGCAAAGAGCACAGGCTTGATGCAGGTGGGGTGGAAGATGCGGGTGACCACATGCCAGGATCCAACCACCAACGGCACACATCCCATAGGTGCTGGCCAGGCCCTGTGTGTACAGGAGACCTTCCTCCGAGCTCTGAATCTGGACAGGCACAAAAAGGACCCAATTCACACTCTTCCAGGCTGCCAGAGGGAAGGACTTGCAAGGAAGGGATCCAGACCTGAACCCATGAATCATCTTCAGCAGCTGCTCGTCTGTCCTCAGCCTCCTCCTGGGCTCCCTCCCCACACCCTCCATACATGACAATTGGGGTCCCTCAGGTGCAAGGATAGAAAGGGTTTTTCCCTGTTTGGATCCCAAATACCATGTTCAGCTGACTTCTCTTCCATCCTCATATTCCAGGTACGGAAACTGAGGCTCTGAATGATGAAGTCACTTGCCAACAGTCTCCCAGACACTAAGCCTGAGACTCCAGCCCAGGTCTGTCTGAATCCAGGGCCTGAGTTCTTAACCATCCAGCTGCTCTGAGTCCCAAAACAATAGCTCAGAGGACCCTATGCTTCCCAGACAGGGCACTCAGAGTCTCAGGGACACAGAGATTGGTCCTATGACCCAAGCAAGGGAAATTAAAGGGAATCCTGTATCTTTTCCTGGAAATGTTGTGAATGAGGTCACTTTTCCATGGGGGTTGAGCTTCTGGCATTCATCTTTACCATTATGAGAGTGAAGCCATCACAGATGAACACAGAACTGAAAGATGAAGGCAGATTTCTGATGACATTGTTTAAGACCTGGATCCAGCTGGGCCTGAAGACACCCTCCTTGGACTTTACTATCAATTGATTCACTTTCTTTCCTTAGAACATACAGGGTTGCATTTCCACCACTAACAGCTAAAAGAGACTTCAGCAGCCAGAGAGAGCCAGGGACCTTCCCAGAGTCACCGAGCATTCTGGTGTTTCAACCAAGGTCTCTGTCAGTTGCTGCCTGTTCATTCCTCTGCTTGCCAGGTCTGTCTGGGGATGGGAGGAACAGGGGACAAGAGAAGGGAGACAGGGTGTGGTGGAGTCTCCTCAGGGAGATTCCTGGGGACTGGAGAAGGAGGGCATTGAACTAGAAGTGGTCAAGCTGCAGGATAGAGTCAAAGAAACTGACCCACCAGCGAGGTGGATGTCATGGAAAGAGCAGCCCAGATCTTCCACCAGCCACGAGTCTTCATTGCTCTGGGCCTGGGGATGGGTGGGTCTGAGGGCAGGCCTGGCAGGGGGCCTGGGATGCTATGGATGCCCACTGCACCACTTTACCCTCTGCTTTAAAAAAATGTCTGCTCATCGATCCAGACACAGTTCCAGCAACTCCTCCTCCAGGAAGCCTTCCAGGATGCCCCAGCAGAAAACCTTGCTTCTCTTCTGGGTTGCCACAGCCCCTCTCCCTCTGGCCAATTCCTGACCACACCAGGTCAGGGATTTCTCTGTCCAGATCTGTGTCCTCAATATTGTGGGGGGTGGGTCCTTCACCCAGGACACCAGGGTGAGGTGCAGACGGCAGTGAGAGGAGGAAGGAGGCAGTGAGATGGGGGCTGGTGAATACTTGAAGGAAAGAGGAAGATGCCTGAGAAAGAAGAGGGGAGGAAGGGCCAGGGTCCTGTAGGGGCCACATAGAAGCTTGGCAGGGAGGGGTTCACTGCACTCAGATGTGCCTCTGCACCCACCACCACAAGCTCTGCATGGGTACCTGAGGCATTGGCAACATTCCGGATCAAGTCAGGATGGCAGAAAATGACCAGGGGGGTGATAGGGCCCATCCAGATCATGTATCCCTGGGGGTAGTTGGCCACCAGCTGAGTTAAGCCCCTCAAGCCCTGCTCCGTGGGGGGGACCTGCAAGCAAGGTAAGGGCCATCACTCTCCAGAAGGAACCGCTGCAGTGGACAGTGTGTGGGATTCTCCACAGATGGAGGGGATCTCTGCTTCCTCTTGCTCCTTCTCTCTGGGGGCAGGAGGGTCCTGGGGGCCTCTTCATGTCCCCAGAGTGTATCCCAGGGCACAGGGAGAAGACACGCTCTCTGCCCACAGGGAGGGTGACCTTGGCTTGAAAAGACAAATTTTTATTTTCCTGGGAGTGGTCCCAGCCCCAGGGGCGACCACAGGAGGAGATCCCCAGTGGTGAGGTTTGTGGGTACCAGGGTGGCCTCAGGACTTGTGGACTGGGTTTTGGTCCCACATCCTTTCATATTCTGGCTGGTCCACATGGCCTCTGGTTCCTTGCATGGTAAAGGGTCTGCAGACCTGGGAACTTCCAGCCCTGGCCAACCCCAAGGGCCGGTCGTGAATTCTGCCCGTCAATCAAGATAGCAATTCTGCCCTCTGAACCCCCTCTGCTGGCCATGCTCTGTGCAGAGTGCATCCTGTGTGTCTATCTCTCTGCAAGCTATGGGCATGCCTTTCAATTGTACCATTTACAAATGAAGAAACTGAGGCCATATGCCCCCAAAGGGGAAGAAGTGTGGGTTGCCTCCTGGTGAAGCATCCTCTCCCCAGGATGCCCCATTCAAACCTGACAAATACCCCCAGGTGCTCTAGACAAGTGAACATAAATCATTTGCACCTTTGTGACTTGCTCCTGTCTCCCCAAGGACCTTGAGGTGAGGATTCAAAGCACTAGATGAGATTGGTCCGGAGAGGGAGAGTGACTCAGCCAAGGTCACACAGCAAGAGGGGCTGGAGGAAGGAAAAGTGACCAAGACAGGCCCCTCACAGACAAGCCCTTGGAGGGGAAGGCAGAACTGTAGCAACTTTGTAACATTCCTGCTGCTTCCAGGATGTCCTGAAACCATTCCAAGACCTAGAATCTCAGCCCTGTGAATCTCATCTTCACGGTGAACTTCGGAATGCCCCTGTTCTGAACTTTGCCTTCATGAACCGTGATTGCAGCAAGTCCCCCGCCAAGCTGTAGTTCTCGTCCCAGGCAGGGAAGGAAAGCTATCTGGGAGACAGGAGGAGGACAACCATTCCTTTGACCTTGACTGAGGGGGGTGATGGCAAGTTCCTCACCTTGGTCATCAAACATTTATTTTGCATGCCTACTGTGTGCCGGCCCTGGACTGGGCACTGTAGTGTCTGCTCCCCAGAACTATCATCAAATTGGAAAGATGGTTAATAAGTAATTGGACAATTAACTGTTCAATTAATCATGAGCGGGGCCAAGTCAAAGGTCAAAGTCTGGGGCACAAGGTAGGCAGGCGTGGAGGAT
The DNA here is from genome assembly GCF_949987535.1 of Balaenoptera acutorostrata. Lineage (NCBI taxonomy): Eukaryota > Metazoa > Chordata > Mammalia > Artiodactyla > Balaenopteridae > Balaenoptera > Balaenoptera acutorostrata. The sequence continues at coordinate 171,870,629 of NC_080065.1, forward strand.
GGGGAAGTGTAAGAAGGCTTCTGAAAGAGGAAGTGAGTGGCCAACTTTATACAGATTAGTCAAGGCGCCCATTGGGACATCTTGGCGGGAGCGGGGGGAAGGGAGTAAGAGATTAGAGGGAGGGGTCCTGGAGAGGGGTGGGTGTGGGTAGCTGTGCACCTGTAGGTGGGAATGGGGAGGTGATAGCTATTTCCTGTGGGGAAGATGTAGCCCAGAATAAGACACAAGGAAATGGGCCACATGCAGAGCAGACCCCGGACAGTGCACCTGATGAGGTGCGCTAACGTGTGGAAGACAGGCAGGAAATGGACCCCAAAGCAGGCTAGGGATAGAAGGACCAGATGTGGGGAAGGCCTCGATGGCAGAGCAGAGGAATGAAGGAGTGAGGAAAAAGGGGGCTTCTCATCCTCCCTGGCTTCTCTGCTGTCCTAGATCACAGCCCAAACCCTGAGCCCCATTCCTGACTCTGCAGGATGTCCATCCACCCTGATGCTCCAGACTCATCCTGCTGCCCACACTCACCAGGCCCAGGTGACCCAAGAACCAGTTGCGTTTTGGGGGCTGCGGGAAACATTGGAGGCGGCGAGAGTTGTTGTAGGAGGTGTAGGTCCAGGCCAGGACGCGGGCCAGCAGCCAGGAGGCCCCGACCAGCAGCAGGAGCGGCCATGGGGAGGCTGCCACCGGCCCGAGTCCCAGCCAGGAGAGGCTCAGCTGCAGCATCCTGTAGGGCAGGTGGGGTGGAGAGTGAGCTCCTGAGGATGAAGGAAGGGGCGATGCTGGTGAGCTGTGAGGCAGAGACCAATAGAGGGACAGGAACAAGGGAGAGAGGGGCAGGGATGGTGAGTGCTGGGGACAGGGCAAGAAGGGCTCAGAGGTGGGCAGACAGGGGCTCAGAGAGGGGAGGGAGACCGAAAGAAATCCAGAGGAAGAGAGACAGACAGACAGACAGAGGAGTTAGTAACCAACTAGCATCCACGCATCTCCCAGGCCAGCTCATTCCCTGGAGTCACCCTGCCTGGAGCAGTGGCCTTCCCCACCCCGGGCCAGGACCCCCAGCCCTTAGACCCCCAGCCCGGCACCTTCTGTCAGGAGTGGCTTGTCCCACACAACTCCCTCTCCCCTCCTCTGGGGAAGGCTTTGTCTGGCCCCTGACCTAGAGGAAGCTGCCAGGGGCCGGGCTAAGCCAGCCAATCCTTGCAGCCTGCTTACCTCCTCCCCACCTGGCAGCTGCCCAAATAGAGGGTGGAGGGAAGGGGTTACAGTGTTATTAGAGCAGCCTGTGAACCAGCTCAGGATCACACTGTGTGGACACTGGATCCTCAGGACTCAGCACGTCCTACATGGGCAAGTTGGGGTGAGGGCAAAGGTGACTCTGGACCCCAAGTTCACAGCCAGCGCTGCCCTTCGAAGGCCAGGGTGCAGCAGGTAAAAGCATGAACATTCAGGTGCCAGTTGAGCAGGGCAGACATCTCTGGGGCTTTTCTCCATGGGTGGGCCAGGAGGGTGTCTGCACCATTTCTCAGCACAGAATCAGGAAGCTCAGAGACGTGAAGCCTCTGGCCTCCGGGGCACGCAGCCTGGCAGGAGTTCAAGTCCTGCCTCCAGGCAGCCCAGAGCCTGAGTGGAGACATGATTGCTGGGAGCAGGAACTGAGAACCCAGCCTGGCTGGGGATTACCTGCGTCAGATTCAGGGGATAAAGTGTCCTCAGCTAGAAGAGGGCACCTGGAGGCACGAGGGGTAAGGCTCCAAGGGGCTGAGAGAGAACAGGATCCAGACAGGGGAGGGCAGAGCTGGGAGATCCTGAGTGGGCATCCTCACTGTGACTGTGGGCTGTGTCGACCTTCTCTGGGCTCAGCCTTCCCATCTGGGAAATGCGTTGCTGGATGAGAGCCTGAGAGGGGGACCAAGGAGGGTTCTGCAGGAAGATGGTAAGGATCAGGAGCTCCCAGAAAGATGGAATGAAGGAAAAGTGTTGGCAACTAGCACTTGTGTTACTCTGTGCCAGTATTTCACGTAAAGTATCCCTATTCTGTGAAGAGAGCTATATGCAAAGAGTGCCTACTCTGGGCTGGGCACCTCAAAAACCACCCCTCAGCGTGTCAGATACTCTACATAAAGTGTGCCTACTATTTGTCAGGTGCTCTACATAAAGCATACCCACTATGTGCCAGGTACTCTATGTAAAGTACACCAACTGTGTGCTGCATGCTCTATGTAAATATGCTTACTGTGTGTCAGGTGCTTACATAATGCGTACCTACTATATCTCCCAGGATTCGATGTGAGGTCTCTAAAACAAGCATGCAGGCTGCCTGCTGGGTGGCGTTTCATCTTTCCTTCCTGGGCTGTTGGAAAGGATCAAGTTCTGGATCAGCAGAACTGAGTTCAAATCCAAGCTCTGCTGCCTGATGGTTATGTGATGGGCTAGTCACTTGCCCTCTCTAAGCCTCATGTCCTCTTCTGTAAATGGAGAGATGGATTTCTATCTCTCAGGTAGTTCACTCCTCAACAACAAACTGTACTTGAACACCTACTCTGTACCAGGCACAGTGTTTGGACCCGGGACATTGGAGGAACAAGACAGACAAGGTCTCTGGATTGTGGTGCTCATGTGTGATGGGGGAAGCCATCAGGAAATAAGACAGGGTCAGATAGTGGCAGTAATGAAGGAAATTAACAGCCTGAGACAGAATAGAAAGTGACCAAGGGGACTGTTTTGGACAGGGCAATCAGGGAGGGCCTCCCTAAGGAGGTGGCCTTGTGACTGAGTCCAAGCTTGTACTGCTCCACACAAAAAAGTTTAATGAATTGAGAGATGAGCTGTTGGGGTAAGGAATGGTGACCTTATTTGGAAAGTCAGCAGACCAAGAAGTTGGTGGACTAGTGTCCCAAAGAACCATCTTACCTGAGTTAGAATTCAGGCTTCTTTTATACTAAAAGTGGGGTGAGGGTCTGTGTGACTGGTTGCTGTAAGCTTCTTGGTGCTGGAATCCTTTGTTCTTGCAGCTCTCCAGGAGGTCCAGTCACATTGCTCCTGTAATCCTCCAACAAGACAAATGTTATTCTTTGTGCCACAACTTTTTATTTCTACATGAATGAAAAGTGTTATACCTTTAAAGGTCAAGCCTGGGAAGCAGAGCCTTGAGAAAGGGCTATCACGTATAGCTCAGGCTACAGGCAACATTCTTTTATGAAGGTGCAGGGCCAGCATGACCAAGCACAGGCAACAGAGCATAGAGGTTATATAGAGATAATGGAGTAGATCCAATATGGAGTCAGGTTTGTTCTTCTCTGTTACAACCTTTGAGCAGACACCTGAAGGACGTGGAGAATTGGGTAGCGAGTGAATAAAGCTCACCCCACCCCTCCCCCCAAGCCTGGCTAGCACTGGAAAGACCCAGCACAAAGTGGGGCAAACAAATGGACTTTAAAAATGTGTCATTCTTGCTTCCTTCCTCAAAGGTGATGAATTAAACAGAGAAAGTGGGGCAATTTCCCTCCTTGTCTATCCATGGGGGAAGCAGGATCTACCCATGCTGGAGACCACACGGATGGTGAAGTCTGGCCAGACCACAGGCAGGAAGCAGTTGCTGCAGTTCACTTACCATAATAAAGATCAGGAAATCTCACCAGCCCATGAAGACACATTGAGCCAGGCCAGATTTGTAAGCTGGGGCTGCCAACGTTTTGGCAGAGGTACCAGGAAAACAAATGAGCTGGTTTTGGAAAAAATAAGGCACTAGGAAAACTTCAGGAAGGTCTGGAAGACCTGTGATAGTTGCCCTAAATGGGACCTATTGGGTGATGCCAGTTCTGAAAAGTAGCCTGACCACCCCCTCCACTGAGAAGTGAAGGGACTGTGGTGGGGCTCAAAAGAGAACATCCCTGTGGAGGGCAAAGGAGGGGTCTCATTCAAAAACCAATGGAGGGAGGCCCCAAGAACACCACTTGAAAGGAGAGGAAAAAGCCTGAAGCGGGAGAGACAGAATTTTGCTCCCCATTCAGGGGTCTGCTTAGTCAGTGGGCAAAGGGACTGGCCAGGTGCACCGGAGTTTCATGAATCCCCATCTGCGGGGACATTGTGGAGGTGATCCTGACCCAGGTTGAGAAAAGGGGCTACAACAATGTGACCGAATCCAAACTTGTACTGCTTGCCGCACAATAAGACAATAAATCGAGAGATGAGGTGCTGGGACAAGGAAAAGACTTTATTCTGAAACCCAGCAGACCAAGGAGATGGTGGACTAGTGTCCCAAAGAACCATCATACTGGAGTTTGAATTCAGGCTTCTTTTATACTGAAAGGGAGCGGGGTGTGGCCTGTTGTTGCAGACTTCTTGGTGCTGGCCAGACCCCCGGGATGGATGGGATAATCCTTTATTCTAGCAGCTGTCCCTGTAGGTCTGGTCACAATGTTTCTGTAAACCTCCAACAAGGCAAATATTATTTTATGTCCTGCAACTCTTTATCTCTGTACGAATGAAAAGTGTTACAGACTTCAAGGTCAACCCTGGGAGGCAGAGCCTTGAGAAAGGGGGATTGTGTATATTTCAGGCTATAGGCAACATTCTTTTACAAAGGTGCAGAGCCAGCATGACTAAGCACAGGCAACAGAGCACAAACGTTAGAATAGATCCACTGTGGAGTCAGGTTTGTTCTTCCCTGTTAAAATAGGAGTCTGCCCATCTACCTGCAGCCCGAGTCAGATAAGGAGATGATGTTTGGTCAGTAGAAGGCACCTACAGGCAATCGGAGGGGATTAGAGGACAGACATCCATCCTCTGCCAAAGGCCACTGCTGCTTTCAGCTTCAGCTAATTCTCTGGGTTCCAGGAACAGCTACTACCTGGCCTGGGGGTGGTGTCAGCTCTCAGCTGATGCTAGCCCCCAGGGGGCTACCCTAGCCTTGATGGTTTCCCTTGGCTCAGTTGTCTGTGATTTTAGATAAGGGGTATGTGCAATCCAATATACATTATGGTAGATGGTCACTGCTAGTCGTCATGAGGAACAGATTTCTCAGTTAATAATTTTAGTACTTTTCTAAGCATGGGAAGGTGCAAGAATTCTGGCTCATAAATTTTTTCCTAAATATATCTATCTAAAAGCCTGTTTTCCCAATGTACAGAGTACGTCATCCTGGTGTCTGTCCTGAATTGGCAACTACAGTGGCTAATGCCTTAATCCTTGTAGAACTAGATGGCAAGCAACATTTCTTGTTTACAAAGCCTGTACATTGTAAATGGCTCCTACTTAAAGGCACTCTCACGTAGCCCATCTGAGGTCTCTGCCAGGACCCGACTATTAAATTCTGCAGAGGGATGGGCCACCTCAGCAACCCAGTTATGGGAGTGTCGATGTTTCTGTAGGCACAGAAAAAGTTGAAAAATTTTTCTGGAATGGGAGGGCAGAGTAGGAGGAAGAATGGTTCTGTCAAATGTTTACATGTAACCAATTGTTTCCTTTTCTTAGATGGAGCCTGCAAAGCATTTTTCATTATAATTGCTAATCTCTGTAATTACAAATTATATCTTCAAAAGGAAAAATGCTTAGTGTCATACATAGTACCATGCTGAGTGCATGCTTAGTGCCATGCCTGATGGGCAGCAGGACTCAATACATACGAATTGTGAGAAGCCAGAGGGCATCGTGGTTAAGAACAAGGACTCCAGGTGCCAGGGTTCAAATCAGGACCAGCTGAGTAAATTTGGGCATGTCTCTTTGCCTTTCTGTACCTCAGTTTTCTTGCCTGAAAACTGAGTGTAATGACAAGGTGGTTGTGAAAATCAAATGAATTGAAATGAGTAAAGACTCCATGGCTCAGAGTCAGCACCAACATGAATAACTGCCATTATTTTATGACATTATGAGGACATGGGCACCAGCCGTGTGCATGAGGCCGCACTAGCACACACATCAGCAATCTTGCAGGCTATGAACATCCCCTATTCACTCCCTCTGACCTTATCAGGGAAGAGGCTCCCTAGAAAGGAGCAATCACCGGCTTGGGATCAGAGGGCTCCTTGTCAACGTTAGGCTTTGCCACTCTCCAGCTGTGTGACCTTGTGCAAGTAAATTGCCCTCTCTGAGCCTCACATTCCTCTTCTGTAAAAAGGGAATAATAACAGACCCTTGGGGATTGGAGGAGCGAGCCTATGTGTGTCTTAGTTTGCATCCTCTGGAAGTAGATCCTCATGCAAGGATTCAAGTGCAAATACTTTATTTGGAGGTGACCTTGAGGCAAGAATTCAACTGCAAGTTGTTTTCTTGGGAAATAATCCCAGGAAATGCCAGTAGGGCACTGTGGAAGTGAGGCTGGGAAGGGAAGTCAGCAGGTAAAGGGTACTTTAGCAAGAAAGCTCACTCTGTGGCACCTGGGGCTCAGTCCCTCTGGGGGACAGCAGAGAACATACACCCACAAGTCTTTAGTCAGGGCTGCTTCCAAGGGCATTATTTCTCCAGAATGCCCTGCCTGCGCTGCACGGCTGAGGTCTGGGGACAGAGGCAGGAGCCTTCCACAGCAGTTGTTTTCAGGAACACAGCCTGGTGCAGACCGTTACAGTGGTTCAGTGACTTCAAGACACATATATTTACACCCTTAAACACATACACACACAGATACACATGCACACAATTGTATACACAATCACATACACACACACAGTGTGCACACAGCCACACACAAGCACAGTTACACGCACCCATGTGTGCTTGCAGTCACATACACACTTACACACACATGCACACAAACACACACATGTGCACATGCACACCCATGCATGTACCTGCACAGTTACATGCATACACTCACATACACACATGTGTGCACACAGTCACACATGTGTGCACACAGTCACACATACACTTACACACAATCCCACACGCAGTCACATAGCCACACACACACATTGAACCAATGGAGACCGAATGTCTTACAGCTTGTTGTCTCTGAATCTTCCAGCAGAAGGAGCCTCCAACACACTCAGGAGAGGAACAGATACCCCACAACAGCCAGTGACTAGAACAAGCCTGGGTGTGTCTTGAGAATTAAGCAGGGGACCCATGGGGTCCATGCCGCCCCTCCTCCCTCTCTCTCATTCATGTACCAGAAAAAGTGAAATATTCAGGTATAAATCTAACAAAATGTGTGCATGGTTTCTAGGATGAACACTTCAAGACACTGATGAAAGAAATCCAAGAAGACCCAAATTAATGGAGACATATACAATGTTCATGGGGTAGAAGACTCAATATTGTTAAGATGTTAAGTGTCCTCACATTGATCTACAAATTCAAAGAAATCACAGTCCTTGGAGGAGTTTTTGTAGAAATAAGCTGATTAAAAAATTTACATGAAAATGCAAAAGACTTAGAGTAGCCAAAATTGTTCTGAAAAGGAAAAATATAGTTGAAGGATTTACAAGACCCCTTTCAACACATAGTATAAAACAACAGTAATGATGACAGTGCGATACTGATCAAAGACTAGACACATAAATCAGTGGAACAGAATAGAGAGTCCAGAAATTTAAAAAAAAAACATGCAGGGTAAGTCAATGTACAAAGGATAGTCTTTTCAATAAGTGGTACTGGAAAAATTGGACATCCACATGCAAAAAAAAATTCAACCCATACCTCACGCCTTATACAAAATATAACAATATGAATCATAGAACTAAATGATGTAAAAATGTGAAACTTTTAGAAGAAAAAATGGAAGAGAATCTTTGTGGCCTTAGGTTAAACAGAGAGTTCTTATATATAACACCAATAGCATAATCATAAAATGAAAAAATTGATAAACTGCACTTTATAAACATTTAAAAATTTTGCTCTGTGAAAGAAATTTAAGATAAAGACCAACCACACACTAGGAAAAAAGACTTGCAAATCGCATATCTGACAAAGGATTTGTATGTAAAATGCAACAGTGGAAGGTAACGATCCAAGGAAAATTAATGGGCAAAAGATTTGAACAGGTGCTTTACCACAGAAGATATATGGATGGCCAATAGGCACATACAAAAATGTTTAACATCATTTGTCATTAGGAAATGCAAACTAAAATCACAGTGATATATCATTGTGCACCTATAAGAATTGCTGGGGAACACTGACACCTCCTGGTGCCAGTGAGTATGGGCAGCAACCAGAACTCTCGCACAATAATGATAGGAATTTTAAATGATACAGACACCTATGGAAAACAATATGGAGGTTCCTCAAAAAATTAAAAATAAAACTATCATATGATCCAGCATAATTGATATCCAGATCTCATAGAGATATCTGCACTCCCATGTTCACTGCAGCATTATTCACAATATCCCAGATATTGAAACGACCTTACTGTCCATAAGTGGATGAATGGATGAAGAGGATGTGATATATATATATATATATATATATATATATATATATATATATATACATACATACATACATACAATGGAATATTATTCAGCCAGTAGAAAGAAGGAAAACCTGCTCGTTTGTGACAACGTGGTTGGACCTTGAGCGCATTATGCTAAGTGAAATAAGTTAGAGAAAGACAAATACAGGCAGCCTTCCATATCTGTGGGTTCTGCATCTGAAGATTCAACAAGTCCCAGATCAAAAAGATTTGGGGGAGGGGGAAGTCCAAAAAGTTCCCAAAAGCAAAATTTGAATTTGCCGTGTACCAGAAACTATTTACATAGCATTTACATTGTATTTGGCATTATAAGTAATCTAGAGATGAGTTAAAGTATACAGGAGGATATGTGTAGGTTGTATGCAAATGCTACACTATTTTATATGAGGGACTTGAGCATCCCCAATTATTGGTATCCACGGGGAGTCCTGGAACCAATCCCCCAACCCCTGCAGATATTGAGGGATAACTGTACTGAATGATATTACTTATATGTGGAATCTAAAAAAGACAAACTCAAAGAAACAGAGTAGAGTGATGGTTACCAGGGGTTGGAGAAATGGGGAGATACTGGTCAAAGAAAACAAACTTCCAGTTATAAGATTAACAAGTTTGGGGATCCAATGTACAGTATGGTGACTACAGCTAATGGTACTGTGTCAGAAACTTGAATGTTCCTGAAAGAGTAGATCTTAAATGTTCTGACCACAAAAAATAAATGGTAAGTATGTGATGGGGTAGAGGTGGTAGCTAATACTATGTAACATCACTTTCTAAGTTATAAATGTATTAAATCAACGTGTTGTACACCTTAAACAGAGATGTTATGTGTCAATTATATCTCAGTAAAGCTGGGAATTTTAATGAAATTAAAAATTTTAAATGGCACACTTTGGAAATAGTTTGGTTGTTTCTTCTAATGTTAAACGTACACATGTAATATGACCCAGCCATCCCATTCCAAGAGCAGTGAACGGTTGTACACAAATATTCATAGTAGCTTTATTCATAACAGCACAAAATTGAAAACAATCCGCATGTCCTCCAACTGGTGAAGAAAATGTGGCTCACCATATTAGGGAATATTACTTAGCAATAAAAAAACAAAGTATTGATGCATGCAACATGAATGAATTATAAAAGTATTGTAAGGTGAAAGAAGCCAGACTATAGGGATGGAGAACAGATCAGTGTTTGGCAGGAGTTGGGATGAAAAGTTTTTGACTATCAAGGGTGACTATGGTAGTAGTGGTTACACAACTCTAGACATTTCAAATCTCAGAACTGCACACCAGATAGAGCAAACTTTACATTTAGTAAATTTTGTAAACTGTAGGTCCAGGCCAGGACGCGGGCCAGCAGCCAGGAGGCCCCGACCAGCAGCAGGAGTAGCCACGGGGAGGCTGCCACCCGCCCGAGTCCCAGCTAGGAGAGGCTCAGCTGCAGCATCCTGCGGGGCAGATGGGGTGGAGGGTGAGCTCCTGAGGATGAAGGAACGGGGGGCGATGATGGTGAGCTGTGAGGCAGAGACCAATAGAGGGACAGGAACAAGGGAGAGAGGGGCAGGGATGGTGAGTGCTGGGGACAGGGCAAGAAGGGCTCAGAGGTGGACAGACAGGGACTCAGAGAGGGGAGGGGGACCGAGAGAAATCCAGAGGAAGAGAGAGAGACAGACAGACAGGGGAGTTAGTAACCAACTAGTATCCACTCATCTCCCAGGCCAGCTCATTCCCTGGAGTCACCCTGCCTGGAGCAGTGGCCTTCCCCACCCCGGGCCAGGACCCCCAGCCCTTAGACCCCCAGCCTGGCACCTTCTGTCAGGAGTGGCTTGTCCCACACAACTCCCTCTCCCCTCCTCTGGGGAAGGCTTTGTCTGGCCCCTGACCTAGAGGAAGCTGCCAGGGGCCGGGCTAAGCCAGCCAATCCTTGCAGCCTGCTTACCTCCTCCCCACCTGGCAGCTGCCCAAATAGAGGGTGGAGGGAAGGGGTTACAGTGTTATTAGAGCAGCCTGTGAACCAGCTCAGGATCACACTGTGTAGACACTGGATCCTCAGGACTCAGCACGTCCTACATGGGCAAGTTGGGGTGCGGGCAAAGGTGACTCTGGACCCCAAGTTCACAGCCAGCGCTGCCCTTCGAAGGCCAGGGTGCAGCAGGTAAAAGCATGAACATTCAGGTGCCGGGTGAGCAGGGCAAACATCTCTGGGGCTTTTCTCCATGCGTGGGCCAGGAGGGTGTCTGCACCATTTCTCAGCACAGAATCAGGAAGCTCAGAACTGTGAAGCCTCTGCCCTCCGGGGCACACAGCCTGACAGGAATTCAAGTCTTTTCTCCAAGCAGCCCAGGGCCTGGGTGGAGACATGACTGCTGGGAGCAAGAACAGAGAAACCAGCCTGGTTGGGGATTACCTGCCTCAGACTCAGGGAATAAAGGGCACAGTCGGAAGAGGGCACCTCGTGGCATAAGGGGTAAGGCTCCAAGGGGCTGAGAGAGAACAGGGTCCAGACAGGCGAGGGCAGAGCTGGGAGATCCTGAGTGGGCAGCCTCACTGTGACTGTGGGCTGTGCTGACCCTCTCTGGGCTCAGTCTTCCCATCTGGTAAATGGGATGTTGGATGAGAGACTGAGGAGGGACCGGGGAGGGTTCCACTGGAAGATGGGAAGGATCTGGAGCCCAAAAAAATAGAATGAAGGAAAAGTGCTGGCAACTAGTACTCATGCTACTGCGTGCCAGTACTCCACATATAGTAAGCCTACTCTGTGCAGGCAACTGTATGTAAAGAGTGCCTACTCTGGGCTGGGTACCTCAAAAAGCATGCCTAAAGTATGTGACAAACTCTACATAAAGCATGCCTACTATGTGTCAGGTGCTCTAGGTAAAGTGCATCTACTGTGTGTGAAGTGCTCTGCATAAAACCTATCTACTTTATGTTAGGTCTTGTGCCTAAAGCATGCCTACTGTGTGCTGGGTAATCTATGTAAAGCACACCTCTTGTGTGTTGGGTGCTCTATGTAAACATGTCTACTGCGTGCCAGGTGCCCTACATAAAGCATACCTGCTCTGTGTCAAGTGCTCTACATAAAATAAACCTACGCTGTTCCAAGTACTTTACATAAAGCATGCCTACTATATGCTAGATACTCTACATAAAGTGTACCTACTATAAGCTGGGTACTCTAAACAAATCCTGTCTATTATATCCCAGGTGTTCTACATAAAGCATGCCTACTGAGTGCCAGACATACTACACAAAGAACGTCTACTATGTGCTGGGCAGTCTACAAAAATCATGCCTGCTCTGTGCCAGTACTATACATAAAGTGCTCTCTGTGTGTGTCAGGTGCACTACATAACGTAAACCCACTGTGTGTCAGATGTTCTGCCAGCAAGATAATATATCACCCTCCCCTCACTGGGCCAGAACCCTGGGATCAGGCAGAGAGACGCAAGTGATGGCAGGAGGGAAGATACCTATTTAACAGAAGCTCAAAGAGGGCAACCTCTAACCTAAGTTGCAGAGCTGGAAGGTACCCAGGTCTGTCATACCACCAAGCCTAAGCCTTTTCCCTCTGCCAAGCTGCTCCACCCCCAACCATAAGGGACAATGCCCTATTAATCCAGGGACATTTATAATGGTGGAATCTCAGGCAATATGGTGACCCCACTGGGGAGATACCTTGAGGTCCTTGCATCATCACATGGACCATCTTCCCACAACCAGGATGCACCACCCAATGGATCTAGAGCTCCCCTCCTGGCCCTCTCTGGATCCTGTCCAGAACTGCCCTGTGGGGTGGTCTCCGGTGACAGAGGACTTGAAGGATGGGGCTCCTGGCAGAGCTACTGAGCAGGAGAGTAGGGGAAGGACAGTCTTCCTGACACTGTAGGATGTTGGGGAGACCCCAAAACTCCTTCCACCTCAACGCTGGCTGGGGGAATCAGATGGAGGATCCTAAAAACCTTAGTGGGGTGAGGTGCACCCTCCCCGCCGAACCTCTACCACCTCCGCAGGGGTAGACTTAGCCTCTGGGCAGGTCCATCCATATCATGGTCAGGCAGGCATGGCCAGAATATAATAAACCAGGCAGGGTGCTGGGACGCAGGGGAGAAAGATCTCCAGTGCCCAGAGGGGTTCAGCTCACTGAAGACCTACTGTGTGCCAGGAACAGGCAGGCAGCCTAGATCAGGAACGGCAGCCACCACACCAGCATTTCCCACATAAGCCACTGAAGCTGTTTTAAGCCCCTAAGGTATATTAATTTTTTTTTTCATTTTACAGATGAGGAAACTGAGACTGACAATCATGTGAGTGACTCACCCAAAGCCACAGAGCTGTTGGAATTAGGCTGTGCGCCAGACTTTACAATGAGTACCCTGAACCACTAAGCTCTGCTCCGTCTGTATCTATAAATGGGCATTTCATTAGCAACACCTCCCAAGATGGTTGGAATCATTAAAAGAGACAATGCATGTAAAACACATAGGACAGAGGAAGGGCTCAATAAACACAGTCATTATTGCTGTTGTCATTGTTTTTGTTGTAAACATTCAACAGCGCTGCAAGATCAAACTCATTACCTGTTTTTACAGAAGAGGAGCAGGAGATTCAGAGAGCTGAAGCAACTTGCCCCACCCTCCGAGAGCAAATTAGGTAAATACAACAGTACAGGTGACAGCAAAGCCTGGCACATAGTACATACTCATTAAATATCCGGGGAAGAACTATTTTTGAACTGGGGTTGGTTGAATCTGCAGATGCAGAACCCACAGACATGGAATTCTGACTGTATTTGTCTTTCTCTAACTTATTTCACTTAGCATAATGCTCTCAAGGTCCATCCATGTTGTCACAAACAAGCAGGTTTTCCTTCTTTCTCCTGGCTGAATAGTATTGCATTGTATATATGCACCACATCTTCTTCATCCATTGATGGACAGTTAGGCTGTTTCCATATCTTGGCTGTTGTGAATAATGCTGCAATGAAGATGGGAGTGCAGATATCTCTATGAGATCCTGATTTCAATTTTGCTGGATCATATGGCAGTATTATTTTTAATTTTTGAGGAACCTCCATACTGTTTTCCATAGGTGTCCGTGTCATTTAAAATTCCTATTGTTAATGTATGAGAGTTCTGCTTGCTCCCCATACTCACTGGCACCTGGTGGTGTCAGTGTTCCCCAGCCATTCTTATGGGTGAGCAATGATATATCACTGTGATTTTAGTTTGCATTTCCTAATGACTAATGATGTTGAACATTTTTTCATGTGCCTATTTGCCATACATATATCTACTGTGGTAAAACACCCGTTCAAATCTTTTGCCCATTAATTTTCCTTGGATATTTACCTTCTATTGTTGGGTTTTACATACAAATCCTTTGTCAGATATGTGATTTGCAAGTCTTTTTTCCTAGTGTATGGCTGGTCTTTATCTTAAATTTCTTTCACAGAGCAAAATTTTAAAAGGTTTTTAAAGTGCAATTTATCGATTTTTTCTTTTTATGATTATGCCTATGGTGTTATACATAAGAACTCTTTGTCTAAACTAAGGTTACAAAGATTCTCGTATATTTTTTCATCTAAAAGCTTTACAATTTTACATCATTTAGTTCTGTTAAATTTTGTATAAGGTGTGAGGTATGTGCTGACTTTAATTTTGCATGTAGATGTCTAATTTTTCCAGTACCATTTATTGAGAAGGCTATCCTTTGTGTATTGATTTGCCCTGCATTATTATTATTTTTTTAAATTTCTGGACTCTCTATTCTGTTCCAATGATTTATATGTCCAGTCTTTGACCAATATTGCACTGTCATGATTACTGTTGTTTTATATTATGTCTTGAAAGGGGTCTTGTAAATCCTTCAACTACATTTTTCCTTTTCAGAAAATTTTGGCTATTCTGAAGTCCTTTGCATTTTCATGTAAATTTTGTGATCAGCTTCTCTATTTCTACAAAAAGTCCTCCTGGGATTGTGACTTCTTGAATTTGTAGATCAATTTGAGGAGACTTAACATCTTAACAATATTGAGTTTTTCACTCCATGAACATTGTATATCTCTCCACTAATTTGGGTCTTCTTGGATTTCTTTCATCAGTGTCTTGAAATTTTCATCCTAGAAATCATGCACATATTTTGTTAGATTTATACCTGAGTATTCCACTTTTTGTGGTGAATGACACTTGAAAAATGGTATTTGAAAACATTTCCCAATTGTTTATTGCTAATGTACAGCAGGGTTGGCATATTTTTTCTGTGAAGACCCATATAATAAATACTTTATTGGCTGCAGGCCATATTCCGGAACTCCTTCTCCTCTTCCTCCCCCTCTTTTACAATCCTTTAAAAATATAGAATAATTCTTTGCTTGCATATCTTACAAAGACAGGCCATAGGCCAGATTTCGTCCATAGACCATAGTTTGCTGACCTCTGGAATATAAAAATAGAATTAATTTTTGTATGTTCCCCATGTATCCTGAAGTCTATTGGATCATTTCCATCGTAATAAAAATAATGTTGTTATTACCTCAATCTTAAAAAAAAAACCCTTCCCTTGACCCCATTTTCCCATCAATTAATACATGATTTTTTTCCCCCACCATGGATCTAACCCCTTCAAGAGTTATCCATACTTGGGTGTCAAATGTCTCCTCTTTTACTAGAAAAGGGCTTTGACTTTCCACTAAGGGCCATGATAGTGAATGAATGAGAGAGAGGGAGCAGGGCAGGCGTGGAGCCTGTGGGGCCCCCGATGCTGCGGCACCTGTGTGTTTAATTCTCTATACACACCCCAGGCCTGGTCCAGTCACTGGCTGCTGTGGGGTGTCTGTTCCTCTCCTGAGTGTGTTGGAGGCTCCTTCTGCTGGAAGATTCAGAAACAACAGGCTCTAAGAAATTCGGTCTCCATTAGTTCAATGTGTGTGTGTGTGGCTATGTGACTGTGTGTGATTGTGTGTAAGTGTATGTGTGACTGTGTGCACACACGTGTGAGCATGTGTATGTGTATGCATGTAATTGTGTGTGCAGGTACATGCATGTGTATGTGCATGTGCACACGTGTGTGTTTGCATGAACATGTGTAAGAGTGTGTATCTAACTGCAAGCATATGTGGGTGCATGTAATTGTGCTTGTGTGTGACCATGTGCACACAGTGTATATGCAATTGTGTGCATGTGTGGGTGTATGTATATTGGTAAGGGTGGGAGTATATGTGTTTTGAAGTCACTGAACCGCTGTAACTGTCTGCACCAGTTGTGTTCCTTGCAACAACTACTGTGGGAGGCCTCTGGCCCTGTCCCCAGACCTCAGCCGTGCACTGCAGGCAGGACATTCTCCAGAAATAATGCCCCTGTAAGCAGCTCTGACTAAGGACTGGTGGGTGTGTGTTCTCTGCTGTCCCCCAGAGGGACTGAGCCCCAGGTGCCACAGTGTGAGCTTTCTGGCTAAAGTACCCTTTACCTGTTGCCTTCCCTTCCCAGTCTCACTTCCACAGTGCCCTACTGGCATTTCCTGGGATTACTTCCCCAAGAAACAACTTGCAGTTGAATTCTTGCCTGAGGGTCACCTCCAAATAAAGTATTTGCACTTGAATCCTTGCACTGGGGTCTATTTCCAGAGAACGCAAACTAAGACACACACATAAACTTGCTCCTGCAAACCCCAAAGGCCTGTTATTATTCCCTTTTTGCTGAGAAGGAATGTGAGGCACAGAGAGGGCAAGTCACTTGCCCAAGGTCACAGAGCTGGAGAGTGGCAAAGCCCAGGTTTGACCATGAGCCATCTTACCCCAAGCCCAGTGCTTACTCCTCTCCTGGGAGCCTCTTCCTTGCTAAGGGAGGAGGGAAAGAACAGGGTATGTTCCTAGCCTGCAAGATAGCTGATGTCTGTGCCAGGGGGACTTATGGCTCATGGTTGGTGCCCTGTCCTCATTCTGTCACAAAATAAGAGAAAATGCCAATTATTCATGCTTGGTGCTGAGCCTGAGCCAGGGAGTGCCGTTAGCACTTTTCTCATTTCAATTCATTTGATTTTCACAACCACCTTGTCAAAACCCTCAATTTTCAGGCAAGAAAACTGAGGCACATAAAGGTAAAGACACCTGCCAAAATATCTCAGCTGGTCCTGATTTGAACCCTGGTACTTGGAGTCCTTGTTCTTAACCACGATGCCTTCTGGCTTCTCACAGGTCGTATATTTTGAGTCCTGCTGCCCATCAGGCATGGCACTAAGCATGCAGCAAGCATGCTGTATGCATAACACTAAGCATTTTTTCTTCTAAAAATATAATTTGTGGGACTTCCCTGGTGGTCCAGTGGTAAATAATCCACCTTACAATGCAGGGGATGCGGGTTCAATCCCTGGTCAGGGAACTAAGATCCCACATGCTGCAGGGCAACTAAGCCCGTATGCCACAACTACTGAGCTCACGTGCCTCAACTAGAGAGCCTGCGTGCCTCAAATTACAGAGCCCACAAGCTCTGGAACCCGTGCGCCACAACTACAGAAAAGCCCGAGTGCCGCAACGAAGAGGCCGTGAGCCTTAACGAAGATCCTGCATGCCTCAACTAAGACCCGATGCAGCCAAAAATAAATAAAATGAATAAATAATAAATCTAAAATATATGAATATATAATTTGTAATTACATAGATTAGTAATTATAATGAAAAATGCTTTGCAGGCTCCATCTAAGAAAAGGAAACAGTTGGGTAAATGTAGACATTTAGCAGAACCATTCTTTCTCCTACTCTGCCCTCCCATTCCAGGGGTTGGGTATAATGTTTCAATTTTTTCTGTGCCGACACAAACATCGACACTCACATAACTGGATTGCTGAGGTGGCCCATCCCTTTGCGGAATGTAATAGTTGGGTCCTGGCAGAGACCTCAGATGGGCTACATGAGAGTGGCATTACGTAGGGGCCATTTACAAAGTATTGGCTGTGTAAATAAGGAATGTTCCCTGCCATCTAGTTCTACAAGGATTAAATCATTAGCCACTGCAGTTGCTAATTCAGGACAGAGACCAGGATGAGGCACTCTGCACATTGGGAAAACAGGCCTTTAGATAGTTTAGATATTTAGGAAAAATTTTATGAGCCTGAATTCTTGCATCTTCCCATATACTTAGAAAAGTACTAAAATTTTAGTACTAGAAAAGCACTAAAATTACTAACTGAGAAATCTGTTCCTCATGACGACTAGCAGTAACCATCTACCATGATGTATATTGGATTGCACATACCCCTTAGCCAAAATCACATATATGCTGACCTCCTTCTTCACCTCTTTGGAGCAGTTTCTCAGAACGATCTGAGAGGCTGTCTCCTGGGCAACAGTCCTCAGTAATGTCCCTGAATAAAACTGAATCTCACTGCTCTGACGTTGTGCATTTTTTATTTCATTTGACAAGGGGCCAAGGGAAACCATCAAGGCTAGGGTAGCCCCCTGGGGGCTAGCATCAGCTGAGAGCTGACACCACCCCCAGGCCAGGTAGTAGCTGTTCCTGGAACCCAGAGGGATTAGCTGAAGCTGAAAGCAGCAGTGGCCTTTGGCAGAGGATAGATGGCTGTCCTCTAATCCCCTCCGATTGCCTGCAGGTGCCTTCCATTGACCAAACATCATCTCCTTATCTGACTCAGGCTGCAGGTAGGTGGCCAGACACTCCTATTAAAACAGGGAAGAACAAACCTGACTCCACATTGGATCTAGTCCTCTGTCTCTAACCTTTGTGCTCTGTTGCCTGTGCTTAGTCATGCTGGCTCTGCACCGTTGTAAAAGAATGTTGCCTATAGCCTGAAATATACATGCTAGCCATTCTCAATGCTCTGCCTCCCAGGCTTGACTTTTAAAGGTATAAAACTTTTTATTCATATAGAGATAAAAAGTTGTGGCACAAAGAATAACATTTGTTTTATTAGAGGTTTACATGAACATTGTGACTGGACCTCTGTAGACAGCTGCAAGAGCAAAGGATTCTGGCATCAAGAAGCCTGCAACAACCTGTCACACCCCCAACCCCCCTTTTAATATGAAAGAAGCCTGAATTCTAACTTGGTTAGAATGGTTCTTTGGGACACTAGTCCACCAATTCCTTGGTCTTCTGGCTTTCCAAATAAAGTCACCGTTCCTTGCCCCAAAACTCTTCTCTTGATTTATTAGCCTGTCATGCATCAAGCAGTATGAGCTTTGGATTTGGTAGTAAGGCCACCTCCTCAGGGAGGCCCACCCTGATTGCCCTGTCCAGAACAGCCCCCTTGGTCACTTTCTAGCATGTCTCATGCTGTTCATTTCCTTCATTTCTGCCACCATCTGACTTGCTTATTTCCAATTGGCTCCCCCCATGAGACATGAGCACACAATCCAGAGACCTTGTCTGTCTTGTTCATCACGTGTTTGGGCCCCAGAAGTGTGCCTGATACAGATTGGGTGGTCAAGCACAGTTTGTTGTTGAGTAATGAACTACCTGGGAGGTATAAATCCACTTCTCCATCTACAGAGGAGGACATGAGGCTTAGAGAGGGCAATTGACTTGCCCAAGGTGACACAGCCAGGAAATGGCAGAGCTGGGATTCGAACTTAGTTCTGCTGAATCCAGAACTTGTTCCTTCCTAACAGCTGAGGAGAGGAAAGGTAAAACTCCAGCCAGCAGGCAGCCTGCATGCTTGTTCTAGAGACCCCACGTGGATTCCTGGGAGGCGTGTCTTTATGATGATATAAAATAACTGCTCATCTGTTTTGTGTGCCAGTTATGTGTTCCTCACTGTGCCAAATCCTTATTTCTTAAATTGTGTTTTAGTTATAGAGACTCCAATTCTACTTCTTCCAATTCCACCATGATATGTGGATTCTTCTGGATTTTTTTCAATGCATATACAAACATGTGCACACATACAAACATTTGTAAGTTTTGTTTCTAAATGGAAACTTTATGCACTTACTATTTTGAAACATACTTTTCCCTACTCTCTCTGCCTGTGTCTAATAGGAAGCTTGCAACTCTCTGTGAGGTTTTATCAGGCCCATTTGACAGACGTGAAGAGTGAGGTTTAAAGGGTTGATGGGCTGTTCCCAAGCTAGTGACTCACAGTGACCACCATCGCTGGTCTGGCACAGGCTTGCCCACTGCCTGACTCTGGGTTGGGGTGGAAGGACCCCTGGAGAAGGGGCAGGGGGTGAGTGGCTCCCCTCCTTCAAACACTGGCTGGGGGACATTCCATAAGGCAGGCTTGTGTGATTTGGCATCTGAGATATTACTTGTTTGATGAAAAACCTTTGGGGATGCTCTAGAACATCCCCAATGATGAACAGAAGGTCCCCACCTATGGTTTCCTGCCTCCTGTGCTGGTTCCCTTTCCCCTTCTACTGAAACCACACACCTTGTCTCAGGACTTACTGAAACATAGGTTCTTTTGTCTCGGTGCAGAAAAAATTCAGTGAGAGGCAAAGTAGCATGTAAGGATGAGTTTATTAGAATAGGACGATTGTGAGAGATACAAGCGGGCAGGCAGTAGGGCTCTGTCCCGACAACTAAGTAGGCTTTATTTTCATAAATGAAAGAAAAGTGGGGAGGGGGAGAAGACCACCTTCTTCCTCATTTTTTGAGTAGACATCAAGCTTTCATCATTAACTCCGCCTACATATCTGGTGGGGGAGTTTTTGACCCTATATAGCCCAGCTGGGACTGTCATAGAGCTATGTAAATGAGCAGAGGGATGGCAACATATACAAATTTATGGTGAGTCATCTCAGGTTTCAGTATAATGTCACCTTTCCCCTAGTTTCTTTCACCTTTCCCCCATATTCCTATGTAAGCTAAGTGCAAGAAAGCAGTTTTTCAGGGTCCATTGTCTTGCAGACCTCACAAGGCCGAATGCAATCTCCTAACCATTGTTCTGTGGTACATCTCGTTCCTAATCATATAGATTAGTGGCCTAAGTAAATCTGTTTAGTTTTTAAATGTTATGCTTGTTGTTTAGCTGCCAGATGTTCTGGGCATTTCCTGGTTGGTGTCTAGCTTATGGTGATCTCCCGAAGTCCTTCTCTATCTGTCTTCCCCTAGTAGGATTTCTAAACTAGCTGTGCAACTATCCTACTCTGTCCCTATCACTACCCCCTGATCTAGGAATCAGAGGAGCCAGGTGATAGACCCTGCCCTAGTAATGGCTGCAGAGACCTGCTAGGGTTTGAGTATCTGGTCACAGTTAGTGAAAGCTCCAAACCCGCTTATAGCTTCCATATGGGGCCAGAATTTGCTGGCCACTTTGGCCTTCCCAAGGAGCAATTGCATGATCTCGCATGTTAGCCCGAGTGTCAAAGGAACAAAAACCACTTGCCTTTCTGTGTAGGCTGGGTGTTCCACCCAGCGTCTGCTCTTGGAGACTCTCCCTCCTCATTCACATCTCTGCCCACCCTGACCCCTGGACTAAGGTAGATGTTCTCCAGGCACATAACTCACCACTGTCTGACAAGTCATTGATTATTTATCGATCACCACCCATCTCGTCACAAGATGTAAGCCCCTTGACAGCAGGAAGAGGTCTGCAGTGCTCACTACTGCATTCCTAGTGCCTAAAATAGTGTCCAGTACATAATAAATGATCAGTAATCATGGTTGTATGAACAGCTCTGGAAGGTATAGATTTTTCTCCTTATTTTATAACCGAAAAAACCCTCTGAGAATTAGAGGGGTGAAAGCATTGTGCTCCCTGCCTCCGTTGCAGAATCCAGACTCAGGAGTCTTAAAACAACACTTCCTAAAACTTGAAGAAGTGCACACAGTTCCCCTGCAGATGTATTTAGATGCGATTCTGAGTCAGTATTTTGGGTGAGGATGTGAGATTCTGCATTTACTGCAAACTGTCAGGTGATACAGATGGTGGGATGGTGGAGGTTTGAGGACCACAGTTTTAGCACCAGAACCTTAAAACCCCGTGCTGCAAACCTTTCTCTCTTCCCCAGATATTTAATGAGCATGTACTATGTGCCAGGCTTTGCTGTCACTTGTACTGTCATATTTACCTAATTTGCTGGGAGGCTGGAGCAAGTTGCTTCACCTCTCTGAATCTCCGGCTCTTCTTCTGTAAAAATGGGCTCATGAAATTGATCTTGCAGGGCTGTTGGATGATTACATCAACAACGACACCAACACCAACAATAACAATGACTTGCATTTATTGAGCCCTTCCTCTGCCCTATGTGTTTTACATGCATTGTCTCTTTTAATGATTCCCACCATCTTGGGAGGTGGTGCTAATGAAATACCCATTTACAGATATGAAAGGAGGAGAGCTTCATGGTTCAGGGTACCCAATGTGAAGTCTGGGGCACAGCCTGTTTCCATCACCTGTGTAACTTTGGGTGATTCACTCGTGTAGTTTTCAGTCTCAGTTTCTCATCTGTAAAATGAAAAAAAAATAGGTTCATATACTTTAAAGACTTAAAACAGCTTAGTGACTTATGTTGGCAAATGCTGGTGTGGTGGCTGCCGTTCCTGATCTAGGCTGCCTGCCTGTTCCTGGCACACAGTAGGTCTGCAGTGAGCTGAACCTCTCTGGGCACTGGGGCTCTTCCTCCTCTGTGTCCCAGGACTCTGCCTGATTTATTATATTCTGGCCTTGCCTGCCTGACCCTGATGTGAATGGACCTGCCAGGAGGCAAATTCTACCCCTGTGAAGGGGGATGAGATTCTGGGGGGAGGGTGCACCTCACCCCACTGAGGGCTTTAGGATCCTCCATCTGAATCCCCCAGCCAGTGTCGAGGTGGAAGGAGTTTCGGGGTCTCCCCAGCATCCTACAGTGTCAGGAAGACTGTCCTTCCCCTACTCTCCTGCTCAGTAGCTCTGCCAGGAGCCCCATCCTTCAAGTCCTCTGTCACCGGAGACCACCCCACAGGGCAGTTCTGGACAGGATCCAGAGAGGGCCAGGAGGGGAGCTCTAGATCCATTGGGTGGTGCATCCTGGTTGTGGGAAGATGGTCCATGTGATGATGCAAGGACCTCAAGGTATCTCCCCAGTGGGGTCACCATATTGCCTGAGATTCCACCATTATAAATGTCCCTGGATTAATAGGGCATTGTCCCTTATGGTTGGGGGTGGAGCAGCTTGGCAGAGGGAAAAGGCTTAGGCTTGGTGGTATGACAGACCTGGGTACCTTCCAGCTCTGCAACTTAGATTAGAGGTTTGCCCTCTTTGAGCTTCTGTTAAATAGGTATCTTCCCTCTTGCTATCACTTGCGTCTCTCTGCCTGATCCCAGGGTTCTGGCCCAGAGCACTGAGGGGAGGGTGATATATTATCCTGCTGGCAGAGCATCTGGCACACAGTCGGTTACTTTATGTAGAGCACCCGGCACACAGAGTATTTTATGTACAATATCTGGCACACAGTAGAAGTGCTTCATGTAGCACCCAGGTCATAGTAGATGCTCTTTGTGTAGTACGTTGGGCACTCAGTAGGCATGCTTTATGTTGAACACCTGTGATACAGGAGACAGGATTTGTGTAGAGTACCCAATGTATAGTAGTTACACTTTATGTAGAGGACCTGGCATGTAGTAGGCATGCTTTATGTAAAGTACATCTCACAGAGTAGGCTTACTTTATGTAGAGTGCCTGACACACAGGAGGTGTGCTTTATGTAGGGCACCTGGCACAGAGTAGGCATACTTTACATAGAGAACCCAGCACACAGTAGGTGTGTTTTACACAGAGTACCCAACACATGGTAGGTATGCTTTACATAGAGTTCCTGGCACATAATAGGTGTGCTTTGTGTAGAACATCTGGCATAAAGTAGACAAGATTTATGCAGAGTACTTGGCACACAGTAGATGCACTTTCTGTAGCATACCTGGAACATAGTAGGCACAATTTATGTAGAGTTTCTGACACACTGGGGGCATGTTTTTCTGAGGTACCCAGCACACAGTAGGCCCTCTTTACATACAGGTGTCTGCACAGAGTAGGTTTACTTTATGTGGAGTACTGGCATACAATATCAAGAATACTAGTTGCCAGCCCTTTTCCTTCACTCCATCTTTTTTGAGGCTCCTGATTCTTCCCATCTTTCAATGCAATCCTCCGCTGTCCACCTCTCAGGATTTCATCTGAGGTTCCATTTCCCAGACAGGAAGACTGAGCCCAGAGAGGGTCGGGACAGCCCACAGTCATAGTGAGGTTGCCCACTCAGGGTCTCCCAGCTCTGCTCTTCCCTGTGTGGACCCTGTTCTCTCAGCCCCTCACAGCCTTACGCCTCATGTCTCCAGGTGCCCTCTTCCGATTGGGCCCTTTATCGCCTGAAGCTGATGCAGGTAACCCCCAGCCAGGCTGGATTCTCTGTTTCTGCTCCCAGCAGTCATGTCTCAATCCAGGCTTTTGGTTGCTTGGAGGCAGGGCTTGAACTCCTGCCAGGCTGTGTGCCCCAGAGGCCAGAGGCTTCATGGTTCTGAGCTTTTCTTGATTCTATGCCAAGAAATGGTGTATGACGTCCTCCTGGCCCACATGTGGAAATGAGCACCGGAGATGTTTGCCTTGCTCACCTGGCACCTGAATGTTCACGCTTTTACCTGCCGTACCCCGGCCTTGGAAGGGCAGGGCTGGCTGTGAACTTGGGGTCCAGAGTCACCTTTGCCCACCTCCTAACTTGTTAACAAGGGAGGTGCTGAGCCCTGAGGAACCAATTTCCACACTGTGACCCTGAGCTGGTTTACAGTCCTCTCTCAGTAACAGTCTAGCTCCCTTCCTCTCACCATCTATTTGGACAGCTGCCAGGTGGGGAGGAGGTAAAGAGGCTGTGGGAATTGGCTGACTCAGCTAAGCCCAGCCTCCCCTAGTTCAGAGGTCGAGCCAGGGAAAAAGACCTCCCAGGAGGAGGGCAGAGGATGTTGTATGGGATAAGCGGCTCTTGACAGAAGGTGCCAAGCTGGGGGTCAAGGGGCTGGGGGTCATAACCTCAGGTGGGGAAGGCCACTGCCCAAGGCAGTGGTTCCAGGGAATGAGCTGGCCTGGGAAATGAATGGATACCAGGGGTAAGTAAACACACACAGGGACACACACAGACACACACACACACACACTGTGTGTGTATGTGTTTAGTTATCCACTGGTAGTGTGTGTCTTTCTGTCTCTGTCTCTCCGTCTTCCTCTGGATTTCTCTGGGTCTCCCTCCCCTCTCTGGGCCCTTCTTGCCCTGTCCCCAGCACTCACCATCCCTGCCCCTCTCTCCCTTGTTCCTGTCCCTCTATTGGTCTCTGCCTCACAGCTCACCATCATCGCCCCTTCCTTCATCCTCAGGAGCTCACTCTCCACCCCACCTGCCCTACAGGATGCTGCAGCTGAGCCTCTCCTGGCTGGGACTCGGGCCGGTGGCAGCCTCCCCATGGCCGCTCCTGCTGCTGGTCGGGGCCTCCTGGCTGCTGGCCCGCGTCCTGGCCTGGACCTACACCTGCTACAGCAACTCTCGCCGCCTCCAATGTTTCCCGCAGCCCCCAATACGCAGCTGGTTCTTGGGTCACCTGGGCCTGGTGAGTGTGGGCAGCAGGGTGGGTTGGGGAATCAGGGTGGATGGACTTCCTGCAGGGTCAGGAATGGGGCTCAAGGGCTGGAGTGGAGTCTAGGACAGAAGAGAAGCCAGGGAGGCCGAGGAGCCCCTCTTTCTGTACTCATTCTTTCCTCTGCTCTGCCATCAAGACTTTTCCCACATCCTGTCCTTCTACCCCTAGCCTGCTTTGGGGTCCATTTCCTGCCTGTCTTCCACACATTAGTGCACCCCACATTATGCTGGACTGCACAGAGCCTCGTCCCCTGGCCTTTCAGTCTCCATGCTGGCCTTGAGGCCTCCTCAAGGGCACTGTCCAGGGTCTGCTCTGCATGTGGCTCACTTCCTTGTGTTTTTTCATTCTGGGCTACAGCTTCCCCACAGGAAATAGCTATCACCTCCCCACCCCAACCTACAAGGGCACAGGTCCCCACACCCTCCCCTTCCTGGGACCCCTCCTCTTATCTTACTCCCCTCCCTTCCCCCAAGATGTCCCAATGGGCCCCTCACCCAGTCTGGATATAGTTGGCCCTCACTTCTTCTTTCTGAAATCTTCTTAGACCACACCCCCACTCACCCACCCAACTTGTGCCCCAGACCTTGACTTTTGACTTGGCCCTGCTCATGATTAATTAAACAGTTAATTGTCCAATTACTTATTAACCATCTTTCCAATCTGATGACAATTCAGGGGAGCAGACACTACAGTGCCCAGTCCAGGGCCGGCACACAGTAGGCATGCAAAATAAATGTTTGGTGACCGAGGTGATGAACTTGCTGTCAGTTCCCTGAGTCAAGGTCAAAGGAATGGGTGTCCAACTCCTCCTGTCCAGAGTTGCTCTCCTGATTGATGGGCAGAGTCCAGATCTTTCCCCTCTGGTCAGCCAGGGCTGGAAGTTCCCAGGTCTGGAAACCATTTAACATGCAAGGAACCAGAGGCTATGTGGGACAGAATATGAACGTATGTGGGACCAAAACCCAGGGACAATTCTGAGGCCACCTTGCTACCCACAAACCTCCTCCATGGGGATCTCCTCTTGTGGCCACCCCTGGGGCTGGGACCACTCCCAGGATGAGATAAACGTGTCTTCTCAAGCCAAGGTCACCTTCCTGGTGGGCAGAGAGAGCGTTTTCTCCCTGTGCCCTGGGATACACTCTGGGGACATGAAGAGGCCCCCAGGTACCTCCTGCCCCCAGAGAGAAGGAGCAGGAGGAAGCAGAGATTCCCTCCATCTGTGCAGAATCCCACACACTGTCCACTGCAGTGGTTCCTTCTGGGGACTGATGGCTCTTGCCTTGCTTGAAGGTCCCCTGAATAGAGCAGGGCTTGAGAGACTTCACTCTGCTGATGGCCAACCACTCCCAGGGATTTAAGATCTGGTTGGGGCCCATCACCTCCTTGGTCATTTTCTGCCACCCTGACTTGATCCGGTCTGTCACCAGTGCCTCAGGTACCCATGCAGAGCTTGTGGTGGTGGGTGCAGAGGCACATCTGAGTGCAGTGAACCCCTCCCTGCCAAGCTTCTATGTGGCCCCTACAGGACCCTGGCCCTTCCTCCCCTCTTCTTTCTCAGGCATCTTCCTCTTTCCTTCAAGTATTCACCAGCCCCCATCTCACTGCCTCCTTCCTCCTCTCACTGCCGTCTGCACCTCACCCTGGTGTCCTGGGTGAAGGACCCACCCCCCACAATATTGAGGACACAGATCTGGACAGAGAAATCCCTGACCTGGTGTGGTCAGGAATTGGCCAGAGGGAGAGGGGCTGTGGCAACCCAGAAGAGAAGCAAGGTTTTCTGCTGGGGCATCCTGGAAGGCTTCCTGGAGGAGTTGCTGGAACTGGGTCTGGAACGATGAGCAGACATTTTTTAAAGCAGAGGGTAGAGTGGTGCAGTGGGCATCCATAGCATCCCAGGCCCCCTGCCAGGCCTGCCCTCAGTCCCACCCATCCCCAGGCCCAGAGCAATGAAGACTTGTAGCTGGTGCAGGATCTGGGCTGCTATTTCCATGACATTCACCTCTCTGGTGGGTCAGTTTCTTTTACACTATCCTACAGTTCGACCACTTCTAGTTCAGTGTCCTCCTTCTCCAGTCCCCAGGAATCTCCCAGAGGAGACTCCACCTAACCCTGACTCCCTTCCCTTGCCCGTTGTCCCTCCTGTCCGCAGACAGACCAGGCAAGCAGGGGAACAGGCAACACCTGACAGAAACCTTGGTTTTGACACCAGAATGCTTGGTGACAGTGGGAAGGTCCCTGGCTGTCTCTGGCTACTGAAGTCTCTTTCAGATGTTAGTGGTGTTAGTGGTAGAAACACCACCCTGTATGATCTAAGCACAGAAAGGGAATCAATTGACTGTTAAGTCCAAGGAGGGTTGTCTTCAGGCACAGCTGGATCCAGGTCTCAAACAATGTCATCAGAAATCTGTCTTCCTCCTTTAGTTCTGTGTTCATCAGTGATGGCTTCACTCTCATCTTGGTAAAGATGAAACCCAGAAGCTCTAGCCCCATGGAATAGTGAGCTCATTTACATTTCCAGGAAAAGTTACAGGATTCCCTTTAAATTCCTTCACCTGTATCATAGGACTGATTCCTGTGTTGCTGAGATTCTGAGTGCCCAGTCTTAGCAGGCATAGGGCCTTCTGAGCTATTGTTTTGGGGCTCAGAGTAGTTTGATGGTTAAGAACTCAGGCCCTGGATTCAGACAGACCTGGGCTGGTGTCTCAGATTTACCATCTGGCAGACTATGGACAAGTGACTTCATCATTCAGAGCCTCAGTTTCTTTGTCTGGAAAGTGAGGATGGAAGAGAAGTCAGGTGAACATGGTGTTTGGGATCCAAACAGAGAAAGACCATTTCTATCCTGGTAAACAGGGGATCCCAGTTGTCATGTATGGAGGGTGTGGGGAGGGCGCCCAGGAGGAGGCTGAGGACAGACAAGCAGCTGCTGGAGGTGATTCATGGGTTCAGGTGTGGATCACTGTCCTGCAGGTCCTTCCCTCTGGCAGCCTGGAAGAGTGTGAATTGGGTCATTTTTGTTCCTGTCCAGATTCAGAGCTCGGAGGAAGGTCTCCTGTACACACAGGGCCAGGCCAGCACCTATGGGATGTGTGCTGCTGGTGGGTGGGGCCCTGGCATGTGGTCACCCGCATCTTCCACCCCACCTGCATCAAGTCTGTGCTTTTTGCTCCAGGTGGACACCTCCCTGGCCACAGCTTGCCCACTGCCATGGTCTCTGTGTTGCCTCCAGGTGGACAGGTGACCAGGGTGCAGACAGAGAGGGCTGTGACAGAGGTGCCACTGCCTCTCTCACCTGGACTCCCACCTGCCTGACCTGCGGTCATGTCTGTGCAATGTCCGCTGCATGGCCACGTCTGGTCACGTTTATATTTCTACCTGGATTCTGGTTACAGCTGGTGTATGTTATAACAGGTGACACCGGGTATATGTTTACACCTGAGCTCAGAGATGGTCTCAGTCATGCCTGGGGCTCAGCTGTGGCCAAGGATATTTGAGGCATGTCAGGGTCTGTCTGGTTCTTCTCCGAGATGTCATTAGAGATTGTCTGGTTCTCCTGCTGGTCACATCTGGGCCACATTTGAGGTTTGTCTGAGGTCTGGGACTCAGGATCACTCTGAGAAATGCCTGAGACCTTATGTGAGTCGTGTCTGATGCAGGTCTTGGGGGTGTATCTGGGTCACACCTGGTTCCCATCTGTGAAATCAGTGAATTTGAGTCCTGTCTGGAGCCTGCCTGGGGCACATTGCGGTCATGTCAGATTGTCTTCAGGTCCCTGGCAGAGCTGTTGTGTCATGTCAGGTTGTGTTGTGCATGTTGGGGCCTTGTCAGGACATGTTAACACATGGGTCCCTGTCAGATGTTCAGGAGAGGTCAGAGTGCTGGGGCAGATATGGTGTCCTAAGTCTCTGTACAGATGTTTTGTAAAGTGCTGGGCTATGCCTGTGTGTTCAGAACAGGCTGGACCACGTAGGAGCCATGCCAAGGCATGTTGGGGTATGTTGTGTCATGTTGGGGTGTGTCTAAGCATATAGAGTTGTGTCTATGGGCTCTGCCTTTACTGTATTCTGTGCTGCAGCCTGGCCTGTTCCCCCCCTTCCCCCCTCCTCCCAGTTTCCTGTGCTCTTGGCCCCATTCCTGCTATGCTGGGCTTGGAGGGGGAATGCAGATTCCTGGCTGGGAGCCTCCACCACCCACCAAAAGTCCCTCTGCTCCCACTCTCCCTGGCCCCTGATGGTCCTCATTCATGTCAGCTGCCATCGCACCCAAGGACGTGGTCTTCTATGACTTTCTGAAGCCCTGGCTGGGTGAGTAACTGATCGGGATTGGGGATAACCTTGGGGGCCCAGGGGAAGGTGCTGCCCTTGCCCACTCCCCGTGGCTGCCTCGGCTAGGGGATGGGCTCCTGCTGAGTGCTGGTGAAAACTGGAACAGGCACCGTCACATGCTGACACCCGCCTTCCACTTCAACATCCTGAAGCCCTATATGAAGATTTTCACCAAGAGTGCAGACATCTTGCATGTGAGTATCTTGAACTCGGGGTCCCAGCTGGAGTCTTGTGGACAACGGGGACTCAGAGATTTCTTGTCTGGAATTCTCACAGTGCTAGGTGTCTTTGGGGCCATTGTTCTTCCTTTCTGAGCCTCAGTTTCCTCAGCTGTAAAATGAGGATAGTATGATCCCTGCTTGACAGGGTGATCAAGAGAACATAATGGAGCCCGGGCACATAGTAGGTGCTCAGAGTGTGTTATTTTCTGTTTCCCTCCGAAAAGCCTTGGAATCTTGAGACACGGTTTATGATGATGATGAATATTGTGTAGTAGTCATCTGGAGTAACATATCACTTCAAAAAAAAATGAGGGTTTAATATTGAGAAGTCTGTGAGTCAGTTGGCTAGTTCTTCTGGATGTAGATGGGGCCACTCATGTATCTGTGATCAGCTGTGGGTCAGATAGGAAGATTTGCTGTGCTGGAATCAGTCCTCTCACATGTTTGCGGCTTGGCTGACTGCAGGTTGATCTAGGATGGCCTCAGCTGGGACAACTGGACATTCTTTCATGCAATTCTCTCCCTCCAAAAGACATCTCAGGCTTGTTTACATGGCAGGAGCAGGGTTCCAACAGACTGACAGGAAGCTGCAGTGCCCTTTGGGGTCTAGGTTTGGGATGATCACCTTATCATTTTCACCAAGGTATTGACCAAAGCAGGTCCAAGGCCAGCTCAGAATCAAAGGATGGTGAAATAGGCTCCACCTCCTAATAGAAGCTGCTGAAAAATCACATTGCAAAGGGTTTGGATATAAACATATGGAAGTGAAGTACTGGAGGTCAGGATTTTGTGAAGGTTGGGATTTTTTTTTCATATTTGGGAGCTGCAAGTGAGCTTGTTACTGTTTCATGGATTTGGCCAGAAGACATGAGACTCCTGGGTCAGAAACCGAGGACAGTTTATTACCCTCAGCACAACAAAGAGCCTGTGCTTCTTGTTGGTTTGCATTCTTCCTCCAAGTCACCAAATCCCATGTGGATGACACAGGTGGGCTTCTATAGATGCCAGTCATGTTGTATGTTGTATTATAGCGGGGAGCAGTATAGGTTTAGGGACTCTGTGACTTTTATAGTTATTAGAAGCGAGCTTGATATTTGTCCAGGGGGAGACATAACCTCACTCCTCAAGGTTGTTTTCTACAAATACAACTCTGAGAAATGGCCCAGGTAAAGAACATAGGAGTCTTGCAATTTTTTTTGGCATATCCAACATTAAAGGGCAGGGGTGCTCAGGGTGCATGGAAGACAACCTCTCTCAATATAGGGGATATTTTCCTAATCAATTTATAAAAATGATGATGATGAAAGCTAACATTTGTTGTGCACTTACTTTATTCATTAACTTTACCAAGGATACACAGAGTGTAGAAGGAAGAGCCAAGATCAAAAACCCAAATCTCCTAACTCCGAGCCATGGGGACTTCATGTCCTAACAGGAACAACTTTTACTCCTATCCAAGCCTGGTCTTCCCTGGGGATGGCTGCCTGGGGCCAAGAGGCAGGGTCTGGGGGAGCCCATCAGGTGGTTGGGATTGGGTAGGGGCTCAGAGGAGGCAATTCCCAGTCCTAACCCTGGCCCCTTCTCTGTCCAGGCCAAGTGGCAGCGCTTAGTCACGGAGGGCCACACCCATCTGGACGTGTTTGAACACATCAGCCTTGTGACCCTGGACAGTCTGCAGGAATGCGTCTTCAGTTTCGACAGCAATTGCCAGGAGTGAGTCTTGGCCCAGGGCCTGGGTACATGAGCCATAGATCCAAGGGAGTAGATGGGGGAGGGAGGACTGACCAGGGCTATCAGAAGAGCCTTCCTGGAGGAGGTGGGTCAAAGCTCGATATTGAAGGACAGGGAAAGGGAAAGAGGAGTGATCATTTCAGGTAGGTAGAACTGTTTGATAAAGGCCAGGAGCCTAGAACGATCAAAGTGTGTGCAACCGTGAGGAGACACCTTGGAAATAAGTTTGGAGGAGTGGGCGGGGTTATATCTTAAGGACATTCTGAAGCCAGACAAAGAAGATATGAACTTTATTCCGAGGTTTCCAGGGAGCCATGGAAGGTGTTTGATCAGATGAGGGTGGTGGTCAAAGGTAAGCTTGGACATCTGACTCAAGAGAAGAATGACCGTAATGTAGACAGTGGATGGTGTTGACATTGGATGCAAGTAGAATAGAGAAGGGGCTGGGCCATTGGTCAGCTAGCAGAGGATAAGTTCTGAGCCGTGTGGACAGTTTTGGGAAGGAGAAGGGACAGATACTGGGTGAGAGTCAGAGGGGAGAAGCATGATATCTAAGCTGTGCTCTGGGTGCCTGGGGCATGGAGGCAGCTCACAGAGATGGGATATAGGAGAGAAGAGTCTGGAGAGTCTCATGTCCTGGCTCCTCCCCACACTGTATCTGTGGGCCATCTGTTCTTGGAGCCTCAGTTTCCTGGAGGGAGGTAGCTCTCGGCTTCTGGGCTTCAGGTGTTTTATGTTGTTGGCTTCCTTCATGCTCTCACCCTGCAGGAAGCCCAGTGAATATATTGCTGCCATCTTGGAGCTCGGTGTCCTAGTGGCAAAGCGGCACCAGCAGATCTTCCTGCACGTAGACCTCCTGTACTACCTCACCCCTGACGGGCGGTGCTTCCTCAGGGCCTGCCGCCTGGTTCACGACTTCACAGATGCTGTTATCCAGGAGCGGCGGCGTACCCTCCCCAGTCAGGGCATTGATGACTTCCTCAAGGCCAAGGCTAAGGCCAAGACCTTGGACTTCATTGATGTGCTCCTGCTGACCAAGGT
The DNA here is from genome assembly GCF_949987535.1 of Balaenoptera acutorostrata. NCBI lineage: Eukaryota > Metazoa > Chordata > Mammalia > Artiodactyla > Balaenopteridae > Balaenoptera > Balaenoptera acutorostrata. Next base: position 171,902,913 of record NC_080065.1, read on the forward strand.
GGGCTCCTCTGAGATCTGAGTACAAGTATTAGAATGGACCTCGATTTGATCAAAGAGCTTGGATGGGATGCAGAGGGTACTGGGGAGCCATGTGAGGTGCTTGAGGGAGGGATGGGTCCGGGATAAGTTTTAGAGATGACTGTGTGGAATCCCCCTGCAGGGGATTGCTGGGTCTGAAATTGTGAAGGCCTGAGATTTTACTCTACTTCCGAGTTAATAAGTTAGTCTACGTGTGTGTGTGTGTGTGTGTGTGTTGTTGTTGTATATATACTGAACCCTGGATCAGAGCAGAGCATTTATTTCTCACAGCAGTAACAGTAGCCAGACTAGAATTTAGCTCTTTTTCCCCATTCTTTTCCCCTTTTTCCCCAAATTCTTTTGAGGGCTCCATGCTGCTTTTACCTGTCCATGCAACCATGGTTGCATCACAGGAGAATTACTTCCAGATATTGAAATTTGAATCTTATACAGGACAGCTGATATATCTGCCCATTCTTCTGTATGGATAATAGGGATAGGGATAGGGATAGGGATAGAGATATGGAGAGAGTAGAGAAGGGAAGGGAAGAGAAGAGAAGAGAAGAGGAGAGAGAGATTGTTCTGGAGCTTAAACAAATCCTCTTTGGTGAGAAGGCAAAGTCTATAGGTTCTATAGGTTTATAACCCATTCCTTATCTCCAGGAGACATAAAGAATCTCTGGATTTACTATCCTAGCATGTGAGCAAATGGCTTTGGGGCAATGCTCAATCTCTAGCTTCCAAGGCAAGTTGCCATTCAATCATCCCATAACCCAGGTTTCCAGCAACTGTTTTCTCAGAAATTCCTCATCATGAAGAAACATGAAAATATTTATGGATCATTGATTCCTTTCACCAGGGAAAACACAGGAGATGAGGAGATCAAGGAGGAGACCTATGGGGTGGGGCCTCTGGTGACAGAGGGAAGTCTAGGATTTCAGGGTGGGCTTGGGGTTCTGGATGGATGATGGAGGTTCAGAGATTTTCTCAGTTTAGGCTCAGGGGCCCTCAGAGCTAGTGTGATTCTGCGGATCTTGCTTTCTCTACTGGATGAAGATGAGAAGGGATTGTCAGAAGAAGATATCCGAGCTGAAGCTGACACCTTCATGTTTGAGGGTGAGGGTCCCAGTGTGGGACTACAGAGGGGGCATGTGTCTCTCCATCCCAGGGACTTGGTGTGTGGACCCTGGACCACCCCATCCCTCCCCATCCTCCCCATGGGCCTTACTGTGAAGGTGCTGTCCACCCTCTGGTGCTGAAGTAGCCCAGATATCCAAGCCTTTCTGGATGCTCTTCAGGCCATGACACCACAGCCAGTGGCCTCTCCTGGATCCTGTACAACCTTGTAAAGCACCAAGAATACGAGGAACGCTGCCGGCAGGAGGCGCAAGAGCTCCTCAGGGACCGTGAGCCTAAGGAGATTAAATGGTGAGTGCAAGTCCTCCTGGTCTTTTTCTGAGCTCCTCTCATTGGCTCTGCTCCCTGGCTGGGGAAGAGAGAAAATCTTTTTGTGGATTCTGTCATTATTGCTTAGTGGGAAGAGGAGCAGAGCTCTGAGGCAGGATCTAGTACTCAGCATGGGTAGCAGGACAAAGTTGCAGGCTTTTGGGACAGAAACCTGGATTTCTGAGATAATTAGCAACAATGTGTGAGGGCAGATATTGCCACTTAGCACATATTCAGTAAGTGAACTTCCCCTCCAGTCTCTTACTTTTCTCTCTGAAATCACATGTTTTCAAACATCTTCACTCCCTGGGTGAACATTTCTTCCTCCACATTTTCCGTTAGTGACCAGCAGATGTCTCCACCACAGCCTTTCACATCGTGCTTTGGCTGCTGGATTATGCATGTGGGACTGGATGTGATTTACCTCTGTGTCCCCAGGGCCTATAACAGTGCTGGACACACAGTAGTGACTCAATATATGTCTCTTGTCTTACAAGAGTTCAATGGCAAAAATTCTCCTATTGTCCAGAGTCCAAACTCTCAAGCCTGGGGTTGAATGTCCTATAATAACACACAGATTTTCTGATGGCATAGTAAGTGGCATATATTGTGTTCATATGAACACAATTAATCACCAGAACCACCCTGGCAGCTAAAGTCTGTTATTACACCCAGCTTGTAGGTGAAGAAATGGAAGTTTAGAAGTTTGAGTAACTTTTCTCTGAGTTGAATGGAATGCTGGTGATGGAGCAGGCACAGTGGGTGGCAGGCTTCACAAGACCTCATACCAGTGGGGGAGAATCTCTGCCCATGCCCAGGTAATCAGGTGAGTCAAGAATCTCAGGATAAAGTAGTTTTATTCACTCTCATCTGCTGGGTACTATGTACACTTGAGTAGTTTGATCAACAATGGGTAGAGGAAGCTTAGGATCCTCATAACCCCTAGGACCCCTCCTGGACTCTCACGGTCATTCGCCATCTCACCCCTAAAGTGATGAGTGATTCAACCTCATCACTCCACAGTCCTAAAAGCTTTGACTAGGTTTCATTAGGTCCCATTTGTTTATTTTTTTTTAATTTCCATTTCTCTAGGAGGTGGGTCAAAAAGGATCTTGCTGTGATTTATGTCATAGAGTGTTCTGCCTATGTTTTCCTCAAAGAGTTTGATAGTATCTGGCCTTACATTGAGGTCTTTAATCCATTTTGAGTTTATTTTTGTGTATGGTGTTAGGGAATGTTCTAATTTCATTCTTTTACATGTAGCTGTCCAGTTTTCCCAGCACCACTTATTGAAGAGGCTGTCTTTTCTCCACTGTATATTCTTGCCTCCTTTATCAAAGATAAGGTGACCATATGTGCGTGGGTTTATCTCTGGGCTTTCTATCCTGTTCCATTGATCTATATTTCCGTTTTTGTGCCAGTACCATACTGTCTTGATTACTGTAGCTTTGTAGTATAGTCTGAAGTCAGGGAGCCTGATTCCTCCAGCTCCATTTTTCTTTCTCAAGATTGCTTTGGCTATTCGGGGTCTTTTGTGTTTCCATACAAATTGTGAAATTTTTTGTTCTAGTTCTGTGAAAAATGCCAGTGGTAGTTTGATAGGGAATACATTGAATCTGTAGATTGCTTTGGGTAGTATAGTCATTTTCACAATGTTGATTCTTCCAATCCAAGAACATGGTATATCTCTCCATCTATTTGTATCATCTTTAATTTCTTTCATCAGTGTCTTATAATTTTCTGCATACAGGTCTAGGAATAAACGTACCTAATGAGACAAAAGACCTGTATGTCTCCTTAGGTAGGTTTATTCCTAGATAGTTTATTCTTTTTGTTGCAATGGTAAATGGGAGTGTTTTCTTAATTTCACTTTCAGATTTTTCATCATTAGTGTATAGGAATGCAAGAGACTTCTGGGCATTAATGTTGTATCCTGCTACTTTACCAAATTCATTGATTAGCTCTAGTAGTTTTCTGGTAGCATCTTTAGGATTCTCTATGTATAGTATCATGTCATCTGTGAACAGTGACAGTTTTATTTCTTCTTTTCCGATTTGGATTCCTTTATTTCTTTTTCTTCTCTGATTGCTGTGGCTAAAACTTCCAAAACTATGTTGAATAATAGTGGTGAGAGTGGGAACCTTGTTTTGTTCCTGATCTTAGTGGAAATTGTTTCAGTTTTTCACCATTGAGGACAATGTTGGCTGTGGGTTTGTCATATGTGGCCTTTATTATGTTGAGGAAAGTTCCCTCTATGCCTACTTTCTGGAGGGTTTTTATCATAAATGGGTGTTGAATTTTGTCGAAAGCCTTCTCTGCATTGATTGAGATGACCATATGGTTTTTCTCCTTCAATTTGTTAATATGGTTTATCACATTGATTGATTTACATATATTGAAGAATCCTTGCATTCCTGGGATAAACCCCACTTGATCATGGTGTATGATCCTTTTAATGTGCTGTTGGATTCTGTTTGTTAGTATTTTGTGGACGATTTTTGCATCTATGTTCATCAGTGATATTGGCCTGTAGTTTTCTTTCTTTGTGACATTTTTTTCTGGTTTTGGTATCAGAGTGATGGTAGCCTCGTAGAATGAGTTTGGGAGTGTTCCTCCCTCTGCTATAGTTTGGAAGAGTTTGGGAAGGATAGGTGTTAGCTTTTCTCTAAATGTTTGATAGAATTCGCCTGTGAAGCCATCTGGTCCTGGGCTTTTGTTTGTTGGAAGATTTTTTTTTTTTAATTTTTATTTATTTATTTTTATTTATTTATGGCTGTGTTGGGTCTTCGTTTCTGTGCGAGGGCTTTCTCTAGTTGCAGCAAGTGGGGGCCACTCTTCATCGCGGTGCGCGGGCCTCTCATTATCGCGGCCTCTCCTGTTGCGGAGCACAGGCTCCAGACGCGCAGGCTCAGTAGCTGTGGCTCACGGGCCTAGTTGCTCCGCGGCATGTGGGATCCTCCCAGACCAGGACTCGAACCCGTGTTCCCTGCATTGGCAGGCAGACTCTCAACCACTGCGCCACCAGGGAAGCCCTGTTGGAAGATTTTTAATCACAGTTTCCATTTCAGTGCTTGTGATTGGTCTGTTCATATTTTCTATTTCTTCCTGGTTCAGTCTCAGAAGGTTGTGCATTTCTAAGAATTTGTCCATTTCTTCCAGGTTGTCCATTTTATTCGCATAGATTTGCTTGTAGTAGTCTCTTAGGATACTTTGTATTTCTGCGGTGTCTGTTGTAACTTCTCCTTTTTCATTTCTAATTTTATTGATTTGAGTCCTCTCCCTCTTTTTCTTGATGAGTCTGGCTAATGGCTTATCAATTTTGTTTATCTTCTCAAAGAACCAGCTTTTAGTTTTATTGATCTTTGCTATTGTTTTCTTTGTTTCTATTTCATTTATTTCCACTCTGATCTTTATGATTTCTTTCCTTCTGCTAACTTGGGGTTTTGTTTGTTCTTCTTTCTCTAGTTCCTTTAGGTGTAAGGTTAGATTACTTACTTGAGATTTTTTTTGTTTCTTTAGGTAGGCTTGTATAGCTATAAACTTCCCTCTTAGAACTGCTTTTGCTGCATCCCATAAGTTTTGGATCGTCGTGTTTTCATCGTCATTTGTCTCTAGGTATTTTTTTATTTCCTGTTTGATTTCTTCAGTGATCTCTTGGTTATTTAGTAACATATTGTTTAGCCTCCATGTGTTTGTGTTTTTTACGTTTTTTTCCCTGTAACTGATTTCTAATCTCATAGTGTTGTGGTCAGAAAAGATGCTTGATATGATTTCAATTTTCTTAAATTTACTGAGGCTTGATTTGTGACCCAAGATGTGATCTATCCTGGAGAGTGTTCTGTGCACACTTGAGAAGAATGTGTAATCTGCTGTTTTTGGATGGAATGTCCTATAAATATCAATTAAATCTATCTGGTCTATTGTGTCATTTAAAGCTTCTGTTTCCTTATTTATTTTCATTTTGGATGATCTGTCCATTGGTGTAAGTGAGGTGTTAAAGTCCCTCACTATTATTATGTTACTGTCGATTTCCTCTTTTATAACTGTTAGCAGTTGCCTTATGTATTGAGGTGCTCCTATGTTGGGTGCATATATATTTATAATTGTTATATCTTCTTCTTGGATTGATCCCTTGATCATTATGTAGTGTCCTTCCTTGTCTCTTGTAACATTCTTTATTTTAAAGTCTATTTTATCTGATATGAGTATAGTTACTCCAGCTTTCTTTTGATTCCCATTTGCATGGAATATCTTTTTCCATCCCCTCACTTGCAGTCTGTATGTGTCCCTAGGTCTGAAGTGGGTCTCTTGTAGACAGCATATATATGGGTCTTGTTTTTGTATCCATTCAGCAAGCCTGTGTCTTTTGGTTGGAGCATTTAATCCATTCACGTTTAAGGTAATTATTGATATGTATGTTCCTATGACCATTTTCTTAATTGTTTTGGGTTTGTTTTTGTAGGTCCTTTTCTTCTCTTGTGTTTCCCACTTAGAGAAGTTCCTTTAGCATTTGTTGTAGAGCTGGTTTGGTGGTGCTGAATTCTCTTAGCTTTTGCTTGTCTGTAAAGCTTTTGATTTCTCCATCCAATCTGAATGAGATCCTTGCCGGGTAGAGTAATCTTGGTTGTAGGTTCTTCCCTTTCATCACTTTAAGTATATCATGCCACTCCCTTCTGGCTTGCAGAGTTTCTGCTGAGAAATCAGCTGTTAACCTTATGGGAGTTCCCTTGTATGTTATTTGTCGTTTTTCCCTTGCTGCTTTCAACAATTTTTCTTGGTCTTTAATTTTTGCCAATTTGATTACTATGTGTCTCGGCGTGTTTCTCCTTGGGTTTATCCTGTATGGGACTCACTGCGCTTCCTGGACTTGGGTGGCTATTTCCTTTCCCATGTTAGGGAAGTTTTCGACTATAATCTCTTCACATATTTTCTCTGGTCCTTTCTCTCTCTCTTCTCCTTCAGGGACCCTTATAATACGAATGTTGTTGTGTTTAATGTTGTCCCAGAGGTCTCTTAGGCTGTCTTCATTTCTTTTCATTCTTTTTTCTTTAGTCTGTTCCGCAGCAGTGAATTCCACCATTCTGTCTTCCAGGTCACTTATCCGTTCTTCTGCCTCAGTTATTCTGCTATTGATTCCTTCTAGTGTAGTTTTCATTTCAGTTATTGTATTGTTCATCTCTGTTTGTTTGTTCTTTAATTCTTCTAGGTCTTTGTTAAACATTTCTCGCATCTTCTCAATCTTTGCCTCCATTCTTATTCCGAGGTCCTGGATCATCTTCACTATCATTATTCTGAATTCTTTTTCTGGAAGGTTGCCTATCTCCACTTCATTTAGTTGTTTTTCTGGGGTTTTATCTTGTTCCTTCATCTGGTATGTAGCCCTCTGCCTTTTCATCTTGTCTGTCTTTCTGTGAATGTGGTTTTTGTTCCACACGCTGCAAGATTATAGTTTTTCTTGCTTCTGCTGTCTGCCCTCTGGTGGTTGAGGCTATCTAAGAGGCTTGATGGGAGGCTCTGGTGGTGGGTAGACCTGACTGTTGCTGTGGTGGTCAGAGCTCAGTAAAACTTTAATCCACTTGACTGTTGATGGGTGGGGCTGGGTTCCCTCCCTGTTGGTTGTTTTGCTTGAGGCAACCCAACACTGGAGCCTACCTGGGCTCTTTGGTGGGGCTAATAACAGACTCTGGGAGGGCTCAGGCCAAGGAGTACTTCCCAGAACTTCTGCTGCCAGTGCCCTTGTCCCAACGGTGAAACAGAGCCACCCCCCGCCTCTGCAGGAAACCTTCCAACACTAGCAGGTAGGTCTGGTTCAGTCTCCCCCGGGGTCACTGCTCCTTCCCCTGGGTCCCGATGTGCACACTATTTTGTGTGCGCCCTCCAAGAGTGGGGTCTCTGTTTCCCCCAGTCCTGTCGAAGTCCTGCAATCAATTCCCACTAGGCTTCAAAGTCTGATTCTCTATGAATTCCTCCTCCCGTTGCCCGACCCCCAGGTTGGGAAGCCTGACGTGGGGCTCAGAACCTTCACTCCAGTGGGTGGACTTCTGTGGTATGAGTGTTTGCCAGTCTGTGAGTCACCCACCCACCAGTTATGGGATTTGATTTTACTCTGATTGCGCCCCTCGTACCATCTCATTGTGGCTTCTCCCTTGTCTTTGGATGTGGGGTATCTTTTTTGGTGAGTTCCAGCGTACTCCTGTCAATGATTGTCCAGCAGCTAGTTGTGATTCTGGTGTTCTCACAAGAGGGAGTGAGAGCATATCCTTCTACTCCGCCATCTTGGTTCCTCCGAAACTCTTCTGGATTTCTTAAACTGTAAACACATACCCATATATTGTATTTTTTACAGATTATTTTCTGTAATTGATATCTAATCTCATAGCGCTGTGGTCAGAAGAGATACTTGATAGGATTTCAATTTTCTTAAACTTACCAAGGCTTGATTTGTGACCCAAGATATGATCTATCCTGGAGAATGTTCCATGAGCATTTGAGAAGAAAGTGTATTCTGTTGTTTTTGGAGGCAATGTCCTATAAATATCAATTAAGTCCATCTGTTTAATGTATCATTTAAAGCTTGTGTTTCCTTATTTATTTTCATTTTGGGTAATCTGTCCATTGCTGAAAGTGGGGCTTTAAAGTCCCCTACTATGATTGTGTTACTGTCAATTTCCCCTTTATGGCTGTTAGCATTTGCCTTGTGTATTGAGGTGCTCCTATGTTGGGTGCATAAATACTTACAATTGTTATATCTTCTTCTTGGATTGATCCCTTGATCATTATGTAGTGTCCTTCTTTGTCTTTTGTAATAGTTTTTATTTGAAAGTCTATTTTGTCTTATATGAGAATTGCTACTCCAGCTTTCTTTTGATTTCCATTTGCATGGAATATCTTTTTCTATCCCCTCACTTTCAGTCTGTATGTGTCCCCAGGTCTCAAGTGGGTCTCTTGTATACCACATATGTACAGGTCTGAAGTGGGTATCTTGTAGACAGCATATATACGGGTCTTGTGTTTGTATTCATTCAGCCAGTCTATGTCTTTTGGTGGGAGCATTTAATCCATTTACATTTAACTTAATTATCGATATGTGTATTCCTATTACCATTTTCTTAATTGTTTTGGGTTTGTTATGGTAGGTCTTTTCCTTCTCTTGTGTTTCCTGCCTAGAGAAGTTCCTTTAGCATTTGTTGTAAAGCTGGTTTGGTGGTGCTGAATTCTGTTAGCTTTTGCTTGTCTGTAAAGGTTTTAATTTCTCCGTGGAATCTGAATGAGATCCTTGCTTGGTAGAGTAGTCTTGGTTGTAGTTTTTTCCCTTTCATCACTTTAAATATGTCTTGCTACTCCCTTCTGGCTTGCAGAGTTTCTGCTGAAAGATCATCTGTTAACCTTATGGGGATTCCCTTGTATGTTATTTGTTGTTTTTCCCATGCTGCTTTTAATATTTTTTCTTTTTATTTAATGTTTGATAGTGTGATTAATATGTGCCTTGGCATGTTTCTCCTTAGATTTATCCTGTTTGGGACTCTCTGCGCTTCCTGGACTTGATTATTTCCTTTCCCATATTAGGAAAGTTTTCAACTGTAATCTCTTCAAATATTTTCTCAGTCCCTTTCTTTTTCTGTTCTTCTTCTGGGGCCCCTACAATCCGAATGTTGGTGTGTTTAATGTTGTCCCAGAGGTCTCTAAGACTGTCCTCAATTCTTTTTATTCTTTTTTCTTTATTCTACTCTGCAGTAGTTATTTCCATGATTTTATCTTCCAGGTCACTTATCCATTCTTCTGCCTCAGTTATTCTGCTATTGATTCCTTCTAGAGAATTTTTAATTTCATTTATTGTGTGTTCATCATTGTTTGTTTGCTCTTTAGTTCTTCTAGGTCCTTGTTAAACGTTTCTTGTATTTTCTCCATTCTATTTCCAAGATTTTGGATCATCTTTACTATCATTAATAAATCTATAGAGACAAAATCACACAAAGAAGCATACAGATACACACTCACAAAAAGAGAGAAAAGAAAAAAAATCTATATATATACATATATATATAAAAGGAAGAGAGCAACCAAATCTATAAACAAATCTACCAATGATAATAAACTCTAAATGCTAAACTAAGATAAAAATAAAACCAGTAACCAGTCAGTCGCATACAGCAAACCCCAAGTCTATAGTTGCTCCCAAAGTCCACAGCCTCAATTTTGGGATGAGTCATTGTCTATTCTGGTATTCCACAGATGCAGGGTACATCAAATTGATTGCAGAGATTTAATCTGATGCTCCTTAGGCTGCTGGGAGAAATTTCCCTTTCTCTTCTTTGTTCGCACAGCTCCTGGGGTTCAGCTTTGGATTGGCCACGCCTCTGCGTATAGGTTGCCTTAGGGCATCTGTTCTTCGCTCAGACAGGGCAGGGTTAAGGTGGCACCTGATTAGTGGTCTCTGGCTCAGTCAGGCTGGGGGGAGGGAGGGCTACGGAATGCAGGGCGAGCCTGCAGTGTCAGAGGCTGGCGTGATGTTGCAACAGCCTGAGACGAGCAGTGTGTTCTCCCGGGGAAGTTGTCCCTGGATCACGGGACCCTGGCAGTGGCGGGCTGCACAGGCTCCCAGGAGGGGAGGTGTGGAGAGTGATCTGCACTTGCACACAGGCTTCTTGGTGGCTGCACCTGCAGCCTTAGCGTCTCATGCCCATCTCTCGTCTTCACACTGATAGCTGTGGCTTGCGCCCATCTCTGGAGCTCATTTAGGCGGTGCTCTGAATCCCCTCTCCTTGTGCACCCCAAAACAATGGTCTCTTGCCTCTTAGGCAGGTCCAGACTTTCCCCTAGACTCCCTCCTGGCTGTGGTGCACTAGCTCCCTTCAGGCTGTGTTCATGCAGCCAACCCCAGTCCTCTCCCTGGGGTCTGACCTCTGAAGCCCGAGCCTCAGCTCCCAGCCCCGACCCGTCCCGGCCGGCAGGTAAGCAGACAAGCCTCTTAGGCTGGTGAGTGCTGGTGGCAGCGATCCTCTATGTGGGAATCTCTCCACTTTACCCTCTGCACCCCTGTTGCTGTGCTCTCCTCCATGGCTCTGAAGCTCCCCCACCCCCGCCACCCCCTGTCCCCGCCAGTGAAGGGGCTTCCTAGTGTGTGGAAACTTTCCCTCCTTCACAGCTCCCTCCCAGAGGTTCAGGTCCCGTCCCTATTCTTTTTTCTCTGTTTTTTCTTTTTTCTTTTGCCCTACCCAGGTATGTGGGGAGTTTCTTGCCTTTTGGGAAGTCTGAGGTCTTCTGCCAGCACTCAGTAGGTGTTCTGTAGAGTTGTTCCACATGTAGATGTATTTCTGATGTATTTGTGGGGAGGAAGGTGATCTCCACGTGCTACTCCTCCACCATCTTGAAGGTCCACCACCATTCATTCTTTTTCAGTTTTGGGGAAATCATTCTTTATGGCCCCTCTGTCTGGAATGCTCTTTCTTCTTTATCTGCATGGAAGACATCTACACGTACTTCACAACCCAGATCAAATACCCACCCTCAATGTCTTTCCCCAACCCCTCTTCCATCACAGTACACAACTCTGGAAAATGCTGCCAGATTATGGGGGCATCACCCTACATATGAGGACTATCCTAGGATAAGAGCTGGATCTAACTCACTTTTGAGTCCATAGTTCCTGGAAGCTGACTGGACACACAGCAGGTCTCCATATTTGTCAGAAGAATCCAATTGATTGCCAAAAACATGTCCACTGGGTAGAGTCCAAAATTCTCACCCTCTCATCAATGCCCTTTGATAATACTCTTAGTTACTATTTATCCAGTGATCAACTAAGCACCACAATGTGCTCTTATTGCTTCATTGAATCTGAGAGGCAGATGCCTTTGTTGTCTCTATTTTACAGATTAGCAGCCTGAGCATCATAGGTGACCATAATTTGACTGACCACATAGGCCATAATAAGGGTGAAAATGGAGGCCTATCGAGACCTTTTTGCCTGAGTACTCAACTGCTATATTGGACAATGTCATCCATCTTTGGGGCCCACTATGTCTTAGTTCTTTTCATGGACCACCCATCTACGGCTTAATGGGCCCAGTTCCACCTATGGCCCCACATATGTCTTGACTGAATCTGCCTTCTTCCTATGCAGAATTTCCTCAATCTAAATAAAGATGAGTATTATTGGATTGGCTTCAAGAAACAGTACTCAAAAGGCATCTACAAGTGGTAAGATGGATTGGCCCCCATCTTCACATGAGTCCCTATTTGTGGACTCAAAGCTCCTCAACCCCAGTTAGCACCCATCCCTGGAACTTGGGAGAACCTTTCCAATATATGCTTTCTCAACTGCCTCAAGGGTCTAATTTTGGCATCAACCAAACGGCCCATCTTATCTCCTGTTGTCATGCTTGGTATTATTTTGTTAGTCACAAAGGTATGTATGTGTCTAAATTATGGATTAAATAACATTAAACAAGAAGTTTTTTAATCACAAGAAGTTATAGCACCTTTAATATGTTAAGGAGAATTGTGCACATTCTGGAGAGAAATAGACGATGTGTCATTTGTCAAGCTTAGTAAGTTCCAGAGTCTTCTGGACATATCTGGAGGCTCTAGCATCCCACAGACAACAGTGGAAGAACCACTGCTTGAAGGATTCTGTCCTAACTCCTCAGTATGTCTTTCAATAACCCTTAGATTCAGGTCCTCACTTATCTTTGAACTTCCCTTGATTTCCACTCACTTTACCAGAACTTTGCCTCAGGCCCCCTGGACCATTCTTGAGTATGCTTGCTTTCCTTCATCCCACTGCTTCTACTTCAGCTCAGGTACCATGGTCTCTGGGATGGGAAATTGCTATATATCCTGGATGTAGTCTTATCTTCATCAACCCATGCTCTGCTCATGCCAATTGTGCCATCTTCCTAAAACATGTCTTTGATATGTCTCTAGAAAACACCCCAGCTATCCAATAACATATGGATAAAGTGTAGACTCTTTACACTTAAAAGTATTGCAGCTTTTAATGCCTTTATGTTGGGGACCATTTATCTTCACATTCTCATCTCCTGCACCCCAAAGAGTTCTCCACCTCCTTGACCTAGCTAAGTGCCAGATGACTTATCTTTTTCAGCATTTATTTGCATCTTATTATACTCCCTTTGTTCTTGCTGTATCTTTTTCCCAGAACAGATTTTCTTGTCTGGTGAATAGCAATACGTGTATCAAGCCCAAGATAGATGTCCATTCTAGGGGAATCAGTTCTGTCTGTAGTGTGGATTAATCAAACTCAATTCATTTCCCTACCACACTATTTAGATTTTTATGATTGACTTTATTATGATCTTCCTTTGCCTTTACTTTTCTTACTCATCATACTGGCTGCTGTTTAAGGGCAGAGCAGGCATCCTACTCATCTAATTGTCTTCAGTATGGACTTGGTCCACAGCACATGCTCAACAAAATGTTTTGAAATGAAAGAATGAGTGTTGTAAACATTTCAAGAGACATTAAGGAGAGACTCATTTAATAGACTGTGCACCTATAATATGACAGATACCTAAAATGCATCATTCCTCTTGTTGCAGAGATCCAGAGATGTCAAGTCACTTGTCCACTTGGGTCTAATTTCATTTGTAATGCAAGAGGTTGCACCAGATGATTGTCGTAAGATAGTGGTGCTCAACTGGTGGTGATTTGCCCTACTGGCAAATATTTGGCACTGTCTGGAAATATTCTTGCTGTCATGGCTCGGGATGGGTGCTACTCTCCTCTAGGGTGTGAAGACCAGGGATGCTGCTCAATATCATACAGTGCACAGGTTCCCCCCCCCAAAAAAACCTAAAAAAAAAAAAAAAAAGACTATGGTCCCGAGTGTCAATAGTACCAAGATGTACAAAACCTGCTAAAACATACGGCAGAGTGTTTTGGTTTCTTGGGATTTCTCAACTGTATCAGAGGCTAGACCTTGATTTTCATGGGCAGATCTTCATCTGGGATCTTGGCAGTGAGAATCTTAGCTGGACATGGCTTACAGTGCCTTGCTCCTGCTCTGTAATTAAGGACTTAGTGACGCTTGTATGTGTTTTCACAAAAACTGGAGTCCTGGGCTTCCCTGGTGGCGCAGTGGTTGAGAATCTGCCTGCTAATGCAGGGGACACGGGTTCGAGCCTTGGTCTGGGAAGATCCCACATGCCGCGGAGCAACTGGACCCGTGAGCCACAACTACTGAGCCTGCGCGTCTGGAGCCTGTGCTCCGCAACAAGAGAGGCCACGATAGTGAGAGGTCCGCGCACCGTGATGAAGAATGGCCCCCGCTTGCCGCAACTAGAGAAAGCCCTAGCACAGAAATGAAGACCCAACATAGGAATCAATCAACCAATCAATCAATAAATCTTTAAAGAGCTCTATTTCAACACTTAGGAACATCAAGCCCTACCCTGACCTAAACCTTAAAAAAAAAAACAAAAACTGGAGTCCTCAAGAATCTGAATTCCATGACTATGTCTTCATGGAGAAGTTCAGCCACTCGATCACTGTTTTCTGTCATAAATACTGGCCCAAACATTGGATCTGTGAGAGGGCTTGATCTGCTGAGCCTTCCTTTCCTCCTCAGGCTTGTTAAATATTGTCTTAATGTGTGACCTCAAAGCAATTCCCTGGCTTCTGATGTATCCTCTGAGTCCAAGTCTTCTTGGTAAGATCTTTGTCCTTTCTTGCTTCCACTCTTAAATTCTTCTGAGTACATTGAAAGTGACACCATGATAAAACAGTGAACAAAATACAGCATGGAGGACTTTTTACAGGACAAATGATCCAGTTTTCCTGGAAAAGAAATGCATAAGTAAAGGGTAATGTGGGATTCTTATAGAATTAAAAGAGCCTAAAGAGACATGGCTAAATCAATGTGTAGCCCTTGCTTGGATTTTGATTTGAAAATGATGTTCTTGATGAAATTGCAATATTTGAGTGTGTATTGGGTATCAGGACATATTAAAGCATTCTTATTTATTTGGTCAGTGTGCTAATGACATGGTGGTTATGTACAAAGATGAAGTTATACTTTAGTGATTGATAATTAATTATGGGTGATGTTACATATTGGGTGGGATTTTCTTCAAAGCACTAAATTAATTTAGTGGGAAGGGTGCATTTATGCAACAATTTAGAAAGTGTTTATAATTATTGAAGCTGGGACAAGGAGTCCATTTTACATTTCTTCACCTTTTGTGTCTGGTGGAAACTAACACATGAAAGTTATAGTTTAGTTTATGCCAGGTGAATAAGTTCTAGAGATCAGATGTACCATGTCGTGCCTACTGTTAACAATATGGTATTGTGCACCTCAAAATTTGGTAGGAGGGTAGCTCTCATGTTAAATGTTCTTGCCACAAAAAAACCCCACCAAAAATAAAAAGACACAAGGAAACTTTGGTCAGTGTTGGATTTGTCTATTACCTTGATTGTGGTGATGGTGTCACAGGTGTTTGCATAGGTCCAGACACATCAAATTGTACACATTAAATATGTGCATGTCTTCATATATCAATTATACCTCAATAAAGCTATTAAAAATAAAATATTCAAAGCAATATATTGGAATAATTCATTAAAATTCATAAAAAATGAATTCAATAATTCTTTTGAAAAGAAAATTAGCAAACTTGTAGAAGGGAAATGCCTTAACCTGAAAGAGGTATCTACACATAAACCAACCATAAATGTCTTAATAGTGATGTGTTGAGAACATTCAGTTTTAGCTCAGGAACAATACATGAGTTCCCACAGACATTTCAGCTCTTCAACATTATACTGGGGGTCCTTGCCAAGGCAATAAGAAGAGAAAAACCAACAATAATAGAGGGATGATGTCAGCAAAATGGTGGCACAGGAATTTCTAGTGCTCTTCCCACCCCCAGAAACATCAATTTGAACAACTATCCACATGCAAAAATGCCTTCACAAGAGCTGAAGATTCCAGATGAGGGATTACAGTATCTAGGTGAAGGGGAGAAATAAGAAAAGGTACATTGAGAAGGGTGGGAAAGATAGATTCACACTAGCCCATCACCCCTCCCCCAAGGCCAGGCAGCCCAGCATGGAGAGACACCCACCTTGTTGGAAAAGAAGAGTGAAATGAGCACTTGACTTCATTGCAGACCCCGGAGTGGATCTACCTCAATGTCAGGCCAACTTCTGTGGCCCTAGATGGCTCCCTGAAGGCTCTGATAAACCCAGGCCTCCAGCTCACCCTGGTGGCTGATGGATCTAGCAGCTCCAGGTGGCTTCCATGGCTCTAAGCTCCTTATGCACCCTGGCACTTGCTGGCTTCTGTGGCCTCAGGCTCCTGGGAACCCAGGTTCCCAGCCCACCTTGGCACTGGTTTGCTCCTGTAGCTCTGGGCTGCTCCTGTGACCCCAGATGTTCAATCAGCCCCTGGGAACTCAGGCTCCAGGTGGGCATCTGTGAATCCAAGCTCCCTGTTGGATCCAGTGCCAAGCAAACTACTGGGTCATTTCAACCCACCCCAGCACCAGGTCAGCTGCCAGCACCACGTCAGTTCCCATGGCCCTAGGCCCCCAGCCCACCTCATGCGTGACTGGGCCTTATGAACCTAGACTCCAGACTGGGTCCCATAGACACGTGCTCCCAGCCTGCCCCAGACTGGCTCCTGGAGCCCCAACTTCTTGCCAGACTGGCTCTTGGAGACCCACTTCAATGCTAGCCATCAGGGTCTCAAATTATAGGTGGATTCTTACAGCCCTAGGCTTCAGGCTTGCCCTAATGCTAGACCAGACCCTCTGGCTCCAGCATCCAGGCAGTCTCCCATAAAACCAGGGTCCCAGCCCATTCAAGTTCTGGGCTGCCCCCCATGGACCCAGACACTGAACAGTGGTCCCTGGTGCCTAGAAGGCCCCTGTGGACCCAGACCCAGGTCACAGGCCTATCACTGCAATTTCAAGCATAAGGCCCATCCTAGTGTACCCAAGCCTCAGGCCCTTCACCATGGACCCAGGCACCAGGCCAGTCCTCATGTATCCGAACACCAGGCCTGCCCACATACGGACCCAGAAACCAGACCTGTCTGCCCAAGGACTCCAGCATCAAGCCCACTTGCAGACATCATCAGACAGCTCACCCAGAATCTGCATGTGCTGACTGATGAAGGGCTTTTCCTGCCATAGCCAGTCTGTAAAGACTGGAAGAGGTACCTAATTCCTCAAGGGCATAGACACCAACATAAGGCCACAAGGATCATGAATAATCAGGGGAATATGACACCGCTAAAGGAAGTAAATAAAACTCCAATGACCCACTCTGAAGAAACGGAGATCTATGAACTGCCTGACAAAGTCTTCAGAATAATTCTCTTAAAGGAATTCGGTGAACTACAAGAACACAGATAGACAAATAAATGAAATAAATGCATGCAAAGTGAGAAGTTTAACAAAGAAATAGAAATCAATAAAAAACCCAAACAAATATCAAAGGGTTGAAGAAAAAACAAAGCCCAAAGTTAGTAGGAAATAAAAATGATCAAAGCAGAAATAAATGAAACATAGACTAGAAAAACAATATAAATGATCAATGAAACTAAGAGCTGGTTCTTTGAAAAGATAAGCAAAATGGACAAACCTTTAGCTAGACTACCTAGGAAAAAAAGAAAGATTCAAATAAAATCAGAAATGAAAAAGGAGACATTACAATGGATACCACAGAAATGCAAAGGATCATAAGAGACTACTATGAACAGTTATACGCCAACAAATTGGACAACCTAGAAGAAATGATTAATTCCTAGAAACAAAACCTACCAAGACTGACTATTGAAGAAATAGAAAATCTGAAAGGACCAATAACAAGTAAAGAAATTGAATCAGCAGTCAAAAACCTTGCAACAAAGAAAAGCCCAGAACAAGACAGTTTCACAGATGAATTCTACTAAACACTTAAAATATCAATGTCAATCATTTTCAAAGTCTTCCAAAAAATTGAAGGAGGGAACACTTCCAAACTCATTTTATGAGGTCAGTTTTACCCTGATATCAAAGTCAGATAACAACATTACAAGAATAAAAAACTACAGGCTAATATCCTTGATGAATATAAATGCAAATAATCTCAACAAAATACTAGCAAGTCAAATTCAAAAGCACATTAAAAGAATCACACACCATCTTCAAGTAGTATTTATCCCTGGGATGCAAAGATGGTTAAACATATGCAAATCAATAAATGTGATACACCACATTAATAGAATGAAAGATAAAAATGATATGATCATCTTAGATGCAGAAAACGCATTTTACAAAATTCAATATCCTTTCATGATAGAAAGTCTTAGCAAATTGGGTCTAGAAGAAACATGCCTCAACATAACAATGGCCATATATGGCAAACCCATAGCTAACATCAAACTCAATGGTGAAAGGCTGAAAGATTTTCTTTTAAGATCAGAATAAGACAAGTGTGCCCACTCGCATCACTTCTATTCAACATATGACTGGAAGTCTTAGCCAGAAAAATTAGAGAAAAATGAATATCGTATATTAACGTATATATGTGGAATCTAGAAAAATGGTACAGATGAACCGGTTTGCAATGCAGAAATAGAGACACAGATGTAGACAACAAACATATGGACACCAAGAAAAGGGAGGGTGGGAAGAATTGGGAGATTGGGATTGACATATATACACTAATGTGTATAAAATAGATAACTAATGAGAACTTACTGTGTAACACAGGGAACTCCACTTTGCTGTACAGTAGAAACTAGCACAACACTGTAAAACAACTACACCCCAATAAAAAAATTAGGCAAGAAATAGTAATAAAAGACATCTAAATCAGGAAGGAAGGAGTAAAATTTTCTCTGTTTACAGATGATTTGATCTTATACATACAAATTCCTAAGTTCTTCACCAAAAAAACTGTTAGAACTAATAAACAGATTCAGTACAGTTTCAGGATACAAAATCATATAAAACATCAGTTCTCTTTCTATACATTAACGATTAACTTCTATACATTAACGATTAACTATCTGAAGAAGAAACAAAGAAAACAATCCCATTCACAATAGCATTAAAAACAATAAAATACTTAGAAATAAATTTAACCAAGTAGGAGAGAGATATGTACACTGAAAACTAGATGATATTGATGAAAGAAATTGAAGAAGATACAAATGAATGGAAAAATATCCTGTGTTCACGGATCAGAAGAATTACTATTGTTAAAATATACATAGTACCCAAAGTAATCTATAGATTCAATGCAATTCCTATCAAAATTCCAATGGCATTTTTCACAGAAATAGAAAAACAATCCTAAACTTCATATGGATCCACAAAATAATCAAACAGCCATAGCAATCCTGGGAAAGAAGAGAAAAGCCAGAGGCATCACACTTCGTGATTTCAAACTAAATTACAAAATAGTAGGGTACCAGCATAAAAACATACACATAGACCAATGTAACAGAATCAAGAACCCAGAAAAAAACCCCATGCAAATATGCTCAACTAATATTTGTCAAGTGAGCCAAGAATACACAATGGAGAAAGGATACAGGCATACCTCGTTTTACTGTGCATCATTTGTTGTGCTTCACAGATATTCATAATTATTTTTTTTAAAACAGATTTAGATTTGTAGCAATCCTGTGTTGAGCAAGTCTATCAGCGCCATTTTTCCAACAACATTTGCTCACTTCATGCCTCTGTGTCACATTTTGGTAATTCTTGCAATATTTCAAACCCTCCACCAGCAAAAAAATTATGACTTACTGAAGGCTCAGATGATGGTTAGCATTTTTAAGCAAAGTAATTGCTTAAAATTACAGGGTAAAGTTGGTCTCATAAAATTGTAGTTAAGGTATGTGCATTGTTGTTTTAGACATAGTGCTATTGTACACTTAATAGCATGGTGTAAACATAAATTTTATACACAGTAGGAAACCAAAAAATCATGTGACTTGCTTTATTTCAGTATTCACTTTATTGTGGTGGTTTGGAACCAAACTCTCAATATCTCTGAGGTATGCCTGTAGTCTCTTCAATAAATGGTGTTGGGAAAACTGGATATCCACATGGAAAAGAATGCAATTAGACCATATCTTACACAACTCATAAAAATTAACTTGAAGTGGATTAAAGACAAATTAAAACCTGAAACCACAAAACTCCTAGAAGAAAACATAGAGGAAAACTCATTTATATTGGTTTTGTCAATGATTTTTTGGGGTATGACATCAACAGCACAGGCAACAAATCAAAAAATTAACCAGTGTGAATACATCAAACTAAAAAGTTCTGCACAGCAGAAGAAATAGTCAACAAAATGAAAAGGAAACCTACAAATGGAAGAAAATATTTGCAAACCATATACTGATAAGGGATTAATATCCAAAAATATAAGGAACTCATAAAACTCAACAGCAAAACCACAGATAATCTAATTACAAAATTGGCAAAGGAACTGAATAGACATTTTTTTCAAAGAAGATAGAGAGATGGCCCACAGGCACAGGAAAAGATCCTCAACATTACTAATTATCAGAGAAACACAAATCAAAACCACATTGAAAAAAAAAAAAAAACACATTGAGAGAGTGCCTCACACCTGCTAGAATGGCTATCATGAAAAAGACAAGAGATAACAATTTCTCTGGAGGATGTGGAGAAAGGAGAAACCTGTGCACTGCTGGTGGAAATGTAAATTGGTACAGACAACATTATGGAACGTACCATATTTTCCATACTGTTGGAAAACAGTATGGAAGTTCCTCAAACCATTAATAATAGAATAATAGTATGATACAGCAATATCACTTCCAGGTATTTATTTGAAGGAACTGAAATCACTATCTCACAGTGATATCTGCACTTCTGTGTTGGTTGCAGCATTATTAACATTAGCCAAAACATGGAAACAACCTAAATGTCCATCAGTGGATGAATGGGTAAAAGATAAATGGAATATTATTCAGCCATAAAAAAAGAAGGAAATCCTACTTTTTGTGACAACATAGATGACCTTGACAACACTATGCTAAGTAAAATAAGTCAGAGAGAGAAAGAAACATATTGTATGATCTCACTTATATGTGGAATTTTAAAAAGCCACAGTCATAGAAACAGTAGATTTGTGGTTGCCAGGGGCTGGGGGCGGGGCTGAGGGAAGTGAGATATTGGTGAAAGGTTACAAACTTCCAGTTAAAAGATAATCAAGTTTGGGGATCTTGAGTTCTATAGTGGAGACTATAGTTAATAATACCATTTCATATACAGTAGATCTTAAATGTTCTCATTATAACAACAACAACAAAAAAATGGTAATTATGTGAGGTGAAGGATGTGTTAACTAACTTGATTGTGGTAATCATTTTGCATATCTAAAATCATCACATTGTATACAATGTGAATGGAGACTATAGTTAATAATACCATTT
The DNA here is from genome assembly GCF_949987535.1 of Balaenoptera acutorostrata. Lineage (NCBI taxonomy): Eukaryota > Metazoa > Chordata > Mammalia > Artiodactyla > Balaenopteridae > Balaenoptera > Balaenoptera acutorostrata. The sequence continues at coordinate 171,923,806 of NC_080065.1, forward strand.
TGTATACAATAGATCTTAAATGTTCTCATTATAACAACAACAAAAAATGGTAATTATGTGAGGTGAAGGATGTGTTAACTAACTTGGTTGTGGTAATCATTTTGCATATCTAAAATCATCACATTGTACACCTTAAGCTTATTCAATGTTGTATGTTAGTTATATCTCAATAAAGCTGGAAAAAAGATAAAGTCTATTTTGTCTTATAGTACCCTAACCAACCCTGCTGTCTTGGTTACTATTTGCTTGCAATATCTTTTTCCATCCTTGCACTTTCAACTTATTTGTGTCTTTGGCTCTAAAGTGAGTCTCTTGTAGATAGTATATAGCTGAATTATTCCCCCTTTCTCCATCATTCTGCCAATATGTCTTTAGATTGGAGAGTTTAATACATTTTTATTGGAAGCCTTGCACTCATAGGTATACCCTTCCTTACAGGCTTTTATTCTAAAGACTTAATCATCAAAACTGTGAACACGTCGTATACCAACGCTTGAGCCCTATTAATTACATTCATTGCCACGTACAACCTGAAAAGCTATCTAGTACTTGAATTATTTTCTTTACATTCCTAACTATTTAATCAACAACTGTTTAATTTCTATACAACAATGATAATTGAACTTATAGGAAAACAAATATTATCTATTCATATTACTAAAGGACAGCCTCGATCCCTAATACTTATATCACTCATTCTACTTGTTGGTTCAACAAACGTACTAGGCCTAGTACCCCACTCATTCACACTGTTGACCTTAAAAGAGCCGGTTATCTTACCAGCAAAATGAGTTTATTTGGGAATAGCAGAGGAATTGCAATTCAAGACACACAAACTATAGCGAACCATAGGCAAGTCCGGAGAACAGAAAGGAGGGACTTGCTTTTACAGAGGAAAGGAGGAAATTGGGGAGGGCTATGGTGGTTATTCATTGGCTGCAGGGGGTGGGCAACTTGTTGCTCAGTCAGAAGGAAATCTTTTTTTCTGCTGGGGTCTGCAAGCTGCAGTGTGCAAGAGCTCTCCCTGAATTCAGGGCTTCCTGACTCCATTAAAAATGCGGTTTCCTTTACTCATTTTCACGACACCTACACAACTCTCAGTAAAGTTAGGTATGGTTATCCCTCTATGAGCAGGAACAGTAATAACTGGTTTTTGCCCTAAAACAAAAGCATGTGCATGATGGAAGAGAGAAGCCCTCTGTTTCCTCTGTGGGGTCTACTATCTAGAGTAATTGAAATGATGCCTGTCTGCCCAAAGAGAGGATGAAATAAAATCACACATGAACATTGAAAATTTCATAGCAAGAGAGCCTTGAGGACATGCTTTGAGTCCTGAGGTCACCTCACTCAATCCCTGCATGTCCTAGTACAGGAATCAATGGATTCCTGTTTTCTTGACTTAAATTTACAATTCTGTCCCTGACAAATGAAACTGTTCCTGCTAAATCAGAAGGGAATTTGGGAGTGTGTCACTCTTCCACATCCAATGGGGGAGTCATCTCCCCACTCCTGTGGTGAGCCCAATCTCTGTCTGAAGCCTCCCTGCCTCCCTACATGGGCCATTTCCTCTTTGGATGCCTTTAATCATGAGAAAATTCTTCTACTCATGGAGCATGCAGGTCTTCAATAGTCACTCATACAGGTGTGTAGTGCAACAATCTTATAATCATGGGAGGTATTTAGTTCAATGTCTAGAACACACTATTTAAAAATCACAGCATGCTTTTTAAATTTTATTTATTTATTTATTTATTTATTGGCTGCGTTGGGTCTTTGTTGCTGCATGTGGGCTTTCTCTAGTTGCAGCAAGCGAGGGCTACTCTTCGTTGTGGTGCGCGGGCTTCTCATTGTGGTGGCTTCTCTTGTTGCGGAGCACGGGCTCTAGGCGCGCAGGCTTCAGCAGTTGTGGCACGTGAGCTCAGTAGTTGTGGTGCATGGGCTTAGTTGCTCCGCAGCATGTGGGATCTTCCCCGACCAGGGCTCGAACCCGTGTCCCCTGCATTGGCAGGCGGATTCTTAACCACTGCACCACCAGGGAAGTCCCACATGCTTTTTATTTCCTTTAAGACACTAATACAAATGTGTCACTCTTTGACTCATTTACTCATATTCTTGTGAATTATTTTCTCTCTACTATGAGATAAACACCAGGAGGACAGGGGACCTCATCTTGCTTGCTCTGTGCTTGAATTCCCAGAGGCTGGAAGTTGCCCAGTGGTGCTTTCTATAGTTCTCAAAAAATATTCGTTGAATGAATGAACGGATGGCATGGGGTAAGGTAAATGAAATAGTTGATTGGCTCAAACACCTACAGGACTCTATTAAGTGATGAAAAATGCTACCTAGCATTTACTAAATGCCAGCAAGTTTCCATGCAGCAGGGTCTGAGCGCCATCCCGAGGGAAGGGCTTTGGAGGCCTGTGTGCGCCTGAGACCGGGGGCCCAGTGCCCGTGTCCGAGGGGAGGCTAGCGCTGACTCCAGCCGTGCCGAGCCGGACGTCGCCCTCCTTCCCGACAAGCCAGCAAAGCCTGTCGCTCACCTTCCTGGCTGTGCTGCTTACATGTGCCCTCTGGGAAGGCCAGCCTGGCAGAGCTCTGTTCCTGCCCTCTGGGCTGCTGGTAACTGAGTACCTAGCCTGGGTGCTGGAGGGGAGGATCCATAGATGGTGGAGGCCCAGCGCCTGCCCAGCGTGCTGCCCCTCTGCTGAGGGACGCTCGCCCAGCTGCTTAGACCTGTTCGCACCCAACTGCCCACAGTCAGCACCCAGGCTAGGAACGGCAGCCTCCCCGTTTCCTCGGTGTCTTCTAGTTCTGTTCCTTTCTTCTTTTCCCTGCCTTCCTCCCCAAAGAGGCAAGATACTCATCTTCAAGAACCAAATCAGGCCATGATTTTCCAGCTAAACTCATGACAGTTCTGCACTTGTGAATGACTGGGTACAAACATTTGCAAGGATGAGCTCTTGGGTGAGGCGCCAGCCAACTTTTCTAGCTTCATCTCTCTTGTGTGTGGGCACCGCCTGCTGCCCCAGATGCCTTGACTCCTCCACTTTCCTATATTCCTCCTCAGAATGCTGCCACCACCCCATCCTGGCCTTTGGGAATGTTAGCTGGCTGTTCCCCACAGCATCCTGTCACCCTGGTCCACTCTTACTAACCTCTGTATGCCCTTCTATGAAATCTTGTCAGGTCCAACTGGAGGAAGACCACCTATAAGTCAGTTAGCTTGGGAAGGAACCCAACTGTGTGACCTGCTTCCCCTTTCCCAGTGTCTTTAAAACAACGTTAAAAAAAAAAAAGAAAGAAAGAATGTTGTTCTAGAGCTCCTATATCATCTCTTACCACCATCAGAAAACCAGCCCCCAAAAGGGGGACCTCATTCATATTGAAAATAACTTCTTAACGTGCAGGCATTACAGTAGGGCATTCTAGACACTGGGGGAGGGAAAAACCATTGTATTTTTTTCTAACATTCATGTTGAACTTATTTCCAAAGTTCTTTAAACTGCGGTATTCTTACAGGTAGACAATGTTGCTGAACAAGTGTCTGTTTCTTCCCTTTTCTTCCCCCAGGCTCAAAGATTTGGAAAGAGAGAGTTAACAGCAAAGGTAAGGTAATCTCCACCTTAACAAAATATACGATCAAATGTGACCATTTGACAGACACTATGTAGTTCCTAAAAACAAATTTAAGTGGAATTGGCTTTCTTTTCCCTAAAGTTGAGGATAACGTGGATGTTTCTGTCTAATGTGCTGGACTAATAGGCTATTATGGGTTAGCTTTTGGTAACTCATCGAGTTTCCCAGTCTGGGTTCCGTACCATCAAGTCTGGATTATAACTTGTCCTGGTCACACTGTTTTTCAAAATCAGTTTTGTTCTAGTACTCTATTATGTGTCTGTTTCACCTCTAATCTTTCCATTTTTCACCACTCTGGAGATGGTGTGATATGATCTTAACGGAAACATCACGAACACGTCTTGTGAATATTTAGTTTTCTTTTTGGCCGACTCAGCGTTGCCTGCCATTCAGTCATTGTTATGTGACCAGGCAGTGTAACTATTTGTGTATTAGTCCATTGGTTCCTACCTTGGGAAGGTGGAGACTTGTAAACCTATATCCTTCCCTTAGGAATGCATGAAGGAGAAATGGAATCTCTTGCATGAATTTCTGCAGACAGAAATAAAGAATCAGTTATGTGACTTGGAAACCAAATTACATAAAGAAGAATTATCAGAGGTAAGTCGTCAGCATCCCGGCGGCTAGAAAACGTTTCCTCCCATGTAACTTGTCTGTGACCAGGGAGGCAGAATAATCCCACCTCTCCCTGTTACCTTATAGTTATAAAGGAAGCGCACGTGTTTCCTTATTCTCTCATGGCCCCTTGTTGACATTCACTGCTACTTAAATTATCCTTTCCTGCTGTAGGAGGGCTACCTGGCTAAAGTCAAATCCCTTTTAAATAAAGATTTGTCCTTGGAGAACGGAGCTCATGCTTTCAGTCGGGAAGTGAATGACTGTCTAGAAAACGGGAGCCAGACAAGTGGTGAGGAGCGCAGAGTGGAAATAGCAGAGAAAAAGAAGTCCCCCAAACCTGTTTCCAAACTTTGCATGCCCAGGAGAAGCAAGTCTGATGGAGAAACACTGTAAGAGCGCTTGATTCGTTTGACCTCGTTGGAATCTGGTACCACCTAAGGGGAGGACAGACTTGGCGCCATAGGGTCTGTCTGTTCCCCCCACACACAGCCCCTCCACCGACAGTACTTGTTTTTTGTGTATCTTTTTTTGGGGGGTGTGTGGCTGTGTTGCTCGGCTTGTGCGATCTTAGTTCTCCAACCAGGGGTCGAACCCCGACCCTCGGCAATGAGAGTGCCGGGTCTTAACCACTGGACCGCCATGAAATTCCCTCTTGTGTATACTTCTAACTAGCTTAGATATATACTTTAAATTTTTGTCTTCAACCAAGTTATAGAGCATTAGATCCCCAAATGCGGTTGAATTTATGAGGTATAAGATAACAGGAGCTGCTGATAATTATGACTTCTAAGTTACATGCCTGTTTAAGCTAAACATTTATTCTTAGACTCTTTCCCCACTTGTAGTCAGAGTAACTCTTCTGGAATTTTTTTAAAAAGAGCATGGGACTTGAGCTCAGGTCAGGTGCTTGGCCACTTCATCTTCTGATGAAATAAACGGAGGCTCTGTTTCCTTGTGCGTCTCGGAGTTGGGCCCCTCATACAAGAGCTTGTGTTAAAATGGCCCAGCAAACTGGCAGGTGCTAATTTGATGAGTTTATCAAGATGGTGGTTGCTTAGAATAAGAAGAGAAGGGTACTTAGTCCTCAGAACCTGGTCTCTGCACCAGCTTGGTGATGCTGAAGAACTGTGCCTTCGCTGTGAACTCTTTATTCATAGTGGCTTTTTTGTTTCTTTTTCTTTAAGCAGCTGAAGTCTCATCTAGCCCCAGGATTAGAAGGCAAACTACCAGGCAGACCACCATCACATCTCATTTCACAAGGGGGTCAGTATATAGTGAATGGACAGCCCCCATTTTAGGGGCCAACTGTTTTTGGTAAAACACATATAAATTAGTAGGATGTAATTTAGTAATTCTGACTTCCACATTGCTTAGGTTTTCCTTTTGATATTCTGTTATTAGACATTCATGAACAGCATTTCTGAAGATCTCATCCATTTTTACTCTTAACATAGGAAACTTCAAATGTACATACACAAAATACCAAGGATAGTAAAATGAACCCCTGTGTACCTATCACCCAGTATCAACAGTTAACAGCTCCTGGCTGTTGTTTCATCTATACCCCCATATGCTCCACGTGAAAATTATTCCAAATGGATTACAACTCCATACACACCCATATCCTCCCAGTTGGATTACTTTGAAACAAATCGGACATGTCATCTTATCCACACATACTATATTTCTAGATGACAAGGTCTCTTTCTCTGACAAGTTTTTTATTCATATTTTGCTATAATTGCTAACATCTAGCAAACAGTCTTTTGAAGAAGACAAAACATGCCTTATAAAGTGTAACAGTTCCTTACTAACAAATATATAGCAGTGTTCATTCTTCCCCTTGTGTAACAGAGTTTGGTTGATTTGCTCCTTAAGCCTTTCAAGTGATAGATTTCTTATTTTCTTGCCATTTATTTAAAGAAAATAGGTCTTTTTTCTAATAGCTTCTAGGTCTGGCTGACTGCATCGTTTTGGTGGTTGATGTGTTCCCTTGCCTCCAGTTTTCTGTAAACTGGTAGTTAGGTCTAGAGTCTTGATCAGATTCCAGCTTTATTTTGTGAGACTTCATTGACAGCATGGGGCTGTCAATCAGAGGCATGTAATGTCTCTTCGGTGATTCGAGCAGCCATTGATCAAAGTCTAGATCCATTATTTCTTAAGGTTTGCAAAATGGTGGTATTCTTTTTTTTTTTTTTTTTTTTTATTTAGGTCTCTAATCCATTTTGAGTTTATTTTTGTGTATGGTGTTAGGGAGTATTCTAATTTCATTCTTTTACATGTGGCTGTCCAGTTTTCCCAGCACCACTTATTGAAGAGACTGTCTTTTCTCCATTGTATATCTTTGCCTCCTTTGTCATAGATTAGTTGACCATAGGTGCGTGGGTTAATCTCTGGGCTTTCTATCTTGTTCCATTGATCTATGTTTCTGTTTTTGTGCCAGTACCATATTGTCTTGATTACTGTAGCTTTGTAGTATAGTCTGAAGTCAGGGAGTCTGATTCCTCCAGCTCCATTTTTTTGCCTCAAGACTGCTTTGGCTATTCGGGGTCTTTTGTGTCTCCATACAAATTTTAAGAATAAAGATATTGAGTTACAGAAAGACAGAGAAGATGAAAAGGCAGAGGGCTATGTACCAGATGAAGGAACAAGAAAAAACCCCAGAAAAACAACTAAATGAAGTGGAGATAGGCAACCTTCCAGAAAAAGAATTCAGAATAATGATAGTGAAGATGATCCAGGACCTCGGAATAAGAATGGAGGCAAAGATTGAGAAGATGCAAGAAATGATTAACAAAGACCTAGAAGAATTAAAGAACAAACAAACAGAGATGACCAATACAATAACTGAAATGAAAACTACACTAGGAGGAATCAATAGCAGAATAACTGAGGCAGAAGAACGGATAAGTGACCTGGAAGACAGAATGGTGGAATTCACTGCTGCGGAACAGACTAAAGAAAAAAGAATAAAAAGAAATGAAGACAGCCTAAGAGACCTCTGGGACAACATTAAACGCAACAACATTCGCATTATAGGGGTCCCAGAAGGAGAAGAGAGAGAGAAAGGACCAGAGAAAATATTTGAAGAGATTATAATCGAAAACTTCCCTAACATGGGAAAGGAAATAGCCACCCAAGTCCAGGAAGCGCAGAGAGTCCCATACAGAATAAACCCAAGGAGAAACACGCCGAGACACATAGTAATCAAAGTGGCAAAAATTAAAGACAAAGAAAAATTATTGAAAGCAGCAAGGGAAAAATGACAAATAACATACAAGGGAACCCCCATAAGGTTAACAGCTGATTTCTCAGCAGAAACTCTGCAAGCCAGAAGGGAGTGGCATGAAATACTTAAAGTGATGAAAGGGAAGAACCTACAACCAAGATTACTCTACCCAGCAAGGATCTCATTTAGATTTGATGGAGAAATCAAAAGCTTTACAGACAAGCAAAAGCTAAGAGAATTCAGCACCACCAAACCAGCTCTACAACAAATGCTAAAGGAACTTCTCTAAGTGGGAAACACAAGAGAAGAAAAGGACCTACAAAAACAAACCCAAAACAATTAAGAAAGTGGTCATAGGAACATACATATCGATAATTACATTAAACGTGAATGGATTAAATGCCCTAACCAAAAGACATAGACTGGCTGAATGGATACAAAAACAAGACCCATATATATGCTGTCTACAAGAGACCCACTTCAGACCTAGGGACACATACAGACTGAAAGTGAGGGGATGGAAAAAGATATTCCATGCAAATGGAAATCAAAAGAAAGCTGGAGTAGCTATACTCATATCAGATAAAATAGACTTTAAAATAAAGAATGTTACAAGAGACAAGGAAGGACACTACATAATGATCCAGGGATCAATCCAAGAAGAAGATATAACAATTATAAATATATATGCACCCAACATAGGAGCACCTCAATACATAAGGCAACTGCTAAAATGGTGGTATTCTAAACCTGTCATCCAAAGAAACATTAAGCTCGAAGCTTCTTTTAATGTCCCGGCAAAAAGGGCTTCTCAGAGGGAAGAGGGGACCATGCCCTGAATCTTTCCAAAGAGAGGGTACTCTTGGTAGGGAGGAATATGAGTTGTTTCGTGCCCACTGGAGGTCTAGGGCCTGGTGAGCTAACAGTTGGCTTTACTGTGTGTGACAGCCCTGCCAAATGGAAACCTGAGGAAGACCCTGAAAAAAGCAAAATCAGATGATTCTGTCGATGAAGAAGAAAAAACCAGGTAGGGCTCGCATTTAAGTTTCTTAACTCTGCCTTTTTTTGGTACACTTGCTGGTAATTGTGAATTTATACTTGGTCTGCTATGGACCGTAAGTGACTGAGAGGGTGTTACAACACATCCCTGGACACAGGGCAGTACGAAGTGTATTATGGTTAGACCCGAGGACTCAGCAGGCCCATAACTTTGGTCTGTTCTCTCCTGTCTACCTTCCTACGTCTACAGCTGTCAAGATTTGACAGTCGAACCAGCAGATGTGATGTGTTCAAAGCATTTGCTTCTGATGTCAGATAAGCTCCTTTCCCACATCTAATTTCTCTGTAAAAGCAGAATTGTTGTGTTATTATGTGTATTGTAATAATGCTGCTTAGACTTTTTAGGTTAGAAAACTGGTGGCTTGCCAGAGACCTCCAATATAGAAAATGTCAGTCTCTAGCACTGTCCCATGTGACTTGAGGGGCAAACCTAGATAATACCAGATGGTCACATGCTATCTATTTCATTCCTGCCACAGGATTAGCTGTGTAAGTCGGGAAGTCTGTAGGTTTACAGGTGGGTAGTAAATGCCCTGTTACCTGCTAAAGATGAGTATCCGTGGTTTGCTCCAAGGCAGGGTTTCTCAACCAAGGGATTGACTTTTGGGGCCAGGTAAACCTTTGCTGTGGTGTGTGAGTCCTGTGCATCGTGGAGTGTTTAGCAAGGTCCCGACCTCTACTCACTAAGTGCCCGTAACATTCCCTCTCTCTCCTCCCAGTTGTGACAACCAAAATCACCTTCAGACTTTCCCAGATGTCCCCTGGGGGGCACAATTGCACTCAGTGAGAAGCAGTGGACTCAAGGCTACCAATATCTTTGAGGTAGACTTGACGTCCTGTTGTTAAGAGACATACTCATTCTCCTGTTTTTATTTTGGAAATTAGATGCCACTGTTCATGATCCTTATTCAGATGTCTGTAATTAAGTTGAGTCAGACTACCCACTCACAGGTGGGACACTGAGACAGAGGGAAACAGCTTGTCCAAGTCACATGGCCACATCCCTTGCCTCCTAAGAAAACGTGTCACAAGTGAAAGCAAGCTGGCTCTTGTAATATTGACAAGTCTTTTTTTTTTAAACAAATGTGCCAGTTTTAGAGTTGTTCTTTGCCCTTTAACCTTTTGGAGGGCTTACATAGCCTTCAAGCTTCTAAAGAAACGAACTGGGGCACTCTTTCCCAAGCAGGAAGCAGTTTCACTGGCAGTGTGTGAGAGGCCTTGGGGACTTGGAGGATGAACACTTGTCGCAACAGGGTTTATCCCGATATGCTAGAGTAAGGCTCAGTGCACCACACCGGTGTTATCAGGTGGTGTTGGTCAAATAAGCAGTATTACGGAGAGAATCTTACTTTAGTCAATTTAAAGTTTTGAGATCTCACTATGTTTTTTAAAACAGGTATTAAATACATGCATTTGGTAAAACAGTACAAAAGGCTGTTTGGTACATAGCAGCCAAAGAAAAACAATGTGGCTATTCCGTGCTGAGCTATGCTGTGAGCATTATCAGATAGATACTGGATTCTGAGGCCTTTGTTCAGGAACAAAAAAGAATATAAAATATCTCATTACCACAACTAAGGAGCTGGCCCGTGGAAACTAAGACCCGGCACAATTAACTAACTGACTAACTAACTAACTGACTATTTTTTAAAATCTCATTAATAGGTATTTAATATGATTTTTAAAAATTTATTTATTGATTTTATTTATTTATTTTTGGCTGCGTTGGGTCTTCCTTGGTGCGTGCATGCTTTCTCCAGTTGCGGTGAGCGGGGGCTACTCTTCGTTGCGGTGCGTGGGCTTCTCATTGCAGTGGCTTCTCTTGTTGCAGAACACGGGCTCTAGGCGTGCGGGCTTCAGCAGTTGGGGCACGAGGACTCAGTAGTTGTGGCTTTTGGGCTCTAGAGCGCAGGCTCAGTAGTTGTGGCACACGGGCTTCATTGCTCCGTGGCGTGTGGGAACTTCCCAGACCAGGGCTTGAACCCTTGTCCCCTGCATTGGCAGGCGGATTCTTAACCACTGCACCACCAGGGAAACCCAGGCTCCAAACTTTTTAAAAATGTGTTCCTTCCACCTTCATGGAGCAGGCGTAGGGGACGGGGAGGAGTGAGAACCCGGTTGGCAGGGGTCCGGTCGCAACCCCGGAAGGGGACGGGGGAGGATCTAAGAGGTGGCACCGGGCCACAGTCGACCCCCAGTGACAGCTAACAGCTGCAGTGCTGCCCCTTCCTGCCCCAGGACCTGAGCTCAGGTCCCGGGGCGGCTGGAGAAACGCACTGGTTTTGGTGAGCTGCTCTTACTTACTGTGTGGAGCTGCTCCGGCTGCCCCGGCGACCACACCCCTGCAGGCCCTGTGCCCGTCCTCCCTGCCCCCTGCCCAGGGCTCGGGGAACAGCAGTCTCTGTGGGGCAACCTGCCTCCCAGTCCTTCAGTGACCTCGGAGGAGTGGGAACGGGCTGGGCTGCCGGGGAGCCTGGGCATGCAGCACCTGAGCTCAGCCCTGGGGGCTCACGTGAGGGCAGGGGCTGGGGGGTGCGGGCGGTGAGCGGAGGGGCCTCCAGCCGGCGTCAGCCTGGGCCCTGGACCCAGGGAAAGGCCTCACCCTCTCAGTCCTGACCTGACGCTCGGGAACCCTGTGGCCCACCAGCACGAGGCCTGTGGCGCCCGCCACGGACTGCCTGGCACACGGCTGGGGTGCCAACGCCACACCTGGATTTTGCACGGGGACCATCTGGGGGCTTGGTGCACGGGAAGACGAGCAGCCCCCAGGCCCCGACATGCCCCTTCCATATCCATCGAGAGGTGCCTGATGGAAGGCCGGCTGTGCTCCTTTTCAAGCCCCAGGGAATTCACATGGACAGCCCTCCCGGCCACGGGGTGCCTGCCCACCGGCTCTGGGCCTGCGACCAGCCCAGAACACAGAAGGCACAGAAGTGGGTGCAGGGAGCTGAGCTGGGTCTGCAGAAGGGCAGACACCACAGCCTGGTCCACAGCCGACTGGCCCAGGGCGGGTAAGAACGGGCGGGCAGGCTGAGGGGAGGACAGAGCGTGGCACGGCCTGCCTGCCTGGGCCACGGGGAGAAGATCAGGGTGCTGCTCGCGCCCTCGCTCCGCTGCCTGGCGTCCTTTGTGGGGGCGAAGGGCCAGAGGCAGGGCTCCCGAGGAGCTCAAAGGCCAGGGAAGGACACACGGGACGGTCCAGAGCCACCCTAGCGCTCCAGTGGGGCAGCACCCTCTCTGAATTCCTACTGCACCAAACCGCATCCCTGAGGCCTTTGGGCAGAATTGCTAGGACCCAGGAAGGCGGCCCCTTGCTGTGGTCCAGACTTCAGCAGCTGCCAATGAGCGGAGGGAGCCAGCCGGCCGGCCGTGAGCAGGAGGACAGGACTCGGGGACAGGGACAGCCACAGCCGGGCTTCCCGCAGCTGTGCCCACCGCCAGAACCGGCTGCAGCCAATCACAGCCCCCGAGATGCCAAACAGTGACGGGCAAGAGGCCGGCAGGAAACTGACACCCCCTCACTGGAGAGCCTGCCCGGTCAGGGTGCGGGGCACCATCCCTGTCTGAACTCACCCCACAGCTCAGCCGTCTCCCAGTGACCCAGACGCGTCACCACGGCCCCAGGGCTGATCCCCGACCAAGGTCAGAACTCCCCCCAGTGTGACGGCCCCCATGCCACTCCTGTGGTGGAAGGGACGGCAGGCAGAGACCAGGAGTAGAGTCTTTTTATTAATGGCTACGTTTTCAAAGAACCGTTTTGTTACCAGGAAAGCTCCCCAGGAAGACATTGCATTAGTGCAACAAGGGGGAGCCTTGATGCCAGGCTCCCCAGACAGTTCCAGGTGGAGACTTTTGGCCTAGGCCGGCCGCTGGGGACTCAGGGGCTGGGAGGACACGCGGACCCTCCCCCGCCCCAACGGGGCGCTAAGGCACCCGGCCCGCCTGGGTGGGCAAAACCCGGTGCCGTCAGCAGGCCGGCAGCTTGCAGCCCTCAACCTGCAGCCCTTTGCTCAGGAGGAAGGCGTCCTGCGTGGGGTCGCAACCCAGGAAGAGCGTCACCATGCCCTTGGCATCCTCGGAGCCCCCGGCCTCAGAATGCAGCTTCTGTAGTCCATGGCAACCTGCCGAGAGGGGGCGGGGCTGCAGGAGGGTGGAGCACCCCCTTCACTGAGGGTGTGGGTGTGGCCAACTCTGCTGTGACTCAACAAAGGGCAGGGGAGCAGGGGGTCCAGGGCAGGGCCCTCAGAGCCTGGCAGGCCCAGGCGGGTGGCACAAGCATCTAGGCCCAGGCCAAGGACCTCCGTGGTGGTCTGCACGGCAGGACAGCCTCTCACCTTGCCACTCAGGACGCCCTCCTGCTTGAAGCGTGTGTGGAACGTGTCCGCGGAGTACACCTTGCTGCACAGGTAGCCATAGTACTGGGCGTCGTAGCTTCCTGCCAGGTGGCCGAAGGTCGCAGGCAGGTGGGTCCCTGGGACACACGCGGAGAGGCTCCTGCCCGGCCCCCTGGCCGCTCCGTGCCCCTTCCCCAGAGCGGGGGCCTCAAAGCAGCCCTGTCTGAGTCCCCCGCCACTAGAGGGAGTATTGGCCCAACACTTGTAGAAAACGGGGACCTTGCGGGCAACTCAGTGGAGGGACACAAATCAATCTTTGCCGACTTTCTGCTGAAGCTCACGAGGGTTCACCCCTGAGCCTCTTACAAGGACAGCTGCCCAGGCTCCGAGGGATGAGTCAGGGCTCGCCCTCCAGCATGGGGAGAGAGCGGGTGAAAGCGCTCACGAGGGAGTGAACCGCGTGTCCGCACCGACACGCGCAGGCAAACCTCGTCGACGCGTTCCGTCCGGGCTATGAAGCCCTCTCCTGCCTCTTCCAGGCTCTCCAGAAAGCATGTGCAGATACGCCCACCCCACCCTCGGACTCCGCGGGCCACAGCTGGAGGGACCAGCCCAGGAACCCAGGAAGGAAGAGGCCAGGGGTCAGCCGGCCTCGGCCAAAGCCCGTCAGTCGGTCCCCCTTCACACACCACCAGACGATCCTCTTGACCTGGGTAGTAGCTGCCAACCGACCGCTAAGGTGGGCCCGGCGCGCGCTTGGCTACCTGGCGTAGCTGGGACCCCGAGGATCTCCTGGCAGAGGCGGGCATTCTCCTGGGCCGGGTCCGACGGCGTCTGCGTGTGCAGGACCTGGTCCACCTTGGCCAGGACGATCTGGCACAGGTTGAAGAGGCCTGGAGGGCGGGAGGAAGGAGACGGGGGGCTGGCACTGTGTCCAGGCCGTGCTTTCAGCCAGGCGGTCCGGGAGCCCCTTTCCTTTCCCTCGGCCCGGCCGCACCGGGGTTGGCCAGCCGGGACTGGATGAGCTTGTCCAGCAGCTCCTGGGGGATGGCGCTGCCCGTGCCCCACCGAGACTGGCAGCAGCGCCAGGGCTTCAAAGGGCGCGGCGCTCCCGGCCCCAGAGCCTTCCCTCTGGTTCTCATCACCGGCTGTCACCAGACTGGCAGGCAACGTGCCTTTCTTTTCGTTTGTCTGTTTTCCGTCCCTCAGCCACGCAAAGGTGTGAAGCCCTGACACTCGCTGCCACGAGGATGCACCCTGAGAACACGATGCTCAGGGAGAGAAGTCAGACACAGAAGGACACACAGGGTGTGACCCCACTGAGGGGAAACATCCAGAACAGGTAGATCCACAGAGTCAGAGTGGGTTCCTGGTTGTCAGGAGCAGGGGAGGGGAGGGAATGGTAACTAAGGGCGTGAGGGACATTTCTGGGGTGAGGGAAATGTTCCAAAACAGGGCAGTAGTGACAGCTGCACAGCTCAGTAAAGTGTCCCCACGCGCTCCGGTGCAGCCTGTGAGAGCATCGCTCTCAGGACGAAGGGCTGACCGCAGGGAGACTGAACGAGCACTGGGTCCCGGGCCCAGACTCTAAGCTGGGGACCCCCCCCCGCGTGGGGAAGTCACTGGGACTTGCTGAGCCTCCACCGAGACTGGCAGCAGCACCAGGGCCTCACAGGGCGCGGCGCTCCCGGCCCCAGAGCCTACCCTCTGGTTCTCATCACCGGCTGTCACCAGTCGCAGGCAACGTGCCTTTCTTGTCGTTTGTCTTTTTTGAAGGCAACTCTTGAATACATGTATTTAACATGCAGGTAATCAGTCCTGACTCCTTGATCTGGGGCTTCCAGCCTCCAGAGTCTCGAGGATATCCACTTCTGTTGTGTAAGCGCCCAGTGAGTGGGGTTTGATGAAGGAAACTGACACCGAGGGCGTCGCCACGTGCGGGGTGACATCAGTGGAAGAATCCCGCCGTGGCGAGGGCCTGCCTGAGGACCACGGGAGAGCCCGGGCCCTCCCCGCCCCCTGCCTGCAGCCCCGCGCCCGCACCCTCCTGGGAGCGGAGCTGGTGCATTGCTTGCCAGAACTCATGGAAGTAGGTCTCCAGCTCATCATGCTGCAACAGGGAGGGCGGGTTGGGCATAGGCTTGGTGAAGTTGGCCACCATGGCCGCGATGGCAATCTGGCGCCTCCCATCCTGCTGCAGGCAGCCCGGCTGCAGGCCAAAGCAGGCCATGTGCCCGGACCTCCCTTCCCTGGGGAGGGACGTGGGTGAGGCCCCGCTTCCACAGAGGAGCCCCAGCCCATGGCCGACTGGTTCCCCCACGCATGCACCGAGGGTAGAGGTCCAGGTAGAACTTGCCGATGGATGACCTTGCCCGAGGCCGCGTCCCGGACCGTGTAGAGCCTCACATCTTCGTGACACATGTTGACGCCCTTCTCCAGGTGTAAGGTCAGCCCCAGCAGCTTCTGGGAGATGCCCAGCCGCCCGCGCGTGACCCCCTGCATGGGGAAGGACTCATTGAGCAGGTACTGGTCCACGTGGTAGCGCGTCTCCTCCCCCTGGTTCATGTAGTAGCGCAGGTCCTAGACGTTGATGGGCCCGTCAAAGTGCAGGCCCCGCCTCTGGCACTCGGCCTTCTTTAGCTCCAGGATCACGGCCGCTCCTGCTCCCCGAGGGGCTTCAGCTTCTGGGCCAGCTCATCTGCGGGCGGAGGGGAGAGGCTCGGCTATGTCCCTGTGGCAGCCCCCCAGCCGCCCCCCACCCCACGCCCCTCGAGGCAGAATGAAGGGTTGGGGAAGGCGACCTCCAAGGGCTGACACAGTGGGGTCTCAGGCAGCACCACGTCCAGTCAAGGTCCGCCTGATTCCCGTCCCCACTGGGACTCAGGGAGGCGGGGTTACCTAGGAAAGTGTTCACCAGCTGGCTGGTCTTGGTCATGTTCAGCTCCAGCACGGAGTCAGCATGCGTGCTGAATCCCAGCAGGCGGGACTTCTTAGCCTGCAGCCTCACCAGCTCCCCGAGGATCGCGCAGTTCTCCTGGAACCCAGAGACAGCCAGCGCTGGGGACCGTGGGCTACGCCCTCCCCACGAGCCCCGGGCCAGGTCTCTGCGGGCGGGCAGGGCTCTCAGGCCACTGGCGGGCACAGCCAATCCCCCTCCCTCCTCCTCCTGGCCCGGATTTCTAGACACTTTGGTGCTGTGCTAACACGTGGTCTTTATGAACACAGGTCCTTTTGGAACCAGAAACGGCGTGAACCGTGATGAGCTCTAAGGCCAAGGGCAGGAAGAAATGCGGCCACGCTCTCCAGGAGCCACCCAGGGGCCTCCCCGGGCTCAACAATACAAACTCGGCTGCCGTGCAGACAGCAGCTCATCCCCACAGCGCCCGAACACCCAGCCCCTGGACGGCGAGAGGCCTGTTGCTGCAGGTGGCCCGGGGCTGGCTGGTGAGGCCCGGCCCCAGGCGTACGCCTCCTTCTCTGGGGCCACCTCTCCGGCTCTGCGGTGGGGTTCTCCTGGGAGCCCCCAGTCACCACAGGACCAACGTGGCCTGTCTGCAGCCCAAGAAGGTGGGGACACAGGACTGTCCCCCGTGCCCCCCGCATCACCCGCGAGGCCGAGCAAGCACCAGTGGTGTCTGCGGGGAAGATGAAGGGCTCGTGCACAGCCCCCATCTACTGAAGATGCTGAAAGGGAGAAGCCCAGACTGCAGCCACACGCGGTATGGACCAAACGCAAGTGTCCTTGCAGGAACCGATGTCTGAATGTCAAGGCCGTAGCCGGCCCACAGTGAGAAGGCCCAGGCCCCACGCAAGGCACAGAGAGGGGATGGGGGGAACATCTTCGAATCTGAGCTCATCGGGCATCACCCCAGAGGGAGCGGGAGAGGGAGAGGGAGAGAGCCAGAAGGAGATACGGAGGGAGAGGGAGAGAGAGGGAGGTACAGATGTCTCTCCCTTACCCTGGGGGTTGTCTAGTGCAGCCAAGGCTGAAAACCACTGCATTTCGGGAGATGGGTCCTCGTGGAAAAGTTAAATAGTAGCTCATGGCATTATCGACACATATTAAAAAAGCCCCAAATGTTGGGGAGTCAGGGAGGGGAGCTGGCGGCTGCCTCGTAAAGGAGGAGAGATTGGGCGTCAGAGGAGGTGCCTGTTCAGCCCGCCGCCGCCGCCCAGGGCCCCGCAGACTTCATCTCCCAGCTGTGGTCCTGGGCTGGAAGGCAGCAGGGAGGTCAGGCCGTCCAAGCATCAACGTTGACTTCAGGGCTGATCTAAAAGGCGCCTGGTGTTTGTTGAAGCAGAAAAAAGAGAAAGCATTGGGGAGAGGATGGGAGGGGGAGGGAGCCCCCATCAGCCCTTCTCCCTGTCTCCCTCTCTGTCTCCCTGTCTCCCTCCCTCCCTGTCCCTCTCTGCCTCCCTCTCTCCCTCCCTCCATCCCTGTCTCTCTTTCCCTGTCCCTCTCTCCCTCTCCCTCTCTCCCTGTCCCTCTCTCCCTCCCTCTCTCCCTCCCTCCACCCCTGTCCCTCTCTGCCTCCCTCCACCCCTGTCCCTCTCTGCCTCTCTCTCTCCCTCCCTCCATCCCTGTCTCTCTTTCCCTGTCCCCCTCTCCCTCTCCCTCTGTCTCTCCCTCTCTGGGAGGGAGAGAGGGAGAGGGAGGGAGAATGAGAAGGAGGGAAAGTGATGGAGGGAGGGAGAGGAAGAGAGGATGAGGGAGAGAGGGAGAGAAGGAGGAGAGAGGGAGAGGGAGGGAGGAAGAGACATCTCTCTCTCTCCCTCTCTTCCCCCTCCCTCTCCCTCTCCCTCTCTCCCTCTCCCTTGTCTCAGCCTCTCCCTCCATCTCATCTCTCCCTCTCTGGGAGGGAGTGAGGGAGATGGAGAGACGGAGGGAGAGGGAAAGTTAGAGGGAGAGGGAGGGGGGAGGGAGCGGGAGAGAAGGAGGGAGAGGGAGAGAGGGAGGGAGAGAGGGATAGATTGAGGTAGGGAGAGATGTCTTTCCCTCCCTCCCTCTATCCCTCTCTCCCTCTCCCCCCTTTCTCTCCCTCTCCCCCCTTTCTCTCCCTCTCCCCCCTTTCTCTCCCTCTCCCCCTCCCTCTCCTGCTCTCTCTCCCTCTCCCTCCACCTCCTTCCCTCTCCAGAGAGGGAAGGAGGTGGAGGGAGAGGGAGAGGGAGAGGGAGGGAGGGAGAGGGAAAGAGGTAGAGGCACAGCGGAACAAGGAAACAAGGACAGGGAAACAGGCACAGGGAGAGAGGGAGGGAGAGAGGGAGAGGGAGAGAGGAAAGGGAAGAGGGAGAGGAAACAGAGAGGAAACAGGGAGAGGAAAGAGGCAGAGGGAGAGAGGGAGAGGGAGAGCGAGAGGGAAGAGGGAGAGAGGGAGAGGAAAGAGAGATCGGGAGAGGGAGGGAGAGGGAGAGAGGGGGGGAGAGGGAGAGTCAGATGGAGAGAGAGAGGGAGAGGGAAAGAGGTAGAGGGAGAGCAGAACAGGGAAAGAGGGACAGGGAGAGAGGGAGGGAGAGAGGGAGGAGAGGAAGCAGGGAGAAAAGAGAGAAAGAACACACCATCTACATTTCTGTCAAATGACACCGGGGATCCTTCCACAACCAGGAGAAAATAGCACAGGGAGGCTCTTTCTCAGCTGGAACGGGAACTGCAGACGGGGCCAAAGACCACCAGGCTAGCCACACATGTCCAGCCGCCGCTCCAGCCCCGTCAGCCATGAGTCCGGTCACCAGGGCTCTGAGTGTCTGCTCCAGGGAGCTGGGGTTCACCTTCTCACCCGGGAGGACGGGCCAAGACAGCAGGGCCCCGGGCTGGACACATAGGGGGCAAAGCATCCCCACAGGACAACTTACGCGAGCAGATTCAGCTGCCAGATTCTAGAGGCCCGGGACCACCCTGTGGCCCGTGAAACCCAGGAGCCACGAGGGTCTTGCATCGTGATTCCTGTCCCTTGGACTGTCAAGTTTATGTAGGGAATCTTGGAAACAGTGGTAACAAGGCTGAATCGGAACGAGCTTTAGGCTATTATGGACACTCTTATGGAAGTGTGTGGGTTGCTAAAAACCCTCCCGGCTTCGCTCTTGTTGAGCGTGAAGATCCCCGAGATGCAGCCGATGCTGTCCGAGAACTAGATGGGAGAACACTATGTGGCTGCCGAGTAAGAGTGGAATGGGGAAAAGAGAAGTCGAAATCGTGACCGCCTCCTTCTTGGGGTCGTCGCCCTCGAGATGATTATCGGAGGAGGAGTCCTCCACCTCCCACACATCTCCAAGATGGGAGAGCCTTCTCCGTCAGCCAGAGCAGGTCCCTTTCTAGATATAGGAGAAGAGAGAGATCCCTGTCCCAGGAGAGAAATCACAAGCCGTCCCGATCTTTCTCTACGTCTCCTAGCCGATCTAGGCCACATGAAAGGAAATAGAAGACCACTTTGCAAGAGGAGTGGTGTACAGGCAATAACTTCATTTGGCAAGAGTATGTACAGAAAATTCAAGTTTTGTTTGAGACTTGTGACGCTTGGTGCACTTTTTAAAATGTTTTAGCTGTTCACATTTGTTTGTCTCTTGACCCAGTGACACATAAAGGTGTCAATCTCTCTGGTTTGAAATGGGTCATATGAGGCATGTAATGTGAAGAATTGTTACCTTACAATGTTCCCTTAAGCAAAATTGAATTTGCTTTGAATTTTTGGTCTTGCCTAGACTGATAATAAAACTCTAACTCCTGCCCACCTAAAGTGTGATGTTTACTATTATGGAAACATTGAAAAGACTTTCTGTAGCTGGGATATGGTATGCAGATGTAGTTAAGCAAGCAGTCTTTAAAAGGTGTTGTGAACACAAGCCAGCAGGTAAAAATGAAAGCCGCACCCTTACCCTAGATTAGAGGTTTAGAAATTTCACTAGTCTTCACACTGGACAAGAGGTTGTCCAGGGAGTTTAGAATCTAAGAAGTTTCAAGGAAGTTGGTTTACCTTTGAGTTAGGTCGTAAGTCCCCTCTGTGATTGCTGTACATGAATACATAGCTCTTTGTAATATTTTTTGGAAATTTGAGATTATCAGGATACCAATGTCCTGCCAGATTAAGAGTATATTGTAGAGCTGAACTTTGAGTTACTGTGCAATTTTTTTTCCATGCTGTCATTTGTAATATGTTTTGTGAGAATCCTTGGGATTAAAGTTTGGGTTGCAAAAGAAAAAAAGAAAAGAAAAGAATCCGCCTGCCAATGCAGGGGACACAGGTTCAAGCCCTGGTCCGGGAAGATCCCAGGTGCCGCAGATCAACTAAGCCCGTGGGCCACAACTACTGAGCCTGCGCTGTAGATCCTGGGAGCCAGAACTACTGAGCCCCCGTGCCACAACTACAGCAGCCCGCACGCAACGAAGACCCAATGCAGCAAAAAAAAAAAAAAAAAAAAGACGATACTGGCCAGGTGATCAAGGGTAAAATCGTTTGTCATAAGTCCCGTTGATGGTGTGTATCCTTGATGTGACCTGAGGAGAATGGCATTTTTATCTCTGTCTGGATCTTCCACCCCAAACCCCATAACTCCAGACCAACCATAAGAAAACATCAGAAAACGAACAGACAAACAAATTGAGGGACAAAATACCTGACCAGTCCTCCTCAAAACTTTCAAGGTATCAAAACCCAGGGACGTCTGAGAAATGTCACAGCCCAGAGGAGACTGGGACAGAAAAAGGATGTTAGGGGAAAACTAGGGAAATTCTAATCAAGTGTGGACTTTAGTTAATAACAATGTATCCATCTTGGTTCCTTAGTTGGATAAACATGTCGTACTAACGTACTAACGTGTTGGAAATAGGGATACTGGGTCAGGGTCCACGGCACTCTGTACACTCTGTACAGATCTTTGCAACTTTTTTGTAACTCTAAGCTATTCTAAAATTAAGCGAGTACTGAACAGAGATAAGAATGTTATTTCCCTGATTTGAACATGCCTGAGTTTCTTTTCATGGTCACATTTTTGCTATCTGGATGTGTCTTGGAATCAGTAGCAAAGGAGAGTTGCCAGCCCCTGGGAAGATGTGGGTGGTTTGCAGGTGGCTTGCTCTGGAGCTGAAGACCACGGTGGGAAGTCTGCAGCCTCGGGCTGCACTTAGAACCATGGGAGGGGATGGGCCAGCTCAGTTCGGGATGGAACCTATAAATAAAACTTTTTTCTTTTCCATTATGGCTTATCACAGGATATTGAATATAGTTCCCTGTGCTAGACAGTAGGACGTTGTAGTTTATCCATCCTATATTTAATAGTTTGCATCTGCTAACCCCAAACTCCCAATCCAACCCTCCCTCACTGTTTCTCCCCCTTGGCAACCACAAGTCTGTTCTCTATGTCTGTGAGTCTGTTTTTGTTTCATAGACGAGTTCGTTTGTGTCGTATTTTAGATTTCACATATAAGTGAGATCATATGATATTTGTCTTTCTCTTCTGACTTACTTCACTTAGTATGATAATCTCTAGGTCCATCCACGTTGCTGCAAATAGCATTATTTCATTCTTTTTATGGCTGAATAATATTCCACTGTATATATGTACCACATCTTCTTTATCCATTCATCCGTCAGTGGACATTTAGGCAACTTCCATGTCTTGGCTATTGTAAATAGTGCTGCAATGAACATTGGGGTGCATGTATCTTTTCTTTCTTTCTTTCTTCTTTCTTTCTTCTTTCTTTCTTTCTTCCTTTCTTTCTTTCTCTCTTTCCTTCTTTGTCTCTCTCTGTTTCTCTGTTTCTCTCTTTCTTTTTTCTTTCTTTCTTCTTTTATTGTCACACGGCATGTGAGATCTTAGTTCCCTGACCAGAGATGGAACCCATGCCCCCTGCACTGGAAGCACGGAGTCTTAACCACTGGACCACCAGGGAAATTCCAGGGGTGTATGTATAGTTTTGAATTAGAGTTTTCTCCGGATCTATGCCCAGGAGTGGAATTGCGGGACCCTATGGCAGCTGTATCTGTTCCTGCACGTCTCACATCAACCACCTGCACTCCAATCCTTGCTCTCAATGTCATCTTCGGGGAACCCAACCTGCGACAGGGACCTTGACAAGAAGAAATGGCTCAGGGAAAAGCTACCTGCACAGGGAGGAGATAGAGGCCATCGCCCCTGGGGTGCGGCGGGGAGAGTGGGCACAGAGATTTGTCATTTCACCCCCGATACTCATTTCAGCCCTCCTGGCTGCCCCACTCTAGGTCACCTCGGGATACAGAGGTGACCCGGTTAGAGTCCCTGCCTGTGCAGGAAGCTGGGGGCACCAGCGGGTCTGAATCATATTAGTGCAGGGCCTCCCCCGCGGCACTGGGGTTATTCGGGGCGGGTCACCCTCTGCTGAGGGCCCCTCCTGGGCACTGTGTGGGGTTTAGCAGCATCCCTGGCCGCACCCATTTGATTCCAGGGGCCCCTCCCCCCCAGTTGTGACAACCACAGATTTTCCCCACACATCACGGAAGAACTGGGTGAGGCGGCAGCAGGATGGCCCTGGGCGAGGACAGTTGTGTTGAAGCAACCAGCCTGGCCCAGGGCAAGGTCTGCCCCAATCCTGTCAGCGCCTGCATTTAGAACTGCCCCTTTCCTCTCCCACCTCCCCTGCCCTGCAGTGGTCTCCGAGACCCCTCTCTCATCCCCATGTAATAAATCACACCTTCTCAGTTTACTGTTTGCTGCCCTCGCTAGAACGTGAGCTCTTTGAGGACAGGGATGCGGTTATGTCCCCAGCACCTAGAAGAGTGTCTGCTGTGTAGTAGATGCTTCCTAAATACTTGCTGAATAAAGGAGCTGAATAAAGGGATGAGTGGATGAATGAATGAAGGTTACAATGGAAGGAGGGGGGAGATGCCCTTTCTAGCTCTCGGGGGTTGGGAGATCAAGTGAAAGATC
The DNA here is from genome assembly GCF_949987535.1 of Balaenoptera acutorostrata. Lineage (NCBI taxonomy): Eukaryota > Metazoa > Chordata > Mammalia > Artiodactyla > Balaenopteridae > Balaenoptera > Balaenoptera acutorostrata. Next base: position 171,946,579 of record NC_080065.1, read on the forward strand.
CGTCCTAAATAGGCTGACCAGCCTTCTGGGGTTCCCCGCGACTGAGGGTTTCCCCAGAGTTCCAGCGCTCAAACCTGAGCGGTCCTGGGCAAACTGGGGGCGGGTGTTGGTCACCCTATCTAAACACAGTAACAATTCCAGCTGCAGTAGCAATGGCCAATGACCTCTACGGTCTTATTGACCATGCACAGTTCTTTACCTGGCGGGGAAGGGTGGGCCGGGATTGGAATTCTGGCGATCCAGGGCGGGTGAGGGCACACCCGGGCTTGTGTAGGGGAGTCCAGGAAGGTTCTGGAGGAAGTGACAGTGACACAGGAGGGAGGGAGGAGTCGAAGGAAGAACGTCCCACATGACAACGTGTGCCAATGGCCCTGGGCCCAAGGTCACACCTGACCAGGGCTTGCTTTTTTTTTTCTAATTTACTTTTTCCCACATGGATATGCAATTGTCCTCATGCCATTTATTGAAAAATCCTTAATTTCCCCACTTTCTGTCATAGCAAGTTCTTATATATCTGTTTCTGGACCTTTATTCTATATCATAGAGCTATACGTCCCATCCTTGCACCACTAGGGCTGTCTCATCACTGTAACTTTATTTTTTATTCTTTTTTTTTTTTTTTTTTTTTTGGCCGTGCCGTGCGGCATGTGGGATCTTATTTCCCTGACCAGGGATCGAACTCGCGCCCCCAGCAGTGGAAGCTCGGAGTCTTAATCACTGGACCTCCAGGGAAGTCCCCAGGGCTTGCTTTGACATCCATCGAATGGTGGCAGGTGGGCGCGGGGAGCAGCTGTCTGTGAGCCATCCTGTGTAGAAATGCAGGGTGGAGGGGAGGACAGATGGAGCGGGAGGGGAAGAAGCAGAGGAGGGAGGGAGGGAGGGCGGGCGAGAGACAGAGAGTTTCCGGAGACTACAGCTCTGGCTGTGTCCTAGGGCATGAAAGCTGAAAATAGCTCCTAGTGCAGGAAGCCTTGGAGCCGGAGCCTGGGAGCCAGGGTGACTGGCTCTCCTCCCTGGTGTGTGTGTGTTGGGGGGGGGGGGTGGCTCTGGGCTTCTCAGGCTGGGAATGGGGTGCACAGAGCAGGGACGGAGCGGGGACCCTTCTCTCTGGGACCTCGTGGGCCATCCTCAGCTCACAAAGCTGAGCCACTCCTGCCCTACGAGTGAGGGGCTTCTCCTCCCTGTCCCCTGGATCACACCCCCTCACACACAACTTCCCCGTGTGTGTTCCCAGCAACCAAGAGAGTCTGTTTTTAAAAGATTTGGGGGAGGGGGGTAAACATACAAACAAGAGCAGAATGGATACTTTTTCAGAATGTGAATGGCTCTGTGTAAGCCCACCCCCAGGGTAACCACAGTCCTGACCTCTAACACCCTTGACGAGTCAGCCTTGGTCTGGGCTTGCGGACCCACGGAAGCTTCCTCATCCCCTCCTTCAGATCCCGTCGCTCCCTCGGCGTCTTTGTGAGAAGCACCCGGGGAAGTGGGACTGCTAGGCTGTACTGCTGCTAGAACTCCACCTGGGCTCCACCAGGCTCCAGCCCCCCGCCCTGTGCGCCTCTCTGACCCTGAGGCACCTCAGCTGGTAGGAGCCGCATCCCCTTCCCTCCCGGGACTTGGGACACTTAAGGCAGACACCGAAAGGACAAGCCTTTGGCTCCCTGGCTGGCAAAGAGCAGCTACTCAATTGTCATAAGTGTCCGTATCAGTGAGGGTTCTCCAGACAAACAGAATCCATAGGGTGTGTGTGTGTATATACACACACATGTACATATGTACACGCATACAAAAATAGACAGCTGTGTATATATGCCGTATGCATACACACATAGACACATATAGTATATACAATACACACATACATATATACACACATAAAATGCATAGTTTGTATATATACAGTATGTATACACACATATACACATAATAGATACAATACACACCGACCTATACACTATACATACACACATATAAAATGCATAGTTTGTATATATACAGTATGTACATATACGTATAACACATGCAATATACACACCTAGGTACATATATATCATACATATATACACACACACAAAGATATTTAGGTGTGTATATAGACAGTATACATACATACACATATAATATAGGCAATACATACACGTATATACATATAGACACACATATACACCTACATATAAAAGCACATAGCATAAAAATATATATGTACTGGATATATAAATTCATCGTATATATACATACATATATCATATATATAAGATATAGACACATACATATATACAATGTATACACACACATACACACCTATATGTAAATATGCGCATGTACATACACATATAAATACATACGCAAGTGTGTATATAATAGTATATACAGATATACATATAATACCTAGAAACATATACACATACAGGTATACAACATATATACACACCTATATATAAATATACACTGTATACATACATACATACAGTGGACATATACTGTATATATACACACACCCATATATTAATATATGGGTGTGTGTATATATACAGCATGTTCACATTTATAATATGTATTCTATATATATACACAGACATTCATGTATACAATATATACACACAAATATATAGGCTTGTATGTATACTGTATATAGTACTTACACATATACTACAAACGCACGCACATATAAACATATGTGTATACATATATATAATATGTATACACACATATACAAATTAATAGGCTTGTATATATTCAGTATTTTTACATATATAGTTTTGTTTTAAGGAGTTGACTCATGTGACCGTGAGGCAGGCAAGTCAGGGCAGGACTCTGGGCTGGAGACACAGGCAAGAGCTGATGTCCCAAGGCCATTGGAGGAACAGTTCCCTCTTTCTACGGAACCTCATTTTTCTCTCCAGTCCTTCAACTGATGGATGAGGCCCACCCACGCCGCGGCATTGACAATCTCCTTTACTCAAAGTGGACCAATTTCAGTGTTCATCTCTTCTGAAAAATACCTTCCTGGCCACATCTGGAATAATGTTTGTGGCTGCCGGGGCCCCACACAGTGCGCACATGAGATTAACCATCCCCGTGGCGATGATGACACTTTATTTTCTCCCTTGACCATTGTCACTACTATTCCAATTAAAATGGCAGCGCCATGAGGGCAGGGCATTTCCTTTTTTGCCAGTACTGAGCGTCCAGGGTCTGGTGCCTAGCATAGGCTAAATACACGGCATTTTTGTGAACAGAAGCCGGGATTCCGGCTGTCATACTTAATGAGGAATTATAGTCTTATTATTGGGGGGGGGGGGTGTCACGGTACGTCAAGGGCGGGAGTCGAACCCGCCACCCCAGGCCCCAAGGGGTCTCCCCGGATCCCCACTTCGGGCCGGTGGGGGTGGCCGGGGGCGGCCGAAGACGTGCGTGCGTGCGTGCGTGAGAGGGGGCGTGTCCACGGGGCGGGCGGCGCTCGCCACGAGTGAGTGGTTCAGCTCGGCCCCGGCTCGTTGTGCTCGCCTCACACCGGCCGGAGTTGGCAGTAGCGCTGGAGGCCCCGGGCCGGTGACCACAAAGAGGGAGCCGGGGGCCGGACAGGAGCGCGGCGGCGCCGGCTGAGGCCCAGGCTAGGGCTCCTCCCCTCAGCCTCCCGCCGGCCCGCCCGCCTGTCCCGCCCCCGCCGGCGGCGCCCCGCCCCTCCCCTAACCGCCAGACTAGCCTGGTGCGGGGGCCGCGCGCGAAGACATGGGGGAGAAGCTGAGGCTGGAGTCGCTCGTGGGGGCCGAGCCCGCCGTCTACCCGTGGCCGCTGCCTGTCTACGTGAGTGCCGCCCATCCCCTCTTCCCGGACCCCCGCCCCTCTTCCCCCACGGCGTGCGCTGAGCCCACCGAGAAACGGAGCGACTCGAGTCGCCAGACCCTCTTTGGAGCCCCCCTTCCCGCCCCGCCGTGGTTCTCCGCGGCCGTTCCAGCCCCCGCGCGCAGAGTGGGCAGAGGGGAGCCGGGGCCGGCCGGGGGCGCAGACTCGGCCGCGGGGACCCCGTGCTTCCGAGGGCCGCCCGAGCCGGGCTGCCGTTGGCTCTGTAGGGCTGGGGACCCCGGTCCCCCCGGGCCTGGACTGCCGGCGGGCTTGCCCTTCCGTACTTCATGATCTGACACGTCGGGTTTCTTTTTCCTGACCGGCTTTACCAGACTTTACCTGACCAGCTTTACCAGCGTCCCCTGATAATGTGTTAGATATTCAAGTTTTAGGGCCCGGTCCCAGCCCTATGGAATCAGCAACTCTGGTGGGGCTCAGTGATCTCTGTTATAACAGGCCCTCCAGGTGATTTTTATTCACCTTAAAGTTTGAAAATATCTGCATTGTCAGCTGACCAAAGCGTCCACCAGCAGGTGAAGGGGAGTGGCGCCTGCAAAAGATAGGGACTGGCCAAGGCAAGTACAGGAGCATTTGCCGTGGTAGTAATGGAGAATGCCTTTTCTCCACTGGTTGGCACAGACTAATATCTGGGAGCAGTGGCAGGGTGATTTAGGATGCTTTACATTTCAGTGTAGAGTGACCGCTGTCCTGGTTTGCCAGGGACTTCCCCTGTGTGAGCACTTAAAATCTCATCCTGGCAAACCCCTTAGCCCTGGGTTTGAAAAGCTTAGGGAATAACATGAAATTTAGGGGAAACAAGATGTAGGTTTTGGGCAAGTCACAAGTGCTAATTAAAGCTAAGCAAGTGGGCTTCCCTGGTGGCGCAGTGGTTGAGAATCTGCCTGCCAATGCAGGGGACACGGGTTCGAGCCCTGGTCTGGGAAGATCCCACATGCCACGGAGCAACTGGGCCCGTGAGCCACAGTTACTGAGCCTGCGCGTCTGGAGCCTGTGCTCCGCAACAAGAGAGGCCGCGATGGTGAGAGGCCCGCGCACCGCGATGAAGAGTGGTCCCCACTTGCCACAACTAGAGAAAGCCCTCGCACAGAAACGAAGACCCAACACAGTGATAAATAAATAAATAAATAAAAGACCGTGAATTTCAAAAAAAAAAAATTAAAAAAAAAAAAAAAGAAAGCTAAGCAAGTATGGACAACATCTAGCCTTCTTTACCCCTTTGCGGGGAGGTAAATCTGATTGGGTGAAAGGACTTACTGTTAAGAGATCTTTGTAGAAACATCCTCTTCTGCTTAGTCCGCTGGTTCTCAGTTCTGGCTAGACATTGGCATCGTCTGAGGAGATTTAAAATGATTTTATTGGTCTAGGATGACCAACCGTCGGTGTGAGGGTTTTTAAAAAGTGCTTCAGATGATTCTAATGTGCAGCCAAATTTAGGTGCCACTGCTTAAGCGTTTGAACCGCTGCTACATATTTTCACCTCATCTTCCTATGAGAATATCCAACTGTAGTTGAGGTTTGTTATTTTTCTTTTTCTTTTTTTAACTGTCTTATTATAAGATTTACTGTCTTAAATAAGATTGAATGTACAGAAAATCCTGCTAGTCCATCTGGTGTAGCTGGAGACCCAGAATAATATCGTTAAGATATGTACCATTTAAGTATTGTGACTGGCCTTTTTAAAATTAACATATGCATTAAATTAGTGTTGATAGTATAGATCTCTTTCGAAGTTGTCATGTTGGGGAGCTATACCTCTAATCTGCTGCCATTGCTAAATATCTGGACACCTCTTATTAGGAATTGCTTTTAAAACTCTTTAGGGATTAAAACCAAGATTGCTGTATTATTTGTACTGGGACCACAAAAACCTCACAAAGTTCCCCCGCTGTACCTTCTACTCCCATCTCTAACCCTTGGCAACTTCTAATCTGTTCTCCATCTCCACAGTTTTGTTATTTTAAGAATAATATGTAAACATAATCATGAATTACTTCATCTTCGGAGATTGGCTTTTTAAAATTTTTCCCTCGGCATCATTCCCTTGAAGTTCATTTCAATTTTTGCATATATTAATAATTTGTTCCTTGTTGTTGCTCGGTAGTATTCTATCATAAGATTTTATCACAATTTGTTTCAACATTCACCCATTGAAAGACATTTGGGTAGTTGCCAGTTTTTGGCTATTATAAATAAAACTGCTATGAACATTTATGTGTAAGTTTCTGTGGGAACTTAATTAAGTTTTTGTTTCTTTTGGATAAATGCTCAAGAGGACAATTACTGCATTGTAGGGTGAATCTACTTTTAGGATTAAAAGAGACTGTCAAGCTGTTTCTCAGAGTGGCTAAACCATTTTATATCCCCACCAGTGATGTGATATAATTTTTCTACGTACTCGCCAGCATTTGATGTTGTCACTATACTTTAATTTTAGTTATTCTCTGATATGTCATTATGGTCTTAATTTGCATTTCCCTAATGGCTAACGACGTTGAACATCTTTTCATGTGCTTCTTTGCCATGTGTATATTCTCTTCCATGAAATGTCCGTTCCTGTCTTCTGCCTATTTTCTAGTTGGATTTTTGTAAGTTGTTTGGAGAGTTCTTTGTATATTATAGATACAAGTCATTTGTCTCATATGGGATTTTCAAATATGTTTTCCCACTGTGTAATTTGAGTTTTCATCCACTTAAAAGGATCTTCTATGAAGCATTTTTAACTCATTTTGATGAGATCCAATTTATCAGTTTTTGCTTTTATTGATCATACTTCCGGTGTCAAGTCTAAGAATTATTCACCTAGTTCTAGATGCCAAAGATTTTCTCCTATTTTTTTTTTCTAAAAATGTCCTGCTTTTACATTTAAGATTATGATCCACTTTGATTTAATTTTTGTGTAAGGTGTGTAAGGTTTAGGTTAAGGTTCATTTTTTATTTGTTTGTTTTTGTCGAGGGATGTCCAACTGTTTCAGTACCATTTTTTGAAAAGTCTATTCTTCCTTGATAGCTTTTGCACTGCTGTCAAAAACAAGTTAAATGTATTTATGTCAGTCTCTTTCTGGGATCTCTGTTCCATTCCATTGATCTATGTATCTAGCCTCCATCATTACTGCAAAATCTTGAAATTGGGTAGATTAATTCCTCCCATTTTAATCTTCCTTTACAAATTGTTTTAGCTATTCTTCAGCCTCTTCTTACCATATAAATCTTAGAATAAGCCTGTCTATAGCCACAAAAACCTTGAGGGCATTTTAAGAGTAATTGTGTTAAGCCTCTTAACTTGGGGAGAATTGACATCTTTATTATGTTGTGTTTTCTAATCCATGAACAAGGTATGTCTCCCTATTTGTTTGGGACTTTTAAAATTTTCTTCATCAGCATTTTGTCATTTTCAGTATAGAGGTCCTGTAAATGTCTTATTGGGCTTATATTTAAGTATTTATTTAGGTCAGTTGTAAATGGCATCACATTTTTATTTAAGCTTCTACACATTTGTTATTAATACATAATTTGATAAAATTGTGTTGATCTTGTACTCTAAAACATTTACAAACTAATATTATTTCTCAAGCTTTTTGTGGATTCCTTGGTATTGTCTCCATTTAGATTGTCATCTCATCTTCAGATGTAGACAGTTTTACTTTTCCTTATTCAATAGAATAGGATATATTACTATTCAACATTCAGTAGGATATATTCCTTCCTATTCAACATAGTAGGAATAGTCCTTTTATCTTTTAAATAAACTTTTTAAAAACTTAACTTTTAAATTTATGTATTTCTTTATTTTTGCTTTATTTTCTTACTAGAACCTCCAGTAATATATTTAATAAAAGTGGTGAGGGCAGATATCGGTGCCTTGTTTCTGATCTTACAGAGAAAGCATTCAGTCTTTCACAGTTAAATATAATGTCGGTATAGGTTGTAGATCATCTTTATGAGTTTCAGTATGTTCCTTTTCTATTCCTAGTTTGCTTGGAGTTTTCTTTCTTCTTTTTTTAAAATCATGAATGGGATTGGATTTTGTCAAATGCTTTCTCTGCATTAATGGATAGGATTACATGACTTTTCCCCCTTAATCTATTGGATATGGTGGATTACATTATTTGATTTTCAAATATTTAACCAACTTTGCATAACTGGAATAAATACCATTTGGTTATGGTATATTATTCTTTTTATATATTTCTGGATTTAATTTGCTAATATTTGGCTGAGGATTTTTACAGGCAATTTCATAAAAAATACTGGTCTGTAGTTTTCTTCTTTCTATACTATCCCTGTCTGGTTTTGGTATCAAGGTAATACTGGCTTCATAAAATTAATTAGAAACTGTTCCCTCTACTTCTATTTCTTATCAAGTCATGTAAAATTGGTGTTAATTCTTTAAGTCTTGGGTAAAAGTGAAACATCTAAGCCTGAATATTTCTCTTGGGAGTTTTTAAATGAAAAGTCAGTGTTTCTAATGGTTACAGGAAAATTGAGATTATCTATTTCATCTTGGCTGAGTTTTGGTAGTTTTGGGTGTAGAAGCATGGGTGCATTTCATCTACATTTTTGAATTTATAGTGTAGACTTGTTCATAATAACTTGTCCCTTATTAACCTGCAGGATATGTCATGGTATCCCCAGTTGCATTTCTGATATCTGTGATTTGTGCCATCTCTCTTTTTATCTTGATCAGTCTTGCTACATCTTTGTTGATTAGATTGTTTATTTCAAAGAACCAGCCTTTTGTTTCATTGATTTTCCCCCCCTATTTTCCTGTTTTCAGTTTCATGGATTTTTGTTTCATCTTTATTATTTCCTTCTTTCTGCTTGTTTAGTGTTTTTTCCTCTTCCGTTTTTACTATTTTAATGTAGAAAATTAGATTATTGCTTTGTAATATTTACTTTCCCAATTTAGTGCTATAAACTTCCCTTTCAGCATTGCTTTCACTTCATTCCACAAACTTTGATCTGTTATACCTCCATTTTCTTTTATTCTATGCATTTAAAATTTTTTCCTTGACTTTTTACCCATGAGTTATTTGGAATTGTGATGTTTAGTTTTCATGTGATTGAAGATTTTCCTGTTGTCTTTCTGTTATTGACTTCTAGTCTGATTCCATTATGGCTAGAGAACATACTCTCTATGATTTTAATTCTTTTAAATCTGCTAATGTTTTTTTATCACCCAGTATATGGTATATGAGTGAATGTTCCATGGACACTTGAATATGTATTCTGCTTTTATTGAGTGTGTTCTTTAAATGTCAGTTCTATCCTGTTGATTGATGATGTTTTCAGTTCTTCCATATCCTTGCTGATTTTTCTCTCTGGTAGTTCTATAAATTGCTGTGTTGAAGTCTCAAATAATAATTGTAGATTTAAAATTTTCTCCTTTTACCTTTTTCAGTGTTTGCTTCATGTGTTTTGAAGTTCTTTTGTTAGGTGCACACACACTTAGTATCACTAGGTCATCTAGGTGGATTATTCCTGTTATCTTTATGTAATGACCCTCTTTGCCCCTAATAATTTCCTTTGCTCTGAAATCTACTTTATCTGATATTAATATAACCATTCCTGCTTTTTCTGATTAATGTTCATATGATATATCTTTTTCATCCTTTTACTTTGAACTACCTATATCATGATGTTTAAAGTAAGCTTCTTATAGACAGTATATAGTTGGATCATGCTTGTGATTTTTTTCATCTACTCTTCCAATCTCTGTCTTTGACTTGGTTACTTAGATCATTTACAGTTAATGTAATTATTGCTATGTTAAAGATTAGGTCTACCATTTTATTTTTTGTTTTGTCTTTTACCTTAGTTTCTGAATCCTATGTTTCTCTTATTTTGCCTTCTTGTGGGTTACTTAAACATTTTTTAATAAGTCCATTTTAATCTAATTTACTTATAATCATTTGTGTATACTGTTTGTATAGTTTTCTTAGTGGTTGCTTTTGGCATTACACTATACATATGTAACTTATCATAGCCTACTGGAATCAGTGTTTTATTACTTCAAGTGAAGTTTCAAAATGTTACTTCCATTTAGGTCTCTTAATAGTCCCCAGTTTTAAAGTATGATTTTCTGTAGTATTTCCTTTAGATACATTGAGAACCACATCAGATGGTGTCATAATTTTTGCTTTGACCATCATATAGGATTTAAGAAACTCATGAAGCTAATGAGAGTCTCTTATATTTACCCCATTTGTTTTCACCCATTCCATTGTTCCCCTTTTCTTTCTGAAGTTCCCAGTCTTCTGTTATTGTTTTTGTATGTTTTCATAACAGTAGGTGATGTCTGGGCTTTCCAGTGCCATTGGATATGAGTTTCAGGAAACACTGAGCCTGGCTCACTTAATGCTGCTGAGTTGGAGGGTTTGTATACGTTGGGCCTGTTGGCACAGCAGATGCTAGCAGATTAGACTAATGTTGATGGGACTAGTGCCCCAGGAGGATGCATTCCCATTCAGGCTATGCTGCTGCTACAGTAGATCAAATCCCCCTCTACTCCAGGTGTGGGGCAGTGACCTGCTGCTGTCACTGCTTCTTTATTAGGCTGCTTTTGCCTCAGGTGTGTGGTGGGATCCCTTGGAAGCTGCTGCTGCTGTCAATCACAAGGTTAAATTCATTTTAGAAATACTTAAATATAAATATGTAGCCTGGCTCTTGTAGGACCTCTGTATTTGTTTTTTATTGCTTTCATACGAATTACCACAAATTGAGTGACTCAAAACAACGTAAATTTATTACCTTACAAGTCTGACATTGGTCTCAATTGAGTCAAGTAAAAGTGTTGGCAGGATCGACAGATGAATGGATAAAGATGTGGCACATATATACAGTGGGATATTAGTTAGTCGGAAATGAAATTGAGTTATTTGTAGTGAGGTGGATTGACCTAGAGACTGTCATACAGAGTGAAGTAAGTCAGAAAGAGAAAAACAAATACTGTATGCTAACACATATCTGTGGAATCTAAAAAAAAAAAGAAAAAATGGTTATGAAGAACCTAGGGGCAGGACAGGAATAAAGACTCAGCCATAAAGAATGGACTTGAGGACACAGGGAGGGGGAAGGGTAATCTGGGATGAAGTGAGAGAGTGGCTTGGACATATATACACTACCAAATGTAAAATAGATAGCTAGTGGGAAGCAGCCACAAAGCACAGGGAGATCAGCCCTGTGCTTTGTGTCCACCTAGAGGGGTGGGTTAGGGAAGGGAGGGTGGTAGGGAGACGCAAGAGGGAGGAGATATGGGGATATATGAATATGTATAGCTGATTCACTTTGTTATGAAGCAGAAAGTAACACACCATTGTAAAGCAATTATACTCCAATAAAGATGGTTAAAAAAAAAAAGTGTTGGCAGAGCTACATTCTTTTCTGGAGGCTCTTAGGGGTGTTTCTGTTCCCTGGACTTTATCAGCTTCCAGCGGTCACTTGTAGTCCTTGACTCAGAGTCCCCTTTCTCCACCTACAAAACCCAAAATGTTGCATCTCTCTGATTCTGCTTCTATTAGGACATCTCTCTCTTTCTCTTTCTACAGTTGGGAATGATTTTCTGCTTTTACGGACTCATGCAGTTAGATTTGTTCCATGAGGTAATCCAGGATAATCTTTCTATCTCAAGGTCTATAACTTCAGTCATATCTGCAAAGTCCTCTTTACCATGTAACGTAACATATTAATAGGTTCTAGGGATTAGGGTGAGGGCATTTTTAGGAGCCATTATGCTGCCTACCACACCCTTAACAAGTGACCTTGAGAAAGTTACTGAGATTTTTAAAGCCTTACTTTCCTCAAACATAAAATGGAAAGAAAGATATCTAGTTAATATCATGAAAGTGAAACAGTATATATGAAATCAACTAATTCAAAAAGTAAGATTTCTTCTTTTTCTTTATGATTTACATGATTCTCAGAGTTCAGGTACTTGAAGAGTTACTTTTTTTAAAACAGAGCTAAGGAATTTCAGGGTTCAGGTGCTGTAAGATTGTCTGAATTATCTGAGTAACAATTAGCTAAGCACAGGTGTAAAGCATTTGATTTACTCCCTGGTGTTCTTTATCTTCTCATCCCACTAAATCCATATCCCTTGTCTAGCTCCAGCCAGTAGAGTCAGAGCTTGTTTTACTGTTTAACTAAAGTTCAATTTAAATTCTCTCTACATCTCCAGATTCTCAGCCCTGGTTGCATATTACAATCACCTGGGAAGATTTCAAAAAGTACTGATGCCTAATTTCTACCTATCATGGATATTTGAGGAGGGACCTGGCATGAAGTGCTCTAGCTTATGGTTTGTGGAGCCAAATCATAGTCTACACTGAGCCAAATCATTTGCGGTACCACCTCTAAAAAGGAGTTTATCTGTGGTGACTAATGCTCTTCCTTTGTCAGTATGCTTGATTTGTCCCTCTTTGGAGGAAAAAAAAAGGGGGGGGGAACCCCAGCAGTTTGGCTCCCTGAATTACAACCTGATGCTGTGGAATTAGTGTTGGCTCAGAGCGCACATCTTCGGATACCCATTCTCTCTCCTGCTCCCTTGCGTGAACTTATATCCTTGGGCAGTTTTTCATCCACCACCCTCTTTTGCTTCTAATCTTAGCAAGTAAAGTCTCCCCTTAATGAAACAGCATTTCATGAGACTTGCTGGGAGCATAGGTCTGTTCCAGACCTATCATATGTTAGCTAAAGCAGATATAAGTGATGTGTTTTTGGCATTCATCCTTGTGGGTTGGAGAGAGAAGACAGCATTTTATCCTTTTAGGTGTCATCTGACTGGGCAAATGGGCTCTTTCCCTCTGCTGCCTACCATGTCAAAAACTGAGGGTGTTACCTCTAGAAGGTATCTTCTAGGTATCAAAATAGTTCAGATAAGTCAAATTTCTCAGTAAAAGATGGCAAAACTATGGCTTAGGTGGTTAATTTTACATGTCAATTTGTCTGGGCCACCATGCCCAGTTATTTGGTGAAATATTTTTCTGGATATTTCTGTGATGGTGTTTTTGTGTTTTTTAAAATTTTGATATTTATTTATTTATTTATGTCTTTGGCTGCGTTGGGTCTTTGTTGCTGCACGTGGGCTTTCTCTATTTGCAGCAAGTGAGGGCTACTCTTTGTTGCGGTGTGCGGGCTTCTCACTGCGGTGGCTTCTCTTGTTGCGGAGCATGGGCTCTAGGTGCACGGTCTCAGTAGCTGTGGTGCACGGGCTTAGTTGCTCCACGGCATGTTGGATCTTCCCAGACCAGGGCTCGAACCCAGGTCCCCTGTATTAGCAGGCAGACTCTCAACCACTGCGCTACCAGGGAAGCCCAGGTTACTTTTGAACTGCAATCCCCACACTTGTAAAATGACATGAAAAACCACTCTTTCTGTGGGTTCTTAGAATTAATTAAGCAGGTTATGTGTGTAAAGTATCCTGGCACTTGAATGAGTTGTCAGAACCAAGGGCTGCTGGAGACGATGCTTATGCCCTAGGTCATCTCCCCTTCTACTGGGCGGCAAGTGAACACAGACACAGTAGTCAGTGCTCTGGAAGAAGTGAGTTCTGGTGCTGCAGAGCACAGAATCTTTTTTTTTCTTAATTTAAATTTTATTTTATATTAGAGTATACTTGATTTACAATATTGTGTTAGTTTTAGGTGTACAGCACAGTTATTCAGTTATACATATATCCATTCTTTTTCAGATTCTTTTCCCGTGCAGGTTATTGCAGGATATGGAGTAGAGTTCCCTGTGCTATGCATTAGGTCCTTGTTGATTACCTATTTTATATATAGTCGTGTGTATATGTTAATCCCAAACTCCTAATTTATCCCTCCCCCCCCCCTTCCCCTTTGCAGAGCACAGAATCTTGGAAGGGAGAGTTCAGGCTTCTTGGAGGAGGTGCTATCCTTTCTAAGGATATATAGAAGCTCCTGGGGTGGCAGGAGGGAGCAGTGTGTGTCAAAGTTTGAGAAATATAAGAAAATATGGCAAAACTAAGGTACACGAGTGGAACTCAGGTTTTGGGAAAGAAATGAGAGTTGATACTGGAAACCTACTGGGGCCAAATAGAAAAGGGCCTTCTTTGTCCTGTCAGAAGTTTGGATGTTTATCCTGAAGGCTGTGGGAAACGCTGAACAACAGTGAGATGGACTTCTGGTTTAGAGACTCACTCGGACCTCCATTTGGGAAGCACTTGATGGGGTGCAGGCTGAATTGTAATCTAAGGGTCCCACTTAAGTTGTAAAAGGTTGGACTGGATTTCGGAGATCCGAGAGGGAATGGGTGGGGCCCGGTGACCAGTTAGAAAAGGGAGGGCAGCAAGCGTGGGTGACAGTTTATAGCTGCATCTTTTTGTGAGATACAGAGCACAGTAGGAAGGGATTGGGGCTGGGGAGAGGATCTTACTTCATCTTCAGTGCTTTTGAGGGGCCTGGTAGACAGGTCTGGGCCCAAGGTACAGATCTGGGCTTTTTGGGAGGACAGGTGTTTGAAGGCATGGGAGAGACTTAGGTTACCCACAAGAAGGTCCAAAGAGTCATAGGTGTGAGAGCTTTTTCAGTGGGTATATTGAGGATGCTTATAAGCTGAAAGAAAGTAGCCAGCAGAGGAAGGGTGTGAAGATCTAGGAGAGGAAATGATTGCTCATTTGTTTTCAAAAAGCTGAATACTTATTGTGTGCCTGGCCCTTTTCTAGGATCTGGGGTTCACACCGTGTGTTATCTCTTCTGCAAGGACAGTTCAACTCATCCCCTGGTGAAGAGAAGTCAGATTATTCTTTGCATCCCATTCAGGTGTAGGAACTGTTCTGTCCCTCTGAAGGGACTTTACTTAACCAGAGTAATAAGTTAGAAATCAAAAGAAATTAGAGCTGGAAGGGACCTTAAAGGCCACTGTACTTAATGTTGCCTAATATTTTACCTTGATTGTAAGAAAAATTTATTGCAGAGCCCATTCTCTTCAGAGGTCCTTCACTGAACTTTCTTTGTGTTTTTCATCCAGTGGGTCTAGCTTGTAGATTTTGGCCTCCTCGTAAATTTGCTTCTTCATCCACATTACATTTTGCCCGGACTATGGCAGAAGCTCCTGGGTGGTTTCGCGGCCCCTGGACTCAGTTCCTCTAAGTTCATCTGCCTACTCGGGTTGAGTGATCTTCTAACATGAAAAGATACGCCTAAAATAATGCTGCTAATGACTTGCCCACACAGAGTTAGTGCGTACTAGCCGCCCAGCGTGTGCTCTGCCCAGAGGCGTGTAGTCTGAACTGTGCTTGGCCAAGCCTCCTGGGGCTCTTTGGCCCTGAGGAAGGGGAGCTTTTTGTGATCACTCCCTTTATCTAATCAGTCCTTCAGCAGCGGGGCGCCTTTTTCTAATCAGCGGAGGCACCCTTACTCAGCCTGTGGTAGCCCCAGGGCTCATCACCTGGGGGATACGAGCCATGCTCTCTCCCAGGCTTGCTTCGACCAACATCTCTATTTTCTGTCCCTCTCACACTTGGACCCCCCGGCGTTTAGTCATCCCCACCTGCAGTATTTACAGTGCCCAGCAGGTGTCAGGCTTGAGTGTCTTTGCAGAGGTGCTCCCTCTGCAGTTACTGCACCTCCTCCTCCACCTCTGCAGAGCCTCAGCTTTCTCGATTGTACTTCAGGGTTATCATGAAGCCATCACTTAGATATAACTTTTTGCCTCCATAGGAACCTCTGTGCATAAAGGTTATGGTTCTTTATCTCATGTGATTGAAATTTTGAGTTTATACATGTCCCTCCTTAACGAGGCTTTAAGGGCAGGAGTCGTTTCTAATCCTTAGCACAGAGCAGATGCTTTTATTTCTTTTTAGATGCTTTTTAATGATGATAAAATGTACGGTTTAAATCACTCATTTTACAATAATTTTGCTTTAGGTTGTGACAGAAATAAAGTTTCCAGAAGTTGGGTTCCTGCAATAAGAAATAAAGATGTGACCTTCCAGTTGTGTAAAGCTCATGAATGCTGTGTAAGTGCGTCGGGTGCAATAAGGAACCTGGAGCTAAATGGGCTAGTTCTGAGAGAGAGAGACTTAACTACGTTAACAAAGGTAAGCCTTCATTGTGTCCTGCCAACATTTGATAGTTGCTTTTGGGGCAAACTAAACGGGTAAAATTTTAAACTGTTCTCCCCATTAAAGGGATTGAATAAATAGGCCACTTTGGTGCACCTGTGTCTTGCGAATTGTCCAATTGGAGATGGAGGTTTAGAAAGTGAGTTTCAGTCTTGTTTAAGTCTCTTCCCATCAGACTGGTCTCGTGATTTCCTACACACCATGTTACTTCCTGTCTACCTTTTCTTGGTGTTGTTCATGCCTGGATTGTCTCCTGTACCTGCTCAAACCTTGGTCCATTGTCATTTGTACCATGGAAGTTTGTCATGCTGGATGCTGTCAGAACGAATTTTACTTAAGTTTGTGTTAAGCCGCAAAGCACACATTTTGTATAATTTCTGTTTTTTGCGTTTGTTTATATTTTTATGGTTTCTCTTCAAGAAATATTATGAGAAGGGAAATAGCAAGATGTAAAGAGCAAAAAAGTCATCATTCTCTTTAAATTGTTAGAACATGTATCTGCAATCATAATTATAATGCACTGTGGTATGTGTTAAAATAGGAAATATATGTAATGTCCCGTAGGAGCAGCAGAGTCAGTGGTGTTAGTGGGGGTGTGTCACGGAAGTAATCACAAAGCAGGTGACTGTTGGTTGGGGTCCTGAAACATTAGTGTGTGTGTTCCCTGTGTCCAGTAGTGGTCTGGAGGGGTCAGGAAGCCTGCCTTTCAGTTTGAGGGAACAGAGGGTTTGAGGTCCTCTCTCTTCTATTGCTCCAGTATACTGCATAGCAGCTAATAAAATACTGGGTTTATAGTTGACATTTAAATCGCTGATTGATCATCAAGATTGGGATGTATCATTGGAAATGAAAATAGGAAGAGTCTTATGCTTTTTAGGTTTTTCTTTTTTTTCCTATGTCTCAGAAGGCTCTTTGACGGGAGACTTTTTATTCTCCCATACAATTCCATGAATACTTTTACCCTGGCACTTATTTTAATGGCATTTTCAATTTATAAATGTCTTTGAAACACATATTGTAAACTATTTGAGGGTAATGACCATGGCCATTGGTGCCACATCTTAAATGTGCATCGTGTTAAGTTTTTTTTTTTTAATTTTATTTATTTATTTATTTATTTATGGCTGTGTTGGATCTTCCTTTCTCTGCGAGGGCTTTCTCTAGTTGTGGCAAGCGGGGGCCACTGTTCATCGCGGTGCGCGGGCCTCTCACTATCGCGGCCTCTCTCTCTGCGGAGCACAGGGTCCAGACGCGCAGGCTCAGTAATTGTGGCTCACGGGCCCATTTGCTCCGTGGCATACGGGATCTTCCCGGACCAGGGCTCGAACCCGTGTCCCCTGCATTGGCAGGCAGATTCTCAACCACTGCGCCACCAGGGAAGCCCCATCGTGTTAAGTTTTGAGTGTCATGTGGTCTACCATCAGTGCTTCCCTCTTTCACCCAGTTTTCTTCCTCATTTCCTTCTCCAAATTTGTCTCATTTTTCTACTTTCCCTTTTGCTTCTCTATTCTTGCTTTCTCTTTCCCATTGCATCTGTCATTCTTCTTCTCCTTCTCCTTCTGACTTCATTATGGCCAACCGAAGCCTTTTCGAGTCTGTTCTCTATCTTCCTTGCCTCTTTATTGCCATCCACAAACTCTTACAGAATATTCTTGGTTGACTCCCTTACTTCCTAGCATACCCATGTACTTCATGATCACTTTAGAACATTGAAAAGGGTTGGAATTTTTAAAAATAGGTAATTCTAATCAGTCTTCTTTCACCTCTGGTATAAGACTCTTCTTCCTCAATCTGACCATTCTCAAATCTAGAAGTACTCCAGCTCATTGGTCCTCCTTACCCCCATGTTTAGGCCAAAGAACTTGTGAAACCTTAGCCCTGTTTAATACTTGAATTTATCAAAACATAAGAGAGCTAATTCTGCCTAAGGGCACCAAAGAAGAATAAAGATGCCACAGATAAACGTTTAGTCCAGATTTATAATGGACTCTAAGTGCCTAGTTGAGTGCTGACCATTAACTCACTTGAACAACAGGGAGCTCATGACAGAAAAGAACATGTTAATTGTATAGACACTTCACCATTCCTCAATGTAGCTGATAAACTGCATCCAGTTAGCTTAAATAACATGAATGATGAATTTCCCTGTGTATATAAATTGGGAGTTTGTAAAGTTATCTTTTTCCCTTTGTACAACTACTGACTACCACCTCGCTTCGTCACGGCAATAGAAAATGATGACTAAGAAACACATTGTCTCTGGGCTTCCTTGATGGCGCAGTGGTTGAGAATCTGCCTGCTAATGCAGGGGACACGGGTTCAAGCCCTGGTGTGGGAAGATCCCACATGCCGGGGAGCAACTGGGCCCGTGAGCCACAACTGCTGAGCCTGCGCGTCTGGAGCCTGTGCTCCGCAGCGAGAGAGGCCACTATAGTGAGAGGCCCGCGCACCACGATGAAGAGTGGTCCCCGCTTGCCACAACTAGAGAAAGCCCTCGCACAGAAACGAAGACCCTACGCAGCCAAAAATAAATAAATTAATTAATAAAAAAAAACAAAAACAAAAACAAAACCACATTGTCTCAGTATCAGTGGACATAATGTCTTAGTATTCTACAAAAATCTCTAAATTCTTAATCTAAAAGATATATCTGCCAATATCTTATATCCTTATCCTTTGTTAATATAAATATCCAATCTATGAACGTCTCAGTTTCCTTCCTTAGACTATGAGGTGGATAGATTTGCTAATATCTAGGGACCTTTCCAATTTTAACATTCCCTGGTTATAAGGGCTGAGCCAAATACAGTGGCTCCTGAATCATTAACCTCGCTCACGATGAAAGTTATCAGCAAGATCTGCATGCAAGAGATCAAATATTCATATCCGTATATACTGTAGCACATTGACTTTTACAGAACTCAAAGTAACACAACATAGTTACATTCATAGACTTAAGGTCACTGTGGTATACTTTACAGTTTTTCTTTTCCCTAGGAAGGAAATGTAGATCCCTGGGAAGGGATTTCTTTCTCTGCTTTTTAGTAATGTAAGCCTTTATTATCTCTTGGATCCTAAAAATGGGTAGGGTTTTGGCAGGTGGAGCTTAGGAGAGACCCATCAGGTGGCAGGGACAACATGAGAAAGGGCAGAAGGAAGAATGGATTTTGAGAAGGACCTGATATCTTACATGATGAGAGCAGCGTTTCACAATGTCTGTCCTGCAGAACACTGGTTTTAGATGATGTTGATGTAGTTACAAGACAGAAGCATATGGGAAGAGCCGTACTGTACATCCCGACATGAAATTCAGGTTTCACTTTGTTACATTACGTACTCTGAAAAGTTTTGGAGGAAGGAAGTGATTTCATTTTTTTAATTCAGTCTTACTCACAGTTACTTGAGAAACCTATATTCAGCTGATGGGACTGTATTTTGTGAAAGGCCAATCGAGAAATGCTGAGATGGAGCTTAAGATATTTCTGTGTGGGGACAGGCATGTGATTATTTTTCTTATAATTCTTTACTGTTTGTCCTAACAGTTGTTACTTTGCAGGGTTTTGTTTTTTTTTTTTTTTTTTTTACATCTTTATTGGAGTATAATTGCTTTACAGTGTTGTGTTAGTTTCTGCTGTATAACAAAGTGTATCAGCTGTATGTATACATATATCCCCAGGTTTCAGTTTTAAGCCTTCTGTTTTTACCTGAGTCATTGGGCCTTTTAGAAAGCTCAACAATTCTGCGGTCTTCATCTCTCATGTAGTTTCCAGAAGCTCCTGGCACTTACCAGTATTTCCTCTTGATTGTTTTCCTCCGACTTCAAACTTCTTACGATTATGAGCTGATTGTTTTCTCAGCCTCTAGTGTCAAAACCAGCCACCTCGCTCATCTTCATTGTCTCAGTTACAAGGTGCAATATTTCCCACGTTTATGTGTGTCAAAATATAAGTCAGGGATTGATACATAGCATATGCTCAATAACAATTGTATTTCCTTTTTTTCTTTGTTCAAAGGTATCCAAACACTGGCCAAGTTCTTAAATTGAAAGTAGAGTGATCTAATTTATTCAGCTCATCCAACCATCAATATTGAACATTTGTCTTTTTTCTTACACATATTTCTTGTATTCCAGTCGTGACGTTCTAGAGCACAGTGAGCACATGTATAACTTATTACTGCATTACTACCTTGGCTATTCCTTGACCAAAATTTACTTCATACAGCTGACAGCCTAATAACCTACTAGAGTTTTTTTAATGTATGCATACAAACCATAAACACCAGTTGCATTGCTAATAACTGAATTTTTACATCTCTATGCACCCATGTATCCAACACCAGGTCAAGGTATTATAAAATATTTGTAACACCGTACAAGGTTCTCTGTTACTTCTTTCTGTTCCATACTCCCCCAGGGCAACACCCAAGCTGACCTCTTTCACCATATATGACATACAGGGAATCACACAGTGTGTATTCTTTGGTATCTGGCCTTTGGTTACATATCATTATATCAGTAGTTTATTCTTTTATTGTGTTTTCTTGATTTTTTAAACCTAGACATTCATACAGTGTCAAAGTACCACTGATTTCTTAATATTATTATGCTGACCTCCATCTTCAGAGGCTTTCCACAGTCTTTCCACCTACTTTCTCTTCCGTCTAATGATGTTTCATTTAACCAACCTCAGTCAGCCTTTCCCCCATATTCCCCAACACGTAGCACTCCTGTGTTCAGCCAGTTTTGTTCCCTATTCCATAAGCCCTTTGTGCCATTGCTGACACTGTGCCTGTGCCCTGCCCGGAAGGCCTGTTTCCCACCCTCTATATACTTGTTCAAGACTCAGTTTAAATGCTGCCTGTTCTAAGAAGTCTTCTCAGAAGAAGCCAGTGCTTTTTGGAATCCTTCTTTAATGAAATCCCATAGCAAGTGTCATCTGTCCTCCCTGATCTGGTAATTAATTATCCATTGTTCCTATCATATAGTGTTTGTTTTTCTTATGTGCTGTTATTATTTATTGAAGCAGATTATAGTGACTTGAACCAGGAACTGGGTCATTTTCCTCTTCATTTTAGTGCAAGTTTCTGTGATATGAAGTTAAACTCCTTTTCCCTCACTTCCCATTCACCCACTTGTTAAACACAAAGTACAAGTGAAACTTATTGGTTAACAGGTTTTTGTGGTCCTTGGTTCTGGTCCCTAGGTCTAGGCTGTGCTTCTGTAGTGCTAATTTGACTGATTTCTTATTGTCACATAACTCAGGAATTAACTAAATCATTACAAATTTAGATACATATAAGATATTATAAGAAAATCAGTGGATGTCACAAGTTTAGGCCTGGGGGAGAGTGTTGTATGAGTCCTAGTTTGGTGGGGCTCACACTGCATGATCGCGCCTTCCAGTATTCCATTGTAAGTAAGAAAGAGGTATGCAAATATATGCTTAACATTTCACAGTGTTGATAAAAAAGAGAGGAGAGAAAGGGATGACAGGTACTTTGAGGGCTTTTTGGAATTCATGAACAATTATGATTGGATGGGGAAAAAGAAAAACCGAGGGCTAACCTCCCGCAGGTGAGCTCAGGAAAGAGAGAAGGGCTCATCTGGTATGCAGGTAGAGAGGTTTGACCTACAGAATCTTAGAAAACCTCAACAATCTGAGCAGTGATGGCAAGAGGCAAACTAAAGGGATAACAAAAGTCTGCAAAAGTCTCGCACCAAGAGCTTTGGCATGGTGTTCATCATCTCGCTAATCCTAACATGCAGACATTTATGAGAGTAAAGTCAGGTCTTTGCCAGAGTGGGTTCCTTATTTGGGCAACTGGGTCAAATGAAGAAAGGCAAATGTAGGCTGCTGGAGTAAATAAGGAGAGGAAAAACAAAACGAACGAGACCTATCATTCATCAGTGGTTTCCCCCCAATATTCTTAGCCTCCACCTTATCTCCATCTTACTGGTAACACAGGAACTAGACTGAACAGTCAGGTAAAAGGTCTCTACAGAAACTGAGGTAATATAGAAAATAAGAAAATAAAACATGAAATTGTAGATTTTCTTCCTAGGGGTAATTGAGATGATAGTTGAATAATAACATAAGATCAGGTGAAGTCTAAAGACATTTTAGAAAAGCTGGATAAAGTAAGAAAACATCTGTTCGCTGGCATCTGAATGTTAGAGAGACACCAAGACATGTGGGCCAAGTTCTGGAGAGAAGGGAAACACAGACGCAAGCTTGACATTTGGTGCAGCTTTTCTCCTTGGGGCATTTGCTGATTCAAATCTTACAGACTAGGAGCTGAAAAGCCAAGGAGTTCAAAAGACTCTAACCACAGAAGCCAAACGGCAAAAGCTCAAGCTAAAGGCAACAACTCTAATGGAATGACAAGCTAAGTGTATCTTTAGTCTCACAGGGCTGCGGAAACCATTACGTTTAAAGCCTAACAAATACATGGGTAGCTGGGAATAGGGAGAATCCAAACGCTCATATGGTAATCCCAAAGGGCAACACCCGTAGAGGAAGGACAAGACAGAAATAGAGCAACCTTCACACAGACTGAAAAACAGCTTTGAATGAGCTCAAACTGAGAATGGACTAAGGTTTCCAGTCCCTATAGTAACTGTCTGCCATGGGCAAAAGGAAATCTTTTCAAGAGAGCAATAACGACATCCAGAATGTGGAGGTATCTTTATAGTTTCCTAAAATAAGTTAAGCCCAATTTTAATATAAAAAATAATTTGATATACCAGGAAAAAGACTAAATGATCCAAAGCTCAAAAAAAAAAAAAAAACAGAACAAGAAAGAAAGAAAGAAAGAAGACAATATAAATAGACAAAGGAGGACAAGAGTTACCAGGCATTGGTTAAAAAAAAACAAAACAACTATGATTAAACAAAGAAAATAGACACATGGCAAATAAGCATATGAAAAGATGCTACACATTCCATGTCATCAGGGAATTTTAAATTACAACAATAATGAGATACCACTACACACCTATTCAAATGGCTAAAATCCAAATACTGAAATACCAAAGTTGTTGACGATGCAGAACAACTCGAATTCTCATTTGTTGCTAGCAGGATACTTGGCAGTTTCTTACAGAACTAAACATACTTTTACCATACAGTGATCTAGTCATCATGCTCTTTGGTATTTACCCATAGGAACTGAAAAGTTATGTCCACATAAAAACCTGCACATGGATGTTTATAACAGTTTCTTTCATAATTGCCAAAACTTGAAATCAACCAAGATGTTTTTCAATAGGTGAATGGATAAACAAGCTATTGTGTATCCGTACAAAGGAATAGCATTCAGCAATAAAAAGCAAAGGCTATGAAGCCATGAAAAGGCATGGAAGAAGCTTAAATGCATATTGCTAAGTGAAAAAAAGCCAATCTGCAAAGGCTACATGCATATTATATGATTGCAGCTATATGAAATTTAGGAAAAGGCAAAAGTGTGGAGACAATCAAAAGATCAGTGGTTGCCAGAGGTTGTGGGGAGGGAGAAAAGGATGGGTGAAGCCCGGAATTGTAAAGGCAGAGAAACTCCTGTGTATGGTTCTGTAATGGTGGATACAGGTTATTGCACATTTGTCAAAAATCATATAATGTACAAAACAAAGAGTGAAGTGTAAAGTAAAGCATGGACATTAGTTAGTAATAATGTATCAATATTGGTTCATTAACTATAACAGATATATTATGCTAATGTAAGATGTTAATAATAGGGGAAACTGGGTTGAGAGGTAAGGAAGTATGAGAACTCTGTCCTTTCTGCTTAATTTTTCTGTAAGCCAGAAACAGCTCCAAAATAGTCTATTAATTTAAAAAACAAATGTAGACCTGCATACAAAACTTGCACGTAAATCCAACCACAGCAGCATTATTCATAAGAGCCCCAAAGAGGAGATAACCCAAATGGCCATTTACTGTGAATGATCAATGAAACACAGTAATATCCACACCATGGAATATTATTCAGCCATAAAAAGAAATCAAGTACTGATACATGCTACAACATAGATGAACCTTGAAAACATGCTAAGTAATTGTATGATTCCATTTGTATGCAATGTCCAGACTAGGCAAATCTGTAGAGACAAAGTATATTAGTGGCTGCCTAGGGTTCGGAGAAGTGGGGGAGTGAGTGACTTATAGTAGATTATTTTTGGGGGGGGGTGGATGAAAGTTTTACAATTGATTGTGGTGGTAGATGCATAACACATTAAATTGTACACTTTAAATAATATGGAAAGTAAATTATATCTCAATGAAACTATTATTTAAAATTATGATTTTACAGAAATTCAGTCCTTAACTATTATGTATCTATCTGTCTATCTAGCTATCTATCAATCTATCTCTCTGTCTATCTATCCATCTATCTCTCTATCTATCTATCCATCTATCTATCTGTCTATCTGTCTATCTATCTGTGTGTCTATCTATCTCTCTATCTCTATCTCTCTGTCTATATCTATCTATCTATGTCTCTATCTATCTATCTATCTCTCTATCTCTCTCTCTCTTCTCTGTCTATCTATCTGCCTATCTGCCTATCTCTCTCTCTCTCTCTCTATCTCTCTGTCTCCATCTGTCTATGTATCTGTCTATCTATCTATCTCTCTGTCTATATATCTCTATCTCTCTATCATCTATCTGTCTATCATCTCTCTATGTTATCTATCTATCTATATATCTATCTATCTATATCTACCTGTCTACCCATCTATCCTTATGTATAGAACAGTAACAATGGCTTATAAGTCACTTCCCTACATTATTTTATCTTTCCAAAACTCTTGAGAGGTCAATAGGCCATAGGAAAAGCACTGAGTTCACTGGAACACTTGAAGGTTGAATTAACTGTTTGTGATCACTCAATCAGTAAATGGTGATGCAGGGAATTCCACACACATCTTCTCTGTCCTCCTTTCCTCCTTCCCTCCCTCCTACTTGCTGACTCTATTCCAGCCACATTATTTACTAATTCTTCCCTGAGGACACTGGCATCCTTCCTCTGGGCCTTGCAGAGGTTATTCCCATGACCTGGAATGCTTTTCCCTCAGATGTCTGACTCATCTGCCTCCCTCTAGACTGTTCAAATTCCACCTTCCCAGTAAAACTTATCCTGTCTACCGTTTAAGTTGAAAGCCTTGCTCCTCTCTGCCCACAATCTCACCTCACCATATACTGCTTAATCTCCATAGCATTTATTCCTGGCGAACCTACCAGAGAATGTACATGGGTTTCTGTTCTCCCCTCCAACTGGAAGATAGGCTGCACAGACTCAGGAATTTTGCCATTATTAAACCTAGTGGAGGCCCAGCAGAACTCTAGGGTCAGCCAGAACTGTGCACAATTATAACTCTCGTGATTTGATATTTTAGTGGGTTAGCTCAGAGCCAAGCCAGTTATTAAAGAGGATCTTTTCTGCTGTTTTAAGCAGCATGGTACATTTGAGGTCAACTTAAATTTTCAGTAATTACAGAGCAGGTATGGACTCTTCCTTTGGTTCTCCAGACACAAGAACCTGGATGCCAAATCCATCCTCTCTGGGTGTAGTGGGAATGTATGAAGATAACTGGCCTAAGTCTCAATTGAATAAAAAGATGCCCCAAAAGACATTTCAGCATTTTCGAAAAGTTCAGTCATAAAGTGTGGTTCCTTATCACACATCAGGGATTATCTAGCCTCCAGTGTGGTTTTTGTTGTTTGCAGTAAAAATGTGTCATTTTATATTTTAAATTTGCATTATGAAAATAAGTCTGTACACGAAGTAATACATATCTAATGAATATGAATCATGTAAATTTGGTCATGGTCTTTAAAGTTGGCTTTGGCTTTGAAGTATTTTTAAATTCATAGAAAATATTGAACTTCTAATAAAATAAATAAAACATTGTAATAATTGATATTAATAATCAACTTCAAAATTTCTTTGTCTGCATTTTCTGTTCAATTTGAAAAGAGAAGTCACTTTCAGTAGTGTTCCAAAGTGAGTGATTGCACCTTCTATGATTTGAAAAAAGATCCGATTGCCATTAACTGTTCTTAAGTGCTGAACATAACTGAGAGAAATTGTAACAAGACACTCTCTGTCACTGGCAGGAAATCCATCTCCGTCCTTTGCGGGGGCAGTCCCGAGCTCATGTTTTAACGGACGCGAATGCAAAGCGTGGTTCTCACGTGACTTTCTGAAGAGCCCCCGCAGCAGGCCCAGGTACCTTGAGTGGACTAAGTCTCACTTTATGGCAGTGGCATCAGATGGTGGCTACAGAAGGTTGCCGACGTCCCTGTGTGCTCTGACAGGCTCTGCAGACCGGGGGACGAAAGGACCAAGGAACTCTGACCGCCCTCGGGAATCCCAAGTGACTGGAGGGACACCGCGTCAGGGCCCCAGGCAGTGTCGCCCACTGTTCCGGAGGCGGGCGGAGGCTCCGCAGCTTCATTTCGTCCCGTCCCTTCCAGTATTTAAAATTGTTGTCAAGATGCTGGGTTAACTCAGGCAGGTCTACAAAGGCGTCCCAAGCAGCAAACATGTCTGTGATGAACAATGAAAGAGATTTGGGATTTGGGGATGCTGCAGGTATTTCTGTCAAAAACTGCCATCACCACAGGCAAGTCCTGTCGCTTCTCTTCATCAGTCTGAGAAAAACATTCGTCTGAGATACGTGCGGCCCACTCAATGCACTGCTCCAGGGGTCGGCAGGGACTGGACACATCAGCACACTTAATCAGTCAGGGTGAGTCACCCCAACTCTCCCTCCTCTGGACCTTAGTTCCTCCTGATTGTCACTCGTTACACTGAAAACAGATTTCAGGAGTCAGCACGTGCAGCCATAATGTGTGCCTAATTCCACATCCCAGTCACTGGGACACAAAATTTTGGTGTCTTAAGTCTGGCTCCCACATCACCACTCACATATGTCAGTTCTTCCTCTACAGCTGAGTCAGTGAGTAAAGACACATAAACAGAAGTAGATTAATACGAACAAGGTTTTATTGACATATATATATGTACATAAAGCTGGGAAAGAGAAAGGCCCATTGAGGCAAATGCATAGGGGGAGAGGAAGCATCTGAGAACAGCAGTGGGCATCCTGCCAGTTCCAAGTCTAGGGAAAACTTGGGTCCGCCAAGTTAACAGGCAAGCCAGGGATGGCACAGTGGATGATGCAGCCAGCTGTCTTCCATTCTCCTAACTGGAGCTTCTCAAGTCTGGTGTAGTTCTGAAGTGGGCTCATATGCTCCTCACCCTCCAGCACACACACACACACACACACACACACGCACACAGACACACACAGGCACACACACACTTGCACACCCCTGAGGTGTGGTCCTCCGGCTTGCTGTAGGAAGAGAGGAGGTGAAGTTTCACTTCAAGGGGCTGAGCCACTTTCCAGTGAGGCAAGGTCCATTCATGGTGACACACAGTTTGCAGAAGAAGATCTGCTCTTCATTTGTTGAGTTTCTTCATAGAAGAAAGGAATTCGCTGGTGGCTCCTATGAAGCCCTGGGCAGGTTATGAGGCTGCCAGACTCCTGTGAGCACAGGCACAGCTGCCCTGACCAGGGGCCTGCAAACACAATGCTGGCTCGTCTAAGTCAGAGGGGTGTCCTGACTCGGGGACCCCAGTGTTCTTACTGAGAGTGGAGCTTCCTCTCCAAGTATGGATGCTGCTATCCCCCATGGTACCACCTGGGTTTTGACCAGGGGGGGCCTCAGGTGCTTTGTATGAATGTGGCACCAGAAGTGTATCCAGTCACAGCAGGTGTGGTGCTGTCCCCCATGCCCCCCCCCGGTTCTCTGCACAGATGGGTTCCAAGTCTGATGGCAGTTATTGACACAGGGCCTCCCAGCACCGGTGAGATGTTGTGCCCTCCATCCGCACAACCTGTGTGTTGGCCAGGTGGGTCCCAGTTGTAAGCGGGAATAGCAGGTCCTCCAATCATGGGCATGATGTTGTTCCCTCCTAGACGACCACCACCTAGATTGTGGGCAGGTGGGCCCCTTGTGCTTGGCAATAAGGTAGAACTAGAAGTGTGTTGAAACCCACGGGTGATAACCACACTTGCAACTGCAACAGATGTGGTGTGCTCTGTCAGAAGGTGGAAACTGACATGTCTCTTGACACAGATTTCTTCTCCTTGGTGATGGAACTTTGAAATGTAGATTTTCTCCGTCCAGATGGGCCCTGTGTGCAGTGACAGAAAGTGGGAACCCTAGGGCCTCCCATCGTGGGGATGGTGTTGTCCCCTGCCATCACCGTACCACCTGTATTCAGCCCAGGTGGGCCCCAGGTATTTGGATTTAAGGTGGAATCAGGTATGTTCCCAAATGCTGGGATGGTGCCTGCCCCTCCTAGTGCAGCAGCCTTGCCGTGGTCAGGTAGATGGCAGGTTGTCTGGCCCGAAGTAGGAACAGAAGCGGTGCTGGGTGCCCCACTTAGTCCTGCCCCGAAGTTAAGTGGTCTGGATGCCTGTGAGTGAGTGAGGCCTGGGGCTGACACACCGACCCCAAGGCTCCCATCGGCCGTAGGGGCTGCAGGTCCCATGAACAGTGGGCCCGGTGTGGTGTCGGCAAAGAGCGAGCCGCTGTCCCCAGTACTGGGCATCCTGGTGGCAAGTCCGAAGCCAGTAGCAATGGACACAGCCCTGGGGAGAATGCCTGGCTTGTCGCCAAAGGCCGGCTGCGTGTTGCTGGTGGTGGCGAATAGGGAAGCTGGCGAAGCTGCCGGCATGATGCTGACTCGCGGTGGCTAGGCTGCAGGGGCGACTAGGACTTTATCTTGTGCTGAAGCTGCTGGGTTTCCCAATAGAAAATTATCGTTAGGCCTCTGCCCATCGTTGGCCCCCAATGTGGCCTGAGACGGGAGACCTGGGTCCAAGGAAGCTTGAAGTGTTGGTCTTATCTGTTGGCCACGTTGCAGGTAAATGCGTCGAGGCATGGGCTGAGGCATTGCTACTACTGGGAGGTGTGTTCCCAGAACTAGGAACAGCCCTGTGAAATGCCTATTGGTTCTGCCTGGAGACAGGCCGAAGGCTGGTGACGGCTGAAGTGACTGTGTAAAATTTTTCTTTCAGTGGCAACCTATAATCTTTAAAATATGGTGAGCATCTTGTCTGTTTTGAAGGGGATATGACAATAAATCTACCAGATGGAAAATTCTGTTAAAAGTAGAAAAGCTTTAGTAATTTGCTCAGTGTGGTGGTTTTATCGTTTTCTTTTTCTCCCTTGG
The DNA here is from genome assembly GCF_949987535.1 of Balaenoptera acutorostrata. NCBI lineage: Eukaryota > Metazoa > Chordata > Mammalia > Artiodactyla > Balaenopteridae > Balaenoptera > Balaenoptera acutorostrata. The sequence goes on from NC_080065.1 coordinate 171,975,776, forward strand.
GTGACGGCCGAAGTCGTAACTGGGGGGCTGGGGAAAGCAGGAGCCGAATGGAAAATGACAGCCTGGGAAGGAGGTGTGGTGTCCATAGGTACAGTGTCAGAGCTGCTGCCTGCTGAAACATTGGTGACGGCCGAAGCCGTAACTGGGGGGCTGGGGAAAACAGGAGCCGAATGGAAGATGACAGCCTGGGAAGGAGGTGTGGTGTCCATAGGTACAGTGTCAGAGCTGCTGCCTGCTGAAGCATTGGTGACGGCCGAAGTCGTAACTGGGGGGCTGGGGAAAACAGGAGCCGAATGGAAGATGACAGCCTGGGAAGGAGGTGTGGTGTCCATAGGTACAGTGTCAGAGCTGCTGCCTGCTGAAGCATTGGTGACGGCCGAAGTCGTAACTGGGGGGCTGGGGAAAGCAGGAGCCGAATGGAAAATGACAGCCTGGGAAGTAGGTGTGGTGTCCATAGGTACAGTGTCAGAGCTGCTGCCTGCTGAAGCATTGGTGACGGCCGAAGCTGTAAATGGGGGGCTGGGGAAAACAGGAGCCGAATGGAAAATGACAGCTCCGGAAGGGGCAGCAGTGTCCATGTAGACGCCAGGCTGCAAGGTCACACTTCCAGATGCCGTGACCATGCTGGTGGAAGGGATTGCCACAGAAGTCCTGGGCTGCCCAGTTACAATAGGGGGATTGATGGTAGGGGCTGGAAGAGGGGTAGGTAAGTATAAAGGAGGGGTAGGAGCTACACAGATGGGTGTTGGGGGTTCTTTTTCATGGGATGGTGGCTGGACCTTCCTTCCATTCTTGGGGATCTTTTTCCAGCGACACTGAATGTTCTTCTCCAAGGTGCCTAGGTGTTTGGCAGCAGCTAAGCACGGAAGCTTAGGAGGAGGGGGCAGCTCACCTCGATCCCACGTCAGTGCCTCGTTCCCCGACGGGGGCGACCTCAGCCTTGGCAGTGGCAGAAAAAGCGGCAGGGGAATCTTCCGCTTCCAGGGCCTACTGCTGGTAGATAGCAGGGAAGGGGAGCTTCTTGTTGGGATGCGTGAAGACTCTTCACGCTGCAGCTCCTTCCCAGACATCGGTGAGCCTGGTGATTTGGGCCGGTGGTCTTCACCCAGCACTTTTTTTGTTGGCCTCTCCAGCAGCAGGGAGCAGCATGCGGTTGGGGCAGAGGACAGCACGGCATGGGATGGGGCCTTCACCTCCCTCTTCTCACCTCCTTCCGGGGCTGTCATTTTGCATTGTGCCCCTGTTTTCCCCAGCCCCCGTGTCCTCAGTGGGAGGTGACTGGATGGTACCGGCTTCCTGACGTTGACTCCCTGCTCAGGGCAGAAGGCAGGCGCTGGAGCAGCAGGGTGGTCCCGGTCAGACGTGGCAGCCTCCCAGGAGCACAAAACCAGTGGGTGACAGCCCACCGGGGCCCCACGGCGGGGCGGGCGGCGGGGCCGGTGGGGCCGGCGGCGGTGGCGGAGCCAGGTACGAAATTTGCATAGTAAATTGCCCATGTAGGACCGGTTGTGCGCCAAGCGATCCGAGAACAGAGTGAAACTGGGAGAGCTTCTCCTTAGCTTCACCTCCTCTCAAGGTCTAGCACGCACTGGACACTGGATGGCTCAGCCTGGCGCTTGTGACATGTCCATTGTACTCGTCACAGAGAAAGGGCGGGCGGGGCAGGACGGGGGGGCGCATGCAAGCCCAGCCCCTGGAGAAACCCCGGCCCAAAGGCAAAGGGCGGGGCCCCAGAGCCCGACCCCTTCTGGACTTTCTAGTGGCTGGGACTTCTCGCTGTGGGTGGCAGGTGTTTGGCACCGGATGGACCACCATGCGGAGACTGTTGGGGACTGTGGAAGCCTTCTCCTCCAGAGCTCACCCTGCCTGGGCACCGGCTCTGCAGGCCCCTCAGCCCTGCGTATGTATCGGCCAGCCCTTCCCCCCCAAGGGGCCCAGGGACCAGAGCCTGTTCAGAGCTGAGTGCAGGAGGCACCCAGAGCTTGCCAGGCTGTGGCCCGCCTCCTCCAGGGACCTCCCCAGCTTCTCTGCGAGGCCTGATGACGGGAGCACCTTCTCCAGGGCTGCTCAGCTGCCAGCATCACCATGAGCCAGGTGGCAAAGGTTTCTGAGCAGGGGATGCAGAGCCCTGACCTGCCTGGGTGCTGCAGCCCACGATGTCCCTTCCTGGCAGATAGGTTCTTTCTTCAATTCCTTTTCGCAATTTGGTAAAACAACATTTAAACCTTCGACTGTTCTTCAGGTTATACAGATGGTAGTGGCTTAGCTAGGATTCGAAGCAAGCCTGTGTGATTCCAGAGCTCGTGCTCTGGACTGTGGCGCCTCCTTATCATATATGCTTCATGTGTTACTTTTGTTTGTTTTTCTTGTGGCCCTTATGGTACTTAGCCCTAAGTGCCATACGTGTGATGAACACGTACACTGCCCTGTAGGAGGTCTTCTTTTGTTCAACGCATGAATTGGTCATCCACCACACGGGGTTCTAGTCTCAGAAGATACAGGTCAGGGAGCACCAGCTGTCAGCATAGCAGCGCCCCACATTTCTAATTGAGGCTTGCAGCCCAGATTTTCCCTTTGGTCTAGTGTGAAGGATCCAGATATGTAAAGCTTATATTCTAGACAAATCATGGGCTATCCGGAAAGAAATTCACCAGTAAATTATTCCAGTTTCTCTGGCCTTCCTGGAGTATATCCAGTAAGGCATCTCATTCATGTCTGGCAAGCAAATATATCATTTATTGCAACTTCATCGTGGAGTGATGTATTGGTTTAAAGTACGATCAACACAATTTGGTCATTGTGAGTATGCCAGCTGGGTCCACTGTTTACTACACATATGTAACACTAGCGATTCTTATGCCCAAGAGAGGAGACATACTCTTGGGTGTCTAGGGCAAGGGAAACGTGTTGTTATTCAGGAGCTGGAAGCTTCAGCATGACGGGAAAGAATTGAAAAATCCTGGTCTACACATGACTTTACCTTGTTTGAAACTTGTTTTTTTGGCTTGCTTCATTGGAGTGTTTTCTCTCTCCTGGGGCTGACATTGTGTGTTATGTATCACGCATGTGACATGTAGAAGTTTCAGAACCCAGAGTCATATAGATCAATAAAAATGTATTTATATATTTTAGTTTAAAATCTATTGAAAATAACACTGGGCATAATTCATATATTCCAAAATTAGTTTGACCCTCTGCCCATGAGATTCTTTTTATGATATGTGACAGCTAATTTGGACTTCCATCCCCAATAAACTTTGAGGTTTGAGGACACAAAAGGTTTTGCTCAGACCTAAATTCTGTCTGAAAAAAAGGGCTAAATATTATAAGCCCTTTCTAACCTCTCCAGGAGCAGAAATGATTTACAGCTGTGGCATTGAACCATAGTTCCTTGATCTCATTTGAGAAGAGTTCTGTAAGAAACGATGTCTTGATTTTTGTTTGTTTTGTTTGTTCCCTGTTTTCTTGTCTTACCAACAATCCATTGTAATTCATGAGTTAGTATGGCAGCAGGCTGGGTGTTCCCTGGAGCTCATTAAATGAACTTTTGTTCCTAAAATGATGTTTGTCTCCTTGTTTTCAGCCCCTCTTCTTTCCTCTGCCCTTTACTATAACCAGAGCTCAGCAAAAGCTGACTGGCTTTGTGCAGACCCTACTTAGGGTAGTCTTTTCTTAATGATTTTATTCATGGCTCCTCCATTTCATTGTTGCCTTCTCAAAATGTGTTGAAATCTTTCTGTGGTTGATGACTTCCACAATGTCTTGGCTTTTATTGGTTGCTTAATTTTGGTATTTCTACAGTTTTATTTAAATATGGTTTCAGGAGGAACAGAAAGTAAATGTTTCCTAGTCTGCCATCTTGAGCTGAAAATCCCTGTTGATTTTAGCATCCAGTGTTCCCATGGGAAAACACCCAACCCTGGCATTAATAGATGTAACACTCAAGATTTCAGCTTTTCTTGAGCAATCGCTAAGGATTTAATATGTGGTCATTTCTAATGGGAAAATAATAACTGTCTCATGGAGTTGATTTGAGGATTAAATTAGATAATGAACATGAAAATGCTTTGTAAGGTTTAAAAATCTATAAAAATGTTTTGTGTTATTATTTGATTGTTTCTGTTCTGTTCTGTTCATTCCACAGAATCATCTTGAGAACACATACTGTTTTTTATGTACCTGGTCTATATCTCAATTAGTTTGAAGAATTTCCCAGATACCTGTTAATATGTAGTTCTCCAATTCCAATCTTGCCACGTCCTGTACCACATAGGAATTTGATTTCTCTTTCTTTCTCTGGGTTGTTCAGAACCCAACGAAAGAACAATGGAATGGCATCAAAGAGATCAGGGTTCTTGACCCAGATTTACCATAAAATAATTGTGTCCTCTTGGGAAAATTATAGTTATTCTAGGCCCCTTTCCTTTTCTTTACTTCGACAGAGCTGCACTAGATGACCCCAAATAACATTGCACTCTTTCAGTCGTAGCTTAGATGTGATTGGTTTTCTGAAACAAATGAAGACAATGACACGTGAAACTGTGCAACATCTCTGTAACTATGTTTTCTTAGAGTTGCCTCCATTGTACAGATGATAAGATGGCTGAGCACAGAAGCAGATGTTTTGACCAGAGGTTCCAGAGTAAATGGAGCTAAACCACAAGTTTCCTTCTTTCCTGACGCTCACTTAGCCACAACATAGGCTTCTGAATATTAAGCTGTAAAGCATATTATCAGTATAGTTTAAAAGAAGCTGTTCTTCTAGGATTTCCAATTAATAGCAGGAGGTTTTGAAATCCTTAAAAGATCATCTAATTTTGTGAGATTTACGGCTCTATTTTCCTGTCAAGCAAGTTGTATTAGTGCCAGACAATCATCTGAGCTTCTGGATGCTTCTCTGAACCTCTTGAATCTTTCTTCTTGCTCTCTGAAATTCATTCCAGATAAGCCTTTTTGTAGAGAGTATGTACAGACTTGTCTATTTTCATGTAAGAAAGCAATGCAGTGAGTCAGGATGGGGGTTAAGCCCTCATTCTCAGAGTGGTATTGAGCTCCTGGTGAAATATAATGATCATTTCCTCAGAATAGAAAAGAAGTTATCTCAAGTTTTTAATGCCATTAACTATTTATACATTTATGTATAATACATATATTTATTGTACCTACGAGGTGTGTTCTCTTCGGGAAGTACAAAGCTATTTGAGACATAGGTTGTTCATTTTTTTGTTTTCCCACAAATACTGTGACCCTTTGAGCAGGAAGGTCTATATTTTACTAACATCTAGAACAAGCAGCTAACACGGTATCTAAGATGTAGTCAATAAATATGAAATAGATAAATGAACACATTTTAAAGGAAGGGCCAGGACATGAACAAATAGAAAATTTTCATGTTCAGTCACAGAGCCACAACAGACATAAAAATGATACAGACAACAAGTGCTACGGTCATTCAAAGAAGGCATAGAATAGATACAACGAGGATCTCCTCTATGGCACAGGGAACTCTACTCAATATTTTGTAATAACTTCTAAGGGAAAAGAATCTGAAAACGGAATCACTGTGCTGTACACCTGAAACTGACACGACATTGTAAATCAACTATACTTCAACTAAAAAACAGACAACGACAACAAAAAACCAAAGAGGTCGTAGAAGTTCTTATGAGATTCCATAAGAGAAGAGAAGCCAAATGAGGACAGGAGAGAAGGCTTTTGAATCAGTTCAGAGGAGAAGTCACAGAGGAACTAGTGTTTGACCTGAACTTGAGATTAAGATTAAGATGAATTAATCTTAATTAATTAAGATTGCAACACAGGGATATTACAGATGAAGGTAATCACATAAACTTACTATACTGAAACTTGCAGAGGTTATGAGTGTTGTTCAAGATCCCAACGCAAGTGCATTGTGGAATCAGAATTTTAAGTGAGGCCTAATGAACTAAAAACAAACACAAAAACAAGCCCTTCCTGTGATAACCACGTTGCCTTTGAAGTCTTTTTTTTGGTGGGTTGGTAGAAACTGGTTCCAGTGTTTTGCACAACTGTACAGTGTTTCTTGCAGGAATGACTAGTTCTGTCCCCCCGCGGCCCCCAACCCCCGAGTTGATCCTCAAAGTTTCCTTTAGAATGGACTTGCTAAAACGCAGACATGTAAGTATTCATGACGCCTGTGTCCAATCATTTCTCCTGCCATTGCCTACTTCGCTTCTGGATTATAAGAACAATTCACTGTCTTCATTTATGCTTTTCCCTCCTCCAAGAATTCCTTTCTCCCTATGGGGCACCTGGGACACCCACTTCATTTTTCAAAACTCAATTTACATATTATGTCTTTTGTGCACTCTTCTTTTTAGTGTTGTGATCACACGCTCCTTTTTGCTACCCTTGCACTTCTGCATGCCTGATTGTTGCACTCGCTACACTGTATTGTGACTGTATTTTTTACATATCTCTGTGTTCTCCTAGGCAACATTCCTTGGGGCCAGGGACTACCTTTTTACATCTATTCATGCTGCCTTAGCATGTTACTTGTTGTGAAGTATTTAGTCATAAAAATGAGATTGGAATAAATTAAAAATTGTTATGTACATATTACTTATTATCACTTTACAGATATAACAGGAAAAAATATTAATGTTGGTGCTGAAAGTTCACTTCTAGTAAACGGTGGTGGTACTTGACTCTACTTATAATATTTTCCCCACTATTTTATATCTTTCTACCTGATAGCTCTTCTTTATTTCCATCTATGTTTCTTTATTGCTAAACCAAGAAAAACAGGTATGAGGGTAGGGCTAGGCCATACTTGGCTGGAATAGTAAAGAAATTCTGTGGGGTTTTGGTGAGAAAATCCTGAAGCATACAGGTCTGCATCTTCCCTTTGAGGCATGTGGAGGGGTCTGCTTCTAAAGAGTTTTATTAGCAACTAGTCAAGATGCTTTTGCACAAGGCTCCTGATTAGCTGTTGGTATACTAAGAGTGAATCAGAGTTAGCGTAGTTTCTGATTTCTTTTACATTGTCAATGTGGATGATCATTTTTTACTGCTGGGGGTGGTGGTGGTGGGGAGTGAGGGAATGTTCCTTTCCTGCTCCTGATGGTTCAGTCCCGTCAAGAGAGCTCTTAGGGTCATTTCAGCCCTGCTTCTTTACTGACTCTGCTGCAGGGTGATCAAGTGACTTATATAGAAAGCTTGAAAAGAATTAAGTGAGCATGCTTGCCTTGACTAATTCTGTTCTCTCCCTTGAGAGTGTGAGTGAGTGTCTTCTGTTTCTCTCATTCTGTGTATTACGAGTTAGTAAATCTGCCCAATTCTGGGGTTCCGTTATGTGATCATTGCGTTCAAACTGGATTCTCAAGCCAGGGTTATCAACAGTAACAGGAATATTCGGCCCTCCATCTTTTCTCTTTTATCTTATTTCCTAATTTATTCCAAACCAAATGGAATTAAGGCATTGTACTTGCTGGAAGGTAATGAAAAGACCCTAACATTTGGTGCATTACCTGGGAACACTGAGAAATAAAAAGAAAGGAGCAGGCATTTTGGAGAGGAAAATGTCCATGTGGAAAATATTTTGGTACTGCCAAGGAAGGTAGTCTAGTGCCTTGGTCTTTAATGTATGGTGGGAAGTTGAGACCTTTGACTGTTTGAAAATATTTAGGTTTGTGCAGTAAACTGCTGAAGCCTAGAACAGGTTTAATGCATGCTGTATAAGTGTCCTCCGTGCTTGCTGGGAGACTAATAAACTTGGAGGCTTAACACAATAGAAATTTACTATCTCACAGTTGTAGAGGCCGGAAGTGTGACATCAAGGCGTCAGCAAGGCTGCTCTCCCTACAGATGCTCTAGGGGAGATTCTATCCCTGCCTCTTTCAGCTTCTGCTGGCGGCCAGCTTCCTTGGCTTGAGGCCACATCACTCAGCTTTTGTCTCTGTCTTCACATCACCCCCTTTCTGTGTCTGTATCTTCTCTTTTGTCTGTCTCACATGTCCCTCTGCCCTTCTTGTATAATAAGGACAATTGTCATTCTATTTAGGACCCATCCAGATAATACAGGATGGAAATCCCATCTCAAGATCCTTAATGACATTTGCAAAACCTTTTTTTCAAACGAGGTAACAGTCAAGGATTAGGACATGGATATATACTTGTTGGATGGGGCCACCATCCAACCCACTATACCAGCCGTAAGATACTTTGATTTTGGCTGATGGCTGCAGCTTATGGCGTGGGAGAGGGGCTGTTTCTTTAGAGCCACTTAAGTAAAAGTCTGACATAAAGAAAAGGGGCGTTAGGGAGTTGCAGGTGACTGAGCAATACCTGGAGCGGAATGAATAAGGCACCCACCTGGAGGATCTTTAGTATACAGAGACTTTTACCTGGCACTTGACTTGAGAGTGTGCAGGATTTTACAGGGCAGGAAAGTCTCAGGCAGCCGTCCACCTTGCCTTACTCTTCAGGTAGAGTTTTTCCCAAGCAGGCTTGACTGAGACAAAGACTCAATTGTAAGGAAAACATGTTTTGTAGAACTTGTCGGCATTGACACATATGGTCTACCGTAGGCTCAAGTGACTCCCTTTACATGTGGACCCAAGCTGACACTGGATTTGTCAATTATGTTGGAGAAAGAAGTGTTCTCTTAAAGGCAGCCGCCTTTGGTCTATGCAGTTCCATAGCAGGAGGCAGTGAAAATGGCCATGGCGGCATAGGAATGTCAAATCTACACATCAGAACTGGAGGTGTAATGTCACTCGACAGAAGCCAGAATCAGTTCAGTACTGCAGTGTGAACCACAAAGTCATCAAGGAGGAGGGATAACTCAAGAGTCCACGTGTGACAGATGCTCAGGGCTGTGCACTGCATGGCAAATTCATAGTGACAAATCAATGTCAGGCTAAAAGATTCCTCCTGGTTCGAAGTTGGCAGGTCAGAAATTTCAAATAAATGGCATAGACTAATGGACATCCTAGTGAGGCTAAAACGAAAGAGACTTTATCTTTCTCTCAAATGCCATTGAGTTTCTGCTATGTTCTTTGGTCGAATTCTGTACTGGATTCTGGGAACAAAAATGTGCCTAGTTTCACTCTTCTAGGAGTGGGGGATTGGCTTGCTTTTGAGATTGATTTTTTAATTTTGGGGATAGTGCTGTAAAATCAAATTGTATCTTGGGAACTCTTTAGACTCTTTAAAAGCATGGTTCATGAGGGACTTGATAAACTGATAAAACAGCCAAGGCCCTAAGAGACCCACACCCGTGTCAGTGACAGAAGTCCAAGCTACAGATACTGAAGGAGCCCTCAGTCCCATTCAGGCCATTAAAGCCCTGTCACTGAGAATGAACCAAATGTACATTTGGGAGGATTGTTTATGGACATTTAGGACTTTGGATTTTTAACCCACAGTAACAAGGACACTTGATTTCAAAATTGGGCTTTAATACTTTGGGACCTTAATTCATAAGAGCGTTTAATGTGTGCCCTTTTAATTTCTCTGTGAAGAATTTGATACCGGCAAAGGTGTACTTTCAAATTTGCAACACTTCTATGATTTCTGAATTGTATTACTGGATGCTTTTATGTATTTAACCTTAGTGTGTCATTTAACCTCATCAGCTTTCTGTGGTTAGCTGTGCTGTGGATGGCTGGTCGAACAAAAAGTTGTTTCTGATCATTGGATATGAGTAGCCCTGGAGTTAATTTAAATTAATGCAATTTCTCACCCATATCAGAGACTTCTGGGATGAAACTCTTAAGTCGTCCACCAGCAGTTCCCGGAGGCCACTCAAATGAGTAGCCCCATAAAAGTGTGAGCAGGACTGTCCCGATGAAGGTCTATTCTTTTTCCTGAAGGGGGAGTGATATTCTGTTAATTACAGGTTTAAAGGCATAGTTGAGCGGGTTAAGAGATTGAAAAAAACAGGGAAGCATTAGTGACAATCTCCCTTCTCATTCCTAATGGTACCTCCATGTGAAGGGAATTTGATTAGTATAACTTTTAACTTCCCTGCTCTTATATTCACTGACACTGGTTGGGTGAGGTGACCTACTTGACTGGCAAAGTTAGGAAGAATAACTGGCCATGCTTTGCTAAGCTCTTCTTTCCTTCCTCTTGGGAGTGAGTCTGGTGATAGAGAGACAAAAGTTCTCTGCTCCACTGTGGACATGCCCCTTTCACATGGGTTTGCCTGGAACCAACTTGCTGCAACAAAGTGTGTAAGTCTGGATAATTCTAGAATTCAGTTGACAGACTCACTTGGCTGTCTCATGAAGCCCCTTTTCCCCACATGGGCTCTAACAGTAAAAAGTGACATAATGTGTGGGCTCCAGTGCAAAATGAAACTATAGTGCCTCTTGTTCAAACTGCAAAGAAAAAGTGTTGTTGAAAGTATTTGCACTGGGGTGCATAGTGTCCTTCCCAAATTCATGTTCACCTGGAACCTGTGAATGTGCCCAAGTAAATTCTTTTTTCAGATAGAATCGAGATAAGATGACATCATACTGGATTAGGGTGAGCCCTAAATGGGTTCTATGGGTTGTTCTCTCTTCTCTTTTTCAGCCGAAGTGTTTGGCTAATATTGGGAAGTAACACGAGTAAGAAAGGATATGATAAGATTCCTTGGACATTCTTGTTTCTTAAAAAACAACTGCTTTCTTTCTGTGTTAGAAGTAAGTTCAGATTCAGATGGAAAGTGTGGCCTCCCGGAGCTGTTAACACCTTCACTTAGTCTTGGATGTGACCAGTAGCACAGAATTCTGGTGGAACTCAGTAAGACTCCAAATGGGTACGAAATAAGCATGTCATGGAAAGCACGCCATAAGCAGGGTGAAAACTAGATGGGAATGGGGCAGCAGGAATGGTGGCAGACACACATATTGCACATGTCTCCTCTGCTCATGTGTATATTTTATTGTCCCATAAATTTTACTTACAAAACGTAAGTTCAAAGATAAAATCATTAAGAATTTCAAGACAGCAATAGCAGAGCATGAAAGCAAGCAAGCGTGGGGCCCTTCTGAGCATGGTTCATGCGGGACTTGATCAACTGGTAAAAGAGTCAAGGCTCTGAGATGCCCACACCATGTCAGTGACAGAAGTCCAAGCTAGAGATATTGAAGGAGCCCTCAATGCCACTCAGGCACTGAAAGCCCTGTCAGTGAGAATGAACCAAAATGTGAATTTAGGAGGATAATTCATGGACATTTAGGACTTTTAACCCACCACAGTAACAAGAAAACTTCATTTCAAAAGAAAGTGTGAGGTCTTCAAGTTTGCTTTGGTTATTGAGGGTCCTTTGTGGTTCCATATCAATTTTGGAGCCGCTTCTTCTATTTCTGCAAAAATAGGGGATTGTGACAGGCATTGCATTAAATCTGCAGATAGCTTCGTGTAATATGGACATTTTAACAATAGTTCATGAACATGAGATGTCTTTCCATTTATTTATGTCTTCCTTAATTTCTTTCAGTAACACTGTAGGTTTCAGTGTACAAGTCTTTCATGTCTTTGGTTAAGCTTATTCCTAAGTATTTTATTCTTTTTGATGCTATTGTAAATGGAATTGTTCTCCTAATTTCTTTTTCGGATTGTTCATTGCTAATGTGCAGAAATGCAAGTGATGCGTATATGTTGATTTCATATTCTGCAAACAAACTTTGCTAAGTTGTTTTATTAGTTCTAATAAATTTTTTGTGAAATATTTAGCATTTTCTACATCTTTTTCAATCGTTTCCCTTTCAGCCTAAGTGTATCCTTCAATCTAGGGGACCTTTTGACCTCCATCTTAGGCTTTCATCTTGATTCTCAACTTATTCAGAGTCTTAGTTGGTTAGTGTTCTCCTTATTGTTTGCCACTTTGGAGAATCCAACAACATGTTCTACTCAAGGTGAGACCTCTTTTCTCTTCCACCTCTGAAGCTGAATATCACTTATTACTTACTTCATTCTCTTAGAACTTAGCATTCGAAGTTTCAATGGTGATCTTTCTTAAAGGAGGTCAATATGCTCACTGAATTCAAGACCTCTGGTGAGTTGTGTCAAGTGTGTAGGAATCATATTAACTTGTTGGCTGGTAGCACCCCTGGAAACATTTCTCAAGTGGCGTTTGAGCTTGATATTCAGGTTTATTGGGCACCGCATTAAAGAGTTTACCAGAATAAGTGTAGGCTGGTCTTTCCTAAAGCAGAGTTTATCCAAGGGTGACCTTGTAGCCACCTGCATCAGGCTCATCTCCGTTGAGTCATTGAGTGCCCTCAACCCCCCTAGACTGTAAACTCCTTATAGACAAGAGTTATGTTTTATAGGTCTTGTTCCCCGTCCCTCTACCTAAACATGCCTGGAATAGAAGGTGCCTCTATGAACAGGTGTTGCTTTATTTTAAACTACATTAAGTACATGTATATGTTCATTTACCTGTGGGAAAGGAGGCTACATTCCACAGGATTCAAATATCAAGCCTTTAAAGTTCCTTAAACCCATAGATATATAAATAGTTGCATAACTATCCTCCCTCAATACAACTCTAAGATGATCATATCAAAGTATGGTCATGAATTGTTTTTCATTGCAAACAGATAATAAGCAAAGTGAAAGGAACTTCTTCCACCAAAGTAAAGGCCAAAGTTCAAAAAGTCAAATGAATATGGCATTTGTTACTATTCTAAATAGTAAAGAACACTGACAAGAAATATCACAGTGCTGGTTGCTATTATCATCTTTTCATTTTCCATTCCAGTTGTTGATATTATCTTCATGGGATTTCACTGAAGTTATCAAGGTTTTTGAATAGTCAAATTAAAAAACGAAATCCGGGCTTCCCTGGTGGCGCAGTGGTTGGGAGTCCGCCTGCCAATGCGGGGGGCGCGGGTTCAGGCCCTGGTCTGGGAGGATCCCGCGTGCCGCGGAGCGGCTAGGCCTGTGAGCCACAGTTGCTGGGCCTGCGCGTCTGGAGCCTGTGCTCCGCCGCGAGAGAGGCCGTGATGGTGAGAAGCCCGCACACCGCAGTGAGGAGTGGCCCCCACTTGCCGCAGCTGGAGAGGGCCCTCGCACAGAGACGGGGACCCAGCACAGCCATAAATAAATAAATAAAAATAAATAATTAAAAAAACAAAAAAAACAAAAAAAACCCCACGAAATCCCTTGAAATGCCAATACAAAGAAAAATGAGTCAGAACATGAAAAAGTGTTTTAGACAAGTTGACAACATATATTCTTTGCTCATTTCTCTTTTTGAGACAAGTTCCATCTTATTCACACCCACATGTACAATAGACTGAATAAAATACAACCCCATCACTCGATGGTGATAAAAAAAGGAAAGACAAGCTGGTTCCAGAAAATTCCTCTGTTTATTCCTAGTGTCTTGTTGCATCTGGCACAAAAGAGCATTTTGAAATAGTCTCTAAAGTTTTGTATTGTATTGTATAATAATTTGCTTATTTATCTCAATGTAAATATTAAAAACGCATGAGAAATATTTTAACATTTGGCATTTGACTATTCCTATCTATTTCCTTAATGTTTCCTTTGCCTCGTATGATGATCTTTTGGGATAGACAGCACATACCACTCTCATACTCCCCAGACTCTACAGCCCCATACACATGCAAAATAGCTCGTGCGGATGTGTTAACATACACTTGGTTGAGGCAGGAAGGCTGTAGGATACATAGTTCTTACACCTCAACCTTTTAAGTGTTTTTGGAAAGTAACCCTAGTTTGAGTGCAAGATCCATCGATTTATCAAATACATTTCAGGTATGCCTAGGTATGTCCAGTCAAATGGTAAAGCTATATTACTGGGAGACTATTTACATGAGCAAGTGAAAAGACATCAGTGAAAGAATGTATTATAACCAAGAGTCAGATATAATACGTCAGTCAAATAGAATGTAGATCCCAGAAACATATGCACACATATAAGGACAACTGATTTTTCAACAGAGCTGCAAAGCCAATTTTGAGGAGAAAGGATAGTCTTCTTGACAAATGTTGCTGGAAGCATATAGCACATGGATATTGTGCATAGATAGCCATATGCCAAAGTATGGCCTTTGATCCCTACTTCACATCATATAAAGAATTAGCTAAATGTAGATCAAAACATAAATCTCTAAAACTTGGACAAAATCTTTTTGACCTTGGGTTAAGCAAAGATTTCCTAGAGATGACACCAAAAACAAGATCCATAAACGAAAAAAAGTGATAAATTGGGTTTCATCTTTGGAAGCCATTATTAATAAAAGAAAAGCCACAGGTTGGAAGAAAATATTTACAAATTATATACCTGAAAAGACTTGTGTCTCTAACACGTATAGAACTCTCAAAACTCAGAAATCAGAAAAATTTTTTAAAATTAACAATATGGGTAAAAATATTTAAAAAGAGATCCTGCCAAGGAGGTGTACGGATGCAAATAAGCACATGAAGTTGCCCTACATAATGAATTATTATCTAAATGAAAATGAAAGCCCCTGGAGATGCCACTACACACCTACTGAATGGCTAAAATTAGAAAAGTCCAAGCACACCAAGTATTGGTGAGGCAGTGTAGGAACTGGAAGTCTTTTGCACTGCTAGTGGGAAGGGAAATGGTACAGTCACTTCAGTCAACAGTTTGGCTGTTTCTTTATAAGTTGCACATACACCTACCGTATGATCCAGCCTTTCTGCACCTAGATATTTATGCAAGAAAAATGAAAGCATATGTTCATACAAAGACTTGTACGTGGATCATCATAGCATGTTTATTTTTAATAGACAGAATTGTAACAACCTCGAGCACCCATCAACAGGCGAATGAATAAACATACTGTGGTATATTCATACAGTGAAACACTACTCAGCAAAACAAAGTGATCAACTATTGATACCCACAAAAATATGAGTTACTCTCAAAATAATTACATTGAGTGAAAGAAGCCAGATAAAAGAGTCCTCACTGTGTGAATCCATTTATATAAATTTCTAGAAAACTGCAAACACATCTCTAACGATAGAAAGAATATCAGTGGTCACTTGGGGATGTGGAGGGGTGGAATGTGAGGGAAAATAAGGGGCTTTATGAATGAGGCTTAAACACTTGCAAGTGATGGATATGTTCCTTTTCTTGATTGTGTTGGCAGTTCCATGGGTATATGCATATTTCAGAACTTAAATTGTGTTAAGTATGTGCAGTGTACTGTGTGTCTGTTCTGTTTAACAGAGCCATTACAAAAAGGCTAAGAACAGACGTTTGTCTCAACAAATAAATGTAGCAAAGAACAGAAAAGTCAAGTACAGTATGATCTCTGTCAGTTGAATTTTCCTATAGTTGAGTTCCCTCAAAAAATATATCCCAGTTCTTAAAAGAGGTGGGACTCTTAATAAAAGGTAAAAAAAACCGGCAAAGCCATCAGCAGGGTGAGCTCCAGCTACTTTTCAATTGTGAGACACGAGGTGCACGGTGCGGACATGCTAGGATGTTTGTTCTTCCTGCCCAATAATTTAGAGAGGATATTAAACACCCCCGTTAAATGCCTGCAAGTGATGGCCAGAGTGGAGTTTGGAGAATGATGGCTGTGATCTTTAATATGGTTGTGCCTTTGTAAAGAGGCTCACTCAGAATTTCCAGGGTAATTTTGGAGTCAACTTTTTTTTCTTTTTTGGATGATATATATGTCTAACTCACCTCAAGAATATATCCACGCAGACTTCAAGTTAGGGACCAGCTGGTGTAAATTTGTGTGGTTATCTCCTGACCTAACCTTTTAGCTTCTCTTTGTTCCTTGATGGTAGTTAAGCTTCATCTTGCCTCAGGGCCTTTGTATTTGCTCTTCCCATGTTTTGGAAATATTATTTCCAGAAAAATTGTCCATAAATGATTCCTTTCTATTCTTTGGCACTCATCTCTTAAGGATATTTTTTCCTTGATTGTCCTACTAGCCTAACTCAGTCCCAATTTATCAGATTACCTTACTTCTTCCACAGAATAATAATCAAAACAAATATTATCTTTGGTGTCTGTTTGTATTTAGGTGAACTTCTTCCCAAAGAACTCAAGCCCCACAGTGACAGAGGTTGTTACCTTTCTTATCCCTTATTCTGTGTCTTAGAACTGTGTCTGGCATGTAGTAATCACTCGACGCCTGTTGACTGTGTAAAGAATATGTGAGTAGATGAACAGATTTCGAGTTATTTGAGGTTGCTCTTAATGATGGCTGGTGTTGGTGATTAAATTAAAATTGTAGGTTTTAGAGTTGGAAGTGATCTTGCTGAGTCTCACAGCTACGGCAAAACTCTCCCTACTGTAGCATCCCTGACAGATGATCAAGTCTGAGCTTGAATAACTGTATATGAAAGACCCTAGCCAGGGCAACCTCCTAGCTTTCTTCAAGCAGATCACAACCTTCCATGGGAGTTTGCTCCCTATTATTCAGCTGTAATTAGGAGAAAACGGTTTGATTTACCCAGAATCATCTTCTCTCAGTCTCCTTGTTCTAGTTCCTAGAGAATAGACAGGACAGAGTTTCCTCTAAATTACATCCTTTGGGTTTGCATTCCTGCTTGTAACAAAAGAAGCACCGTGCTATGGCAAAATTCCCCTTGATTGTCTGCCACTTGTTGCTACGTTGCTTGTTAGTGTTTAGAAATAATTTGTCTTAATGTTCCACATTATAATTGATGGAGTACAGAAATAAAAGAGATCTCGGGGTTATGTCAGAAGCAATCAGACAGATATTTTAACTTACGCTTTTAATGTATTTAATGCTGACACTGTGAGGAATTGAGCAGTATAGTCACCGCGTTATTGCCATTGCTGAAAAAATGTATTTATGGTGAAATTTATGGTAACTTTGAAAGCATTAGCTGATAGGGGAATTGTCAGCTACATCTTAGAGCTCTGAGCATTTCTCAGAAATTTGTGATACGAAACACCTCTGCCTTGTATTTCTGTTATGTTCAGCTACTTCACAGAAAGCATTCTTCATATTCCTGAAATAATGATGGGCTTAGTTGAGATTCCTTTGGGTCCTAAGGGAACAACATGTGTGCATAATAGTGTCGAGTTACACAGAGCCTGGATGTTTGGCTCCAGACTGAAAGCCCCATGGAGTCGTTTTTTCACATCTGGTCACCAATGTGTATGACTGGGAGAAAACCAAAGTTCTGGTTTGTTCCATCAAGGGGAGCCACACTCCTTTTACTTTTGCTGTGACAAACAAGTAAAGAGGTGTAAACATCTGAAAAGAGCCTCTTAGGGTTTGGTAGAACGCTTAAGTGGGATGTAGAGAATATACAACAAAAAGGAAAGCAAGTGAGTACTGCTGGCAAAGTTTTTCAAGGACAGCTAACAAAATAATAATAGTAGTAACAACAATAGTAAGATTGATTTTAAAAGACTTAAGAGTGGCATGGATTCCTAAGCACTCTACCTGTATTAACTCCACACCACAGCTCTGTAAAATGGGTGAGGTTATTAAGAGGAGGTTGTTTTTCAAAGAGGAGGTGAAACACAAAGAAGTAACACTCCTGAAGTCCCACCACTAATAAGTGGTGGAGCTGGGGAAAAAAGATCCAGGCACATTAACTTCAGAGTTAGTGCTCTTAACCAGTAGGTTATGTCCCACAGGTAATATTTGCACATTTTGAAATCACTTTACAAATACTATTTTTACCCCTAAAGTACACAGGGAATACCCAGGGAAATTGGCCTTATAATTATTTTTATCTCTTTGCCACTAATCTGTTAACTTTTGGCAGTTCAGCATGCTTCCCCAACTTCTTAAAAATTTAGCCTACAATCCAAAACAATAAGAGCTAGTGAAAATAAATGTCTTGTAAATCCAGGTCAAGAGAGCAACTAAAAACTAAGGCCCCCAAGGATGTAAAAGAGAAAGCAAAAGAAAAGAAGAGACAAGAAGCCCAAACCTTATGATTAAGCTCCACGTTGTTAGGTAAAGGGGCATTTAATTAATGCTTCTTTAATACCTTGTGCACAGAGGCATGGCTCTACAGAAGCCAAGGAGTCTCCCTTTCATCACGGATTCATGGTATGCTTCTGGCAGGGTCACTTCCTTCTTTGAGCCTCAGAGCTTTTCATCAAGACAGTGAGGGAATTGGAACAAGGTTAGCTCTCACAAGCCAGCTCTCATGTTCTCTCAGGTTACCTATGAGTCTAGGTAAGTGCCGAATGTCTTTAACATGACAGATTATATTTTTTCTTAACCATTTCTCTTCTCCTGATTTTTACGTAATTTCTAATACATAGTAGAATAGTAGAAAAGAAAAAATACCACACTGAAAAGTAACTGATACGCTAACTTTCCATTCTCATTTCACTGCCAATTCAGCCAAAAGCCTTCTGTAGAATTCTGATGCAGACCATGAAAACACACTGTAAGTGTTCCAAAGTCTTTTCCATATTTGGTAGTCCTGTGATTTCCATTGGCAGAACTATCTTGGACTGTCATCTGAAAATCTATCAAAAAGAAGTTAAGTAATAGGAATTCATATCAATAATATTGGAGAAAGAAATCCTTGAACTTATCTTACTGTGTGAACCTTCATCCATGTGCAAAATCAACAAGAAATGTTCAACTTTAAAGGCAACATATTCCCATGAATAGAAGGGAGAACATAACACAAATAATATACAATGCTAACATTATGTACATACACATATATACAAGTGGTCTTGAAATATATTCCCAGATATTAATTGGATTAAAGTTTGGGGCAATAAAGCATTTCTTCTCATAGAGAACATTATTCTTTAAGGCACATACAGACACACATATCTGCCCTGCTGGCCTCTCACAGTTTCAGTTGATTCCAGTCATGTCCCCAGTTCATTTCCCCATATATTTATTCTCGGATTAGTGATTTTTGAACCGGTGTTCATCTCTTTAGAAATACCTGTGCCATGACCGCAGAGTACTCAGATTTCTTTTTGGCATTTGGTGGCATATGATGGGGAAAGTGATGAGTTGTATGACAGGAGAAGTAAAAGGTGAACCTTAGAGTAAGTAAGACTTTATGCATAGGTCTTAGTCCCAAAAGGAAAAGAGAAGGATAGCAGCGAAAGTCATTGGAATAAAGGATCTCTCAGATGAATCAGCATTAGGATAATTCATTGGTTACCGACTGTCCAGTCGTTTTAGGTTATAAAGTATTCCTGAGTGACTGCATCACTTTATGAAAGGATCTACCTAACTATAGCTTTCTTTTGCTGGAATTAGTTTATATGGCAATAATATGCATAGAGAATGGCAATTGTGAATTCCTGTCTTCCCCAAATTGAAGACACTCGTTAAGGTACAAGTTTCCCCAAGACTGCAAATGATTTATCCGTACTATACTGACTGAAACTGTGTCTTACCATTCTTGTTTGTTAAAGGAGATAACAAGGCTAACTTTGAGTAGAGTAATAGCAAGATACTTAGAAAATACTTTCAGGTTAAGTTTTGTATACAAAGTTCAGTGTTTACCCACCAAAAGCAAGTCAGCTCATTTAGTATTGCAGGAAATGCCTTCATACTTTTTCATTGCCACTAAAGGAATTTAAAACACCTGTTGGATATATTCCCTCCTAGAATGCCATTTGTACACTTATTCCTAATAGGACCTGTTATTTTAAATGCAAACTCATATTAGAAGGCTCAGAATTGATACTCAGTATTTTTAGTGATCACATGGTTTAGGGTCCTCAGATTTGGGCTCAGACTTGCATTTCAAGCATTGCAAACTGAGCTTGTTAAATGATTTCCTTGCAACCAGGAAAAATTGTTTATCTGAATCTAAAGTCCAATTAAAGAAATGTGATAGTGGTGATAGTGGTTGATGAAGCAGACTAGCATAGCAGCTAGGGCAATTATGCACAAGTTACATTTAACCTCTCTGTGCCTCAGTGTCTTCCTCTGAAACTGAGTTTCTTCATCAGTGGTGATAAATACTGGTACCAATCTGACAGAGTTATTGTAAGAAATGAAGGAGTTCACAAATTTCCTAAAGGCTTAATGTTTGGCTTGTCATTACTAAATGCTGGTAATTATTAGTAAAACAATATCCCTCTATTATTTATTATATCAAAATAATAATGATAAGGGCCTGTTATTTTAGTAGTTCTATTTTTTGGTCATATAGTTTAGACTAACTCATATTGTTTAAATGTGAAACCAAGAAGAAAAACAGTTTTGTTTTGTTTTTTTAACCTGGTCAAGGAACCCAAATCACCTAATTCAGAAATGTTTCTAACTTGGCATCTGCTTTGAATCTGTCACAGCCAGAGAAAGTTTATTGTCTCAGAAAGTGACAGCCTTGTATTTGTGTAGCATAAAAAAGAAGATACATGCTAGATAAGATATAGACCCCTTATCATAGTCATGCCACATAGAGTGCAAAACTATTCCTGCTGGGTTCGAACATTGTGATCCAGAGCCTGCCATTGCCTATTATCAGGAGCAGGAAAGCGTAAGAACCGTATGTGTTTGCCCTTAAGTTGGTCTACAACACAGATACTGTCAATCAGCCTCTGATAGTACCCTCCCCGTGGACAAACTTCTGTGCTCTTTTGAGCATGATCAAATGGAGTCTACCATCAGTGTGGTAGGAATTCACTTGGCTTCAAGTGTGTCCACGTTGAAGGGTGAAATTAACAAATACTAACCAAATTTGTGGCTGTCCAAACTAGGAAAATAGTTAAAGAATCAGGACGTGAAGAATCAGGCAAATACTCATTTGGCGTCAACCCAATAAAAAAGCTTCTTGATGAGAAAAAAGTTGCCAAAGATGAAAGCCCAAAATAGTGCTACTTTAGCCTAACCACAGTGTCAAAGCAAATAACACACAAACGCAAAAGGAAGCCCTCTTCACACTAATGCCCCGAAGTCCTTTATGGGTCTTCAAATTGAGCAGATTAGGTAGGTTGTCCTTTACGGACTGGGTCCACCTAACAAGACTGCTTACTAACAGAATATCTCTGTTTTGTCATTTAATAGACATCCCAAACTTAATATACCTTGCAATCAAATACACACATAGTCACTCATGCTTTTCCTGTAGACTTTCCAAAACAGAAACGGGCAGCTCCATTCTTCCTGGTGCTCAGTTACAAAATGTGATTCATCTTTGACTTTTTCCTTTCTCTCTACTGTCACATCCAATACAGAAGCAAAATGTGTCGGCCCTATCTTTGAGATAGAACCAGAATTTGACAGTTTCTCGATTTTTCCACTATTACCACTCAGGATTAAGATTTCGTTGTCTGTCATCTTAATTATTATCCCTCTGAAATGTGTCCTTAACACAGTGGCCGGAGAACCCTTTGAGAATCTAAGTCAGAAGAATTATGTGACTTCAGTGTCTTCCCCTTCATCATAGTTGAAGCTGAAGTTCTTAAAATGCTGGAAAGTTGCTACATGATTACCCTCCACATTATATATTTGATCTCATCTCCTCTACCTCTACTCCTTGCTCACTCTTTTCCAAACACCTTATACTCTTTAGTCCTTGATGTTCAACAAGTATAGTAGGCAGACATTTTCACTTGCTATTCCCTTTACCTGAATTGCTGTTCTCTTTACTATCTACAGTACTCATCCACTCACTTTTTTAGGTCTTTTCTCAAATATCACCATCTCCATTATGAGGCCTTGCTTGGATTCCCTGTAATAACCTGCAGCCCCACTAATACATACTACCTCCTTAGAAGCCTCCCTTCTGCTGTAGAATCTGTTGAATGAATGAATGGAGTGAGCTATGTCTAATTTCCAAAAAAATAAACAACAGCCGTAAACACTTGTTGAGAGATGCGTTCAGGGTATAAAGAATAAAAGAAGTGTAAATTCAGGCCTTACCATTCACCATCCATTCCCTCAGGGTTCTGCTATGGTGTATCTTTGAATAAAAAGCACAATTTGATAAGACTAATTAATAGCTTAAATTCGTTAGACTCCCAAACCTTTTATAGTAGAAATGTGATAAAAATTGTGTCAGAGATTCTCAACAAAATGTTAGCAAATTGAAGCCACAAAAGTATAAAAACAATTATATACCATGACCAAACGGGATTTGTGTCAGGTATGTAAGGCTGGTTCAACATTTGAAAATTAATTAATATAATCCATCCAAGACAAAAAAAGGAAAAAAAAAAACATGTAAATACATGCAGAAGAAGCATTTGACAAAATCCAGTGTGTACTCATGAGAAAAACTCTCAGTAAACTAGGAATAGAGAGGGACTTTCTTAACTTGATAAATACGATCTACAAAAAAACCAATAGCTAACATACTTACTGGAGAGAAACTCAATGCTTTCCCACTAAGATTAAGCACAAGGCAAGAATGTCCTCCTTTATTATAACTTTTCAGTATTGTGCTGCAAGTCCTTGCTAATGCAATAAGGCAAGAAAAGGAAATAAACGGTGTACAGATTGAGAAGGAAGACATAAAGCTGTCTTTGTTCACAGGTGACATGATCATCTATGTAGAAAATCTTAAAGAGTTGACCCAAAACTCCTGTAACTAATAAGTGATTATAGCAAGGTTGCAGGATCCAAGGTTAATATACAAAAGGCAATTGCTTTCCTATATACCAATAATAAGCAAGTGGAATAGGTTTTAAAAAACCCCACACTATTTACAATAGCACTGCCAAAAATGTAATACTTCAGTATAAATCTAGTAAAATAAGTACAACCTCTATAGGAGGAAAACTACAAAACCATGATGAATGAAGTCAAAGAATAACTAAATAAATGGAGAGATATTGCATGTTCATGAATAGGAAGACTCAGTATTATCAAGATGTCAGTTCTTTCCGACTTAATCTATAGAAATTCAGTGCGATCCCAATCAAAATCTCAGCAAGTTATTTTATGGATATTGGCAAACTGATTCTAAAGTCCATATGAAGAGGCAAGAGACCCAGAATAGCTATCACCTCATTGAAGAAGGACAAAGTTGAAGGGATGACACTACCCAGCTTGAGGACTTATTATGAAGGTGCAGTAATCAAGACAGAGTGGTATTGGTGAAAGAACAAATAGATCAATGGAACAGAATAAAGAGCCCCAAAATAGACCCACATAAATACAGTCAACTGATCTTTGGCAAAAGAACAAAGGCAATACAATGGAGCAAAGATAGTCTTTTCATCAAATAGTGCTGAAACAACTGGATGTCCATAGTAAAAAAAAAAAAAAATCTAGACACAGACTTTATATCCTTCATAAAAATTAACTCAAAATGAACCACAGACCTAAGTGTAAAACACAAAACTGTAAAACTCCCAGAAGATAACATAGGAGAAAACCTAGATGACCTTGGGTATGGCAATGAATTTTAAAATATAACACCAAAGGCACAATCCATGAAAGAAAGAATTGATAAGCTAGACTTCATTAAAATAGAAAATTTCTGCTCTGTGAAAATCACTATCAAGATAATGAAAAGACAAGCCACAGAGTGGGAGAAAACATTTGTAAAACACGCATCTTGTTAGGGTAAAGTGGCAACTTGCAAGCTTCTTACATGTGCAACTGGTGTAATTTATTTTGGTATGTAGTGTGAGGTACAGACTTTAGTTTTCAATGGGTGCGTAGTTTTCTAGGCATCAATTTTAAAGATTATAACTTGACTTTATCACAATCAAACTTCCCAGACATACTTAGAACTATTTGTGGATATTCTTTTCTGTTTAATTTGTATATGTGTTCATTCATGTAGTAATGCTACAATGTTTGAGTTGTAGTGGCTTTATAGTTAAGTTATATAGCTGCCTGCTAATTAACAGATACTCAACTTCTAATAAAGTTTATTACTTGTACCTGAATGCCTACAGATTATGTTCTTCATTCAGACTCTTTACTATTCACTCAATATAAATTCAGAGCTGATATACATTAAAAACTGAACTAAGGTGGCTAACATTTTTTAGTTTTCATCTATATTCCTAGATTTAAAATATGAGAAAGTAATAGAATGCAACATTTTTAAAAACCTCTAATGACTCACATTTTCTATCTCTAATTAAAACAGAATACCCTGTGGAATATCTTTGCATCATTTACCCAGTTTCATTAATTCTGGCTGCTGAAGTTAATTTAAATTCACTCTGGTAAAATGAGAGCTCAGTATAAGCTTTTAGCATGCTCAGTGAGACTTACAAATAGTCATCTGCTAGGTGGTAAACAGTAAACAGTCTTGTTTATTGCAAATAATCTTAGCCAATAAATGTTATTTATGCTCCATTTAAGAATAAAGATATTGAGTTACAGAAAGACAGAGAAGATGAAAAGGCAGAGGGCTATGTACCAGATGAAGGAACAAGAAAAAACCCCAGAAAAACAACTAAATGAAGTGGAGATAGGCAACCTTCCAGAAAAAGAATTCAGAATAATGATAGTGAAGATGATCCAGGACCTCGGAATAAGAATGGAGGCAAAGATTGAGAAGATGCAAGAAATGATTAACAAAGACCTAGAAGAATTAAAGAACAAACAAACAGAGATGACCAATACAATAACTGAAATGAAAACTACACTAGGAGGAATCAATAGCAGAATAACTGAGGCAGAAGAACGGATAAGTGACCTGGAAGACAGAATGGTGGAATTCACTGCTGCGGAACAGACTAAAGAAAAAAGAATGAAAAGAAATGAAGACAGCCTAAGAGACCTCTGGGACAACATTAAACGCAACAACATTCGCATTATAGGGGTCCCAGAAGGAGAAGAGAGAGAGAAAGGACCAGAGAAAATATTTGAAGAGATTATAGCCGAAAACTTCCCTAACATGGGAAAGGAAATAGCCACCCAAGTCCAGGAAGCGCAGAGAGTCCCATACAGAATAAACCCAAGGAGAAACACGCCGAGACACATAGTAATCAAAGTGGCAAAAATTAAAGACAAAGAAAAATTACTGAAAGCAGCAAGGGAAAAACGACAAATAACATACAAGGGAACTCCCATAAGGTTAACAGCTGATTTCTCAGCAGAAACTCTGCAAGCCAGAAGGGAGTGGCATGATATACTTAAAGTGATGAAAGGGAAGAACCTACAACCAAGATTACTCTACCCAGCAAGGATCTCATTTAGATTTGATGGAGAAATCAAAAGCTTTACAGACAAGCAAAAGCTAAGAGAATTCAGCACCACCAAACCAGCTCTACAACAAATGCTAAAGGAACTTCTCTAAGTGGGAAACACAAGAGAAGAAAAGGACCTACAAAAACAAACCCAAAACAATTAAGAAAATGGTCATAGGAACATACATATCGATAATTACCTTAAACGTGAATGGATTAAATGCCCCAACCAAAAGACATAGACTGGCTGAATGGATACAAAAACAAGACCCATATATATGCTGTCTACAAGAGACCCACTTCAGACCTAGGGACACATACAGACTGAAAGTGAGGGGATGGAAAAAGATATTCCATGCAAATGGAAATCAAAAGAAAGCTGGAGTAGCTATACTCATATCAGATAAAATAGACTTTAAAATAAAGAATGTTACAAGAGACAAGGAAGGACACTACATAATGATCCAGGGATCAATCCAAGAAGAAGATATAACAATTCTAAATATATATGCACCCAACATAGGAGCACCTCAATACATAAGGCAACTGCTAACAGCTATAAAAGAGGAAATCGACAGTAACACAATAATAGTGGGGGACTTGAACACCTCACTTACACCAATGGACAGATCATCCAAAATGAAAATAAATAAGGAAACAGAAGCTTTAAATGACACAATAGACCAGATAGATTTAATTGATATATATAGGACATTCCATCCAAAAACGGCAGATTACACGTTCTTCTCAAGTGCGCACGGAACATTCTCCAGGATAGATCACATCTTGGGTCACAGATCAAGCCTCAGTAAATTTAAGAAAATTGAAATCATATCAAGCATCTTTTCTGACCACAACGCTATGAGATTAGAAATGAATTACAGGGAAAAAAACGTAAAACAGACAAACACATGGAGGCTAAACAATACGTTACTAAATAACCAAGAGATCACTGAAGAAATCAAACAGGAAATAAAAAAATACCTAGAGACAAATGACAATGAAAACACGACGACCCAAAACCTATGGGATGCAGCAAAAGCGGTTCTAAGAGGGAAGTTTATAGCTATACAAGCCTACCTAAAGAAACAAGAAAAATCTCAAGTAAACAATCTAACCTTACACCTAAAGAAACTAGAGAAAGAAGAACAAACAAAACCCAAAGTTAGCAGAAGGAAAGAAATCATAAAGATCAGAGCAGAAATAAATGAAATAGAAACAAAGAAAACAATAGCAAAGATCAATAAAACTAAAAGTTGGTTCTTTGAGAAGATAAACAAAATTGATAAGCCATTAGCCAGACTCATCAAGAAAAAGAGGGAGAGGACTCAAATCAATAAAATCAGAAATGAAAAAGGAGAAGTTACAACAGACACCGCAGAAATACAAAACATCCTAAGAGACTACTACAAGCAACTTTATGCCAATAAAATGGACAACCTGGAAGAAATGGACAAATTCTTAGAAAGGTATAACCTTCCAAGACTGAATCAGGAAGAAACAGAAAATATGAACAGACCAATCACAAGTAATGAAATTGAAACTGTGATTAAAAATCTTCCAACAAACAAAAGTCCAGGACCAGATGGTTTCACAGGTGAATTCTATCAAACATTTAGAGAAGAGCTAACACCCATCCTTCTCAAACTCTTCCAAAAAATTGCAGAGGAAGGAACACTCCCAAACTCATTCTATGAGGCCACCATCACCCTGATACCAAAACCAGACAAAGACACTACAAAAAAAGAAAATTACAGACCAATATCACTGATGAATATAGATGCAAAAATCCTCAACAAAATACTAGCAAACAGAATCTAACAACACATTAAAAGGATCATACACCACGATCAAGTGGGATTTATCCCAGGGATGCAAGGATTCTTCAATATACACAAATCAATCAATGTGATACACCATATTAACAAATTGAAGAATAAAAACCATATGATCATCTCAATAGATGCAGAAACAGCTTTTGACAAAATTCAACACCCATTTCTGATAAAAACTCTCCAGAAAGTGGGCATAGAGGGAACCTACCTCAACATAATAAAGGCCATATATGACAAACCCACAGCAAACATCATTCTCAATGGTGAAAAACTGAAAGCATTTCCTCTAAGATCAGGAACGAGACAAGGATGCCCACTCTCTCCACTTTTATTCAACATAGTTATGGAAGTCCTAGCCACGGCAATCAGAGAAGAAAAAGAAATAAAAGGAATACAAATTGGAAAAGAAGAAGTAAAACTGTCACTGTTTGCGGATGACATGATACTATACATAGAGAATCCTAAAACTGCCACCAGAAAACTGCTAGAGCTAATTAATGAATATGGTAAAGTTGCAGGTTATAAAATTAATGCACAGAAATCTCTTTCATTCCTATGCACTAATGATGAAAAATCTGAAAGAGAAATTATGGAAACACTCCCATTTACCATTGCAACAAAAAGAATAAAATATCTAGGAATAAACCTACCTAGGGAGACAAAAGACCTGTATGCAGAAAACTATAAGACACTGATGAAAGAAATTAAAGATGATACCAACAGATGGAGAGATATACCATGTTCTTGGATTGGAAGAATCAACATTGTGAAAATGAGTATACTACCCAAAGCAATCTACAGATTCAATGCAATCCCTATCAAATTACCAATGGCATTTTTTACGGAGCTAGAACAAATCATCTTAAAATTTGTATGGAGACACAAAAGACCCCGAATAGCCAAAGCAGTCTTGAGGCAAAAAAATGGAGCTGGAGGAATCAGACTCCCTGACTTCAGAATATACTACAAAGCTACAGTAATCAAGACAATATGGTACTGGCACAAAAACAGAAACATAGATCAATGGAACAAGATAGAAAGCCCAGAGATTAACCCACGCACCTATGGTCAACTAATCTATGACAAAGGAGGCAAAGATATACAATGGAGAAAAGACAGTCTCTTCAATAAGTGGTGCTGGGAAAACTGGACAGCTACATGTAAAAGAATAAAATTAGAATACTCCCTAACACCATACACAAAAATAAACTCAAAATGGATTCGAGACCTAAATATAAGACTGGACACTATAAAACTCTTAGAGGAAAACATAGGAAGAACACTCTTTGACATAAATCACAGCAAGATCTTTTTTGATCCACCTCCTAGAGTAATGGAAATAAAAACAAAAATAAACAAGTGGGACCTAATGAAACTTCAGAGCTTTTGCACAGCAAAGGAAACCATAAACAAGACGAAAAGACAACCCTCAGAATGGGAGAAAATATTTGCAAATGAATCAACGGACAAAGGATTAATCTCCAAAATATATAAACAGCTCATTCAGCTCAATATCAAAGAAACAAACACCCCAATCCAAAAATGGGCAGAAGACCTACATAGACATTTCTCCAAAGAAGACATACAGACGGCCACGAAGCACATGAAAAGATGCTCAACATCACTAATTATTAGAGAAATGCAAATCAAAACTACAATGAGGTATCACCTCACTCCTGTTAGAATGGGCATCATCAGAAAATCTACAAACAACAAATGCTGGAGAGGGTGTGGAGAAAAGGGAACCCTCTTGCACTGTTGGTGGGAATGTAAATTGATACAGCCACTATGGAGAACAATATGGAGGTTCCTTAAAAAACTAAAAATCGAATTACCATATGACCCAGCAATCCCACTACTGGGCATATACCCAGAGAAAACCGTAATTCAAAAAGACACATGCACCCGAATGTTCATTGCAGCACCATTTACAATAGCCAGGTCATGGAAGCAACCTAAATGCCCATCAACAGACGAATGGATAAAGAAGATGTGGTACATATATACAATGGAATATTACTCAGCCATAAAAAGGAACGAAATTGAGTCATTTGTTGAGACGTGGATGGATCTAGAGACTGTCATACAGAGTGAAGTAAGTCAGAAAGAGAAAAACAAATATCGTATATTAATGCATGTATGTGGAACCTAGAAAAATGGTACAGATGAGCCAGTTTGCAGGGCAGAAGTTGAGACACAGATGTAGAGAATGGACATATGGACACCAAGGGGGGAGAACTGCGGTGAGGTGGGGATGGTGGTGTGCTGAATTGGGCGATTGGGATTGACATGTATACACTGATATGTATAAAACTGATGCCTAATAAGAACCTGCAGTATAAAAAAACAAACAAAACAACTAATACTAAACTTTCATTGGGTTATTTGTATGGAAATATGTTAATATAAATGTTTCAGACATTACATGAAATTTCTAAAAATCTTATATTTGTATTTGTATGGAAATACGTTAATATAAATGTTTCAGACATTACATGAAATTTCTAAAAATCTTATATTTGTATATGTATGGAAATATGTTATATAAATGTTTCAGACATTACAGGAAACTTCTAAAAAAAAAAAAAAGAATAAAGATATTAATCTGAGATCACAAAACGATCTTTTTGTTAAAGCTAAAAGCAATTCTGCTTTAATTAGTTGCAAATGCAAATATTACCCAACTTCTTTCTCCTTCTTTGATAGTTGTATAGAAATAAAACTAAATATAAGAATGTAAGCCAAACCCACTACAAATGAAACTGCACTACAGGCCCAGTATCTTCAGTGATTTCTAGATGATTTCTATGCTCAAACCTTCATTCTATCCTCTTTTCCTAAACAGAATTTTTTTTTTTGGTTTTGAGTAACTTTTATTACACAAGGGATTCATATTCTTTATGGAGAAATCATGTAATCAAATAATCCAAAAATAGATTAAAAAGCAGCCATAATTCCACCTCTCAGATATATTATCACTGTATCTATTTTATAGTATAGCTTTCATATATATATTTTTAACATCTTTATTGGAGTATAATTGCTTTACAATGTTGTGTTAGTCTCTGCTGTATAACAGTGCCTCAGCTGTACATATATATATATCCCCATATCCCCTCCTTTTTGCGTCTCCCTCCCACCCTCCCTATCCCACCCCTCTAGGTGGTCACAAAGCCCCGAGCTGATCTCCCTGTGCTATTTGGCTGCTTCCCACTAGCTATCTATTTTACATTTGGTAGTGTATATATGTCCATGCCACTCTCTCACTTCGTCCCAGCTTACCCTTCCCCCTCCCCATGTCCTCAAGTCCATTCTCTACGTCTGCGTCTTTATTCCTGTCCGGCCCCTAGGTTCTTCAGAACCTTTTTTTTTTTTAAGATTCCATATATATGTGTAAGCATATGGTATTTGTTTTTCTCTTTCTGACTTACTTCACTCTGTATGACAGACTTTAGGTCCATCCACCTCACTACAAATAACTCAATTTCGTTTCTTTTTATGGCTGAGTAATATTCCATTGTATATATGTGCCACATCTCCTTTATCCATTCATCTGTCGATGGACACTTATGTTACTTCCATGTTCTGGCTATTGTAAATAGAGCTGCAATGAACATTGTGGTACATGACTCTTTTTGAATTATGGTTTTCTCAGGGTATATGCCCAGTAGTGGGATTGCTGGGTTGTATGGTAGCTCTATTTTTAGATTTTTAAGGAACCTCCATACTGTTCTCCATAGTGGCTGTATCAATTTACATTCCCACCAACAGTGCAAGGGGGTTCCCTTTTCTCCACACCCTCTCCAGAATTTATTTTTTGTAGATTTTTTTGATGATGGCCATTCTGACTGGTGTGAGGTGATAGCACTCTTGAAGATGGAGAGGAAAGAGTGAATTTTAAAAAATAATAATTCTTAAATATTTTAAATAAAGATTCTAAGAGATATTTCCACAACTTTATTCATAGTAGCACAATTTACAATAACCAGGAGGTGGGTGCAACCTAAGCATCTATCAGTGGATGAATGGATAAACAGAATGTGTTATATACAAACAATGGAATATTATACAGCCTTAGAAAGGAAGGCAATCCTGACACATGCTACAACATGGATGAAACTTGAGAACATTAGGCTAAATGGAACAAGTCAGTGACAAAAAGACAAATTTCATTTATATGAATTTTCTAATGTACTGAAATTCATAGAAATGGAAAATAGAATAGGGGCTGAGAAGAGGCAGAAAAGGAGAGTTGTTGTTTAAAGGGAATAGAGTTTCAGATTTGCAGGATGGAAAAGTTCTTTCTTAACACTACTAAACTGTGACCTTAAAAATGGTTAAGATAGTAAATTTTATGTTATGTGTATTTTAACACAATAAAAAAGAAAAATAGTAACAATGATCAATGAAACAAATATTGCTAAATGTTAATTATTGAATGTAGATACTAGATGAATGTGTGCTCATTTTATCATTCTTTCAACTTTTCTGTATGATTGAAAATTTCACAATAAGAAATTGAAAAAGAAAAAAAGTATTTATTGTATAATTACATTTACATGAAATATCTAGAGTAGGAACATTTATAGAGACACAAAGTAGACTAGAGGTTGCCAAAGGTTGAGGGAGGGGGAAGAGTTTGAGGTGATGAAAAACATGTGGAAACAGATCATGGTGATGGCTGCACAACATTGTGAATGTAACCATGGCACAAAATTCCACACCTAAAAATCATTTAAATTGCAAATTTTATGTTACATATTTACCAAAAATTTAAAAATAGACTGAGCATGTAATAGGCATTTTAGTTTTTAGAATTTCAATACTAACTTTTCCCAGTTTCAAAGTAGTAGATTCAATATTCTTTCCACATTATTATGGACCATTCATTGAAATTCCGGTCCATGGTTATCAATGCTGTTACAGTACATTGTGAATTATCAGAGAAACAGTCAAATTATTGTACAATGTACCTTGTGATTGTAATCAACAGAGTTAGGGGCTTCTTTGTTGCCGTAATAGATTTTTTTTTTTTTTTTTTTTTTTACTTTTTGGCCACAGCCCGAAGCATGTGGGATTAGTGCCCCAACCAGGGATCAAACACATGCCTCCTGCATTGGAAGTGGGGAGTCTTAACCACTGGACCGCCAGGGAAGTACCTAAACTTATTTTTAGTTGACTGCTGTGCTACAGTAATTAAGACATATTATACTGGCTCAGGGATAAAGAAAAGGCCTATTGATCAGAAAATAGAGCCCAGAAAGAAACCAATACCTAAACGGACAGTTTATGCAGGGACATAAAAATAAGTTTGGATCCTGCTTCACATCAAAGGGAAAAGTAAATTTCAGGAGGGTTCATATTTCTAATGTAAAAGCCAATACTGAGGGCTTCCCTGGTGGTGCAGTGGTTAAGAATCCGCCTGCCAATGCAGGGCACACGGGTTTGAGCCCTGGTCCGGGAAGATCCCACATGCTGCGGAGCAACTAAGCCCGTGAGCCACAACTACTGAGCCCATGTGCCACAGCTAGTGAAGCCCACGCGCTTAGAGCCTGTGCTCTGCAGTAAGAGAAGCCACTGCAATGAGAAGCCCGCGCACAGCAACGAAGAGTAGCCCCGAATCGCTGCAACTAGAGAAAGCCCACGCCTGGCAACGAGGACCCAATGCAGCCAAAAATAAATAATAATAAATAAAATAAATTTTAAAAAAATTTTTAAAAAAAGCCAATACTGAGAATTCTTCAGTCTGAAGTACTATGGGTTTCATAAAAAAAGACCTACTGAGTACAAGCCATTATGGAAAGTATTAACAAACTTTAACTACATAATTAAAATGTTCACACCAAAAAAAAAAAAAAGCTGTATAGGATATCTAAAAAGAAGTCATATACTTAAAGGAGAAATTTGCAATGCATATAACAAATACTAATATCCCTATTATGTAAAGAATTCATATGAATCAATAAGAAAAAGTTAAACAACTCAGTAGAAATATCACAAATAGATATTTAACAGAAAGGAAAATAAATGTGTGATATGACAACTGATGAACTAATTTTTACAACAAGCAAACTGTCACAATAAATGAAAAGATGTTGGTGATAATATGAATTACCAGAAACTTTTAATGTGTGTATAAATTGGTTCAACCACTTAAGAAAACTCTTAAATACCCAAAGGAGAATATGTATTTCCTTTACACAATAATTCCATGACAAGTATAAAACACTCTCTCACTGCTACCATGAGATGTGTAAAAGAATACTCACACGGAATCATTCTTAACAGCAGAAAACTAGCTGCAAGCAGACTACCTTTCCATCAGCATTATAAAGCATATCTATTTTGAAAAGTCACCATACATAATGTAAAAATACAGAATATTGTAAATTAATTAGTTACTAATACACACCAAAACACAAAAATGCAATAATTAGAAAAACGATCAGGATAAAAAATTTAAACGTTTCAATTAAAACATTTTGGAAAGAGGAAAATCTATTAATTGCAGAAACCTAAATACAGGAGTGGTAAGACAATGACATTTAATCCTATTACCAGTTTTACAGTGCAAATATGACCAAATAATGACAAATTCATAGGAGTTAAACTAATAGAAGAACATCAAAGAAAAGGATCAGTAAAAAAATTCAGGATTCTGTTTGTCACTGGAGGGGAGGGGGTGATGCAAGTGGGAGAACAGTTGCATTCTATAATGACGGCATTGCTTTAACTTCGGGATAGGTATGTGCATGGTTATTATGTTACTATTCCTGCAGAACTACACATAGGTTTTTGTTTTTTTTTTTTACACATAGGTTTTAAGCTCTCCTTTGTATATGATATTTTAACAAGTAAAATTGAGGAAAGGCCCTTCCATATTCTTAATTCTAAATATATTTCCCAGTTCTTCTAATATGGGTCATGCAGCTTAGACTTTAGAGGTCATCAGTATCTCCAAAAGTACTTATTAACAGTTCTATAATCCCTTACATGTCTCCCCAGAGGTTCAAAGTCAGTGGTTCTTGCTGGAGGTCAGGGAAACCTCAGTATGAACAAAGGTCTCAGGTGATTCATCTCTGCAGCTGTTCTGTGGACATCAATGGAAGAAGCTCTGCACTAGAGTGAACAGGAGTGCCAGGCGGGGAGCTGTTTCCCAGGCTGGTGCTGAAAATAAAACCACCCCTCAACCACCAGTGAACAGAAGGTTCTTCACCCACTCTCTTGACTCTCTCTTGACAGCTTCACTGTTTTCACCTCATCCACAGAGATGGTTCTGACTGATGGCCTCTTGTTTCTGTGCTTCTGGGGAAAGTGATCCTGCTTATCTTGCCAGCTTCCCTTTCTCCTCTTGTCTTATTCTCAACATCTCCTTGTCAAAGGAAAGTAGTTCTCCATAGAATAAGACACATTTAATAATTTTCCATGAAGGCCCTAAGTCTGCACCCAATCTGCTAAGACATCAATGATACAATTAATTTTATTCAAGTATGTTTCTCTATGTGGACTTCACTAGAGATGTGTAAGAAACAAAGCAATAGGGACTTCCCTGGTGGTGCAGTGGTTAAGAATCCATCTGCCAATGCAGGGGACACGGGTTCAAGCCCTGGTCCAGGAAGATCCCACATGCAGCAGAGCAACTAAGCCCATGCGCCACAATTCTGGGTTCCATATTGTTGATAAATCTGATGGAAAAGATGTCGTCCCTAGTCCAGCAGCAGGAGTATCACCAGAGGCGAACACCAATTTGGGAAGGGAAGTAATGGAATGGAGGGATGCTTTCCATATGCTTGTTATTTTGTTATTTTGAAAAAAGACCTGAAGTTAATAAAGCAGTGTGTCAACATTTGTTAATTCTGGAAAGGATCTAGGAATGGTCATTTTAAAAATTACACTATGCTGTTCTGATTATTTATAACATTTGGTAACTTTATTAGGAGAAACAGGTAGTCAGGCTGATGAGGCTAACTGGATTGGCACCTCCTTTCTCAGAGACCTCACAGCCTGGCAACAGAGATAACACAGAGCTGTGTTAAAAACACAGAACTGGAAGATACAGTAAAACTGCCCAAGCCTCCTCCCCGAAACCACTACAAAAATGAAGTTAAATGCCCACAAAGTTGAAAACAATCACCACGTTTGTAAATGAGCATATTCCTGCTGAGAAAGAAAAGAGTCTTTGCCATTGTGGAGAGAGAGTAGGAGACTGACAGAATGAGAGCTCTTTGAGGATTGCAGGAAAGGTACGAGGGAACGTGTCAAGATGGGAGACAGGCAAGAGGCAAATGGATGCCTTGGTTCTAATCATTTTATGCATGTCCTTTCCTCACAGTTTCCCCTGGATAAACTTGTAGTAAAACACCTGCCCTGATTTCCAAACATTAACAAAGGGACATTTTGCTACCTGGATGACTTCACTGTGCAATGATGGAATCTCTCCTAGAGATGCAATGATGCATCTCTGCTAGGTGTTCAGTGATGGAGACTAAAGTTCTATAAGAGGAGAGGGACTGAGTGAAGCTCCAGGCTCCTGGGCAAGAGGGCTTATCTCCAGGAGGAGGTACAGGTGTGCTGTTTCTTTACCAGGGAAGTGCTGTTGAGTGCGGTTTTCACAATTTGTAGTCTCTGTACCTCTGGAGGACCAATATCCAAAGCTCCTCATTAGCCAAACAATTTCATCATCATTCTGATGCCAGTGCAGTGCAGATCCTTAAAGGCCAAGAAGATATAATGGAAAAATTCAGGGTGGTTGATTCCCTGATGCTATGAAGCCAGTTGTTCATCATTCACTGCTCCACCTCTTTCTGTTCACATGTATTTCACATACAGTGCAGATGTGGACACACCATTCTTCTCTAACTAGACTCTAGTATTCTTTTTTTAGATACAACCAATGGCATATCTATGCAATCAATGATATCAGGAAGCCTGGTTATAATTGCAGGTTATGAAGTTATTTATCTATTTATTCATTCATTCATTCATTCATTCATTTCAGCCATATAAGAAGGAATGAAATTCTGACACATTACAACATGGATAAACCCTAAAAACATTATGCTCTGCGAAATAAGCCAGACAAAAAAGGACAAATATTGTATGATTTCAGTTATAAGGTACGTAGAATAGGCAACTTCATAAGGGCAGAAAGTAGACTGGTGGCTACAGGGGAGAGGGTGAGAAGGATTGATTTTTGAGAGTGCTGGAATATATTAAAAGTTGTTTATTTCTATATTGAGTAATCAAAGCACATTGATATTGATGGAGTGAATAAGGTCACATGTGGAGATATTTCATTGGAAGTTTATTTGCCCTGCTTTTTTCTTCACTATATTGAAAGAACAATTCTGAATTTTCATTCTTGAAAATTGTTTTAGTGGCTTTTTTTTTTTTCTGTATTAACTTTTTTATTAGTGGCTTATTTCTAAAGTGCTTAAATTCCTGTCTTTACCTTTTGGATTGTATTAGTCTCTCAGGTGCTCAACTCCTCTGAGGTCATAAAAATATCTTTGTATATTGTCTTCCAAAATATTTAATCACTTTGACTTTTGCTTAACATTGGAATGATTTTTGTTTGTTTTTGTCTAGAGAGAAAGATGTTATTTATCAGTTTCAATTCCCTTTTTTTGAGTTTTTTAAATTGTGGTGAAATAGATATAAAATTTATCATTTCAGCCATTTAAAGTGTTCAATTCCATGGCACTAAGAACATTCACAATGTTGTGGGACCACCACCATTACCCATTTCCTGAACTTTTTCATCACCCTGAACAGAAATTCTTTACGCATTCAACAATAACTCCGGGGAATACCCTGTCAGTCCCGTGATTAGGACTCAGCGCTTGGCCTGGGTTCAATCCCTGGTCAGAGAACTTAAATCCCACAAGCCATGATGTGCACGGCCAAAAATAAACAAACAAAAAACAATAACTCCGCATTTCATTCTTTTCTTAGAGCTTTCAAAAGGAGCCCAACACTTTGACTTTAGCCCAATGTAGCTGATTTCAGGCTTCTGATTTCCAGGACTGCAAGAGAATACATTTGTGTTGTTTTAGGATACTAAGCTTGTGGTAATGTGTCACAATGACAATAGGAAACTAATACAGGACATATGTCCCAAATCAGGCTGATAATAAAAACAATGTCTTTTGGGTGTCTGCTTGGAAAGATTCTTTCTGCATTGCAAAGAGACCTAAGGAGAGGAAGCCAGTTTTCTGTTTCTGGTTATTGTGTCTGAAATGTCCCTGCACAGCTATAGGCATTGATGACCATCAGGGGAACAGCCTTAGGAAGAAGGCCTAGGCAGAATGAAATGCAGCCCTGTGTTTTTGTGCCTAGACCTATCTGACCTCTAAAGTCATTGTTAGAAAAGATGATAAAGTGATCATTTATCATTTCCCTATGAGAGTCGAGACTTTTGCCTTATTATTGCTGAAGGCATGCATGTATTCTCACTGAGAGAATCGAAGTGTCTCAAATCTTCCAAAATTGTAAATATAATTATGCCAATTTTGCAGATGAGGAAACTGAGCTTAGAGGGTTCAAGTAAACTGTCAGAGGTCACATAGCTACTGTTTAACAGAGGTAGGATTCAAATCCAGGTGGTCTGATTCCAAAACTCTCACCCCCCAGAAATATAAAAATAAAATAAAAAAGAAACACCAAAAAATTTTCTTTAATTAAAAACAAATTCTCAGGGTTTCCCTGGTGGTGCAGTGGTTGGGAGTCTGCCTGCCAATGCAGGGGGACACGGGTTCGAGCCCTGGTCTGGGAGGATCCCACATGCCGTGGAGCAGCTGGGCCCGTGAACCACAACTACTGAGCCTGCGCGTCTGGAGCCTGTGCTCTGCAACAAGAGAGGCCGCGATAGTGAGAGGCCCGCGCACTGCGATGAAGAGGGGCCCCCGCTTGCCACAACTAGAGAAAGCCCTCGTGCAGAAACGAGGACCCAACACAGCCATAAATAAATAAATAAATAAATTTTTTTAAAAAATGGTCCACATCAAAAAAATCTTTAAAAAAAAACAAACAAATTCTCACCCTTAACCATCTGATATCTGGTCTTAAGTATTTCAAGAAGGTGGTCAGACTTGCTGGACCTCTCCTTAATTTATTTCTCTGTGTTATATTCCAGCAGTGTAAGCCCAAAGCAACTGGAAATCAATGGAAAGATGATATTCTAGAGATGAGTTTCCTCAAAGCCCCCATCATAGCCTTGTTCCTCAGACTACAGATAAAGGGGTTCATCATAGGGGTAACCACAGTGTACATCACTGATACTACTGCACTCTTCCTGGAGGAGTGAGTGGCTGCAGAACTAAAGTACACCCCAAAACCTGTCCTGTAAAACAAGGAAACAACTATTAAGTGTGACCCACAGATGGAAAATGCCTTATCCTTTCCACCAGCTGACGGGATTTTCAGGACAGAGGAGACAATTCGAGTATAAGAGAAAATTATCCCAGAGAGAGGAATGACGCCCAACAGGCTGGTCACTAACTGCACGAGGATATTATTGATGAGGATATCAGAACAGGCGAGTTGGAGAATATGAGCTGGTTCACAGAAAAAGTGGGGAATTTTTAGTTCTGTGCAAAAGGACAGCCACAGTGCCATCAAAGTGTGGAGCAGGGCATCCAGAACACTAAAAAAGGAGATCAGAACCAGCCCGCAGAGCTTGGGGTTCATGATGACATTGTACCTCAGTGGGTGACAGATGGTCACAAATCGATCATAGGCCATCATGACCAGAATTCCATTTTTCAGTCCAGCAAAAGTCAGGACAAAGCAGATTTGGGTGAGGAATCCTGTGTAACTGGTGGATTCGCTCTGTGTCTGGATGTTCACTAGCATCTTTGGGATTGTGGTGGTGGTGAAACAGATGTCAATGAAAGACAGATTAGAGAGGAAGAAGTACATGGGAGTGTGGAGGTGGGAGTTATAGATACTGGCCAGGATGATGAGCAAGTTACCAAGCACAGTGACCACGTATATGGACAGGAACAGGCAGAATAGGAGGGGCTGCAGTTCTGGATCCCCTGACAATCCCAGAAGGAGGAATTCTGCAGTATCAGAGAGGTTTCCTGGTTTCATGTTTTCAACGGGTCTGTTAGAAAGATGGTGACAAGAAAACAAAACTTCAGAGAAACTTCCTTAATCTTGTCCATATTTTGAAACCAATCAGTTACAGGTCTTTTCTCCTGCTTCCTTCTCTCCCCTCTTCTTTCCTCTCCTTTTCTTGCTTTACATTCCCATAAAACTTCGCCCCACACCACCCCGTCCCAAGCTTTTACAGTCCATCTATTCTTTGTCAAGTAGGGGTATGTACTCACAGGAAAATAGTCATGGAATGTTGTCTTCTCCCTTAAGATGCTTCCAAGCAAATAACTCCAGAATAAAATTATTAAGACTGTATTCTAGAATACAGTTTGGGAAAATGCAGTCTGTGGACAAAATTCTGCCTGCTGCTTATTTCAGTAAATAAAGGTTTACTGGAACACAGCCATTTGTTTATTTATGGTCCATGGCAGCTTCCCCGCTACAACGTCTGAGTTGAGAATACTTGTGACAGAGACCGTATAGCCCACACAACCTAACACATTTACTATTTAGCTCTTTACTGAAAAAGATGTGCCTACTTCTAGTCTAGAATCTTGACTAAATTTAGGTTCAATTTTTGGCAAACATCCTTAAATATATTCATGAGGAAGAACACATTGCCTATTTGTCTTCTTGTAATAATTATTGCCTAGATCTATTAATTCACTAGGATTTACAAAATGCTGACATTTTAATTCTTTATTCAGTTATTGGCTGAAATACTTCCATAAAGATGAAATTTCCCGAATCAGATAGGTGGATTTCTGGGAGTTCCCTGGTGGTCTAGTGGCTAAGACTCCACTCTCCCAACGCAGGATGCCCGGGTTCAATCCCTGGTCAGGAAACTAGATCTCACATGCCGCAGCTGAAGATCCCACACCGGCAATGAAGATCCCTCGTGCTGCAACTAAGACCTGGCGTAGCCAAATAACTAAATAAATATTTTGTAAAAAATAGATTGATTTCTTATAAGAAATTGAGTTCTTATAAGAAAGACAGAATACTTCTTGATTCCTGTGTTCATCACTTTTTAAAATAATTGGTTTTCAGCATTATCCAACGATGAACATTATGTCATCATGAACTCCCTGGATTTTAAATGCATTTGATATATTTCAATACACTGCAGTTATTTATATTAATTCTCAAATTGTCGTATCTTTGGCCAGTGAAAGTCTCCTCAGCTTGCCTCTGCAGTCCTTCGGAAATGAACCCAGCAGCCTCATATCTCCCTTAACTTTGACATGAAAGCTGTTCTTTGCCCATCATCTTGCAATAGATACATATATAAAATCATTATATTGTACACCTAAAACTAATACAATGTTCTATGTCAATTATATCTCAATTTTTAAAAAAGAAAGAAAATGTCAAGAGTAAGCTACAGGGACTTCCCTGGTGGTGCAGTGGTTAAGAATCTGCCTGCCAATGCAGGGGACAGGGGTTCGAGCCCTGGTCCGGGAAGATCCCACATGCCGCGGGAGCAACTAAGCCCGTGCACCACAACTAGTGAGCCCGCACGCCGCAGCTACTGAAGCCCGCATGCCTAGAGGCCGTGCTCTGCAGCAAGAGAAGCCACCACAATGAGAAGCCTGCGCACTGCAACAAAGAGTATCCCCCACGTGCTGCAACTAGAGAAAGCCTGCGCGCAGCCAAAGAGACCCAACGCAGCCAAAAAAAAAAAGAAAAAGAAAAAGAAATACTTGACCTATACCTACATTTCATACAACTTATAGTTGAAAAGGCAGGTTCACATGCCCATGTGCTCCAACACACATGTAAGTTTTCCTGTGACTGCACTGAGACACTGCTTACTCTGTAATCTCGTGGGTCTGGACTTCTGTCCTGGTGGTTTTCTTCTGAGCACCTAGCATGCTCTGTAATGATGTCTGCCTTCGTCACAATTTTTTAAAGGTGGCTGAAGCTAATATGGCAAAAGCTTGGCATTAATTCTGGAAGGTGATTGCATGGCTGTTTATTTTACTTCTCGCTGTGCAGTTCTCATGGTTTAAAATATTTTGTAATGTTTTGTCTGGGGGGTTTCAAAGAAAGACTAAACAGTAGACTCAACGTCCTCTCCCAGAGTCCTCACAAGTAAGAAATAAGGACAAGACTTGATTGACTTCTCTAAGGATGAAATCTGGAATGAGGACTGGGAAAATTGAGAAGCCAAACTCACGTCACTCCAGCCCCACTCACTACCAAATAAATGAGGGAAACCAGAGAATTGTAAAAACATCTGCCAGATTTCTGAAGGGGCTAATTCATACTCAGGTGGGGAAGGAGTCCCTTGGATTTAAAGACAGAATAGGAGCCAGAAATGATGAAAGCTGATTGCAAATTGGATGAAAGTGGAAAAGTAAATATATCAAGAATGTCAAAAACTTGTCATCTCACTTGTAATTCCACTGAACTTTATCTTACCTCTTGGATGTCCTCCAGATAGGCTGGTTAAAAAAATAAACTGTTCAATTTCTCACTGCATTTATTGGGCACTTCAGATTACCTTGGAGCCATCAATGTACTCATTCACCTTTCCTCTGGATATTGAAGGATGGGGATGGAAAATCTGTCCCCAGGAAGGGCAGATGGACCAAGTAAGGCAACTGGATGCTGGGCAAGAGGGATCATCTCAGAAGGAGACTCCAGTATGCTCTTTCCTGACCTGAGTAGGGCTGTTGAGTAGAGTGGTCACAGATAGACTATATTCAGTCTCTATGGCCCTGAGGGCTCAGTTTCCAAAGCTCATTAGCCAAATGTGTACTGTCATTACTTCTCCCAGGCAGCTCATATCCTTAAGGAGCACAGATGCTAGAAGGGAGAGCTCCTGCATGGTTGACGTCCTGACCCTGAGAGGACAGACATGTATATGTCATTTTCTTCCCACGTTTCCTCTCACATCCAGGGTATCGCATTCTTGGATTCTCAGGTCTAACCTTAAGGGACCTGATGGCCTCCTAAGACCAACTCCCAGCCTTCTCTGAGCCAGAGATTATTACTAAAGGACAAGGGAACCAGAGTGGTTTAAGTCCCCATAGGGACAGAGACTCAGGGATGCAGGGAATGTATCATGGGATCATTGCCACACAGTCACTTAAGAAAATTTTCTCCTTTCTTAACTAAAGTCCCTACATGAATGAAGTTAGTACTATTGTAGGAAAGAGGTAGCAAGGAAACCAATTTACTAGTTATTTGGGCAGGCTTTTCGAAGTTGCCTGAAAAATAGACATAAACCAACAATCTTAAAGAAATCACAAAAAAGCACTAATCATAAACGAAGTGACTGATAAACTGATTGCATTAATACTGAGAAACCCTGAGGGATATACAGCAACTCCCTATTATTGCAACTTTTGTCAAAGTGCAAAAGTAGTTCAATATAAAATTTTAAAAATCAAAATATGGCACTCCATACTCATCAAAATGGCCAAACTGAAAAGACAATGTGAAATATTGGCAAGAGACTGGGAATGTAAATTGGTGCAACTACTTTGGAAAATTCTTTGGTAGTTTTGAATAAATATGACCATAGATATTGCACTCCTAAATACATACCCAACAAAAATATGTACAATTTTGAATCAAAAAACATGTACAATAATGTTTGTGGCAGAGCCATTTGTAAAATATCCCAGCTATAGGGCTTCCCTGGTGGCGCAGTGGTTGAGAATCTGCCTGCTAATGCAGGGGACACAGGTTCGAGCCCTGGTCTGGGAAGATCCCACATGCCGCGGAGCAACTGGGCCCGTGAGCCACAATTGCTGAGCCTGCGCGTCTGGAGCCTGTGCCCCGCAACGGGAGGGGCCGCGATAGTGAGAGGCCCGTGCACCACGATGAAGAGTGGCCCCCGCTTGCCGGAACTAGAGAAAGCCCTCGCACAAAACGAAGACCCAACACAGCTAAAAATAATAAATAGAGTAGCTATTAATTAAAAAAAAAAATCCCAGCTATAAACAGATAAAATGTTCAAAACAGTTGAATGATAAAGTGTGCATATTCATTCTATAGAAAACTATGCAACAATGAAAATAAACTCCTGCTAAATGCAACAGCAAAAATGAATCTCAAAAATATAATGTTGAGTAGAAGAAGCCAGGCACAAATGATAACATACGGTATCAGGCACAGAGTGAACATAACCTTAAATACACTAAAAATCATTGAATTTTACACTTCAAATGGGTGAACTTTTGTGGTATGTGAATTATATCTCAGTAAAGTTGTTTTTAAAATACATGACTCCAGGGAATTCCCTGGCAGTCCAGTGGTTAGGACTCAGTGCTGACTGCCTGGGCCCAGGTTCGATCCCTGGTCGGGGAACTAAGATTCCGCAAGCCTCGCAGCGTGGCCAAAAAAAAAAAGACACAAATGAACTTATTTAGGTAACATAAACGGACTCACAGACATAGAAAACAAACTCATGGTTACCAAAGGGAAAAGGGGTGAGGAAGGGATAAATTAGGAGTTTAGGATTAGCAGATACAAACTACTATATATAAAATAGATAAACAACAAAGTCCTACATTCTACTGTATAGCACAGGGAACTATATTCAATATCCTATAATAAACCATAATGGAAAAGAATATGAAAAAGAATATGTATATATATCTATAACTGAGTCACTTTACTGTACACCAGAAACGAAGACAACATTGTAAATCAACTATAGTTTGACTTAAAAAATTAAAAAGACATGATTCATAGAGTACCTACATTCTGGTGGTAGGAATCAGAGTGATTAGTAATGGAAAGAGCATTAAAGAATGATTCTCAGGTGCCTATTATACCCTATATCTTAACCAGAGTGTACAGCAGTTAATACAGAAGTGTTCTACCTTGTAAAAATTCATGCAATTGTACATTCTTGTACATGTTAAATGTAAACAAAATGTGTTGGAAAAAGTTCAGAATTCCAAGGAGAATTTCACCATCTGCAATCTTCATGGGAAGGTTCATTACAGACCTTGTGCAGGCAATGGTAGGTTAGGACACATGAAATATACAGGTACACAGATGATTTGTAAGCACAACTTAAGAGCTTTATCCAATAGGTAAACATCTATAAAGCATACATCCCTGTACCAAGTAATTTTTCACTTTTGTTACCATATATAAAAATTTATTTTTAAAAACTGACCATCTGTGGACTCTATTGGTTAGTGACTAGTCAATTAGGAGTGAAAAAAGAAAAACAAAAAACCTCCCTACCACCACCACACACACAAAACAAAGGAACAAACACATGGAAAACATGGTGGCTTAAAACATTAGGCGTTTATTTTTCTCAAGTAACAAGTCTTGAAGATATTAAAACATTTTCCCTTCAGCGTTATATCTTCTAAGGGATAATGAATGAATAAAGGATTTCTCACAGTCATCGCGTAACTTAGGTTTCTTCCATATATGCATTACTTAGAGGCTTTCTCACATTCTTCACAACCAGTTCTTTTCACTTAGCATTTGGTTGTTATGTCTTAAAGATTGAGAGTTCACTGAAAGCTATTTTACATGGATATCATTA
This sequence comes from Balaenoptera acutorostrata, assembly GCF_949987535.1. NCBI lineage: Eukaryota > Metazoa > Chordata > Mammalia > Artiodactyla > Balaenopteridae > Balaenoptera > Balaenoptera acutorostrata. Next base: position 172,020,300 of record NC_080065.1, read on the forward strand.
AAAGGGGGTTTATTGAGCATGAGTTCTCTCATGACGCCGAAGGGGTAAGGATTTACTGAAACCTTGCCCGCAGACATTGCATCTATAGGGTTTTTCTTTAGTATGTATTCTTTTGTGCACAATGAGATTACACTTAACATTGAAGGATTTTCCACATTGATTACACTCATAGGGTTTCTCTCCAGTGTGAGTTCTCATGTGTACTTTAAGGGACACATGCCTGGTAAAAGCTTTTCCACACTCACTGCACTTAAAAGGTTTCTTGTCCCTGGTATGGATTTTCATATGCCTCCTATGAGATAAGAGACCACGGAAGGTTTTCCCACATTCCTTACATTCATGTGTCAATTTCATGTGAATTTTCTTGTGTAAAACAAGGAAAGATTTCACTCTGAAGTCTTTTCCACATTGATTACATGTAAAGGGTTTTTCTCCAGTGTGAATTCTCACATGTTCCTTAAGACATGAACGATCCCTGAAAGCTTTCCCACAGTCATTGCACTTACAGGGTTTCTCTCCAGTATGAATTTTCTTGTGCGTGATAAGGTTGGAGCTCAGGCTAAAAGCTTTCCCACACTTATCACACTTGAAAGGTTTCTCTCCAGTATGTATCCGTAGGTGTATCTTAAGAGATGACTTACTACTCAGGGCTTTACCACAATGGCTACATTCAATGGACTTCTCTCCAGTGTGGATTCTCTTATGTCTTTTAAAATATGGGAGAATACTGAAGGTTTTCCCACAATCATTGCACGTATAGGGTTTCTCTCCAGTATGTGTCATCTGGTGTATGTTAAGCCTATAGCTTCTACTGAAGGTTTTGGTGCATTGATCACATTTGTAAGGTTTTTCTCCTGAATGAGTCCCTGAATGTTGTCTGAGAAGTGAGCTATCTCGGAAGGTTTTTCCACAGTCACGGCACTCATACGGCTTCTCCCCGGTATGAATTCTCTTGTGACGTGTAAGGTAAGAGCTTGAGCTGTAGGCTTTCCCACACTGATCACACTTAAACGGTTTTTCTCCAGTGTGGGTTCTCATGTGCAACTTAATGGATGAATGGCTCTGTAATACTTTACCACACTGATTACACTCAACAGGTTTCTCTCTAACGTGAATTTTTTCATCCTTCTTAAGGTATGAGATTGAATTTACGACTTTCCCCAAGTCACTGCACTCATAGGATGCCTCTTCTGTATGTTGTCTCTTGTGCCCAGCTAAGTTAGAACTCCTGAGGAAGGCATTCTCATCTTTTTTACATTCATAAGATTTTTCCCGAGGAAGAATTCCCTCAGGTGGCTTAAGATGTGAAGAATCTCTAAGGCCTTTTGCAGAGTCAAGGTATTGATGGGGTTTCTTGCTAGGGTAAATTTTATTCTGAGTAATGCTAGATTTCACACTGAAGGCTTCAACAATTTCACTGCATTGAATGGGATTGCCTCCAAGAGCTTGTTCCTATTGATTAAAATATGAGTTACGATTACAGGATTTACCATGTTCATGACTGAGAATCTCCCCCGACATAAATTCTGATACATCTAATGAGCACTTTATTAGCATGAGAGTTCCACATTTTCTTAGTGAATATGCAGTTTCAGACTGAGTTTATCAGCTTGAATAAGCTGATTGCTCTACCAGATGGCTTCACTGGAGTCTCTTCAACAGATTTAAGATAAAATTGCCTTAGAGTGAGTATCTTAAACATTTAACAACTAATTCCATTATGCAAGTATTTACTTTGGGGATTCTCTGTAACCATTTTTGGAACTAAGTTATGAGTTTCCTTCAAATGAATACTTAGAGAATCTTCTGCTTTCTATTGGTGAAATGAGTGTGATATCACTCATATTACCCTCTAGTCCTTTTCTATCTTATAGAATTCTGGACTTCTAATGTGAGGACAAGAAATTATCCCATGTGACTCTTACCTTCTTGCCATTGAGCGTATATTTCTCCAAAATACGTTGTTTTTGCTGTGGTTGTTTGGTTTTAAGGAGAATCAGCTCATCTGAACAAAGCGGGAAAAAGTTTTGGAAAAGACATGGTGACAATATGCTGACAAAAAGCAGGTAATGCCCCAACCCAATCTGAAACAAATGGGAAACATAACCTCAAGTTCCTAGAGTATAAAATAGTGGGATGTATAGCACAGGGAACAGATCTTGTAGGTAAGACATTCATATATGCCTGGTGCCCACCTGAACAGGTGTCTTGGTGAATTCTTCTCTCTACTATCTCCATTTCATCTTCCTGCTCCATCTGGGTGATGAGAGGAGGCTTGCTGAGTTGATGTCCTATTATGGGGAATGATACATATGAGAGGACCATGCAGTGTACAACAAAAACTATCATCAAGGGCTTCCCTGGTGGCGCAGTGGTTGAGAACCTGCCTGCCAATGCAGGGGACACGGGTTCGAGCCCTGGTCTGGGAAGATCCCACATGCCGTGGAGCAACTGGGCCCGTGAGCCACAATTACTGAGCCTGCGCGTCTGGAGCTTGTGCTCCGCAACAAGAGAGGCCGCGACAGTGAGAGGCCCGCGCAACGCGATGAAGAGTGGCCCCCGCTTGCCGCAACTGCAGAAAGTTCTCGCACAGAAACGAAGACCCAACACAGCCATAAATAAACAAATTAATTAATTAATTAAAAAAAAACTACCATCAAACTGTGACAACAACTTGGTCTTTGAGGTTCTGAAGATAGGCAGTTATAAGCAGCAAAATGACAAAATTCTAACAGAGAAAGCAAAAGCAAAGCATTTCAGAGATCAACTTTCCATAAATGGAAAATTGTCTTTCCAAGAGAAACTACTGAACCTTGGTAAAAGAACAAAATCTGTGACATTTTAATTTAAGAATATTCCCATCCCTTGGGAATTCCCTGGTGGTCCAGTGGTTAGGACTCTGTGCTCTCACTGCCGAAGGCCTGGGTTTGATCCCTGGTCAGGGAACTAATATCCCATAAGCCACACGGCGCAGCCAAAAAAAAGAAAAAATGGCCAAAACCAGTAGTGCTGCAGTCAACAGAGAGTTCTGACCTCTTTGGGAGCTCTGTTCAAAGAACCATCCCCAGAACACAGACAATATTTTTTTTTTCTAAACTGGCAGCTCCCTAGAAAATCTCTACACTCAGGGTGGTGTGGCTATTTGTTTTTACTCAGAGCTCAGCTTAGCAGATAAAAAAAGCCCTTAACCCCAAGGCATTACCCAAACAATGGCAACCAGCTAGTAACATCCCCATATGCTTAAGGCTCTGATTTCACTTGGGGAAAACAGAAGGCTGGCTGGGAATTTGAAAGGAAAACAAGAACTAGACAAACCACAGGGAACTTTGAGAAGCTCCCAACAAGTTTCTGGGGATCTAAAAGGCTGTGTGCATGAGTGAGGCTACGCACATGCCCAGGAAATATCTAGGAAAGAATAAGTCCCAAGTCACTTACCTTTGGTGGACTTTAAGACCCTGTCCAAGCCCAAGCAGGAAGTGAAAGCTAAGTCTGTCTTGTAAGCTGTGCCTTGCCTGAAGCTTAAAGCTGTGACTTCTCCCATAGATCCCCCTGGCAAAGGGTAGAAGAGATACAGGCAAGGCATTTAAGAAAATCTTTTTACCAATCATTGGTGGACTACTAAATTATAATGACCAGCTAGTGACTCCCAGGAAGCCAGGCTTTTAAAATTATGTATTTTTAAAAAAAAAACCATAGGAGAAAACTCTATGGCTGCACAGTGCAAGGAATACAGAATCTGTAGAATTCATCTAGAAAAGTCACTAAACAAAAAAGAAAAGAAAAGTCACTAAACAAATAAGTACCAACAAGAAAACAACAAAAGACAGCAATGAAACCAAATCCCCCTAAAATTGAGTTCCCTTACCAAGTTTATGATTATTAATCTTTCTATCCAAAACTTTATTCCCTTTCTTTCTTATCCCCTCTGACCTCAATCCTGTGCTAACTAAACACTAATCAACCAGTCAGATGACTAAAATTGCTGTTGTTGATAACATCATTAATGTACTAAAATTGCTATTATAGATATTATCATTAATGTACCAACTCAAGTTTTTTCTCCAGGGCAAGATGAGCTAGCAGACCCCTAAGCCATGGACCACCAGGCCAGAGAATCTTAAACCAGAGACATCCTGACTCCCAAAACCATGACTAAGAAATGTCACAGAAATGTGACAAGACAATGATTAATCCCAGCCTCTTTTTTCTTCCTTTAAAAAACCCCCTAACTCAAAGGCCAAGTTGGGGTGGATCTGAGGCTTTCCTCCCACTCCCTTGCTTGGTGCCCTGCAATAAACGCTGTACTTTCCTTCACCATAACCCAGTGTCAGTAGATTAAGCAAAGAAACAGGAAAGTATCCCACATATACAGGAGGAAGAAAAGCAGCCAACAGAAAATGTCCCTTTAAGGGACCCAGAGTTAGGATTCAGTAGACAAAGATTTTAAATCACCTATTATAAATATACTTAATGGACAAAGACTGAAAACTTTCCCCTAAGATTAGGAACAAGAAAGGGATGTCCACTCACCACTTCTTTTCAACATTATACTGGGATTTCTAGCCAGGGGAATTAGGCAAGGAAAAAAGAAATAAACGGCATCCAATTTAGAAAGAAGAAAAACTCTCTCTATTCCCAGATGTCATGAGCTTATAAATAGAAAATCTGAAGGAGTCTACAAAAAAAAACTATTAGAATAAGGAAGTTCAATACATAGCAAGGTACACGGTCATATACAAAAATCAACTGTATCTCCATAGACTAGAAATGAACATACTGAAAATGAAATCAAGAAAACAATTCCATGGTGATCATTTTGCAATGTATAGAAATATCGAATCATTATGTTGTGCACCAGAAACTAACAGTGTTGTAGGTCAATTGTACTTCAAAAACAAACAAACAGAAAACTCAGAGAAAAAGAGATCAGAACTGTGGTTACCAGGTGGGGAAGTTGGGGGAGGGAGAATTAGATGAAAATGGTCAAAAAGTACAAACTTCCAATTATAAGATAAGTAAGTACTAGGGATGTAATGTACAGCATAATTAATATAATTAACACTGGTATACATTACACATGAAAGTTGTTGAGAGTAAATCCTGAGTTCTTACCACAAGGAAAAAAAATTTTTTTTCAGGGCTTCCCTGGTGGTGCAGTCGTTAAGAATCCGCCTGCCAATGCAGAGGACAAGGGTTCGAGCCCTGGTCTGGGAAGATCCCACATGCCGTGGAGCAACTAAGCCCGTGTGCCACAACTACTGAGCCTGCACTCTAGAGCCCGCAAGCCACAACTACTGAGCCTGTGTGCCACAACTACTGAAGCCCATGCACCTAGAGCCCGTGCTCCACAACAAGAGAAGCCACTGCAATGAGAAGCCCGCGCACCACAACGAAGAGTAGCCCCCACTCGACGCAACCAGAGAAAGCCCACACACAGCAATGAAGACCCAATGCAGCCAAAAATTAAAAATTAAAAAATTAAATAAAAAAATGTTTTTTTCTTTTGCACCTACCAGATGATGGATGTTCACTAAACTTAGTAATTTCCTGATGTATGTAAGTCAAATTCATTATGCTATACATCTTAAACTTATACAGTCTTGTATGTCAATTATATCTCAATAAAACTAGAGGAGAAATAAATAATTTAAAAACTAAAAAGGAAAACAATTCCATTGACAACAGCATCATAAAGAAAATACTTTAGCAATAATTTTAACTAAAGAAGTCTGACTTAGATGTTGAAAAGTACAAAACATTGTTGACAGAATTTAAAGAAGACCTCAATAAGATGTAAAGACATTCCATGTTCATGGCTTGGTAAACATAATATTGTTAATTTGGCAATACTCCCAGATTGGTCTACAGATTTAATGTGACCTTTAGCAAAATCCCACCTGGATTATTTGCAGAAATTGACCAACCACCCTAAAATTCATATGAAAATGCAAGGGGGATCCAGAATAGTCAAAACAATCTTGAAAAAGAGAAATAAAGTTGGAGAACTCACATTTTCCAATTTCAAACTTACTACAAGGCTCAGCAATCAACAGCACTGTACTGGCATAATGATAGACATATAAACTATTGGAATAAAATTGAGTCCAGAAAAAATATACCAATTTGTACATAAATTTGACTTTCTCAAAATTAAAACCTTTTATGCTGCAAATGATACTATCAAGAAAGTGAAAAGGCAACACACAGAATGAAATATATCTACAAATCATGTATCTGACAAGGGATTTGTATCTCAAAAATAAAAAGAACATTCACAGCTCAGTAGGAAAAAAAGACAGTCCAATTTTCAAATGAACAAAGGATTTAAATAGAGGTTTCTCCAAAGAAGGTACACAAATGGTCAATAAACACATGAAAAGATGCTCAACATCATTAGTCATTAGGGAAATGCAAATCTAAAGCACAATGAGATTCCATTTCACAACTATTAGGATGGCTATAATCAAAAAGACAGGAAATAAATATTGGTAAGAATGTGGAGAATTTGGAACCTGCATACATTGCTGAAGGGAATGTAAAATGATACAGCCAGTTTGGAAAACAATTTGGCAGTTCCTCAAAATGTTGAGTATAAAGTTACCAAATGACCCAGCAATTTCACTCTTAGGCATATACCCAAGACAAAGGACAACATATGTCCACACAAAAACTTGTATGTGAATGTTTGTAGCAGCATTATTCATAACGGCAAGTGTCAAAAATCCAAATGTCCATCAACTGATGAATGGATAAACAAAATGTTGTATATCTATGCAAGAGAATATTATTCAGCAATGAATAGGATATAAGTACTGACATATGCTACAACAAGGATGAACCTTGAAAACATTATGCTAAGTGAAAATCTAAGTCACAAAAGACCACATTTGGTATGATTCCATTAATATGAAATGCTGAATAGGGAAACCTGTAGAAAAGGAAAGTACATTAGTTGTCTCCAGGGGCTGCAGGCAGGGAGGAATGAAACACCCTGTAGGCGGAGCAACAAAAATGTTATGGAATTAGACAGTGGTGACGGTTGCACAGCTATATGAATATACTAGACAAAAAGACCCGTTGTTTTGTACACTTCAAATGAGTAAATTATGGTATGTGAATTATGCCTCAATATGGCAATTTTTCTTAAAAGTAAAAGCCTACAAAAAAAACTCCTATAGGTGTATCACAAGTTGATTGGGTGTTACTCACCCAAGAAATCCATGTTCAAATTCAGTAAATAAATCAAGGGATTCTCTTAGTCTTACCCAGTGAAGCCAAGTTTCTATAGTTCTCTAGCATCACATCTCTGTACAGTTTTCTCTGAGATGAATTCAGCAATGCCCACTCCTCCTGGGTGAAGTCCATGGCCACATCCTCAAAGGTTATTGAGTTCTAAAATAACAACACATTCTGTCTCAACCAGCCACCAACCCCACCACTGTTCCTGGAGAGAGGATCATGCACAATGGCACTGGAAATGAAAGACCTGTTTCACAGTAAATTCAAGATTCTGAGGGCTCTTCATTTAACCCAGGACTCCGTTCTCAGAATCTTTCCTTCTTTATTCATGCTCACTCCTTAAGGAATTGCATCCAGCCTCAAGAATTTAAGGCCTCTCTAACACATGATGAACATGTGTTCATAATTGTATTCTCTTCTATCTGCAGGGTTAATCAGAGACCTGAACACATTGCAAGAATGAGAGAAATACTTCCTAAATGAAAAAATTATTTCCCACAGGGTGGCCATACATTTTTTTAGGCTAAGACAGTCTTATATCCTTCTTTTACTTTTTACTTCTACTAACAGCACTAAGCAGGAGAGATGCCTGAAAAAAAAAACTGTAAGTAGTAAGGTAGTAGAAGAATTATTTTTTGGAAGTCCCTTAACCACCATCAGAAGTTTCAAAATGCAGGTTGGGTTATGAGGCTCCAGAGTAGTGGAAGGAGATGCATTCACCCCAGGGGACAGGAATGTATTTTAGGAGAAAGAAAACAATTTATGACTCACTTGTAACCCCGAGTGGAAGTTTTCCATCTCTGTGATCCTCTCATGGGCACAGGAAGGGTCTAGGACAGGCAGAGCTAGAGGAGAGGGTGACATGAGTTTCTAGGCACATACATAGTCTCAACTTTCCTAGCAAGGAAGTTGAAAGTCAGAAAGGTTGAGAGTTGTTACCTTTCCCAGCTTTATAAAACGAATGGATGGGATAAGGAGGTGCCACCCCTAAATTTTCTTCCCTCTCCCCACCAGGCACATATGCCCTTCCTCTAAAATCCCAAAGGGCATTGAATCCGACATAAGCAAATTCTGGGGCAACCAAGTGTTCGTAGAGCTCCATACCCACCTCCTTTCATTTCAGCCCCTTCTTCCCAGTCCCCTGTGGCTACTCAACTCCCTTATTTTGTGCCCACTTATTCGTGGTAAAGTGAATCTACCCTAGGAACTTACCACATATAGTGGACAGATGTGGGGCTGCCATTTTGCAAGCCTGTAAGTAGTAAATATGATCAGACAGCAACCAGGAGAACAAGTATGCTCCTCTTATTGATTCTACGATCCACCCCAGGCAGGGCTCTGAAATAAAGAAATATTAACAAGAGGATTCACAAGCTTTCTGTTTCTCCTTTGCACTTAGGACAATTACATCATCATGCATCCAGTATGTGTTCCTTTCAGATTCAAGCTGTCTTTGATCCTGGGTCATTGTTTTGCATGTCACGTACAACCTCAAAGCAATATAGTGGGTATTCTTGACCTTCCCCATTCCTAATGTACATCCTCCACATTATGAAACCACATTACCCACCACTTATCAAATATTCCATCTCCACTGAGGCACTTCACTGGCTTCTCCCCTGAATTAGCACCAACATATAGACCTGACCCATTAAAGTCACTGTCACCTGACTCCCATTCTTCATTTTAACTCCCATCCCTGCTCTGATTCAAGACGATTCCATGTTCTTGGGCATAAACTAGCAAACGTCCATGGCTTCCACATCTCAACCGAACACCTTAAATTTATCATCACCTGAGACTCTTGCTCTCTACGAAGGCAAAAAGTCAGACATCCCACTTTCTGAACACAGTAGGTATACTTCCATCTTGTTCACCTTTTTGCCTGTATTGCATCTGCTTTCCTACCTCATAGAAACTTCCAAGCCATCCATACTTCCACCATATTGCTATTTATAATCCTCATTTCCTTGGCACTAAATATGAAATGCCATGGCCCATCACTTCAATTAATATATTTTCTAAAACCTCAAATTCTTCTCTGAGGAATCATAACACCTGCCTTAGATAATTCCAACCATCTGTCTATCCTGCCTGGGTAATTCCTATCCAGTAAGTTATACGGGAAGCACTAAAAATTTGAGTCCACGTACTCTAAATGGGGCTTCAACACTAAAGGAAAAGCCCAACAGGCAATTTAACCTCCTAGTTATCCAAAGACCTTTTCACAGTTCCTGCAAGATTTTGAATCTCATGTGGTCTCAACATTATCTCTTCAATAACAAATGATCTTACATCTTACTTTGCAGAGAAACTCTAACAATGAAGGAAGGATTCCTCATTTTCTTGCCACTAGTACAGAAGTAGTTCCACAGCATCGTGGTTTCTTTCACTTTGCAAACAAGATATGTCTGCCTTCTTATCTAAAGTCAATATCTGCTACTTTGCTATGTCATGTTTCCCACCTTTGGCACATTTTGAGCTGGGTACTTCTTTGTTATGGGGGTACCATCCTGTCATTGTAGGATGCTTAGTAGAATCCCTGGACTCTATCCACTAGATGTCAGTAGTATCCCCTCTAGTTGTGAAAGGGGTATTGCCAAATGTCCCCTAGAGGGCAAAATTTCCCCTTTAAGAACCACTGGTCTAATCCCTTCCTACCTTCTCAGAAAGCTTGCTTTGTTAATTATTCCTTTGCTCTTTTCCATCACCATCAACTTCTACTCCACGGTACTCATACTTCTAACATTGAAACATAATCAAAGATGTCCCATCTTACAACAAAGTCCTACTATATAGCACAGAGAACTGTATTCAGTATCCTATGATAAACCATAATGGAAAAGAATATTAAAAAAAAAAAGGAATGTTAAAAAAAAAATGAAGAGAAAGTGCATGGGCTTGGAGACAGGTATTTTCCTTGCTAATTATTTTTCCTTTTTCCTTTGTAATTTTTCTAAAGTTTGAGAGTTATCTTAAGATAAGTGATTGCATATTTTTACATCTTCTAAACATTGCCTTGTATTTTCTAATACATATTGCCTTGTATCTCTTCTTTCTAAATAAACATTCTTGTTCATCTGAAAAAAAATTAAAAATCTCCCATCTTGAAACAAATTCATGCCTTGGGTCCCACTTGGCCCTACAGTTACTGCTCAGTGCCTCTTCCTTTTCTCCATCCAGCTTCTGGAAAGACTGGTCTACCCTCTCATTCTCCCCATTTCCTCACCTCCCTTAATTACACTCCAAACTGGTTTCTGTCTCACCACCACCTCACTGACACTGCTCTGCCAAGACTGCCAAGGATTTAAGAGGATTAATCCAGTGAATGCCATTCTGTCTTTGACTTAGTTCGTTCATCAGAAAAATTCTGTCACTACCTTCTTCTATAAATCAGCCTCTGTTCTGGGCTTTTGTGACCATAATCTTCTGGTTGGCATCTTATTTCTCTGGCCACTCTCTTTCAGGCTCATTGGACAGCTCCTCTCCCACTGTTGACTGTCCTCAAGGCTCAGTCCTGGCCCTTATCTCTCACCTTATTCTGTGTATTCCACATCTATGCATTCCCTTGAAATTAAATTCTATCTCGGGACTTCCCTGGTGGCGCAGCGGAAGACTCTGCGTTCCCAATGCAGAGGGCCTGGGTTAGATTCCCTGGTCAGGGAACTAGATCCCACATGCATGCCACAACTAAGAGTTCGTCTGCCACAACTAAGCAGCCCACGTGCCACAACTAAGACCCGGTGCAACCAAATAAATAAATAAATATTATAAATAAATAAATAAATTCCATCTCTATGCTCATAACACCCAAATCTCCAGTTTGAGAACTCAAATCTGAGCTTAAGACTCATGTATTCCTGCTGCCTTTTCAACTATGGCCATCTAAACGTTTTGTAGGCACCTTTGAAGAAACTTACCAGACTGAACTTATCTCTTCCCCAAAACTGTTTTCACTTCAAACATCTGCACTCTCAGTAAGGAGTACTAATGCTCTAGGTATTCAGAGCAGGCAGAAGGCATCACTAGTATCACACCCTTTACCCCACCCCACAGCTATAATTAATTAAAACTGAAGATTAATTATTTGATAAGCGCTTCTCCCCTCCTGTGGGCTCGACTCAATTAAAACTCACAGAATCCTTGACTCCTTTCCATCAGCCCACAACAGCCATTGAAATTTTAAAATATGGGCACACTTTTTCCCCCATCCCCCAAAGGCAGCAATCACCTGAAACCTAAAACTATTCCTGTGTAGACTTCTCCACCCTACCACACAGCAGAAACTGACAAAGACTAATCCAAGCCACACCCTCTCTCCACCCAACTCCAATCATTTCTTCAATGGTGCTCTCTCCAGAGAAAATCCCAACTACTAAATTCTTCCCCGTTCCCTGCCACACATGGATAATTTTTCCTTTGTCATTTTTCTGTCCATTTAAATGTCATTTCCTCAGAATCACCTTTATTGTGAGCCCCGTATTTAATATAAAGCCAACCTTATTTTATTGTCTGAGCTCTCTCTATTCTTCCTATGTAGCCCTCAGAATTTGTAATTATATATTTAGTTCTTTGCTTACTTATATTTTCTCTTCCACTAGATTGTAATGTCCAAGAGAATGGCCTTTTCTTTTTTTTCTTTTTTTTTTTTTAATAAGAAACCATATGATTCAAGGCACATATACATAATTCATTCGTTTTTTTTTATTTTTTTTTTATTTTTGGCTGTGTTGGGTCTTCGTTTCTGTGCGAGTGCCCTCTCCAGTTGCGGCAAGTGGGGGCCTCTCTTATCGCGGTGCGCGGGCCTCTCACTATCGCAGCCTCTCTTGTTGCGGAGCACAGGCTCCAGACGCGTAGGCTCAGTAGTTGTGGCTCACGGGCCTAGCCGCTCCGCGGCATGTGGGATCTTCCCAGACCAGGGCTCGAACCCGTGTCCCCTGCATTGGCAGGCAGACTCTCAACCACTGCGCCACCAGGGAAGCCCGCCTTTTCTTATTAAAACCCTATACCCAGTCACTAGCACATCACTAGCCACATTGTAAAGCGTACAGCATTCTGGGCTCAGAAATGAATGAGTATGGATTCAACCTTCAATCTATCCCCCCAAATCATCACTTTGTTCTACTTTGTAACCATCAAGAGTCTAGATTACCATCACTCATTCCTAAATCCTACTACTAACCCTTAATCTTTTCCCCACCAGTCAAGCTTGTCCTCTGCACTCCATCCTCACCATGCATCCTCATGGTGCAGCGAGCTCTGCTAAACACAAATCTAATTGTTGATGCCCCTGCTCACAATGGCTTCCCACCAGCATTAAATTAAATTAAACCCTGAACTTGCTTTCCAGATTACAAGTCATGTGGCTGAGACTCCTGCAATCTAGTTCACTTTCCTCCTCTCTTGCTTCTTTTTTCAGCCATGTCCTGTCTTGCTCACATCCTGGTACAATCCAGGGATTTTAGCTGCTTCAGGGATTTTTACATGTGCAGAGTCCTCCTGCTAAAATGCTCTCCCCATTCCTGGCCCCATCACAGCCTAGCCCACTGCCTGTCTGTATCCTAGTCATTTCTAAGACTGTGGATTTTGGCTTCAATAACTTTTTTTTTTTTCCAAGAGGCTTTATGAGCCCTTAGACTGAGTCCTCCATTGACGTGCTCTCATTTAAAATAACTCAGGGACTTCCCTGGTGGTCCAATGGTTAACACTCTCTGCTCCCAATGCAGGGGGCATGGATTCCACCCCTGGTCAGGGAACTAAGATCCCACATGCCGTGGGCAGGGCCAAAAAATAATTTAAAATATAAAATAACTCAAAACCAGCTATCATTTACAAGCAGGCTTGATGGTTGGACTGTAAACTCCAGAGGACCTAACCCTTATAAATTTTGTTTGCCATTGTACCCGTGGGCCTGAGCAAAGAGTAACAGGCTCAGTGTAGGCATGTAATAAATATTTGTGGACCACTGACAGGAGACAAAAACTCACCCGGGGAATTTTTCAGCGTGAACACACTAAATGATAAGAATAGGGGACTTCCCTGGTGGCGCAGTGGTTAAGAATCCGCCTGCCAATGCAGGGGACACTGGTTCAAGCCCTGGTCCAGGAAGATCCCACATGCGGCAGAGCAACTAAGCCCATGCGCCACAACTACTGAGCCTGCGCTCTAGAGAGCCCATGAGCCACAACTACTGAAGCCTGTGCACCTAGAGCCCAGCTCTGCAACAAGAGAAGCCACCACAATGAGAAGCCCGCACACCGCCACGAAGACCCAATGCAGCCCAAAAAATAATAATAATAAATAATAAATTTTTAAAATAAATAAATAAAAAATAAATGATAAGAATAACTAAAACATACGTAATACATGATAAAAACAAGAAGCTTGTTAGTGAGTTTTAAAAATAATGTGAATTCTATTTAAGTAAAGGAAGCATCAAATTCTGTAAGAGAATACTCATTTATAACCAAATTACTTGCATTTAAAAGTTGATGCCTAATTTGCTTTTATTATGTTTTATATGGTTTGGGGGAAAACAAATATTTAATTAACACAGCACTAGGTAAAACTCATTCCATATAAAGTCAATTGAACTCTCATTTCAAGTAGTACCTTAATGAAATTTGCATCACTTTTTAAAGAATGTCTTGACTTTCAAGTGTTGGGGGTTGTCAGGTTAGCTGAGCTCACTTGAAAAGAACAAAGCCGACCTTAATAGTAGAACTCATAATTAAAAGGTAATAAATTGTCCATCCTGACACCCTGTGAACAAAGCCTTTGTGGATGAAAACCTACCGTCTGCCTCTACAAGGATGAAGTCACTAGCCATAGCAGTGGCTGACCTTCAATACACCCTGAAAGGAGTTCGGGGCAGAGCTGAGGAATGAGGCGCTCTGTGCTCTGGGAAAAACTGGCAGAACAGGTCTTCAGATAGTTAGATATTCTTCAGGAGAAGATTTTATGAGACCAATTTCTTGCATCTTCTTCTATCTAGAAAAGGACTAAAATCATTGACAGAGACATCTGTTCCTCATGACTAGTAGCAACCCTCTGCCAACAAGTGTGCTTCATTGCACATGTCCCCCTTCACCCAAATCACATGTATACTGACCTCCCCCCTACCTTTTTGGGATCAGTTCCTCAGAGCTATCTGAGAGGCTGTCTCCTAGGCTATAGTCCTCATTTTACCCCCAAATAAAACTTAACTCACAACTCGCACGTTGTGCACTTTTTTCAGTCCACGCTTACCCAACATAAATTAACTGAAAAATTTCATTTCACAAGATACCTCAATCTCAAATGCACCAGGATGCCCACAGTCAAGAGAAAAGGTTCTGCAGGGTAAAAATTATCTTACAAAGTGAAGGGCAGTGGGGAGCCCCTGCCACAAGCTCTTATTCGTTACTCACCGAAAGACACAGAAATCCACAGTCAGCGAGGTAAGAGCTTGGGCCAGGCTGATGTCCACTTACATCTCAGCTACAGCAAGCTTTCTGTCAGGAGAAATGCACAAGGTCACTGACTTTTATCTATCATACAACTGAAAGGACTAAAGGCTTAAAAGACACACCCTATTCTCCCTGACTAGATTTACATAGTCATCTAGAGCAAATAGTAACAGGCTCAGTGTTACTGATTTATATAGGATTATTGTTAAACCAAAGAATACACACCCTGTTTACACTAGTTCCTTTTAATTGTACAAGTAAAGATACCAAGTTCAGTCGTCCCTCAGTATCTGCGGAGTATTGGTTCCAGTACCACCGCCCCACGCATACCCAAAGCCAGGGACTTTCAAGTCCCTTATGTAACATGGGATAGTGTTACATTCTGCCCGCCCATTTAGCGGGTCCCGCGTCTGCGGATTCAGCCAATCGCGGATCTACCGACCCCCAGGGTCGACTGTATTCAGCGATATCAATAGAGTGGTTCGCTGCCTACAGAAGTCTAAATTGTTGCGTATTTTTACAGGGTAATTATTCATTCATTGAATTGATGTTATTGAGTGCTTACTCTATATCATGCACTATTCTAAATACGAGGAATGTAAAATAAACAACACAACATATACACAGAAAAATCAAATAAGGAAGAAAGCAAATGGCGGGACTTCCCTGATGGTCCAGTGGCTAAGACTCCGCGCTCCCTATGCAGGGAGCCCAGGTTGCATCCCTGGTCAGGG
Source organism: Balaenoptera acutorostrata (assembly GCF_949987535.1). Taxonomy (NCBI): domain Eukaryota; kingdom Metazoa; phylum Chordata; class Mammalia; order Artiodactyla; family Balaenopteridae; genus Balaenoptera; species Balaenoptera acutorostrata. Next base: position 172,035,721 of record NC_080065.1, read on the forward strand.
AACTAGATCCCACATGCCGCAACTAAAAGATCCCGCATGCCGCGAGGAAGATCCCGCACGTGGCAACGAAGATCCGGCGCAGCCAGATAAATAAATATTAAAAACAAAAAAGAAAGAAAGAAAAAAAGAAAAAGCAAATGGCAAATGCTAGAAGAAAAGTAAATGGTAATGGGGTACCTGAATGACTGGTAGTAGTTGAACACAGGCACTCTTTGGGGGGCTGATGTTCCAGCGGAGACCTTGACAAGGCTGATTAAAACGTTGCTTGACATAACCGAGGCTGGATTGACTCGAGACAATCCAGCTGCCTCGAGGACAGCGAGACCGTTTATTTGTGAGAACTTCCAGCACTATAACTTGTTAGCTCTGCGTCAGTTCCAGATCCCCACCCCTCCTCCACGTGCCTGGCAACAAACATTTCCTGCCTCCTCTTTTCCTGTTATTGCAATTCTTTAAAGCAGTTTGTTAAGTTTCAAGACACTTCCCCACTCCTCCACCATCCTGCACTTTACCCTCAGCCCCCGCTCACCCTCACCCCCACTATCACCCCAGCCCCGCCCACAAAGCAGTTTTTAACAAGTCCCTCCTTCCCTCTCCAGCCACTGGCCTCCGCATATTAAAGCTTTGTTCCTCCATTCCCTCCCTGAAACGATTCTGGCTAACAATAGGCGTTTCTGCCTGCTGCAATAGTCCCTCTTAATAAAGTCATTCCTTACTGGCATTCGAAGTGGCATTTTTCTTTTTTTTTTTTTTTAATTTGACAATCTGAATTACAAAGGCCAACTGTGGGAAGATCTGGGAGAAGACATTTCAAAAGAGAGAAATGCCAGAAATGCTGATACAAAAGCCTTGAGGCATGAATAAGCTTGGGGAGTTTGAAGAATAGAGAATCCCTCTCAGTGGTGAGCTGAAAGTCCACACTGCAGAGCTGATCCTACAGCTCTGCCCAACTCTGCCTTCAATGACTGGGAGCTCGAATTTGTGGGGGGAGAATTTACACCTCAGAAATCGACCAGTGCTACAAATCAGATCTTTTTCCTGACTTCCCAGCAAACCATTGCCTCCAATCATTGGTTCCTATTATGGGTATAATAATGGCACCTAACTCATGGGTTGCAACAATTTCCTGGCTCACACAGTAATATTTTTATCAGCTCCTATTTGGGTCTGGCACTGTGTTAAGCCATGGTGAGCAAAAACTGTTCCCTTGTAGTTGCATTTTACAGGGCAAAGTGGCCTTTCATCAAATAATTGCCAGAGTCTTGGATCTCAGTATAGTCATAGTTGAGTGCCATCAATGACTAGAGCCCCAAATTAAGAACCCTGGCCGAGGGGGAGAGTCAGAGGAGGCTACCTGAGCAGGTGCTCCTGATGCAAAAAAATCTAGAAGCTGTAGAGATGCACTCATTAGTGTTTCCAAAATAGGATGCAGACAGTATTTTAAAGACTGTGTATTTTAATATGTATTAGAAAATATCACCAGCACCAAAAAACAAACTTTGCTGAGTTTAAAAGAAGAGCCAATTAAGTGTCACTTTCAAGTCGATGAGGGTATTAACAACAACCATGAAGACAATCAGGAATGGCTGATGTTTGGGAGACTGCCTCCTGGGAAAGCGAGTGGTACTTGGTGAAGGGTGACTATCTGCTGTTGGGCATCTTGCTGTTGATCATCCCAGACTGTGAGCTTTGGTACCAGAGGCAGGAGAGAGGAAAGGCCACATGCTTATCCCGGCTTAGGGAATTAGCAAGCCAGTAGTTTCCTTCCTTCTGCTGCAGGATTGGAGTGAAGAGAGAACAATTTGGCTAACGAGGAGCTTTGGAGACAAGGCCCCTAGGGCCAGAGAAAAACTGTAAATATACTAAGTGTCCCCTATCAACACAATCTCACACCTACCAACCAGAAAGCTTTGCTACCTTGTTGCTTCTTAGAGAATGTGTATTGTCCAGAAACTGCACACATGACTGTCTCCTTGAAATTCACAAGCATCAATTTCTCTTCAACATCTACATCCTGGGGAGAAACTCAGCCCCTGTGGTCTCCTGTGGGGCCATCCTGGAGATACAGAAATCCTTGTAAGTTCTAGAGGAAAGGGGGCAACATTGTTATTACTGTTAGCATTATCATTATTATTCCTATTTGGAGGTAGTCCTAGGTTAATTAAGTAGGAAGTCTAAACCAATGGTTCTCAAAATGTGAACCTAGACCAGCAGCCAGGGCTGGGTTCATGGGTGTGCAACCAGAAGAGCCACAGAGGACCCCACTCTTGGTTGAATGCTCTGCTATCACTGTCTTGACATTTTGCCAACATGGGGTCCCACATTTTCATTTTGCACTGGGACCCGAAAATTATGCAGCAGGTTCTACCAGTCATATCAGCATTACCTGGGGAGTTCTTTGAAATGCAATTTCTCAGACTTCACCTAGACATGCTGAAACTCTGGGGTGGTGCCCAGCAACCTGTGTTTTAAGAAACCCTTTAGGTGACTCTGATGCATGGTCAAGAGTGAGAATCGCTGTCTAACTGCCCTCCCGATTTTTCTGGCCTATTTCCAAGTCCCTTGGCACTAGATTTGCAATTGCTTGTGGCTCTGCTGACCCCTTTCTCTCACCTTAAAATTGCATGGACCAATTCGCTACTCAAAGGAATCAATACTTCTCAAAATTTTCTGGGAATTCCAGGCTGCTCCAATGCATCCCTTTATGTCCCAGGAAGGGAAGGAGGAGACCTGACCTGTGCTGTTGAATGCTCACATTGCTGGTTTTGGATCCAACCCTTTAAGGAAGACACTGAGATTCAAGGAAAGGGGGTCAGTCTCCCCAGACAACTTGCTCCTTGATGTGATCAAGGATCCTCATGGAATTTTCAAGATGGTCCTATTTCTTCACAACTCATAGGTGTTGTCCCTGGATGTTCTCTCTCTTCTGCCTCCTCCTTTACATTCCTGTCCTTTCCGCCCTAAACCCTCCAACACACGCCACTCAAAGGGAGCAATCAGGTCAGGACCTTCTCAAGTCCTGGTAATCGTAATATAAATAATATGAATAATTGCAGCAACATGGATGGACCTAGAGCTTATCATAATAAGTCAAGTAAGTCAGACAGAGAAAGATAAATACCATATGATATTACTCATATGTGGAATCTAATTTTTTTAAAATGATATAAATGAACTTATTTACAAAACAGAAACAGACTCACAGATTTCAAAAACAAACTTATGGTTACCAAAGGGGAAACGTGGTGGGGAGGGATAAATTAGGAGCTTGGGATTAACATACACACAGTACTAGATATAAAATAGGTAACCAACAAGGACCTACTGTATAGCACAGGGAACTCTACTATGTACATAGTACATATTACTATGTAATAACCTATATGGGTAAAGAATCTGAAAAAGAATGAATATATGTATATGTATAATTGAATCATTTTGCTGTGCACCTGAAACTAACACAGCATTGTAAATCAACTATACTCCAATGAAATTTAAAAATAATAAGAATATGAATAATGAACGTGTTGGGGAGGGGAAAAATCCCCTCCCCCTTCTTGAGTTCTTCTGGGCGATCTAATAATTAAATTGACACAAGACAGATTAAAAGGAGAAAAAAAATTAAGTCATACATACAAAAGTCTCATAGAAATAGGACCTAAGAAGTGACCAAGGCAGGCAGCTTTTATACTTTTTAGACAAAAGAACAATAAATTTGTGAGGAGTTGACCATACAAAGAAAAATAGGCTTGGATGCCTAATTAATGAAGAAGTAACAAGATCTGTTTATATAGCCTTCTTGGCCCTGGGCTCCCTATCTCTGGTGATAAGGATTTTTCCATCCTCCTGGTACAGGGAGGGTACCTTTTCACATGGGAGATTTATTTTCTGCTTTCAAGGAGACAGACGGGAGAGTCAAAGTGTCCCTCTCGCATTGGACATTTTTGTGAAGTTTTTTTTGGGGGGGGCTGCGCTGTGTGGCTTGCAGGATCTTAGTTCCCTGACCTGGGATTGAACCCAGGCCCCCTGCATTGGGAGCGTGGAGTCTTAACCACTGGACCACCAGGGAAGTCCCTAAAGTAACTGTAATTCAAAATAATCATTATGACACTTTGGCATATTTGGGGGTGACCTGCTCTGAGCCCCAGTAAGTGCATACTCTGCTATGGGCTTTATTTTTTTCCTTTTCATGTGTACTCCTGGAATGCAGGGTACTCCTACATTCTCACTCCCATTATCCAGATGGGAAACAAAAGCTCAAACATGTTCAAGGATTTTCCTCCTTGGATTTATATAGAATTTGAATCCAGATGTGGCTGATTCCACACCACGCTTTAGGAATTTCTACAGCAGTAATTCTCAAAGTGTGACCCGCTGACCAGCATCAGCATCACCTGGGGACTTGTTAGAAATGCAAATTCTTGGACTCCACCCCAGACCTAGTCAATCAGAAACTCTAGGGTGGGACCCAGAGATCTGTTTAACAAACACTTTGGGTGATTCTGATGCACATTAAAGTTTAAAAACCATAGTGTCATCGTAATTACTATCTTCCTTGAGAATAACCAACTTATCAGTGTCCTTATTTTGTCCCCTGGTTTGTGGAACATGGAGGCTGGGTGTTGAGAGCTCTGTAATTCTCATTATCCTTTTAGCCTCTGATCCCTGGGGACTCATTATGGATGGGTTCTTCCCCCTCATTCCTAAGAACGATTGGTAGACACTTGGAGAACCGCCCAGTCAGTCCTTCCTTGCCTCTTTGGCAAGGTCCAAGGATCCTGAAGTAGACTGAGGGGACAGAGTTGGTAAGGATCTAAGTCTGTCTCCTGCCGTGGATTCTTCCAGGAGACAGCACTCACCCAGTTATTTCTAAGCTGGACTTGGATGTGATCCTACCAAGAACAGGAGGAGGTAAGATCTGAGTCTCCATGAATGGTGTTAAATATTCCCTGATCTGCAGGATTCTCTGGCTGAGGGAGAAGCATGAAACAGAAGCGAGGGTGGGGTTTTGTTCCCTAAGAACATCCATGAAGTTCGAGAAATGAGGGGCAACTGATTTCTCAAAGCAGAGTGGGCAGGAGCATGAGTAAAGCAAACCAGAAAGAGTTCCTTCGGGATTTTTTATTAATTCATTTATTTTTTTAATCATGACAAAATATATCAAATAAAATGTACCCTTTAAGCTATTTTAAGTATGCAGTTCAGTAGCATTAAGTTCAATCCCATTGTTGGGCAACCATCACCACCATCCATCTCCAGAACAGTTTTCATGTTGCAAAACTGAAACTCTGTCCTCATGAAACACTACCCCTCCCCATTCTTCCATCCCCCCAGCCCCTGGCAACTACCCTTCTGCCTTCTACTCTCTGTATGAATTTGACTACTCTAGGTACTTCATATAAGTGGACTCTTACCACATTTGTCCTTTTGTGACTGGTTTATTTCACTTAGCATTATGTCCTCAAGGTTCATCCATGTTGTAGCATGTGTCAGAATGCCCTTCCTTTTTAAGGCAGAATAATATTTAATATTCCACTGTAGGTATATTCCACATTTTGCTTATTCATTCATCTGTCACTGGAGAGATGGGCTGCTTCCACCTTTCGGTTATTGTAAATAATGCTGCTAAGAACATGGGAGTATAAATAGCTCTTGGAGATCCTACTGTCAGATCTTTTGGTTACAGACCCAGAGGTGGAATTGCTGGATCATATGGTAATTCTATTTTTAATTTTTTGAGAAGCTCTTCAACATTTTCTTTAAGAAAAACAGAACACAACAAGGTCCTACTGTATAGCACAGGGAACTATATTCAATATCCTATGATAAACCATAATGGAAAAGAATATGAAAAAGTATATATATATTATATATATAACATATATATTATATATAACGGTGACTTTGCTGTTCAGCAGACATTGGCACAACATTGTAAATCAACTATACTTCAATAAAAAATTAAATTAAATTAAAAAACATAAATAATCAATAACAGAAAGGAAACCTAAATACACTGAAAAAATATGAAAAGGATTATGCCAGTATATGTGTTATGGTCTAAAAGTTTGTGTACCCCCAAAATATATATGCTGAAATCCTAACCCCCAAATATGATGGTATTATGAAGTGGGGCCTTTGGGAGGTGCTTAAGTCATGAAGGTAGAGCCCTCATGAGTGGGATTAGTGTCCTATAAAAGAGATCCCTCACCCCTTCTGCCAGGTAAGGATATAAGAAGTCTCTAGCGTCCAGGCCGACCCTCCCTCCATCACCCAACATGCTGGCACCCTGATCTCAGACTTTCATTCCAGCCTCCAGAATTATGAGAAATAAATTCCTATTGTTTATAGGCTAAAAAAAAAAAAGAACGAAAAAGAAAAACAGAAAAATTACAAAATCTCTTTCTCGCATTTTTAAACTTTCCAAATGTTGAAATTTCATTCATGTTTCTGGAATTGTGACAGTTAAACAGATCAGACTGTGTGTCAAAAAATTAAGGGGAAGAGGAACATCCTTAAGTAAGTTCAATATTTTCTCTTCCATAAAGACTAATATACCAATAGCTATTCTGTTATTAATAAAAAACAATAATGGCAATAATGAGAGCCAATATTTCTGGAGTATTCCCTGTGTCCCTAGTACTCAGAACGTTTCCTATCTAATGCATATGTCTTATTAATTTGAAGGACACAAATGTCCTTTGCACTTTGCTCAACTTCTTTTCCTTTGTGACTAGACACCTGTCCTTCCTCCCTTGCTTCATAAACCATTGCCTGGGTTCTGATCCTGTCAAGGGACCTGGATGTTAGCATTGGCTAGTTCATGAGTTCCCTCCCACAGGCCAGCCAGTGTGAAGGCAGAGCTTAAAAATGCTCATTTGTTTCCTTTGCTTTCTCAAGACTCTATGCATTCCATCCTCCCTTCACTTCTGTTACAAATATGTGTCCTTCCAAAGCTCATATTCTGAGATGAATAATTTGCTTTTGATTAGAGCAGGAAATGACACATCTTCATCAATTATGTGTCCTGCTGGTATTTGCACACCAGCTCCTAGAATTATTCACTCTTGAAGCTTTCTCAATGAAACTACGTGGAGTGTCAGTTTTACAAGGTAAATTCATTGCTGAGAGTACCTTGTAAACAAAATTTACAAGGTAAATTCATTGCTGAGAGTGCCTTGCCCCATGTGTAATTATTACAGGGCCCAGATGTTGGAAGAATTTGAATGCCGAAGTGAAGACTTGTGGGTTTATTGGGTAGAATGCCATTGAAGTGTTCCAGAAGAATGTGCTGGACCTTCCCTGGCACGCTTGGGAAGAAGATTGCTCTGCAAAAATGCACAGGGTTAAATGCATTCAAGAGTATTTGGAGGGGCTTCCCTGGTGGTGCAGTGGTTAAGAATCCGCCTGCCAATGCAGGTAACACGGGTTCGAGGCCTGGTCTGGGAAGATCCCACATGCCGCGGAACAACTAAGCCCATGTACCACAACTACTGAGCCTGAGCTCTAGAACCCATGAGCCACAACTACTGAGCCCATGTGCCACAACTACTGAAGCCCATGCGCCTAGAGCCCGTGCTCCGCAACAAGAGAAGCCACTGCAATGAGAAGCTTGCGCACCGCAACGAAGAGTAGCCGCCACTCGCCATAGCTAGAGAAAGCCCGCAAGCAGAAACGAAGACCCAACGCAGTCAAAAATAAATAAATAATTAAGTGATTTTTAAAAGAAAGAGTACTTAGAGGGTAGGGGATAATTACAAAGCCATTGCCATATAGACATGTCCAAAAAGGTAGCTACCAAGGAACAACTAGTTGAAAGAAATATGCTATAAAATGACTCTGTCTGAGTTTCTAGACTTGCGGGATCTCAGTTCCCTGACCAGGGACTGAACCTGGGGCCACGGCAGTGAAAGCGCCGAGTCCTAACTACTGGACTGTCAGGGAACTCCCTAAATCAGTTTTTCAGAAAAAGCATCAGCTATTCTTGTTTTAAGAGCCAGACAGGAATTTCCCCTACGGGTATGACACTTCCACAATAGACAAGATATAGATTCATTTAACCTTTTCTTATAATGTCCCTCACTGTAGGCTGATGGCAAATGACAGATTGCAGCAAAACAATTCTTTCTATATAGACAGGTTCCAATAGAGTGGTTTGATCCAATTTGTAAAAAGTAGAATATTTAAAGGAATGGATTAATGACATTATTTCTCACATTGAGACAGTAGAGAATCTGAGCTTATAATTTCCAGCAATACCTGAGATTTGCCATTCTGAGCAGACTCAGTATAAAGTTAACTACAGAGTTAAAATTCTCTGAGAAAATGAAGTCATCCAACCAGGTTTGACCCTATGTGAAGAAACGATTAGAATTTAATCACAGATTTTATTTATTTATTTATGTATTTAATAAATTTATTTTATTTATTTATTTTTGGCTGTGTTGGGTCTTCATTGCTGTGCATGGGGTTTCTCTAGTTGCGGCGAGCAGGGGCTACTCTTTCCTGCGGTGCACAGGCTTCTCATTGTGGTGGCTTCTCTTGTTGCAGAACACGGGCTCTAGGTGCACGGGCTTCAGTAGTTGTGGCTCGCAGGCCCATTAGTTGTGGCTCACGGGCTCTAGAGCACAGGCTCAGTAGTTGTGGCACACAGGCTTAGTCGCTCCGTGGCATGTGGGATCTTCCCGGACCAGGGCTCGAACCTGCGTCCCCTGCGTTGGCAGGCGATTCCTAACCACTGCACCACCAGGGAAGCCCTAATCATAGATTTTAAAATGCCATGCAGGCATGATAGTTCCTAAAAAAATAAAATATTTTAATTTTTAATAAAATGTTTTAATTTTTAAATTTTGGTATTAGAACAAAATGTATGGTACTTAGAAGTCATTCAAAAATTACTTGGTGAAGGAAGAAATGAGTAGAGCAACCAGAAGGGAAGAATTGTTTAAACGACTTCTCTCAAACAAGTGATGTCTGTGTGTCTGTTTCATGGTAATTCATGTCTCTATTTTCCAGTAGACTCATCAACAACATGGAATCAGAAAACCAGACTGGTGTCTCAGAATTCCTCCTCCTGGGCCTCTCAGAGGATCCAGAACTGCAACCCCTTCTCTTTGGGCTGTTCCTGTCCAGGTACCTGGTCACTGTGCTGGGGAATCTGCTCATCATCCTGGCCGTCAGCTCAGACTCCCATCTCCACACCCCCATGCACTTCTTCCTCTCCCACCTGTCCTTTGTTGACATCTGTTTCACCTCCACTATAGTCCCCAAGATACTGGTGAACATCCAGACAGGGAACAAAGTCATCACCGATGCAGTCTGCCTCACTCAGGTGTATTTTTTCATGGTTTTCATATGTATGGACCATTTGCTCCTGACCATCATGGCTTATGACCGCTACGTGGCCATCTGCCACCCTCTGTATTATGCAATCATCATGAACCCCCGTCTCTGTGGTCTGATGAGTCATTGCTCCTTGTTCATTAGCGTTATGAACGCCTTGCTCCACAGTCTGATGGTGTTGCATCTGTCCTTCTGCACAGACTTGAAAATCCCCCACTTCTTCTGTGAACTTGTTCAGATCCTCAGACTCACCTGTTCTGATACTCTTATCAATGACATCCTGATGTATCTAGTGACTAGCCTGTTAGGTGTTGGTCCCCTCTCAGGGATAATTTTCTCTTACACTTGCATTGCCTCATCCAGCCTGAGAATCCCATCAATTGGCGGAAAGTATAAAGCTTTTCCACCTTTGGGTCTCACCTGTCTGTCGTTTTCTTATTCTATGGGACCTGTGTTGGAGTTTACCTTAGTTCTGCAGCTACTCTCTCCCCCAGGAGGAGGGCAGTGGCCTCAGTGATGAACACTGTGGTCACTCCTATGGTGAACCCCTCCATCTACAGCCTGAGGAACAGAGCCATAAAGGGAGACTTGAGGACGCTGATCTCTGGAACATTTTCTTTTTCATGATTCTGCCATCTGCCTTGGGTGTGGGCTTCTAGAAAGAGTCAAAGGGAATGAAATACTGGGTATGCCAGAATTCCTGACTCTTCCAAAATTCAATTCTCCTAGCAAAGTGATTAATCATGGGTTTTCAAATCAGATATCTTTGTATTAAATCCTTCTATCCTGGGAATTCCCTGGAGGTCCAGTGGTTAGGACTCTGAGCTTCCACTGCAGGGAACACGGGTTCGATCCCTGGTCGGGGAACTAAGATCCTGCAGGCTGCAATGCAGCAGCAGCAAAAAAAAAAAAAAAAAAATCCTTCTATCCTGTGTTTTACTACCTGTCATTTATCAGCTAACTTAACTCTCTGAGTTCAGTCGACATCTATAAAATAGGCAAAATATTACATATTTAATAGTGATATAGGGAATATATCTCATATATGGGAATATATGAGTATATGAGATAGTTTAATATATGTGTACAGAAATTTGTCTATATTAAGCACTAGTAAAATCAAATGTGTAATTATCAGGTGTTAACTGAAGTCAATTAATCTCAATAAAGCTGGAGGAAAAAATTATTATCAGATGTGCAGTCCATGTGTTTGTAAACTTATAGTGAACACTCATTTGCTTTCACATTATACTTAGATAAACCAATTCTCATTTCATCTCTCCCTTTTGAGTCATCCTCATTTTCCTCATTTCTGCTGCAATCTATGCAGAGAAATTGATTTGAATAAAGTCAATTGAGAGTTTTTATTTAATCCATGAGTTATATAGAAGTGCATTTTTTAGTGTCCAAATATATGGAGGACCTCTTTTCCTTCTTTTGTTATTGGTTTTTAGTATCATTGCATTGTGGCTAAAGAACATACTCTGTATAATTTTAATTCTTTGAAATTTATTGAGATTTGCTCTCATGCACTTGTGGTCAAACTTAGTAGGTGATCTGTTTGCGCTGAAAGATCAATGTGGATTCTACAACGATTGAGTGCATTTTCTATATATGCCCAATAGGTCAAGTTGGTTAATCACGTTGAAATCTTATTTTTACTGATTTTTTTTTTATCTCATTGTATCAATCATGGAGTGATATATGCTAAAATCACCCAGTGTGATATAGAATTTGACTATCTCTGCTTGTAGTTCAATCAATAGACTATTGAGGGGCTTCCCTGGTGGTGCAGTGGTTAAGAATCCACCTGCCAATGCTGGGGACACGGGTTCGAGCCCTGGTCTGGGAAGATCCCACATGCCGCGGAACAACGAAGCCCGCAAGCCACAACTACTGAGCCTGCGCTCTAGAACCCACGAGCCACAACTACTGAGCCCATGTGCCACAACTACTGAAGCCCATGCGCCTAGAGCCTGTGCTCCGCAACAAGAGAAGCCACTGCAACGAGAAGCCCGCGTACCACAACAAAGAGTATCCCCCGCTCACCGCAACTAGAGAAAGCCCACGTGCAGCAACGAAGACCCAACGCAGCCAAAAATAAAATAAATAAAATTATATATATATAAAAAATCAATAGACTATTGAATACAAATTCAGAATTATTATGTTTTCATGGTGGACCCAATCTTCTATCCTTATGAAGTTACCTTTGTTATCTCTGGGTGTAACAAAGGTTTTTGCATTAAAATCTACTTTGTCTGATAGTAATGCCCTGTAGTTACACAAGCTTTTTCTCGCATCTACCAGGTGATGGGAAACCTGGCTGCAGTCCATACTGGTTTGCTTCCAGGTCCCCTCTATTCCCCAGAGACATTCCTTTGGGAAGCTGGCACAAAGAGGGGAGACCCTTACTCTCACTCTTTATCCCTGGTCTTGTAGACACCTAAAGCTCACTTGGTCCCTTAGCTGCCTCTCGTAGACCACCTCAAGGGTAAAACCAGCCCCAGTGTCTGGCTCACCTCTCTGGAACCCTGTCCTCTCCTAGTCTCCATGCAGTGATTTCTTTTCTGTATAAGTTTAAAGTGTACAATGTACTTATTTGTAAAACGCTTATATTTTGAAAAATGCTTACCACCATAGTGTTAGCTACCACCTCCACCACATAATTACCATTTCTTTTTTGTAGTAAGAACACTTGATTTATTTCCTTAGCAACTTTCAAGTATACAATACAGTATCCGTTAACTAGGGTCACCATGCTGTGCATTAGATCCCCAGAACTTATTCATCTTATAACTGGAAGTTTGTACCCTTTAACCAACATCTCCCAGTTCCCATGCCCTCCTCCCAGAGCCCCTGGCAAGCACCATTCTATTCTCTATTTTAATAGGTTTGGCTTTTTGAGATTCCACTGCAGTGATTTCTTACTAGTATTTAGATCTTTGTTGCTTTTTAGATTTTTTTTTTAATGTACACTACATGCATACTTTTCACTGTCTTCAGTTAGAGAGTTGGTCTAAATTTCCCAGCCTTCAATTACCAGCAGCAATTTAATACAGATTATTAAATCAATACTGTCTTAGGTTTGAAGCTAAATTTCTGTACCAGCTAAATCAGACTTATGGAGGATACAGTCTTTTAAAGCAGAAGTACCTTTTTTTTGGGGGGGGGGGGTGCCTGCGCCTGCCAGCACTTGGGATCTTAGTTCCCGGACCAGGATTGAACCCGTGACCCCTACGGTGGAAGCACGGAGTCCTAACCACTGGACCGCCAGGGAATTCCCCAGAAATACCTATTTTCTGAGGTGAGTTCTGTGTACTTTCTGAGAGTGGGGTGGGGGGTGGGGGATGCTTGTATGAATGGAGGGCTGGTTTTTGTCCCTATGATGTAATAAAAAATATTTGTTCTTTGTTCCCAGTTTCTGGCACAGACTCCTAAAACCCTTGGAATCTCCTGAGTGATAAGAGTGTCTTTGGTATGTTAATGAGATAACTCTTGGCTAAGCGGCTTCTAGAGAGCTTCAGGGCTTGTTGCCAGAAAGACTGAACTTTGATTAGAGGGTTGGAACTTTCAACCTCAAACCCCCACCTGTGGAGGTATTGAAGGTTGAACCAATCACCAATGACCAATGATTTAATCCACCTTGTCTATGTAATGAAGCCAACATGAAAACCTAAAATGACAGAGTTCAGAGAGCTTCCAGGTTGGTGAGCAAGAACGCATCTATAGGGAATTCCCTGGCACTCCAGTGGTTAAGAGTCCTTGCTTTCACTGCCAAGGGCGCGGGTTTGATCCTTGGTTGGGGAACTAAGATCCTGCAAGCCCGCGTGACACAGCCAAAAAAACAAAAAAACAAAAGAAAAGAAAAAGTTTGCTCCCTACCCTATCCTTGCTCTTAGCTAAAATCTGAGACTTTTCAGTGAATTTTTTTTTTTTTAAAGCTGAAGTGTGACTATCATTTTTTTTTTTTAATTTTTTTGGCTGCGCTACGCAGCATGTGGGATCTTAGTTCCCTGACCAGGGATTGAACCTGTGCCCCCTGCAATGGAAGCACAGAGTCTTAACCACTGGACCACCAGGGAAGCCCCTATCATTATTTTTTTTTTAAAGTAGACTTTAGAATGAATACTTTTAAAATTTATTTATCTATTTATTTATGGCTGTGTTGGGTCTTCGTTTCTGTGCGAGGGCTTTCTCTAGTTGTGGCAAGCGGGGGCCACTCCTCATCGCGGTGCGCGGGCCTCTCACTATCGCGGCCTCTCTTGTTGCAGAGCACAGGCTCCAGACGCGCAGGCTCAGTAATTGTGGCTCACGGGCCCAGTTGCTCCGCGGCATGTGGGATCTTCCCAGACCAGGGCTCGAACCCGTGTGCCCTGCATTGGCAGGCAGATTCTCAACCACTGCGCCACCAGGGAAGCCCCCTCCGTGAATTTTTATAAGTAAAGTTCTACAAACTTCATATAAAAATTATACAAATTGAGCTGCAGTGTTTCAAATAAAAGGTAACAGACAGATGAATAATGATCAACAACTCCAAGGGAAATTCAAGATGCATTTGAAAATCCTTTGAGCCTGCTTGTTTTCTGCATCTCAGGAGGAATTTAGTTTTTCAGACGTTTTTGCCCAGCCTCTAAAGCCCTGGTTCCCAAAGGAAGGTATTGAGCAATTTTACCAGTACTCCCCTAACTCCCCCCAACCCTCCCACCCCGCCTCCAACCTCAGCACTATTCTCCTTTAGAGCCAAATAAGTCTGTTTTGGGAGGCCATCCTGTGCATTTTGAGATGTTTAGCTGCATCCCCTGCTTCCACCGCTAGATGCCAGTAGCACCCCACCCAAACCAAGCTGTGCTACCCAACACTAATCTCCAAGCATTGCCAAATCATTCCCCATTGAGAACCATCGCTGGTGGGGGGGGGGGGGTATAGTTTAACTGAAGACAGGTAAGTTCTCTTAGCGTAAAGTAGGCATTTATATGCATGGTTCAATTACTAATATATAAAGGCGAGCGACAATATTGAACTTTACCTGTGCTGCTGGAAAACCCAGACAGTTAATCCCCCCACCTCCCGCCGTTTTGTGTTCTAGAAACCAGTACTGCAAAGAACCTCTCTTCCCCATAGGAGGAGAATAGGACTCTCGAGTGACCTCCTTGTTTCCTATGACAGGGCCAGACACACACTCATCAATTCCCATTCTTCTGTTTCATAAATGAGTAGGTGAACTGTTTGTCCCCCTCCCTGACAAACTAGCTAGACACAGAGATTAAGCATTTCTTGCTCAGCTAACAGAGTCCCCTGGTTACAATAACAATCCCAAATGTAAAATCCCTCCACCTATGATTTGCTTATTCTTCCCTATGAAAGTCTAAGGCAAAACCACTCTGCAGAGACACTCTGATATTTGGATTGGGGGTGTTTTCCTTATTGCGTTAGCCTGAATAAAACCAATCTCCCTACTAGCTCACTTTTTATTGTTTGCCTTTGACAAAAAATAGCAAAAAAAATTTAAAAATGAGGTGGAAGAGTGAGTGAACTTGATTAGAAAAGCACACAAACTTCCAGTTATAAGATTAACAAGGTTGGGGATCCGAGGTAGAGCACAGGTGATTATAGCTAATAATGCTGTATCCTATACTCGGATGTTGCTAAGAGAGTAGATCTCATATGTTCTCGCAGCAAAAAAAGAAATGGCCACTATGTGATGGGATGGAGGTGGTAGCTAATACTCTGGTGGTAACCGTTTTGCAATTTACAAATGTATCAAAGCAACACATTGTACACCTGAAACTTACACAATGTTATTTGTCAATTATAGCTCAATAAAGTTGGAAAAAGGAGAGCAAAAGAAAAGAAAAGATTTGGGAACCTCAGCAGAGCACTAATGAAAAGCTCACCCTCCCGATATTGACCAGGGGACTTTCAGATAACTCTGCACTCTTTAAGAGGTACAAAGGTGGAAGCAAAACATGACAAAGGAAAAAAAAAAAAAAAGCTGGGAACCAAGAGGTTATTGTTGCCTCAGCCCACTCCCAGCATCATTCTAACTGATGATCCCATGTAGAAAAACTATGACATTGATAATTCATTTAAAAGAATCATTCTTATCCATTTGCAGCAACATGAATGGACCTAGAGCATATTATACTAAGTGAAGTAAGCCAGACAGAGAAAGACAAATATAAGATATTGCTTATTATTGCTTATATGGAATCTTAAAAAAAAAAAAAGATACAAATGAACCTGTATACAAAACAGAAATAGACCCACAGACATAGAAAACAAACTTATGGTAACCAAAGGGGAAAGGGGGGGGATAAATTAGGAGTTTGGGATTAACATATACACATTACTATGTATAAAATAGATAACCATCAAGAACCTACTGTATAGCACTGGGAACTATACCTAATATTTTGTAATAACCTATAAAGGAAAATAATTTGGGAAAAAAAACATATATATGTATGTATAACTGAATCGCTTTGCTGTACACATGAAACTAACACAATATTGTAAATCAACTACACTTTAATAAAAAATAAATTAAAAAAAATATTTTTAAAAGAATCATTCTTGTCAGTAAAGTGCCAAACACACGAAAACCATAAGAAAGCTTTATTTTCCTGAAGCCAGTTATTTCAGAAAGACTAACAGAAATCCAGCCTGGCACACCAGAGTTTTAGATAAACAGAGCTGGCTGGGGAATGTAGTCCTAAACTTTAACTGTGTCACTAGTATCAATTTATTTAAAGTAATATTTGAAGGGGTGGGATAGGGAGGGTGGGAGGGAGA
Organism: Balaenoptera acutorostrata; assembly: GCF_949987535.1. Lineage (NCBI taxonomy): Eukaryota > Metazoa > Chordata > Mammalia > Artiodactyla > Balaenopteridae > Balaenoptera > Balaenoptera acutorostrata. The sequence continues at coordinate 172,051,858 of NC_080065.1, forward strand.
TGCAAGAAGGAGGAGATATGGGGATATATGTATGTGTATAGCTGATCCACTTTGTTATAAAGCAGAAACTAACACACCATTGTAAAGCAGTTATACTGCAATAAAGATGTTAAAAAAAAATAAAGTAATATTTGAAGTCAATATGTTCTCCTCAGGTCTCTCTATATAGAGCAGGCAGGATCTGAAGTTGTACATGAATGGCACTTGTGCAAGTTGCAAAGGTGTGGACCCTGGAGATTGAGCTATATTTCTAGAGAAAAAGGAGAGAAATTCTACAGTCACAGACTGGGGGGGATGAGGAAGCTGTAGCACCACAGAGCATAGTTCAGACCCTTTTATATACAGTTAGCAGGAATTTATAAAATAAATAAATGCTCCATTGACAATTTTTAGAGGCTTCGATTTCTTTTTCTTTTTTCTTTTATTTTTTTCTCAGTGCAGAAGGAATTCAGCAAGAGGCAAAGTGATAGGTAATAAGTAGATTTATTGAGAGAGGTACACACTCCAGAGACAGTGTGGGCCATCTCAGAAGGCAACCAAGGCTTCAATGTTTTTTGGGGGTTTTTTTGCCTTGCCACGTGGCTTGTGGGATCTCAGTTCCCTGACCAGGGATTGAACCCGGACCACAGCAGAGAAAGCCATGAATCCTAACCACTAGGCCACCAGGGAACTCCCTTCAATTTCTAATGTAACAGTTTATAAAACATTTTTGTTGAATTCTGCTGCTCTACTCAGAAGTTTCAAGCAGTTCTTCTTTCATTGGAGGTGACTTTCCATGCGTGGTCTCAACTGTACATTCACAGATTTTCATTTCTCTCTTTGCCTGTGCCTCTCTCGAGGGATATCCTTAAGAAGCAGGGAACTCTACAAACTTTATAATCATTATTGTCACAGCAGTGAAGTAGGTGTCACACCACTTAATTTCCCAATTTTTTTTTTTTTTTTGGCTGTGCCAGGAAGCTTGTGGGATCTTATTTCCCTGACCAAGGATTGAACCGGGCCTTTTTCATAGCCATTCTGTTAGTTAAGTAGTGGTAACTCATTGTGGTTTAAATTAATTGGCACTTAATTAGCCTTTCCTTAATAAAGTTGAGCACTTTTTCATATATTTATTGGCCATTTGAATATCCTGTTTTGTGATATGACCAGATTTATTTTTGGCCTATTTTTAAATTGAGTTGTCTATTTCTTATTGAGTGGTAAAATTTCTTTACATATTCTGCATGTGAATTATTATTTTTTTTTTAAATTTTATTGGAGTATAGTTGATTTACAATGTGTGTTAGTTTCAGGTATACAGCAAAGTAGTTCAGTTATACATATACATGTATATGTACATTTATTCCTTTTCAGATTCTTTTCTCATATAGGTTATCACAGACTATTGAGTGGATTTCCCTGTGCTATACAGTAGGTCCTTGTTGGTTATCTATCTATCTTATATATAGTAGATATATACACATATACATATAGATGTACATGTTTTTCTTCTGCTTTGTGGGTTACTTTTTCACCATCAGTGGTGTTTTTTGATGAGCAGTTCTTAATTCAGTCATGCTATGTGGCTTGCAGGATCTTAGTTCCCCAACCAGGGACTGAACCTGGGGCCACAGTGAAAGCGCTGAGTGCTAACCACTGGACTGCCAGGGAATTCCCAAGCAGTTCTTAATTTTAATGTATTCCAGCTTATCAAATCTTTTTTTCCCCTTTTGTCTCCTATTTAAGAAATTTCTGCCTACTCCAAGCCATAAAATCATGTTTTTCTCTATAATTTTTGTTTTACCTTTCACATTTAGTTCTGCCATCATTTTGGAATCATGGGGATCAATTTTCATTTTTTTCCATGTGATTATCCAATGGACCCAGCTTTATTGGAAAGACTGTCCTTGTCCCACTGTAGTCATTGCTGTCATACTAGGTGGCCCTGTGTGTGTGGTCTGTCCTCTTGCACTGGTCAGTTTTCTACTCTTTCTTTTAAAAAATAAATTTATTTATTTATTTTTGGCTGCATTGGGTCTTTGTTGCTGGGCGCGGGCTTTCTCTAGTTGCGGTGAGCAGGGGCTACTCTTCGTTGTGGTGCTTGGGCCTCTCATTGCAGTGGTTTCTTTTGTTGTGGTGCATGGGCTCCAGGCACGCGGGCTTCAGTAGTTGTGGCTCACGGGCTTAGTTGCTCCGCGGCATGTGGGATCTTCCCGGACCAGGGCTCGAACCCGTGTTCCCCGCATTGGCAGGCAGATTCTTAACCACTGCGCCACCAGGGAAGTCCCAAGTTTTCTACTCTTGCACCAATCCCAAAGGAGAGAGGCTTGATTCTACTTACATAAAGTTCAAGAAACAGGCAAAACTCTTCTATGATGTGTAAGGGAGGAAAACAACCCAAAATTTTTCTTCTACATTTATAGGTACTTGGCTGGGGCTCTGTAGCAAAAGTAACGAGAGAAAAGCATATAAATCTGTTTTACATGACCCTAAAACCTTCATAAGGAAATGGAGACTCCCAAAAAAGTGGTTAAATCTGAGCACTTTTTTATGCTAGGTTTGATGAAGACTGGAAAGCCATAGAAAAATGTGATTGAAAAAAAGGATATGAGCTAAGGGTAGTAAACTGAGGGAAATTTACCAATCTTGTACAGTTGGATTCCTTTATGTGTCCCTCCATCTTCAGAGATAAGGACGCTCCTTTCCTCTGGTGTAGGAAGGACAGCTATCACAGGAGGGTCTTATGACCTGCTTCAGGGGAAGGTCAAAGAATCCTCCCTGAGTCATTTCTCTGATTCCCTCAGCTTAAAATATTCAATATGCTAAGGTGCCATATTTTAGGGTAGTTGTGTCCTGAACCATGTCAGATTTTTTTTTTTTTTTAATTTTTTGGCTGCGCCATGCGGCATGCGGGATCTTAGTTCCGCAACCAGGGATCAAACCCATGCCTCCTGCATTGGAAGTGCAGAGTCGTAACCACTGGACTGCCAGGGAATTCCCTTTTATTTAAAAAATTTTTTTATTTTATTTTTTGGCCACAGATATTATAATAAGTTAAAATGATCTCAGTGGCCTTGGCTTGCAGTGGCTTGAAGCAGGATTTTGGTTCCCTGGCAAGAGATTGAAGTCAGGTTGTGACAGTGAGAGCCCTGAATCCTAAACACTAGACCATGAGGGACAGTGACAAGGTCCTGGCCTGTCGGCTTTGTAGAAATGAATTTCCACTAAGAGATGGAAAGTAGTGAAACAAGTTAAGTGTTTATTAGGAGGAAAAAGAGTATGTGTGAATAGACTCACATGGGCGAACTCAGAGAGAGAGTCACGTCCTGATGGTAGTTTGAATCACTTTTATAGGGCATTTTTCCCAGGTTTCCTTTGGCAAGTCATCTGGCTTAGCCTGGTTCTGAGTCCATATTTGGTTTATCTCAGGGTCCTCCACTGTGTGCGTGTGCATCTCTTAGCCAAGATGAATTCTAGCAAAGAGGACTATGGGTAGGTTGACATCACCTACTATGGGGTGCCGCCCCCTCCCTTTTTGACCCCCAAGGAGCCTTTCTGCACATGTGTAGTTGGGAAGGTCTCCTTGACCTCGAGAATGAGAAATATATGGTTTCTTTATCTTTTATCTGGGCAGGACTCAGCTCCTCTCTGGCCCTGCTATTATCTCTGTCTTGGAGTATCTGTCCACAGGGGACGAACTCCAGCTGCTCAGCCTGGAGGCCATCTATCTCCTGCCTCAATAATAGGGTTTCCTTTGGAGGATGAGGAATTGTACTGACCAGGAGGGCCATGAAGGGAGCTTCTGTGTTATTGGTAATTTTCTTTTTGAAAAACCTGGGTAGTAATTGCATAGGCATGTGCATTTTGTGGACATTTTTTATAATTTGCGCATAGGTATGTTCTCTTTAAAAATTTATTTGTAGACTTTCTGTATGTTTGTTGTAAAACAAAGAATGTTTCTCTCCATCCAAGTGTTACAAGGATTAAGTCATTAGCCACTGCAGTTGCTGATGGACAGTAGTGCCTCCTGAGAGGAATTCAGGATGAAAAACAAGATGAGGCACTCTGTGTTTTAGGAAAACAGGCCCTTTATTTTATTTATTTAAATTTATTTATTTATTTATTTATTTTATTTATTTTTGGCTGCGTTGGGTCTTTGTTGCTGCGTGCAGGTTTTCTCTAGTTGCAGAGATCGGGGGCTACTCTCTGTTGCGGTGCGCAGGCTTCTCATTGCGGTGGCTTCTCTCGTTGCGGAGCATGGGCTCTAGGCACACAGGCTTCAGTAGTTGTGGCTTCTGGGCTCTAGAGCGCAGGCTCAGTAGCTGTGGCGCACGGGCTTAGTTGCTCCGTGGCTTGTGGGATCTTCCTGGACCAGGGCTCAAACCCATGTCCCCTGCATTGGCAGGCGGATTCTTAACCACTGTGCCACCAGGGAAGCCCGAAAACAGGCCCTTTAGACAGTATATTTCAAGAAGAAATTTAATGAACCCAGATTCTGGGATCTTCCCATACATAGAAAAACACTAAAATCATTAACTGAGATATCTGTTCCTTGTGAGTAGTAATAATCTTTTACCGAGATATGTGCTTAACTGCATGTATTCCCTAGCCAAAAATCATATATATACTGGCTTCTCCCCCTACCTCTTTGAAGCAGTCCCTTCAGAGCTACTGAAAGGCTATTGTTGCCGAACACAAGTTCTTGTGCCTGAAGCACAGTGAGGCCAAACAAACCAAAACATTGGAGTTTGGAGCAGAGGCAGGTTTATTGCAGGGCCAAGCAAGGAGAATGGGTGGTTTATGCTTGAAAATCTGAACTCTCTGGTGGTTTCCTGGGAGAAGTTTTTATAGGCAACATTTGGGGGTGAGGGCTGCAGGGTTTGTGACTTTCTTCTGATTGGTTGGTGGTGAGGTAACAGGGCGGTGAGGAGGACCAGGATCTTGCTTTAATCGCTGTACTATAGTTTCTTGACTATTCCTCCATTGTTTCTGCATTCCCTGTTTCCCTGATTAGCAGCTGTTTGAATCTGCCGTTTGGAACTCAGGAAAAGTCTAGGAGGCTGAAGCCTTCATCCTACAAATAAGAAATGGGGGACCCAGGGGCTTCCCTGGTGGCGCAGTGGTTGAGAGTCTGCCTGCCAATGCAGGGGACACGGGTTCGAGCCCTGGTCTGGGAGGATCCCACGTGCCGCGGAGCAACTAGGCCTGTGAGCCACAACTACTGAGCCTGCGCATCTGGAGGCTGTGCTCCGCAACAAGAGAGGCCGCGATGGTGAGAGGCCCGCGCACCGCGATGAGGAGTGGCCCCCGCTTGCCGCAACTAGAGAAAGCCCTCGCACAGAAACGAAGACCCAACACAGCCAATAAATAAATAAATAAATAAAAATACATTTAAAAAAAAAAAGAAAGAAAGAAATGGGGGACCCAGAAAGGGTTTTTTGCCCAGGAGGGCCAGTTTCAAGTCCTGCTGTGACCTTTCATGACTCAGAAAGAAGAAAAACATTTCTGGCAAAGCAATCAGATTCTGGGTTGATGGTCAAGGTAGAGCTGAGCATTCCCTGTTGGATCAATGGGACAAAGAAGGGTCCACAATGTTGCCAAGGTTTACAATGGACCTGTGGAAAGACGGGGTTGCTATTATTTGAAGTTGATAAGGTGGAGTCAGGTGTTTGATTTGTGGACTTTAAATGTGTCTCTAAAAAACCCAAGTGGAGAGAGAATATCTCATTCTGTCTGGCATTCAGGGTAGAGGTGTGGGACTGTGGATGAAATTTTGACTCTTGAGTGTATACACAGTACTTAAAGAGGTAAGATTCAGTGCTACCACAGGGATTATAAGACGAAAAGAGCCCTGAGAAATGAGTCCCGAGGCACTTGAACAATTAGAAGTTGGGGGGAAATGAGCGCCATCCGCAGTTTCCACCGAGGTACCCCCACCATGCCCCTCTAAACTCCAGAACTACATTTCCCAGAATCCTTTCCGTCTGTGCTTCCTGGTTAGCGGCCAGTTATGAAGTCCCGCGACACTTAGAAGGCGGAAGTGAAGCGGAAGCCATTACTCTCCGGAGGCGATTGCTGCTGTACACATGGGCAGAGGAGTGGTCCACCGTGGCCACTTCCGAGCTGTTGGTCCCCGCGGCATACCGGACCTTTCAATGAGGTTCTCGTCTCTTCGGCGGCAGCTTCCGTGACCTCTGCTCCCCGTGATTCTACCCTCCGTGATGTAAGACCCGCTTTCCTCACTTAACCCTTTACTCCCCGCCTTCCTGAGGACAAGAGAGGCCCACAAGGCAGGGAGGGGTAACGGGGGACAGGGACCTAGGACCGGGAAGCCAGGCAGCCAGTCGGAGTGTGTTTTAGATCCTGTGATAAGCAGTATGAAACGCTAGTGATGAAGTTTAGGACCACTGTATTTAGCGACGAGGGGGAGGCACTGGTGATCTGGTCCAAAAAAACTGACATCTTGGGATGGGGACAGAAAAGCCCGGCCGAAGTGAGTTCAGGACATTATTTTGGGGGGGGGAGGGGTGTGTGTGTGTGTGTGTGTGTGTGTGTGTGTCCGGAATTGGAGACCGCAAGGATAAACTACCTACCTTTTGCTTTGTGGTCAGCTTTGTCTAACATTAATAGGAGCACACTGGTTTTCTTTCTGTTAGCATTTGTCTTGAATACTTTTTACACTTAAACTTTTCGGTTAGTTATCTTTATTTACTTTAGTTGACTCTCGTGTAAATAGCCTATAACTAGATTTTAAAATGCACTTCAACATTGTTGTTTAATTTGAGAATTAGTCCATTAATATTTATTGTGATTACTAATATTTTGCGTTGATTTTTACCATCTTATTTGGTACTTCCTGTTTATTTTTTTCCCTTCAAATAATTATTTTATCAGAATATAGGACATATATGTCTCACAAAAATATGAAAACACAGAAAATTAAAAGAAAAATAAAGTGAATCTGCAAACCAGGCCAAGAAAAAGTAAGAATTCGAAACCTCAGAAACCTGTATTCTCCTAAACTTCATCCTTCTCTTTCCCCATGATTTTCTTCCTGGATTTTACTGCTTATATGTTTTCTCAAAAATGTATTTACTAATTTTGGTAATTACTTGTAGGTGGACTTACACTAAAGTATTTTCAGAGACACCCTCTTCCCATATTGATGGAAGTACACATTTTAATTTAGAGATTTCCAAATATCTTGTAGAAGATTACACGCACCTACCTACCCATTCTTTTTCAGGTATTTTGTGACTTAAATTTTAGTCAGTTTACAAAGTTCCACATACCGAGGTTTTGTTTTCAAGTTGAGTTGAATATATATATATGGATTTTGAGAATATTGGCATCATTATGCCATTGAATTTTACAATTAATTAGTTATATCTTTTTTTTAAATAAATTTATTTATTTTTGGCTGCACTGGGTCTTTGTTACTGCGTGCAGGCTGTCTCTAGTTGCTGCGAGTGGGGGCTACTCTTTGTTGTGGTGCACGAGCTTCTCACTGTGGTGTCTTCTCTTGTTGCGGAGCTCCGGCTCTAGGCGAGCGGGCTTCAGTAGTTGTGGCACGCGGGCTCAGTAGTTGTGGCTCACGGGCTTAGTTGCTCCACGGCATGTGGGATCTTCACGGACCAGGGCTCGAACCTGTGTCTCCTGCATTGACAGGTGGATTCTCGACCACTGTGCCACCAGGGAAGTCCCAGTTATATCTTGTATAATGCCTTTCAATAAAGTTTTATGAGGATCAGCAAAAACGATTTAAGGGTTTGGTTTGTTGTTGTTGTTTTTGTTGTTAGATTTATTCCTAGGAAAGTGTATATTTTCCTTTTGCATCACACACTTTTTTTTTTAAAACAGAACAGAGTCACACATTTATTTTTTTTATTTATTTTTATGTATTTATTTATGGCTGTGTTGGGTCTTCGTTTCTGTGCGAGGGCTTTCTCTAGTTGTGGCAAGCGGGGGCCACTCTTCATTGCGGTGCGCGGGCCTCTCACTATCGCGGCCTCTACTTCTTGCAGAGCACAGGCTCCAGACGCGCAGGCTCAGTAGTTGTGGCTCACGGGCCTAGTTGCTCCGCGGCATGTGGGATCCTCCCAGACCAGGGCTCGAACCCGTGTCCCCCGCATCAGCAGGCAGACTCTCAACCACTGCGCCACCAGGGAAGCCCACACACATTTTTTATTATTTACTTTCTCTGCTAGAGAGGCTGAGGACTTTGAGTAGCATTGAATGGAGTTTGGATAGCAAACTTGAAGCAGTCCTATTTTCTTTCTGACTTTAAGGGAAGTTAACTTGAATGTTTGCTGGAGGCTTTTTTTTTTTTGGAAAGCGTTTATTAGGTAAAAGAAGTCTCCTATTTCCTAATTTAAGAGTTTTTGTCACGAACAGCTGTAGGCTTTTAACAAGTGATTTTCAACCCCCCTCCCCCAGCAACTACTTTGATATGTTGATGGATTTCAATCACCTTTTGAAAACTATGCCTGGTCTGTGATAGGTTCTAGTTCTGTTTGTGCTTTGAATGAATAAGTGAAAAATATGACTTTCTCATTTACCTGATAATGTGGTGAATTAAACCAATTGATTTTCTAATGTTACATTAAATTTGCTTTGATAAAATAACTAAATTGGAAAGGATATGTACTATTTTATCAGTTTTGGTTTCTGGTTGCTAGTATTTTTGTTTGATGATTTGCATCTATGTTTGAGTGAAATTGGCTTGTAATTTTCCTTTTCTGTTTCAGGTTTATTCCAGCCTCATAAAGTGGGGTGGGAGTGTTCCCTCTTTTTTCTAAACTCTGGAATATTTTGCCTAAGAGTAGAATAACTTGTTCCTTAAAAGGGAGTTTTACCAGGAAAAACCATTGGGGTCTGAATTTTCTTTGCGGAAAATTTTAAAGCTGTTGTTTCAGTTCTCTAAGAGTCATAGGGCATCCAAGTTCTCTATTTCATTATGGTAAGTAAAATTTCTTTAGGAATTTATTCATTCCATCTAAGGCTAAATTCTGTAGTCAAAGTTGTTAATAATGTGCTTTTATTATTATTATTATTTTTTTTTAAATATTTATTTAGTTATTTATTTATTTTTGGCTGTGTTGGGTCTTCGTTTCTGTGCGAGGGCTTTCTCTAGTTGTGGCAAGTGGGGGTCACTCTTCATCGCGGTGCGTGGGCCTTTCACTGTCGCGGCCTCTCTTGCTGCGGATCACAGGCTCCAGACGCGCAGGCTCGGTAATTGTGGCACACGGGCTTGGTTGCTCCGCGGCATGTGGGATCTTCCCAGACCAGGGCTCGAACTCGTGTCCCCTGCATTGGCAGGCAGACTCTCAACCACTGCGCCACCAGGGAAGCCCCTTTTATTATATTTTTAATGCTTGCTGCATGTGTAGTGTTTTCTAGGTTTTCATTCTTGTATTTATATGTTCTTTTTTTTAAAAAATGCATCCTGCCAAAATTTTGTCAATTTTGTTTTTCATGAAGAACCACTTTATAATGTGTATGTTTTCTATTTCATAACTTTCTGTTCTTTATAATTGTCTTTCTTTTACCTTTTTGGCATGTTTCTTTACAGTTTCTTACATTGGAACCTGCACATCGAAAGGATTACAGTGATAGTATTTTATTATACTTCAGTTCTAAATATTATCAAATATTATGATTTCTTTGGCATGTGAATTATTTAGGCCTTTTTCTTTTAATTTCCATTTCTGTGACTTTTTTGGGTAATCTTTTGGTTATTGTTTGCTAACTTGATTGCACTATAGTCAGAGATTGATGCCATTTTCTGAGACACACATTGTGCCCCATGTGTGGTTGGAGTTTATAGTTAGGAAATACTGTTTCATCTTGTGCAATCTGCATATAGTTATTGAATTGTTTGCTTGAACATATTATTGAGAGCTCTGGTAGTGGCTTTGTCCATTCTCCTTAGAGTTCTGCCCCCCTCCCCCCCCACCGATATATATATATTTTTTAATAAATTTATTTATTTAATTTTGGTTGCGTTGGGTCTTCCTTGCTGCACGCGGGCTTTCTCTAGTTGCAGTGAGCGGGGGCTACTCTGTTGTGATGCGCGGGCTTCTCATTGAGGTGGTTTCTCTTGTTGAGGAGCATGGGCTCTAGGCGTGCGGGCTTCAGTAGTTGTGGCGCAAGGGCTCAGTAATTGTGGCTCACAGGATCTAGAGTGCAGGCTCAGTAGTTTTGGCGCACAGGCTTAGTTGCTCCACGGCATGTGGAATCTTCCCAGACCAGGGCTCGAACCCGTGTCTCCTGCATTAGCAGGCGGATTCTTAACCACTGCACCACCAGGAAAGTCCTACCACTGATATACTTTTGAGGCTGTATTATGACATATATACAGCTTTTTCTTGGATTGTACCTCTTCTTTTTGTAATTCCTCAGTTTTCTCTATTAGCCTTTTTGCCTTAATTCATTCTGATATTAATATATTTAAACCAGGTTTTTTTTAAAGTATTTGCCTTGTATATCTTTTTTTTTTTTTTTTTTGCCTTGTATATCTTTTTAAAATTTCTGTTCTTGCTATATCCTTTCTCTTGTAAACAGCATATAACTGGATTGTTTTTACTCCATTTTGAGAATATCTGTATTTTAGTTGAAGCATTTTGTCCCTTAACATCCTTTTTCCTTTTCTCTAGCTTCCTTTGATTTGAGGAGTTTTTTCATTCCACATTTTTCTTTGCATATTTTGAATTTATCTACATGTTTATATGCATATTGAATTTATTTATGTCTATTATTTTAGTGGTTATTTTGGAGTATTCTTATTCATGCTCATTCATGAAATTTAGATTTTTTTTAATTAATTAATTTATTTATGGCTGCGTTCGGTCTTCATTGCAGTGCGCGGGCTTCTCATTGCATTGGCTTCTCTTATTGCGGAGCACGGGCTCTAGGCGCGTGGGTTTCAGTAGTTGTGGCATGTGGGCTCAGTAGTTGTGGCTCACGGGCTCTAGAGCACAAGCTCTGTAGTTGTGGCACACGGGCTTAGTTGCTCCGTGGCATGTGGGATCTTCCCAGACCAGGGCTCGAACCCATGTCCCCTGCATTGGCAGGCAGATTCTTAACCACTGTGCCACCAGGGAAGTCCCTAAATTTTTGATATGTTATCACTCTCCTGATTTACATGGTTTTTTGATCATGCATTTTAATTCTATCTTTTTTTAAACCTCAGAAGAGATTATCATTGTATACAGTCATTTTTAGTTTCATTTTACCCACACATTTTCCATTTTGTATGCTTGCTTTGATTCTTGGACTCTGATGTAAGTTCTTAACACTCTTTACTTTGGTTCCTTGATTTTTTTCTTTCTCTCTAAAGTATGTATTTTAGATTTTCTCTTTTCTGTGAATGGCAAGCCCAAATATACCATTATTTTGCCATCTTAGTAGACATTTTGGTTGCTAAAGGACTGTATATTTTATTCCAGAGCCATGAAGATGTTCCACTATCTTCTGGCTTCCATTGTTGCTGGCGAGGAGTCAGGTATCAGGCTAATGTTTTTTTTTTTTTTTTTTTAATTTTATTTATTTATTTATTTATTTATTTATTTTTGGCTGTGCTGGGTCTTCGGTTCGTGCGAGGGCTTTCTCTAGTTGCGGCAAGTGGGGGCCACTCTTCATCGCGGTGCGGGGACCGCTCTTCATCGCGGTGCGCGGGCCTTTCACTATCGCGGCCCCTCCCGTTGCGGGGCACAGGCTCCAGACGCGCAGGCTCAGCAGCTGTGGCTCACGGGCCCAGCTGCTCCATGGCATGTGGGATCTTCCCAGACCAGGGCTCGAACCCGTGTCTCCTGCATTAGCAGGCAGATTCTCAACCACTGCGCCACCAGGGAAGCCCAGGCTAATGTTTATTTCTTTAAAGCAGTGATTCTTAAAGTGTACTCTTCAGACCTACAACATCAGCATCACCTGGGAACTTATTAGAAATGCATATTCTTGCATCCCCAGTTTCTGATTCATCAGAAACTGGGGATGTGGCCTAGCAATGTGAGTTTTTTGGTTTGTTTTTATAAAATATGTTTTCAGTGTGTTTTAACAAGCCCTCCAGGTGATTCAGATGCAGCTTGAAGTTTGGAAATCATTGCTTTAAAGGTAACCTGTGCTATTTCCCCTGGCTGCTGTTAAAATATTCTTTTTGCCGTTGCTGTTTCTCTGGTTCAGTGTTATTGTATCTAACTGTGATCTGTTTTTATCTTCAATCTCTTTATATTTGCTTTCTGAAATGAGAAATCCACAGCTACTATATTTTGCAGTAACTGCCTGTGCTCCTTCTCTCTCCCTTTGGAATTCTATTTAGAATCAGTTCAGCCCTTTTCCCTCTGTCCCCCATGGCTCTTTATACTTATCTTTTTATCTGTGTGCCCTCATGTTTATTCTCTAGAAGTGGTTTTTAAATGTAAGCCTGCATAAAAGTCACCTATAGTGCTTGTTAAAACAGATTCATCAGTCTACTCCAAAGAGTCTCATTCAGTTGGACTTGGATATGAACTGGGCATCAGAATTATTAAAGCTCTCTAGATGATGTTTATGCAGCTGGCTGGGGGACCACACTTTGTGTGATACTCTAGAAAACAATTTTTGGGGGGCTGTGTGTAATCTGATAAAGCTATTTACCTAGTCCCCCCATTTTACCTTTATTTCAGCAATTGTAATTGTCCTTTTAGAAATTACATATTTTTAAATTTCTGAGTATTTATCTCCAGCTTGTGAATGATTTTGAAAGATATGTCTTTTTTAAAAAATTAATTAATTAAATTTATTTTTTGGCTGCGTTGGGTCTTCATTGCTGCATCCGGGCTTTTTCTAGTTGCGGTGAGCAGAGGCTACTCTTTGTTGCGGTGCACAGTCTTCTCATTGCATTGGCTTCTTTTGTTGCGGAGCACGGGCTCTAGGCGCGTGGGTTTCAGTAGTTGTGGCATGTGGGCTCAGTAGTTGTGGCTCACGGGCTCTAGAGCACACGCTCTGTAGTTGTGGCACACGGGCTTAGTTGCTCCGCGGCATGTGGGATCTTCCCGGACCGGGGCTCGAACCCATGTCCGCTGCATTGGCAGGCGGATTCTTAACCACTGCGCCACCAGGGAAGCCCTCTGTCTGTATTTTGTGTTGCACTTAAAATAGTTTTTTTTTTTTTTTTTTTTTTAAATCTTTTATTTATTTTTGGCTGTGTTGGGTCTTCGGTTCGTGCGAGGGCTTTCTCTAGTTGCGGCAAGTGGGGGCCACTCTTCATCGTGGTGCGGGGACCGCTCTTCATCGCGGTGCGCGGGCCTTTCACTATCGCGGCCCCTCCCGTTGCGGGGCACAGGCTCCAGACGCGCAGGCTCAGTAGTTGTGGCACACGGGCCCAGCTGCTCCGTGGCATGTGGGATCTTCCCAGACCAGGGCTCGAACCCGTGTCCCCTGCATTAGCAGGCAGATTCTCAACCACTGCGCCACCAGGGAAGCCCCACTTAAAATAGTTTTGAGGGGAAGGTTTAATCAGTATATCTAGATTGCCTGTTGGAAATAGAAGTCTTAATCTGCCCTTTTAGCCGTGGGACATTTCATCTGGTTGAAAGCTTACAGATAGTGAAGTACATAGAGATATTAATTTACAAGTGTAACACATTTCTGGACTGAGAAAAATGGCATGCAGTGTTCTCACAACTATTGTTACTTTGTCTATGTGTACAAGAATAACACTGGTAGAAACAGTTCTAGCAGAGGCAGAAATATCACTCCATAAAAGTAACAAAAGAATCATTCTATCTTTAGTATTTACATCTGCAAATTCTGAATATCTTGGGGCAGTATTACAAAATTGAATGTGGGGATTTTAAATCAAATATTGGAAGAATTATGGCCACAAAAGGAGAAGTCACAATAGAACAATTTAAAGGGTAAAATGTGTTTTGGACCAAAAAACTGATGTAGGAGGCAGATCTTCTGTAATTGTGGGGAGCAGGGGTGAGATTAGGGTGAGGTATGTGGGTGGAGGCATTAACCGTGCACTTGTATGATGCTGAAAGCACCTCTTTGAATTTTGTACTCCAGCAACCTCTCTTACCTCACCCTAGTGCTGGTCCTGGCACAGAGAAAAACAGATCCCAATGAGAAGGGGCTAAGATGTGTTGCAATAGAAAAAGGGAACTGTTTTCACTGTGTTATAAAGGAAATTAAAAGAGAAATTAAACAATCTCAGTAGCCTTTGAAAATTCTCTCTCCATCGCATTTATCTGTGCTGATATCAGTCTGATCATCGTGGTTTTGTTTCATGTATTGTGTAGAAACGGGAGTCAAAACTTCTTTAATAGATCCCATAACTGTTTCCAGACTCCCCTGCTCCACTTCCAGTCACTTAGATGCTGAGGTAGTCCTGTTGCATCTGTATTCAGGGTCACTGAGTGTAGCTCAACAAGTGGTATAATGCTCAGATGAGAAACACTCCAGAACCTCGCTCTGGCCTCTAGTTTGCATTACCATGAGACTTTGAAAATATCCCCCAGGTTTGAAATTGATGTGAGTGCACTCTCTATCCAGGCTTGAACCGTTTGTTTACCTTGCCCCACGTTGCGGGCAGTAGTGAATGATGGGGAGCCAAGGTGTGGCTAAGCTTTATGGCTGTGTCCTAGCACATGGGTCAACATACATCTCATAGGACCTGAAGGGGAGCCCCCCACACACATACACCAAGATCCATAGACCCCCTCCTTTGTGATCTTCCCAAGACCCCCGGGTCCAGGAGGGCCTTCTCAATATGGAGAGAAATGTAGATCAGCTTATTTGTCATCCATTCATTCTTTTTGCTCACTGTTACCCTGTTTGTTGTCTGAGGTACTGTTCCAGACACCTCAACAGTGAAAAAAACAAAGAAGTGGAAAATCTATCTGCCTGGAGCTTATTGTCAGGCTGGGCATAAGGGAAGAAAACTAAACAAGTAAAATACATAGTATGTGTGGGAGAGACAGTAATGCTTACTAGGTGTTCTGTGTGCTGTCCTACACTTCCCAGGATCCCTGGAACTAGCAGGGGCATGTGACTAGTTCTGGGCAATGAGCTGTGAGCACTTCAGGGTCAGAGCATATGTGTCAAGGTGCACAGTTCTCTAGGCACACCCTTCTCTCATCATCCATGGCCAGAATGACCACAGGTTTCAGTTGGCTCAGTTATAAGAGGCATGCCCCCGTGTAACTGGTAAAGTTTCACCACCAGCCCAGGTTGAACAAGTAACATGAGCCAGACATAAACTTCCGTTTCATCAAGTCATTGAGATTTGAAGTCTGTTTTTGCAGTAAAATAGAGCCTACCCTGACTTACACGGTATGTTAAGTGGAGGTTAGTGCTTTGAAGAAAAATAGAAGAAGGAGTGGGGTTTAGGGGTAGACAGGCAGAGGTTTGCATTTTGACTAGAGTGGCCAGTCAATGCCATGTCGAGACACTTAAAGTTGACTAAAGATCCGAAGCAGGAGAGGGAGCAGGTACACTTGAATGTGGAGAAGCACATTTCCATGTAGAGAACAGCAAGTGCAAAGATCCCAAGGCGGGAACATGCCTAGTACAGGCATAAGGCCCAGTGAGGATAGTGTGAGCAGAGCCAGCGGGGGCCGGGAGCCAGGAGGGGTTGTGGATGAGGCAGCAGGAATGTAGGCCTTTGGCTGAGTGAGATAGGACGCCAGCAGGTTTTGAGCAACAGAGTGATGTGACCTACATTTTACTGGCAAAGTTCTACTTGCCGTATAAACTAAAGGACAGAAACAGGGAGACTTTAGGAAGCTATTGGAATGATCTAGGAGAGAGGTGGTGCCTTCCACCAAGACAGTATTAGAGTAGGTGGTGAGGAGTGGCCAGATTTTGGGTAAGTTTTCAAGGTAAAGCCCATAAGATTTGCTGGTGATTTGGATCTAAAGTGTGAAAAAGGAGAATCCAGGATGACTTCAAGGCTTTTTGCCTGTAGCTCCTGGAAGCATGGAGTTGCCATGGAGATGGGGAGGCTGGCAGGAGCCCAGCATTAGGTGTTTACCTTCAGGTCTTATTAGATATTGCAGGGGAAATGTTTTACGTAGCGCTCATCTGCCCATTTCTCTTGCTCATGCTGCCTGGGGCAAGTACCAAGGAATGGAGAGTGGCATCCACTGTAAATTAACAGTTTACAGTTTAAATCGCCAACAGCCATTTTGTTTTATGATAAAAATAATGGTGTTTTAGAGTGAACATTTATTGAGCACATACAGTCCCATAATCCAGTGTTATAACCTCCAGTTTCCAGATGAGAAAACAAGTTTAGTGAGCCCATTCTTTTTTTTTTTTAATTAATTAATTTATTTATTTATTTTTGGCTGCGTTGGGTCTTTGTTGCTGCACTCTGGCTTTTTCTCTTGTTGCGGCGAGCGGGGGCTACTCCTCGTTGCGGTGCGTGTGCTTCTCATTGCCGTGGCTTCTCTTGTTGCGGAGCATGGGCTCTAGGCTCCTGGGCTCAGTAGTTGTGGTTTGCGGGCTCTAGAGCGCAGGCTCAGTAGTTGTGGCGCTCGGGCTTAGTTGCTCCGCGGCATGTGGGATCTTCCCAGACCAGGCCTCGAACCCGTGTCCCCTGCATTGGCAGGCAGATTCTTAACCACTGTGCCACCAGGGAAGTCCGTGAAGCCATTCTTGAATGGAGCCCCCATGGGCAAGAAAGCTGGGCTTGCAGCAAGGTGGGGTCACCTGAGGTCTCAAGGACAGACAGACAACAATCTTCATGGATGTGTAATCAGAACCTGGATGTCAGTACTGAAGGGAGGAGGGATTTCAGAGTGTGAACATGTGTGGGATGGGGTAGAAGAAGGCCCAGGAGAACCCTGGCCCTTAGGGATCCTGGCAAAGGAGGAAGGACCACGAGCAGGATTCTCAAAAAGAGCAACCAGAGATGGAGGGGGACAACCTTGGGATTGATGCACAGTGGCCAAGAGCAGAGGCTCCCCAGGAAGAGGGAGAGAGGGGAGGTTGGTAGTGGGCAGGATCATGTATTGAGATCAAGCAAGACAAGAATCAGGAAAAAGCTGTTTCCTGATTTGGTGTCAGGGAGTTCACATGCAGAGGCCACCTTGAGAGGGGACATGTGTGGCTCTGGAATCAGGTTCATTAGCCCCTGTTTTGTGACCTTGGTCACATGACCTAACCCTTCAGTACATGCCCCACTTTTCTCAGGATACTGCTTACCTCCTGGGGAAGTTGTGAGAATTAAATGAGAGTCCCTGGAAAGACTCAGGAGATACTTTGTACATAGTAAGCATGCTTATGTTGTTATTTGTAGCATTGCTATTGATGTTGGCAAGAAAAATTGGGGGACAGAAACTTGAGCAGAAATTTGTAAATTGAGAATAGAGGAATAAGTGGGAGGCGAGGGTGGAGACCTTGTTCTTCAGTGACCCTGAACCTCTTTTTTTAACTTATCGAGTCTCTTCTCAGTAATCTGATGTTGGAACCCAAAGGCACAGAGATCCAGAAAGAGCTTTGTAAGTGAGAATCCTCTACTTGAGAAAGGCAATGTTTGTTCCAAGTTCGACCTCAGAAGGCTTGCAATACCCCTTTATACCCAGAAGGTGGCAGCACCTGATCTCATTTGGAGACAGGTACCCTGGTATCTAGAAATGAATGAAAGATGGTTAACATTTGTGTATTTCCTCACTGCAAAAGGGGAAAGAGAAGGGAGCTAATATTTGTTGAGAATCTACTACATCAGCTGATGTAGTATTCTTGAATCTCTGAGAACCCTCACTGTTCTCACACAGGTGGTACTTATCAAATAAAACTATGCCCCCACTGCCACCTCCAAAGGGAGGAATGAACTCAGGCTTGGCAGTTAAAGAAATTAGAGCCCAGGTCTCACCCCTGCCATCTGCTATGCAATTTTCTGGCAGTTACTTAAACTCTCTGAGCCTGTTTGCGCACCTCTGATGGTGCTATAAGGCCCATCTGATTGGTTTTTTGTGGGGTTCAGGTAAACCCAACACTGGATCGTGCTTAACATGAAGGTGGGACCTGGGTTCCCACCAGTGGCAGTGCTGTTCACTCCCTTTGTAAACCTTTCAAAGAGAAATGCAACTACTTTTATTATTATTATTTCACCCAGTTTCATAAGTTGTCCCCAAGAGTATTATATTTTTCCAATTGTGTTTTTTTTTTTTAAAGGATTTTCTTATTTATTTATTTATTTATTTATTTATTTTTGGCTGTGCTGGGTCTTCGGTTCGTGCGAGGGCTTTCTCCAGTTGCGGCAAGCGGGGGCCACTCTTCATCGCGGTGCGGGGACCGCTCTTCATCGCGGTGCGCGGGCCTTTCTCTATCGCGGCCCCTCCCGTCGCGGGGCACAGGCTCCAGATGCGCAGGCTCAGCAATTGTGGCTCACGGGCCCAGCTGCTCCGTGGCATGTGGGATCTTCCCAGACCAGGGCTCGAACCCGTGTCCCCTGCATTAGCAGGCAGATTCTCAACCACTGCGCCACCAGGGAAGCCCTCCAATTGTGTTTTATTACATCTGATTTGTGCATATTTCTAGAGAAAAGGTAAGACTGGTGCTCGGTAACATTGAATTACAGCTCAAGGAATTAAACAGCTTGCCCCTTATTTTCTAGTTAACAAGCTATAAAATTGTGTTCTACAGTATTTTACATCCCTACTCAGTTTTTAATTTGAAAAGAACATAATTCATCACCTTGGCAAACAAGTGTTTTTTTCCAGTGTATGATAAATGTGTGTGTAGCTAAAGAGACTGCAGATAAAGCAGTTTTGGAGAGCATTTTGGCAACACTTACTAAATGTTTAGTCATAAATGTTGACTAAACATTTCACTATCTAGAAATTCGTTCTAAGGAAAAACTTGAAAAAAACTTCAAAAATTTAGCTGCAAATATTTCTTCCAAGTGTTGTTTTTCTACTTGTGAAAAATTGGAAATATTCTAAACATTTTAACGTAAGATCATTTCAATAAATTGATGTGCCTATCTAGAAACACTGAGAAAATGAAGACATTAAAATATCAAGACATTAATGAAAATGAAAATACATTATACAAATAGTATAGCTGATTCTAAATTTCATCTGCAAAAGAAAATATTTGAGAATATCCAATATTTTTGACAAAGGAAAACTGATGAGTGACACATTGTCCTAGATACCAGAAGATACTAATGTGATTTTTTTTTAACTTTTATCATTTGAACTTGATTTTACTATTCATATATCCTTTTCTTCATTCAGTATTTTAAAAGTAATTTCTATGTGCGAGGTACTGTGCTTGGCATATGTATAACTGAATCACTTTGCTGTATGTCAGAAATTGCTGATATGTATAACAAATCAGCATAAATTCAGATGAGATTTGATAATCACCTATATGAAAAAACCCCCAAAACTGCTAAAGGATTAATTCAGCCAAACAATAAATGACTGGGGTAACTATGACATATGGATTAGCAGTGATGGAGGTCAGGGCAAGATGCCCCAAAATATGCTGCTTTGGCATATTGATTATTTTGAATTAAAGTTACATAAGAAACAGTTGGCATGAGAAGGACACTCTGACCCTTTTTTGCTACCCTGAAAGTAGGAAATAAATCTCCCATGTGAAAGGCACCTTCCCTGTACCAGAAGGCAAAGAGACATCCTTATCTCCAGAGATAGATATGAAGTTCAGAGCTGAGGAGGCTGTATAAACAAATTTGTTACTTCTTTACCAATTTACTACCTCATGTCAATTCTTCACAAATTTATTGTTTCTTTGTCTGAAAGGTATAAAAGCTGCCTGCTTTGGTCACTTCTTTGAGTCTCAGAGAATAATGTGGCATTGACTGAGAACCAGACAACCTATCAGTGACATAGAGTCTAAACACCACCCCAGGCTTAACATGTATACAGGTAGCTTGGTGTCTTTAGGAGTTCAAAGATGTTTGAGATTGTGCTGTCTTGGTTTTGGTATCAGGGTAATGCTGGCCGTAAAGATTGTGTTAGAAAAATGTTACCTCTTCTATTTTTGGAAAAGTTTGAATAGGATTGGTGTTAATTCTTCTTTTAAGTGTTCGGTAGAATTCACCAGTGAAGTCTTCTGGTCCTGGACTTCTCCTTGTTGGGAGAATTTGATGACTGATTGCGCCTGTTTATTTGTTATGGGTCTGTTGATTTTCTATTTCTTCTCCAGTCCATTTTGGTAAAGTGTATGTTTCTGGGAATTTGTCCATTTTATCTAGATTACCTAATTTGTTGGTGTACAGTTGTTCATGGTATTCTCTTTATTTTTATTTTTTAAAATATTTTTTCTATTTCTATAATGTTGTGGGTTTTTTTTTTTTTTTTTTGGCCATGCCTCACGGCTTGCAGGATGTTTGCTGACCAAGGATTGAACCCGGCCCTGGCAGTGAAAGCCTGGCGTCCTAACCACTAGGCCACTAGGGAACACCCTTTTAGAGTCTTTTTAATTTCTGTAAGGTTGATAGTAATGTCCCCACTTTTACTTCTTCTTTTTTTTTTAAATTTATTTATTTATTTATTTATTTATGGCTGTGTTGGGTCTTAGTTCCTGTGCGAGGGCTTTCTCCAGTTGTGGCAAGTGGGGGCCACTCTTCATCGCAGTGCACGGGCCTCTCACTATCGTGGCCTCTCTTGTTGCGGAGCACAGGCTCCAGACGTGCAGGCTCAGTAGTTGTGGCTCACGGGCCCAGCTGCTCCGCGGCATGTGGGATCCTCCCAGACCAGGGCTCGAACCCGTGTCCCTTGCATTGGCAGGTGGATTCTTAACCATTGCGCCACCAGGGAAGCCCCCCCACTTTTACTTCTGATTTTAGTTATCTTGTTGATCTTTTGAAAGAACCAACTTGTTGATTCTAGTTTTTCTGCTCTCCATTTCATTTATCTCTGTTCTAATTCTTTTGCTGCCTTTAGGTTTAGTTTGCTCTTATCTTGTTGCTTAAGATGTAAAGTTAGGTTGTTTGAGATCTTTCTTCTTTAATTTAGGTATTAACTGCTATAAATTTCCCTCTGAGCGCTGCTTTCATTGCATCCCATCAATTTTGCTGTGTTATATTTCCGTTTTCATTTGTCAGAAAGTTTTTTCTAATTTCCCCAGTGATTTCTTCTTTGTCCTGTTGGTTGTGTGAGAATGTGTTGTTTCATTTCCATGTATTTGTAGATTTTCCAGTTTTCCCTCTGTCATTGTTTTTTAGGTTCATTCCATTGTGGTTGGAGAATATATTTTGCTATTATTGGTCTTAAAATTGGTTGAGAATTGTGTTTGGCCTAATTTATGGTTTATCCTGGAAAACCCTAATTTTCTTTTTTTTTTGTAAGTGTAGTTCATTGATTTTCACTGTGCTTGTCCACTTTTTTTTTTTTTTTGTCCACTTTTTAATGTAGACATTTAACTGTATACATTTCCTTCTGAGAATGACTTTAACCTCATTTCACAAGTTTTCATTTGTTGTATTTTCATTTTCATTTAGTATAAAATATTAAGTTTCTCTTGTTTCATCTTCTACATAAAATTATTTGTGTGCCTTTAACTTCCAAATATTTGAGTATTTTCTAGATATCTTACTGTTATTAATTTCTAATTTAGTACATTTGCTATCTTTTTAAATTTGAGACTTTTTTATGGTCCAGCATATATGATCCAGACTCTATTGCTGGGTGTTGAATTGGAGAAAGTTAAATGATTTGGAGACACGTGGTGTAAGAGGTAGAATTCATTGACTTTTTTTACAAGAGTTTTAAATCGTCTACTTTATTTTATTATTGAAGTATAATTGATTTACCATGTTGTGTTTATTACTGCTGTACAGCAAAGTGATTCAGTTATACATGTATATACTTTTTTTATTATTCTTTTCCATTATGGTTTATCATAGGATATTGAATATAGTTCTCTGTGCTATACAGTGGGACCTTGTTGTTTATCAATTCTGTATATAAAAGCTTACATTTGCTAACCCCAAACTCCCACTCTATCCCTCCCCCAAACCCCTCCCCCTTGGCAACCACCAGTCTGTTCTCTATTCATTGACCTTTTCTGCCCCCACCCCCCTTCATTTTCTACTTAATATCGGGCAGTGGATTAGGACCTGAGTACAGTGGTGCACTCTTCTAGTTTACTATATAGTTTAGGAAACAGAGTATAAAACAAGGAAATAAAAACAAGGAAGTAAAAACATAAAAATACATTGTGACAGGTTTTGTAGGAGAAAGAGAGTCAGCTAACAGAGAAAGCCAAGTTCTTTCATATGAAGATAATAACTTAAATTTGTAATGTGAAGAAGGTTGTGTGGCTTTTTCTTTAGTTTCTAAGTGATTAGAGCTGTGGACTGGAGCAGTTAAGTTGCAGCTTTTTTTTTAAACATCTTTATTGGAGTATAATTGCTTTACAATGTTGTGTTGGTTTCTGCTGTGTAACAAAGTGAATCAGCTATATGTATACATACATCCCCATACCCCCCTCCCTCTTGTGAGCAGCCAGAGAGCTGGCTACTGATTCTCTTTGTTGAGCCCAGAAACACAGGCTCAACAGGCTTTTGTATGAGATGTTCTTTGGTGGCTATTAGTAGGCAGTGAGAATATGATTTCGACTTCATATTGGACCTTGACTGTTAGAGATGAAAATTAAGGGACATTAAGGGAAGCCTTGGCGAAGCACAGAGTATGAAGAGCAATAGGGTAAGGGCTGATTCTTGAGCAAATTCAGCCTTTAATGGTGGAAGGAGACCTTCTGAAAAAACCTTGACAGAGTATCAAGAGAAGTAGAGAGAGAACCAGGGAGAGAGTTATATAGAAGCCTAGAAAGAGAATGATTCTCGAAAATATACACCAAATTTTGCTGAGGAATTGTATTTTCTGTGAAGATGGAGATGATGGTAGTTGACATTAGGTACACTGAATTAGGGAGATGGTCAGTGTGGACTGTCTTTATAAGCTTTTGCTCTGGAGGGAGGGCTAAGTGTAGTCGAGGCAGATCTGAAGAGGTTGGCTTTAGAAAGGAGGGAGGGCAGACATCTTACTGGTAATAGGAGTCATAGGTCAGTTGTGGGAGGAATTTTTGTGTAACTGGAGACAGGAAAGTAAGAAAGACTCCACTTAACTTTTTTAAAGTAGAGTATAATTTACGTTCAAGAAAATGCACATATCTCAGGCGATCAGTTTGATGAATTTTTTGACACGGTGTACATTGTATAACCACTAACTGAAAAAAATAATAAAATATTTCAGTTGCCCCAGAAAGTTCCCTCTTGCTTCTCATTCTACCACCATATCATATTCCTGCAAGGAGGCGACCAACTTTTTTCCTTCTGTTGACTTAAACACATTTTGCTATCAACCTTAATAAATTTTACCTATTTGTGGAATTGGAGTTATAGAGCTTTTGTTTTTGTTTTTGTTTTTGTTTTTTGGTCTCGCTTCTTTGTCAGCATTATAGAAGTTCATCCATGTTGTGTGTCTCAGTAGTTTCTTTTCGTTGCTGAGTAGTATTCCACTCTACATACCACAGTTTGCTTATTCATTCTTTTGTTGATGGATATTTAGATTGTTTACACTTTGGGGCTATTAAGAATCAGATTGCTATGACCATTTTTATATGAATCTTTGTGGACATGTTTTAAACTTTTTCTCTTGGGTAAATATCTAGGAGTGGAATTGCTGAGTCAAATGGTAGGTATACTTTTTAAGAAACTGGCGCATTGTTTTCCAAAGTGGTTGAACCATGTCACACCCCCACCTTTATTATATGAGAGTTTTGGGTGTGCTGTATCCTTGCCACCATTTAGTGTTGATAGTCTTTTAATTTTGGCTGCTCTGGTGGGTTAAAATATTATTCCATTAGTTTTAATTTGCATCCATCTGATGACTAATGATCTTGAGTAACTTGTCATGCTTATTGTTGCTCACTCATTAAATTTTGTGAAGTGTCTAAGTGTAGCCCTTCCTGAGTTATTTTTTATTTTTTATTATTATTGTTTTGTAGGAGTTCTTTATGTAGTCTGAATGTGAATTCTTTGTCAGGTGTACGTACTGCAAATATCTTTTTTCCCCAATCTGTGGCTTGCCTATTTATTTTCTTTTTT
This sequence comes from Balaenoptera acutorostrata, assembly GCF_949987535.1. NCBI lineage: Eukaryota > Metazoa > Chordata > Mammalia > Artiodactyla > Balaenopteridae > Balaenoptera > Balaenoptera acutorostrata. The sequence continues at coordinate 172,075,910 of NC_080065.1, forward strand.
TAAAAAAATAAATTTATTTATTTATTTATGGCTGTTTTGGGTCTTTGTTGCTGTGCGCGGGCTTTCTCTAGTTGCGGCGGGTGGTGCCTGGGCTTCTCATTGTCGTGGCTTCTCTTGTTGCGGAGCACGGGGTCTAGGCACACAGGCTTCAGTAGTTATGGCACGTGGGCTCAGTAGTGTGGCTTGCGGGCTCTAGAGCTCAGGCTCAGTAGTTGTGGCACACGGGCTTAGTTGCTCCACAGCATGTGGGATCTTCCTGGACTAGGACTCGAACCCATGTTCCCTGCACTGGCAGGTGGCTTCTTAACCACTGTGCCACCAGAGAAGCCCTTATTTTCTTAATAATATTATTTGATGAATAGAAATTTTTAATTTTGGTAAAGTTTAATTTATTGATTTTTTTAAATGTTTAGTTCTCTTTGTGTCTAGTCTAAAATATTGTTCTGTAACTCAATGTTGTTAAAGTGTTCTCTGTGGATTTTACTTTTTGGTGTCTGAGTTATCTCAAAAAGGTTTTTTTTAATTCAAATTTTTGTGTATGCAGTGATAATGAAGGTCAAAGTTCCTTTTTGTCCATTAAGTTCTTGCAACACCTTGTTTTTTTCCTAATTTGAAGATCTAATTGGCTTTCTTAGGCAATTTATGAATTGGGCAGCATCCCGTCTACTGACTATAGAAGGGTGCTGTCTCAGCACTATTTATTAAAAAGACAACTTTCCCTAATGAATTTCTTTATTCCCTTATTGAAAATCATTTGACTATGCACGTGTAGGTCTATTTCTGTTTTGTTCCATTGCCCTTTTTGTCTATACTTATTCCAATAGCTTTTCATTACTGTAGTAAAGTTAGTAATATGAATCTTCCAAGTTTATTTTTCTTTCTTAACATTGTTCTGGCTCTTCGAGATCTTCTGCATTTTGGTACCCATTTTAGATTTGGTTCGTCAATGTCTAGAACACAACCTGCTGAGATTTTGGTGATGACTGCGTTGTATCTGCAGATGAATTTGGGGAGAGTGAATACCTTAATAATACTGACTCTTGCAGCCCCTGAAAATGATATAGCTCCTCACTTATTTAGGTTTTTTATTTCTTCCAGCATGGTTTCACAGCTTTTATTTGGTTTATTCGTATGTGCTTTATATGTTTTATGCTATTATAAATGAAAGTATTTTTTAAGTTTCATTTTCCAGTTCTTTGCTGAGTTATGTTTTTTTAGTTGTGATTACTGTGAAATGAAATGCAAGATTATTTGCTGAAAGCAAGGGTCATGTAAGACAGTTTTGGGTTTAGAAAAACTGGTGAGATTTTTACGTGGTTTTGGGGAGATTGGAAGATTGGATTACCACTTATGCTTTTCTTTAGTGTAGATGCTCCTTCAAGGTTAGTGACTGGGTTTTGAAAGCTGCTGGTGTGACTGGGTGTGTGCAGACTGGTCTTTCCAAGTACTTTCAGGGAGGAAACAGATGGTTGGAATCATCCCAGACTGGTCTTCTGCTCATTAGGGGTATACTAGGTAGAGGATTAACGGAATTTGGACAAAATTTTGTAGAAGTGATGGATCATGATGGATCTCTCAGCTGAACAGGTGGGGCAATGAAGAAGAATTTGCTGTTAGGGAGCAAGGTGGTAGAAGCCTGGGTGGCCCGGAATCCCCTCTAAGTGGTAGAGTTTATGTGAGAAGAATGTTGTGTAGGAGGTTTTGTCCAGAGAGCAAATTTCTGAATCATTGTTTGTGAAGTGAATCTGATTCTGGTGATGACAAGGCCTGGGCCGTGGCCCACAGGTGTGTATGTTGGTGTGGAGTGGGGGGCCAAAAGGCACTGGCGATCAGAACACATGGTCCAGATGGACCAGTCCTCATGGATGCTGGAGCCATCCTAAGCCAGGACTATGCCTTGAAGTTGAAGAAGTCTGGGGCCCAAGTGTTCAGTGAGCGACAGAGTTTAACAGAACTGTAACTGGGGACAAATTACTTGAGAGAGTGAATCTGAATCTTACTTGAGGTAGGTCAGGGACCTCCACCACGTTGCCTGGAGGTTTTACCTAAGCAAGGTTAAGGCCCAAGCTGAGGCAAGCTGCTCCAAAGAGGAAACGCTGAAAAACGAAAGTTAGAAGTGTCCTGTTAGTGGGAGAGACAGAAAGCCTTTGGCTACACCTAGTAGTCTTTTTCTCATTTACTACAGATGCCTGCTCCAAGAGTCCCATGAGAACGAGAGAGTAGCTTTCTGGTGCCAGTGCCCTGCTTTCGTTCGGGCAAATTTACTATCATTCTCGCAGGATGGCAGCTCTTGGTCTGTCTCCCACATGTGGTAAGTTCTTCGGGTGAAGAATGCCCTCAGAAATCAAGCCTCAGTGGCCCCTGCCCCTTCACTGAGGGCAAGGATGTGCACAGCTAGTGGGAGGGCTGCCAGGTTAGAAGTGGAGGAACTGAACGAGGGTGGGAGCAAAGTCCTGAGAGCTCCCCAGGTGACTGTGTCTGATTCAGGGTCTTTGTGAGTTTGGGTGAGGCAGGGAGTGTTTGTAGTTGGTGTGTAAGGAAGGATACTGGTAATTGGTAACCCTGCGGCATCCCATTTATTATTTTGATAAGTCTGGATGAAGTAACAGCTCTATCTCAGAGCTTTTATTTCTTTACCCATGAATTGAGAATATATATCATTATGTTTATGACTATGTAGGCCCACCACCCTTTTTCCTGTCCTTGAGTAGAGCAGGACTTCTCTGGCTTGTTGTACAACAGTGTGTGTGAGGGAGTGTGAGATTGGGGCATGTGCACTGCACACATATCGTTAGTGTGAGACCGTTTCCTGATCTGCGAATGTCAGGTGGGCTTTAATCCTCATGGGTCCTCTCTTCTCTAGCTATGTCCAACCAGGAGCCTGCCTATGTCCATGAGTCAGAAATTCCTCTTTCTTCAAAAGACCATTCCTGTCCCCAGGATGTGGAGCTGTTTGCATACAATGGCCTGGAGCCTCATACATCAACCAGTGTTGGTTCCCAGGTACACCAAGGATCTCAAGGCCCCTGAGGGTGGAGGAGGCACTTCCCTAGAATGCCCCCAACATCACATGTTAGGATTCTTTTAGATCTTTATCCAGGCTGATCGATGCATGATCAGGGTGCAAGAGGAAGAGCTGGAGAAGTTGGTGAGGCTGTCCTGGTATCAGGGATGTTAGGGGAAATGACTTATATAACAGGTGTTTCTCTCATAGTATAGCTCAAAGCTCTCAGGCCAGGTTTGGAGTTTAAGCAGGTTTGATCCCATGTCAGAGTTGCATTTGAAGCAATGAGATTATCTCATGAGATTTCTCATTGGAAGAGAAAACATCTGAGGACTGACTTCTAGGGTAAATGTTTAGACCCCAGATCCCCGTATTGAAAATCCTGTGTTTAGAGTCTCTTCTGTGTAATCTTTAGCTTCAGCCATCTTTGAACACAGATAGGCTGGGTTCTCACTGACCCCAAATGTGTGTGGTGTTTCAGAAATCAGTGACTTTCCAGGATGTTGCCGTGGACTTCACTGAGAAGGAGTGGCCCTTGCTGGATTCTTCTCAGAGAAAACTGTACAAAGATGTGATGCTGGAGAACTATAGCAACCTTGCCTCAGTGGGTAAGGCTGGTGGCATTTCTTCATTTATTCGTTCATGAATGAAATGTCTTTGTTGTAAGTACTTGCTGTGACCCAGGAACTGTGTGGGGATTCGGAAAACAGTTACGAACAAGCCGACCTGGTGCCTGCCCTGATGGTACCTTGGATATTGAGACCTGTCCATTGCATTGCCCTTGGAGGTTGTCAAGTGTATCTGAGCTTGGGCATAGCTTTCTGAGTTAAGACGGCTTCAACCCTAGCAGTCCAGTGGTTAGAACTCTGAGCTTTCACTGCCAAGGGCACGGGTTCAACCCCTGGTTGGAGAAGTAAGATCCTACAAGCCGTGTGCCACGGCCAAAAAGAAAAAAAAAATCCTCATTCTTTTGAAGGGCAAAATGTGTGGGTATTTGTGGTTTTGTGTTTTATGAAAGCCTTTCACTGTGTTCCTTAGAAATGTGGCACCATCATTTTGCTGCTCCTAAGTCAGACTTGTCCATCTTCAGAGCACTGAAGACCAAAACACTGACCCCAGACTAATGGAAGGGGTTGTCCTCTGCACGATCCTCCCTCAACATGTGTCTTTCCCCGTGAGTAGGGTGTCAGGTGAGCAAACCCAGCCTCATCTCCCACTTGGAGCAAGAAGAGGAGCTGAGGACAGAGGAGCAGGAACTTCACCAAGGCCCTTGTCCCGGTAAGCACCAGGCAGACACAAGTGCTTCTGAGAATCTGCTCTCTCCAGTGATTGGGATGACAGAGATCCGTTAGGAAACGTCACCCAGGGAAATCTGAAAATGCTCTTTCTCTTTCACTGTCCCTCCATCCTCTCACAATTCTTTTGGTCTCCATGTCCCTTCGTCTTTAAATTCGACATGTGTCCAAATGGGTTCTTTGTCCCATTCTTTCCTACTCAACATTCCTGATCACACTCTTAATGTCATTATCAATGTCATTCTTTGAAGAGGTGCTTCTTAGTGAGTCAGCTTAAATTTCTACCCTTGTCATTGCCAAATATCTCACATAGCCAGATTTTTCAGTCATTTTTACTCATGTGTGTTCTCCCCTTTCATATTCCCTTTCCTTCTTTAAGGTTAGTATTTGCAAAGAAGGCCACCTCTGTTTTTGTCACCATCATCCCACCATTTTCTTTCTCCAGCAAGTTAATATTTTACCAATTTGTTTCAGATTGGGAGACTCCATCTAAAACCAAATGGTCAATTCTTATGGAAGATATTTTTGGGAAGGAAACATCTAATGGTGTGACAATGGTAAGACTTCCTTGGGATAATTCTGGATCTTCCATATTGGGAGAGGACAGGGGCAGCCTGAGTTAGAAAAGCAGCTCAAAACCAGGCAGGTCCCCAAGAGGAAACAGTGTCAGAAACACTGAATATTACTGATTTGGGGAAAACCCTAAAACCTGGCCCCAAACCTCTTCATTTAAAGTTCCAGTGAGTAAATATTTCTATAACTATGTCTCAGATGTTGAGTGTTGGAGCTTAATTTAGTTTTAAACAGTTAACAAAGTATATGCAAAAAGCTTTATGAAAGTTATACACATGGAGCCTCAGGGCATAGCATTCACTTATTTTCTTTGATGGAGTCCAAATGAGGCAGGAGCAGTACTTTTGCATTGCAAATTATGACATTATTAGTCATAATGATGTGCTTCTATGCCAGTTTATGTGGGGATAGTCTTAGGAATGTAATGAATATGGGAAATGCCTTAGTCAACACTCCCTCTTCATCAACAGGAAAGCAGTCGGCTTGGAGAGAAATCCAGTGAATATGCTAACCTGTTTGACGTCTTCAGCATGGGTGCTCACCTTACTCAGCAAATGGGAAGGCACACTAGCAAGAGGCCTTATCACCGCCGGGACTGTGGCGTGACTTTCAAGAACAGATCCCATGTAACCCAACATGTGAACATTTACAATGGGAGGAAAATGCATGAATGTCATCAGTGCCAAAAAGCTTTCACCACGAGCGCTTCCCTTACACGGCACAGGAGAATACACACTGGGGAGAAGCCCTATGAGTGCAATGCCTGTGGTAAAGCTTTCAATGACCCCTCAGCTCTTAGGAGTCATGCAAGAACTCATCTCACAGAGAAGCCCTTTGACTGCAGTCAGTGTGGAAATGCATTCCGAACCCTCTCCTCACTGAAGATACACATGAGAGTTCACACTGGGGAGAGACCTTACAAGTGTGATGAATGTGGGAAGGCATACGGCAGGAGCTGCCATCTTATTGCACACAGAAGAACACACACTGGAGAGAGACCCTACGAATGTCACGACTGTGGGAAAGCTTTCCAGCATCCCTCACATCTCAAAGAGCACGTCAGGAACCACACTGGAGAGAAACCCTATGAATGCACACAGTGTGGAAAAGCCTTCCGATGGAAGTCCAACTTTAACTTGCACAAGAAGAACCACATGGTAGAGAAAACATACGAGTGTAAAGAGTGCGGGAAATCCTTTGGGGACCTCCTGTCACGGAGAAAACACATGAGAATTCACATTGTAAAGAAACCTGTTGAATGTAGACAGTGCGGAAAAGCCTTCAGAAACCAGTCCATCCTTAAGACACACATGAATTCCCACACTGGAGAGAAACCGTATGGGTGCGATCTCTGTGGGAAAGCCTTCAGTGCAAGCTCCAACCTAACTGCGCACAGAAAAATACACACTCAAGAGAGGCGCTATGAGTGTGCCGCCTGCGGTAAGGTATTCGGTGATTATTTATCGCGGAGGAGGCACATGAGCATTCATCTCGTAAAGAAGCGCGTCGAATGCAGACAGTGTGGGAAAGCCTTCAGAAACCAGTCGACCCTTAAGACACACATGAGGAGTCACACAGGAGAGAAGCCTTACGAGTGTGATCACTGCGGGAAAGCCTTTAGCATCGGCTCGAACCTTAATGTGCACCGGAGGATACACACCGGCGAGAAGCCCTACGAGTGCCTGGCCTGCGGGAAAGCCTTCAGTGATCACTCGTCCCTCAGGAGTCACGTGAAGACGCACCGGGGAGAGAAGCTCTTCACGTCATCAGTGTGGAAAAGGCTCCAGTGACACATCTCTTTAAAGAGAAACACGAGAGCGCAGACTGGAAGGGAACCTGGCAGGTGTAAGGAAGGCAGGAAGCCTTGATGAACTCATCTCACTGGGCACAAAAGAATATGTGTTAATTTGGGAGAAATCCAATTTGCGTAATAACTGTGGAAAGACTTGGGTTTTTCCACATCACTTTGGAGATAGCGTGAGAACTCAAGTTAGGTGAGAAAACGTGTTTGTGGTGTGAAGAAGCCGTCAGTGTATGTTTAGCTCTCAACAAACGAGAACTTAGGGGGAGAAACCCTAGTCTGATATTTAATGTCAAAATGACTTCAGCATCACCTTTTACCTTCTTGGCACAAGAGTAAGCCCACCAGGGAGGATCTCTGTAAATTCCAAGACTGGACAGACCTTTCCTGGTCTCACTGTATTCCTCATGAGAGAAATCACACTGAAGAGAAAAACCTATGAAATAAGGAACATGGGAAAGTCGGTAACGGGTGGGCAAACTATGGCCAGCTGTCTGTTTTTGTACAGCTGGCAAGCTGAGAATAGTTGTTGCATTTTTAAGAAGAAAAATATATGCCAGAGACCATGTGTGGCCGACAAAGTCTAAAATACTCATTGTCTGGCCCTTTACAGAAAAAACTTGCCAGTCCTTGGTCTACAGCAGTGGTTCTCAACTAGGGATAACTTTGCTCCCCGGGAGACACTTGGCAACGTCTGGAGACATTTTTGGTTGTCAAAACTGGGGAGGTGCCACTGGCATGTTTTGGGAAACATTGGGGATGCTGTTAAATATCCTGCAGTGGACAGGGGCTTCCCCCAAGAGAGAGAAATTATGTGCCCCAAAATGTCAATATTGCTGAGGTTGAGAAACCTTAGCCAACAATCCCTCAATTTTTTATGCAACACGTGGGTACTCACACTAGGAGAAATTTCTATTTAAAACTTCAAAATTATAATCAGTGTAATTCTTTCAGGAAACACATGAGAACCCACACTGCAGACAATTCCTATGTGGAGATAATTTCATCCACAGCCCTATCACTTGTGCATATGAGAATTCACTCCCCAGTGGGATTTCTTAGTAAATGTGAAATTGCACTTATCAGTCTTTCATCATGAAAGTGGACCCCAGCTCATGAATTTTTAAGTGTTTAATTTTAAGATTATGCTCTTCCAAATAACCCTTATGCCTCATCACAGAAGGTTTGTATATAGTATTTTTACTACAATTTCATTCTCAATATGTGTTCATTTCCTTTTGGACAACTTACTTGACCGATGGAATTTTTTAGAATAGTGTTACATGCTGTGTAACATGTGGGTATTTTTAGTACCTGTTTGTTACAAGTATCTAATTCAAATGCAGTTGTGATCAGAGCAGGATGTCTTCATCAGATTCATCCTTTGGAATATTTTTGGCCTCCCATCCAGCCAAGAGTAACATATAGTTGCTCCTTCAGTATCTCATATTCTTTTATGTCAAGAAAGTCCAAGTTTTGTCTGATTAGTAAGGTGTGCTATTTTTAAAAATCTCTTACAGGTTTTCCTGCAGCTAGTACAGTCCATGTCCACAGCCTGGCCATTGACAAATAAGCAGATATCACTGTATGGGTGGTAAAAAAAAGCTCTTGAAAAAGAGTCATTCTAGATTCTTCTCTACATTTTTTTTTACCCTTGCTTTTCTCATTACTTCTCACCTTGAAAAGAGATTCAGTATCTTGTGTTAAAGGTGCATCTTATGACCATGAGGATGCAAGCCACAGGCTGAAGGGGGAGATAAGCACAGAAAAATCACAATGATCCTGGCTTCCCCCGTGGCTTCTTTGAGTGTCTGCACTAGTCCTGGATTTGTTGTTTCCAGACTTCCTATTACATGAGAAAAAATAAAACTGATTATTGGTTTAAGCTACTTTGGATATTTGATTGTTTAATCTATTTAATAATTGTTTTATTGGTGGCAGGAGGGTTCTGCTGTACCCAGCTGGATGCTATCTGTAACCCATACATCTGGTCATTAGTGAGGTTGGAGAGCTGCTACATATGTGGGTATAATCTACTTATACTTTTAATTGTTGGATGTGGGTTTTAAAAATCCTTAAACCATGTTTTTAAATTGTATTTCAAATCCCTGATGTACTTAAACATTACTTCTTGACTTGTGTTGAAATAAGTGTATTAATTTTCACAAAAGCTCTAAGAAGTAGGTACCACCAGTAACTCCCTTTTGCATATGGGCAGTCTGAGGCAAGGAAGTTTAAGGGTGCTTGTGTGAGGTCAGCTCATTAACAATTAGTAGTGCCGGTGTTTTGAGTCCATACTCTCTTATGTCAGGCCCTGTTTGGTGCCCTGAATCTATAGCAGTGAGTCAGGATTTTTGCCTTCATGGTGATCACATTCTACTTGGGATTAAGGCATGTGATAAACAAATGAGTAAATATATTGTATATCAGATGGTGGTCAGTTCAGTGCTGGGAAATTTAAGCATGGTGATGATGAGAGGGATGCGGGGGTTCAGTGGAACTGTTGGATGGATAGGGAAAGCCTTTCGTTTAAGGGGGCATTTGAGCAGAGATGTAAATTCACTGCCAGTGTGCACCATGTTGTAATGTGGGGAAGAGCACCCTCGGCAGTTCAAAGGTCATGAAAAAGAACTTTGCTTGGGACAGAGGGGCCAGTGTGACTGGAGTCAGGCAAGCTTGGGAGTTGCAGAAGGTGTTGAGGTCAGAGCTGGATTGAGGTCCTGTTCACTGCAGCATCTTGTGGGTTAACTGGAAGGACTTTGCCTTTCTTTCTCAGTGTGGAAAGTCAGTGGAGGAGTTTGGACAGAGACGTGACAACCATTCAATTTCTGTTTTTAGAGGAACATAGTGGCTTATGGGTTGATAGGCTAAATAGAGGGACAAGGTGCGAACAGAAACCTGTTAGAAGGTCATTGCAAAGTTCAAGTTAAATGTAACAGTGTCCAGATTATTAGTAGTAGGGGTGTTTTGAGAGTCACGTTGAATGTGGCTGTAGTTTCTTTTGTATTTTCATCCCATAATTCGTTTAACTACTGCTGATGTACAGTTAGTTGCTGGACTATTTCCACTTTTCCCAGTTAGGAACAATGCTGCTTTAAGAAATTGTATACATGCCTTCTGGAGCGTTGCTGAGTTATTCCAGGAGTGTGAAATTGCTGGGTTGTAAAGTCTGTGCATGTTCATTTTATCTTAATGCCACAGTTGTTTCTGCAGTGTTTGTGTATTGATACCTGTGTGGTAACATTTACAACAGGTTTTACTGAAATGCAGAAAAGTGCTTAACTCATTCATATGTACAGCTAAATTATCACATGAACACATCCGTGTAAACAGGCAAGAAAAATGTTTTACTCGCATTCCTGATAACCCCTTCTCGCTTCGTCCACATAACAAACCTTTCCTTACCCCTCACAAGTGACTAATATTCGAACTCTGACAACATGGCTTGGATTTTTGTTTTTGAACCCTGTGCAAATGGAGCCACACAGTATACGTTCTTTAGTGTCTGTCTTAATTTGCCCAGTATTTTTGTGAGGATCTCTAGATAGTAATACATTTTATTGGGTTCCATTGTTTGACTGTTCCGTTTATTTAAGCAGTTTGTGTTGATGGACATTTGTCTTTTCAGCTTGGGGCTATTGTAAATAATGCTGCTGTGAGCATATTTTAGTATTTCTGATAGTGCATAAGTGCATATATTTCTCTTGGGTGTATACCCTGGACTGAAATCACTGGATCACATGGGGTGCATATTTCATAGATGATGCCAATTTTCCAAAGTGGTTGTACAAATTTGTTTTTCAACAGGCTATTTTATGGAGTTGGATCAGATGATACTAAAGTTGCCTGCCATTTTCTTACTGATTTGTATATTCTAGATGTGGGCCCTATGGCTGGATACGTTTTGCAAGTAATTTTTCCCACTCTGGCTTGTCTCTTCAGTGTTTTAATTGGTGTCTTCTGATGAAATGAGTTCTTAATTTTAATGTCACCTAATCTTTTTTTTTTTTTTTGTCAGCACAGGACTGAAAAGCCATTTTATTTCCACAGTTACATTCTTAGGATTAATAAAATTATTTTTGGAATGGATCTTGGAGGTAGGGAACCATAATGTTAATAATACCTCACCATTTCCCACACAGACACAAAGCAAATGCACAACACAACACCAGACATATCGAATGTCATCTAATCTTTATGGGCATCATTCTTCTGTTCCTGTGTAAGAAACATTTACCTACCCTGAAGGGAAGAAGATGTTTCACATTTTTTTCTATAGGTTTTATTGTTTTAGTATGCACATTTAGATCTACACCTTGGAATTGATTTTTTGTGTTATTGTGTGAGGTAGGATTAAGTTTTATTTTTTTCCATATTAACCCAGCATCATTTATTTTAAAAGTACATCTTTACCCCAGGGATTTTTCACCTTTATCATATACTGAATTCCATATGTGTTGGGTCTAAATTTGGACTTTATTCTATTCTGTTGGTCTGTTTGTTCACACACCATGCCACAGTGTTTAAATTATAAATCAGAGGCTTTATAGTAAGTTTCAGTGTCTGGATGGACTAGTTCCCCCTCATGGTTTTTCTTTTTAAGTGTTTTTCTAGGTATTCTTGTATGTATGTGTGTGTGCAGGGAGGGAGGTATATGTACTTGTCTATTATCTTGTCCAACTCCATAAAAGTAGCTTGTTGGTATTTTTATTGGCATTGCCTTGAATTTATAACTTATAAATTAACTTGGGTGAATTAACATCTCTATAATGTTAAGTCATCTTATCCAAGAACAGGGGATGTCTTCTGATTAGTTCAAGTCTACTTTAGTGTATGTCAGGAATGTTTAAGAATTTGCTTTGTAAAAGTTTTCTACATTCTTGTTAGGTTTTCCCTAAGTATTTAATCTTACATTGTAAATTAAATTTTCTCTACCATTATGTCTTCTCTTCACAGTTTCTGTATATGAGAGCTACTAATTTTGTATCTTGATTTTATAATTTGATACTTCACTGAATTCTTTCGTTTTTTGAGTTCATTTTATTATTTATTTTCTGGGATTTTCCAGGCATACTACCATATCATCTGCAAACTGAGTGAGCTTTGCTTGTTTATCAACTCTTATGCCTCTTATTGTTTTTGATTGTCTGATTGCATTGGCTTGTACCTCTAGTATGATAATAGAGGGCATTCTTGCCTCGTTCTAGAGGTAATGCCCCTATTGTTTTTCCATTCATTAAGATAAATGTTCTTTAGAACTAAGGTGTACAGTTGACCCTTGAAGAACGTGGGGGTTAGGGACACCGACCCTTCACACAGAAAATCCATGTATAACTTTACTGTTTGCCCTCCATATCCATGGTTCCACATCCAAGGATTCAGTTGCAGATTGTATAGTATTGTAGTACATATTGTTTGAAAAAAAAAAATCCATGTATAAGTGGACCCATGCAGTTCAAACCTATGTTGTTCAGGGGTCAACTGTATATTTTATCATATTGAGAAGGTATCCTGTGTTCTTGAATGTTTTACCATGAATGGGTATTGTATTTTGTGCAAGTTTTTCTGAACATCTATGAGGAGGATTGTGATTCTCTTCCTCTGATTTATCAATATAGTATATGATATTAATAAATTTCTCAACACTCAACAGATTTTGTGTCCCTAGAATGAATTTTATTGGCCATGGTATATTATTTTCTTAATGTTTTGTTGGATTCTGTTTGCTAGTATTTTTAGAATTTTGCATTGGTATTCATGAATAATTGATGTGTGGTTTCTTAGTACCATCTGTCTGGTTTGGGTATTAGTATTATGGCTGCTTCATGAGAGGAATTAGGAATTTTTGCCTCGTTTTCAGTGCTCTGGAATAATTTGTACAGCATTAAGACTATGTGGTTTTTAGAAGATTTGGTAGAATTCTTTGTGAAACCATCTGGGTGGAGTGCTTTTTAGTGGTTTGTTTTCTTAGGAACTTTATTTCTTTAATGGAATTAGTCTGTTCTAAGCTTTCTAACCTGAATGGAGTCAGCACTGGTAATCTGTATTTTCCTAGGAAAGTGTTCATTTCATCTAACATAGAGGTCAGCAAAGTGGTTATGTGACTTTAAAAATATTTTTTGATTCAGTGGTCATCACCTCTTATTTTTTGTATATTTGCTTTCTCATTTCGTGCATCAAATAAGCTAGTGGTTTATTTGTTTTTTGAAACAAATGGAATTAATTTCTTTTTATTTATGTATTTAGGCTGTACCGGGTCTTAGTTGCAGCATGCGGGATCTTTAGTTGTGACATGCGGACTTCTTAGTTGCGGCATGCAGGTGGGATCTTAGTTCCCCGACCAGGGATCGAACCTGGGCTCCCTGCATTGGGAGCGTGGAATCTTACCCACTGGACCACCAGGGAAGTCCCTTCCTCATTAATTTCTGCTTTTATCTCCACTACTTCCTTATGCTTTCTTTTGGTTTATTTTTCTAGGTTTTTTTTTCTTAACTAGTAATTAATTTATTCTTAATCTTTCATTTCATTCACAAGTGTTTTGTGCAGTGAATTTTCCTCTGCTCACTGCTTTGAATGCATCCCGTAGATTCTAATATGTAGTTTTGATTATCATCATTTCTTTACAGTTCTGTAATTTCAGTTTGTATTTTTCTTTTCACTTAGGAGTTAATAAGGTTTTTAAATATCCAGGTACAAGAGCCCTTTTTGTTTTTGTTAGTAAAGTCTAGGTTTATTTTATATTGATTATTCTGCAATTTGAATATAATATGCCTAGATCTAGGCTTTTTTTTTTTTCCTTTTTTCTTTTTTGTATTGATCCCATTTTGTATTGATGATCTCTTAGTTTCCTGTATCTGTGGTGGTTTGCTGTCTCATTAATTTTGGAAAATTCTTATCCGTTATTACTTCAAATATTGTTCTTTTCTCTCATTCTTCTCCTGGTATTCCCATTATATGCATTTACACCTTTTGTAAATCGTCCTACAGTTCTTGGATACTGTTTTTCTTTTCATATTTTTCTTTGCATTTCAGTTTTGAAAGTTTCACTGCTGTATCTTCAAGCTCACTGATCATTGATTCTTTCTTCAGCCACGTCCAGTTTACTGAGCCCATCCTTTGATAGCATCCTTCATTTCTGATATAGTGTTTTTTATATTTAGCATTTCCTTTGATTCTTTCTTTTTTTTTAATTTTAATTTTAATTTATTTATTTTTGGCTGTGTTGGGTCTTCGTTGCAGTGTGCAGGCTTTCTCTAGTTGCGGCAAGCAGGGGCTACTCTTCGTTGCAGTGCGTGGGCTTCTAATTGCGGTGGCTTCTCTTGATGCAGAGCACGGGCTCTAGGCGCGCGGGCTTCTGTAGTTGTGGCACGCAGGCTCAGTAGTTGCGCAGGCTCTAGAGTGCAGGCTCAGTAGTTGTGGTGCATGGGCTTAGTTGTTCCACGGCATGTGGGATCTTCCCAGACCAGGGCTCGAACCCGTGTCCCCTGCATTGGCAGGCGGATTCTTAACCACTGCGCCACCAGGGAAGTCCTTGATTCTTTCTTAAAGTTTCCATTTCTCTGCTTACATTATCCATTTGTTCTTATGTATTCCCTTTATCCATTAGAACCCATACCATATTAACCACAGTTAATTAAAATTCCCAGTCTGGTAATTCCAAAATCTCTGCCATAACTGAGTCTGGTTCTGATGCTTGCTTTCTTGTTGTAGACTGTTTCTTTTCTTTTTTCCTTGCCTTTTAATACGTCTTGCAGGTTTTTTTTTGAAATCTTGACATGATGTGTTGGGTAAAGTGAACTGCAGTAGATAGTCCTTTAGTGTGCTATATATTTTTCTAGCTAGAAGTTAGCCTATGTTTGCTGGTTGCTGTAGCTATTGTGTCAGAAGCTAAAGTATCCTCCAGTGTCCTTATTTTTATCTTCCCTGTTCTTGGGTTCTTCTAGAGACTCTTTTTTTAAATTTTTATTTATTTACTTATTTTTGCAGCCTCTCAAATTTATTTGGGTTTGCTTAATTTTTATTTTTATCTTTTGGCCATGCTGTGTGGCTTGTGGGATCTCAGTTCCCCGACCAGGGATTGAACCCCGGGCTGCAGCAGTGAAAGCCTGGAATCCTAACCACTAGGCCACCAGGGAACTCCCTAGAGACTCTTTAAATAGGAGCTTAAGACTAGCAATTCTTTAAACTGTAGTCCTTTGTTCTACATGAGCCCAGGAAAATCCTTTCCCTTCAGTTTAAGCTACATGCGTTCCTTTATATTTGTCTTTAGCCCACTGCTACTTTTATGAATTCAGAATAAAAGCTGATTTTTTAAAAAAGTACTCAGTTATGCCTTGAGAATCTAAGTAGATAAATAAATCTGCTTCCTAAAGACAAGTTCCAGCCTCAGGCCTTTGACAATCCTTCTGACTTAATATTTGTGATAACTAAAAAAAAAAAAAGTTTCTCTACCTTACCCAAGAAGAAGGCAGATTTAAATACTGTAACATAGATTAACTGCCGTCTTCTACACACCACTGTAAGTTAGTCATTCACCTGAGAAGACACAGGTGAAATAAGTCAACTTATCAGCTGGAAACTGGGACCATTTATCGAGTGCTGTCTGTTCAACCTCACTTCATCTCCTCTCAGCTACAGTACCTTTCATGCTGGCACCACCTGATAGATCAGTTGGGCTTACAGTGCATTACAGTGTCAGGAGGGCAGGGTCACAGGGCTTCCATCTTCCGTTTGTCTTCCTGAAGTCCCTGCACCCTTTCCACATGCAGTGCTCCATGCATGTCTTTGGGTGCTTGGTGGGGGGCAGTTGCACATCTGTGAGTGAAGGTGGTGAGTGTTCTGCAGATCAAAAGTTTTCCTCAGCTCATTAGTGAAGAAATAGCAATTATTGACTGGCTCTTGCCTACATTTGAAAAAAAATGTACCCTAGAGGCCAAGCCCAAGGGGAGAAGAGCACTTTCTCTCAGCATTGAGTAAAATATGACTATTCTTTAATTAGGAGCCCTGGGAGTCCAGCACAGCTACTCCCTCAACCCAGTTCCTCCATCATGTCAATTAACAGGGCAGAAGGACACTGAATTCCCATCGCCACCTAAGTGGCTCAGAGCTCTTGCATCTCATTGCACTGTTCTGCCAGTTCTTGGGACAGACGTGATACCTTACACAGTCTCTCTGGAGAGGACTTGTAATTATACTCCTACCCGGTCTTCTTGTCTCACTGTGGCTTTCAGTTCTTGGGGCCTCTCCAGCAGGAAGCAGCTCTATCTTGTGTAATGTTTGGGTAATTCCACTCCACTCAGGATTTTTTCCTCTCTAGGGAACCAGTGAATATCAGTTAAGTGCCTTACACTGGACTAGGCTTTGGGAAGAAAGACATGGTGCTGTCCTTAAAGGAGTAAAGGTCTAGGAGGAGAGACAGATATAAACAACAAATAAGATAGTTAGTATGGCCTGGTAATCCATTAACGAGGCCCCGAGGAGGGATGTTGAACTTTGGGAGTTCAAGGAAAGCCATATTGAAGAGATGATGCAAGCTAAGTTTAGAAAGCTTATTTATAGTGTTCAGGATCAGATTTGAATAAGCATGTCGATCCTGAGTGCAAAGGCACAGAAAAACACATATAACTTTCTCTGACAAGTAAAAGGACAATCTTTGAAGTAGGAGATAAAGCTGAAGGGATAACATGGGACATTATATAACACACATGTACATCAGGACTTTATCAGTCTCAGTTTAAATGTTAGTTGAAGTTGATGGAAATCCATTGGCATCTGATGAGATTTGCTGTGTAGGAAGAAAGGTAGCCTTTGCATGCTCCTTAGTAGAATGGAATGAAGGAGGCCTGTTCATATTTGCTGCATAATAAACTACCCCAAACACCGTGGTTTAAAACAACCACCACTTATTTCGTTTACAATTCTGTTGCTTGACAATTTGGGCTTTTCTTAGCTGGGCTTTCCTTGTGCTTGCAGTTGGCTGCTGGTTTGGTTACTTGCGCTTCACTCCAGTCTCATCCCCCAGTAGTCTAGATGGGGCCTGTACACATGATGCCAGAGGGTTCCAGAAGAGCGCAAGCTCCACCCTGCAGGGTGCTTTTCAAGCCCCTTCATGTGTCATGTTTACCTGCACCCCATTGCCCAGTGCAGTCACATGAGTGAGCCCAGTGTGGAAGGGTCCTCAGAATTACACAGACGGGACATGGGTACAGGAAAGGGAAGAAATGGTACCTATTTTTACAGTTGCCACAAGGCCAGTGTTTATATTGCAAGAATTTCAAATGAGAGAGAATAGCTTTTTTTAAATTTATTTATTTATTTATTTTTGGCTGTGTTGGGTCTTCGTTTCTGTGCGAGGGCTTTCTCCAGTTGCGGCAAGCGGGGGCCACTCTTCATCGCAGTGCGCGGGCCTCTCACTATCACGGCCTCTCTTGTTGCAGAGCACAGGCTCGACGCGCAGGCTTAGTAGTTGTGGCTCACGGGCCTAGTTGCTCTGCGGCATGTGGGTTCTACCCAGACCAGGGCTCGAACCCGTGTCCCCTGCATTGGCAGGCAGATTCTCAACCACTGCGCCACCAGGGAAGCCCCGAGAATAGCTTTATATAGATACAATTGACATATAAGAAGCTGCACATTCTTAAAATATACAATTTGATAAGTTTTGACCTATATGTACACTTGTGAAACCATTGTCACAGTCAAGGTGGTGAACCCCCAAAAGTTTCCTCATGTCCCCTTGTAATCCTTCCCCATCATTACCCAGGCAACCAAAGAACAGATAAGGTTCTTGTTCTCTGGCGCTTCAGTCACTACGATTTGTTCATCTGTTTATTCAACAAATGTCCGTTGATGCTCTGTTCCAGACCTATGGCCTCCTTCTCCATGCAAGGACTCTTCTGTCTAGAGACTAGTATTTTAGGTCCGTTCTGTTTGGGGCCTTAGGAAAACTAGGGTCTAACCCTTACTTTTTTTTCTCTTCATTTTCCTTTCATTGATTGTTCTGAGTCGTGGTAAATCAGTGGTTCTCATTCAGGAGAGATTTTGTCCCTAAGGGATATTTGGCAATATCTGGAGTTTTTTTTTTTTTTTTTTTTCTTGGCTGCACTACGCAGTTTTCAGGATCTTAGTTCCTTGACCAGGGGTCGAGTCCTAACCACTGGACCGCCAGGGAATTCCCTATTTTTTTGCTTTTTTTTTTTTTCTTAATTTATTTATTTATTTTTGGCTGTGTTGGGTCTTCGTTGCTGCACGCAGGCTTTCTCTAGTTGTGGTGAGCAGGGGCTACTCTTCGTTGCGGTGTGCGGGCTTCTCATTGCAGTGGCTTCTCTTGTTGCAGAGCACGGGCTCTAGGCATGCGGGCTTCAGTAGCTGTGGCATGTGGGCTCTAGAGCGCAGGCTCAGTAGTTGTGGCACACCGGCTTAGTTGCTCCGCGGCATGTGGGATCTTCCCGGACCAGGGTTCAAACCCTTTTCCCCTGCATTGGCAGGCAGATTCTTAACCACTGCGCCACCAGGGAAGCCCTTTTTACTTTTTTGAATGGGATGTGAGAGTGGCGGAAACTGCTGGCATCTAGTGGATAAAGCCACAGATGCTGCTAAACATCCTACAATGCATAGGGCAGTACCCATCCCCCGCTCCAAGAATTATCTGGCCCCAAATTTTAACAGTACCCAGGTTGAAAAACCCTGTGGTAGAATAATAATTTCTATACCTGCAACTAATTGAAAGATGGAGGACAATCAGATACTGTTCAGGCTTATTAGGATGGTCCTATCTTGGCTTCATCTTAGTTCAGTGTCCCAGGTCACCAGGGCCAGAGGTTCCATAGAATGGTTGGAAGCTAAGACATTGCACTGAATAAAGTGATTTTTTTTTTTTTCCAGTAGCAATCAGTTTTTATCTCACCCTCAGACCTCTCCTGGAGAAGAATGCAGCTGGGCAGAGCTTTGTGGGGTGCAGGATCCTGCCAATAGATATACCTCTTTTTGGCACAAGTTGGGGGTGCAAATAAATATTGTGTTCATGAATATGGTATTCACTGCTTTTTCAAAATGTGTACATTTGATACTTAACACTGATTTTCTATAATCACCCCAGCAATTATTTATAAATGAAGAATCTGAGGCTGCTTAGAGACAGAGAGTAAATGATAAAGTTAGGATTCAAACATTGGAATCTGCCTGCGTCCAAATCTGGTATTCACCAAGAGGGTTCATCGTTCCTCAAGTCAACCCAAGATAGGTTTTAATTCTTTGCTCTCATTTCAAGAGAATCTCCCCATGGAGCTGAACCAGTATAAAGGATGCTCTGCCCTCCCAGTTCCCTGTTGTAGGGAGTCCTTGTTTGGGGCCATTTCCTGGTCCAATCCTTAGTCTCTAGATCCAGGAAAGTTCTCTCCTGGACTCTACAGATCTGGTCTCCAGCACATGGTGCTCCCGGGGAGATTCAGAGGGCTGAGCCTTGCACAGGGCCCCCTCCTACATGACATCCTTGGTGCCCTAAGTCAGAGCTCTGGGGATTCATTCAGGCTCATCTAAATCCATAGCCTGATCAACCCTCTCTAGTCAGCTTTTCTACCTGTTCTGCTGATAATGGATCCCTTTGTACCTTCACATGGTGAACGTGGACCCAGACAGCTCTCATGGATCTTCTGATGGCTAACAATTATTGAGTGCTTATACCAGACACTGTTCTGGGCTCTCTTATGTGTACCATTTAATCGCCACCAGAACTCTTCAGGAAATATATTATGGGGCATAGAGGCACAGAGAAGTTAAATAACTTGCATGAGATTGCACTCGTAGTGAATGATGGCGATATTAACCCAGAGCCCTCTTAGCCTCTATGTTCTGCCACCCCTCAAAATATGATAAATGCTATGGAAATGAATGAATAGGGGGATGGTGGTCAGGGTGGGGCTCTCGGAAGAGCTGACAGTTTTGATTTGAAGCCCAACTTGTGAAAAGGAAACAGGTGTGTGAAGATTTGGGGAAGCATGGGCCAGCCAAGGAAGACAGCGAGTAGATTGCTTTGGACCTTTATTCCAGATCAAATGGATTGACAAAGACCAGAATTTCCCTTCTCTTAAAGTAGACACTACAACGATTTTCCTAAAGAAGTTTCTTATTAACTTTCATATTATCCTCAGTATAGGTCAACAGCCAACACCAAAGCAAGAATCAGTAAGTAAAATCTTATGGTGTGAGGGAGGTTGGTATGAGATGGTCCAAGTAATGGTTTTCAGACCAAGACCAGGGAAAAACATGGTCCAGTAGGCATGGTGCTAGAATAACCGAGAGGGTTAAAAGATGAGCCAGTGTGTAAACTTTTGTTGTCACTCTTGTCCTCTCTTCTCCCCATCTGCATTCCTCGACTTGATTTCTCCTCCCATGATGCTTGTAGGAATCTATATCCTTGAAATAGTTTGTTTTCATGAGAAGTTTTGTTATTGGTTGGCCATTTTTTAAAAAAACTTTTTCTTGGAGTATAGTTGATTTACAATGTTGTGTTGGTTTCAGGTGTACGGCAAAGTGAATTAGTTATCCATATATCCACTCTTTTTTAGATTTTTTTCCTATATAGAGTTGGCCATTCTTTCTTGGTGGATGGTGAACATTCCGGTGTGCTGCTTCAAGTTTGTCTTTGGCTCAGGAATGTTTTCTTCTAGTATATCATAAATGGTACTACTTTTCTATGTCTTCAGGTAACATATTCAGGAAAACCAGTTATCAGCACTTGGGATCTCTGTTGCCTGCCCTTAACTTCCATTATCTCACTGAGAGTACGTTCCTCTAGTGAAAAGTCTCCTCAGAGCCCCCTTCAGTTCCTCAGACTGTAGATGAAGGGATTCAGCATGGGGGTAACTACTGTGTACATCTCCGAGGCTACTGAACCCTTTCTGGAGGGATGGGCTGTTCCAGAAGTGAGGGAGACCCCAAGGCCTGCTCCATAGAACAAGGAGATGACTGAGAGGTGAGACCCACAGGTGGAAAAGACTTTATACTTCCCACCAGTAGATGAAATGCCCATTATGGAAGAGATAAGAATAAGAGAAAAGGATCCCAGTCAGGGGAATAACACCCAGCAGGCCAGTTACAAAATACAGCAGGATGTCACTAACAAGGGCGTCAGAGCAGGTGAGCTTGAGAATCTGAGCAAGTTCACAGAAAAAGTGGGGGATTTCTGTCTCTGCAGAAGGACACCCTCAAAACCAAGCTTTGCAACAAAGAATATATCAGGCAGGTCAACCAAGAAAGCAAAAGCAGGAGACCACAAAGGCGAGGGTTCATGATGACCGTGTAGTATAGGCAGTGACAGATGGCCACGAACCGGTCATAGGCCATCACTGTCAGTAGCAAATTATCTAGCCCAGCAAAGATCATGAAAAAATACATCTGGGTAAGGCAGGCTTCACACGTGATGCCTTTGTTCTGCATCTGGATGTTCACTAACATCTTGGGGACTGTGGTGGTGCTGAAACAGATGTCAGTGAAGGACAGGCTGGAGAGGAAGAAGTACATGGGGGAGTAGAGGTGGGAGTCTGAGATGATGGCCAGGATGATGAGCAGGTTCCCTATAACACAGACCAGGTACATGGGCAGGAACAGCCCAAAGAGGAGGGGCTGCAGGTCCATATCTTCCGAAAGGCTCAGAAGGATGAATTTTGAAATAGCTGTTTGGTTCCCTGTTTCCATATAACTTATGGAAATTGCCTGGAAAGAGGCAAGAGTAATGTTCAAACAATGACAAAACAGGAATGTGCCATACATTTGAAACTCATTCACTCATGAAGTCTTATGTTTTATCTAGCGTTTTCTAGACCAAGATCTCCTCAATAATACCCTCCCTTCCCTGCTTCGACCACTGCTACCAGGAACACCTCTTTAAAAATGAATGTCCCACACCATGCAGGGGTGTCTTGCATCTTCCCTGACTCACTCACTATTCCTTTGCTGTATAATTCCTGCGAAACTACCAGCCTCGGTAACATCTCCTTTCTGCCTTGCCATTGTGGTCTCTTCAAGTTCCAGGGAAACGTAGAGAGAAAGAGATCATTGGGAGTTGCAGAATTTAATGATGTTTTATTACCCTCATGCCATTTGCCTTGAAATAATATCTTGAAGCACACCATTCTCTGTCTCAAGTTTGACTCGGAGAAGGATATTGTGCAAAGATTTTATAGATAATTCCTCCATTATCATATAGTAACTTCTCCATTACTCTCCCAATTTGTCCCTCTATCATTGTCGTAATGATCAATGTAGCATAATACACCCCAATTCCAAAGACCAAATCAGAACTCCCACCATACATTCTAATTGTGCCCTGCATGCTCGTGTTGCAGTTCTTTAAATTTCTTTAGGTTGAGAGGACTATGCCTTTTCTGTTTCATGTTAATTTTGTAACCTGAGCACTTAGTACAGTACTTGGTATATAATAGGTGCTCTATAAATAGTTGTTGAATGAATGACAGAAATTGTCAGGATGTGTAGAGGCAATTCCCTATCATAAAATCTTTTTTTAAAATTAATTAATTTTTGGCTGCATTGGGTCTTCGTTTCTGCACATGGGCTTTCTCTAGTTGCGGCGAGCGGGGGCTGCTCTTCGTTGTGGTGCGTGTTCTTCTCATTGTGGTGGCTTCTCTTGTTGCAGAGCACAGGCTCTAGGCGCGCAGACTTCAGTAGTTGTGGCACGTGGGCTCAGTAGTTATGGCTCATGGGCTTAGTTGCTCCACGGCATGTGGGATCTTCCCAGACCAGGGATCGAACCATGTCCCCTGCATTGGCAGGCGGATTCTTAACCACTGCACCACCAGGGAAGTCCCTATCATAAAATCTTTTAACCAAGGACAAAGAGACCATTTATCATGAAGCCTTTTCAACTGAAAATAAAGAGAATGAGAGCCTTCTACCTTTTATGTCCCTCCTTAAAATTAAAAAAAAAGTCTTAATTTCTGTTTGAATATTACGTCTCTACCACAGGAGGGAATTTCTAAACTAAGAGACAGTTATCCTCAATTTCATATACATTTAAGAAAAAGTTCCTTCCTTTGAGTTGAAATGTGTCTTTTTATAACTTACATGGTTTTAGTTCCTCTCTCTGAAGATCATTTCTCTTTGTCATGATAATATTTAGATATTTGTAGACATCTAAATGATTCTCTGCATCTCCTCATCTTCTATTTATTCCACAATTATTTGAGTGCCTACTGTATGCCAGGCAGTGGGTTAGAACTAAGTATAGAAAGGTAAGAGGCATGGGCTCTGCTTTCCTGTAGCGTACTGTATGCCAGGCAGTGGGTTAGAACTAAGTATAGAAAGGTAAGAGGCATGGGCTCTGCTTTCCTGTAGCGTTGAGTGTTATGGAAATGTCGCTGCCTTTGACTCCTCTGAGGTAATTATTCGGATTAAGACTCCTATGATCCATCCACTCAAGGAAAGTGATTTGTAGGAGTATTAACTGGTCATACTTAAGGAATATTAACTTAGTTGAAAATTCAAGAAAGTTTGTAAAAGGAGATGAATGAGGACAGGCAACTTTTAAAACAGTGCAATGGACATAAATACAGAAATATCAATGGGACAGACTGGATAGTCATGAAACAGATATTAGCCAATATGAGAATTTAGTTTGTAATATAGATATATCACAAATTAACCCATAAAAGATAAATGATGTAATAAATGGTGTTTAGAAAACTAGAAAACATTTGAAAAATACCTCAAAATAAATACCTAACAGAAAAGAGAGTGACTGGCAAAACTGAAATCAGAACACTATTAGAAATGAATACAAATAATGTATTTATATGACTTCATGAAGTGTGCAAGCTTCCTAAATAGAAGAGCAGTGAAAGGAATCACAAAGGATTAGATCAGTAGTTTAAAAAACATTCAGTAGGGACTTCCCTGGTGGTCCAGAGGTTAAGAATCCACCTTCCAATGCAGGGGACACGGGTTTGATCCCTGGTCTGGGAACTAAGATCCCACATGCCATGGGGCAACTAAGCCTGCACACCACAACGAAAGATCCCAAATGCTGCAACGAAGATCGCATGTGCTGCAACTAAGACCTGATGCAGCCAAATAAATAAATAAATAAATAAATAAAATACATTCAATAAATCATGTGTTTATCAATAATACCAAGTGACATGAGGTAGGGAGGATTTATAAGAAAATATAAAAGTGCAATAACAATATATTAGAACGCTCGTATAAACAGTAAGAAAAAAAATAGAAAAAAATAAAGGCTAAATACAAGTGGATAAAAACATGAAAAAATGCTCAAGTTCCATAAATATATCAATGAAAACCAAAGTAAAGGAACAATTAGATGCTATTTTTGTAGACTTTATTTTTTAAAGTAGTTTTAGTTTACAGAAAAATTGAGCAGAAAGTGGAGTTCCCATTTATTACCCCTCTCCCTGCTGGTCCTTGGTTTTACCTATTATTAACATTTTGCATTGCTGTGATACATTTGTTATCATTAATGAACCATTATTCATATATTATTATTAACTAAAGTCCATAGTTTACTTTAGAGTTAACTCGGTGTTGTATTGTTTTATGGGTTTTGTCAAATGCATAATATTATTTATCCACCATTATAGTATCATACAGACTACGCTAAAAATCCCCTGTGCTCCATGTAATCTTTCCCCTCTCCAACCGCCGGCAACCACTGATCTTCTTACTGTCTCTATAGTTTTGCCTTTTCTAGAACGGCATATGGTTTGAATCGTGTAACCTTTTAGGACTGATTTCTTTTACTTACATATGCATTTACAGTTCTTCCATGTCCTTTGATGGCTTGATAGCTCACTCCCTACTATTCCTAAATAATATTTAATTGTCTGGATGTAACCACAGTTTGTTTACTGAAGAACATCTTGGTTCCTTCCAATTTTGGTCACTTATGAATAAAGCTACATAAAATTTGTAGAAGTTTTTGTGTGGACATAAGTTTACAACTCACTTGGGTCAATACTAGGAACACAACTTCTGGGTAATATGGCAAGACTATGTTTCCATTTAAGGAAATAGCAAACAAAACAAAACAAAACCAGTACCAAATTTAATGAGACTATCAAATGTTGGTCATAATCAGTGAAATTGGCATGACTGTTTGAAAAGACGCCTTTCGGCTAAGCTATTCTAGAGATCAAGTTAGTAAGTATTTGGAACCCTCCAAATGTATATATACACTGGGAGCCCTCTATTTTAATTCTAAGAAAATAGGTTATCAGATTGGTCCCAAAAGATTTAGGTATGAGGCTTCCCTAGTGGCGCAGTGGTTGAGAGTCTGCCTGCCAATGCAGGGGACACGGGTTCAAGCCCTGGTCTGGGAAGATCCCACATGCCGGGGAGCAACTAGGCCCGTGAGCCACAACTACTGAGCCTGCGCGTTTGGAGCCTGTGCTCCGCAACAAGAGAGGCCGCGATGAAGAGTGGCCCCCGCTCGCCGCAACTAGAGAAAGCCCTCGCACAGAAACGAAGACCCAAAGCAGCCAGAAATAAATAAATTAATTAATTAATTTAAAAAAAAAAGATTTAGGTATGAGACTGTTGCAACATTACTTCTAATGTTATGGTACTTTTATTTTATTTTATTGAACAGAATGGATGAATGAATGATTTTCTTTTTGGCCATGCCGTGTGGCATGTGGGATCTTAGTTCCCCAACCAGGAATTGAACCCATGCCCCCTGCATTGGGAGTGTGGAGTCTTAACCACTAGACCACCAGGGAAATCCATTATGGTATTTTAGAATGTACTGTGGAGTATTGCTGTTACAGTACAGGCATACCTCATTTTATTGTGCTTCACTTTATTGTGCTTCACAGATACTGCATTTTTTACAAATTGTTAACTAAGTCTATTGACGCCGTATTACCAATAACATTTGCTCACTTCATGTCTCTGTCACATTTTGATAATTCTCACAATGTCTCAAACTTTTTCTTTATTATACTTATTATATTATACTTTACTTATATTATACTTGTTTATTATCAGTGATCTTTGATGTTACTACTATTACTCACTGAAGGCTCAGATGACGGTTAGCATTTTTTAGCAATAAAGTATTTTTTAGTTAAGGTTATACACATTGTTATTTTAGTCATAATGCTATTGCACACTTAGTAGACTACAGTCTAGTGTAAACAACTTTTATATGCACTGGGAAACCAAAAAAAATTCGTGTGACTCACTATTGTGCTATTCGCTTTGTTGTGGTGGTCTGGAACCAAACTCGCAATATCTCAGGGGTCGGCCTTGTATAATGTTTATAGAACATTACTGTTAGAGTACAGATCTTCCTTGACTTGTAAAGGGGTTATGTCCTGATAAACCCATTGTAAATTGAAAATATCATTAAGTTGAAAACGCATTTAATACACCTAGCCTACCCAACATCATAGCTCAGCCTAGCCTACGTTAAACATGCTCAGAACACTTACATTAGCCTACAGTTGGGCAAAATCATCTAACACAAAACTCATTTTTAAATTGAAGTATAGTTAATTTACAATGTTGCGTTAGTTTCAAGTGTACAGCAAAGTGATTCAGTTATATATATATAATGTAAAGAATATATTCTTTTCCATTAGAGGATATTACAAGATATTGAGTATAGTTCCCACAAAGCCTGTTTTATAATAAAATGTTGACTCACTCATGCAATTTATGGAATACTGTACTGGAAGTGAACAACAGAATGGTTGTAAGTGCATCGGTTGTTTACTCTCCTGATTGCCTGGCTGACTGGGAGCTGCGGTGGCTGCCACTGTCCAGCATCATGAGAGAGTATCTACCACACATCACGAGCCGGGGAAAAGAGCAAGAATCATAATTTATAGTACGGTTTCTACTGAATGCTAATCGCTTTCACTTCATTATAAAGTCAAAAATAGTAAAGTTAGGGCTTCCCTGGTGGCACAGTGGTTGAGAATCTGCCTGCCAATGCAGGGGACACGGGTTCGAGCCCTGGTCTGGGAAGATCCCACATACCGCGGAGCGGCTGGGCCCGTGAGCCACAATTACTGAGCTTGCGCGTCTGGAGCCTGTGCTCTGCAACAGGAGAGGCCGCGATAGTGAGAGGCCCGCGCACCGCGATGAAGAGTGGCCCCCGCTTGCCACAACTAGAGAAAGCCCTCGCACAGAAACGGAGACCCAACACAGCCATAAATAAATAAATAAATAAAATTAAAAAAAAAAAAAGAAATAGTTACTTTAAAGAAAGAAAGAAAGAAATAAAATGGAAAGGGTGTTTCTCCATCTTAGTGACACAGTGTTTAAAAAAAAATAACCTCCTTTGCAAAGCCTCCCACAACTCCCCACCCAGCCCTCTCCAGAATCCCAGTGTCCAGCCACCCGGTGGGCATAATGACAAGGTGCCGACCGCGTTCAGATGAGCTCAGTGGAAACCAACGGTGAAGACAGGCTGCCCAGAGGCGCCGAGGAGCTCTGGACAGGCCTTGTCCCTGGACGCCCAGGCACAGCTCGTACCTCAGCCCACCAGGCGTCATGCATCCCGTGCTTGTGTTGCAACAAAAATAGAAATGAGACTTTTTTTCCTGATAAACAAGGAAATAAGGAAACAATGAACAGGCTGGCAAATAACATAAGCAGGCCTGAAAGAGTTAAGCAATCTTTGTCATTCTTAGTTGTTAACTACTAACAAACACTTGTCGTTAGACTTGTCCTTCACAAAGATGATTATTCTCTGACTCCATATGAATTACCCTTTGCACCTGGCATTTCTTCTCCCCCTACACTCCCTTGCAGCACTCTTCATTTCAGGAAGAAGGTCACGGGCTAATAACCTCAGGGACAACAGACCCTTTTGCTGAGCCGCCTGACCCCAGCTTCAGCCATAAATTTGCACAAGAAAAGAAATGCAAGACCTTTATTACTTTGAGCCTTATCACATACCCCAGACCACGAGCCCTGGGCTATATAACCTTTCCCTATTCCCCAGGGAAGGTGGGGGCACAGTTCTCGTGCACTAGCCTGCTGTGCTACCCCTTTGCCAGGAAAGTTTAAGCTATTTTTCTCGTTCCTCCAAAACTCTGTCTCCGTATTGCTTTTTAGCATCAGTGCACAGAGAGCCAAGATTTTGGCATTACTTCTCGGGGTCTGTCCCCACTGTGCGGGTCCCCAAGCTGTGTGCTCACTGGTGGACGTGCTCGCGGGCTCCAGGCCTTTGATGGACCAGCTCCTGGGCCCTCCTGTGTGTTCCTTCATCCTCTTCTCTCTGCCCTGAGTCTCTGTCCCGCTCTGCGTCCAGCCTCCCGAATCCATGAACAGCTCACTGATTTCCAGTGTCTCCTGTGACTCGGTTAAAACCCATTAAGACTCCACATTTCTCCTGAAATACACTTTAGCTGCCTTCCCGTGCCTGTCGGTATTGTCAGGTCTAAGTATTTCTAATTTCCATTATGATTTCTTCTTAGACCCATGAACTATTTAGAGATGTTTTCAAATGTATGGGTTTTGGGTTTTTTTTTAATCATCAACAAGGATTTATTGATGGCCCCTCGTAGCAGTCACTGTGTTCTGGGTGCTGGAGGTACCCAAAAGAGCACTCCCCATTAAATGTGTATTGTTGGCTACACATGTGTTTTTGAAACGCTCTAAAGTTTTGATTCTGCAGGTTTTTTCTCAAATATCAGAACACACACACACACACATTTCCATAACCCTTTCTTAAGATCACAGGCCCATGAAGCGGGTGCCTCATGGCTACAACAGCCCTGTTGCCCAGCACCACAGGCCACCTCCTCCAGGAAGCCCTCGGAGTTTTTTCAGACCATACATGGGGCTGGACGAGGGCACCACCCAGCCCTACCCCCTTAGCAGGGAAGGGTCCATACAGACAGTGCCTTCCTCCACCCCGTCCAGCTACTTCCTGGGATGGGAGGGAGGGCGGCTGAGACACCCTAGGAGAACCACCTCCTGAGCCTCTCCTGCCCGGGATAACAGCGGGGTGCCTGCATTGAGCCCCTCGCTCCCACCCCTTGCAGGACTCCACAGGGTTCACGTAGGAGGAGCTGCTCCTCCTGGTCCCTGGGCAGCCTGGCCACCAGGCTGCACGTGTCTCCGGGCTTCAGAAACCTCGAGCTGAGCCTGGGGCCCAGTAGGGGTTTTCACTGCAGGTCTGAGTGCCCAGTCTCTGTGCCAACGTGCAGAACAATGCAGGGCACAGCTCTGTGTAGGTGCTACCTGGGACAGGTGCTATCCCTCAGCCCCGGGTGCACCAGCATTCACAGAACGGGGCTGAATTGCAGGCTCGTGCTCCGGGCTCCGGGCTCCGGGCTCCGGGCTCCTTGCTCCACCTCGCATCTCCTGCTGCCCCCAGGGCAGACCCTGCTCTCCCAGGACGTTAGCCTCCCAAAGCCCGTGCCCACTCCTCACGCTGAGACAGGCTGGGACCTGGGACTCTTTGCTGTAGGGCTGCAGGCTTGCACCTACCTAGACACACCTCTCCTGGAGCAACAAAATACAAAGTATCTGTATGGGACTAAAAATAACTGCATGCATGAGCAGTTGGGACAAATTCTGGACAAAAGATACAAAGAGACCAAAACCCCCAGTTCCTACTTTTGAAGAGCCTGGAGCAAAAGCAGGGGGTTGGGAGCAAAAGCAGGGTACTGCGCATGCGCCCTGCACACAACACCACCAAAGGGGTGGGCAAACCACCTAAGCCGCCCCTCCAGCCCGACCCCCTGGACACACCCCTACCCTCACCCCATATAAGGAACAAGCTCGGCCCCCCCACCTTCAGGGAGCTAGCAAGCAAGGGTACCTGTTGTTTCTTCTCCTTACCCCCTGCTGCAACAGGGGCCCCGATAAAGACCTGCCTGAATTTCCTGTCTGACCGCTGATCAATTTCTATTGATTAAGGGGGCCAAGAACCCTGGTCGGTATCAACACCACACTTGGCCCCCTGAGGCCCCTGCAGGGACAGGCCATGGTGGGCTTCTAGGTCCATTCCTAGATGCGGCCAGAGTGGGAGAACGGGAACAGATCCCTGGATTTAAAATGATCTTTTCATTGTTGATTCCTGACTTAATGGCATTGTGTTTAGAAAATGTTCCTTATGATACTGCTTCTTTTTTCTTTTTCTTTCGATTTTTTATTTTTGGCTGTGTTGCATCTTCGTTGCTGTGCACAGGCTCTCTCTAGTTGTGGCGAGCAGGGGCTACACTTCATTGTGGTGCGCTGGCTTCTTGCTGTGGCTTCTCTTGGTGTGGAGTACGGGCTCTACGGGTGGGGGCTTCATTAGTTGTGGTGCGCAGGCTCAGTAGTTGTGGCGCACAAGATTCATTGCTCCACGGCATGTGGGATCTTCCTGGACCAGGGCTTGAACCTATGTCCCCTGCATTGGCAGGCAGATTCTTTTTTTTTTTTTTTTTTTTTTTTTTTAATTTTAAATTTATTTATTTATTTATTTATGGCTGTGTTGGGTCTTCGTTTTTGTGCGAGGGCTTTCTCCAGTTGCGGCAAGCGGGGGCCACTCTTCATCGCGATGCGCGGGCCTCTCACTATCGCGGCCTCTCTTGTTGCGGAGCACAGGCTCCAGACGCGCAGGCTCAGTAGTTGTGGCTCACGGGCCTAGTTGCTCCGCGGCATGTGGGATCTTCCCAGACCAGGGCTCGAACCCGTGTCCCCTGCATTGGCAGGCAGATTCTCAACCACTGCGCCACCAGGGAAGCCCGGCAGGCAGATTCTTAACCACTGCGCCACCAGGGAAGTCCCAATACAGCTTCTTTGGTACTTGTTGAGATTTGCTTTCTCCCTGGTATATGATCAGTCTTCCTAACCTTTGCACGTACGCTCCAGAAGCACAGGCAGCCCCTAGTTCCATATGTGTCCCCTTGATCAAGCCCAGCAGCTGTTCATCGAGGCTTCTGTGAATTTGCTCATCTCTATAAGACTCGTTGGTTACGACACGCAGGACATCCAGGCATCTTGTCCCTCTCAGGTCCCATCAGTTTTCGTGTCTGTCTTTTTTTTTTTTTTAAATAACTGTTTTTAGATGGCTATTTTAATTAATTAATTAATTAATTAATGGTTGTTTTGGGTCTTCGTTTCTGTGCGAGGGCTTTCTCTAGTTGCGGCGAGCGGGGGCCACTCTTCATCGCGGTGCGCGGGCCTCTCACTATCGCGGCCTCTCTTGTTGCGGAGCACAGGCTCCAGACGCGCAGGCTCAGTAATTGTGGCTCACGGGTCTAGTTGCTCCGTGGCATGTGGGATCTTCCCAGACCAGGGCTCGAACACGTGTCCCCTGCATTGGCAGGCAGACTCTCAACCACTGCGCCACCGGGGAAGCCCCGTCTCTGTCTTTTGAGGCTGTGAGAGGAACACAGTCTGGGTCCCGTCCCTTCCCCGGGAACCGCGTCTCCAGACAGCGTGTCCCTGATGCTGTCAGCCCCCAAGGCTGCCCCCAGATTCCCCACCTGCACACCCTCCTCCACCCCTACCGTACTCCCGTCCTCACACTTAGGGTTGCTGCTCATAACTGCTTTTAGAGAGAACTTATTTCATTTCACTTACAATCATTGCATTGTGTTCACCTTGCTTTTCCTTTTCTTTGTAATATGAACACATGAACTCTGCCCTCGGAACATTTGAAGTGCACAGTGCAGTGTTGGTAACCACAGGCGCCTCTAGAACGTATGTTTTCCAGTCATACATACTTATGTCTTTATTTTTAGTTTGAACTTTCTTTTTTATTGAGGTATAGTTGATTCACATTATTATGTTCATTTCAGGTGTACAGCATAGTGATTCACAATTTTTAAAAGTTACCTGTCACGAATTTTTAAACTGATTTTCATTCTGGAGCTTCTGCTGTGTGTCCAGGAGCTGTGCAGGGCACAGAGACTAGAACAGATGCCACCCTGCCCACGTGAACTTCAGGAAACAGTGGGAATCAGTAAAATGTTTTCAGGTGCTTCACTGTGCTAAGTGCTCAAGAGAAAACTGGAGCAGGGGAGTGGGGGCGGGGCAGGTGGGCGGGGCTGTCCATCCTTCCCTCTGGGGAGGAGGCTTAGACGCCCAGGGGTGGGACAGGATGGACGGGGGCGTGGCCTGTGGGGTCTCCAGGCCAGCGTAGCTGCTGTGCTGGGGCCAGGGTTCAAGGGCGGGAGCAGGAGGCAGGAGGGCGCCGGCTGAGCAGGGTCCGGGCCCTGGGGGTGCCGCCCCTCGTCCCTGCCCCTGGGGAGTGAGGACCTGGGCTGTCGCTGCCTGACCCGTCCCCGAGGGTCGGGGGCTGCGCAGGGGGAGGGCAGTGGGCGCAGAACCGGCCGAGGCCACAGTCATTTCCAGTTCTCTGCTGTTTCCTGTCCTATGGGGCCCCACGTGACACCCTGACTGCGGGGCAGAAGCTGACAGCGAGCGGTGAGTTCACGTCCCGGGTCCCCAGCCACCTCGACCCCTGGTCAGGGACTGGTCAGGGGCGCCTGGCACGGAGGGTCCACCCAGTGCCTCCGGCTTGGGCTCCGGCCCTTCCTGTCATGAGGACGGAAGGCAGGGGTGAGGGATGCGAAAGTCTGCTGATTCCTGCCCTTCTGGGCAGTCCTGGAGCCCGTGCCCCCGCCCCTCAGTCTGTACCCCCATCCACTCCTAGACGGAGTTGGGGGGCAAATCTGGGAGCACCCATCTGCTCCAGCCCCTCTGGGTGCAGAGGAAGAGCGGGACGCCCGGCCCCCCCACCCCCGCCACAGGCATGCACAGGCCTCCTCGGGAGCCAGAGCTGGAGGGGGACATCTAAGCCAGGTGACGTTGTGGAACCAGGCCGACAGCACAGGGAGGCTGGTGTGGTGCCCACGCAGGGCCTTATTCACGTTGCTCTGCTTTAGTGGGGTCTTAGTTCTGAGAAGTTACAGAGACCCCCGAACGCCCTCCTTGCAGCAACTTGACCACGTGCCCAGCCTGCCGACCCCTCCCCACGGCCAGTGGGGGAGTCAGAGACCACACTGGGTGCCGCGCCCTGAGGACGTGCGCGACCTGAGTCGACGACATGGAGGAGCCCCAGGAAGATGTCGTGTTAGCTGTTTCAGGACTTAGAGGAGCTGACTCGAAAGTTCACATGCAGAGTAACTAAGCAAGAACAGCTGGGAAAACCCTTTAAAAGTGTGAATGAGGGAGTAGGCACACCAGCTACAAGACATAGATAAAGGTTACACTAATGCTACCGTAATTACCAAAAGCCTTTCTAAGTCAGACAAAATCCTAGATTCCACTGTAAAAAGTGGCTGATTCAACCACATGAAAATCAAGTATCTGCATGGGGGAAAAATCCCTAATCAAACTCAAAGAAACTATGAAACTGGGGAAAAATATTTACAGTTCTAATGCCCTTAATGGGTGAGGACTTTCTACAAATTAGTTTCTTACAAGGCAAAAATATGAGCAATGATAAGAAGGGATAGTTCACACAAAAAAGGAAGGAATGATAAAATATGCTTGTTCACCTCGCTCCTAAGAGATGTGCACATTGACACCAAATCGATGTCACTGTGTCCGTCTCACCTCAGCAGCGAGGTCACAGCTATGAGGGATGGTCGAGGAATCTCAGAGGGTTCTGGTTGGGGGTCATCGGGTACCATGAACACACTGTTAAAGCTAAGAGCGCGGAGGTGACAGACAGCATCCTCTACAGGTGGGAAGAGCACGAGCTTGGAGCCCTCCATTGGCCCTTGTGCATTTGCCAGATCAGAAAAACATGAGTGCCCATCAGGAAGGAACTTTAATAAAATCATGATGGAAAGCAGCAACAAGTACAACCATATCTAAATGTAAAACTGTCATTCTGCAAAAGACACAGTTAAGAGAATGAAAAAGCTACAGAGTGGGAGAAAAAATTTGCCTATCATATATCTAATGAAAGACTCGCGCAGAATAAGAACCAAAGTGCTGGCGAGGACGTGGAGCAACAGGAACTCTCGTTCAGCACCGGTGGGGATGCATATGTCGCAGCCACCGTGGGAGACAGCTTGCCGATTCCTTACAAAACCGCACACACCCTCACCACGTGCTCAGCAATCATGCTCCTTCGGATTTACCCAAAGAACTTGAAAACATACATCCACATAAAACCTGCATGCAATCTTCTCTGCTTTGCTCATGATCGTTAACAACTGGAAGCAACCAAGATGATCTTCAAAGAGGGAATGGAAAAACCGTGGAATTCCATGAAACGGACTACGATTCAGGGACACAAAGGAACCAGCTATTGATTCACTCAAAGCATGGGTGAGGGGCTTCCCTGGTGGCGCAGTGGTTGAGAATCTGCCTGCCAATGCAGAGAACACGGGTTCGAGCCCTGGTCTGGGAAGATCCCACATGCCGCGGAGCAGCTAAGCCCGTGAGCCATGGCTACTGAGCCTGCGCGTCTGGACAGCCATAAATTAAAAAAAATAATAAACAAACAAACAATTAAAAATAAATAAAAATAAATATATAAATAAATATTAAAAATAATAAATAAACATAAATAAATAAATAAAGGAGGCTTTTAACTCAGAAGTGTCAAGTTATCTATCTTTCCAGGGGATGAAGTTCAAAATGCCAGATAAAAACCCTTTAGCTCCTGGTCATGGCATGGGTACTTGCAGTGACCCCAGCTCAGTGACTGTTTACTGCTCTGATTGGAAACATTTCAGGATTTTAATTGGTAAGCCGGTGCCCATGCATGTCCATGCATCATCAGTTTGGTGACATCTACTTCTGGACCTCTCAAAACCCCCCCTTCTCAAGGTTTATCTTTCAAACTCCCACCAGGAAAATTTCAGGCCCTCCCCTCATTAAGCACAGCTCAAGGCAGTAGAAAAGAACACAGCCATCCCCAGGGCTACAGCTTAGTGGACTCAGGCGAACTGCTGCTTTAGGACACATTGGTAACAAGACAAATGTATTTGTGATTACCAGAGGTGGAGAATTGGCGCGAGGAGAAAGAGGATGAAGGTTGTCAAAAGGTACAAACTTCCAGTTATAAAAGAAATACAAAAGATGTAATGTACATGAGGACCATACTTAACACTGCTGTATGATAGTGAAAATTAAGAATTCTCATCATAAGAAAAAATTTTTTAAGTATGAGATGAATGTTAATGTTTTGTGGTAATCAGTTCACAATATATGAAAGTCATATCATTATGCTGCACATTTAAACTTATACGGAGCTGTATGTCAGTGATCTCATAAAACTAAGAAATATTTATTTAAAAGATAAAAAATAAAAATGCAAAACATGATCAATGAAAGAGGACAACCAACAGTTGTTTTTCCTTTAGAAGTCTTTATTAGATCATAAATGTACAATAGCTTCTTAAGTCTACACAGACACTTCAGTTTTTTAAAGGAATACATGTAACATTATGTCTCATTACACCATGGTGCTGGATAACAGCTTTTCAAAACTTTGTGAGAAAATTCTTGAAAATGGTTTCATATGTCACCCAACACTTACAAATTTCAACATGATCAAAGAAGGTATGCTTCTACACTCTTACAAAGACCAGTAGAAAGAAACAATTAGAAAGCTAAGAAACTGTCTCAAATCTTTCCTCCTTAGTAAGGTAATGTTCTTAAATAATCCAATCCGTTCACAGATGGCTCTCCGCATCTGCTCTGATGTCTTCTGCCATATCACTGCATATTTCTGCATTACTGAGGTAAGAGTTTCCACGACCTGAAGATGTTCTGCTGCCTCTGGGCTTTCCCACTTGCCCACAGCAAATAGAAGCTCAGTATCAGATGGTCCCTCCATAACTCCCACTTCCTCCACTGCCTCCTGGACCATACTTTCCTCCACGGTGTAATCCTTGTTCCTGCAGCCAAAGTTTCCACTCTTCACTAAGCTCAGTTAGAAGGTTGCTGGTTATGATTTCTGAAAATCACTGTCGTTTCCACTCGCACACTTTCCTCCTCCATAGATGCCATACCCACCCCCGGATCCTCCACCCTGGTTGCCAGATCCAGGTCCTCCACCACCATATCTTCCTCCTCCTCCATAACCAGGGCCACCTCCAAAATTGTCACCTCCAGGTCCTCCTCCACACCTATTAGAGCCATGACCAAGTCCACCGACCACTCCTGAATCCGTCAGATCGTCCTCCAAATTTCCTTCCTCGTCCTGGTCCTGCTCCAACATTTCCACCACCACCAGGAGAGTCTCCAAAACCGACGTTGCCTCCTCTTCCACCTCTAGAACTGTGGATTTCCTGCATTTTAGGTCGAGACAAGGCCTTTCTTACTTCTGCATGATGACCATTGATGCTATGGTATTTCTGCAGCACAAGCTTATCCACGGGATCATGGTCATTAAAAGTAACAAATCCAAAGCCTCTTTTCTTTCCAGACTCCCTATTGGTAATTATCTCAATGGCATCGATTTTTCCATATTTCTCAAAGTAACCTCTAAGATGATGCTCCTCAGTATCTTCTTCAATTCCACCAACAAACAGCTTCTTCACAGTCAAGAAAGCGCCCTGCTGTCCAGAATCCTCTCTTGGGACAGCACGTTTGGGCGCAACCGTTTTCCCATCAATGGAATGAGGTCTGGCAGCCATGGCAACATCCACCTCAGCCATGGATGAAAACGTGACAAAACCGAATCCTCTTGATCTTTTGCTGGCAGGATCCCTTATGACCACACAGCCTGTAAGTTTTCCCCATTGCTGGTAGTAGTTCCTCAGACTTTCTTCTGTGGTTTCAGAGCTCAAGCCACCAATAAAGAGTTTACGGAATTCTTCTTGTTCCTTCTTCTTCCTCCAGAAAGTAACAGTTTTGAAAGTTTCCTCCATCTCGGACTCCATTGCTTCAGCCATTTTCTTGAAGCTGAGAGAGATAAGGGAGATCTCAGGGGAAGATCATGGACCTGGAACCTGACCTGCCCCGGATCTGAGGTGAGAACGAACCTCCAATGCTCCAGCAACACTTTCTAGGAGCACCTCCACGCAGGACCCGGTGACTCCCTTGAATAATTCTTGGAACACCTTTCAATTTTCCTGCAAAACACCATTTGCACAAGTGACCTTTCCTGATCCACTAATCAAAATTAATATTACATTTTCTATTTTTTTTCCAATTTTAAATTGTATGTGTATTGCTCTTTCATTTTATATTGTTTTTCTCACTAAATTGATATCCAATGAAGAGAAGACTGATCTGGACCTTAATGTTTAACACTGACATATTATTCACTTATTGCTTTGTCCCTAGGGAATGCTCAGATGTATTTTTGAAAGAATTTATCCGTACCCCAAAACAAACCTTTTTTTCTACATTTTTGAAATAAATTCACTCAACTACAATTATGCACTGATAGTCTCTTTTGTGATATACTGCAATCAATTCTCATTAAGATTTCAAATCCTTTTTCTCTTTGTAATCCATTCTAAGACTCTAGTCACAGAAATCTGTTTAAAATGTAAAGCTAATCAGTGCACACTTTCTTTTATATTTTTTTTAATTAATTAATTTCTGGCTGCGTTGGGTCTTTGATGCTGCAAGTGGGGTTTCTCTAGTTGAGAACAGGAGCTACTCTTCGTTGCAGTGCAGCGGGCTTAGTTGCTCCGCGGCATGTGGGATCTTCCCAGACCAGGGATCAAACCCGGGACCGCTGCGTTGGCAGGGAGATTCTTAACTACTGCACTACCAGGGAAGTCCCCACCCTTTCTTTTATCTTTCATTGCTGTCCTCATTTTTTTTTAAAATTAATTTATTAATTTATTTATGTATTTTAGGCTGTGTTGGGTCTTCGTTTCTGTGCGAGGGCTTTCTCTAGTTGCGGCAAGCGGGGGCCACTCTTCATCACGGTGCACGGGCCTCTTACTATTGCGGCCTCTCGTTGCGGCGCACAGGCTCCAGACGCGCAGGCTCAGTAGTTGTGGCTCACGGGCTTAGTTGCTCCACGGCATGTGGGATCTTCCCAGACCAGGACTTGAACCCGTGTCCCCTGCATTGGCAGGCGGATTCTCAACCACTGCACCACCAGGGAAGCCCTGTCCTCATATTTTTAAAGGGAGAAATAATAAATCGAATTTCATTCCTGCTGTCCTGTCATAATTATTAACACTACCCCTTAAAACACTCAAAAGATGTTTGAGTCTGGAGGGAAAATTACTTGATCCTCTTATTTACAGAGCACCTAATATATGCCAAGTTGTGAACTAAAACCCAGGATTCAGAATTGCACTTAACAAAGTCACTGCCCCAGTTTATTTTAATGCTGATGAGATAAAAGGGTTAAATGACTGAAGAGTGTCTACTCTAGTGTTGGTATGAATAAATGCTGTTAGGTATGAATAAGTGCTCTGATTAACAGTAAGGCTAACACAGAAATAGAAGGAGGCTTGGAGGAAGAGCAGTAAGAAGGAGAGAGGGAGGGAGAATTAACTACAATTTCTGATGATGATGAGATTAGGGGAAGCCTGACTGATGACATTAGAGCAGAGAACTTAATTTTAAAAAAGAAAAGAAAAAGGGGAGTTCCCTGGCTGTCCAGTGGTTAGGACTCAGCGCTTTCACTGCCCTGGCCCAGGTTCAATCCCTGGTCCAGGAACTAAAATCCCACAAGCCACATGGCATAGCATGGACAAAAAATAAAGAAAAAAGAAAAAAAAAAGAAAAACCAAGCATATTCTGGGTAAAGAATTTTCCAGAGAGGAGAGCAATTTCAACAGCACAGGGCTAAAAACACTACTTCCCTTCCCAGTGATGTTGGTTTAAAAACAAAAATCCAGGGCTTCCCTGGTGGCGCAGTGGTTAAGAATCCGCCTGCCAATGCAGGGGACAAGGGTTCAAGCCCTGGTCCGGGAAGTTCCCACACGCCGCGGAGCAATGAAGCCTGTGCACCACAACTACTGAGCCTGCGCTCTAGAGCCCAAAAGCCACAACTACTGAGTCCTCGTGCCCCAACTACTGAAGCCCGCGCGCCTAGAGCCCGTGCTCCGCAACAAGAGAAGCCACCGCAATGAGAAGCCCACGCACCGCAACGAAGAGTAACCCCCGCTCACCGCAACTGGAGAGAGCACGCACGCAGCAAGGAAGACCCAACACAGCCAAAAATAAATAAAATAAATTAATTTATTAAAAAAAAAACGAAAACAAAAATCTGGATTATTATCCCAAGAAAGCTTCATGTACAAAGATATACAAAACCTTGAATATTTCTTAATACCAACACCAAAGAAATAACTTCAGTAAGATAACCTCTTGTTTTAAGAGTAAAGTCTGCTAACTTAAAGAGATTTTACTGAAGAAATAAGGATACAAGTGGACACTCTTGCCATCAATAAAGATGCCACACTCACCAGAGTCTGATTTGTGAAAAAGGCTGATGCAGGTTCCCTCAGTTCAAGAGCTGTCCTGGGACCCACTCCTGAGATGCAGACAGCCTGTAGCTTGCTGGAAAAAGGAGTGACTTCTGCCTCTGATTCTTCTTTTATAGACTAAGAGAGTGGATAATCCAATCACTGGATAATCCAGAGGAGGCACCCTGTCTCAGATTAATGGGATTGGAGAGGTTCTTAAATCCTTTCACACAAAGATAAAAATATGGGGCTACTCACATTTGCATACTGTCCTAGATGAAAAAAATGTAATACATATGTGTATGTGGGTGTTACTTAGAGTTTATGTCAACATTTTAGTCAATATTATAGTATTTCCTTTTTTTCTCACTCTGGAATACATTCTACAAAAATAGGAATGGAAGCTTCTATATATAAAAATTTCCAGGTAACATGTTTCAATACGAAAAATTAGAGATCGTTGAAATGTTTATCAATAAAAAAGTCAAAAATCCTTATTGACAAGTCTATACTGTCTATATCATACAGCCATTACAACAAAATTAGTGTTTTGTGCATTTACATTTTATCTAATTACTGGGAATTTGAGATGATTACAACCCTCTTACTTTTTCCTCATTCTTTGACCTAAATGTTCTCTTTATCCTTTTTACTTCACTTTTATTATTCCATTGTTCCCTCTGTCAACTTGTTAATCCAAATCATGTACAGATCTGGGTGTAGTTACATTGGTGACTAAATTATGAATCCTTCACTTATTATTCTAATACAGATAATTACTTTTACCACCTTTCCCAATGACTAAAACCTTAGAACACTTTCAATTCCATTACAACTTCCTGACTTTTCTAACACTGCTGTCATGCATTTTAATTCTACATATATTTTAATCTCCATGAGATGTATCTAGTTCCTTATAAAACAAAATTTATTTATATTTATTTTGAAATTATCCCTTCCTTTCCTCTTCATTCCTTCCCTCATTCCTGGTTTTCAGTCTGGGATTTTTTTCCTTTGGACTTAATAACTCACTCTAGTATTTTGTTTAATTCAAGACTGCTAACAATGAAATGTTTCACTTTAAGATTTACAGACATCTTTACTTGGGACAATATGATGCTCGACATAGAATTCTGGTTTGATATGATACTTTTTGCACTTTAAAAATGGTATAGATACCAAGGGGGAAAGGGTAGGGGTGGGATGAATTGGGAGATTGGGATTGACATATATACACTACTATGTATAAAATAGATAACTAATGAGAACCTACTGTATAGCACAGGGAACTCTACTCAGTGCTCTGTGGTGACCTAAGTGGGAAGGAAATCCAAAAAAGAGGGGATATATATATATACCTATGGGCTGATTCACATTGTTGTACAGCAGAAACTGACACAGCAGTGTAAAGCAACTGTACTCCAATAAAAAAAAAAATCTCAAAAAATTGGTGCTCTGTTGGTATCTATCTTATTTGGTTTCAATATCAATGTCACCAATTAACCTTTTTCTTGCTCATTTGTCTTCTGTATTCTCTACAAATCTATTAGGTTACCTTTGGCTTTTAGATCATAGAATAGCTCTGTTTCCTCTGTATATGCTTTTCTTAGGGAATGTTGAGTTACTCCCAACTGTGCGTGGATGACTTTCATCAATTTGAAAAATGCTTGTGTATTTTCACTTGTGATATTATAACCGAAAGTGGGGTCCAGCTGCTCGCCACTCAAAAGCCATTAAAGAGGCAAGGTTGGTGGAAAGGAAAGTTTGCTTTATTTTGGATGTCAACAACCGGGGCGGGGGGGTGGGGGAGGGCAGACTCCTGTCCAAAGGCTGACCCCCTGCCCCCGACAATCAGGGAACAAGAGATTTTATAGACAGAGAGAGGGGGCTACATGCAGAAAAGCAGTCAGCTCTGACAGTTATCTTGAAATTGGTCATGCAGTGGTCATCTTAATTGTTTTAAGTACAGTTCATCTTTATTTCCAGAGTTGGTTTGTTCCCATTTCCTTGAGGCCAGTTCTCAGAATTGTGGCAGCTTATGTCATGGCTACAGTCTGGTCATCATGTAGTTAACTTCTTCCACCTGGTAGGGGTTTCAGTATCTAGCTCACAGGATATGGCTCAGAATATTATCTATAGCCCTTGAGAAGGAATTAAAGGTCCTTAACTATGCTTAATGACTAAACTATTTTTATTTAGTCTTGTTGGACTGCTTTCCTTTGTTTCTGCAGCATTTTCTCACTTCTCTGATTAAACTTATTCTTTGGCTAAACTTTTTCCACAGACAAAAGTCAGGCTGAGGACATGGTGGTGGGGGGAAGGACCATAAGGTCCTGCTCCATTTCAATATTAATTCCTCCCCACATTTACTCTGCTTCCCTTTTAATGATATCTCTCTTCCATTTTAACTCTGTGTTGAGTTGTTTATTATTCTTCACTCTCAGCTTCTGTTAGGCTATTTGCTCTGTCTTGCTGTTTAGTAATCCAGCTAAACTGTTTAGAATCACTATCTTCTTAATTACCTAAATTCTTAGTTTCAGTTCTAAGACAAACAATACAAAACTTTAATTTTTTTAAAAAGGAGCAGTTTCACAATGAGGAGAAAATTCTTTCCTTTTGATACACTAACACTCAAACAGAGAGGGGAACTTATAACTTGGATCAGATTAAGATATTTTAGGATTCAGTATTCATCAAAATTCCTCAGAAGGACAGAGGGAATGGAAAACTTGTGTGGGAGAAGAGATTCGCATTACATACCTTGGTAAAGTACATCAAGCTAAATTATGTAAATATTCAACACAAATACTGTCAAATGAAACAATATACTGAAAAAAACACTAGAAAAATGGGGCAAACTAGAATAGGCACTGTGTAACAAAGGATAAATACTCT
Source organism: Balaenoptera acutorostrata (assembly GCF_949987535.1). Taxonomy (NCBI): domain Eukaryota; kingdom Metazoa; phylum Chordata; class Mammalia; order Artiodactyla; family Balaenopteridae; genus Balaenoptera; species Balaenoptera acutorostrata. Next base: position 172,117,802 of record NC_080065.1, read on the forward strand.
GTGTGAATACTCTCTTACAACTATAAATCTTGTGAAATCTTGATACAGATCAAGTATAATGAATCAAATTTAACTTTTGTATTGACATGTGCTCTAAGTCATAAGGCATCATATTTCAAGGCTCAGAAAGAAGAAAAGGATATAATGAAATGAAGCTGGGCCTTATGAGGCCCTCCCTGGTACAAAACCTTTCTGTGTCCCCTGTTTCTTGTTTGTAGGAAATAGGTTTCATTCCTTCTCCTTGAACTTCCCTGAGTTCCAAAGGGCACATTCAAAAAGTAGCTTATGAGGGAAGGGAGGGAATGAAAGGAAGAGCATTCAAGAAACAATAGTGCAGCCTTGGAGCAGGGTGCCTCCTGAAGGAATATACATAACAATATTGTTGAGTTCTTCTGCAGGAACTAAAGACCCCACCCAGGTGGAGGATGGTAACTTCAGCCTGAGCACAAGATTCCCAAAACAGCGCACTGTTAAACCACCAACCAACCAGAAAAAGTCACAAACCCTTCAGCCCTAGATTGGAATTGACATATATACACTAATATGTATAAAATGGATAACTAATAAGAACCTGCTGTATAAATAAATAAATAAAATAAAATTCAAATTTTACCTATAAAAACTTCTCCCTGAAAACCATGTGGGAATTCAGGGTTTTTGAACATGAGCTACGCATTCTTCCTTGCTTGGTCCTGCAGTAAGACTTTCTCTGTTCCAAACTCTGGCGTTTCAGTTTGTTTGACCTGACTGTGCTTCAGGCACGTGAATTTATGTTCAGTAACAATAACATATCTTGTTCTGTTCTGGACTACATTTTGAAATGACAATAACTCGATTTCTTTGGTTAAATATAGATGTGATAGAAACAAGGGTCCCCTGTGTGGGTTTACTTTCCTTAATGTGTGTTCTCCAAATTTTAAAATTCCATAGGTCACATTGTTCTCTTTCTATTAGTGTTAGCTGGATAAAGCCATGGATGACAGCTAATTTTTTGTGTCAACTTGATTGAGCTGTGGGATATCCAGATTGCTGGTTAAGCATTGTTTCTGGTTGTGTAATTAAGGGTGTTTCTAGAAAAGATTAGCATTTGATTCCACAGACTGAGTAAGGAGATTCACTCTCACCAATGTGGTTGGGTGTTATGCAATTTGCTCAGGGCCCAAATGAAATAAAAAGTGAAGGAAGGATGAATGCATTCTCTCTTCCTGAGCTGGGACATCCATCTTTTCCTGCCTTTGGACTTCAGAACCCCTGGTTCTCAGGCATTCAGACTTGGAATCAAATATACTACTGGCTTTTCTGGTTCTCCAGTTTGGAGATGGTAGTTTCTGGGACTTCTCCATCTAATAAGCCTATGAGCCAATGCTTACAAAAATTTTCAGATATATATGAAACATTATGGTGAACAGATCAGATTTATGTTTTAAATGGATCATTGTGACTAGACTCTCATAACTGAATGAGTGGAGAAAGGATTAGGAATCTTAACCTGTCATTGCTAATTTACTAGAGGAGGTCACTCAAAAGATGACATCTTACATAAGTATAGTTAGTGGATGGATTTTAAATATATCAGGAAGTAAAGTTTTAGTGTTTGAATAATTTATTCTGTAAATTGGTCTGGATTTGGTGCTGGACAATGACCTTCTGCTTTCTTTGTCTCACATCAGCTTTGTAATGTCCCAGAATCCCTTTCTCAATGTGTGATGCCTGTACCAGCAGCATCAACATCACCTGGGAACCTCTTAGAAATGAAAATTCTCCATTCCCACCCTAGATCTACTTGGATTAATGTCTAGAAATCTGAGATTTTAAAACCCTCTAGATGATTGTGATGCACTCTAAATTTGAGACACATTTCTCCAGGGAGACAAAAGGGATAGAATATCCAAATGAGCTGAGACATTCGCCATGGATGGTGGTCTTTGTCCTCCATTTTATTCAAATTTCACATTTTAATTTTAAAAAGAAAGCTCCAAACAAATGCTGGAGAGGGTGTGGAGAAAAGGGAACCTTCCTGCACTGTTGGTGGGAATGTAAATTGATACAGCCACTATGGAGAACAGTATGGAGGTTCCTTTAAAAACTAAAAATAGAACTACCATATGACCCAGCAATCCCACTACTGGACATATACCCTGAGAAAACCATAATTCAAAAAGAGTCATGTACCACAATGTTCATTGCAGCTCTATTTACAATAGCCAGACATGGAAGCAACCTAAGTGTCCATCGACAGATGAATGGATAAAGGAGATGTGGCACATATATACAATGGAATACTAGTCAGCCATAAATTGGCTGGGACCTCTGATTCCCCCCAGAGAGCCAAAACAGGTCACTTCCCAAAGTCCTATGGTCACTTTCAAAGGCACTGTAGAGATCATAACCAAAGGACAGGTTGGGGAGTAGGTGGGGGTTCTTGTTGATCTCCTCAGTGGCCAGAGAGAGAAAGGCCAGAACATATTGGTAGTTCTTGAAGAACCTCCTAAACAGAGGGGAGAGTATTAGGCAGAATGGTTTAGTAATTCAGGGGTGAATCCTAAGCCAAGTTATGGGAAAAGAAAGGTTTTAAACTCAGGTTTCCCATTCAGGGATTCTCCTGTCTTGTCATATGGAGATGGTGTGAATACTGTTCTGAGGGCTCTGGAAGACACTGGCAAGGCTCTCTTGTTCTAAGGAGGCAAATTGTGGCTGATCCACCTAGAGAGGGTTATAGGGCACTGTGAGTGGGGTGAGGTCATATTTAGCTGGATGATAGAGCTGTCAACGGGACAGATTTTCATGAGCTCTTTAAAGGTGAGGTGCACCAAGATAGCAAGATAAGGGACCTCCCTGGTGGTCCAGTGGTTAAGACTCTGTGCTTCCAATGCAGTGGGTGCTGGTCCGATCCCTGGTTAGGGAACATGCTGAGCTGCATGGACAAAAACTTTTTTTTAAGAAAGATAGCAAGATAATTCTCCTCTAGGTATGTGAATAAGGAGTGCACAGCCATCTCATAAACCATTTATCAAAGATTTATTTGAGTCTCAAATGTCATATTCTTTTTCTTAGGACTGAAAGTCAAGATGCAAGCATTCCCCCTTCACCATACTTGGATTACTTTAAATAGTACCTGACTTAACCGTTCCTAAAAATTTTGGAGAATTATTTTCTGATGCCATATTCACCTGAGGCATTTCAAGGGATTTTCACTCTTATTTTCTATTCTAATTAGTCAGCTCTTATGAAGCCAATTTTGTTAAATTATATTTTCCTTAAAAATATACTCTTCATCCATTATTATAGTTTATATTCATGGATTTCAGCAAAATCTTTTCATACTTTTTCTTCTATAATTTATCATTTTATATGTGACTATTTTATATTTCCTTAATTCCATTCAATAAATATTTATTTGATATTTAAAATAGCTCTTACATTTTTGTATTTCCTAAATAATTAATGTTTGCTTTTTTTATTTGTTAATCTTTGTCTTCTTCTTTCCTTGGAATTGTTTTGGTGTTTCTCTGTGTGAATTTCAAGGTTAATATAAGCACATTTAAAATCAACACTTATTTGTTAATAAATTATAATAAACTCAATATTTTCGTGTAAACAGTGCTTTGGCTGTTTTCCTGTGTTTCTTTTTTTTTTTAATTTAATTTATTTTATTTTTGGCTGCGTTGGGTCTTTGCTGCTGTGCGCGGGCTTTCTCTAGTTGCGGTGACCGGGGGCTACTCCTCGTTGCAGTGCGAGGGCTTCTCATTGCGGTGGCTTCTTCTGTTGCAGAGCACGGGCTCTAGGCACGTGGGCTCAGGAGTTGTGGCTCATGGGTTCTGGAGCACAGGCTCAGTAGTTGTGGCACACCGGCTTAGTTGCTCCGCGGCATGTGGGATCTTCCCCGACCGGGGCTCGAAGCTGTGTCCCCGGCATTGGCAGGCGGATTCTTAAGCACTGCGCCACGAGGGAAGCCCTTTTCCTGTGTTTCTTACATGTTTTCAATGTTGGCATTTTCTAGATAATGTGCAATTTTATTTTGAGTGAACTGTTTATCCAAATATTGTGAGATATTTTAAAAACAGTTCCCAAGTAGTGGCTTAATATTTCTAATTTTTAAAAATGTCATTACATTCTGCTCTAATAATTTTATGTGTTTTTTTTTTTTACTTTAGAATTTGAGTATTTTTCTGCTTTCAAAACGAATGGTCAGTTTTCCCCTCTCCATTAACTTTTGAAAGAAAACTGTATACAGTTCATATAGAGGACACACTTGATATACAACAAATAGCTCCTCCACACTGACGATGTTTTTTAGAGATCTTTTCTTAATTTCAAGTATTTGAGCTGTCATAAACTGGGAAAAGTGAGTTCACTATTTTTTTTACTATTAAGGTTTACCTTATATCTTACTTCTATCCTTATGAAAGGATTTTTTTTTTTGTATTTGCTGTTGAGGTATAACATTTGAGTCAGCTTTAAATTCAATGTGCTTAATTATCTCTTCCTTTAATTTTAACCTCTGAGATGATAAGCTCATCATCACAAACAAATGGGTAGAAAACCTGAAGAGGTCATAAACATCAACAAAGTTAGATTTGTAACTTAATTTTAAACATAGCACACAAAGCCCCCGATATAGGTTTCTTAAGTCATCTCTCTGTAAACTTTAGGAAACTTCAGGGTACATATAAAGTGAAAGTCATAACATTTGTGCCAGAAAATAAAACAGAGAACTCCTCCAACCAACTCTCTTAAGGCTGAGGAACCAGTACACAAAGTTGCATATTGAGAAATCAATTTCTGTCCCATCCCGTGGACAGATCTAAATGTAATTATTCTACACAAAATTTTACCTAATAAAATCCAGCAAGGCATTATAAAAGACAAAAAAAAAAAAAATTGTATGACATAGGACAATGTGTCACAGCACCCAAAGTTTGGAAGAAAAGAAAATCTATGACTTCTCCCAAATATTTCATCTAGAGATCAGACCAATTCTTTAAAAACTCTTCCAGAAAAGGAAGAAGATGTAACACTTTCAGAGTCATTCTGCACTACTTGCATTACCATAATAACAAAACAAGACAAGGATATTAGAAGAAAAAAATACTGCAGATGAATTAATCGTAACTTATTTATTGTTACATAAAATTAATGAGAACAGCTACATAAATATTCCATGTTTATAATAATGACATTTGTAGACATTAACTAATAATGCAAATGTACATTTACTTATATTAAACTATGTTCATGATAAATTGTTATGTATGAGAAGCAGTTCACAGAATGAAGTTGACAGTATATGCCCACATAGTAACCCACACAGCTTAAGAAAACATTAGAGCTTGACAATTACATGATGCCTGCAGCTCCTCAGCCCAGAAGGGAGATGTCCATGTATTTCTCTGGCTGCAGTACAGAAGGTAGGCTGCAAAGTTTGGCCTCCAGCCTGGTGACATTACTAAAGACTCTCACCACTCCCACCACAGTGACCTCATGGACAAAACAGGTTCTCTCTTTCTTAACACAGTGCCTGAGATCAGAGAGGTGCCTTCACCGGCTGATGGTCACTTCCTGCCACCCTAGCCTTGGTAGAGGGCAAATAATCAGTAGCTTCCACCAAACCAGAGAATGTACATACCTGAAATAATTTTCATAAAACAGTCCACGTTATGTTTTGGTAAACGATACAGAAGCAAACCGAGAGGAAAGGAAATATGAAATGAGACAGCTGGAAGGGACAAAGATTGGGCAGGCAGAGATCCTCGCACAGATGAGAGAAAAGGTCAGCAACCCTCCACTGCAGCAGCACCTGCTCAAATGATTAGTGTTAAGGCATTCCAAAAGGAACCAGTAAGGAAACAAGCACATAGGTTCTAAACGTCTCCTCACTCTTCTGAAGACATGGGCATGTTGAGAAATGTTGCAGAAGCACTGCTTACTCTCTAAACCAACAAAGCATGAACAGAACACAGGATGCCTGATGTAAACCCATTTGTTAAGCATCAATACTGTAACTCAACCAGCGATATGCATGCCACACAATTAGATAAAGTCCAGATTTTAATACAGTGTTCATCATTTTTCCTGGAGAAGTTAATGATATGGATAAATATGAAGGGCTTTAGCCTCTTCTAAAATATTATCTACTTTTCTTCTTTTGGCTTCTAGGATATTGGGCTAAATACCTCATTCTTGATGGGACTAAATGAATGATATTTAGAGGAACTTACTTTTTAGGGTGGTGAATCCAAGCCATGTAGGGTCTCTCCAGGGGGGCACATTTCAGCAATGTCTTTGTCAGCAGTGAGCTTCAGGCTGAGCCATTTTCTGCTACGAGTGCCCTCAGGCCTAGGGGATCAGTGACTCAAAGGGATTGTGTGCTTCAGTCTAAGGGCCCTGGCAGTAGGAGGGGCAGGGGTTCAGCAGTCTCACTAATTCTAAGTCTTCCAAGAACTGATCTTGGGTATCCTGCTGATGGAGTGGACAGGAAAGATGCATAATTCTGTCCTCTGTCTTAAGAAAAGTGAGGAGAGGAGCTTCCCTGGTGGCGCAGTGGTTGAGAATCTGCCTGCCAATGCAGGGGACACGGGTTCGAGCCCTGGTCTGGGAAGATCCCACATGCCGCGGAGCAACTAGGCCCGTGAGCCACAATTACTGAGTCTGCGCGTCTGGAGCCTGTGCTCCGCAACAAGAGAGGCCGCGATAGTGAGAGGCCTGCACACCGCGATGAAGAGTGGCCCCCACTTGCCACAACTAGAGAAAGCCCTCGCACAGAAACGAAGACCCAACACAGCCATAAATAAATAAATTAATTAATTTAAAAAAAAAGTAAAGGAAAATAATTAGCATAGTTAAAAAAAAAAAGAAAAGTGAGGAGAAAAAAATTTTTAAGGTAATACAGAGACAAAGAAAGGATAGAATGTTCAGAATCCCACTGGTCTACATTTCTGCCATTTCTGTGTGCACCTTAGATCATTTTCAGGGGGATGAAACACACACACACATATGCAAACAAGAACTTACAAACTGGGTGACAGTTGTTTTGGCCTTCTCAGGAAGGAGAGCTGGAATTCGTCTGCTTCCTGATTCATGAAATAAAGGGGAAAAACCCACCCACTACCAGATCCCCATCTCTATAGACACTTGGCTTCTAGTATAGCAAACAATCCTCAAAATCCACTGTGCATGCACTGTGTAAAGGCTGCAGGAATAGGAAAAGGCAAATCAGAGAGAATGACGTGGCACAACAGAGAGACAAAACCCTGTGTCTAAGCTGAGCTGAGGAGAAGATGGATCAGGGGCGAGTCTACAGGCTCTGCTTTAAGAAAGGAAAATCCCCCCTCGTGTACACCACAGCCTATGCCCACTACCACTCTGTCTCTCAGCCTGTGGAAACACTGCAGGGCATGTGCCAGGCTGGTGTGCCAGACAAGGGCACAGTCAGAATCATAAAGTCGGTATTTATAAGGGAGTCACAGTGCAGAGACTTCAGCCTCAGTGTCACTGTGATGGGAGCAGCCTGACTTCCCCTTCTTTTTACTGCTTCATATCAGTCCCAACAAGGACCTCTGGGAATGCTCCTGTCCTGGGGCTCTGCACCTGTCCCCCTCCATCTTGGAGAAAAACAATGAGAAAAACATGTTTTTTCCCCTTGCCTCTATGATTTCATCATGAGTGTGACCACAAGACTTCATGGATGGGGAGGGAGTGGAGAGGGAGGTGTGGAGGAGACAAGCCCATCCTGACCCTGAGAGCTCTGTCATCCTGTGTCCATGATTGATGTCCCTGCAAGGAGCTCCTGGTGGTTGTGTCAGACACACCAAAGGGGAACTTTGTGCACGCTTGGTGAGAATGTCAATTGGTGCAGCCACTTTGAAAAACAGTATGAAGGTGTGTCAAAAAATTAAAAATAGAACCACAGTAGGAACCAGCAATTCCACTTCTGGGTATATATCTGAATAAAATAAAGCCACTGTCCCAAATAATCGTCTACACTCACATGATCATTGCAGCATCACTTCCAACAGTCAAGACATGAGAAAATGACCTAAATATCTATCAAAAGCTGAGTATATCAAGAAAAAGTGATTTCATGGGACTTCCCTGGTGGTCCAGTGGTAAAGAATCCGCCCTACAATGCAGGGGACGCAGGTTCGATCCCTGGTCAGGGAACTAAGATCCCACACGCCGCAGGGCAACTAAGCCCATGCACCACAACTACTGAGCTCGCATGGCTCAACTAGACAGCCTGCGTGCCACAAACTACAGAGCCCACGTGCTCTGGAACCCGTGCGCCACAACTATGGAGCCCACCTGCCCTGGAGCCTGCGCGCCACAACTAGAGAGAGAAAACCCGCACGCCACAACTAGAGACAAGCCCGTGTGCCACAACTAGAGAGAGAAAACCCACACGCCACAAACAGAGAGAAGCCCGCACGCTGAAACAAGATCCTGTGTGCCTCAATGAAGATCCCACATGCCGCAACTAAGACCCAATGCAGCCTAAAATAAATAAATAATAAATAAACCTTTTAAAAAAGTGATTTCATATTTTATACATATGTAAATGTCTGTGTATATATACACACACATTTTATATACAGATACAGACATATATATATATATATATATATATATATATATATATATATATACACACACACATGCAATGGTATACTATTCAGCCATAAAGAAATCCTCCATTTGAAACAACATGGACGGCAGTTCTGATAAGTGAAATAAATCAAAGACAAATATTGTATGATCGTATTTATTTGTGAAATCCAGAAACAAAATAAACTCATGAAAAAAAAAAATCATGCATCGTGCTCATGGTTCCTAGAAGCAGAGAACTGGTGGGAGGAAATACAGAATGGAGGTTGTCAAAACGTACAAACTTCCAGTTATAAGATAAATAAATACAAAACAGGTAATGTACAACAAAAACTCATATACCACAATAGCAAATAATCAAACTATAATATGGACTAAGGAACTGAATAGACATTTATCCAAAAAAGATATACAAATGACCAATAGGCACATGACAAGTTACTCAACATTACAAAAGATGTAAGGTACAGGATGACCAAAATTAGCCCAGCTGTAGGATGTATATCAAAGTTGTTAAGGCAGTAAATCCTACAAATATTCATCGCAAGAAGAAAAACTTTTTTCTGGTAATCATTTCATAATGCATGTAAGTCTTATCACTACCCTGCAAACTCTGATATCATAAAACAAGAAAAATATTTAAAAGGTAAAAACTAAAAGTGCAAAATTATCAAAGAGGACAAACTACTACTGTTTTACCTTTAGAATTATTTTATTAAATCTTAAAGGATCAACAGTCTCTTAACTCTGCACATGAACTAATTTTCTTTAGAAGAATGATGTTATGTCTCATTACACCATGATTCTAGCTAATAGTTTTTCAAAATTTTGAGAAAAATCTTGAAAAAGGATTCAAATATCATCCAAAACTTTGAAATTTAACATTATCAAAGAGGGGATGCTTCCACATTCTTACAGAGACCACTGGAGAGACAACAATTCAAAAGCTAAGAAACGGTCTCAAAAGCATTTTTTCATACAGTCTTTCCTCCGCAGGAAGGTATTGTTCTTACATAATCTAGTCTACTCACACAATGGCTCTCTGTACCTGCTCTGGTGTCTTCTGCCATATCACTGCATATTTATGCATGACTGAGATAAGAGTTTCCTGAACGCTGTTATTTCGATAACCTAAAGCTGTTCTGTTACCTCTGGTCTCTCAACGTCTCCTATTTATACAGTCAAGCCCACGGCAAATAGAAGCTCAGAATTGGCTGGTCACTGCATAACGCCCACGTCTTCCACCGCCTACTGGACCATAGTTTCCTCCACCGTATGATCCTCCCACGTTCCTGCTACCACTCAGTTTTCCAGTTTTCAGTAAATCGTACTTAGAAGGTTTCTGCTTATAATTTCCCAAATCATTGTAATTACGACTTCCATAATTTCTTCCTCCATAGCTGTCAAAACCACCTCCGGAGCCCCCATCCAGGTCGCCATATCGAGATCCTCTACCACTGTATCCTCCTCGTCCTCCTCCATAACCAGGGCCAACCCCCAAATTGCCACCTGCAGATCCTCCTCCACACCCATGATAGCCATCCCCAAATGTATGTCCTCTTCCATGTCCATCAGATCTTCCTCCAAGTTTCCTTCCTCATCCTGGTCCTGCTCCAACATTTCCACCGCCACCAGGAGGGTCTCCAAAACTGACGTTGCCTCCTCCTCCACCTCTAGAACTTTGGACTCCCTGCATTTTAGGTCGAGACAAGGCCTTTCTTACTTCTGCATGATGACCATTGATGCTATGGTCTTTCTGCAACACAAGCTTATCCACGGGATCATGGTCATTAAAAGTAACAAATCCAAAGCCTCTTTTCTTTCCAGACTCCCTATCGGTAATTATCTCAATGGCATCGATTTTTCCATATTTCTCAAAGTAATCTCTAAGATGATGCTCCTCAGTATCTTCTTCAATTCCACCAACAAACAGCTTCTTCACAGTCAAGAAAGCGCCCCGCTGTCCACAATCCTCTCTTGGGACAGCACGTTTGGGCGCAACCGTTTTCCCATCAATGGAATGAGGTCTGGCAGCCATGGCAACATCCACCTCAGCCATGGATGAAAACGTGACAAAACCAAATCTTCCTGGTTTTTGACTGGCAGGATCCCTTATTAACACACAGTCTGTAAGGTTTCCCCGTTGCTTGTAGTAGTTCCTCAGACTTTCTTCCGTGGTTTCAGAGCTTAAGCCACCAATAAAGAGTTTACAGAATTGTTCTTTTTCTTTCTTACTCCTCTCCAAAGGAACAGATGTTGAAGTTTTCTTCATCGCAGGCTTACTCGCTTGAGCCATTTTCCCGAAGCTGAGGGGGATGAGGGAGATCTCCAAAGACTAACATGAACCGGAGGGTCCCGGCCCCGCGGTGAGAACGAACCTCCGCTGCTCCAGCAGCAACACCTGTAGGAGCACCTCCACCGGGGACCTGGTGATGTGCTACTGCTCTGGAGCCGCTGCCACCCTTGAACCAATCTTGAGCAACTTTCAATTTTTCTGCACAACATCATTTTGAACCGAGTGACCTTTCCTGATCCAGTAATCAAACTTATTATTACATTTCCTCTACATTGATTTTTTTCCGAACTTTTAATTTTCTCTGCATTGTTATCTCTTTTTGATACAGTTTTCCTCACTAAATTGGATATTCAATGAAGAGATCACTAATGTGGACTTTAAAGTTTTACACCAAATACTTACCTATTGCTTTGCCCTTACAATGAGTTCAGATATCTTTTTTGAAAGAAACTATTCAGACTACAAAAAGGATTTTTCTAAATTTTACAAATAAATTCACTTAACTACAATCATGTAATGATATAATCTCTTTTGTGGTAGACTGCAATCAATTGTCATTAGGATTCCAAATTCTTTCTCTGTCTAATCCATAAGACTCTATGATCAAAATAATATCTTTAAAATTTACATTTAATCAGTACACCTTTCCTCTTAAGTCTCTTATCTGTCCTCAAAGATATTTTTTAAAGGGAAAATCAGTTCATTCCTTTTCTTCTACCATAATTATTAATACTATCCTTTTTATTACTCAAGATATCCCAGTTTTCAGGGAAAATTACTTGATCCTCCTAATGATAGAGCACCTGATATACGCGAAGTTGTGTCCAAAAACCCAGGGTTCAGAATTTCACTTAACAAAGTCATTGCCCCAGTTTATTTGGATCTTGGTGAGAGGAGAGGGGTAATATACTAATGAATGTCTAATCTAGTGTTAGGTATAAGAAGTGTTGTGGTAAATAGTAAGGTCCACATTGAGACAGAGAATGAGGGAAATATGGGGGAAGTGAAATAAGGGATAAAGGGAGGAAGAAATTAAATAAAATTACTGATGATGAAGAGCTTAGGGAAAACCTAACTGAGGACATATATGAGAAGAAAACTTAATTTTTAAAAAAAAGAAAGAAAGAAAAAAAGATCAAACACAGTGTGGCTAAAGAATTTTTCAGAGAACAACAGAGCAGAGACAAATATACTTCCACTTCCTAGTGATGTCAATATATTTTTTTAAATCTCTCCTATTATTCCAAGAAAGCTTCAAATACAAAAATATACAAAACCTTGAGTATTTTGTAATATTAATACTTAGGATATAACTTTCAATAACATAACTTCTTTTAAGAGCTAACTTAAATAGATTTTACCAAAAAATAAAAATAAAAACAAATGAACATTCTTGCCTCAATACAGATGCCACACTCACCAGAACAGGTTGATTTGTGAAAGAGGTCAATGCTGGTTCCCCCGGTTCCAAGAGCTGTCCTGTGACCCACTCCTGAGATGCAGACAGCCTGTGGCTTGCAGACAAAAGCAATGACTTCTGCCTCTGATTCCCCTTTTATAGAGCGAACGGGTAATCCAGTCTGTGGGTAATTCAGAGACACACCCTATCTCATATCAAAGGGATTTCAGAGATTCCTCAATCTTTACACACTAATGCAAAAATATGGGGTTATTAACACTGTCAGAAAGTATCCAAGGTGAAAAAATGTAATACATCTGTGTATGGGGTGGTATTTGCAGTTTCTATCAACGTGTTAACATTTCCTTTTCTCCCACTATGGACACAGTCAACAAAAATAGGAATGGAAATTCTATATATAAAGCTTTCCAGAAACGGATGTTTTAATAGCAAAAAAAAAAAAAAGAGACTGTTTAAATGTTTATCAATAATAGAATATCCACAATGTTTGTTGACAAGTCTGTAATGTCTATATCACACAGCCATTCTAAAAAACAAAAATTAATGCTTTGTGCATTTACCTTTCAACTAATTCCTGGTAAATTTGATGTGAATTCAACTACCTTACTCTTTCCTTACCCTTTGACCTAAATAGTCTCTTTATTCCCTTTACTTCATTGACTAGCGTTTAACTCTTTTATTAATCCATTTTTTCTCTTGAAACTTGTTAGTCGAAATTATATACACATCATTGTGTAGTTATATTAGTGATTAAATGATGAATCCTTCCCTTAATAATCTAATACAGATAATTACTTTTAGCACCTTTCCCAAATGCTAATACCTTAGAACACTTTCAATACCATTTTAACTTTCCTGAATTTCTATTACTGTTGTCTTGCATTTTAATGCCACAAGTATTTTAATGTCCATGAGATGTATCTAGAATTGCTTTATAAAACAAAATTTATTCATATTTATTTCTAAATGAGCCTTTCCTTTCCTCTTCATTTCTTCCTGCATTCCTGGTTTTCAGTCTGGGATTATTTTCCTGTGGACTTAATAACTCACTCTAGTATTTTGTCTAATGCAATGCTGCTAACAATGAAATGTTTCATTTTACATTTTTTAAGACATCTTTATTTGGGGCAATATTGATGCTGGGTATAGAATTCTGGTTTGTCAGGAGTTTTTTCGGCACTTCAAAAATGGTGCCCTGTGGATATCAAATTTTTATTTATGTTTAGACATCACCAGTTAACCTTTTTTGTGCTTATTTGGTCTCTGTATTCTCTCAAATCTTTTACATTAATGTTGGTTTTTAGACCATAGTGTAGCATATCAATTCTTGTGTATTTACTTGACTCAGGGAATGTTGAGTTAGTTGCATCCGTGGGTTGATGTCTTTCATCAGTTTGAAGCACACTCATGTATTTTCACCTCTGATATCTGTTCCTCCCCCACTTTCTCTCTATTCCCCTTTTAATCACATCCCACTTCTCTTTTAGCTCTGTTCTTAGTTTTCCTATATTGCTCATTCTTGGCTTTTGCTGGCATATTTGCTCTTGAACTATCTTGCAGTTTAGTAATCTGGTCTATCGCTGGAATCAATACCTTCTTAATTACTAAATTCTTTTTTTTTTTTTTTTTTTTAGAAATTCACGTTCTTTTATTTATTTATTTATTTATTTATTTATTTATTTATGACTGTGTTGAGTCTTTGTTTCTGTGCGAGGGCTTTCTCTAGTTGCGGCAAGTGGGGACCACTCTTCATCGCGGTGCGCGGGCCTCTCACCATCGCGGCCTCTCTTGTTGCGGAGCACAGGCTCCAGACGCGCAGGCTCAGTAATTGTGGCTCACGGGCCCAGTTGCTCCGTGGCATGTGGGATCTTCCCAGACCAGGGCTCGAACCCGTGTCCCCTGCATTGGCAGGCAGATTCTCAACCACTGCGCCACCAGGGAAGCCCCTAAATTCTTAATTTTAGTTCTAACAAAAACACTATACCCAGCTTTAAGTTTTGAAAAAGATAAGTTTTGTAATGAGTAGAAAATATATTCCCTTTAATACAATAAAACTCAAATACATAGGGGAAAATTATAACTTAGATCATATTAAGATATATTAGGAATCAGTATTTATCAAAATTCACAAGAAGGACATAGGGGGTGGAAACCCTGTGTGTGGGGAGAGATAAGCATTACATATATCTGGTAATATACATGAAGTCAAATAATGTAAATACAGTAGTTCTGTCAAATGAAACACACGACTGAAAACCCCCTGGAAAAATAGGTCAAACTCTATAATAAGTACTCCATAAAAGAGGATAAACTAATACTCTGTGTGAATGTTCTCTTGCAACTGTAAATCATATGAAATCTCCACAGAGATCAAATAAAACTGGGTCAAATTTAACTTTTAAATTGACATGTGCTGTAAGCATAAAACACTATATTTCAAGGCTCAGAAAGAAGAAAGGGATATAACATATCTTGCTCTTCGTTCTGATGTGGACTACATTTTGAAATGTTAATATATCAGTTTTTTTGGTTAAATATAAATGTTATAAAAACTAGTTTCCTCTGCTTATGTTTATATTCTTTAATGTGGGTTCTATAAAATTTTAAACTACGTAGGTCACTTTGTTATGTTTCTATTGGTGTTGGCTGGATAAAGCCATGTGTGATGGTCAGTATTTTGTGACTGTGCTAAGGGATACCCAGTTAGGTAATTAAGCATTATTTTGGGTGTGTTCTTGAGGGTTTTCTGGAAGAGGTTAGCATTTGATTGGGTAGACTGAGTAAACAGATCCACCCTGTCCAATATGAATATGTTTCACCCAGTTTTCTGAGGGCCCAAATGGAACAAAAAAGGTGAAGGAAGGGTGAATCCATTCACTCTTCCTTAGCTGGGACATCCATCTTTTCCTGACCTGGGAAATCAGATTTCCTAGTTCTCATGACTTCAGACTTAGACTCAATTATACCACCAGCTTTTCTGGTTCTCCAGCTTGGAGATGGCAGTTTCTGGGACTTCTCCACCTCATAACCCTGTGACCCAATCCATGTAATAAATTACCAGATATATACAAAAACTTTTGTTGAACTGATCAATTTTATATTTTAAACAGATGATTGAGACTAGAATCTTATAATTGGATTAGGTGGAGAAAGAATTTGGAATCTTATGCTCTATTTGCCAACTTACTGTAGTGTATCACTGAAAAGATGACATCTTTGCATAAATATAGGTAGCAGATGGATTTTTAAATCTTTGAGAAAGTAAATTTTAGTCTTTGAATAATTTATTACATAAATCTGTCTGGATTTGACCAGACACTGGATGATGACATTTATCTTTCTGTCCTTGTCTCACATCCGCTTCATAATGTCCCCAAATCCTGGTCTCAACGTGTGGTGCCTGTTGTGCTTCAACATCACCTGGGAATCTCTTAGAAATGAAAATTCTCCATTCCCACCCCAGACCTATTTGAGTTGAGGTCCAGTAACCTGAGGTTTAAAAACCCTCTGGACGATTGTGATGCACTCTATACTTTGAGACACATTTCTCCAGGGAGAGAAGAAGGGCAGAATATCCAAATGAGCTAAGAACATTCTCCATGGATGGCAGACTTTGTTCCCATTTTGTTCAAATTTCACATTTTATGTTATTTTTAGAAAGCTCAAAAAAAATGCCCCAACTTCACAGAGGATACAAAAGACCGTGAAACTGAGGCAAAGCAGAAAAACATGGTCTGAGTTCTAGACACCTAGTAAGGCTGATGAGCTGCAGATTCCAGAGGTCAGTTAATGGAATAATTTCCCAGACCAACTTTTGTAGCTTTGATTTTGGAACCTTAACAATGGTCATACTCCAAGGAGGAGTGTTTTCCACTTGGAGAACCTTGACAGGAATCTCATTGCCTTCACTGCTACACTAGATCCAGAGTCAAGGAAATTCATTGACCTGGCTCACAGCATAGAACACAAAATAAACATGTTTACTCAATAAATGTTTACTCAGTAAACATGTGATAAGTGAATAATTGGTGGCTTCTTAATTCACAGAAGCCAGACAGAGAGGTAGCTTCACTAGGTCAGGAAAGCAAAGAATTCCTTTATATTTGCAATGTTTCATTTTTTTAGTATTGTAATGTGAACAGTTAGTATAATATTTTATTAAAATTGCATTCTGAAAATTTTTCAAAAACCTCCAAATCTGAAAGTATAGAAAACTAACTTCTGTGAACCCACCACTTCCTTCAAATATTGTCGACTAATCAACAGTCTGGCCTTGTTTATCCTTACATCCACTTCCCAATAATTAACAAGCTGCTTATTGCTGAGAGCACATCAGCAATATTTCACTGAAATATTTCAGTTTCTCTTCCAGATGAGAACTTTTGGAACACAAGCACAACAACATTATCACACACAAAAATAAAAATAAGTTGTTTCCGTAATCAATCATCTAGTCAGTATACAGAGGTTCTAGTTTTTCAACGTTGTTTCTTGAGTTTACATTTTATCAACATTTGAGTCAGGATTTTATTAAAACCCATATCTTGCAATTGGCTGATCTGTTTCTGAAGTTATTTTTAATGTCTGTAGTTCATAATTCTTGGAGTACAGCTGGGATATCTGTGTGGGTGTGCACCAATGTGTGAATTATTAATTGAAGGAATCAAGGTGTCTTGCAAAGTTTACTGTAGTTTGGGTTTTGGTCCTTGCCACCCATTTACCTTTTTCCTCTGCCATTCACCATCTCATGAAAGTCATTGTTGAAATTAGAGGCTCATGTTCAGTTTGGGGGTTTTAGCTATATACACTCATATGTGGTGTTACAGCCATTCATCAGAAGACAATACAATGTCTTCATTGCAGTTTTTAAATTTTAGGAATTTCTGACAGTTATACACATTTCCTAGTTCCTTGCTGTTCACAAACTGAAACATTCAAAATATATTATCCTATCTCCCTTTTTTATGTAGAATCACTATGTTCTTTTTAATTTATTTTATTGAAGTACAGTTGATTTACAATATTGTGTTAATTCCTGCTGTACAGCAAAGTGGTTCAGTTATACATATATATATATTCTTTTTCATATTCTTTTCCTTATGGTTTATTACAGGATATTGAATATATTCAATAGTTCCCTGTGTTATACAGTAGGACCTTATTGTTTATCCTTTCTCTATATGATAGTTTACATCTGCTAATCTGCAACTCCCAATCTATCCCTCCCCCACCCCCACTTCCCCTCGGCAACCACAAGTCTGCAAGTCTGTTCTCTATGTCTGTGAGTCTGTTTCCGTTTCCCAGATAAGTTCATTTGTGTCATATTTTAGATTCCACATATAAGTGATATCATATGGTATTTGTCTTTCTCTTTCTGACTGACTTCGCTTAGTATGATAATCTCTAGGTCCATCCATGTTGCTCCAAATGGCATTATTTCATTCCTTTTTATGGCTGAGGAGTATTCCATTGTATATATGTACCACATCTTCTTTATCCATTTGTCTGTGAATGGACATTTAGGTTACTTCCATGTCTTGGCTATTGTGAATAGTGCTGCTATGATCACTGGGGTACATGTGTCTTTTTGAATTATAGTTTTGTCCAGATATATGCCCAGGAGTGGGATTGCTGGATGGAATCATTATATTATTTATGCCTTCAAACTTCCATATTGGAAGCACATTAATTGCATAATACATACCCATAAAAATGGCCACAGTGAAAATTGCTGATGATACTAAAGGCTATTTAAACCGTGGAGCAACTGGAGCTCTCATCCATTGCTGGTGGGAGTGCAAAATAGTACAATCACTTGAGATATCGGTGCAGTATTTTCTTTTATACTATTATATCACACAACAATTGGTGCAACTTTCCCACTCAATATAGTTGCTTTTCAGGAATAAAAACTTACATTCATGAACCCTGCAGGTAGAAATGCTTCTTAGAAGCTCAATTTATAATTACCAAAACCTGGATGGTACTCCAACATCCTTCACTGCATGAATGGATAATCAACAGGACCCGTTACTACAGTGGGATACCCCTCAAAAATAAATGCAACATGGTTTTCTTTAAATCTAATTTCAATTTTAACAAGTGTAAATTTACTGTATGTATTAGAAAAGTTATAACATGTAAACAATAATAATATTGGATTGGCCAAAATGCTCATTCTGTTTTTTCCATAAGATGGCTCTAGTAGCACTTGGTTGTCTTTAACTTCATTCGAAACAGTTTTGTTAGATTGTATTGTGAAAGCTGTTATATCAGTGTGCATTCAAAAAAAACTTATCAAAATTGGTGAATTTTTGTGTAGCCATTTTAATATTGAAGATGGAAGAAAAAAGCAATATTTTTGGCATATTATGCTTTAATATTTCAAGAAAGGTAAAAAAGCAACTGAAATTCAAAAAAAAAAGATTTGTGCAGTGTATGGAGAAGGTGCTGTGACTGATCGAACATGTCAAAAGTGGTTTGCAAAGTTTCGTGCTGGAGATTTCTCACTGGATGATGCTCCACGGCTGGGTAGACCGGTTGAAGTTGATAGTGATCAAATCAAGACATTAATTGAGAACAATCAATGTTATACCACGCAGGAGATAGCCGACATACTCAAAATATCCAAATCAAGTGTTGAAAATCATTTGCCCCAGCTTGGTTATGTTCATCACTTTGATGTTTGGGTTCCCCATAAGTTAATCGAAAAAAACCTTCTTGACCGTATTTCCACATGCGATTCTCTACTTAAACATAATGAAAATGTTCCGTTTTAAAAACAAATTGTGCGGGCTTCCCTGGTGGCGCAGTGGTTGAGAATCTGCCTGCTAATGCAGGGGACACGGGTTCGAGCCCTGGTCTGGGAAGATCCCACATGCCACGGAGCAGCTGGGCCCGTGAGCCACAATTGCTGAGCCTGCGCGTCTGGAGCCTGTGCCCCGTGACGGGAGGGGCCGCGATAGAGAAAGGCCCGCGCACCGCGATGAAGAGCGGTCCCCGCACCGCGATGAAGAGTGGCCCCCGCTTGCCGCAACTGGAGAAAGCCCTCGCACGAACCGAAGACCCAACACAGCCAAAAATAAATAAATAAATAAATAAATAAATAAGAAAATCCTTTAAAAAAAAAAAAAAAAAAAAACAAATTGTGACAGGTGATGAAAAGTGGATACTGTACAATAACATGGAATGGAAGAGATCATGGAGCAAGCGAAATGAACCAACCACACCAAAAGCTGGTCTTCATCCAAAGAAGGTGATGTTGTGCATATGGTGGGATTGTAAGGGAGTCTGCTATTATGAGCTCCTTCTGGAAAACCAAATGATTAATTCCAACAAGTACTGCTCCCAAGTAGACCAACTTAAAGCAGCACTTGTCGAAAATCATCCAGAATTAGTCAACAGAAAACGCATAATCTTCCATCAGGATAACGCAAGACCGCATGTTTTTTTGATGACCAGGCAAAAACTGTTACAGCTTGGCTGGGAAGTTCTGATTCATCCACCGTATTCACCAGACATTACACCTTTGGATTTCCATTTATTTCGATCTTTACAAAATTCTCTTACTGGAAAAAATTTCAATTCCCTGGAAGACTGTTAAAGGCACCTGGAACAGTTCTTTGCTCAAAAAGATTAAAAGTTTTGGGAAGATGGAATTATGAAGTTGCCTGAAAATGGCAGAGGGTAGTGGAACAAAAAGGTGAATACATTGTTCAATAAAGTCCTTGGTGAAAACGAAAAATGTGTCTTTTATTTTTACTTAAAAACCAAAGTCACTTTTTGGTCAACCCAATGGTAATAATAAAATCCCGAGTATCTGTATCCGTGAAATAAAGTATATTTTGTATCAAAAAAATTTACTAGGGACAAAAAAGCACATTACCTGATGATAAAAAGTCAATCCACCAAGAACATAGTGATTACAACAGAGAATCAAAATATTGGGTTGGCCAAAAAGTTCCTTCGAGTTTCTGTAAGCTCTTATGGAAAAACCCGAACGAACGGCCAACCCAATACATGAAACAAAAAAATGATATATCATGATATTGTGCATCTTAAAAAGAAAAGAAACCACATCGTACAATCTAAGTAATATAATTTTAATTTGTCAATCCTACCTTAATAAAGCTGGAAAAAAAGAGTGAGACACATCAAAACATAACATGGTTTCCTTGATATATTGTTCATAGCTATGAGACAAAGCAAGTATTTAAAATGGTAAAATCTATGTTGTGAGTATGCAGGTGTTCACCTAAAATTCTTTGAGGTTTTCTGTACTTTTGAAAATATTCACGATAAAATCAAAATCTAAAAAAATAACTGACATAACTGAAAGTAAAAATAGAGTAATCCAAAATTATAACTGGCGACTTCAGTACCCCCCCTCAGGAAGTGACAGTGTTACTCAACAAAAAGTCAGCAAGAATATAGAAAAACTGAGCAACTATCAAACATCAGTTTCATGTTGACATTTATAGAACACTGGGTTGAAATTTATAGTACACTCCATTCAACAACATCAGAATACATGTTACTGTCAAGCCCCCATAAAACATCCACCAAAATAGAACATATTCTGGGCCATTAAAAAAAACACTCAAGAAATATAAAAGAATTGAAATCATACAGAGGATGTTCACTGACCACGATGGAACCAATTTCAAAGCAATAACATAAAAATGACTAGAAAATCTCTAAATAATTGGAAATTATTCAACACACTTATAAATAACCTATGGTAAAAATTGAAACCCTCAAAAAAAATTTTTAAATAGACAAAAGTAATGAACATGAAAATACAGCACTTCAAAGTTTGTAGAATGGAAATAAAATAGTGCCGAGAGGGAAACTTATTGCACTATATGCTTATGTTAGAAGAGAAGAAATGTCTGAAATCAATAATCTGAGCTCCGCCTCAGGAAATTTTAAAAAGAAGAGAAGAGTAAATTTGGAGGATTGGAAGGAAGGTAATCATAAAAATAATGACAAATCAATGAATTCTAAACAAATACAACAGGGACTTCCCTGGTGGCACAACGGATAAAGACTCTGTGCTCCCAATGCAGGGAGCCTGGGTTCAATCCCTGGTCAGGGAACTAGATCCCACATGCATGCCACAACTAAGAGTTTGCATGCCACAACTGGGGAGTCCATGTGCGGCAACTAAGGAGGCTTGGAGCTGCAACTAAGGAGCCCACCTGCCGCAGCTAAGACCCAGCAACCAAATAAATAAATATTTTTTAAATAAATTAACAAATACAATAGAGAAAAGGAAACATTATGATGAAGTAATATGGCAGGAAATAAAATCCCTGATTAAGTAGAGATGTACCATCTTTATCAATGGTTACAGTATTGGAAATAGCTGATTTTCACCCAAAGTATTCGATTTAATGTAATATAGTTAAAACCATAATGTAATTTTTAGAAAGTAAAGATGTAGATTCTCAAATTCACAAGGAAGGGAATTTTTCAAGGAGAACTAAGACATTTTGGGTGGGGGAACATGAGAGAGAATATGGAAAATAGTAATATACCAAAATAATCTCCAGAGTTCATTATCAGAGGAAAAAACCAAAATATTGAATAAGAATACAGAGGCTCTAGAATCAATCCCTTGTTAGTATAGAGGCTTACTATTTGATAAAGTTGCCATTTCGTTTAGAATCTGCCTGCTTTGCATACCCTGTGAAACTGCACACAACATGTGATACCATAAAAAAGATAAACCCTGTGGCTGTAAAATGCCTTAATCCCTGCTGTCCTTTAGAGCTCTGTAAGACAGAGATCCCCACGAGGCTGCTGACTGACATCAACTAGACATGTAAGTTTCTTCACTGACCACCTCCCCTCTCTCTAGTGACAGTTCCCTTGCCCTTCTACCCTTCTGAGTAGTGATTTCCGTGCCATAACCTCTTCAAAATGTCATGCTCCCAGGTACCTCCCCTGCATACATACTGGTCCAAGTGTTGCCTAGTAAAGCTTGTGTGTGCTACTGCCACCTTGTGTGTGGTCATATCTTTTTTCTTGCTCAACCCTGAAATCTTTCAAAACCTTTATGCTGGGTTGGATTGGCATGGGAACATATGAGAAATAGGTAGTCAGGAAGAACAACTAGTCTTGGCTTGAGCCCATTTCTTCCTCCTACCAGGGCAACTTTGAGGACACTCCTGGACATGTTTATCCTTCAATGCCTCATTTGAGAACTTGCCTGAGGAGCAATTTGCCCACTAACATTTTTTTCCAATTTACCCAATTTTCTCATTTAATAAGACTTACTTTATGAATAATTCCTTTCAAGTATAGTTTTATTCAAGAGTATATTTAAAGCAAGCAAAGCCAGATTCTGTTCTGGCGTCATTAAGAGTCAATGTCATAATAAAAAACAGGGGGGAGGGAGGTGAGGTTCTGAGTAGGACTAAATCAAAAGACACTAAAAAGTCAATAACCTAATTGATATAGGAAGATGGATTGAATCCTAGTTTGAAAAAAGCCACCTACAAAAAGGAAATATTTGAAGACAGTTGGAATACCGTTAAGTCCCCTACACACGAACCTTGAAGTTGCGAACTTTCAAAGATGCGAACATGGGTTTGCATGTCCAATCATGTAAGTTAGTTCACGTGTCTGGCGTACATTGTCATGTGCATGTATCCTCTACAAGTGGTTGTGCTTTTGTGTACTTTACTGTACAGTACCGTATACAGTACAGTAGCACAGCATCTTTATTTCAAGCCCAGGATGTCTGGAAGCAAGCATAAAAGCAGCGGTGATGTAGCTGGTACAGTGAAGAAGCACCAAGGGATAACAATGGGAAAAAAAGTGAAAATAATTGAGAGAGTGGAGGCAAAAAGATGTTTTTTATGTATTATTTGTGTGAAAAGTATTGTAAATCTATTACAGTACAGTACTATATAGCCAATTGTGTTAGTTGGGTACCTAGGCTAACTTTGTTGGACTTATCAACAAATTGGACTCCCCAGTAGCTTTAAGGGAAGTGTTTTATAGATAAAGTGAGGAAGAGGGTCACGCTGCACAATTCTCTGATTGGTGGATGGTGAGGTAACAGGGTGGTATTTCAGGAGTTAACAGCATCAACTTTCTGGTTCCAGCCACTCTGGGGTCCATGTGTTTGTGGTCAGCATGCAGTTAACTTCTTCCACCTGGTGGGAGTTTTATTATCAGAAAAACAACTCAAAGATATGGCTCAGATTATTATATATACCCTTGAGGAGGAACTCAGGTCCTTGACTTTGTTTTCTGGCTAAACTATTATTATTTTGTCTTGCTTGACCATTTTCCTTTGTTTCAGCATTCTCCCCCTTCTCTTATTAAATTTGCTCTTTGGAACTCCGGGAAGGTCTAGGAGGCTAAAGATTTTCTACAATATAAACATCAGGTGGGGGATACAGGGGTCTGTCCCCTGTAAAGTCCCCACAGGCTCTGCTTGGCTTGATACGGACTGAATATTAGATGATACCAAAATAGTCTCAACTTTTGAAGCGTGGTATTGGTATTATGGTTACACAGGACAATGTCCTGATTCTGGGTGATTCATGCTGAAATATTTAATGGTGAAGTGTCATGATATTTTCAACTTTCAAATGGTTCAGAAAAAAATTATATCTACATCTACATGCAGTCAGTTCTGCTATAATGCTTGTTTGAAAACATGATATTTTTCTGGGTATTGATAAATTTGGAAACAATTTGAACATAATGTAAATTTCATGTTTGCTTATGTGCAATTTGACCTGCAAGGCACACAAGAGAAACTGGAGTTAACTGCAGAAAACTGTACCCAGGTGCACCTAGCTGCTCAGAAATACACAGAACACATGCTCACAGCTCAAGACACCGCCAGCTCATTCAGTGCCTCTCAGGTGTTATGAGGGATCCCTATATCCATCTGGGTTCTGACTTCCTGTGTGATTTTAGGTAACTCTCCTTCCACCTCTTCATTATAATTCACAAGTGTCAATCCTTCTGATGATCACTTCTACAAGCAAAGGACAGGCCTCTTTCAAGGTAAAGTGCTCTGTTTCTTGTAGTGCTTTTGTATTTCTTAACCATTCAATATATGTAAAATGCTGTTTTATTAGATTCCTTTTTTTTTTTTAATGTCAGTGACAAGTTTTGAGTGTTGAACCCCACCCAATCCCATTTTTCCCATAAGCTCTGTGGCTTTCACTGTGTGATTATGCATAATATTGGTTAGGAACACCTATGAAAAAGTCTTGTTTAAAAGCAAACTTCCCTGGAGGGGGCAAGTTCCAGCCCACTGGCTGAAACTCATTATGTTCAACCACGTGACCTTCTGCCCTGTTGTCACTCAGGGAAAGGGGGTGGGTTCTCATGAATTTTCCAATCAGGGGCGCAGCACGGGAAGGTGGGTGGGGTAACACTTAGCCAACCATTTAGAGGCTCTTGTAGGTGCTCAGCGTCGCGTTTCATCTGCTCTCCCGGTTCCCAGGTGTCTCTCTGCAGCGTATATGATGCAGAGGCGGCAGGAGTGGAAGGGAGGACCCCAGGGGGACCCCAGAAGCCAGCAAATGGTGAGTTGAGGGGCCAGGTGTCCCAGACAGGGAGGAGGGGTTGAGTCGGAACCTGACACAGTGGGACCCGGACCCTGCTGCGGTCAACTCCGGAGTCTGCAGACCCAAGTCCGCCCGGGGCTCAGCTCAGACCTAAGCCCCCTCCAGCTCTCAGCGCGGGGGCTGGGCCAGCAGCCGAGACTTCGGGCGTCCTGTCCCATCACTGTGCGTGGTGACTTTGGCCGCGGAGCCTCTCTGGGCAGCTCTGCGCCCGCAACCCGTCTCTCCTCAGATTGTGCATTGACCTCGGGTAGAGTCTTCAGACTCTGTGTCTGGTCTTTAAGTGTGGGTGGAGCTTTAGTCTGTGGGGACCCCAGTGCCACCTTTCTCCCCAAGAGGACCCGTTTTCTCCGGAGTTTTCCAAATGTTTGGGGAAACAGAGTCTCAAATCCACGAACCTGTCGCCCCAGCCTAGCTCTTCCTAGGGCTGGCATTAAATCCATAAATTCCAGGTCCCTCCCCGCCTTCCCAAAGCCAACTGCGTCTCTAATTCACAGCATCATTATCAACTATTTGTCCTCCGTGGTGCATGTCAAACAGACGCGGTATTTCTTTTTCCAGGGAGGAAAATTTATGCGTTCATTTATTTAATAATAAAATCAATAGTATTATTAATGGAAATAAAAAGTATTTAATGCTCACCATATATCAGGGACTGTGCAAACACCTTACCCAGATCTCATTTAATCCTAACACCTAATAAATATTAAGCTCACTTTTTAGAAGCAAACATTGAAGGATCCAATAAGTTAAATCCTTACACAAGGTCCCACAGATACTCTTTGGCAGAGGGGGATGCAGAATTTTGTCATTTTCCCACAGCCAATGAATGGCTCATGTTTAAAGGTGTAATTTTTGGTTTGTGGATACTTTACCATGAGAGGAAAGCAGAGAATAACCACCTGTAACTAGGCTGTGTGAAATCCTTGGGTGTCTCCCCCCAGAGTCTTTCCTGGGCACAGACATCCTGTATCCTATGGGAAGCCCATGGGTGTAGCTACCCCTTGAGAAATGTTCCTGCTCCTCCATGGGTTTGTCACCCTAAAAAGTTTTATTCACTTTTTAGTCACCGTTTTACAGTAACTGTAAACTAAAGAAAGAGGTGAATTTCAGAAAAGTAAAATGTAACATTAGTACATGGCCTGTGTTAAAAGTTGTATCCCTTTTTTCCTGCCCTTAGTGGGTGTTTCTGAAGTCTATTGCTTACTTTTGGGTGCTTTCGAATGTATCAATAATTCCAGGGCTTAGGCTTGCAGAGCAGAAGTGCTCAAGTATGATTGTTTACAAAACAGTTTCTTGCCATGGAAATAATAGCCAGCATCATTATTTTCTGGAATCAATAGATACTTGTGGCTTTTCTTGTTGAGCTAGCAGAATGCCTTACAATCTTCTTTTTTTTTTTTTTTTTCCTTCTTCATTTTCCACGAAGTGTTGTGTTGCTGTCTTTGCATTTGAAGAAACAGTCACCTCCTCCAGTTTTTACTGACTGGCTTTGGGAGAGAAACACCTCTACCATTAAACCCAGACAGGATATTCTGAGCTTCTCTCAGGCTTTTTCTGTGGATACCCACTTCATGCCTCTTGTTCCCTCTTTTGGACAGAATTCTTAAGATTCTATGCCTTTCCTTGATCCCTCACATCCAGGCTGGATGCTGTGTTTACTTCCCCTGAAATGCTCACGTTTGTATGTCTTCCCAATCCCACCTAGTCAAGCCGTCTACATGTGTGTGCTTATGAGCTACATGTGTGTGCTTACTGTGCAGTCTTGCGCTCCTCATCTGGGGGTCACGTGAGGAGCCAGACATAGGGTGTGGGTTGATGTATATGGAGCACTGGGTGTGCCCATGGCCAGTTGGAAGTGTCTGCAGGCAGACTATCCCAAGCAGCTGGTGTGCAAGGCTCCTGATGGATTCAGCGAGCAATTAGTAGGGTCTGCAGCCCTTTTTTGGATTTCCAAGCCCTGGTTGGTGTGAGTCCTCATGACTTCCTGGTACCAGCCTTCCAGCCACTCATCCATGCTGACCCCCTTGGTATTCTTTTTTCTTTTTAATTAAGTAATTAATTTTTGGCTGCGTTGGGTCTTCGTTGCTGCGCGTGGGCTTTCTCTAGTTGCGGCGAGCGGGGGCTACTCTTCATTGCGGTGCGTGAGCTTCTCATTGCGGTGGCTTCTCTTGTTGCAGAGCAGGGGCTCTAGGGCACGTGGACTTCAGTAGTTGTGGCGCACGGGCTCTAGAGCGCAGGCTCAGTAGTTGTGGCGCACGGGCTTACTTGCTCCACGGCATGTGGGATCTTCCCCGACCAGGGCTCGAATTCATGTCCCCTGCATTGGCAGGTGGATTCTTAACCACTGTGCCACCAGGGAAGCCCAGTTTTGTGTTTTTTTTTTTAATCCACTGTGACAGGTTTTATTTTGTTTCACTTATTTTATTTAGACCACTGATGTTTAAAGTGATTATTGATATAGCTGGATTAATATCTACCATATTTTTAACATTTTTTATTTGTTGCCCTTGTTCTTTGTTTCTTTTTTGTCTTCCACTTTTCTTCTGTCTTCTCTACCTTTTAGGGGACATTTTACTTGATTCCATTTTTTCTCTTCTATTAGCATATCATTATAACTTTTACATTTTTAGTCATTGCCCTTGAGTTTGTAGTATACATTTACAACTAACCCAACTCCTCTCTGAAGTAATACCATAGCATTTCACTGGATGTGCAAATTCTCTCCTTTGCCCCTTGTAACATTTCTGTCATTCATTTCACTCATCCCAAAGCTATAATTACTGAATATGTTGCTGCTGCTATTATTTTCAACAAAATGTTATGTCAGATTAATTAAGAATAACAAAAACAAATGATTTAATTATTACCTTCATTTGTTCCTTCTCTAACACTTAACCTTTATCATTTACCTTCTTCCTGATGAATTTCTTTTAACTTTTTTTGCAAAGCAGGGGTATTGGTGACAAATTCCCTCAATTTTTTTGGAAGTCTTTATTTCTCCCTCACTTGAAAGATAATTTTGCTTGACACAAAATTCTAGTTGGGTGGTTTCTCTTTCAACACACTGTGTTTCACAAAACTCTCTTCCTGCTTGCATGGTTTCTGAAAAGAGAAGTCCAATTTACTTCTTATCCTTGTTTCTCTGTAACTAAGGTTTTTTTTCCCTGACTTCTTTCAAGATTTTTTTTGTTTTTGGTTTTTCTTGAGTTTGAGTATATATTTCTAAGTGTGCATTTTTAGGGTTTTTATCCTGTTTGGTGACCTCTGAGCTGCCTAGATCTGTATTTTGGTATCCATTATTAATCTGGGGGAAAATCTCACTCATTATTATTTTACGTATCCTGTTTATTTCTTCTCCTTCATGTATTCCCATTTTGTATATGTTACACCTTTTTAAATTGTCCCAAAGCTCTTGGATTTCTGTTCTGTCTTTTTACCCTTTTCTTATCTTTGCATTTCAGTTCAGAAGGTTCTAGTGACGGCTCCTCAAGGTTGCCGATTCTTTTTTCTCACACATTTCCACTGTAATGATAAGGTTCCCCCCAAAAGGAATTCTTTATTTTTGTTCTGTTCTTTTGTTTTTTTTTAATTTCTTTGATTTCCCTTTGGTTCTTTTTTAGAGTTTCCAGCTCTGCACATGTTACCTGTCTGTTCTTGCAGGTCATCCATTATTTCCATTAGAGCACTTAGCATATGAATCATGGTTGCTTTAAATGACTGGTCTGATAATTCCAGCATATCTGCTACATCTGAATCAGGTTCTTTTGCTTGTCCTAATCCTGGAGATGTGTTCGGTTTTTTTTTTTTTTCTCTCTTTTTTTTCCCCCTCTTTTTTTTGTTATTTTTTTAGGAGATGTGTTTTTTAAGTCTTTTATTTTGCCTTTTAATTTTTTGTTGAATACCAGACCTGACATACTGTGAAAAGGAACTGAGGTTTTTAGGCCTGTAGTATGAGATTTTAGGTTTATCTGACTAGGGTTTGGACTTGTTTATTATTTGCTGTGGCTGTCAGAGGCTAAAATATCTTCAGGTGTCCTTGCTTTTGTCTCCCATGTCATCTTTAGGAGTACTATAGAGACTTGTAAATAAGTTCTGAAATATACAGTTCTGTCAGTGTCTTATACTGTTATTAGGTGTCTTCTTGATGTGGTGGTACGTTGAGGGTGGAAAGGAAATGTTTTTTAGTCCCATGATTGGGTCTCAGTATGTGACCATGGACTGTGGCCCTTCTGTGATATAAGAAAGATATTTGGTCTTTGTTCATGGTTCTTAGCAAAGACCTCCTAAAGCCCTTGGAATTTCCCATGTGATAAGGGTGATAGTAGCATCTTATGTTCTAATGAGGCAACTGTTTCCAGACCCATAGATGATTTCATGATGGGGGATGGTTACCAGGAAGAACAAGCTATGATTAGAGGCTTAGAACTTTCAGCTCAGCCCACCCTCAAGCCCCCAATGTTGAAAACTCCATCAAAACCCCTAAACCTCGGGATTCAGAGATTTGGTGAACACATCACTGTGCTGGGAGGCTGTCATGCCAGGAGAGGGCATGGAACCTTCCTACCCCTGTTCCCCTACTTTGCCCTGTGCACCCTTTCCATTTGGCTGTTCCTGACTTGTATCTTTTAAAATAAACTGATAATAATAAGTAAAGCATTTTTCTTAGTTCTAATAGTCATTCTATCAAATTAACAAACATGAGGGGTTATAGGGAACTTCCGAATTTGTAGTCAGCCATCCAGAAATGTGTGTGGCCTGGGCCTTGCATTTGCAGCTGACATCTGACATGGGGGCAGTCTTGTGGTGTTGCAGGAAGGGGGACCCCCTCCTGGGCCTGAGAATGGGCTCCTGTCTAACACTCAGAAATGAATTGTCCAAGGAGACACACATGCTGACAAAGCAAGAGATTTCACTGGGAAGGGGCGCCCAGGTGGAGAGCAGCAGGGTAAGGGAACCCAGAAGAACTGCTCTTCCACATGGCTCAAAATCTCACGTTTTATAGTAATGGGGTTCGTTCCTGGGTTGTCTCTGGCCGATCATTCTGACTCAGGGTCCTTCCTGGTGGCACGCCCATCACTCGGCCAAGATGGATTCCAGTGAGAAGGATTCTGGGAGGTTGGTAAGATATACGGACTGGCATCTCTTCTCTCCTTTTGACCTTTCCCGAATTCTTACGGTTGGTGGTAGCTGTTAGTTCTGCATTCCTTACCAGAACCTCCTGTTGTAAGATAACTCATTGCAAGTGGTTACTATCGTGTCTGGCCAGGGTGGGCAGTTTCGGTTAGAGGTTCCCCCAACAACAGGACTGGGCCCTTCAACTGTGGAATTTGATGTTAACTTTGGTTAGTGGTAGAATTGAGTTGTAAGACACCCAGTTGGAATTGGAGAGCTGGTGAAGTGGTTTCAGAAAACACACCACGTGTTTGCTGTTGGGGTTTAAACAAAACAAAACTCTCAACCTCACAAGTCTTTCTGAGGTCTCTCTCTCCCTCAACTTAGGTCAGGCAGAAAGGCTAGAGGGGACTCAAGTTAGCAATTTCCCCTGTTGCCAAAAAAACCTTGGCTCTCTGTGCACTGATGCTGAACAGAAATATGGAGACAGAGTTTTTGGAGGAAACGAAAGATAGCTTTTAATTCTTTGCCAGGCAAAGGGGAAAACACAGCAGGCTAGCGCCTCAAGAACTGTGCCCTCACTTCCCGAGGAATCAGAGGAGATCTTATAGGTGGGGCTCGAAGTCCGGGGGTGTATGATAAGGATCGAAGTCATGAAGGTCTTGCATTTTTCTTCTTGCATTATTTCAAAACAGTCACAGCTGGCGTCAGGCGGCCCCGCCGGTAACTGGGCCTGTTTGTCTCTGGTTTATTGGCCTGTGACCTTCTTTCTGAAACGCAAAAAGCGACAAGGGGTGACTTACAAGGGAGTGCAGGGAGCTTAAACACCAGGTGCAGGATGTAATTTACATCACACAGAGTTAGGCGGTGATAGGTGCAGGATGTAATTCACATAGTGAATTTGCTCCACTTGACAAACACCAGCTGTCTGGCCCGGGGGCCCATCTATCTCCTACTTCACCCTCCCCCCATGTCAGTTAGGCACTGGTAAAACAGAATCTTTTGAGGACAGGCATTGTTAAGAGCAGAATATTGTGGGCATATTTCAAAATTGTTATTTTACTGTCTCTCCAATTTTGGAGACAACAGTCGGCCCTGTGATTAATGGTTTGATAGATCCGAGTCATTAATTTTAAGTTTGTTTGCTTTTTTCTGGTGAGGATTATAGGAATGTCACCTTCTAAGCTCTTTACATGCCAGATGAGAATCTAGAAGTCTGACTCCATTTTTTTATGTTTGACTGCTGACAACTTTTAAAGCCTCATCCTTCCTTCTCCTGGTGCCCCACATCTGTAGAAGATGACAAGAAGCCCTGGGTGCTTACTTCTTTGGTGCTGGTAAGAGATTAAATCCTTGGTAGCCCCTGCCTTTAGGTGCAAAATCTCATGCTAGCCCACCTCCTGATCTCAATGAAAACAAACAAACAAACAAAAAAAACCCTCAGGCCAAAATTTGCAGCAACATGGATGGACCTAGAGATTCTCATACTGAGTGAAGTAAGTCAGACAGAGAAAGACAAATATCATATTATATCGCTTATATGTGGAATCTTAAAAAATGGCACAAGTGAACTTATTTACAAAACAGAAATAGAGTCACAGATGTGAAAAACAAACATGGTTACTGGAGGGAAAGTGGGGTGGGGAAGGTTAAACTGGGAGATTGGGATTGACATATACACACTAACATATATAAAATAGAAGGACTTCCCTGGTGGTCCAGTGGTTAAGACTCTCCACTTCCAATGCAGGAGGCACAGGTTCAATCCCTGGTCCGGGAACTAAGATCCCATGTGCTGCATGGTGTGGCCAAAAAATTTTTTTTAATTAAAATAAATAAAATAGATAACTAATAGGGACCTACTGTATAGCACAGGGAACCCTACTCAGTACTCTGTAATGACCTATATGGGAAAAGAATCTAAAAAAGAGTGGATATATGTTTATGTATAATTGATTCACTGTGCTGCACAGCAGAAGCTAACACAACATTGTAAATCAACTATACTCCAATAAAAATTGAAAAAAAAAAACAAAACAGAAAAAACTCAGGCCAGACTCCTTTCCTTGTTCTGTCAAGGCACTGCCCACCTGCTTAAGAGGCCTTCCCTGCCCTCCCCAGACACTTCCATTATGGAAGTAGTAAACTCTTTCATACTTTCCTGGCAGTAATGTGTTGTCAATCAAACCTAGGGTAGGGACCCCCCTAACACAGTAGGTTACCATAACATTTATAGAAGGGGTAAAGTATTGTCAACTGAAAAAAATATTCACAACCTGAAAGTTGAGAGTTGTGTTTTCTTCAGTGGACATACTGAGGACTTCAAGTCCGGGAGGCAGCATTTCAAGTAACCCTGAGAAAACTGCTCTGAGGAGGCGAGGCGGGGAGCTAGGATATATAGGAGTTTTGCAA
Organism: Balaenoptera acutorostrata; assembly: GCF_949987535.1. Lineage (NCBI taxonomy): Eukaryota > Metazoa > Chordata > Mammalia > Artiodactyla > Balaenopteridae > Balaenoptera > Balaenoptera acutorostrata. Next base: position 172,150,242 of record NC_080065.1, read on the forward strand.
CAAAGGTCAGGTAGTAGGAACAAAAGATTACTGTTAATAAAAGAAAACTAGATACAGTAAGTCCCCTACATAAGAATGAGTTCTGAGTTCTGGTTCTGAGAGCACGTTCATCAGTCCAATTTGTTTGTAAGTCCAACAGAGTTAGTCTAGGTATCCAACTAACACAATCGGCTATATAGTACTGTACTGTAATAGGTTTATAATACTTTTCACACAAATAATACATAAAAATAAATAAATAAAACATTTTTAATCTTACACTACAGTACCTTGAAAAGTACAGTAGTACAGTACAACAGCTGGCATACAGGGGCTGGCATCGAGTGAACAGGCAAGAAGAGTTACTGACTGGAGGAGAGGGAGGAGGTGGGAGATAGTAGAGCTGAAGGATGGTCAGCAATAGGAGGTGGAGAGCAAGCTGCAGTTTCACTCACGCCTAACGTTGATGGAACGCTCATTTGCATCTTTGAAAGTTCGCAACTTGAAGGGTCATTTGCAGGGACTTACTGTATCTCAAGTTAAGTAATTTAGCACTTTTCTATGTATGGGAAGATGCAAGAGTCTGGGCTCACTGAAATCATTCCTTTGATATGCACCTCAGCTGTCTGGGGCCAGTATCCTGTGTTTTCACATCCTGAGTTTTCTCCGGGCTCACCGGCTTACCGTTTTGGCGCTGCAATCGCTGATGACTGTGACATCCTTTGCTTACTGATATGGCAGGCAATATTTTATTTCTCAGTATCTTTATCAATACACTTTGCTTAATTGTTCTATTGATAAATACTCCAGATTTTTACATATCAATGCATGCCACCCTTTATTTTTAAAAGGTACATATGATGATGAACTTATGTAATCCATTTTTTCTAAATATTGGGTTGGCCAAAATGTTCGTTTGGGTTTTTCCATAAGGTGGGAAAACCCAAATGAACTTTTTGACCAACCCAGTAGATACATGGCTTGTTACTGTGGATGAAAAATGCTGCCTGCCACATCAATAAACAAAGGATGTTGCAGCCATCAAGTCATCAGCCATCAAGCCATCCCCACTGTGCACCCTGAGGGGATTCAGGGTGGAAAAAAGGATACTGGCCCTAGATAGTTAAGGTGCATATCAAAGGAATGTTTTCAGTGAGCCCAGATTCTTGCATCTTCCCACATGTAGAAAAGTGCTAAATTCATTAACTTGAGATATCTGGTTTTCTTTAATTAACAATAGTCTTTTGATGTTCCACTACCTGGTTTTTATCGCAAAACTCCTGTATATCCTGGCTTCTCCCTTACCTCTTTGGAGCAGTCCCTCAGAGCTACCTGAGAGACGGCCTCCCAGGCTTGAGTCCTCAGGAAGTCCGCCAAATAAAACATAATTCTCAACTTTTATATTGTGCATTTTTTTCAGTCGATATTACTAATTTTTGCTGCCAAAACCATGAATGAAAACTCAGATTGCCACCTTACAGGGCAAACAAACATATACAAATTAGGTTATTTTCCAAACTGAATTTCTTCTTAAAATTTTTGTCATAAAATATATTCAGGGAAAAAATGTACAAAATGTTTTGTGGTAAGATTTAGTAATAATATACACATCCTTGGAATCATCATGAAGATTCTTAAATGGCCTATGGGCAGTGGTGAGAGTGTCCGGACGTTCCCATCCCTGACTCATCTCCATCCTGCCCCATTCATGACCACTGTCCTGAGTTTTTGCCTATCTACATACCCTTACCATCTAAATATTATTTTTCACTCAGCAGTGTTCTTTCAGTTTTACCTCCTTTGACCTTTCGACAAACGAGTATTAATGGAATTCCATTGAAAAGGTTTTCCGGTGGTTTCTCTGCCTGTGTTTCACACATGCTAGTGTCTGAGGCTTCAGGGCTGGTCTAGGGCTGTGGGGTTCATCCTCCCACCAGAGCCAAGTGCCCCTGAGGCCAGGGGACTTTTTAAAGTACCACATGAGTAGGGGTGGGGAGGGAGGGACAGAATTCTCCTAAAGGAAATGGTGAAAGATGAAAGTGGAACAGAGTCTTTTTTTGGGGGGGTAGGAGCTGCTCTGCGGGGCTTGCGGGACCTTAGTTGCCAGACCAGGGATCCAACCCGTGCCCCCTGCAGTGGAAGCACGGAGCCCTAACCACTGGACGGCCAGGGAATTCCTGGAACAGCCTCATTATTGCCGAATAGTGAGGACACAAAAGTGCCCATGTTTGTGGAGGGTCACAGTTCTGTGCCAGGCCTCAGTGGCCTTATGGTTTGACGATGTGTCCTTGGAGAGAACATTTCCCACCCACTGCCAGGACAAGGTCGGCTCAAAGACGCGACCTCCGACCTCCTGTCACTCAGGCACGGGGGGGCGGGGCCTTGTGAACTGTCCAATCAGGGGAGTCGCCGATATTTTACGTGGCGGCGCTGCTCCGATGACACCGGAGGTGTGGACTGCGTGCTCAGTGCGGCTGGCTCTGGCAGTGGCCGCATCAGCTCCTGCTGCCCTTAAAGGCTCCAGGTGGTTATGCCACATTCTGTGTCGCTGTGACCGGCACTTGCCGCGGCGGTCATGGGGTGGACAACCGGAAACTCCAGAAACCGAAAAATGGTGAGTGTGCGGGGTCTGGTGTTGGGAGAGGGGGGCGGTGGGACTGATGGAACCGGGCCTCCCCCGCGGCCAACTCCAGAGTCTGCGGACCCGAGTCAGCCGGTGGCGCGCCACACAGCCTAGGGGCTGGGTCGACAGCCGGGACCCCCGGGTGTCCTGTCCTGTCCCTGCGAACCCGAGTCTCCCCACACGGCGCGGTGGCCATAGGGAGGGACTCGGGGCAATCGTGACTCGGTCTCTGAGGTACACGTGTGGGAGCCGCTGTGGTCTGGGGGTGTCCGGTTCCCCCTTTCTCTCCAGGGGAATCATTTTACTCTCACTGTTTTAAATGTTTGAGGAGCAGGATCTCAAGTCCACAACCCTGTCCCCCCAGCCTAGCTCTTCCTAGGGCTGGCAATAAATCCCTAAATTTACAGATGTTTCCCCGCATTCCCAAATCCCGTCATCCTCTCTGCAGTTCATAGTATCACTATTAACTGTTTTTCTCCGTGGTAAGTTTCAAACGGATGCAGTATTTTAATTGTTTAATCATTTATCAACAGAGCCATGGATGGCTCTTTTAAAGATTTATTGTTATGGCTATTTTACTTGAGAGGAAAGCAGAGAACCACCACCTGGAATATGTTATATGGAATGCTTGTGCCTCTCCTCTCAAAATCTTTCTTAGTCACGGACATCCTGTGGGAAGACCTTTGGGTGGAGGATCCTCTTGAGAAACTTTCCTGGGTGATCTTTTTTCAGCACTGCCTCCATTCCTGAGTTTCTCTCTTTGAAAAGATTTATTCACTTATTTGAGACTCAGTTTTTCAATAAGTGTAAATTTTATTTAAATTTACAATATTTAAATATACAATTTTTAAATTTATTTAAATTTACAGTAAGTGTAAATTTTATTTAAATTTAGACCTGGGGAGACAGTATAAAGTTTTTCCAAAGAGGCAAGAAAGGTGAATTTCAGAAAAATATTTCATTATTACATTCTGTGTATTAAAATTTTTGTTTCCTTTTTTTTTTTTTCCCCACCCTGAGCGGATGTAGTAATATTCTGAGGTCTTTTGGGTGATTTCCAATGGCATATCAGGACTTAGACTTGCAAAATCTAGAAGTGTTCCAATACGATTGTTTACAAATCAGTTTCTTTTTTTGGAATTAATTCATTGACATCTTCATTTTCCGATAGGACTAGATGTTTTAAGATTTTCCTGTTGAACAAGTAAAATTGCCTTACAGTCTTCTCTCTTCCTTTACACATAAACACTGGGTTGAGTGATTTTTCTGGATTATTGAAACACTGGGTTTATGTCATTTAAATTATCATTGGTGATCCAAAGTATTGTGACTGGAGCAGAGGCCTGAGGCCAATGACTCCAAACTAAAGTTTCCATCTGGAGCCGGCAGTGGGGGGTTTTCTTTGGCCTAGATGTTTTATGTTTGAGTTCTGCATCCATGATATAGGTGCACTCGGAGTGTATTTTGTGTATTAAAAAAGTCTGTGGTCAGGAGTTCTGTCTCCTGGACAAAAAGTTTATGAATTTGGGAGTTTAAGTCGGATCTTAAACTGAATCTGCCTGAGAGTTTCCTCACTTGTGAGAATGTGAGGAGAGTTCTCTCCAGTGACTGCTCAGGTGTCCCTACCCTCCTTCACCAGGGACTGACCCACCTTAGGGGTTATATCTCAACCTGGGTATCTAGACCCCAAGCTTGGGAATGTGTTTAACTTTCTGAATGAGGGTTTTCATTCTTAACTGTGGGCAAGCAGGCTTCTTATCTGAGCTGATTTGAATATTTGTGTTTCTTTTCTTTAGATGCCTTTATCTATTGGATATTTCAGTCCTTTAACTCTAGTTTCCCTTAGCAGTTTACAATTTTATTTCCTTGGTGAGTGTATACGATTTTTGATTTCTTAGGCTTTGAAAAATATAAGTTGATTGAAAAATATGTGTGTAAGGCAAGAAAATCCTGGAACCAAACAGAATTTCTGCTCCTTTTAGGCAACAGAATCTTAAGCTGTGAGATGGGTATGTTTAGGTTCTCAGGCACACTTTTCATTTTTAGATCAGTTTTTGTATGTGCTTGTCCCTAGAGAACTTTGATATTTAAAAGGCTGTACAATTCTTAAGGCAAGTGAATTTCTAGTTGTATTGATGAGTGAAAAAAACTATTGAATTTCTGTTTTAATTGATATGAGAAAAACTATTCAAATTTAGGAAAATCTTTGAAAATCCTAGTAGGTTTCTTCATGGATTAAATGCAAACCCCTAATGCATTATAATATGCTACTCATTCCTGACCATATCCTGAGTGTGAAATATAGTGGAGGGACAAACTATGATGTCGTTTGTCCTTTTAGTTAGACATTTGAAGTTTTTCACTTTCTACAGTTTGCAGTTTTATACCCAATAGTGTTTAAATAATTAAATTTAGAATGATTTCCTATGTAGAAAAATTAAAATAAATTTAAAGTAGCAAAAGTTAATTACAAACAGACTACTAGGTAGGAAAGTATGGTGTATATAAATTTCTCTCAATTTTAAATAATGCTTGTAAAGGATTTAAAAAATTGTAAGGTATGAAACAGTGAGATTTCTGTTTTTTTAGAACATTTTAGGCTTACAGAAAAATTGATCAGAAAGTACAGAGTGTTTCCACTTGACCCCTCTGCATCCACACAGTTTGTACTATTTTTTTACATCTCATATTATTATGGTATATTTGTTACAATTGATGGATCAATATCAATGCTATAAAGTCCACTGTTTATATTAGCCTTGACTCTTTGTGTTATACAATGTAGGGATTTTGGCAAATGTATAATGACATGTGTCCATCATTTCTGTATCATATAGAATAGTTTAACTTTGCTAAGGATACCCTGTGCTTCACCTGTCCATTCATCCCTCCCTCAAACCCCCAAATCCTTCCCAAGCAAAGATCTTTTTACTGGCTCATAGTTTTGTCTCTTCCAGAATGTCCTGTACTTGGAATCATACAGTATGTAGCCTTGTCAGAGTGTCTTCTTTCACTTAGCGATATGCTTCTAAGTTTCCTGTTTCGTTCAGGCAAATTATGCTCAGAGACTGAAACTGTCTTTGCCAGTAATTTATTTAACACAGGTTCACTGCGGGAATTATAATTTATATTTCACAAGCCAATAGCAAATAAGATAATGTCTCTTAATAAGCCCGTAAAGACATAACATACCTCAAACCAATGATAGTTTAATTACACTGTTGTTCCAGCCAAAGGGAAGATGAAAGAAAGAAAGTCCAAATTTAGTTGAGTTGCACCTTTATATGAATTGGTTCTTGATAGCGTCAGTCCTTCCAACTAAAAGCTGGGTATCAGATGCCCGCTTAGATCCCTCCCTGCTGGGCAAAGGCACTAGTGTTGGCAGGCAAGGTAGGCTGCTTGGTCCAGGGGCCATTTCATGGCTTGCACCACTGCCTATGAGGAGTAGGCTCGCCAAGGCAGAAACAAATATCTCTTCTCTTCCTGAGACTGCTGCTTGGTTTAACGCCACTGCTATCCAAGAGTAACCTGGCCACAGCAGGAGCAAGTGTCTCATAATCTTCTGAGAGTTTTTTAGATTAGCAAAGAGTAGCCTTACCCAGACTGAACACTCAAATTAAGTCGTCACAAATTCTTGGTGTTTAAAGTTTAAATGTCCGTCATATAATTGTCACTCCTCCACATGTTCATAATGATAAGCACAATTTTGATGGCGTCATCCTGACATGGCCTCCCAAAGTAAACAAATTCACTCTTGGACCAAAATATCTTTACTTGACCCATAAACAAGTAGATCAAAACAACTTCACTTAAGCCATAAATGCATAAATCTGAAATTATAACAAACCAGTACACATCAGTTTCCTCCTTGTCTGTTCATGGCTTGATAGCTCATTTCTTTTTATCTCTGAACAATATTTCATCATATGGATATATCACTGGTTGTTTATTCATTCTACTATTGAAGGATATCTTGCTTAACTCTAAGTCTTGACAATTATGCATAAAACACCTATAAACACTGATTTGCATATTTCTGTGTGAAGACAAGTTTTCAACTCATTTGGGTAAATATAAGTATACAAGGAGTATAATCTAGGAGCTAGATCCTATGATAAGGGTATGTTTAGTTTTGTGAAAAAACCGCCTGTCTTCCAAAGTAGGCATACCATTTTCCATTCCCATCAGCAATGAGTAAGGATTACTGTAGCTTTACATCTTCATCAATATTTGGTATTGAGTGTTTTGTATTTTACCTGTTGTAATAAGCGTTTAGTGGTATCTGTTTGTTTTATTTGCAATTTTCTAATGACATTTGATGTTGAGCTTCTTTTCATATGCTTATTTAACATCTGTATATCTTTATTTTATTTTATTTTATTTATTTATTTGTTTATTTATTTTTGGCTGTGTTGGGTCTTTGTTACTGTACGAGGGTTTTCTCTAGTTGTGGCGAGCGGGGGCCACTCTTCATCGCGGTGCGCGGGCCTCTCACTGTCGCGGCCTCTCGTTGCGGAGCACAGGCTCCAGACGCGCAGGCTCAGTAGTTGTGGCTCACGGGCCTAGTTGCTCCGCGGCATGTGGGATCTTCCCAGACCAGGGCTCGAACCCGTGTCCCCTGCATTGGCAGGCAGATTCTCAACCACTGTGCCACCAGGGAAGCCCTGTATATCTTCTTTATTGATGTGTGTGCAAATTTTTTGCCCATTTTTTTCCTCATGTTTGGGACTTTATTTTTTTTCCCCAGGGATTCTTGCTTTATTTTCAATTTTGCCCCTTTTTTTTTTTTTTGGCTGTGCCACACAGCATGTGGGACCTTAGTTCCCCAAACAGGGATCAAACCCGTGCCCCCTGCATTGGAAGCATGGAGTCTTAACCACTGGACCACCAGGGAAGTGTCCCGAATTTTGCCCATTTTTAAACTGGATTGTTTGTCATCTTACTGTTGCATTTTAAGAGTTCTTTAGATATGTTGGATACCAGTCCTTTGTCAGATAAGTGTTCTGCAAAGATTTTTTTCCCAATCTGTGACTGTCTTTATATTCTCTTACCACTGTCTTTTGTAGCACAGGGGATTTTAATGAAGTGAAGCTTATTGTTTTCTTTCTTGGATCTTGCTTTTGGTGTTGTATCTTAAAATTCATCAGCTAACACAAGATCACCTTGATTTTCTTCTATGTTATCTTCTAGAAGTTTTTTACTTTTGCATTTTACATTTAGAGCTATGGTCTATTTTAAGTTTTGTGTAAGGTCTGTGTCTAGGTGTACTTATTTGTTTTTGCATGTGGATATCCACTATTTCCAGCACTGTTTGTTGAAAAGACTTTCTTTTTCCCATTGAATTGCCTTTTAGTCCTTTATTGAAGATCAGTTGGCTATATTTCTCTGGGTCTATAAGAAAGCAGTTGACTTCTGTATTCTCAGTCTTGCTATACTCTCATTAATTCCTGGAGTGATCTCTAGTGTTATGGTTTCTTTCAGATATTTTACATAGAAAATCATGTCATACACAACAAAGACAGTTTTATTTCTTTCTTCCCAATCTGTATACATTTTATTTCCTTTTCTTGCCTTATTGCATTAGCTAGGTCTTCCAGTACAGTGTTGAATAGGAGTGGTGAGAGGAGACTTCCTTACCTAGTTTCTTATCTTTCAGAAAAAAAGCATCTAGTTTCTCACTATTGTGATGTTGCCTGCAAGTTTTGTGAAGATGTTCTATCTCAAGAGCCTGAACTCCCCTCTATTCCTAGTGTGTTATCATAAGTGGATGTTAGATTCTGTCAAATGCTTTTCCATTTTACTTACACTCCTTTCATTCCTGATATTACTAACTTCTGTCTACCCTCTTTTCTCAGTTAGCTTGACTAGACCTTTATCAATTTTACTGATTATTTCAAAGCACACCAGCTTTTGGTTTTGTTGATAGTCTGTATTCCTGCAATTTTTATGTCTTCCCTAATTATTTCTTTTTTTGGTCATTTTACTTATTTTTATTGAGATATAATTGATATATTACTTTCAAGTGTACAACATAACGATTTAATATTTGTATACATTGTGAAGTATTACCACAATAAGTCTAGTTAACTAGACTAACATCATCACACATAGTTACAGTTTTTTTTTCTTGTGATGAAAATTTTTGAAATTTCCTCTCAGCAACTTTCCAATATGCAATAAAGTATTATTAATTATAGTCACAATGCTGCACATTATATCCCCTGACTTATTTTATAACTGAAAGTTTGTAACTTTTGATCTGCCTTCACCTATTTCACCCACCCCTCAACACCCCCCTCCCCCACACACACACCTTCACGTCCCACCTCTGGCAGCCACCAATCTATTCTCCATATCTGTGAACTTGGGTTTTTTGGTTTTTTTGTTTGTTTGTTTTGCTGCGTGGCTTGCAGGATCTTAGTTCCCTGAACAGGGATTGAACCCAGGCCCACGGCCGTGAAAGCACCACATCCCAATCACTGGACTGCCAGGGAATTCTCAGGGTTTTCTTTCTTTGTTTCAGATTCCATATATAGGTGAGATCATATGGTATTTTTCTTTCTGACTATTTCACTTAGCATAATACCCTTAAGGTCCATCCATGTCACAAATGGCAAGATTTCCTTTTTTATGACTGACTAATATTCCATTATATATATGTGTGTGTGTGTGTGTGTGTGTGTGTGTGTACACATTTTTAAAATCCATTCATCCATCATTGGGCACTTAGGTTGTTTCCATGTCTTGGCTATTGTAAATAGTGTTGCAGAGAACATGGGGGTGCAAATATTGGGTTGACCAAAAAGTTTGTTTGGATTTTTTAATTTTTTGAGGAACCTCCACACTGGTTTCCATAGTGGCTTCATCAATTTACATTCCCACCAACAGTGCACAAGAGTTGCCTTCTCTGCACTTCCTCACCAACACTTGTTAGTTTTTGTCTTTTTGATAATAGTCATTCTAACAGGTGTGAGGTGATATCTCATTGTGGTAGTAATGTTGAGCACATTTCATGTACCTACTGGCCATCTGTATGACTTTGGATGAGTATCAGTTCAGATCTTCTGTTCATTTTTTTAAATCAGATTGTTTTTGTGCTGTTGAGTTGTATGAGTTCTTTATATATTTTGGATAGTAATTCCTTATCAGATATGATTGCAAGTATTTTCTCCCACTCAGTAGTTTGCCTTTTCATTTTGCTGATGGTTTCCATTGCTGTGCAGAAGCTTTTTAGTTTGATGTAGTCCCACTTGTTCACTTTTGCTTTTCTTGCTTTTGTTTTTGGTGTCAAAACCAAAAAAATCATCTCCAAGACTGATGTCAAAGAGGTTACTGCCTGTGTTTTCTTCTAGGATTCTTATGGTATCAAGGCTTATGTCAAGTCTTATGCCATTTTAAAAAATTTTTTTATTGGAGTATAGTTGATTTACAATGTTGTGTTAGTTTCAGGTGTACAGCAAAGTAGATCAGTTATACACATATCCACTCTTTTTTAGATTCTTTTCCCATATACGTCATTTCAGAGTATTGAGTAGAGTTCCCTGTGCTATACATACAGTAGGTCCTTACTATCTTTTTTTTGGAATATATTTATTTATTTATTTTTGGCTGTGTTGGGTCTTCGTTGCTGCATGCGGGCTTTCTCTAGTTGCAACGAGCGGGGGCTACTCTTCGTTGTGGTGCACTGGCTTCTCTTATTGTGGAGCATGGGCTCTAGGTGTGCAGGCTTCAGTAGTTGTGGCACGTGGGCTCAGTAGTTGTGGCTCACGGGCTCTACAGCGCAGGCTCAGTAGTTGTGGTGCACGGGCTTAGTTGCTCTGTGGCATGTGCAATCTTCCCGGACCAGGGATGGAACCTGTGTCCCCTGTATTGGCAGGCAGATTCTTAACCACTGCACCACCAGGGAAGTCCTCTATTTTTTATATATTAGTGTGTGTATGTCTATCCCAATCTTCCAATTTAGTTAATCCATTTTGAGTTGATTTTTGTGTATGGTGTAAGATAGTGGTCCAGTTTCATTCTTTTGCATGTAACTATCCAGTTTTCCCAAACCGTTTATTGAAGAAACTGTCCTTTCCCCATTGTATATTCTGGGTTCCTTTGCCAAAAATTAATTGACTATATAAGCATGGGGTTTTTCCTTAGACTTTTTATTCTGTTCCACTAATCTATATATGTCTGTTTTATGCCAATACCATACTGTTTTGATTACTTTAGCTTCGTAATATAGTTTGAAATCAGGAAGCATTATGTTACCAGATTTGTTCTTTCTCAAGATTACGTTGGCTATTCAGGGTCTTTGTGGTTCCATACAAGTTTTAGTATTGTTTGTTCTATTTTGTGGAAAATGCCATTGAAATTTTGATAGGGATTGCATTGAATTGTTCATTGCCTTGGGTAGTATGGACATTTTTGCAATCCATGAGGGCAAAATATCTTTCCATTTATTTGTATCTTCAATTTCTTTCATCAACACCTTATAAATTTCAGTATACAAGTTTTTCACGTCCTTGGTTAAATTTATTCTCAGGTATTTTATTCTTTTTAATGCAGTTGTAAATAGGATTGTTTTCTCTTTTTTTTTGTCATTGAAGTAGAGAATTTTTTGTTTTTTTTTTTACAAAAGATAAAATTTAAGTTTAGACTGATGTTTCCACAGGACTACAGGATTTTAGTCTGTCTAGTAAATGTGTATCTCTTTTCTCTCAGACTGAAATTCCTGGTTTTCAAGAGTTTGATCTAATTAGAATATGATCTGATTTGCTAATTACTAGTTTGCTTTTTTTTAAATTGAAGTATACTTGATTTACAATGTTGTTAGTTTCAGGTATACAGCAAAAGTGATTCAGTTATATATAATCCTTTTTCAGATTATTTTCCATCATAGGTTATTACAAGATATTGAATATAGCTCCTTGTGCTAAATAATAGGTCCTTATTTATATCTATTTTATATATAGTAGTGTGTAATTGTTAATACCAAACTCCTAGTTAGTATAGTTTTCTTAATTTCTCTTTTTGATAATTCATTGTTAGTGTATAGAGATAGATCTTTGTATATTGTTATTGTATCCTGCAGCTTAACTGAATTTGCTTATTGGTTCCAACAGATATGATGGAGTCTTTAGGGCTTTGTATATATAATGTCATGTCATCTGCAAATAGTGATGGTTTTACTTCTTTCTTTCCAATTTGGATGCCTTTTGTTTCTTTTTCTTGCCGAATTGTTGTAGCTTATCATCCAGTACTATGTAGTGGGCATCTTTGTCTTGTTCCTGATCTTAGAAGAAAAGCTTTCAGCTTTTCTGTATATTAATTTAGTATCCTGCAACTGTACCAAATTCATTAATGAATTCATTAATGAGCCCTAATGAATAAATTCATTAATGAGCCCTAGTAGTTTTTTGGTGATGTCACTAGGATTTTCTATGCATAGAAATTTTACTTTTTCCTTTCCAGTTTGGATTCTCTCTCTCTCTCTCTCTGATTGCTGTGGCTAGGACTTCCAATACTATGTTGAATAAAAGTGGCAAGAGTGGGCATCCTTGCCTTGTTCCTGATCTTAGAGGGAATACTTTCAGCTTTTCACTGATGAGTATGATGTTAACTGTGGGCTTGTAATATATGGTCTTTATTATGTTGAGGTACATTCCCTCTATACCCACTTTATTGAGAATTTTTATCATAAATGGATGTTGGATTTTGTCAGATGCTTTTCCTGCATCATTCGAGATGACCATGTGATTATTTTCCTTCATTTTGTTAATGTGGTGTATCACATTGATTGATATGCAGCTGTTGAACCATCCTTGCATCCTTGGAATAAATCCCACATGAACATGGTGTGTGATCCCTTTAATTTTTTGTTGAACTTTGTATAATAATAGTTTCTTCAGGATTTTTATATCTACATTCTTCCTGGCCTGTAATTTTCTTGTGGAGTCCTTGTCTGGTTTTGGTATGAGCAGAATGTTGGCCTTGTAAAATGAGTTTCAAGGTGTTCTGTCCTATTTTTTGGAAGAGTTTGCAAAGGATTAATATTAGTTTTCTCTAAATGTTTGTTAGAATTCACCAGTGAAGCCAGCTGGCCCTAGACTTTTCTTTGATGGGAGGTTTTAGATTACTGATTGAATCACCTTACTAGTAATTGGTCTGTTCAGATTTTCTATTTTTTCATGATTCAGTCTTGGGAGGTTGTATGTTTCTAGGAATTTCTTATAGGTTGTCCAATTTTGGGGGCGTGTAATTGTTCATAGAAGTCTCTTCTGATCCTTTGTATTTCTGTGGTACCTGTTGTAACATTTCTCATTCCTGATTTTTTAATTTAATTAATTAATTAATTTTTAAATTTATGGCTATGTTGGGTCTTATTTTCTATGCGAGGGCTTTCTCTAGTTGCGGCAAGTGGGGGCCACTCTTCGTCGCGGTGCGCGGGCCTCTCACTATCGCGGCCTCTCTTGTTGCGGAGCAGAGGCTCCAGACGTGCAGGCTCAGCAATTGTGGCTCACGGGCCTAGTTGCTCCGCGGCATGTGGGATCTTCCCAGACCAGGGCTCGAACCCGTGTCCCCTGCATTGGCAGGCAGATTTTCAACCACTGCACCACCAGGGAAGCCCTTCATTCCTGATTTTATTTATTTGGATCTTCTCTTTTTTGTCTTCGTGAGTCTAGCTAAAGGTTTTCCAGTTTATCTTTTATTTTTTTAACATCTTTATTGAAGTATAATTGCTTTACAATGTTATGTTAGTTTCTTCTGTATAACAAAGTGAATCAGCTATATGTATACATATATTCCTGTATCCCCTCCCTCTTGCATCTCCCTCCCACCCTCCCTATCCCACCCCTCTAGGTGGACACAAAGCATGGAGCTGATCTCCCTGTGCTATGTGGTTGCTTCCCACTAGCTATCTGTTTTACATTTCGTAGTGTATATATGTCATTGCCACTCTCTCACTTCATCCCAGCTTACCCTTCCCCCTCCCCGTGTCCTCAAGTCCATTCTCTACGTCTGCTTTTTTATTCCTGTCCTGCCCCTAGGTTCATCAGAACCTTTTTTTTTTTTTAGATTCCATACATGTGTGTTAGCATACGGTATTTGTTTTTCTCTTTCTGACTTACTTCACTCTGTATGACAAACTCTAGGTTCATACACCTTGTGACAAATAACTCAATTTCATTTCTTTTTATGGCTGAGTAATATTCCATTGTATATATGTGCCACATCTTTTTTTTCCATTCATCTGTCGATGGACATTTAGGTTGCTTCCATGTCCTGGCTATTGTAAATAGTGCTGCAGTAAACATTGTGGTACATGACTCTTTTTGAATTACGGTTTTCTCAGGGTATATGCCCAGTAGTGGGATTGCTGGGTCGTATGGTAGCTCTATTTTTAGTTTTTTAAGGATCTTCCATACTGTTCTCCATAGTGGCTGTATCAATTTACACTCCCACCAGCAGTGCAAGAGGGTTCCCTTTTCTCCACACCCTCCTCAGCATTTATTATTTGTAGATTTTTTGATGATGGCTATTCTGAACGGTGTGAGGTGATACCTCATTGTAGTTTTGATGTGCATTTGTCTAACGATTAGTGATGTTGAGCATCCTTTCATGTGTTTGTTGGCAATCTGTATATCTTCTTTGGAGAAATGTCTATTTAGGTCTTCTGCCCATTTTTGGATTGGGTTGTTTGTTTTTTTGATATTGAGCTGCATGAGCTGCTTGTATATTTTGGAAGTAAATCCTTTTCCGTTACTTTGTTTGAAAATATTTTCTCCCATTCTGAGGGTTGTCTTTTCGTCTTGTTTATGGTTTCCTTTGCTGTGCAAAGGTTTTTAAGTTTCATTAGGTCCCATTTGTTTAATTTTGTTTTTATTTCCATTTCTAGGAGGTGGGTCAAAAAGGATCTTGCTGTGATTTACGTCAGAGTGTTCTGCCTATGTTTTCCTCTAAGAGTTTTTTTTTTTCTTTTTTTTTTCTTTTTTTTCCTCTAAGAGTTTTATAGTGTTTGGCATTACATTTAGGTCTTTAATCCATTTTGAGTTTATTTTTGTGTATCATGTTAGGGAGTGTTCTAATTTCATACTTTTACAGGTAGCTGTCCAGTTTTCCTAGCTCCACTTATTGAAGAGGGCTGTCTTTTCTCCATGGTATATTCTTGCCTCCTTTATCAAAGACAGGGTGACCATAGGTGCGTGGGTTTATCTTTGGACTTTCTATCCTGTTCCATTGATCTATATTTCTGTTTTTGTGCCAGTACCATATTGTCTTGATTACTGTAGCTTTGTAGTATAGTCTGAAGTCAGGGAGCCTGATTCCTTAGCTCCGTTTTTCTTTCTCATGATTGCTTTGCCTCTTCAGGATCTTTTGTGTTTCCATAGTAATTGTAAAATTTTTTGTTCTAGTTCTGTGAAAAATGCCACTGGTAGTTTGATAGGGATTGCATTGAATCTGTAGGTTTCTTTGGGTAGTATAGTCATTTTCAAAATGTTGATTCTTCAAATCCAAGAACATGGTATATATATATCTCCATCTGTTTGTATCATCTTTAATTTATTTCCTCAGTGTCTTACACTTTTCTGCATACAGGTCTTTTCTCTCCTTAGATAGGTTTATTCCTAGGTATTTTACTCTTTTTGTTGCAGTGGTAAATGGGAGTGTTTCCTTAATTTCTCTTTCACATTTTTCATCGTTAGTATATAGGAATGCCAGAGATTTCTGTGTATTGATTTTGCATCCTGCTACTTTACCAAATTCACTGATTAGCTCTAGTAGTTTTCTGGAAGCATCTTTAGGATTCTCTATGTATAGTATCATGTCATCTGCAAGCAGGGAGGGACAGTTTTACTTCTTTTCCGATTTGGATTCTTTTTATTTCTTCTTCTTCTCTTATTGCTGTGGCTAAAACTTCCAAATCTATGTTGAATAATAGTGGTGAGAGTGGGCAACCTTGTCTTGTTCCTGATCTTAGAGGAAATGGATTCAGTTTTTCACCGTTGAGAACGATGTTCACTGTGGGTTTGTCATATATGGCCTTTATTATGTTGCGGTAAGTTCCCTCAATGCCTACTTTCTGGAGAGATTTTATCATAAATGAATTTTGTTGAAAGCTTTTTCTGCATCTGTTGAGATTATCATATGGTTTTTATCCTTCAGTTTGTTAATATGGTGTATCACATTGATTGATTTGCGTATACTCAAGAATCCTTGCATTCCTGGGATAAACCCCACTTGATCATGGTGTATGATCCTTTTAAAGTGCTTTTGGATTCTGTTTGCTGGTATTTTGTTGAGGATTTTTGCTTCTATGGTCATCAGTGATATTGGCCTGTAGTTTTCTTTTTTTGTGACATCTTTGTCTGGTTTTGGTATCGGGGTCCTCCCCTCTGCTATGTTTTGGAAGAGTTGGAGAAGGATAGGTGTTAGCTCTTCTCTAAATATTGGATAGAATTCCTCTGTGAAGCCATCTGGTCCTGGGCTTTTGTTTCTTGGAAGATTTTTAGTCACAATTTCAATTTCAGTGCTTGTGAGTGGCCTGTTTATATTTTCTCTTTCTTCCTGGTTCAGTCTTGGAAGGTTGTGCTTTTCTAAGAATTTGTCCATTTCTTCCAGGTTGTCCATTTTATTCACATATAGTTGCTTGCAGTAGTCTCTCATGATCCTTTGTATTTCTGCAGTGTCAGTTGTTACTTTTCCTTTTTCATTTCTAATTCTGTTAATTTGAGTTTTCTCCCTTTTTTTCTTGATGAGTCTGGCTAATGGTTTATCAATTTTGTTTATTTCCTCAAAGAACCAGCTTTTAGTTTTATTGATCTTTGCTATCGTTTCCTTCATTTCTTTTTCATTTATTTCTGATCTGATCTCTATGATTTCTTTCCTTCTGCTAACTTTGGGTTTTTTTTTTTCTTCTTTCTCTAATTGCTTTAGGTGTAAGATTAGGTTGTTTTATTTGAGGTAGGATTGTATTGCTTGTTTCTTGTTTCTTGAGGTAGGATTGTATTGCTATAAACTTCCCTCTTAGAATTGCTTTTTCTGCATCCCATAGGTTTTGGGTCATCATGTTTTCATTGTCATTTGTTTCTAGGTATTTTTTGATTTCCTCTTTGACTTCTTCAGAGATCTCTTGGTTATCAAGTAGTGTATTGTTTAGCCTCCATGTGTTTGTATTTTTTACAGATTTTTTCCTGTAATTGATATCTAGTCTCATAGCATTGTGGTCAGAAAAGACACTTGATACGATTTCAGTTTCCTATATTTACCAAGGCTTGATTTGTGATCCAAGATATGATCTATCCTGGAGAATGTTCCTTGAGCACTTGAGAAGAAAGTGTATTCTGTTGTTTTTGGATGGAATGTCCTATAAATATCAATTAAGTCCATCTTGTTTAATGTATCATTTGAAGCTTGTGTTTCCTTATGTATTTTCATTTTGGATGATCTGTCCATTGGTGAAAGTGGGGCGTTAAAGTCCCCTACTATGATTGTGTTACTGTCAATTTCCCCTTTTATGGTTGTTAGCATTTGCCGTATGTATGTATTGAGGTGCTCCTATGTTGGGTGTGTAAATATTTACAATTGTTATATCTTCTTGGATTGATCCCTTGATCATTATGTAGTGTCCTTCTTTTTCTCTTGTAATAGTCTTTATTTTAAAGTCTTTTTTGTCTGATATGAGAATTGCTACTCCAGCTTTCTTTTGATTTTCCTTTGCATGGAATATCTTTTTCCATCCCCTCACTTTCTGTCTGTATGTGTCCCTAGGTCTGAATTGGGTCTCTTGTAGACAGCATATAAACGGGTCTTGTTTTCGTATCCATTCAGCCAGTCTGTGTCTTTTGGTTGGAACATTCAATCCATTTACATTTAAGGTAATTATCAATATGTATGTTCCTATTACCATTTTCTTAACTGTTTCGGGTTTGTTTTTTAGGTCTTTTCCTTCTCTTGTGTTTCCTGCCTAGAAAAGTTCCTTTAACATTTGTTGTAAACCTGGTTTGGTGGTGCTGAATTCTCTTAGCTTTTGGTTATCTGTAAAGGTTTTAATTTCTCTGTCTAATCTGAATGAGATCCTTGCTGGGTAGAGTAATCTTGGTTGTAGGTTTTTCCCTTTCATCACTTTAAATATGTCCTGCCACTCCTTTCTGGCTTGCAGAGTTTCTGCTGAAAGATAAGCTGTTAAGCTTATGGGGATTCCCTTGTATGTTATTTGTTGTTTTTCCGTTGCTGCTTTTAATATTTTTTCTTTGTATTTAATTTTTGATCGTTTGATTAATACGTGTCTTGGCATGTTTCTCCTTGGATTTATCCTGTATGGGACTCTCTCTGCTTCCTGGACTTGATTGACTATTTTGTTTCCCATGTTAGGGAAGTTTTCAACTATAATCTCTTCAAATATTTTCTCAAACCCTTTTTCTCTTCTCCTGGGACCCCTATAATTCGAATGTTGGTACATTTAATGTTGTCCCAGAGGTCTCTGAGACTGTCCTCAATTCTTTTCATTCTTTCTTCTTTATTCTGCTCTGCAGCAGTTATTTCCACTATTTTATCTTCCAGGTCACTTATCCTTTCTTCTGCCTCATTTATTCTGCTATTGATTATTTCTAGAGAATTTTAAATTTCATTTATTGTGTTGTTCATCGTTGTTTGTTTGCTCTTTAGTCCTTCTAGGTCCTTGTTAAACATTTCTTGTATTTTCTTCATTCTGTTTCCAAGGTTTTTGGATCATCTTTTCTATCATTACTTTGAATTCTTTTTCAGGTAGGCTGCCTGTTTCCTCTTCATTTGTTTGGTCTGGTGTGTTTTTACCTTGCTCCTTCATATGCTGCATATTTCTCTGTCTTCTCATTTTGTTTAACTTACTGTGTTTAGTGTCTCTTTTTTGCAGGCTACAGGTTCGAGTTCCCATTGTTTTTAGTGTCTGCCCCCAGTGGTTAAGGTTGGTTCAGGGGCTTGTGTAGGCTTCCTGGTAAAGAAGACTGGTGCCTGTGTTCTGGTGGGTGGGGCTGTATCTTGTCTTTCTGGTGGGCAGGGCCGTGTCCAGTGGTGTGTTTTGGGGTGTCTGTGAACTTAGTATGATTTTAGGCAGTCTCTCTGCTAATGGGTTGTGTTGTGTTCCTGTCTTGCTACTTGTTTGGCATGGGGTGTCCAGCACTGGAGCTTGCTGGCCGTTGAGTGGAGCTGTGTCTTAGGGTTGAGACAGAGATCTCTGGGAGAGCTCTTGCCGATTGATATTACATGGGGCCGGGAGGTCTCTGGTGGTCCAGTGTACTGAACTCGGCTCTCCCACCTCAGAGGCTCAGGCCTGGCACCAGGCTGGAGCACCAAGACGCTGTCAGCCACCTGGCCAGGTATGTGGGGAATTTCTTGCCCTCTGGGAAGTCTGAGGTCTTCTGCCAGGGTTTAGTAGGTGTTCTATAGGAGCTGTTCCACATGTAGATGTATTTTTGGTGTATTTGTGCGGAGGAAGGTGATCTCCACATCTTAATCCTCCACCATCTCTACTGGATATCTGTCTTATATTTTAAAAGGTCTTAGTTTCATTGATTTTTTTTTTTACTCTCTTTTTAGTCTTTTTCATTTATTTCCACTGTGATCTTTGTTATTTCCTTCATTTTATTAACTTTGGCATTTGTTTTTTCTTCTTTTTCTAATTCCTTGAGGTGTAAAGTTAGGTTTTTTGAGATCTTTTTTGTTTCTTGATTTATCAGTGTCACTATGAACTTCCCTCGTGGAAATGCTTTTGCTGCATCCTGTAAGTTTCAGTATGTTGCACAATAGTCCCCCTTTATCTGCAGTTTTGCTTTTTACAGTTTCAGTTACCTGCAGTCAACTGTGCTCTGAAAATATTAAATGGAAAATTACAGAAATAAACATTTTTAAAATACTTTAAACATTTTTTTAAATAAAGTTTTGAATTGTGCATTGTCCTGAGGAGTGTGATAAAACTTTGTGCCATCCTGCTTCATCTTGCCTGGGATATGAATCATCCCTTTGTTCGTTGTATCCACACTGTGTGTGCATGTGTATGTATAGGAAAAAACATTATATTTGTGGGGTTAAGTACTATTCATGGTTTCAGGCATCCACTCAGTGTCTTGGAATGTATCCCTCACAGATAATGGGGTTCTACTATATTTCCAGTTCATTTGTCTCACAGTACTTTTTAAAATTTCTCTTTTGATTTCTTTAACGTATTGGTTGTTCAGTATCATGTTTAATCTCCACACGTGAATTTTCCAGTTTTCTTCTCATAATTGATTTCTAGTTGTATTGCATTGTGTTCGGGAAATATGCTTAATATGACTTTAATCTTAAATTTATTAAGACTTGTTTTGTGGCCTAACATATGCTCTCTCCTGGAGAATGTTCCATGTGCCCTTGAGAAGACTGTGTATTTTGTTGCTTTTGGCCGGAATGACTGGCCTAATATGTCACTGAAGGCCAATGTTTCTTTATTGATTTTCTGTCTGAATGATGTATCCACTGATGAAATTGGGGTATTAAAGTCCCTTTCTGTTATTGTATGGCTTTCTACTTCTCCCTTTAGATCTGTTAAATTTTGTTTTTTATATTCAGATGTTTCTATTTTGAGTGCATAAATGTCTACAAATGTTATATCCTTTTTGGATTTACTCCTTTATCATTATGTAATGACCTTTTTTGTCCCTTATAACAGTCTTTGTCTTAAGTCTATTTTGACTGTTACAAGTATAGCTACCCCAGCTTTCTTCTGGGTTCCATTTGCAAGGAATATATTTTTTCCATTCTTTCAGTCTTTGTGTGCACTTTTATCTCAGGTGAGGTTTTTGTAGCCAGTATATAGGTGAGTCTTTTTTTCTTTAATCCTTTCAGCCACTCTTGTGTTTTGATGGGAGAATTTATTATTTCTTTTACATTTAAAGTAATTATTGATAGGTATGTCCTTATTGCTATTTTGTTCACTGTCTTCTGGCTGTTTTGTAATTCCTATTTTCCTGTCTTCACTTGTTTAGATTCCTGCTTTTTTGGTATGCTTAGATTTCTTTACCTTTATGTTTTGTGTATCTACCACAGGCATACCTCAGAGATATTGCAGGTTCAGTCCACTGCAATAAAGCAGTTATCACAATGAAGCAATTATCACATGAATTTTGGTTTCCTAGTGTATATAAATCTATGTTTACCCTATATTAAGGTCTATTAAGTGTATAATAGCATTATGTATAAAAAGTGTACATACCTTACTTTTAAAATACTTTAGAGCTAAAAAATACCAACCATCATCTGAGCCTTCAGTGAGTCATTGTAGTAATATCAAAGATCATTGATCACAGATCACCATAGCAAATAGTATAATAATTTAATAATTTGAAAGGAGAAAGGGGAATCAAGATGACAGGGTAGGGGGATGTGGAACTCACCTACCCCTACAAACACATCAAAAATACTTCTACAGTTCTCACAGAAAATTAACTGGAACCTGGCAGAAGAACTTTTTTTTTTTTTTGGCCCACGCCACACAGCTTGCAGGATCTTAGTTCCCCAACCAGGAATCGAACCCACACCCCCTACAGTGGAAGTGCAGAGTCTTAACCACTGGACCACCAGGGAGGTCCCCAGAACTTCTGTACAACCAAAGCTGCAAGAAAGATCTCCATGTAACTGGGTAGGACAGAAAAAAAGACATCAGGTTGGGATCTGTGCTCCTGGGAGGGATCTGAAAGGAAGAGAAGGTCCACACGGGCAGCCCCTCACCTTGGGGAGCAAGCAGGTGGAGCCACAATCTGTGCGTCCCAGTCCTGGCATCCTGCGGAGAGGAGACTAGCCCCCTTGGCTGTTCGGAGAACTACTGGGACAGTCAGAAGGGCTGGAGAATCCAAGACACTACTCGCAAGGAGTGTGCACATGCTGACTTGTCAACAATCAGGGCAGAGAGAGCCTGGCACTGGCAGCTGCTGCCTCGCCACTCCCCAGTCTGAATTGGGCGAATACCCCGGCCCTGCACACTCCACGCCACAGCCTGGTGGGAGATCTGGGCCAACTGGGCCCTGGGAAAAGACTCGGTCTGGACACAAAGACCAAGGGTCTTGAGTGTGATCTTGGTGGGGCAGCTGGAAGCAACCATTGTCCTTGTGCACACAGGGCGGCACCCCAGGAATCCCGGGCAGACAGGCCCTGGGAGAGGACTCAGTCTAGCTGTGCAGAGACAGCCCGGAGAGCCCGGGGTGTGATCCAGTAGGGCAGCAGCAGACATTGTCATGCGTACAGGAACATGCAGCAGCTCATCTCTCGTTGCCCATAACTGGCGATTCCCTATGCATAGGACAAATGAGAACACCCACATCAAAGTGGGTGGAAGCTGAGGCACAGTCTTACCATAACCACCCCCACTCCGCATGGCACTCCACCTTTAGGAAGGGACTCAAAACTCCAGGCTTCTCCTTTAGGAGCAAAGGGTTTAGATACCACACTTGGCACCCCAGCTTTTACGAGTCACACATGAAGACAAGCCCCCCAAACATCTAGCCTTTCAGGGGTCAGGGGCACAACTGCACAGCATGTGGGATCTTAGTTCCCTGATCAGGGATGGAACCCGTGCCACGCCCCCTGCAGTGGAAGGGCAGAATCCACTGGACCACCAGGGAAGTCCAAAAACATCTAGCTTTGAAAACCAGTGGGGCTTGTGTCCATGAGACCAACAAGGCTATAGTGAACTGAGAACAGTTCTTAAAGGGTCTTTTCTAATGTTTCACCTGTTTATATCTTTTTCAGACATAGCTTATGTTATTGCAATTCACTTTATTGCACTTTACAGATAATGCATTTTTTGCAAGTTGAAGGTTGGTTGTAACCCTGTGTGAAGCAAATCTATTGGCACCTTTTTTTCAATAGCATTTGCTCACTTTGTGTGTCTGTCACATTTTGGTAATTCTCACAATATTTCAAATTTTTGTTACATTTGTTATGGTGGTCTGTGATCAGTAATTTTGATGTTACTGCCACCACTTGCTGAAGGCTCTGATGATGGTTAGCATTTTTTAGCAATAAAGTATTTTTTTAACATCTTTATTGGAGTATAATTGCTTCACAATGGCGTGTTAGTTTCTGCTTTATAACAAAGTGAATCAGTTATACATACACATATGTTCCCATATCTCCTCCCTCCTGCATCTCCCTCCCTCCCACCCTCCCTATCCCAGCAATAAAGTTTTTTTTTTTTTTTTTAGAAATTCACGTTCTTTTATTTATTTATTTTATGACTGTGTTGAGTCTTCGTTTCTGTGCGAGGGCTTTCTCCAGTTGCGGCGAGTGGGGACCACTCCTAATCGCGGTGCGCGGGCCTCTCACCGTCGCAGCCTCTCCTGTTGCGGAGCACAGGCTCCAGACGCGCAGGCTCAGCAATTGTGGCCCACGGGCCCAGCCGCTCCGTGGCATGTGGGATCTTCCCAGACCGGGGCCCGAACCCGTGTCCCCCGCACCGGCAGGCAGACTCCCAACCACTGCGCCACCAGGGAAGCCCAATAAAGTATTTTTAAATTAAGGTATGTACATTGTATTTTTATACATAACACTAGTACACACTTAACAGAGTACAGAATAGTATAAATATAACTTTTACATGCACTGGCAAACCAAAAAATTCATATGATTTGCTTTATTGTGGTAGTCTGGAACTGAACCCTCATTGTCTCCAAGGTATGCCTGTACCTTCTAATGAATTTCTTTTACTGTTTCTTGTAAAACCAGGTGTATTGATGTCAGAGTCCCTCAACTTTTCTCAGAAAGTATTTTTCTGTCACTTTTTTTTCCTGAGATGCAGCAGTCCTAGAGATTTTTTTTTTATTACAAAGGCTTATCGGCTTTTTACATTTTTTATTGAAGTTTAGTTGATTTATAGTGTGTGTTCATTTCAGGTATACAGCAAAGTTATTCAGTTATTATATATATATTCAGTTACTTTATTTATATATATATAATTATTTTCCAGATTCTTTTCCCATATAGGTTATTATAAAATATTCTCCCTCACTTTTTTTTTAAGTATTTATTTATTTACTTATGGCTATGTTGGGTCTTCGTTTCTGTGCGAGGGCTTTCTCTAGTTGTGGCAAGCGGGGGCCACTCTTCATCGCGGTGCGCGGGCCTCTCACTATCACGGCCTCTCTTGTTGCGGAGCACAGGCTCCAGACGTGCAGGCTCAGTAATTGTGGCTCATGGGCCCAGCTGCTCTGCGGCACGTGGGATCTTCCCAGACCAGGGCTCGAACTCGTGTCCCCTGCATTGGCAGGCAGATTCTCACCCACTGCGCCACCAGGGAAGTCCCTCCCTCACTTTTGAAGAATAATTTTGCTTGACACAGAGTTGTAGGATGGTGTTTTTTACCTTGTGCACTTTAAATATTTCATTCCATTCTCTTCTTGCTTGCATAGTTGGGGTTTTTTTGTTGTTGTTTTGTTTGTTTTTGGTATGTGAATGTTTACAGCAGCTTTATTCATAATCACCAAAACCTGGAAACAACTCAAATGTCATCTGGTGAATGAATAAATTATAGTGCATCTGTACAGTGCAATCCTACTCAGCAATAAAAAGTAATGAACTATTAATATATGCAACAACATGGATAAATCTTATATATATATTTATTGCTAAGTGAAAGAACCCAGATTCCAAAGGATAAATACAGTGTGATTCCAGTTATATGATATTTCTTGCTTGCATAGTTTTTGAAAAGAGGTCTGATTTAATTCTTATCCTTAAGTAAAACTAAGGTTTGTTTTTTCTCTCTGGCTTCTTTGAGAATGTTCCCTTTGTCTTTGATTTTTCTCCAGTTGAAAATGATGTGCTTGGCAGTGCAGTTTTTGGCGTTCTTTTTTTGTTTTTCATGTTTTGTGTTTTTCTTAGCTTCCTGGATCTGCAGTTTGCTGTCTATCACTAATGTTAGGAAAATCGCAGTGATGATTGCTTCACTTATTTTTTTGTTCTTTTCTGCTTTTCTATCAGGTATTCTCATTGCGTGTATTTTACACCTGCTGTCATTGTTCCAAAGTTCTTAGATGTTGTATTCTTTTTTGTCTTTGCATTAGGCCCTGGTGGAATAGTCTCTTTTGAGGATAGGCCTTGTTAAGAAGAGCTGTTTCAAAATAGCTTCTTTCTGTCTTTCCAGTTTTGGAAACAGTGGTTTGCTCTGTGTCTTCAGTTCTTTGTTTTTTTTTCTTGTGAGGTTAGGAATGATGGTTTCTAAGTTCATTATACAATGAACAAGAAAAGAGAAGTCTCTGTCTCCAGTTTTTTATGTTTGACTGCTGACAGCTTTGAAGCCTCATCCCTCCTTCCTCCTCTTGTGACCCACATGTATCCATGATGATAGGAAAGCCTTAGTTATCCTTCCTTTGGCAGTGACAAGAGATTCAATTCATGCCTGCTCCTGCCCTTGTATGTGAACTCTCTCTTCAGTCCACCCACAACATCAACTAAAAAATAAGTCCATGTACTTTTCCTTACACTCTCAAGCCATTTCATGCCTTCTTGAGAGGCCTGCCTTACTCCCCAGAGACCTCAATTATGGAAGTAATAAACCCTTTTGTACACTATTGGCAGTGTGTGGTGTCATCAACTTACGTATTCCTATACTCGGGGCTGGGCTGTTATGCTTCTGTGCACCATATGGGAGCTCAGAAATGAGAGATGTTGGGAGGATTGCCTCTGGAGTGGCTGGCCAGGAAACTTCCACCTGAAATTAGAGAATGGAGGTTTTACATTCTTTGGAGGAAAGTGCTGTGAATCCTTTATGTGTTATAATAATCATGGGCAGATTCACCATCAGACCTTTGTGGAGTGTAGTGAATTCCTGTGCAATATGCAGCTCTTAACCTGTTCCTCAAGGTTATTTAGCAAGGGCTTTGACCAAAAAGAAATCTTTTAGCACTTTATCATTTCATTATGTGTGCCTGTGTGTGCTAAAAACTGGTGAGAAGCAGCCCTGAGGCTCATTGTGTATAGGGTTTTGTGGAGGTCTAAGTAATTGTGTCTTTTTAGCATGTCATATCATGTGAAGTTGTCTGAGCCTTAAGTTCTGAATATTCCTAGCTCCATGAATGGGACAGAGAGAGAATGGAGAAAATGAGTCTGCAATAAATTTTACACAAGCTAAAAGTACCACTTCTTTACAAGAATATTTTAATCTAGCCAGTTGCACCTGGCTATTTCTAATCACCTGGAGTAATTCTCAGGCCAGTATGGCAAACTGATCCTTGTCACAAGTTGGATTTCCACAGGCCTCCTGGACTCTCATGTTTGGTGATGGGAATAGAAGAAAAAGCTTCCAGTTCTTCACTGTGTTTTATTCCTTAAAAACTCCTGCAGATTTGACCTCATACATCAATGGAGTGTACTGAGTTAAATGGTGTGTAATAACAAAGGAGATGAGTTTTTTTCACAAGAGATTGATTTGTTTAAAATGATATTTGATTCATTTGTGTAGCATTTCTCTCATTTCTCCAAGGTGCTCTAGACCCTGACATCAGAGAGCAATAACATTTAAAGTGATCACAGTGAAAATGAATAAATAATTTGCATGTGTTCATTATGCTGTTAAATTCATGAAGAAGTAAGTAAGGACATAGAGTCAGTTTCTGATGACCAAGACATAAAATAAATGTTTGAAGGTGACAGAATCATATGTAATCTTCCTGTAAATTGAGTATAAATCCCCAGTTCTGTCAGACTCGCACATCTTACTGGAAACATATTTGGGATGTTTTAGGACCCAGTGACCTTCGAGGATGTGGCTGTGAACTTCACCCAGGAGGAGTGGGCTTTACTGAATCCTTCGCAGAAGAAACTTTACAGAGATGTGATGCAGGAAACCTTGAGGAACCTGGCCTCAGTAGGTAAGCATGACAACATTCCTTCACTTCTTCAGTTAGGGAACAAGTATTTCTTGCCCATCAACACTGTTCCAAGATGTGGAATATGGAAAAGGAATACAGTAGTCCCCCCTTATCTGCAGGGGATACATTCCAAGACCACCAGTGGATGCCTGAAACTGCAGATAGTACTGAATCCTATGCATACATACCTATGATAATAAGTTTAATTTAGAAATTTGGTGCACAGTAAGAGATTGATAACAATAACTAAGAATAGAACACGTATAATAGACATGAACTTAACATGCCTAAGTGTTAAGTGTCCATAACTTTTGCAGTTTGAGATCAGACAGCAAAACTAAGATCAATTTCTTTTTCCGTCTTCACAATTTCACAATAGAAGATTCATTTTTCCTATAGATCTTAGCAACATCAGTGTATGATTTTTTTCTTCCCTTAAATTAAGAACTTTCATCTTTTCACTTGAAGCACTTTATAACTTTTCTTTGGCATATCCTAATTACCAACATCACTATTCTTGCACTTTGGGGCCATCATTAATTAAAATAAGGATTAGTTGAACACAAGCACTGCAATACCACCACAGTGATCTGAAAACTGAGATGGCTGCTAAGTGACTGATGGGCAGGTAGCATATGCAGCATGGATACACTGAACAAAGGGATGATTCACATCCTGGACAGGACAGAGCGGGACGTTGCAAGATTTCATCATACTACTTGGAAGGGTGCACAGTTTAAATTAATATTTTCAGACTGCAATTGACCGTAGGTAACTGACACCACAGAAAGCAAAACTGTGGGTAAGGGGGGAACTGCTGTACATTGGTAAATGAACTAAGCATGGTCACAGCTCATCGTGGACCTAGAATCTAATATTTTTCTATAATTTCCAATAATTTGCATTATTTTTCTGGGTCTGCATTTTAGGAAAAAAATGGGACAATCATAACATTGAAGATTGGTACAAAACCCAAGGGAGAAAACTAAGGTGAGTCACACACACAATAGATAGCAGTGTGCCACATGAGAATCCTGGTATGTCATAAACTTTTTAAAATAAGCAAAAAAACAACCCCAGCTTCAAAGTTATCCTTAAATTTTTTTCACCAAAAACATTTACTTAAACATGACATAGATGTCCAGTGTTTTTGGAAACAATATTAAGAAACCCAATATATTAATATTATTGTTTCCATAATAGCTATGTCAAGTCCTCTTACAGAGCTTTCAGTATAAATCACCCTCAAAAAATTCAGAAGAGCAAAAAACCTTCCCTTTTGCTATAAAATATAAAAATGTAATTCTAATACCCTACTAATAAATGTGAAATTGTTAAAGAAATCATTAATAATTTATCATTTTTTACAGAAGTCATATGGTAGAAAAACTCTGTGAGAGCAAAGAAAGTAATCAAGATGGAGAAACTGTCAGCCAGATTCCAAATCTTAATCTGAACCAGAAAACTCTTCCTGGAGTAAAACCATGTGAATGTAATGTGTGTGGGAAAGTCTTCATGCGTCATTCATTCCTTAATAGGCACATCAGATCTCACAGTGGACACAAACCATATGAGTATCATGAATATGAGGAGAAGCCATATAAATGTAAGGAATGTGGGAAAGCCTTCAGTTACTGCAAATCTGTTCACAGACATGAAAGGACTCACACTGGAGAGAAACCCTATGAATGTAAGGAATGTGGGAAAGCCTTCACATGGCTCACAACCTTTCGAAGACACATGATAACACGCACTGGAGAAGGACCCTATAAATGTAAGGAATGTGGGAAAGCCTTTAGTTGTTGCACTTCATTTCGAGCACATGAAAGAACTCACACTGGAGAGAAACCCTTCGTATGTAAACAGTGTGGTAAATCCCTCAGGTCTCCTCTAGGTTTGCGAATACATGAAAGAAGTCACACTGGAGAAAAACCCTATGAATGTAAGCAGTGTGGTAAAGCTCTCAGTTGTCCCAGTTCCTTTCGAAGACATGAAAGGATTCACACTGCAGAGAAACAATATGAATGTAAACAATGTGAGAAAACCTTCAGTTCTCCTCTAGGTTTGCGAATACATGAAAGAATTCACACTGGAGAGAAATCCTATGAATGTAAGGAATGTGGTAAAGCCTTCATTTCTCTTTCAAGCGTTCGTACACACATGATAACACACACTGGAGATGGACCTTATAAATGTAAAGAATGTGGGAAAGCCTTCATTTGTCCCAGTTTGTTTCGATCACATGAAAGGACTCACACTGGAGAGAAGCCATATGAATGTAAACAGTGTGGTAAAACTTTCAGTTGGCCCAGTTCCTTTCGAATACATGAAAGAATTCACACTGGAGAGAAACCCTATGAATGTACAGAATGTGGGAAAACCTTCATTTATCGCACAACCTTTCAAGGACATGTGAGAAAGCACACTGGAGAGAAACCCTATAAATGTAAAGAATGTGGGAAAGCCTTCATTTTTCCCTCAAGTGTTCGAACACACATGATAATGCACACTGGAGATGGACCTTATAAGTGTAAGGAATGTGGGAAAGCGTTCAATTTTCCCAGTTCATTTCGAATACATCAAAGAACTCACACAGGAGAGAAACCCTACGAATGTAAACAATGTGGCAGAGCCTTCAGTTGTTACACATCCTTT
Source organism: Balaenoptera acutorostrata (assembly GCF_949987535.1). NCBI lineage: Eukaryota > Metazoa > Chordata > Mammalia > Artiodactyla > Balaenopteridae > Balaenoptera > Balaenoptera acutorostrata. The sequence goes on from NC_080065.1 coordinate 172,179,363, forward strand.
CGAACACATGAAAAAGCTCACACTGGAGAGAAACCTTATGAATGTACAGAATGTGGGAAAGCCTTCATTTATCGCACTACCTTTCGAGGGCACGTGAGAATACACACTGGTGAGAAACCCTACAAATGTAGAGAATGTGGGAAAGCCTTCAGTCGACGCAGTTCCTTTCGAAGGCATGAAAGATCTCATACTTAATAGAAACCTCTTGAATGTAAGCAATGTGGGGAAAACATCAGTCGGCCTTCATTCTTACATGTGAAAACTCCCACTGGAAAGAAACCCTATATGTGTAAGAAATCTGAGAAAGCCTGATACAAATTAATCCATGTATAATGTTCCAGAAAAAAATAACATGAAAATAATTCTTAGAGTTATATTGTGTTTATCAGTGCCTCATTCTTAAAGGGGATCTCTCGACTGGATATTTACTATTTACGTTCAGAAATGAACACTGAAGTGAGAGAATTCTGTAAGTACTCTGTAAGCAGTACTACATAATGATTAACAGGTATTGTTTTGCCCTTAAATCAGTTAACATTTTTTTCTTTTCATTTTGAAGCCTGTTTGATCCATGGTTGAATTGACATGTATTTCTAATATGCAGGTTGGTTTAATTTTTATGTTTTGATTGTTTTGTGTGGGGATATTGATAAATGACATTTTGGTATTTGTTGGGATTTTCGTACTGGCCTCCTGTAGTGCCAGGTATTGGATATTCCTTACCCATATATAGTCCATCCTCCTTATGAGAAAATCTACTCTTGTTTTGGCCAGAAGAGCCTTATTTCATTTTCCTTGCTAGTAAAAGATGGCATAAATTTGTAAATATCATAGTGTATATAGTCTCATGTGAATTATTTCTATGTTTTGCCCTTTGCTCTTTGTCATTCCTTCTGGCTAGGATTTGAATAATAAAGAGTTTGCATTAACACATCATTGACCAGGGGATTTTTGCAGAAACTAACACCTGTGGCCGGTGATTTGTTATGTAAATGAATATTGAAACACCCACGTTTGAGTAAATATCAACAACTTTTTTTGCACTTAATGTATTTATTTGAAACTTCGTACCTGTCTTACTTAAAGCATTCTAATATTTCTTTAGAGTGTGATAGGCAGTATAGCAAGCACCTCTGTGCAGGGGAACAAAACATCTATTACAAACATAGTGTGTTTCACTGCGCTTTCCCCTGGAAGAGCAGACTTTCTGGCGGCATTTTTTTTTTTTGGTCCTATGGGTATTATTTTCTCTAAAATATGTTCTTTTATTTTACCTGATAGTCAACAAGGTGGATCTTTGTGGGGTACTCTTTTTAAAAATGCCACAAGAAGGACCAGGTGTGGGACTACCACTGCATTCACCAGAATGGTCAGTTACCCAATCTCTAGCTACTGCTAACAAAAATTGCTTGTAAGTCATTTTATTCTGTGCATTAAGGCTACAATAAATTTTAAATGCATTGAATAAACCACAGTTACTCAAATGGAAACCCACTTTCTTATACCATTTTCAAGTTTTCCAGAGGATATTGAAGTTTGCCAGATACTGATCAGATCGATCAACTCCTTTCATATATTTATTATATTCTAATATACAAGTGGGCTTAGTTATCTGATGGCCAGTCCTCCTGTCTTCCTTTCCTATAGATGCTATGATGCGTCATGAATAGTTGTCACCCTGCGGACTAGCCTCTTGTCTTTCCATGTAAGAAGAATCACTTCTCCTTTCCGTAAGAATGTCATTTTTCCCCTCTGTAGATTTTTAGATTTCTCCTTTAATTGGTTTGGTAGACCATGATTCTCTCTTATAGTCCCACAAACTCTGGTTTTAGTTTTCAACAATATTTCAGATGTGGACACACTGTTGTAATAATTGTCTTGGTAAATATGGTGCCATGAACCAAGATAAGGTTGTAGGACTGATAATATTGTTTCTTGCAGTTTCTTTACTTCACCCATGTAAATCTCAAGGTTGTATATATACCCAGTTTCACTTTCACTAACAATCCTGACCAAAATTCCATATTTTGTAAGTTTTCCAGGAGTTGAATCTGAGTTGTCCTTTCCACTTTATCATTCTCTCATCAAGTTATAGCTCTTGTTTGGGTATACAGATTGATTGAAATTTTGGTGGAAAATAGTCCAAAAGAGGTTTAACTTTTGAAATTCTGCAGGAAGTGGAGTTTTCCGAATTATCATTAAAGTAAACAAATGTCATTATTTGTTCGAACCTTCTTCTCATCATAATCTTTGGGAAGATACGTGTTTCAATTAAGGGATCAGTTGACCAATATTCTTTCCAGTGTGATTTTCTTATTTGTCCCATCGAAAGTATTAACCCAAGAAACTTCTTCGTGTCACTATTGGTTACATCAGTCCATTTTAAAGTCTTATCATAATTTTTATATGATTTTTTATTCTGTTGGTGATACAAGTTTGTTTGAGAAGGAACCAGCTCAAAAAAGTTGTTACCAAAAATTAATTCTGTTATTTCACTAACGCTTTGTGGGTTATTTGCACCTGGCACACCTGTAAAGTCTTCTGATTTTTGTGAAATGTTGTCTTCAATCCACTCTTCTGTAGAAGCAAAGGAGCATTCTCCAGCACTGTGAGTTTCATTTTCATTTCCTGTATCAGAATCAATCACTAAGGTTTTTTGTTTTTTTTTGGTCACATTGTCTGAATCAGAACTATATTCTGAGACACTAGTATATATGTCACGTGGACAATCAGAGAAAGTATCTGCATAAAATTCACCAAAAAATTCTTCACTCAAAATCTCACGATGTGTCATTTTTGAAAATTTTATGGTCATAAACTTGCATTTATAATATATACAAGATTGGAACAAAAACCTAACGGAGCGGGCTTCCCTGGTGGTGCAGTGGTTGGGGGTCTGCCTGCCGGTGCGGGGGGCGCAGGTTCGGGCCCTGGTCTGGGAGGATCCCGCGTGCCGCGGAGCGGCCTGGGCCCGTGGGCCACGGTTGCTGGGCCTGCGCGTCTGGAGCCTGTGGTCCGTGGCGGGTGGGGCCGCGGTGGTGGGGGGCCCACGCACCACGGTGGGGTGTGGCCCCCGCTCTCCGCAGCTGGGGGGGCCCTCGCGCAGAGGCGAGGACCCGGCACAGCCATAAATAAATAAATAAATAAATAAATAAATAAATAAACAAACACCTAACGGAGCAAAATATGAATGATAATGACAATCACAAGTTGTATAATGAACCTTGATCAATTTTAAGCTCTAACAACTTTGCACAGTGCTGTTAATTGTATCACTGTCTAAAAACTTATTGGTACACCTCTGGTCAATAACATTCAGGTAATGAAAGATGTATTAATACATCTCCTGTCAATATTGTGGACTTCCCTGGTGATCCAGTGGCTAAGACTCCGCACTGCCAATGCCGGGGGGCTGGGTTCAATCCCTGGTCAGGGAACTAGATCCCACATGCTGCAACTAAGAGTTCACATGCTACAACTAAAAAAAAAAAAATTCCACATGCTGCAACTAAGATCCAGTGCGGCCAAATAAGTAACTACTAAAAAAAATAATTGTTAAGACAGACCTGTCACTGAACAATAAAATGTAGAATTGGAGTTGGCTCTCCTACATTGTTTTGTCACCTGGGTAATGTGACATTTTCTATAATCCATTTCTCTTATGGTTCCATGTGAGAATTTACATGTAACCTCACTCGCATGGGATTTGGAATTCAGAAATACAGGAGGCATTAGTCAGATTTCAGCACCGTGCAGGGAGACAGACATGTGTAGGAACTTTGAGAACACTTGTTCTAGCCTGTTTTCCTGATTCTGTAACCTGCCAATCCAGAGTATCCTGGAAACGACAATCAGCTGGTTGACTTCCATTTTCTCAGACGTGTAGGTTTCCACACATCTTCTCAAGTTCCACATCAAAAATCTATCATATTTTGGATTTTCCTGCAAGTTTCCATGAGTCCACCAGGCAACTAATTCTAACTTTTATGGTTCAGAGTATTCTCTGATGCTTGGACTTCCATCTTCTCTAGATCATATTCATATAAGGTCTAATTTGTGTAGTGAACACCTAATTCTGGTAATACTGCTAGTGACCATGTGTTCCTGATTCCACTATGACAGCTATGGTTGCACAGTCCAAAAGAACCACATTGGAGTTTGTTCCACTGCTGCACTGTGCAGTGACTGCCCTGGCCCAGTCCCTCCATGTGAGAATTGGCACCTTCCTCATATCAGGCAGATTGTGGGTGCTTCCCATTGCTCACAGCTGTACGCAATTCCTCAGTACATTTTCAATTATGTTTGATTGTGATTACAAACAATACATTTTTGTTGAACAAAGTCTTCTGTTGTCTCTTAGAAATATTTTCATTAATTGTTTTCATACAATTTGCATACTAATGTGTTTTTCATTTCCTGAGCACGTATATTAAAATATTCTGTTTTAACTATAGGTTTTCAGGTGAACTTCGTAATTTGGTCAAGTTAATTGCTACACATTCTCATTCAATTATCCCTTGTATATACATGTTCGGGTATTTTTTTCCTCTGGTAAATTTTATTTTTATTTCTACATAGTTATGATTTTTGTCTTGAAATGAATTTCTCATTTGTTTTGTCAGCATGATGTGGCCAGAACCCACTGGGATCACAGCAGCAGTCAACAAGAGTGGTGTCATAAATTGTAGTACTCAGAATGACCACAAACCCTAAATGACTGGATTTATCAGTAAGAGGGTGCTCAAAAGGATTTACGATTTGGGCTTTTGCTGGGTGATTTGATTACTCTTCAGGGAAGCAGGATGTTTCTGGATGTACTGGATGCTGCAAGAAGGTGGACTTAATTCTATCATAGGTGATCATAATCAATGTTTTCTAGAAGACAAAAACAGTGTAGTGAAGCTAAATTTAATTCACAGGAAGCTCCGCAGTCAGTCATATTATTAAGAAGAGCAGAATCTTGGTCATTTTTATGATTTGGAATTGTCTCATCATTTTTAGTAATATGGTTACAAAATACCCTTATTTTTGTCTTGATCCATTTGTGATCACTGAACAGCTTTGTCTGATGATGGAAGTGTTTGACATTTTTCTCTTCAACATGATAAAAGAACACAAGGCCCGCATCCAGTCCCCCGGTGTCGCTTTTTGCCTTTCCTGCTCATTATCTAAACACTCTTACACTTCCTGTGTTATACTGGATGGATAGTGTTTACCGTAAAGTACCTCAGTGAAAATATATAAATTCACTTTTTAGTAAAGTATATGATACCTTTTAATATCTCCTTTATAACTCAGCTGAGACCTATATTTTCAGGTAAATTGTGAGGGAACACACACCTAGCAAGAGAGAAAGACAGGATCACTGTTCCAGTTAAGCATTTCTTGCTCAGAGACTATACTCTTGATGCTGTTTCAACATGCCTGGCACTAGATTCAACACCTACCCAATTTAGCACAAATAAGCCACTCTAGGATTTGGATATAAAGGCATGAAACAAGTTCTTACAGTCCTGGTGCTCATATTTTGTGGGAAAAGGGAGATAGTTAACAAATGATAAAGCTTTGGTTTATAAGATGGAAATGAGAGCTTTGAAGGAAAGTAAACAATGACGTGTGAGACAATAGAGAGGCTGGGAGTGTGTGTATATCTTTCTTATGAGGGTAGGAGCCTCGAGTGAGGATGTCATTATTGATCACTTGTGTTTCTATTAACTTATAGGAACTGCTTGGGTGTGGAAGTAAATAGAGGGCAGCAATGTAGAAAGTCCTGCTTGCTTTGATTACTGGTAAAGATTCCCGATAAAGGTAAAGATATAGATATGGTTCATCTTCATTTTTGCAGTTTCCTGTATACAACATGTGATCATGAGTTTGGACATAGGTTTCTGGGACTTGAGACTTTCCTTTGATCTGGCCACAGACATTTGTGGCATCTTTTTGTTTAACATCCTTTAAGAAACTATTCACTTTAACTATTTCAAGTTTCATATTTGGCATTTTCATTTTGCTTGTATACTGACTGACACAGTATATACTCTGTTTAACCCTGGAGTTCCCCCCAGTCTGAGAAAAGGTTATGTTCATCTGCACTGTTCTAGCCCATCCTGAGTTTATCCTGTGAGTAGAGTGATATTTATGTAAGTCTACTGTGATTTCCTGGTGGAAAAAACAAAAAGAGCTATGGATGTTTAGAAGGCAATTATCCAAGGAATTACTGAGGTGAGCTACAGAGAGAGGGTATCATTTTGAGTAATATCCTAATTTAATGTGAAAGGAGATAGCAGAAATTTTTAATGCCTTTCTATAAGAGAATTAGTTGAAAGCTTTTTTTTTTTTCAGTGACCCACAAAGCCTCATATCCCATCTTGCTGTTCACAGGTATCATTTCCATATGCTTAGACTTCCAGCACATATTCTAGAGTAGGAGGATACGAAAGTAACAGCTCTGAGTTTTATTAAAGAGCAAAGGAAAGCCAAATTCTGTCCATTTTTAGTGCTAACTTACATTTTCTTACCACTGTAAAGATTGTCATTTCATAATTATTAGTCTCCCTTTTGATGTCCCTGACAATCATTCCTTCCATCATTCCTAACAACGAGAAGGTTAGCCATGGTAGAAGAGGTTATTACCCAAACTTACAGAGCTCACAGTAATGGAATCTCAGTTTTGAAAGCCTAACGTATGCCACCAACTTAACTGAACACTTGTCAAAATTTTAAACTCAGAAGAACATGGCAAGGGACTTCCCTGGTGGTCCAGTGGCTAAGACTCTGCGCTTCTAATGCAAGGGGCCCAGGTTCAATCCCTGGTCATTGAACTAGATCCTACGTGCCGCAACTAAAGATCCTGCGTGCTGCAACTGAAGAGCCCATATGCTGCAACTAAGACCTGACACAGCCAAATAAATAAATATTTTTAAAAGAAGAATAACACTGCAAGAAATTACTCACTTCGAAAGAAAATATGGCATCAAATTTCACAGATGACTCAAGTGGCAGTATGTTCTATTTATGGTACATTCTGGAAAGGTATACATAGGGACCGAAAACATCAGTCAGTGTTGAAGGGGTTTGGTAGAAAGGGGCATCACAAAAATGTTCTTTTGGGGTGATGGAGTATAACCCATCCTTTGGTGGTAGCGTTACTGTACATTTGTGAGAACTCACAACTACACTTAAAATATGGTATATATATGTATTTAAAATAATTAACAAGAAACAAAAACAATGCTTTCACATGCTAGGAAAATGTTAAACTTTGCTGAATCTTGGTTTTTACATGTGCAACAGTTATTTCCACCACCTTTTGGTACTATTTACGAAGAATTGAAGGGCCAGGAAGAAGAACTCAGTCCTCGACAGGCTTCTCTTGAAATCTCATTTTAGAAAACACCCTATAGGGCTGCACTGGCCCTCATCTCATAACAGGAGTGGAGTGAGAGGGCTCCCAGATCTTTTGAGTTTAAGTTAGGTTCCACGGTCAGATCTTTGGAAGTACTATGGTTCTGAAACATAAAGGTGTATCCCACAGTCTCCCCAAGTGGAATCTGCCTGGGAACATCCTAATTCATGATCATCAGCATCATATCTTTTCCAGGCTCATCTTAAGGCCATTTCCAGCTCTACATTTTCCAGCTCAAGCCTACTCTGTGCCTCCTACTGGCAAACATTTTTAGAAGTCCACACCTGCCCCACTCTGGAAAATTTCTCTGTGGCAACACCAGGGGGCTGTGAGCTGAGATGGTGGAAGAAACAGCGGTCAAACCCATGTCATGGGCACATACCTCTCAGCTGCAACAATCCCAGGTGTCCCATAATTATCGTCTCTACTTGCTTACTTGCTTTCTACTTGCTTACTTGCTTACTTTCTAGCCAGCTTTCCATTTTGTCTTGGGTCATGAAGCCAGGATCCCTCAGGCTTTTTTCACCACAGAGGCTTCCTCATTGTAAAGACAATGGTACCTACAGGATAAAGCCAAAAATGGGACCTCTGGCACATCTCAACTACAGGAGGAAGTGTGTTCCCTTCTGAGTAATGCAGTTGTTCTGGAGGAGGTCACCCCTTTTCTAGACTCATTGCCCATTTGAAGAGTTGCTTAGGATCACATGAAGGACCATGAGAGTTCATATACTTTATAGACCATGTGCTACCACCACACCTGATGGAGTCCACTGGAGAGAATGGCAGGTTCTGCCCCTGATCAAACAAGATATCCCTGATAAAAACTGCACCCAAGCATCCGCTCAAATTCCAGCAAGCACACTAGCACTACAGGATGCCCTGGCAAATAGTCAAACTCATCTGCACATTTTCACAGATCCTGTGACCGTTGTCAGTGATCTTGCTATCCAGTCCCACCAGTAGTGACAAGAACTCCTTATCTAACTCCTTATCACTGCTCTGGAATAAAGAACTCTGGGAATATCTTGCCTCACAGTTACCCAATCAAGGTCACTCCTAACTGCACGTATGAAACCTTTCAGACCTGATAGTATTAATCTTGGCCCTGTGGGCCCATGAAATGTGAAACCATTGAGAGACCTCTACCCTAAAGCTCTAGGCAGAATGCAAGGGACTCCCCTCCTCTGCCATGGCTAACTTACTAACTGCCAAGTTTACCTGATAAGGAAAAAAATGCCCCTAGAAGTATAATCAGTGGACATAATTTCCAGGCTGAGGAAGGGGTCCCTACAGCTGATGGAAAATAGACTTAATAGGACCCTTCATCCCCTCAGCAGGACTACCTGCTATGCTCTGACCATGGTATATACTTATATAGACATATTCCTCACTTATCCTATTAGACATGCCACTGGTGAAGCCAAAACGGAAGGACTCACCAAGACACTGATGTGACCTACTCATTTCTCAAAAACAAATTAAAAAAACCCTCAAGACACTGGGCTCTAGAAAAAGGCATTCAGCGGCACTTTTACTTCTTATGTCCCCAGGATACAGCCCTCATAGAAGCTAGAATGGCTTCCTTAGACAAACCGTGTTAACTTCTAAATGAGTCTTCCTGCTGTTTGAGGCATTAGTTAGACCCTCCCACTCACCCACCTCGGTACATGGGCCCATTACTTTGTTCTGATCCTCAGGCTTAGTGACACCTTATAAATAGAGGCCTTTCTGCACGAGACTTTTCTGTCAAATGGTCATTCTCAACAATCCTTTTGTTTACTGTAAGAGTTTCCAGTAACAAACACTCATATCCCACCACCGGACCTTCCTCCTAACACCACCTATACTCTGTACCCTGGATGTCAATATTTTATTTGGGGCATCCTCCTTCATAACACGATGTGGCCCTTCCCAACACAAATGTGCCGTTTTCCTACCAATTTCACTCACTGTCCTGAGAGTCACTGGCATTGCCCAGGGTACACACAATGCCATTCAACAAACTCACATCACTGATCTCAGTCAAGAAATGTCTGAAACATTCTAAACACATGCAGCAGGCAACTAACATTTTAGAGACTTTCCATGAAGAGTAACTCCCTGGCAGCCATGGTGGCTGATGACTAGTTGGCTTTAGACTATTGGCCACCCAGGGAAAGTTCTGTTCCCTTAAAGGATTGCTTGCTGCCTGTGGGTAAACAACATGGCAAGGGGCCACCAATAGCTGAACACATGAGAAAACAAATGAAAATAATGAATAACATTACTAAGGTAATTGAATTGAGTTCTGGAACCCCACTGACATATTTTCCTGGATTTCTCCAACTCCTTAGGATGACTGGAATTGGAATGCTTTTTTCAAGACTTCCTCATCTTAATTATAACATGTTGCTTGTGCTTTTCAAATGGCTATTCAAACTCTTGTGAGATGTGGCATAATTCAGTCAACAATCATCAGAAGTGAACTTTTAATAAAGACACTGATTCCATTTTTGATGTGTGAGTGTTAATTTGTTTTAGATACCCACTCACCCTTCCTGGTATGCAATAGGCAATCAAGTTACAAAGGTAGTCACATGCCTCTTTTCTCTTTGTGCCAGTGGATAGGAGGGTCAAACCTTGAATACCCAAACTCAACTCCTTGAAACATTAAAGGCCCAACCCACTCTCCTCTTTGCTGCAGCCACCTGCACCCACTTACACTTGCCCTACTCTCCTAAAATTTGCCTTTGCGGAATAAACCAGGAGCAGAAGGCACTCGAGCCAGTAAACTGTAGGAACACATAAATTGCTGAAGACACAGTGTAAACTAGCTTGAGAATTAAAAGGTCTGCAGAACCCAGTCTTAGCGAGCGGGCCACCCACAATTCATGAATTCTTCCTGCAGGAACCAAACCATGTTCTTACCATAAAGATTAAAAAAAAAAAAATTGCCTCATGCTTCATGCAGCAAACAGGGAAATATTTTGATATATACACAGTGCATTTTGTTCTTTGTATCTTAGGCTATTTCTCAAAGGAAACTAGCTTGCCAAAGCTTTATCTGATTAGAGAAAGAGCAATTATGCAACTCCAGCCCTTTTCAGCTTTCCTCTCTGATTAAAAAAAAAAAGGAAAAATAGAAAGGCTGAGAACTTTCTCTGATTTTCATAGTCCAGTCCATAGAAACAGTCCTATGCACAGTCTGTTCCACCAAAACTTTGCAGGCTTAATCATAACGTAATAGAACATATTCCATCCCAAATACCTTACCACCATATATCATAAGGGTCCCAATATAGTAACAGTGGATTAAAACAGAGAGCTGCAAGACATAGACTCTACTCAAGAATGAGCTTCTGGGGGCTTCCCTGGTGGTGCAGTGGTTGAGAGTCTGCCTGCCAATGCAGGGGACACGGGTTCGAGCCCTGGTCTGGGAGGATCCCACATGCTGCGGAGCAACTGGGCCCGTGAGCCACAATTGCTGAGCCTGTGCGTCTGGAGCCTGTGCTCCACAACAAGAGAGGCCGCAATAGTGAGAGGCCCGCGCACCATGATGAGGAGTGGCCCCCACTTGCCGCAACTGGAGAGAGCCCTCGCACGGAAGCGAAGATCCAACACAGCCATAAATAAATTAATTAAACCTTAAAAAAAAAAAAAAAAAGAATGAGCTTCTGGGACTACTCAAACGCCAGGAAGAAAACTTCAAGGGCACTAGAGGTTATTGAAGCTCCTGATACTTACAGCTATGACAAGCATTAAACATACTGTAACTCCTGTTTAAGAACACATAAAACCTCACACTAAAGACCTCTTTGCCTCAAATTACCTGATACATCTGGTTTTCAACCAAAAATCAGATGGCATACTAAAAGGTAAGAGAAAACACATTGTGAAGAGAGAAAGCAATCATCAAAACAATTCTCAGGTACAGGAGAGATTCTTGAATGACCAGGCTATTAATTTAAAATAACTATTAATATCACACAAAGCTGACTTCAGAACAAGGAAAATTATCAGGGAGAAAGAGGGGCATTACATACAGATAAAAAGTGCCAATTCTCCAGGAAGACATAATAACCCTTTATTATACATGTGCTGAAACAGATTGACAGAATAAGTGATGCAAAAATGTACAAAACTGCAATATGAGAAGGAGGAGCTTCAAGATGGTGGAAGAATGAGACGTGGAGATCACCTTCCTCCCCACAAATACATCAGAAATACATCTACATGTGGAACAACCCCTACAGAACACGTACTGAATGCTGGCAGAAGAACTCAGACCTCCCAAAAGGCAAGAAACTTCCCACGTACCTGGCTAGGGCAAAAGAAAAAAAACAGAGACAAAAGAATAGGGATGGGACCTGCACCTCTGGGAGGGAGCTGTGGAGGAGGAAAGGTTTCCACACACTAGGAAACCCCTTCACAGGTGGAGACTGCGGGTGGCGGAGGGGGGAAGCTTCGGAGCCATGGAGGAGAGTGCAGCAACAGGGGTGCGGAGGGCAAAGTGGAGAGATTCTCGCACAGAGGATCGGTGCCGACCTGCACTCATCAGCCCGAGAAGCTTGTCTGCTCACCCGCTGGGGCGGGCGGGGGCTGGGAGCTGAGGCTCGGGCTTCGGTCAGATGCAGGGAGAGGACTGGGGTTGGCTGTGTGAACACAGCCTAAAGGGGGCTAGTGTGCCACAGCTAGCCAGGAGGGAGTCTGGGAAAAAAGTCTGGAGCTGCTGAAGAAGCAGGAGACTTTTTCTTGCCTCTTTGTTTCCTGGTGCGCGAGGAGAGGAGATTAAGAGCACTGCTTAAAGGAGCTCCAGAGACGGGCGCGAGCTGCGTCTATCAGCGCGGACCCCAGAGATGGGCATGAGACGCTAAGGCTGCTGCTGCCGCTACCAAGAAGCCTGTGTGCAAGGACAGGTCACTATCCACACCTCCCCTCCCGGGAGCCTGTGCAGCCTGCCACTGCCAGGGTCCCGTGATCCAGGGATGACTTCTCCAGGAGAATACACAGCGTGCCTCAGGCTGGTGCAATGTCACGCCAGCCTCTGCCGCCACAGGCTCACCCTGCACTCCGTACCCCTCCCTCCCCCCGGCCTGAGGGAGCCAGAGCCCCCAAATCAGCTACTCCTTTAACCCCGTCCTGTCTGAGCAAAGAACAGATGCCTTCAGGCGACCTACACGCAGAGGCGGGGCCAAATCCGAAGCTGAACCCCGGGAGCTGTGCAAAGAAAGAAGAGAAAGGGAAACCTCTCCCAGCAGCCTCAGGAGCAGCTGATTAAATCTCCACAGTCAACTTGATGTACCCTGCATCTGTGGAATACCTGAATGGACAACGAATCACCCGAAATTGAGGAGGTGGACTTTGGGAGCAACGATATATGTTTTTTTTTTCCTTTTTCTCTTTTTGTGAGTGTGTATGTGTATGCTTCTGTGTGTGATTTTGTCTGTATAGCTTTGCTTTTACCATTTGTCGTAGGGTTCTGTCGGTCCGTTTTTTTTTTTTGTTCAGTTTTGTTTTGTTTAGTATAGTTTTCAGCGCTTGTTATCATTGGTGGATTTATTTTTTGGTTTGGTTGTTCTTTCTTTTTTAAAAATTACTTTAGGGCTTCCCTGGTGGCACAGTGGTTGAGAGTCTGCCTGCCAATGCAGGGGACACGGGTTCGAGCCCCGGTCTGGGAAGATCCCACATGCCACGGAGCAACTGGGCCCGTGAGCCACAATTACTGAGCCTGTGCGTCTGGAGCCTGTGCTCCGCAACAAGAGAGGCCGTGACAGTGAGAGGCCCGCGCACCGCGATGAAGAGTGGTCCCCACTCGCCGCAACTGGAGAAAGCCCTCGCACAGAAACGAAGACTCAACACAGTCATAAATAAATAAATAAAAAAGAACGTGAATTTCTAAAAAAAAAAAATTACTTTAAGTTATTTTTTAATAATTATTTTTTGTTTTTTATTTTAATTATTTTATTTTATCTTTTTCTTTCTTTTTTTTTTTCTCTCTTTTATTCTGAGCCATGTGGATGACAGGCTCTTGGTGCTCCACCCAGGCGTCAGGGCTGTGCCTCTGAGGTGGGAGCACCTAGTTCAGGACATTGGTCCACCAGACACCTCCCAGCTCCACGTAATATCAAACAGTGAAAATCTCCCAGAGATCTCCATCTCAATGCCAAGACCCAGCTCCACTCAAGGCCAGCAGGCTACAGTGCTGGACACCCTATGCCAAACAACTAGCAAGACAGGAACACTACCCCACCCATTAGCAGAGAGGCTGCCTAAAATCATAATAAGGTCACAGACACCCCAACACACACCACCAGACGTGGACCTGCCCACCAGAAAGACAAGATCCAGCCTCATCCACCAGAACACAGGCACTAGTCCCCTCCACCAGGAAGCCTACACAACCCACTGAACCAACCTTAGCCACTGTGGGCAGACACCAAAAACAACGGGAACTACGAACCTGCAGCCTGCAAAAAGGAGACCCTAAACACAGTAAGTTAAGCAAAATGAGAAGACAAACACACAGCAGATGAAGGAGCAAGGTATAAACCCACCAGGCCTACCAAATGAAGAGGAAATAGGCAGTCTACCTGAAAAAGAATTCAGAGTAATGATAGTAAACATGATCCAAAATCTTGGAAATAGAATGGAGAAAATACAAGAGACTTTTAACAAGGACCTAGAAGAACTAAAGAGCAAACAATCATGAACAACACAATAAATGAAATTAAAAATGCTCTAGAAGGAATCAATAGCAGAATAACTGAGGCAGAAGAACGGATAAGTGACCTGGAAGATAAAATAGTGGAAATAACTACTGCAGAGCAGAATAAAGGAAAAAGAATGAAAAGAATTGAGGACAGTCTCAGAGACCTCTGGGACAATATTAAATGCACCAACATTCGAATTATAGGGGTCCCAGAAGAAGAAGAGAAAAAGAAAGGGACTGAGAAAATATTTGAAGAGATTATAGTTGAAAACTTCCCTAATATGGGTAAGAAGTAGTCAATCAAGTCCAGGAAGCACAGAGAGTCCCATACAGGATAAATCCAAGGAGAAACACACCAAGACACCTATTAATCAAACAATCAAAAACTAAATACAAAGAAAAAATATTAAAAGCAAGGGAAAAACAACAAATAACATACAAGGGAATCGCCATAAGGTTAACAGCTGATCTTTCAGCAGAAACTCTGCAAGCCAGAAGGGAGTGGCAGGACATATTTAAAGTGATGAAAGAGAAAAACCTACAACCAATATTACTCTATCCAGCAAGGATCTCATTCAGATTTGACAGAGAAATTAAAAACTTTACAGATAACCAAAAACTAAGAGAATTCAGCACCACCAAACCAGCTTTACAACAAATGCTAGAGGAATTTCTCTAGGCAGGAAACACAAGAGAAGGAAAAGACCTACAATAACAAACCCAAAACAATTAAGAAAATGGTAATAGGAACATACATATTGATAATTACCTTAAATGTAAATGGATTAAATGCTCCAACCAAAAGACATAGACTGGCTGAATGGATACAAAAATAAAACCCGTATATATGCTGTCTACAAGGGACCCACTTCAGACCTAGGGACACACAGAGACTGAAAGTGAGGGATGGAAAAAGATATTCCATGCAAAGGGAAATCAAAAGAAAGCTGGAGTAGCAATTCTCATATCAGACAAAATAGACTTTAAAACAAAGACTATTACAAGAGACAAAGAAGGACACTACATAATGATCAAGGGATCAATCCAAGAAGAAGATATAACAATTGTAAATATTTATGCCCCCAACATAGGAGCACCTCAATACATAAGGCAAATACTAACAGCCATAAAAGGGGAAATCGACAGTAACACAATCATAGTAGGGGACTTTAACACCCCACTTTCACAAATGGACAGATCATCCAAAGTGAAAAATAAATAAGGAAACACAAGCTTTAAATGACACATTAAACAAGATGGACTTAATTGATATTTATAGGACATTCCATCCAAAAACAACAGAATACACTTTCTTCTCAAGTGCTCATGGAACATTCTCCAGGATAGATCATAGCTTGGGTCACAAATCAAGCCGTGGTAAATTTAAGAAAATTAAAATCCTATCAGGTATCTTTTCCGACCACAATGCTATGAGACTAGATATCAATTACAGGAAAAAATCTGTAAAAAATACAAACACATGGAGGCTAAACAATACACTACTTAATAACCAAGAGATCACTGAAGAAATCAAAGAAGAAATCAAAAAATACCTAGAAACAAATGACAATGAAAACATGATGACCCAAAACCTATGGGATGCAGCAAAAGCAGTTCTAAGAGGGAAGTTTATAGCAATACAATCCTACCTCAAGAAACAAGAAACATCTCAAATAAACAACCTAACCTTACACCTAAAGCAATTAGAGAAAGAAGAATAAAAAAACCCCAAAGTTAGCAGAAGGAAAGAAATCATAAAGATCAGATCAGAAATAAATGAAAAAGAAATGAAGGAAACAATAACAAAGATCAATAAAACTAAAAGCTCGTTCTCTGAGAAGATAAACAAAATTTAAAAACTCGTACAACTCAATGGCAAAATCCTAAACAATCTGATTAACCATGGGAAGCATATCTGAATTTTTCCAATGAAGACATACAGAAGGTCAATGGGTACCTGAAACGATGCTAAACATCACTAGCCATCAGGTAAATGTAAATCAAAACCATGATGAAATATCACCTCACACCTGTTCGAATGGCTAATATAAAAACATAAGCACTGGGCTTCCCTGGTGGCGCAGTGGTTAAGAATCTGCCTGCCGATGCAGGGGACACGGGTTCGAGCCCTGGTCTGGGAGGATCCCACATGCCGCGGAGCAACTAAGCCCGTGAGCCACGACTGCTGAGCCTGCGCGTCTGGAGCCTGTGCTCCGCAACGGGAGAGGCCGCTACAGTGAGAGGCCCGCGCACCGCGATGAAGAGTGGCCCCCACTCGCCACAGCTGGAGAAAGCCCTCGCACAGAAACAAAGACCCAACACAGCCAAAAATCAATTAATTAATTAATTAATTTTAAAAAAAACATAAGCACTAACAAGTATTGGTGAGAATGGGTGTAAAAGGAAACACTTGTGCACTCTTGGAAGGAATGTAAATTCCTGTAGTCACTATGGAAAACTATATGGAGGTTCTTCAATACATTAAAACAAAACCAGCATATGATCCAGCAATCCAATTTCTGGGTATTTCTCCAAAGGAAAAAAAATGCTAATTTTTTTCATTTATTCATTTTTTAAATTTTTTAAAACATTTTTATCAAAGTAGAGTTGATTTACAATATTGTGTTAGTTATAGGTGTATAGTAAAGTGAATCAGTTATACATATACATACGGCCACTCTTCTTTAGATTCTTTTCTAATATAGGTCATTACAGAGTATCAAGTAGAGTTCCCTGTGCTGTAGAGTAGGTCCTTATTAGTTATCCATTTTACATATAGTAGTGTGTATATATCAATCCCAATCTCCCAATTTATCCCTCACCCCTCTTCCCCCTGGTAACCATAACTTTGTTTTCACCATCTGTGACTCTATTTCGTTTTGTAGAGAAGTTCATTTGTACCATTTTTTTAGATTTCACTATAAGCAATATCATATGCTATTTGTCTTTCTTTGTATTACTCAACTATATAAAAGAATGAAATAATACCATTTGTAGCAACATGGATGAACCTAGAGATTGTCATACTGAGTGAAGTAAAAAACGCTCTTTTTGAAAAGATATGTGTACCCCCATGATCACTGCAGCTTTATTTACAATGGGTAAACTGGAAAACAAACAATGTCCATAGGTAGATGAATGGATAAAGGTGTTTTATATTTATATATTTATATATGTATGTGTGTGTGTGTATATATATATAATATATATATAATATAATATATATGTATATATATATTATGTATATATATTATATATATAATATATATATAATATATATATATATAAAATTCGGCCATAAGAAAGAATGAATACCTTGCCATTTGCAACACGTGAGTGGATCTTAGGGCATTTAGCTAAGTGAAGTAAGTCAGACAGAAAAAGATAAACACCATATGATCTCACTTTTATGTGGAATCTAAAAGAAAAAAGAAAAAAACAAAAGCACAAGCATGTGGAAATAATAGAGAACAGATTAATAGTTGCCTAAGCTGGGAGGTGGGGAGTGGGCAAACATGGGTAAATGGTGTCACAAGGTACAAACTTCAGTTATAAAATGAGTAAGTCATGGGAATGTAATGTGCAGCATGGGGGTTATCATCAATAAAACTGTATCTTATGTTTTAACGTAGCCAGGAGAGGGGATCTTGAAAATACTTATCATGTGAAAAATGTGTAACTATGTATGGTGATGAATGCTAAATTGATTTATTGTGGTGATTAGTTTGTGATATACAGAAATATCAAATAACTACTGTTGTACACCTGAAACTAATATAATGTCATGTCAATTAAATTGAAGTTAAAACAACAGCGACAACAGCACAAGGGCTGGTTCAGCCAAAATGTTGGCTCAGACAAGAATCAAAAGCATTATGGACCCAGGCAAGTGCCCCAGGAATTCCTAGCCTATAGCATCACTATCAATAGGCTGGGGCTAAAGGGGTCCATGATACAGTCTACATTATCAAGAAGAGCAGTTAAGGTAGTGATGTAAAACAGAATAAAAGTCCCAAAGTGAAATTCCTCCACAATTAAATTACATAAATGGACTTATATGCCAAAAGTAATTTTATTCATATGAGTAAGACAACTCATGATTATTCTTTCAGGAAAACGAGGAAAAATTATGGGGCATGATATATATGTCATTTGAGAATAAATTATTTTTAAGCAATCCAAGTTGTCCCATGAAAGATATGGAAATTTCCAAATATTTCTGATCCAAGGTTGAGAAAAACTTTGGGAATGGAATGTAGGAAAATGGACCAAAAGAAAAACTTCCTATATATCAGACAGAGCAGAAAGCTTAACAAAGTGAGTTACCAAAATTGTATAGAAGAGTTGAATTCAAAGAAATAGAAATCCCAGGAAATAAATGGGAGAAAATTCTATTCCACACTCATCAAAAAAATCACAATTTCTTGTTCCAAGGCTTTGAGTCCTACAATCAAGGGCACTTCTTCACCTCCAGAACAGTTTTCCACTTTATACCTGTCATCCCATAGAATCTCTTCAGAGCCCCTTTTATGTCTTTGTTCCACAGACTGTAGATGAAGCATGGGTGTGACAACACTGTACATCACTGAGGCTACTGCTACTGAGTGTGAGCTGTGGGTAGCAGCATAGATAAGGTACACTCCTAGGAATGAACAATAAACAGGGAGGCAACTGAGAGGTGAGATGCACAGGTGGAAATGCTTTATACGTCCCATGAGCTGATGAGATTCTAGAAAGAAACAATCTTAGAGTAAGAGTAAAGGATACTAGAGGACCACCAGCCAGCAGCCCAGTAGAAAAATACAACACGATGTCATTAAGAAAAGTATCAGAACAAGCAAATTTGACCATCTGGTGGAGATCACAGAAAAAGTGGGGGATTTCCAAGTATGTATAGAAGGACAGCCACAACAACATTAAGCTTTGTAACAAGGAATTTAAGACACTCTAGATCCAGGACATCAACAACAGCAGTCCATAGAGCCAGGGGTTCATGATGACATTGTAGTGCAGGGGGTGACATATGACCAAGAACTGTTCATCAGCCACCACAGCCTGAAGAAAGTTGTCACAACCTCCAAAGAGTGTGGAAAAATACATCTGGGTGATGCAACCTGTATAGGTTATAACATTGCTTTCTGTGTGTATATTCACAGCATCTTTGGGATAGTGGTAGCGATGAGACAGATGTCTACAAAGGACAGGTTGAAGAGGAAGAAGTATATCGGTGTGTGGAGGTGGGAGTCTGAGCTGACGGCCAGGATGATGAGCAGGTTTTCAAACACAGTGATCAGGTACATGGAGAGGAAAAGCCCAAATATGAGGGGCTGAAATTCTTGTTCATTTGATAACACCAGAAGAAGAAAATTTGAAATTTGGATATCATTCCTTGGTCCCAAGTGGTGGTGGTGGTAGCTAGGAATGAAAATTTTAAATAATATGATTAAATGTTAGGAGAGTGAGCATTAGTGACATGCTACAATTACAATACTATGTGGGAAAAAAAGCAAGTATAAAAAATGGATGGGTGTGTTATTTTTACTGGGAGTTCAGGACGACCTAAAAACAAGGTGACATTTGAGCAAAGGCCTCATGCCAAACTGGGTGGAAGACAGGAGGCTATCTGGGTATGTGCTCTGCAGAGGAAAGATCCAGTGCAAAAGCCCCAAGGAAGGTGTTGTTTCAGATGTTCAAGGCTCAAAATGTAGCCAGTGTGGTGAGCAATGAGTACAGGGGGAGTGGTGAGAGATGGTGTCAGAGAGGATTGAAGAAAGAGGTTCCCTCCCTGCTGCTGCTGAGACTTTAAGACACAGGAAGTCCATTGTTCACATTCTGTTCCTTGTATTTTATTAATTTTCATTTCAAAGAATCTTGTGAATACACATAGATCCCCTCCTTATCTTCACGTGTTGGGTAACATTTTGTCCTCTATTTTTTTTTTCTGCACATATCTTTTCTTTTTTCTTTTTTTAACATCTGTATTGGAGTATAATTACTTTACATTGTTGTGTTGGTTTCTGCTGTACAACAAAGTGAATTAGCGATATGTATACATATATCCCCATATCCCCTCCCTCTTGCATCTCCCTCCCACCCTCCCTATCCCACCCCTCTAGGTGGTCACAAAGCACCCAGCTGATCTCCCTGTGCTATGTGGCTGCTTCCCACTAGCTATCTATTTTACATTTGGTAGTGTATATATGTCCATGCCACTCTCTGACTTCGTCCCAGCTTACACTTCCCCCTCCCCATGTCCTCAAGTCCATCCTCTAGGTCTGCATCTTTATTCCTGTCCTTTGCCTGTGTTCTTCAGAACCTTTTTTTTTTTTTTTTTTTAGATTCGATATATATGTGTTAGCTTACGGTATTTGTTTTTCTCTTTCTGACTTACTTCACTCTGTTTGACAGACTCTAGGTCCATCTACCTCACTACAAATAACTCAATTTCGTTCCTTTTTATGGCTGAGTAATATTTCATTGTATATATGTGCCACATCTTCTTTATCCAGTCATCTGTCAATAGACACTTGCTTCCATGTCCTAGCTATTGTAAATAGTGCTGAAATGAACATTGTGGTACATGACTCTTTTTGAACGATGATTTTTTCTGGGTATATGCCCAGCAGTGGGATTGCTGGTCATATGACAGTTCTATTTTTAGATTTTTAAGGAACCTCCATACTGTTCTCCATAGTGGCTGTATCAATTTACATTCTCACCAACAGTGCAAGAGGGTTCCCTTTTCTGCACACCCTCTCCAGCATTTATTGTTTGTAGATTTTTTGATGATGGCTATTCTGACCGGTGTGAGGTGACACCTCACTGTAGTTTTGATTTGCATTTCTCTAATGATTAGTGATGTTGAGCATCCTTTCATGTGTTTGTTGGTAATCTGTATATCTTCTTTGGAGAAATGTGTAGTTAGGTCTTCTGCCCATTTTTGGATTGGGTTGTTTGTTTTTTGATATTGAGCTGCTTGTATATTTTGGAGATTAATCATTTGTCAGTTTCTTCATTTGCAAATATTTTCTCCCATTCTGAGGGTTGTCTTTTCATCTTGTTTATGATTTCCTTTGCTGTGCAAAAGCTTTTATGTTTCATTAGATCCCATTTGTTTATTTTTGTTTTTATTTCTATTTCTCTAGGAGTTGGGTCAAAAAGGATCTTGCTGTGATTTATGTCATAGAGTGTTCTGCCTAAGTTTTCCTCTAAGAGTTTTATAGTGTCTGGCTTTACATTTAGGTCTTTAATCCATTTTGAGTTTATTTTTGTGTATGATGTTAGGGAGTTCTAATTTCATTCTTTTACATGTAGCTGTCCAGTTTTCCCAGCACCACTTATTGGAGAGGCTGTCTTTTCTCCATTGTATATTCTTGCCTCCTTTGTCAAAGATAAGGTGACCATATGTGCATGGGTTTATCTCCGGGCTTTCTATCCTGTTCCATTGATCTATATTTCTGTTTTTGTGCCAGTACCATACTGTCTGATTACTGTAGCTTTGTGGTATAGTCTGAAGTCAGGGAACCTGATTCCTCCAGCTCCGTTTTTCATTATCAAGATTGCTTTGGCTATTTGGGGTCTTTTGTGTTTCCATACAAATTGTGAAATTTTTTGTTCTAGTTCTGTGAAAAATGTCATTGGTAGTTTGATAGGGATTGCTTTGAATCTGTAGATTGCTTTGGGTAATATGGTCAGTTTCATAATGTTGATTCTTCCAGTCCAACAACATGGTATATCTCTCCATCTGTTCGTATCATCTTTAATTTCAATGACACATTAAACAAGATGGACTCAATTGATATTTATTGGACATTCCATCCAAAAACAACAGAATACACTTTCTTCTCAAGTGCTCATGGAACATTCTCCAGGATAGATCATAGCTTGGGTCACAAATCAAGCCGTGGTAAATTTAAGAAAATTGAAATTGTATCAAGTATCTTTTCTGACCACAACGCTATGAGACTAGATATCAATTACAGGAAAAAATCTGTAAAAAATGCAAACACATGGAGGCAAAACAATACACTACTAAATAACCAAGAGATCACTGATGAAATCAAAGAGGAAATAAAAAAATACCTAGATACAAGTGACAATGAAAACACGATGACCCAAAACCTGGGATGGGATGCAGCAAAAGCAGTTCTAAGCGGGAAGTTTATAGCAATACAGTCCTACCTCAAGAAACAAGAAACATCTCAAATAAACAACCTAACCTTACACCTAAAACAATTAGAGAAAGAAGAACAAAAAACCCCCAAAGTTAGCAGACGGAAAGAAATCATAAAGATCAGATCAGAAATAAATGAAAAAGAAATGAAGGAAACAATAGCAAAGATCAATAAAACTAAAAGCTGGTTCTTTGAGAAGATAAACAAAATTGATAAACCATTAGCCAAACTCATCAAGAAAAAAAGGGAGAAGACTCAAATTAATAGAATTAGAAATGAAAAAGGAGAAGTAACAACTGACACTGCAGAAATACAAAGGATTGTGAGAGATTACTACAAGCAACTGTAAGCTAATAAAATGGACAAGCTGGAAGAAATGAACAAATTTTTAGAAAAGTCACCTTTGTCAAATATTAGTTGACCATATATGTTTGGGTTTATTTCTGGGTTCTCAATTACATGCCATTGGCTTATGTGTATGCTTTTATGCAAGTACCATATTGTTTTGATTACTATAGCTTTGTAGTATGGTTTGAAATCAGGAAGTGTGATGACTCCATCTCTTTTCCTCACCGCTCAGGATTTCTTTGGCTACGCAAGGATATTGGTGTTCCATACAAAATTTAGAATTGATTTTTTTCTATTTCAATGAAAAGTGCCATTGGAATTTTGATAAGGATTGTATTGGAACTATACATTCTTTGAGTAATATGAACTTTTAACAATATTAATTCTTCTGACCCATGAACATATGACTGTTTCACTTATTTGTGCCTTCTTCAACATCTTTAATGAACTGCCTTAAACTTTTAGGTGTACAGATGTATGAATTTATTGATTAAATTGATTCCTAAGTATATTTTCTTTCATTTTTATGCTCTTGTAATTAAGATTGTTTTCTTAATTTCTTTTCTATATTGTTCATTTTTAGTATATACAAACACAACTGATTTTTACATATTGATTTTCCTCCCTGCAACTTTCTTTGTTTATTAGTTCTAATGATTTTTGAAGAAGAATTTATTTCCTATATATAATACCATATCATCTGCAATCAAGGACAATTTTATTTCTTTCTTTTCAATTTGGCTGCCTTTATTTTCTTGCCTAATTATGCTGTCTAGGACTTTCAGTACTATATTGAATAGAAGTGGTGAGAGTGGGCACTCCTGTCTTGTTTCTGATCATAAAGTAAAAGCTTTCAACATTTCATCATTCAGTATGATGTTAGTTGTGGACTTGTCATATACTGTCTTTTTACTGTTGAGGTACATTATTCTATACTGACTTTGGTAGAGTTGTCATAAAAAGAGGTTGAATTTTTGTCAAATGCTTTTTCTGCATCTATTGTGATGACCATATATTTACCTTTAATTCAATAACTGTTGTGTATTGCATTTATTGATTTGCCTATGTTGGACCATCCTTGTATCACAGGAATAAACCCCATGTGACTATGTGGAAAGGGGTTTCTGAGCAGGGCAGGGGCAATCATTGGTGATGCTTACACAGGCAGTACATCAGAGGCAGTCTTTATCTCAGGACCTGCTCAGGCCAAGAGGGTCCATGCCCCAGCCCATGCAGAGTGCCCCACACCAGCCTCTCTTGCTCCAGCACTGCTCCCCTCTGGGGCGAGGGTGCTGGTGCTGAGATGGGGGGACCACACACTGAAGGGGAACAGAATCAGCTCAGACCTGACCCTCAGGACTTCTTTTCTAGCAACTTGGGACCTGGCCCCATCCCTGTTAGACCAGTAATGGCCACTAAGGAAAGGTGAAGCCCTATCCCACATCTGGTTCCAGCCCTAACCCCTCCACCTCCAGCCTCACCTCCTATCAAGATGATCACTACCAGTACACCCTAAGGAAAGGCATGAATTGTGATACCTTCAAATCCAGTTCTTCCGCCAAAGCCACTGGGCACACACCAACTTTATATGGCTGCACCCACAGAATGACACCACTTCAACACTGTGAAAGGTAACCATGGCACATAGTCGCATACAGAGAGAGAAAGTTAAGCAAAATTAAAAGTCAGAGAAATGTGTCTAAATTGAAAGAGCTGTGATTTATGTCAGAGTGTTCTGCTTATGTTTTCCTCTAAGAGTTTTATAGTGTCAGGCCTTACATTTAGGACTTTAATCCATTTTGAGTTTATTCTTGTGTATGGTGTTAGGGAGTGTTCTAATTTCATTCTTTTACATGTAGCTGTCCAGTTTTCCCAGCAGCACTTATTGAAGAGGCTGTCTTTTCTCCATTGTATATTCTTGCCTCCTTTATCAAAGATAAGGTGACCATATGTGTGTGGGTTTATCTCCAGGCTTTCTACCCTGTTCCATTGATCTATATTTATGTTTTTGTGCCAGGACCATACTGTCTTTATTACTGTAGCTTTGTAGTATACTCTGAAGTCAGGGAGCCTGATTCCTCCAGCTCTGGTTTTCATGATCAAGATTGTTTTTGTTATTTGGGGTCTTTTGTGTCTCCATACAAATTGTGAAATTTTTTGTTCTAGTTGTGTGAAAAATGCCATTGGTAGTTTGAAAGGGATTGCCTTGAATCTGTAGATTGCTTTGGGTAGTATAGTCATTTTCACAATGTTGATTCTTCCAATCCAAGAACATGGTATATCTCTCCATCTGTTTGTATCATCTTTAATTTCATTCATCAGTGTCTTATAGTTTTCTGCATTCAGGTCTTTTGTCTCCTTAGGTAGGTTTATTCCTAGGTATTTTATTCTTTTTGTTGCAATGGTAAATGGGAGTGTTTCCTTAATTTCACTTTCAGATTCTTCATCACTAGTGTATACGAATGCAAGAGGTTTCTGTGCATGAATTTTGTATCCTGCTACTTTACCAAATTCATTGATTAGCTCTAGTAGTTTTCTGGTAGCATCTTTAGGATTCTGTATGTATAGTATCATGTCATCTGCAACCAGTGAGTTTTACTTCTTCTTTTCCAATTTGGATTCCTTTTATTTGTTTTTCTTCTCTTATTGCTGTGGCTAAAACTTCCAAATCTATGTTGAATAATAGTGGTGAGAGTGGGCAACCTTGTCTTGTTCCTGATCTTAGAGGAAATGGATTCAGTTTTTCACCGTTGAGAATGATGTTCGCTGTGGGTTTGTCATATATGGCCTTTATTATGTTGAGGTAAGTTCCCTCTATGCCTACTTTCTGGACAGTTTTTATCATCAATAGGTGTTGAATTTTGTCAAAAGCTTTTTCTGCATCTATTAAGATGATCATATTGTTTTTCTCCTTCAATTTGTTAATATGGTGACCCACCTCCTAGAGAAATGGAAATAAAAACAAAAATAAACAAATGGGACCTAATGAAACTTAAAAGCTTTTGCACAACAAAGTAAACCCTTAACAAGATGAAAAGAAAACACTCAGAATGGGAAAAAATATTTGCAAACAAAACAAATGACAAAGGATTAATCTCCAAAATATACAAGCAGGTCATGCAGCTCAATATGAAAAAAACAACCCAATCCAAAAATGGGCAAGAGACCTAAATAGACATTTCTCCAGAGAAGATATACAGATTTCCAATAAACACATGAAAGCCTGCTCAACATCACTAATAATTAGAGAAAAGCAAATCAAATCTACAATGAGGTATCACCACACACTGATCAGAACAACCATCATCAAAAAATCTACAAACACTAAATGCTGGAGTGGGTGTGAAGAAAAGGGAGCCCTCTTGCACTGTTGGTGGGAGTGTAAATTGATACAGCCACTATGGAGAACAGCATGGAGGTTCCTTAAAAAACTAAAAATAGAATTACCATATGACCCATCAATCCCACTACTGGACATATATCCTGAGAAAACCATAATTCAAAAAGAGTCTTGTACCACAATGTTCATTGCAGCACTATCTACAATAGCCAGGACATGGAAGCAACCTAAGTGTCCATCGACAGATAAATGGATAAAAAAGATGTGGCACATATATACAATGGAATATTACTCAGCCATAAAAGGAAAGGAAATTGAGTTATTTGTAGTGAGGTGGATGGACCTAGAGTCTGTCATACAGAGTGAAGTAAGTCAGAAAGAGAAAAACAAATACCATATGCTAACACATATCTCTCCATTCTGATGAACTTAGGGGCAGGACAGAAATAAAGACACAGACATAGAGAATGGACTTGAGGACACAGGGAAGGGGAAGAGTAAGCTGGGACAAAGTGAGAGAGTAGATTTGTCATATTTACACTACCAAATGTAAAATAGATAGCTAGTGGGAAGCAGCTGCATAGCACAGGGAGATCAGCTCAGTGCTTTGTGACCACTTAGAGGGGTGGGATAGGGAAGGTGGGAGGGAGGGAGATGCAAGAGGGCAGAGATATGGGGATATATGTATATGTATAACTGATTCACTTTGTTATACAGCAGAAACTAACACACCATTGTTAAGCAATTATACTCCAATAAAGATGTTAAAAAAAAAAAGATGTGGCACATATGTACAATGGAATATTACTCAGCCATGAAAAGAAACGAAATTGAGTTATTTGCAGTGAGGTGGATGGACCTAGAGTCTGTCATACAGAGTGAAGTAAGTCAGAAAGAGAAAAACAAATACCATATGCTGACATATATATGTGGAATCTAAAAAAAAAATGGTTGTGAAGAACCTAAGAGCAGGACAGGAATAAAGATGCAGACGTAGAGAATGGATCTGAGGGCACAGGGAGGGGGAAGCATAAGCTGGGACAAAGTGAGAGAGTGACACTGATATATATACACTACAAAATGTAAAATAGATAGCTAGTGGGAAGCAGTCTCATAGCACAGGGAGATCAGCTCTGTGCTTTGTGACCACCTAGAGGAGTGGGATAGGGAGGGTGGGAGGGAGATGCAAGGAGGGGATATGGGGATATATTTATATGTATAGCTGATTCACTTTGTTATACAGTGGAAAATAACACAACATTGTAAAGCAATTATACTCCAATAAAGATGTTAAAAAATAAATAAATAAATAAATAAATAGATTGAAAGAGCAAGAGAACAGCAGTGAAAAAACAACTAGCGAAACAAATAAACGATTTACTGATAAAAAATTCAGTGCATTAGTAATAAGATTGCTAACTAATTAGGGAAAGAATTAATGAACATAGTGATAATTTTACCACAGAACTAGAAAATACTAAAATAATAGAACTAAAGAATACAATAACTGAAATGAAACAACTAGAAGTATTTAATAGCACACCAGGTGATACAGAAGAATGCATAAGTTATCTGGAATATAGAATAATGGAAATCACCCATACAGTCAGCAAAGTGAAAACAAATTAAAAATGAGAATAGTTTGAGGGATCTATTGGACCACACTAAGAATACCAATATTCACATAATTTGGGGGTCCCAAAAGGAGAAGAGAGAGAGAGAAGGTGGTCAAAATGTATTTGATGAAATTATGGCTGAAAACCTCCCAAACCTGAATAAGGAAGCAGATATTCAGGTACTGGAAGCAAATAGGTCTCCCCAAAAAAATGACAGCAACTGGACCTGCACCAAGATATATCAATTAAAATGGGAAAAAGATATATGTTTCTAAAGGCAGCACAAGAAAACTGTTGTGTACAAGGGAGTCCCAAAAGTCTATCAGCTAATTTTTTTTTTTTTTTTTTTTTTTTGCAGAAACTTTGCAGGTGAGACTGGAGTGGCATGATATATTTAAAGTGCTGAGAGGGAAAAACCTGCAAACTAGGGCACTCTACGGAGCAAGATTATAATTTAGAATTGAAGGAGAGATAAAGAAATTTTCAGACAAGCAAAGACTAAATAATTTATCAATACTAAACCTACCCTAAAAAAATGATATAGGGTTTTTTTTAAGAAGGAAAAAAAAAGTCATAACAAATGGTAAGAATCTGTAAGAACGAGAAAATCTCACTGGTAAAGGCAAACATATAGAAAAGGATGAGGATCAACCACTTCAGCTAGTATGAAGATTTAAAAGGCAAAAAATAATTGCAAAATTAACTATAACTACAATAAGAAGTAAGGGAATGAACAGGGAGATGGCAAATATGACATTAAAAACACAAAATGTGGAGGAAGGGAGTAAAAATGTAGTCCTATTAGAATGTGTTTCAACTTAAAGGACAACCTGTTTTAAAAAGTAGATATAGTCATAGGTCAACATATACAAACCTCGTGGTAATCATACATCAAAAACCTACAATAGATACACAAAAACTAGGGAGAAAGGAACACAAGCGTATTGCTAAAAATCATCAAATCACAAAGGAAGAAACAAAATGAATAAGAGAAGAACTATAAAAACAAACAGAAAGCAAGTAACAAAATGGCAATAAGTACATGCCTATCAATAATCACCTTAACTTTCAATGGACTAAATGGTCCAATAAAAAGACATAGGGTAACTGATTGGATTAAAAAAAAAAAAAAGACCCTTCAATATGCTGCTTTCAAGAGACTTCAGAGCTAAAGACAGACAACAGACTGAAAGTGAGGGGATGAAAAAAGATATTTAATGTAAACGGAAACAACAAGAAAGTGGGGATAACAATACTCATATCAGAAAAAAATAGACTTTAAACAAAGTCTATAAGAAAAGACCAAGAAGGGCATTCTCAAATGATAAAGAGATCAATATAAGAGGAGAATATTACACTTTTTAACATATATGTACTAAATACAGGAGCATCTAAATATACAACACAAATATTAACGGACATAAAGGGAGAAATTGACAATAATTGAATTATTGTAGGGGACTTTAACACCCCACTTACATTTATGGACAGATTATCTAGGCTTAAAATCAGTACAGCGACAGAGGTCTTAAATGGAACAACAGACCATTTGACTTAATAATTATCTATGGGACACCACATCCCAAAACAGCAGAATACACAGTCTTTTCAAGTGAACATCTGTATGTCTTCCTTAGAAAAATGTCTATTGAGTGTCTTCTGCGCATTTTTATTAGGGTTGTTTGTTTTTTAATATTGAATTGATTGAATCATTTCTATTTTTGGATAACAACCCATTATTGGATATATAATTTGTAAATATCTTTTCCCATGAGTAGGTTGTCTTTTCGTTTTGTTGGTGGTTTCCTTCACTGTGCAAAGATTTTAGTTTGATGTAGTCCATTTATTTATTTTTATTTCCCTTGCCTGAGGAGATATATACAAAAATATTGCTAAGACCAGTGTCAAAGACGTATTGCCTATCTTTTTTGCAGCTTGTTGAGTAACTTCCTGACATTATCTCGAATTCTCTACTTGTCTGATCACAATCTTCCATGACATTAAGATTGGTTTCTGGAAAACCGTCATTTTCTTTTCTTAAAACAAATTATTATAGTTGATTTACAATATTGTGTTAGTTTCTGATGTACAGCAAAATGTATCATATATATATGGATATATATATATATATCTGTTCTTTTTTAGATTCTTTTCCCATATAGATCATTACAGAGTATTGAGAAGAGTTCCCTGTGCTATTATTTTCTTTCTCTGATTTCAGGTGACTGTGGTTTTCATGGGTTGCTCCTCTGCCAGTGCATTTGAGAAAAAAAAAAAATATATATATATATATATATACACACACACACACACAAGCTGACCCTTGAACAACAAGAGGGTTAGGGCCTCCAACCCTCTGTATAGCCAAAAATCCTCCTATAACTTTAAAGTAATTTTTCTATATCTCTGGATAAACTAACCGTAATAAAAATAATATAAATTGTCTTGGTTGTTAAGTGTATTTTTTATATGAGTAATGCAACTCACGACTATTCCTTCAGGGAAACAGGAGAAAATTACTTGGGATGACACATGTCATTTGAGAAGTAACTATTATTAATAAATCTATGATCTCCATCCAAGAAATGGAATTTCCAAACATTTTTGATCCAAAGGTAGGAAAATTTAGAAGTAGAAAAAACAAAAAATGCCTATATATCAGACTGAGGATAAAGCTTAATAAAGACAGTTACTAAAATTGTATAAAGAAGCTGAATCAAAAAAATAATAAATCCCAGGAAATAAGTAGAAGGAGCAAATTTTATTTTACAATGATCAAAGAATCACAATTTCTCGTTCCAAGGCTTTGAGTTATGCAATCAAGGGCACTTCTTCACCCCTAGTACAATTGGCCATTTTATACTTGGCATCAAATAGAATCTCTTCAGAGCCCTCTTTATGTCTTTATTTCTCAGACTGTAGATGAAGGGGTTCAGCATGGGTGTGACCACAGTGTACATCACCGAGGCTGTTGCACTTGAGAGTGAGCTGTGGGTAGCAGCAGAGCTAAGGTACACTCCTAAGGCCGTACAATAAAATAAGGAGACAACCGAGAGGTGAGACACACAGGTGGAAAATGCTTTATACTTCCCCTGAGCTGATGAGATTCCTCGTATGCAGAAAACTATTTTAGAATAAGAGTAAAGGATACAAGCAAAAGGACCAACACCCGTCAGGACAGCTGCAAAATAGATCACCATGTTATTTAAAAAGTTGTCCGAATTGGAAAGTTGTACCACCTGATTCAGTTCACAGAAAAAGTGGGGGATTTGCACATCTGGACAGAAGGACAATTGCAACACCATTAAGCTGTGTAACAAGGAATACATAGCAATCATTACCCAGAATATCAGAACCAGCAGTCCACAGAACCGGGGGTTCATGATGACCATGTAGTGCAAAGGGTGGCAGATGGCCACAAAGCAGTCATAGGCCATCACTGTCAAGAGGAAGTCATCTAATTCTCCAAAGAAAATGTAAAAATACATCTGGGTGATGCAGCTTTCATAGGTTATGACTTTGCTCTGGGTCTGAATATTCCACAACATCTTTGGGATGGTGGTAGAGGTGAAACAGATGTCTACAAAGGACAGATTGGAGAGGAAAAAGTACATGGGGGTGTGGAGGTGGGAGTCTGAGCTGACAGCCAAGATAATGAGCAGGTTTCCAAACACAATGATCAGATACATGGAGAGAAAAATCCCAAATATGAGGGGCTGCAGTTTTGGTTCCTCTGAAAGTCCCAGAAGAAGAAATTCTGAAATTTGTGTAGTGTTACCTGGTCCCATGGGGTAGAGGCGACTATCAGGAAAAAGGAAAATAACATGACTAATTTTCACACAAACTGGCATAACTCACATAGCTGAAATACTGCAATTTCTATTTATCCCTCAAGAAATTAATGTTAATATTTTATTTATAGGTAAGTTCTCTTTGAGGGTATAATCCATTTCATCTCTGACTAGGAATTTTTGTCCCATTCTCAGCATATTTCCAAAGAGGTCATATATTCTAGAGTTTTAATGTATTCTTTCATACATTTGAGAACTATATATTGAGTACCAACCATGTTCCCAGCACATGAAGGCAATAAGTGGAGAGTGCTAAAAAACCAATCTCCCACAATACAAGGATGGTGAAAGATGACATGCAAATAAAATATTATATAATATGTCATATGGTGATAGATGCTATGAAGAAAAGAAAACCAGGTATAAAGGAGAGAGTAGTAGGAGGTGTTATTTTGTACTGAGTGCTGGTAAAGGCAACAAACAAGGTGATAATTGAACAGATAGCTCAAGAAAGAAAAAGAAGGAGCTAGTAAGATAATAGGAGAAGTGTGTGCCTCGCAGAAGGAAAGGACATGAGGAAAATGCTTGTTCCATGTATTCAGATCCAAACAAGGAAGCCAGTGGGGCAGAGAAATAAGCAAAAGGGGGAGTAATTAGAGATGGTGTCAGAGGATGCTGAGGAAAAAGTGGCCTCCCTGCTACAGTTAAAACTTCAATACACAGAGAATCTCTCCTTCCATGTTGTTCCATGCACATGAATTGAGCTGCAAAGGCTTCCTGTGAATTATATCAGATCACCTTCTTAGTTCCATCTGTTGATTGAATTCTGGCCTCTGTATTATAAGTCATCTTAATATTTGAGTCCAGGTGCCTCTACTTTAAGAACTGCTCTCACTCCACAAGGCACAGGCACAGACATACACCATGGCCTCCTGAGCTGTGTTATTACTATGCATTTCTCACCCAGATCCACCCTCCTTAGGCCATAAGTGATTGCAACTCAAGCTGGTCAGATCAGATTATCCTTCTCCTCAAGAATGTATAAATGGTCCCCAGAAATTCCAGTTCATAAGCTTCCCATGGAACAATAAACTTGGGGTTTCTTTTTAGTATGGCCACTTTATATATATTTATATATAAATATATATATTATATTTATGTTCCATATTTAAAGAACTATAAAAAGCATGAGAAAGAGGGAAAGGGGGGGGATGGAGAGGAATGAAATGGACATTAAGGGGAAAAATATCCAACAAACTCAAATGGCCCCTGAGACAATGCAATGAAGAAAAGCTTCCTTGGTTAGTCAACATTCCAACTCCAGTGACATCTCCTTGATGCACAGGAAAAATAATTTTAAAATACCTTTTTGCCAAGGACATAAACAGTGATATCTTTATGATGTGAAACACCTTACAGTTTGAATAGCCCAAGAGGAAAATAAGCAAAGGGAATAAACTAACAATTCAAAACCATCAATTTACAAAATACAACAAAAGTTGCATATGTTTTATAGGAAGCAGTAGAAGACTTCATTTTCCTGAGGCTTTTCCCTATTTGTCCACTCCTGTTAATAATAACATCCTTAGACTTACTGTCCTCTTTTACTGGAAGCATTTTATGCCTGCCATTCCTTCTTCTAATTGAGCTTCCATTAATACCGTTTAATTGTCAACACTGACACTTGCATTTCCAAGTGCAATGTTCACTTTATTTTTAGACCATAAATAAATACATTAATTTAGGAAAGCCAGCAAACAACCACAGTGATCTCTGGCATCTGGGCTATGCTAGATTGGCTCTCAGGTGACCTCAGGTACAAGTTCTTGGCTTCCATCCTATCTGATTCTCTCCTGCGGTGTCTGTGGAGCTCTCAGACTCACCTGCATGCAGATTCATAGAGGAAGCTTTCCCTGGAGATGTCAAAATTCCCCCCTAAATGACTGATGATGCAGACAGAAGTTTTGTCCTCAAATAAGACAACAGGAAGAAATACAATCAAGCATTGATCTCCCAGCCAGATTTAGGACTGCTAAAGCAAGGACCATGTCTTGTCCACCCAAAGTTGCATAGGCTGAGGGATGGCAGCGGAGGTGATATTTAGAGCTTCATATGTCAGCTTATTAGGCATGTTTTCCTCTTACTCCAATGAGTAAGTGCATGATTTCCCTTGGAGACACTGGTCTGGGCAGAATGGAACATTTTTCTGCTGATTCTTTGTTCCTAGGAGACTATATTATAAGTTAGGTGAGTTCAGTTTTTATTACTCCTTCTCCATTAACTCTCCTGATTCCAAAGCGCTAAGCCTCCCAGACTGCCTCATCAACTGAGTTCAAATTTTCTCTAAAGTGTAATATTGAGGATTTGTCTTGAGTAGGTCACGTGGGTTTTCAAAGCTTTCATTTGTGCTGGGGACACAACCTCTGAAGTCTCTAAAACTTACTATTACCCTCTTCAAAAACAGGGATAACTTTGCTCCTGTAATATAAAATCTTGGGTATTATACTCCCTGGATTCATGGTATTTTTCCCAGGACAATTAGGAATGTTCTACTTATATCAGAAGTTAAGAGCTGTCATTTTGTCTCTCATCATAAAATGTTTGTAACTATAAGAGACATATTTAGATATTGTTATGCCCCATAAACTAGCTTAGCATATTACAGAAGTTGTCGAATTTAGTTTTAAAGGCAGTGCATTCTATGAGGTAGTACTTTTATAAACTCCTTTCTCCATTGTAGGAATGGGACTCAGAAGTATTTAATGTTCTGCTTAAAGGTATAAACCAAGTGAGGGATGGAGTCTGATTAGAATATCTCAGTTCTGGAACTCTGGGGCAATGATTCTCTGCCAGAGATGATTTAGCCCCTAGGGTTATTTGGCAATATCTGTAGGGATGTTACTAATCTCCTATAAACCACAGAACAGCACACAACACAAATACTCTCCTCCAAAAGTCATCATTATGATGGTGAGAAACTATTCTAGACCAGAACATCTATAAATTCACTGTGCATACAAATCACCATGGTTTGTAGTTGAAATGCAAATTCTGATTCATCAGGTCTCTGCTGGGCCCAGGGACTGCATTTCTAACAAGTTCCCATGTGTAGTTGATGCTGCAGATCTTGGTCTGTGTATCACATTTGAGTAGCAAGGCTGTGGTCCTGTCTTTGAGTCAGGTATACACAGGTTTAGTCTTCTCCACCAAGAATCTTTTATGCGTGTGAATTTGAAAGAAATGTTTTTCACTCACTTTATAGGTGATTACACATAATGTATCACTATAATCCCAACAACCGTTCCTTCACCCTAATGAAAATAGGAACCTTTCACATGGACACCAAAACCCATACTTCAATGAATACATATAGAGCATGAAAATGAAATATTTTGCCTAGTAATACAAAGTGTAGTTTAAATTTTCATCTTATTTATGTTTTTCCCTAACTCAAATGCCATATTAATTGTATGTATTCAAATCTGTGTTTCTGTGTAGACTCCACTTGTAGAAACCTGTAGTTGATTATCATTTGTCAGTGACTAGGGTAGTCACTGCAGACACAGCTGAGTAAGAGAACATGATCCTAAAGCGAAGAATAAAACTGAATAACCACCTGTAAAACAAACTATAGGTTAAAGTCTCCATTTGCAAGAAGAGCAGTTAAGGCAGTGATTTACAAAGGAATGGTGTATACAAAATCAAAAACTGTAGTCTTAGTTTTCCTCTATTATAAAATTATATAAAATGCCTTGGCTAGTAAGTGTAGTTTTGTTTTTGCACGGTAGTATTATTACTTACGACAATTCTTTCAGTGGCACAAGAGAAAAATTATTTGAGATGATATATATCATTTGAGAAAAAATTATTCTTAAGAAATCCATGTTGCCCTATGATGTAAATGGGAATTGTAAATATTTTGAATCAAGTTTGGGAAAAAATTTGAGAAGGTAGAAAATGGACAAAGGGGGAAATTGTTTATACATCAGGGAAGGAAACTTATAAATGTGAGTTGCTTCAATGTTACAAAGAAGTAGAGTCAAAGAAATGAAAATTTCAGGAAATAGAGAGAGGGAGCAAGTTTTACTTCCACACTCTGATCAAAGAATATCAAATTCCGGCTCAAATGCTTTGCACCCTTCAAAAATGGGGATTCTTTAACCCTGTGACAGTTGGTCCTTTTATAGCTGCCATCCCAAAGAATCTTTTCAGAGACCTCTTTATGCCTTTGTACCTTAGACTGTAGATGAAGGGGTTCAGCATGGGTGTGACCATGGTGAACATCATAGAGGCTGTTGCACTTGACTGTGAGGAGAAGGGCTTGAGTAGTAGCAGAGCTGAGGTACACTCAAAGCCCATAAAATAAAATAAGGATACAAGTGAGAGGTGAGATGCACAGGTGGAAAATGCTGTTGTCCAAATATACTAAGAGTAGGTAAATGTATACCTGTTTGATGGAGACTTCATAGGTCATGACTTTGCCTTCTTTGGGATGGTGGTGAAGGTGAAACATATCTAAAAAGAACAGATTGGAGAAGAATTACACAGATGTGTGGAGGTGGGAGTCTAAGATGTTGGCCAGGATGATGAGCAGGTTTTCCAGCACAGTGATGAGGTACATGGAGAAGAGAAGCCCTGTTATGAAGGACTGCAATTCTGATTCCTCTGATAATCCCAGAAGAAGAAATTGTGAAATTTGGGTATCATTTACTGGTCCCATCTGGTACTCACCAACACTTGCTGATTTTTTTCTCTTTGATAATACCCATTCTAGCTGGTGGGAATTGTATCTCACTGTGGTTTTGGTTTCCATTCCTCTGATGATTAATGATGTCGAGTCCCTTGTCTGTGCTTCTTGACCATCTGTGTGTCTTCCTTAGAAAAAAAAAATGTCTATTGAGGGTCCTCTGCCCATTTATTGATATGTTTTTTTTATATTAAGTTGATTGAATTCTTTATATTTTTGGATAACAACCCCTTATCAGATATATAATTTGCAAATACCTTTCCCCATGAGTAGGTTTCCTTTTAGTGTTGGTGGTGGTTTCCTTCACTGTGCAAAGCTTTTTCGTTTGATGTATTCTCCTTTGTTTACTTTTATCTTCCTTGTCTGAGGACATATATCCCCAAAGATACTTCTAAGATCAATGTCAAAGAGGTCCTGCCTATTTTTATTTATGATTTGTAACTTTTCATGTCTTACATTTATGTCTTTAATCTATTTTGAGTTTATTTTTTGTATGTAGTGTAATAGAGAAATTCAACTTCATTCTTTTGCCTGAAGTTGTCCATTTCAGAAAATATTCCTTTTCATGTTGTGATTCAGTTACCAAATGAAGTAGCTAAAGTTATTTTAATGTTTTTTTTAACATTATACTATAATTGTTTAACAACCTACTCTGATATAGAGTTTCAATTTTTGATTTCTGTCTATCACCTTACTCAACGTTTTGTGTACTTTTGCCTTTACATTTCAGGTAGAAGAGTTCATTTCAACATCCTTATAAGACGGTTCTGGGTGCTGAACTCCCTTAACCTTTGTTTGTCTGGGAAAGGCTTTATTTATCCTTCATACCTGAGGGATTACTTTGCTGGATAGAGTATTCTTGGATGATAGTTTTTATGTTTCAATATTTTAAGTATGTCTTTCCATTCTCTCTTGGCCTTTTGAGTTTCTGCTGAGAAATCTACTCATAGCTTAATGATGATACCTTTGTAGGTTACTCTCCATTTTTTCTGGCTGCCTATAACAGTCTTTCTTTGTCATTGACTTTTGACAGTTTTAATATAATGTGTCTTGGAGAAGGTCTTTTGCATTGATATACTTAGGTCTTCTATTATTTCTTCCCCAGACTTGGAAAGATCTCAGCTATTATTTCTTCAAATAAACTCTCTCTTTCTCGCTCTCTTCTCCTTCTGGGATACCAATTATGCTTGTTACCTTTTCTAATGGAGTCATATAGCTCTTGTAGAGTTGCTTCATTTAAAAAAAAAAAAAAGGTTCTCCCTTCTCTTCTTCCTCAATCATTCTTTGAGCTCACTATTTCTATCCTCCATATGGTGTACTCTACTTCTAGTGCTATCTAATGCATCCTTCATCTAATTTATTGAATTCTTTAGCTCCAGAATTTCTGTGTGGTTATGTTTAACAGTTTTCATCTCTTTGGAAATTGTTCCTCACGTTCATTATTTTTATTCCTGAACTTATTTAAGTGCCTTTGTGAATTTTCTTGTATCTTGTTGAGTTTCTTCCTGAAACTGTTTTGAATTCTCTACTTGTTTGATCACAATCTTCCATGACTTTAAGATTGGTTTCTGGAAAATTGTCATTTCCTTTTTATGATTCCATGTTACTGTGGTTTTTCACTGGGCTCAATGGGTTGCTCCTCTACCAGCGTGTTTGAAATTGAAAGCAGCTTTCTTATTTAAGTAAAACCTTGTTTACTTTGATTCTAACAATTCAACAGAGTGGGAACAAGAGGCTCTTCTATGTTTTGCAGTTAGATGACTCTGTAGCACAAGTATTTGGTTTCTTTTACCTGAGCTGCATGTGGCTATATTGGAGAAACTATATTTATTGCATTTCATGGCCTCTGCCAGAGGTGTCATCAGTGCCCTTGACATCACTGTTTGTGCCTCCAGGGTCACTGGTGCCTTGGTTCTGCCACTGTCCCTGCTGTGGTTGGTATCTCTGCTGGGGGAACCAGGATGGTGGGCACTATTGCCATATCCAGGGTGACCTAGGTCAAAGGCTGCACCATCTGTGCTGCCTGATTTCCTGTGGCTGTAGGTGCTGCTGCATCCAGGAGGCCAGGGCCATGTGTGCCATCCCCACTGGTGCTACCAGGTTCTCTGGGCTATGGGCTCAGCTGCCTCAGCCGTGAGGCTGGGACCAGGGGCACTGCCTCTGCTGTTCCCCTGATTCCACGTCCTCTATGTATTCTAATCCACCCACCTTCAGATATACAACTATGTGAGTCTCTGGAGGTCTGACGTTTTGGGCAGAGAAACCTTTGTTTCGTTATAGATGTTTTGCTAATAGTATATTGAAGGGGTGGGACAAAGGGAGAGTCTTCTGCCACCATGATGCTGATGTCACCAATGATAAACTATTTTTTCCACAAACTATAAGATTAAAATACATATATAAATGGAGTAGACTATCATATATTAGTGAAGAAAGAATTGCAACATGGCTGCATACAACCTCATGGATGAGCTTTAGAGTTACAACATATAGAATTACAGGTGAATATAGACTCATGAGGAGCCCAGCAGAGATCAAAACAACTCCTCAGTATTAAATCTCATTTGATAATAAAGGCATTATATTAAAACCTTTACTATTAGGACGAGTGGTTATGCAGCAATAACTAACCGAATAAAATATTAAATAGTATGGAAGTGAGAGCAATTATAATAATCTTCTAATTCTATGCATTTATTCTGATATTTAAAGATAGCATTCAATATTACTCTGTTTTTGAATTTTATTATAGATAATTATATTAAAAAGTTACTCCATTGCAGTTTCCTCCCAGGTAAGCAGGAGATTGGCAGACACGTTAGTTTGCACAAATTGTAACCCTGAACCGCATGACTAGTTAGGTGTTCCAGCTCTCTAGTGAGTCATCTTTTGATCATGAGATATATACACATACATATACATGTATAAAGAGTTGACCCTTGAACAGTGCAGGGGTTGGGGCAATGACACCCTCTGCAGTTGAAAATCTGCATATAACCTTGCAGTCAACCCTCTTTAACCACAGTTTCACACCTGCTGATTCTGCCAACCCTTTTATAAAGTTATATAAATTGTCTTTGTTTTCAGCTGTACATTTTTTTATATGAGTAATTCATCTCATGACTATTCTTTCAGGAAAACAAGGTAAAAATTACTTGGGATGATATATGTCATTTAAGAAGAAATTATTCCTAAGAAACTATTGTCAGTCCATGAAAAATTGAGAATGCCCAAGTATTTCATATCCAAAGTTTGGAAAATTTTGAAGTAGAAAGAAAGCACATTTTAAAAAATGCTTATATAATAGACTTAGGAGAAAGCGTAATAAAGTGAGTTACTGGATTTGTATAGAGAACTTAACTTAAAAATAACATGGAAATCACAGGAAACAAAGAGAAGGAGCAAATTGTATTCCACAATTAACAAAGAATCACAATTTCCGGTTGTGGGACTTTGTGCCATGCAATCAAGGGCATTTCATCACCCTTAGGGCAATTGACCCTTTTGTGACTGCCATCCCATTGAATCTCTTCAGAGTCTCCTTTATGTCTTTCTTGCTCAGAGAGCAGATAAAGGGGTTCAGCATGGATGTAGTAGTGATGAACAAAGCAATGAAGAAGAAAAAATTGATAAACTGTGATTTCATATTTTACTGTCTTATGAAATTGTGGAAATGGCTTTGGTTGCCAAGTTGTTTTTTCTTTTTCCAAAGGAATAGTACAAGTCATGATTATTCTGTTAGTAAAATGAAAGAAAAATTTCTCAGTATAAAATATTTTACTTCAGAAGAAATTATTCTTAAGAAATGCATGAAGTGTCATGAGATAAATGGGAATTTCAATATATTTCACTTAAGGTTGCAAATCAATTTAGGGAAGTAGAAAAATGACAAAGAAAAAACTTAGATAGCAGAGAGCATAAAGCTTAGTGAACTGAGTTAGGTAACTTGTATAGAGAAGTTGAAATCAAATAAATGGAAATACCAGAGAGTAAATTGAAGGAGCAAGTGTTCTTTCCACAATCTGATCAGGGAATCACAATGTCAGCCTCTAATGCTTTAAGCCCTGCAATAACTGACACTTCTTCACCCCAGGACAATTGGCCCTTTTATAACTGCCACCCCAAAGAACTTTCTTAGAGCACTCTTTATGTCTTTATTCCTCAGACTGTAGATGAAGGGGTTCAGCATGGGTGTGACCACAGTGTACATCATTGAGGCTGCTGCACTTGAGTGTGAGCTGTGGGTAACAGCAGGGGTAAAATACACTCTAAACACTGTACAATAAAATGAGGAGACAGTGGAGACATGTGATGCACAGGTGGAAAATGCTTTATACTTCCCCTGAGATGATGAGATTCCTCCTATGGAGGAAACTATCTTAGAGTATGAGTAACATATCCCAGCGAATGGACCACCGCCAAACAGCCCAACTGCAAAATACATCATGGTGTTATTAAGAAAGGTGTTAGAACGGGGAAGTTGGATTACCTCTTTGAATTCACAGAAGAAGTGGGGAATTTCCGAGACTGTACAGAAAGACAGCTGCAATGCCAGTAAGGTTTGTAACAAGGAATTCAGGGCACCTATCAGCCAGGATATCAGCACCAGCAGTCCACAAAGAGGATTCATGATGACTGTGTAGTGCAGGGGGTGGCAGATGGCTATGAAGCAGTCATAGGCCATCACTGTCAGAAGGAAGTCACCCAACTGTGCAAATAGTAGGAAAAAATGTATCTGTGTGAGGCAGTCTTCATAGGAAATGACTTTGTTTTGAGTCTGTATATTCACCAGCATCTTTGGAATGGTGATGGAGGTGAAACAAATGTCTAGAAAGGACAGGTTGGAGAGGAAGAAGGACATGGGGGTGTGGAGGTGGGAGTCTGAGCTGACGGCCAGGATGGTGAGTAGGTTCCCAAAGACAGTGATCAGGTACATGGACAGGAAAAGTCCAAATATGAGGGGCTGCAGTTCTGGGTCATTTGATAATCCCAGAAGAATAAATTCTGAAATTTGTGTATTGTTGCCTTGTGCCACGTGGTGGTGATCACTACTAGGAAAGAAAAAAGAACATGATTAATTTTTACACATGTGGACATCAATATAGTGAAAAACTTTAAATTATATATTTCGGTCATTTTTAAGGGATCTTCTGGGATAATCTGTAATTAGAAATTCCTGTCCCACACTCAGGCTTTCCACCAATAGGTCCTCTATTACACAGTTTAAATGCAAGTTTATCTCATGCATTTGAGCAGTTTATGTTGAGTACTGACTATCTTCTGGGGTAAAAGTACAGGATTCTGAGAACAAAACTCCCTAAATCCAATAATGGATAAAAATATAAATTAACAAATACAAAAACATATTACCATGTCTTATGGTGACAGATGCTATGGGGAAAAAAAGCAGGTATAAAATAGAGTGAATGGAGGTGTTATATTTTACTGGGAGTTCAAGAAGACCTGCAAATAAGGAGAAAGTTGAACTGAGACCTGAAGGAAGACAAAGCAGAGACTCCAGATTATCTGGGGGAACGTGTGTGCCCTGTGAGGAAAGAGTCAGTGTAAAGGCCCTGAGGATGACACTTGTTTCAAATATTCAAGACTCAGAGGGGAGCCAAAGTGTCAAGGGGAATGAACAAGAGGGAGATTCATGAGAGATGGTGCCAGAGGATGCTGAGGAACAAGGTGGACTTCCTGCCGATGTTGAAACTTCAAGACCCAAGGAGGGAATCACTCATTCACATATTGGTCCTTTCACATTTAAAATTTTTCTTTTAAAATTTAAAAGGATTCCTGTGAATAGAAAAGGATCCCTTCCTTATTTCCAATTGCTGGTTAATATTGTTGTATCTGTCTTTTAAGGGTCACATTTTGGAGTAAACTTAAGTACCACTGCCCAGAGAAGTGCTCATTCCCCACAACACACACACACACACACACACACACACACACACACAGAGTACATTATGACTTACTGCGCTTATTACTCCCTGGCTCTTCTCAATTCCAGCCACAATAGTTAGGAAAGGAATGATACGAGGCAAGTGGTCAACATCAAATTATCTTTACCATAGAGAATATAGAAAATAGTACCCAAATTCAAGTTGGTAAGCCGCCAGTGGAGCTTCATTTTGATATGACCATTTTGTGTCCTGTATTAAAGAAAAATTTTTAAAGTACTTGAAAAACTGAGAAGAAAGAAAAGGGCATTGTGGAGGAAAACAAGATCCACCTGTAGGTCTCACCCCTTGGTGGCTGCCTTGCTCTAGGGCACAGGCGTTGGGGTGTGTATATCTCAGTTCTGCAGGCACTTCATCCTCTAGGAGAGTCTGATGACCTCAGTGATGTACACAATGGTCACCCCCATACTGAACCTCTTCATCTACAAAATAAGATCTGATAAGTTCTGGTGGTCCCTGAGAGATTGAGATGAGGATAAAGCTTCATTAGTTCTGGCAGCATTCCACCCCCGTTTATACCCCCTTGATGTCCAGAATACCTAATAAAGTAGCCTAAAGCAATTTATCAAAGGAAAAATGAGTCATTATCTTTATGCTGACAAGATATCTTACTGGTTGAACATCGACCTAGAAAATTAACAACAATTAATTATTCTTAGAAAATTATTAGATTGTCATACACAGTGAAGTAAGAAAGAGAAAAACAAATATCATATATTAATGCATATACGTGGAATCTGAAAAAATTGGTATAGAAGATCTTATTTACAGAGCAGAAATGGAGACAGATGTAGAGAACAAAGGAATGAATACCAAGAGGGAAAAGGGGGGGGGGATAAATTGGGAGATTGGGATGGACATATATACACTATTGATACTATGTATAAAATAGATAACTAATGAGAACCTAAAAATAAAGCACAAATGAAAAAAGAAAATTATTAGAAATTATTAGGAGCCATTGTTTTTAGAAAAATTAACAACAGAAAATATACAATGTTCAACATTAGATGAGGATTTAAAACATAAATGGTAAAAGACTTTTCTAAATCATTGTAAATACAAAAAAAAATTGAATCAGAAAACAAATGTGTGAATCTCGGATCTATCACGTATTAGCTGTTTGAACTTAAGTGGGATTACGGATCCATTTAAACGTTAATATCCTTACTCAAATCATGGGGATAGTGGTATCCATCCTCCTAAGTTGGTATACAAATCTAGTCGGTATAAAAATCTTAGCATAGTTCTTTCATGTTACTACGTGAATGATTATCACTGGTGATGAGATTTGGCTGATTTATTTCTTCTGTCTCACAAATGTCTCCATTGCTTTCCCACCTCTTCCTAATGAAGAATTACAAATTAAAGTTCAATAGGATACTAGTTTTGCATATTAAATCAAATATTTTCATGTGAATACCCAGCATGAGAGAAGATACTGTGAAAAGTATGTCTCAAGAACTCTGTTGCAAGCTAGTATCTACCTCCACGGGTCTGTGTCTTTCTAATAAATACACAACATGCTTAAAAGCATCGCATCTTTAACAAATACCTTTAGTTCACTGAACATGCCTCTAAACCTACTTTTCTTACTCCCCTTAACTAGGAAAATCCTCTAATGCTCTCTAACTTTACTGGAACCACTTTATGCTCCCAATTACTTCATTAGCTTCATCCAACTGGACTTCAATTCCCATCACTTAATCATCAACAATGACTCTTGTGCTGCTGAGTTCATCAAACACTTCTCTGTTTAACATATTAAATAAATGAGTTATAAGTTAATTAGGAAAGCTAGAAAACAAACATGACAAATATCTCAACTCTGGATGAGACTAATTAGTCTCTCAGGTGACTTCAGATAAAAGTTTTCCACTTGCATTCTCTCTGAACCTTTCCTGAAGTACCTATTGAACTCTCAGACTCACCTGGATGGGGTCTATGAGAGGAAAGTCCCTGTGTGGATATCTGAGTTCCTCCCTGGGTGGTTGATGATGAAGACTGAAGCTCTGTTCCCAGGCACATCAGAAGAAAGGAGTGAAGCATTAGCCCCCCAACCAGAGTTATGACTCCAAAAGCACCAACCAAGTCCTGTGCAGTTCAAGGATGTACAGCCAGAGGGACTGTAACAGAGGAGATATCTACAGCTCCCTATGTCTGTTAATTAGGCACTGTTTCCTTTGTTACTCCCATCTCTGAGCACAACACTTCCCTGTGGGATGCTGGAAACAAAGCAAAATATTCCTGCTGATACTCCGTTCCCAGGAGACACGGTTAGAAGTCAGGTGAATCCAGTCTGTTACTGCCTCTCATGAACTCTCCAGCCTTTCCTAATCTGCAAATGAGGAACCTATTTTGACTAGTTTCCATGGACCTCCAAATTACTGTCTTGTTCCAGGGATCAACAGCTCCTGGTAGCTCCAGAATATTGGTAAGCCCTCTGCAACAAGAGAGTGAGGTGTGTTGTTTGCTGCAAAACCACATATAATCCTTGGCTTCATGTGACTTTTTTACAAATCAGGGAATTCATGCTTGTATCTCTAATTTAGAGCTGTCACTCCTTCTCTTTGAAAAAAGTTTAATTATAAGACATGTTTAGATATTTTCAAAAACCACACACATAAGATATAATTTTATTTGGATTGTCCTATTTTATTTTTTACAAAAGTCCTTTCTGCATGGTCAGTACAAATATGTATCTCATCTGAAATTTGCAGAATTTGGACTCACAAGGGTTAAGTGATCTGCCCAGTTATGAGCTGAGAAAGGGATTGGCTTTGATTGGAACCTCCTCAA
The DNA here is from genome assembly GCF_949987535.1 of Balaenoptera acutorostrata. Lineage (NCBI taxonomy): Eukaryota > Metazoa > Chordata > Mammalia > Artiodactyla > Balaenopteridae > Balaenoptera > Balaenoptera acutorostrata. The sequence goes on from NC_080065.1 coordinate 172,224,234, forward strand.
GGTGTTTCTAGTTCTCGGGCTCTAGGCCAGTGGGTCTCAAACGGGGTGATTTTCCTCCAGGGAACACCTGACACTGTCTGGAGTTTTTGGTTGTCAGAACCTGGGAGTTGCTACTGCCACCTAGTGGATTGAGGCCAGGGATGCTGCTACACAACCTATGATGCTGAGGATGGCCCCCACCACAAAGAATTATCCAGCACAAGGGTCAACAGTGAAGAGGTGACAAACAGATCATGACTTCTCCAACATCAACTTATATTGGAATTACCTGGGGGTCTTGTTCAGCTGCAGATTCGGATTTGGCAGGTCTAACATGGGCCCAGAGATTCTGCACTGGTAACTAGCTCTCAAATGATATTGATTCTGCAAATTGGTCTGTGGCCCATTCTTTGATTCCCAAGGCTATGGTCCAGTACTAGAGTCAGGTGAGGGATTTTGAAGCCTTCTCCACCAAGCATCCTGAGTCTGAGAATAGCCCTTAAGAGACCTTGCATATTTCCACTGTGCTCTAAAGACTCTGCCATTTTAGTGAGAAGAACTCGCCCTGGTAAGCCCGTTGATGACACATGGAGCAGAGCTCCTCCAGGGCAGCCACAGCAGGAAGCAGAGCTGCCCCACTTACTGCAGTAATTGCTGAACAATACCCATCAATTAGCTGGAAGAATGGCACCTACTTCCCACAAACTTAAAATAGTAAATAATTTAGTGAATGCTGATAATGTGCTAGGCACTGCTCAAACAATTTTACTAGTGCATCTTTGCTGAAACTCACATTTACCTTAATTAATAGATAAGGAAACAGGCTCAGAGGTTACAACCATCTCCAAAGATGGTCTGGCTGGCAATATTTGGACACTGGTATTATGTTGCAAAATGCCTTCAGTTCCTGGGATGAAAGATGCAGAACGGAAGATGGGCACAGTCTCGCCACCGGATTGTGGGAGCATTCTGAGCAGCTGCCGTCTCCAACCTGGACATCGAGAGCAAGCTGAGCGTGTACTACCGTGCACCGTGGCACCAGCAGAGAAACATCTTCCTCCCGGCCACCCGGCCGCCCTGCGTGGAGGAGCTGCACCGCCACGCCCGGCAGAGCCTGCAAGCCCTGTGCAGACGTGACTGATCTCGGGCTTGGGGGCATTTCGGGGAGAGAACCTGGAGCTCGTCCCATCAAGGGGTTGTTTTCTGTCCCATCAGTCCCAACACCTCCCCTTGTTATAGCAAGTACTTTGAAATGCTCCCTTTTCTACCCTGAAATGAAATCCATGGGTAATATAACCTGCCTATTGATGTAACTAAAAATAGCATTATGGCCTGAATATGATAATAAAGAGAACTTAAGAGGAAAAAAAAAAAAAAAAAAAGGTGGCAGTGTTGCCATAAATTAAATCAGGTGTTCTGGGCTCCATACACTATGCTGTGGTGGTCTGAAGGGCTACACCCAGGTGCTTTAGTGAGAGAATTGCTTGTTAGGCTGTTGGAACCACCAGCACAAGAACCTAAGAACAGCTTATGGCTGGGCCTCCATCATACCTCTCCTAGACTTAATATTTGACATATTTTAGATTGACTTTAATGGGGTACATTGGCATAGGGAGCAGCTATGTTGGGAAGAGGGTCAGGATGGTGGATGGGTCTGACAGATCAGTCATGGTCTGGGGAGACTGTGCAGAGCCTGAGTGATATAAATCTCCTGGATCTTCTGTTACCAAACCGAACCCGGGTTTGCTCACCCGCTGCACAACAAAGCCAGTCTATTGACACCAGGTAGTGGTGAACAGAAGTACAGCGTTTATTTTCAGGGTGCCAAGCAAGGAGAATGAGCAGCTAATGCTCAAAGACCAGAACTCCCCAGTGGATTTCAGGCAAGAGTTTTTAAAATCAGTGTTAGAAGTGAGGGTCGCAGGGTATGTGATCATGGACATTCTTCTGAATGGTTGGTGGTGAGGTAACAGGGTGATGTTTTGGGAATCTTAACCATCAGGCTTCTGGTTCCAACCTTGTGGGGTCTACATGCTTGTGCTCAACATGTAGTCAACATCCTCCTCCACTTCTCTAATCATTAACTGAGTCTACTCTCTGGAATATGGGAAAGTCCTGCAAGATGAAGCCTTTTTTCTACAAACAAGAAGCAACTGACATGAAGGGGCTTGTCCCTGGGAGAGCCCTCAGGGTCCTGCTCAGTTTCACATCTAGTAGGTGAAACCCACTAGCAGAAGGGAAACCATATTTAATGTTCTTTCTATTTTACAGTGTTGTCTCTCATTTACTTACTCCCTTTGTCTGAATCTACACTCTAAATCATAGTTAAGAAAACTGTTACCCACAGAATAAATTCCACTCACAACCTGTTTTTGTAAAAAGGCTTTATTGGAACACAGCATAGTGGGTTGAATAGTGCCCCCCTCCCAAAAGATATACCCACATCCTAACCCCCAGTACCTGTGAATATGACCTTATTTGGGGAAAAAAAAAAGTCTTTTTACAGATATAATCAAGGATCTCGTGGTGCGATCAACCTAGATTTTCCAAGTGGACCCTAGATCCAATGACAAGTGTCCTTAAAAGAGGCACAGAGCAGAGAGACAGACAGAGATAAGACCATGTGATTATGGAAGCAGAGATTGAAGGCATGCACACACAAAATCCAGGAATGCTTGGAGTCACTAAAAGCAGGAAGAGACAAGGAATGGCATCTCCCATAGAGCCTTTGGAGGGAGGGCAACCCTTCTGACATCTTGATTTTAGACTTCCAGCCTCCAGAACTGTGATAAAATAAATTCCTGTTGTTTTAAGCCATCCAGTTAGTGGTTAGTTGTTACAGCATCCACAGAAAATGAACACCTACAGCCAAGTCCATTTGTGTAGATATTGCCTACAACTGCTTTCACACTAAAATAGGGGAGACTTAACGTCCCTGAAACGGACTTAACTCCATTGCAACTGATTCCCCACAACGCCTAAAATATGTATTATCTAGTCCTTTATAAATATGTTTGCCAATGCCTGTTCTAAGTCACTATTGGTACTGATTTTATATACAAAGTACTCTTTCTCATTGGAAAGGAATGCTCTGAATAGCCCACCTGGTTATATAGCTAGAAAAATTACCCATGTGAGTTTAAAGATGTGAATGCATTTACCCCTGATGAAAAAAACTGAATAACTGGGTCTGTACAAAGAAAACTCTACCTCTGCAGCCAAAAAATTTACTCTCCATCAAGTGAAATAGCCCATGCATTTTCTTCAAAATCTATGTCCAGTTTTCAAAACATGGCAGGTTGAAGTTCCAGGGAGGATCTTATTTGGGATGTGTGTGGTCAGGCAACAGCTATGTCTGGAGACTCAGTGTCACTCACAGGCAGCACAGAAGCTCATGGGATGATCTTTTCAATATACCCTGCATGGGAGGTTATATACATGGGGGAGATATTCATTCCAGGGGAGATGGACGCATTGGTAGGAAGGGAATATGTACCTGGCCCCCCAAGGTGAACCCATGGAGACTGAACTGGCAGAAAAGTTTCCTTTTTATGGTCTCTTGGCTTCAAGAGAGCTGAATTGCTTAGGGAATTGAGCAACAATAAAACAATTTATTTAACGAAGAGCTCTGAGTATTCCGCCTCTGCAGAGCTCACCTGCAGCTCATCATCCCCAGGCTAAGAGCATTCTCTCTGTGCCTCTCTGAGATGTGCAATCACTCCAGAAAACCAGCGCAGGAAACCCACTGCCTGCCCTTTCTGCACCCATTGTCCAAGGAGAGAAGGGCCAGTAGGACCAAATTCTTCAAGTGATGCCATTAAGGGATGCCAGAGTAGTCCAGTAAGTACTGTGGGAAAGCGGTGTGGATAGAAGGAAATATTTTATTAACTGTGTCTTCTGGGGAAACAGTCAAGTTGATGAGATTGTGAAACGGATAAATCAATATCCTTCACAGTTCATATCCCTGCCTCTGAATGGAATTCTTGCAGTGCATTCCTTCTGAGCTCCTTTCTTCTCACTTCCCATCTTAGAGCACAATTTTAAGCCCTCTCTCTCCTCCCCTAGAAGGAACTGGCCCTCCCTTATGTCTGCTCAACTCCAAGCCTTCTGCTCTGTTTCAACGTTAACATTTACTCTTATTTGAGAAGCATGACTCAGTGAGGCAGCCCTGCAGAGTGAGAAAGGACCTGACTTGGAGTCAGAGAGGTGTGATTCTAATTCAGCCCTTTCTATCTAGCACATGGGGGAATCTGGAAATATTTCTTACATTTTGCAGACGATTTCTCATCAGCACAAGAGTGAGTATAAGGAGATTTGAGAGAATTCTCTTGGAACTATGAATAGAATGGGACAAGTGTCTAGGACCTAGTGTCATTTTAAAAACATCATTTATTTATTCACTCATTCACATAACATGATTTAAAAGAATTTTAAGGAAACTACACAGTACATGAAACAAAGCAAAACACTTAAATGTATATGACAAGAGAAATATTGTGGCAGAAGTAAGAAAAGGGGAAATAAAACTAGGTGAATAACTACATAAGCATACAAAATATATACTATGAAATGTTACATAGTTGCCAAAATTGGGCTCCTGATATGACTCTGAGAATTCCGGTGAAGACAAAGGACTCTGTTTGTACTGTTAGGATAAAATTTGGCTACATAAATGGAAAAAGTAAAAGAAAAAGTGTTACTATCCAATGAGGGTTTAACTTATCTCCCTCATAAAAAGGGCGTCCAGCACGATGTCTCCATGCTAACAAGAGGTTCAGGGTTCATTCTAACTCTCTGCTCCCACATCCATAGTGTATGGTTTTCCAAGATATATCAGCTGCAAGAGTCTCATTGTCTTGTGCAAATTCCAGACAAAAAGGAGATAGAAAGGGGAAAGGCTTCTACAGAGCATTTCAATATTCCTACCCAATAATTTAACTTACTATCCATGACTGTCCATGATTGAAGAGAATGTGGAAAATATGGTATCTTTGCTGGGCACATGACCACTTCCAAATATAATTAGGTTCTGTTAATAGGGAAGAGGGGAATGGAAAAGTTGTGCAGCCAATCTATAATGAGCAATCATAAGATTGCCAGTATCCATAACACTAAAACAAACAATTGCGTGATAGGAGCATGACCTTTTTGACACTAAAGCCAAAAGGACATTGATCTTCCTAACTCTTGTAAAACAGTCACATTGTGTGGTGAAGGGAGCACTGTCTCAAGCCAATTCTCTTCAAGGAATCCAAAAACACTTTAAGGTTCTTGAAGTATTTCTTAACGTAGCCTAGAGACATCACATGTGATAATACCCACACTGGGGTAGAACTGAGTCAGAGACATTACATCATGGCTCAGGTATTAAGATATTTTGGAAAAAATCAGCAGTAAACCTTGATCAGAGTTACAAGTTCAGATCCCATCTGAATGACAAGAGCTTTCAGACTCCCTAGTAGTAAAGACTTACTGCACTGCCTTAGAGGACAATTTCCTGTATTAACATTAATTTGGTGACTCCAATTAACACGTCTCCATCTGATCCTGCTTTAATACTCAAATTAAGATTTTGGAATGACCTGTCTCTGTATATTTCCTGGAGCTTTGTTATTTTTACATACCAATCTTTATGTGTTTGATAAGAAAAATCTCTCCCCCCCCCCACCCTGCAAAGTTGGTAACCTGAAACCATTATTACCAGATTCCAGATGAGTGGTACACCTCATTTGGGAGGTCCTAAGAGACTTCCAGTGAATCCAGCCAATGTCTCACACCTGAAACGATTTCCCTGTTTTGGGAGTCCTCCCTCTGTGGATCAACATGAAGACATGGGGATGCTCTTGGGATTGTCTCAGGTGAGGTTGGGTGTGTTCAGGAGGCATTGCCATATCTTTGAATGAAGGCATCAGAGTCTCAATGATCTTTGAACCAATGTGTGTCTCCTTCCTCTCGAGTGTGGAGAAACACCAGGTCAGGGACTCTGAGATTGTTTCTTTGGGCACTCTTAAGAGTGGAGGTCAAAACTAAAGAAGTGATACCTATAAAATAAAGAACCTCGTGCTTGTGGATTTACACATGTAAGTAGAAGAATTCAATGAGTAACCAAACTTCCTACATGCTTAGGTCCACTTGCTCCCCATAAGCTACATTACTCAACATCTATCATAACACTAGGACAAGTTATTAGCTGGGTAGAAGAGAGAATGTAACTACAGAAGCCCTAAAACTGCAAATATGACCCCATGCCCTTGTTCTGCAGACTGCAAATCCAATAATGAGAATTAACATACTTTTGCCTTTCAGAGACACCACTGTGGTCCAGGTAAAGCCTGCCTGCCCTCATCTCCTTCCCTTCCTGAGGGCAGAGCTCTATCCCCACCAAAAAACACCCCCCCACACACACACATGTACCAATGAAATGCATTCCTTGAATTATGTGATGGAATTATTGGGCTGGAAAGGCCCAACAAATACTTTGCCAAGAACACGCATTCTTTTTTTTTTTTTTAATTTTTATTTATTATTTATTTATTATGTTTATTTTTGGCTGTGTTGGGTCTTCGTTTCTGTGTGAGGGCTTTCTCCAGTTGCGGCGAGTGGGGGCCACTCTTCATCGCGGTGCGCGGGCCTCTCACTATCGCGGCCTCTTCTTGTTGCGGAGCAGAGGCTCCAGACGCTCAGGCTCAGTAGTTGTGGCTCACGGGCCCAGTTGCTCCGCGGCATGTGGGATCTTCCCAGACCAGGGCTCGAACCCGTGTCCCCTGCATTGGCAGGCAGATTCTCAACCACTGCGCCACCAGGGAAGCCCAAGAACACGCATTCTTAATGGAGGTGAAACCACTCCAAGGAGGCAAAAGTATATTTTTCCACAGAGTGAAAAAAAACATAGGTATTACAATGATTTGTGGCTCTCTAGAGCACTACTGTGCATTAACAGATAAATGATATATCTGTGGTTAACATTTCAAGAATGGGGAGATGGGGAGGCATTTTGGGAAAAAAATGCCTAAAAAGTTTCCTGAAGGGGCAAAAATGAAAAAGGATAGAGAAACACTGGTCTACAGGTATTGAGTTAGAGGAAGTTCTGGTAAGCACTAACTCCCATAAGACAGAGGAGTGCAAAAAGAGAGGGAAAGTCCATTTGCAAGAATCCTGTACCATTTAAGTCTTTAGCTATGAGTGGATCTTTGCATTCATGACATCCTCTCTCCATCCTCTCTCTCTCTTTTTTTAATAAGTTTATTTATTTATTTATGGCTGCTTTGGGTCCTCGTTGCTGCACACAGTCTTTCTCTAGTTGTGGTGAACGGGGGCTACTCTTCGTTGCGGTGTGCAGGCTTCTTGTTGAGGAGCACAGGCTCTAGGCACGCGGGCTTCAGTAGTTGTGGCTTGCGGGCTCTAGAATGCAGGCTCAGTAGTTGTGGCGCATGGGCTTAGCTGCTCCGCGGCATGTGGGATCTTCCCGGGCCAGGGCTCGAACCCATGTCCCCTGCATTGGCAGGTGGACTCTTAACCACTGAGCCACCAGGGAAGCCCTCCATTCTCTCTTGACACCTGTTTTATGCCTCTCTCATTCACAATTTCAATTCTAGGAGCTTTTTTTCATGATCTAGAACTTCCATTCTCTAGAGTGTTTCTATTTTTCCTACAAGAGCCAGCTTCTCATCTCTCTCTTATCATTTCATCTCCTGTACTCATAAGTGAGGAGTTACTACGCAACAATACAATAATACTGACTTCCATGTTTACTTATATGTTTATCAGTGTTATTTATTTCTTCATATGGTTTCCAGTTACTGCCCAGTGTTCTTTCCTTTCAGCCTGAAGGACTCCCTTTAGCATTATGTATAGGGTAGGTCTACCAACAACAAACTCCTTCAACTTGTTTATCTAGGAATGTCTTAATTTCTTCTTCTTTAAAAAAATAATTTGAGTTGAAATTCACATAACATAAAGTTAACCGTTTTTAGGCAAACAGTTGTATTGTGCAGCCACTACCTCTACCTAGTTCTAAAACATTTCCATCATTCCAAAGTAAAATAATTTATACATTATAAGAGCAGTTTCTCTCCATTACCTCCTGCCCTAGTCCCTGTGTATGTACTCATGTGTATGTCTCTATGGATTTATGTATTCTATATATTTTATATACATGGAATCATACAATATGTGGTCTTTGTGTTGAATTTCCTTCACTTAGCATAATATTTTGCATTTTCATCCAAGTTGTAACGTGTATTTCTTTTCATGGCTTAATTCTTTTTCATGGATTATATTCTTCATTTTTGAAGGACAGTTTTGCTGGATATACAATTCTTGGTTGATGTCTTCCCCCACACACAGCCCAACACTTTAAATATGACACCCCCACTACCTTCTGACTGCCATATTTCTCATGAGAAATCAACTGTTAATCTTACTAAGATTCCCTCTTATGTTATGAGTCACTTCTCTTTTGCTGCTTTCAAGATCCTCTCTTTGTCCTTAAGGTTTTTGACAGTTTGATTACAATGTGTCTCAGTATAGATCTCTTTGAGTTTATCCTGCTTGGAGTTTGTTGAGCTTCCTGAACATGTAGATTCATATCTTTTATCAAATGGGAAATTTTTAAATTTTTCAGTCATTATTTTTTCAAATATTTGTTCTACCCCTTTCCCTCCCCTATCCTTTGGGGACTCCTATTATACATATGTTGCTATATTTGATGGATATCATAGGTTTCTTAGGTTCTGTTCATTTTTCTCATTCTTTTTCCTTCTTGCTCCTCAGAATACATAATCTCCATTGACTTACCTTCAGGTACTAATACTTTCTTCCACTTGACCATATATGTTAATGAAGACTAGTAGTGAATTTCTCATTTCAGTTACAGCACTTTTAAACTTTAGAATTTCTATTAGGTTGCTTTCATAATTTTTATCTGTTTATATACGTTCTCTGTTTGGTGAGACAGCCAGGTTTCCTTTAACTCTTTGTGCATGGCTTCCTTTAGTTCTGTAAGCATATTTAAGAAAGTTGATATTAAGTCTTTCTCTGGTAAGTACAAGGTCTGGGCCACCTCAAATTCAGGTTCTACTATTTTATTTTTCCTGTGAATGAACCATACATTCTTGTTTCTCTGCATGCATTATATTTTTTTCTTGTTATTCTTGAAAACTAAATATTTTGAATTTTAAATTATCATAATTCCGGAAATCAGATTTTCCCCTCCTCATTGGGGTATGTTGTTACTGCTTATTGTGGATAGTATTTGTTTGTTTGCTTAATGACTTCTATAAACTAATTTTTTAAGATTGTATTTTTTGTCATGTGTGATCACTGAAGTCTCTGTTCTTTTATCTTGTTGGTCAGCTAGTGGTAGAGAGATTTCCTTAAACTCTGGAATCAAAGACTAAAATTTCCCAATCTTTACTGTTTGGCTGTGTGTGTGTGTATGGACATTCTTTTAATACTCAGCTGGGCATTTTATATCTCTTTGCTTTTGTCTTCACTTGTTGCTTGCCCAGAACCTTGAATATCAGGCAGAGGTGAGAGATCAGGGCTTTTTGATGTTTTCTGAGCAGGCTTTTTACCTTGGATATATGCCAGGCCTTTTAAATTCCAAATAACATGTGAACACTTTTATAGTTATATATCCAAACCATCTCACTCCCCAGCATTTTCTCCCAGGCATTTCAGTGTACCTATCGTTTGCCTCAACTCATATGTTTTGCCCCAGACACCAGCAGATAGTTCATCTGTCTTTAATTATGCTTGACAATTGCACTCCACATAGCTTCTTTCCCACCTTGAGAGAAGTTTCAAGTTAGGCAAAGTAAAGGTAAAGACTTTTTGTAGTCCTTCAAGGAGCCATAAGACAGGTCAAAACAGAAAACACATTTTTGCTGCTCCAGCAGTAGGAATCCACACAGGGACTGTGGGTTGCCTTATTCAACACTGCCACTGTGCCAGGAAGGGAATGTTAGGGAAATAATAAGTTAAATTACCAAAAAGCTTTCTAACCTGATTTCAGTCACATTTTTCTTGATTAAGGGTTCACTTCTTTTTATAAACCATCAGTTATTTTTCATATTCATGATAAAGTTGATACTGACAGTTTCCCCAGGAGTTTCAGTGTTTTTGTGGAGTGTTGGGGCATTGGAGTTTCCTACTCCACTATTTTCTCTGACATCAGTCCCTAACTAGCTTGTAAGCCTTTTTTAAAGTATGCATGTACAGATATGCTCATGTACAAAAACTCTGAATCCTAACCTTAAAAAAGTTTCCTAATATACCATTAGCCTAACATGCAGTACTTATATTAATGTTTTAAACTGTACTTTCAGAAATCCTACTGAAAGATAAGCAAAAAGCCATAATGTGTGACAGGATTTCCAATGACACAGAACAGAGTGTCACCAAATAAAAATGTAAAATGATGTAATATATGATTATATAAGCAATGCAAATTGTGAATATTATAGATATTTGCACTGAAAATTAAACGTTGGGTATATAAACAATGTTTGGAATAGATAATACCAATGTATGAACTTATTAACTCCACATACATGGCATTAAAAAAACATAATTATTGACTTTCTATTTTGCCTACATGTTAAATAATGAGGTTTGAGGGAATGTGTAGAGGAAAATAAAAGTGAGGCCATAAAAGCTAAAGGACTATATAGATCAATGGAACAGGATAGAAGGTCCAAAGATAAACCCATGCACATATGGTCTCCTTATCTTTGATAAAGGAGGCAAGAATATACAATGGAGAAAAGGCAGCCTCTTCAATAAGTGGTGCTGAGAAAACTGGATAGCTACATACGAAAGAATGAAATTAGAACACTTCCTAACACCATACACAAAAATAAACTCAAAATGGATTAAAGACCTAAATGTGAGGTCAGTCACTATAAAACTCTTAGAGGAAAACATAGGAAGAACACTCTATGATGTAAATTACAGCAAAATCCTTTTTGACCCACCTCCTAGAGATATGGAAATAAAAAACAAAATAAACAAATGGGACCCAATGAAACTTAAAAGCTTTTGCACAGCAAAAGAAACCATAAACAAGATGAAAAGACAACCCTCAGAATAGGAGAAAATATTTGCAAATGAAACAACTGACAAGAATTAATCTCCAAAATATACAAGCAGCTCATGCAGCTCAATATAAAAAAAAAACAAACAACCCAATCCAAAAATGGGCAGAAGACCTAAACAGACATTTCTCCAAAGAAGATATACAGATTGCCAACAAACACATGAAAGGATGCTCAGCATCACTAATCATTAGAGAAATGCAAATCAAAACTACCATGAGGTATCACCTCACACCAGTCAGAATGGCCATGATCAAAAATCTACAAATAATAGCTGGAGAGGGTGTGGAGAAAGGGAACCCTCTTGCACTGTTGGTGAGAATGTAAACTGATACAGCCACTATGGAGAACAGTATGGAGGTTCCTTAAAAAACTATAAATAGAACTACCATATGACCCAGCAATCCCACTACTGGACATATACCCTGAGAAAACCATAATTCAAAAAGAGTCATGTACCACAATGTTCATTGCAGCACTATTTACAATAGCCAGGACATGGAAGCAACCTAAGTGTCCATCAAGAGATGAATGGATAAAGAAGATGTGGCACATATATACAATGGAATATTACTCAGCCATAAAAAGAAACGAAATTGAGTTATTTGTAGTGTGATGGGTGGACGTAGAGTCTGTCATACATAGTGAAGTAAGTCAGAAAGAGAAAAACAAATACTGTATGCTAACACATATATATGGGATCTAAAAAAAAAATGGTTCTGAAGAACCTAGGAGCAGGAGAGGAATAATGACGCAGATGTAGAGAATGGACTTGAGGACACAGGGAGGGGGAAGGGTAAGCTGGGACGAAGTGAGAGAGTACCATTGACATATATACACTACCAAATGTAAAATACATAGCTAGTGGGAAGCAGCTGCATAGCACAGGGAGATCAGCTCGGTGCTTTGCGACCACCTAGAGGGGTGGGATAGGGAGTGTGGGAGGGAGATGCAAGAGGGAGGGGATATGGGGATATATGTATACATATAGCTGATCACTTTGTTATATAGCAGAACCTAACACAACATTGTAAAGCAGTTATACTCCAGTAATGTTAAAAAAATAAAATAAAAAATAAAAGCTAAAGGACTAGAAGGCATAGATGCTCTAGACCAACACTAATTTTGACAATTAATCAAACATTAATGCACATGTGAAACTCCAGGTGATCTTGTTAAAATGTAGATTCTGATTCAGCAGGTCTGAGTGGGGCCTTGGATTCTGCATTCAAAGAAGCTCTTGAGTAATGTGACCTGCTGGTCTACATGCCACACTTTCAGTAGACAGGTTATAAAGCATATGACAACTTTGAAATTAAGACTACATTTCCAGATAGTAGTGACAGCAAAGAAAAGGATGGAAGCATTTCTAACTCCCCAACTAAAGGCAGTTAGAAAAAGGCAGTACTGGGGCTTCCCTGGTGGCGCAGTGGTTGAGAATCTGCCTGCTAATGCAGGGGACACGGGTTCGAGCCCTGGTCTGGGAAGATCCCACATGCCACGGAGCAGCTGGGCCCGTGAGCCACAATTGCTGAGCCTGCGCGTCTGGAGCCTGTGCCCCGCGACGGGAAGGGCCGCGATGGAGAGGGGCCCGAGCACCGCGATGAAGAGCGGTCCCCGCACCGCGATGAAGAGTGGCCCCCACTTGCCGCAACTGGAGAAAGCCCTCGCACGAACCGAAGACCCAACACAGCCAAAAATAAATAAATAAATAAATAAATAAATAAGAAAATCCTTTAAAAAAAAAAAAAAGAAAAGAAAAAGGCAGTACTTTATTATTTCTTTCACCTGAATTTAAAGGTAACCACATTTCTGTGCTGCTTTTATTATGAGATAATTGAATGTTGCTTTTTTTGCTATATCCTGGCAGTTATTTCATCTACATGGAATCAGGAAATCAAACACATGCTTTGGAATTTCTCCTCTTGGGATTTTCAGCAAAGTCGGAGATTCAGTTCATTCTCTTTGGGCTGTTCCTGTCCATGTACCTGGTGACAGTCACTGGGAATCTGCTCATCATCCTGGCCATCGTCTCAGACTCTCACCTCCACACCCCCATGTACTTCTTTCTCTCCAACCTGTCCTTTGCTGACATCTGTTTCACCTCCACCACCATCCCAAAGATGCTGCTGAACCTCCAGACACAGAGCAAAGTCATAACATATAAAGCCTGCCTCAGCCAGATATTTTTTTTCATTGTGTTTGGGTGCCTGGACAATTTATTCCTGACCGTGATGGCCTATGATCGCTTTGTGGCCATCTGTCACCCCCTGCACTACACAGTGATCATGAATTCCCAGGTGTGTGGACTGCTGGCTCTGGGCTCCTGGTGCCTCAGTGTCATGGGTTCCTTAATTGAAACCTTGACCATTTTGAGGCTCTCCTTCTGCACAAATCTGGAAATCCCACACTTTTTTTGTGATCTTCCTGAAGTCCTGAAACTCACCTGTTCTGACACTCTCATCAATAACATAGTGGTGTATTTTGCAACTGGTCTTCTGGCCGTGATTCCTTTCAGTGGAATACTTTTCTCTTACTATCAAATTGTTTCCTGCATACTGAGGATTTCCTCAGCTGGGGGCAAGTTCAAAGCTTTTTCCACCTGTGGGGCTCACCTCTTAGTGGTTTTCTTGTTCTACGGCACAGGCCTTGGGGTCTACCTTAGTTCTGCAGGCACTTCATCCTCTAGGACAAGTCTGGTGGCCTCAGTGATGTACACCATGGTCACCCCCATGTTAAACCCTTTCATCTACAGTCTGAGGAACAGGGACATGAAGGGGGCTCTGGGGAGACTCCTCAGCAGGGCAACATCCCTCAGTGACAGGACTGTTGCAGGACTCCCATAAGTAGCAAGGATCAAACCTTGCAGGCATTTTTCATGGATCTTGGATATATCCAAACATCAGTTTATTCTCTTCTAGTCCTGGAATCATTATATCTTACTGTATCTTGATTTTGACCACATTTAAATACAGTGTATTATATTTCTAGGGTTGCCATGACAAAGTACCACAAACCAGGTGGCTTAAATAACCACCTTTATTGTCTTACAGTTCTAGAGACTAGAATTCTGAAATCAAGTAGTCAACAGTGTCCATTCCTCCTAAGTGCTCTGATGAAAAATCTGTTCCATATCTAGCTTCTTTTGGTTTGCTGGTCATCTTTGGAATTCCTTAGCAAGTAAATCGCCACTTCAATCTCTGCATTTATCTTCATATGGTGTACTCCCTGTGTGTGTGTGAGCGAGTGTGTGTGTGTGTGTGTGTGTGTGTTTGTGTTTGTATATGTATGAGCGGCTATGTCCAAATTTCCCCTTTTTTTGAGAACGCCAGTCATATTAATTACAGACCTAATCTACTCCTCTGTAGATCTTGCCTTAATTTGACTAATTATATCCACGACAATCCTATTTCCAAATATGGGCAAATTCTGAGGTTCTAGATGTTAGGACATCAGAGTATGAATTTCTGGAGGACATAACTCATCTCATAAAGCACAGTTTTATCATGTCTAGCTTCAAATGTAAAGTATGGCCAACACACCAAATCCTGCCCTTTTTCTGGTTTTTCTAAATAAAGTTTTATTGGAATAAAGCCACACCCATTTGTGTACATATTTTATATAGCTACTTTCACGCTACAACAGCATATTTGAGTAGTTGTCTGAAAAGCCTAATGTTTACTACCTGGCCCTTCACTGTAAAATTTGCTGGCCTCTGAATTAAACTATTGCTTTCACTTCAGTTTGGTAGCTAGACTTTTAAGCATCTCAGGACACCATCAAAATCCCCACAAACCATCATTATTGTTATTAATGTATGTGGTTAGAAAGGTTTTTATGAGATGCTAAATCAAACAAAATGTGATCCTTTTCCTAATAATCTAAGTAGTAATATCATAATGGCCAAGAACTTTGTCTTTTCTTAATCTTATCTCCTCTTCCTAGGGGAAAAAAACTTACATAGAAAGAAAGTACATTCAGTTCTTCTTGAGTGAGTAGGTCTAAACAAGTCTATGCAAATACTGACTAAAAACATGGAATAAGTAAAGCTAGTAAAGCTCTTAGGTATTGTGTGGTTAAACTTTACATTGATTATTAGTAATGCCATTATGTGAAAGCCTTGTTGCAAGATTATGAACTTGCCATCCTGCACATGTTAAGGCAAAGGCAATGTTATCAGCCCCAAGTGGACCTGTGTATGATGGGAAGGACTGGAACAATGGTCAACTTTTTATGCAACCTATTCAATTAGTGAAAATGATCCTTCTCTCCCTACCTGAAAAGGAAGAGTTATGGTAGAATCTAGTCCATTGTTGGAAAGTTCTCAACATTAAAGACCTTCCATTATTCTAAGTCTACAATATCCATGATTGGTTTAGTTTTCTTGAAGGCACAGATAATGGCCTGTAATATTCTTTTTTTTTTCTTTCTGTAGTGTCTTTGGTTTTGGTATGAGGGTTATGGCAGCCTCATAGAATGAACTTGGGAGTGTTCCATCCTCTTCAATTTTTTGGAGTTGTTTGTGAAGGATAGGTATTAGTTCTCCTTTATGTGTTTGGTAGAATTCCCTTGGGAAGCTGTCCAGTCCTGGACTTTTGTTTGCTAGGAGTTTTTTGTTTGTTTTCTTTTGTTTTTTATTACAAATTCAATTTCACTTCTAGTGATTGATCTGTTCAAATTCTCTTATTTTTTCTTGACTCAGTCTTGACAGTTTGTATGGTTCTAGAAATTTGTCTATTTCTTCTAGGTTTTCTAATTTGTTGGCATGTAACTGTTCATGGTATTCTCTTATGACTTTTTAATCTCTGTTATTTGTTATTATTTCCTCTCTTTCATTTCTTATTTTGTTGATTGGGTGCACTCTCTTTTATTCTATGTGAGCCTGGATAAAGGTTTATCAGTGTTGTTTACCCTTTCAAAAAACCAATTACTGGTTTCATTAATCTTTTCTTTTTTATCTCTATTTTATTTATTTCCTCTCTGATCTTCATTATTTCCTTCCTTCTGATGACTTTGGGCTCTGTTCTTATTTCTGATTCTTTTTAGCAGTGGGTTGGATTGTTTGAGTTTTGTTGTTGTTGTTGTTTGTTTTTGTTTGTTTTTGGGTTTTTTTAACATCTTTATTGAAGTATAATTGCTTTACAATGGTGTGTTAGTTTCTGCTTTATAACAAAGTGAATCAGTTATACATATACATATGTTCCCATATCTCTTCCCTCTTGCATCTCCCTCCCTCCCACCCTCCCTATCCCACCCCCTAGGTGGTCACAAAGCACAGAGCTGATCTCCCTGTGCTATGCGGCTGCTTCCCACTAGCTATCTATTTTACATTTGGTAGTGTATATATGTCCATGCCACTATGTCACCCTGTCACATCTCACCTCTCCCCCTCCCCATATCCTCAAGTCCATTCTCTAGTAGGTCTGTGTCTTTATTCCCGTCTTGCCACTAGGTTCTTCCTGACCTTTTTTTCCCCCTTAGATTCCATATATGTGTGTTAGCATACTGTATTTGTTTTTCTCTTTCTGACTTACTTCACTCTGTATGACAGACTCTAACTCCATCCACCTCATTACAAATACCTCCATTTCATTTCTTTTTATGGCTGAGTAATATTCCATTGTATATATGTGCCACATCTTCTTTATCCATTCATCTGATGATGGACGCTTAGGTTGCTTCCATGTCCTGACTATTGTAAATAGAGCTGCAAGGAAGACCTGTATCATTATAAACTTCTCTCTTAGAATTACTTTTGCTGCATCCCATAGATTTTGGAGTGTTGTGTTTCCATTTTTATTTTTCCATACTGTTTTGATTACTGTAACTTTGTAGTATAGTCTGAAATCAGGGAGCCTGATTCCTCCAGCTCCGTTTTTCTTTCTCAAGATTCTTTTGGCTTTTCGGGGTCTTTTGTGTTTCCATACAAATTGTAAACCTTTTTGTTCTAATTCTGTGAAAAATGCCATTGATAATTTGATAGAGATTGCATTGAATCTGTAGATTGCTTTGGATGGTATAGTCATTTTCACAATGTTGATTCTTCCAATCCAAGAACATGGTATATTTCTCCATGTGTTTACGTCATCTTTGATTTCTTTCATCAGTGTTTTATAGTTTTCTGCGTACAGGTCTTTTGCTTCCTTAGGTAGGTTTATTCCTAGGTATTTTGTTGTTGTTGTTGTTGCAATGGTAAATGAGATTGTTTCTTTAATTTCTCTTTTTTTTTTTTTAAAGTTTTACTTGATTTTATTTATTTATTTATTTTATTTTTTGGCTGTGTTGGGTCTTCGGTTCGTGCGAGGGCTTTCTCCAGTTGCGGCAAGCGGGGGCCACTCTTCATCGCGGTGCGGGGACCGCTCTTCATCGCGGTGCGCGGGCCTTTCTCTATCGCGGCCCCTCCCGTCGCAGGGCACAGGCTCCAGACGCGCAGGCTCAGCAATTGTGGCTCACGGGCCCAGCTGCTCCGTGGCATGTGGGATCTTCCCAGACCAGGGCTCGAACCCGTGTCCCCTGCATTAGCAGGCAGACTCTCAACCACTGCGCCACCAGGGAAGCCCTAATTTCTCTTTTTGATCTTTCATTGTTAGAGTATAGGAGTGCAAGAGATTTCTGTGCATTAATTTTGTATACTGCAACTTTACCAAATTCATTGATGAGCTCTAGTAGTTCTCTGGATGCATCTTTAGGATTTTCTATGTATAGTATCATGGCTTCTGCAAACAGTGACAGTTTTGCTTCTTCTTTTCCAATGTGGATTCCTTTTATTTCTTTTTCTTCTTTGATTGCTGTGGCTAGGACTCCCAAAACTTTGTCAAATAAAAGGGGTGAGAATAGGCATCCTTGTATTGTTCCTGATCTTAGAGGAAATGATTTTAGCTTTTCACCATTGAGTATGATGTTAGTTGTGGGTTTGTCATACATGGCCTTTGTAATGTTGAGGTATGTTCCCTCTATGCCCTGTTTCTGGAGCATTTTTATAATAAACGGATGTTGAATTTACAAAAGCTTTTTCTGCATCTATTGAGATGATCATATGTTTTTTATTCTTCACTTTGTTAATGTGGTGCATCATGTTGCTTGATATATGACTATTGAAAAATCTTTGCATCCCTGAGATAAATTCCACTTGATCATGGTGTATGATCCTTTTAAAGTTTGTTGGTTTTGGTTTTGCTAGTATTTTTTTGAAGATTTTTGTACCTATTTTCATCAGTGATATTGGCCTGTGATTTTTGTGTGTTTGGTTTCTTTGTCTGGTTTTGTATTAGAGTGATGGTGGCCTCATTGAATGAGTTTGAAAGTGTTCCTTCCTCTGCAATTTTTTGGAATAGTTTTAGAAAGAGGTGTTTTCCATCCCCTCACTTTCAGTCTGTATGTGTCCCTAGATCTGAAGTGGGTCTCTTGTAGACAGCCTATATATGGGTCTTGTTTTTATATCCATTCAGCCAATCTATGCCTTTCGGTTGGAGTATTTAATCCATTTACCTTTAAGGTAATTATCGATATGTATATCCTTATTGCCATTTTGTTAAATGTTTTGGATTTGTTTTTGTAGGTCTTTTTTCTTCCTTCCCTCTTTTATTCTCTTCTCTTGTGATTTGATGACTATCATTAGTGTTGTGTTTGGATTCTATTTTCTTTCTTGTTTGTTTATCTATTATAGATTTTGAGGTTTTGATATAGTAGTCTATATGTATATACACATATATATAGTGTTGTATATATCTATGTAGTATGTATATATATGTGTATATATATACATGTTTTAAGTTGCTGACCTCAATTTCAAATGCATTTCAAATATCCTGCATTTGTACTCTCCTCCTCTCATGATTACTGGTTTAGAGTTCATATTTGTGTGTGGATGACTTCCTACCTTTATTCTATGTTTGCCTTTACTGGAGAGATTTCACATTTCATAATTTTCTTGTTTCTAGTTATGGCCTTTTCCTTTCCTCTTAGAGAAGTTCCTTTAGCATTTGTTGTAAAACTGATTTGGTGTTGCTGAATTCTTTAGCTTTTGCTTGTCTCTAAAACTTTTGATTTCTCTGTCAAATCTGAATGAGAGCCTTGCTGGATAGAGTATTCTTGGTTGTAGGTTCTTCCATCACCTTAAATATATCATGCCACTCCTTTCTGTCCTGCAGAGTTTCTGCTGAAAAATCAGCTGATAATTTTATGGGAATGCTCTTGTATGTCACTTGTTGCTTTTCCCTTGTTGCTTTTAATATTTTCACTTTATTTTTATTTTTTGTCAGTTTGATTGCTATGTGTCTCAGCATGTTCCTCCCTGGGTTAATCCTGTATGGGACTCTCTGTGCTTCCTGAACTTGGGTGACTGTTTCCTTTCCTTTGTTAGGGAAGTTTTCAGCTATTATCTCTTCAAGTATTTTCTCAGACACTATCTGTCTCTCTTCTCCTTCTGGGACCACTATAATGTGAATGTTGGTGTTTGACGTTGTCCCAGAAGTCTCTTAAACTGTCCTCATTTCTTTGCGTTTTTTCATTATTCTGTTCCATGGCAGTGATTTCCACCACTCTGTCTTCCAGCTCACTTATCTGTCCTTCTGCCTCATTAATTCTGCTATTGATTCCTTCTAGTGTATTTTTTGTTTCAGTTCTTATATTCTTCAACTCTGACTGTTCTTTATGTTTTCTCTTTGTTAAAAACTTCTTGTAACTTGTCACTCTGTGCATCTATTCTTTCCCCAAGTTCTTGGATTGTCTTTACGATCATTACTCTGACACTTTCTCAGGTAGATTGCTTATCTACATGTCACTTCGTTTTTCTTCAGAGCTTTATCTTGTTCCTTTGTCTGGAACATATTCCTCTGCTCTCTCATTTTGTCTAAATTTCTACTTGTATGTTTATGTATGTGGAAGGTTAGTTATGTTTCTCAACCTTGGAGAAGTGGTCCTCTGTAGGGGATGTCCTATATATTGAGCAGTACACTACCTTCTCATCACCCAAGGGCCAGGGACCATCTGGTCCCAAGGTTGGTTCTGAACTGTTTGTGGACTCAGTTCCACAGGCTGCAGGACTGTAGTTTTCTTGCTTCTGGTATCTGTCCCCTGATGAGTGAGGCTGGTCTAGAGGCTTGTGCAGGCTTCCTGGTGGAAGTGGCTGGTGCCTGTCCACTGATAGTTGGAGCTCGTTCTTGGCCATCTGGTGGACAGGGCCATGTCAAGCAGTATGTCTAGAGGTGGCTGTGGGCTTAGGAAGTCTTTAGGCAGCCTGTCTGCTGATGGGTGGGGTTGTGTTTGCACCCTTTTTTTGTTTGGCCTAAGGCGTCCCAGCACTGGAGCCTACAGACTATTGGAGGGGCCAGGTCTTGGTGCCAAATACCAAAGATGTCTGCCTCCAGCCAGAATTCACATAGATGAATGCTCCCTGCTATGTCTACCACCAGCTTTTATGACCCCAGAGAGAGCCACAGCTGGCCCCCATCTCCCCAGGAGACCCTCCAATACCAAGTAGGTCTGGTCCAGGCTCCTATGAAGTCACTGCTTTTGCCCTGGGTCCTTGTGCATGCAAGACCTTGTGTGTGCCCTCCAAGAGTGGAGTCCTGTGGAGCTTCAGCCATCAAGACTCACTGGCCTTCAAAAGCTAAATGCTCTGGGTGCTCCTCCTCCCATTGCCAGACACTCAGGCCGGGAGCCTGACGTGGAGCTCAGAACCCTCACTCCTATGGGAGAACTTCTGCAATATAATTATTCTCCAGTTTGTTGGTTGCACACCTGTGGGGTTTGGGATTTGATTATATTGCAAGTGTGACCCTCCTACCATCTCATTGTGGTTTCTTCTTTGTCTTTGGATGTAGAATATCTTTTTTGGTAGGTTCTGGTCTTTTTTATTGATGGTTGTTCCACCATTAGTTGTGATTTTGGTGTTCTCGTGAGAGGAGGTGAGCTCAAGGTTCCTCTACTCCACCATCTTGTCTTGACTACCATGTAAATCTTCAATATTCCACCCCAAATGTTTCCATCTTCTTTTTCTTGTCCTGTCAGGAATACCTAGCCTCTTATTAGTTCTATAAACATATAGAATATTTGCAACATGTTGATAATTAAACCAGAATTGGGATGTACACGCCAAAACTGCCCAGTTGTTTGTGTGGTCACTTCTGAAGAACTGTTCTGCTTCATCCTCGATCTGACTAGCAGCCAAGCTGCCAAAGGGCAAGAGCAATGACCCTGCCAGGACACTCAAACCCTGGCTGAGAAAATAGGTGTCAACCATATTTTTCTTGTTGATGTTTTAATCACTTTAACCCTGCTAGTCTTCTCACCTCCATCACCAATGAAGTCAACTTCTCATGGCTCACCAAAGATTCTTATTTAAAAGGCAATAATGGCAAATATTGTTTTCCCTATGCTACAGCAACTTCCATTGATATTGTTGAGGTAGCACCTTTACCTATGACTACTTTTCCCAAAGAGGCTGAATTATGTATTCTGATATGGTTTTGTACTTCAGCCAAGGACAAAACTGCCAATGTCTATATTGATAGTACATAAGCTTTTGGAGTGGCTCATGATTTTGGAAAGTTTTAGAAGCAACGTGGCTCCTTACTTCCAGGGAAAATAAAATTTTAAATGGCCCCTATGTTCAGGAATTATTGGATGCAGCACTTCAAACTGACACTTCAGCTATTATTAATATTTCAGGTCATCCTAAACTTGACTCTCTGAAAGCTAGGGAAATCACCTTGCTGACATTTCCACAAGGAATGCTGCCCTTTAAGGACCCAACAGCAGCCAAAACTCTCATGGTCCAAAGGGATATTTCTCTAAATTATAACTCAGAAAATCTCGCTAGAGAAGCCCAGCAATGATCCTCAGAAAAGGAAAAGCAAGATGGAAATTCAACAACTGTTGGTTTGATAAAAGAGAAAACTAGGTTTGGACCTAACACTCTAAAATTCTCATTCCTCACCCCTGTGCCTGCATTAAACCATAGGTTTATTGAAAAGATAACAATGTTCATGAATCAATATTTGTGGGGAATTATTTAAAATCCTGCAAAAATGCCTAACTCAGTTGATCCACTTGTCCAAAGCTCAACCCAGGGAAGCTTGTTCATACTGTTTCCTGATTTTTTAAACAGATTAATTAACCATTTGAGGTCTGGCACATGAATTTCATACAGCTTCCCCAGTCTTGTGGATATAAATATGTTTTAGTCATGGCCTGTTCAACACTGAACTGAAGCCTTCCCTTGCAGACAGGTTACTCCCTCTTTTGTGGCTTAAAACCTTTAGGAAAAGATTGTCCCCACCTGGGAAACTCTTCTCTAACTGCATAAAGGTCAAAGAATCCTTTTTAGTGGTCAAGTACTTCAACACATCTGTGCTGTTTGGTCAGTTTTACAAAACTGTCACTGCACTTACCACCCTCATTCCTCTGGTTTAGTTGAAGGCATGAAGTCCCAATTGGAAAAAATTGTAGAGGCCCTCCAAATAACCTGGCCAAAAGCATTGCTATAAATTCTTCTAAACATCACATCCACCCTCTTGGAACCCATAAATGCTCATTGTTTGAGATAGCCACAGGATACCCAATGCACTTGACCCTTGCCTCTTTTGACCCACAACTGATAAATGGAGAGGTACTCCAATATTGTGAAGTCCTAATTTCTTCTACTAAAAGTAAGCATGTTTTGGTAAAGCGATCTTTTCACAGTGCACTCATGGAAGACAAAGATCTTAAGCCTCACACTTGCAACCTGGATATTTGGGGATTTTAGAAATGAAACCTCCAGAACAGGGGTGCTCAACCCCCGGGCCACAGACCAGTACCGGTCTGCAACCTGTTAGGAACCAGGCCAAACAGCAGGAGGTGAGAGGCGGGTGGGCGAGCAAGCGAAGATTCATCTGCCGTTCCCCATCACTCGCATTACCGCCTGAACCATCCCCTGCCCCCGATCCGTCCGTGGAAAAATTGTCTTCCACAAAACGGTCCCTGGTGCCAAAAAAGTTGGGGACAGCTGCTTCAGAAGGACTATCTTCAAACTCACTTGTAAGGCCTCTATCAGGTACTGATAACCAACCTTTGTGTCACCAAATTTCAGGAAATAGACTCTTGTATTCACAAACACACCTAAGGAAAGCACAAAACTTTGACTCAAACTGACAGCCATCTGTTGACCTGAAAGTAAAGATTTCCCAGAACTGAAGCAGCTGACATCTGATGAGATAGCTTTCCCAAGATATATAGACCATGTCTGTTGGAAGTTCCTCTTTGATGATGACACAATGCTAAAGATGATCACCAATCTCTGTAATCTTGTTAACTTAGGGACTTCACATAATAAGTACTTCAGGTTCTCCTTCGTACAACTCCCTGTGATTCAGATGTGAACGTCAATAGGTTTCAAATCTGTGCAATTTCCATTTGATGTAGGACAGTACATCCAGGAATGTCCTTCTTTGCATTGAGGGATTAAAAGTCACTGGAACCAGAAAACCTGACTCTCAATCAGTGATGCTTTCAGAGAACAATCTTGATCAAAAGGGAGACATTGTCAAAAAATAATAAAAGGAACTCTCACTTAAGATAGTCTGGATGTCAGACAGGGAAGTTTTCACACCTTATAACAACAACAGAGCCCAAAACGAAAAAAGACTTCCTCTTCCTTCCTTCAAGAGCTCAGCCAATAAGAAACTGTCACAACTTACCCAATGAAAAGCTACTGTACTCTTAATTTTTCCAATGGACTCTGTTTACTAGAGCTATCTCAACTTCATTTGCCCTATTTGAAACAGTTCTCCTCTCCATTTTTTGTTGGGGACATGCACATGTCTCGCCATGGTTGCAAATCTGGAAATGCAGTTTTTTCTTGATCTTGAATAACCCCATGTTTGCTAAAGAAACAACTAGTCATCTATTTGTTTTATGTCAACAGAATATAAAGCAAACTAGTATTTGTGAGGGAAACAAGAAAAAATTACCTTATTGGTGTCATGAAACCAATTGAAACTATATACAAAAATTTTATCATTGTGGCTGTGTCAGTTTGGTCCAACACTCACTGCTTATTTTAATATCACAGTCACTATTGTATCATCATATTCCATGCCAGGGGGAATTAATTTATCACATCAACTACCATATCTCAGTTTTCGTTTCATTTTTATTATCACTTAATTTTTTCTCTCATTGTTCCTACACTAATCAAGAGTGTACCAATTAAGAGTGGATGTCTAAGTGAAATAGAAACTATAGGCTTCCTAGATAAATATTTAATTAATGGGATCAAGTGAAGCACCTAAAAGACCTTAATGTGCTTTTAGGCTGCTTCCATCTAGTTTTTGCATTCTTTGTGGCTTTGGATTTACATTTAAATCATTTACATTATTTTATACATCAGGAAATTTGAGTTCTCATTGTTTGGAATTGTTAGAAAAACCTATAAATTAGTAGGGACTATTATGTAAAAATTGACTAATTTTTGTCCATCTGTTTTGGCAATATAGAGAGAATACTTGATTCTATTTCAGTTGCTATGAAATAAGCAGATGGTGAAAATAATGTCAGCTCAGGAGAAGACATTATCTTAGTTGACTTCTCAGAGTATCCCCAGGTTGAGTTCATCCTTTCTTTGTTTCTGGGTTCTACGTGATGACACTCACAGGCAATGCAGCCATCATCTTAACTTCCCTCCTGGATAGCAGGCGCCACACCCCAATGTACTTCTTCTTCCCAAACCTCTCAATTTTGGACATGTGTTTTACTAACTGCATTGTTCCTCAGATAATGGTAAGCTTGTAGAGAAGTTAAGTTAAGAATATCAGCTACATATGCTGCATTGTTCAGTATTCTGTGGCTTTGGCTTTTGGCTCCATGGAGTGTGTGCTTTTTACTGTATTGGTTGTTGACCGTTATGTTGTCATCTGCTGGTCCCTCCACTCTGCTACAATCATGCACCAACAGATCTGTCACCTTCTTGTAGCCATGTCCTTGTTTACAGGGCTTGCCAACTCTCCTTCAGGCTTCACTGTCCATTGTTTGGCCTCTATGTGACCACTGCTGTGTGGATTATTTTCTTTTTGATGTCCTGGTCATTATCAAGCTCCTGTGGACACTGATGCAACTGAATTGAAGATGTTATGTTAATCACTCACTGATCACTCATTGAATATCCTTACTATTCTAGCCTGCATCATCATTACTTCCTATGCCTGAACAACCATGTATGTGGTGGGAATGCCCTCTGCTGGCAAATAAATTATGGAACTTGTGCATCCCACCTGAGGGGCATCTTGCTGTTCCCTAGAACCATCATGTTCATGTATTTTCAGCCTAAAAGAGAGGAGAAAGGAGAAAAATAATACTTGCAGTAATAACAGCTGAAAATGTTCTAATTTGGTAAAAGATATGAATCTCCATATCTAAAGGGTCAATGGACTCTAATTAGGATAAACTAGGAAATCAAAGCCAGGACATATTATCATCAAACAGTCAAAATACAAAGACAAAAGCAGAATCTGAAGCAGCAAGTGAAAAACTAATTGTCACATATAATTGTTCATCAATAAGATTAGCAGCTTATTTCTCATTAGCAATGACAAAGGACAGGATGCACTGAAAAGCCTGATTTAAATGCCATATTTAAAGTACTAAGAGAAAAAAAAATTTCAAACCGGGCTCTACATATAGTAAAACTATCTTTAAATATGAATGATAAAGATGTTCCAAAGATAAGCAAAAGTTGAGGGAGATAATCATTAGCAGATCTCACTGACAAGAAATGCTAAAGGGAACCCTGCAAGCTGAAAAAAATGTCACTTGAGAACTACTCAGTGTCATATGAAGAATAAATGCTGGTAAAGGAAACTATGTAGATAAATATAAAAGCCAGTATGATTGTATTTAGGTTCATAGGTTCTCTTTTTTTCCTATATTATTTAAAAGTCAAATGAGTAAAACTTTAACATAAATCTATGTTAATAGACACAAGTATATAAAGGTAGAGTTGTGACAGTAAGAATATAAAGGATATATGTTTAATACATAGGTTTTTTTAAACATCTTTATTGGAGTATAATTGCTTTACAATGTTGTGTTAGTTTAGGCTGTATAACAAAGTGAATCAGCTATACGTATACATATATCCCCATATCCAGTTCCTCTTGCCTCTCCCTTCCACCCTCCTTTTCCCACCCCTCTAGGCGGTCACAAAGCACCAAGCTGATCTCCCTGTGCTATGCAGCTGCTTCCCACTAGCTAGCTATTTTACATTTGGCAGTATTACATAGTTTCTTATACTATAGAAACTATGTTGATATTAATTCAAACTAGATTATTCTAAGTTTAAGGTGTTAGTTTTGACCCTCAGGGTAGCCATTAAGAAAATAACTAAAATAAGTGAGAAGAGAATTAAATGGTACACTACCAAAATAAAAACAATTAATTTCCAATTAAAAGGCAGAGAGAGACAATAATTTTTTTAAAAAATGTAATTTAACTACATATCATCTACAAGAAACACACTTTAGATCCAAGACACAAGTAGGATAAAAATGAGAGGATGGAAATAGATTCTATATAAATAGTAAACAAAAGAATGCTGAGGTGGCAATCCTAATCTCAGACAACGTAGAAACTCAGGTTAATTTCTTAAATAAGACAAACTAGGAGATTGTATATTGACAAAAGGACAAATCCATCAACAATAGTTTGTGGTATTTGGTAGCTTATTCAGGGGAACAGTTAAAATACCCACTGTACAGGGCTTCCCTGGTGGCACAGTGGCTAAGAATCCACCTGCCAATGCAGGGGACACGAGTTCGAGCCCTGGTCCGGGAAGATCCCACATGCCGCGGAGCAACTAAGCCCACGCGCCACAACTACTGAGCCTGCGCTCTAGAACCCATGAGCCACAACTACTAAAGCCCACGCACCTGGAGCCCGTGCTCCGTGACAAGAGAAGCCACCACAATGAGAAGCTCGCCCACCGCAACGAAGAGTAGCCCCCGCTCGCCACAACTATATAAAGCCCGCGTGCAGCAATCAAGACCCAACGCAGCCAAAAATAATATAATTAATTAATCAATTAATTAATTATTTTTAAAAAATACCACTGTACAGAGTGTACAAAGAGTGGCTTGTGCAGGATCCAAATCATTTGGTGATTTGGCAGACATCTGTACCAAAAAGGGTAGTGCTAGAGTCGTTTACAATCTCCCAGAGAGGTTTGAAGTTGCCACTTGTGGAATCTACAGAGTTTGTTACAATATTTTCCTAGTATGTCACCAAGGGAAGTTCCAAGGTCATGTTTGTTTTCAACGCAAAGAGAATATTTTTCATTAATTGTCTTTATCTGGTCAAGAGCCAGTCCTTGAACTTCTATACAGGCGGTCTGGGCCCCAAATAACTCACCAGAAGAAAATAATGCAGTGATTATTTTTCAGTCTTGAATACCATAGCTTGTCATTCATCCATATTTTCTACTTTAGTCCACCAGGTATTCAATCAGCAGGAATGAAGACCAGTTCTGGTTCTTTTGCTCTATCTAGATTTGATATAACCAACAGTCAGATTGATTAGTTAACCTGACCAGTGTTTAGTAAACAGGCATAAGGGAGGGTTTGGTTTGTGCTCAGCATGCTGAAAAAGTAAGGGTTAATAAGAGCAACACACAGTTTGAAAAAGAGTCTATAGTAGAGACCTAGAGAGTGAAGTAGGACAGTGAGAGACAAGTACTCTCCAGGCAGTTTTCTAATACATGATTGATAAATATGGGTAATGTGTTCATTATTCAGAAAATGCTTGTTTGTTTGTTTGTTTTTTAATATGTACACCACATTAGTCTACTAATGGAAAAGTTAATTTTTCTTCCAGATAACATATACAGTCACTTCATATATCAATAGTAGCAATGCAAATTCATTTGCCTGTGTGGCCCAGACATTTATTGGGACATCTATTAAAGGTCCATCCAATTCAGAAGAATTTAAATCAGGCTGACTTTCCAGTAAGGAAAGTAGGAGGTGTTGTAACAGGGAAGAACAACTCTGACTCCATATTAGATCTGTTCCTCTTTACTTTAAACTTTGTGCCTTGTTGCCTGTGCTTAGTCATGCTGGCTCTGCACTTTTTGAATGTTGCCTATAGCCTTAAGTATACAGGATAGTTTATTCTCAGGGCTCTAACCCTTAAGAGTCCATTCATACAGAGATAAAAAGTTGCAGAACAGAGAATAGCATTTGTCTTGTTGGGGGGTTACAGGAACATTGTGACCTGACTTACATGGACAGCTGCAAGAACAAAAGAGTTCAACACCAAGAAGTTTGCCACAACCACATTAGGCATAGCAGAACAACCCTGCCATCATTGCCAGCCTCCTGAAACTCTGACTCAGGCCATAAAGGCCAGATTCAATTCCATTCCAGGGACACCCAGAGCTCTGGAGGAGCCACATAAAGGCAAAAGCCAGTAAACTCCCAATAGCCATCTTGAGCAGGAATAGTCCTATTCCAGGTCCTTGTGTCAGGGCAAGAGCTCTGCCACTTACCTGGCCTCATCCCAATTCCCCTCATAATCTTGGCCTGGGAAGGCTGAAGTGGCTGACTTGGGATAGTACCTCTTCTGAAGGGAGAACTAGAAAAAATTTCAACATGTACATGTAGCAACCATGCCCCATGTGGTCTCATGGCAGTGTTAGGGTACTCTTCTTGGGCCTCTAGCCATCTCCACAAAGGGGAACTTAGAAGAAATTTTAGGAAGCACATTCAGCAACTGAGTCCCATGAGGAGCCACAGCAGGGCCAAGCATTTGGAGAATTCACATTTCCTGATTTTAAAACTTATTACAAAGCTACAGTAATCAAAACAATGTGGTGGGCTTCCCTGGTGGCGCAGTGGTTGAGAGTCTGCCTGCTAATGCAGGGGACACGGGTTCGAGTCCTGGTCTGGGAAGATCCCACGTGCCGCGGAGCAGCTGGGCCCGTGTGCCACAACTGCTGAGCCTGCGCGTCTGGAGCCTGTGCCCCGCAACGGGAGGGGCCGCAATAGTGAAAGGCCCATGCACCGCGATGAAGAGCGGTCCCCGCATGCCGCAACTGGAGAAAGCCCTCGCACGAACTGAAGACCCAACACAGTCAAAAATAAAATAAATAAATAGTCTTAGGACAAATGGTTTTCCATTTGGAAATAATACAATTTGATTCCCACTTTACATCACACAGAAAAGTCAATTCAAGGTGAATTAAGACCAAAATGTAAAAAAAAAAAAACAAAAAAACAATGTGGTACTGGAATTTAAAAAGACATGTAGACCAACGGAATAGAATAGAGAGCTCAGAGATAAACTCTCACATATATGGTCAAGTGATTTTTAACAAGGGTGCCAAGGCCATTCAATAGTGAAAAGGACAGTCTTTTCAACAAATGGTGCTAGAAAAATCTAGATCTTCACATGCAAAAGAATGAAGTTGAACCCTTACCTAACACCAAATATAAAAATTAACTCAAAATGGATCAAAGAACTAAACAGGAGACCTAAAATTATTAAGCTCTTAGAAGAAAACATAGTTGAAAATGTTCATGACATTATATTTAGCAATGATTTCTTGGATATGACACCAAAACATAAGCAACAAAAATTAAAATAGGTAAATTGGACTATATCAAAATTTTAAACTTTTGTGCATCAAAGAATATAATCAATGGAGTGAAAATGCAACCCACAGAAAGAGAGAAATATTTGCAAATCATATATTTGATGAGTTTAATATCCAGATTATATAAAGAACTCCTATAGCTCAACAACAAAAAAACCAAATAACTTGATTTAAATATTGACAAAAGACTTGAATAGACATTTCTCCAAAGATGATGTTACAAATGACCAACAACCATATAAAAAGAAGCTCAACGTTACTAATCATTAGGGAAATACAAATCAAAACCACAATGAGATATCACTGCACACCCACTAGGATGGCTGCTATCAAAAAAAAAAACAACAGAAAGTAACAAGTGTTCGTGAGGAAACAGAGATATTGGAACGTTCCCACACTGCTGGTAGGAAGGTAAAATAGTGCAGCCACTATGAAAAACAGTCTGGCAGTTTCTCAGAAAAATAAAAATATAATTACCATATGAGCCAGCAATTTCCCTTTGTGTATTTGGCCAAAAGAATTAAATACAAGATTTCAAAGAGATATCTGTACATCCACGTTCATAGCAGCATTGCTCAAAATAGCCAAAAAGGAGAAGCAACCCAAGCGATTGATGAATGAATTAACAAATGTGGTATAGCCATACAATGGAATATTATTCAGCCTTAAAAATTAATGAAATTCTGACACATGCTAAAACATGGGTGAAACTTAAAGACATTATATGTTACAGCAGGAAAAATGAGGCACAGACCAACATCAGAGAGACCTGAGACATCCAGTAGTAACCCACAGGGTCCTTTCTCAGTCTCACAGAACATATTTCATCTTCAGATCATGAATCACCAAAATTGTGTGAGACATCTCGGTCTCAGTGGAGCCACAGCCTCATCTGAGGAAGAGTTTGTAATGCCTTTCTGAGCACACCACCAAAGGCAGGTTGCATAACCGGTCTCAACAGCAGAAATCAAAGAACATAACTGAAACCAACTGCAAACCATCAATCTGTACGTTTTCTAAAACCAATACTGATAAACTGCTAAGGCTGCACCCTCATGTTTTGCAGACCCTAGCACAGATCTATATCGATCACTAGCTAGCCACATTTCATTCCGTTTTTGCCAAGAGTCAGAACCAAGACACTGGTGTTTCAAAGATAAACCAGGGTTGAAACAGAGTACCTGAGATTAGACCTGTACTTACATGGTCCAAGCCTCTGACCATTAGTCAAGCATTCTGAATTACAAACCACCGTTATTATCCTTCCTTCTGAATCATTCAACATTTCTAGAACAAAAGAAGTAGAAAGATATTACTAATTATTTGTATCTTGCAATGAAGGATAGATATTGCTTGAAAGAAACATTTCAGTTTACCAAATATTGCAACACAGACTTATTCATAACCAAGTACCAACATGACAACTCTTTTACATCCTTCCATTATTAAATATGAACTTTATGAAAAGTATCGATAGACTGATGTAATGAAACAGTTAACTGATTATTAACAAAATCTGTTCTTTCTCTAGCCAATCAGCTTTCCTCAGAAGAACAGCCTGCGGGGGTTTTAATTCATTCTCCCAATAAATTTGATCACTGATATCAGTTTAATAGTAAAATCAAATTTACCTTATTAATTATACCAGTATTACACCAAAATGTGGTTCACTATAAGTAAAGAGTCTTACAAAATAAATCAGTTAAATTACAGTAGTATTTTTTTCAGCCTTCTCAGCAAAATCAGTCTTTGTACATATGTTGTCATGGATCAGGGTATAAGTCACAGGTCAAGTCTCAGTTAATTACGGATTCCAGAGCTCTCATAGGCAGAACTATTGCCCTGTTTCATATACTTAACACTACTGAACTGTACACTTTAAAATTATTAGGATTATAAATTTTATGTTATGTGTATTTTAAAATAAATAAATTAATTTAAAAAAAACATTTTCAATTCCCCCTCCAGAGGAAGGGCACTGACTTGGGATGGGGAGAATGCCCTGAGAAGGTGCCCAGGGCCTGGCAGCATCCCACATGGGGCCCAGTTGTTGAATAAGCACCCCCCCCCAAATTTTTCTGTCTCCCTCCAGAGGAGGCAACTATCCAGAGCCATCCAGGGAGGCATCCTGTGCCAACATGGGACCCCACATGAGCACCATTCATCACGTTCACCTCACAGAAATGCCTTTCAATCCCCCTTTCATGGTGAGGACCAGCCAGTCACAGAGGTCTGGGGAGAAGGCCTTGGGCCTGACCAAAGTCCCAGGCAGGTCCTAATTGTTAGATATGCCTCCCAAAAGATTTTCAAATCACTCTTGAAAGGTGGACTGTACAAAAGGATAAAGGCCAGGGACTTCCCTGGTGACGCAGTGGGTAAGAATCCGCCTGCCAATGCAGGGGACACAGGTTCGATCCCTGGTCCGGGAAGATTCCACATGCTGCAGAGCAACTAAGCCCATGCACCACAACTACTGAGCCTGCGCTCTAGAGCCCACGTGCCACAACTACTGAAGCCTGCACGCCTAGAGCCCGTGCTCCGCAACAAGAGAAGCCACCACAATGAGAAGCCCGTGCACCGCAACAAAGAGTAGCCACCGCTCACCACGACTAAAGAAAGCCCACGCGCAGCAATGAAGACCCAACGCAGCCAAAAATAAATAAAATTAAATCTTAAAAAAAAAAAGGATAAAGGCCAGACCATACATGACAAGGGATCTCTGACTTACAAACTCTGCAGCAATTGGTCCAGAGAGTCAAGACTTGATTGATGACTGCAGCTTCCCTAATATTTGCCCCCCAAAAGCCAAATATGCCCCCCGACCAATTGCATAGGACACCTGCTTCTCATCAGCCACCCCTGGCTTCCTCAAACCAACAGCCTCCAATGGGCACACTTGAGTCTTCCCTTCTCCACAATAAAATTCTCCCTCTCCACTGCCTGCCTTTGAGTCTGCCAAATGCAGCTGACCCCCTGGCTCTAGCAAGCTCTGAATAAGAAGCCTCTGTTGTTCTCATTTGGGTGGTCTTTGATTACTTCCATACCCTCTAGAATGGGCACATCAGCACAGGCCAGGAGCCCAGGAATGTGCCCAGAGCCGAACCTTGGTTCCCCATGGGCCCTGGTCATTGGGAACACCTCCTGAAAAGTCTTCTACGTCTCTCTCCTGAGACCTGGACCAGCCCAAACCAGACACTGAGGCCCAAGGAGTGTCCCGTGGGGGCCCAGTCACCAGATAAACCTCTCAAAATATTTTGTCTCCTTCCACAGTGGGGATCAGCTCAAACCAGTGAGGGAAATCCAGGAGGGTGCCTCTGGCTCCAGCCGCGGCCCCACACAGGTCCTACATACATACATACATTAAAAAAAAGTACTAAGAAATAGCTAGCTACTGCTACAATAAGTTATTAATGGATACACAATATAAAGAGATGTAAATTGCGACACCAAAAACATAAAGTGGAGGAGAGTAAAGGGTAGATTTTTTGTTTGTGATCAAAGTTAAGTTGTTATCAGCTTAAAATAGACTGTTACGTAAGATGTTTCAAGGAAGCCACAGGGTAAACATAAAACAAAACCTATAGTAGATACACACAAGATAAAGAGAAGGGAATCAAAGCACACTACTACAGAAAATCATCAATTCACAAAGGAAAACAGCAATAGAGGGGAAAAAACTACAAATAGCCAGAAAACAATTATTAAGACAGCATTAGTCTATGGTCTGCCATAGCTTGCATTTCCTGAATTGCAATTCCAATGGCTATTCCCAAATAAACTTGCTTTTGCTTGTTAAAAAAAAAAAATGGCATCAGTAAGGCCATATTGATGGCATCACCTATTAATAATTACTTTAAATACAAATGGATTAAATTCTCCAATCAAAAGACATAGAGTGGTAGTATGAATTAAAAAAAAAAAGATTCAAACTATATGCTTCCTACAAGAGACTCACTTTAGCTTTCAGAACACACATAGGCCCAAAGTGAAGGGATGAGACAACATATTCCATACAAATGGAGACCAAAAGTGAGTAGGGGTAGCTACACTTATATCAGACAAAATAGCCTTTAAGTCAAATAATGTAACAAGAGACAAAGAAGGCCATTATATAATGATAAAGGGGTCAATTTATCAAGAGGAAATAACACCTGTAAATATATATGCACCCAACATTGGAGCACCTAAATATTAAATATTAAGTAAATACTAAATGTTTAATAAATATTAAAACAAATACTAACAGATCTGAAGGAAAAAATAGACAACAATTCAATAACATTAGGGGACTTCAATACCCCCACTTTCACAATGGACAGATCATCCAGACAGAAAATCAATAAGGAAATACTGGACTTTGTGATATTGTGTTTTATAATAAGAAATGTAAATTTGGCCTTTGTCTTATTTCTGGCACAGAGCTCCTAAAATCCTTGGAATTTTCTAAGTTGTAAGAGCCATAAAGGTGTGTTAATATTCATTGAAAAACCCATTCAACCACACCTGAGTCTGTTAATGAGGTGACTTCTCAACCACACCTAAGGATGAGGGATGGTTGCCAGGGGAACCAACCATGTTATTGGAGGGTTGGAACTTTCAGTCCCATCCTCCTTGACCTCCAGGGAAGGGAGAGGAGCTGGAAGTTGAATTGATCACCAACAGCCAATGATTTAATGAATCATTCCTATGTAATGAAGCCTCCATCAAAACCCAAAAGGAGGGGTTTGGAGAGCTTCCAGGTTGGTGAACATTTGGAAGTGCTGAGAGAGTGGCAAACTGGGAGAGGGCACGGAAGCTCCAAGCCCTTTCCCCATAACTTATCTATGCATCTCTTCCATCTGGCTGTTCTTTAGTTATATCCTTTTATAATAAGCTGGTAATCTACTAATTTAAATGTTTCTCTGAGTTCTGTGAGTCACCCTAGAAAATTAACTGAACCTGAAGAGGGGAATCATAGGAACCTCTGATCTATAGCTGATCAATCAGAAGCACAGGTAACAAACTAGACTTCTGATTGGCATTTGAAGTGGGAGATGGGCAGCCTTATAAGACCAAGCCCTTATCCTGTGGGATCTGATGCTATCTCCAGGTAGATAGTGTCAGAACTGAGTTGAATTGTAGTATACACAGCTGGTGTCAGAAACACTTGGTGGTGGGGAAAAAACCTGCACATCAAAATTGGTTGCATAATCATGACTTGAAATATATTTTAGGCCAAATAGACCTAAAAGACATATACAGTACTTTCCATGCAAGAGCAGCAGAATACACATTCTTCTCAAACCCTCATGAAACATTCTCCAGGATAGATCATACATTACACCACAAAACAAACCTTAGCAAATTTTAAAAGAGTGAAATCACACCAAGTATCTTTTCTGACTACAATGATATGAAAGTAGAAATCAATAGCAAGAGAAAAACTGGAAATTCACAAATATGGGAAACTCGACAACACACTCCTGAATAACCAATAGGTCAAAGAAGAAATAAAAAAGGAAATTTTAAAAAATCTTGAAACAAACAAAAATGGAAACACAACATACCAAAACTTATAGGATGTTGCAAAAGCAGTGCTAAGAAAGAAGTTTACATTGTGTTGTGTTGGTCCCAGCCTATTGATAGTGATGCTATCAGCTAGGTACACCTGAGGCACTCACCCTGGCCCATATTACTCTTAGGGAGCCACACACACATTTCTCCAGCCAACGCTGTGGCTGGAGCAGCCCTTGGTTCTTATTATGATTGCAGGAAAAAACCGTCAGGGAATTTGAGGAACAAGATTTATTACTCACAGGTCCTGGAGCACAGCATACCCAGGGACTATACAGTGAGTTCAGAGGTAGAAAGAAAGAAAGAGAGAGAGAGAGAATAGACCTAGAACTCTGTCTTTATTAGGATCCAAGATTGGTGTATCTAGAGTTTTGTAGGCTCACGTTATTGGTTAACATAAAGCTTAAGAGGGACATTCCTTCTAAAAAAAAAAAAATGGTTCTGAAGAACCTGGGGGCAGGCCGGAATAAAGATGCAGACATAGAGAATGGACTTGAGGACATGGGGAGGGGGAATGGTAAGCTGGGACAAAGTGAGAGAGTGGCATGGACATATATACACTACCAAACGTAAAATAGATAGCTAGTGGGAAGCAGCCACATAGCACAGGGAGATCAGCTCGGTGCTTTGTGTCCACCTAGAGGAGTGGGATAGGGAGGGTGGGAGGGAGACATAAGAGGGAGGAGATATGGGGATATATGTATATGTATAGCTAATTCACTTTGTTATACAGCAGAAACTAACACAGCATTGTAGAGCAATTATACTCCAATAAAGATGTTAAAAAAAAAAAAAAAAAAGAGGGACTTTCCTGGCTGTCCAGTGGTTAAGACTCTGCACTTCCACAGCAAGGGGCACAGATTCGATCCCTGGTTGGGTGAACTAAAATCCCGCATGCCGCACAGTGCAGCCAATAAATAAATAAAGCTTAAGAGCAGGAATTAGGGCATAGGAAGGGAGGAGCAGGATCACTCAAATGGTCAGTTATCCAGGTTACCCAGGGCTTTCTGAAAGAGGGACCTTCATGGGTAGGGGGTGGCCTAATTCCTTTATCTGACTATTTTGCTAGTAGTTGTGTCATACAGCTGCCAAGATGTTTATTCAAGATGGATGTCTTTTGAAATGGATGCCCTGACAATCAAAAGCTTAATGTCAGGCACTAATATACCTATAAGTGCCATATTTTTTAAAAATCTTAGATAAATGACCTAACTTTTCACCTCAAGGAATTAGAAAAAGAAGAACAAACTAAGTGCAAAGTCAGCAGAAGGAAGGAAATAACAAAGATCAGAGGAGAAATAAATGAAATAGAGATTAGAAAAACAACAGAAAAGAAAATGAGGACTTCCCTGGTGGTGCAGTGGTTAAGAATCTGCCTGCCAATGCAGGGGACACGGGTTCAAGCCCTGGTCGGGGAAGATCCCACATGCTGCGGAGCAACTAAGCCCGTGCGCCACAACTACTGAGCCTGTGCTCTAGAGCCCATGAGCCACAACTATTGAGCCTGTGAGCCACAACTACTGAGCCCACATGCCACAACTACTGAAGCCTGTGCACCTAGAGCCCGTGTTCCACAACAAGAGAAGCCACCGCAATGAGAAGTCTGTGCACCGCAACGAAGAGTCGCCTCCGCTTGCTGCAACTAGAGAAAGCCCGTGAGCAGCAACGAAGATCCAATGCAGCCAAAAATTAATTAATTAATTAATTAAAAAAAAATAACTAGCATCTTAAAAAGAAAAATGAGCTGAGGATCTGAATAGACATTTTTGCAAAGTCATATAAATGGCCAACAGGTACACGAAAAGGTGTTCAACATTACTAATTATCAGGGAAATGCAAATCAAAACCATAATGAGTTATCACCTCACCCCTAGAATGGCTATTACCACAAAGACAAGAGATATCAAAGGCTGGTGAGGATGTGAAGAAAACTGTGCACTACTGGTGGGAATGTAAACTGGTGCAGCCACTATGGAACACAGCATGGAGTTTCCTCAAAGAATTAAAAATAGAGCTACCATATGATCCAGCAATCATACTTCTGGGTATATATCCAAAGCAAAAGAAATCACTATCTCTAAGGAAATGAAATCAGTATCTCAAAGAGATATCTGCACTCCCATGTGCATTGCAGCATTATTCACAATAGGCAAGACATGGAAGCAACCAAAGTGTTCATTGACCAATATATGGATAAAGAAAATGTGAGATATATACATATTATAAATATATCTGTATATATTTATAAAACATATATATTACAAATACATATATCAGTTAAATGTGATATATACATACACATTATTCAGCCATAAAAAAAGAAGGAAATCCTGCCATTTGAGAAAACATGGATGGACCTTGAGGGTATTATAGTAACTCAAAGAGTCAGACAGAGAAAGACAAATACTGCATGATCACATGATTTATATGTGGAACCTAAAAACATGGAACTCATAGAGAGTAGAATGGTGGTTGCCAGGACTGAGGGGTGGGGGAAATGGAGAGATGTTGGCCAAAGGGTACAAACTTCCAGATACAAGATGAATATGTCCTGGGGATGTAACATACAGCATGGTGACTATAGTTAACAATCCTGTACTGTATACTTGAAAGTTGCTAAGAGAGTAGATCTTAAATGTTCTCACCACATACACACACACACACACACACACAGGTAACTATGTGAGGTGATGGAGGTGTTAACTAACTTATTGTGGTAATCATTTTGCAATATATATGTGTATCAAATCATGTTGTACACCTTAACCTTACACAATGTTGTACGTCTATTATGTCTCAATAAAGCTGGAACACTTGAAAGAAAGGAAGAAAAAAAGAAACGTATGTCACCATGTTGCCATTTTAAAAACCTGTACATGGACGTGTACAGCAACTTTATTCATAAGTGGCAAAACTTGGAAGCAACCAAGATGTCCTTGAATAGGGGAATGGATAAACTGTGGTACCTCTGGATAATGGAATATTATTCAGTGCTAAGAAGAAATGAGCTATCAAGCCATGAAAAGACACTGAGGAACCTTAAATGCAGCACTAAGTGAAGAAGCCAGCCTGAAAAGGCTACATATTGCATGATTCCAACTATATGATATTCTGAAAAAGAAAACACTATGGAGATAGTTGTGACAAAAACTCATACAGCAAAACAATGACTCATTTTTTGAAATAAGACTGCTTTGGAATTCAAAATGTCACCAGGAAGGGGCAAATTAAATGGGACATTCTGTTTCTTTCCTAAACATGTAACTATTTGGAATCCAACTGTGATTTCACAACTTTATGCTTTAAAACCATTCTCCCTGAGCAAGGGAGCTTTAACGTACGATGATAAGTTAATACTGGAATGTGCTTCGGGAATGTTCAAAAATGATGAACATCTTGGACACCGATAGCAGCATATAAGTTTATAGATGCAAAGACCTGATTGACAAATAGTTGGTCTACAAAACAAACCTGTTTTGGAGAGCTAGATACGAATTCCTACAAGTCAAAAAGCTTGTTGTTGCTAGTTAGTAAAACCCATGCTGAAAGGCTTTAGGTGGGAGGATATTTAGCTTGATGTCTTCACATTGGAATGACACCAATAATCAGAGTAGGGAGTTCCCTGGCAGTCCAGTGGTTAGGACTCTATGCCTGAGTTCAATTCCTGGTCCGGGAACTAAGATCCCTCAAGCCGCAGGATGCGGCCAATAAATAAATAAGTATTTTTTTAAAAAATAGAATCAGAGTAATTGTAGGCCCGCTAAGAGCAGGGAATCAACTCAAAGTGATGTCATCTTTGTGTTAGTTTTATCACCACATAAAAGAGAAAGATGTTCTAGAGGTTGCAGTCCATTCAAAGAAGTATTTTTGGAAAAGAAAACTGAAAGTAAAAATATCCTACTGTGTAAAATGGGACAGAAAGAAATGTCACGTTATTTTTATTAAATATAGAATATTATCTAAGTCCTATTGCATTTATGTTCTCCTTTTGCAGTCTTACATGTATATACCTCAAGAATCTTAAGAATATGCAACAATATAACCTACAAATTTAATGTCCAGTAAAGAGTTTAAAAAGTAGTTCAAATATTGCTGTATCAGAGGCCAGAAACATTATAAATATATCATACACATTTTTCTCAAACATCTTGTTGGATGTGTTTTCTATTAGTAGTACTACTAAGTACTGAAATACTAATTGCCACTGTTAATTAGTCCTATTGTGGTTTTTGTTGAAACAATAGCATTTATGTAACAGGAAAGTAAATAATAAACAATAAGTAAATGAACACCAATTTTTCATATTCTAATGTTAAAGTAGTAACTCTGTGGGTGTGTAATTATTATCTATTACATGATGCCTCCTGTCATGTGTGGCTGTGTCCTGTCTAGACTCTCGAAGCCCACCAGCCCCGAGCCCTACCCAGGCCCGGAGGTAGGGAAACCTCACCCCACCTCCACCCAACCCGCACGGGCACAAGGCCCGCCCTCATGATAAACCCCGCCCCCTGAACACTGGTGCTTCTTTGGCCCCACCTCCGCAGTGTCCAGGCTCCGCCCCTCGTGGCCCAGACAGTGCAGTCTCCGAGGAGGACTGGCCTCTTCCGATGTAGGTTGTCATGGTGGCGCCCAACCCGCCTTGCCTCGCCTTTTCCGGTCTCAGTCCGGCGTGGCAAAGCAGGCGGGCTGCCTTAGCCCTTTCAAGCCCTCTCTGTCATGGCGGCGCCCTGCCTCTCCTTCCGGCCACAGCCTATCATGGCGGTGCCCTGAGTAGCCACTTCCGGACCCAGACCCCTACATTGCTCTGGCTTTTCTCACTCCTGGCTGCCATGGCGGCGCCCAGAGCTTACCGGAAGTACAACATCGGAAGTGAGCCGTAGCCTCTGCCCTGAAGCGAGAGCGGCGCTGGGAAAGATGGCGGCGGCGGCGGCGGCGGCGGCGGTGGGCAATGCGGTGCCTTGCGGGGCTCGGCCTTGCAGGGCCCAGCCCACCGGGCAGCCCAAGCCCAGGCCGCTGCCGCGCACTCTCCTTGCCGCCGGGCCGGCGCTCATAGAGAGCGGCGACGAGCTGGTCGCGGCCGTGTGGCCGTACCGGCGGCTGCCGCTGTTGCGGCGCCTCACGGTGCTGCCGTTCGTGGGGCTGCTCTACCCAGCCTGGCTGGGTGCCGCGGCTGCCGGCTGCTGGGGCTGGGGCAGCAGCTGGACGCAGATCCCCGAGGCCGCGCTGCTTGTACTCGCCACCATCTGCCTCGCGCACGCGCTCACCGTCCTCTCGGGACATTGGTCCGTGCACGCGCACTGCGCGCTCACCTGCACCCCGGTAAGTGTGCGCACCCGAGACCGACCCTGGGCATGGGCCGGCCTCACCGCGGATCCCAGCTACTGAGATTGTGTCCGTCCCCAACCCAGCCGGGGCCTCCGCATCTGCTGGAGCCGGGTCCCTAGAGGCGCCCTCCACCCTTTTGCGCTAGCTAAATTCTGGCCCCGCTTCTGACTTGGCTGTGTAACCCTGGCGCAGGTTACTTCCCTTCTCTGGAATTCCTCTCTGGTGTGGTCATTTAGATTCGATAAGGTAGTACCTGTAAAAAGCTTAGCGCAGGGCCCAGGATATGTCACCATTTACTAGCTCCCATACTAGCGAGTAGTCGGTTGTTTCTCCTGGAAACAGTCTTACCTTCTTTGTTGTCTGTCTCCTACCTTGTTGTTCGTAGTGTGAGGTTAGACCTGTGGGATGGGTTTCCCTGTCTGTGGAGCTTGGTTTGAGAACTGAGCATCAGTCCTGCTGGCCAGGGCTCAGAGCCCCCCACCGCCACCCCATGACGACCAAAATGAGCTTGAAATGCAGTTAACTGCAGCGTTTAAGAGGAGCAGTGGGTGTTTGTGAGCAAGTGACTTAACTGCTTGGAGTCTCTTTATGTCTGTCTGCAGGGGTGATGGTAATGAGGACTGCCGTCAGAATACAACAGCGAGGTAGTGCATGTGACCCTTAGTCGTGAGATCTGGATGAGTGAGAGCTGCCCTGGGTTAGCAGTTGATATCAGTGACTGTGCCACTGCCCTCTGAGCCTGCCTCGGATGACACCAGCAGGTTTTGGAGCCATGGGCACTGAGGTCAGCCTCCCCTCTGATCCCACCACCCACCACAGGTTTGCTAAAAGAAGAGAAAAAGGGAACAGCACCCAGGGCTGCAGAAAGAGAAAGAGAAATCACACCACCACCACCCTCCCTCACCCCTCTTTGACCCTAAATGTGGAGTGAATTCTCTTTCTCTTTTGAGAAAGTGAAATCTGTCTTATCCCAGGGGAGAGACTCAAACTTCTCAAACTTCTGGGATTGGTGGCTTCAAGTCAGTACAATGAAGGACCCCAGTGAGAGACAAAAGAATGGAGGGAAGTTGGGGGGTAACACCCCCAAACTTCCAGCTGCCTATTGGCCTGCAGCTAAAAAGTGTGACTATTAACTTTCTCTCCAGGGATGGAGAAGAAAGAAGAACTAAGCAGCTGTGGGGTTAGGACAGACAGATCTGGGTTTGCATCAGAGATCTCAGACAGGGGTGCCTCTGCTCTCTGGGTTTCAGCTTCCCCTTGTGTAAAGTGAGAACTGTAACACCTACCTCAGGGTGCCATTGTAAGAGGAAACAGAGGAACTCTGCGAAGCACCTGGCGTGTGGCTGGCCGCATGTCGTGCTTTGCACTTTTCTACCATAGCGTTTCCTGCAGTCATAGTTCTGTCTCTTGTTGTTATTTTTGCCTGCTTTGGGGCCTGTGAACTTCTGGAGAGGCAGGGCCTTGTTTCTTAGGGTCACCGCCATGTCCCCCAACCCCCCACCCCCCCCCAAAAAAACACATGGCAACACGGGTTCTGGTGGAGCAGAGGTGGGATGGATTCAGGGAGTGCCAACGCAGTTCCATTCAGCGCCTCCGTGTCTTAGGTGCTGGAGAAATAACAAAGAACAAAACAGACGAAACACATTGTTTTCATGGTGTTAGTGGGGGAGATGGAACTCAGCAGTCAATGGTAAAGAGAGAAAACCAGGATGAGGATTTTGTGAGGGATCTTTAGATGGAGCACCCAGGGGCAGCATCCTGAGAAGGTGACATCTGAGCGCAGGCCTGAAGCCAGCGGTGTGACCATGCGTTCCAGGCAGAGAAAACAGTATGTGCCCTTAGCTGAGGCAAGGATGAGCCTCATCATCCCTTGTCACTCGAGGACACAGAGAGAATAGTAATGGGCACGGGGGGCAGAGGGGGAGCAGTGGGCCAGGTGGGCTGTAACAGGGCTTGGCTCGCGTGCACTGAGAGTGTACCTCATGCCGGGCAGCATTCTTCCTGCCTGAGTTCACCTTCGTCAGCAGAGCTCTGTGCGC
This sequence comes from Balaenoptera acutorostrata, assembly GCF_949987535.1. Taxonomy (NCBI): domain Eukaryota; kingdom Metazoa; phylum Chordata; class Mammalia; order Artiodactyla; family Balaenopteridae; genus Balaenoptera; species Balaenoptera acutorostrata. The sequence goes on from NC_080065.1 coordinate 172,266,851, forward strand.
TGGGCGCTGTTCATGACCCTGGCTTTATGATATGGGCAGGACCAGAGGCCCAGTGCAGTGCTGTCCCTTGTCCCAGTGACAGACTGGGGAGTGGCCAGTCAGCACCCAGAGCCCAGTGGCATGTTCCAGAGCATGTCCACAGAGCTGCGGCACCCGTGACCTCCCCAGTGGAAGCCGTGGAGCTGGGGCTTGAGAAGGGCTCAGCGGCAGCACTTTGCCTCTCACAGGAGTTCGACCCCAGCAAAGCAACCTTCGTGAAGGTGGTGCCGACTCCCAACAACGGCTCCACTGAGCTCGTAGCCCTGCACCGTGATGAGGTAGGGACCATCTGCTCCAGCATGGGCTTGGATGGGATCCCCAGGCCCTGACATTCCCAGGTCAGGGGCCTCTGCCACAGACACACCTCCCACAGGGCGAAGACGGCCAGGATGTGCTGTCCTTCGAATTCCAGAAGATCAAGTATTCCTATGATGCTTTGGAGAAGAAGCGTTTCCTCCCCGTGGCCTTTCCTGTGGGAAACCCGTTCTCATTCTACCAGAGCAACAGAGGGTTCCAGGAGGACTCGGAGATCCGTGCAGCCGAGAAGAAGTTTGGGAGCAACAAGTGAGTCCCAGCGTCCCCGTGCGTCGCCCCTGCTGAGACAGGACGGGGCCTCTGCCTGTGGTCACCAGCCCAGGTCCCTATCCCAGCTAATGGCTCCTTCCCCATTTGTATATGCCCTGTGGTTTGGAGGAATCCACCTTTTCAACAAAACATCCCAGGTGGACGTGGCAGGCGCCCTCTGAGAAACGTGTTCTAGTCTAGTCTCCCTCAAACTTGCCTGCTGATAGGAACCCCCTGGAGGGCCCACAGCTTGGAGCCTGGCCCAGGGCTGTTCATCCTTGTCTTGTGTTGGTAACTTGTGTTCTCTTCTTTATTTTGAATATTTTCTGTAAATGTAAATTCTTGTCATTCTTCTCATACATATCTCAGTACTTTATGAGTGGTGATAAAAAAAGATGGTGGTGAGCAGGATAGCTCTTGTTTGTACCAGGTAGAATGCAGATGCTCTGTCAGCACTTTCTCCTTTAACTTTCACCAAAACCACCAGTGTTGACAGGAGCTGGGAGGGGTCAGAGCTGGGCTTCAGAGCCCCCATCCTGGCCACGGTGATAATTGTCCTTGACTCAAAAATGCTCAGAATCTCTACGAAATTATTTCGTGACCTAGTTGCTTTTCAAAAAATTACAAATACGTTACTGCAACCAGCGATCTAGTAGGAAGGTTTATAGGAAACATTTACTGATCCTCCCCTCCCCAACCCAGGTCAGCCATGGTGGCAGCCTGGGATGTCCACTTTCACACCGTCCTCGCTTATGCAAAGGTACCCTACACAGTCCAGGGTGGGGCTCAGTTTTTATTGCAATGCAGCCACTGTGCAGTTTCTTTTTCTCAAATCCCATGTCCTGGATATCACTCCAGATCTGCAGGGCAAAACAAGGACGGCCGTAGTGGACCTGGCTGGTCCCATGGCCAGACAGGGCCACCACACAGAGTGCTGTAGAGCCCACCTTTCGGCCCTGCTTCTCAAATTCCAGGGCTTTTATTTAGGGAGTCTTTGGAACAGCCCAGCTCAGGCTCCCCGTCTCCATAGTGGGGTGGGGCTCAGGCACTGTATTTCAGGCCCCAGGGGACTCCACAGCACCTAGCTGCCGGGCCTCCTCTGTGCAGCTTCAGGGCTCCCGTCCCACGGTCAGCCATTCCTCTCCCCTTGTCTTGTCACCCACCCAGATGATAGGTTCTCGTCTTGCACCAGGCCCGCTCAGGGGGGCAGCTGCCTGAGGAGCCCAGTGCTGATTCAGAAGCTTCACCTGGGTCCTGCAGAGCAGAGGGCTGGGGGCAGTCCGCGCACCTGCTTCAGTGCCACATGGTCGAGGAGAGCCGTAGTTGAGCATCCCAATGTCTGGAAGCTCACCAGGGCCCCTAGTTGCCCAGGGAGGCCTTCCGTGCCCGGAAGTGGAGGTGTCAGGGGTGGGGCCCCTGGGACTTCCCACCGGGAACAGGACGTGGCATCTGGTCTGTTTCAGGGCCGAGATGGTGGTGCCTGACTTCTCAGAGCTGTTCAAGGAGAGAGCCACGGCGCCCTTCTTTGTGTTCCAGGTAAAGCAGCAGCTCTGGTCCTTCTCCCCACCCTGTTCCTTGGGGCTTTCACGGTCCACCTCCAAACATGAAAACCTCTCCCTGTCCTCGTGGTCAGAGCCTGTGGGCGGAAAGGCCCTCGTGTGCCATCCAGTCCTCCGGCGGCATTCTCCCTGCGTTCCCAGGAACAGACAGGCCCGTGTTCCATAGGTGTTCTGCGTGGGACTCTGGTGTCTGGACGAGTACTGGTACTACAGTGTCTTCACACTCTCCATGCTGGTGGCCTTCGAGGCCTCCCTGGTGCAGCAGCAGATGCGGAACATGTCAGAGATCCGGAAGATGGGCAACAAGCCCCACATGATCCAGGTATGGCCAGTAGCGTGATGGGTGGGTAGGAGGGTCCCTGTGGTCTTGAGGTGGGCGAGGCGTGGGCGCATCCCCAGAGCTGACTGAACCCCACCCCCTCCCAGGTCTACCGGAGCCGAAAGTGGAGGCCCGTTGCCAGCAATGAGATTGTTCCCGGGGACATCGTCTCAATCGGTGAGGCCCAGTTCTGCTCCTTCCCGGTGGGAGCCCAGGCCTCAGGCTCTGTCCAACCCTCCCGCCCCTGCCCTGCAGGCCGCTCCCCACAGGAGAACCTGGTGCCATGCGACGTGCTGCTGTTGCGGGGCCGCTGCATCGTGGACGAGGCCATGCTCACTGGGGAGTCGGTGCCCCAGATGAAGGTGCTGGGTCAGGAGTGGAGGGACGGGGGTCCTCAGTCTACTCAGGCGCGTCACTGTCCCACCCATTGAGGAGGAAGCGGGCCAGGGAAGGGCTGGTGGCTGGGCCAGGAGACTGGAGGAGGCATAGCACCTGGATGGAGATCCTGGGTTTCCTGGCAGGTCAGTGCCCTGGACTAAGGGGAGCCAGGTGGTGATGAGGAGAGGGAAGGAGATGAGAGGCCAGGAGCATCGGTGGGGTGTCAGGCCCCCTGGGATCTCAGGCTGAGGTGGGCTGAGAGAAGCCGGGAAGCTGTGAGTCCGGGGTGAGGCCGGCTACGGGGTCACAGGGAGTCTATGCTGCACATGAAGGTGGAAGGAAGACAGCGTGGAGCCCCCGCCCCTGTGAGGTGCACCGGCTTGGCTGGGGAGCCCTGTGAGGGTCAGGCAGGCTCCTCCCAGCCCCAGGGTCCGGCTCTCCAGCCTGGGGATGGAGAAGGAGGCCAAGGTGGGACGAGCCATTGACTTTACTGTCGTCCCCAGGAACCCATCGAAGACCTCAGCCCCAAGCGGGTACTGGACCTCCAGGCCGACTCCCGGCTCCACGTCATCTTCGGGGGCACCAAGGTGGTGCAGCACATCCCTCCCCAGAAAGCCACCACAGGCCTGAAGCGTAGGTGCCTCAGGGGTGTCTGGGGGTGTCCTAGCCCTGCCACCCCCAAACCCTCAAAGTCTGCTTGGCTCTGAGAGAGTCGGGATGAGCAGACATGAATGACGCTGGTTCTTTGTCTCCCCAGCGGTGGACAGTGGGTGTGTGGCCTACGTCCTGAGGACCGGATTCAACACATCCCAGGTGTGGCACCTTGCCCAGTTCTGAGGAGGGTGGTCCCTGGGGCGTATGGTGGACAGCTGAGATGGCAACTCTTTCAGACCCCAGAACATCCACCCCATAGGCTCACTCTGATACCAGGTACTGGGCTGGGGGCCAGAGTGCTGAGACAAGCCCCAGACTAGGCCTGCTTTCCCCGGCTGAGGTTCTGCCTCACAGGCAGTAGACTGAGTTTGGTCCCGCACACTTGGGGAATCACAGTCTGGGCCGTAAACTCTTCACTAAAGTGGCATGAGGATTCCTTGGTAGAGACGATGGTCAGATCTCCTTCCAGAAAATTCATCCCTCCGCCCCAATCTCAACCACTTCCTTCCCTGACCCCTAGTCTTCAGTCACTGGTCTCCGTAACTCTGTAGCTGTTGGCTGAGTTGCAGCCGCCCACGTAGCTGTGCAATTCCTGGAACAGCTGTGTTGTCAGCTGTGGCGCTCAGTCAGCCCAGGCAGGCACTCCCCAGCAGCAGAGAGAACCTGGCCCTGGTGCTTTTAGGCAGGAAAGGCCGCCACCCTCCCAGGAAAGATCTCTGTCCCTCCGTCCCTCTAGGGCAAGCTGCTGCGCACGATCCTCTTTGGAGTCAAGAGGGTGACAGCGAACAACCTGGAGACCTTCATCTTCATCCTCTTCCTCCTGGTCTTTGCCATTGCGGCAGCCGCCTACGTATGGATCGAAGGTAAGCACCGTGACCACTCCCCCCCCGCCTCCCCACCATCTGCTGGACCCCGTGTCCATGGCCCCCAGGCTGGCAGGCCCTGTCTTCGCAGGTACCAAGGACCCCAGCCGGAACCGCTACAAGCTGTTTCTGGAATGCACGCTGATCCTCACTTCTGTCGTGCCCCCCGAGCTGCCCATTGAGCTGTCTCTGGCCGTCAACACTTCCCTCATTGCTCTGGCCAAGCTCTGTGAGTCTCTGGGGCAGGGACAGGGTGCCGAGTGGGCTGGGGCCCAGCAGCACCCCTGACACTGGCTCCCACCACCCAGACATGTACTGCACGGAGCCCTTCCGGATCCCCTTCGCCGGCAAGGTGGAGGTGTGCTGCTTTGACAAGACAGGGACCTTGACCAGCGACAGCCTGGTGGTGCGCGGTGTGGCCGGGCTCCGGTGAGCGTGGGGAGTCTGGATCGCAAGGCGCCCAGCCGGGAGCGTTCTGGGAGCTCAAGGGACAGACAGCTGCCCAGCCCAAGCCTTCGAAGTGAGGGCCTATCACAGGCCCTACCACAGAGGTCCATTCTAGGGAGCCCCCAAGCATTCTTCAGTGTGAGTGACAGTGGCAGGGGGCTCAGCTTGGGCTCCAAGCAGCCACGTGACCTCTGGGGGCATTCATGAGACACGTGCAGGTGTCGCAGGGACCAAGACAACACCCTGCAGCCCCCACTGTGACTGGCAATTCCCAGGGGTCCCTCTACCCAGTCACCTCCACCCTGTAACCAGCTATTCTTCCTCCTTGCAGAGATGGGAAGGAGGTGACCCCTGTGTCCAACATCCCCATAGAAACACACCGGGCTCTGGCCTCATGCCATTCCCTCATGCAGCTGGATGACGGCACCCTTGTGGGTGACCCGCTTGAGAAAGCCATGCTGACGGCCGTCGACTGGACGCTGACCAAAGGTGAGGGGCTGGAGCCTCGGCCACACCGCCAGCTCTTACGTCCCCGGGCAGGCGGGGTGTACCTCTCAGGCACCTGTGTGTTCAACTCAGGCAGGTGGGTGGGCACAGGCTCACCTCTGACCTGGGGCAGGGTCCTCCATACCCAGATCTCCCAGCTCGGACCCCTCCCAGAGCCAGGAGTTCCTGCAGGCCCCGGGTCTGGAGGTGGGGGGAGGAAGGGGATGGAGGGAGGAAGGGCACGGAGGGGGCAGGTGGGGGCTTGGCTGCTTCTTTGGAGCGAAGGCCCTCAGGACTCGTACTTATTTGTTTCCAGATGAGAAAGTATTCCCCCGAAGTATTAAAACTCAGGGGCTGAAAATTCACCAGCGCTTTCATTTTGCCAGTGCCCTAAAGCGAATGTCCGTGCTCGCCTCCTACGAGAAGCTTGGCTCCACCGATCTCTGCTACATCGCGGCCGTGAAGGGGGCCCCTGAAACCCTGCACTCCATGGTGAGCCAGCCCCAGCCCAGGGTGGGGAGGGGGGTGCGGGGCGGTTGGTGACATCCCCCCTGCGTTCCCTGCAGTTTGCCCAGTGCCCACCTGACTACCACCACATCCACACGGAGATTTCCCGGGAAGGAGCCCGTGTCCTGGCGCTGGGGTATAAGGAGCTGGGGCACCTCACTCACCAGCAGGTAAGGGCCCAAGCCCCCCTCCTACTGGCCCCTTGTCTGCATCACCTTCTGTCCCCTGTGGCACCACCATGAACGGGCACGATTTCATCTTCCTCCTCCCTGGCCTCTACCTTTGGAGGCCCCAGGTGGCACTCAGTCCTCAGTTTCTTCTCGTCCCCTGCATGCCCCATTCCCCACGGACCCCATCCCACCCCAGAACCCAGGGCTGCTCCCTAGAGAGCACACCCAGGTCTCACCTCCTATCCTCACATCCACGGGTTCTCTCACACCCCCTTGGGGAACGCCCTGGGGCACCTTAGATTCCCTATCTCCAGCCCAGCTCCACCCCTGCCTTGCCCAACCACCTGGTCACTGCATGATCTTGGGGTATCCCCAGCCCTCAGTCACACCCCACGTCCCATTGGCTGTAGGCTCTCCTCCCACCTCCAGTACCAACGCTGCTCCTTTACCTGCTTCCACCTTGGCCCTCATCCAAGTGACTTTTGTCTGCTTGCACCCAGTGGCCATGAGACCCTTCCAGAAGGCACACCAGGTCACACCTCTGTTCAGAGCCTCGTTCAAGACCCGTTCCTGAGCCTAGTCACAGACCCTTCAGAGCCCCCAGGGTCTGTGCCACCCCACGACCCTCTCTGCCCCATTCCCCTGGCTTCATCTCTCGTGGTAATCAGTGCTCTGATTTCTGTGACCTTCTTTATTACATGTCTCCTCCAGTAGAAGGCAGGTTCCATGAGGGCAGAGATTTTTTAGATTCTGGTATGAGATAGGGAACGTGAGCTCTTGCTCAGTGGTTATCGAAGGAGAGTCCCAACTTTCCTGTTCTAGAAAATGAAATACAGGGGCTTTGTGTCATGCTGTTGTCCATGGTAGCGGGTAGAGGCACCGTTGGGGGGCCAGGGCCACCCAGCCACTGCTAAGCCCCTCTGCCACCAGGGCGCCTCTCACTCTCCCCACACCTCTCACCTTCTGACCCTCCAGTGTCCCTCCTGCAAGGATGGGGCCTTCTCTGACCTCCCCCCCGCCCCGACCCCAGCGTGTTGTCAGAGCTTGGGAAATGGGGGAGGGGGAGAGACAGGTCATGAGGGCACTGCTGTCTCCATCCACAGGCCCGGGAGCTCAAGCGGGAGGCCCTGGAGTGCAACCTCAAGTTCGTCGGCTTCATTGTGGTCTCCTGCCCACTCAAGGCTGACTCCAAGGCCGTGATCCGCGAGATCCAGAACGCCTCCCATCGGGTACAGCCACTGGACCCCTCCCCACCAGGCCCCATGGGTGGGCAGTCTTGGCTACTCCTTACAGACAGGGGGATGTGACAGTACAGGACAGTTCCATCCTCAGTGGGGCACTCAGCGGTGGGTATCTGGGTCTTGGAAGCAAAGGTTCCATGGCTTTTGGTTGAGCTCCACCATGGCTTGGACGCTCATGCTATCCCTCATGCCTGAGGATGCTCTGGGACTCAATCTGTGCCCACCCTTCTCACATCACTTTCTCAGGCCCCCAGCATCACTGGGAGATGAGGGCTATTCCCCCCACTCCGCCCCATCTTAGGAGAAAGCTGAGGCTGGGTTGGAGGATGTGGAGACAACACCCAGACAGGCTGTGTGTGTCCCAGTGGCTTTTCTCTGTCAGTTTTGGTGGTTTGTGTATTCTAGTTCAGGACTCAGTTTAGGGTGTGGGAAGCGAGCCTGGCAGTGTCAGAGGGTAGTGACATGATTAGTCCTCACCCGGCCTCAGCAGTCAAGGCCCATCTTGCCATCACCAGTCTCTAAGCCAGAAGGCTAGAGCTTGTGTCATACCACCCCCAATCTCCTGCCTGGAGCATCAACCAAGCCAAGAGGGTCCACACCAAGAGCTGGCTCTTAGTTTGTGTTGCAAATAAAGGCTGTGGGTGTTCTCAGAAAGATGCACAAACACATATCATTCGCAGAAAACTCTACCAGGTGAGGCAGGTTGAGGCTCCTGGAAGCCCAGTCCCCATTAGGGGGCCAAGCGCTTCCTCTGTGGCTGTCCTCAGAAGGGACTTGGCCCCCAGGTCTCCGGGCTGGAGTTCTGACCCACTGAGCCCTGCTGCACTGCCTCCGCCCTCTCCCCAGGTGGTCATGATCACCGGTGACAACCCGCTCACTGCCTGCCATGTGGCTCAGGAGCTGCACTTCATTGAAAAGGCTCACACGCTGATCCTGCAGCCTCCCACGGAGAGAGGTGAGGCCCCACGTGGTCGTGGGCTGGGGGGACCTTGAGTCCAAGAACAGCTCCCGCCTGGTGGCTCACCTCTGTGCCAGGCCTGAGTGAGCACGCCCAGCATCATCCAGTACCCGTGACACAAGGCCTGCGGATCACAGCCCTGCCCCGTGCGCACGCTTGGGCTGTCTGGCCGGGGAGCTCCACACCCCACCTGCGCGGCAGCATGCAGGCGGTCACCGGCTCTGGGGCCAGTGGCACCTTACAATGTTAAGGCGGTTGGTTGTGGTCACACCAGCCCACGTTTCATAGCCTCCCACCCGCCTTGGGCCTGGCTGGCTGCCTGTGCATGGCGAGTGCTCCCCTCTTGAGCACCGGGACTGCTGGGGCTCGTGTTTGGTGTGGCCAGAACCCGGGGCAGAGGGCTTGGTTTGCATTCGTCAGACTCTTCTCCCCACACGGGAGGGCTCGCCATTCCCACCCCACATAGGAGGAAGCCAACCAGGTCAGCTGTTGGGGCCCCTGCTCTATAGACAAGGAGACAGAGAAGTGAATCCATCCACCTGGATCGTTGGGAAACACGGTGACTAAGGATTTGAACTCAGATGTCCTGATTCCAGAACTCATGGTCTCTGGCCTCACCTGAGTAACCAAACTGGTTGCAAGTGGTGCCTCAGAATCAGAAAAATCGAGGGACGAATCCAGCCCCAGCACCTCTGGCTGGTGGGGTGGAGTCTGTCAGAGGCCCCAGGACAGCACCCGGTGCAGGGCCTGGCTTGGGAGCAACATGCACCAGTGATGTCACCGGGCTGCAGGCCAGAGGAGGGTGCCGGAATGGCCCGGCCGAGAGGGCTTCCAGAACCTCCCAGCCCTTCTCTCCGTCTGCGCTGTTGATCCCTGGTCTCTGTCCCAGTCCCAGGCACTGACTCTTCCAGAGCCTGGGGATCGTAGGCAGGTGGCCCAGAGGTGGCTGCCAAGACTGTTGGTGAGCGAGTGAAGCTGCTCTAACAGAACAGCCGCAACAAGAGCCAGGTGGAGATTATTTTCCTTTCAGGCTCTGACAGCTCAGGGCCAGCTGTCCAGTGCTGAGAAGGCTGGTGGGCTGCCCTCAGCTGTCCTCGGTGCTCAGCATCCGCACCTAGACCAACCAGCTAGAAAGGGGAAGTGGGTAGCAAGCAGTGTCTGGCCTGAGGAAGTGATTCAGGGTGCCCTGGCCCTAGGAGAGCAGAGTTTCAGGCAGGCCCCCAGAGTTGGGGGTTCATTAGGTGAGGGGTTGGGGGGAGGGGGTGGTGCGTCTGAGGTCAGGCTGCCTGGGTTTGAATCTGGCCCATCACATGATCTCAGGCCAGTGGCTTAGGCCCTGGATTTTCAGATCCTTTGTATCGGAGGTTTCTGTGCATGGTCTCTGTGGGGTGCCGAGGGTCTGGGGTACAGGTTGGTATGGACCTGGGGTGGGGGCCAAGAAGGTGCTCCAGAGAGGAGAGACTAGGACTGCACACGTGGGGTCCAAGTGAGAGGGTCCACCTGAGCAGCTGAGCCCCATCCCTGACCCTGGGCACTGGCCCTGCAGGTCGGCCGTGTGAGTGGCATTCCATCGACGGCAGCATCACGCTGCCCCTGGCCCAGGGCTCCCCGAAGGCACTGGCCCTGGATCACGCACTGTGCCTCACGGGCGATGGCCTGGCCCACCTGCAGGCCGAGGACCCCCAGCTGCTGCTTCGCCTCATCCCACACGTGCAAGTGTTCGCCCGAGTGGCCCCCAAACAGAAGGTGGGTACGGGGTGGCGGAGGGCAGGCGGGGCCCTGGGGATGGCATGCAACCCTCACTCAGCCCGTCTTTCCCCAAACAGGAGTTTGTCATCACCAGCCTGAAGGAGCTGGGCTGCGTGACCCTCATGTGTGGGGATGGCACCAACGACGTGGGTGCCCTGAAGCACGCTGATGTGGGTGAGCCCCTGGGTTTGGGGGCTGTTCTGCCAACACCGGCTTACCATCAGGGACGCGCCACTGAGCAAGTTCTGTGAGGAAGCAGTAGTGAAGGGGCGGGGCAGGGACTGGTGGCATTGGGGATCTGAAGGGCTCCAAGGCCGGGAAGAGGTACAAGTGTGAGGAAAAGTGTGGCGGGCATCACCACGAGGCTCTGGTGAGGGTCTAGGGCGGCTCCATGGGGCAGACACGACTTGGTCTTCTCAGGCCCCCCGGGCACTGTATGGGCTGCAAGGGCCAAGGCCAGAGGCCAGGGAGAGTTTATAGCCTCGGATCTGTGTCAACAGAACATAGACGTCAAGTTGATGTTTGAAGACCAATTTAACCTAGTTTCTTTCAGTGCTTTTCAGATATTCATTTGGTTTATCAACTACGATATTTATGACACATCATTTATGTCATTATGATTCTTGGCAATAAACTTCTTTGGAAATCAGTTAGTTTTGACCTACATAGCATTGTATACTTTATTTGGGTATTGTTTTTTTGTTGTCCTTAAGTAGTTTGTAGAAAGTAAGATAGATGCTCTCTGAGGCGCTCCTTGGGGTGAGTGATCAGGTAAAATGGGGAGGTTTGGCCCCGGGATTAGCTGCGCTGAGCAGACACTCCGTGCTCTGTGCCGGGGTGGCAGGCTCCCTCTGGCTTCTGACACACACTCCCACCAGGTGTGGCCCTCCTGGCCAATGCCCCTGAGCGGGTCATCGAGCGGCGGCGACGGCCCCGGGACAGCCCCGTCCTGAGCAACAGTGGAGTTAGGGCCACCTCCAGGGCAGCCAAGCAGAGGTCGGGACTCCCACCCTCTGAGGAGCAGCTGGCCTCCCAGCGGGTGAGTCTCAGAAGGGGGGGCACCAGCACCCCCTTGTGGTCAGGTCTCACCCCTTGCTACCTGCCTCATAGGACCGCCTGAGTCAGGTGCTTCGGGACCTCGAGGACGAGAGCATGCCCATCGTGAAGCTGGGGGACGCCAGCATCGCTGCGCCCTTCACCTCCAAACTCTCCTCCATCCAGTGCAGTGAGTCCTGCTGCCGCGATCCTCCCCTACCCCATCCCTAGGCCCATCCTGTCTGGCACCCACGCCCACACCTGCCTTCCCCCGCAGTTTGCCACGTGATCAAGCAGGGCCGTTGCACGCTGGTGACCACGCTGCAGATGTTCAAGATCTTGGCGCTCAATGCCCTCATCCTGGCCTACAGCCAGAGTGTCCTATACTTGGAGGGTGTCAAGTTCAGTGACTTCCAGGCCACGCTGCAGGGGCTGCTCCTGGCTGGCTGTTTCCTCTTCATCTCCCGCTCCAAGGTGGGCCAGGACCCTGAGCAAAGCAGGGGCTCCCGCCCCAGCCCAAGGGTGCCCTCTGCTTCTCTAAGCCATGGTTCTTGCCCCAGAGGTGCCGGGAGGCTTCTCGGATTGATGACTGGTGACGCTTGGGCCAGCCAGGGCAGGCTCTTAAAAGCGCCACCACATGTCTGTTTTATCCTCACAGCAGCCCTTGGGATGGGAACCCTCATCCCCAAGTTACAGATGGGGATCAGGGGGCAGGGCGGGTGCCCACTGAGGCTCTTCAGAGTGCCGCCGCTCAGGCCCAGCACTGTCCACAGGCTGGGGTCTCAGGTGGGCCACACAATTGAGACAGATGGGAAAACGATCATCAAGACCACTCAGTATGCAGTGCTGAGAAAAACACCAAGTAGGTCACACAGGCTGTGGAGAATGGCCTCAGGGTCGGTCAGGGAGGTCTGTGTAATGCTGACATTCAGGCTAACGCATAAAGAACAAGAGAACCAGCGAGGAACTAGGCACAAAGGCCGCAGATGGTCATGGGCTGATGCAAGGAGGCCCTGCTGGCCAGAGGGGGTGGGAGGTGGTCTGGGTTGATCATACATGCCCCATGAGCAACAGGGAGGGCTTTAAGTTTATTCTAGAGCCGGGGCGGGGTGGATCTTAAGACCCCTATGGCTGGGCATTGAGCGAGGTGGGGGTGGCATCTGGACTGGGGATGGGGGGCAGACAGGGCTCTGGGGACTAGTGCTGACCTGTAACCCCCAGAATTTGGTGACCACTCTCTGCACAAGGCCTGCCAGGAAGCAGGGTAGGTGGGTGACCCCAGGGCAAGCCTGGGCCCTGACCCCCATTCTGCCCCTGCAGCCCCTCAAGACCCTCTCCCGAGAGCGGCCCCTGCCCAACATCTTCAACTTATACACCATCCTCACTGTCATGCTGCAGTTCTGCGTGCACTTCATGAGTCTCGTCTACCTGTACAGCGAGGCCCAGGCCCGGAGCCCTGAGAAGTGAGTGCACTCCCGGCCTGGGGGTGGACAGGCTGCTCCCAGAGGAGGCGGCATCCCTGCGGTTTGGGGGGTGGCAGGAGAAACATGCAGACGTTGGCCTGGGGTGACCGGGGCCAGGCCAGCAGAGTCCACCAGGCGGAGTCCTGGTTCCGCAGGGGGGCAGCAGGAATCATGAAGGGGCCCTGACCCCCATGTGTCCCTGAAGGCAGGAGCAATTTGTGGACCTGTACAAAGAATTTGAGCCAAGCCTAGTCAACAGCACAGTGTACATCATGGCCATGGCCATGCAGATGGCCACCTTCGCCATTAACTACAAGGTGAGGCCCAGCCCCTGCCCGAGCACACCCTGCCCACCCTCTGGGCTGCCACGACACACAGCTGTCCATCTGCCTGTCCCCACAGGGCCCACCCTTCATGGAGAGCCTGCCTGAGAACAGGCCTCTGGTGTGGAGCCTGGCCGTGTCACTCCTGGCCATCGTGGGCCTGCTGCTTGGCTCCTCACCTGAGTTCAACAGCCAGTTTGGACTCGTGGACATCCCTGTGGAGGTGAGGGGCCCTGTAGACGCGGTCCCAGGACTTGGCCTGGACCTGTCTGCAGGCACCTGACTCACCAGCACTCCCTGTCCCACAGTTCAAGCTGGTCATCGCCCAGGTCCTACTCCTGGACTTCTGCTTGGCACTCCTGGTCGACCGCGTCCTGCAGTTCTTCCTGGGGACCCCAAAGCTGAAAGTGCCTTCCTGAGATGGCGGTGCTGGCACCTACTGCCCACTCTGCTGCCGCTGGGCAGGAGCCCCGCGAGGGCCCCAGGAGGGAACACTGCCCCCACGGTGAGGCTGACCTGGCCTTGCCCACCAAGACTGAGCTGGGACACCCCCACCCCACCCCCTACGGCTGTCTGAGGCCTGGCTGGCGGAACCAGCTCTGGGCCAGCGTCTTTGGTAAATAAAGCAGCATCAGTGATTTGAAGAAGCCTTGCCTCCATCCCTGTGCCACAGAAGGGGTCGCTGGGGGCTGGGTGGTCCCCAAGGAAGGTCCTGGCACCCTCCTCATGGGCTGTGTAAGGTTCTAACCTCCCTCTGCAACACATTCAGCACTTGGACAGGCCAAGCTCGGAACCCAGAGAGCTCTGCGTATTTCCTAGTTTTGCAAGCACCCCCATGTTTCTGTGGTCTCGCAGCTTCACGTTTTGACACCTCAGGCACTGAAGGGAGTTTTAAGATCAATGCCATTTTTCCCTTTTCAATAATATGCAAAATAACAGCATGCCTTCCTCTCATAGTGTCAGATATGAGGAAGTTCAATCCAAATCATTACGAACACTGACTCGGGTCACACTCAGGATTCTGCACCACACAGGTCATAGCCAGGGTCTGACGTGCAGCCTGGCTCTCATACTGTTACTGTCCTTCCTTTCAAAAGGTGCTCGCTCACTATAGCTCAGGAACTGTGGAATAGGTAGCATGAAAGCTAAGAGCCACAGTCAGAGATTTCTTGCCTTCTCAACAGCCAAAAACTAGAAAAAACTATTTCCAGTCAGAAATTACAGATTGTGGGGTGTGGGTGCATTTTTATAACTTTGGCAAGTTGCATGTGACGACCTCAGGCCAGGGAACCCAGGCCGTGGCTTCTGGACAACTTCCCCTCCCCACCGATGCTCGGTGAGGAGCTCTCTACCCTTTCCTGCCCTTGCCCCTTGGTCATCCTCAGCAGCCCAACCCTGACTGGCTTCCCATCAGGAGGAGTGTGGCCCACAGCCCAAGGAAGGCCCTGGGAGCCAAAGTGGGAAAGGGGCTGGGACCAGCTGTGAGCATCAGGTGGGCCCTGAACACTGGCCAAGGTTTCTGGAGGGGTGGGGGTGCCAGACCCCATCCAGCAGAGGGGCTGCTAGGGTCACATGGAATCCTTGAGGCAATTTGAGGCAACCAGAAGGGGAGCACTCTGGACTTGGGGTTTGCTGGGGATGATTCTTGCAGGGGCTCAGGGCGAGGGTCTCTGTGCCCTCCGTGCCTGAGAGAGGTGCTAAGGGCGCTCTGGCTCTGCTTTAACTGGGTCTTCAAGAGCCTGATCCAGCACTGAGCATTACTGGGTGTCCCCCAATTTTATCTCCAGCCCCAGCGTGTTAGGGGACTTCAGTTTCAACTGGAATCAGGCAGGACATCATACCTCCAACCAGGGGGCTCCCATTGCCCCAGCCAGGTTAGGATGAGTTCAGAGGTCCAAGAGACCCCTGGGCAGGGGCGTCATTGGGTCGTAGAACGTGAAAGGTTTGGGACAGGCTCCTCAGGCCAGGCAGACTCTGTGGACTCACTGCAAGGGTAGTGTGCTGGGGTTTGGGGACCCCGCAAAGATGGGGAGGGGAACCCTGGCCGGGATGGAGTCATTTCGGCAGGTCACTCAGGAGGTCCTGGCCCAGCCGCATACCCAGCCGCTCAGGCAGGGGGAGTGGTCCGCGCTTCCCTGCCTAGAGGGTGTGGCCGACCAGCAGAGGCGTGGTTGGGGGCGGGGCCTCCGCGAGGCGGGGCGACGCGGAACCCGGGCAGCGGCGGCCGCGGCAGGAAATCGGGGCTGGGCCCCGCCGGCGCCGGCGCGCGATTCCATCCCAATCCCCGTCCCAGCCGAGCGATCCTAGGGCCGGACCATGGACTCAACAGAGCCGGGTAGGCGGTCCGGGATACGGGATCAGAGAGGGGCCTCCCCCGACAGTATCCTACTTCCTAAATCAATGAGGGGCCCCGCCTATCCCTCTCCGTCCAGAGAGCCGGGAGAGGAGTTTCTGAATGGGAAGGACACGGGGATGCTCCACTGTGGGAACCCCCAAGCTGAGGGGGGCCCGGGACACCAGTCCCTGATCCCCCCTCCCCCTTTGCAGTCTTCACCCCGGATGCCTGGGGGAGGGGGCCCAGGAAGGGGAAGTGGCCGCTTCTGCTTCTGATATTTGTGATGGGGGCAGGGTGTCACGACCGCTGATGGAGAGGGCAACGCGGCAGGATCCCCACCCGGCTACTCCATTGCCCGGGGAGGGGAACATGCTGATCTGGGCGCCCTAGAAGTGGTGCCTGCGACAGAAATGTGGCAAGGTCCGACTTCGTTTCCGCCTGTCTTTGTGTCTCTGCTTTGCATATTGATTGTCATTTGGTCTTTATGCCTCTTGTGGTTTCAGGCTGCCTGTGTGTGTTTCTGTGGCAGGCCATGTGCCGTTCTGTCCCACGTGTATTTCCATCTGTCTGGGCTGAGGTCCATGTGGTTCCATTGTCAAGCCGGCTCTGTCCCGGGAGACAGTGTGGTTGTATCTAGGACGTCTGTTTTGTCGCTTTGCTTCTGGGCCCATGCATGTGTGGGTGTCTCTGCTCCTCTAAGCAGCTGTCTCTGTGTTGGGTTGTGCCTGAGTCCATCTGCCTGTCCCAAGTCGGGCCCCACCCAAGCCCACACTCCCTCCATCCCAGCTCAGACACCCACACCATCCTATTCTCCCCATGGGAACAGAACTCTCTCTCTCTTCCCTTTCCCTCCCTCTCTTTTCTCTCTCTCTCTCTCTCCACCCCACCCCACCCCCGCCCCGACCCTCCAAACAACCTGCCAAAGTGCGGTGGGTGGAGGGAGGCTTCCGCTGGCCCATGTGTGATACTCCCCTCCCCAAGGGCTACCCTCAGCTCCTGAGAGCAGGAAGAGGTACAGTGATATCTTCCGGAGCCTGGACAACCTCGAGATCTCACTCGGGAACGTGTGAGTCTGTGCCTGAGTAACCCCAAATTCCACCAGGATCCCCCAAATCCCTAACCATTTAGGTGCCTGAAACCCCATTAGGAACCTGCAACTTCTGGATCCTCAAAACACCTGAATATACCAAAATTCAACCCCCCAAATCCACCTGAAATCGCCGAAGTGATACTAGGGCCCCCACGTATCCTTCTTGTGACCCTTGTGACCCCTTAAAACATTTGAGAGCTTTATAATCCCACTCTGAACCCCAAAGTTACCTGGGATCCTTCAAATTCTATCTCAAGTCCCATAATAAAAAGCTCACCTACTTTCCCCCCTAAAGCCCCATCCCTCAGGACTCCCAGATACAATAGATGTCACGGAGGTGATATCTAGGACCATCCCCAAACTGCCCTGGGGCCCCCAGCACCCCTAGGTGGGACAGACTGGGTGGAGGGTGGCATCCTGACACCCTTACCTCCCAGGACCCTTGAGATGCTGGCTGGAGACCCTGTGCTTTCAGGAGACCCAGAACCTGACAAGACCCCCACAGCCACTTTGGTGAGGGATGGGACCAAGGGGACAGGGAGGAGGGGACCTCGGACGAGGGGGTCTGAGGAAGGTGGAGCCCCTGCCCTGCTTGTTCCTGAATGCTGTCTCCCTCCCCCTCAGACGAGTGAAACCAACCGTTGGAGTGGTCCCTCCCCAGAGGATCCTGCACCCCTTACAGGTAGAGGGGCTTTGAGGCCAGGGGAGTGGGGGGGGGGGCCGAAAGGAGTCCTTCCGTCATCAACTGCCTGTTCCATGCACCAGGGACACGGCAGTGCACACAACAGATCTGAACCCCTGTACTCAGGGAGCCCCCAGTCTGAGTGGAGAATCAGTGTAAAACAACCTGGACAAATGAAAACAAGGGGGTGTTTGCGGAAGCCATAGGGTGTAGAACAGGGTCCACTGGTCTGGTTTGAGGGCTCAGGGAAGGCTTCCACGGGAGGGTTCAGAGGTCAGAGGTCCAACCGTCTGCCCCAGGGGAGGAACTGGACTTGCGGCTCATTCGGACCAAGGGGGGTGTGGATGCAGCCCTGGAGTATGCTAAGACCTGGAGCCGCTACGCCAAGGAGCTGCTGGCCTGGACTGAGAAGAGAGCCAGCCATGGTGAGGACCCCTCCTACCGGGTCCCAGGCCCTGCCCAGACCCTGCAGCGCTCACACTCTGCCTGACTCAGACTCCTGCTGTCTGCCCCCAGAGCTGGAGTTTGCCAAAAACATCATGAAGATTGCTGAGGCTGGAAAGGTGTCCATCCACCAGCAGGTAGCCATGAGCACACCCCCCCCCCCAGAGCCCAATCCCTCCAGAATCCCAGCCAGATACCCCTAGATCCTTAGCATTCTCCAACACCAGACGGCCTCTCCCCACCCTCAGAGCCACATGCCACTGCAGTACATCTACACCCTGTTTCTGGAGCACGACCTCAGCCTGGGAGCCCTGGCCATGGAGACAGTGGCCCAGCAGAAAAGAGACTACTACCAGGTGAGGGGGCCCTTCATGCATTATTCCATCCACAGCCACCTGGAGGAAGGCACCGTTACCATCAGCACCATTTGCTGATGAGGAAGCTGAGACCCAGGGATGCTGAGGAACTTGCCCAAGGTTACCCAGCAGAGATTCGAACCAGGCTTCCTGTGCTATTGCAAAACCGTGCTTTTGTTCTTCTGCGGGCCACGGGGCGAGGTGCCAAGTGTGCCCAGGAAGAGAGCCTTGGCATCTTTGCGTCCAGGCACAAAGGATGGAGGTGACCACTGAGACTCCTTCTGGAGACACCGGGCTGGGGGAGGGCAGAGGTCTTCTGGGTGAGAAGACCCAGGAGAGAGGGTGCAGACCCAGAAAAGAGTCCAGAGGATGAAAGACATGTGACCCCAGTGAATGGAATGATCGAGTAGCCCTGAGGCAGCATCCCCATTCTCCATCCTTCCCAGCCCCTGGCTGCCAAACGGACTGAGATTGAGAAGTGGCGGAAGGAGTTTAAAGAGCAGTGGATGAAAGAACAGAAGCGGATGGTAAGGTCTAGGGTGGGGCCTGGGGAAGCGGGCTGGGGGAGGAGATGAAGAAGCAGTGACCGCGTCCCTCCTCCGCCCACAGAACGAGGCGGTGCAGGCACTGCGGCGGGCCCAGCTCCAGTATGCGCAGCGCAGCGAGGACCTCCGGGTGCGCTCCCAGGCGTCCCCCGAAGACCCGGCCCCCCAGGCCCAGCCGGGACCCAACAAGCAGCAGGAGCGGCGGCGGCGCTCTCGAGAGGAGGCCCAGGCCAAGGTGGGGACTCGGCCCCGTGCCCCCCTGTGCTTCGGCGCCCCCGGTCCCACGATCTGTCCCACACACGCTCCCTGCGTTGGTCCCTCCAGGCGCAGGAGGCCGAGGCGCTGTACCAGGCCTGCGTCCGCGAGGCCAATGTGCGGCAGCAGGACCTGGAGGCCGCCAAGCAGCGGATCGTATCACACGTGCGCAAACTGGTGCTGCAGGGGGACGAAGTGCTGAGGCGGGTGAGGCCCTAACCCGACGGCTGCCCACCACACTCATTCGCCCCGGTTGGGCGCCCCCTGCCCCTAAACCGCCTCCAGGGCACCAGGACCCGCTCCTTCTCGCTGGACAGCCAGTTCCCGCCCCCAGACCCTGACTGCACTTCCCCCTCGGCCCCCTCCCAGGGGGTCCTACCCCCAAGATGACCCACCCTGGTTCTAACCACACCCCCAACCCCAGCTGCACGCTCCTGTCCCTAAGCCGCCTCCCACTGCCCGGCCCCGCCCCCAAGCCTGGACCGAGCTGGTATCTCTCAGGGTCAGGCCACGCCCCAGGCTCCCAGTCCCAGCCCCTCTCTCACCCGAGGCCTCCGCCCCACAGGTGACCCTGGGATTGTTCGGGCTGCGAGGGGCTCAGGCAGAACGCGGCCCCCGCGCCTTCGCCGCCCTGGCCGAGTGCTGCGCGCCCTTTGAGCCGGGCCAGCGATATCAGGAGTTCGTGAGGGCGCTGCGGCCCGACGCCCCGCCGCCCCCGCCACCAGCCTTCTCTTTCCAGGAGTTCACGCACAGGTGGGTCCCCAGGAGCGGGGTCAGGTAGGAGCCAAGCGGGTGGGTGGGGTTGTCCCAGTCGTGGGAGACTTGGGAATTTGAGGTTACTGCACTGGGGGCCACGATGCTCATGGCCATAAGGGCTTGCAGACCCAAGTACTTGGAGTTGGGGCCTAAACGGGATGCCAGGGTGATGTCATCCCAGGCCAGTTTCCTGGTTATCAGAGCCCTCAAACCTCTCCTTTCAGTTCCCCTCTGGACACAAGAAAGAAGCTCTCTGGAGCCCCACCTCCACCGCTGGATGAGAGTGCAGCTGAGCCGGGCCCTTGGGAGGACACTGGCACAGGCTGGCAGGGTGAGTGCCGTGAAGGGCAGGCAGGAGTGGTGCTGGGGCAGGAGGCCCTACCTAACTGACCTGTCCCCTCCTAGGAACTCTGGGCCCCACTCTGGCCAGTGATGTGGACAGCATGGGTGGTGGCAGCGAGTCTCGGTCCCAGGACTCTCCCACTTCCAGCCCAGGTGGGACCATCCTTCAGCCCCTGGCCAGGCTCTGACCCTCAATCTCAAACCCATTCTTTGACCTCTGACCTACCGTGCAACCCTGACCTATTTTCTCAACCTCTGACCCGTTCTCTTGATCCAACTTCTGAACCACCCCCCAGGTTCTTCAACCCCTAACTCCTGACCTGTCTGACCCACCCCCTCCTGACCTCTGACCCTTTCCCCAAGGGCATCTGTGGGTGGTTTTGGAAGGCTGAAAACCAGGAATGTTTCCTTAGCCTTGGAGCCTCCCCATGACCTCTGTGACCCCCAACCTCTGTAACCCTCTGACTCCAGGCTCTGGCACGAGGCGGCTGGTGAAGGTCTCATCTATAGGCACCGAATCTTCAGATGACTTTGAGGAGCGAGACCCTGGTGAGGCTGGAAGCAGGTAGGGGTGGGGTGGGGGTGGACTAGGCACTCCTGACCCTGTCTCCCTGCAGACCTGGGAGATGGGCTGGAGAACGGGCCAGGCACCCCGTTCAAGAAGTGGACACTGTCCAATGCGGCCCAGACCCACCGGCTGCGGCGGCTGCGGGGCCCAGCCAAGTGCCGAGAGTGCGAGGCTTTCATGGTCAGCGGAACCGAGTGCGAGGAGGTGTGGCCTGGGCCGATGACCTAATGACCTCTGCTGAACCCCAGTGACCTCTCTGACCCCAGGCATCTCTCTGACCTGAGATCCCTAAGACCTTCCCACCCCTGGGACCTGCCCTGATCTGATGATCTCCTATGAGCCCCCTGCCCCTGCTCCCTCAGGATCCCTATGACCCTCTCTTCCCCCAGTGACCCCCGATGACCTCCCTGACCCTGTGACCTTTCCCTCAGTGCTTTCTGACCTGCCACAAGCGCTGCCTCGAGACTCTACTGATCCTTTGCGGACATAAGCGGCTCCCAGCCCGGACCCCCCTCTTTGGGGTCAACTTCCTACAACTGCCCAGGGACTTCCCGGAGGAGGTGCCCCTTGTGATCACCAGGTGCACCACCGAGATAGAACAGCGCGCCCTGAGTGTGCAGGTGCCGCCTTGACCCTTGACCCTTGACCACCCCCAAGAGTGAGTGACCCAGCCCTCTCAATGGCCAGATTGCAAGCCAGCTGTCCAACTTCCCACCCCTGCCCTTCAGGGCATTTATAGGGTCAGCGGGTCCCGGGTCCGCGTGGAACGGCTATGCCAGGCTTTTGAGAACGGCCGAGCATTGGTTGACCTGTCAGGGAACTCACCTCACGATGTCTCGAGTGTTCTCAAGCGATTCCTCCAGGAGGTGGGTGCTCAGCAGCTCAGGAGTCAGAGGCCGGGTGGGCTCAGACTGAGGACCCTCTGCAGCCCACCCACACCCATGTCCCCCCCTGCCATTCCACCCCCAGCTCACTGACCCCGTGGTCCCCTTCCACCTCTACGACGCCTTCATCTCTCTGGCTAAGACCCTGCATGCAGACCCTGGGCACGACCCTGGGACCCCCAGCCCCAGCCCTGAGGTTATCCGCTCGCTGAAGACCCTCTTGGTGCAGCTGCCTGACTCTAACTACAACACCCTGCGGCACCTGGTGGCCCATCTATTCAGGTGTGCACTGTCCTTGACCTTGACACGTGACTTCTGACCTGAGGCATGGATCCAGGACTCCTTCCTTGGACATGTGACCACTGACCCCTGACACTGACCTCTGACCTTTGAATGTGTTTTCTGAGCTCTGAAACTTAATACATGACTCCTGACTTTGGATGCTGACCCCTGACCCCCATCACCAGGCATGTGGCTCCTGGTCGTACACAATGACTGGGACCACTTACCCATGACTTGGGCAAGTCGCCACTAGCCTGGCTTGCAGATCCTACCCGATGACCAATAACCATACCCTCTGTGCCCTGACCCTTCTCCTCACACTGTCCCCAGGGTGGCTGCACAGTATGAGGAGAACAAGATGTCTGCCAACAACCTGGGCATTGTGTTTGGGCCGACACTGTTGCGGCTGCCGGACGGTCCAGGGGTAGCCAGCGCCGGCCCTGTCACCTGCCTGCTAGACTCCGTGCACCAGGCCCAGCTCATCGAGTTCCTCATTGTACACTATGAGCAGATCTTCGGGATTGATGACCTCCTCCTGGCCACTGAGCCCCTGCCCCGAGACCCCAGCCCACCCCCTACGACCCTCCCAACCAGCCCCCAGCCACCACACTCACAACCTGCCCTGGATGCCCTGCCCATATTCCTAGCCTCGGACCCCAACCCAGACACCATGCCCCTTAGTGCCCTGGAGAAGCATCCTGAGACCACACCCACAGAGGTAGGAACCTGCTGGGCCCACAGACATGGGGAGAGCCTTCTCTCAATTTAATCCTCTCACTCTCTCTCCTGTCTTCCTTCCTTCCTTTCCCTTGAAAATTTTCTATTTCATTCCCTTTCTCCTTTCCTTATTTACCCTGCACTCATTCTGAAAGGAAAGGTAAGGAATGGAGTGGTGGGAAATAATGGAGTAACAACAGGGTAGAGCCTTGCAGAAATATTAATATGAGTACCATTCATTCCTTCAACAGAATATTTATTGAACACCTACTATGTGCCAAGCGTTGTTCTAGGCATTTTTCTAGCCATCAGTTAGCAAAATATTCAAAGATTCCATCCTCTTGGTTGCCTACCTTCTAGTGGGAAAGAAACCAACAATAAACAAGAAATATGATACAAAGTCAGTTATACAGGATGTTACAAGGTGATGAATACTATAGAAAAAAGAAAGGGTAGGGTGAAGTAGGGGACATCAAGGGCACCAAGGTGAGAGGTGGTGGGCAGTTTGTAGCAGTAAACAGGATGCTGTGAGTGGGTCTCATGGAGAAGATGGGTTTGAGCAAAGACTGGAGGGATGTGAGGGGGGAGTAAGCCAGGTGGAGATCAGGGGAAGGGTGTTCCAGGCAAAGGGAACAGCCAGTACAAAGGCCCTGAGGTGGGACCATGCCTGGTGTGTTCAGGGCACAGCCCCATGCTGTAATGAATGAGTGAGGGGAAGGTGGAAGGAAGTGAGGCCAAAGAGGGGTGTGCAAACCTCCATTGACTGCACGCCTACAATGCAGGGGTGCTTGCATAGTAATTGCCCTAAGAGGTAAATACTGTTAATGAAAACCATTTACAGATGAGACTCTTAGGGGAGGCTTCCTGACCCTCAGATCCTGATACACTCACCATTCCCGAGAGCTAGGATCTCCCCTGCAGCACCCCAGAGCTGGGAAAGCTGCTGCTGGTGAGGTGTGGGACTCTGAGAACTGGAATACCTCAGAAAGTGCCTGGGACACAGAGAAAGAATTCCAACTGCTATTAGCATTTAGCTAAAGCATGAACTAAAAGATATTCAGGTAAGCTAAAAAGCAGGCCTGAAATTGCAGAAAGTAGAGCAGGATGAAGACCGGTAGTTCACGCATTCCTAATGCAGAGAAGGCTGTCACTTTCTGGGCTGGTCCTCTGTTGAACAAAGGCATTCCTGCCCTCACAGAGCCCACAGTTGAGATTAATGACACTGCTCTTCACAGGAGGACAAGCAGTACACTCTCAAGGGCATCATCTCTCCCCAGATACCAAAACTGCAAGGGAACTTTTGCATGTCTACGAGTCTCTCGAAGAACTGGCATTTTATTGCTGGAGGTCGCATTCTTGGGTTTCTTCTTGCAGATTCCAACTCTACAGAGGGACCAGGAAGAGGAAGTAACCAAAGACACCAAAAATGAGGGAGAGGAAGGTGAGTGCGTTGTGGGGTAGCCCAGGGGTTCTGGAGTTGCCCCTGCCTTGGGGTAGCTTGGCTGAGTGATGACAATGGGGGGGTGTATCCAGAGGACTTAAGCGTGCTCAGCATTGACCACCCTATCCCACAGTGTCCAGCCAAGGCCCTGAGGACTCACCCCTGGGGACACAGTCCCGTGGCCACTTCAGCCGCCAGCCAGTGAAGTATCCCCGGGGGGGTGTACGGCCTGTCACCCACCAGCTGTCCTGCTTGGCCCTGGTGGCTTCCAAACTGTGCGAGGAGACCCCTGTCACATCAGTGCCCCAAGGGAGCTTGCGGAGGCCAAGACCCGGCCCTGCCGCCACCTCCCGTGAGGGCAGCCCTCTGCGCCGCACCCCACTGCCCAAGCATTTTGAGATCACGCAGGAGACAGCCCGGCTACTCTCCAAGCTGCACAACGAGTCTGTGCCCAAGGCCACCTGCTGCCCAGGCACCCAGCCTGAGGAAGCTGAGGACCATTTCTGACTATCCCAGCACTCTGACCAAGAAGCCCAGGACTGAGAAGATGGGCCCAACATCCCAGGAGTTCAATGTTGGGGCGTCTGGAGAGTTCCTATGGGGAAAGACTACATGGCCTAGGGGAGAACTAAAACCCCTTCAGCAGCAATGTACCAGGATCCCCCCCCCCCTACTAGACACAGGTCAATGTCAAGCGACAGGGCCACTCAGGTTCAAAGGTCACTCAGGATCAATACAGATCATGGGATCCTTGAGGTCCACCCTAGTCTCTGACCGGTGGGATAGGGGTGCTTTTTGCTACTTTGGTTGTTGCCACTCCCCCATCTCTGTCTGCCTCCTTAGCTGATCCCAAGTGACCAGATATATTGGAGGGTGTGGGCAACCCAGACTCAACATCCTGCCTGGGGTCTGGTGGCCTCTGAATAAACTGTGTCCTTTATACCCTTGAGTGTCTTTCTTTGCCAGGGAAGGGTGACAGGGGAGAGGTCGGTGAGGCAGCATCCTTTCGCCCCATTTTACCGACCAGGGAAACCAAAGCCCCCTTTCTTTCATCTCAGAACACCCCTGAGCACCTGCATGCAGTAGAGGCTGGGCCTGGGCACCTGGCTGAGTCACACAGGGCCGGCCCTCCCGGAGCTCAGCGTGCGATCCGGTCCTGCACAATCAAACAAACATAACTAAGTGCAGATAACCGAGACAATGGGGCTGTGTGCTCTGGGCCGTGGGAGTCCAGGGCCGCCACAGGCGTGGGCCGGGCAGGGAACAGCGCTGCCGGGGGCGGGATTTCGAGAAACCTGAGTGCGGCCGGAGAGTCAGCTGGGGCCAGAGAGGTCGGCGGGGCTAGGGAGGCCGGGGCGTGCGGTAGCTCTAGGCCTGCATAGCCGAGGAGGGGCTGGGGTCGCGGCGGTGGGAGCCGGGTCGGATCGGGGCGTGGCTTAGAACTCGGCGACGGATTGGACACGAGGGAGCGGGCGGGGTGGGGCCGGGGCAGGGGCGCCGACCCTGAGACCACCCGGAGGTGGGCCCGGGCGGCGCCAGGTCACGGCGGGAAATCTCGGGCAGCGAGTGAGCCCCGCGAAGGCCCAAAACTGCGGCCGCGTGAGGTGTGCGGGGACTCGGGGTGGGGGTCCCGCGCCGGAAGTGGAGAGGGGCGACCGAGGAGACGCGAGGCGGAGAGGAAATAGGGGAGCTGCAGTTCCGGGCGACCCTGTCCCCGCCGCGGCAGCAGAAGAGAGGTTCCTCCAGGTGGTGGGGACCGGGCGGGGCGCGGCTCCCCCAGGTGGTGGGGGCGGGGCGCTGCGGCGGGGGCGGGGTGGCGGGACCCCGCCTCCAGCCCTCTCTTGGCCGCTCCCGCCAGGCGCACCCAGACGCTCTTCTGCTCCAGCCTTCGTCGCCCGGTCATGGGTCTTGGGCGCGAGGCCACCCTGTCTGCGGCGTGACGGGCGGCTCAGGTGAGACCCGCGGGGCCTGGGGAGGGCGCGGCACGTGCTGCGGGGCCCGGGCGCCGCCCCCTCCTCTCCTACCTCTTCCTCTTCCTCCCCCAACCTGGGGGCCCCCAGAGGCCCGGCCTGCTGCCGCCTTCCTGACCGCCCCTTTTGTCCCACTCGGAACGGCCCGATGCCCCGCCTGCTTCGGGAGCGCTCGCGCCCAAAGCCCGCCGCCCAACTTACGGGGCTGCCTCACTGCCCCCAATCTAATTGCCCGAGTCACTTCCATGTCCCAACACCGACCTCCTGCAAGGTCCTAGCAGTGGCCCCACCCTGCGCACACACGCCCCCTTGGCTCCGCTCCCTGCACTGACCCCAACACCAAACTGACCCTCCCTTGCCTGCTTTCACAGCCCACACCCCTTTGTCCTGCCCTAACCAACCCCCCCCCCCACACACACACACAGATTGGTCACAGGTTGGCGCCGCGTGGGCAAATGAGTTTTGTTTTGATTCTTTAGGTTAAAAATAAAACCCCCCAGTCGTTTGATTTGGGAGATACCTTTCTAAGAGTCTAATTTATTAGTAATTAAGCAACAACTGCCCCACCCCACCCCCGAACTCACGGAGCTTGCTTTTCCAGGTCACGCTGGTCCCTACCACCACCACTTTGACCTCACGCATGTGAGTTTGAGACCCTTGCCCTTCCTGTCCTAACCCTCCCTCTGGCTGCTGCTTCCTCCTGTGTCCTTCCAACAAGGACCTTCTGTACTGACCTTTCCCTCTGTGCCCCCAGATGGTCACCATGGGCCAGTGCTACTACAATGAGACCATCGGCTTCTTCTACAATAACAGCGGCAAGGAGCTCAGCTCCCACTGGCGGCCCAAAGATGTGGTTGTGGTGGCCCTGGGGCTGACTGTCAGCGTGCTGGTGCTGCTGACCAACCTGCTGGTCATCGCGGCCATCGCCTCCAACCGTCGCTTCCACCAGCCCATTTACTACCTGCTTGGCAACCTGGCCGCAGCTGACCTCTTTGCCGGTGTAGCCTACCTCTTCCTCATGTTCCACACAGGCCCGCGCACAGCCCGGCTCTCACTTCAGGGCTGGTTCTTGCGGCAGGGCCTGTTGGACACGAGCCTGACGGCGTCCGTGGCCACACTTCTGGCCATCGCCGTGGAGCGGCACCGCAGTGTGATGGCCGTGCAGCTGCACAGCCGCCTGCCCCGAGGCCGGGTCATCATGCTCATCGTGGGCGTGTGGGTGGCCGCGCTGGGCCTGGGGCTGCTGCCCGCCCACTCCTGGCACTGCCTCTGTGCCCTGGACCGCTGCTCGCGCATGGCCCCCCTGCTCAGCCGCTCCTACCTGGCCGTCTGGGCCCTGTCCAGCCTGCTCGTCTTCCTGCTCATGGTGGCTGTCTACACTCGCATTTTCTTCTATGTGAGGCGGCGGGTGCAGCGCATGGCAGAGCATGTCAGCTGCCACCCCCACTACCGTGAAACCACGCTCAGCCTGGTCAAGACTGTTGTCATCATCCTGGGTGAGTGGCACCCTGCTTCCCAACTCCTGCAAGACTGATAGAGCATGATGGGAGGGGATGATTTGGGTGGGGAATGTTCTCCAAGGAGGTGCTACCTGAGCAGAGGCAAGGCAAGAGTTCCAAGCAGAGGGAACAGAAGGTGACAGCCCCAAACAGGACCAGCCCAGTGTCTCCAAAGAGGGGAGAAGGCCCACGTGACTGGTCCGCAGGAAGAGAAGGTCAGCACAGCCTCAAAAGGCACAGACAGGAGTCATATTTTGTTCTGAGTTCCATGGGAAGCCCTTAAGAGTTCTTAGCCAGGAGTAATGAGGTCTGGCGGTTGAATGTAGAATGGTCTGAGCAGGGGAGGTGCACACACCACCGCCAAGAAACAAAGAGCAACTCTTCCTAATCGTTCCTTTTCCCCCACTGAGTAATCGGTCGGTCCCACAGTGACCTTTCCCCCAAAGAACAAATCTCCATGTAGAAATGTCCAGGGTCCTGTCCACTGTGTACCAGTTAGGAAAGGCTTCCCTCTGGCAGACAGTCAGAGAAAGGTTTCCCCTCTTAGCAGTGCTGCCCCATCATGCTGCAAAGGCAGCAAGACAGGCAGCTCTTCCCTACAAACTGCACAGCTGTCGCCCAAGCTCTGGAGACTACTCCAGTTCTGAGCCATTGCAACAGCTGGCCCTGCTCACATCAGGCTCCATCCCGCAGGGGCGTTTGTGGTCTGCTGGACACCGGGCCAGGTGGTGCTGCTTCTGGATGGTCTGGGCTGCAAGTCCTGCAACGTCCTGGCTGTGGAGAAATATTTCCTACTCTTAGCCGAGGCCAACTCGCTGGTCAACGCCGTGGTGTACTCATGCCGAGATGCTGAGATGCGCCGCACCTTCCGCCACCTCCTCTGCTGTCTGTGCCTTCGCCGGTCCACCCACGAGTCTGTTCGCTACACACCCTCCACCCAGACAGGCACTAGCACTCGCATCATGCTTCCTGAGAATGGCCATTCCCTGGTGGACTCCACCCTTTAGCTAACCTTGGACTTCAGCAGGGTACAGCAAATGCCAGAGCTCTACCCCTGGCCACTTGTGGGTGCGCCTGGCTCTACCCAATCTGCGGGCCAGACTTAAAGGCAGACCCTCAGTCTGGCTTGGAATGAAACCACTGCCAGCCCTACCCAGGCAGACAACTGTGCCTATCTCAGGGCCTGTGGGTTGGGGTCATCTAAGCGCCTGGGAGAGAGTTGAATGGGGTGCAGGAATCTGGCTCTTCAGTCATCTCAGGTTGCGGGGCTTTTTAACGGACACTTTTCTGTTTTTACTGCACATGCCTGGCAAGCCCTGTGGACTGCTTCCTTGTCCATGGTGGCATGGGTAGTAAAGGTGGGAGAGATGAGGGCCCCCTCAGGCCACGCTGCCCAGTGCAACAGGGTAACAAGGATGGACCATGGGTGCCCCATCTGCCTGAGGCTGATTGTTAAGGGGCACAGACTGAGGAGTGCTGAGCATGAGCTGGGAAAGGTTTATGGCCTCTTGCAGCCTCCAGTGGTCTTGCCTATCCCCATAACAATTAAGGGGGTCTACAAGGAGGGTGTAATATAAGGAGTAAACCTTTCCGCTCTGAGGTCTCCAAAGCCTTTTCTGTTGTAAGCTTAATCTGTCTGTCCCTGTGTCCCAGAGTTGTCTATCTCAGCTCAGGCTGAGCTGGGATCCTGCAACATGGCATCTCCTGGGCCCTGTTCCCATTCCCCTTTGGTCTCTGCATGGCTATTGCTCCATCTCTCTTGTTGTTCCCTTTTGCTTCTGTCTCCTCCACCTCTTTCCCTGCCTTCATCTTGCCACCTGCCTCTCTGTCTCCATCCTCTGGAGCCCAGAGTAGTCTCTGGCCTGTGTGAGGCTTCTCTCACCTGCCTGCCCCTTTGTCTGAGTCCAGATTGTTAATAGTCAGGTGTGTCCATCCCACTGCCCACTCCATCACCTACATACACACCTGTGGGCTTGGGGTAGTGGGGTCCATGGACCAGCATGCAGGATTTTAGAGTTGCCATTTCTCAAGCTTCTCTGATGTGCCTGGCACACTGATAAGCATTTTAGGTGCATTATTTAATCACCACCTGCATCTTGTGGCATAGGTATTATATATATTTTCATGTAAGGACAGTGGCTCAGAGAGATTGAAATTTGGCCCATGGTTACATAGTTTCCAAAGGGCACAGAGATACATCGAGGGACTAGAGAGGCCCCTGAGGAAAGGACTTCGGATTTCCACAAAGTCCGGAGTTGGTCAAAAGCTCAGCCTGGCTTTCCCCACTTCACCCTATGGTCTCAGATGTGCCAGACCCATGATGAGTCCCCTCTCAGATACACAGAGGCACTCTGCTAGACACGGAGTAAACCAGGATCTGGATTCTCTCTGCTTACATACCTAGCCAGAATTTGAACCCAGGCCTCCCATCAGAGGCTGAATTCTTAAACTACTAAAGCATGCATTGCCAAAGAACCAAAAACGTGTAGATCTTTCTACATTAAATGGGGCTGAGTTTCCCTTTGGGAAAACTCTCCCTGCCCTACAACAGCTCTGTGAGGAGGCAAGAACAAATTGGGGTGCTAAGTACTTCTCCAGGGTTCAAGGTAGGCAATGTGGCTCCTTGAGCCTGGGGCCTGAATCTCGGAAGTGATGACCTAGGCCAGCACCTTCAGCCACGTGGGTGGGTACATAGTCCTTGTCTCCAGGGGGCTCTAGGCCTTTTGGACAAAAGTATCACTTTGGGTGCCAAGGCAGCCAACCATTCCTATGGGGTGGGAACCCCTGATGGTCTCCAAAGGTAGCTCTGTTTCACCTGCTCTGAGCTGGCTGCTCTTGCATCAGCATCTTCCAGGTTCTAACCCACACTCTTCTGGTCTCCTTTGGGATCTTGTCCCATCAGTTTTTCCCTCTCTGTAGGTCTCTCCTCTCCACCAGGTGACTTAAGGTTTTTGTCTCAGATGGTCCCTGAAGCTCTCAACCCGTCCCCCCACCACTGTTCTCTGAAGGATGCCAAAGTTACCCACTACTTTTCAGATCTCCTGTGTGGTGCTGCACTAGTGGCTGACCTTTTGTACAGGGTACCAGCTCTCCATGGTCCCCACATGTTCTAGTACTTCCTGTTACTGGGGCCAAGTGTCAGGTTTCCTTCATCAAGGAGCTTTCCAGGTTGTTCTTACACTAGCCTACATCATTCATTTCCATTCCCTTTGGAGTGCCCGAATCTAATCAGACCAGTCGGTGTTTGCATTTCCTCTCCAGCAGCAATGGGAAGAAGATGGGCACTGTCCTGAAGGGTTCCCAGGAGGTTGAGGTCCCTTTATGAGCCTGGTCTGGAGTCTGTCCCCAGTGCAAACAGGCTCTAGGAGGTCCCATGACTTTGGAGAAGTGATTTATGTCCAAGAATAAATCCTTTTCTCTCGCACAAGAATCCTCTGATGGCAGGACTCCTAACAGCTAGAAACAAAGGCCTGTGAAGACTCGCTCTGATTTGAGGGTGCATCACAGGGTAGGTCCTCAGAAAGCATCCTTCACGTGCTAGCGGAATGCTGTAGAGCAAAAGAATGAATAAAGCAAGGTCACTCTTAAGCTGGACCTTGAAAGGTGAATAGAAGTGATTTCTGCAACTGAGAAAATCTCTCAGTTTTGACCTTCCAACCACCATCACCACACATACCCTTACCCCCTATGGAATATTAGAGGTGGGGGGAGGGGGAACCGGGAGGCCGGGAGCCCAAGTGACCCACCTGCTGGCACTGAGGCTGAGGGGAGCAGGCGTCTGGGGCTTCGGGCTTCTGGAGATGGATGGGGGTAGGGGTGTTGAGGGGTTCTGAGAGGCTAGGGAGGGTCTGAGAAGCAAGGGGTGGCTTGGAGGAAGAGTGCAGTGCTCTGAGAAGTTAAGACTCTGAGATGTGTAGGTCCCTGAGGAGTGGGAGGCTCTGAGACATGGGAGCCTGTGAGGAAGAGTGGGGTCTGAGGGGGGGACTGGCTCTGAGAAGTGAGGTCCCTGAGGAGTGGGGACTCTGAGGAGATGTGCGGGCTCTCTTAGAAGGGGGCGTTCTAAGGACGTGTGCGGTGTAAAGTGTCTCTGAGCAGGAATGGTTGAGGGAGGTGGAGATGTGGGAGGTGGGGTCTCTGAGGCACAGCAAAGCCGGCCTTGCCCTCTCCGGCTAGAGGAGGGTGGGGGTAGAAAGCGCCGTTGCCTCAGCAACCCCCAACAGAGTCCTAGGCAGATAGGAGGGGCTGTTAGGGGCGTGCCTGTGGGCGAGGCACGGCGGCCCGCGCGGCGGCGGTTGGCTGACGGAGATAGTAGGGCGTGTCCCTGGGCGGGGCGCGGTCGCCTGGCTGGCGGCGGTTGGCCGTAGGCGGAGGGGGGCGGGGCCCGGGGGCGCGCGTGGTAGGCGCACAGACGGCGGCAGTTGGCTACGACGTCCGCGTGAGCTCTCCAGGCTCGGCTGCTCCTTGGTTGAGCGCCTGCCAGGCCTCGCCGCTCATGGACGCCCCGCGCCGCCGCCCCCCTGCCCCGCGCCGCTCACCGCCCCGGCCCCCACCGGGCTCCGACACGGACGACGTCCTGCAGATCATGGCCATCACCGACCAGAGCCTAGACGAGGTGCAGGCCAGGTGCTGGTGCGGGCTCGGCGGGGGCCACCCAAAGTCGCTTCAGTGAAGGGGGCGGGCCGAGGGGCCAGGGCCGGGGCGGCTGGGGGCGTGAGGGGCGAGGAGGGTGCAGGGTGAGAGATGGGGTGGTGAGTCTGGGCGGAGAGGGAGAGGGCAGATGGGGGGGCGGGGGGTTTGAGGAGGACTGAAGGGGGGTTCTGAGGCCGAAGGGATGTTTGGAGTTAAAATGGAACGGATTGAAAGGGGGCTTATGGCGCTAAGCTGTGGGTGCTGGGTTTTAGGAGCTCATCTTGGGGTGAGAGGGATGGGTTTAAGGGGAGTTTGTGGATGGAGAGGTTTATGGTGAAAGGTGGTTTCAGGGTTTATGGATGTAAGGGGAAAGAGGAGTGTTGGGGGGTGTAAGGGCTGAGAGATGGGTGCACACGGGATTTGTGAAGGATGGACAACTAAATGGATCAGTGGTATTTATGAGGATGGGAAGTTCTGGGGGCAGGTAATGGAGAATGAGTTGTGGGAAATGGGACTCGGGAATGAAGAGATGGTGTGATTTGATTCGGGAAGCATCCAGAAAAAAGGTTAGTGGGGGAGCTGGATGGGGACGGAGGACCCCCTTTTTTATTAATTTGGTGAATATTTATTAGGCACTATGTGCGGGGCACGGAGCTGGGTGCTGACATAGTCACTGATCTCAAGCTCATGGTTTGAGGGAGGGAAAGTAAGTAGCAAAACTAAGTATAAGTTGTGCTAAAAGCTGTAAGTAAAGAGTTGGCAAGCTGTGGGAAGCCAGGAGAGGGCACAGCACCTTCAGAGTCCCGAAGGTGGGAAAGGGCAGGAAGAATGCAGAGCCAGGGACTGAAAGTCCCCAGTACAGCAGAGAGAGTCTGGAACCAGGATCACATGGGGCCAAGTCTCAGGAAAGAGTTTGGATTTTATTTCAGTTGCAGTGGGAAAATCACAGTGGTTTTAAGACCACGTGTCCCACTTAACCTCCACCCACCACTTGTCAGTGAGCCAGGATTGGTAAAATGTGCTTCACAAGGCAGCCCATTGTGTTTGGGGCCTGCTTGAATTATTAGAAGGTAGCAAAGCACAGAATGACGTTCTTTTGGAGGATGAGGTCTTGTTGAATGGGACTCGTTTGGGGGTAAGGGATGGTCCCTGTGGATGGGACCAGGGTGTAGTGGTGTGGACTGTGCAGTGCCTAGAACCTTCTAGTGAGGAGGGGTTACAAAGCCAGGTGAACAGCAGCCCCAGGAAAGGAGGAGGCAAGTAAAAGGTGGACATGGCAGGCATTTATTCTTCAAACTTTCTTGCCTTTGCTTCTTGTGGAATGTCGACTCTTTCCACAGTTTCACGGCCTCTATCTGGAAAGTTAAGAGTGTCACACACACATAACCCCACTGTACACCACTGGAGCATTGTGCTAGGTGCTACAGAAACCAAGATGGCTAAGATGTTCTCTGCCTTTTCAGAGCTCATTCAGAAGGAAGGTGTGTGGGAGACTAACTCATAAACAGTCATCATAATAGCAGTGTGCTGAGTAGAGGTAATTCCTGGCACAAAAGAGCTGGGCCAGGAGAGGGTGCCCTTCTGTGATGCCTTCTTCGCTAAGCCAGTCTGAGAGCAAGGGCATTGTTGTACTTTCCTTTGTATTCCCAGGGCTGTGCACAATGCCTGTTACCTAGCGTTCAGTGAAATTTTGTGGCACTTAGATTCTGGAAGGATTGGTAGGAGCTAGGGAAGGGGAAAAATGGGCTCTTCACACCCAGGAACCACAGAAGCAGTGCTTTGGGTGCTTGTGGAGCTACCTGTGTTCCTTCTGTTCTAGGCCAGGAGCTGCTTAAGGAGCGAACTCTGCTCAGATGTGGCCTTCCTCAGGCATGTGTCACCCTGCACTGCCCCGAGGCTGCTACTTTTTTCTTGTAACAATCTCTTGAGATTCTAGACTCCCCTAGGTAGGCTTAGAATGGAATGCAGTCAGTCACCTCTTCTTGCTGTTCTCAAAGAGAGTCGTTTTTCTTTTAAGGCTAAGAAACTGAACAGGGGGTCATTACACTTGCCTTACAACATAGCTGTTAGGTAGCTGATTCCTGGTTTCTTCCTGAGGTAGAAAGATCCCTGGAGCTTTTATTTTGAGACTTTGGAAGCTTCACATCTGCCCCACTCCTTGCGTAGCCTTTAGATAAATTCAAGGCCCTAAAAGTCACCCAAGTCCAGACACCAGTCTTCAGTCCTCAAGTGGGCGGGCCACTTACTCCACTCTGGAGAAAACACAGCTTGGGTGGGTCTTTTCCTCACAGTAAACCTTGCTGCCTGGTAGATTATCAGCTTGGGCAGGGAAGCAGATTGTGTCTTTCCTGATCAGCCAACTGGGTGAGGCCTTTGGCTTCACTGGCCTTTGGCTTCACTTCAACTGGTTGAGGTCTTTCTGACCTTGCCCCCTCTCTGAAACAGGAGAGAACGGTTTCATCTCTGTGCGCTGCGACCCCTTAAGAGCCCCTGGAGTCAATTTAGCTCAACTGGCTAGCAAGAAAGAATTTTTCATCTCAGATTTGAGGCCTTCTCAACCTGCTTTGTCACCGTGTGTTTAAAGAAGGGAAGCACACCTACTCTCCTTAAACCTGGATTCTTTCTACGTTATTAGGAAGGCAGCTCCACATGCTTGTGTGTAATTCATTTTGTTATTATAGCTGAATAGTCTTCAAATAGTGAACTGTGTATTGTTTTTCCTTCTGGCTACACAGATAGTAGAGGGACACTGGGAGTTTGGAATGCATTGTCTTGGTTGAAATTCAGCCCAGTCAGCTGGAAGTTTCCTGTGTGATAGATAACCAGTCTTCTTGAATGATCTTCTGACCTTCTTTGGTGACACCCTGAACTTTCCTAGAGAGGGACAGTTTTGTGTTTTCTGATTTGGATCTTTCACTGATCACGTTCTCATTCATTTCTTATATGGGACCGGAAGGCAGGAAATTTTCTCTCGTTTGCCAAGGATTTTCTGAGTATGTCACTCTATCATGTGTAGCCTTAGTTTTTATAATAATAAATTTTACAACATGTTGAAGTTTACATAGATTTGTTTCCTTTGCTTCTTTTGAATACCTTTATGAAGGGTTTGTAAGGTTATCAGACTAGGGTTGAGGGCTCGTCTGTCAGGACTCTCAGGTTCCAAAGTTCTTCTCCCCTCCCAGAGTTGTTAACCAGTGTTTGAATCATTGGCCCCTTTGAAAATCTGTGCAATCTCTGGGTCCCCTCCTAACCATGCCCCCTGACAGTGTGCTTGTGTACCACACCTTTGAGAATCTTCAGGCTTCAGGTGTCCTGGGGCCTGGAAGCTGCCCCTCGTCAGTGGTGGACTCACTTTGTTTGTCTAGTAGTGAGATTCCTAACAAGTCAGTGTGAAAACTCTAGAGCTGGGAAGGCTGAGGGGTGAGTTTTGGAAACCTGATTTTAAAAGGAAGCAGAATGGTCAACAGTGTCGTCCTGGAGACCTGGGGTGCAGACCTGATGTTCTGGAAGAGGCAGCTGAAGAGGACTGGGCCCTTCAAGTCATTCTGCATGTTGGAATGACAGGTGGGTTGTGCTGCCAGATTGGCAGATTTGGCTGTTGTGGTCAGTTCTTGACCTTTTGCTTGCAAGGGCATGAAGATGCTCTAGAGAGCTAC
Source organism: Balaenoptera acutorostrata (assembly GCF_949987535.1). Lineage (NCBI taxonomy): Eukaryota > Metazoa > Chordata > Mammalia > Artiodactyla > Balaenopteridae > Balaenoptera > Balaenoptera acutorostrata. The sequence goes on from NC_080065.1 coordinate 172,302,057, forward strand.
ACTGTCCAATGTGGTAGCCACTTGCCATGTGTCTCTGTAAATTAAAATGAATTAAAATAAACATTCAGGGGACTTCCCTGGTGGCGCAGTGGTTAAGAATCCGCCTGCCAATGCAGAGGACATGGGTTTGATCCCTGGTCCAGGAAGATCCCACATGCTGCAGAGCAACTAAGACTGTACGACACAACTACTGAGCCTGTGTTCTAGAGCCCACGAGCCACAACTACTGAAGCCCACATGCCCTAGAGCCTGCACGCCGCAATAACTGAGCCCACGCACCTCTACTGAAGCCCGTGCTCTCTAGGCCCACGTGCCTCAACTACTAAGCCCGTGTGCTGCAACTACTGAAGCCCGCACGCCTAGAGCCCGTGCTCCGCAGCTAAAGAAGTCACAGCAATGAGAAGCCTGCTCACCACAACGAAGAGCAGCCCCTGTTCACCACAACTAGAGAAAGCCTGTGTGCAGCAACAAAGACCCAACGCAGCCAAAAATAAATAAATTAATTTAATTAAACATTCAGGGACTTCCCTGGTGGTCCAGTGGGTAAGACTCTGCACTCCCAATGCAGGGGGCCCAGGTTCAATCCCTGGTCGGGGAACTAGATCCTGCATGCATGACATAACTAAGAAGTCCGCTTTCCGCAACTAAAGATCCTGCGTGCAGCAACGAAGATCCCGCATGCCGCAGCTAAGACGGGTCAAACTAAGACACAGCCTAAATAAATAAATATATAAATAAATGTTTTTAAAAAATAAAATTAAATCAAACATTTCGTTCCTCAGTGACACTAGCTACCTCTCAAGTGCTCAGTACCCATGTTTGGCTAGTGACTACCATATTAATGCAGGTAGAGAACACTTCCATCATTGCAGAAAATTCTGGACAGCAGCGTTCTAGAGCAATGCTTCTCTTAGCTGGACCTGCAGCAGATCTCTGCAGAAGTCTTACTGCACAGGTTCTGATGTGGCAGGTCTCAGTGGGGCCCAGGAGTCCACATTTCTAACCACTTCCCAAGGGTGCCAAAGGTCGGACTCTCAAGAGTGGAGATGACGCCTCATAGATTAACTGTGTGGTTTCCTTTACTCAGAACTACCTGTTAGATCTGTGGGAAAGAACTACAAGACAGAGCTGCCAAGTAAACTATGAAAAACCTAACAAACTTTTTATCTTAGGTATTGGCATATCCCAATGATCTGTACTGTTCTAGGGTGTGATGGCTTAGGAGTGAATATGATTTGAACCTAATACATTTTTAGAGGGTGTCAAATTCAGAACCAGGCAGATCCATCGCCTGACCCTAAACATGGTCCTAAAGTAAATTGCTTGAGGAAATGGATCCCAAAGATTATAGGTGGGGAATTTGAAGTGCGTCCATATTTCATTGGAGATCAAAGAAACCTAACTAAAAGAATTGTGGGCTGACTCACACGATAACTTTTTTTTTTTTTTTTTTTAAGATTTCTTTATTGATTGATCGATTGATGATGGCTATGTTGGGTCTTCGTTTCTGTGCTAGGGCTTTCTCCAGTGTGGCAAGTGGGGGCCACTCTTCATCGCGGTGCGCGGGCCTCTCACTATCGTGGCCTCTCTTGTTGCGGAGCACAGGCTCCAGACGCGCAGGCTCAGTAGTTGTGGCTCACGGGCCTAGTTGCTCCACGGCATGTGGGATCTTCCCAGACCAGGGCTCGAACCCGTGTTTCCTGCATTAGCAGGCAGATTCTCAACCACTGCGCCACCAGGGAAGCCCGATAACTTCTTTTTGAAAGGGCTATTTTATCTTGAAGATTATTAGTTTGGAGGAACTAAGGTGATTGGCAGTGGAAAGAATCAGAACATGTGAAATTCCTTAAAATTTTATTGACTTAAATAACTTTGTGTTACACATAATTTTTAAAAAAAACCTTTAAAAAAAAACAAAACGAAAAGAGTGGAGATGATAGAGTGTCATTTATTTCAATTTTCGTGAATCATTTTACCTAGTAGATGGTTAATCTGACAAATGGAAATTATTTTTGAGCCTAAGTTGTGTTTGTGGGCATAAGGGATTTTAAATTAATCACAAGGGTCACATATTAGCATTGTTTTGCCTACTTAATATAGAAAGAAAATTAGAAATGAACAAATAAAAATCAGAAAATAGTTGGGTTTTTTTTTTCTCTAGATGAAACATTTGATCTGGGGCCATAGGACCTTGTTGTTTCAGGATCTGTTTACATTTTCAGTCTAAGGAAATCAAGTTTTAGAAGTCCCAGGGTTGTTTCTATATTTCCTTTACATGGTCTATAAAACCATAGCTCAACTTGGCGTTAGTTTGTAGAACTTGAGTGTAATAGAAAATGACCATTGGGGAATGATAATAAGGTTTTTAGGGCAAAAAAACTTTACATATAACAAGTAAAAATATGATGGAGAATGGTCACTATTATACATGTGTTAAGAGTAAGCTATATGGCATATGCGGTGGTGAACCTGAAACTAAAAAGAGTATATTTAGAGGTTGGCCTTTGGGCAACATAACAGATACTGTAATTAGGGCCTCCATAGGTTTCCTTAGGAAGAAAAGATTTCTCTGAACATTTTTTTTTTTTTTAAAGGATTTTCTTATTTATTTATTTATTTATTTATTTTTATTTTTGGCTGTGTTGGGTCTTCGGTTCGTGCGAGGGCCTTCTCCAGTTGCGGCAAGCGGGGGCCACTCTTCATCGCGGTGCGGGGACCGCTCTTCATCGCGGTGCGCGGGCCTTTCTCTATCGCGGCCCCTCCCGTCGCGGGGCACAGGCTCCTGACGCGCAGGCTCAGCAATTGTGGCTCACGGGCCGAGCTGCTCCGTGGCATGTGGGATCCTCCCAGACCAGGGCTCGAACCCGTGTCCCCTGCATTAGCAGGCAGATTCTCAACCACTGCGCCACCAGGGAAGCCCCTGAACATTTTTTAAATTTGATTTTTACATATATGACTTGTTAGGTATTTTCTACTAGTCAAAATTTGCATGACTTTCTTCATTCCTCCAGTATTTCTGCAGACTTTACCTGGAATATGGATTAAATTCCAAATATTAAAAGGAGATGATGACATAAGTTTGACTATCCTTAAAACTTAGTCAAATGGCAAGGCATGTACTGTCAAGTGAATGGTGTGCCCCTCGTCTTGGTACCTCTGGCATACTAAATATGGAAACACAGACCTCTAGAATTATGTACATTAATGCATGTCAGAGAGCATTGAGCTTTCAGCACGCCCATCAAAGAATGCAAGGGGTCAGAAGAGGAATTTATGGTTTGGAATTTCCTAAAGCCAGATAGCATTAGCATGAGAGGATCTATTAGTCCAAAGCCGGGAAGTAAAATTTCAGAGCTGAAATTTTCTTTTTCATCGCCCTTGAGGAGGTTCTGTAGATACCAGTCAACTTGGTGCCTGGCAGTCTGTGTTCTTAGACTGCTTGCAGGTTTTAGCTCTGCTCCTGGGTTAACATGCTTAGCTTGGCTTTGTCTAGTGCCAAAGGAAAGTCTTGCTGTCTGTGGTGTGCTTTTCCTAAGAGTTGGATTTTGTTGGATTTTTTATTATTTTATTTTATTTTATTTTATTTTTTGCTGCATTGGGTCTTCATTGCTGCATGCGGGCTTTCTCTAGTTGCATTGAGCGGGGACTACTCTTCGTTGCAGTGCGCGGGCTTCTCATTGCAGTGGCTTCTCTCACGGAGCACAGGCTTTAGGCATGTGAGCTTCAGTAGTTGTGGCACTCGGGCTCAGTAGTTGTGGCTCACGGGCTTAGTTGCTCCGCAGCATGTGGGATCTTCCCAGACCAGGGATCGAACTCATCTCCCCTGCATTGGCAGGTGGATTCTTAACCACTGCGCCACCAGGAAAGTCCCGATTTTGTTGGTTTTAAAACAATTTCCTGAAGCTATCTAGGATCACAGCAAAATCCCTTTTGAAGTGGTTTTATCAATATGTAAAGCAATATGCAGAATGTTTCAGAAAAGTTTCATAAATGAGCAGGTATCACTCAGTCATTTAAGTGACAGTTACCGAGTGCCTCTGTCAGAATACAGTGGTTGATGACAATGACAACCATGATTTTTTTCTCTCATTTAAGCCTCCCAGTAACCGTAGGAAGTGGGTAGTTTCGCTGAGTTTCTCGATGAGGAGTTGGACCTGAGTAAGAACTTGCCTGAGGTTAGACAACTAGGGGGTGGTTGGATGGAGACTTGGCCTTGTTCTCTTGAACTCTGTTGCTGACCTGCCGCCCTCCCTGCTCTTCCCAGAGCTCCCACGGGCTCACTAGGACATGACATCACTTCCAGCTCAGAGGAGCTTGGAGGTGATCCAGTGCTGTGGCAGATTGGAAAGTTGGACTAAGGCTTCAGAAGATGTTTTTTAAAGTTCATTCTCACTAATTTAATCTCATTTGCTCAGTAAACCTTCCTTTTGTGCCAGGTCTGGGGATGCAGCAGTGAGTCCCAAAAGCTCACAGTTCAGGAGAGGCAGACGACGCTGGAGAGTGCAGTGCAGGGGCAACCGGAAAGAGGGTGATGAGGAATCGATCAGCCAGGGCAAGGGAGACTACCTGTCAGCAAGATGAGAGCTTGTGGAATGTGTACCATGGGACACTAGAATCCAGCTGAAGTCAGGCTGGGGGGACAGAAGCACCCCCCCTAGGAGATGACTGTGACCTGGATGAGAGGCTTTGCCTAGGCCGAGAAGGCCCGGCATTCCAGGCTGGGGCAAGCACGTGAAGGCACGTGCAGGGAAAGCACGGAACGTGAAAGCATGCAGTGTGGTTCTATCAGGCATGAGTGGAGGGCACGGCCTTCAAGGGGGGACTCAGTGGGGTGACTGCCTGCTTTAGCTGCTGTACAATCGAGCATGGCCTTGAACTCCTTGCCAAGCAAGGAGTGAGCATGGTGTTTATTCTGTTCCTTGTTTAAGTACTTCTCAAAGTACTCCCGCCTTTCTAAAGTATTGGTCCTGGATCAGAAGAAAGTTCAGTAGTCATCAGCTCCTCTCTACCATCCATTCTTCAGAAATATCTTGAGACACTTATTTCTCTTTCAGATTGAGCCCTCCAGTGGTTTAAAGGCCCCTGCTCTTATTTCTCATTAAAGCAGCTTTCTCCTTTATTCATCACTTCCTCCTGCCCAAATCTAGTGTCTTTTTTGGTGTTGGTTTTTTGTGGGTTTTTTGTTTGTTTTTTGCCGCACTGTGTGGCTTGCGTGATCTTAGTTCCCCTACCAGGGATTGAACCCAGGCCCAGGTGGTGAAAGAGACAAGTCCTAACCACTGAACCGCCAGGGAATTCCCCAAATCTAGTGTCTTGGCCATCATCCTTTTTGATTGTCTCTCTTGTCATGCAGCACTATTAAACCCCTTAATATTTTCCCTTCATTCCTAGAGTGGATGAGTGCCCCCTGTGGGCTCGGCCCTAGAACCGAGACCAAGAAGAGGGGCCCCCAGCCGAGCCCTGTGTGCCTCTGGCTTCTGCTCCCTTCTTTGACTGTGGAACCGAGCAGTTCTCACCCTAGTTTTTGATTCTCCACTTGCCCCACTTAAGTCGAGAGACGTCAGAGCTCTGCCTTCAAACTCTTCGTTTCTACTCTGCTAGTGTCACATCTCTAGCCTCTACCTTTCCTTCAGTTCAGTTCAACAGATCTTTGCTCAGTTAGTGTGCCAAGTATGGTGCTGGCCTGGAATTTCTGAAATGAGTAAGTTGAGGCCCTCATCATGCCCGGGCCAGGCGTGGTAAATGCTTTAAACGGAAGAAAGGAGGGAGTAAGAAATCCAGGCTAGGACAGGCCAACCCATTAGAGTCTTGGACTAGACAGAGGAGTAGGACTTCCCCAAGTCCGGAGGAGGGAGAAGGTCAGCAGGACTCTGGTGAAGAGCCTCGAATGCCTTGCTAAGGGGTTTGAGTTTTTTGGAGCAGGCAGTGAGAAGCCATTTCACCTTTTGCTCAGGAGAGAGATTTTCATCTCTCTGTGGTTTTGAGTAAGAAATTTAACAGTAGTGTTGATTGTGACCAATCCATGGGCAAATTAGGAAATAAGGACATCGTAATGAGCTTTTCACAGGCTTAAATTTATTCCATTTAAAGGTTGCACTTTCATTCAAATCCTGCAGAGTTTTTCTTGTGTTGTATTAAATAATTTTCCTTGTTTCCTGGTGCCAAAACTACCTCCTGATCCAAGGCTTCATTTTGCTAAAATAACTAATAATTTCTATCGTTGAACTTGGGTATCAGTACGTATTCTCAACCCCCATTTACTTAGCTGTTTTTGTTTCATTGTTTGTAGGTTTGCTTTTAGAATGACTCTACAGATGACTGATGGTACCCACAACAGTTTGATTCTTCCCAGTTTTACTTTTACAAAGAAGCTTATTTTAAAATGCCAGGGCATCTGCCTCCTGGGCTGCATTCCTTTCTGGAGTTTGGCATCCTCTGTGAATTTCTAGGTTTTCCATCAAGATTTTATTTCCTCAGGGTAGGAAACATGTCTTCTAATTTTTGTTCTTTACCTAGGTCTGTCTCCAGGCGGTGCATAATATTGTTGACTGGATTTGTCAGCTAAAACAGTCCTTCTAGAAATGAGAATAATTAAGGGGATTTGATTTCATCTTTTGTTGAGGTATTAGAATCATTGTTGCTCTCAGGGAAGCTTTGTCAAGAAGTATCTTATTCTAAAGGATAAGATCTCTGAATATATCTCTAAATCAAATTCCTCAGTAATTTAAAATGATACCTTGCTCAGGAAATAAGTCAGACAGAAAAAGACAAATAGTGTATGTTTTCACTAATACGTGAAATCTAAAAAATGAAACAAGCAAACAAACAGAACAGAAATCTCTCACAGATACAGAGAACAAACTAGTGGTTGCCAGGGGGGAGAGGGCTGGGGGAGAGGCTAAATAGGTGAAGGGGGTTAAAAGGTACAAACTACTAGGTATAAAATAAGTAAGTTACAAGGATGTAATGTACAGCACAGGGAATATAGTCAATATTTTATAATAACTTTGTTTGGAGTATAAGCTATACAAATATTGAATTACTATGGTGTACACCTGAAACTAATGTAACATTGTAAGTCAACTATACTTGAGTAAAAAATAAGTAAATAAATAAATACCTCCAAAATAAATAAATATAATAAAATAATACCTTGTTCAGGAAAGCAGATTTTTCCATAATTTGGAAAAGTAAATTACAGCTAAAATTAGAAGCTATAGTACACTGTTGGCAGAAGCCAGGATGTGACTTACGTTCTATTCATTCCCACATTCCTTTCTCCTTATACAGTGACCGGTATATACTAGTGCCTCAATAAATGTTTGTCCTATAAATATTGAATAAGTGGGGTTGGAGGATGATAAAGCTGTATGCTTTCATTTTCTGGCATGATTCTGTGTGACTCTCAATAGTTTTGTTACAGATTGGTTTTGTTTAGCATTGGTTTTAAAAGGATATTCGCAGATTTGTTTTTTAATTTAGATTATCCTCGGAAGTTTCTTTTATTTATTTAAAAGATTTATGATTTCTCATTCATTGGAATTTTGCTTCTTCATAAACATTAACATTTTGTTTTGTTTTAATGCAGATACTTGGTTGCATAGAACACGTCACGTACTTGCTAAAGGTGCGAGCACAGACCTTCTTTTTCTCCCCACAGTCCCCATTCACTGCCTTACAATCTGTTCAGTTATCTCAGCTATCTGTTGCTATGTAACAAATTACCACAAACCTAACAGCTTAAAACAGTTAAAACTGATCTCAATTTCCACAGGCAGGAATCTGGGCACAGCTGAGCTGGGTCCTCTGCTCAGGGTCTCACAAGACTTCGGTCAAGGTGTTGGCTGATCTGTGTTCCTATCTGAAGCTCAGGGTCATCTTCCAGTCTCACAGGGTTGTTGGCAAAACTGTTGCTTGCAGTTGCAGGACTGAAGTTCTTGTTTTCTTGCTGGCTGTCAGCTGGGGGTCTGCTCTCAGCTCCAAGAGGCTGCCTGCAGTTCCCCATTACTGGCCCTCTCACAACATGGCAGCTGGCTTCAAGGCCAACAGGTGATGTTCCCCAGTCCACTAAGGTGGAGTCATAATGTGACATAACCACGGGCGAGACTATATACCATCACTTTTGCCACTTTGCAAGTCACAGATTCTGCCCAAACTCAAGGAGAGAGGATTATACTCAGTGGGGGTCACCTTAGGATGTGTCTGTCACAGAAATTAGTTGATCCCCTTTGATGAATGATGTGGTCTGTCGTACTTTATGTAATCACTGATGGTTTGCTGTCAGCTGCTTGATCACCTCTAGGCCAAGAACATGCTCAAAGGTTAGACATTTGTTTACTTTTCATAATAAACCACAAAAACATTCTGTGAAGTTACTTTGTATTCATTCAAAGGTGCTTTATACTGTATCTAAAGTAAGATGTTTTATAAGCAGGAAACTGACCTGGGAATAATCATTCCTAGAATCCCCTTTAAGAAGCAGAGCAGCCGACTTCATTCTCTTTCCTTGTATTCTTTTTTTAATCTATTTATTTATTATTTATTTTTGGTTGCATTGGGTCTTTGTTGCTGTGCGCAGGCTTTCTCTAGTTGCAGTGAGTCGGGGCTACTCTTCGTTGCGGTGCGCGGGCTTCTCGTTGCGGTGGCTTCTCTTGTTGTGGAGCACGGGCTCTAGGTGTGCGGGCTTCAGTAGTTGTGGCACGCAGGCTCAGTAGTTGTGGCACGCAGGCTCAGTAGTTGTGGCACACGGACTTAGTTGCTCCGCGGCATGTGGGATCTTCCCGGACCAGGGCTTGAACCCATGTCCCCTGCATTGGCAGGCGGGTCCTTAACCACTGAGCCACCAGGGAAGCCCCTCTTTCCTTGTATTTTTAGAATTATATTTACAGAGGATAACAAACTCTAACCGGAGGCCATTTTCATTAATGATAATAACTGCTTTTATGGAAGGAAAACATTTTGGCATAATATCCTATGTGATCAATTACTGTGTACTGTGTAAGAAAGACTAACGTTTGGGTTCAGCTTTACAGAGCACCAAATCTCATCCCCCATTAACATTTTCATATTTGGGATTCAGAAACGTATATCTGAGTTCTGCACCCCAACCCTAGCCTTTTGAAAGGCATCCCACAGGGGCGCATGATGAATTTGGAAGGCATTTGGAAATGAGGACATTCTCCCATAGATTAACAGTATAGTGAGCTGTGGCAGATGTTTAACCTTTCTCATGGTGTTAATCATATTTTACTTCCATCATGAAGTTACTGATTTTCAGGTATATTTTCTGTCCTTGATAGCATCTTTTAATAATGAATGCTTGGATGACAGCATTACAGGACTTAAAATCATAATAACAGTAAATGTTAAAATAACGGCATAGTACTCATCAAAGTTGTTCACCAACGGTGAAGGTGAACACACCGTTGAGATTGCAGTTATCCTCAGTCTCTCTCTTGCATTATCAAATCCCCTCCCTAGACTGGCTCTTAGGCATATAGACATGTGCTAGTGTCTCATATCTTTAAAAACACACAAAGAAACGAAAACTTCCCTTGACTCTCCCTGTCTTTATTTGTACCTGGGATTTGTTTTAATCAGGTAAGAAGAAAGACAGAGACAACTTTGAAAGAAGAGTTTATCACTTGAAATTCCTGAGAGGAGGAGGCAGGCCACATGGGGAAGCACCACACTGGGAAGTCCTTTGGGAGGCAGAAGAAGTAAGGGGACAGAATGGCCTGGAGCCTTTATTGTGATTTCCATGGGAAGGAAAGGGCGAGGCAGGGTAGACAATTTGAGCAAGTTTAGGATTGGATAGTTTCAATAATTTCAGCAGGCTCTGGGCAATAGAGTTGATCTCTCTTTATCTGGTACCTGGCCCTGGGGTGATTTAGGGCTGGGGGCATATTTTTTTTTTTTTTTCTTTTGGGCTCGGCTGGGTCTTAGTTTCGGCAGCAGGATCTTCTTCATTGTGGCATGTGAGATCTAGTTCCCTGACCAGGGATTGAACCCAGGCCCCCTGCATTGGGAGCATGGAGTCTTAAACACTGGACTACCAGGGAAGTCCCAGGGCTGGGGGCATCTTTTTTTTTAATAAATTTATTTATCTATTTATTTATTTATTTTTGGCTGAGTTGGGTCTTTGTTGCTGCGTGCGGGCTTTCCCTAGTTGCAGCAAGCGGGGGCTACTCTTCGTTGTGGTGCACGGGCTCTAGGCATGCAGGCTTCAGTAGTTGTGGCGCACGGGCTTAGTTGCTCCATGGCATGTGGGCTCTTCCTGGACCAGGGCTCGAACCCATGTCCCCTGCATTGGCAGGCGGATTCTTAACCACTGTGCCACCAGGGAAGTGGGGGGCATCTTGACTGGTGCTGAGAGTTAGATAAAAGAGGTATTGGGAGTGTGGCCTTTGGATTTGAGTTTGCATATGAAAGGCATGCTCTCAGGCAAGTTGTTTGCTATATTTGGATTTAGTTAGCTCTGGGAAGGACAGTCTCTCCCTGCCCCGGGATGTCAAAGCATCATAAAAGATAGAACATTTTAAACATGATTAATACACACCCTTTCTTTTAGCACTTGCTACATTTCTTTACTTTCTTTTGGGATCAAGTGTCAAAGAGTTTGTGGTTGCTACTTCCACTTCCTCTCCCTCCTCCACCCACCTTCTCCCAACCTTCTCACTCTGCTGAGTCACCAGTGACCTCCATGTTGCTAAATCCAAGGTCTCTTCTCCCACTTCACCTCTCAGAAGCATTTCTCACAGGTTACTCTTCTCTCTTTGAAACTGTTCTTGGTTCCTCCCCACTGGCAGGTTGGGTCCCAGTCTCTTCTGCAGGATTTTCTCATCTGCTTGACCTTTACAAGTACAGATGCCTAAGCCTGGGGCCTGGGCCGCTCTCTACATTCTCCTATAGTGATTCCCTCAAGTCTTGTGGCTTAAAGTGCCATCTCTATGCCCAGGACTCCATCTTTATATTGTTTATCTCCAGCCTTGAGTCCACATCCGTGTGCCAGCTGCCTACCTGATACCTCCTCTTGCGTAGCTCATAGGGATCTCAGGTGAAACCTGATCAAAGCACAACCCTCCTTTCTAGACCCTCCTCCCCCAAACCTGCTGCCCTCCAGTCTCCCCTGTTGAAGTTGATGATATTTCCATCCATCCAGTTGCTCAGACCTAAAGCTAGTAGTTATCCTTGCACCTCCTCTTTCCCTAAAACCCTACACCAGTTTATCAGGAGGTCCTGTTGATTCCGTTCCCCAAACCAAAGATCTATCTACTTTTTATGTCTACTACCATAACTCTAAACTAAGCCAACAGCATTTCTGGACTATTCCAGCTGTAACAGCCTCCAGATTGGTATCCTTGGTTCCATATTTGCCTTCCAGCCCAGTCTCCAGAGAGCAGCCACAGTGATCTTTTTAAAATGCAGTTTGGGCTGAGAGGCCCGCGGGAGCGGCGGAGACGCCGCCAGATGGCATTGAAACGAATGGGAATTGTAAGCGACTATGAGAAAATCCGTACCTTTGCTGTAGCAATAGTAGGTGTTGGTGGAGTTGGCAGTGTGACTGCTGAAATGCTGACAAGACGTGGCATTGGTAAGTTGCTACTCTTTGACTATGACAAGGTGAAACTGGCCAATATGAATAGACTTTTCTTCCAACCTCATCAAGCAGGATTAAGTAAAGTTCAAGCAGCAGAACATACTTTGAGGAACATTAATCCTGATGTTCTTTTCGAAGTACACAACTACAATATAACCACAGTAGAAAACTTTGAACGTTTCATGAATAGAATAAGTAATGGTGGATTAGAAGAAGGAAAACCTGTTGACCTAGTTCTTAGCTGTGTGGACAATTTTGAAGCTCGAGTGACAATAAATACAGCTTGTAATGAGCTTGGACAAACATGGATGGAGTCTGGGGTCAGTGAAAATGCAGTTTCAGGGCATATACAGCTCATAATTCCTGGAGAATCTGCTTGTTTTGCGTGTGCGCCACCGCTTGTAGTTGCTGCACATATTGATGAGAAGACTCTGAAACGAGAAGGTGTTTGTGCAGCCAGTCTTCCTACCACTATGGGAGTGGTTGCTGGGATCTTGGTACAAAATGTGTTAAAGTTTCTGTTAAATTTTGGTACTGTTAGTTTTTACCTTGGATACAATGAAATGCAGGATTTTTTCCCTACTATGTCCATGAAGCCAAATCCTCAGTGTGATGACAGAAATTGTAGGAAGCAACAGGAAGAATATAAGAAAAAGGTAGCAGCACTGCCCACACAGGAGATTGTTTAAGAAGAGGAAGAGATAATACATGACGACAATGAGTGGGGTATTGAGTTGGTATCTGAGGTTTCAGAAGAGGAACTGAAAAATTCTTCAGGTCCAATTCGTGACTTACCTGAAGGAATTACAGTGGCATATACAGTTCCCCAAAAGCAAGATGATTCTGTACCCGAAGTAACAGTGGAAGATTCTGGTGAAAGCTTGGAAGACCTCATGGCCAAGATGAAGAACATGTAAATAATGGACTGGCCTGTATTTTATTTCCTGTGTCTAAACCTGTTCCCTAGCAATTAAAAAAAAAATCATTTAAAACTGAGAAAACAGGGCAACATCAGTTGATGTATAATCTTCACTGAATTGTTATACTGTTTAAAAATACTGTGACTATTGCTTGTTGCTCCCCACCCTTCAACTAAATCAGAAACTCTCCTATAACTCATGTTTCATTCTAGTAAGAAAACTTCAAAGGATTATTGCAGGCAGTTATAAATCTTATTTAAAACTTAGCCATTGAACTGTTTTGGCCTTTTGGGAGGGGTGGGAAGAAAGGACCAATCTGATTTGCCTGAGGCCATGGACAACAGAATAGTGTGTGGTCAAATATAGGGAAAGGACAAAAGGTACAACCTATTGATTAGAGCCAGCAGACATCTACTCATTGTGTTTGAAATTGCTCTCTACAGGAAAACTGCCCACTACTACTAACTTGAGCAACAGTGAATTTCAAATAGTAAACCTATAAAGTAAAAACATCCTTTCAAATGTTTCCTGATGAAACACATGCTGAAATACAGTCATTGGAAAAGTTTGTAAACCTCTGAATTATATATTCAAAACAAGACAGAGGCAAATAAGAGGAAGCTTTTCTTCATGGATAGACAGATAAAGATATTTTCAGGATGTACAAATTATATTTCTGCACTGACTAAGAAAAAGCATATCATCTGTGGAACATATATCTGAGTCAGTGTGCTTTATTGAGGAGCAAAAGATAAATTTAGGCTAAGATAATCTAAATTATACCCATCATATGGGCTACCTTCTAATACTTTATTTTATTTAAATTTGATTCTGTGGGTAATTAGATATTGGCAAAGGTTTGTCCTGGATAACAGACAATAAAAGAGGTCTAAATTGCCTCTGCAACGACTGACATGTATTTCTTCACAGGGAAGAGTATCATATTCCCTGATTGTGACCACTAAATCATAATTTGATACACTGGTTTTCTCTGGATTTTGCATATAAATAATGAAGGCTTAGAGAACCTTGTTTGAAATAAATTCCTGATGGTTAGGAAACTAATAAAGACACATGCATGTGTAACCATTATCTGTAGGCTGGTACTATGCTAGTCTCCTATTTTGATGACTTTTTTGCTCTGAAAAGATATAAATGTCTACATTCTATCTCTAGGAGGAAAATGTCATTAAAAAATTAAAAGTGCATTTCCCACTTGTAAAGTAAAATTCTAAAAATAATTTCAGAAAGCCCCAAATATCAAATATGTTTAATATATTAGCTTTGAGATTTTAGCATACTGCGATTCTTATGTTTAGAGTGATGTCAGGAAAGTATGGGGATAGTTTTTCTAGCCTTGAAACATATTTACGTTGCCTTAGTAGGTCATTTGTTGTTGTTTAAAATTTTAGTGTAGTCATCTGTAAAATAACTTTTCTAGTTCCTAGAGATGCTTTGAATTTCAAAAAAGAAATGCAGTCTTTCTAAATCCCATTCCTTTGGTATACTAATTTGGTACCTCTGGTACACTAATTTGGTAAGGCTTTACTTATAAGTTTATATAGTTTGATAAATAGCTAGAACTTACTATCCTTTTTTTTTTTTTAAATATTTATTTATTTATTTATTTATTTATTTATTTATGGCTGTGTTGGGTCTTCGTTTCTGTGCGAGGGCTTTCTCTAGTTGTGGCAAGCGGGGGCACTCTTCATCGCGGTGCGCGGGCCTCTCACTATCGCGGCCTCTCTTGTTGCGGAGCACAGGCTCCAGACGCGCAGGCTCAGTAATTGTGGCTCACGGGCCTAGTTGCTCCGTGGCATGTGGGATCCTCCCAGACCAGGGCTCGAACCCGTGTCCCCTGCATTGGCAGGCGGATTCTCAACGACTGCGCCACCAGGGAAGCCCCCCTACTATCCTTTTTTTAAAAAATTTTTATTGGAGTATAGTTGATTTACAATATGTGTTAGTTTCAGGTGTACACAAATTGAAACAGTTATACATATACATATTAGAACCTGCTATCTTCTAAAGACCTTTTTTCTGTTCTTAATTTGGCACTGTACCCTGCTGGTGTCTTATACTGTACCAAATCTTATCTAATTTTTTTGTCTTGTATCTTCCATTAAAGTTATTATTTTAGCAGGAAAAAAAATAAAATGCAGTTTGCTTAAGGATAGGCAAATAGATCAATGGAATAGAATTGAAAGTGCAGAAATAAACCCACACATCTATGGTCAACTAACTTTTGACAAGGGTGTCAAAACCATTCAATGGGGAAAGAAAAGTCTCTTCCACAAATGGTGCTGGTAAAACTGGATCTCCACATGCAAAAGAATGAAGTTGGACCCTTAGCTTACACCTTGTACAAAAATTAACTCAAATGGATGAAACACCTAAGTGTAAGAGCTAATCCTATAAAAAAAACTATTAGTTGAAAATATAGGCGTAAACATTTGTAACCCTGAATTACTCCATGGCTTCTTAGATATGACCCCTAAAGCGCAAGCAACAAAAGAAAAAAATAGATAAATTTGATTTCATCAAAATGAAAAACTTTTGTGCTTCAAAGGACACTATAAAGAAGGTCAAAAGACAACTCACAGAATGGGAGAAAAGATTCGCAAATCATATATCTGATTAGTGTCTAGTATCCAGAATATATAAGGAACTCTTACAACTCAACAATAAAAAAACAAATAGCCCAATTTAAAAATGAACAAAGGATTTGAACAGGCGTTTTTCTAAAGAAGAATGGCTTGCTGTACACTTGAAAGAAACACAACATTGTAAATCAACCATACTCCAATAAATATTAAAAAAAAAAAAAGACCAGGGCTTCCCTTGTGGTGCAGTGGTTGAGAATCCACCTGCCAATGCAGGGGACACGGGTTCGAGCCCTGGTCTGGGAAGATCCCACATGCCACGGAGCAACTGGGCCCGTGAGCCACAACGACTGAGCCTGCGCGTCTGGAGCCTGTGCTCCGCAACAAGAGAGGCTGCGACAGTGAGAGGCCCGCGCACCGCGATGAAGAGTGGCCCCCGCTTGCCGCAACTAGAGAAAGCCCTCGTACAGAAACGAAGACCCAACACAGCCAAAAATAAATAAATTAATTTATAAAAAAAAAAAAGACCAAAATACCCCAGAAAAAAAAATAAAAATAAAGAATAGCTGATAAACACATGAAAAGATGTGCAACATCATTAGCCATTAGACAAATGCAAATCAAAACCACAGTGAGATACCACCTCACACCCACAGGGGTGGCTATAATAAAAAAAGACAGTAGCAAGTGTTGACAAGGATGTGGAGAAATTGGTCACATCATAAGTTGCTGATGGAAATGTAAAATGGTGCAGCCACTTTGCAAAAGTTTGACATTTCCTTAAAAAGTTAAGCATAGAGTTACCATATGACCCAGCCTTTCTCCCTAGGCATATGCTCACACAAAAACTTGTACATGCATGTTCATAGCAGCATCATTCATAATAGCCAAAAGGTGGAAATAACCCAAATGGCCATCAACTGATGAATAGATAAAATATATTCAAACAGTGGAGTATTAGTTGGCCATAAAAAGGAATGAAGCACTGATGCACAACATCTTGGATGAACCATGAAAGCATGCTGTGTGAAGGAAGCCAGTCACAAAAGACCACATACTGTCTGATTTCCATTTATATGAAATGTCCACACAAATCTGTAGAGGCAGGTTGCTGAGTGGGAGGAGGGGGAAATGTGGAATGACTACTAATGAGAGTAGGGTTTCTTCTTGGGGTGATGAAAATGTCCTGGAATTAGGTGGTGATAGTTGCACATCATGCGTTTACTAAAAGCGACTAAATTGTATGTACACTTAAGTGTGAACTTCATGGTGTGTGAATTACATCTCAAAGAAATCAGCGCTAATAAAAATGCAATACATGTCGTGTGAAAACCACTCTGTAAAATCCTCCATTGCTTCCCGTATCGTTCTCTATTAATTAGTTTTCTATTGCCAACTGTGACAAATGACCGCAGACTTAGTGGCTTAAAAAACACAAATTTGTTATCTTCCATTTCTGTAGGTTCCAAGTCCAACATTGGGCTCTCATTGGGCTAAAATCAAGGCGTTAGCAGGTCATTCCTTCTGGAGGCTCTGAAGGAGAGTCCACTCCCTTGCCTTTTCCAGCCTGTCAAGGCCGCCTGCATTCCTTGGCTTGCAGTCCCTCCATCTTCAAAGCCCACAATGTAGTGTCTCTGACCCTATGTCGTTGCATCTCTTTCACTGACCACAGCTGGGAGAGTTTGTCCACTTTTAAGGACACATGATTAAATGTAAATCAACTATACTTCAATTTTTTTTTTAAAGACACATGATTAGATTGGGCCCATCTGTATAATCCAAATTAATCTTCCCACCTAAATGTCCTTAACATTAATCATCTGCAGAGTTCTTTTTCCCTTGTAAGTGGTTCTGAGGATTAACATGTGGACATCTTTGGGGACCATTCCTCTGCCGACCACAGTTTCCATCACAGGTGAGCAAAAGCCAGAGTCATTCCCCTGACTACAAGGCTCTTCCAGTCAGCCCCACCTGCCTCTCCAACTTCACCACATGGCTCTCTCCCTCACCCCTTATTCTACAGCATCCTGGTCTCTTAAAAAGCCCAGAGTGGGGACTTCCTGGTGGTCCAGTGGTTACAACTCTGCACTTCCACTGCAGGGGGTGAGGGTTCAATCCCTGGTCAGGGAACTAAGATCCCACATGCTGTGTGGCGCGGCAAAAATAAATAAATAAATAAATAATAACCAAGGGTGTTCTCACTCACGGCCTTGCACTGGCTGCTTCCTCTGCCTAAATATTTACTCTCTTCAGATCTCTTCCTGCCTGACTTCTCCGTGTCATTCCGATCTCAGCTTTGATGTCACCTTGGAGACATGCAAACACTAATAAGCCTTCTAGTTATCACTCTAGTTTAAGTTACCACAAAGCACCTGCCACTGCCGATGGTGTATATGTGTGTGTTTGCATGTGTGAGTATGGTGTCGTGTGGTGTCTCACTTTCTCCTTCCTGCCATGTGGGTAGGGGCCTCATCTGTCTGTGTCTCTGTGACACTAGAATGGTGTGTGGCACTTAGAAGCTGCTCAGTAACCAACCACCTTTTAAGTTAATGGGTTTTTTAAAATATTTTTCTTATTTATTTATGGCCACGTTGGGTCTTCGTTGCTGCACGTGGGCTTTCCCTAGTTGCGGCGAGCGGGGGCTACTCTTCATTGCGGTGCGCGGGCTTCTCATTGCAGTGGCTTCTCTTGTTGTGGAGCACGGGCTCTAGGCGCACGGGCTTTAGTAGTTGTGGCACGTGGGCTCAGTAGTTGTGGCTCACGAGCTTAGTTGCTCCGTGGCATGTGGGATCTTCCGGGACCAGGGCTTGAACCCATGTCCCCTGCATTGGCAGGCAGATTCTTAACCACTGCGCCACCAGGGAAGTCCTTGCTAAGTTAATGTTGCAGAACACTGGGATAGGATGGCTGGGGTTTCCGCTTACGCATTAAAGTGCTACTCTAGGGCAATAGTGTGAACACTGCTTTCAAATTATTGGACCTTGAGGTTTCATAGTTCTTGATGAGTTATTTGCATTATTTAAATTTGCAGTGTTTAAAGGGAAATGTTTTGAATATTACTCTGTTTGAGTTTGGTGCAAATTGAATTCATTTGAAATTCTATGGTTCTGCCCTTTCGTAAGAGGGTTTTTCAACAGACCTGGCAGACTCAGTATAGAGATTCATTACTCTCATGCACAGAATGACTCTTCTCTTTCTCACCTGCTCCTCTGTCACCTCTTTCAGAAAGCATGCTCTGAATTGTCATCAGATGAAGCCTGCTCTCTTCAGTGTGCTCTGTGAGATCAAGGAAAAGACAGGTAGGCCGTTGAGAAGACACTTCTGTGGCACCAGGACCACAACAACCTCGCACCTCTGGTCCTGGCTCAGCCCTAATGTGCGTCGTGGGCCATCTTGCTCGTCACATCCCTCTCTGGCAGCGATGGTTCAGTTGGTTCATTTGTGCTTTGTCAGAGCCCTGCTTTCTGGTGTATCACACTCATTTATTTTGCAGTTTGTAACTAGAGAAATACTGTTGCCAGTGAGTAACAAGCAGCTGCATTCTAGGTGCAAGACTTCAGAGGCACTGTGGCATTCAGTTGTTTTACAAAAGGATCTGAGATGACAGAATTAGGAAAGTAGAATCATAATTTTGTTTTGTTTGTTTTAAGCATCCAAAGTAATCCCCATGGAAGCTTCTGCCACTGCAAATTCTTTTGTTAAAAGAAAAAAAAAAAAGGAAAATCGTTTCATATTGAATTAATTTAGACTTGCAGAAAAGTTGAAAAACTAGTACAGAGAGGACTTCCCTGGTGGCGCAGTGGATAAGAATCCACCTGCCAATGCAGGGGACACGGGTTCGATCCCTGGTCTGGGAAGATCCCACATGCCGCGGAGCAACTAAGCCCGTGTGCCACAACTACTGAGCTTGTGCTCTAGAGCCCACGAGCCACAACTACTGAAGCCCACGAGCCACAACTACTGAAGCCCTCACGCCTAGAGCCCGTGCTCCACAATAAGAGAAGCCACCGCAATGAGAAGCCCATGCACCGTAATGAAGAGTAGCCCCCGCTCGCCACAACTAGAGAAAGCCCACGCGCAGCAACAAAGACCCAACGCAGCCAAAAATTAATTAATTAATTAATTAATTTTTAAAAAAGAAGGAAGAAAAATTAGTACAGAGAGTATACCCTTCTCCCAGCTTTTTCTAATGGCAACACCTTCAGAACCATAGTGCAGTGATTAAACCAGGAAATTGATGTTGGTACAATGCTCTGTAACTGAGCAACAGGTTCTATTTGAATTTCCCCAGATTGTGTCCTAAATGCCCTTTTTCTGGTCCAGGATCCCACACTGCATTTAGTCATCGTGTCTCCTTAGTCACCACCAACCTGTGAAGTTTCCTCCATTGTTCCTCATCGTCCATGGCTTTCATACTTTTGCTGAGACCTGCTCAGTTATTTTACAGAGTCCCTCAGTGTGGTTCGTCTGTTTCTTCATAATTAGACTGAGGTTGTGCACCTGTGGCAGGAATCGCACAGAAGCAACGTTGTCCTTCTCAGTGCATCGTGTCGGAGGTATGTGCTGTCAATAAGTCCTATCACTGATAGGACCGCTGACCTTGATCACTTGGTCAAGGTTAATAGCAATTTGAAGATGGTTTACAAGAGAAGCCACAAATATGGTGAAGACATCATTTAAACCAAAATCATTATTTAAACCAAATCAGAGAAAGATTGTCACTTGATTTCTTAGAGTGAGTTGGTGTCTCTTTTTTTTTTTTGGCTGCATTGGGTGTTTGTTGCTGTGCACGAGCTTTCTCTAGTTGCAGTGAGCGGGGGTACTCTTCATTACAGTGTGCGGGCTTCTCATTGCGGTGGCTTCTCTTGTGGAGCACGGGCTCTAGGCGCGAGGGCTTCAGTAGTTGTGGCACGTGGGCTCAGTAGTTGTGGCTCGTGGGCTCTAGAGCACAGGCTCAGTAGTTGTGGCTCACGGGCTTAGTTGCCCCACAGCATGTGGGATCTTCCCAGACCAGGGATCGAACCCGTGTCCCCTGCATTGGCAGGTGGATTCTTAACCACTGCGCCACCAGGGAAGTCCAGAGTGAGTTGGTCTCTTGAGATCAATTATTTGAATGTTGTGTGTCACTTTGGAGTATAGCACTTGAGTTATGCTGGGGCTCATGGAAAGCACGTATGTGGTACAAAAGTATGTTTCTTTCTGAACACGGTTTTGGTGCAAGGTTGACGTGTACTTGACATGGACGGTGGCAGAGAGCAGTGAAAGGGTCTGAATTCCGCTTTACCTCTGGCTCCATGACCCTGGCATGTGACTGAAACTTTCTCTGTCCCCAGTCCTTCTCTGTGACTTGGGGACAGTGACAACACTTAGCTCACGGTTACTGAAGACTGTGTGAGTTCTTACGTGTAAGGCTATGGATGTGGTGCCAGCCGCCAGTAGTTATCTGGTGACTGAAAGAGAAATTCAATTTTTTTTTTTAAATTTTATTTATTTATTTATTTTTGGCTGCGTTCGGTCTTCACTGCTGCGCGTGGGCTTTTCTCTAGTTGCGGCGAGCAGGGGCTACTCTTCATTACGGTGCACGGGCTTCTCATTGCGGTGGCTTCTCTTGTTGTGGAGCACGGGCTCTAGGCACGAGGGCTTCAGTAGTTGTGGCACGTGGGCTCAGTAGTTGTGGCTCACGGGCTCTAGAGCACAGGCTCAGTAGTTGTGGAGCACGGGCTTAGTTGCTCCATGGCATGTGGAATCTTCCCGGACCAGAGCTCGAACCTGTGTCCCCTGCATTGGCAGGCAGATTCTTAACCACTGTGCCACCAGGGAAGCCCGAGAAATTCAATTTTAAACCTACATTTGTTTCACCCAAATGCTGTAAGGATGTGATATTTTCCCCCCACAGTTGAAATATTTTTTATTGTGATAAAATATACATAACATAAAATTTACCACTTTCCCATTTTTAAGTGTACAGTTCAGTGGCATTAACTACATTTACATCATTGTGCAACCGTCACCACCATCCATCTCCAGAGCTTTTTCATCTTCCTAAACTGAAATTCCTTACTCATTAAACACTAACTCCCCATTCCCCACTCCTCTGGCCTCTGATAACCACCATCCTACTCTCTGTCTTTATGAATTTGACTGCTGCTCTAAGTACCTCATATAAGTGGAATTATACAAGATTTGTCCATTTATGACTGGCTTATTTCACTTAGCATAATGTTTTCAAGGTTCACCCATGTTGTAACATGTGTCAGAATTTGCTTCTTTTTTATGGCTGAATAATATTCCATCATATGGATAGACCACATTTTGTTTATCCATTCGTTGTGGGACATTTGGTTGTTTCCGCCTCTTGGCTATTGTGAATAATGATGCTAATATCTGCACAAATATCTGTTTGAGACCTTGCTTTCAGTTATTTGGGGTATATACGCAGGAGTGGAATTGCTGGATCACGTGGTAATTGTATATTTAAGAACTGCCATACTGTTTTCCACAGCAGCTACACCATTTTACATTCTAACCAGCAGTGCACAAGGGTTCCAGTTTCTCCACATCTTCTTCAACACTTGTTATTTTCTGCATTTGTTTTGTTTTGTTTTGTTTTTATAATAGCCATCCTAGTGGGTGCGAAGTGGTATCCCATTGTAGTGGACATGATATTCTTTTACACTTGTTTGTATTTTAAAGACTGTTTGATGACAGCAGATTTTGGGAATCATATTAGTTCAAAGGAATATCTCATTGTGGATCTTCATGGTGTCAATCCTTAACCCAGGTAGAAGTCAACATTTTATCTGTTATCTTTACCACTACTTTCCTTTTTCATAAGAGCCAGCATGTGGTATATTTCTGTTCTAATTCTTTTACCCTCTATGCACTCTGTAACCCAAAAGCTTATATCCCATTTGGTTTACAAAGTCACTGTAGTTTGAGTGGTCTACGTTTGTTCTCACAGGTTTGTTTGTATGTGTTTAACTTTTTATTTTGAAACAATCACAGGTTCACAAAAATGTTCCAAGAACACGCAAATACATTTTCTCCCCGAACTATTGGAGAGTAAGTTGCTGCCATGATGCCCCGTGACCCCTGCACACTTGAGTGCGTTTCCAACAGGGACAGTCTCCTTTTTACCCACAGGACAACTGTCACGGTCAGGAAGGGAACACTGATACCCCACCCACCATGGAATCCGCAGATCTCATTCAGGCTCTGTCAGTTGTCCCAATAATGTCCTTTATAGAAAAGGACAAAAAGGTCAAAATCTTGTTGTGTTTAGTTATCACATCTCTTCGGTCTTGTTTCATCTGTGACAAGCCCCTGTCTTTCCTTGACTTTCATGACCTTGACCATCTGGAAGATCACAGGCAAGTCCCTCCATCTGGGTTTATCTGGTGTTTCCTCATGATTAGATTTCTGCTACACATCCTCAAAATGAATCAACGCCTCTTCTCACACAGAGGCTGCTCAGTGGTGCCCACATTTGCTCTGTCCCCTATTGATGACTTTAACTTTGGTCACTCAAGTGAGATAGTGTCTGCCAGACTTCTCCTTTTTAAAGTTGCTCCTTTTCCCTTTGTAATAAGTATTCTGTAGGAGGTACTCTGAGACTATCCCTCATTAAATTTCCCTTTTATTCATTTTCGTATTTTGTGTCGGTATAGATTCATGGAGTCTTATTTTATCACAGTTACTATTATCACTCATTTCGACGCTCAAATTGTCCCAGGGTTGGCTAGTGTGAGACCCTTCAAGCTGGCTCATGTCCTTCTGACATGTCTCCATCAGCCTTTGAGCATTCCCTTCCTTGCTGCCATAACATGTTCCAGGCTCTTATTCTTCCCTCTCCTGCCGGGCCGAAATCAACCATTTCTCCAGGAGCCCTGGCTCCACTTAGAGTAGATCTTGGTCCTGGGTATGCTTGTTACTATTGAGGCTGTACTGCTCTGGTCACTCTCAGGGCACAGAGCTCAGGAGTATTTGTGGGGGATGCATATATACGTGTACACACACACATTCATGTCTATTTTTACTGTATCTGCATATATTGAAAACCATGAGGTCATTTCAGTTTTTTTTTTTTTTTTTTTTTTTGGCTGCACCGGGCAGCTTGTGGGATCTTATTAGTTCCCCAGCCAGTGATCGAACCCGGGCGCCGGCGGCGAAAGGGCCGAGTCCTAACCACTGGACTGCCAGGGAATTCCCTCATTTCATTGTCTTTAATTCTGGTTCAGCACCACAGAGTTCATTCTATTTCTCTCTCTCTCTAGATTGGTAACTCCTTTCTCTGACAATAAGAACCCTGCTCCCATCATCCTCAGTACTTTTACTTATTTAATCAGTCGTTGCCTCCCCCCGTCACGTGTATCCCATCCTCCTCCCTCACATGCATCCCTTTTCACCACCTCAGCCCCTGACCCGGGTCCCCCACCAGCTCCCACGGGTTGCCCTCCTCTGCAGACGGCCCCTTGCCCTGTAGGTCCCACACTAAGCTCCTGCTCGGGTGCCTCTCACAGGCGTTTGAATGTCTAATGGCCCGTCTTGTCGGTTCCTTATTTAAATTATGGGGAGCAGATATTATGACTTCTAGTAAACAAGGTTGGGTTTTTTTGGGGTTTAAACAAGTTTGCCCTTAACCCCTCGCAGCACTCCCTTCAGTCCTCTGTGTGAACCAGATAAGCAGCATTCCTACAACTGAACCCGAGAGTCCTGTGAGCTGGAAGAAACTGCCCACGGGGGACACGCCAGTGTGTGTCCATCCCCTGGAGACATTGGCTACAGTCACATGTTCCTCAGGACCGTTGAACTGTATGATGTTGATCACACCGTCTTAAAAATCTTCCAGTGTTGGGGCCTCTCTCTGAGGTGTGCTGTCCCCCTGCCAGCTCCCACCTGCCCCCAGGGGGAAGAAACAGCCCTTTGCAGGGGAGGCGGTCCCCACTGCCCTCAGCAGTTGGCTCTGTCATCAGAGCTCCTTGGATGTGTGGGCCCTTGAGGTTTTTATTGACAACTTAGCTATGCAAAAGTAAGGAATTCAGTAGTAATAAAAAGCAGTTTTTCAAAGTAGTTTAATCAGCTGTTGTCTCAGGAAGCTGTAGTTGTTGATGACCTTTTCCCCATTAGTGAGATGATGCTGGGACCGATGGGGAAACCGCTCCTTGAGAGCTGTGGGTGTGCGCTGCCTGGCCACTTCTCCTCTCGCTTCATCTGATTACGTATGTCCACATGTGAACGCAGCTGTCAGTCAGCTTCAAACTCAGCAGTTTCAGGAGGAAATGAAAGGCTTGAGACCTACTGCCACCAGGACAGGCTGAGGTGTCTGTTTTAGCCCACGCCGCTGCCCTGTCCCATCCTCCCAGGTGGCAAGGACCACACTCAGGGCTTCTGACTCCACCCAGGCTGAATCCCAAGGCGGCTGTAGGGCTCAGAGCATAGGCCATGCATCACATCTGGGCATTTCTTCAGAAGATCATGCTTCCTTTCCACCAATTGGCTCAAACATCGGGGTGCCTGGTACATTTGGGGGCATGGCAGCACGGGGTTGGGGCAGCACCACTCAGCCTTGAAAAGCACTAGCCATCACAGTTGCCGAGAGCTGCCTAAATGTCAAGTTCAGTGTGGCCAGGTGTCTTTTCATATCAGTAGGAAGTGCAGTCGTGGAAGCACTGTGTTTCCAGCACATGGGCCGCAGGCCTTACAGTCTCCAGGATGGGCCACAAGGAAAGTAAATGAGATCTCAGTGCCGCCTCAGCTTCCCCCAACCCCATGACCAGGAATGACCAAGTCTTGGCCCAAAGAAAACTATTCAGGGTCCTGATCCTGCACCGGGTTCCCATGGGCCTCTGCCCGATGAGCGATCCTGCAGGCTGGGCCTCCTGGGGTGCCCACACTGGGAGAGGGCACATTGGCTTCTTGATTTAACCCACGTTTCTCACATTTGCCTCTAGCTAATGTCTGCGACAGACCTTTAGGGTAAACACTAAACCTGCACAGAGTGTTTAAAGCCCAGTAGGTATTGATGGAGCATGGGCCACAGCCAGAGAGCTCCGCGAGTCCTGGCATCATTACCCCAAACTTCCAGTGGCCCGGGACAGACATTTACTTCACTCCTGTTTTACAGATGAGCAGAGTGAAGCTCCAGAGAGAGGGGTGCACCCCAGTAACCCACAGCCAGGCTGCATGCTGCCCCTTCACACACTTTTCTGGCTCAGGGAGGGAACTCCGCACTCACAGGCCCCGGGCACTGTCTGTGCATCTGCTGCTCTCACTGCACCCATGATGGCTCCTGGCCTCTGCAATCTGTCTCCTCTGGTGAGCGCAGGGTCTAGGACGAGCCGTGTCCTAGGACTGCCCTGGTACCTGACACACAGTGTACACCTTATATTTTTGTTGAATGAAGAACTGTTTCTGGTGACTGATACCTATTAAGTGAAATCCTTTTTATCCTATACAGCTTACGGGGTTCAGGAAGACTGAGTGTCTGGGGCCTGACTTAGAACCCAGGGCTTATCATTCGTATCATCCTGAAAAGAAAGCCATCCTCCATGTAAACCGTCGTCGAATGTTCCTGGAAGCACTAACCCACAAGTTCCAGGAATTGCCTTCCTATGCCTCCTCCGGCCTGTGGGAAGGACACGGTTGCATCTTCCAGGGTCGATACGCAGGCCCTCCACCTGTGCTCTCCTCTGTGTGGTGTCTGGGTGGTCCTGCCTGCCGCAGTCTCTGAAGGCCAAGGATACCCTAGGAGTAGACCCCCCCTCCCAAATCCTTCCCTTGAAACAGCCATCCTTCTTGGTATCTGGAGGAGCTGTCCTGAGGAGAACAAATAAACCCTTTTTTTTTTTTTTAATTAATTTATTTATTTTTATTTTTGGCTGTGTTGGGTCTTCGTTTCTGTGCGAGGGCTTTCTCTAGTTGCGGCGAGCGGGGGCCACTCTTCATCGCGGTGCATGGGCCTCTCACTGTCGTGGCCTCTCTTGTTGCGGAGCACAGGCTCCAGATGCACAGGCTCAGTAGTTGTGGCTCACGGGCCCAGTTGCTCCGCGGCCTGTGGGATCTTCCCAGACCAGGGCTCGAACCCACGTCCCCTGCATTGGCAGGCAGATTCTCAACCACTGCGCCACCAGGGAAGCCCAAATAAACCCTTTTTAGAGAGCTTTGAATTTAGCTGGGAGGACCCAGTACTGACCCAGTCCCTTTCCTGAAACCCTTGGGGCTGGGTGCATTACAGAACTCAGAATTGTTTAGGTTTTAGGTATGTGGTGTTGACAAGAACTGAGGCAGAGCCTTGCATTCAGTGACTTCGCCTCAGAGCAGGAACGGTCGCACACACTGGTGTGGGTCAGGCTTTGCCTCCAAATTCGCTTGAAGGCCAACTTGCGTAAAGACCTTTGGATCTTGGATTGCAGATGGGCAGCCCCTTGAAGAGCTGCGAAGCGTCCTGGGAAGTTCACACCGAGGGACCTGCTCCGTCTTCTCCAAGCTGTGACTGTCCCCTGTGCTGGCCTCAAGTACGCATCTGTGCCTCACTTTGGTCAGTCCTGGGTTCACTTTGTCTCTGAGGAGCGAGAAGTCCCAGCCCCACCAGCCTTGCTCTCGGGCCAAGGAGCATGGGCAGCTGCCGTGGAGGAAGTGGATGTAATAACTCTCACACAAAGGACTGCCCTCCTATTTCCTCACCACCGTTCCTGGGCCTGGCTGGGAGCTCTCAGGCATAAGTAATCCAGCAGTTTTTTTACCTCTGTTTCCGTGCCTCCTCCGCCACTCAGGTCTGTTACAATTGCAACATCTTGATCAGTAGCTTCAGCTTTCTGGTTGGGTCTGTCCAACGACTACGCTTCGGGCCAATGTGTGACTTCTTCCAGAATTCAGATCCCTTTTGTGTTTGGCTGGCCCTGGGGCTGAGACCCCTGTGCAGTATTTCCCTGTGGCCGTGCAGGGGGCGGATCTCCTAGAGCTGGGGGGTTATTTTTCAGGTTGCTTGGAGTGTCCTTTCTCGGCTCCACAGTCTCCGGGTGACTCATGAATCAAGCCTCCGATTCTGATCAGCGTACATAGCTCCTCTGCAGCTATTGACTGTGGCCCATCCCACAGGGGTGATTTGCATTTGAATTAATTAAAATCAAGTATAATTAAATAAGGTGTTCTTCAGCCACACTAGCCACATCTCAAGTGCTCAGTAGCCACATGTAGCTAGTGGCTCCCATATTAGTGCAGATCTAGAACATTCCATCATTGGGAAAGTTCTGTTGGACAGACAGGTGGATTAGTATAGACAAATAGACAAATCAAGGATTATGAAAAAAAATCTAATGTCCATGATGATGACTAGAGAAACAAGATGTGGTCCATCTGTGCAATGGACTGTTGTTCAGCCATAAAAAGGAATGAAGTTTTCTGACACAAGCTACAACATGGATGAACCTTAAAAACTTTATGCTAGGGCTTCCCTGGTGGCACAGTGGTTAAGAATCTGCCTGCCAATGCAGAGGACACGGGTTCAAGCCCTGGTCCGGGAAGATCCCACATGCCGCGGAGCAACTAAACCCGCGAGCCACAACTACTGAGCCCGTGTGCCACAACTACTGAGCCCGTGTGCCACAACTACTGAAGCCCGTGCGCCTAGAGCGCATGCTCCTCAGCAAGAGAAGCCACGGCGATGAGAAGCCTGTGCACAGCAACAAAAAGTAGCCGCCCACTCACCACAACTAGAGAAAGCCCATGTGCAGCAACAAAGACCCAACGTAGCCAAAAATAAATAAATAAATAAATTTTTAAAAAGAAAAAAAAAACTTTATGCTAACAATAAGGCCCTACTGTATAGCACAGGGAACTATATTCAATATCTTGTAATAACCTATAATGCAAAAGAATCTGAAAAAGATATAGATACAGATATAGATAAACTGAATCACTTTGCTGTATACCTGAAACATTGTAAATCAGCTATAGTTCAATTAAAAAAAAAAAAAGAAAAACCTTTATTCTGAGTAAAAGAAGCCAGACACAAAAGTCCACAATAGTGTGTGTTTCCATTTATGTGAAATGTCCAGAAGAGGGAGAAAGAGATTAGCAGTTGCCAGGGGCTGGGGTGGGGAGTGGGGAGTGACTGCTAACATGGACAGGGTCTCTTTTTGAGGTAGTGAAAAAGTTAGGTGGTAGTTGCACAACCTGGTGAATGTACTGAAAACCACTGAGTTATTCACTGGAAATGGGTGAGTTGTATGTCACATGAATTATTTCTCAATAGAGCTGTTATAAAAACCAATCAAGGACTGAAGGATTTCAGTTGGGGGCCCATAGCTTAAGGCCTTAGTACACAGATTCTTGTGAAGCAGCACTTTCTTGCAGCATCTGTTACCCTATTCAGGTTTCTTCTTAGGGATTAACCATCCACTGAAATTATCCTATGTGTTAATTTCACGCAGCATCTGTTAACCCGCAAAAGCACAGGCGTGCCTGCAGAGTGTCCCAACCCTGTTATGGGCTTGGCATACTGTAGCTAGCAGTAAACTTGGCGATGGTGTGAAAGTGACTAATCTCTCTTCACAGAAAATGCTCCTTTTTACTGTCACCTAGAACCTGCTTAACATCAGTCCCTGGGACAATCCCTCTTAGGGAAGTTAGGGCCTTGGCGGGCCTAAAAGTCTGATTTCCAGCCTGGGAATGGGTAGGACATGGTTGTGCGTGTTGCTGGTCTGGTCACCTCCCTGTGCAGGACTCGGCAAAATAAAGGTCATACCTTTGGGTGACGGTAGCCCAGCTTCGGAAGCTTCTAGATATTGTTCAGTTGAAATTAAAGCATTTCTTTGGAGGAGAAATAAGATTGTTTAATGTAGACAGAAACCATCCATAAGTGCTGTTTTTCTTAGCTGTTACTCTTAAATGTTCCCAAAGCCTCACAGGAGAGCGTGGACTAATTTTCTAGACGTTTTACTTGGCTGCATTTTCTATTACAGCATTTCGCTGTCTTTTCCTTTTGCCCTGTTGCCACAGGAAAACAAACCTAGGCAAACTGCATGCCAGTTTTACTGAGCATCAGCAGGTCATACAGTAGTTTATGACAGAGTCGCAGGCCTTAAATTAATAAATGCAAAAGTATATTGAAATGAGAATTAATTTGCATATTTGCTTGAGGTTTCAGCACTTAGGTTGTGATGTATTTTAATTAAGGGTTAATTAGAATTGATAGGAATTTGCATAGTGTTATACTCCTGCAGTCTGATGAATATCTAACGTGCATGTCAGCTGTGATTTCAGAAACCGACGAGAGTTTGCTAAAGGGATGTTCCTTGTAAAGTCCTGTGGGACCGAGACAGTCCAGTGACTTAAAACAAGGCTTCATCTAGAATGTTGCTTAAAGAACTGACCCGGGGGACGTTGTCTCAAAGGTAAATGCAGGCAGTTCTCCACACCAACAGGCTGTGTTCCAAGTTATCCCCCTGGAAACAGGCATTTAAAGGGCCCTTGACGATGCGGGTGGCCAGCTGGTCAGAATGCCATTGCTCAGCACCAACCCCACCTGGAGGCCAATTTAGGGGCAAGGGGGAAGGGGAGGGGGGAGTTGTCGGTGACATCGGTGATCCCCAGGTGACTCCAGTCACACAGGAATGCCCTTCAGCCTGCAAATGGGTGACATCTCCCCTCTTTACCTTGCCCGTCTGTCCCTTCCCGGGCTCTGGTCCCATCTGCTCGACCAACACCTACAGGACAGAGCCTGCCTGTGTCTCACTCGAAGCAGTGCCTCTACAGGGTCCCCAGTAAGTCCAAGTGTGTGTGTGGTTTAGGGAGATGCCCCTTGTCAGGTTAAGGAGGGTTCTTTCTGTTCCTGGTTTGCTAAGGGTTTTTATCATTAATGGGTATTGTTTTAATCAGTTTGTTTCTTTTTTTTTTTCAAACATCTTTATTGAAGTATAATTGCCTTACAATAGTGTGTTAGCTTCTGCTTTATAACAAAGTGAATCAGTTATACATATACAATATGTTCCCATTTCTCTTCCCTCTTGCATCTCCCTCCCTCCCACCCTCCCCATCCCACCCCTCTAGGTGGTCACAAAGCACCGAGCTGATCTCCCTTTTTGCATCTTTTGAGCTATAGTTTTTCTCCTTGTGGTTACTGTGATGCTTTACGTTGATAGGTTTTCATTTACATTCATTTACACTGATTTTCATTGGCATTGATGATTTTTACTGACAGATTTTGGAAGCACCTATGTTCAGAGATAAATCTTCTTGGTTATGATTCATATGTTTGTGCATGTACACGCACACAGATGCTGTTGACTTTGGGTTGCTGGTCATTTGTTTTGCCGTCTCGGCTCTGGTCATGAATGTGCTGAGCTGTGACTTCCCCATGAAGTCCCGCCTTGAGTTCTCCGTCGGGTGAGTGGGTGGCTTTTCCCGTGTCTCTTCTCTGAAACAGTTTGTTGCAGAAAGGGGCTCTCTCTTCCTTGAGGGCCTGGTAGCACTGGCCCATAAAATGTCCTGGTGGCCTTTGAGGAGAGGTTTCTTAGCACAAGTTCCTATTTCTGGGCCATGATTCTGTGAGGCCAGGCACATTCCAGGAACCAGAGCCAAGGCAGTGAACAAGACATCGACGGTCCCTAGGGAAGAGGGTTGTTCCACACAGCCGTACAGAGACAGATGTGGCCCTCGGGGCCCTGGGTAGAGGTGGGGTGGGCGGGCGGGCAGGTGGGTCTCTGGGGGTATGTTTTGAACCAGGACCTAACTGATGGGACATCTCCGCTTCCTTGTTGGGAAAGTGTCTCTGAGGCAAGGATGGCTTGGTGTCCAGGCCCAAGGGCAGCCAGGTTGGAGCTGAGTGGGTGAGGGGAGCAAGTGGCAACAGGGAATGCCAGGGAGCTTCTTGGAGTCAGATTCTGAAGGACGTGGGGGACTGGGGGCTCTTAGGGGAGTGGGGCCACCTCCCACTCCTGCTCTGGCCCTGCACCTTCAGTGTGTGTGTTCTCCAGGCCTCCTGCTGGGCATCCCACTGCCCTGGTCTCCCTCCCCTCCCTGCAGCTTCCTCACCCCACCCAGCGCCCTCCTCCACACACAGGCGCCACTGGCTGCCTTCATCAGTCTATCACCTCCATGGTCCCTTGGGTCCCCCTGGTGCTCAGAAACCACCCCCTCCTGTTCCCATGCTGTTGCCTTGGCTAAGGTGTTCACTCCTGGGCTGGGGAACCTGGGCTGCCTTCTCTGTGAGAGAAGCACCCACAGTCTGGGTTCCTGCCACATTTGTGATGCCACCAAGCTGGTGTCCTCGGGGTTTGAGAGGCCTTGCGTCCTCACTAAATGGATCTTCCCATGAGAATGGATTGCTCTTCCTTTACAACCTGGTCCTGGCCCCCTCCTCCTCACTTAGCATCTCTGTGTCCGCTCGATGGGAGTGCCTGCAGTGAGCCTTTTTCCTGCGCACAGGGCTTTCCCTCAGCATCTCATCTCTGGAACTCAGGACACCCTCACAGGCTCTTTCCAGGTGGCAGCACTGTCTCCGCCCCACGACTGATGACTGTAGTGACGCACAGGGAGGCAGGCGTCCTACAAGTGTGTCAGGAGGGTCACTTCTGGACTGTCCCACACCCAGAGCTCGCACCTGGGGCCCGGGCATCTCCGGGACGTACCCACAGCCTCCGGCAGTGACCCAGCCACAGTCTGCTCAGGCCACAGGGTTTTGGCTCACCACCGCCCAGTACCAGTGCGAAATACAAGCAAGATGAACTAGGAAAAGGAAAGGGAAAATGAAGCAGCATACAAAAGAATAAGCCCAGGACTTCCCTGGTGGTCCAGTGGTTAAGACTCTGTGCTCCCAACGCAGGGGGCCCGGGTTCAATCCCTGGTCAGGGAACTAGATCCCACACGCCACAACTAAGAGCCCGCATGCCGCAACTAAGACACGGAGCAGCCAAATAAAAAGCCCAAAAGTCTCATTAGATTCAACAGACATGAAATTACTCTGTCACATTGCTATAAAGGTTTCTATATGCAACCTCTCTGTCTGTGTTGGCCTTTCCATAGACAGAGGGCAAACCAGACACCACCTTTCAAGGAGTCCTGATCTAGATTAGGACTGAACAAAACAAGCTAAAATCTCATCCTTCATACTGCACCCACAGAAGGAAAACTGTCAAGAGAAGGGGCAGGATCCAGAGGGAATTCCAAGGAAAGGGGGGACCTGAAGGCAGTGATTCGGAGGTGTGCTGACCTACCCGGACTGCATGCATGTAGGTTCTTCCTCAGACCCATGTTAGGCTCTGTGACACGCATACTGTGGAGCAGGGTTGCAGACCACAGTGTTGGTAAATAAAGTTTTATTGGAACACAGCTGCTCATTGGTTTACTATTTTCTGGGGCTGGTTCAGTTCCCAGTAAGGGCTCTTTTCCTGGCTTCCAGACAGATGCCTTCTCGCTGTGTCCTCACAAGGGGAATGGAATAAGGAAGAGGTCTCTCTTCCTCTGCTTAGAAGGCCACAGTCTTATGGATTAGGGCCCCACCCCTATGACCTCACTGGACTTTTTTTTTTTTTTTTTTTGGCTGTGTTGGGTCTTTGTTGCTGTGCGCAGGCTCTCTCTCGTTGCAGCGAGCAGGGGCTTCTCTTCCTTGCGGTGCGTGGGCTTCTCATTGTGGTGGCTTCTCTCGTTGCAGAGCATGGGCTCTAGGCACACAGGCTTCAGTAGTTGCAGCTTGCGGGCTCTAGAGCGCAGGCTCAGCAGTTGTGGCGCACGGGCTTAGTTACTCCATGGCATGTGGGATCTTCCCAGGCCTGGGATCGAACCCGTGTCCCGTGCACTATCAGGCGGATTCTTAACCATTGAGCCACCAGGGAAGCCTGTCATTGGACTTTAATTACATCCTCACAGGCCCTATTCCACATAGACATTGGGGGTTCCACGTGTGAATTTGTGGGGACACATTCAGTCCATAGCAGTTCCATATTGTTACTTAGAAAAAACATAATGTGTTGATATTCATAATTTTATTTTACTTCCTTCTTTGGTTTACTGGCGTTTTTTACCCACAGTAAATTGGGAACATAAGGAAATTTTGTGGTTTGCGGGGGAGTGCCTCTGTTTTAGATCCCACCACCTCTTCTGAGTGTCTCCAACTGACAGTGTCCCTGAGCTGAGCTCCTGGTCTCCAAAGCCTCCCGCCTGCCAGTCGAGGGCCCTGGGGGAGCTGAGGAGCACCCCTGGGACCGGAAATGAGCTTGTTGTAATTGACGGGAACGAGTGTCTAATGACCATAATCAGGCAGGGACAGTGTGCTGGGAGACAGACGCGCGGTGCTGAGGGAGAGGCAGGGCCGCGTGCGAGGGGCTGCTCGCTGACAGAAGGGAAAGGCGCTCGGCAGGGCCGTGTCCACAGCTGGGACCGGTCCTGGTAACTAAGGCACAGGGTAACTTTTGTTAAGTTTTGCTTCTCCTCATACAGATACGTTCGCAAAAATATACAGCTTTAAAGAAACAAAGCTTGTAGCTCACGAATGCTGGTCATAACATACGCACTGTTAACACCACAGGGCCTGGGGTATGACAGGCATATTGTCTCCTTATTCATGGGCATTTGGGCGGTTTTGGTTTTTCACAGTTACGGGGTGGTCGTGTGTGTCCTGTAAATACAGCATCTACAGGGGTCAGTGTTCCTGTAGGGTAAATTCTCAGAACAGAGTTCTGATCAAGATCAAAGGATATGTGCTTTTTCTGTGTTAATCGGCATTTCAAACCTCCCCTCCAAAAAAGGCCACACCAACACATATCCCGTAAAGAGATATGAGAAAATGGGGTTCTTTTTGTAATTTGAGAGCTTTCATTTGAGGACAGTAAGTCCCGTGGTTTTTTGGTGTATTTTTAAAAATCTCCAGCACCTGGTTGGGTACCTGGCTTGTGATAGACTCTCAGATGCTTACTGTTGGATAAATAAAAGAACGAAAGGGGAGTTCCCTAGTGGCCTAGTGGTTAGGATTCGGCGCTTTCACTGATGTGACCTGGGTTCAATCCCTGGTCGGGGAACTGAGATCCCACAAGCCACGTGGCACGGCCAGGAAAAAAGAATGAAAGACTGCCACATACCCTGAGCAGCCCAGAGTCACACACGCATGAACACACACAGGTGTGCACATGCCCCCACCACCGCATGTCCAGCCTGGACCACTCCTGCCCCTAATTGTAATGAGGGAAGCTGTGATGGGAGCTGTGGAGGTGGCCCCTCCAGCCCGGGAGTCAGGGTGTGCTGGGGGCCCTCTGGGGAGGGACGGGGGTGCTGTGTGTCCCTCTCGGGCCACTCCTGAGCCCCAGCCGCAACCACGGGTGCTCAGGGACGAGCTGCTGAGTAAGCCTGAGACGGTCGCAGAGTATCTGCTGTGCTGCAAAAGCCCATGAAGGGCCCGGCAGAGGGAAAGTTCATGAAGGTGGGTTTGGAAAGCTGTCACAAAAGGCCCTGAGTACGAGGTGTCAGAGTCTAGGCTTTAATTTAGGTGGATGCAGGCCCTGGTTGAAGTCTCTGAACAAAAGAGTGGCATGATGAACACAGTGTTTGAAGGTAGTCGGCTTGCAGGTGTGCACAGTGGATCAGAGGGGAGGGGTTTCCTCACAGGTCACGGAGGGCAGGAGAGGGGTCAGCGCAGCAGGGTTCCAGCAGTGGCATTAAGGGAGGGGATGGATGGTGGGTTGATCATGGAGTCTGAATCAATAGGATTTGCAGACAGAGGGCCGGAGGGAGGAGGACGTCCATTATCTACTCTGGGTTAAGAATGGTTAAGAGGGTGTGGGCCTTTACAGGAATCAGGCAGCACAGGTCAACTCTGTCCAGGAGTGCCCAGTGTTTACATTTGGTGCTTCTTGAAGACCAAGTAAGGTTGTTAGAGAATTGGGTCTCTGAACTGGAAGGCCAGCAACTGATAAAAGGGGCACTTTTCCTTTAGTTCTTTCAGAAAAAGCCACATTATAACCCAGTGGGACTGAGTTAAGTGACAAGGGTTCCTTTGGGTGAGTTGAGGGTCCCCAAACGTAAGGAGGTAAAGGTCCCTGCATGTGAAGAAAATTCCTGCAAGGATATCTCTTAAGAGCCTTCAATTTTCACTGGTGAGTTTTTTTTTTTTTTTTTTTTTTTTTTTATAAATTTATTTATTTATTTATGGCTGCGTTGGATCTTCGTTTCTGTGCGAGGGCTTTCTCTAGTTGCGGCAAGCGGGGGCCACTCTTCATCGCGGTGCGCGGGCCTCTCACTGTTGCGGCCTCTCTTGTTGCGGAGCACAGGCTCCAGACGCGCAGGCTCAGCAGTTGTGGCTCACGGGCCCAGTTGCTCCGCGGCATGTGGGATCCTCCCAGACCAGGGCTTGAACCCGTGTCCCCTGCATTAGCAGGCAGATTCTCAACCACTGCGCCACCAGGGAAGCCCCACTGGTGAGTTTTTGACAGAAAAGGTTAACCTGTTACATAGGGAACAAGAAAGGGGCACGTGATTAATGAGAAAATATCCATATGATAGGATTAAACTCAATTTTTTTTTTAGGCTGCACCACGTAGCTTGCAGGATCTTAGTTCCTGGACCAGGGATTGAACCCGGGCCACAGCAGTGAAAGCTCTGAGCCCTAACCACTGGGCCGCCAGGGAATTCCCTAAACTCAATTTTTATTTGAGCACTTGAGTCAGTTAGTAACTGATAGTATTGAGAGCCTGTTTCTAAGAAAACGCTTTAAACTTTGTTTTTCCAGAAAGTCAGAGCTAGATGGATTTCCTACATCACTACCTCCTTCTCCGTTCCCTGCCTCCCATCAGGAACCACCCCCCAATCTTTTTTCCTCTGTAGCCACAGATGTTTCTTCTATCACTGAAAAAGCAAAGAAAACACAGGTCCTGCAAGACCACCCTCCTCAGACCCGAGCTCGCTCTGTAACCCCTGCAGCAGCCTCTTCCCTGCACTGCCTGTCTCCCATGCTTCTCCAGAACTTGCTAGTCAGGCTGTACCCCACCACACCCTGCTTTTGCAGAGGTTAACAGCATTCCCCCAATGACCAAGCCCATGTTTTCACCCCTCTGTGACTACTGGGTTTTCCTCCAACTACCCGATAACTCTTTCCGTCTCCTCCTTTGCCTGTTCTTGAAATGCTGGTTTTCTAGTATTCAGGGGCATGGCCTTCTCATAGGTGTAGCTGCAGGTACAGGTGGATATGTATGGATTTCCCACACACCACATGCCGATGACTCATGAATACCTGTTTCCCACCCAAACTGGTCAGCTCAGCCCCAGCTCCCAGGAAGCAGCTGCCTCGCAGCCACCTGGACATTCATGCTTAGCTGGGTCAGGGACCAGGCTGATGCCATTTTTTCACGTGCCTGCCTGCTGCTTTGTGTGCTGTGCTTGGGAAAAAAGTGGCACCTTCCAGGGCGAATGTGGGAGTGGTCACAGCCTCTTCCTTTCTCTCACGCCCACATCCGGTGGTCACGGACTCTGGGGCCTCGCCCTCTGGCCGCCCTGTAGCTGACCTGCATCCCCTCGGACAGCAGCAGCTCCCCCTCACTGCCTCCCCTGCCTGTCCACTGCCCGTCCAGTCCTGCCCTCGAGCACGTCACCCTCTCAGTCCAGCTGCGGTGGCTTCTCCGTGTTGTAAAGCCAATCATTTTGTTTCTCTGCTTAGAGTCTCTCTGTGGGGGACTTCCCTGGTGGCGCAGTGGTTAAGAATCCTCCTGCCAATGCAGGGGACACGGGTTCGAGTCCTGGTCCGGGAAGATCCCACAGGCCGCGGAGCAACTAAGCCCGTGCGCCACAACGACTGAGCCTGCACTCTAGAGCCTGCGAGCCACAACTACTGAAGCCCACACGCCTAGAGCCCGTGCTCTGCAACAAGAGAAGCCACCGCAATGAGAAGACCGCACACTGCAACGAAGAGTAGCCCCCACTGGCCGCAACTAGAGAAAGCCCGCTCACAGCAACAAAGACCCAATGCAGCCATAAATAAATAAATAAATGTATTAAAAAAATAAAGATCTCTCGGTGGGTTAGTTCATCTTCTCTGGCACCTCTGGATCAGTCTTTTCCTCTCTGACTTTATAGCAACAATCCTCCCCCCAACACACACACAGGAAACACAAACAGACATAATAGACGTGTTACCAAACCAAAGTTCAGTTGCCTGAAAAGCAAAGTCACTCTCCTGACACCGGGTGGTGGTGAAGGAAAGTACAGCATTTACTGCAGGGCGCCAAGCAAGGGAGTGGGAGACAAGCCTCAGCTCTATTCCACCTTGGTCTTTGAGTGAGGGTTTTTTGGTTTTTTTTTTTTTAAGGGGAAGAACAGAGAAGCTGGAATTAATCATCATCTTGTGACATTTCATAATCGTAGTTTCGGGTGTCAGGATGTCTCTGGTTTACGATTCGCTGACCAGGTGGGTCCATGGCTTAGCGGTCTGTTAGCTCATCTTGCCCTGGAGACATAACCTGAGTTTGTACATTAATGATGATACCTATAATAGCAATTTTAGCACGTTAACGATGCTATCAACAACAGCAATTTTAGTCATCTGACTGATTGATTAGTGTTCAGTTAGCACAGGACTGAGGTCAAAGGGAACAAGAAAGGGAATAAAGTTTTAGATAGAGAAACTAGTCAAACTCAGTAAGGGAACTCGGTTTTGGGGGGCTCAGTTTCAGACACACAGCAGCACGGCCTTGCCTGAAGCCAGGCTGCCGCTAGCCTTCGTATCCCTGCCTGTGCTAGTGTGTGTGTCTGGAACGTGCCTCCTCTCCCATCTGAAGACAAGGTTCAGGGCTTCAGGCTTTCCAGCACCCAGTGCCACCCCGCCCCTGTCCTGCGGGCCCCCACACACACCCAACTGTGGGCTGTGAGCTGTGGTCGGTGTGCCCCCTGCATTCCCGCCACCCAGACTGGGCTCCTAAGCTTGGCACCTGGACCAGCGTCACGGGGTTACTCAATGTCTGTTATCAGATGAAGTCTTTCTTTCCCCTCAAGGGTTCCGTGAAAAGTGTTCAGACACGAAGCCAGTGCTAACACTCTGTTGTGGTTGTTTTTATTCCGCCAACAGACACTGATTCAGTCTCTCCTCTCTTACCCAGGGTTGAACATTCGTGGCATTCCGGAAGAGGGTCCCCCCGACGCTCAGCTCCTAAAGCTGGATAACGTGCTGCTGGCCGAGGGCATGTGCAGGCCGGAGAAGCAAGGAAGAGGCGCACAGGCGGCGGCCGGCACAGCAACACCAGGTGGCTGTCCAAATGACAATGGCCTTGAGCACTCTGACTGCAGGGCCAAGCTGTCCCAGATCCAACAGATTTACCATTCTGAGCTAGAGAAATAGGAACAGGTGATCTTTCTGCATGGAAGAGTTTCTGTCATGTGAATGCGCATTTGTCAAAGCAAAACGTGGAGCACTAACTGCCTTCCTTTGGTGGCCCAGACCAGGGAGTCCACACACTTGGTCTCACAGCAAAGGTGGCCGATTTTACCGGAAGCCTTTTGCCTTCACTTCTCAGTAGCCAGCCCGTGTGGGAGCCTCGGGGGGCAGGTGGCTGCTCCACATGGAGCCCCGGGACAGCCTGCTGGGTAGTCACCGGCTGGCGTTTGTCTCCCCACCCCAGGCCTGCCGTGAGTTCACCACGCATGTCACCAGCCTTCCCCGGGAGCAGAGCAGGATGAGGCCTGTCTCACCCAAGGAGGTCGAGCACGTGCTGGGCATCCTGCACGGCAAGTTCAACAGCGTCCAGATGCAGCTGAAGCAGAGCACCTGCGAGGCCGTGGTGACCCTGCGCTCGAGGTTCCTCGATGCCAGGTCAGGCCCTACCTACCCCCGGCCTATGACCCCAGGGTCAGCTCTTAGGAAGCGGAACCAAGTCAGTGCTGGATTGGGTCTAAGTTCTGGGGGCCTCCAAGCCTGTGCAGGGGCTGTGGCCACAGCTGCAGGTGTAGCCCTCACACAGCCTCTTGGAAGGCGACTGAAGTGCTGACTGCTGCTGTTACAACCTCTAGGGAATCAGAGATGAGGATGAGGCCCCATGTACGACCCCCGGCTGAGGCTGTCTGTCTTCACAGGCGTAAGCGGCAGGATTTCAGCAGGCAAGCCACGGAAGTGCTGAATGAATATTTTTATTCCCATTTGAACTACCCTTACCCCAGTGAAGAAGCCAAAGAAGAGCTGGCCAGGAAGGGTGGCATCATGGTCTCCCAGGTGACAGTCCTTTCCTGCCACACCTCCCCGAACCCAGAAGGGAGGGAAGGTTCAGCCCAGTGAGGAGGACACCCAGGGAAGTTGATGAAATGTGTGGAGCAGGAGCCGGGTGTGCAGGCTCCGAGTCGGCCTGACTGGGCTCAGGTCCCGGGTCTGGGCTATGAACGTGGGCCTCAGGCCAGAAGCCATACCCACCAGGTGCGGGGACTCGCTGAGGCAACTGGTGTGGGGTGTGTGGTCCCTGAGGCAACACCACAGAGTGTATCATGAGGTACTCTGGATTGCAGTCATTAGGATTTAACATTCTCCTATCAGAGGGATGTGCTGTGTTGCATAAGAGGGGTGGGGTATGAGCTTAGGAGAAGGAAAAGAACTTGGAGGAAAATTAGGACTTAAAGTGATAGACCAGCTCTTGTGCTTAAGTACCGATTCAGTTATCCTGGGATAAATTCAGGCGTGTGCATTGCCTTCTTGTTTCTCAAACAGTCCAGTGTGTGTGTCTGGGGGTACAAGACAGACGA
Source organism: Balaenoptera acutorostrata (assembly GCF_949987535.1). NCBI lineage: Eukaryota > Metazoa > Chordata > Mammalia > Artiodactyla > Balaenopteridae > Balaenoptera > Balaenoptera acutorostrata. Next base: position 172,341,881 of record NC_080065.1, read on the forward strand.
CATCTGGCTCCAGAGGGGGAATGGTGGTGCAGATCAGACAAGGGACCTGGACAACCTTGGGCAACCTTGGTAGTCGGGACCACCACTGTCCTCCCTGGAACTGGGGTAAGGTGGCGGGGCTAAGACGAGAACCCAAGAAATATTTCCGAAGGTTTTTTTTTTTTTTTTAAATGATACCAACTGTCATTTTACCATATTCTTTTTTTTTTTTAAGGAATTCCTTTATTTTTATTATTTATTTATTTATTTATTTTTAGCTGTGTTGGGTCTTCGTTTCTGTGCAAGGGCTTTCTCTAGTTGCGGCAAGCGGGGGCCACTCTTCATCGTGGTGCGCGGGCCTCTCACTATCGCGGCCTCTCTTGTTGCGGAACACAGGCTCCAGATGCGCAGGCTCAGTAGTTGTGGCTCACAGGCCTAGTTGCTCCGCGGCATGTGGGATCTTCCCAGACCAGGGCTCGAACCCGCGTCCCCTGCATTGGCAGGCAGACTCTCAACCACTGCACCATCAGGGAAGCCCTTTCCGAAGGTTTTAAAGTGAGAACGGTAAGTGCAGGCAGCCCACAAGCAAGAGGCAGGACCAGGCCACGCCTGTGGGGCAGTGTGGGGGTCAGGGCACGGCACCCCGCCCCCGGCTGCAGGGAGGGCTGCTCCCGCTGTGCAGTTGGAGGGGCTGAGTTTCCAGCCCAGTCAGCCTGTGCCCTCAGTCACCACCCTCTGCTCTGGCCCCTGCCCTGTCCAGCAGCGACTTGGGGACGAAGGCACTCAGGAGCCCCTCAGGGTCACACAGGCAGCAAAGCCTCACAGGTGTCCCGGTCACATGAGACGTCACTCACCCTGCAACTGCTGCGGTGTCCTCAGCACCTTGGCTGGAGCTGAAGTGAGGGCTGCACCTCTGGGGCTTCGAGGCCCAAAAGAAGTGGGAGGCATGGCAGCTTGTTTGTCACCACGAGCAGTTATCTGAAAACGGCCAGATTCACTTCAAGCCCTGGCACCCCCAGAGAGCAGCTGGGTCTTGGGACTCAACTTTATCTCAGGAGAGGGTTCGTTGCAAACAAAAGTTTGAAAAGCACCGGCCGCATTCCAGTGACTCCCGATCTGTGGCCGGGCCCTGACACCCCCGCCCACCAGCAGCAGAATTCTGTGCTGGGAGCCCCAACCCACTCTGGCGGGTCCTCCAGCTGGAAATGGCTGACAGCTGAGGGAGGGCTCCGAATTTGGGATACAGATGTCGTGTAGGCTGTGAGGTTCGCCTAAGGAGGAAGTAGCGGGGGAGGGAGAGCACCATTAGGGCAAAGGGTGTTGCAGATGAGGCAACAGACGTTTTCAGGACAGGATCAGCTGCAACTCCAGGGTGAGGAGGCCCGAGGGGGAAAGGGCGGGAGAGCTGAGCCCATGGACAGGGCAATGGGCAGGAACCCAGGCGGCTGCAGCTGTATGAGCCAAAGGGGCCAGGGTGACTGGGCAGGAAGTGGCCAGTGGCTCCGAGCTACAGCTGGCGGAGAGGGCATCCCACTCCTGTACGAGGTGCCGGGACACACCCCGTGGAGAGGGTGGACCCTGGCCCGGGCCAGCTCCCCGGCAGCCGCCCTCCCTCACCCACACGGGAAGTTTGCTCTTTGTCCCTCTAAAATGCCAGTTGAATTCAACATGGAAAACTGCTCACTGCCATTCTTCTGCAAACTTAGTCCCACACAGACGTGTCGGCACATTCCTTGGAGGTAAGTGGGAACCTAGTGCTTACCTGGTTTGGTTGAGAACAGGTCGCCCTCACACCGAGGGCAGGAGAGTTGAGGAGCAGGGAGCACACGTGGGGCTTTGTCTTTTCATGGTTGACATCGAGAGGATTATGGAGGGACATTAAAGAAACAGATTTTTAGAGGAGAAAAGTCCTCCATCCACAGTCCTGTCACGTAACTCAACTGTTTATTTCTGTTCATTAAAATACATACCTTTCACTGCAGGGCCAGGTGCCTTACTTTGGGATATGTCTTCATGCTCTTAGGAAGGCACTGCCCAGGGTCTCACCCAGACGATTCTGCCCCCAGGGGACATTTTCATTATCACGACTCTCCGCGGGGAGGGGAGGACACTACTGGCATCTGGTGGGTGGAGGCCAGGGTTGCTGCTCAGCACCCTCAGTGCCCAGGACGCCCCCCAGAGAGTGACCCACAGGGAGAAGCCCTGCCCTGGAGGTCTCCGTGCAGGTTTGGAGTCAGAGCTGGGCTCAGACCTCTAGGCCCTGGGCCGGCCCCTTGCTTACAGGATGCATGTGACTGCAGCTCCCTCCTAACTGGCTTTGGGGACTAAAAACAGGCCCTCAGCTCAGTGCTCAGCTCCTTCCCCTGCCCTGTCAGGTGGTCCTTATCCTTTAATAAGTTTTGGATTCGACTGTGTTCTTTGCCTAAATTGCATTCCCAGAAGTGTGGTTACTGATGCGTCCCCCGCATCAGTATTCAGTCTGTTGCCTGCTGCCGCAGTGAGCAGACACTCATCTCTCTGAGTGTGTCACACGCATGCCTGTTTTCCTTCCAGCTCCCCCCTCTCCTATAAGCCACGCCAGGTCCAGGGTGTCACCAACACACTGCAGACATTTCCCTGGGCCCACAGTTCATTAGCGCCACTTTCTCAGTCCCGGCCTCTCACCCAGCCCCAGGGCCACGCGTTGTCACTCAGCGATGTTCCCCCCTGGCGGTCTGTCCACATCGTGTCTCATCGCTAGGTCAGCTTTTCCAGTGACTTCCATCTCTGCCTGTCCACAGGTCTCCAACTCGTTCGGCAACAAAAGAATCCGGTATAAAAAGAACATGGGGAAGTTTCAAAAAGAGGCTACCATTTACACAGGTAAGATGGCAGAGGACACCACCGACGTCAGGGGCCCGGGGAGCCAGGCCAGCTGCCCTTTGAGGCCCAGGTCCAGTCAGTAAGGCTGCCCAGCCCAGGGTCAGTCGCTCCCACGTGGCCGGGCCCACTGAGCTGCATCTGGGGAAGCAGACTGGTCCCTGTGTGTGCCTCTTCTCTATTTACACTGGGAGGGTTTCTGTTTCCATTAGTGATTATCCCGGTGAAGTCAACACATCCCGGCAGGCTGGGCAGGTGCTGTGGGGACAGAAAGTTCCTACCAAAAGTCTGGTTTCCCCACCCATGCAGGGCTGCGGGAGGGGCAGGGAGCCGTAGGAGTCACCTTCGCAGCCTCTTCCTGGCCGGGGGGCTGGTAGGTCCCACCTGAGGAGTCACTGTGACTCCCAGGGTGGGAACACTGGTCCCGACCCCTCCCGCCCCTCCAGGTTCCTCTGGTCCCTTTCCAATGCCCAGCACCAGCGACACACTTATCACCCTGCAGACGCTGGCCTCCCTCCGGCCCGCCCCTGGGGAAGGCAGCCTTCTGGGCCAGGTGAGTCTGCAGCACAATCCCAAGGACACCTGTGGGCTCCCGGACTCAGTGATAGGGCCGACGTGGAGCCCAGGTGGGTGGCGGGTCCTCGGAACCGGCCATCTCGACCGTGTCTCAGTCCACCATGGGGACGGATGCAGGCTGGCGGAGCCGCCTCAGGGAGCCCAGCTCTGTGGCGCCCCACTCGGCAAAGACCTTCACCCCTCACAGGACTCGATGGCTGCTGAGGGCTTTGCCTATTGGGAAGGAGCCCTCCCTCCCCAAAGGTGTCTGTACCCATCAGGAGAAGGCAAGGGTGGGCAGACGAGGCCCTGACGGTCTGAAGGTACAGCCCCACTGGGCTCAGACCCTTCAACACGTTCATGCCGTGGCCTCACCATCCTGGCTGCCCCCTCGGCCGGTGCGAGCTGGGCCAGAGCGAAGATCTGGGAAGAAAATGAGCCATGGATCTCAGCTGTCTCAGGATGTGCCCTCGGGAACTTTCTCAGGGTTTGGGGCAACGTGCCAGGCCAGCCAGGGTCAGAGGGCATCATGCCTCTCGCAGTCCCTGGGGCCTCTCGGCCTCCCACTGACAGCTGCAGGGGCCCGACCCCCGCCGCAGGGTTGTCCTGAAGAGGCTGCACAGGTGCAGGTGTGACAAGGCCGGCCATGCGGCAGTGGGCAGGGCCTTACACAGCCCACCTGTTTCCGTTGGAATTGACCCCCCACCCATTTACCCCCAGCCCCTCTTAAAGGTTCAGGGAATGGATGCCTCCCGGGGCCGGGCGGTGTGCATCCCATCACTGTGGCAACCCCACCGCCCATAATGAGCACCTGAGCAGAGTAAGTACTCTGACACCACCAGGTGGCCAGACTTGTCCGGCTTTGCCCTTGCCCAGGGCTCAGCACCTCGGAGCACAGTAGGGGTGAGCGTGTGAGAGGAATCGGGGTGAGGGTTCTGTGCACTGTGACGTGGGCTCCTGTCAACCCCACATAGTAAGCAGGAAGGTTGGGGTTGTGGTGTGGACACCCACCTGTGCCACGGGCCCCTGCCCTGGGCAGGCACAGATGGTCTTCCAGAGAGTGGGTCTCGGGCTGAGGTCACCCCAGCTGGGAGCCATCTCCTCGGCCCTGAGCTGCCCTTTGGCTCCCAGTCCCACACTGGGCTCCAGCCTGTCACCTCCCAGGCCTGTAAGTGGACCCCTCCCCTCACCACTCATGTTCTCCTTCTGGGATCATAGGCCTGTGGGTGTCCATCCAAGGGCAGAGTGTGTCCCCCTGAGGCCAGTATCCTTGTCCCAGTTGCTTTCAGACTGAGGGTGGGCGGAGCAACGCTGGCCTCTCAGTGTCCCTGTGTCACATGATGAGGCAGCCCTTGAAGGCATTCTCTTGATTTGTTTGCCCAACACTGTCCTCTGTGGCAGCTCCTTGGGACACATGGGAGGTAGTAGCTGAAGTGGGGGAGGGGGTAACGGGATGGGGGGGTGAGGAGCCGGATCTTGGGCCTTGTGGGGTCGGAAGGGGTAGAGGGTGCAGGCAGGAGGGTTCTGCCTGTTAAGGAAAGGTCAAGAATGAGGAAGGTGAATGGGACTTCCCTGGTGGCGCAGTGGTTAAGAATCCACCTGCCTGTGCAGGGGACACGGTTTCGACCCCTGGTCCAGGAAGATCCCACATGCTGTGGAGCAACTAAGCCTGAGCGCCACAACTACTGAGCCTGCAGTCTAGAGCCCGTGAGCCACAACTACTGAGCCCATGAGCCACAACTACTGAAGCCCGTGTGCCTAGAGCCCTGCTCCGCAACAAGAGAAGCCACCGCAGTGAGAAGCCCGCACGCCACAACAGAGTAGCCCCCGCTTGCCACAACTAGAGAAAGCGCACGCACAGCATCAAAGACCCAACGCAGCCAAATAAATAAAATAAATATATAATTAAAATAAAATAAAATAAAAAAGAATGAGGAAGGTGAAGGGGAGCTTGTGAGTTGCAGGCCCTGCTCTCGTGGGCTGCAAACCACTACCAAAAGTAGTGGTTTCCATTGTGGGGGGCTCCTGTGGACAAACAAACATCCCAGGGTCACATGTGCCCGATATATCCCCGCCCTGCAGACAGAGCCCGCACGCCCACAGCCATGGGCCCTGCCCTCCTGACTCCCAGCCAGGCCCGCATCCTGCTGGGTTCCTGAACCTCTTCCTGCGCACCACGTCTCACCACGATGTCTTGGGGACCACCGTCAGCTCCGGGCCTGCCTGGGTCTCCCTCACCCTCAGAGTGTGTGCCGCGGTGCCCCGTCAGTCCTTTGCCAGAGCCCGGCCGGTGGAGGCCAGTTCCTGCCAAGGAGGCACACTCATGTGCAAGGCCAGCTGTGACCCAGGACTGACCCCTCTGTCCCTGCCCCACCTCCTGGCTCCTCTCACGGTTCTCGGCATGTTCTAAGCCGCCTCAGGGATGCGGGGGCCGGATGGGTCATCTGTCCCACGGCCTCCTTCTGACTCTCTGTCTCTGTCTTTTCAGGCCAGGGGCGGCTGGCAGGTGAGGCGAATGTCGACCACTTCACCTATTGGAGACCCCGGCAGTGTCACCTCAGACGCATCTAAGTGTTGGGATGAGCAGAAAAGAGGACGGTGTGACCTGCCTTGGTTCCCTGGAATTCATGTTACCTCAGAAAACCCAGAACTGACGGCAGACAGCGCTCCCTGAGCTCACGGCAGGCGACACCGGTACCATATTTTGCTTGTCAGCTGGGATTTGAAATGGGCTGAGACACTGCTCGTTCTGCCAGCTCCGTTTGGTTTTTTTTATAGTAATTTTATGGTTAAGGCTGAGTTGTTTCTTCCAGGACTTGGCACAAATTCTCCCATTACAATTTTGGACTGATTTTAATTTCGATGTCGTTCACTCCCAGATTTGTTCCTGCCGATGGCTGACCACGCAGGTGCAGGGCTGCAGCTGCACAGTTGGGCGGGTTGTGATTATGTTTGCTCATTTGTCCATCCGTGTGCCAACTCTCCCAGACACTGCCTTCCGCACTCTCTTCTGCTGTGTCATTTCATGTGGGTTTTTTTTGTTTTGTTTTGTTTTGAATTTTTTTTAAATTAATTTATTTATTTATGGCTGTGTTGGGTCTTCGTTTCTGTGCAAGGGCTTTCTCTGGTTGCGGCAAGTGGGGGCCACTCTTCATCGCGGTGCGCGGGCCTCTCACTATCGCGGCCTCTCTTGTTGCGGAGCACAGGCTCCAGACGCGCAGGCTCAGTAGTTGTGGCTCACGGGCCCAGTTGCTCCGCGGCATGTGGGATCTTCCCAGACCAGGACTCGAACCCGTGTCCCCTGCATTGGCAGGCAGATTCTCAACCACTGCGCCACCTGGGAAGCCCTCATGCGGTTTTGATTTAAGTCTATTGTGAGCTCAGAATTTTACTGGGAATTGGTTTGGCACTTTTTCCCGTTAATACAAGTTCTACCATTTTCAGCTGAAATGTCGTTAAAGACGATAAACTTCCCGAGCACTTTCCTGCATCCGTGCTCTTGAAATCCTGCCGGCCCAAGGCTCGGCGCTCCGAGTGCCCCGGCTCCTGGATGTCCCTCTCTGTCTCCTTGCCCAGTTCCTCCTCTGCTTCAGCCTTCGGGTGGGACCTTCCCTCTGTCTCCTCCTCTCTTCCCCTCACCGGGAATGAAGATGCTAGAGCTGGGCTGTTGGGAGAATTAAATGAACCTGGGCTCAGGACAGCTCGGGGCCCTGAGCAGATGCACCGTATCTGCCCGTCAGTCAGGGTCACCGCAGCCCTAACCCCGCACTGTCAGCTGCCACCATGACCAGCATCTGACCTTCTATCCAGAGTGTTTCATCTCTGGACACAGAGTGGTCCGACTCCCGTGCACCTCCACACCAGCTCCGCCCAGATCCTGGCCAGCTGGATGCATCACCGTTCTCCCGGTTCTTGGGGCCCCCATGCCCGAGGGATCCCTCTGTCCTGTCTCCAACCCCTGTGGGTGCCACCACCGTGGCGCCGATACTCTAGTGAGGGTTGCAGACAGGAAACGAGGTGCGGGAGTGAGGGTCCGCTCAGTCACAGCTATGCAGCACAGCGGGCTCCCGGCCTGCACCCCGAAAGACTGAGCACGGTGGTCTCCTGGGATCAGAGGACCTCTCCCCCCCACCCCTCTGGCTTCCATCGCCCCCGCACATCTGCCCATCCCAACCCGTCACACCCACGGGCCTCTGGGCAGCAGACGGCTGCTCTCACCTGGCCTGTCACCACACTGCCCTCCACGTCTCCATTTCTGTTGCTTTCAAGAGCCAAGAAATGGATGTCTAAGGCGGGTGATACAACCTCAACCAACCGTGTCCGGGTCCTGGCCCCTTTCTCCACTGGCACCCACTGCATGCTGGTCCTCAGGGTGACCTGCCAAGACGGTCCGCGGCAGTCTGGGTGTGTCCCTGCAGACGAGTCCCCACTTGGCACACCATGCTTCTCTCTACACCATGCATCTTGCAGTGGCCACTGCCTCTGTGTCTGGGAGGGTCTTCCTGCAGTGAATGAACTGCCACGGCCGGAGCCCCTCAGCCCCAATGCTGGATATTTTAGGTGGTTCCCATCTTTGCAGCCCTGTGCCCGCGACGCCCCTCAGCTCGAGTCTCTTTGGTGCTGCTCTGCGAGCCCGCCGCCAGCCTGGCTCTCTGCATAGTTGGCACTTCTTTTCTTCCCCTCACTGCCTTGCAAACCTTCAGGGCGGGCGGGGGACAGCCATCAGGACCTCCCCCTGCATCTGTGACCTTTCCACCGAGCCCTCCCAGCTGCTCTTCACCCTGTCCCTGCCAGCAGGAGCTGTTAGGATGCTGGACAACCTCAAACCCACAGCCCCGGGGGGGGGTCTTGGTCAGTCAAGGCTGTTGTACAGCCCACCCAAAAGGCGACCCCATCCCCATGAGCAGTCACTCCCCATTTCCCCTCCCCAGCCCCTGGCAACCACTCATCTGCTTTCTGTCTCTGTGGATTTGCCTGTTCCAGACATTTCATATACATAGGATCATACATGTGGCCTTTTGTGTCTGGCTTCTTTCACTCGGCATGTTTCCAAGGTTCACCATTTTATTTATAGCATGTGTCAGTGCTTCATTCCTTTTTACGGCCAACAACCCATTGGGGACGGTGCCTTGAGACAAGGCCTTAGGGAGGTGATTGAAGGAGCATACAGAGGTGCAGGGTGGGCGCTGCCTAAGGTACCCACACCAGTGGGAGGGCGAGAGGTGCCGGCCCTTGGAAGGGGCCAGGCCAGGTGTGAGCAGGGGGCACCCCAGGGGGACTCGCATCTTCACGATCCGCTGCTGCATCGAGAACAGACTGCAGGAAAGGGGAGTCCGAGGGTCCTGTGACCTCCCAGGTGGTGGTCAAGTGCAGGCAGGGGTGGTTAGGGTCGGGGGGATGTGGGTGAAGGTAGACCTGCAGGACCTGCTGCTGAGTAGGAATGGGGTGGTCTGAGCCACAGAAGACTGGACGGGGACATCACAGAGGGAAGGTAGCTCAGCTCTGGACTGACAGGCTTGGGGTGTGCACGCAACTAGACATCGGAGTAGTGTTCAGGATAGAAATTTGGAAGTTGAGAGAGGCCAGAATATGGGACAAAAACCAAGACAGGATGTCATGGAAGCCAGAAGGACAGATTTCAGGAGCAGAAAGTGAAGCTCCACCAACATGGAAAAATGACTGCCAGACTGAGCAGCCTGGGTTCAGTGGAGCGATGGGGCCACCGATTAGTTCAAGAGACAATCAGCGACTCAGAGAATCAGAGAGCACAGTCAGCTCTCCAGGAGATTCGCGGCAAAGAGGTCGCCAGAGGCCGTGCGGAGAAACTGAGGCAGTGCCGCGGAGAGCTGCCGGGTAGGTCCTGTGGGAGCAAGAGGGTGGAATGTGCCACGGCAGGTCGTGTGGACACTGGAGAGGAGGTGGAGAGCGCGGTCCCAAAGGAAGTAGACAAAGCCGCAATTTGCGGGTCCCAGGTGGCCCTGGAGCCTCCCGCTCACTTGCGCCCTCTCGTGGCTGTGGCGTGAATGCGGCTCGTGGTTGGCTTGGCCGCCAGCTTCCGGCTGAGTCTCTTGGAGGTTTTGTTTGCTTGTTTGTTTTGGTTTTTTGGCGGCACTGCGCGGCATGTGGGATCTTAGTTCCCTAACCAGGGATCGAACCTGGGCCCCCTGCAGTGGAAGCGCCTAGTCTTAACCACTGGACCGCCAGGGAAGTCCCTCTTGGAGGGTTTTAATTTGAAGAAACTCCCTAGGTCAAATTCTGCACATAAAGTCACACTTTACCAGCATTTCATACTGCATTATTCAAAAAAATGCCTAAAATGTGGCCACACGACACTAATCGAGCTATAAGGACTACAAGAGCGCAGAAGAGTCACCTGGCACCCCCTGAGCCCACCCTGCTGGCGGGGTGGGTGCTGATGGCACCTCCATGCAACAGGTGGGGACACTGAGGCACAGAGGCCTCGTGACCTGTGCCCCAGGCTCCCATTTAGGAGAGAGACAGGCAGAGCCAAGGCTGTGAGCCCGAAGGCAGTTCTGGGGAGAGAGCTCATCAGTATGGCTGCTCAAGATGGCAATTTTCTAGACTCTATTAATATTAAAAATGCACACACCCTCTCCCTCATCAGTTTTCCTTCTAAGAATTTTTCTACAGGTACATGCAAATGAATGCAAAATGATGCATTTCCTGCCACATGTTTTGTAATTGCAAAAAAATGAAAATAAATGTCTGTCCACTGGGGACTGTTTAAATCACGCTGTTCAGCCCTGCAGTGGAATAGCATACAACAGTTCAAAAGACTGAAGTTGCTTTTCTCCACAATGCATTAATGTAAAAAGTAGGAAGGATGACCATTTGTGTCCATTTTTGAAATTGGGGGGTGGAGGTATCCAAGTATCTCTGGAAGGAGACACAGGTCACAGCCGTGGCCACTGGGGAAGGAAGCAAGGATCCGGTAGTTGACAGGGAAGCGATCTCTCATTTCTCTGCATACCCTTGGGCAGTCTGCATTTTAGAAATCCCTGAGGCTTGTGCAGGGAGAGCAGCAGGAGCCCTTGGAACACTGACCACTCCCCTCAGCCAGTCCTGCTCATTATTCCCCCCCCCCACCGCTAATCTGTGGCTTGGAAGTTCATGATCAGGGCCCCACGGTGGGGGGGGGGCGGGATCTGGAGACCACCACACAGGGAGAAAAAGGTGGAGGTGGAGTGAGAGGTCCAGCTGCTGTGTCCCATCACCGTCCACTAGAGGCCGCTGTGGCCCTGCAGCGAGTACAGAGCTGGAGGCTGGAGACCTACCTCTCTCGGGCTGGAGACCCAGGGATATAAGACCCCCTCACCTTGTAGCTGTGGGGTCCAAGGGCTGATCCTTGTGAAGGGCCGGGCTCAGGGCAGGAAATGAGACCTCCACCATTACTATTATACTCAGTGTGTTCCTTGCAATGTGTCTGACAACCCTCACCCCTGAGCTGGGCACCCTTCCTCTCGTGACATTTGCATATGTGTTTGTTATTTGCATATAATATGCACGACTTGCTTTATTTGAATTAAAGATGTGTGGGATTTGCATAGCCTTTGCATACCATTTGTGTAGCTTTTCAGAGATTTGTCTTGCGTTTGTGAGCCAGTTTGGTGGGAGACAGAGACTGGGGATCCGTGTCCTGGGCTGCCTCTGAGAGATGAGTAGGCACCTTCCCCAGGTTCCATGAAATCACATCTCCATCACCTGGTCAGGAGCCCCAGGAAGACACACTCTATCTGCTTAGAGCTCCACAGAGCCACTGAGGCAAAAGCCACTGTAACCTGGGTAGGGTTCCAAGCAGCTGGACACAAGACCAATTCAGAGTCTCGAGTCAAGGTGGCTACTCTGAGGGGTTTAGGCCAGAGATGGGTTTAAATGCAGGCTCTGGTTCATCAGGGCTGGGTCAGGCCTGGGAATCTGCATTTCCACCATCTCCCAGATAAGGCTGAAACTCTGGCCAGATGTCTGGACGGGGGAGAGCCGCTAATATTCTCCCTGATTCACACTTTTTTTTTTTTAAGTGTTTTAATGGTGTTGTTTTTTTTTTTAACATCTTTATTGGAGTATAATTGCTTTACAGTGGTGTGTTAGTTTCTGCTTTATAACAAAGTGAATCAGCTATACATATACATATATCCCCATATCTCCTCCCTCTTGCGTCTGCCTCCCATCCTCCCTATCGCACCCCTCTAGGTGGTCACAAAGCACCAAGCTGATCTCCCTGTGCTATGCAGCTACTTCCCACTAGCTATCTATTTTCCATTTGGTAGTGTGTATATATGTCCATGCCACTCTCTCACTTCGTCCCAGTTTACCCTTCCCCCTCCCCGTGTCCTCAAGTCCATTCTCTACATCTGCGTCTTCATTCCTGTCCTGCCCCTAGATTCTTCAGAACCTTTTTTTTTTTAAAGCTGATCCACATATCTTAACCCCAGTCTTCCCACCAGAGAAAAATCAGTTCTAATATTCATCATGCTAATTAATTAGCAAAGTGTCTAGGATTGGCTGGTGATTAAAAAAAAAAAAAAAGACTGGCTTTAGGTTAGAGTTTTGCAAGTGGTGGCCCTATACCTGGAATGTGTGATCCTGACTGGGGTAATGGCCCTGCCTGGGTGTGGGCCCTGCACACAACAGCACTCCCTCGGGGCCTGCTGAGACAGGGTGCTGCTGGGGTGTCAGATCCTTAGCTTCCTTATTTTGGAATAGCGATAAATTGGAAAGAGAATGTCGAATGCAATTAAAATGCACAACATGAGAGCTGTGAGTTTCAGTTTTATTCAGGGCCATACTGAGGACTATAGCCCTGGAGAGAGCCTCTCAGAGAGCTCTGAGAAACTGCTCCGAAGAGGTGGGAAGGAGGTCAGCATATATGTGATTTTGGAAAAAGGGATGTGCAATCAAGCACACATCTCAGTAGAAGGTTGCTGCTAGTCACAAGGAGCAGATGTCTCAGTTAATGATTTTAGTGCTTTTCGAAGTATGGGAAGATGCAAGAAATTTGGTTCATAAAAATTTTCTCCTGGGACTTCCCTGGTGGCAGTGGTTAAGAATTCGCCTGCCATTGCAGGGGGCACGGGTTTGAGCCCTGGTCTGGGAAGATCCCACATGCAGAGAAGCAACTAAGCCCGTGCGCCACATCTGCTGAGCCCGCGCTCTAGAGCCCGCGAGCCACAACTACTGAATCCCGCACGCCTAGAGCCCGCGCTCTGCAACAAGAGGAGCCACCGCAACGAGAAGTCCCTGCTCACCACAGCTAGAGAAAGTCTGAAGAACGAATTAGTGCTATTCTTGCTAGCCTCCCTCAACTGAAGAACTGGGGAGATGTGTACAGGCAGAACTTGAACTTGTGCTCTGGCCGACCAGGCTGGCCCCTGGTGGGGTCTAGTCTCTCCAGACAGGTATCCCTGGTGTGAGGAGGCCCTGCATGTGCTGCCTTCCCTGAGCCTCAGTTTTCCCCGCTGTGAAGTGGAAACAGAAGTAGCTCCTGCCCCAGTAGGCTTGGTGGGAATCACGTGAGCACTGAGGACCCAAAGCACCGAGCATGGTGTCCATGCTCTTGGAGAATTGGGGTTACCTTGTCCCCGTTCGGCCGACGGGGACACTGAGACAGGAAGACAGGAGGGCGGTGGTTTGACCAAGGGCAGCCTAGCTCAGGCTGCCACAATTTCTGTGAAGGCCTGTGAGGGCCAGAGGGTAGATTTGAGGATGGACGGACCCCACCGTCTCCCTGCTTGTTCTTCACTGGGCCACCAGGGGGCAATCTTACAACGTGAAGTGGATCCAGGCACTGGTTTCCCTTCCCTCTCAGACTCCAATTCCCTTTTTCTCCCCCTCCAGGCCCTACAAGGTGTGTCTTTGACGTCATTTCCCTCTTCACTGGCCCCCTGGCTACCCCTCCCATAAACATGTGCCCACCCCAGGGCTTTTGCACTGGCCGTTCCCTCTGCTGGAGCACCCTCTCTTCCCTTCTATGCCCGGCGAACTGCTCTACCCCTCCCCCAAACCCCAACCCTGTCCTCTGCTCCCAGCCTGACCCCCACAGACCCTCTTCCCAGGACCTGACCCCTCAGGGTCCCTGACTCACTACTGCCCCCTCCCCAGCTTTCTTCTCCCCCTAGCCACCCCGTCCTCACCAGCCAGCCAGCGTCCAGGGGCAAGGGGCACCTCAGGAGCCAGGGCGTTTTGGCTTCTCCTTCTGGAACCGCGTTCTCTGGAACAGAGATGGGGCAACTCCAAAAAAAAAAAAGGGAATTCCCTGGCCCGGGTTGGGGAACTAAGATCCCCAAAGCAGGATGGTGCGGCCAGAAAAAAAGAGGTGATGGGGCAGCTGTGGGCGTGGCTCCAGATAATCCCGCTCTGGGCCCATCACCCACCCACCCCACCCAATCGCCGCCCAGCCACCGCGGACAGGACGGGGACTGGGCTGTATGTCCCCAGGGAGGATCTACCCCTCTCTGGTCCTCAATTTTTTTTTTTTTTTTTTCTATTTGGCCTCGCGGCTTGCGGGATCTTAGTTCCCCGACCAGGGATTGAACCCGTGCTCTTGGCAGTGAAAGTGCGGAGTCCTAACCACTGGACCGCCAGGGAACTCCCTCTGGTCCTGGCCGATGGGGATTTTCCGGACCAAAGCAAGTCCTGGGGAGGGTTGAGAGGTGAGGAGAGCTGTGGTCTGTGTGGAGGGGAGGTCTGCGATCCCACTCACCCCACGTTGGTCATTCGTCAAAGGCCCCCCGAAGCTCCTAGTTTAATTTCGCAGTGTCTCCTGGGGCAGGGTAGAACTGGGGGAGCGGGCAGCACTGGTTCTCAGTCCACCTGGACCCCACCCCTCATCTGAACCACCGCCTCCCTGGAACCTCGGTGTGTCACCTGCATTCAGACCCTGACTCTGGCTCCACCCCTCATTTGGTCCCTCCCCATCCCTGGTTCCAGCCTGGGTTTGATACAAGAGGATGGATTTTGTGCTTAGGGGTCTCCGTGGTGACCCAGCAAGAGTTCACCCAGAGCTCCTGCTCCTACTGACAGGGACCATCAGAGCCATGGAGGATTTGTGTGTAGGAGAAAGGCCAGAGCCTATGGGAAGCCGGGGACTCTCAGGCCCCAGGGTGTGGCTCAGGCTGCAGCTCCCCCTTTGGCCTCCAGGGGCCGCCCCAGCCCAAAAGATAAGGCCGCCAGGTCCCTATCCTGGTTCCATCAGGGGAATGGCTCCTACTTCCAGAATCTGCCCCTGCTACCCCAGGATGCTAAGTAAACCCTCTGAGCCTCAGTTTCACCATCTGTAAAGTAGAGCAATTATAGGAACAGCCTCACTGGGAGGGGTCAGTGAAGAGATGCAAGTAAAGCGCTTCAGCATCCAGTAGGTGCTCAATGGATGTGTGGGCCACTTGCCCAGGCCGTGGCTCAGGAAGGTGGACAGAGAAATTAGTGCTAAAGCATGGCCACGGGGCAAGGAGCACATTCTGGGGTGAGACACTTGGGTCTACTTAGGACACGCTGAATCCAAAGGGCATGGGGGAGGTCTTGAGGCCCAGGAGGGGGCTGCACCCACGGAGGGGGTGTGAGGTGTGGGGTGGTCAGGCTGCAGTGACCTCCCCTCCATGTGGCCAAAGGAGCCAGAGCTTCCTGTAGGAAACTGGTCCAGTTACAGGCTCCTGGCTGCCAGGTACGACAGCTGTAAAGGAGTGAGCTCCCTACTGTCAGGGGCATGCAAGCAAACAAATGGTCTCCAACAGCATCTGGGCCAGGGGACAAGACAAGAGGCCTGACTCTCCAAGGACACATTAGGAGGCAGGTCACAGCCTGACCACAGGAGACCGAGGGTGGCACCGCCCAGCGGCTGGACTCCCCAGTCAGAGACAGCAGGTTCCAAAGAGCTAGGGAACAAACATTCCTCAGCTCCAGGCGCTGGGCAGGCCACTCCTGCCTGGTGAGACGTAAGCTGGATCTGGCCGCGTGGACTGCGTGTTTTTCCTGTGGCTTCTTCAGCCACAGCCTGACCACAGCCTAGATTCCGTCGGGTCGGCCATTTCCAAGTGTTTGTGTTCAGCTGGGCCAGACATCGGGCCTGTGGCCTTGGCCTCCCAGGAGGCCTGGAAAAGCACCACCAGCCTCCTACTCCGACATCCCTCTGCCTAGAGGCCGCTCATGAAAGCCACTCAGCAGCCAATGACAAGGGATGTGGGAGAGGGACAATCATGCTGAGGCCCAGGGGGAGCTTGTGTGTCCCGTGAGCAGGGGCCTCCCCCCCAGGCCAGGACCCCAGATGCAAAAACATGACCCTTGGCAAAGCTGACTTATTGGAGCCCCACTGCCCTGGCTTTCGAACTTTAGGGTCAGCTTGGGACCAGGTCAGCAGACACAATTGCAAGTCAGAAGCCAGGGTTATGTGTGAACAGCCCTGCCTCCGTGTGGGACCCTGTGAAAGGTACCTCCCTCTCTCAGCCTTGCTTTCCTCGGCTGAAAACTAGAGATAATACCTGCCTCAAAAGGTTGTTGACAAGATCCAACCCAATGCCTAGCAGGTGCTTCACAAACCTGAGGACTCTTCTATGCCTCCAGATTGGGTCTGGCTCTGCCTCCCCCATCTGACTGAAAGCCCCCTGAGGGGAGCGGCTGGGTCTTCAAGAGGAGGTAGTGAATTGCGGTTCGTCTAACTGTGTCCCTCCCCTGCTCAAAATCCTCACAGACAAAAGGTAAACTCTAAAACCAGCTTTCAAGACCTTTGGACATCTGATCTTGGTTTGGCAAACTCCTATTCTCTCTTCAAAGCCCATAGCAAATGCCCTCTCCTCCAGAAAGCCTTCCTTCGGCCCTTCTCTGGTTTTTTCCAGCCCCTGGCCCTCCTGCTGGCCTAAATCTGACCCCCACAGGCTGAGGTACCTGTGCCTGGCTCTGCCTCCCTCTTCAGAATGGGGCTCTGGAAAGGCCAGTCCAGGGCTGAGTCTGGGCATGATCAAGCATATCTGTACCCACAGGTCTGCATGTAGACATCACCTGAGAGCACATGTGTGCACATGCATGTGTGTGTGTGTGTGTGTGTGTGTCGCTGTCCCTGTGCCGGGCCCCAGGAGGGGCAGCCAAGGCAAATCCCCCCAGACCACCCAAGACAGAGGCATCTTTACAAGGCAAGGAGCGTGGGCTGAGCAGGGCCCCTTTATGAGGGAGCCTGACTTGGCTGGGAGCTCGTTTGTCTACTGACCCTCAGCCTGGAAGAACTGGGGGTGTGAGCAGCCGACCTCAGCCTCCTCCACCATGCCGGTGGTACCCTACCTTATGACCCATCGTTAAAGCTCAAGCTCCATCTGGGGCAAAGGAGGGGCTGGGGCCCGGGGGAGGGCTGAGTCCTGAGTGGGCTCCCCCCGATCGCCCTGATGGAGGCCCCGCCAGGCAGCCTTCGAGGACATACCTGAGGTTTGGCAGCCAGTCCCCAGGGCTGAGTCAGCAGGAGGGGATTCGGGACTTCCTAGGAAAAGCATCTGGGACTTCGAGGCGCCCCCAGCCCCCAGCCCACAGCCTCCCCAGGGCCACCGGATGGTGGGAGGTGCCACGTGCACCAGGCTGCGCCCGGTGTGCTTTGAGGGACTGAACTGCGGGGGTTTGTGGCGGGTCAGAATCAGCCCTGACTTGGGCGATCTGGGTGCCTGAAGGTTGAGTGTCCCCAAGTGCAGGGTGACAAAGGGCAGCTGTGGGTGTTGCTGCTCCACTGTACACAGGTGCTCTTGGCTGCCAGCGCCCTCGCAGGACCCTGCCTCGTAAGCCTGTGTGTCAGGGTTCATCCGCCCGGGCTGCTGTGAGGGTTGGCACAGTGACCAGCTAGGCTGTCACACCCAAAACAACTGGCAAATCCAGCCGTGTGCACTTGGGTGGGGGGCAGGGGGATGACTGCATGTGGGGCTGCAATTGAGTGACAGTGTAGCTGAATGAGTGACAAGAAGGTGGCCTGGTGGTGTGGGAGGGAGTGTCTGGGGAGGACAGGGGCAGCGAGTGACCAGGACGGTGTGACCTCGGGACTGATGATAAGGACACTTGACTCCACGCGCCACATCCGCTGTTTGGCACGGCGCCTGTGACCCTGGGTAGGGCGGTGGATGTTTCCCTGCATGCATCCCCAAATGTCCTTGTCTGTTGCTCCCCTGGTCCCTGGGGTCTCCTCCCTCCTGCCTGCCCAGATCCCCCACCCCAGGCCCTGGGGTCTGGCCTCAGCTCCTGCCCTGGGAGGGGTTGTGCAGGAGGACGTTGGCGTTCAGCTGGACTGTTCCTTCTCTGCTGGCCTCCTGTCTCTGTTTCCACCATTAAAATGCAAGCATTCCTCCCACCTGACTGAAGCCAGTTCTCCCTGCCAGGCTGGCTCCAGTCTTTGGGGTCTGCGACTGGGTCATACCCAACTCTGAGGGCTGATGAGGGAGACAGACGGGGCTGGGGAAGTGGTGGGTCATGCCAGGGACACGAGGCCCAAGTGGAGGCGCCAGCAGTGTTCAGCCAAAACAGGAGGCAGCTGGAGGGGAAGGGGCGCTGGGCTGCAGGTTTGGACCCTGAAGGTCTGCCACGTGGGAGGGGGCAGACCCAGTTCCATAAAAGAAACACTTTTCAACACGCTGAATGCCGCCCCAGGTCTAGAGGAGTCTTTGTTATGAGAAACTGTGTGATCTTTCCCAGCTCCAGCACCTTCTGTGGCTCCCCATCACCCACCGGAGACTCTCCAGCTCCTTGCTTGGCATTCAAGGCTCTGTACACCTCCCCTGTGTGTCTCCCTTCTCCATGCCCGCCTGAGGTTTCCCTCCTCAGCCTTCACATGTACCTTTGCAGCTGCCTGGTATGCCCTTCCAGCCTTGCCCACCTGGCAAACTCCTAGACATCCTTCAAGACCCACTGCCTATGTCCTTTTCTCTGAGAAACATTGCCCTTCCCTTCAGCCCATGGTGTCCCCATTTGCTGTGTGACCCTGGGCAAGTCCCTTCAGCTGTGAAATGGGGGGTATGTGTGTGAAAAACCACCCTCCTTAAAAGAATATTTTGAGGCCCAAGACAATAAATATACATTAAATGCTCTCAAAGTGAGTTAGGGCTTGGGGGACAGGGAGGGCTTGTATCCAGTCACTGCTCAATGCGTGTTCATTTTTATCTTCCTCCTCTTGGATTCTACAGGTTTAAGACTCTCTCGTTTTAAGCACTGTTCCAAGATTTTTCTCCCACTCGCAATACTAGGAATTTTAAGAACCCCTGGTTCTAAAATTATAAGTCTAAAATGTCGTAGGCGGGACCAAGGGCCTCCTTGTGCCCTGAGCTGATGCCAGGGTGGCTGGAGCTGGTGTCTCTGGGGGGGGCTTTATGCCCCCCCCCACACCCCAAGCTGACGGGGTGTGGTCTGGCAGCCCCAGTTTTAGGGGGAGAGCAATGGATTTACCAGGAGGCGGATAGCAAACATTCCAGGAGGGGGCGGGGGACTCCTGGCTCGGAGGCTAGAATGGGGTCACAAGGCAGCGTCAAGAAGCACAGGGCTGTCAGCTCAGAGCCATGGCTTCCTTCTCTTGGAGCCTCAGTTTCCTCATCTGAATATTGGGGCCAAGTGCTGCCCTCTTGAAGAGTTGTTAGCAGGGATGAGGAGGCACTGGGGCCCCAGCCACCGTCCTGTGCCAAGCATTTTCTTGGGCTCTGCCCTCTGCCTGGAACAGTCTCCCTGGCCCTCTTCCCTCTAGGAGCCCCTGCTCACTTCTGGCCCAGCCGCAGCAGCTGGGGAAGGGGCCTCAGGATGACGCCCACCCACCCCTGCCCCGCCATAGGGAAGGGGGGCCAGCTGCCTGCCCCAAACTCAGCTGCCCCAGGCCTGGCAGTGGCCGCGGCCCCAACACTTTCTCAATGAAAGGTATTTGGCAGTGGCGTCTGACACCTCATCACACGCAGCCTGGAAGCCAGCTTCTCCTGCCAGCTGCAGGGGGAACCCCCCCACTCCTGCTGCTCCCCAGGCCCCCGACAGGCAGGCCCAGAGTCTGCATTGCCTTGGGCGGGGACCTACCCCTCTGAGCTTCCCTCTCAGCTGAGGGTGTAGACACAGTAAGTCTGGATAAATGCTTATGCCCCTGGCTCCCAGGGGCCTCAAAGCATCTCCCCTCTCTTGTCCATCACAGCCTATCCAAGGAGAGGCTGGGGTACTGGCACCGGGGCCTCCAAACCTTGTCTCCAAGCACAGCCCTGGGGCCCACCCTCAGAGACTGGGGCTGATACCCTCGGGTTTGCCAGATTCTCCCAGACCCTCCAGGCCCCTAAGTCTGGCCCCTGGGCAGGGGAAGATGTTCCCATGAAAGGCATGGCCTGAGCAAAAGTGTGAGTGAGGGCTGGAGAGGCTGGGGGTTGTCAGATGGAGAGTTCTCCAGATGGACAAGAGCCAGCGGGCCATGTGGGCTGAGCAATGACTCCACAGGTGTGTCGGGGTCTGTGTGAACCTCTCTCCCCGCCAAGGCCAGGCCCTCTCCGGGCCCCCATTGTTGGCATAGAGGTGACACCTCTAAATGCTAGACAGGCAAATGGTAAGAGGGGCTGGAGGGGCAGGGGTGGGCAGGTGGGCGAGCGGGCGGGTGATAGAAGGGGAAGTGGGCGGTTGAGTGGGTGGGTGGGTGTGCAGAAGGCCTGAGCAGGCCCTAGAATAAGGGAATACCCCGCACTCCAACTCCCTGCCATCATCACCCTTTCCGGGGGCAATCAGCCAGGCACAGTACTCCCCACTCCAGGCCCCCAGAAACGCCACATCGATGCCTTCCAGGGACCGACGTCTACAGGCCAAAGGAGTCTCACGCGTGTTCTTGAGGGGACTGCTGGGTCATCCAGGGAGCCCCCGCTCCTGCCGGGATTCACTCCAAGGCCCAAGCAGCCCTTTGCCTCTCCTTTTTGGGACCTCAATTTCTCTGTCTGGAAAGTGGGGGTGTGGTCAGAACAGCGCCTGCCCCATGGGGTGTCAGGACAACTTGCCTGGCCACGCGCACACAGAGCGCAAGCAAGTGATGGTTCTGCACCTCCAGACTGAGAGTCCTGGTGAGGTCAGAGGGCTCAGGACCATGGCCTTGGGCAGCCAAATCACCATGTGGTCAAGGCATGGCCAGGCCTCAGCCGGGTGTGACCCAGGGCAGGGCAGCTGTGGCCCCAGTGGAAGAAGTCCAGGGAAGCCTCAGTTCCTGCCTCCTGGGGCAAGCGGCCCTGCCAGGGCCTCTCCCTGCCCACAGTAGCCCCTGGGCATGTGGCCAGATAGAAGCCACTGACCACAGCCAGGCAAGGAGGATAAGGCCAGGGCAGCCGCTGCTACTGTGTTTTGCAGTCAGGGCTGCACAAGCCTGGGCTGCTCATGAGTCGGCTCTGCACACACATGTCGCAGATGCACTTCTGTGGGCATCGGTTGGGGCCCACGTGCCTGCCTGAGGAGTGTCCGGGGCTGCACGGGGGCCTGCAAGCCGCTTGCACACCCATGTCCATATGTGCTTCAGGCCTGTTTCTGCCTGCCAAGGTGCACCTGGATCCAGCAGCCCCAGCCTCCATCCTTCTCTCCCCAAGACTGACACCAGGAGTTGGAAATGCAGCATCTTTAATTGAATCCCTGCCCCGACCCCCTGGGGAATCTCCAAGCACCAAACATATGAGAATTGTGCTCCCCAGCCCCAGAGCCAAGAAGCCTCTTCCCCAGACCTTCAATGGGCCATGTCCGGACCCCACACTCACACCTGTTATTATTTATTCAATAAATAACCCCAAGAACAAAACTCAGGGTAGAGGACCCAATAAAGCATCCAGCTCAGCACAGAAATCTGAAAGGGCAGATTATCTGAAATCAGGGTCAAAATATGAAATGAAATCAGAGCTGGCATGTGAGCTGGGAATGATCCCCTCTGGGATCACCAGCCCCGACCATCACCCCAGGATGCTGGCTTCCACAGTCAGGACAAACTCCATTTCACGTCACACAGCAACAATTATCTGCCTGCGTTTCCACCATCGGACCTGACTGAATTCTGGGCAGGGGAGGGAAGTACCCAGAAACCTGAAGAGACTTCCCAAGGACAGAGGAGTCTGGAGCAGGGCAGAGGAGTGAGGCTGGGGCCCAGGGTCACTGCTGGACCCTGCCACGGCGGGTGCGGAGGGGACCTGAGGCTCGTGCCTGTGCCCGGGCCACCTCGCCCATCTCCCTGCGGATGTCACCAAGAGCTGCCGATGGGGACTCCAGCAGCCTCTGGAAGAGGCTCGGCCGGCCCTCTGGTGTCTCCCGGCACTGAAAGGTGACGGCTGTGCCAGCATCGGCCTTCATCTCCCTGGAGAAGCCATCAGAGGAGCCATCGAAGCAGCGGCCGATGGCAATCTCCTTGGCCAGCCTTGGGCTTTGGTCAGTGACTGTATAGACACCATAGTTGTGACCCAGAGGGTCCAGCGGGGCCAGCATGGAGAAGGCAGCCAGGTCATCAGCGGGTGCAGCAGGGGGGTGCCGGGTCAAGTAATCCTGCAAGAGTCCGTTGACCTCCACGCGTCGGCAGCTGCCCTGGGGCATGATGGTCACCAGCGTCCTGTCCACCTGACTCTGGTCGAACAGCATCCCGCTGCACTTGAACTCCACGCAGGCGGCAGATGTGCTAGGGCGCTGGGGGTCTCGGACACTCCGGTCATCCCGCAGACCGTAGAGCTGGCCCTGGGTCCGAGGGTGACTGCCCCCCGAATTGTGGGAGCGGACCATGTATTCCTGGGGACCCTGGATCTTCACCTTGAGGAAGCAGGCCCTGAACTCCTGCGGGTTGGGCCACCACGCCAGGAGATCTCCAGTCCAGGAGGCTGGCACGCCCTCGCGGAAGGGGACCACGTTATACTCGTATTTTTCCATCTCCACGCGAGCAAAGCGGAAGTGGCTGGCGGTCACCGGGGCCTCCTGGCACTCCCGCAGGTTGCGCCACGGGTACACGGGGCCGTTGGCCTCGGTGGGGTCGCCGGACCTGGGTTTGGCGAGGTTGATGCGGAAGCCATTGCGTTTGAGGGAGGGGTCATCGTGGTCGGTGCGGCGGTAACCCAGCTTGTCTAGGTAGGGCTGGGCCACGCCCACGGTGGCCGGGAGGGGGCGGGGCCGGGAGGGGGCGGGCTCCAGCTCCTCCCCGCCCAGGGTGGCCGTGACCAGGGCGGTGTAGGCGTCTGGCCGGTCAGCATCGCAGAAGGCGGGGAGGCAGGCCCCGTTGGGACCAGTGACGGCGCTGTCGAAGCGGCCCCAGGCGCGGGGGTTGGCCGAGAAGCCGGGGGCAGGCTCCAGGTTGACCAGCGTGACCACCACGCCCTCCACCTGCTCGCTGGGGGTGAACTTTTCGTTGGCGTAGGCGCGCACCTTCACCAAGCAGCGGCGGCGCTCAGGCACGTCCAGGTTGAACAGACGCCGCTCCCGGATCTCCACGTTGCCCACCAGGAAGACCCGCTCCTCCCGGCGGACCCGTGAGGCCGCCGACCTCTCACGCTGGAAGCCGCTCTCCTCTTCCCACAAGCCCGTGTCAGGGTTCAGCGACCACAGCTTCAGGGCCTCCACGTGGCCGGCCATTCGGATCTGGCTGGCGGCCACACGCACGGCCACCGGCCCGGTCTGCAGCTGCTCTGCGGAGCCGGCAGCACGCAGGTCCACCGAGAACATGCCGTAGGTGCGCAGTGGAGCCAACTCCCCGTCACCGTCCACAAATCGCAGGTCACTGGGGGCGGCGGCCGCCGAGGTGACATTTCGGGGGTCCACGAATGTCACCCGGGCCTCCACAGCCCCTGCGTAGGGTTCACCATCAGCTCTGCGGAAGGCTCTCGGCGGGATGACCAGCTCGCCTAAGGGGGCTTCGTCCTCCATCTCCCCGAGGGATATCGTGTTGCTCTGGCTGGCATCTAAGATGACAGGGGCTTTCTTGCGCATGGCCTTGACCTCATGGTACACGCCCGCACCTCGAGGGTCAAAAGGCAGGACCCTGACAGTGTCCACGAACTGGCCACTGGGATCCACGAAAGTAATCACCGGCCGCTGAGTGGAAGGTGCCACCTCAATGGTGAAGTCACCCTGGTAGGATGTGAAGCCAATGGGCTCCCGGCCCAGGAGGATCCGAGCAAAGCGCAAGGGCTCCCTAGAGTCAGCGGCCACCACACGTCCCCGGATCAGCCCCCGAAGGGGCAGACATTTCCGGCAGCCACATTCAGCCACTATCTTGACTGGGAGGATGTAGCCAGAGCAGTGGATCTTCCTGCTCTCCAGGCGGTGCACTGAGCAGCAGCGGGATCCTGCATCCCCACATCGGGGGCTCAAGCCTGCAGGGCTGGGGCAGAGGGTGTCAGGGCAAAGGCCCACGTCCAGGTAGATGGGGCCGCTGCCTGGCTGACCACAGTCGTCTGGAAGCTTGATCAGGTGTTCTCGGGGCTGGGGGTCACAGGCTGGCTGGCCTGGGGCTGTGGAGCAAGAAATCAGCCAGATCAGGGTAAGGGGGGGAACTCCATGGAGGCCAAGGTTGGGGGCCTAGATTGGGGTCAGAGGCTCAACCCGGGGGCTCAGTGGGAGCCTGGGATCCGACTGAGCAAGGTCAGAGATCAGTCTGAAGTTGGGCTTCCATTTAAAGTTGCGTTTTAGCTGGGGTTGGGGCTCAGTTTGGTGTCAGGGCTCGCTCAGGGTTGTGGGTAGGGTTGCTGAGGACGCTCACCAAGCACGGTGAGTTGGGCAGTGCCCGATCGCACGGCCCCGGCATCATTCCACGCTTTGCAGTGATAGGTGCCTGCCTGGTCTGGGTGAAGCCCATGCAGCTCCAGGTGGGTCCTGTACCTGTGCTTTCGCCTGTCCAGCAGGGTCCCGTTGTGGAACCTGGGTGGCGGGTGAGCAACACCATGAATGCCCTTGGCACGGGGGAGGGGCTGCATCCGTCCCGCCCCACGTGGAGCACAGGGAGGTTGCAGAGCAGCTTCCTCTGGGTCTCTGAGGCACCACACAGGCACTTGTGAGGCACTCACAAGTCTCTGAGTCTTCATGGGAAGCCCATTCCAACCCCAAAGCTGGGCGCAAGACCCTTGAGCATGGGGCAAGGCACTCACCAGGAGTATTTCTTGGGCATGGGGGTGCCCAAGGCTTTGCAGCAGAAGGTCACATTCTGGCCAGCCTCTCGAACTCGGGACTCAGGGTGCTTCACCAGGTAGGGCTTCTCTGGGGGCAGAGGCAGCAAAGGTCAGGGCCCTGCCCCATCCCAGCTTCTCCCAATGACCCTTCCCAAGAGCAGGGCCCCATCCTTTCCCTTACAGTGATGCCCTGTTTCACTTGGGCCTTTTCTGATGACCCTCCCCTCACTCAGGTTCACCTCACATCTGCTGGAGACTGTGCCCTTAATGCTTAATCTTAATGCTTCCCTTTGCAACTCCACCTGTCACCTCACATCTTCTCCAATGACTGTTACACCTTATTTCTTGCCCCATTGGCCTCACTGTGCATCACATCATCCCAAGTGCTTGGTGTCACCCTGAATTTCCTCCCCAGTTCCTCAGCCCCCTCATCCCTCTTGCCACGAGGCACTTACCCAACTTATTAAGGACAACAGTGACCACAGCAGAGTTGGAGCTCTTGGCCTGGGCCTGGGCCATGCCTGCAGGGAAGCCATCCATTTGGGCACTGACATTGGCTCGGCTGCTGGCACAGACTCCAGGCACCCAGAAGGTTCCATGGGCATGGCTAGTAGCCATGGTGCCAGGCCAGTCTCGCAAGGAGACCCTGGCTGTGGCAGCGGACGCCCAGATGGGGTGACCACCGAGCCCAGAAGGATGTGGTCAGGGCACCCACAGGTGTTGGGACCACACCCTGGGGGAGGGGGGACACAGGAGGCAGAGAAGACTCTTGACCCCTTCCTGGGGAGGGCTTTCCTCTCTATCAGTCACTCAGCAAAGGTACTCAGACACCCTCCCCACCTTGTTCCCCTCAGAGAGTCCTCAGCATGGACCTGCTTGGAGCAGCCCTTGGTGTGAAGGACATGGGGCTGAGTGGTCAGGGCTGGGCCAAGGGGAGGGACTTGGGGTCCTGGTGTGAAGGAGATGCCCTGGAGGAGGGGACAGGATAGGTGACTCTTACAGGG
Source organism: Balaenoptera acutorostrata (assembly GCF_949987535.1). NCBI lineage: Eukaryota > Metazoa > Chordata > Mammalia > Artiodactyla > Balaenopteridae > Balaenoptera > Balaenoptera acutorostrata. The sequence continues at coordinate 172,367,370 of NC_080065.1, forward strand.
CAGAGAGGCTCCTTCTAGCATGAGGGGAAATGTTCAGGCAGGGGCTGGGGGCCCAGCAAGGGGATGGGTCTTGGGCCCAGAACATCTCCCTCCCATCACAATCCTGCGGTTTCGCCATAAAATGGAAAATTCCACTGGAAACTTCAGGGCAGAGGCACGGAGAAGGCAGAGCCAAGCAGAGTAGGGTGGGGATCCCACCACCCCATTGGCCACTGTGCTCCCCCACCCTGCTGCGCGCTCTGCTGGGGCAGTCTCCAGACCATGTTTGTGGAGACCAGGCCTGATTGGAATTTCCAGTCGCCTCCTGGCTGGCCTGGTGTCTGGCCCAGGGAGGGCCTGGGCATCGTGTCTGCCAGGGTGTGAGCGCATGTCCGCGTGGGCATGGGGGACGGGCGTGGCCTGCGAATGCCACGCGTGTGTGCACCCCGAGTGCGTGAGCCAGCTTCTGTGTGTATCCACGTCCACCAGGACATCCGCACACTCCAACAGGCACACAGAGGAAGCGCCTCCTCAGATCTGCCCATGACTGGACACGACCCCCATGGCGTCCACCCGTCCAGATGTACACATTTACCAATGCTCTTCGGGGGCCCGGAAGGGAAGGAAAAGCCAGTCTCCACGTGGTCCAAGTTCTGGTCGTCCAGGCTCCGCCCCTACACTCAGGCTCCGCCTCCTCCCTCCAGGCGCCGCCCCATCAGGCTCCGCCCCAACTAGCCCCTCTAGGTACTTCCCTCAACTGGCCCCGCCCCTACACCCAGGCCCCGCCTCTAACCCCACTATCTCCTCCAGGCCCCGCCCCTCCTACCTGGACATGGAGGCCTCACACACTTCTGCGCCTCCAGGGGACGCCCAGGACACGCATCGGCAGCGGGGCTTGGGCAGCGGCGGCGGCGCAAGCGACGGCCTGGCCCACAGCTCCCCGAACAGGGACCCCACGGGCCCCACGCACCCCACGTGACCTCTGGAGAGAGGGCAGGGATGGGGGCGTCAGGTAGAACCTGGAATTCTGTTGACAGTGTGGGACTGGAGGGTGCTCCCGTCACGTGCATCCGAGTCAGAGAGAAGTCCTGCCCACTGCCTCAATCGGTGCTCCCCCAGGCGCACCAGTCGAATGTGCAGTTGAGGTACCTTCCCGCCCTCGCCAAGATAAGCCCTGCTGTTCTCCCTGCGCCTCACACACATCTGGGGCTCAAAACACACCTCCACAGAACGGCCCTAGTTCTAAGGCCTAGCAAAAGAGGGCAGTGAGAGGGAGCTATGTTCCTGGGGGCCCCTTCCTGACCCCCACCTGGGCCCCGGCCATTCTTAGCCCCTCCCTTCCAAAGCCCCTGTCCTATCCGGTCCGGCCCTCTCCTGCGGCCTTGCTCCTAAAAGACCCCGCCTCTTCCTAGCCACGCCCTGCACCCCCCACCCCCCACCCCCCACACAACACCATCCTTTCAGGCCTCATCCACCTATGGCCAGTCCCCGCCGCTCCCTTAGCCCCGCCCTCACCGAGCGGGCAGCGGAAGCGCACGTGGTAGTTGGAGCAGCGGCGGCCTCGGGGCTGCTCGCGGTTGAGGCACCAGAAACCTCGCGTGGGGTTCAAGTGTACGCGCTCGCCGACGTCTGACGGCAGGGCCCAGTCTGTGGTGCGCGCCTCCAGCGCCAGCGGCCGCGGGCACACTCGCGCCGGCCCGTAATAGAAGCGGATCGCAGCCAGACTCTCGAAGTCACCGTCGCCTCCCGGGTGGTCGACGTTGAACCAGGACGTCCACTCGCTGGCCTCTGCGGGCACCGCACGCGCTGGGACCCGGGCCTCAGCCGGTCGGGCCCCATCAGTTCATGCAGGAGCCCGGGCTGCGGCCTGCCCACCCCCATCTGCGTGTTTAAGCCAGGTCCCCCTCCCCACAAAAGTGCATGGGCTAGCCCAGCCTGCCCAGATCCAGAGCCCTCGAGGGCAGAAGGAGCTGTAAAAGGATCAGGGGAGGTTGGATTGCGCTTGCACCGGCCCTAGTTCTGCTGCTCAGTATCTGAGCTGGCCCATGAGTGCATGCTGAGATCTTGCCACTGTCTCACCAGCCCCCACTCAGAATTCAGAACCGTTGAGGGGTAAGGAGATATAAAGGCAGCAAGAGGAGCCAGGCCTGAGACCAGCTGTTCCACTGCCTAGCGGCCTCGCATCACTGCCAGCTGGGGCCTTGCTCATTGCCCACTGAACCTATCAGGCAACCTCCGTTTCACGGAAGCCAGAGGTGGGAAGGGTCTGGTCTCTCACAGGTTAGCTTCTGTTTCCATCAACCCCCCAAGGGGCACTCACTCCTTTCCTCATTCAAGAGCAAGTCAAATAGAACCTTCCTAGCTGGGAAGCTAGAGACTTGGGTTCCAGAACTCCTGTTTCCCTGACTGAACTGAACTGGTTGTCTCACCGCCCTGCCCCGCCCCACCCTGGTTTCCTCCTGGACAAACAGCCTGGGCTCTCATCTCCCTGCTCCTAAAACTTAGACCTCTTGGGGCACCACTTCCAGGGGCTGCCACGCCCAGGGACCAGGACAGTCCTGGGCTCTTCACCCAGCTTGTATCCCCTCCTCACAAGACCCTACCAGCCAGAGCTCACACAGAGTCCACAGCAGAACAAGGACTCGGACCCAAGCTGGCTCACCTTCCCAGTCCTCCAGGGCTGGCGAGGGCTGGCCAGGATGCAGCAATGAACCTTCAAGGCCCCACGCAGTCACCATGGGCTCCTCAGGGGTGGTGGTGCCTGTCGAAGGGGTGAGGGGTAGGGGGAAGGACCTCTGTGAACTCCTGGTATGCAAAGTGCTGCCACGATCGTCCCCATTTCACAGAGGAGAAGCCAGAATCCAGCTCTGGCTGATCCTGAGAATTGCAGCACCCCCTCCTCCAGGAAGCCTCCCCATGACCTCCCCACCCCCAGTCTCCCACAGCCCCATCCCTCACTCTGACACAGCCCCTTAGGTTGGGGAAGTCTGTGTCCACTCTGCTCCCCAGACCCAGTTCTCCCACTGTGCTCAGTGGCCATGAGTTCAGTTGGCTGTGCCCCTCCCTGATGTCATATTGATCTGAATTTTCTTTCATCCGTTTGCTGACTGGAAGTCCCTCCCTCAGTCTACCTTTCATCCCTGTACTTGGGGCCCAAGCTGCCAGTGGGAAGTCCTTGGAATCTAGCCTGGCTTCTCCGGCCACGAGTTGTCTGAGATAGCTGGGCTGGGCAGTGACTTCAGACAAGTCCCTTCCCTCTTGGAGTCTCAGTCTCCCCATCTGAGAAATGGGCCCAGTTCCCCACTCCACTGAGTGTTCCAGAAATGGGAATTTCTTTTCTGAGTGCTGTGTGTGTGTGTGTGGAAGAGGGAAGGAGTTAGGTGAGAGGGGACAGCTCTGGCCCCTTCATACTGAGGCCAAGACTGGATGATTCAGGGTCCAAATGCTGTGGCTGAGATGGGCACCCTGCAGTCCTGAGAATCCAGAGGAGCCTGAAGTTCATAGTCACAATCCCGGTGCCCCTATCGTCCCTTGGAGGAGGGAAGACAGTGGATGAGATCCCCTCCTGCCCCAGGTGGTCCCAGAGCTCCATCTCTTCGTTGCCCCCTCACTCCACCCCCGAGGCTGGCAAAGGGAATGCAAGCCTGGGGAAGCAATTGGGTCCCTTGGTTCTGTCTCCAGGCTCCGGCTGCTTGCCACGCCCTCTGTCAGACGTTCGGCGCCTAGGGGGCTGGTCTGGGGTCTGGGGGCGCCTCACCTCGGGTCCCCGCCAGGTGCGCGGCGGCGACACAGAGGCAGAGCAGTATCTGCAGTGACGCCATGGCCAGGTCCGAAAGTCGGAGGGAGGGTCCCAGCTCCGCTGTGCACTCGGGTCGGACTCCCGCGGGTCTGGCGGCCGCTGGGGCTGTGGATGTGGGGGGGACGAGACCGCAGGCCACGCCCCGTCCAGGCCACTCCCCGTCCAAGCAACGCTCCCGGGCCCGAGGTGACTGCGGTGCGCAGACAACCTCTTTGGGTCGCCCCCCCTTGGTGCGTCCGGCTGTATCTCCGCCCTCGGGCTGGCCTGAGTCCCCTCGTCGCCGGCTGGAAGTCCCCTCCTTAGCCCACCCTCTGTTCTCCATGTCGGGAAGTGCCTCCTGGAATCCAGCCTGAAGCTGTCCGAACCTTCAATGTTTAAGCCGCCCTTTAGGCGGCTAGAAATCCTCCATCGGGTCTAACTTCGATTCTGTTGGCTTTAGGCCACCCTGAGCAGCCTGGAAATCCCACCCTGAATCTACCCTCCACTCTTCTGGCTCGTTTTCTCCGAGGCCAGCGGGAAGTCCCATTTACTTCTGCCCTCCATCCCTCCCGCCTTGGGGCCACCAGGGGACCGGTGGGAAGTTCCTCCCTGAGCTTCCCCACCCCCGCGCCAGACCCCGCGCACAGAGGAGGCCCAGGCGAGGTGGCGGTGGTACGTGTGTTTATTGGCGCGGGCCCAAGCCGCGTGGGCACGGGTGGCTGTCAAAGCGCCGCGATGCAGTCGGTGCCCGTGTACCCCGGTAGGCGCAGAGCGAACTTTCGGCGCACGTCGTCGGGCACGAACCTGCCAGCCACGAAGTGGTGGCGCCCGGAGAAGCGGCCGGCGCATTGCTTGGGCGCCGCCAGCGATACGAGCACGTCGGGTCGTAGCCCGTCCTCGGCGTCGCCGCCGGTCTCTGGGTCCCAGCCTGAGGGAGGAAGGATGGGAGGCGGGGATCAGGAGCTGGAAGGGGTGCTGGCTGTCAGACAAGAGACCTGCCGCCCCATCACCCACTTCCCCTTCCCCATCAGACACAGCCTCTGCTCTGACCCGTGAGTTTGGTCAGACCTGCCTCCCATAAAACTGAGCCTCTGCCCTCAGGCCAGTTTCTCCCCGCTCCTTGGAGATGTTTCCCTCCTCCTCTGACCAGAGCTTCTGCCCTCATACTTGTCTACCTCTGCTCCCATCTTGCTGCCCAATCTTCCTCCTCCATCTGACTCAGCCTCCGCCTTCAGACGACCTCATTTCTACCTGCTGCCCTTTCCCAATCAGACCTATGCGTCTGCCTTCTGACCTGGCGTCTGTCTCTATACCTCCCTCCCTATCAATCCTGAGCTCCCCTACTTAAACTAAAGTCTCTTTCCACCCAGACCTCCCAGCCTCCTCCCAGATCCCCACTCTCTACTCAGGGGACAGACTTGCCACCATCCGCAGGCAAGCCTCCCCCATCAGACCTGTCTCTTTGCCCCAGGTTCTTGCCTCTGACAAGATGTGGCCCCCGCCCCTCCCAACTTGAGCAGCCATCCTCCTCCCTCTGACTAGAGACTCTTCCCTCTGACCTGACATCCCTGCCTTCACCTTCAGACTAGATCTTGCCTTTTGACTTGGCAGGACCCTGCCCCCTCCCTCATTGGGTTGTAGCCTCTGCCATCCCTCAAATGAGCCTCCACCTTCAGACTAGGGGCCTTGCCTTCTCTCCTCCCTCTGACCTGTCTGGGGCCACTAACTAAAAGCCTCCTCCCTCTGACTTTAATCCTTCCTTCTCTGACCCTAGCCTCCACCCTCAGACTAGGGGCCACTAATAATCCCTCCTGACCTAACAGGGAGACCCTCTCTGTCCAAGGCTATCTGTTCAGACATGAGCTTGCAGTCTGTCCCCTCAGACCACCTCCTCCCTTAGACACCACCCCCAGCTCTGTGGCATCCTGCTGGTATGACCCCGGGGTCTTGTAATCCGGGTGATGTCCCCCTGAGTCTGGCCACCCCCACGGAGGGTCTGGCTGGCCAGCAGCTGTTTGTTCCGTTCTGCCCATTGCCTAATGGCTCCAACAGGCCTGGGGCGGTGGCCAGGATGAGCGGGGCCTTTGCCGAGTGAGCTCACGTCTGCCCCGGGTGACTGGGCCAGGGTGGGCAGCGGGCACACTGTGCTGGGTGTAGGGGGGAGGGGACCCAGGGTCACATGGGCACCAGCCTGGGTATTCCCCATCCGAGGGATGGACATGACCCTCAGCCTCACCCAGAGTGCAGGATCCATCCATGCTGGGGAAACTGAGGCTCAGAGTGGGCAGACAGGCTGGGACCACCAGAAGCCAGGGTACAGGGGCCTCCACCCAAGCCCTCCAGGTCCTCATGCCCCCCGCTCCACCTGACATGCCTGAGGGAATGTCCAGGCTCACGAGGGGGATGGACAGTAGCTTGAGCGTGGCCAGCGCACGCATGCAGGGGCCCCCGACCTTGCCCGGCTCCACACCGGGGCCCAGCACGGCGTCCACCACCAGCCTGTAGGCGTCGTTGATGAGCCGGACCTGGAAGGGCAGGCAGGGTCAGGGGTCGATCTTGGGGCACTGTCCCCCACCAACCCCCTCAGTTGCCACTCGAGCTGACCTCCGTGGGCAGATAGGACAGGAAGGGGATGTCCATCTTCTCACACTGGGTAGTCAGGTCGCGGTGCAGCGGGTCCAGTGAGCGAGTGGGGTAGAAGATGGTTGGTTCGTACTCCTGCGGGGAGTGGGAAGGGGTCAGCACTGGGGCCCTCCCAGGCTCCCCACTGGGCCTCTGCCCCCAGATCTGGGTACCAGGCAGCAGACACTGCCTGGCACAAGCACTGGGCATATTCTGTAACCTGACATGCCTCATCCTCCCCCTGGGACACTAATAAGAGGAGGAAGCAATTGTTTTTCAAGGATGGGTTGGGAGTGTGACCCTGGGAGGCCAAGGAAATCCTTGCTACTCACAAACACCCGCAGGTGCCGGGCACAGACCAGCCCCACTGCCCCATTCTGCTCCGGGCCGCACACGACTAGCACCGTCCTCTGCTTCCGGGAGTGGGCAGGCAAAGGGAACACCTGGCAGGGGCACAGCAAAGGCAAAGGCATGGCGTTCGGAACTTCTCCTTACTCCAGTGGGGAAACTGAGGCCTGGAGTAGAGGATGGGATAGGGCTTGGGCCTGGAGGCAAGAGGACAGGACAGGAGGAGAGGGGCCAGGGCCTCTGGGGGCCTCAGTTTCCTTGTTGGAGACCCAGAGTCCTTGCCTCAGGCTCTGCCAAGCCCAAGCAGAAAAACGTGCCTCCTGCCACGACCCGAGCCCAGAGTGCGGTTTGTTTATTCTCGGCCTGAGTTGCAGACATTCTTCCACCTTTTTCCACCGCAGTGGCTGCCCCTCCCCCCGCTCATGTTTCCAGGCCTCTGTCCCTCCGTCCCTCCCGGAGGCCCCAAAGCTGGGGGCAGTAGGGGAGGGGGGTATTTTTCCAACGCGCCATACCCTGTCTCTCTCCGTCCGTCCCTCTCCGTTGGCCTCTGTCTTCACCTCCCTGTCTTTCTCTCTGTATCTCTCAGACTCTCTACATGTCTCTCCTCAGATGAGACGTGTCTCTCGTTTCTGTCTTCGCCTCTGTGTCTTTCTCTCGGTCTCTGTATCTCTCAGACTCTCCTCTGTGTCTCTGTGTATCTCCCTCTCTTTTAACGCAGAAGCTAAGAGTCTCAGGCCTACCCTGACTCTCTGCTTGGCCTCAGCTCACTCTCCTTCCCCAGACTCTATCAAATGGGAGTAACAATGGCTCCGACAGGCTTGTGGGGTCTCTACCAGGCCCAGGGTGGCTCCAGGGGGCCCAACTATAACCTCCAACCACACAGAGGGAAAGTTATTTCCTTTTTGAGTCTCCTCCCCAGGGCCTCAGCAAGGTCCTGACCCAACCTGGTCCTACCTATGACCCCACCACGCCATGCCCAGAGCCCCAGACCCGCAACCAAGTCGGGGAGAGTGATAACGTCCAGCTGGCTAGGACCGAGGGGGCCTCTGGACAAACACAGAGCTTTCAGCGCAAAAACTGGATGGTTGGTCATCAATGGCCAGGCGTGAGTTAACTACACTGAGTTTGCTTTTGTGGCTTTGATTTTCATTGTTCTCTTTTCCTCTGAGCATCTCATTCAGGATCTGTTTCACTTGGAACTAGCAACATTTAAGTTAAAAGACAATTGAGTCCACATAAAGAAAGATACTAAGTTTTTTAAAAAATATACAGTGGTAATAAGAAGAGGAGGAAGAAGGGGAGGTAAAGGAAAAGGGTTACCTGCTGGAGCCCTGACTCAATCAGGCACTTTTCTAAGGCATTTGTGTTTATTAATTGGTGTCAGTTTATTACCCTTTTTCAGAGGAGGAAACTGAGGCCCAGCGTGGTTTGGCAACATGACACAAAACACTGGACAGTAGTATCGTCATTGCTATTATTCTTGCATCTCTTGCAGGCACCTCGAGGCCTGGGGGTTTGCTCCAGAGCCAAACATAGCTCTACTTCCAACCCCCCAGGGCCCTGTGCAGACCCTTCCCCACCTCTGGGGCTCAGTTCCCCCACCTGTGGCTGGGAGTTGTTTGCGGGTGCTCAGACTTCAGGAACTGACGTCCCCTCTGCTCAAGACCCAGGAGGTGGCAGAGGCAGGCAGTCAAGGGCCCCAGACCCATCTCTGTGGTTGCCTCCACGTTTGTGGGGACCCCCGTCTCTGTCCTGACACTCAGCAACACCCTGGCCTGGGCCAGGGATGATCCTCTCTGGACCTCAGTTTCCCCATCTGAGTGATGCGCTGGGGTGGCCCCAAGCAAGCAGGGGCTTCTTGAGGGCAGAAATGACCATCCTGGCCATGGGGGTCATGCAGCTAGGCCTCCACTCTGGTGGGCTGGCCATCTGGTTGGGGTCAAGGTTGAGAATCAGGGGTCAGGTACCTTGGTCACAGCCACGGCACTAGCATGGCCGCACCACTCCACCAGCTGCTGCCGCCCGAAGCGATAATCTTCCAGCAGCTCCCGCTCCAGGGCAGCTGCCTCCGCTGTGCTGGGGGTCAGAGTGGGGAGAGATGCTCAGAGACAGAGAGATGGAAAGACTTAGAGACAGAGACTCAGCTGGAGCCAGAAATGTGCCACCAATGTTCCGAGCCAGGCCCGGATGCCACCCCCACCCCGTGCCCAGAGCCGAAGACCCTTCCTCAGTTTCCTCATCCATCACGCACACCGTTGAACGGAAGTCTGGAAGGCGGCAGGACTTTTGAGCACAAGCCTGAGGCGCGGGAGCCCTCTGGTGGTAGAAGAAGTGCATGGCAGTGCATGTTGGTTCTATTGCCCCAAAGCATGGGATATAGAGCCTCACCCAGATGCCCCCAGCCCCCAAGGCAAGAGGAACCCAGAGGGGGGAATAGAGCATGAAGGACTTAGTTGTTGGGGGTGACGCGTGGATTTCAGGCAGTGAAAACCACTGAAAGGATTCTAGGACACTGGAGGTTAACTGGACTGGGGGTGCCTGGGGGAGGTGGGTTTTAAAGGCAGCAGAGTTTTGTTTTGTTTTGCTTTGTTTTTTTGGCCACGTTGGGTGTTCGTTGCTGCGCAAGGGCTTTCTCTAGTTGCGGCGAGCAGGGGCTACTCTTCATTGCGGTGTGCAGGCTCCTCATTGCGGTGGCTTCTCTTGTTGCCGAGCACGGGCTCTAGGCGCGGGGGCTTCAGTAGTTGTGGCGCACGGGCTTAGTTGCTCCGCAGCATGCGGGATCTTCCCGGACCAGGGCCCGAACCCGTGTGCCCTGCATTGGCAAGCAGATTCTTAACCACTGCGCCACCAGGGAAGTCCAAGGCAGCAGAGTTTGATGGCTCACATGGGGAGGTGGATGTGGCGCCTGCAGCTATGAGACTCAGTGGTGGTCCCTCTTCAGGGACAGTGATAAAATTCAATAATTGTGGCCAGAGAAATGGAGCCAAAGTGCTTGAGGTGAAGCTCAGCCCCCAGCTCAGTGAGTGACTGAGGTCCGTCTCATCTCTCTGAGCCTTACTTCCTCCTTTGCAAAAGAGAAGGCAGGACAGGCTAATTTTCTAGGTCCAGTGCAAAATGCAAATGTGGGGCCCCTTGATCAATAATTATTAAGAATTTTAAGATGGTGATGGCAGAGCATTAAACCAAGTGTTGGGCCCTTCTAAGAGCAGGGCCCAAGCTGGCCTTGGTCTGGGCTTGGTGGCTACAGAGAGGAAGAGCTGGCTGGCATTGAGGACTGGAAGACGTTCCTCACTCCAGAATCAGGGGCTGGAGCAGCTGGGCAGGGTCTATAGCCTGATGCCAGCTTCCCGTAGCCAGGACCCCTTCCAGCTGGGGAACGGCACTTGCCCCCAGCTCAGCACACCCTAGAGTGTAATGATAATAATAATAATTGTTATTATGATAATTATTATCATTATTATTATTATTGTAAAAGGACCAGGCCCAGAAGAGTTGGAAGAACATATAACAACTCAGATAAATAAAATGGTTTGCCCAGAGTCATGTAGGAAGCAAGTTGGAAAACTGAGCCTTCTACCCTTGGTGTCTGTCTCCAGAGCCACGGATAGAGTGTGAGCAAAGCAGAGGGAGACCTACAGATCGGCAGAGGTTTGTTGGGATGAATCCTGAGGTTCCTTTTTTTGATTCTGTGAGCAGGAGACCACAACCTTCTAGCCAATTGTGCAGTGTGACCAGGCCAGGCAGCAGGAGGGGTGGAGGTGGGAAGCAAGCATTGCTATGCAATGGGGAGTCAGGGAGGGCTTCCTGGAGGAGCTGGCCTGGAGTGCTGTGGGAGGTAATCCAGGTGGCAAGAACAGTGAGGGCCAAGGACCTGTGGTGGAAATGAACTTGGCAGGTTCAAGGGACAGAAGAGAGGCAGAGAGAGCGAGGCTGAGAAACTTGGGCAGAAAGATACTTCAGGGTCCCACACAGATGGGGAAGATGGAGGCTTAGGGCAAGGTGACATGCCTTGTCACCCCAGCGAGCAGAGCCAGATTCAACTCCCAGGTGTCTGCGGCTGATGCTGCAGGAGGTTGAAGGACCGGGTGGGGAAACAGAGCTCATGGTGGGGCCAGATGAAGAGCGCCCCCAGGACAGGCCGGCCCAGCTCCCGGGAAAGAACGTCGAAGGAGCTTTAAGAATGTGGCAGGGCTTCCCTGGTGGCGCAGTGGTTAAGAATCCACCTGCCAGTGCAGGGGACACGGGTTCGAGCCCTGGTCCGGGAAGATCCCACATGCCACGGAGCAACTAAGCCCGTGTGCCACAACTACTGAACCTGAGCTCTAGAGCCCGCGAGCCACAACTACTGAAACCCGCGCACCTAGAGCCCGTGCTCCGCAATGAGAAGCCACCGCAATGAGAAGCCCACACACCTCCACAAAGAGTAGCCCCCGCTCACCGCAACTAGAGAAAGCCTGTGAGCAGCAACAAAGACCCAGCACAGGCAGGCAGGCAGGAAGAATATGGCTCATTCCTGTCTTCATCTTGTGACAGCTCTGTTGCCCCCGCAGGAGGGCTGGGGGAGGATCATCCATTCCTCCTCTTCTTTCTCTGTTCCAAAGCTTTGGCCTCTGGCCTCCACTTGGAACCTTATCTTCCTGCCTAACCGGTCACTGGAGAGATAACCGGGACTCCACAGGCAGAGGGCAGTCCAGGCTTAGAAGTCTGAGGGTAGGGGCAGCAGCTGCTCTGGGCAGGGGAGGGGATAGGGCAGAACTGTTATGGGACTGGGGAGCGGTGCTCAGTTTATGAGGGTGCCTCTTGCTTCTCCCAACCTCAGCCCCCAGATGAGAGGAGCTGTGAGGCCCTGCGATTTGCCCACCAGCCCCAGAAGGGGCAAAATGCTCCAGGAGGGGGCTTTTTAGAGATGAAGCTCTGAGGCTAGGGTGCCTGTGCCACACGCTCCCTGCTTTCTCAGCTCCATCTGCTTCTCTCCACCCTCGTGCCTCTGCCCACCAGCCCTTCATCATTGCTCACCTGGCTGCCGACTGCAGTCACATTCCCCCAAACTCAACACAAGCGGAGGGGGCTTTGAAAACTTGAACACCAGATTTCACCACCCCGTCCCAAACCTTCTTATGGGTCCCCAGTATTCAGAGAATATTCAAATTCCTCACCTTACTTACAGGCCCCCCACTATGTCTCCCATCTCAGCCTCCTCTCCCTGTGTTCCACTCCCACCCAACCCAACACACAGCACCCCATCACTCCTTAGTTGGCATCTGAGGGCCCCCCATCCCCCACACCAGGTGAAGTCACAGCTCCAGCTTCTAGAACATTTTCTTCCCCCTGCCTAGCATGTGCTGGGTCTCTCGCTGAGTCTGGACATCAGCCAGTCGCTGCACAGTATCTGCCTTGAGAAGAGGGGCTGAGTGGACAGTGGGCAGGTAGCCGCACAAAGGACTGTGGGGTCTGGTTTACAGTGAGGTCTACAGCCCTGCTTGGGGTCCCATGTCACAAGCGCTTAGAGAAGGACACAAGAGGATGACTTAGGACAAGGTGGAAGGCACAACCACAGCTGCCAGCTCCAGACCCCAAATTCATCAGCCCGCTGGCAAGTGGCCCATGTATTTAACAATCACTTTAGCCCTAGGGCAGCCAGCGGCTTCCCTCCCCAGGCTTCAGTTTTCTCCTCTGAACAAGGGGTTAGTAGCAGGTGCACTATCAAGGTGTGTGTGAGCATCTGAGGGGCTAAAAGAGCTCAGCTCTTCCCGGATGGGGGACAAGGGGCATGGGCTCCAGGGTCCCTGGGAAAGATGGAAAGGGGAGGCGGGCCCTGCTTAGGCTGTGGGTAACGGGGGGGGGGGGGGGAGCGACCAGTGGTGCTGATGAGTAATTCATGAGGGGCGGGCCTGCTGCAGATGCCGTTTCCCTGGCAACACAGCTTTGGAGGTGTTGGCAGCCGCAGGCTTAGTCTCTCCAGTGAAATGCGGGATGGGCCTGGGATTCTCCCCGCCCCCCATCCCGGCCATGCCGTTGCCTCTGATCTACAGCCCCTGGTTCCCCAGGCCCTCTTCCAGCCATGCCCCAGCCTCCCGTCCCTCTCCCCGGCTGACCTGAGGAAACACCGCTCCTCGGGCGCCTCCGCTAGGTCCGGGCCAGCCGCGCTGCTCATGGCGGAGGTGATCGGTGCGCACCGGCAGCCACCACCACCACCACAGCCTTTTAAGTGCATCCCTGGGCAGAGGGGGCGTCCTCTCTCCTCCCACCCACCGTGTGTCCGCCAATCAGGAGACGCCGCGAAGGCGCTGCGCACAGCCGTTGGTCGGTAGGTGCAAGTGGACTTAACCCCACTGCGCCAGCAATGCAGCTGCCTCAGAGGATGGCGGGAATCCCAGAGTTGCGAATATTGGCAGGAAAACAAAGTCTGGAGGGGCAGCGATGGGCCGGTTACCCCTGCTATGGGATCCTGGCCTGGGAGCGAGGGGACCCGCCTCTGCTGCGCCCCTCTCCACCCCGGTGCTCTCCTATGCAGGTCACCCACCTACCCCGTACCCAGGTGGAGAAGCCCCCCCCCCCCCCCCCCCCCGTCTGAAGGGGTTGGCTGCTGACAAGCAGGGTTTCAACAAAGGTAGGAAAAAGTCCAGGCATATTTTGGTAGCCGATGCTGAAGGGTGATCCAGGGGCCATCCCACTGGCATCTTCTGCTTAGTCCCTGCACCTCCTGTGACACCCCGTAGCCCCCAACCCCCAATCACTCAGTCACTAGGACACAGGCAGGCCAGTCTCCAGAGCGTTTATTCTCTCCTAGTGGGGAGGGAGTAGGGGTCCAGTGGTCTGAGGGGCACAGGCGCCTACGTGTACCACATGAAGCCATAGGTGGCACGGAGAATCTCCTCGTTCATGCGCAGCCCGTAGAGCTCGCCCATCGTGGGGGTCACCCAGCGTGTTGTGTGGAACACGGACTCGCCCACCTGCGGGGACAGAAGGGTATGGGTGGCGGCGCAGCTAACCCCTTAGGCCCAAGCAGCCTGCTGGGACCCCACCAGGCCTGGTAGCCACTGTGCCTACACCCAAAACTGCCTTCCCCTTCCGGCACTTGGCACCCACTACCCCTCTGCCCCAGGTTTTCTGTGGGAGGCTGCATTTCTGCAGTGGCCTAGACCCCCACCCTCCCTGCTGAAGACCCACCTTCCAATCCGGCACGTCCTTCATGATGATCGCCTCCTCCTCCAAGTTCTCCCGAAGCATCTGGAGAACCCTGCGGGGACAGGGTGGGAGGTGGGCGACAGGCCTGACCACCCTGAGGGGCCCCTGCCTAACAAACCTGCCAAACCTGTCCCTGCTCCACCTCCCCATCACCTCCTGCAGCTTTCAACCCTGCGCATGCTGACTCCTCTTCTTTCCTTTCTTCCACTGGCAAACTCTTACTGTCCTCCTGCCCGGCCCCAATGCCCCCTCCTCCAGAAGCCCTTCCATTCTCCCTCTTGGGTCTCTGCTGCAAATCAAGTTTGGGACCCTCTCCAAGGACGATGGCATCCCCTGGAGCCACGTACAAGGTCATGGCTGTCGGTCCCCATGTGTGTTCTGGCCTTATCCCACGCTGCAGGCTGCAGCACTCAGGCCTGTAACCTCCCGACCCTGGCCCCAGCGGCACACCTCCGGTCCTTCTCTGCCTGCAACAGAGGCATCAGTGCAATGCGGGCCTCGAAGTCCTCGATCTGCAGGCGCCTGTGAAATCCCAAAACCAACACTCAGATCAGACCATGGTGGGATGGGGGGCAGATGATGAGGCCCTTGGACATGCATTACCCTGGAAAGGGGTTTGGGGGAGAGGCAAGCAAGGGGGAAGGGCTTGGGCAGTGGGCTCTGCCCACCAGCAGCCTGAGACGGGGGATGGGGGGGGGCGGTGCATGCAGTTGACACAGGCGGCGTCAGTCCACAAGACTGCTGGCTTCACACTTTCTTTTCTGTTCAAAACTTTTTTTTAAATCCTAAAAATAGCCCGGGCCTGATGATTGCAGTGAACTGTGGGGAACGTTCATCATCGGGTTCTGGACTTTACAAAATCACATCCCTTTCACCACAAAATAACCATGGGGGGGCAAGCATCATGGGCAGCTCCTTTCTTCTCCCTGCTTTTTGGCATCTCCAAGCCACCAGCCCCACCTGTGCTGGGCGGCGTGGGGAGAGCGATGCCCAGTGATGCGGCCCAGGGGGTAGCCTCCGGCCCTGTCCCCTCATCACTAGGAATCTCACAGCAGCACAAGGAAGGGTCTGGGTGAACTTCAGCCCCCACCTCAACCCTCCCACCCCCTCCCCATCCCCCAGGACCCAGGGTAGCAGCCCTGCTCCAGGCTGCTGCCCTCACCACAGTCACACACCGTGGTTACTACTGGGTCCCTCTGGGAGACTGGGCCTGGTCTTGCCTGTCCAGTGTGGTGGCGCTAGCGTCCAGCACCCACCAGGTGCTCCTGAGTTCACTCAACAATGTTGAGCGCCCTCCACGTGCTAGGCCTTCTCCAGCACCGCCTGTGCTGGGGGTGGGCAAGCTCAAGGTGGGTGCTAAGGACACAGGACACAGAGTGGGAGAGGGTGGAGGGGCCCAGATCGTTGGGAGCCAATGAGAAGGAGCCACGTGGTGGGGCGTTGGGCAAGCTCAGAGGCGGCCAGAGTCCCAACCAAGGCCGTTGCAGACCTGGGTCCCTCAGGCCCTGTACGGCTGGCCCGGCCACTGTCTTGCACGATCTGCTTTTTAAGCCTTTGTATCATCATTACCTGGTCACCACCCACAAAAAGACAAAAACCCGCTAAGAGAGTGCATCACGGGCCTGTCCCTCCACCTCCACCTCTGCTATGCTAACGTGGACCCTCGGGTACCCAGTGGTGGAGGTCAAGGGCATCCAGTAAACATCTGGAGGCGAGCTTCTTGCTTACTAATCAGTCATTCCTTGAGGGTAAAGCCCAGAAATGGACTTGCTGTGTCAGGGCCTGCACTCCCTGAGGCCTGAGGAGTTGACAAGGCGCCCCGAGGTACACCAAGTCCACAGGCACACGTCCCCACGCTCCCCTCCTCACCAGCGCAGGGCCTACCTGCGTTCGCGGTTCCATTTCATCATGCTCCAGTACCCAAAGAGCAAGGTCCCGATGCCCACGGCGAACATGCTGTAGCCTGTGGGGAGAGGGGGCGCTGCTCAGCACCTGCACGTGGGACAGGCCACCTTGTCCTTTCTTCTCCTGAAGCATAACCCGCTCGCTGTGCAAATACTCCAGTAACATGAATGAGGGAGAAGGCAAAAGCCCTCATGAACCCCCTGCCAGAGATGGCCGGTACCATCTCTAATGCCTATTTGTTCAGACTACTTTTTTTTGTCTCTGTGGAAAGTCCACTGGCCCCCTCCCTTGGACACCCCCTCCCCCGCAGCTGCAGCCCACTCTTTATCCCATTCACCCACTCTGCGGGCAGGGACACCAGGCTGCGAGGCTGCTACACCTCTGCCCCCACGCCAGGGTTCCTGGAAGGTACAGGCCTGGCAGAGACTATGAGAGGGCCTGAGGGCCTAAATGTTTACGGTTGGGTGGCCCTGGCCCCGCCACTGCCTAGAAGGTTGTTTGGTTCCCTTCAGCCAGCTGGTCCCCATGGGGAAGGATGGTGTCCACGCTGCGTCCCAGCTCCACGGAGGTTCTGGCTGCCTGGGCCACCTCCCTGTGTGTTGCCCACAGGGGGCTGGATGGGGCTGCCGGAGGCAGGTAGTGCCCTGCAGGGGCTGCCTAGCCACCCCCTGGGCTCCCAGGTGCTGCTTCCTCCCGGCCCAGTGGGGTGGAGCCCCTTCCCGGGACCCCAGGAGACAGGCCGAAATGAATATTTACTGAGAACCCGTGGGCACCTGTGCTGTAATTCTGACAGGCCATGGGCCTGCTGGGGTCTTCAGGGAGGTCTGGACGCTTGGGGCCTGGCTGGGGCTGGCTCGTCCTGCACCACCTCATCTTTCAAGCCTCAGTCTCTCCTCTGGACAGAACTCGTGGTTGCTGGGATGAATTGACAAGCTCAGCCAGACCGAGCTCCATTTAACACCCAGTAAAGGACCGGCAAATGGTGGGTAAAGCCACTTCCTGGGACTCGTGGGGGGACAAAGTGGGGGCTCTTTCTTCTTCAGCTCGTCTCCAGCACAAGGCTCCTCTGGCACCTCTGTTGGACTCAGAGATAATGAGAAACTGGCTCAATTTTTTAATCCCTTTAGTTCAACCTGTTAAAAACATGAGCTCAGGGTAAGGCACCTCCACGTTATGGGGCACAAGGTAGCGAGGGCACCCTGGTTCCTGTGCTCAGAAGTAGGACCTCTCCTGAGAGGGCCGAGTGCCCAGGACCAGTCCCTAGTGCACCCATGGCTCTCCCACAATGGCTGACCACCTGCGTTGGGCACTCAACGTTCTTTCCATTGGGTGGGAGTGTTTCATCAGAGCTGCCCGTTATTTGCAACAGCTGCAGACAGGCCTGGGACTGCTTCTTCCGACCCAGCCCCAGGGAAATGACTGAGAGACTGTCTTTGTGAGGACCTCTTGCCCTCAACATTGGGCACCCATGTGTGGGCCCATCTGTAAGATAAATTCCAAGACTAAGGTAAGGTGGCCTTTAAGATGATGCAGCTCTAATTCATCTATTCCTCATTGACAGTGGTGAGGCTGAGGCCCCAGGCCCTCAGGGGGTGTCTGTGCCTCCAGAGCTGCCAGTCTGGTGGGAGAGGCCAACGAGGGGCACGCCCAGAAGGGGGTGCGGGCCACATGTAAAGAAGACCTAAATGAATAGAAACGCATCCTGTGTTCATGGATCGGGACTTAACATTGTTCAGATGGCAGCACTCTCCAAACTGAGATACAGATTCAGCAGTGCCCATCAGAATCCCAACCTTCCCGCCCCAGTCCCACAGAAATTGACAAGCAGATCGTGAAATTCATATGGAAATGCAAGGGACCAGAATAGCTGAAACCATTCTGAAAAAGAAGAACAAAGTTGGAGGACTCTTCAAACTTATCACGCAGCTGTGTGTACAAGACAGTGTGCCCTGGCATAAGGATAGACATGTACATTGATGGAACAGAGCTGAGAGTCCAGAAATAAACCCTCACATTTATGGTCAATTGATTTTGGACGAGGGTGCCAAGATAATTCAATGGGGAAAGAACAGTCTTTTCAGCAAATTGGACAACTGGATAGCCACATGCAAAAGAAGTGTGCTCCTTCCTCCCTCCATACACAAAAATTAACTCAAAATGGATCAAAGACCTCAATGTACTAAGAGCTAAAACATAAAACTCTTAGAAAACAGAGAAGTCATTCTCTGTGACCCTGGATAAGGCAATGGTTTCTTAGATATGACACCAGAAGCACAAGTGACAAAAGAAAAAATAGAATCGGACTTCGTTGAAATTTAAAACTTTTGTGCTGCAAATGACACCATCAATGAGCTGAAAAGACAACCCACGGACTGGAAGAAAGTATTTGCAGATCATATACCTGATAAGGGAATGGTATCCAAAATATATAAAGAACTCTTAAAACTCAATAATAAAATGATTAACCACCCAATTAAAAATGCATAAAGGATTTGAATAGAAATTTCTTCAAGGAAGCTATACAAACGGCCAATAAACACATGAAAAGATGTTCAACATTGTTAGTCCCTAGGGAAATGCAAATCAAAGCCACACTAGATACCACCTCACACCTACTAGGATGGCTAAAAATTTTTTAAATGGAAAGTAATTAGTGTTGTCCAGATGCAGAGAAATTCGAACTCCCGTACATTGCAGGTGGGAACGAAAATGGTACAGCCAATTTGGGAAGTCTGGCAGTTCCTCACAATGTAAAATGTGGAGTTACCATATGACCGAGCAACTCTACTCCACCTAAGAGAAAGGAAACATATGTTCACACAGAAACCTGTACAGGAATGTTCACAGCAGCACTGTTCGTAACAGCCAAAAGGTGGAGACAACTCAAATGCCCAACAAGTGGTAAATGGACACACAAAATGTGGTCCATCCGTACAAGAATATTATTCAGCCATAAAAAAGAATGAAGCACTGAAATACTACAACATAAGCATTAAAAACGTGCTGAGAAGTCACACAAAAAGGACACAGAGTGAATGATGCCATTTATATGAGAGGCAAATCCATAGAGACAGAAAGCAAATTAGTGGTTGTCAGGGGCTGGGAGAGAATGTGGAGTGACTGCTAACGGGTAGAGCATTTCTTTTTGGGGTGATGAAAATGTAAATTTAGATCATGGCGATAGTTGCACAACTGTGAATAGACTAAAAATTGGTGATCTGTACACATGAAATGGGTGAACTGTATGGTATGGCATGTGCATCTCAATAAAAATGTTAAAGATACCAGAAAAAAAGAAAGGGCCACTCGCTGGGTGCAGGTGGGAGTGGAGAGAGGAGAGCTGGGGGTGAGAGATAAAGGGAAAAGGTGGGGGTAGCAGTCACTTCGGTAGCAGCGTGGATTAAAGGCGGCCTGAGCCAGCTTGGCATGTTCTGGGATGTTGGCGCTGAGTGGGCCAGGCAGAGAAAAGGGAAGTGGGTGCCAGGCTTGGGGCCACGGTGCCTTGACAAGAGCAAGACTGATTGGGAGAGAGCAGCTGTGGATAAGGCTGGAGGACAGAGGATGAGGGCAGGGTGCAAGACAGACTGTAGGGCCTTTGCATTTACTGTTCCCTCTGCCTGGGGAAATCCTTTTCAGAGAGGTCCTTTCGCCCATTCTGGCTAAAGCAAGCCCCAGTTATCCTGGGCCTCGGCACTGACCACGATGGGAAATTATGGAGTGGAGTGTCTGTCTCCTCAGCTAAACAGTGAGCTCCTCAGGACACAGCCCAGCACCACGGATGCACTCAACAATTACTAAATGCAGGTACATAAACAAAGACCACATCCCAGAAAGGAGTGTGGTCTTATATTCCTCACCCCTCTGCAACCAGGAAAGACTGGGGTGGGTCTGTCTGTGCTGCAATGAAAGTTGGTGTCAAGGGCTGTGATGCGAGACCCAACCCCAATCGGTGGTATTTGAGGCACACGGGAGGCACTGCTGTATTATTAACTGGAAGAGGACCAGGATATGGGCGACATTTGTGACTTAAAAATGAAAGAGATGCTGACTGTGGGAAGCCCAGGGAGACCCAAGGGCTAGGGTCCTTCTGCAGCCTGGTCTGCAGCCTGGTCACAGAACTATCCATGTATAAACAGACCTCATGCCACACACCCGAGGAGTGCACTGACCTGGGTGTTAAGAAGAGACTCAGATCGCTTTATATTTGTTCAATCTAGGAATGAGTCTAGAGTCGAGTGCCCATGTGGTGCCAAATCTAGTCTGTAACCTGTTTTTGTACGTCCCTCGGGCTAAGAACACTTTTAGGTTTGCAAAGTTGTAAAAAAAAGCAGCAATAGTGGATAAAGACCATCTGGCAGAGAAAGCATGAAATATTTATCTGGCTCTTTACGGAAAAAGTTTGCCAACCTTTGTTCTGGATTACAAAAAAGCCAAGAAGGGGCGGGGGAAGACCTGAGTTTTCACCTGACAATAACTTTTCTACTGTCTGAATTATAACTTTTTTTTTTGAAACTATGCCCATGAATTTTTTTGCTTTTTAATTGAGGCATAATTTGCATAACATGCGCAGGGTTAAATGTAAAGTTCAATGACTTGCAGCAAAGTACTCATTCTTAACTCGTTTTACATTTTTTATATTTCTCTGATATCCTTGGGTGCAGAGTATGGGCGCCTTTTACTTTCTCACTTACATTTTTTTGTGTTGAACCCAATAAAAAAATTTAAAACGTTACTTAGAACCCCTGACAATTTTAAGAACACATAATTCTAGGATAGCCTGAAGTTGGGGGAGGAACCACTGCACATAACGTCTTTTTTTTTTTTCTTTCAGAACATCTTTTAAATTCCCTCGGTATTCCGGGTTTCGGCCCCAGCTTTGCTCTGGGTGGCCCTGTGGGGAGGTCGCATCCTCTCTCGGGCCTCAGTTTCCCCACCTGTGAAACCGAAACGTGGCGGAAGGCTCGCGGCGCGGGCTAAATTAACCTCAGTTTCATCAATTGTAAAATGGGAATAATTAACGGGACCGACCTCTTGGGCTGTTCCAAGGAGGCAAAGGGCTTAGTAAATGCTCGACAAACTGCAGCAGTTGTCGTTATTGTTAGTACTGAAGCTGTTGGGGATCCTGGAACTCCGCCTCCCGTCATATGGAGAGGGAAACTGAGGCCCGCTAGACTCCCCGGCGTCCCGACCCCGCCGCGGCGCCCAGAAGGCCCAGACCCTGACACCCCGGCGCAGGGCGACACTGACCCGACAGTCCCCGACGGGGAAGGTTCCGCTTGTAGTCGATAGGGCCGTAGCCCCCCAGCGGGGGCATGTCCTGCTTCACCTTCGACGCCGCCATGCTCACAGGACCCTGCACTTCCGGTCGCGAGAGGAAGTTACGCAACGGCGACCAACGCCATGATGAGTGTGGCGGAAGCTGCCGCGCCGGTCTCGGACCCGGCTGCAAAACCTAGGGCGCTGGTGCACTTACCTACCCCAGTGCTTGGGAGAGCTCGGATAGCTGGGCCCGCGATCGACTGCACGCCCCCAGCTGCGGCCGTAGAGTCCTTATTTTCTCTTCTCCCACATGGGGCGTGGCTCAGTCGGTGTCAAAGCCTGCAGCCCGTCCGGTCGCCAGAGTCCTTGCACCAAAGGACCACCCATTCACCTTCCCTCTGGGGCGATGTGCAGGCCAGTTAGAAACCTCAGGCTCCCGAGGGAGCCAGGTCTCTTCCTCATTTTCTCCCCCTCGGGGGGCCCTGTGGGCAGCCCAGGGCTCCACAGGGTCAGGGCTGAGTACACGAAGTTGGGGGACGGCTGCTACTCAGATTCGGACTCATGAGGAGCCGCCCCAATCCCAGGCACGGATTCCACTCCCGGTGGTGGTCGGGACGCCTTGCTAGTGTCCTCTCATAGGGAACTGGACCATTCAGAGTTATTATGAGTCACAAAGCCCTAGGGCTTTGGGGGGCACCACGGGGCGGGGTCTGGGCCCCACCCGCCCACCCCGAGGCGGGGTGACGCTCGTGGTCACTTCACAAGGCAGAAATTGTTACCTAGGCAATAAAGGGCACCGCGGCGGTGGGGGCCCGGGAGTGGGCACATGGGGGTGCGGTTGTGCAGGTGCCAAGCGCCATGGGTTAGGCCCGAGATCGGAGTCCGGCCGCCCACCGACAGCAGCCGCCTCCTGCTCCCCACGAGCCCCAGGCGCCACCATGTCGGGCGACAAACTTCTGAGCGAACTCGGCTATAAGCTGGGCCGCACGATAGGCGAGGGCAGTTACTCCAAGGTGAAGGTGGCCACGTCCAAGAAATACAAGGGCACGGTGGCCATCAAGGTGGTGGACCGGCGGCGCGCGCCGCCAGACTTCGTTAACAAGTTCCTGCCACGCGAGTTGTCCATCCTTCGGGGCGTGCGGCACCCGCACATCGTGCACGTCTTCGAGTTCATCGAGGTGTGCAACGGGAAGCTGTACATCGTGATGGAGGCGGCCGCCACCGACCTACTGCAGGCCGTGCAGCGAAACGGGCACATCCCCGGGGGGCAGGCGCGCGACCTCTTCGCGCAGATCGCCGGTGCTGTGCGCTACCTGCACGACCACCACCTGGTGCACCGCGACCTGAAGTGCGAAAACGTGCTGCTGAGCCCTGATGAACGCCGCGTCAAGCTCACCGACTTCGGCTTCGGCCGTCAGGCGCATGGCTACCCCGACCTGAGCACCACCTACTGCGGCTCGGCCGCCTACGCGTCGCCCGAGGTACTCCTCGGCATCCCCTACGACCCCAAGAAGTACGACGTATGGAGCCTGGGTGTCGTGCTCTACGTCATGGTCACCGGGTGCATGCCCTTCGACGACTCCGACATCGCCGGCCTGCCCCGGCGTCAGAAGCGCGGCGTTCTCTACCCCGATGGCTTCGAGCTGTCTGAGCGCTGCAAGGCCCTAATAGCCGACTTACTGCAGTTCAGCCCGTCGGCCAGGCCCTCCGCGAGCCAAGTAGCGCGCAACTGCTGGCTGCGTTCGGGGGACTCCGGCTAGAAGCCGGGGCTCCCACCATTCCCGCCGCCCCGAGCACTGCGCACGCGCAGCGGACGCGCAAGAAGCGCGCTTCCGGAGTTCCGCGAAGCCGCCGCGCGCCGTTGCGCACGCGCCCTTTCCCTTTTTCCACTTCGACGCCGAAGGCGGCAGTCGCCCCCGTTTGGAATTCAGCTCGTCCGCTACGATCCCAAGAGCAGAAGGGCGCGTGCGCTTCCTCGGTTCCCCGAGAGAAGGCCCCGGGAAGGGGCTGGACGAGAGGAGAGGGAAACGTTGCCCCCGTGCGGAATGAGCGACCGCTACGCGGCGGGCAGTGGCTGCTTGGAGAAGCTGCTGGCGAGCGGACGCGCGCGGAGGGCGTCTGTCCACAGCCAGCCGCGCATGCCGGTGAGGGACGGCGCGCTCCAGGCGCTGCCCCCCTTGGAACTTGCAATAAACTCGCTCTTTCTCGCACCTGGCTCTAGCGACGGCCCCCTTTTACTGGGGGGAGGGGATCGCTCCCCGGGAGAAGGCAGGCGCGGGCGCCCCATTTTAGAGAAAGGCTTGTGGAGGTTCTTGCTACAGGTCTGAAAAGGGAGTTGGAAAGATTCGAACCCAGACCTTTCGGGCTCCCCATCTTGGGCAGACTCGAAGGGGCTTTGGAGTCGTCCCCGGCGTCGTAATGGTCCTGGGAATGGAGGTCCTGGACTAGGGAGCAAGAACCCCAGCACCCTTCTGGTGTTTAAGGATGGAACAGCAAGGGGCGGGGGGCGCCTGTCCCTACAGAAACAGCATTTGCAAAAGAGGAAATTGATGCCCACACCGGTATCACTTGCCCAAGAACAGCCAGGATTTGCACCCAGATATGTCTGAAGTGGGGTGGGAAGGTGGTGGAAGCTCTCCCTAGTGAGGGTCCCTTCCTTGGTGAGGGTAAGAGCCTCGGGGGAGAGTCGAGGGTGGGGCATTTGTCTGACGGGTTCATTCTGTACTCTGTCATTCATGCATTTTTTTGAGCGCCTGCTGTGCGTGCCAGGCTCTGGGACTCAGCCAAATGGCTTGGATTCATCCCTGCTGTCAGTGAAGGGAGCAAGTGAAAAGTAAAATAAAAGAATGGAGTGAAAATAAAATAATTGTAGGTTGTTGCTAAATGCCAGGTGGGGGTGAGCAAGGAGGGACTGACGGGAACGACATTTGAGCTGAGCCGGGAAGGAATCAAACAAACACTGGAAACAGCAAAAGCAGTGTTCCAAGTGTTCCCAAGACAAGATGGAGCTGGTGTGTTTGAGTAATGCTAGGAACTCCTGTAGCTGGAATGGAGGGGGAAAGGAGGTGGAGAGGTAAAAGGTGTGTGTCTGGTATCTGGAGAGAGACCCCACAGGGTCTGGGGGAGACTGGGGGTTATTTTGCCTGTGATGAGGTTACTAGGTTTGGTGACAGTGGCTGTTGTCATTTGGGGTGTATGGGAAGCACCTCCCTAGGCCCTTATCCTACCTGCCTCCACCCGAGCCCCACAGTACCTGAGGAGGGTGGTCATTTATGGGTCTGACCATACCCCACCCCTGCTCCCTCACCCTCCATGGCTCTCAGGTGCCCTGGGGATTATGTGCCACCTCTCCCCTCACTCCCTTCAAATAGGCTGTGGCCCCAACCCCCTCATTTTGCAGAGGAAGAAACAGGCTAAGAAAGGGGAAATGACTTGCTCACTCAGAATAAAACCCACATCCTTTTCCCCTTGCCCCCAAAGTCCAGCCACACTACTCTCCTTTGTCCTCAACCTTCCTTGCTTGGTCTCACCTCCGAGGCTTTGCACAGGCTGCTCCCACTCCCTGCACCACTTTTCCCCTCCCTTCATGCAAGACTTGGCCTAAAAAGGTCACCTCCCATGATTCCCCATTCTTTCCCTCCTCACCCTTGTCTCAAGGTGTGATCCCAATGCCTGGGGCATGGCACATGCCTTTTTCTGTCCACTGATTGATCTGTGTAAGCAATGGGCCTGGGGTCCTCCTGCCTCACAGCCACACCCACAACTCAGTTCAGAGGGGACAAGGTCTCAGGGACCAGGGCTGGTGTCCCATTTGTTAGGTGGAGAAGATGCATGAGACTTGCCCTCCGTCCACGGAGGAGCTTGTGCCTAATCCAGCAAAGACTCACTTGAAGGCTGGCTGTGGAACCCCGGAAGTGGGCTTCTCTCAGCCAGTGTCGGGGTGTGGGGCACCAGTCAGTATGTGTCACGGGTGGAGGACAGGGTTGGGTTTAATTTCAGTCATGTCTTGTACCAGTTCTATGCCTTGCCCAGGCTAGTCATGGCCACTGGGGAGGCTGGAGGCAGAGATGCCCCAATAACAAGAAACAGCAAAATACATAAATAAATAAAAGCACCTAGGAAAACAGGGTGATGTTTACTGCACATTGGAATTCAACAAAGTGCTTACAAGTCTCATTTTTGTGAATAAAATTTTGAAACATTGTGTCAACCTCTGAAAACAAATATTCACCAGAAATTGTTCATTTCGGAGGCAGCCGGGTGGCTCCCACCCTCTGTGCTTATTAGAATCTACACCTGCAACATCATGTCCTGCAGCAGACACCCAATGCCATGCCAATCCAGAAAAGCCCACCACTCTGGGATGGAGGCTGGTGATGACTAGGAGCCAGGCCAATGGGCAAAACCCACTGCATTCTCACTGCACTCCCCCAGCGCTGTGGGTAAATGGGCCACAAAGCCCCAGGTTCTGGTGGAAATGGAGGCCCAGAAGCAAGGCTGCGGAACCCAGTTGGGAGAAAACTAAATACCCATGACAAGTGAGGCCTGAAAGAAGCCCAAGAAGCAGGTGTCCTCTCCTTTGCTTCCCCGTTAACAAAGGGTCACCCTGCTGTCCCTTCCCAAGTTTCCAAGCTGCCCCAAAGCCGCGACAAAAACGTGGGATACCAGGGCTGAGGGGACGAAAAAAAAAAAAAAAATACAGCCAACACATCATCCATTTCTTTATTGTCCTTCAGATTCTAAAACTTCCTCATGACACAATGTATAGCCATTGATTCCAGCGTCTTTGTTTACTGGAACTTCTGTTCCGGTTTGGTGGGAGATTTTTTTTTTAAACATTTATTATCAAAGACTTAGAGTCACAATAAATACAAGTGACAATCTCCTCCCCCCAACCAAAACAAACCACCTCCCAAATACCCTACACTAGTGTGACTATTATACTTTCTTTGTTAAGGATTATAAAACTTTAGCTGTCCTTTAAAAAAAAAAAAAAAGCTCAGTCCAAGTTCTTTAGGCAAACGCCATGTGCAGCATAACTAGGCATCGAAGAAAAACCCTACGGCAGAGCAGCAAGGACTGTCTTTCCCATTATTTACACCCCTGTGATGATAATGTATTATTTATATAGAAAACTCCTCCCCGTGTCTCTCCGCCCACAGGAGAGTGACTTGTGGGACACAGGAGCCACAGGATGCAGCAGGGGTGTACTGTCGCCTCTTTCATTCTCTCTGCACTGGAGTGAGCTTTTGCTTCCTGAAGATCTTATAGTACAGACAGGACCAGAGCCTCGCCCCGCCCCCCGCCCCCACGGGAAAGGCCACTCTTGACCTTGTCAAAGGTGTGGGTCCCAACAGTACACATGGGACACTGAGGACTGGAGTCCCCATGACATGGTCAGGATGGCCAGAGCCGTGGGCAGCTCCAAGTGGACGCACAGTTATCTGTGCGAGCATCCACGTGCACTCGGGCCCACAAAGGCAGCCACTTCAGATGGGGAAGTGAGCTTGGTGAACCCCACACCCGAGGCCACAGAACAGCTGACGTTTTGAATAGTTTCCAGTTGCCATCGGGGGTTCCTGTCACAGATTCCCGGGCAGTTACAATTGTCATTTGGGACTGGGGGCTCCCACATTCTCTGGTTCTCCTGGGAACCAGATCCTCCTACAAACCTACAAACTGGGAGCCTACAAACTCCCAGAACTGTAGCCAATTTTGAGGGGTGGGCTTTGGGGCTGGGAGAATACCCTTAATGTTACTATCCTTCCCGTATTCAGAGAGGTATTTAATGCCTTTTCTTGCAACATTATAAATTTCATCACAGAACCATGCACTTGAGGCTTATAGAAGTTACACTGCAAAGGGGAAATTAAAGGAAAAAAGGGGGGAGATAGAAGTTTTGAGACAGTAGAAATGAATAAAGATTAAGGCATCTCACCTTCTTGACCCCCTTTTAAAAAGCTACATTTATGTCACAGTATGTCCTACTATGGGAATGTTCCTGCAATGCTGAGCTGCAGGAGGCAGAGACAGGGTCAGGGCCCGGCCATCCCGTCCTCCGCCTGTGGCGGTCAGTTTGTACTGAACTCACAAGGCCTATTCAACAGCCTGGAGAAGTCTGGCCAGGTGAGGTGAGGAGAGGTGGTTCCTGAGCATAGTGGAGAGTGAGGTTCTGATGGGGACGGGGTTCGGGGCCAATGCAAGTGGCTCAGTTTGAGCCCTGGAGTCACAGACCCAGTCAACCCCCGCGGGGGTGCAACAACCGTGGTGCATCCCCAGTGCAGAGGTGACCTTGGCCCAGACGCCTGAGTTGCTGCATAGGACTGAGGTCAGTTTGCAGGGGAGGCCAGCGGGCACTCCTTCTGGGAGGATTTGGAAAATTTGGCCCATGTCATTGAAAAGAGAGAGCTAACAGCTCAGAGTAGTATAAGACAAGTATTTATTTGCCAGGCACACAGAAAAATGAGAGGAATAGAAATGCTTGCATACTCTTGATTTTTTGGTGTAAAAACACACCCTTCCCCGCTCCCCCACCCCTCCTGAAGGTCAATTTCCCCTCTCCCCCAAATCCCTGGATCTTGGAATGAAAGCCACCCTTCTCCTGCCCTCCCCTCCTCCTTCAGCCCATCTACATTATGTACTCAAAACAAAAATCAATGAGAAATTTAAGGTTTTACACAACAAAAAATTAGAACGCTTTGGAAAACTAGTTCTACGGCATGTCAAAAATGTCCTCTAAACACTGATAGTCACACAACATGGGAGGGGGCGGCGGCGGTTAAATGAGCCTTTATTAGAATGTTGCAGCAGTGTATTCGAAGAAGGTGGCCCTATAAAATAAGGATTTTAAATTAAGTCCCTAACTGCATGGATAGGAAAACCAGGGCTGGGGCCGAAGTGAGGAGCAGCATACCCCGTCTACACACGCGTGTGTGCGTATGCGTGACACCCTCACACCTGCACAGAGCTGGCCCATGTGCAGCACACACACAACAGCTTCTGCCTTTCCTCATGGACCGATTTTTAAGGAGTGGGAGAAACCAAAACACAACACAACTAAAAGCAGACCTGATCCTTTGTAAGACATTTCTGTAGACTCTAGGGGGGTTTAAAAAAAAAAAAAAAAAGTCTGAAGGCAAACCCTGGCAGCATGGCCCTGCTTTAAGGGAAGGTTCTAAACTAGACCCAAACATAAACCCTGAAGTCTGGGGGGGTACAGGGGCGCCTCCCCACCCAGACACACCTGACAGAAGCACAGGCCAGGGCTTCGGATGTTGTCCATCAAAGTAAGTAGGAAAAGAAAAGGAAAGAATTTAATAAAATAAACCACCACAACAAAA
This sequence comes from Balaenoptera acutorostrata, assembly GCF_949987535.1. Taxonomy (NCBI): domain Eukaryota; kingdom Metazoa; phylum Chordata; class Mammalia; order Artiodactyla; family Balaenopteridae; genus Balaenoptera; species Balaenoptera acutorostrata. Next base: position 172,395,789 of record NC_080065.1, read on the forward strand.
ACCACAACAGCCAGCCCCTCCCAACTTCCCGCTCAGGCTCTGGATGTTGCTGCTGATTCTCTCCTCCCTACTCTGTTGACGGTTCTCAGCTTCCAGGATCCCGGGCTCTCTGGCTGGGTCTGGGTTGCAGTTTGTTCTTCTGCTTAAGTGTGGAAGGTAGGGGGTCTCCAGGACGAGCAGCAGCAGAGGCCTTCTGCTGGAGCAAGGGCTGGGTGGTCAGAGGCCCACCCTCCAGGGCATGGGGGCCGTGCTTGGCAGGGAACCCTGGGTCTGCACGGTTTACATTAAACTCCATCATCGTGAGGTGATTAAAAAAAATCTGTCAACCTAGAGATTGCCATGAAGGAAGGCAGTCAAAGATTAGGAGGCTAAGACAGAGGGAAAAGCAAAAACAAAACAGAATGCTCCGCTCAACTTCAGAAGCCCCGGGCGCCACCGCCCGAGCATGTCACAGTGTCTAGGGTGAGCCGTCCATGTGCCCTTCGGGGGGCCGAAGGAGAGGGCGAGGAGCAGAACCGGCCCCCAAGGTCCACTTTTCTGCTGGTGTTGGGCAAACTAAAGGCAAAGAAAGGAAGAAAGCCCATGGGAAAGGTCCCCAGTAATAATCCTGGTCCACCTGTGAAGTGGTCCCCCCACGTCGATGAGACTTTGCAGCCAAGATCGGAACTCTCACTTCCGCAGCGCGGCCGGCGCTTACTCGCCCTCTCGGGGAGCAGGGTGTCTTCCTGGGTGGAGGGTGGTGGGGCCAGGTGGGAGGGAGGAGGGAGCCTGTTCTCCACTGGGCCCGGCTCGCACTATTTCCACGTGGCCGACTGGGGGATGGAGCGTGGCGGGATCATGTCCAGGAGGTACTCCCGCTGGCGGTCCACAGCTGAGGAAGTCTTGTGCACCGCCAAGCTCGGGCTGACAAATGCAAGGGCCCCGCCTGCAACAGAACAGAGCAACAGGCCACAACAGCCCCAGTCAGGGGGAGGCACCTGGGAGGACCCCAGCCTCAGCTGGGCCCACTGAGCAAAGGTGGTTCAAATACCAGCCTTGAAGCTGAAGAGAATTTAATAACTCAATCGCTTTTACAATGTTCCCAGCCTCTGCCATGGTAACCTTACACGTGGGGCAATAATCAGAGATTCTGTCATCTACCAGAACTATGAAAACTGAGTTGTTTACTACAGTGCTATACAGAACACTGAAAAACTGCAAATGACTGAACTGTGCAACTGGGCAATCCAGTATGATGCAATACTATGCAGTCATTACAACTGATCCTGTCCTCAGTTTTTAATGATATGGTAACATTCTCTCATTAAAACATTAAGAGGGACACAGAATGCTAAATACAGCATGATCCCTCTGTAAGGCACTTCCTGTTTTTTATTATATATGTGCTGGCATTTACACACGTGTGACATGTGAGTGAAGAGGTGGAGGGGGGTTGGGGAGGAGAATCCTGAAGTGCAGCATTTGTTCTCCTGGGGTTGACAATGGCCACTGCCATTATCTTCTCTTTTTGTTTTCTCCAAATTTCCACGATGAACAAGTACCACTTTTTTTGGGGGGGGGTGGGGGGTGGGGGGGTGTGCTGCACGGTTTACAGGATCTTAGTTCCCCGACCAGGAACTGAACCCAGGCCCCAGCAGTGAAAGCGCCGAGTCCTAACCATTGGACCGCCAGGGAATTCCCCAAGTATCACACACCCACACCCACCCTGCCCCCCAACGCCCCACCAGCCTCCAACCAGCACACTTAGGTTTTGGGCTGGCCTGCGGGAAAGGACTGCCCTGGAGTCTCAGCTGCAGCAGGGACCAGAGTCGCTGTGTTACTCAGAAGTATTTTTGGTGGGTTAATATATTTTGTGGAATAAATGTTCCAAAGTCAAATGCACCACAGAACCCTCCCTGTGCATCCAAGGCCAGCACTCCAGAAACCTGCTGCTAGGTCCCGCCCAGAAAGCCACCATCCAGAAACCCAGGGCAACCAGGAGTGCAAGCAGAACTCCTCTAAGAAATGCTCCTCTTAAGCCATGACACTTTCATATCTAATCCCACAAATCGTTGAACACAGCAACTATTTATTCCTTCATATTCTTTCAAACGTTACCCTTAATATGACGTTTTCACATGGTACTATCACTGTGCGTACACGCATACTCTCATATTTGACTTTTCCCACTTATCTCATGTACTTTCAAATTTCCCAGAAAAAGAACTTCTGACCAGTCTATGAGTTCTTAGCTGTAATCTTAAACATGCTGAACAAAAGTATCTCTGGTTTGTTTACAAATGCTCTCTGCTCTCCAGGAGGGCCAGATTCTTCTGCAGTTGGATGAACTCCCCCGAGCTCACTCTCCTCTAGAAGGCTCTGACATTTGGGCATGTTTATAACTCATGGTCAGCTGTGTGCTAGCCGGCTTCTGTGTTTTGTTTCCACCAACAACCCAGACTTCCCAGTTCTGACTAGTGAGATGGATCTCATGATGGTGCCTCTTCTTCCTAGAGCAACCCCGGGGTGGGGGTGAGGAGGGAGATGGGACACTTGGTCCAATTAGACCTCTCACCCAACTCCTCCTCTCAGCTCTTTGTGCCTACATTTCACTGTCCAATTACTGACGGACACAAGACATATTTAACTTTCATCCTAAGGCCAGCACATAAATAATAAAAAACAGGACAAATGCTATGGGGGATGACCCAAGGACAACCCAGGGAAGGTAGGGCTGTGGCAGACTGGGGGATGACTACCTGAGGGTCTCCACCTCCCCTGGTTGTTCCTCAAATGCCATCTCCTCAGAGGCCTTTGTTGCCTACCTCAGTTGAAATCTCAGCCCCCGCCCAAGGGTCCCCCTCCTCCTGCCTGCTTTCACATTCTGTTTTGTACTTTGTACCATCTGACCTGTCTAAGCCAGAGGGGGTGGGAAGAGGGTGCCCAGAGAGCGGGGAATGAAGGACACTGGGTGAGCAAGAAATGAAGTCAGTGCGCCGCAAAAGGTATCAATACACTGTAACAGCAGAATCAGACATTCTCTATGGCAGGAAGGGAGAGGGGGTGAGTTGGCAAAATGAGCATCTATGCTCACAGGGTCCACTGACGGCGCGGGGGTGGGGGGCACTGCCTGAACGGGTTCTGTCCCCCATTTTGGGTCAAGAGCTGAGAGTCTGGGTATAGAGGGTGGAGACAGCGAGGGTGATTAGTATTTATCCAGGGCTGCCACTTGTTCAGGGCATCCTATTTAGTGAACAGAAGAGATGAAGCTGAAGAGTCTGAGGCAGCAGGTCTGCAGGTTCAGGGCCCTTTTGTGCCATTACCTGTGCGTGTGCACGTCTTGGTTAAAAATAAGGAAGGGATGGACCCAACCCCAGCAAGGTTCCTACTCCGAGCCCCATAGCGTCTGCCCACCTGTACTCAGGGGCGCCTTCTTCCAGTTGGAGGTGGCATTGCCCTTGCCAGCGCTCACGGCTCTCTCGGAATGTCTGCCGGTCCTGCTAACGAGGGCTGTGGCCGAGGCTGCATTCTGCAGTTTGGGTGACTGGCTGAACGTGTGCAGGATGCCTCGGGGCGTTGTGGCCGAGCCCCGGGACAGCTGGCTGGAGGCCTACAGTGGAGAGAGGGTGCAACAGCTCGTGTGGGGAAGGGGACAACAGAGGGCAAGATGCTCAGCGCAGCCGCTCCTTGCTCTGGCTGACCTCTTCCCACCCACACGGGATCCCTGAAGTCCAAAATCAGGAGACTAGGTAAGTTACACTGAGGCGGGAGGGTAGGAGGAAGGGAAAGAGAGAGAGAGACACACAGACAGACACAGGCAGTGTGACAGTCGGCGACTGACGTGGTCACGGTCTGGGATGTGAGGGCCGGTTGGTGGTTCGGTGCAGGGGGCTCCCGGCACCGCAGTTCTGACCTGTAGCACAGCCCCGTTACTCCAGTCGCGGGCCTCTCCTGAGCGGAACGCCAACTTACGCCGGGGTTTTATGACCTACACAAACGGGGGTTGAAATCGAGGTCAGCACTGTCCAGAGTCTGGCCAAGGGTGACCTAGAGTGACCAAAGGGCAGCAGCTATGGCCACTTGAGGCCCAGTCCCCACAGGATAGGCATTTCCTGAGGGCAGCGCAGCCACCCACTACGTAGGGATCTTGAGAAGATGTGTTTATTAGTGAATTACAAATGACTTCCAAGGACACAAAAAATTGCCAACAGGGAGCTTTGGGTCTATAGGGGGTGGGAAAGCAGAGCATTATAAAAAAAAAAAAAAAAAAGCAGCCAAAAAAACTTGATTTCAAACTTGCTTCTCTCCTTAATTTAGCTAGAACATTTCTTCCAAACGCCCCTTTTGTATCTCAATGTGGCTTTCAGAAAAGTCCTTTTAAACAAGAAGTGCTTGTCAGCCGGCACACTGCGAGTGAAAGCTACAAAATCTAAAGAAACTGCAAATTAGTATTTTCACCACCAAACACCACCATTAAATGCAATTTAGATGCACAAGTTAACAACCAGGCAGATGATCGCCGAGTGTGGGAGAGAATGTCTGAACATCCTGCCTGCTAGCGACAACTCCCTGCCAAGGGAACGAGGCCCCTCTCCTGGAAGGCGAGGCCACCCAGCCCATGCTCCCAGGCCACAGCCCTGGCTCCCATACCAGGACTCTCACCTGCTTCAGCGCAGGGTGTGGGGCGGCAGCAGGCTCGGCCTTGGCCTGCGCGGGGGCGGCGCCCTGCTGTAGGAGGCGCTGCTCGATCTCCTGCTCCTGCTGTAGCGCCTTCACGAAGGCGGCCTTCAGGCGGCTCGTATGCTCCACCTTGAGTGCCTTCTTCTGGTTGGACGCCATGCAGTTCTCGCACATGATGGCGCCGCCCTTCTCCTCCCGCCAGCGGCACGTGAAGTCCGTCTTGCACTGTACACACATGTAGGGCTCCCGGGACAGCACAACGGCGGCTGACATCCTGCCCGCTGCAGGGAGAGATGGGTGTGCCGCACGTCAGAGGAACAGGAACACCACAGTAGGAGCCCGGACCACCCCCAGGTGGGATATGGATGAGGGCAGAGCAGGGGCAGCACCCTGGGCCATGTGGCCCAACTGGCATCAGGACACCAAAGCCTCAGTCAGTGTTCGTTAGGCAAACACATATTGGGTGCCAACTGTGTGCGGGCACTGGGCCAGCCTCGGGAGGCTTTGCTGGCAGAAGCAAAGTTGAAGCACTTTAGAAAACACTGTGAGTTAGGCACTCTTGATACCAACTCTCAAAGACATCAGGGCTGTCAGCTTGGCATCTCCCAGTCATCTTTCCTACCCACAGTGCAGACATTTCCAACCCTCCCGTACTGCGTCACCAGTGGAGAGGAGATGGTGACCACTCGAGGCCCCACCTTGTGGTGACCGGCACCCTTGCTAGTGGGTGAGTTAGCAGAGGACTAGTCATCTAGGCGAGTGCTTATGCCGACAGGCACTGTGCCTGGTGCCTTGTGGGTATCAGTGTGTCTAATTCTCACAACAAACTTCTGAGGGGCACCCCCCACCCCACTGTCCTGAGGAAGAAACTGAGGCCAAGGAGCTGAAGTGACCTGTGCACGGCTGGTCAGTGGCAGGGCCAGGACACATACCCGGCTGCCCTGGGAAATGGGAACTCGGTGGCTCCTTGATCAGCTACAGGAGGGGTGACTGGGGAAGCCACAAAAAGCACCTGCTGAGGTGTGGGGTCGATACTTTCTTCAATGTATATATGTTTGCCATCCAATGTGCAGTAAGGGGTACCTTTTGCACTCTGTTCCTATCTTTTCTGTGTCCAGCACTCCTGAGTTTAATTGCCTCTTGGCATTATGGACCATGATGCCGAGAGACCCTTAGCCTCCCCATCCCGCCTTGGGCCTGGCCGAGCTGCCCCTAACTGCTGAGGGGCTGTGCAGGATCTGACTCTAGTGGGGGTACCTGTCACTCCACGGAGCAGATGGGATGTTGCCTGCCCAAGGCTCAGGGGTCTACACTGGGCCCCCAGTTCCAGCCCCCACCCTACAGCTAACATGCTCTGGTAACAAGAGCACTTCTGCTTCCACACATCCAACCCCAGAGGATGGGGTACCTGCTTCCCAGGCAGCTGCGGCCTGCATGACCAGCGCCAGAACAGACACACCAGCGCAGGGCTGCACTCAGTGTCCACCTGTGGCTCTGCGAAATGTCAAGAGACACCTCAAGCAGGACTCAGAGCCTCCTCCCACAGTTAGGTCCTGTTTTTTGACAACAGGAGAGGGTGACTGACCCCTGATGAGAACACGCGGAGACAGACTGGTCTGGGAGAGCGGGTGCCCAGCACAGGCAAGCGTACGACGGGCAGGCATCGCCTCCTGACTCAGGCCTCCTGCCTGCCGCACTGCACTGGCCTTATAGCAGCTTTTTTTGCCAACTTAATCTCATCATAAAGGAGTCACTGAAGGGATCCAGACACATCCAGGCTGTGTCAGAGCCCACATCTCTCCCCACTGGGCCTGGCTCTGGTGCCCCACAGTCGCTCAGGTGGAGTCCACCTGGCCATCCCCTGCCCTGAAAAGGTTACGGCTCTGCCTCCTCCTCAGCTCTGAGCATCTGACGAGATCACGTGGGGCGGGGATTCAGGCTGGCTGCCTAATAAATGCCACCACGAACTCAATCTAAGGGCAGAAAGTCCTCAGTTCAGCATCTGCTGGAGGCTCCCAAAGGGCCAACCTGACCTCCCACCTTTCAGTATCGTTTTTGCTCACTACCTTATATATACTCTTTTATTCCTAAAACCTCCTAACATGCAGGTGTGCTTTCCAAACTACTTCCAAGGAGGGTAATACAATGAGCCTGGCCCGGGCATAGGTGTCCCTCTCCCACTTTGGGGACTAAGAGCACTCAAGGCTCTGCAAAGTTCCACCTTTGCCCAACTCTCAGAAGTGGCCCCATCAGAAAGAAGGCGCCTATCGTACGTTTAAGGAATTATCTAGGGCGGGAGGGAGAAATCAGGAGATTGGGACTGACATGTAAACACTACTATACATAAAACAGATAACTGACAAGGACCTACTGTATAGCACAGAGAACTCTACTCAATATTCTGTAATGACCTATATGGGAATAGAATCTAAAAAAGAGTGGATATATGCATATGTATAACTGATTCACTCTGCTATACTCCTGAAACGAACACAACATTGTAAATCAACTATACTCCAATAAAAATTAAAAAAAAAAAAGAAAGAAATTATCTAAACTTCACAGCAAGCAAATAACTAATGACAGGATGTCATCCACAATGTGCCCCACAGCTGTGGGTACACAGCAGACATGCCAACATGTGCTATGCATGGAAAACAAATTCCATGATGGAAACTTCAGCAGCAAGAGACAAAAACGGCCCCAGGCCTAGGGCCTCCTCACCTTGCGTCTCCAGCAGGTTCTGCACCACCTCCTCCAGGCCGACCAGGTAGATGAATTCGTTGTTGGCAGCGCTGGGTAAGAAGTTCATCTCAGGGGCGGGGGGCTTGGGTGGGGGGATTTCAAGCAGCGTCTTCTCCAGCTGTTTGCGCAGTGCAAGCTTGGCGGCTGCCTGTCGACTGGCTGGAGAATCAGCAGAGGTGACCACGGAGGTCACGCTGGTGGGGGTGGAGTTGGCCTGAGCAGAAGTGGCTGTCGTTCCTTTCAGCGATGCTGGGGAGGGCTTTTGGGAGACAATGACCTGGTCAGGGTGCTTGAGGCGCCCACCCTGAGGAGAGCCCAACCACGGCACCCACAGCCCAGGTCGGCACCATTAGCTACACTAAGTCCTTATAAAAGTAGCTCCAGGTCAGCACCATTAGCTATACTGACAAATCCTTATAAAAGTAACTCAGGACTTCCCTGGTGGCGCAGTGGTTAAGAATCCGCCTGCCAATGCAAGGGCCACGGCTTCGAGCCCTGGTCCGGGAAGATCCCACATGCCGCGGAGCAACTGAGCCCGTGAGCCACAACTACTGAAGCCCGCACACCTAGAGCCCGTGCTCTGCAACAAGAGAAGCCACCACAATGAGAAGCCCCCACTCGCTGAAACTAGAGAAAGCCCGCGCGCAGCAACGAAGACCCAATGCAGCCAAAAATAAAAAAAAAATTTTTTAAGTAAAAAGTAACTCAGAGCTGCTTCACATCAACAAGCAACAGGAAAAGCGGCATTAAGCTAATTGCTCTATGAGATGACCAATCTTATAAATACACTTGTTGAGGTTTAGCTGATATCCAATTAACTTTAAAATCTGTAATTTGCTACACTTTGCCACCTGAGGACACCCATGAAGCCATCACCATGACAGTGGGTAGCCCCTTGGCAACCGTCCCCCACCCAGGCAGCATGGCAACTGTCCTGTCACTATGGCCTGGCTCTCCTCCCAGCACAGGTCTGGGTGGCCTCCTTCCTCAAAAGGTTGCAAAGGTGGCTCACCGTGGCATCAACGGCATTTCCCTCATGAGCATCTTTGTGTGCCCCTGCACTTCACCTTTCCTGATCCTCACTGCTCCTGCATTACTTATCATCTTCTGGACCCCAGTGGCTGACCCTCCACCATCTCCTTGTTCCAGACCACTTGCCGCCCAACATTATCAAATGCTCCCCCCCCCCAAACTTGGAGCTGACCATGCCAGTGCCCTTAGCTTTGTGGCACTGAAGACCATTCTGGAAATCGAAGGAAAGCTGTGCACACCATCTCCAGAAAAATACACACACCTGACAACTTGTATGTAACACATCATGGGGCTCAGGGAGCCCAGGACGGTTGCCCAGACCCCACCCATGGGGTCTCCACAGCGGAGCAAAACTCCCCACCATAGAGGATGCCATCACAGCACCTTGGCCTGTCCACTCCAGCCTCTGACCAGCCAGTTCCTCCCTGTCCCTTTTGCAGGCTCCCCTGGCCCCACAGGGAGCACAGCCACAGGATCCACCACTGCCTGCCTGGTTCCCATCCGCATGGCATGAGAACAGGGTATGGTACACGGTAGTAATTTGATCCGAGTTTATGGTGTGGATGAAACTGCCTGTCCAGGATGTCCCCATTTGGGTGGCAAGACTGTACTTGAACCTGACTTTAGAAGAGGCAGGGACGCTGTCCAGAGCCCTGCTGGCCATGATCTTATCTGAGAAAGGCGGGCAAGGATGCACCATGCCAAAGGAGGAAGAGAAGCTAACTTGCACATCAACAAAAGCCCTTGCAAACCCAGTAATTTTATCTGTCAATGAGGATCATGCTTCGGCCTGCCTGCCCCTGGTCTCATGCTTCGGCCTGCCCGCCCCTGGTCCCATCTTCCCCGCTCTGTTGGGTGGCGACAAACCCTCCCCATTTCAGAGGCTCTGTACAGAGGTGAAGGGATGCACGGCTAAGAATAGATGCACGGGTGCTGAAAGGACATTTGCAGACATTCTCCACACGTTTGTGCCTGTAGAGGGGGAGGGTGCGGAGCGCTCTGGTGCCCCACCCTGAGCCTTCCCGTATCTCAGCTCAGATCTCCACCCCTCCCACTCTCGGCAGCTATCCACCTCTGCTAGATGGCAGTTGGCAACATAAGACTACTGCCCATGACTTTCATGCCCCAACTAGCTCCAAGGAGCTACAGTACCACTGTCTGTGGGGCTGGATTATCCAAGACCTCACCTGGCTCCAAGGAAGCAGGCAAGTCACGCCAAGCCACCCTGGAGACATGACTGGGTCCCAGGACTGTGCGCCATCAGAGGGGCAGCTGCGGGGCACACACATGACCCTCACCTGTGGGATGTTGACGAGCAGACTAGTGTTGGGGACGTTGGCGACGCGGATGAGGCCCTGCTGGATGATCCTCTGTCCCTGAATTTGCACACTGGGCACAGATGCCCGGGGAGCCAGGAGGAGCGGTGGTGGCCCCGTGCTGGAATGTTGTCTGATGTTGTGGATCTGCTGTCAGGGTGAGGTGGGGGGAGACAAGGCAATGAGAGGGACGACAGAGGGCGCCACAGGGAAAGAGCCCCCAACCTGAGAACTAGGAAGGCTCATTCTCGAGAGGTGGAGGGCTGCCTGGGGCTTCCCTTAAGCCCTCGCTCTGCTCACCTGGGCCCCCCTGACGAGTGGGGGCATGACGACCTGCGAGCTCGCCTGTGGCCCTAACTTCGAGGACGTCTGCTGCCCGCCACGGACCAGGGGTGGTGGGATGACACTGCCAGGCATCCGAGTTGAAGAGGTCTGTCAACAACACCAACCCTCAGATCTTACATGACTTTTTAAACAAACAGGTTTGCTGTTTTTGTAAAAGCACATACTCATTACCCAAAAAAAGGTGATGGGGGAGGAGAAAGGGCAAGCTGGGACGAAGTGAGAGAGTGGCACGGACATATATGCACTACCAAATGTAAAACAGATAGCTAGTGGGAAGCGGCCGCATAGCATAGGGAGATCAGCTCGGGGCTTTGTGACCACCTAGAGGGGTGCGATAAGGAGGGTGGGAGGGAGACACAAGAGGGAGGGGATATGGGGATATACGTATACGTATAGCTGATTCACTTCGTTATACAGCAGCAAGTAACACAGCATTGTAAAGCAATTATACTCCAATAAAGATGTTTAAAAAAAAAAGATTAAAAAAAAATTTAAATGTCAAAAAAAAAAAAAAGGTGGTGGCAGAGAAAATAAAAGCTAAAATGCCTATTTATTCAAAACACAGAAGAACCAGGAACAGACTCTGACAAGAGCCACGCCAACCTGGGCTCACTCAGGCTCACTCAGGACTCGGGCCCCACCGCAGCAAGAGTCCAGCTAACTGGGACCAGTACCACCTGCCTGCTGGCCTGAGCTGGGGGTTCAGGCCTGTTTGAGGGGAGGTGGCCCCTGGCCTGACCTCTGTCCTATGGCTGGAAGTGGGAGATCTGCCCATCTCACCCCGTGGGCAGAGGAGGCTGTGAGCCAGGCTGGGACAATGCCCCGCTGGGCCCCCCAGCTGCCCTCAGAGAGTCAGGCTGAAGGGAGCCCAGTCTGCCTAGGACCTTGGTCCTCTCTCCAGTCTCTCTAGGGGTGGTCATGGGAGGGGTCCTCCGAGAGTCTGTGTGATTTGTTTAAGATGTCAACAGGGGCCTGGGTTGGGTATGGGAACACAAGCATGCTTTATTTTTTGGGCTCCCACCAGAAGGCCTCATTCTAGTCTAATCAGAAGGAACGAGCGGCCTTTTGCAGAAACTGGATCAGGGCTGCTCAGGAGCATGATGCAGAGGGAACACTGACCTGAAGTGATGGCTTGCTGGAAGGAATGTTCTGGGTGCCCCGTACAAGCGGGGGAGGGGTGGTCACAGAGCTCCCAGTGGAGCCTGCGGGCTGCAAGAGAGCAGGACATGCAGGAGATGAGAGGGCCACCAACCCTGCTCCTCCCACACGTAATTCTGACAGAAGAGCATTGCTTTTCTTCCTCTTCAAAAGGCATCAGGCTCTCAAAGGTTCTGCTTCCCGCCTGCCACGTTCCTTGCAGCAGGAATTGACATGTTTGAAACAGATAAAGGGGATTTCCCTGGTGGTCCAGTGGTTAAGACTCCGGGCTCCCAATGCAGGGGGCCCGGGGTTTGATCCCTGGTCAGGGAACAAGATCCCGCATGCCGCACCTAAGAGCCCACATGCCACAACGAAGATCCCGCGTGCCGCAACTAAGACCCAGCACAGCCAGATAGATAGATAGACACGTGAATAAATAAACAAACAAATAAATACAATAAACAAAGGAAAGATTTTCCAGCACCCTTTACCCCACCCCCCCGCCCCAGGGTGCTTGGCATCACTGTGGTTCAGGTGCCATCTCTGCCCTCCAGGGGACAAAAAAGGCTGGTGGTAGAGGCTGAGGTGAAGGACCCTGGGCTTAGACAGGTTAATCCCAACCCTGGTGAGAAAATGTTGGGTCCAGGCACTTTTTTTTTCTTTTTTCAAAAAAGATTTATTTATTTATTTTTGGCTGCATTGGGTCTTAGCTGCGGCACGCAGGATCTTCGCTGAGGCATGCGGGATCTTTCATTGCGGCGTGGGGGCTTCTCTCTAGTTGTGGCGTGTAGGTTTTCTCTTCTCTAGTTGTGGCACACGGGGTCCAGAGCGCGTGGGCTCTGTAGTCTGCAGCACGCAGGGTTGAGGCATGCGAGCTCAGTAGTTGTGGTGCATGGGCCTAGCTGTCCCGCTGCATGAGGGATCTTAGTTCCCTGACCAGGGATCAAACCCACGTCTCCTGCATTGCAAGGAGGATTCTTCACTACTGGACCACTGGGGAAATCCCCAGGCACTTCTTAAAGTCACATATTCCACCAGAAAAGGGACACTGACAGACCTGGTTCACATCATCAATTCTTAAGCAATCAACAAGGAAACAAGTAATGAGCAGGCTCTGTCCATCAGGATATTAACAGACGCCAGGCTTGGTCCACTTGTTTACCAGGTGGGGGTGGGGGCTCAAGCAAATCCCCAAGTCTGACCAGAGAGCGTCCCCCTGTCCTGCTCCCTTAAGGGGACACATGTTCTACACACTGTACTGCCTGAAATGCATTTACTTTCTGGTTCACTAAGAGAGTGGTTAGAATATAAGGAAGGGTAGTTTTGTCACCGACCAGGAACCTTCCCAGAATGGGACACCAAAAAAGGACAAAACAAACTTGACCTTGCCTTACATGGTAAGGTGCATTTAGAAGCAGCACAAGGAGCCTGAGGCATCAGGGGAGGTTAACAGGAGAAGCTCTGGGGCCGGGCTATGGTGCACCCTGTGGCATTCAGCAATCTGTCCACAAAACCACAGCGGCCCCTGCTGGCCAGCACATTCATCCACAGGGCCGAAGGCCTTTCTGAAAAGGGGTCTGAGACAGAGCTGTGCTTCCAGCACCGTCAAAGATGCCTGCTCTCCATTTCCTTGATGGAGCCTACAGGGAATGAGGTTTACATACTCAGATCCAGAATATACTAGACCAAAACGTACTCTGATATACTCTAAGCTAAATCCAAAACATGAACTTGAGTCTGCAAATTTCCAATTCAGACCCTGTCCCTACACCCCTGAGGAAACCTGACCCCTCATGACCAGTCTTTCTGGCTCCTGGGGCAGCGGTGGGCCAAGGAAATGACCATGGCTTTCTGTCCCTGGTTCTAAACGGCTCTCACTGACCACTGAGGAGGGAACAGACGCGCACATACCTTCTGGGTGGTAGTTTCCTTTTGTATTTGACTCTGCCGCAACTTTTTCAATAAAACGAGTTTTGCTTCTTCTAATCTTAACTCTTCTTTTAGTTGCTTAATCATCCTTTCTCGTTCTTCAGGACTGCTTTTCTACAAGGGCAAGAGAACAAGGGTTGAGGGGGAGGGCTGGGGGCCGGCGAACACAGGCTGTTCCACTGCCGAGATGGTTCCCCAGCATGGGGACAAGGCTCACCATAAGGGCCTCAGTGCTGGTCTCCTTCAAGGCATCCTCGGTCAGCCCATTCACCCTCGGGCTCGCAGGCTGCTCGTTGTCAGAGAGTACGATCACGTCGGGCGAAGGGGCTCTCCTCTCGGACTTCATGTCACTGTGGAACAGGAACAGTGGCAGGTTACTACCAGAGCGTCCCGACTGCGCTGGACAGCGTCCCCTAGAGCCCCGCCCCACACCCCGCAGATGCCTGGATTCAGACGCAGACACAGCAAGGTGGCAGCAAGCAGGGCTGCCTCACCAGACCTCCCCACCACCTGCCCACCCAGGCTGCCTTCTCTCACCACACTCACCACGGGGCACTCAAATCTGCCAGTTTGCGGCTGAGCCCTTCAAGAGCCGGGACTGTTCTTGGTAACCACTTCTGTGTCCCCCGGGCTGAGGACACCTACGTGTCTGAAGGTGACACAGTCATTTTGAAAAACACCATGGCTCCTATCTCTACCACGTAGCTCAGTACTGAATAAAAACACTGGGTCCTGAATCTTGGGCCTCTGGCTGGGGCTCCTACCTGCCCGTGTTGGAAGCCACCTGATGGGGCATCCAGCCCCCACGCAAATCAGCCTTTCTTTGCTAAACCCAGACTCGCTGACAGCCCTCACTCGGACAGCCCACCTGCCCGTCCCCAGGAGACAGAAGGGCTGATGCACATGTTGTCGGCCTACATTCTAGCTCCCCAGCATGGGGTGTCACCACCTCACAAGGTGGCCAAGGCTGCCTGCTGGATAGTCCTTCCTGGGCTACACGTGGCCTCTTCACCCTGCCAGTGGCAATGTAGCGGTAGTGGCTGCATGTTTTGAAACCGACTGGAACATGGAACACATTTTCTCTCACAGATCTGGATACTTTCCACCCACCTGATCCGCTTACAAACTAGTTCCCAGCCACCTCTGCGCATTACCCTCTGCCCTCTTACGCCAACCCTACCGCCCAAGTCCCCTAGGACATACATGCACATCTAGTGATGCTGGACTTCTGCACTGGCATTGCTGACCCCACATATAAGGACCAACGGGTCCCACAGATGGTGCTGAGCCCCGAACCAAGCAGCTCTGTTTGCTGAGGGTGCAACGTAAACTTTCCCTTGAGATCTGGCCTCAGCATTTGTGTCGAAGGAATCAAATCCTTCTATCAGCAGGAAAACCAGCCAAGGACTGAATGTGTCCGCTAGGTGGCACTGTGACCCAAAGAACAAACTCGATGAAGTTAACTGGGAGTAACAGCTCAAAGTTATCCCATTTCTTCCAGCTGAGCGGGGAGAGAGTTATAGATGGAGAACTGGTGTTTTAACAGCCCACTGAACTGCCCTTTCGATTCCCAGAGTGAGCTGTGTCTTCAGGGAAGGATGGGCACAGGGGACCAGACACTGCATTCCCTAACTCCCCTAGCCCCTCAACCCGCAGTGTGCTCCCCAGGCCCCTCCTAATCCCACCTCCTAGAGCGGCATGGCTGCTGCACCTCAACAATCCCAGCCCTGATCCGATTTAACCAGCACAGCTGCTGGATGGTCTTCCAGACAAGAGACCAGGAGAGTGAACAAAAACAGGCTTCCATTTCAAGGTACAGAATCCCATCACTGTGGTTATCAGCCCACGTTCTCAAGTCCAGAAATTGGCTGGCTGTCTATAAAGTAACCCGGGATGTCTCACTAGAGCCTCATCAAACTAAAAACCAATGCAATTCGGGAACCACCACGCTTTCAAGTCTCCGTGTCTCCCTGCTGACTGCCAACTCTGCCCAAGATCAACTTTAAAGATGACCTCGGGGGACTTCCCTGGTGGCACAGTGGTTAAGAATCCGCCTGCCAACGCAGGGAACACGGGTTCGAGCCCCGGTCCGGGAAGATTCCACATGCCGCAGAGCAACTAAGCACATGCGCCACAATGTAGCCCCCGCTTGCCGCAACTAGAGAAAGCCCGCGCACAGCAACGAAGACCCAATGCAGCCAAAAATAAATAATTAAAAAAAGAAAAAAGAAAAAAATGACCTCGCGGCTCCAATTCCAGGTTCTGTGGACAGACACACAGGCACTAAGCAGACACAAGACTCCAGCACAGGAGCTGCAGCCGCTGGTCCCAGCCCAGGTGGGTTCCCAGGCGGCTGGCTACACACGGGCAGAGGAGCAGCCCAGGCAGACCCACGTCTGGAGTTACAGACTACAGGCATTTCCTGAGCAAGAGCGCTCTAAGACAACGGTAACTTACAGGGATTTATCACTTTTTATCATCTCAATGAGGATGTGCACGTCTTCCAAAGGTGAGATGTCTAATAAAGCTCAGATTTGCCTGAGGGAAGAGGGTAGGGTTAGGGACTGGGACCATGTGGAAGCTGAAGCTCCCTGAGATGGCCACTCTGACCACAGCACTCCCAGGTCCCATCTTGGACTGAGACTAATCAATAACTCGTCCAAGAGATGACATCACCTCCCATCAATGATCACTCAGCATCCCAGCAGCCAGCAGGGAGTGAACTTCCTGTATGCTAATCAGGCCACCAAAAAGTCATGTGACAAAGGCATTTCCCTCTTTGGTCATGTGACCCTTTAACTGTGCCTTCCAACGTGAAAACCATGGCAACAGCCAGTTCTAACCAGTGTGTGACACGCAGCCTTCATTTTGAGGAGTGAGGTAGGGTTCAGGTGCTGCAGGAAATGGAGGCGCCAGCTCACCCTGGGGCTGCCGGGCTGCAGGCATTTCCTGTGTGGTGCCGGCCCGTTCCATTGTTACAGGGACCTGAGTCACCTCTTCCAAACACAGAAGGGTCACCAGCCCCACTAGTTTCCAAGATGAAAAACTTTCCTAAGTTCAATTTTAAAGCAAAGGTGCTTCAAGTCTCTCATTACTTTCCCAGAGGGTTCTTTTAATTCAGGAAAAAGAACACGCATTTGACAAAGGCTAAAAATTATTGTGGGCATTCTTTTTTTAAAACGTATTTTAAATTATAAAACCATTTAGGCCAGGAGAACAAAGCAGAGGAAATTTAGCCCAACATGCCAGGGGAACAGTTGTAGTGGCCAGGTGTACTGCCTCAATCCAGGGCAGCTGCCTGGGCACCAAGTTTATTTAGAAGCTATATGATTTCAGGGCAAATTCATTAAGCCTATCCTGCCCATCTTGGGAACCCTCATATAAAATATTATGATCAGGAGACTTCCCTGGTGGTCCAGTGGCTAAGACTCCACGCTCCCAATGCAGGGGGGCCGGGTTCAATCCCTGGTTAGGGAACTAGATCCCACATGCTGCAACTAAAGATCCCACATGCTGCAACTGAGACCTGGCGCAGCCAAATTTAAAAAAATTATGATCAGAAGAGATTTTACATGACCGACAAAAATCCCTGGAAGCAGGCCAGGCTGTTAGCAAAAATGGTCTCACTACCTCCTCCCCTGTATACCGGCCGTGGCTAAACAAACAAGAGTTCTGTTACCTGCCCAGAACTTTCATCAAGTTTCCTAAAGGGAAGGCAGGGATTATAAACTTAACTCATGACAAGATCCCTCCATTCACAGCACCAGACTACCATCCCAGCTGCTAACCAATCAGCGGTCAGTGTGAGGTTAATATTTAAGTGTCTCACTGGCCTGTGCCAGGGGAAGCAGTCTCATCAAGGGAATGCAGCTCTGACCTTAGTTGTTCTCAATATGGGCCTGCCTGATGTCTGGGGAAGGCACTCACTCCAATTTGCCGAAAGCCAACCTAAGAAGCAGGTGCTGTGTCAGGCAGTGGGGAGAAACCCCTGGATAAAAGCAGTTCCGTCCTTAGGGTCGACCAGGAGGGGCAGACGCAAAACCAGGAGGGGGAGGGGCAGGTGGGAGTGGACCACCACCTGCCTCAGCCCACTGAGCAGCAGAGCAGCTTCACCAAGGCACGTTACTACCCCAGACCTGCTTGATCAAAGCCTGCATTTTTATAAGATCCCTAAGATGCCTGCACACACTAGGGAAGTAGGGGACGAGGGTGGGCCAAATGAGGCCTGGGGACAACAAATTGCTCCTCAGGGCTAACCCAGGGGAGACAAGCAGGGCTGGTGGCCAACTACTCCCTGATAGAACCCTCCCTCTTCCCCTCATCTTTTGGGCCTGGCTGGGCAGGGAGAGGCAGGTGGTTGCTAACTGTTTGCTGGGTACGGCAGGTGCGGGGGGAGGCTTTGCCAGACCCAGCGCCAGTTTCAGCAAACATTAGTCTTGGCCCCACCAGACCCTTCCCCAGGGCATTCCTCCCTCTAGAGCCCATTCACCCCTCCCAGGCCCACAGCCTCTCCAGCCCTCAACCCCTGAACTCCAAGTTGCTGCTCACATGTACGTCCTGTCATGAGCTGCTCCCACCTTCCCCACCATCCCCTCCAAGGAATGTTCCTCCGTCATACTTCTCATCTCCCTTGTGAGGCCCAACTCACACTTCAAGATGCACTTCAAACCATCTGTGCCCTCAGAAAAGTCCCCGGCTGGCCAAGCCCCGCCCTGGGAGCATGGTCAGCACTACCCCACTGTGCTCACGGGGCCCACCCCCGCAACAGCGTGCATGTCTCGTGCAGCCTTCTTCGCCCTGCCCCTAACTGTCCATCCTGGGGGCAGGGAGCTTAGGGCAAAACTCTGGGGGCTTCCACTCAAGGGCAGCACAAGCCTGAGCAGAGGCACTCCCCTGACAGAGACCAGCTCACTCACCCTCACCTCAGCAAACTATCCAAGAAAGTGCCTCGCCCTCCTACAAGGTGCCATTATGGCAGCCCCGCGCTGGCTCAGTTCACCCTCCCACAGCCTCCCAGGGTGATGCTGTCATTGCGCATTTGATAGGCGGGTTCCCCCACCCAGGGCTGGGGCCGGAGGTCACCACAGGCATAGCAGCCAGGGAGCCATGGTCCCACCTGGAGCCATCTCCACAACGCTGGGGCCCTACAGCTCCCGGCGAGGGCCAGGATGTTCCTAAGGTGGCCCGACAAGCAAAGGGCTCCCCACCTCCCCAGAGCCAGAGGGGCAGGACTCTCCTCCTAGTGCCATGCTGGGTGGTGGACAGGCCACAGGGCCTCCTCCCAGGGCAGGCACTGTGCACCAAGCCTACACACACTGAGGGGAGGGGGAGAGTCGCACCCTTACAAAACCTCTCACTTGGTTCTGCCTCTTGCAAGTGAGAAGCCCAGGGTAGGACACTTCCCTCTCTGTGCCCCCTACAAGGATGGGGACAGTAATTCCTGCCCCACTGGGTGGGGTTTGCTGCGTGAGGTGAGACCTCAGTGCCAAGGAGGCTCAGACGCCGTAGGAGGCCATCAGGGCAGTTCAGGCCCCAACCTCTCCTGAGGCAGTAAGGGGCTGCTTGCTGTGAAGGTGAACTCGGCACACAGCAGTCAATTGGGTAACACGTGAATATTCTCAAACCCGTTGAAGACAGAGATTGGGCCTGCTGTATGGGTGCTCAGATGACACAGCTGGTGTGCACCTACCTCCTCCTCTTCCCTGCACCTGGCTCCAGGATGGGGTCTATGAGTTCACGAGGAATCTGCAATGCCTGTAGACTGACGGATCACCTTGCACATGTGAGCAGCTCTTTCCACACGCACACAGATGCTGCACTGGTAAAGGATGTGCAAACTCACTTAAAAGGATTTCTGAATTCTGTGTCATTATGTCTTGTCAAGCATTAGGCCCTGGAAGTCCAACTCCTAACCTATGAGTCCAGGACTCTGGTGGATGTTAAGGAGGAGTCCTAATACACCTGGTTGACAAAACCCTGTACAGAGGACCACCGCACTACACCCTTACGAGCCCATCCATTCAGTCCTGAAGAGCACCGTGGAGGTAGCTCATTCCAAGTGATCCATGCCTCCCCATGCTCACGTCCTCGTGTCTGGTCCTATCCCCGGGACCTGGGTTAGTTTTGTGGCTCACTCTCTGAGGCCAGGAGTGAGGAACATAGAGGAAGCAACGATGCAAGCTTCTGAAGCAAGGTCACAGCCTCAAAAGCTTGTGCTTGGGACTTCCCTGGTGGCACAGTGGTTAAGAATCCGCCTGCCAGTGCAGGGGACACGGGTTCAAGCCCTGGTCCGGGAAGGTCCCGCATGCCGCAGAGCAACTAAGCCCGTGCGCCACAACTACTGAGCCTATGCTCTAGAGCCCGCGAGCCACAACTGCTGAGCCCGCACACCTAGAGCCTGTCCTCCGCAACAAGAGAAGCCACTGCAATGAGAAGCCTGCTCACCACAACGAAGAGTAGCCCCTGCTCACCACAGCTAGAGAAAGCCAGCGCACAGCAATGAAGACCCAACGCAGCCAATAAATAAATAAATAAAAACTAATTAATTAAAAAATAATAATTAAAAAAAAAAAAAAAAAGCTTGTGCTTGGGCCCTTGGAACATATGCTCTGAGAGACCACCCCAGAGTAGGATGCCAAACTAGCTGCTTGGAAAGAGGGTCACAGAGACAGACACAGAGATGGGCCCAGCCATCCCACATGAGTAACCAAGACACTGGGGACACCCAATCCAGCTGACGTGGGACTACAAAGATGAGAACCCAAGAAGCTGCACCCAGCTGGAACCAGCAGACCTGACAGATGATGCTACACCAATACAGTTACTTTAAACCACTAAACTAATGGGGCCGGCAGCCCAGCTCTGCCCCCAGCGAGCTGGCCTACACCACTATAATGCCATGGCCTCCCTCAGACTCAACAAGGCCACCCACTCTAGACGCTACAGTACCCTGGGAGAGAGAAGGTGGGAAAGAAAAGGTTTACCCAAGTAACCATCCCTGCTGAACCTCAAATCCCCCCAAAAGGACCAGCAGTAGTTCTCTGCACACACAGGCTGTCCGGGGCAGATGCAGACTTGGGAGGAGATTGGAGCATAGCTCTAGGACTGCCCAGCAGGAGCACAGAGCTGCCCAACAAAGAAAAGGGGGTGTATAGAAGGTCCCACAGGAGAGGAAGGGGCCATCCTCAGGTCTGGGAGCCACTACCGGCGGCTTCAGGCACCACTGGGAGTGGTGTCTGAGTCAACGCTGGAAAGCAATTCCATATACTTAATCCAATGAGCACTCCCATTCCAGAAATACTTCTAGAAAAGTCCTAAAGAAAGAAAAATAAGACGTTTATCACCAGTTCCCAGGTTAGTCCTACTACCTGGTAACATTTCATTGGCAGTTCCCAGTTGCATACTGAGCATCTCCGCAGACACACACCACTGGGATCTTTCACAGCCGTTTGGGCATGGGAGCTGCCCACTGGGACCCCATGACACCCCACCCTCCTTTCCCAAGGGGCCCCATCCATTCAGACACACCCGATGTGATCAGAAAGGGAACCGCTGCATGCAGACACAGGTGTGCCCCAAAGCCGAACACTTGCCTGCCCTTGAGGTTGGTGGGCACTGACGGGTGCCTGGTCCCTGCCGTGCCCCCCCGGAGCCCACCTGCTTCCCGCCAGCCCCAGCCCCTCAGCTCCCTCGGCTCCCCTGCGCAACTCCCCCAATTCCCCCTCGACTCCCTTCTTGGCATCCATTACCACTTCTCCCAGCACTGTAACTTGACACCCTGTTGGCTGGGATGTCAAGACAAAAGCCCAGAGCCTGCTTTGTGGGGGCCAGGAAGTCAGAATACATTTTGCTTCTAGGCCACAGAGGCCATGGAGGTGAGCAGCTGGGACGGGATTTTTGAAACCCAGCCATAATTCTTCCTGGAGACTCCAGGTCCAGCTATCTCTCTGGGACTCCATTATGGCCCACCCTGCCATGGCAACAGGCGAACATCTCGGAAGAAAGGAAGAGAGCAAGTGTGACCAGGGTCTGGTCCCGAGAGCCCATCCCCCAACCAGGGCCCCCAGCACAGAGGCGGGCAGTCCCAGGGCAGAGGCAGCTGCAGTGGAAGAGCACTGTGCCATCAGCAAGGCCAGGAGGCATCCAGCCTGTCCTGCTGGGGATCCTTCTAGGAACACAGGAGCCCCTAGAAGTCACACAGCCTGGCTAGGGAGACCTAGAGGACCTCACTGGGACTGGAAGCAGGGATAGGGGCCAGTTTTGGGGGCATGCAGAGTCGATGGAGAAACAAGCCAAGAATGGGCAGAAGGGAGTATTCCCTGGGCCAGCAGCTGGCAGTGGCCCCACAGAAAGACCCTGACATCAAATGGCAATGGGGCAGCCTGCAGAGCCAGTACCCACCCAAGGAGGTCACTGCAGCATGACCCTGCCAGCAGGCAACATGTTCCAGTCGGGTCACCACCACCAGGAAGGCTAAATCCGATTCAGCACTCTCTCTGCTCAGAAATTTGGGAAGGGGCACATATTAGAAATGACCACAGTCAGAACTGAAATGCTGACTTATGTCAGATTTGGGAAAATCACCCAGCACATTTGCTGACCCTTTTTGATGGCCATCCCTGTGCCAACGACCAAGATGCATGCTTCCATGTGATCGTCTCAACTGCTCAACTGTCACCCACATCACCCACATCCACAGGTGCGGAAAGAGTCTTAAGAGAGTGACTTCCTGAGGTCACACACCCATGGCCTGCGAATAACCTGGGCCCACAGCAGGCCCAGCCTCCTATGGACCCCTGGCAGGCCTGGTCAACTCTGGCACGCCAAGGTCTGCCAGGTGTACCCCACAGTGCACGGGGACCTGGGCCCCCTGTCCTAGTCAGACCAGCTGGGCACCCATAGCCTTCAGGGGGCTACATGGTATCCCAAAAAGGAGGTGCAGGGCAGGAAAGGGTAGGTCTCACATAACTGTCAACTGAGGCCTCTAACTCAGCTTATCAAATACCAGTTTTGGACTAGGTTAAAAAGGGGAAAATATTTTTATTTATACTTGAAGGATGCTGGATAGCCACCAGCATCTGCACGCCGAGTCCCCGAGGTGATAAAGAGATGACAGTGCGAGGACATGGATGTGGTCCTTGGACTTAACTGGGAAACAACTACACATGGACGGCTACCTGCTTGAGAAAGCTGGGTGGGGTTTCAGCACTCGGGAATCCAGGCTTCCAAAGGGCCTGGGCCTGGGGAGTGAAGGTAAAAGGAGTGTAGGACCCCTCTGCTGGTCACAGCACTACCGCTAGCATCGCCTCTTTCCTCTGTCACCGTAACCACATGCCAGGCCAACATTCCTCCAGGGAGAAACTCAGGAGCACGCTGCAGCACGGAGGGACTCCCTACACCAGATGAACCCAAACACACCTCCTGGGATGCCAGCTTCCTCACCAACTCACAGCAAGTCAGCTGTGTGCAGATGAAACCACACTCGAGAAACAGTTTTCCAGCTTGCAATGACCACAAACTCTTGTGATAAATGGAAAGTGCTCTATTTGCCTGGAACTTTCTTGCCCCCTCTTAAATATGTGTTTCAAACTGCTGAGTCCTGCCCCTCCACGCCCTGGCAAATCCCAGGGGATGTCCTCCCAGCATGGCTCGGGTGTCCCCCAACCCCCCACCTGACCTGCTCCAGCTGCTCTAAGCAAAGCAGCTGTGAGACTCCGCCCAGGTCAGCCATGAGGACTCTGGGGGGCTGGGCACTTGTCAGTGGCTCCTAGGACCTGGCCCAGTCACCAAACCTCAAAGAGCTTCAGTTTCTTCATCTGCAGAATGGGATGCCACTGACCATGAGAGGATGCTGTGAACCGTAAAGGGCACAGAAAGTGCATCTAGTCAACGGACGATGACCCCACCTCTCTTCCCCATCCTCAAAGAACGTAGTAACATGCACACTCAGGGCAGCCCCCATCACCTTTTCTGCTATAATTTAGCTCTGAACTGATTCATCTGGCCACCTGCCCGGCAATCCGAGGTCTCTGGGGACAAGATCCCAGGCTGAGGGCTTCTCTTCCTCCCACTGTCTGAGCCCATCAGGCCACTAACCACTGTCCTGCCTGAGATGTGAGCTCAGAGTCCTGCCAGGCATCCTTGCTTGTGCCCACTGTGGACAGCCTGCCTGCGCTCCTCCCAGTGTGGTCCTCAGGACCCCTTCAGGGGCTCTGCCAGGCTGTTGTAACATCGAGATGACATTTGCCTTTTTCACCAAGTCAGGAGAGCTGCACCAAACTGTGCCAAGACTCACGGTGTCATCACGCTGTAGGCAACGCCCTGCATGAAGTACAAGCTATTGATTTTATTAAAACTCAAGCATTTGAGAACACGTCTTTTTAATACTCTGTGACAAGATAAAGCACTCCTGTTGCGTACAGAAGCAGAACAGACATGCAGGAAAAAAAAATCACACGTTTGAGCGTTCATGATGCTTGAAGGAAGGTCGGACAGACATGCTGTGGTTATTCAGACTTGGGTGTCTGGCACACACTTTCCCCAAAATGGTCAAAGCAAAGCCTGTTCACTTCAAGGAAAACAACTGATAATATGTCACTAATGATAATGTCTGAGCTTCCAACAAGCAAAATGTAGAATTTTGGGAAATTTGTGAGCCCAAGAGCTTCCCAACAGATCAGATAATTAATCTGATTCCGCGATACTGTAAAATGAAATATATCAGTATTTGAAAGATCTCTGTAACTCAGTAAACTGATATTTTCTAATGTTCGATGGTATTACAAACTCAAACATGAGTAAAAGATCATTCAGGGAGAGAAAAAACAAATCTAGGCAGAAGAATCCAAAATAATTTGTGTAGATGCTCCACTCTCAAGGTGGAGAATGACTCCGCATCCCTTCCCTTAGGTGTGAGCTGACTTCCTTCCGAAGGGCACAGCATGGAAAGGGAGAAAGAAAGTAACTTTACAGTGAAGACACCTGACATACCCAGGTGATCAAGGTGTGACAAGTCACACTGATGGCATGTGCCCTGGACACATGTGTGATGAGAAAGGCACTTCCCCTCTGTGGTCCTCCTCTCCAAAACCCAGTCCAACCATGAGAAAAACACCAGACAAATTCCAACTGAGGGCCATTCTACAGAACACTTAACTCCAAACTGTCAAGGTTGTCAAAACCAAGAAAGTCTGAGACACTGTCTCAGCCCAGAGAAGCCTAAAAAGACATAACAACAAAATGTCATGTGGGATCCTGGAACAGAAAAGGTATGTAAAAAACAGGAAATCTGAATAGACAGTATAGACTTTGGTTAATAGTAATTACTTGTGACAAATGTTCCATAGTAATCTGTTAACAATGAGGGAGATTGGGAAAGGGTGTGCAGGAACGATCTTCGCAACTTTTCTGTAAATCTACAACAATCCTAAAATTTTTTTTAAAATTGTTCTGTTCAGGGACTTCCCTGGTGGCGCAGTGGTTAAGAAACTGCCTGCCAATGCAGGGGACACGGGTTCGAGCCCTGGTCCGGGAAGATCCCACATGCCGCGGAGTAACTAAGACGGCCACAACCACTGGGCCTGAGCTCTAGAGCCCGCCAGCCACAACTACTGAGCCCATGTGCCACAACTACTGAAGCCCGCATGCCTAGAGCCCGTGCTCCGCAACGAGAAGCCACCGCAGTGAGAAGCCCGCACACCGCAACCAAGAGTAGCCCCCACTCACCGCAACTAGAGAAAGCCCGCATGCAGCAACGAAGACCCAATGCAGCCAAAGATAAATTAATTAAAATAAATAAATAAAGTTAAAATGATACTTAAAAAAAAATTGTTCTGTTCAAGGTGCAAGAGAGACTGACAGATTTTAATGTAACTGAGTACAAAAACTTCACTGATAACCGAGGTTTCAGAGTCTACAGTGCAACTAACTGTTAGGAATGGCCACTCTGTTTTGGTGTCGTATTAAAGGAAGAAACACACAATTATCCAAGACTAACCAAATACTCCTCCCTGCTCAAACTGCTTCTCTGTGTGAGGCTGGATTTTCTTCACATGCTTCATCCCTAACAACTTATCACAAGAGACTGGATGCAGAAGCAGATATGAGAATCCAGCTGTCTACTTATTAAAGAGATCTGCAAAACAGTTATTTTTTTTATAAGCAATGTTCTTTATGCTAACATGTAATGGGTTTATTATCATCATCTTTAAATAAATAAGTTATTTTCAGATTTTCTAACACAGTAAATGTCAACATATTTTCCACACGACCAAAGGTTCTCTGGGGTCCAGAGATGGAAAAGGGGCTGCACCAGTGCTTTCGGCAAAGGGTTTCCTGTCCCCATCACAGATGCCAGTCTGAGCAGAGATTCCCCAAGTGCAGTCCTCCTGACATACTGCAACCACGTGGTTTTTTCATGCTGCCAAAGTTGTGTTTTGAAAAGTAAATGTACTAAAAATTTAATAGGACTCACCACACATATACGCCGTAATTTCCCTATAAAACCTATTCAATTGTAAGACAACAAAATTTGGTAACCCTGTTCTTGTGGCCTTAAAAAGCGGCAACTGTACAGGCCCCACAGTTACCCAGTTCACAGAGAACTTGCCACTGCCCAGGGCAGCTTGGACACCCTGCATCTGCAGATGGGCAGGCCAAGCACAGACTTCCCGTAGAGGCAGGTCAGGCACCCCAGGCCCCCAACGCCAGGAAACTATCCTGCATCTCATGCCCCACTCCCCCCTTACGCCGCACTCCAGGCAAAGGCATCTCCTCCCTCCTCCAGCATGTCTACCTCTGTTCTCACATGGAGGCATCCAGCAAACTTCCAAGCTCCACCCACATCCAGAGCATCAACTCTCCCCGCTCCAGAGGGTGGTCCATGGGCTGCGTTTCCTAGCCCGACATCCGGCTCTGCTCCCACCGCCATGGGTCTTCTCAGGCCCTGAATCCAGGCAAACCCAATGGCTCCAGGGAGCTAGCTGGACGCCCGAGCACCCCTATGTCTGGGCCGTGAGCTCCCCAGTACATGCATGCCACCCAGACTGCTCTTTCCCACAATGCCCACGGATACCACATGTGCCTGGATTGGTTGTTCCCTTTAAAGCACTGTTGTGTTAAAGCTGATTTTGAAAGCTGTCAAGGGCCTGCTTTAAGGAACTCTGCATGTCACCAGATCTCAGTGCCCCCTAAGACCTGAAGCTTTTGAATGTGATTACATCACAACTATTTTTAAGATTTAAGCTCTAAAAATAAGCACTCTTATGGCTTGGGATCCAAGGAAGGGGACACACAGTAACGTCTGGTATGTCTCCCATCTCTCCACCCATCAGACGCTCCCCACCTCCTTCGCACTTGCCCCCTCCCCCAGGCGGACCCATCCACAGAACTGGATCAGCCACAGGGAACTCAGCTCCCCTCTCCCTCATTCTTGGACACCTGTGAGTCCCAAGTCTCCTTTCCATCAGCGCTGTGACAAACCTTACTGGACTATGCCTCACTTCAGAGGAGATGGTGGGCTCCAAGGGTGGGGTGAACTGTCCTGGGCTACACAGGGGTGTGAGTGAAATTGAGCCATCAGACCCCACATTCTTTTTTTAACCACCTGCTATCCCCTGCTCCTTTTCAGGCTCACAAGTTACAATTCGAGTGCTCATCTTCTTGAGGAAAAATCCCAGAAATCTCTTGCAATCAGGCCAGCTCTCCTTTCCCTCCAGGGCACATTCTGCTAACTGAGAAAATACTCCTCTCCTGGTATAAATCCTGCTTGCCCCACCTGGGGTCACACACGGTACGTGTGGAAAGTGCTAGGTATTCACTCCTGCTTCTACCTGTTCTACACACAGAGCTCTCTTCATCTTTCTTCTCCACCAGGTTAGGTGGCCATGAGGGACAGGATGGGATCCCTCAGGCCAGCACACTCGCAGGCCCCACCCCCAGGGTTGGTTATGGTTCCGGTACACCTGCTCTCCTCATGTCGGAGAAACCGGCTGTAAGATAAAAAGCAATGCATATAAAAGCAGAGCCTCCACGGCAGAGGGCTGGCCAGAGACCCTCCTTCATGTACCCCTATAGGCAGAATGTTTAAACCCACTACAGCAGTGAGGGCATAGCCTGTCAGCATGTGACAAAGCACCAACAGGAATACATGCCATAAGAGGATATCAGAAACTGCAATTGCAGAATTATACTGAATAATTTCAAAATAAGGAAATGATCTGCTTAATCTGCCAATCTGCTTAACTCACACATGTGTGAAGAGAAGAGTTCCTGACTGCTAAACAAACAAGCGCTTACAGCTACTACCCTGATGACTGTACACGGTGGCTTGCTGGTTCCTGTCAGGGCAGCCACACACTAATATCCCCAGAAGGCTGGCACTATCCAGTGAGAAACCATCCCCTCCACGGCCAGAGGAGGGCGCCGTAAAGGCAATGGGGAAGTGGCAAAACTGTGGAGCTCCTTACCTGTCACCAGGCTGGCTCACAATATGCCCCATGTGAGCTAGGTCACTCTAAGAGTTAGAAACAGGGCACCCAGAGTCTGTCACTCTGCCATCCAAAAATAACCTAATGATTTTCAGAAGTACAGGTGAACCCCTCAAAGTACTATTATTACAAACCTGGGATAAGATACGGCCCAGAATAAAGACAGGTAGACAGAGAAGAACCGGGATGAGGACCTGAGGGAAGGGGAGAGGCAGAGAATGAGGAGGAGATGGAGACAAGTCACAGAGGTTTGGAGAGGTGGCAGCTGAGGCAGGGGAATCCAGAACGAGGAACCGATTTCTGAAGGAACGTACCTCTCAGTTCAGCTCTTACGTGCTGAAATGCAAGCAGGCTATGGATTTCTAGTTGGAACTGATGGAGCTGCTCCCCAAGGCTGCTTGGCCCCTCCTGGAAGCCGCCCAGCCGCAGACAGAGAACTAACAAGTGAAAGGCCAGCCCACAACAGGTGCTGGGGAGGGGCTGGGCTCCCCAAGAGCCTCCCACAGAGTGCCAGAGCCCCGCCCCCCCCCCCCCCCCCCCCCCGTTGAGGGAAGTGATCGTCACACAGAAGGGACAGGCTCCTGGCTGCGGGACTTCCAAAGCTCTCACGCATGGGGGAGGGGGGGGCGGGGTGTCGATCGCTGGCGACTATAGGAGGAGCCAGGGTGAGGGCCACAATCACACTCACTCAGGCTGTGAGAGAACCAGAGCCCTTTCCAGAGCCATCACGCCCACAGCTGTGTAACATTCCCCCGAATCACTCAAGGACGCACATTCCAGCAGACAGCTGGCCGGTGGGTCAGGCACAGCTGCAGTGGAGCATGGTGGGGAGAACAGGGTAGGAGGGGGGCTCACGTCTGCACATCACCGTGGAGGACCCCCACCCACCCCCACGCGGGAAGCTGGCGCAGCAACCATCGCTGGCCTCACCCTCTGTCACGGAAGAGAGAGGGCTGATGGTCACACAAGCAGGCCAGGACCTGGACTCAGACCTCTCTGAAGACTCCATGGCTAAAACTGTAAAGCCTGACACCACCAAGTGAGTATTAAGTAGCTGGACCTCCACGCCTGTGAGAGTAAAACCACCCAGACATTTTGGGGGAAAGGCATGGCAGTTTCTTTAAAACAGCTCAATGCCCACCTACCCTGTGACCCCAGCAATTTGACCTCAGGTATTTAGCAAGAGAAATGATGATCGATGTCCACGCGAAAGACTTCTACAGGAATGATCACAGCACCCCAAACTGGAGACTGCCTGGTGTCTGTGGGCAGGTGAGTGGACGACTATGCACATCCACGCAGCAGCCCCTCAGCAAAATGCTGATACACACAACAGAGATGAATCCCAATCACGTGGAGTGAGAGAAGCCAGACCCCACCAAGCACATACTCTATGATTCCATTTCTAGGAAGTTTGAGAAGAGGCAAGACTGGTCGAGAGTGGGAGAATACACCCAGTCAGGGAGGGCAGGAAATGTATGGATGGCTCCAGGGCACTTTCTGGGGTGATAAGGTTCTGTATCTCGATAAGGCTTTGAACTACACAGGTGGATACATGTGTCAAAACCGCAGCAGGAGAGGCATACACGGCAGGCACCAGCAGTACTTCCTAGCAAGGCAATGCAACCCCAGGGATTACTGTATCCTTCTTCTCCCAAAGGCCTCTTGTAAAGCATGTCCACCCAAACAAGGACTCTATAACTTGTGGAGTCATCTTGGAAACGTTAAGTGATGCACATACCTCTTCCTGTGGACTCCATTTCTACACAGAACAGAACAAAACAAGGCCAGCCACACAATCCAACATTACAGATGACAGGCGGAAGCACTATCGTGTTACTTTCAGATTCATTTTCACTTTGGAAGAGGACTCGGGCGTTAACATGGGTGTGGATGACATGCCCCACACACCACACTCACCACTGTGGGTGGCCAAGCCCTGTCTTAATAGCAAATGATCTGCCATTGAGAATCCTAGCTTCTATACAGAGTGTCGCCCTCCACTACCAAAGTCCCAAAAGAAAGATGGGGCAGTAATTCTGTCATCAAGGATACCAGCTGCAACAAAGGTGCCCTGCTTTTGCAGCCTTGGTAAACAGAGGGTGTAATTCTGGTGCATTTTACAGTCTGTTAAACCTTGCAAGAAGGTAGAAAGCCAGAAAAACTAAAGCCAAGAACAGCTCTAATGGCTCAGGTGCTACTGCCAGCTCCCAGTAGGCCACAGGCCCCTTGGTAGGGATAAGAGCACAGATCAGAGTCCTTCCCACCCACACCATGGGGCAGACCATTGGTCCAAGTAAAGCCCTGTCCCACAGCAAAAGAGACACACGGTGCAAAGCAGGGAAGGAAGAGAAGGTGTCAGACAGCTGCCTGAAGCCCACGCACCCCAATGGAAGCCAGGGAGACACAGTCACCATGACACCTGCCCCACACATCCACACAAGACCCACGTGGCTGGCTGTCGAGCAGCAGAAATGGGGCTCCAAGTCTGCTCCTGCCCTGCCCGTGAGACCCTGGGAGCCCAGCCTTGTTTCCTCCCAGGTAAAATGAGGAAATAGAGATGGTCTGCTTAGGCAACCAGTGACTTTCATCCCTAGTGAGCCACACCCCTAAAGTCGAGGCTCCCCAACACCTCTGCATATTCTTTCATGATCAAGTATCCTAAAAAACAGCTAAGTCAGATCCTGTCCTATCACTTCTGTCCCCAGGGACGAGCATGGTCCCTGCCACAGACAATCCAGGGAGAGTTGGCACCTCAGAAAAAGGCACACACAAACACATTTTCAGTGAAGTATGGGGGTGGCTAATCATGAAGTTCCCATCCCACACAGGCCCAGGGCAACCAAGGGACCCAGCCCTAACCTTTCAGGTGCAGAACCTCTGGAGAAGAAGCTCATGTTTTACTCAGTTAAATGTTCCTCTACCCAAGAGGCGAAAAACAAAGCTCTTTTCACCTGTGTGTGGCCCAGACTATTTTTGAAGATCAACAATTTGTGACAGAAAGAGAGTCTCCTCTATAGGAAAGAGCAGGAGTGGAATCTATTTATCTCAGAAGCAAAACAGAGAACCCAAAACAGCTTCCTCTGCCTGTCCCAGCTCCAGCCTCTTCCAGCAGTCCAGACTTGGGGTAGGGGGAGGGCAGCACATGCTCATGAGCTTTGAGTTGGCCTCACAAGACCAACAGGATCAACCTCCACCTCTGCGGGGTTTTGTTTTTCCATGAGCACATTTACGGATGCCAGAATGGAAACCAAACTATTTTAACCTCATTTATATTTTTTAACCTCATTTATATTTTTTAACATCCATATTGAGGTATAATTTACATACCACAAAATTCATCCATTTTAAGAGTATAATTCAGTGATTTTTTAGTAAATTTAGAGTTGTGCAACCATCCCTACAATCCAATTTTAGAACACTTCCATCACCCCAAAACGTTCCCTTGTGCCTGTGATCTGTTAATCACTGCCCTCACCCACCCCCCACCCCTGCCTCAGACCACCATCTGAACGCTGTCTCTGTAAGTTTGCTTTTTTGGACACTCCCTGTAGATGAAATTATACAATACGTAGTCTCTGGGTCTGGTGTCTCCCCCTCGGCATGGTGAGTCTGAGCTTCATCCATGTTGCAGCACAAATTGGTAATTCGCTTTTTTAAAATTGCTGATTAGTAATCCACTGCATGGATATAGCACATTTTGTTTATCCGTGGCCATCTGGATTGTTTCCACCTTTTTGCCTATTGTGAATCATGCTGCTATGGACACCCATGTACCTGTCTTTGTGTGGACACGCTTTCATTTCTCTCAGGTACATTCCTTGGACAGACTGCTGGGTCATGTGGTAAGTTCATGTCTAACTTTCTAAGAAACTGACAAACCGTTTATGCCATTTTACATTCCCACCAGCAATGTATCAGGGTTCCAGTCTCTCCATGTCCTCGCCAACACTTGTTATTATCCTTTTTTTTTTTTAAAAAAGAGCTTTTATTTATTTATTTGGCCGTGCTGTACGGCATGCGGGATCTTGGTTTCCCGACCAGGGATTGAACCCATGCCCTCTGCAGTGGAAGCGTGGAGTCTAAACCATTGGACCACCAGGGAAGTCCTCTGTTCGTCTTTTTTATTACAGCTACCCGTGAGACTTGTTTTATGGCCTAGCATATGGTCCACTCTGGAGAATGTTCCATGTGCACATGAGATGTATTCTGCAGTATTCTATAGATGCCCTTTAGCCAAAGAGATCAACAGTGTTCTTCAAGTCTTCTAGAATCTTGCCGATTTTCTGTTTAGTTGCTCTACCAATTATTGAGAGAGGAGTACTGAACTCTCTTAACTATAATTTATGAACTGTCTACTTCTCTTAGCAATCCTATCAGTTTATGCCTCAGATATTTTGGGATTCTGTTGTTAGGTACATATACATTTGTGACTGGTGTATCTTCCCATGTGCCATTAAAAAATGTCCCTCTTTGGCTCTAGGAATATTTTTTTGTCTTAAAGTCAATTTTATCTGATATTAATACAGTCATTCTAGTTTTCTTATGGTTACTTGTGGTATATCTTTCCTCATCCTTTTACCTAAGGATCTAATGGGTGTCTCTTATAGACAATATATAATTAGGCTGGATCTTGCCTTTTTTATCTACTCTGACAATCTCTGCCTTTTGATCGAGGTGTTTAGACTACTCACATTAAATGCAATTACTGATCTGGTTGGATTTACATTTATCATTTAGCTGTTTGTTTCCTACATGTCTTCCTTCTTTTTTGTTCTTCTGTTCCTCATTGACTGCTTTCTTTTGTGTTACATATTTAATGTACCACAATTCTTCTGTTGATTTTTTTAAACTATATTTTAAAGTTATTTTCTTAATAGTTGCTCTAGGGATTCCAATAAGCATTTTATTAACATCACAGTCTACTTCAGATTAACACTAACCTGATCCCGGTAAAATGTAGAAACGTTACTCCAATACAGCTCCATTTCATTCCTCCTGTTTTGTACTGTTGTTGTCCCATATATCACGTGTCTATATATGTTATAAATACAACAGATTGTTGTATGCCTTTGGTCAATTGCCAAAGAGCTAAGGTTGTTTTTGTCAGTTCTATCCAGTGTTATGGTTAATGCTGCATATGATGTTATGTCTTTTAACTAAGAAGAAATTAGAAAAAAGTGTCTTTTCTATTAGCCCACATACTTACCATTTCCAGTGCTCTTTATTTCTTCCTGTGAATGTACTGTTACCAACATGTCACTTCCTTTCAGCCTGAAGAACCAGCAGGTCTGCCAGCAACAAATCCTCAGTCTTTGTTTATCTGAAAATCTCTTTTTGCTTTCGTTTCTGAAGGACAGTTCTGATGCACTGAGAATTCTGGGTTGACAATTTTCTTCTTTGAGTACTTTGAATGCCATTCAGTTCCCTTTTGGTTTCCATTTGAATGTCTCAGGTGAGAAGTCAGCTGTTAATTATATTAATGCTTCCCCTATATGTGATGAGTTGTTTTTCTCTTGCTACTTTCAAGATCTTCCCTTTTTCTCTGGCTTGTAACAGTTTGACTCTGATGTGTCTAGGTATAGATCTCTTTGTATTTATGCTACTTGAGGTTTGTTGAGCTTGGATAAGCTTCTGCTCAAATACACGTTTGGCCATTCTTTCTTCAAATTGTTTTTCTGTCTTGCCCCCAAACATGTCTGCAACCTTGAGCTAACACAGCCACTGTCCCTCCCCACTTGCCCATCTCCAAAACTGTCACTTTAACCAACAAGGCCACGGGTAGGGCTGCTGCCCACCACTCTAAATTGAGTGAGCCCCTTCTCACCCCTGCAGAGAAGCTGTTGGTCCTTACAGCCTGCACTGGCTAGGCAGAACTTCCCTACCAAGAGAGCTGGGGAGAGGGCATGAGAGAAGCCCCAGGTCAAATGCCACAGATTCTCACCATTTTTACCCAGAGTTCAGCAGTTTCTTAAGCACAAACATTTCGCAGACTATTGTGTGGTTCTGGTCAATTTCCAGAGTGTTGAAATGGCTGATTTTGGGGGGTCAATTCTGTGCTGCTTCATAGTTGTTCTTTTGGGGAAAGGATTTGACAATTTCTCCTCATTCATTCACTGCTGGAAGCTGCCCTCCAGCCTTGATTTGTTTTGAAAATAAAACACACACACAGGGCTTCCCTGGTGGCGCAGTGGTTGAGAATCTGCCTGCTAATGCAGGGGACACGGGTTCGAGCCCTGGTCTGGGAAGATCCCACATGCCGCGGAGCAGCTGGGCCCGTGAGCCACAATTGCTGAGCCTGCGCGTCTGGAGCCTGTGCCCCGCGACGGGAGGGGCCGCGATAGAGAAAGGCCCGCGCACCGCGATGAAGAGCGGTCCCCGCACCGCGATGAAGAGTGGCCCCCGCTTGCCGCAACTGGAGAAAGCCCTCGCACGAACCGAAGACCCAACACAGCCAAAAAATAAATAAATAAATAAATAAATAAAAACACACACACATTGGGAGACTAAGTCAGAAAAAATGCCAAAGAGAGATGAAGAGGGGAACTGCAGAGAAGGAGAGAACTGATCCTACCATTTTATCGATCTCCACAGTCTAAATCTCCCCAATGTCGTTTAAAAAAAAAAAAAAAGTTGTACCTTGGTGATTTTAATTCGCCAGCACTTCCCTAAAGAAAAAGGAAATTCTCTCTGCTAGAAGCCACCAGAAACCCCCCTCTAGCCTTCAACAGGCCTAAACTGGGTCATAAGAATAGCACAGCATGAAAGAAAGAAGCAGTTTTTAAAAAGATCCAAACAGAAATTCTAGAAAAATACTATACAGCAATGAAAAAAGAGTAACTATTCCTACATTCAACAACATAAGTAAATTTCACAAACATTATGTTGAATGAAAGCAAGCAAAGGGTACAGACTATATAATTCCAATTACTTAAAGTTCAATAACAGGAAAAACTAATCTACGCTGTTTGAAGTCAAGAAAGTGGTTACTCGGAGGGTAGTGACAACAAGTGGGCATGAGGGCGCTAGTAACGTTCTATTTCTTGATTTGAGCTACAAGGATGTGCTCAGTTTGTGAAATGTACTAAGTGGCATATGTGTACTTTTCATTATGTATGCTATACCTCAATTAAATAAAATTCTCTATATGGAGGTTCCCAAGGGATGAGCCAGCCGCTCTCAACGAGGATCCAAAGACTGCCTGCTGCTAACACAGAAACTATGGCCACTCACTCCAAAAAAGATTACAGTTTTATAATGGCTCTGGGCTGGACTTGATCCTATTCTTCTGTCAAAATTCACAACTGTACTTCAACAAACTAGACAGAACATTCTATGTGAGCACTCAAGGAGACACTAGCTCTATATGTGACGTCATATTTTAAGTGAAGCTTGAAGACTGAAGGGTAGTTGTTACCAACACTTATTTCCCTCACCACATGCCATGCACCAGGGTCAATTCTGGGTACACATCTGTCACCCAGAGACGCAGAGCAGAGATTATCACCCATTTTACAAATGAAGAAGCACGGGCCAGTATCACCTGCCCAAGGTCAGTCAGGGAGTGTGATCTGACCCCCACTCTGCCAAATCCGGGCTCCTTCCACAATCTCACACTGCTTCAAGGATGCCCTGGGGTCTCCCTAGTCCCACAGGAGGACCCCTGCTCTGTGTGCCTGGGTTAGTCTCTGTCTCTTGCTCTCTTACATTCTTTTATGCTCCTTCAACACTTAACCTCTCCCTCACAATTCACTGGCCTGCCCTACAGGGGAGCACAGTGATTACAGGAAAAAATGTAGACGAGGAGCCCAGGAACACAAGAGGGACCCAGTAAATCTCTACAAATGTGGGTTCCTCCTTCTCTTCACCCACCTGTGACACTCTGAAAGGAAAGGGAAGGGAAAGCAGACCCAAACTTAAAATTTTATTTCTAGAACTTTAGAAGAGGCCTCTGGTTTTAGAACAGTGACTGCAGAAAGCAGAGCCAGATAAAAAAGGCCTTTCTGGGTAGCAAGAACACAAAGCACACCACCCCCGACTAATACGCTTCCCCAGTAGGAGGGGGTTAGATTTTCCCATTTATCTCAAGGCGGTAAGAATTTTTAAAGCTGAGAAATACTGAGTCAGACAATCTCTGAAGTCCTTAGGACGCCAACAGTGTGGGGCCCAAATGAATTTAACACAAAGACGGCAGGTTGGGGTCCCCCTGTGGGGTCAGTCAACACAAGGAGGCAAAGAGCACCTAGGTTCTCCAGATCTGCACTTACTGCCCCTCACCCCACCCCGGGCAAACAGACATGGAAGGGAGTCTGCAGAGGAGGCACTGAGGGAGACAAGGGATGAACCACAGAGGGGCTGCAGGGCTTCTCAGGAGGCCACGGCCACCGGCTGCTGACTCATGGGACATCAGGGTGTGAAGGGAGGGGTAACAGCAGGAGCAGGAGCTAGGCCAGCAATTCTCTTTACGGGGAGAAAAGAGGGTTTCTTAGTGAAGACATGGGGTGGTACACTGAGTCTTATTTCTTTCAAGCTTTTTCCTTAAAAGCTGAGGATTGGGAAAGTTACTCTTGAAGCAATCAGTATCGATGAAGGAGAACCCGAAAGAGCACATTACAGGAGTCCCGAACACAGGGGCCCCTCCTCCCTGATGCACGGCCTAGGAGGAGTGGTGGCGCACGTGAGAGGGCTGGGCTCCCGACTCTGCCCCTAGCCAAGTGACCCAAGCAGGGTGTAGCATCATCCCTGGCCTCCCATGCTCCAGATCTGAAAAGCAGGGAAGCTGGACCAAATGAAGAAGTTTTCCTATAAACTAGAAGAAGCACAGAGCTAGACAGCAGGTACAAGTTTAGTGAAGGCCTGCTGTCAAGCAGGGGAGCCAACAGAGGCTACCATTCCCCCATCCTGTGAGACCCACGCCCCATGCTACAGATGTCTGGGCCCCAGGGCCCCAAGAGGGAGGTCCCTTGGCCAGGATGGTGGCGGAGGTGCCAGGGCTGGAGCCCACAGCCATCTCCATGATAAGCCACCGAAAGCTGCTTCCTGCAGGCCTGACGGCGGCTTCACCCCCATAGGCCTCCTCACGTCCAGGCCTGTCCCTGGTTCCTGGCCCCTCCTGCTCACCTGTGTGTGGTTCGCATGTCCACGGGCCCATCGCCCACCTGCCCTTCACCTCTGCCCATGGCCATCGCCTCTGCGCCTCTCAGCAACCCTTGGGCTGGGCCTGCTCCTG
The DNA here is from genome assembly GCF_949987535.1 of Balaenoptera acutorostrata. Classification (NCBI taxonomy): domain Eukaryota; kingdom Metazoa; phylum Chordata; class Mammalia; order Artiodactyla; family Balaenopteridae; genus Balaenoptera; species Balaenoptera acutorostrata. Next base: position 172,432,670 of record NC_080065.1, read on the forward strand.
GCTCAGGCGTCACTCTCATGTCTCCGTCAGCGTTTAACTCTGAAGCCAACACTCCTCTCTCCATTTTTATTTTCTTGCTCTCCACATCGTCCTCTGCTGGGTCCCGGTCAAGCGCTCGTTTCTGACTCCGTGTTCGGCATGCTTCTTCAGTCATTCTGAACTTTAGGGGATGGAAAAAACATGACATTTAAACTTGGCACAACGAAGTGGCTGTCTTCTCAGGAACTTTTCACAACGTCAGCATGGAGTGTTTTCCTCACCATGTGACAATGGCAGAAGTAGGTACAACAAATGAAGGGCCCACAAAGCGTGCCCAGGACATTTCTTCACTGACGTGGGGAAGGCGAGGGCAGGAGCAACAGAGCATCTGGGAAGCCAAGCTATGCATCGCCCCATCCAGGGCCAGAAACCTGCAGGGACATGGACAGGAACAACGGAAGGTGGCTGCTTATCAGAAAGAAGGGGGGAATCTCTGCACTCCAGACTCAAGAGCAAATAGAGGAAACTGTTCTAGATCTGAATTCCCTGCCTATGGGATCCTGAGCACCTACATGGGATTGGAGGTATCTGGAATCCAGGAAGGAGGGACCATGCTGTCTCAGGAGCAGGGTCACAGCCCAACTCCAGCCCTGCACTGCACTGATGAGGGTTGACCCTCCTACTCCCGCTTCAGCGAGGGGCAGCCTTCTCACTCCCTGCTCACCTCAGGGGGGTGAGGAGTGGGGGGTCACACTTAACCCTTTGACTGCCGACGAGGCGAACTTTGAGTGGGGTGAGGCCTGGCCCATCACCATGCCGGCACCCTGTACCTGCAGCATACACATATCTTGATTGAAAGAAGAAAGAAAAGAAGAAAAAAACAGCTGAGTCAGTTTTTGATCCCATGACATCACTGGGCTCCACATGACCCTTCCCAGGATTCAGTCTGAGAGACAAAGCACTTTCCAGAAAACCAGTCTGAACCGGTTCCAGACAACAAGCTGAAGTGTTGTTAACCCTCACAGAGACAGGAGGGAAGACCGCAGTGATGTCTGTTTACAGGGAGACTGCTGGCATTCCACAACCGAGTCTGGGACACGAGCACTCGCTCTTAAAGGGGCCGCTCAGCGCCCAGCCTTGATGTCCCAGCGGGGCAGGACATGGGAAACCAGACTTCAACAGTCAGGGTCTAAAAAGCCATGCAAGAGTTCACCACAGGACAAAAAAAGAATTTAGCTGCCAAGCTCCTGAACTCCTGAAGCACCAGTTCTCCACAGGACAGTCAATGCCCACATCTACCAACGTGGGGGCCCAGGGAGGAGCACACCGTATGAGCCCCTCAAAGAATCCCAATTCACACCTGCAGTGCGCCTACGATGAAGACCTCCTGGCTCTGTGTCCAAGCAGGCAGGGCACCCAGCACCTCAGTTTCCTCACCAGCAAACACCCTGGGAGGCCTGTCCTGGGTATGGCCAGGCAGAACCAGTCCCAAAGCAGCCCACCTTCTGGAGACTTGGTGGGGGTGGGGAGAGCACAGGGCATTGAAGGGGCCCCATCACTGTATGTGGGACACACTCCTGAGCTGACTCATTTGCAAGCTCCTTAAAGGAGCTGATTTCACAAATGAGCAACAGTGCAGGGCCCTGCCTTGGACTCAAACTGAAAGGAAGGAAAGTGACAGCTGCTTCGTGCTCCTGGCACAGGAGGCCGAGCGTCCGTCTGACACGTGTTAGGCCAGCGTGCCCGGGCCTGGACCCTCAGACATCTGCTCCCACGGGCAGTCCAAAAGGGTTGAATCAAGCAGGTTTCCCCGTGGCCATGTCATCCCCGCCCCTGGGGTGCTCCCCATTCCAGGCAGGGCTTGAGAAGTCTGAAGCTCAAGGGCACAGACTATCAACTTGGCCCCCATCTGCCTCCAACCCCTCCTGGCATCCCAGCCTGCACCTGCTGCCCACCCCGTGCCACCTCAGCCCTCAGCCACACTCCATCCCTCTGCTCTCACCCAGATCTCCCCATCCCCTCCTTCACCTGTAGAGGTCATCTCCTCACCACCCCAGAGGGAAGCAAGGGATGCTCCCATGTCCCTCTCAGCCTGAAGTTCTAGTTTCTGTCCTTCTCCAACATGCTTTCACCACAAATGCTGTCAGCCTGCTCACTGAGTCTGTCTGTCGTGTCTCCCCATGAGCTGCAGACAAGTCACTGCCCTGAACTGAATGTCAGTCACCCTCCCCTCCTCTCCCTCACTGTGGGAGGGATGGGTCACTTTCCTTTTGGGCACTGCCTAAACAACAGGAGCTGCTCGAACATATGGGGAATTGGATGAGAGGAGTGATTTCAGAGGCCACGTTGGATGGTGGGTACCTGTGCTCCCAGGATCAGAGAGGAGCCTATTGGGGGTAAAAGATGAAGGGAGTCCAGGACCTCAGGCAAGGAGGGCCCCCACTGGAGTCAAAGGAAATTCTGTCCCTAAGGGAGAAGCTCCCAGGCTGGCCTGGTGCCCACTGGGGGAGGGGAGGTCCTAAGTGAACAGGGAGAATGCACCCCCCAATCCTGCACTCAGAACCGCCCCCAATGCTTCCCCACTTCGCCTCTGCTCCAGCCCAGCCTGCAGGGCCCCCACCCCCAGCACAGCCTCCGGCCTTGTAAACCCCAGGCTCCAATCCATGAAGCTCATTTGAACGCCAGACCCTGCATGAAGTCCCTCCTTCCTCCCAACTGCCCACATGGATTGCGGTGGGAGGAGAGGCTGACGGAGGTCGCTGTGCATCAGGTCACCAGACCAGCGAGGTGGTGCCCCAGTGACCTCACTTCATTGTCACTGGTGAAGGACAAGCGGTCACAAGGGGCCAGAGTAGAGCCTCACACCCATGGGGCTGTTCCCACCAGTCCCAGAGACCATGCTAGGCCACAGTTCTGGTCGGGGTCCCCAGCAGAGGACCTGGGAGACCATCTGCTTGTGTTCTGTGTGCAGTGTCAGGGCAGCTCACTCAGAAGCTGAGGGGCTGGAACTCTGCCAACCCCAGGCACGCCCTGTGCCTCTGGCAGGCTGCTGAGTGGGGGAGGGGTGCAGCAGCCTTGCCCCCCTCCCCCACCACATAAAGGGTGAGCACAGCTGGAGGGGGCGGGGCCAGCCATGGGGGATGGAGCCTCAGGCTCTGACCTCCCCCTCCTTGGGTGGCGCCTCCTCCACTGGGAAGGCGGTTGCCTTAGTGCCCACATGGGGCCTGCCACCGGCCAATCCCGGACACCACCAGGCAATTGCTCCTGGGGAGGGCAGGTGTTAGTAAGGAGCGGCCTCTCCCTCCTCTCAGCAGGAAGGACCAGTGCCCCAGCCTAGCAAATCAGGACTGGCGGCCACCGCCCTGCAGGCACAGAGGCAGGGACAGCAAAAAAAAAAAAAAAAGTTGTCAGGAAGAAACCAGCCTTGAGGAATGAAGTGTGACCTAGGAATGAAGCATGACCAACAATTTCTGCAAAATGCAGTGAGGAGGTGCATTAGAATACTTTCTAAAGAGCAGGTGAAGAGGTTGGATTACCCCAACTGACAAATTAGGATCTGCTTCAAAACTCCTGGCGAGTGAGGGAGAGATAGCAGCCACAACGGCATAAGTTCCACCACAGGCCCGGGGAGAACTGCTGCCCACAGAGAGCAGTCCCCTCTAATCAAGGCAGGATCCAGTGCCGGCTGCTGTCTGCAGGGACAGATCCCAACAGCAGCAAGCCCACCATAAACATGCGGCCACCAAGGCTGCAAGGCTGCCTGAGGCACAGGCTGCTGCTACATGGGGAGCAGGGCTGGAACCCAGGTGGCCTCAGCCCCTCCTCACTCTCTCCAAACAACCTGGCTGGACAGGCAGGATGCAGCCCAAGTCTTCCTCAGGCCCAAGAAGGACAGGCTCCAGCCATACTAGAGGCTTCACAAGCACACAGCACAGACCAATCCCAGGATGAGTGGGCTACCAAGTCCCAGGCAGAATGCTGACACATGGCTTTGGGTTGGATGCGAATTTCAATTGCTTCTACCAAAAGATGCTTTCTTTTATTAAAATGTCACCTTCCGGGGCTTCCCTGGTGGCGCAGCGGTTGAGAATCTGCCTGCTAATGCAGGGGACACGGGTTCGAGCCCTGGTCTGGGAAGATCCCACATGCCGCGGAGCAACTAGGCCTGTGAGCCACAACTACTGAGCCTGCACGTCTGGAGCTTGTGCTCCACAACAAGAGAGGCCACGATAGTGAGAGGCCCGCGCACCGCGATGAAAAGTGGTCCCCACTTGCCGCAACTAGAGACAGCCCTAGCATGGAAACGAAGACCCAACATAGCAATCAATCAATCAATCACTCAATAAATCTTAAAAAAAAAAAAAAAGATGTGACTGCATATCAGCATCAATAGTAACTAAAATACAATCCCCATATTTAAAAAAAAAAAAAAATGTCACCTTCCAACTGGTCTGAGGACCTCAGGTGGAAAATCTGTTCTAAGACAACTCCAAAAGGGTGAATTGTGCTGTGGCAGGAACCAGTATTTTTTTTTGGCTGTGTTGGGTCTTCGTTGCTGCACACGGGCTTTCTCTAGTTGCAGCGAGCGGGGGCTACTCTTCGTTGCGGTACGCGGGCTTCTCATTGTAGTGGCTTCTCTTGTTGCGGAGCACGGGCTCTAGGAGCGCGGGCTTCCGTAGTTGCAGAACGCGGGCTCAGTAGTTGCAGCACGTGGGCCATAGAGTGCACGGGCTTCAGTAGTTGCAGCGTGTGGGCTCAGTAGTTGTGGCGCACAGGCTGTAGGGCATGTGGGCTTCAGTAGTTGTGGTGCACGGGCTCAGCAGTTGTGGCTCGCGGGCTCTAGAGCACAGGCTCAGCAGTTGTGGCGCATGGGCTTAGATGCTCCGCAGCATGTGAGATCTTCCCAGACCAGGGATCGAAGCCGTGTTCCCTGCATTGGCAGGCGGATTCTTAACTACTTCACCAGGGAAGTCCCAGGAACCAATATTTTTAAACAGGACTCAGGAGACTAACACTGACCCTGCACAGGGGGCGGGGCGGTGGGGGGGTGTTGGTTGAGAGGGGGGATTAGATAGGCATAAGGCATAGAGCCATAACCCTGAGGTTATCATTAATACTCTGTACTAGGAAATGTTATTTATACCACACTACTACAAAATAACAGCAGGAACACTACTAGTAATACTCCTGTTTCAGGCATGAGAAAAGTGAGGCTTAGTAACATGTGTTTGGGAGAAGTGACAGAGCTGATGCTCTGAAAAGTAGATGATGTGGGGTGCTTTTTCCAGAGCCCAAAGAAGGGAGTGAGCTTGAGGAGGTGGCAAAAGGAGGGTGCTGAGTGTAGACTGACCTCAGGTGGAGCACAGAAGACAGTGGGTGTGTTGGATGGAAGGGGAGTGGGAGTGGGATCCAATTTGTTCTAAAGGATTTGGGGACAGACTGAGGCAGGGAGGTGGCAGGGGGAACAGTCGGGGGGTTTTGTATCTCGTGGTTCAGGATGGAAAGGGGATAGAGCAGCAGGGAGACATGACCAATGCTGGGTGTACTTTAGAGGATTTGGACAACACAATATACCAACAGTTGGACACTAGGCGAGAGAGGGTTGCTTTGTTTTTTTTTGCCTGAGCAACTGGAAAAAGATGGATTTGATTTTCTGAGATGGGGAAGGAGCAGATCTGGGGGAAGAATGTTGGGAGTGGGATTGTTTGGCATGCAGAGAGGCTGAGGAGTGTCTGCTGACAGGCGGAGGCCTGCACACGAACATGAGATAGCCACTGTCCTCAGGGCGGCATGGAAAGAAGGGGCTGGGCCTGTGCAGCAACCAATGCAGTTGAGTTACGACAGGTTCCAAATGCCAACCTCACTAGCCACTGGCCAAGCTCCACACTCTCCACAGACCCTGGCTGACAGGCATACGTCTTCCCTTCCAGACCAGAGACCTCACTCTGCTCTCTGCCTGAGCTACTTCCTGACACATATCTTTGAGTGACAGTGGCAGGGATAGAGCAGCTGTGTTCTGGAAGGAAATCACACCAAAAACACCAGCTCTTGAGTTTTAAATAATGTCAAACCTCGTTAAGGCCAAGTAGAAGGGATGCAATTTAACTTGGGAAACAGAAAGTTGATCCCAACAGCCAGCCCCCACCACTAGACACTGCAGAGAACACAGGATGGACCTCAGGGAGCAACTGGCCAGGGGAGCTTGTCACTCTCTGAGCCTCAGCTTCCCCATCCATACCTCATAGGTGCGCTATGTGAAGAGGCACAGAGTGACATTAGTAAAAACTTGAATGAGAAAATCAAGTTGCAGAATAATATGATACCATTCACAGTTTTAAAATGCTTACAACCTGCAGAAAAAAATACTGAAAGTTCACTAAAATCGAAACTGAAAGAAATTGGACTAAAATCCACAACACTCATCTCAGAAACTTTCACTGTCTGTATTAAGCATTTCTGGATTAAATTATTTCTCTTAACAGGACTATTTATCAGTTTCTTTGTATTCAAAGAAAACAAAGATAAAAAGGAGAGTTAGATAAAATAACACTCCCACCTACAAAGGTTGAGAACTGAAAGAACAAGTGGTATTGGGTGGGGGTGAGGGAAGAAGGCCCTGCACGGAGGGAGGACCCCCCGGCCAGCCTGTTGAAACAGGCAGAACAAAGAACCCAAGATGAACTGTGACCTTCAGTGTACTGAAAGGGGATGCCGCTGCCACTTTCCCATTTGTTGTCGGCAGCTTAACAGTCCACCTTCTATATCACTTGCTACGGCGACTCCTGGGCTCTAAGCAGTAAACCCAAACCCCTTAGCTCATCCCCACAGCCCATCTTCTACCTGGGCCAGTAGCTGTCCCAAGTGGACATCAGGCCACAGCATCAGTGTGGGCTCATTCTGAGAGGGCCCACAGCCCACACTGTTCCTCACTAGGGCTGCCCACAGCAACAACGCCCATACAGCTTGACGGCTTCATCTCAGTGTTAAACTCTTCCACGGCAGAAGACTTTTCCTATTCATCTCCATTTTCGGTGTGGAGCAAACAGTACGGGTTCAGAATGTGCTACTGAGTTAAACCTACATTTCTGTAAATTAGCCTCACAAAGTGTATGATTCCTGGGGTTGCCCTACAAGGCAAAATGTAGCAAGCAAGTCAAGTGCTTTCATTAAAAAGTCCTGGGACTTCCCTGGTGGCGCAGTTTAGAATCTGCCTGCCAATGCAGGGGACACAGGTTCGAGCCCTGGTCCGGGAAGATTGCACATGCCGTGGAGCAACTAAGCCCGTGCACCACAACTACAGAAGCCCGTGCGCCTAGAGCCTGTGCGCCTAGAGCCCGTGCTCCGCAACGAGAAGCCACCGCAATCAGAAGCCCGCACACCACGACGAAGAGTATCCCCCACTCACTGCAACTAGAGAAAGCCCACACACAGCAACGAAGACCCAATGCAGCCAAAAACAAAAAACAAAAAAAACTCCTGCATTCTGACCTTCTGGGAGGCGAGTGTACTGAGATGGAGCCTCACAGGTTGAGGCCAAGGCGGGAACAGGAATCCAGGGAGATGGTCCAGGCAGAGGAACAGCATGGGTCAAGCCGCTGAGCTGGGAGAGTCTCAGGCAGAGGAAGGGAGGCCACAGTGAGCCTGTGCTAAAGGTTTCCTGAAAAAGAGAACTAAGTCTTCCTCACTGACTGAAGCTGGGTTCTGAACCCTTAGTTATCTGAAAACTTAAGACACTCCAGAATACAGGTGTTTTCTCTCTTGTACATCATCAGAAGGGGCCCTGGCCCAGCTGCCTGGCTAGGAGCTCCTTGGACCTTCAAAGACCTGAACTGAGAAGATGAGAAGGACAGACTCTCCCTGCAGCAGTCCTGCGACCCAGGTGGGGACGGGCCACACCTATACATGTGGGGGCAGGGGGACAGGTGACATATACCCAGAGCCTCTGGGGGTAGAAGACCAGCCTGTCATCCCACAAGGTGGGGAAATCCAAGTCTAGTGGGTCTGGAACCCAGGTCCAACACTCTTCTTTCTACCTGGCATTCTTACAAGCTGCCCACTGTGGAACGTTCCACTATACACTCTAAAGCCCTTTTGTTAATCATGTTTAAATTGTTTGTTTTCACCTGGAGAGACAAGCACATGGTAGGGCTTAAATGACACTTGCCAGTGAGGAGGAGGACAGAACAGCTGTCCTTAAATGCCTCCATGGCAGCCTCACCTCAGAAAATTAAGACTTGCCCTGCCAGGGGCTGCGGAAGCACTCATGGGGAGGCCTGGGCGGGGAAGACCCCTGCAACCAAAAGGTACAAGCCCCCTGTCATCAGATGTCACTGCCACCCACAAGGTAACAGGCCATATGATGGCAGGGTCATGCCATTAATGTTCCTGGTGTATCCCCAGCTCCGGAAGAGTGCCAGCCACATAGTAGGTGCACTTCAAACATTTAATGAATGAACAAATGTAGGTTTTACAGAGAGGAGCTCAGGGACTGGGGGGTGGGGTGAGGGGTTGGTGAGCACGGGCTCCCTTTCACCACTGGGATTCTCAGATCTCAACCCAAGTTTAATGCTCCTCTGTTGTTAACACAAATGTGAGGTCTTCTTTTACAGACAGAACACCTTACACTGACTGAGTATTTACCCCACATGGATCATCTCAGATGCAAGGTGAGTGCTATCGTCAGGCTCTGTTTTACAGGTAGGGAAACTGAGGCAGGTGAAGGTCACACAGCAAGTGGGTGGGACAGTGCTGGGAACTGAAGCCCATGCTCCTCCAGACAGTGCCCACTGAAACACCCTGTCAACTACCTAGAGTCAGGCGTGGTTTCCAAAGGACACAGGGAGCTCCTCACAAGCAGGAAGTTTCGCTCTGGCCCAATGGGGTCCAGACAAGATATTAAATGTTTACAACTTTATTGAGTGTTATGAGTGAGACCACACCTTTTGCTGTCTGCTTTCAGAGTACAGAAAGTTCTGCTGGAGCACAACATATGCATTCCCAAAACTTGCCACATGGTGCAAAATCATGCAATAAAAACACAGGGCTTGTAGGAACAATGGGGTTAGGGCACAATACCCTAAAACTTCATCAGTGACATAAAAAAAAGACAGGAACCTGATTTTTAAATGGCAGCACGTTAAACAGCTAAGAAATACACAAATGCTGCCTGAAGCCTTATGCCTCACCTGAGGGAAGATCTGGTGTTTGCTCTGACAGTGGGTGGGATGCAGTTTCTGAGTTACTGTGACATGCTGCAAGGAGGCTGTCTGACCCCAGAAGGGGATGCGTGTGGCCCAGAGGGGGCGTGATGCGCATCTGAGGTGTGTGCATTTTCCTTTAGGGTACCAGCAGGCGCTCTTTTAGCTAGGAGCAGTTTTCCAGATTCCTATAGTACAGGAGTCAGCAAACTTTTTCTTAAAGGGACACAGTAAATATTTTCAGCTCTGCAGGTCATTCAGTCTCTGTCCTGATTACTCAAGCTCTGCAACTGTGACAGTTCGTTCTCGAATGGGCACGGCTGTGTCCCAATCAAACATTATTTACCCAAACAGGCCAGCAGCCTGTGGGCCATAGCTTCCCAACCCCTAGACCTAGCATTTCTCCTGGACAAAATCGCACATAACCAAACAGTGTGCCCAATATATTAATAGTGTTGGAACAAACCTGCTTTTCCAAACAAGCCTCACAGCAGAACTGACTACAGAGAAAAATCGATTTCAAAAAAAGGACCTGAATGTGTAAATTCAATCCAAGCCCAGAACTCAAGGTTAACCCTTTTGACAAATCAGAAGAAATTTAGTTTCAAAAAGTGTCGAGTGCAGACTGCTTACTGCAGGGTCAGTCTGTCCCACTAGGTGGGTCTATTTTATACCATCCTAAAAGCCCTACACACTCTCAAGATAAATAGGTCCCTCGTAGAAGGAAATTACATGCTATAAACTCAACTGCTGCAGTGGATGAAACTTTAACCCAGTTACAGAAACAAGCAGTTCCTAAGCACACGTGCCTGAGCATCAGACCAAAGCTCTAAGGAAAAGCACAGGAGCTGAGAACGACCTGATTGCGGGGGTGGGGCGGGCAGGGGGCAGGGGTTAAGCCAGGAAGGAAAGTGTGAATCAAGCACACTAGGGCTGAGTCGCTGGAGACCTGGGGGTCCCTGGGAAGAGCCAGAGGGCCAGGCTTCTCCAGGTAACCAGGAATCACCTTTGTCCTCAAGGGCTGGGGACAGGGGGGTCATCTGTGCTAGAGAAACCCTAAGAAGCGCACTCTACCTGGTTGGAGGGGTTGGGATCTGGGAGGACACAGGTTCACACCATACTGCCACCAACTGTCCCACTTCAGTGCCATCAGAGCCATGCACCTTGCATCCTTAATGAACCTCGGTGCATTCTGCCTGCAACTGTAGCTCCACAGCTCAGCCCCAGCCTGGGGACACCAGGAGAGCCTCGGGAACAGCAGTTAGGCTCAGCCTCCACCTGGTCAGCACCTTGGTCCTTCAATTCTCCTGACCTTTATGCGAACGCTAGGCCTGACTGGTGGGCACATCACCTCACCCCCAGCCTCGTGGCGTCGTGTCCATCCCACACAGGAGCTCCCTGGACCTGGGGACTTGCTGCAAGTTTTCTGAGCCTTCTGCCTAGTGTTAAGAGAAGCCGACGCTGGCTCGCCAGATAAACAGCCACGTAACAAAAATAAAAGACCTGACCAACAAATTCTTCTGTCCTGCTGAAGGGGCTCACTTGCTCTTTCAAAGACTTCTCACAAGGTGGGCAATCTCACTGCTGGCCTCCAAAGGTGGCCAGTGGTGCCTAGGCTCTGGGTAGGCTGAGGCAATGAGAAGGGAGTAAAAGGGATGAGGAACACAGGGTGCTCCAGACTTGGGAGCATCTGACCCCACTTGATGGACACCCTACTGGCAGAGGAGGGACACAGGAAACCAGGGTGTCCGCAGACACCTGCCTGCTCCCCAAAATGCAGCACACCAGGCTAGTTGAACACCAAGCAACCTTGCGCCACACACACAAATACACACGTGTGTGTGTACCCACACTCATGCAAACACAAACACATGTGCCCACGTACACATGCACACCACACACACTCATACGTGTGCACAGTTTTCATCCCCTCCTCCCACCTCCAAACCTTCTCCAATTACCTTACAAAGGGTCTTCTCTATTCATTTATGAGCAAAAGAACAGCAGTTCTTATGGGTGATCAGTGTCCAACTATCTCAAGAAGAAGCAAAACCATTAAGTATGGAAATGAGATTAGACACAGGGTCCAGGATCACCAACTTCTAAAGCAAGTGAAGGAGCCCAGAGGGCCTTGCAGAGAGCCCTGCGGGGCCTTGTGCGGATCCCTGCACACCTCCGCCACATCAACCCACAATTCCTCCAAGACAAATAATTTCGCACCTGGGTGGAACAGCTGAGCATTTTAAAATCACTAGCACTGCAACCATGCTCATTTCTACTACTTTGTGCACACGGTAATTTAAGTTTCCAGAGAAGGCAAAGAACTGACTTTTGTCTACTGTTGTTTATCTGAGTGATGCCTGAACCCAGAAGGGAACTTCTGCAGCACCGAGGAGCCTGGTCAGTTACTAACGACCAGGGACACCCTCCTCCTAGTTCACAGCCCATCTGGCCCAGGATGTGGACGCCGACAGGCTCCAAATACTGATTCTGCGCTAGACGGCGACCTCCAAGGGGCCAGTGACCTGCAGGCACCACCTTTGTGGAGGGCAGGAAGAGCAGCTTGGGGGGTCCCCGCCCTCATGGGAGCAAAGACCCAGTAAGGGCTATGAGATATGTGTGTCAATCACCATTTTGTTACAAACCAACATTGGAAAAGAAATCCACCCTGCCGGTCCAGAGGAGGCGGCTAAGGATCTAGCTTCATTTGAGCTAGGCCCCAAGAGTAGAATCTGGAGTTGTAGAGATGGAAGAGGGAGAAAGAAATGGTAGCACAAAAGGTGAAGTGGCAGAAATACACAGGCGCATGAAAACCCATCTCCAAAGTAAGTAGATGAAACCAGAAAGGAGATCAAAGCTTTTAACAACTTTTTAAAATGGAATGAGGTTGCTTAGAAGGAAAAAACATTCTCCCATTACAGTGAGGCCACTTATATTCAGTGTGAGAGGCTAAACAGTGATGATCGGGCCTCCCACAGACTTCTCTGACTCTGGGTGCCCTGCAGGAGTGCAGGAACTGGGGGTGGGGTAGGGGCCCTGACCGGCCTGCCATCAGCCTGTGAGAGTGAAGAGAGCTGGAACATTTAATTAGGTCCTGAAGGACAGAGGAGGGGAGTGCTGAGACCTGTGAAATGGCACAGAGTATGCTCCAAAAAGACACATGCACGCACACAACTTAAATGAAGTGCCTCCAGTCACTCCATCAAACAAATCAATCTGAGCACTGGCACTCTCCGCAGGGAGCTCTCTGCCCTCAGCCCCCAGAGGTGCGCTCTACCTAACCCTTCAGGGAAGAGACACCATTTGCAAATTCAGCGCTCAGCTCAGACACAGAAGTCAAAGGGGAAGGTTAAGTTCAGGAGCATCTCGACCTCCTCCTAACAGGGCACTTCTATCATGCCAGGTGTGCCCAAACACCACACTCCATCTGAAATGCTAATGACCCATCTATAAGGCCATCACCACCCAGAGGAGTCATGCAAGATAAAGTCAGACCAAATCAGCCATCCTATCAAGTCACCTTCAGTCCTTCGTTCAAGAACCACCCAGATACGTAGGTATATAGATTGTTAAAGACTGAAAAGAGTAAAAAAAAATAAAATAATTTAAAAACCACACACACAGAACCTCAGGCTTTTACATTTACAAATAAACACACATTTACAATCTGATTATTTTTTTAAGGTGGAGGACATGTAAATACAGCCTCTGAAATAATGCTTTTATGGGATATATTTAATAAAATTAACCTAGAAAGCAGAAACTTAAATGTACTCAAGTAGTAACCACCCAACATTTTAAAAATAAAACCTGAATGGTCTTCAGATTCCTAAAGGAAAATCCCATGTAGACGTGCACTGTGGAGAAAGGCGCTTGGAAGCACCTCACCCCAGCACCGCTTGTGGGAACAGAGCAGGTTTTGGGACAAGTCATCTCCAGAAAAATCAGTGGTCACTGCCTTCAATAGGCTCATGCCACATAAACAGCCAGCCCTCTGGTAGCATGCCCAGCCACTCAAACTCACCTGGGGACATGCAGGGCCTGGCCTGGAACAGCCAAGTCCCCTGACCTCAACAACCATCCTCCCTCCCTGGAGTCATGGGGGAGGGGCGGCTAAAGAAAGCACAGATCCTGTTGGGGAAGATGGTGTAGGTAGGGAGGGTGTTTCTATCTTCCCCCAGACATCGACAATCTCCTAAAAACTTCTGAAAACAGGGAACACCACTAACCAGACAGGCCACGCAGATTCCACTGAGCTCTGTCTACCCCTCAGCCTCATGCCTTGGCCTCTGAGTGCCCCTTCCCAGGGACATGAGATGAAAAAGCCTGTCTACACCTCCTAGTCAAAGCACACAGTAGGACAAAGTACACCTAAACTGATCGCGTTTTAAGAGGGGGGGAGAGAGACGGGTAGCGAGTGTTTTAAAACTGTTGATAGCACCCCCAGGCTCACCCCCACATGAGGACTTGGATTTTGTGTTTACACTCTCAGAAGTGCTCAGTAAGCACCCAACACTGCCCACCTGGAAGTGGCCCCACATGGGTGTCTGAGCCTCTGACAGTGGGGGCCTGTGCCGGAAGCCCAACCCCTGCAGCCCCAGAGAGAGAAACAAATGGTGCCAGAGAACGCGACACAGAAATAAAGGTGCCACCTGTGAAGGGAATCTGAAAAATATGAAATGTCCACAGGGAAATGGTGACCAGGAGTCCTCTGGCGTAGGACATCACTGTGAGGGATGTCTGGTTGAGTTTCCCTCCCACGGGAAAGGACCAGTCCCCTCTGTCCCTCCCAGCTGCCTCCCAGGCTGAACCTCCTCGGCCCACAAAGGGTTACGCCTGCCATTTCCATGCCACCTGCAATGTGCCAATCGGGTGTCACATCAAAAATGGGAGGCCTTAACCCTTCCAGGGCTGACTCCCTCAGGGCCTGGCCAAGAACGCAGCCCTGACCACCAGCTTCATCGAGCTGGAAATGGCAGGAGGTTTTACACAGAAAATTCCAGGAAGGGCCAGAAAAGCCTTCTCCAGTCTTGGGAGGAAATGTGAGTGGAAAGTGAGAGAACCAAATGTGCATCTTTCATCGTTTTCAACAGGACACCCAGCAATGTGGTGACGCCACTGCCTGGAAGCGCTGCCTGGGCTCCTTTGTCAGCTCCTCCCTGCACACATCCTGCGGCAGCAGGGCCGGCGGCCGCCCCAAAAGGCTCAGAGCCAGCAGGGAAACCTACGTCTAGGACTAAATAAGTTTCTGGTCTCAATGAAGCCCATGGGTCTAAGAAACAGTTCCTACTGATGAACAGTTCTTGCAGCACTTCCTGCACAGCTGTGAGAGCTGGAACAGAAATCCTACTTCTCTCCTCCACCCTGTAAATGGAAATCTTCCCCTTGGGCAGGGGGTTGTTCTGGGTAGAGACACCTACAACAACCTCCAGGAAATAGCCAAGCTGACCTAGAGCATATCACATTAGTGGTCATTTTGTAAAACATGCTACTCAAGGTAAAAGCAAGGCCTCACCCCAGCCAAGGCCCTGCCAGCCTCTCTGACCTGTCTACTGCCGTCCCCGACACGTCCCCCCTACCACTCGACCCTATTCTCTCAGCTCCAGCCACTCTGACATCCCAGCTGCTCCTCTGAAAACCAAGTTTACTCCCACCTCAGAGCTTTTGTACTTCCTGCTCCCCCTACCTGGAAGGTCCTCCCCCAGGTCTCTGTATACCACTCTCTTCTTCAGCCGAAACAGCAAAGTTACATGTATCTCCCCTCCACGTATGCACTTCGGTGGGTCTCTACCCCTTTCCCACTTCATCACCACTTGACATTCTATTTACTCATCTCTCCATTTACGTGTTTGTCCCCCCCCACCCCATCCCCCACAAGAACAGAGAATATCTCTCTGTTCAGTGCTACCATCCCAGGGCCCAGGACAGAACAGGTGTTCAATACATACTTGTTAAACAGATGAGAAAAAGTACTTTCAGAACTTCCAGCTATGGCACTCCTCTTCCTGGTTACATAAGCCAAAAAGTCTTCATGTCAATAAAAAATATAATGATCAAAACCAAACAAAACCCTTACTGCATACCATATATGAAAATCAACTCAAAATGGGTCAAAGACCTAAATATTAAAAGCTAAACCTACAAAACTCTTAGGAGAAGAGTATATAAGGGTAAATCATGACCTTCGATTTGGCAAGAGATTCTTAGATATGACACCAAAAGCTCAATAACGACAAAAGAAAAAAGATAAATTAGACTTCATCAAAACTAAATTCTTTTGTGCAAAAGAGAGTGAAAAGATCAACAGAGCGGGAAAAACATTAGAAATCATATCGCTAATAAGGGTCTGGTGTCAGAATATATAAAGAACTCTTAAAACTTAGCAACAAACCCAATTCAACAAAACAGGCAAAAGACTTGAAAAGACATTTCTCCAAAGACAGACAAATGGCCAATAAGCACATGAAAAGATGTTCAGCATCATTAGTCATTAGGGAACTGCAAATCAAAACCACAATGAGATACCACCTCTCACCCACCAGGATGACTATTAAAAAAAAAAAAAAGGAAAATAAGCGTTGTTGAGGATGTGGAGAAATTGGAACCACCACATATTGCTGGTGGGAATGTAAAATGGTAAAATGGTGCAGTAATGTGAGAAACAGTCTGGCAGTTCCTCAAAAAGTTAAATACAGAATTACCATATGACCCAACAATTCTACTTCTAGATATATACCCAAGAGATGGGCATTTAGTCAAACAAAAACTTGTACATAAATGTTAAAAAGCAGCACTATTCACAACACCCAACAAGTAAGAACAACCCAAATGTTCATCAATCGGTGAATGGATAAACAAAATGTCGTATATCCATACAAAGAAATATTTTTCAGCCATAAAAAGGAATACGGCTTCCCTGGTGGCGCCGTGGCTAAGAATCCGCCTGCCAATGCAGGCGACACGGGTTCGAGCCCTGGTCCCAGAAGATCCCACATGCCACGGAGCAACTAAGCCCGTGCACCGCAACTACTGAGCCTGTGCTCTAGAGCCCGCGAGCCACAACTACTGAGCCTGCATGACACAACTACTGAAGTCCACGCGCCTAGAGCCCGTGCTCCGCAACGAGAAGCCACTACAATGAAAAGTCCGTGCACCGCAACGAAGAGTAGCCCCCACTCGCCACAACTAGAGAAAGCCTGCGCACGGCAATGAAGACCCAACACAGCCAATAATAAATAAATAAAATAAATAAATTTATTTAAAAAAAGGAATAAATTTCTGATTCATATCACAATGCAGATGAACTATGAAAACATGCTAAGTGAGATAAGCCAGACACAAAAGGCCATATAGTATATGATTCCATTTATCTGAGATGCCCAGAGCCACGCGAATCTACAGAGACAGAAAGTATTGATAGATTAATGGTTGCTAGGGACTGGGAGGCACAGAGGTAGGGGAGTGCAGGAGTACAGGCGAATACGTACAAATTTCACTTTGGGGTGATGAAAATGTTCTACAACTACAGGTGATGGCTGCCCAATATTGTGACTGTATTAAATGCCAATGTACACTTTAAAATGTTTTAAATGGTGAATTTTATGTGAATTTTACTTTATTATTTTTTAAGGCAGGAAAACAGAAAAACAAAGTAATCTTAACCTCAAGAGTCACAACCCCTCTACGGCTGCTAAACTACTAAAACGCAAAAGCAGGTTTACTCTGACCCCCAAGAGCACCGAATAGGGTCCTCAAGGAAAGACTCCTTTGTGTAACAAGATGCAAACAATCGAAGAGCCATTATCCACTGGGATGCAGTCCTTCCACGAGCAACAACCGTCAGCTTCTCACAGCAACCGAGGGGACCACAGCAAGCCCACGGTACAGATGGGCGTGTGACCACATGGGAGACAAATGGGACAATTTACCAACAGGGAGCCAACTCGGAGAGAGGGCAAGACCTCTGATGGCAGGGGTCACACGGGCCACCACCGCAGATCCGGATTCAAGTCAGGTCCGTCACAGGCTTCACACTGGGATTGTGCCAGACGCCTCAGTCTCATAGCCATTTCACTCACGCATTCACCCAAACACCTGCTTAGTTTCTACCAAGGAGCAGGAGCTAACTGGGCCCCAGGGACACCCTTGGGGTTTCAGCAAAAGGCCTCCCACCCATAGCAGCATAGCCCCAGTAAGCCATTGGGGGGACACACACAGATGTGTGGGGTAGGCAGTGGACAGAGCAGGCTAAGACATGGGGCTGAGGTCCCTCACACACTGGGAGTTGCAATAATCCCTAGATCACACATAAGGATCAAATCTGCAAAGCAGTGCTTTTAATAAGACAAAGTCATACTGAGACCAGCTAACTACCTACTTTATCCAGTCTTAATTGGCTATGGCTGCTATGGACAGACCACACCAATAGAGAGGTGAGATTGATTTCTAATGAATAATATATTAATTTATGTCAGAAAACAACATATGGGACATTACAGCATCAGGGTGTTGATGCACTGTGGTGATAAAATGCACTCTGGGTGCTGGGGGAGGTGGGCAGAGTGCTCCCAGAACAGAAGGTGCCATCAGCATCACACTACATTAGGTCAAAACCAGAGTGCCTGGTTCATCTCCGCACACCTCAGCTTCCTCACCTGTGAAATGAGAACAGTGCCCACTTCATCACTAACGTTCTTCAAGGGCTCCATGAAGGTACTTTAAGTGTTGTTATTACAGAAGATGAGAATGCTGTAACAAGAGGTTGTCCCACTTGACAGGCTACTGGTCACAGCCCCTCACAGCAATTCCAGAATCTCTGCTGAAGGTTTTCTGCTTGAACTTTAACCACAAGCAGCCACCATCCTCACTTTTGTAAACGAGTGTTTCCCCTGCCCTGGGTGACATGAATCATAAAGCTCCCTGAGGGAATGCCTGGGTCAAACCCCATCTTCCAAACTTTTCATTACGGAAAATTGCAAACATACCCAAAGAAGCAGCGAGAACAGCACAAATTAACTGCTCATGCCCACCACCCAGGTTCCATGGTTGTCAGACGACCACCTTGGTCTTTCACACGCCTCACGCCCACTAGCCTCTAAGAAGCAAATGCCATACAACATGCATTTATGAACAGTGCAGTGTTTATCACTACAAGGACACAAAACCACAATCCCATGCTCACACCATCAACAATTAAACAATCATTCCTCAATCTTTGTTGAAGTCACGCTTGGCTGAAATCTATAGGTTCCCCCGCTGCTTTCTTTTCAATCATATGTTGAAGAAATCAGGCCATTTGTCCTGTTTCCCACAATTGGGTTTTGCCAGTTGGCATCCCTGTGGTATAATGTAACACAACCCCAATGTCCCAAAACTAGATTTTGAGGTCCAACCAAGCACACATCCCTCTGGAAGCATGTGCACCCTTCCTTGGGGGCTGGAAGCCACTGAGGTCCACTGTCTAGACCCACCATTTCATCAGATGCCTGCAAATGTATGAATTTATAATTCCATCGTTTCATATTAATTAGCCAGAACGTTAATAGCTACACGGTCCATTAGCCACATGTGGCTATTTAAAAAGATTTAAATCAAATAAAATTAAAACTTGACTTCCTCAATCACGATATTCCAGGTACCACACTGGACAGTGCGAGTAGAGGATTCTGGAAAATTCTGGCAGCACTGATCTATCTTCGAAGGAAACCAGCTCTTACCTACTTTTTTGTTCCTTGCAAATACAGTCCATAGAGTAGAGGCAGGATAAATGCTTGCTCCTTTCCTTCTATCATCTACCAATTTTCAAAATGAGTTGATTCCCTGACACCTTCCGAAGGGCACCAGTGAGTTTCTTCCTTTCCTTTGAGCACCAATAGGAACCCTGGATTTTTTAATACATTTGATGCTCCAACTCAGGGACTAACTCTCATTCACATTTACCTGCCCCACCCTTGGTGGGGTGGAGGGGGGGGATTCCTTCTGACACAACCCTGGTACCATCTTATACAACTGGGACATTCCCAATGCAGATTTAGAATTAAAACATTTTCACTTAAGTATTTTGATCTTTTATTTGCATATGTCTTTCATCCTAAAAATTTTGGTTCTTTTTTTTTTTTTTTTTTGCGGGGGCAGGATGTGGGTCATAGTTCCCCAACCAAGGATCAAACCCAGGCCCCCAGCAGTGGAAGCATGGAGTCCTAACCACTGGACCACCAAGGAATTCCCAATTTTGGTTCTTAAAGACATCAATTACTTGTTTTCTCCTACAATATATAACAGTAAGACTATGGGCATTGTTGACCTGAAACCAAAAACATGATTCCTAAAAACAGTTAAAGATTTTTTTCTAATTTTTGCCTTTATGGCATATCTCGTATCTTACAATCAAACTACTATGATTTAGGGAATTCCCTGGTGGTCCAGTGGTTAGGACTCTGCAATCTCACTGCCGAGGGCCTGGGTTCGATCCCTGGTCAAGGAACTAAGATCCCGCGTGCCACATGGCATGGCCCAAAAAAAAAAAAGGAAAAATAAAAATAAAAAATAAAATATAGGGCTTCCCTGGTGGCGCAGTGCTTAAGAATCTGCCTGCCAATGCAGGGTACAAGGGTTCGAGGCCCTGATCCAGGAAGAACCCACATGCCACGGAGCAACTAAGCCCATGCTACTGAGCCTGTGCTCTAGAGCCCGCGTGCCACAACTACTGAGCCCGCATGCCACAACTACTGAAGCCTGTGTGCCTAGAGCCTGTGCTCCGCAAGAAGAGAAGCCACCGCAATGAGAAGCCCGCGCACCTCAACGAAGAGTAGCCCCCACTCGCCACAACTAGAGAAAGCCACAACTCGCCACAACTAGAGAAAGCCTGCGTGCAGCAACAAAGACCCAACACAGCCAAAAATAAATAAATTTTAAAAAAATAATAAAATAAAATATAAACAAACACACATGTCTATATCCCACCCCCACCGTTCCTTATGAGGGATAAAAGTGAGTGCAGTACATCTCTTTATCCTTCACCTTATAATTTTTTCTACTCATTTCACCCTAGAAATCCCATCACCATGACAAGAAGACACCCCTCCTTCCTCTGCTCAGGGGCTTGGCTCCACCCCACTGGCGATCCAGCCCCATCAGTCCCAGCCCCAAATGACAAACATCTAAGTTATTTCCAGTTTGCTACTTCAGAATGTTGTAATGAACAGTCTTGTCACAATCCTTATTTTTGACAGTCTATCTTTGGCATACATTTCTAGAAGTGGACTTGCTGGAGCAAAGGGTAAGCAAATCCCCCTCCGAGGAGTTGTGAACCTCCAAAAGCAACATATGGTGCTGCCTGATTCCCACCAAGAGAATGGTGTACACCTTTCAGGACAAAGGGTCAGAAATATCTTCGGGAAGCTCCAAAGAGCATTATTCTTAGTATCAGAAAAGACTGAGTATCTTTTATGCCTTGGTTAAGGGTCATCTGCATTTGCTTTTCCTGTTTGTTTTTCTGTAAGTCACACCCATTTTGATCCTTAACACCAAGCACAAGGCCAGTCTCTCAGCACGCGAGCAGTATGTGTAGCTGCTGAACGAACAGGACCCGACAAGCAAAATTCAAGGGTGGACACCAATTCCATTAGCCCAAGCAGGCAGCCTGACCCTCAGTATTCACACCGACAGCCACATACACTATGGGAGCATTGTGTGGGGGCTGTGTATGTGCCTCAAGACTCCCCAGGACCCAGCTCTCCTCCTGCCTTGCTCTTCCTCTGTGCCCGGAGTCCTGGGCAGCAGGAATGGGGAGGCCTCAGCTGACTTCAGGCCATGGTTCAACTGAAAGTGGAACAATCAATCAATCTGCTGAGCTGACTTACACCCACAACAAAAAGTACACAAGCTGACATATTTATACATCTCTTAAAAATAACTGCTCAGGGAATTTCCTGGTGGTCCAGGGGTTAGGACTCTGTGCTCTCACTGCCAAGAGCCCAGGTTCGACCCCTGGTCAGGGAACTGAGATCCCACACCACAGCCAAAAAAAAAATTGCTCAAGGGTGTTTTTGCCTGTTTGACATCGACCACCATCTGCCACAACCATTCACAGACCATCCTTTCCCGTCAAGCCCCTTCACTCACCGGGTACAGAGAGGCAGGGCCAGAGGGAACACCTGAGGGGGCTTCCAGAAATTCCCTCCGGAATCACCAAACTAACTGCTTTGTAATGCTCTGGCTGTGTCTTCCTTGTTGGCCCTGTGATAGGAAAGGAGCAATTTTCTTTCATTCATTTATTCACTCAGCAAGTACTTACTGCTCAGACTATGTACTTCCTAGTTAACAAAGGGCCCGGGAGAGGTGGGGTCACCCAGCTGAGGACTTCAGAGAACCCTAAGCCAGCCCACTGCCTTCAGACAATGCCCTGGGCTATAGGACAAGGGATGATCACTCACCCCTCTGGGCTGCAGGTAAGACCTTGTCGAAACGTAAAGTACCACGATTTTTCAACACTAATGTCCAAAGAGAGCCTGTTGACAACCAAGCACCAAACCCACTTTCTAGGTGGCTGGCTCACTGCATGCTGCCACGAGCACCAGGTAACGAGCACTGTCAACACCGATGATCCTCAACTACCCTAGGAAACCAGCACAGACTTTGAGTCATTTTTTGTCTCCAGAGAGCTCTGGGGGCCTGGGGCAGGGCTCGGGGGGATGTAAAATGGTGCAGCCACAATAACAACAGTCTGGCAGTTCCTCAGAATATTAAAGACTCATGACCCAACAATTCCACTCCTAGGTATATATCCAAAGGAAGTGAAAACAAGTCCACACAAATTTGTGTACATAAATGTTCACAGCACTATTCATAATTACCAAAAGGTGGGAATAGCCCAAATCTATCCCAGATGAATGGATAAACAAAATGTGGTCTATCCATTCGATGGAATATACTCAGCCACAAAAATGGATGAAGCACTGACTCATGCTACAGAGTGGATGAACCCTGAAAACTTGCTGAGTATGAGAAGTTAGACACACAAGGTCATAGATATTATGTGATTCCATTGATATGAAATGCCCAGAACAGGCAAATCCATAGAGATTGAAAGTAGATTAGTGGTTGCCAGGGGCTGAGGAAGGGAGATTGGAGAGGGACTGCTAATGGGTGTGGGGTTTCTTTTGAAGGTGATGAAAGTGTTCTGGAACTAGATAGACATGATATTTGTACAACTCCTGAATATACAAAAACATCACTGAACTGTATACTATAAATGGGTGAATTATATGGTATGCAAATTATCTCAATTAAAAAAAATTTTTTTTTAATACCAGTAAAGTTTGTTTTTGCTGGGTAAACATTCTGGAAATGTTTTCCTGACACCAGGACTACCTGACCATGCCCATACTATCATCTTGCTATATGCAGATAAGAGCTGAAACCTCACAAACCAACCCCCAACCCTTGTCACATACCTTGCTCAGCCCAGCAGCCAGTTCTTACCCTGTGCAGCTGTGACACTGTTTGAAGGGCATAAACCCCTTGGAAAGTCACCAGCCAGCTGGCCTATAAGAGGAAGCAGATAACCAACCCAAGAGGTCTCCAAGCTACCTCTGTGTTCTAAGATGTCTCTCAGTCCTACATTCTTCTCCAGGTAGGCAGCCCTGGCCCAAAACATCACTGGCCTGATAGTAACAGACAAAACCCCACCTGGGTTTTGGGCTCTGTCCTGCTGGGTCCCGAAAGCCCTGGACAGAGTCTCCACCTGAGAGCCCTAAGCAGTAGGGGATGGCTCAGTTTCCCCACAAGCACGGGGTGCAGTAAGGGCAAAGAGCTCCAAGCACTGGTGGTTAAGGATAAATTCTAACGGTTTCTGTCAGCATTGGGAAATCACAGGAATGGCCAGAGGGCAAAGGCCACTTGGCCAGGATTATCCTCTGCCCCTGATGCTCACAGAGGACAGTTCATCCTACTTGGGCCTGGCCTTTTCAAACGAGTGACCCCTGAGATGCAAGAGGAGAGCAAACGGCCATCCTGGAGGAGGCAGGGCCTGGGCAGCCCTGTGGAAATGGCCCAGTGTGCAATCCCAGAGGTACCTGTCTTCCTCCTTCTCCTCTAGGAGGTGGCCATCAGCTTCTAAAGCAGTGCTCTGTTTCAAATGTCCAAGGACCTTAATAAGGCCTATTGAGTAAGTCAGTGCCTCCGTTCCACAGATACTAGATACTACACACTCACCTGGCTTCTGGGCATGGGACGGTGGTCCTACCAGCCGGCCATGGTGGGAGCTATGTCAAAAGGCAACTTCCGTCAATGAGCTGGCCAACCTAAAGCAAAGAACAGAGGAAGAAACACTGAGTTTCCAAGGAAAATTTCTGGAACGCACAGACAGTTTTAAACATCTCCAATCCCGGGCTTCCCTGGTGGCACAGTGGTTGAGAATCCGCCTGCAAATGCAGGAGACATGGGTTCGAGCCCTGGTCCGGGAAGATCCCACATGCCGCGGAGCAACTAAGCCCGCACGCCACAACTACTGAAGCCCGTGTGCCTAGAGCCCATGCTCCACAACTACTGAGCCCACGTGCCACAACTACTGAAGCCCGCACACCTAGAGCCCCTGCCCCGCAACAAGAGAAGCCACCACAATGAGAAGCCCACGCACCGCAACGAAGAGTAGGCCCTGCTCACCACAACTAGAGAAAGCCTGCACGCAGCAATGAAGACCCAACACAGCCATAAATAAATAAATAAATAAATTTATTAAAAAAAAAAAAAAAGTCTCCAATCCCTGGAATTACATAGCGAAATTCTAGATTTCAACCAGAGCTCTGTGTCTGCTACCTTCCAAGGGAGGGCAAGCTGAGGAAATCAAATTCTATCAGTCTCTGATGTACGACCCAATAAGGTGCACTACCCAATAAATACTAACATCTCAGACACTACAGATCTCATCTTTAGCAATATGGATGGAGACAAGAGGTGGTACACAACCACAAGCCAACATACTGAACACACAGAAAACAGTTCAAGGTTTTGATGATAATGGTAATGACATTAACAGCAGAAATAGAAATACTAGCATTTAATAGATGTTTAGTAGTGAGTTCCAGGTACTATGCTAAAATTCAGTATCTCTTTGAATCCCCAGGACAATCTTAGGGATAAGTTACACAATCACCCTCATTTTACACATAAGGGATCTGACATGTCTGATATTCAGGAACTTGCCCAGGGCCACCCAGGTCTCCCTCTCCGGAGGTGACCTCTCCCCTCCCCAGTGCCCACTCCCCAACACAGACCCCAAGGAAACCACCCACCATTACAGGCAGTGCAGAGTTTGCCCTCAAGAAGCTGAGGGCATGAGGCGCCCAGGGACGGACAAACTTCATCTTCCACATGGAGGCGGCTTCACCGCCATAGGGCAACTAGAAGTTTCACCCAGGGATCAACTCCAAAGGTCTTACACTGCCCAGGGAGAAAGAGGCTGCCTGTTTAAAGATAGGAAAACTAAGGCTCAAGAATGTTTAGGAGCTCTCCCAAGGTCCCAGAGACAGCATGGCCCCAGAACTTCCCCTCCTTTGTGACATCAGATGTCCAGGGCTCTGGGCACAGAGATTGAACCCAGTGAATCAGCCAAATCTCAGACTCCCAGGCAGCTGTCAGTTGTAGCTTGCCAAATATTGTCAATATCACCTCTGTTGTCATTCTTTGCACCCACATGACTACCAGGAGCTTGCTCTGATATGAAAACTTTATTTTTAAGCTGGGTTCACAGCAATTCACAGCTCACGGATGGCGAGAAACACTCCCACAGGAGAACTTGCAAAATAAGCAAGTATCAGTGAACTCTATGGAAAGACCTTTGGGAACCAAGGAGCACACAGCATTCTCCTCAGTGAGGGCCAGGGCTGCTACAGCCACCACCAGGGCTAGCTCCTAGGGAGAGGGGCCCTTTCTGCCACTCTTTTTGGCCCCATTCAGGCTGGGAAATGCAGTAGATGCCATGAATCTTAGTTCTCTCTCTCTCTCTCTTTTTTTTTATTTTTAAATATTTACTTAGTCAGTTAGGCTGCGCTGGGTCTCAGTTGCAGCATGTGGGATCTTCGTTGCAGCATGTTTAGCTGCGGCATGCGGGCTCTTAGTTGCAGCATGCATGTGGGATCTAATTCCCCGACCAGGGATCGAACCCAGGCCCCCTGCATTGGGAGCGCGGAGTCTTACCTACTGGACCACCAGGGAAGTTGCAATCCGAGTTCTTTTACCTCCCAAGCCAAGGCCTCTCTCTGCCATGGAGGGGGAAGCCTCAGAAAGTAGGGGTCCTGGGCTTTTCCAAGCACCTACTCTCTTCAGGATTAAGGTCAATATACAAAAGTCAGTGGTATTTCCACACAATGGCAACAAACAACCAAAACTCAAAGCTCTTTAAAAAAAATCAGTTAATACTACCATAAACGTGAAATACTTAAGGATAAATCTGATTTTTTTTAAAAATGTGCCAGACCTATAAGCTGAAACTACAATAAGACGTTGCTAAGAGAAATGAAAGAAAACCTAAATAAACAGAGAGATATGACTTTTCCATGGGTCAGAAGTTGCCAATTCTCCCCTAAATTGATTCATAGATTCAAAGCCAATCAAAATCAATTCAATCAATTCAATCAAAAATTGCCAGCATGGGACTTCCCTGGTGGCGCAGTGGTTAAGACTCTGCCTGCCAATGCAGGGGACACGGGTTCGAGCCCTGGTCCGGGAAGATCCACATGCCGCGGAGCAACTAAGCCCGTGTGCCACAACCACTGAGCCTGCGCTCTAGAGCCGCAAGCCACAAGTGCTGAGCCCACGTGCCACAAATACTGAAGCCCGCGGGCCTAGAGCCCATGCTCCACAACAAGAGAAGCCACCGCAATGAGAAGCCCGTGCACCACAACAAAGAGTAGCCCCTGTGCGCCGCAACTAGAGAAAGCCCGTGTGAAGCAACGATGACCCAACGCAGCCAAAAATTAAATAAATAAATAAATTTATTAATTAAGAAAAAAACTGCCAGGATGTTTTGCAGAAAAAAACAGGCTGATTCCAAAATTTATATGGAAATGCAAAGGACCTAGACTAGTGAAACACTGAAAAAGAGAAACAAATTTGGAAGACTTACCTAACCTGATTTCAAGACATACTGTATGTAAAGTTACAGTAGCCAAGAGAGTATGATATGAACGTAAATACAGACAAGTAGAAAGATGAACAGAATACACCCATGCACATGTGGACAAATGATTTTCAACAAAGATCCAAGTACCCTAACTCCGTTGAGACCACAAGACACACTGGATATTTTCCTGAAGGGTTAACCTGCGAGGAAGGTGACCTCAATCTGTTATCATAATGCATACAGTGCATCATGGGGCAGTATGCAACATACAAGAAGTTTTAAGGTCACTTCAGACTTTCACCCTCCACCACAGCTCATGGTAAATTCAGTCTTTAAAGATGCTCAGATTAAAATCTGGAGTTGCCTTTTTTTTTTTTTTAATTTTATTTATTTATTTATTTATAGCTGTGGTGGGTCTTCGTTTCTGTGCGAGGGCTTTCTCCAGTTGCGGCAAGTGGGGGCCACTCTTCATCGCCGTGCACGGGGCTCTCACCATCGCGGCCTCTCTTGTTGCGAAGCACAGGCTCCAGACGCGCAGGCTCAGCAATTGTGGCTCACGGGCCCAGTCGCTCCGCGGCATGTGGGATCTTCCCAGACCAGGGCTCGAACCCGCGTCCCCTGCATTGGCAGGCAGATTCTCAACCACTGCGCCACCAGGGAAGCCCTTTTTTTTCTTTTTTGTGTGCACCATGAGGCATGCGGGATCTTAGTTCCCCGATCAGGGATCAAACCTGTGCCCCCTGCATTGGGAGCCAGAAGTCTTAACCACTGGACCACCGGAAAGTCCCCTTTTTTTGGCTGCAGTTGCCTTCTTGATAGGACTACCCATCATCCAGTCTGCCAGGAAATCCTATTGATTTTGCCGTCAAACACATCTGGGGTCCCACCACTTCTCACACCTCCACTTGCCACACTATCCTCCCTTAATACGACGGAGGTCTGCAAACTGGACCCCGTGCTTTCACTCCTCAGCTCGAAACCTTCCAAAGGCCCTGCAATCACTCAGAGTGAAGCCCCATCCTCTCTTGACCCCAGAGACATGTCCACCCTCCCTCCAGCCATGCTGGCCTCCAACACACCAGGCACCCTCCCACCCTGGGGTCCTTTAAGGTTTTCAACAAAATCCCCGATACTTTATAATTTTAACAATCGATTCTTCAATTTGCATCCCAAGTTGAAAATGACCTTTGAAAACATAACTACCATACAATAATCTCTAAATGTCAACAAATGCCCAGTCCATATTCAGCTTCACACAATTTCCCAAAAACGTCTGTACACAGCCTGTTCTAACAGTAGTTGCTAGCTTTTGTGCTAGCATTTGTGCTAGCTGCTCTCTGCCTCCATCACTCTCCCCCACCATGGCTGTCTCCTCCGTGTACCCCCAAATCACTGCTCAAATGTCTCTCTCAAAGCGGCCCACCCTGCTCACCCTGCCCTTTCTCTCCCACAGCCCTGGCCTCTCCTCAAATTCCACACAACACAGCTACCGTATCTATGGACTTTCTCACCCGGCAAGAACATAAATGCCACAAGGAAAGGGGTGTCTGCCTGGTGCCTGATGTCATTTCAAGCACCTCCAACAGTGTCCGGTGCTCAATAAATATTTATAGAATGAATGAGCAGAGATGGTTTAACATTGAGGGAGAAAGAACCAATCTGAGGAGTTCACACACCAACAACCCCTTGATACAATTAGAGCAAAATTCACGAAGGAGCAGAAACCAAGCAGAGACCACTTAGCACCATCAGGATTGGGAGCATTTCTCTAAAATAAACTGTAATCGCTTTTCACTGGTATATCATTTGGGCTGCTGTGCCATCTACCCCACACCGGCTGGGTTTAGAGAGCTTTTACTGTTTTTATTTCCAACCCATATATTTAAAACAGTATCAATAACCCTTAAGTACACAATTACCAACTCATCAGAGACTCTTCCACTCCCTTGATAAATCATTATGGTTTGGCTTTGACCCTGCACCTGGGTACTCCACTTACATGCATACACACACAACACCCCGAATCTTCAACCTACCCAAACAACAATTTCCCAATCTGAGGGAGATCACACTTGGTAAGGAGGCAGAGATTGGTGATTTACACGAAATCAAGTCACTGCACTTTGGGCAACAAAAGTCCACTGTTGCCAATTCATCCTCTCCAGCTCAGGTAAGAGAGGTCCGCTCCATTTTAACCTGAAGGGAGGAGCCCCCGGCCAGACACTGGCTGCTGTCTAGGGAGCTCCAGTTCCTTAGAGACGCTCCAGCTGCAATGCCCATGGCCAGCCCAGGGACAGCTCTCAGAGGCCATGGGCACCTGATGGGGAAGCCTGGGCTCTCCAAGGTGCCCCCCAGAGGGCCCCATCATCCCTTCCGAGGCCTGGCCCTATGGAAGCTGCACACCTCTGATCTCCTCCTACCACCGTCTGCACTCACCAAACACTTGTGCAGTCTCTAAAATTCTTCAATTGTATCTGCACCCAAATATTTACCACTCTGGCTCTAATCCAAGCCCGGGAACATGATATTAAGCCAAAAAACCTCCAAGAT
The DNA here is from genome assembly GCF_949987535.1 of Balaenoptera acutorostrata. Lineage (NCBI taxonomy): Eukaryota > Metazoa > Chordata > Mammalia > Artiodactyla > Balaenopteridae > Balaenoptera > Balaenoptera acutorostrata. Next base: position 172,461,518 of record NC_080065.1, read on the forward strand.
GAAACCCAGCAATAATACTATTCACCTTCTCCCACCCCTAGGTCCACAAAGTCCACTTGTTCCACACAAAATGAGCACCCCACCCAGACCCTCTGTGCCAACAGTCTTAGCGACTGTACTGCTAACTGCCAAGGAGAGGAAGTCCCCAGCTAGCTCTATGAGAAAGGGAGAAACTGAGGCAGGGCAATAGTGGATTATCTCAAGGAAGCCCAGAGGTCACACTGCTCCAACATGCACTGGCTGGTTAGGGAAAGATTAACTTGGGTCAGAGTCAATTCCCTAATCCAGGGGTCGGCAAACTACTGCCTGGGCCTGTTCTGGCGAATGGTTTTCCTGGGACACAGCCACGCCCACTCAAGTTTGCACTGTCTCCAGCTGCTTTCATCTACAGGGCAGAGCTGAGTAGTAATGACAAAGACAGTAACGGCCAAAAATACTGACTACCTGATCCTTGAAAGCAGGAGGGAACCATGGCCCTAACAGGCTCTGCTGAGCATTAAAGGGACAGAGATGACTCAGGCAGAGCAGCATGCCTGAGACAAGAAGTCAAGGCAGAGGCACAGCAAGGGGGTGCTTCAGCTCCACGTCAGCCCCAGGGGACCAAGCAGTACCTGCTCTCCCCAAGGCAAAGAGCCTCATTAACCCTATATCCCCACAGAGTGAGGGAGAGCATGACTTGGCAGACTAGAGAGGCAAAGAACCAACCCCCATGAGGGCCAAGGAGTCGACAGTGAGGCCAGCTGCACAAGCCTATCCTTGGCAACCAGAGCTGGCCGGTCTCCACTGTCAAGCCAAAGCATCCACCAGGGTAACAACCAGTATGTGCCCTCCAGACCCCTGGTCTGCCCCTGCCTCTCCTCCCTCAGCCACAGTAACCACGGCCTCACCAAGAGACAGACTGTCCACTCCCCACACTATGCCAATGCAGCTGTTCCTAAAGCTCCTTAAAACCCCCCAACACCTCACCACAGCCTTTAAGGCCCTGACTGTTTAGGTGCAGGTGACCCTATGAAGTCATCTGGTACGCACATAGTATGTGTACACACACCACGCTCCTGGCTCCAACCACACAGGCCTTGTTTCGATTCATCTTACCCACCATATCTGCCTTCCTCCACGACTGGGCCTTTGAACGTGCTGTTCTCACTGCCAGGAAAGTCCTTCCTTTCCCCCACTCACCTTTCAGACTCAAAACATGTGTTACTCAGGCACCCTCTCCCCCCTTCCATCCCCGAGGACTACAGCCCCATCATGTGGTACGGCTGATCTTGACATCTGACATCAAGCATCCCACTAGGTTCTCTCCCCCAAACGCTCTACACTCCACAAGAGAAAGGGCTCTTGCTCATCTCCTCATCCAAGGCCCAAGGAGGCATGGAGAAGAAATGACAAAATGGCATCCTCTGTGAGTTATAAATACTCAACCACTATGTTTTCACCACCAACTTCATGCAAAAACATAACAATATAAATATAACATCAGGAAGAAACAATATGGAGATAGGCAAGGCCACAGCGTCGCCACAGTCCCTGCGGAGCCCAGAGCTTCCTGGGGTGGCAAGGAGCTCTCCCCAACTCCCTCACATGGCTGTTTGGAGAAAGGCGCCTGGAGATTCCCATAGGCCTCAATGGCCTTGTGTCTGGAAGGGCTTCCCCTATCACCAAGAAGAAGTGTGACCTACCCCAGCACCCATTCACCCACACCCTGCACTCCCCTCCCCCTTTCTATTGCCAAGATTCCATATCCCTCCCTAAAAAACCCATCGACAATCCTTCCAAAAGAAGTCCCTGCCCTCTCGAAAACTTGACTCCAGCACGACCCTCCTTTCTTCTAAGCTTCCCTCCCTTTCACACTACCAGACCATCCTGATGATAATGAACAGAATCCTACTGATGAATCACACAGCCAGCTGCTCAGCCACAACCCTCCTGACAATTAAACAGTCCGTCCAGCCTGGGGCCAAATCCAACTGTGCCCCTGGGAGCCCACCTAGCCCCTTAGGACTCAAGACCATCCTGAGGACCAAGTGGCAGGCCCTGGCTCCAGGCAGGCTCTCAAAGAGAAGCAACTAGTTCTTACTTCGACTACTATGATTAATGTTGTTCCTCAAAATATTTTGACTCCTTATAACAAGGTTCCTTTCAGTGTTTCCACCCTCGCTCCCTAGCAGCTGCCCAGGCAGTCCACTCGGCAGTTCAACACTTCAGATAAACCCCCATACTTAAAATGCCCAGGGATCAGGAACTTCTCTGGTGGTCCAGGGTTAAGAATCCGCCTTCCAATGCAGGGAACGCGGGTTCGACCCCTGGTCAGGGAACTAAGATCCCACAGGCCACAGGGCAACTAAGCCCGCACGCCACAACTACTGAGCTCACGTGCCTCAACAACAGAGCCAGTGTGCCTCAAACTATAGAGCCAACGCATTCTGGAGCCAGCACACAACAACTAAAGAAAAGAAAACCTGCATGCCACCACTAGAGAGAAGCACGCGTGCCGCAACGAAAGATCCTGCATGCCTCATCAAAGATCCTGCATGCCTCATCAAAGATCCCGCGTGCCGCAACTGACCCGACACAGCCAAAAATAATAATAAAAAATAAATAAAACAAAATAAATGAATAAAATAAAAAATAAAATAAAATTTTAAAAAGCCCAGGGATCAAATGTCCACATCTAGACAAGTCTGAGACTTTGGTTAAGTGTCTGAAATGTCTAGCATTAGGGCATTACGATATTAAAGGATACCTTGAAGAAAGCGTCACAAGAACAAAAGAGGAAATAACTTTTGTGTTAGTAACGAGAATCTACGAACTAGAGTCTCCCCTTCTGTGCATACACACCAATATGTGCCATACTAAGGGAATTCTCTAACAAAGAGCCACAGAAAACCAAGAAACACCTTCAATCTCTGTGCTGAGCACTGGAGGAGAGAAGACCTCAAATGTTCCTGGACTGTCCCCCTAAATTCCTGCAGACTCCAGTTCTGTGTGACTCTACTGGGGAGGAAGTGCATCCAGGCCCCATGGCTCTAAGGACCAAAGAACACCCACGGAATCACGCTCCCAAGACGATGTTACAATGAGCCTTCTAGAACCACGTATATCTTTTTTTTTTTTTTTTAAAGCCCCTAGTATCTGGCATAAGGTAGACCATCAAAATGTGAGTGCCTCTGTTCATTTCTCCCTAAGCTAACTCTTGGAGGATAAAAATGCATGCTCTGGGCTTCCCTGGTGGTGCAGTGGTTAAGAATCCGCCTGCCGGGCTTCCCTGGTGGCGCAGTGCTTGGGAGTCCACCTGCCAATGCAGGGGACATGGGTTCGATCCCTGGTCCGGGAGGAACCCACATGCCGCGGAGCAACTAAGCCCGTGCACCACAGCCACTGAGCCTGAGCTCTAGAGCCCGCGAGCCACAACTGCTGAGCCTGTGCGCCACAACTAGTGCAGCCCACGTGCCTAGAGCCCATGCTCCACAACAAGAGAAGCCACTGCAATGAGAAGCCCGCATGCAGCAACGAAGACCCAATGCAGCCAAAAATAAATAAATAAATTTATTTATTTATTTTTAAAAATGCATGCATGCTCTCATAAGGATGCAGGATATTTCTGAATTCAGAAAGGCTCTGGGGTTTTTTCTTTTTTTTACTGTGCTAAAATATACATAACATAAAATTTACTGTCTTAAATCATTTTTTTGGTCTTAGTCATTTTTAAGTGTACAGTTCAGTGGCATTAAGTACATTCACACTGTTGTACAGCCATCACCATCACCCATCTCCAGAACTTTTTCACCTTGCAAAATGGAAACTCTGTCCCCATTAAACACTAACTACCCATTTTTCCCTCCCTCCCATGCCCATCCATGCAACCACCATCCTACTTTCTGTCTCTACGAATTTGACTACTCTAGGCGCCTCATATAAATAGAATCATGCAGTATTTGTCCTTTTCTGTCTGGCGTATCTCACTCAGCACAATGTCTCTTTGAGGTAGAACAACAAATCATTTTAACCTTTCGAGGCCTTAGTGTGTACAGAAAAAGGCCCATGGGCCTCGTACACCCACAGCCAAAAAGCATGGCTCTAGAACCCTGTTTCCCAGATCTCCCATGTCCCTGACATGTTCTACTATCAACCAGTCCTTCCCTCCACTCCCCAAATAAATTGCACAAAAAGATACTGGAAAGACTTAGAATAGTGAGATGAAAGCAGCATCTAATGTTATACCTCAGATGGACTTCAAGAATGCCAAGTCTCATCACCCCAGTTCTTGCCTCCCAGAGCACTCTGTCTCCCCAGGATACACCTATTCCAGCCCCATCTCACAGCCATGAACCAAGGGAGTCAAGAAATCCCTGTCAGATGAATGATAAAGATAACTAACTCGTCTTGGGCACAATCTTTTCCTATACGTGGAAGCCAGAGATATCACAGCACAACCCAAACCTATTCCTTGGAGCACCTGAGCCAGACTCAGAAACCCTTACGCAGGCCCACTGGTGGTGTGAGCCCTGAGGTCCAGACACGTCAAACTCAAGACAACAGAGACACAGACAACTAGCCCCAACAGTGCACTCAGCAATCAACGTCACTGAAGAGGAAAACACTGCATCCCCTCTTCAAGGTACCAAACCCACTTATCTTGTGAGGCTGACACAAAGCCAGGCCCAGGGGAGTCAGTCACCACACTGGCCAAGTCCATGGATGCTATGTGGGAAAACAGTGACACCAAATGACCCCACATGAGGTACCCAACTCCAACAGGAGGAGGACACTTCGTTCATTACCAATAATTTCAGATAGAAACGCCCATAGCACCTCAATTATCACTTTGGTTACCTGCTCCAGAATAAGGAGAAGGGCAAAAATGATTTTCTGGGGTTCCCCACCTAGTTTGGCTTGGGCAAGCAGGCAGTCTCCTTTCCAAACAGACATGTCCCTGTGTGACCTGTGACTGCAAAATATATATAGTGTCCTCCTGGGACGACTAACAAGGGGGAGGCTGAGGAGGTAAACTGAGTCTCCAGGACCACTCGGAACAGAAAAATTTGAGAATGAGGATCACAAAAAGCCCCAACCGCAGAAGATCTCCATCATAGCAGGCGGCCTGAACAGGAGGTTCCCAAAGCAGTGGGCCTCATTGCCAAGAAGGCACCATCCAGGTGGCCTCCACGTCACACAGCATGTCAACCAGCTGTATCAGTATTTATTTTCATGTCAAGAAATAAAACCTCCAGCCATTCCATTCTTGTGGCAAGTTTTCTTGAGTTTGTTTTTAAAGAAGCAACACCTTATTTATCACACAATCTCCTGGAAAAGCAAGAATCCTTCTTTCACCAAGTGGAGGACTAGATGTCCTCCACTGCCTCTGAGGGGTCCCGGGCCCTGGCCACAGGCACCATGTGCTGCCTCAACCCAGGTCCTGTGGCCGTGGGCCTGTGTGTGCTGAGAAAGCAGAAGCAAAGCCACCAGCTGAGCACCTTCTCCATGCCATAAAGACAGCCCCCAACTCTGTGATGACACGGGCACCAACCTTGACCTGCATATTCATGGACAGGGCAAAGACCAGCACATCACCCCAAGTCTCTCTGAGGAGCAACATGAAGGCCATAAGCTGAGCCCAGAGTTTATACTTCCTCACCGACCATCTTCAAACAGGCGGTCTTGGTGAACAAGCAGCAATCTGGCGCAATCTGGTAACTAGGGCAGGTGCTCCCCACAAGTTTAAGAACCGGTATCTCACTTTCCAGAACTGGAATAGAGAAGGGAAAGCCTGTTCAAGAGCACCGAAGGAGCAGTGTTCTGTGCTGGCCCCATTGTATATAAATGAAGACCTACCTGGGCCTAAAGGAAAAAACTTCATGGTCTTGAAATCCAAACAAAATCTAAAAGTAGTTCACAAAGCTTATCCCTGTAAGGTCCAAGATAAGACTATTTTCGTCAGGAAACAGCAGGTAGGATGGCAGAAATATCACCAAAGAAATGTAAACCAGGGGGACTTCTCTGGTGGCGCAGTGGTTAAGAATCTGCCTGCCAACGCAGGGGACATGGGTTCGAGCCCTGGTCCGGGAAGATTCCACATGCCGAGGAGCAACTAAGTCCGTGTGCCACAACTACTGAGCCTGCGCCCTAGAGCCTGCGAGCCACAACTACTGAGCCTGAGTGCCACAACTACTGAAACCCGCGTGCCTAGAGCCCATGCTCCACAACAAGAGAAACCACTGCAATGAGAATCCCACACAACACAACCAAGAGTAGCCCTCGCTCGCCACAACTAGAGAAAGCCCGTGAGCAGCAACAAAGACCCAACGCAGCCAAAATTAAAATAAATTTATTTTTTTAAAAAAGAAATGTAAACTGGGCAGACCACACAGTCCAGGAGAGGACCTCCAGTTTTCACCTCTAAAACGCACTCCCCTACTCCCCCACCCCCTCACCCCTGCCCAGAAGGGCCCCTGTGGCACTTGGGCACTTCCTGGGAGGCAGGGCTACTGTCTGCTCACTACCAAGGAAAGCACCCACCAGCTGTCCCACTACTGCTGGACGGACCTGGAGCCTCAGCTGGCCTCTGCCACCTTGATCCTCATGAAGGGTCCCATCCTCCAGGCAGGCAACAGGAGACTGAGAACAAGTGACTGAGGTCTATGTAAGGTGGTACTTTCCAGAACACCAAAGGGTCTGTCTAGAACCAAGTCCAGAGCAGCTAGTGAGTACCCAGGCAGGCGGCAAGGTCAGCATTGTCCACACACAAACCTCCAGATGCCCCCTAGCTGAGTTTTGGACAGAAGGGTGGCCTTGGTAGAATTCTGGAAATCCAGTCTGATGCTGGGTCTTCAAATACAAAACAAGCTACAACCATCTGAGCAACCAAGCTTTCCTAAGAGGCAGAATTCAGTTTCTCTATCTGTCAGGAACCAGGTCAAACAGTCAAAACCATCTAGTAACTTCTGACACGTGGCTGGAGCCATCCAACAACCACATCACAGCACTGATGGCCGTGACTGAGGCCACGTGTTCAGCCCAGGAGTCCCGAGGCCTCATGGCAAGGTCCAGGCCAACAAGCCAGTTCCCAGCCCCAGACACTTCATCATTGCCACAAACTCTGATGATGTATCACAACGATCACAAAAATTGCATGAATGATTAAAATGTTGCAAAGTTCCAAGGAAGAAACTACAACGATGGCAACATTTATCAGTAAATTGTGGCTTACACTACATAAGCCAATTAAGAACATATTAAGAGGGACTTCCCTGGTGATTCAGTGGCTAAGACTCCATGCTCCCAATGCAGGGGGCCCAGGTTCGATCCCTGGTCAGGGAACTAGATACCACATGCCGCAACTAAGAGTTCGCATGCCCCAACTAAAAAAAGATCCTGCATGCCACGACGAAGATCCCACGTGCCTCAACTAAGACCCGGCGCAGCCAAATAAATAAATAAATATTAAAAATTAAAAAAAAAAAAGAACAAATTGAGAAATGACATGAACAGACACCACATCTTCCTGACAATGTACCCAACAATAAAAGTATGATCAGAGGAGGTCAGGAACATAGGGGGCTCCTCAGGGAGGGTGTTTCAGAGAACCGTCAAACTGTCCTCACTGCCCCCAGCCCTTATAAGGTAAAATGAGCCCAAGATGGAAGAAGCAGAGCCTTCCCAAGGTCTCAGAGGAGGTAGGGAAGAGGGGAGGGTGGGCTACACCAGGCTCCTCTAGGCCATCAGAGCTTCCCAGCACCTTGCATGGACACTTCCCATCACTTTATCCTCACAGAAGGGCCACTGGGGAGAAGAGGTGCTGGGCAGACACAGGGCCTTGCTGGCTGGGAAGAGTTCTGCTTGACTCAGCCAAAGAGCCAGCATCTAGGGAGCAAGCAAGAAGGAAACCGTGCTAGAGAGTCAGACACATAGAGAAGCCTGCTCCTGGAAGAGAGAGGCAGCAAAGACCAAATCCCTGGCCTCTACCAAAGCTTTAGAAGAGTGAAAGGCCTGCTTCCTGGGGTGCAATGGCGAGGACACCAGAATTTTGAAATACGCTTTGTTTTGGCTTCCGCTGCGAGTTGGAGATTTCCTTGCTGGTAGAAGATTTTAGTACTAAACCTGATGTGCTATGAGGTACAATGCAAATGTCATGTGACTTAAATAAGACTTAAAATAAGAAGCCCAAAGAAACCTGTGGGCTGTGCCCTCAGTGGGACTTTGTCTGTACCTGAGACTCACCCCAGAGTGGGCCAGGGACCCCACAAAAGGCAGGACTCTGCCACATGAAGCCCATGACCAACACGGACTGAAATGTCTTTCCTCCATTTGTACACATACACACACGCACAAGCACATATAGAGCCATCACACACGTGCATAAGCACATATGCACATGCACACACAAGGGTGCACACAAAACCAATATATATAGGACACCACATGGGCACACACGAGGCCAGCACACACTTTTATCTTCCAGGCAAAGGTGTACTTCTAAGCTGTCAGTTGTTGAGAACGTAGACCACACATTCCAGAGAAACACTGTCCTAAGTAGGGTCAGGTTCCCAAGTAGCCCACAAAGTCCACCTCATTCCAATGTTCTCAAAGCACCGTCCTGCCAATACAACCCAACCCAAAGCAAGAAATCCCCTGGGAAGTCGCCTCGAGTCCCAGACCACCAGCCCTCCCAGACCAAAAGGGGCGAGGAGGAGAGAGGAGGAGTAGTGCCACGGGGGCAAGGGTAGGGGTGTTCACTCACCTCACCTTTACTGGGCCAGCCTTGCAGGGACCCTCTGGCCTCCTCCAAGGCCTACCCCACTGCCATGCTCTGTCACCAGCCACCTCACACAGACCTAGGTCCTACCTAACCATCCAGCACCAAGATCCAGCCTGAGCCCCAGGCACTGCAGGTCTGTCCCCAAGACCCCAGTCACACTACTGCTAGAGTGGGGGCTCCACTGTCCCCCATGGTCCAGGACTCATCAGTGTTCATCGGACTTTGGTGGCACAGAAAGGGGAGGGCCTGACTCTCCATTGAGAAAGCTACCACTGGGCACACAGATTCAAACTGCTACAGAAAAAAAAAGCTCACTGCTGACAAGGCAGGAACATCCAAAAAATCACCTTTAACACGTTGACAAGAGATTTTGTTACTAAAGGAGGAAAAGAAAAGTGCAACAATGGATAACGATTATTAAATTCTTTATGTGGTGCCAGGCGTGGTGCCAGTACTTTACATACCTGATTTTCATTTAATCCTCATAACCACAGAATGAGGTATACCAACACTAACCACACTTCACATTGGGAGACTGTCACTGTCACCCACACTTCACACGGGGGACTGCCACTGATGCCCACACTTGACAAGTGAAAAAAACAGAGGCTAAGATAAGTCAAGGTGATTGGCCAGGGTCACAGGATTAAGAAGTTAAATGGGGATCCAGATGCAGGTCAGCCATCTCCCAGACCCAGGCTCAAATCTGAACCACCACACCTTCGAGGGCAGTCAGACTCTTAAGGCCATCCTAAGGCTGGATCCTTCCCAAGGCTACGGAAAAACTTCCTAAAGCAAAGATTAGCACACCCTCGATTCACTCTTACAACAGCACACTAACTTAACCCTTTACTGAATTGCTAGAAACCTCCTGGAGGAATGAGCCTTGTTGTGCAAACCCTCATTCCATGGACCATACAGCAAATTCAATAACTCGTGTGCATCTTCACCTTCTGCGAAAGGCACTAAAACCCTCAGAGGTTGACGAAGCACATATTTCTGAGCCCCTACCTGCCAGGGTACATACAAGCCAAGGGAAGGGGCTTAAAGGACTTGATCAACACTACCAGGGACTTCCCTGGTAGTCCAGTGGTTAAGACTCTGCACTTCCACTGTCGGGGGGACGGGTTTGATGCTGGTTGGAAATGAAGATCCCTCATGCCGCGGGGCGCAGCAAAAAATTAAGGGAAAAAAAACCCACTGCCAGCCTAGGTCATAAACTAGGACCTTTTCATCTTCTTTTCCATTGTGTGAGATGTACACACAAGACAACCACTCTTAGCACTCCACAGAGCGGACCAGGGGTCCTTGGCAAGGAACAGATGTGTAGAATTATCTTTTTTCCTTCCATCAGAACAGCACAGCACTCACGCATGAGGTAGGGAACAGAGCAGACACAGACCAGTGGGAAGGAGACAGGTCCTCTGGCCACAGACACAGCAAGGAGAGTGCGAGGACAGCAAAAGACACATGGCCCAAGGGACATGGAGCTGGGGGACGGCCCAGGCCCTGTGGGAGCGCTTCCTAAGGTGGGTGGTGGCCAGGGCATGTGCTGGTCCTCCCAGCTCTGCATATGAGGCACCAGGCTGCTGCCCTCATCCAACTCACCTGATTCCTCACTCCCACCCATGACCTCAAAATCAGGACCCTGATGGTGTCTTGGTCATCATCAAGCAGATGTCACTCTCAGACCCAAGTCATTTTTTTTCCAAGTGCCAGGTCCCCAAGGCCCCTTTCCTTCCTGTGTCCACAACCCCTCTCCCTACTCTCAAAACCAGTATTATCATTGGGTAAGACACCCACCTGTCTTCTCCCCTGAACGCTGCAAGAAGAGTCAGGATTTGGAAACATTTGAGCAATGCATGAAACAGGGAAACATTCTCAAACTAGGAAGCAGCAGCTGTTGGAAAAATTCATGTGGATGTTTCAGAGAAGTGTCTTAATCGCTCTAGGTCTGTTTGGAAAAGTGTCCAAAACCTCAAGCTAGAAAATTCTCAGAATCTAGAAAATGCTGATTACCGGGACTTCCCTGGTGGTCCAGTGGTTGACTTCGCCTTCCAATGCAGGGGGTGTGGGTTCGATCCCCGGTCGGAGCTAAGATCCCACGTGCCTCAAGGCCAAAAAACCAAAACATGAAACAGAAGCAATATTGTAACAGATCCAATACAGACTTTAAAAATGGTCCACATCGGGCTTCCCTGGTGGCGCAGTGGTTAAGAATCTGCCTGCCAATGCAGGGAACACGGGTTCGAGCCCTGGTCCGGGAAGATCCCACATGCCACGGAGCAACTAAGCCTGTGCGCTGCAACTACTGAGCCTGCGTGCCTAGAGCCCGTGCTCCGCAAGAGAAGCCACTGCAATGAGAAGCCCGCGCACCGCAACGAAGAGTAGCCCCCACTCACTGCAACTAGAGAAAGCCCACGCGGAGCAACGAAGACCCAACGCAGCCAAAAATAAATAAATAAAATAAATTTATTAAAAAAAAAAAAATGGTCCACATCAAAAAAAAAAAGAAAATGCTGATTACCAACCAGCTACTGGGGCACAGGAATCACATCGAGCCTCTTCCTGGTCCCTCTAATTGCTACAAAGCTCTTTTTCAGGCTAAGTTAAGGGCCATGTCCTTCTAATTTCCACCTATCCATCACTACTTCACTCTTGGGAACAGAGCAGAACTCGTATATACAAGACAGTCCCTCAGATATTTTATTCTTTTACCTGTTATTTATCACACTTTCATCTAACACAAAGCACTATTTGTTTGGGGAGGAAGAGACACAAGGACAAATCAAGTTCTGCACCCAGCCCCCAGAGCCAGCCGAGATCTGGCAGGGTCAAAGACACGTCCCTCCAGTTCATGAGGGTCCTGGGTCCTGATGGTCACACAGGACCGCCACACCTCAACCCACTACGTTCTCCTAGTGAAGCAGAAAGTGGCCATCCAGGGCCATAGGCTGCGCCCTGGGTCTCACCAATGCCCACCTTCTCCCAGGCAGTAAACATGATCTCAGACCACCCTTCTCTAGGGCCCAGCTCACCTCACCTTTGCTCATACTCAGCACCCCTAAAACCGAAGACCCACTATCTCGGGGCCTGAGACACCTGTACTGCATTTCACTCCATAGGCCACCTACTGGAGTAGCTTAGGCTCTTCTATGTCACTGCGTTAACTTTTTAAAATAACTTAAAAGAAAAATTAGCCAACCCTAGTTCATAGACTTAGAAGACTGGTTAAACTGATTCAAAGTGACCCTAATTTTTCTAAGCAATTTAAGTTACTTTCTCCCTTCTGCAATAAACCAAGGTAACGAAGTGGGCATGCTCCCACCATCTTAAACTTCACAGAAGGTGCATGTCTCTCATCTGCTCACCCAATGCTAATAAGTACCTTCCCCAGGTGGCGACCTGTCCACTTTTGCTGCCTTTTGTGTCAGGGTCACCTGATCTTAACTCTGGAAAGTAAGAGGAGCCCCTTCCATCCTCCCTGAGGGGGGTGAGTGGGTACCTGATGGCACCAACAGCAGGAAAGGCCAACTGTCCAATCCTGAGCTGAGATCCCAACTCACCAATGGGTCTCCTGAAACCCCTCGCCACCCCCCACCCAATCTTCTCTCTTCCAAGAACATGGTCAATCCCTCTAACCAGTTCTCCTATGAAATGGTTTAAAGACTACTTCAGCAGGCAGAATGGACTTCCCCACATATAAAGGATATGCAAAAAATAACCTCCCTCGAAGCTTTTTAGCAGCCAGCTTGTGCTGTCCTAGACTCATCCTACTCTGAGTGTTAAGGTCCTTCACTCTTGCCCCAGACTAGCACAGCTGACCATCAGAGCCTCGTACAGGATCTGATGTCTAGCTTTTCCGAATCTTGAAATGGACACCCAAAATGGATCACCCGAAAGATGACTAAATAATAAGTGCCATTACTTTTTATTAATAGATGGGGAAAAGCAGTTTAATGCTCTTAAAATTGAAAGCCATCAACCACTCAATTCCAGAACAGGAAACACAGCTAGAGTTTTTGTTTTGTTTTGAAGGCAGCCCTGAGACTCCAGAAGCAGCCCTGAGTTCTTCTTCCCTGTGTCCTGTCCCATCCTCACACCAGAGATACCATAATGACCTCAAAAAACAAAGCCCTGAGGAAGGAAACCTGCCAATGGACCTACACTACATAGATAAAAGAGAAACCTAAAACAAAACAAAAAATTCTAAACTAACCAGGCCATAAAGAAATAAGGATAACAGAGATCAGACCAGGAAGCACTAGAATGCAACAGAGATCTATGTTCTCTCTTCTGCAAGTCAACCCAGGGCAAGCCACTCTTCCTCTCAGGCCTCAGTTTCCAGTTTGTAACATCAAGGGCTGTCCTGTTCATCTGGAAGTCTGTATGCTGCCTGCTGGGTTCAGCAAAACAGCACACAGAAGCAAGCTAGTCTCAGGTGAATGTTACATTTGTCTGCTGCCCAAGGACCAAAAATAGTTACATTTCTAATGCTCTGCCTGACAAATATAAATGAGAGTAAGGCTACAATTACATTTCAATCCAGACTCAGTCCATTAATATCCTTAACCAAGAAAACTTCAAAAGCAAACTTCAAAAACTTCAAATGCCTACTACTGACACCTGAGGCTCCCACCACCTCCCCAGTCTTTGGCATCAGGAAATGTCACTTGTAAGGTTGAAACAAACAAAAAGCCTCAACAATAAAAACTTTAAATGTTTGGGGAGAGAGGCAAGAGACAGATGACCAACATACAAACTGCTGAGGTCAGCTAATCAAACAAAAGTGTTAAGGAAAATACTAATCAAACCCTCGAAATCTCCCCAGGTTCCGGTGGGTGTAAGAGAGTCCCAGGGAGGGATCTGACTCCAGAATCCTCTAAAAGAACTGCCCGCCATTGAAGGGGGTGGGCATTAGCCCTTTACATGCACAAGAATAATACAGGAGAGAAGAGAAAATGAGGTTCAGGTGTTGTCAATGATATGCAAGTCCTGAGAATATCACAGGTCTGGAGTGACTCAACCAATTCAATCAACACCTTCAAACCAAGGATTCAGTTTGCCATGCTCCTACTTTCCCCACACCACTGAGCAATTGGGAAAAAAATGTGTTTCCTCCGTGGATGAATGAAGATTGTAGCAGCGAAGTTTTCAGAACTGGCTGGCAGAGTGAGCCTGCCCAAAACACACAAGAAAGCTAAAAATATGCTGTCACTGCCACAAAAGTCCACCAAATGGAAACTCAAGTGACGAAGATACTGGCCTGAAACCTGCTCACCTCCAAGGTCATGGTGAGCAGCTGCCTCTAAGGTAAGAATGTGTTGAGTCAAGTTTAACAGCTACTGACTCAAAGGCTAATTGCACAGAACAACTGCGATTGTAGGAAATGTTATATTGGGATTATATGCAGATTTAAGACCACAAGGTTTTTTTCACTTCCCTTCCGGATAACCTGACTGACCTTTTAGGTGAGATCTCCTTACAATAAGATCTGAAGACCTCCAAATTGTTAGGTTGTGGTGGAATTTTGTTATAAAGAAAATCTAGCTCCTCAATCTGAGTGTTTCATTGTGCGTGATGACTGAGATGTAAGACCCAGGGGGATCATCATGTAGTTGTCCTCTGGGCAGAGAAGGATTTTGTTTTTTGGTTGCTTTTTTTTTTTTGGCCCCACCTCGAGACATGCGGGATCTTGGTTCCTCGACCAGGGATCGAACCCGTGCCCCCTGCAGTGGAAGCTAGGAGTCCTAACCACTAGACCGCCAGGGAATTTTCCCAGAGAAGGATTTCTGTCTCAGAGGTAAATGGAGGATCAAGGGCTAGGATACCCCTGACTACTTTCAAACATTTCGCAATTGCCCTTACAGCCATCCCATGAGATTAAGATACAGTCCCTGTCTATGGATGGGAAAGCTGAGGCCAGGTGGCCAGAAAACCTGCCCAATGCTGAAGAGTGGTAAGCTGTAGTCAGATCTGCCAAATTCCCAAACTGGCTAGAGAGCTGTAAATGCGGAAGGAGGACAGGATTCGGGCCCAAACTCTCCTGTTTGCCACTGCAAGCACCATCAAGCAACCTACTTCTCATCCCTGACCAGAGTCCACTCAGTGATAAAGCCAGAGGTACAGGGGCGCCTCTGGGTTCTCAAAGGCAGGACCCCATGAGAATCTGCCTGGCAAACATCTTACAAATGGAAGGGCTGCCCCTGAAAATCAGAATGTGGGGTTCAGGAAGCTCGGGATCAGGAAAAGGGGCTGTGTCTCCTTTGCCCTGATGAGGCACCACCAACCTAGCCATTCTCTATCACCAGGGAGGCACTAAGGCTGGTGGGAAAAACATTCATAGTCTGAAATCGGAAAGGTTGGGGCCCAGTCCCAGCTGTAGAAAAATCAGCCAGGTGACTCTGGCAAGTATCACCCTCTGTAGGGACTTCACCTTCTTCCATCTGAAATGTGGGGACAAGGTTGTGGTTCCAAGGGGCAGAGACAGTGATGGTTTGTCCCACAAACATAGAGGTGCTCCACACATGAGAAGCAGAACAGTCATTAATGCTTTGGGGCTCTGCCTCATCTGCTCTAGTCATGATGGTACACTCACTGAACTCCAATTTATTGAGCAGGAACACATACTAGGTGCTGTGCTATGCCACTTGCATTTATTATCTCACTCCCAACTCAGCTATTTAAGGCAGACACTACTACCCCCTTTTTAGAAATGGGAAACAGAGGACAAGGTTCACCAAGGTCAAGTCACAAGGAAGTGGCCAGGTGGAGCTCACACCCAACCTAAGGCAAAGCCAGGGCTGACCCATGACACCACTACAGGGACCTGCTACCTGGGAACAGGCCCCCGGCCTCATCTGGCAAACAGAAGGCGGTACTGGGATGTGGAACAGCCTCCCTGGCACCAGGAGGATCTGGTTGGCCACTATAATGCAGCACTATTTATTAAAAGTGTACTCAAAGGCATTACCTCATTTAGGATGAATTAGCTTTGAAGGTTCAAACCAAAAGACCTGACTAGCAAGGCAGGTCAAGTGGTTTCAAGGCTAGAGATGGAGATGCAGAAGGAATGGCTGAAAGATTCAAGTACCTCTGTGAAAATCAAGAGAGAGAAAGTGGGTGCAGTGCACTGAAGCCACAAAGACCCTTTCCCACATACCCTGGAAGGTTTCGGAGGATTTCAAGTCACTTCCTACGGCTACCTGCAGGTATTCAATTAGAGTAAGTTTCTCTGTCTTCCAAAAGACTAACCTACATTCTCATCACACACAAAAAGAGGTCATAAATACAGCCTAGAAAGCAAGAGGAGGGGCAAGAAGCCCGTGGTCTAACATTCCTCTTGACTCAGAAGTCCTGGATCCTGTTTGCCAGAATCCACAAGTATGTAAGATCTGTCCCCAGCTGGTACTTTTGTTTCTCATAACACCAGTCTCACTACTTCCATCTCACTGCCACCACTTCAGGTCCCCTGTATTTTTTTACGTCAACCTTCTTAACACGTTGCCTTCCTAATTCAAGGTAAAGATGTAGCTTTGCACAGTTAGCACATAAAGTAAGTTTCATTACCTGAAAGAAAAGCAATCTGAGGCCAGGCTGTCCAACTCACCTCCTAAAACAGTTCAAATAACTCAAGAGCATCCATTCTAACAAACAACCACACTGAGCAGGCTGCACAGTTCTGTAAGCCTCAATCTATGACACTGCCAACTCGTTCTTCTGGTTCTGCCGCACTTCCTAACCCAACAACTATTACAAGGAAATCCCAATGATACTCTATTACCCCAGGACGACTGCTCATGAAGACCTCACCTACTCACCTGTTTCATAATCCTCCTAGTTTTCTACAATGAGCGTAAATTAACTCAATCATCAGGGAGAAAAAAATAAGCCTAGGGAAAATAATCTTTTCCATTCCATTTGATGGCACAGAAACACCCCAAGTCCAAACAGGTAGTTCTCCAGGCAAGCATTTGAATTGCCTATGCTTTGAGAGGTTAGCATACCCACACCAAGAGTCCTTAACTGGATTCAGTGGTAAGGGCATTACATTTCTGTCTCTTGGAAACAGACACATTCAAGACTCTGAAGGTCATTCTTGATTTTCTCCCAACAGAACACCAGAAAATGCCAACATTTCAGAATGGCTTCGCTACTCTCCCACTCATGTCCTTCAGGCACCATCTTCCAGTCTTCTGCTATCTAAGGCCCAATGCACCCTCATCACATGGGTCCCTGTATTATCCTCTTCAATGAGGTCCTACTGTTCTCAAGGTAAATTCCAGACCCCTCAGCCCTGGAGCCTGCACATTTGTCTCTCTCTGCTCCAACCACACTGATCTTCTTTCAGTTCCAAGCACTCTCTCTGCCAGAAATGCTCTCCCTTTTTCACTTTACCTATTTAGCTCCTCCTACATGTCCTCCGATCCCAGCTGAAAAAAGACCCCCTCAAGTCTTGCTCACCAGGTCACAGCATCCTTCTCTCCTTGGCCCTTGTAAGTTTCCCCAAGTTTATGAGATTAGTTACAATTTCTCTCCCATTAATCTCACAGTAAACTCCACTGAGCAGGGATTCCTAGCATGGTGCCGGAGGCACAGTATGCACATTGATATTTATTGAATAAATCAATACAGAAATCACTACTCGCAATGCCACAAAGTCACAAAATAAGTGATGCAAAACAAGTGAGAAGAACTACTAAAGAGTTGAGAATTGGAGTCTTTAAAATGTTTTATTACTTAAATTTAAAATGTTCCTTCTTTTTAAAAAAAATCATAAAACACAGGTATCAAAAAGTTAAGGAAAAAACCAAACAAACAAACTACTGCTAACCCTAATCTTGGTGCAAATCCTTCCAGGACTTTTTTTTTTTACCAAGAGCAGCATTATTTCTTTCCTCTCTATCAAAATATAAGATTGTAGGATCCGCCAAATGATACTGCATTAATAGAGATGACTTGACATTAAAAAAAAAAAAATGATGTCATCTGAATGGAAATAACAATGCATCCAAATCATTAATACATTAATCCCATTCTCTACACCACATCCAAGATGAGAGGCAATCCTCTGCAAAACCCAGCTTCAGAATTTTAGGGGAGAAATAGAGGATGAAAGATGAAGAGTGGGGGAGTAATTCAGGCAAGGGTCTAGCAAATTACTCTCAAAATCCCCAACCTAAACTGCTTCCTCTAGAAAAGGACTAACTTTTCTGAGTTACAGGCTATGGAAGCAGGGCAAAGGGGGTGACTCTGTGGCTTGGTTCTTAAAAGCCAGCTGGTAACTCTGCTCTCCGAGGACAAAGCAGGGCTAGAAATGGTGTCACCAGGTCATCCCCCAACTCCAAGCAGAGGTGTACTGGAGCCTGGACAAATAAATGGCCTTGTTTTAGGAGCTACGAGAAAATACTCACATACTGAGCTTGCAAACAGGAGCATTCCTGGGCTCTGGTGCCCCACAGGGCAGGCGCAAGCCCAGCTCTGCCCCTCTACTAAGCAGTCTTGGGCAAGCAGCCTGACCTCCAGAAGCCCCAGTTTCCTCACCTGTAAAGTGGGGACTATACTCTCCCTTCCTCCGTCGGATTGTTAAGGGCACTGAAATATGTCTGTGCACTGAGCTTAGCACACAGTGGGCATTCAAATCGGGGCCGGTGTCATCTTTTAGCCTTCCTCCACAGCTTGCTGTCAGGTCTAACACGCTACTCAGCATACTGATCTGGTGCCAGCAAACACTGCACATAATCTAACTTAAAAGAAAACTTGTAACCACTACCAGAAAAAAAAAAAAACATCAACAGGACAGTGGGTCCAAGACTAAAGCACCTAACTGCACAGAAGGCTGTCTGTCCCTCAGTTTCTCTGCGCTACCACAGCCAGAAGGTGTCACTGTGTGAAATGGACATACGGAACCAGAGACTTAACCGGTACTGTGCACTCCAAGAAAACTGAAAGAAGTAAAAGGGTAAGGAAGAGAGGAAATTAAAGGCGCAAGTGACTCACTCGGACTTTGATCTAAAGAATCCAAAGCTCTAAAGATAAGGATGAACTACACACCTAAAGGCATAGGATCAGATACACAAAATTAAGCAGTCCCTGCAAAATTCCCAAGGCAGGGCAGAAACGTACACCCAACGTGTCATTGAGTTCCTAAGGGAGGGATCCCCATTCATTTCTGGGTCCCAGTGTTTGCGCACACACCAAGTGTCAATCACGCTCTATGCTAGGGCCCTGCCCATAAGCCCTTCCTTGTTGAAGTGATCAATTCCGATTCTTGGCAATAATCCCTTTAAAAGGCCAGCTGCTGCTGCTGTCTAGTCACTGATGCCGACCCTTTCCAGGTGGGAAAAAAGAAATCAATACAGCCAGCGCCTAGATGGGGAGCCAAATTTAAAGTGTAAAGCCCTGTGAAACGCCGGAACCCACAGAGGGGGAAGGGTCCCGCGGCTCCCGGGGGTCAGGCAGGAAGGGCGCGAGCGGGGGGAGGGCCAGCCCTGCAGGCGTGGGCGCGCGGGGACTCTTATTCTGACATGGGATCCGCAGCCGCCGTCGCCGTCGCCGCGGGGTTCAGCGCCGCGGCCCGGCCAGCCCGCGACCCCCGCCCGGGACCCTCGCCCTGCGCGCCCACGTGCCACCGCCCCCCAGCCCGTCCCGGCCGCTGGGAAGCTGCGCCTCTCGGCCCGACCCCTCCCCCGACCCCAGAGGAAGCGCAGGAGGAAGAGGGGCGACGACCCGACTTTCCAGGACCCCCGCCCGGCCCGGCCCCCACGTGCCCGGGCGGCGTCGGAGCGCGGAACTTTCCAGGGCAGCGCAAAAAAGACGCTCCCAGAATAAAAGCAGTACTCGCTCGCTCTCACTTTTCCATGCTCACACAGGGGTCCCTCACAGCCCCCCGACCCTCCGACCCTGCCCAACCCACACCGCCCCTGCCGCTCCAGTCTCCCTCGCACGACCTCGGCCCCGACCCCAGCCCCCGCCCCCCGCCAAGTTTGGTCCGGAACTTACCGGGCCGCGGGCCGACCGGGCCCTAGGACAGCGCGCGGGTTCAAGGGGCCGCGGGGCCGGGGTCGGGGTCGCCTGCGGGGCCGGGCGGCCGAGGGGCTGGGGGCGCCGGGCCGCGCGCGCTCGCTCCGCCTGTGGGGCCGCCCGGGCCCGCGGCGCTCGCTCCGCCGGTCCGCCCGCCCGCCCGCGCCGCCGGCCAGATAATGCGCCCCTCGGCCGCACACATGGAGCCCGGCGCCGGCGTCACCGCCCGGGACATGCGCACCAGGTCAGCGCGCCCGGCCCGCGGCCCCCAAAACACCGGGGAGCTCTTAAAGGCGACGCCGCCCGCCCGCGCCCGGCTGGGCGGGGCCAGTCGGTTGGGGCGGGGCCTGATAGTGGTGGGCAGGGTCAGGCAAACCGACACCGCCCCGGAAGCACCGCCCCTCCTGACCGCGCTCCACTGGACGCCTGGCCCCGCGCGCCGGTTTCCCACGAGGGCTCGGGCGGGCTCCTGCCGCAGGGGCAGGGGGGTCGTCGCCAGCTCACCCGCGGCAGAGCCGGGCGGGCCGCGCCCAGGGCTGACTCACGACGCGCTCACTGCTGACCTCGCTCCAACTGAGCCGCGAGACCTCAGGCAACTGCTTCTGAAAACCAAGGTTAGAATGCCACCCCCGCGGGGTCGTCACACAGAAGTTCCCCTCCAGGGGAGCGGCGAAACCGTAATTCTTCCAGCGCAGTAAAGAGAGTTCTACAAAGTAAGCTCCAGACCCACTCAGTTCAAAGACACTTCAGAGATGACTGCTCTCCCTCTCCAGTTACCTCCCAATCTGCCCCCGTGCCTCTGGGAGAAGGTGAAACCCCCCAAGAAAGCAAATCTGCACCCTTCCCTCTCCAGTGACTTGGAGGAAACACGGGAAGCAGTCTAACCTGAGAGAGGATGGGTTTTGGAGATGTTCAACTACATAAAACAAACACAGTTTTAATAGGGAAAATAAAATATCTAGTATCACAAGAAGCTCTCAATATCAAGATTAGGTTCTGAACAATCACCAAAAAAGGCCCTTTCCATGTTCTTTTTACAGCGTTAAAACAAATAATTCATGATGAGACACCTAGATAACATATCCTAATACAAGTGAAACAAAAGTTTCACCAAACATACCTTGCAATGTACTGATATTTTCTATTTCATTTTTTAAAAATCAATGTAATTCCAACCCACAACTGGTCTTGACCCCAAATTTTAAAAACACTTAATGTAGAATAAGTTTTACAAGTAAAATTTTCTGCTATGTGCCCCCACCCCAATAAGAAGTTAAAAAAAGCCCATTTTAATTGTGTTGAGTTCCACACCCAATCAGCAACTTTTTGTTGTTGATTCCACCCCCAATCAATCCTACCCCCAAAATCTTCCAAGGGCTTAATGCCAACATCTGGCACAACTTCCCCAGGGCCAAAAGAGAAGCATTCCTTAAACTAAAAATGATACAAAGTACAAGTTGTTGACCCCCAAACACCTTCCCTGACCCAGATTTGTCAGCAATTTGCTTTGCTACAAAGAAATTCAAATGTTCAAATTCAAAAACCAAACAAAAACAGTTCATTCTCAAACAGGTGACGGTATAGGAATGCAGGAAACTCCCTAATCCCATATGCAAAGATAGTTTAAAGCAAATGATTTTCACTCTAATTCGGCAGCTGTTTATTTTGAGAACTGCTTTACTCCACGATTAATCAGATGATGTATATTAAAGCAATATAAGCAAAATACTACCTCACTGCTCCTCACCTGGGTCTTGATTAATGCCAACTTAATTAACTATAAACAGAGCAAAGTGTGGTCAGGTGGGAGACCCAAGACATGAGATTGACATAGGGATTCCAGAATCTGAGCTGGCAAACCCTGTACGAGTCACCAAGGTGACAACCGTCCTGTTTTAAAGAAGGAGGCATGGGACTTCCCTGGTGGCGCAGTGGTTAAGAATCTGCCTGCCAATGCAGGGGACACGGGTTCGAGCCCTGGTCCAGGAGGATCCCACATGCTGCGGAGCAACTAAGCCCCTGCGCCACAACTACTGAGCCTGCGCTCTAGAGCCCACGCGCCACAACTACTGAAGCCCGCTCCCCTAGAGCCCATGCTCTGCAACAAGAGAAGCCACCGCAATGAGAAGCCTGTGCACCGCAACGAAGAGTAGCCCCCGCTCTCCGCAACTAGAGAAAGCCTGCGCGTAGCAATGAAAACCCAATGCAGCCAAAAATAAATAAATAAATTTATTTTTAAAAAAAATAAAGAGGGACGCATCAGCTGTGACATATTAATGACACACCCCTATGGACTGAGGTGTGCACTGGTGACAGGTGGGCTGCTCCAGGGGACAGTGCCAACTTCTCCAGCTGGGAAAGGGTGAAATAGAGTTTATTTCTGTGATAGGAAGAGAGGACCAAGTGTGTAGATGGAAAAAGCGATAGTGAATCCAGACCTGTTTGGGGTCCCAGATGCTCAGGCGGGTGAATGCTGAGACTGCTTGGTCTAAAGACCTTGTGCCTATAGTACTGGACTAAACAGCAAATAGTTCAGCTGGGTGATTATGAAATATGATGCAATCACCTTCAGATGCCATTCTAAAACTGAAGAAACCCTAATTTAAGAGACAACTAGGGCTTCCCTGGTGGCGCAGTGGTTGAGAGTCTGCCTGCCAATGCAGGGGACACGGGTTCGAGCCCCGGTCTGGGAGGATCCCATATGCCGCGGAGCAGCTGGGCCCGTGAGCCGCAATTGCTGAGCCTGCGCGTCTGGAGCCTGTGCTCCGCAATGAGAGAGGCCGCGATAATGAGAGGCCCGCGCACCGCGATGAGGAGGGGCCCCCACTTGCCGCAACTAGAGAAAGCCCTCGCACAGAAACGAAGACCCAACACATCCATAAATAATAAATAAATAAATTTTTTAAAAAAAAGAGACAACTAGGGCTAGAACCATGTTTCTCCTGAAGTTTTTCCCCTCTGCCCTAAGAACAAGGCAGTCAATTAATAGTTATGGGTACCAGTTAACATGATACTCTAAAAACACTTCTGTTATGAAGTTAAACAAAAATTTCTGCCGAATTCACTTCATATCCTTCAGACCAGATCCTTGCTAATAATAGCCAAGCCTCCTTCCACCCTAACCACTGCAGAAATATTCTAATTATCTTTCTAATGTACTATTAGATAAACTTCCAAACACCATCTGAGTTAATTCCTGTACAACAAAGGGACTGAAGAAAAGAAATTTGGGCCAAATTCCATGTTCGTGTCCTCTTTTATAAAGCAGAAGTTGGTCAAAGGCTCAACAGTAGTGTGAAACCGACTGAAAAGGAGTAGCATCACCTACTAAATGTTTAAGGTACTGTACTTTTGGGGTTTTAATCAGAAAATGTCTTTAAAGTTCCTGGTGGACAGAATTTAAGATGTCTTACATGATAAACACTGATCAACAAGAACCGTCTAAGAGACCACTCATCACAAGGGTTTTGTAGGCTGGGGAGCCTGTAGGCACCAGCTCCAGAAGTTCACAGGCTGGTGTCACAGAAAGACATAGAATGCTTTCAATGCAGAAAATGCATTCATAGAAAAGACAGGAATCACAAAGGAAGAGGCTGCTCCCCTCCCTGGAGAGGGGTCTGGGAGATCTTTATGGATGTGACATTTGAGCCAGCTCTTAATGGATGAACATCCCAGGCATCCAGAACAGCAGAAGCAAGGGCCAGAGCTGGCTACTCCTGGAGTGTGAGGGCTTTGGGGCAGACAGGGCTGCAAAGGGATGGATTCATTAACCTTTAAACTTTCTAGGTGGCTTTATCTCTCAGAACACCGAATGAACTGTCGACCACTTACTTCAATTCATAAGCTAAGCAGATCTAGTTATGTAGACTTCAACCAATTTTTAGATTACTGCTATCAAACAGTGACACTAGGCTCCCTCTTGTTTTCTGAGAAGCTCTCCAAAGAATAAACAGGTTGTTCATTCAAAAGTGTACCAAGTTTCGGACTTCCCTGGTGGCACAGTGGTTAAGAATCCGCATGCCAATGCAGGGGACACGGGTTCGAGTGCTGGCCTGGGAAGATCCCACATGCCGCGGAGCAACTATGCCTGTGTGCCACAACTACTGAGCCTGCGCTCTAGAGCTCATGAGCCACAACTGCTGAAGCCCGTGCACCTAGAGCCCATGCTCCTCAACAAGAGAAGCCACCACAGTGAGAAGCCCACGCACCACAACAAAGAGTAGCCCCCGCTCACCGCAGCTAGAGAAAGCCCGCGCACAGCAACAAAGACCCAATGCAGCCAAAAATTTAAAATATAAATAAATAAATAAATTTACAAAAGTGTACCAAGTTTAAAAAAAAAAAGTACCTTTATGAAAAAGAGCACTACTTTCCACACTTTGCATTTTTAGTACTCTAAAGTCTAAAACTATTTTCATGGAGTTTAGGGACAATATAACCACAATCTCTAAGAGGATTATTTTAAAGTTTCTTATTTCACCCCAAATTCACTCTCAGATGGTGAGATTGCAAAGCAATTGGTTGGGAAAGGAAAGGAAAAGATTAATTTCTATGTGAATTTGATTTCCCTAGTACTTTGATATTTTTGGTACTTTTTTCAAGGACCAGAAAATAGTTAAAGGGACTATGCTTTATGAAAAATACAATACTCCCAACACATTACAGCTTCTACAACAAATGTCATTTTTTAAATCACAACACTTTTACACTAGATTAGGAGTTTGTGGGAGACAGATAAGCACCCATCTGCCCCATCCCTGTTGTGTATGCAGAAAAGCTCTCTGAAGCACAGCTCTCTAGAGATGAACCACTTTGTCAACATGTGTTTGTTTTGAGTATCATTTCTAACCACAATTCTGAACACTTAGTGTCGATGCAACATGGAGTTCAGGCTCCATCTGCAGTTAGTCTCTGTGTGGCCCTGACGATATCCCACTGTTACAGGGCTCTGAGCACAAATGCTTCCCTAAAGGGTTAAATACAAACTGCTCAGAAGTATCATTGTGAACCGGAAGTGTATCTCCCACTCTGTCTTCATCTGCATGTGTCACCAGTTGGCAAGGAGTATCTCTTTTGCGTCTATATATGGCTTACAAAAAAAAAAAAAAATATGCACACCTAATTTAGGTCAATTTTAAGTCTTTGAAAAGTTCATAAGTGAACCATGTTTTCTATGAATTAAAGAATTAACAGGAAAAAAATCAGAAAACTACCAGAAAAAAAAAATGCTATATGACAGTCTTAACTCTAGAGATCAACCTATTCAAACCTGCTTAACAAAGAAAGAGTATTAGTCACATCAGTGGCCTGCTAATAAACATCCTTGGTTTAGATGTGAAGAAAAACATGTTTTAAAAACTTGGTATCCAGTTCACACCCCCCTCCCCAGTTATTAAATGGCAGATCTTCCGACCTAACATAGGAAAGAGGAAAACATTCCTCCCCAAAGTTTTCCTAATAGGATGAATACTCCCCTCCTCCACTGGTGCCCAGCATTTCACTATAGGAAATTCAGGAGGCGGGTCTTTCTAGTTTTCTCCTTCACAGCTTGATAACAAACACCATGTCCTCTTGCATGTTGACCTAGTCAGGCCTATAATTTTACCAACTCCTGGTTTGGGAGCAGTAAAATCTTTTTTTCAAATTTGGGTCAAAAATCAACCTTCAATAGAGATACTTTAAGAGGTTAAGTATAGGGCTTCCCTGGTGGCGCAGTGGTTGAGAATATGCCTGCCAATGCAGGGGACACGGGTTCAAGCCCTGGTCTGGGAAGATCCCACATGCCACGGAGCAACTGGGCCCGTGAGCCACAATTACTGAGCCTGCACGTCTGGAGCCTGTGCTCCGCAACAAGAGAGGCTGCGACGGTGAGAGGCCCGTGCACCGCGATGAAGAGTGGTCCCCACTTGCCGCAACTAGAGAAAGCCCTCGCACAGAAACGAAGACTCAACACAGTCATAAATAAATAAATAAATAAATAAAAGAACGTGAATTTCTTAAAAAAAAAAAAAAAGAATGATGTTTACAGAGCAATAAAGTCAGGAGTTTTAAAAAAAAAAAAAAAAGAGGTTAAGTATAAAGTTTAAAGTTTTGTAAATATAAATATAAAGCCTAAACCTTGAAAATGTCATGCAAGTTAAAAAACTGTTCTGGGGACTTCCCTAGTGGCGCAGTGGTTAAGAATCCGCCTGCCAATGCAGGGGACACGGGTTGGAGCCCTGGCCCAGGAAGATCCCACATGCCGTGGAGCAACTAAGCCCATGCACCACAACTACTGAGCCCGCGTGCTGCAACTACTGAAGCCCACGAGCCAAGAGCCCGTGCTCTGCAACAAGAGAAGCCACCGCAATGAGAAGCCCGTGCACTGCAACGAAGAGTAGCCCCCACTTGCCACAGAGAGCAAAGAGAAAGAAAGACTGTGTGCAGCAACAAAGACCCAACGCAGCCAAAAAAAGAAAAAAGAAAAAACTGTTCTGCTGTATTAAGAGTTTTAGACCAGCTTAGGGCTTCCCTGGTGGCGCAGTGGTTGAGAATCTGCCTGCCAATGCAGGGGACACGGGTTCGAGCCCTGGTCTGGGAAGATCCCACATGCCGCGGAGCGACTAGGCCCGTGAGCCACAATTACTGAGCCTGCGCGTCTGGAGCCTGTGCTCCGCAACAAGAGAGGCCGCGACAGTGAGAGGCCCGCGCACCGCGATGAAGAGTGGCCCCCGCTTGCCGCAACTGGAGAAAGCCCTCGCACAGAAACGAAGACCCAACACAGCCATAAATAAATAAATAAATAAATAAAATTTTAAAAAAAAAAAAAAAAAAAAAAAAAAAAAAAGAGTTTTAGACCAGCTTAAATGACAATTCTCAAAGGAAAAAAATTCAGAAGCAGCCCCCATTATCTGTCCTCCTGAAACTCCATGTAGAATGCATACTATTATAAATAGAGTCTGCATGGTCTGATTTCACTGGCCATCATTGCTTTCTGATTGAAAATACTTATTCAGAGCTCAATTTAAATATTTTAGAGTTCAATCTTGAATCCTACTATGGCACATTTTATAAGACTCTCTACCTTTGAAGGTAACTTTGGGCTTTTCTTGCCAAAGGTGCTCAGTTCAAACTCTGATTTTTAGATGAGCATAACCTCCTCAGGTCAAGGGAACTCACCAGATTGTTTCTTTACCTCCAGGTCCCTGACAGTGCCCATGCTGTTCCTCTCCTGGGAATGAGTAGCCACCTAAAAAGTAGCTCTCCCGATCGCCCCTTCCTTTGCAGGCTCTCCTTCCGCAATCCAACTGCAGCATTTTGCTGCAGTTATCAGTTCATGAACTTGTTTTTTCCTAGTAGCATATGAGCTCCTGTGTCCAGCCAGGTGCCTGACCCTTACCAAGTTAAATGAATATTTCCATCACACTCAAAAGTAAGGCTTTTCCTACAACATACTATAGCCACATAGAGTGTAGGTTTGAGCCTTTTTCCTAGTTACCCTGTCATGCTTCAGGAGGCACTGCAAGTCCATATGGTACACCAAGGTGATGCGGTGGCAGCGGCAGCAGCAGCAGTGTAAGGCTATGATGAACTAAGGGAACCCACTGTCAAAAATCAGCCAATGCAGGAACCTCTAGATCATCAGCCCTCAGTCATACGCAGCAGCCTGTGGCCCCAACATGGACTGGTTTGCTCTTGGGCAGTATTAACTGCCATAGATAGCTATCCAAACTTGGGTGCCAACCTCAAGAGGAATAGTCAGCCTTGGTATGATTCTGCTAACTACCTTTACTAGGCACGTACAACAATCCAGCTGCTTGCTTCGTGCTTACCATCCCCACTCAACAAATGAAGAAACTGAGGCTCAAAGAGGTTAGGCCACTTGCAGTTAGTTAGGCCACCTTCCTGAGGTCACAGAGCCAGCAAGTGGCAGAATCTGGCTTTCTGGCTCCAAAGTTTCTACTGCACACAGGGCACTTTTACAAAGCAACAAAGACAAATAACAGCAAACAATTCTTCAAGAGCACACTCTTGCAGAAGGATCTATCTACTGTCTGCTTCCTTTAGTTCTATACACGTCTCCAGAGCAGCCTTTTGCAGGCAAGCTTCTGCAGGGAACATTGTGATAATGCAATAGGAAACCATCCTGTTAACCACCCTGCCAGATAGTCCTGAGTTTGTGGGTACATTAGCTGAGCCCCTAGAACTGCTAGGTACAGGTCCACTGGTGGCTCCCAGTTCTGACAAAACAGCTTACTGAGCAAAAAGTGATAACCTGAACATGTTTTCTACGCTCAAATTGGAGCCCAAGAACTCAGCCTGGAGTGTGGGGAACAGGAAATGAAGAGAGAGCAAGCATCCACTTCCCAAGGGCAACAGAGCCCAGAGGTGGGAGTCTGGTCACGTGCACAGTTGCATTGCTTGTCCACGCCCACTTCCGGTCTGGGCCTTCCTCTTCACCTCACGAGTCAGTACTTGGGTGAAGGGAAAGGAAAAGAAGACAGACTACCAGAAACTCTCCTTGTAATATGCTCTCTCTCCCCTGCTGGGCCCTGGGCCCTGAATGAGTATCCACCGTGGCTCTCTGGCTCCACCCCTCACAAATACACCTACTTAAGCAAAGCACCTGTCACATAATTGATCTATGTGGACTAACATCAAATCCGGGCCACAACATAGGAAGATCAAAATAGTGCTTCCCCAGTCCCAATACAAGAGGGAACCCTAGGGCAGAGGGAACTCTGTGCACCAAGAACCTACTAATACATGACTAAGCAGTTCACCTATTTGAAATCTCACTTTTCCTATGCCATAAACAACAGCCAAGCACTACCCTTGTCCGATTTTTTTTTTTTTTTTAAGATTTAAAACAAGGCGAGAAGGGCTTTAATAGCTGTTTATCTCTTTGCATAACATGCACTGCCATGAAGAAATGCCACAGGATTCCAAAAACACACTGCCACCAACTTCAAGAAAAGTAAAGCTGAAAATGCTCCTGGCAATAACCATTCCAGACTCTCTTTTGTTTCTCCAAGACTACAGCCACAGTCATCCTGGATCAACTAGTGCCAAAAGCCAACAATCAACCGGGAAAACACCATAATTTCTGCTTCCTTTCAGAGGGAGGAAACAGAAGCAAGGAGTCCAGTGAGGAAATTAGAAGGGTAGTAAGGTTTCACTTCCAAACCTCCAAGAAACTCCACCCCAAGCTCCCAACATCCAGGAATATGCCCAAAGAAGCCCTGAGATATTCTTTCATTCATTTGTTTACTTGTCTGTGACTGGGATGTTAAGATCCTTGAGGGCTGACTGCATCTGTCCCTGGGGGCCCAGCTCACTGCTAGGCCCCCAGCACCCAGCACGGTGTGCCTAGCACATCATTGGCACACATTTACTGCTGAATTATTTGCTGGCATAGGAAGTTATATGAGCCAGAAAATCTAACACTTTCTATTTTTCAATCCTATTTTAGTTGCATTAAACAACAAAAAAACAAAATAAACCCTACCTTACGGCCACACAGGAAAACTTGTGCCAAGTTAAGCCCTTAACTTGAGTGTTTAAACGTCCCTTATAGGCCAGTTTGGAGGGATAAATTCATATTCAAACAATGCACCAGTGTAAACAAAGGCAGCCAGGCTGCAGAGAGGATAAAGCCAAACTTAATACTAGAAATTCAAAATAACAACATCCATTCATTTGCATGGAACGACTCCATACAGTAGTTATTTCCCAATTCCGAAAGAGGTCAGCTTCTTTCTTATCATCAAAATCCCACAGGGATTTAATGCCCCCAGTGCTGTCTCCAACAGGAAGGAAACCCTGACTTCCCCAGCTATTTCAGTTACATAAATCAACAGTTTATTGTCCAGAGTTAGAAGCTGGGCAGTGTTGGGACCCACATACCTTTTAGAGCTGCCCACCAACGGATAACCACGCAACATTACATCTAATAAATGTACCTAGATCAATATCGTTCCTAACTATCCAAGGGTTTTTATTGCTGTAAGGATCTTTCAATTCAAAAAAAAGTTTAAAAAACTTCCCGTTAGATAAAAGGGACTTGGTAGTGGCGCCACCATCCACCAGAGTGAAGTCTGTGGCACACAAGGGACATCATAATTTCAAAAGGGATAATAATCCCCTTAAAGTTGTTTACCCTATGTTTTATATTTTAAAAATAATAAACTTTGCTCCTTTCCCATATAATGGAATAAATGTCCTTAAAAGAATTAAGAGAAATTTAAGACTGGCAGATATTTCTTGGCTTCAATAGTAAATTCACTCTGTGTGTGGGAGGGTGGGGGCAGAGGGAGGGAAAGGGGATATTTCAAGAGAGGGGGAAAAACCCTTTTCTTCAAACTTGGAAGCGGTGCAGTGGGGGCCTAGCTCAGATTTTTCACCCACTATTCACCCGCAACCCGGGTTTTTGCTATCAAGGGCAAGTGCCATCTGTCTCCACATGAATAAGTGAAAAAGGCTGGGCCCAACTCACCAGCCATGATTTTAAGGCTTTCACTAATTGCTAAGACAAAACCCTCTCAAAAAAAAAAAAAGTGTCCTGCCCACCCCAGCCTCCATCCCCAGAGTTTGAGTTAGCCTCTTCACAGCCCTCTGAATCCTTGGGAACTCAAGGTGAATTCTGATCTCCTCATGGGCACTAAGCCACACACTCAATGTACTATTATTGTGTGGCAATAAATGCCTTCGTACATCACTTTTCCAGTCTTTTGTCCCCAAATCTGATCCATTACCCTAAAAGAACGGTTCTTCTTCCAAGGTTCTAACGTGTAAGAAGAGATCACTCATCAGGTAACTGCTGCATATCACTCAGTCAAGCAGTCCCAAAGTATGGCCGTGATCCTTTATGGTTCACCTTCTTTTTCTTCCCACAATTCAAGCTTGTAATAATCTTCTATCTCGCCTGTGGTCTAATTATAGTAATACATCTCCATGGCCTTAACTCACAAATTACCCCATTTTACAGAGGGAGAAAGCAAGGCCAAGGCAAACACAAACCCCTGTCACACAGCAAATCCATCTCACATCTGCTATCTGAACACAGAAAAACGCTACTAGACCCAGGTGGCCAGTGGGTTTTGCAAGAGACACTCCGAGTTTCTTTCTCTTTGCTCCGCGGGCATATTTGGCCTTGGCAAAATGTCAAGTGCTTCCTGTCTGGGAGTCCAGACCAGAACCATAACCTCCTGAGCACAACAACCAACGTTTATTGCACACCAACCATGTGCTAGGTGCTGTGCTGGCTGCCTCCACTTCCCATTTGTAGGCGCCTTTACACACATTCACAGAGATGTGACCCCCTCAAATATTTAGTAACGTGCTGATCTTGTGCCATAACTTATCCAAGGCCACACAGCTAGGAAGGACAGACCCAGAATCTGAATCAGGTCCTTATGACTTCAAAGCTCCCTCTTCCCTAACACCTCACCTTGCTGGTCCTATGGGCTTCATTTTCAAATAATAAACATGTGCCAGCACTTCTCTGCCCTGTCTCAGGACACCTTAAGCCCCGAGCTCCCCACCATATTTCCTCTTCCCCTCAGGGCAAGCTGACCAGGAAGAGACAGTAGAGGAGCAACCAGGGCTGTAGCGGCTTCCTGCCTGGACTTGACTACCCCAGGAGCAGAGGGCCCAGGAAACTCTCCAAGCACTTCTCCACAGAAGAAAATAGCTCGAGTTGAAACTTGTGTCCACATGGTCCACCGACAGATTTAGAACTCAAATTATAGCCTCGGCAGGAGTCTTCACAAAGGACTCAAATTAAGCAAGACCCAGATGGAAATGAACAGGAGAGAGACAGTCTTAAGTCAAACTGTAAAGTGAACTGCAGTTCTAGCAGAGTCAGAGGGAAAAACTGGTTGAAAGGCTAAACCAACCAAGTTCAGCCTATATTTCAGAACTCCACTTCAGGAACATTTTCCCCACATTTTTAGCCTGAGACTTGTGCATGGACACGAAGTGGTTACAAGTTACTCAGGTTTCAAACTGAGTTCATTCCTGTCCTTTGGACCATCTCTCAATGCCAGCATTCATCTACTTGGGCTCCAGAGAGCTCTGCGTTTGGCAAAACAGATAAAATTAGCTACTGGAGTGAACCTGGAATCCAGGGTGGGCCATTAAAAAAAAAAGGTACACATGAGATTTGTAAAAGCCACGTAAAAACTTCCTTTGAGCCAGGCTGAAGTCACCTAAAACTTAGAGAAATGAATTCAAATTCCCTGTTCCTTGCCTCCCTTCCACCCTTCCTGGGTCTAAGATGACCCATTTCCTGCTTGTTGCTCTGCCTTTCAAACCCGAGTGGCCCACAAACTGAGGATCCACTGGAGATCAAGGGGTAAATCAGAGGGCCTAGGGAGAGAAAACACAGCTGGAAGACCTGAAAGAGCGTTTTTCTTCTCCTTTTTTTTTTTTTTTTTTTGGCGGGGGGGTGAGTTATACTATGCAGAGGGAGGACTGAGGGATGGGACAGGAAGTGGGTCAGTCCCACAACTTGAAAGTGTGATAATGGGGTACAATGCTCCAGCCCTGTCCCTCCTGCTACACTGGCCTGACAACACTGTGGTGGCCCCATGACTCAAAAACAGAGTAACCAAGACTGTCCTCTGACAACAGCTCCTGCTCCCCCAAATCCAGCAGGTCTTAAAAGGATGAGAGAAAACAGCATTTTTTTGCCTGTCTCCCAATTTCCCTTCCAACCACAAATTCCTCCAGGTCCCTGGAAGCTGAGGTAAAAGTTCAGAGAATACCCCTAATCTGGCAAGAAAGAAGACTGAAGGTGGGAGGGGTATATTTCTGATCTCTCCTTCCAGAATAGAGAGAAGTGGGTACCACAAACAGAAATATGGGAACCCTGAAGTTGGGGGCTCAAAGGAAAAATGGGGGAAGAGTTTCTCCCTTAGCAAATCAGGAGGGAAACCTCAGGAAAGGGGGACTATCCTCAGGCAGGTGGAAGGGGAACCCCTGGGGATTCAGGGGGACCCTTTAAAGAAGTGAAGAAATCCACTGTGTCCTCCATCAGAGAGGAGGTATCTTGAAAGAGTGCAGGCACATTTCAGAGATGTGAGGAGCCTAATAGCAGTGGGACATCTCATATTAGGGGGAGAACCTCTGGAGAAGCCAGGGACCCCTCCAAACACTGCAGCATCCACAAATTAGTAGGAGTCCCCTCCAGAACGAAAACTTTTTTGGAAAAGTGGGGAACATTTCCTCAAGTAAATAAGGATCCAGTCAGACGTATGGGCATTTCAGAGTAGTGGGCCCCCTCAGTAAAATGGAGGTACTCATCAAAACGTAGCGGGTCCCATCAAAAGTGGGGTCAAATCAGAAAAGTGGGGAACACCTCCAACAAGGATCCTGACAGAAGCAGGAACACCTCAGATTAGTTGGGCGACACTTGGGAAAAGGAGGAGGTCACCCAAAGAAGTGGGGACAGAAAAGCAGGGAGAGCAACGCAGAAAGGTAGGAGGAAAGGAAGACCTGTGAAAAGCGGGGGACACCTTAAAAAGGCAAGGGCCAAAAAGGAACACAGAACAGTGGGACAACAGCTCAGAGAAGCAGGAATCTCCTCGCAGAGGTGGGGGTCCCCCAGAGAAGTGAGGGGAAAGGTGCCCTAAAAGCAGGGATGTCTCCCTGAGAGAAGTGGGGGTCCCTCAGGGAAGACGGGGGGGGTCCCAGAAACGCAGGGGGTCCCGCAAAAAGCAACCCCTCGGAGAAGCAGGGGTCCCCTTAGAGAAGTTGGGAGGGGTAGTCTCAAAGAGGCGGGGGCCCTCGGAGAAGGCGCCCCTCAGGGAGGCAGGCGGTCCCTCAAAGAGATGGGGCACCCTCAGGGAAGGGAGGCTCCTATCAGAGAGGCGGGGTCCCTTAGGGAAGCGGGTCTTCTCAGACAAGGGGGTCCACGCATGGAAGCGGCCCCCTCAGAGAAGCGGAAGCCCCAGAGAAGCCCGGGGCACCGGAAGCCGGGGACCCGCCACCAACGGCGCCCGCCCCTCACTCACCGAAGTTGCTCGGCGCCTCTGCGGGCGGCTGCTGGGCCCCGGGCGGCCTCGGGTGGCAGGGTCGTATCCAGTCCGCTCGGGTCCCGCGGCGGCAGCTCCCTCAGGTGGCGCCCGCGGCGGCGGAGTCGCGGCGACAGGACGACGGACGGTCGACGGACAGACTGAGCGGGTGGCGCGGAGCGCGTTCGGGCGGCGGGGGTGCGCGTGCGCGCGCCGGGGCGCTGACCCCGGGCGGGAGGAGCCGCCGCACAGCGCTCGAAGCCGCCGCTCGGTCTCGCCGCTCCGTCTCACACTGAAATTGCCCGCTTCGCAGCCCGGCTTCCCCGGTTGCTAGGCAGATTTCGCCTCGCACACTTCCGGGTTGAGGCGCGTCTCACTGAGTGGCGGGGCCGCAGGCCAATGAGATCCAGCCAAGGTTCCCGGGATCCGCGCCCCGAAGAGGGCGTGGCCAGACTCATGACGGACAGCACCCGGCGGCCAATGAGCGCGCTGGCCGGCTGACCCTCGGGATCGCGCTGGGGGCCTGGGCGGGCCCAAGGAGGCGGGACGAGGTGACTGACAGGCGACCTGCCAATGGGAGAGTGCAGCGGGCCTCAGGTCCAGTCAGGGTGCTGCGGGGGCGGGGCTTTAGCTTCAGGGTAGGAACACCGCGAGGGGTGGGGCATGAGGACGCGTCAATCCGTGGCCGGCTCGCTCGGACACTGGCGGGGGGTTACACCGGGCTGCCCGGCGGCCAACAACTGGATGGGCAGGGGGTTCCCCGCAGTGCTCAGCAGGGGCGCCCCACCCACAATGCACCGGAGGAGGCCTGGGCCCGGCGGGCGTGGGGCGGTTACGCCGGGCAGTGGGCGGGGCCGCATGAGGCGCGCTCTAAGGACACTGGGCGAGCTGTGGCGCGGCCTTGTTTCTGAAGGGTTTCGTTGGCCCTGGCTTCTCTTCTGACTAGAGTCACGGGTTCGACTTTCTTCTGAGAAGAATCTTGGGTTTCTTGCTTCCAGCCCCCGTTCTAAGGAAAACCTTGAGGAATCTTGCCCCTGACCCTTGTTCTGAGAAGAGTTTTAGCTATTCTTGCCCTGCCCACTTTTCTGAGAATTGCCAGGGAAAAAATGATTTTGTACATTCGGGACGCCCCCCCCTCGCCCCCGCCGCTCTCTGTTCAAAGAAGACTTGACGGGATTCTGGCCTCTGTCCGCTTTACTAAGAATTTGGGGAGCTCAGGGTCCACTGCCTTTCCTGGAGAGTATTTAGAGAACATACCCTGCCTGTTTTCTGAGCGCTAGTGGGAGCCACTGGCCTTCTTCCTCCCTGATCTGAGGGGCAATGGGGGCTGCATGACCCCGGCCTATATTTCTTTTTTTTTTTTTAATTTTTACTTATTTATTTATTTATTTATGTTTTGGCCGCGTTGGGTCTTCCTCGCTGCGTGGGCTTTCTCTAGTTGCAGCGAGCAGGGGCTACTCTTCTTTTCGGTGCACAGGCTTCTCACTGCGGTGGCTTCTCTTGTTGCAGAGCACGGGCTCTAGGAGCGCGGGCTTCACAGGCTCAGTAGTTGTGGCTCGCAGGCTCTAGAGCGCAGGCTCAGTAGTTGTGGCGTGCGGGCTTAGTTGCTCTGCGGCATGTGGGATCTTCCCCCACCAGGGCTCCAACCCGTGTCCCCTGCATTGGCAGGCGGATTCTTAACCACTGCGCCACCAGGGAAGCCCTAGCCTTCATTTCTAAAGATAACTTGGGAAATTTCTAAGTTGCATGTCCCTCCTCCAACCAGAGAAATTTGGGACTTAAAGCACCTCTCCTCTCTCCAGAGAGGAATTGCAGGAAACTGATGGCCCCTCACCCTTCTTAGTCAATAACTAACAGGGAGTTAAGCTCCCTGCACTTTTTCTACGCAGTGTTTGAGTGTTGCAGGAAGAGTTCCTCTTTTCCTAAGAACGGCAACCATTTGACTCCTGTGCCCCAGAAAAGTTACCCATTTAGCTCTCCTTTCTTGTTTTTGTTTTTTGTTTGTTTGTTTTGAGGAGAATTTTTCCAAGCATCTGTCCACTCTTTCCCAAGGGTCAAATCCGTGGCCCTTCCTAATTCTGTCCCCTGTCGGGCTCTTCAGTCCCACTTTTCTTCTCTGAGTGGGGCCCTTCCAAGAAGCAGTCCTGCTAGCCACCTGTCCCGAGACAAAACTAAGTAGTCACCAAACTCTGCTGTAGCATCCACCATGACCTACCAGGCATCGGAGGCCTTCACCTCTGTCTTCCCCCAGCTGGTCTGAACTCCTCCCATGATTTACCCCCGAAGAACCCAGTTATACCCTTCACAGGCAACCAGACATCCATTGAATTGAAGGGGTGAAGAAGGCAGCAGTGAGAAAGAGCCACAACACTCTGAGGATTCAATATGGCAAACTTTTATCTCCCCCCACTTTGTGCACAGAGAAGTGTGCAAGATTCTGAGATACCAGAATTATAGGATGGAACTTGTGAACCAAGATGAACACAATAAGGGGAAATAGGCCTATTAGACAAGGCAGACTGTTATACTAAAGAGATACCCAGAATATGTTGTAGGAATGTAGAGGAGGAAGTGATTAAATGAAATAATGTTTGTGGGCTTCCCTGGTGGTGCAGTGGTTAAGAACCCGCCTGCCAATGCAGGGGACACGGGTTAGAGCCCTGGTCCAGGAAGATCCCCCATGCCACGGAACAACTAAGCCCATGTGCCACAACTACTGAGCCTGCGCTCTAGAGCCCGCGAGCCACAACTATTGAGCCCGCGTGCCACAGCTACTGAAGCCCATGCGCTTAGAGCCCGTGCTCCACAAGAGAAGCCACCGCAATGAGAAGCCCGTGCACCACAACAAAGAGTAGCCCCCATTTGCCGCAACTAGAGAAAACCCGTGTACAGCAACGAACACCCGACACAGCCAAAATTATAAATAAATAAATAAATTTATTTATTTTTAAAAAAATTGAGGTAATGGATGTGATGGTGCTTCATAAACCTTGAAGCGGTGTTCCCGTTTAGAAAGGATTATTGTTATTGTTACAAGTGGGCTGACATTCCTGGAAGAAAAGTAAAAAATAAATTCTGGGAGTCAGAGTGATGGGAGGTTGGCAGAGAGCCCTGTGGGGCCTGACTCCCTGAGTGAGCTCAGCCCGGACCCAAGTGGCAAGGCTCACGGAGTCCTTGGCTAGGGAAGGAAGCCACTGGAAACATAAAGACACTGTGTTCCCAGAGTGCCTTGTTTGTACCTCTGTTGTAGCACTTACCACATCCTGCAAGTGTCTGAGGCAGTCTGGGTGGACAATAAACCCTTGGACTTTTGGTGAGTGGCAGAACTGGGGTCAAACACGTGCCTGCCACTCCCTAGCGAGGCCAGTTACTTTCCTTAGCCATATCAGGAGTGAGAACACCAGTCTTTAAAGGTTGCACTGAGGATTGTGAGCTCAAAGTGCCTTGCATGGTACCGGGTACACAGTAGGACTCAGGAGTTTTTTGTTTCATTCCAGTCACTAACTAGGTTGCTTTCTGAGAGCAAGAATCCAGCCTTATTCGTTTAAGTAATCCCTCAGTGCTTTTATAGTTCTGAATTGAACTGGGATCAAAGAGCAGCTCGTTGTCCAACCCCTTCATTTTATACATGAGAAACTGAGGGGCCCAGAGGGCAACTGTGACTTGTTCACATCCTACTGCTACTTTATGGCTGGATCCTAAACTTGCATTGTCTTCATCTCACTTTTGGCCTCTGTGCAGGAAAGATGAGAAGGAAGGAGACCTGTGCCCTTGAGTCATGCAGAGCAGAGTCATGTAAGAACCCAAAATTCCCTGAGCCTTATGTCTCTCTCAGGCAAGCTGGGAGAAGGTTCTGGATACAGCTCTAATAGAGTCCCCAAACTCAAGAGCAAAGGGCAAGTGGGGTCCCTGACCAGGGTCAAGGCCACCTAAATTAACTTTATCAAAGGGAAATTGCAAATGAAGTGAGGTTATTTCAGAGCTACTCTATGTAATTTCCAGACTGATCCCTGGAAATGTCAGGACCTATAATTAGATCTCACTTTTTATTTTAAGAATGCACAGAATTTCTCTGATTCTCTGGAAAAAAGCATTGCCTGGAGGCAGAGATGTTGGATTAAGTGATGTCCATGAAGTCTGGAATCCTAAGCATAAACAAAAGTCCCATTTGGCTGGAAAATTTTATCCTTGAAGAATCAAAGGCAAATGGGCATTTGTCAGAGAAAGTGAAATGCCCCACCAAAATGGATGACAGGAGCACAGCTTCTGACATAAAAAAAAGAAAGAAACAAACAAACAAACAAAAGGAAAGAAGAGCACGTGACCCATTCCAAGGATGGGCTTTCCTTTCCATGGTGGTAGCAGCGATTGCATCTTTCTGCATCAAGGCATGTCCCTTCCTGGGTCTGGGAAATCATGTGGGCAAACTGGCTAAGTGACATTCACATCCAAATAGGGAAATGGGAACTGAGCCAGGTGAATGCACAGGCAGCAAGGAAGGCAGGGCCTCAACAGTAGTTAGAAAAATGATGACCTGGTGGGTGCTAGCCTGCAGAGACATTCTCTTGGTGTTTTGGCTTTGGACAAGGAAGAGTGCCCACTGACAATGAAGAATGACAACTTGTTAATACCAGTGGAAAGGATACTAAGCACAAATATTAAAGCCCACTAGTGTCACTCAATGATAGTTGAAGTTCAGGTACAAACAGTAAAGTGCCCCTCCATCATTGCCTCCTAAGATTCTTGGACTGCCTAATTCATTTGGGTTTGACAAGCACTATGAAGTTCACATATGTGAATTGCTAGTCTACTGAAATTTGCATCCTTTGTCAGGTCCATTGGAATCAGCCTTGGTTCTCCCAGGGAAAAGGTGGTAAAAAGTCAGTGCCTGGGGGGACGGATAAATTAGGAGTTTGGGATAAATTAGGAGTATGTTAATCCCAAACTCCTAATTTAACACTACTATATATAAAATAGATAAATAACAAGGACTTACTGTATAGCACAGGGAACTATACTCAATATTTTGTGGGGACTTCCCTGGCGGTCCAGTGGCTAAGACTCCACTCCCAATGCACAGGGCCCGGGTTCAATCCCTGGCCAGGGAACTAGATCCCACATGCCACAACTAAACATCCCACATGCCGCAACTAAGACCCAGTGCAGCCAAATAAATAAATAAATAAATATTTTTAGAAAAAAAATATATATAGTAATAACCTTTAAGGGAAAAGAATCTGAAAAAAAATTGATATATACGTATGTATGACTGAATCACTTTGATCACTTTGCTGTATACCTGAAACTAACACAACATTGTAAATCAACTATACTTCAATTAAAAATAAAAAGTCAGTGCCTGTTTCCAGAGAGAAATAAGACACCACCAAATCAGGAGGTTGGCCTATATGTCCTCATATAGCACCTGAATTATCCAGGGGTGGGGAGCAGGGTGTAGCTTTATTGGTGTTGGTTGGCTAGAAAATCTAGAATCGAGTCCAGATGGAGTTCAGGAGTCCTTTCAGCCAGATTTTTTTTATAGATCTCTAGGTCAAAAAGCTGGACTCTAGTAACAAATCTTACCCAGTTTGTACTGACACAATTAAGTGAAATTAGTGATAACCCTTTTCTGAGACAAAAAGTGTTATCTATACCTACATGCCTACAGCCTAGAAGACTTCTAAATCAAAACGGTGACTTCCCCAACCAGGAAGGAAAGCATTTCTGAATAGGAGAGAGTTCATCTTAGACACTCCGTATGCAGAAAGGAGGAGCTGAACGCAGACTTACTGCTGCCTTCAGAGAATTCACCTTGAGATTCTGTTGGATCTGAAGGCCTTTAGCATCCCAGACATACACCTGAGCCTAAAACCCAGGTCAGGGCTTTCATTCTGCTGCATTTCATATCCTTCCCTCCATCTTTCTCTGCCTTGAGACAACGGCCCTGTGCCCAGGGACTTAAGTGACTCCAAGTGGCATGTGTGTCATGCCTGTGGTCACAGCCCACTGCTTTCATTCCCTCACCATTCTCTCCTCCTCGTCAGGCTGGTGTCTAATCCTGCCACTAAAATCTCTCTCTCAACTTAAGTTCTCTCTGAGAACTTAACGATTCCCATTCCAGGAACTCTTCTTGGTGTGTATTTTCTCTAACCTCTAGCATCTAGAGGACACTCCCTCCTCCTTGAAATATCTTCCATTGGCTTCTGGGGAACTTGACTTTTCTGGTCTCCTGTTCAGTCTCTGTGCAACTTCTACCTGGAAATTCTGCCAGGCTGCTCATCTCTTGCCACTCTTTGCCCTCTATGTGTCATCAGAGAGTAAATCCCTTTGTGGAGTGGGACTATATAAGAACTCTAAGATCTGTATTTGCAGTCTGCCAGAGTTCCTATCCAGCGTCTCCTTTGCCTCCAGATGGTTCCACGAAGATGTGACTCAAACCTGACCAAATATCGGACCAAATTTGGTAGCTCTCTCTTTGACCCATCTCCCATTCTTTAAACTAGCTGCTCTTTGTCATTTTCTTTCTTTCTTTTTTTTTTTTTCTTGCAACAATGTCACTTTCCCAGTGTTCCAGGATGAAAGCTCTTAAATCTTTCGAAGTTTTAACATCATTCTTCAAGCTCAAACTTAGTTGCTAAATGTCGTGATTCGCCCGCTCACTTTTCTATCTACTCTTTTCAATTTCCATTGCTACCACCCATGCCTGGACTATTATGTGCAAATTATCAGACTAATTTCTCTTAAATCATGGACCATGTGACACCCCTACACAAAAAACTTCAATTTTTATGGAGGCTGTATTGTATTGCTTTTGTAATCAGGAAGGAAAAGAAAAAAAAAGAATTCCATCACCAAAATGTAAAGACTGAATCTTGGCTTAACGTTTGAAGCCTTTTCCTTGCCCCTCCCTTCGCTACAGTTTCTTCCTGGGATGCTTTCTTCAGGAATGATACCTTATGTTGATTAGTGCAAAATTTCCTACACTGAATTCCACAGGGCATCAGAATGACTCAAGATATCAGTAGAGATTCTGTGATGAGTTTCCCTGCTTAAAAAAATTTTTTTCAGGACTTCCCTGGTGGTCCAGTGGTTAAGACTCCGTACTTCCAATGCAGGGGGTGCAGTTTCAATCCCTGGTCAGGAAACTTAAGATCCCACGTGCTGCACGGCATGGCCAAAAAAAAAAAGTTTTCAACCAGAAGATTTCGCTAAACCTTTAATATTGATAATACATGTTGTTATGTTATATTACAATCCCCCTCCCTTGACCACATAATGTTTCCTTTTTTTCTAAGAACACCCATCAATATCCTTGCGCTACTGTACAGCACAGGGAACTCTACTCAACTCTCTGTGGTGACCTAAATGGGAAGGAAATCCAAAAAAGAGGGGATATATGTATACATATAACTGATTCACTTTGCTGTACAGCGGAAACTAACACAACATTGTAAAGCAACTGTATTCCAATAAAAATTAGTTAAAGGGCTTCCCTGGTGGCGCAGTGGTTGAGAATCTGCCTGCTAATGCAGGGGACGCGTGTTTGAGCCCTGGTCTGGGAGGATCCCACATGCCGCGGAGCAACTAGTCCCGTGAACCACAACTACTGAGCCTGCGTGTCTGGAGCCTGTGCTCCGCAACAAGAGAGGCCACGATAGTGAAGAGGCCCGCACACCGCGATGAAGAGTGGTCCCCGCTTGCCGCAACTGGAGAAAGCCCTCGCACAGAAATGAAGACCCAACACAGCCAAAAATAAATATAAATAATAAATAAATAAATAAGACCCGGCACAACCAAATAAATAAATAAATATTTTTTTTTTTTTTTTTTTTTTTTTTTTTTTTTTTTTTTTTTAAAGATTTATTTTATTGATTGATTGATTGTTATGTTGGGTCTTCATTTCTGTGCTAGGGCTTTCTATAGTTGCGGCAAGTGGGGCCACTCTTCATTGCAGTGCGCGGGCCTCTCACTATCGCGGCCTCTCTTGTTGCGGAGCACAGGCTCCAGACGCGCAGGCTCAGTAGCTGTGGCTCACGGGCCTAGTCGCTCCGCGGCATGTGGGATCCTCCCAGACCAGGGCTCGAACCCGTGTCCCCTGCATTAGCAGGCAGACCCTCAACCACTGCGCCACCAGGGAAGCCCAATAAATAAATATTTTTTAAAAAAATAGTTAAAAAGAAAAAATCCTGGTTCAGTAGAATGTGGTTCATGGCTTGATTGGGGCTGGCTTGACATGTTGCCCTTGTCTAAGCCAGCTTCTGCCTCCCTTATTGCATCTCCCTCTCTCGGGGGGTTCTATGAGATCAAGGTACATTGCCCCATTTTGGAGGGGAGACAGTCGAGGCTCAGGGTTTTCAAATAAATAAAACCAGAGCCTAGGTTTCAATTCCAATTGTGAACAAAATCCGACTCCCGTACAGCCTTTCCACCTGCTGGGGCCACAAGCATGTTGCTAACTAACATTTTCTGTTTATAATCCTCATTTTTGTGCATTTTGTATTAAGTCACCACACTCCTCTCTCCCCTTCACATCCCCTCTTCTTTTAGATAATAGCGTGTTAAGGACTGTCAGAACCGAGAGGAAGTTAAGCAATCAGCTAGTCCATCTTCAACATTTCCCAAATGCAGAGAGTGCAGAGAGGGTATGACTGAGCAAGCACAGCATCAAGGCGAGAGCCGAGCTGGTCTCTTGGCAAAGCCAGCCTGAATCTCAAAGGCCACAGAGACTCACTGCACTTTCGTGGTTGTTAAACCCCGGTGGCAGAGCAGGCGGCATCCTGTCTCCTGTCTTGAGTGGAATTCAGGAGTCCCCAGGGAGCTCTGGGCAGTCACGGGCCGCGCCCTGTGGGCCACTCGTGTGCCTTTGTGAGGGAAGTTTCCTTGTCACTGCCCAGCTGCTTCCTGCCTCCGTGTTAAGGCCTCCA
This sequence comes from Balaenoptera acutorostrata, assembly GCF_949987535.1. Classification (NCBI taxonomy): domain Eukaryota; kingdom Metazoa; phylum Chordata; class Mammalia; order Artiodactyla; family Balaenopteridae; genus Balaenoptera; species Balaenoptera acutorostrata. The sequence continues at coordinate 172,504,216 of NC_080065.1, forward strand.
GGCCAGTCTGTGGGGAAGCAGCCATCAGGGCTCCCCACCTTTGCCTTCCACCCAGACCAGACCGGGCTCGTCCTTCCCGCTGCTGCTCAGCCTCTCACGCGTCTGCTCACCAAGGCCCTGGTCCTCTTTATGAGAATTTTCTCCTGGATTGTTGCCGAAGCATAGACAAGTGAGCCAGGAGAGAAAGACATCCCCCCAGACATATAGAAACTATAGCAATGTATCTGGTCAGCACCATTCTCCCCTCTTCCTCCCCTGTGGTGGGCATGGGGCTGGCACTGGGTGGGTAGCAGGGTGAGCGGTGAGGATGGAATGAAAGAGGATACTTAGTGCTTCCATCTTATTTTGTTCTTTTGTATGAGTAACCTTTCAAAACTTCCCTCATTCATTGGTATATTCATTTATTCCACAAATATTTAATGGGCCCCTAAGGAGGGCTGGGCACTGTGGGGTAGAGCGCCGTGGGCAAAGGTGCCGGGGATGAGGCATCTCTCTCTCACCTTGACCCTCAGGCCTGCTGTTCCCTTCCCCACAGGCAGCCACCATCACCAGTCTCTCAAATGTCCCTCCAGAGAGGTTCTATTCCATGTGCAGATGCATGGGGTCCACTTTGATTTTGTGCACACACAGAGTCATGGTGCACACGCTCTGATCTTTTAAACTGAAAGCAAGTGTTCTGGTGGGCAATTCTCACCATGGAGGCAAGTTGCCACCCTCAATCAGTGACCGGGACTCTTCTAGAATGTTCCTAAGAGGAGCACCCTTAGCCCAACATTGCTGTTCAGTATAGAAAGCCCTAGAAACACCTGCTTTGGTGCCCAAGGGGAAAAGGTCCTTGGATCCTTGGAGTAGACATATTTCTACGTGTCTTGGGTTAGGAAAGGCTGAATCACTACTTTTGCTTAGATCTGGAAACTAACTTATCTTCTTCCTAGTGCAGGAGTCACTAGTGCCCCTGGGTCTGGAAAGCTTCACTCCTGCTCCAAATGATGCTGAGAGCTAGGGGCCTGCAGCTTAGGGGGAGATGGGGCTATCGCAGGAATTTCAGTGCAAGGGCCCAGGTTCTCCACTGGAGCCGTCAGAGGCCTGTGGTTATGGTGACCGTTCTGGATGCTGTGGTGAGCAAGTCGAATGGGGAGGGACAGACTGACAACAAAGTGAACAAGGTGATTTCAACCCCTGGTGATGTTGATGAAGAAAAGTAACCAGGGATGTGACACAGTGACTGGAAAGGACTCCGGCCAGGGCAGGAGTTGATGGCTTGTGAGCAGGTGGATTTGAGGAGAGAACTGAATCTTAACAAGGACTCAGCCTGGGGATAAGCATTCTGGGCAGAGGGGAGCAGTGGATGTCACAGCCCTGAGGGCACCGAGCATGGGGCAGAGAGCAGCTGGAGAGCTGGTGGGCAAGGATGAAGTGGGAGAGCTGATGTTGCAGGCCTGGGAGGAAGCTGGATTTTATTCTAACGGGAAGAAGAAGTAAGCGTGCTACAAAGCTCTGTGAGCTCTGTTTCCCACTGGTAAAATTCCTTGTTTGGATTCGGTAATCTTCCAGCTCTCTGGTTTCATGCCTGTGTTCTTTTATTCAAAGATGTTATTGAGCCTCCAGGGTGGCCAGATTTAGCAAATGAAAACATAGGATGGGGCTTCCCTGGTGGCGCAGTGGTTAAGAATCCGCCTGCCAATGCAGGGGACACGGGTTTGAGCCCTGGGCTGGGAAGATCCCACATGCTGCGGAGCAACTAAGCCCGTGCAGCACAACTACTGAGCCTGCGCTCTAGAGCCCGCGAGCCACAACTACTGAGCCTGCGTGCCACAGCTACTGAAGTTCACGTGCCTAGAGCCCATGCTCCGCAACGAGAAGCCACTGCAATGAGAAGCCTGTGCACCGCAACAAAGAGTAGCCCCCACTCGCTGCACTAGAGAAAGTCCATGCGCAGCAATGAAGACCCAACTCAGCCAAAAATAAAATAAATAAAATAAAATTTATTAAAAAAAAAAAAGAAAAAGAAAACCTAGGATGCCCAGTTAGGGTGAATTTCAGATTAATGACCAAGTCTCCTGTAGTATAAGTCTATCCCACAGTGTCAGAGTATCTTCCATGTGCCAGGGCCCCGCTAGGAGTCAGCTCAGCTTTGAACGATTTTCTTCACACAACCCCACAGCCTACTGCCTTCGGAGGAACTGGTCAGACATGAAGGCTAGAGTCTGGTGTGACTTGGGAGAGAGAGATTAACCAGCTTCAAAAATCCACCTTGGCCCCAAATTGTGACCTTGAACTGGCGATTCCTTTGGGTGCCCCAACTCTTGTTAGATGCCCACATGGCATTGATTAAAATGCCTTCGACGTCCCCTGCATCACAAACATGTATCGTGTTGTGTGGGGAGGTTATTTGGGTGGCCAGGTATAGGTTCTGGCCTTTTTCATGAGAATTACGAGAAGGGAGGGTAACGTGTTCGGCACTCACCCATTATCCTCACCGAGGGTGTGGCTGTGAGAGACCTGAGGTAAAATTTGAATGTTGGAAGGATCCAGAGAGAGATGACGTGGCCATGGGCTCCTCGTCCCATCACGGGGACTGAGTTGACACTGCCATGGGGTCTGTCGGTGTGCAAAGCCCACCTGGCCCTGTACTCTGCAGACAAGGCATGTGGGTGTTTCCACGGGGCAACCCTGGGCATGGCCTGTGGCCTTTCCAGAACACAGCCAGGGAGGGGCAAATAATCCCTGGAAAACAATCTCCCTAAGTCAAGGTTTTGGGTCTCAGGAAAACTAGATGCTGTGAGAGAAACAGATCCTGTGAATGAGGGTTTCAGGTGTGGCCCTGGTCCTGCGGGGACTTCCTTCTGTTGGCGCCAGAAGACAGAACTTTCTGGAGGCAGGAAGGACTTCTTGGAGAGATGAAGTCCCTTTTCCTGGGGAGGGGGTGCCTCAGGAAACATCGTGGTGCCTGCTGGGCAGGGTGTTAGGGGTACAGTACTCGGACTGGGGACCCAGCTCTGAGGCATCTACTCTGGTTAGTTCGTGGTGGTGTCAGGAGGGATCTGGCCCTTGGTCACCTGCTGTTGGAGCCCATGTTATCCAAGGGGGTTAGTGACCCCATCTCTGTCATTGTCACCTTCTGACCCGTGCCCTTGTCTCAGTTCAGCCCTGTCTGCATCACCGCCACCCGAGCTCACTTCTGGGATGTAGGCCTAAGTGTGGTAAGAGGAGAAGAACCTGAGGAGACCCGGGGACTTTGATCCTTCCCCTGGACAAGGGGGCTCCATCACTTTCCCCATCCATCAATGTCCTCCTGAACATGACCCAGGTGTCAGCTGTGCTTGAGGTGGTGGTGGGCACATGTGGCAGCCCCTGCCCTCCAGAATGCCACAGGCAGCCCAGATGCCCACCCAGCATCCTCTCTGGGGTGGCCAGACATGAGGGCTGCCCATTCCCTTCCCCCAGTCTTGGTGGCCATGTAAGCAAAAGTTGGAAACGCCATCTAGCTGCCCAGCTCTGACTGGCTTGGCTGAGGGATGTCTCCCCTCTGTCCTGTCACAGAGCTCCCCCACCCCCCAGGTCCCATGGTTGTCCCATCCTACAGTGCACTACTCCTCTCTCACAGGCAGGACAGCACTCACTCCTATTTGAGGTCCATCATAGAGCTCCTGGTACAATGTGCACTCCCCGAGGGCAGGGACTTTATCTGGTGTGGTTCCTGCTGAGTCCCCAGCGCCCAGCACCCGGCACATGTCAAATAAATGTTTGGCAAGTAAATGAGGGAATGAATGGTGCAACCCTGACACCTAGAGAACCACGGGGATCAGCGTCTCTGACCTGCATGTTACAGGAGGGGAACTGAGAGCCCTGAGGTAGAGGTCAGCCCACATCCTTGCAGATAAGGACAGAGCCAGGGTACATTGGGGTCTGGTGACATCCAGCCCAGTCTTCCCAGCCTGCTTGCCCTGCCTGATGGGGACACTGCCCGGAGTGTCCGCGCCCCCTGGCGGCTGAGGAGCAGGCTGGGCCACTGGCAGCCGCTGGTGACACACAGATGACAGAGTGGGAGATTTACTTCCGGTTCACGTTACTTCTGAGCAGTTTGTACTTAACCCTTTAGGGGAGCGTTTGTGTTCAGAACCCTGCAGTAGCAGGACATCCTCCAAGGGCCACACAGACACTCGCTCTGGGCGGAGCATGCCTAACTGCAGATGGAGCCTGAACTCCAAGCTGCACAGACACATGATGCTCAGAATTGTGGTTAGAAACAATACTCAAAGCAAAACAAACACATGTTGACAAAGTGGTCCTCTTCTAAGGATCTTAGAGAGCTTTTCTGCATACACAACAGGGATAGGACGAACGAGTGCTGATCTCTCTCCCATAAACTCCTAATTTAGTGTAAGAATGTTGTGATTTTTAAAATGACATTTGTTGGACTTCCCTGGTGGCGCAGTGGTTAAGAATCCTCCTGTCAATGCAGGGGACACGGGTTCGGGCCCTGGTCCGGGAAGATCCCACATGCCGCGGAGCAACTAAGCCCATGAGCTGCAACTACTGAGCCTGCACTCTAGAGCCTGCGCACCACACAAAGAGTAGCCCCCCACTCGCTTCAACTAGAGAAAGCCTGTGTGCAGCAACGAAGACCCAACGCAGCCAAAAATAAATATATAAATTAATTAATTTAAAAACATCAAGCCCCCAATTTAAAAAAAAAGACATTTGTTGTAGCAGCCATAATGCATTGAGAGTATCATATTTTTCACAAAGGGACTGTAATAGTCCCTTTATTTTCGAGTCCTTGAAAAAGGTATCAAAAAATATCAAAGTGCTAAGAAAATCAAATTCACATAGAAACAAATCTTTTCCTTTTTTTCCCCAACCAACTGCATTATAATCTCACCAAGTGAGCATGAATTTGTGGGGAAATACTTTTAAAATTGTCAGCAATCCCCTCTTCCCCTCTCAGACCCTCTGAGGACCAGCAGAGTGGGCGGTGGGGCGTGGAGAGGGATGGGAGGGAGGGGCCTCCTCTGACCTGGGGTCAGCCTCCACTGGGCACCTCTGAGCTGACTTGGATTTTATTAGGGGAAGAAGCCACCGTGGTTCAAATGGAAGAAGCGATGCAAGGTGCTGCACAGACGGAAACATGGCAGCAATCTCCCTGAATAGCTTTCTTTGCGGGGAAATGTAAACCCAAAGAGCTCAAGGAAGCCAAGGGGGAAGCCAATACACATGGGGAATACTTTAAATTCCCGGGCCCCCAGGAGCCCATCAGCCTGGGGGTGTAAGGTCCAGGCTCCCCTGCAGGACAGCAGGGACCTGCTGTTGGCATTTTGGTGGCGGCGGGGTGGGACTGGCCACAGTGACTGGGTGTTGTGACACACGCACATTGTGGGCAGGTGTCCACAGTGGCATCTGCTGGACCTGTCTGGGGTTGGCCCACGCGCTCTTCCCTCTGGGATGCCCCACGGACCTACACACCCTGTGTCAGGCTTGGGCCAGGATGTTTCCTCAGTGAAACCCAGCAGCCACAAGGAGAGTGCCCCTGGCAAGGGGACAGGTGGGAGTGAGCACAGAATGTTCTGAGACCATTCAGGGAGGAGGCTGGGCAGCAGCCAGGTGGGAGACATGACTGGGCCTCAGACAGACGGAGAAGATGGCCAGGAATAGGCAGAGTGACCGGCAGGATTTCTGAGGATTGGGGATGTATGGGTCAAAGGCTAGTAATGAACCCTTCCCCAGGCATGTGATGCTCGGGCCAGCTGCCCTGGCCACCTGCTAGCCTCTGTGAGGCCCATTCCTGTCTTCCCCTCAGTCCTGTGGCTGCCTCCTGGCTGAGTTCCTGTCATCTACTTCCCAAGTATGTTCTCTGCACTGTGTCACTGTCTGTGGAATCGCTCACACATCCAGTGGCCAGCAGTTCTGCCCTGGGACGACGGCCCAAAGGAGCGTTCAGAAGTGCCCCTGGAAGGGAGCAGTCAAGGCCACATGGGCATCATCTCGGGGCACAGGGACAAGAGCAACACAAGGGCCTTGATGCAGCGTGAGTGGCAGCCTGGCACAATACATGCACATTAAAAGCACGGCACAACCCAAAAGAATTGAAAACACGTGTTCAAACAAAATGCACATCCATAACAGCACTACTCACAATAGTCACAAGGGAAAAGCAACCCAAAGCCCAATGGATGACTAGACAAAATGTGGTCCATTATCCAACAGAACATTATTTAGCCATAAAAATGAAGCACTGATACACGCTACAACGTGCAAAAACCTTGAAGACATCAGGCTGAGTGAAAGAAGCCAGACACAAAAGGGCACATGATGCATGATTCCATTTATATGAAATACCCAGAAGAGGTAAATCCAATAGTGACAGAAAGTAGATTAGTGGTTTTCTGGGGCTGGAGGAATGGGAATGGGGAGTGATTACTAATGGAGATGGGGTCTCCTTTTGGGGTGATGAAAATGTTCTGGAACTAGACAGAGGTGCTGGTTGTACATAGTAAATGTATTTAGCGCCACTGAATTGTAGATGTTCAAATGTTAATTTTATGTTATGTGACTTTCACCTCAAAAAGGAAAAAAAAAAACCTGAGGAAAAAAAAAAACCTTGGCACATGAAGGCTGACCCACGAGTTTTCTAAGAACACAGGGAATAGAACACCAGGCACGCAAGGAAGTCTGTCTCTGGCGAGGGCCAGGACAGACAGTGCTGTGGGCCTTGCATGCCATGTCTGCGGGGTTTCCTCCCCTCTAGGCAGGGCTGGACTGGGGAACATCATCATTAGCGGGGAAAAGATTCAGGTTGCCACCAGGTCCTCCAGTCCGGGGCATCGGGTTCCGCATCCTCACACTCTGTAGGTTATAGCAGAAGTCTCTGTGGCCCTGCTGGCTGGGCGGGGAAGGTTAGTCTTTGGGACGGCACATGTGAGGGGCAGACGACACAACAAAGACACAGTGAGTGATGGCTCCCGCAAGTTGTTTTACTTTGAATATACAGGAGAAGAAATCTGCAAACGAGAAGCTATGTTCTACGGTTATGTCTTTTAAACGATTCTTGTATTTACAGATTTTTTTTTTTCCTGATTAAAAGCACCAGCTGAAGATACAGGCTGCTAAAAACATAAGACACTGCAAACCCATTAAAAGACCGTATGCCAAACATACTTATTGAAAACCCTTTAAGGAAACAAAGACAATGCAACCAACAAATTTACCAGCTGTGCCACCAGGCAGCCCTTTCCGATTTCCCTGCCTGTGCTCCCAATAAATGGGACTGGGAGTGCTTACCCAAGGGGGAGGACGCTGGCCTCACCCATGGGCGACTGGGGGGATCCAACAGGGGAAGGCAGCTGTGTCTCCAAGGGAACCTGGCACCTCCTGGACCAACGTCCCCAGAACCATAGGCCCTGAGGGCCACCACTGCTCATAGGAGGAAGTGGGAGGTGCACACAAGGGGTCTGACCAGCTTTAATTTACCTGCCAACAGGAATCTTTCCGCTACTCCCTCACACCCCTGTATGCTTAAGGGTTTGGAGTTTTTATTTATCTGTTTTTTCCTGAACACTTAGCTATATGACACTAGCTATAATGTCTCCCTGGGGGCTTGCTTGCTCTTAAATTCTTATGATTGAGAAACTGTGAGGCACTGAATTTGGACTCACAGGAAGGTATTTACGACAGCTTTATGTAATTGAAAGGTGCTGCAGTGAAGGGGACATTCAAAGTTCACACACACGCACGCATGCAGTACACGCGGGTTGGCTTCCATAAAGCTAGAGTGGAATATTAAATATTGAGTACTGAATTCTTAACTGTAAACTTAAGAACTTAACCTTAACTTTACATATACATAGATAACAAAGTGGTCACTAAAAGCACTTTAACATCAGGACAGACCTTAAGTGTTGAGGTTCTTATTTCAACTGCTCTACATACAAAATGTCCTAGAAGGAAAGAAAGGTTTAAATAAATACACAGAGACAAGCATGATGTAAAATGTGATTGAAGAAATGTGGGTCTGGAGAGGTTCGACAGTGTGGGGTCCAGGCCTGCAGGCGCAGCTTGTAGCAAGACAGGTGCTCTGTCCCTTGAGTGGAGGGGAGGACCTGGGGGGCACCCTTGAGGGGGGAGGAAGACAGGATGTGGACAGCTCATGACCAGACATCAGACCCACATCTGCAGGCCTCACAGGCCCAGTGGTGACATCAAGGGGGTAGCCCCAGGGAACATGGGAGAGGGCCAGACTCTTACGAGTGACCCAGGATGACACAGAGAGGGCAGGTCCTCTTAGGACGAAACTCTGCCAGCCCGTCCCTCCAACCAGCCTGTCCCTTCAACCAGTAGCTCACTTGCATGCCTGTTGCGGGCCCCCAAGAGGGCAGTAGGGCCCTGATATGGGCAGTAGCCCAGAGCAGGGAGGTCTGCTGACAGGCCTGCTTATGGCTAAGGCACACCCAGGCCTCAGGGCCCAGGCAGCTGACCTGAGCGAGGCCAACATTCCTTCCTTCACGGACACTGAGGCTTCAAGAAACAGCCTTCACGGTGCTGGGTGCCTAGACTTGAACCAACAAGCAGTTGTGACTAGCAAAACCACTCACCATCCCTCATCAGGGAGATGATCCCAGGTGCCAGAAGCTAAAGGCGGCAGCTGCTTTGACTGCCCCTAACGTCCCCATCACCTGGGGCACCTCCTCAACTATCCAAGAGGAACACAGAACCGAGAATGGCTGTCTGGGCCTGGCAGAGCCTCCTGGGGTCCAGCTCAGGAAGTTTTCAATGCTGTTCTGAGACCCAAGGCAGGTAGGTTTCCTCCTCCTTCCCTCTGAACACAGGGCAGGGGGCCAAGGGAGTGGCTGCCTGCAGGCTGGTGGAGCTTCAGGTGTCTGCACACATTCTCTGCAAAGGAGGCTGCAGAGCTGCCAGAAAGCAAGCCCCTTTGATCCGGCGCCCTGAGTTGGGCTGAGGAAAGTCCCTCTCCCCAGCTTCCTGCCCCGCACTATGGACGCTGACGGGGGAGGGCGGCTGGCGCAAACACAGGAGTTTCTGCTCTGGGCGCCAGCTCTGTGAAGCCACACACACACACACACACACACACACACACACACACACACACACACGCACACACGCACACACACACACACGCACACACGTGCACCCCCATGGCTGGACAGTGAATCCAGTCAAGGTGCAGATGTTTGGAAGCCAAGTTCCTGGGTCCCCCAGGGCCCCTAGCTAGAGGCCCCAGCTGCCAAAAGGATGGATGCTGGACAGAAAGGCAAACTGGGAAAAGCATCGTGGCGGGACGTGCATTTTTATCCCTGACATGAGCAATGACTTCTTCCCTCTAATTTTGGGCCAGAAACTGGTGTCTTGCCTCTGGGCACTGGAAGCTGCCATGAGCAGAGGAAAGACTCCAGCAACGCATAGAGGCCCAGGCGATGGAAGTCACGTGGCACCTCGGTGGTAATGACCACCCCTGCATGCAGGATCGGGAGCTGGCCAGTGGCTGGCACTCCACTCCCCGCCCAGACACACTCTCTTGAAGACATGACTCAGACGTGGAAGCAGGCCTGGCAGCTCAAGTCCACTTTGAAGGATGGCTCTGGAAAGTTGCCTCCAAAATCCCACCTGCGAGCCTCAGCACCCGGACTCCTGGTACTCAGCAAGAATGGCCAGCCGGCCCTTCCTGGGAGAACGGGAACTGGCCCTCCACACTCCCCAAGGACTTGGAAGCTCTGGAGACAGTCGGGAAAGAAGCCTGGGGACAGCCACGCCAGCACGTCTCTAAGGAAAGCTCAAGTGCCATCTGGGTGGAAGTCGGGGCCACACCAGGCCCCACAGAGGCCCGAAGAAGCTGAGTGGCCCTGTCCAGGAGTCTCACAGGAGGCTGGCCAGGCTGGTGTTGGGTCCATTCTGAGCTTGGAACTGCACAGGAGGCGGGCCGTCTGTCCACTGTTGGGGAAGAGGACACACAAGTGAGGTCCTTCTTAGAGAGGAGCAGGGGTGTGCTGGGCCACATGTCTGCGCCTGGAATGCTGCCCTCCTCGGGCTGGTCACCAGCCAGGACCCTGCGTCTTCCACACTTGAGTCAGATGGGCCCCCAGGAAGCAGCCTGCATCACCCACTTGGGTTGGTGCTATCTTGCCCATCCAAGGGGGCTCCTGAGGCCAGGCTGAGTTAGGGATTGTTGGAGAGATGGAAGGAAATGGTAGCCAAGTGTGTACTTCCCTCCTCAGGAAGCGAGTCCCCCAGGGGCTACAGACCAGGTGAGCTGGCCCCAAGGAGCCAACCAGCACCCTCATTTTGTCTCTCCCACCCTGTGCCCGTACCGTGATGAGGTTGTGCTCAGGGAGGCTGCATGCCTCGATGTGGTCCTGGAGCAGCTGCTGCGAGAAGTTCTGGTGCATCTGGGCGGCTTCATGGGCATCCATGGCATTCCCGCAGGCTTTGTTCAGGTCTGAGGGTGGGATATGCACAAAGGATGGGCCTGCTTTGGCCTGCCACTGCCCCCACACCCTCCCCTTGGGTGTGGGTGGAGCCCTGAAGTCAAACCCCAGCTCTGCCAGTGGGTTGCTGTGTGCCTGGCACATTACCTGCCCTGAGCCCTGTGTCAAGGTCAGCAAAGCCCACTTGCCAGCAGCCCTCACATGTGCCCTCCTATGTTCCTGAGTCCTTTGTCCTTGGAGGTGGATGAGCAACAAGGCCCATAGGGGCAGATATAAGGGCTGGTAGGGCAGTGAAAGTCCCTGGGGCTCCCTGTGGATGCAGCACTCCCTGCAGCACTTCCAGCACTTCCTGGCCAGCTCTTGGGCACCCAGGAGCCCACCGGGAGCAAGGCACCCAATGCTCACTTCTGAGGCAGGAGAACTGAATGGGTGCATGAATCCACTGCAGATAGGAACAGTTTGCCCTCTACCTCCTCCCCAGGGCCCTGGGTGAGTCTATGGACCTCAGTTTCACAACCTGTAAATGGGAGAGCAGCAGTAACAACACCTGCTGAGCACCCTGGCTCGTCCTGCCTGACAGAAATGACTGCCATCCCCATTCATGGGAAAGAAACTGAGGCCAAGTGCCAGGGCTCACAGCTCAATTCTTCACTCAGATGCCAAGAACTAGCCTTGTGGGTCCCAGAAAGACAGAATCAGATTCTGCGTAGATCTCACTATGTGAACGAGCCCACTGCCCTCAAACAGGGCCTCCTGAGAAGCCTGAGAATGTGCTAGAACTGGGGCTATGGCCTGCAGAGGTCCAGTCTAAAGCAGAGGCTTTAGCAGGGCTTACCTAGGGTCCTCTAGCCTTTGGCTCTACCCAGATGCCCCAATCTCTTACTCACCTCTTAGCAGGGCCGATGACCACAGCTGCACTGACATGTCTGGGATCTTGCTGGCTAGCTGCATGGCCGGCACCACCATGTTGTTACTCTCCTGTCGATCGAGAGCAGCAGAGGAGTCAAGCGCGGGGGGTGGTGGTAGAAAGGGCTGGTGGCAGGGACGGCGTGGGCCCCACCTGTGACCTCCTGCTGCTTGGCATATACCCACTCCTACTTCAGAGCCTATCTCAAATGACCCTCTCCGAAGTACTCCTCGACCACCTTGGGGAAAAATAAACTGCCTCCACGTCTCGGCTCTGCGTGTGCCTCCTCCCTGGGGTACGGCCATGGGCAATTCTATGTGCCTTTGTCTTTCTAGCCAGAGGAAAAGGCACTGGTGGCAGTCAGCCCTGGACCCATATCAGGAGCTGATTAGAAATACAGATTCAGGGGTCCCAGGGCTGGGAAAAGGCAGCAGTCTGTCCTGGCAGGAGCAACGAGGGCTGAACGGACAAAAGAGAGAGGAAGAGAAGTTTCTCTTCTACGTACAAGCCTGCTCTTGTGCGACGCCACCTGGGACACACAGGGCTGTGGGGCAGCAGGATGTTTGAACCCTCCAACCCTGACTCCACCACGTGATTGCAACAGCGCCCCCGGCCCCCAATCCCCAGGATGAGCTGAGTGAGAGCCATTGGGGGCTGTAAACACCCATCCTTGACCCCGCAGTGACCGGCAGCACTGCTGTGACTACACCCAGTCCGGAGACCACAGCCTGCTGGCCTAAATGTTGGGTTCAGGGTGACACTGGGAAAACTCCCAATGCGGCAACACCTTGCAGCCTGGGGGGAGACTTGGCATGTAGCCCAGAGACATACAAATCCTCAAAACCAACTCCTGAGGCCCAGGTTCAACATGGCCACGGTTGCGCAGGACATGCCGCCACACAGACACAAAAGCCCAGTGACTTTATGCTGCCCTGTGGCCAGCACCTCGAAGATAAGCTCCAGGTGGGTCTCAAAACTTTTCAAAATTGGACCAAGCCCTTCCAAGACCTCAGAATGCACAGCAGAACAGGAAAAACTACTCTCCTCCTCTAGGCCTGGGGCTGGGAGGGAGCTGCCAGGAGGGAGAGTCCCCCTTGGCTCAGGTTCCCCCATGACAGCTTGCGGCTGCCCCACAGAACGTGGGCTTGAAGCACGGAGTGATCCTGAGAGCAGTCCTGTATGAGGCCACCCGCAAACTTGTAATGCCCAAGGACACTCTGGCCTGGCAGGCCCGGGGCAGGCAGTGTCTCCCCCAGACCTGGAGCTGCTTGAGGCAGGACCTGGGTTTGAGGACTCTTGGTGGCCCCATGTTACCCTACGTGGGCCCAGGCACAAAGGGAGCAGCAGAGGTTCCCAAATAAGCTCTATAATTTCCTCCGGGACCGCCCCAAACATGAACCAGAAGCTGCAGCTGAAGAGCTGCTCTGCCCATCCTGAAGGTGGCTTCTGGACAAACAAGAGCCAACAAGGTCCGGGTTCTAAGCCTGGGTTTGCAGTTTGGTGCTGTGTGACTTACTTTTTTTAACTTTATTTATTTTTTGGCCACGCCGTGCGGCATTCCGGATCTTAGTTCCCCAACTAGGGACTGAACCTGTGCCCCCTGCAGTGGAAGAGTGGAGTCTTAACCAGTGGACTGCCAGGGAAGTCCCTTTTTAAAAATGTTCATTTTTTAAAAATTTGGGGCTGTGTGCCTTCAATCTCCCCATCTGGCAACGAGGTAATCACAGCCACTGCACCAAGACACAAGGCATGTGGCCTACACTCAGTGGAGCCTCACGTTGAGCACCTTGTCCCTGCCTAACCCCCAGATGCACACGGAGGCCACTGTCCTCACTGTGCTCAGTGGGTAGTGTGACAGGTGTTGTAGAAGGAGTGGCGCTACACTCAGAAGGGAGAATTTAGTACTGGTCCTCCTCCTTCCAGGGTGATGATACCTCCCAGGGTTCAGGCCACAGCTACAGGGCATGTTGGCCTGGCAAATGCTTACCACATGACTGTGGGGAAGGGGATGCACCAGGCTCATTAAAAGCACTCACTCTTCAGAAGCCCTGGGGCTTGATCAGATAGAACTTTATGGGCCAAGACAAGTACCCTGCACTATCTGTCCCAAAAAAACAGCTGAAGTGAGTTTGGCTAAACTACAGAGTTGATGCCAGCTTAAAAATTCTCACTGCCATTAGAAAAAAGCTCCAACACAGTGGTGCAGAGAAAGACCAGACATAAAATTATAAAACAGCCTGATAAACAAAACCTATGCATGGGCAGAGGCAGGCAATGGAAAGAGCTGGAAGACAGAAGACATGCGATGACTTTCTCCTTTGCTTCTCAGACTTTCTATGAGAAATAAAATACATGCCGTATTTTATGTTGACAAATATTTTCCTTAAAAAATTAAAGACCCTGTATGGTCGATGGGTTAGAGCAGGTGAGATGTACATACATCCCCAGATGGGGAGACTCGGAGTCAACTGATCCCACCAGAGACCAGTTGGCATGGGTGGGGACCAGGCCCAGGGGGGCACTGTTGGTGAGGGTAAAAACACAGAGTGCACTGAAGACACCACGTGTGATGGGCAGAGATGGAACCCTTGGGATTGTGACTGAGCAGACACACTCCTTCTCCCCAAGTATTAACACAGGAAAGGGAACCTGCCCTCAGCCTTGCCAGCTTTGGGCAGCCTGACCAGCTCTAGCTCCACTGAGCCCTGGGGCTTTGCCTGATGACTGCCCATGGCCAACACTGGCCCTGTCTGCCCCACAGATGCATCCTCCAGGGATCCAAAGTTCCCCCAGCCCTGCCTGCCCAGGCTGTCTGAGCCAGAGTGCCTCTGCCCTGGCTGAGCCTCACGGAGCAATGGTGGGTGAGGGGTCAGTGAGATGCGATCATTGTGGGGCACAGAATGGGAGGCACTTCCTTGCTAGGTTCCCCCTACTAAGCACCACCCTGGCCCCATGCCCCTCAGCCTGACCCCTGACACTCACCCTATGGTTTCCCAACACATAAAAGATGTGGCCCAGGAGCACAAGGGAGCAGGCTGTAAGCCGGTTCAGGTCCTCTGCATTGGACATCTTCAGGGTTTCCCGCAGAAATCGCCTTCATGAGAAGAACAGATGATGAGGCCCCATCGGGAGGCCTTTGGGGAAGAAAAGGCAGCAATGGCCTTGAGGCCCTGAGCAGAGGGCCACCCACCCCATCTGGCAGTGGGTGGGAAGCGCAGGGACAGGGGACCTCGCACATGCTGTTGGGGGAAGAGAAACACCGGGAGGTGCCGGGCACGGGGCCACCTGCCCTCTCCCAGTACTCACTTGGCCTCGTTATAGCGTCCCTGGAAGAAGGAGAAGAGCCCACGCACGTAGAAAGCTGCTGCTCGGAGGCAGTGCGAGCTGAGGGGAGAGCGGAGCGTCACACCTTGGTGGGGTTTTTGTGAAACCAGCAGATTTACAAAAGGGGATTGGTTGGGGGGGTATGAGGTGTTGGGGTACATGGGGCAGTCTAGGGTCCCACAGGTGCTCACACCACCCCAAAAAGCAAAGAAAGCATAAGATAACTAGTAAAGTAGAACTCAGGGCCTGGGGCAGCCTACCTGACGGGGAAGCTGTGGTCTGGATTGATCCTCTCCAACAAACTGTACAGCTGTGAAAGAAATGTCTGCAAGTTAGGATAATTCCACATTTCTAAATATGAGAGAGTTCGGCCCCAGATATGCTAGTAAATTGACTAGGGCTGCCTGCAACTTCCTGAGGAATGTGCCCGTACCCCAAATCCCACGCCTGTAAGCAACCTGCCAGGAGAAGGGGCAGGACCTGCAACATCACTGACATCTTAGGTGCCCTTTGGCTATCATATGGAGGGTGTGCTGGTGGATGAGGGTTGAAGTGGGCTGAGGCTTCACCCAGTACCCACACAGTCCCATCAGGAGGCAGACACTGGGGTGGGGGTGCAGAGGAGACACAAGGGAACCAAACTCCTCTGAGACCACCAAGGCCACACCAGGCCCTCATGACCCTGCCCACTGTGCTTCCTGACTACTGGAGCAGCTGCACTGGGCTTTCTTTCTTTTTTAATAAATGAGGTGTTTTTAAAAAAATAATTAATTTTTTGGCTGTGTTGCGTCTTTGGTGCTGCACGTGGGCTTTCTCTAGTTGCATCGAGCGGGGGCTACTCTTCGTTGCGGTGTGTTGGCTTCTCATTGCTGTGGCTTCTCTTGTTGTGGAGCACAGGCTCTAGGCGCGTGGGCTCAGTAGCTGTGGCACACGGTCTCAGTTGCTCCGTGGCGTGTGGGATCTTCCCGGACCAGGGATTGAACCCACGTCCTCTGCATTGGCAGGCGGATTCTCAACCACTGTGCCACCAGCAAAGTCCTGCACTGGGCTTTCTACCCAAAGCATTCAAGCCAACCAATCACCTGGGAAGTCAGCTAGGCTTTTTGTAGCCAAGAGGTGATAGTGGCCTGAACTAAGAAATGAATGCCGCAGGGGTGGAGACAAGTGGCCGAATCTGAGATACTCTAGAGGGGTCAGGGCTGGGAGGGAATTGCAGGGATAAGGGGGTGTTGCAAGGGGAACCTGGTGGGAGGGACTTATCCTGCGAGGTCAAGCTCTGGCCCACCTCCCCGCCTCAGCAGGCTGGGGCACCAGAACAACGTAGAGACCTAGTGCAGACAACTGCCCAAGCTGTTGCTCCTCATAACTGAGCCATGAGGCCTTACCAACGTTCTAGAACAGACATCTCAGGGTAGAAGAAATTGGTTTTTTTTTTTCTGAGGGATTCAGTAAAGCTTGGCTCGTTTTCAGCAGGGAAAAGTGTTAACTGGCTGTGGGAACGTTTCTGTCCTAGACTTGGCCTTCCCCCAGCCATGCCTACGAATCGTTGCGTGGGACACCTTGTTGGGGGGCAAATACCCCAGGGCTACTGAGATTTGCTGGTACCCAGGACAACACTCCCCCCACGCTCCCCTCCAAGTAAGAGTTGAAACAAAGGATACCAAACATGAAGCATGTCACCTACTACCTCTTGGTGTCTATTTCCTTCCCGTATATACACACTCGCCAGATTGGTCACGATGAAGGCCCACAGCTCCTGGTGATTGGTGAGCTGGAATGGGAGACACAGGGCATTAGGGGGCTGGGCTGGGCACAGTCATGTCACATAGGGGCCGCTTGGCGGCATCAGAGCCACCCAAACGCTCCACAGTGGCTACCTTGGAATCTCCTTATTCTTTTCATTCCAAACACACACCCCTTGCCTCCTAAACCCAAGGACAACAAAACTGTTAGTTCTTTTCATTATAAAACAATCACCCACATTATGGGAAATTCCGGAAACAGAAAAGAAAAGCCAGCCACCCTGATCCTGCCCTCAGAACACACCACAGTTTGGTCTATTCTCTGCTGTCTCTCGGTCTGAGACCTGGCTGGACCTTCCCTCTACGCCACAGGCGGTAACCCCAGGACCCGTGTGCTGACACAGCAGAGGAGTACGCTGATCCTCGGGGAGGCAGGGACCCTGCCTGGAAGAAGCCGAAGCTGTTAGAGGCCAGAAATGCTTCTGACGGCTGGTGGTGGACAGACCCTGATCCCCAGTTCTTCTGGGGGGACAGGAACGGCCACGAGAGGGACCAAGCTGAGCGGGCTGAGCATTCCCAATGGGGCTGAGGGAGCGCAGCTGTGTAGGAGGCCGAGGGTGCCTGGGAAGCACAAACTCCACCTGGAGGCCCCTGGCAGGTGCCAAGGAGGTCCAGAGGGTCATCTGATCTGAGCAAAGATGCTCCAATATGTTTGTCATGGGACCGCAGGAACAGCGTGTGGTTGGGGGTCATGCGGGGTTTGGGCCCAATTCCTGGCTGCGCCACCCCCCCTCCCCTGGCCAGTGGGGAGGACTTCCTGGGACACACACCATCCGTCGGGAATTTTGATGTTGAACCAAAGAAGCAGCAGCCACTTGTGTAGGAAATGAGATGGGGAAGGAGGGTCCAAGAGACCTCCATAGGGCCGCGGGCAATGTGGGGTGGTCCTGGCACCACTGCAGTGAGCAGCACCAGCCGACCAGGGCCCAAAGTAGCTGTGACACAAGTCAACGCCACCTGGCGGGCTTTCAGGAAGACTGGGAATCGAGAGCGAAAGTGGCTGAACAGGCCATGGCACCAGCCCTGAGTTAGCCGGGGAAGCCCCACTGCAGGCTAGCCAGGAGTCCCCTTGCCCACAGCTATCCCTCATTAAGCTGTGCTGCCAGTGCTGGCCTTGTCTGCAGCTGAGCAGCACAAGACGTGACACAGAAAGCCCTGGATAAATGGTGTATCACTGTCACCGCTGGCATCAGGCTGAGTGCTGTGGAGTCACCCGCTGACCATGGTTTTGTATGGCTGTTGTCCTCATCACAGACCACGCCCGACTCCTTACTGAGAAGCACTGCCTGCCCCATAAAGCGAGGGCCGGCACCTTACCCGCAAAGCTGTGGTGAACTGGGCTTCAGCGTTGTCCATGCAGTTGACAGAGACACAATACAGGCCCTGGAAGAAGAAGATGCTGAGGGCTCAGAGCCACATGCAGCTTGCCCGGGCCTGCACAGCTGCACCCAGGCGAGCCTGACAAGTGACTCTACTGAGCTAGCTATATCTGAGCTTTACCCTGACAAACAGGGAGAAAGATAGCATGCTTAATTATTCCTGCCTCCCGGGACCTAAGTCAACTTGGACTTGATGACATGCTTGTCAGAGTGAAGTCCACTGGGAAGGTTCTGAATTCTGCCTGGGGTGGTGGTCACAGGGTTACTCGCAGGGATGGGGCTGGGGGCGGGCAGCCCTCATGCACTCACCAGCAGTGTATGTAGCTGTGCTGCGTGGTTGGAGAAGAGCCGGGGGGATTGCTGGCACAGCTGACAGACCTGGGAGATCTGCCGGGAGAGAGCATGTCTGACATCACTTGGCCTGTAATGTGGGACCCAGTGCCCTGGCAGCATTGAGGAGACCCCAAAGCCGGTGGGTGTGCCCATGTCCTGCCCAGTCTAACTTGGGCACAAAGTCCCAGCGGATGTGCCCATTGTGAGGATTAGGCACGGCCTTGACCTCTTTGAGGATGGTGACCCTTGTCCATTACCCGCCTTCTCCCTTTCCAACTTGTGTCTCAGCTGTACAGTACCTTCACCCTTATCAAGGCCCCCGTGCCCTTTCAGGAAGGTGGGCATAAGGGATTACGGATCACAGGGCAGGAGGAGTGCTAGAACTGCCGTCAGGGGACCCTAAAACCCCAGACCCCATGTTCCTTGGGCATGCCAACTTTTAGGTAAAAGCCTCTGATCAGTTGTGTCCACGCAGGGTCGTGGACTGCCAAGTTATAGTCATATAACAGATGACGTCCTGCTGACACGCACTGGCGACACATTTACATTCTCCCACATGACACCCTCCGAGACCCAGCAAACTCAAACCACTCTACCCCTCAGCCTTCCCACCCTGTGTGTGTGCAGCCCCCAGTGGCCTCACCTCCTGCAGAGCTGTGGCCTTGTGTCCTGTGACGAGCCTGCACATGATGATGTGCTCGAGCAGGATTACTTGGAAGGAGGACAGAATGGGGCTGCAGTCGAGCACTGGGGGTAAGAGGCAGGGATGAGCATTCGAAGCGTGGGTGGAGGAGACAACTGAGGAGACACTGACCCCTGCCTCCTAGGGGATTCGAGCCCTCCGGCCACACCGGCCCCTCAGCTACGTGGGTCTGAGCCCACTTGCTCCGCTGGACACTGGCCCAGCACCCAGTCTGTCACCTTGCTCGGTGCCCACAGCACCCTCAAGCGAGGGGGTGCATCTCCCTGTCTAGGTGAGGAAACAGGCTCATAGCAGGCTTTGGTGACCAGAGTATTGTAAGAACAAGAAATCCTGGAGGGATCTGTCTTCCATCCTCACCACACCCCGACCCAGCTGAGTGCTCAAGGGCACTCTGGACACAACACATTCTAGAAATGCTGAAGTTGTCTGGGAGACTGAGGCCACGGCGATAGGCCTCAGGCAACAGTGGGGGGACCCTAGCTTCTGGCTGCCCCAAGCGGCTGTCCTCACATTGGAACCAGACAGCACTTTCCCAACTCATCTGAAGGGAAAGAACCGCAGCCCCCGCGGGCATTGGTTCTCTGGCTCTAAGGCTCTTCCCCAGCAGCACTGACAAGGGCACAGGGAGTGAATGAGGTTAACAGGCGCACAAGCCAGCCAGGGATATGTGGGGCTCTGGGTTCCTACTAGTCAAAGGTCCTTGATCGCACAGGATGGATTAGTCAAGCATCCAGGAAGAACCCAGGGCCTCCAGAGGACCTGCTGCCAGTCAGTTCCAATCCCAACCTCACCCTGAACACAACCCACATCACGATACTGATAATAGACAGCAAAAGCAGCCACCGCCTGTTTCAATTGAGCACTGCCGCCCCAGCAGCCCCCAGTGGAGTCCCGCTAACCCTCATGGCTATCTTGCGCAGTGAGGGGGACAGGACAGAGACGGCACAACCACCCCACAACACAACCCCCTGGGGATCAAGGATCCAGTCCAGGCCTGGCCTGCTCTGCCCGAACCTGGATCGTCCCCATCTGCCAACTGGGGTAACAAGATCCATGGGGCAGGGACCCGTGCTGCAGTCTTTAAAGGTCCTTCAGGCCCAGCATAGGAGGTGGTGATCGGGCCGCCCACCAGGGGGCTACTTGACCCACTGAGCCCCACAGAGCCTGACTTACTCTTGAGCTTCTCCAGCTGCATGAGGGCCTTGTCTGTGTACTTCTGTGCCTTCTCTAGGTAGCCGGCTTGCATGGAGTGCATCACAGTCACCTGGTGACAAGATCAGATGGTGGTGGTCACTGGGGCCCTCTCCTCTCTCACCTGGGCCACCAGGCCCCGGCCCCTCCAGGGACTCACCAGGTAGACAAGCACGCACATGTGCTCCTTGGGCAGCCAGTGGAAGAGGTCAGCGGGGTTGCTGGGCAGGATCTCATCATCGTGCAGTGTGGAGATGGTCTGGATGCACTGCTGCAGCTGCTTCAGGCATGGCTTCACGCTCTTTACCTGCAGCAGGCAGACAGCAATGCACACCTGAGCACCCGTCTGCTCCTATCAGGTGCCAACCACCCTTAGGAGGCAGGTGCCCACAGTGGCAGCTAGCCAGGTCCTGCCTGCCCATCGGCCCCTCAGCCCTTCCTTTCCGGGAACTCCTACCACACCCACCACTTGCAGGAGACCCACCCCCCAAGATCGGTCAGCCAGCTTTCAAGGCACAGGGCAGGGCCAGGAAGGTCATCTGTGGGACTGAGGCTCCACCACCACCCAGCGCTGGGCACAACACCAAGGCCCGGGAAAGGCCTGTTCAAAGACCCTGCTCCAGCCACATTTTCTCCTTCCTGCAGTGACCTCAAGAGAGGAGGACACGGCTGGTTATCCTGGGAGGTGTGAAGTGGCCACTCGGAGTCCTGCAGGTGCCGTGGTTTATACAGACTGGCCTTTCTGCACCAGGAAGCCCCATCCCGAGGCCCTACAGGCCATCTCCACAGCCGTCAGCACCCTGTGAGAGTTTGCACTGTGCTCCTATGTGTTGACTGAAGTGCTCGGCCCAACAGGCAAAGGTTGGTGCATGTGGGGCAACCAGGAAGCATGACAGGGCGGGGAGGGTGCATGGGGCAGCACCCATCCAAAAGGCTGAGACATTCCCCCATGTACAGGTACAGCTGCTCCTCAACCATATGAGGGTTATGGGCTTTTTGTGTGTGTGCCTCAAACACAGCTGATTTTGTTAGTCCCTACTCAACTCCCACAAAGCTGTCATTAACTGGGGGGTGGTGGACAGACACTGCTTGAGCACCTGCTGTATGCCAGGCACCATGCCAGAATCCCCAGTGTATTTTCTTGGATTCCCCAAACTGCCCTCAAGGTCATTTGACCATTCACACACTGAGTAGATGTGTGTGAGGCCACAGCTATTCCCGCTATAAGGGCAGAAATGGGACAGACCCATTCCTGGAGTGCCCTCTGTCCACAGAGGTACAGTACTCATGCCAGAGCACAATAGGGCTGTGGGGGAATCGAGCCCCGAATGACAGACGTGCCCAGTGGTGAGGGACAGGAGGAAATTGCAGAGCTGATGTCTTAGCTTACAGGCCCACCCACCACCTGCCTGCTCCCCAGCAGCCCTCAGGTGAGAGGCACTACATACCTGCCCAGCATCCAAGTAGTGGGTCACCTGGAGCACCAGGAAGAAGACACGCAGAGACTCTTTCTGGATGGGGTTCCCTTGCCAGTTCTCAACTATCTGTCCACAGAGGGTCAGCAGTGGGTGGACTTCCTGCAACTTGCGCTCCATCAGCAATAGCTGGGGAGGGAGAGGTGCACGTGCTGGGAGACCCTCCTGGTACAAAGGACTGCCGCCCACCTGCCCACGCGCTGTGGGACTGCTGGCACCACGAAGAGAGGGTGCATAGCCGGGCTGGAACCCAGGTCTAGGCAGCTCCAACCCAGGCTGCTCTTCCATCAGCACAAATCCCACAGCCTGGAACCTGAATTTTACCTCTGAATCCAGCTGGGGGACACGGGCCTGCCCCTCGTGGCTGCCTGCCATGCGTGAGGGTCTGGGCGCCTGAGGGGCCACGACATGGCAAGCAGGCGAGGCTTTGGCAGACCTCGTGGGGACCCGGCCTCACATCCACCATACCAGCCCCAACCCATCCAGCCTCCACTTACCATCCCTTTGCTGAGCAGGAAGAGTGCCCTGGAAAAGAGAGGGGTAGTCAGGTCTGGGAGACTCAGGCACCCCCTGGGATGACTGCGCCGTCTCAACATTCACAGGAACCTAACGAGCCACCTCTGGGACAGTTAAATGGATGACAATGGACCCTGGCCAATTAGGTTTGTTTTATTTATAAGAGGGCTCTATTTTGTTCTATTCTATTTGTTTTTAGCTTTTTCCTGTTTAGACACTCATGTGGTTCAAAAGCTCAGAAAGCAGAAACACGTGCTCAGAAAGCACGGAGGGGCAGGGTACAGGACAGCACATCCACCATAACCTTACTCTCGCTGACACAGCAGATCACAGGTTCCACATCTGTGGACAGCACAGGGTGGGGCAAGGAGAGAAGGGGGGTAATTAGGCTCAGGTGCCCACACCGAAATCTGCACCTCACCGTGGCCCCTCTGTGCCCACACTTCCTTGCCTATAACCAGCCAAGCCCCCTCGGGCTCTCCTGAGGGTTAAGGGGATGAAACTCAGGAAGCCTAGGCATGTTAGCAGCCTCGCTGCCCACTGTCCCCACCCTCAAGGGTGGCGCGGCCAGGAGATTTCTACTGTCTTAAATCTTTCTGCACTTTCTAAACAAGCACGTACTGCTGTCATCAGCAAGAAAAATAATAAAATGAACACAGTAAAAGGTTTACGAGACTGCCAAAAGACAAAGGAGGGCAGCCCAGCCTCACCCCAGTGCCTAGGGGCTCCTCACGGCACTGGCGTTGGGACAGGCTTTTAGGATCGGCTGTTGGGCTGTCGTCAGTTTGTTCAACATCTAAGTCTTTGTCCCGCCAGTCTGTGCAGAGTCCCCATGTGCTGCAGCTGACACCCCGTCAAATGGGCATCGTTCCAGGTGAGTAGACTGAGGTGAAGGGGGTCCCCGTCACACAGTGAGAGATGTCTATACTCCCAGCCACCTCGCCATTCCTTGTTACCTCACAGCGTGGACACTCTAGGGTCTACTGTCTGACTGTTGAAATCTAAGGCCTAGAACTTCATGTCAAGGTTCCCATATTGTCACATCACTAGGCCATATCCCTGAGATCAGAAGTTCTGTGTCAGGCGACCTGTAGGCGCCATGCCCTAGTGAGGCCCACCCAGGTCACCCACCCACAGTGGTACAGAGGCCTGTTTGAGGACACCTGTGAGTGAACATGTGCAGTGTGTGGCCATCCCCATGCCCTGCAAGGCATGAGTGTCACCCTGAATCCAGTGACGGCCACAGCACGAGGAGGATAAGACGGGCCAGGAACACAGACCAGACTGTGCGACAGTATCCATCCCAGGGCAGGTTGGTCGAGGGATGACAGCCTGTGGGGAACTGTGTGGACCCCTGTGAGCACTTGCAAGTCCAGAGCTCAGAGAATGGAGTCAGGGACTGGTCTGTGCCATAACCCCACGGGACAAGCTTAGATTTTGTGTTTCCAGAATCCCAATGCACACAACAGAATAAGAGCACTGCTACCTGGAGTCTGGAATCCTACTACAGAGGATTCTTCTCTTTAGGGGAAAAAGAGACAGACTGGAGGCTCTCTTAGAGGGCACACAGTGAAGCACTGGTGGCCTCAGACCTCTGACCCCAACCCCAGGGCATTAGCCTCCAGGTAGTCTAAGCAGTTTCACGCATAACATGAACCTATGTCCCTTCTTTTACACAAATGTCCACTTACTCTGTCTCCTGTTATGTATCTAAAAACTCCTGGGTGTCCGCTGAGTGGGGACACTGGTTGCCAAGCATGCTGCCCACACTCTCTACAAGCACCACTCTTGCACTGCACCAGGAAGGGGATCAACCCAGAAAATCATACGAGCCCTTTTTACTTCAAGAGATACTAGAAACGTGCAAGTGCTGATGGTGCTGAGAATGCCAGCTGCCCCTCACCCTCACAGTCAACTCAACAACTTCTCACTTCATGAATCGATGGGGCAAAAGCATCTCGGTGCTGCCTTAATTTGCATGTCTCTTACTATGTATAAGGGTGGCCATCGTTTCATGCTGAAATGCCATTTCTATTTGTTGTCCAGGATCAAGATGGCCAAACTCTTTCCAAGTAAGAGGAGGAGGGGCCCAGGGAGAGGGTGCCTACCGTGTGTACTCAGATCCCACCACCCGGGCGTACTCGGCCCCCACACCCAGGAGGTCACAGGCTGACACCAGGTCCTTCTCAAGTGTGTGCAGTTGCTGAAAAGAAGAACGAACAATGACCCTCATTTCCAAACCACTTGCTTTACAGTACCTGACCTTATTGCTGGGGAGTTAAACTGAACCCCCCTACGTCAACAATATTGCCTCATGTCAGTTTTCAGCTAAATTAAGCATATTATCTCATCAACAGTGTTTGGGTACAGAACTCCACTTCGTTTATAGTGTACATCATCTAAGCTTAATGGTGCATACAGCCAGCAGTTAACACTCACAGGTGCAGACCCCTCCAGGGCTGTGCGAGTATGTCTGAATGCTTCCCAGGTCACTTTCAGAGGGTGGTCACTAGGGGAGCAGCCAGAGGAGCCTCAAACAAGGAGGGACTCTTTCAGGGGTAAGTACCTATGGGAGTTTCAAACCCAGAAGCCTTGACAGGCTGAAAGGCAGGGACACCTGTGGGGCCTTGGTTGAGATCTTGGGCTCCGTGCTCACAGCACAAACCAACTCTGTGACCTGAGGCAGGTGACTCACCGCCTGGCCTGCTTCCTCCTCTGCCAGCAGGCACAAAAGCACATGAAGGATAAAAGGAGGACAGTGCACGTGTAGGGCAGGAAAAAGCCTGGAGGGAAGGCAGGGGCCCAGGCTAGGTGAGCTCTTCTCAGCAGGGGACCCTCTGAGCCAAATCCTCCTGGCATTAAGGCTCCCCCAGGGAGCAGGGGACACTTGCAGCCCAGCACCCACTGTGTGTTCAGGCAGGTGATGGGGCTTATCATGGAGGGTGGGCGAGAGGTGGCCTGGTGGGTAGGCTGTGTCAGGGGCAGGAGAGGATAGAGGATGGCCAGTGCTGGGGAGGTGTGGGCAGAGCCCAGGATGAAGAGGCACTCCTCATGAAGGAGTCTACCCAGCCCCCGGCCTGCAGACTCCTCCACTGTAGCCAGGAAAACCCAGCTGAGAGAGCCTCTCACCACCCGAGCATCGCAGAGTGCAGGGACCAGGCACCACCTACATCTGAGGAGCTTAAGGGAGGTTGAGGGCAGAGGGGCTGTGTGGAGCCCAGGGTGAGGCTATACCCCAGCAGGCCCCAAAAGTGGGCTCTAGGAGAAAAGGCTTGACTCCAGCATTTGCTGCCCAATAGGCAGTCCCTTGGAATCTCTGCACAGCTCTCAGAAAACAGAGTGGACCTCTGGCAAGAAATGCTCCCTAAATTTTGATGAATGCAGGCCAAAGGGAGCAACAGGAGGGAGGGGAACATGAAGACTAGGCCCCAAGTCAGCTCCAGGGGAAGGACACTCCCACCAATCACCCCAGGTGCTGCTGAGTGAGAGGCCCACCCTGGGAGTACCGCCTCCTGGCGACAGTCTGGAGGGGACTTGTGAGCAGGTCAAAGAAACGTTCCTGTGTCCCCATCCGCTCAGTACAGCAGCCTGAGGAAGACCCGTGTGTCCCAGAGT
This sequence comes from Balaenoptera acutorostrata, assembly GCF_949987535.1. Taxonomy (NCBI): domain Eukaryota; kingdom Metazoa; phylum Chordata; class Mammalia; order Artiodactyla; family Balaenopteridae; genus Balaenoptera; species Balaenoptera acutorostrata. The sequence continues at coordinate 172,529,900 of NC_080065.1, forward strand.
CTGCTTATTTGTACTTGGGGCAGCTGTGCCCCAAGGTCACGGCCCCCAACAGGCACCCACGCATCTCGGCCAGGCCCGCAGTACTCACAGCAAGCTGGAAGAGCAGGCGGCAGTGCCAGTATGGGGTCTGCTGTGAGATCTGGATTGCTTTCCGCAGCAGTGGCTTTGCTGCATCAACGGAATTCTGAAAGGAAACAGTGAAGTTTGGGGAGGAAAAAACAAGGTGGATTCCTTATGCAGCAGCTGCGGAGCCAGAAGGCCATTTCTGTTCACACTTACCAAAGGATTTGTGGGTTGCCAATGTGCTTGATTAAAGAAGTAAAGATATTTTATTAGACTCACTGGCTGGGAAGTTTTTGCATCGACCTTAAAATAACTCCCCACTCAACTAAACTGAAACTAGCTTTAGTTCAAAATCCTGAACAGTCAAATTGATAACAATTGCTGTCTTTCCTGTTCTGCAACTAGAGAGAGGGGCCAGGGGCGTGAAAAGGGGTCACTGCTCAAAGCTGGGAAAGGCAATTTTCAGCTACACCTGACGTCAGGAACCAGCTTAAGGTAAACTATATAAACTTGTTCAGGAACTAATCATCTTTAGCCTAGGAATCATCTTTAGCCTAAGTTTAAACTATATAAACTTGTTCAGGAACTAATCATCTTTAGCCTAGGAACAAGGCTGTTTTCCAACAGTCCTCGGTAGAAAAAGATTCTGCTAGCTTTTGTTAGCAAGTGATCACCCATGGCTGCCCCATGCCAGGCGTGGGAGATAAGAAAATTAAGAGAAGTCTTAAAAGCCAGAAGGGAATCCACTCCTGAGAGTCCCAGTTTGCCACTGTGCTTTGCTACAGGGAGAGGGAGTTTGCTTTCAGAAACCTTCATATGTTCTTACCTCTTGACAGTATAATTCAGACAAAAGACTTGCTGCTTCAAATTTAACATCTTCAAACTGCGGGATCTAATGACGTCCAGTTAAGGAAGTAGAGACACTGCAAAATGGTCAGTTTAAAAGGGCCACAGCTCAGCGTTCTTACACTGCAGAGGCTGGCCGGACGGGCGTATCCCCACCCGCTCTAAAACCCCAAGTTCACATATTCCCCCAGTAATCCCTGAGCTTGCTGCTGGCTGGGTGTGGAGCTAGAGGCTGGGGCATGAAGAGGAGCACAGCACCCAGGGAGAAGCTACTGGTCTGAAGGGATGCTTCAGGTAATCTGTGGGGCAAAGCCCAAACCCAAGGTGTGCATTATAGGTAGGATTCAAGTTTATACCACATTTTTTTTATTTAGAAAGAGTTTTCCTTAAAGGGAACAGTACCAAGAAAAGGATACTTGCTGTGATATCAACCACTGAAAGAGAAAGAAAAAAGGATTAATTCTCAGCCATACACTTTGCACATGCTTAACTGGCTCCACTTTGGGGTTTACACAGGTTGTCTTATCACCAAAGGCTGCAGGTGTTCAGTTAAGTGGGAAGATGGCCTGCTCAGCCTAAGAGGGTGGGCTTGCTTTTCCTCTAATCCAGCAACTAGGGCGTGTCTGGGGGAAAGGGAATATGAACTTGCTCCCCCACTCACGGGCTTCCCGTCCTGCCAGGCTCCTGAGTCAGAACTGGAGCCCTCTCCCACTACAGCAGCAATGCTTCACAAGGGGAAGGAGCACAGAGGGGCCACCACATGCCATTCACTGTAGTACGCCAATAGCAAATCATGACATGAGGAATTAATTACAATTAGAGAGTAGGTCTGTGGGTGTCAGTCCTTCCTGGAGAAGTGACATTTAAAAGATGTTTGGAAATAAGCAAAGTTAGCCTCAGAGGGGAGGGAAGAGTACTCCAGGAAGGACTGGTGTGGGCAGCACCTGGCCAGGGGAAGCAGGGATGATTCTGAGTTCTGAGCTCACCATCCCTCTCTGCTAGTACACTGGCTGCGACGTGGTTCAGACAACGACATGCTCCCACTTGGCCTTAACTGTGCCCTGGAGTTTCACATTCCAACAGGAGGCGGTGAGGTCCCAGGACAGTCCACCACACTGACCACAAGTCTGTCAGACCATCAAGGACTCAAGCATATACCTGACGCTGTTCCTGCTGACCCACTCGTCCTGCAAACATTCTCAGAGCCTCAGCGGTTGCTGAAAGGCAGATCCAGAGCCCAACAGAAGACTCTTACTTGCCATGCTCTGTGGGAGAACAGTGTGTGTGGTGTGTGTGTGGGGGGGGTGGGTATGTGTGTACGCACGTGCATGTGGAGGGAGGTGGTGGGGGTTGGGGTGTCTGGGGCTGGGCCTTGAAGGATGAGGATGTAGGTATGGGTGGCCATACCTACAGGGACAGGCAAAGAAGGAAGAGGAGGTGCTCCAGGCAAAGAAGAGCAGAGGGCCAGGGAGGTGAGGCTGGAAGGCGCATTTGGTCTCTGTGCCACTCATGTGACTGTGGGTAAGAATGCCCTGATGTCACCCCTGGAGCCTGACCCAGTCAGAGGCATAAAACAAAAGCACCTAATCAGATGCAAGCTTTAAGAGCATCTTAGATGCAGCAAAAGATGCAGAGGGAGGGGGAGGAGAAAGAGGAGCCAGAGGCTGAAGGCCCATGGGTCTGTTGGCCGCCAGGGAGAAAGGCCAGTGACGCCAGCGGGACAGCCTTGGAGCTCGAGATGTCTCTGGGGCTGAGTGGTGGCCAGGGAAGTCACCAAAGAGGCTGGGGAAGACTTGGAGCGGGTCTGGAGACCAGCTGCCTGAGAGACACAGGTGGGCCAGGAGGGGGAGCTATGGGAGTAGAGGAGAGGGATAGAACAGAGAGAAAGAGGGAACGTGGAGAGCCACCAGGCTCCTGTGTCTGTCACACACACATACAAGTGCACATGCACATAGAGCCCAGGCAAAAGGCACTCTGCAGTCAGCCCGGGTGTCCCCTCCCAAGGCCCCCCTGCAACAGCGTCAGGAGGAGCTGAGGGTCCCAAGAGGGACAGGGCCAGTGCCTGCTGCCAGGAGTGTGGCCCCAAGTGAGGCTCCTTGGCTGAAGGCCATCTACATGGACAGTGGGGACAGGCCTAGCTCCAGCCTCGTGTGATGTCACGAAGCTGGTAAACACAGAAGTAGGGGCCTGCTTTCTACTCCTCCTCACTAGGAAGGGCAGTCGAGCAAGAGACACTCCTGAAGGCCACCAACTGGGAGGAGGGACAAGACACCGTGTAGAAAACTCTGTGACTAAAAAGCTGGGTTAGGGACATGCTAAGACCTGCTCCAACCTCGAGATTCTGTAGTTCCATGACTTAATCTCCACATGCAAGACATATCTCAGGCAAGGCCTCCATACTCAAGGGGAGCCCTTTAGAGAGAGTACAGGGCGGATAAAGACACACATGAGAAGCATTTGCCTTCCACTCGGAGCACCGTGTGGCTTGCTCTCAACAACCCAGCCTGGTAGCCAAGGCGGAGTGGGCTCAGTAAACCCATCACCTACAGCTGAGTTTCCAAGTCAAGCTTGGCCATGCCTCAGGACCTGGCGTAAAGCTGACTACATCTGTGTGTCACTGCCCCCCAACAGAGGTGAAGAGGGCAACAAGAGGCGAAACTCCTCCAGTGGGGCGAAGAAGCCTTCCTTATGAGTCTGTGGCCCAGGGATGCTCTCCCCACTGCACAAGGCATACTCCAAATTCACGTGAGGACAGTCCACAGAAGTATGTCCATGGTAGGCAGACTGTGAGGGGACACAGCCAGTTGCCTACTGCCAGGGGAGGGCCCCACTATGCCAACTTCTCCAGCGCCTTGGCCTTTGCTGCTGGGCCCAGGCCCACATGGGCCCATCAAGTGTCTCTTCATTTGGGGCTTTTGTGTGGTTAACATCTATTCAGTAGACATTTGGGCTGGACCCCACTGACATCTCTTTTCTGTAAGTCAGATGTGTCTGTTAATGATCAGTTTCTGTCTCTGACAGTTCTCTCTGTTTTCTGACCTGAGGGCTGGAGAAAGAGCATCACATCCCCCTGGGGCCTTTAGTGACTACGGGGAGAGCTGGAAAGTAACATGTCCAAAGTTTTAAGACTCAAACCTTCTGGAAGGCCTTGTCTGTCAGTGTGAGAGGCTGTCAGGAGCGCTGCTCTAGGGGCCAGAGGACAAAGTTTGAGGTGTGGACCCACATGGGAGTTAGCAACACTCCAGCTCCTGGAGGAGCTGGATCCTAGTGGTCCTTAGCATCCATTTCCCAGAGCCATGACCTGCCACCATTCTCTCATGCATGCACTGTGGGCCACCACCCCCCAACACACACACAAATTGGGGATGTTGGATAAAGCCCCATAATGTGCCTCATCATGATTCTGTGTCCCCAGTGCCTAGAATGGGTTGACACACGGGAGGCTCTAAGGAAACATTTGTTGCACGAATGATGACTTTATCTATCATCACAAGGAAATGAGGGCTTCCTCATGCACAAATGGCCACAGAACTGAGGCTTATGCCTTTTTTTTTTTTTTGGCTGCACTGGGTCTTCGTTGCTGCACGCGGGCTTTCTCTAGTTACAGCAAGTGGGGGCTACTCTTCGTTGTGGTGTGTGGGCTTCTTATTGTGGTGGTTTCTCTTGTTGCAGAGCACGGACTCTAGGCGCTCGGGCTTCAACAGTTGCAGCACATGGGCTCAGTAGTTGTGGCTCACGGGCTTAGTTGCTCTGTGGCATGTGCAATCTTCCTGGACCAGGGATAGAACCTGTGTCCCCTACATTGGCAGGCGGATTCCCAACCACTGCGCCACCAGGGAAGCCCAGGCTTATGCCTTTTAAACACAAAATTCTAATTCCTAAGTGGCATCAGACATCTCTTTGTCTTTAAACGTCACTGTTTCTTGCTCAGGTATCAGTGTCAGTGACCCCTGAGCCGTCCCCGAGATGACCCATTTCTGAAGCTGTAGGACTAGCTCATGTCAAGTTGAGCCAGTCACTTCCCCAGGATTGTCAGTCAGAAGCCAATCAAATCACTTGGCTTTTGGACCTTTTTTAACACTTGCAACATAAATTCATAATCAGAAATCTAGATATTAGAAAATACGTCCATCTCACAAATTACCCAAGGTTGCTACCTCAATCTATGTTTTACTTTGTAACATTAAAATACAGCTTTTATGTCTTCTTCCTGTCATGGGAAAGCAGCCAAAGTGAGAGTCCCGTCACTGCCAGGAAGCCTGCAGGTGTGAGGCAGAGGTGTGGATGACCCTACCAGAAGCCTCTGGGGTCACCTTGGGGTTCTCAGGAAAAGCAAGGGTCACCACAGGGCTAGCACGCACCCTGAGGGGTGGAAGGGCTGGGATCAGCACACTTCTCATTCCTAGGGCATTCAGTTCAGGGCTGAGTGTTTCAAGCCTTCTTGTACCTCATAACCAAGGTAACTTTTTCTTAAAAATCAGGTTTTTTTAAGTCACCAAAATGTGTAGAAATAGTTATCAACTGCAACTCCTCTGGGATGGAAGCACAACATTCAGGAGCCAGCCTTGCCTCTCTCTGCCATGTGACCATGGCTACAAGCAGCCCGGTCAGTACTGTCATCGGCAAGTCGGAAGTGGTCTCTACCTAGTGGGTCTGGTGAGGATCCAAAGAGACAGTGCTCCAAGAACCATGAACGCAGGGCCTGGCATGTGGAAGGCACCAAGAATACTATATTAATTCCCAGGCAGGAACCGGAGAAGTAGGGGTTGCAGGGGAGACAGGGGGCAAGTTGGAAGAATCATGAAGTAAAGGTTCCTAAACACATTTTACTTCCTGAAGTCAGATGAGACTCAGAGAATGAGTGAAGAAAATGGAACTGCAAACAGGAGGAAGCACAGATACTCTTCCATGAAAATGCTTAATACCAAGTTCTGCAAATGCAGCTTCTGTACCAGGTTCTGCTCCCAGCTGATGTAGCATGGAATTTACCAGGACACAGCCGTGATCCTAAAGGATGAAAGATGTGCTCCATCTGTGCCTGATGATGAAAGGCCCAGAATTGAGCCCTTTCAGGCCTTAAAATAAGAAAGGGAAGCTTTTAATCACTTGCTGGGAAGGTAGCCATAGACGCTCGGGCTAAACCTGCAAGCACCATTAAGGAGTGTCTGACTGGCAGTTTGGAGCTGCTTTCTAAGTCAGACGAACAACCACTAAAAAGTAGCCCCATTGCAAACACACAGAGAAAGCAAACATGGCATCAACACAGATGCTGCAGTCACAAAAGACCACTGTCCAAAGAATGACTGCCTGGCTTATACCAAATAATGAACAATCCATTCCAGAGAAGTAGCATTTATTCCTCTGTGGCTTTCAAATCAGCAAAATCTAAGGATGATGATGCACTTTCCAGATAAATTAAGAAAGTTAAGGGGGAAATAAATACACATCTAAGTACAGATATAAAGATTCTCAGTTCCACAGTGGAAGCACAAATGACTGAAATGGAACTGTTTGAAAAACAGTAAAATATAAAAGAAGACTGAAAATTTACACAGGAATAGTATGTAGCAAGAGGAAAGACAACAAGGCAAAAATGAAATGAAAAAGAACACAATCTGACAAAACCTGTAGAAATAGCTTCACAAAGTATCTAGCCAAGAGATTTCTATGTAAAGCGACATTCCTTATAATCATGAATGATTTAGTCAGAGTCACAAAGGAGTCAAGAATTCTGTTGAGGGGACTTCCCTGGTGGTGCAGTGATTAAGAATCTGCCTGCCAATGCAGGGGACATGGGCTCGAGTCCTGGTCCGGGAAGATCCCACATGCTGTGGAGCAACTAAGCCCATGTGCCACAACTACTGAGCCTGCGAGCCACAACTACTGAAGCCCGCGTGCCTAGAGCCTGTGCTCCACAAGACAAGCCACTGCAGTGAGAAGCCCTTGCACCGCAACAAGAGTAGCCCCCACTCGCCGCAACTAGAGAAAGCCCGTGTGTAGCAATGAAGACCTGACACAATCAAAAATAAATAAATTAAAAAAAAAAAAAAAAGAATTCTGTAGATACATCCACATCCCTGCCAAAACCATAAGCAAAAAGAGAAGGCTCTCTGGTGAAGTGTCTTGTCATGTACCGTAACAGTTACAGGACCTGCTGAATAGATCCAGGGAATGAGGCAGCCAGCAGGTACTCCGAAGGCCTGCAGAGGCAGGTACGACTGAGAGACCAATGGCTGCAACTTGGATAAAGCTGCTGAGGAAAGGGAGAAATACCCTCCATCCCTCTGATGGGAACCCTTAACAAACGAACTGATGAAGCAGATGGGTGAGTATATTACACATTCCTTCTGGAAAGCTTACAAATACAGTTGAGGAAACAGAAATAATAATCTACCCTTATATATATAAAAAGTGATTACAAACGAGGTTACGGTCTCTCATAGGAAAAGCAAAAGATGATGAAAATAATAGTTAAGGAAGATGAATGTAATACTAAATTCAGAGGTCAATTAAAAGTTTTACCTTATAGCACTTATATGATTCTTTACCTAGTAAAGAATGAAAGGAAAGGAAAGGAAAGAATAAAAGTTGACAGCTCCCTGATTTGGAAAAAATGCACAACTAATAAAGAATGAAGTTTAAAAAAAGCATGCTTGCATTGCAACACAAAAGGAGATGAGAAACAACGAAAGAAGGAAAACATTACAGAGAATGGCACTTCAACTGAAATCTGAACAAACTTTCATGTGGGGATGCACCTGACAGAAAGAAAGGTATTTCCAGGTGTAACGACAGTGCGACCTACGGAGGGTACCCTGTGGCTCTATGGAAGACCCCACAAGATTTAGGGTTCTGTAAAATCGAGGGAAAACTCTCCACAATGACAAGGATTTAAATTATGGGTCCAAAAGCCAAGCAGCTACAAGGAAGCAATCTGAGGCATGGCTGCTTCTCCTTGACAGCACTGAGTGGGCAAAATATGATAAGGACAATATACACAGTGACTGGACTTCCCTGGTGGTGCAGTGGTTAAGAATCCACCTGCCAATGCAGGGGACACAGGTTCGAGCCCTGGTCCGGGAAGATCCCACATGCTGCAGAGCAACTAAGTTCGTGGGCCACAACTATTGAAGCCCGTGTACCGAGAGCCCATGCTCCGCAACAAGAGAAGCCACTGTAATGAGAAGCCCGTGCACTGCAATGAAGAGGAGCCCCCGCTCACCACAACTAGAGAAAGCCTGCGTACAGCAATGAAGACCCAACGCAGCCAAAGATAATTAAATAAGTTTATAAAAAAAAAAATATATACAGTGACTATGAAACACTGCTAGAAACAGGCTAAATGGAAAGGAAAAAGTAAAACTGTCACTGTTTGCACATGACATGATACCATATACAGAAAATCCTAGAAATGTCACCAAAAAATATAACTTATAAATGAATTCAGTAAAGTTGCAGGATATAAAATTAATATACAGAAATCTGTTGTGTTTCCATACACTAATAACGAAATATCAGAAAAAGAAATTAAGAAAACAATCCCATTTACAACTGTATCAAAAAGAATAAAGTAGCTAAGAATAAATCTAACCAAGGAAGTAAAAGCCTTATACTCTGAAAACTCTAAGACATCAACGAAAGAAAATGAAGACTACAGAAATGAATGGAAGCTATACTGTGCTCATGGATTGGGAGAATTAATATTGTTAAAATGACCAACCTACACAAGGCAATCTGCAGATCCAATCCCTCTCAAAATACCAATGGTATTTTTCACAGAACTAGAACAAATAATTCTAAAAATATTATGAAAACACAAAGGACCCTGAGTAGCCAAAGCAATCTTGAGAAAAAACAACAAAGCTGGAGGTATCATGCTCCCTGATTTCAAACTATGCTACAAACCTACAGCAATAAAAACAGTATGGTAATGGCACAAAAACAGACACATAGATCAATGGGGGAGAATAGACAGCCCAGAAATAAACCCATACTTATATACAGCCGATTAATCTACAACAAAAGAGGCAAGAATACATAATGGGGAAAAGACAGCCTCTTCAACAAATGGTGTTGGGGGACTTCCCTGGTGGTCCAGTAGTTAAGAATCAGCCTTCCAATGCAGGGTACGTGGATTCGATCCCTGGTCGGGGAACTAAGATCCCACGTGTTGCGGGGCAACTGAGCCCGTGCACCACAGCTAGAGAGCCCATGCGCTCTGGAGCCTGTGCGCCACAACTACAGAGCCCACGCACCACAACAACAGAGCCCGCACGTCACAACTACTGAGCCCACGTGCCACAACTAGAGAAAGACCCAATGCAGCCAAAAATATATTAATTAAATAAATTTTTTTTAAAAAACCCACGATATTTCAAATAAAAAAAAGAAAAGAAAAAAGAAACAGGCTGAATGGCCTGAAGACAAGGGAAAGGAGGTGGCAGGATTTGTTGTTAACTGAGAGAAGGGAGAGCTTCAGAACCAGCACATCCACTAAAGACACTGGGCCGTGAGACCAGGGCAATCACAGCCTCCACCCTTCCCACACCCAAGGAAGCTTGACACTTCATTTGATCTCAGCCTCATCACTGCTCAGCAGAGACCCTGATATCAACCAGTCACCGACAGCTCAGGCACTCCTAGGGATTGACCTGAAACCTTGAGCGGTTCTCAAGGCTTGCTCCCCCACCTCATTCAGGCCTCTGTTCAAATGTCACTCCCACAAATAGAGACTCCCTCATTACCTCTGCTAAAAATAGCTGTCAACTCCAACCTTCACCCTGGTTTTCATGGTTCTTCTATAGCTGCCTAACCTTTTACTATATATTCATTGTTTGTCTCCCTCACAAAAACATAAGCTTCTGTGGGCAGGGACTGCTTTAGTCACTGTTGATCCCCAGCACCTAGAATAGGGCTTGGCACCCAGTGTCAGCTGATTAAATATCTGCTGAATGAATAAAAGAAAAGAACTTCACAAAAACAACGACTTGGACTTCCCTGGTGGCGCAGTGGTTAAGAATCTGCCTGCCAATGTAGGGGACGCGGGTTCAAGCCCTGGTCCGGAAAGATCCCACATGCTGCGGAGCAACTAAGCCCGTGCGCCACAACTACTGAGCCTGCGAGCCACAACTATTGAGCCCGTGTGCCACAACTACTGAAGCCCATGCGCCTAGAGCCCGTGCTCTGCAACAAGAGAAGACACCGCAATGAGAAGCCCGTGCACCGTAACAAAGAGTAGCCCCCGCACACTGCACCTAGAGAAAGACCGCGACACCAACGAAGGCCCAACGCAGCCATAAATAAATAAATAAATTAATTAATTAAAACAAAACCCCATGACTTATGGTCTTGGCATGGACCCTGACGATCTTGACCCTAGATTTTTTGTTGTTGTTGTAAATTTACTTATTATTATTATTATTTTTTTAAAATTTTTGGTTGTGTTGGGTCTTCGTTGCTGCGCACGGGCTTTCTCTGGTTGCGGCGAGAGGGGGCTACTCTTCATTGTGGTGCGCGGGCTTCTCATTGCAGTGGCTTCTCTTGTTGCGGAGCACGGGCTCTAGGTGCGCAGGCTTCAGTAGTTGTGGTGCGGGAGCTCTAGAGCACAGGCTCAGTAGTTGTGGCGCACGGGCTTCGTTGCTCCACAGCATGTGGGATCTTCCTGGACCAGGGCTCGAACCCGTGTTCCCTGCATTGGCAGGCGGATTCTTAACCACGGCGCCACCAGGGAAGCCCTTGAGCCTAGGTTTGAGCTCAGTTTTGTTAATAAGTTGCTGTGTGGCTTTGGGCAAATCACTTTACCTCTCTGGGCCCATACTGCCTCACTCCTAAAACAAGGAAGTGGATCAAGAAAGAACTAAAGCCCCCTTCCAACTCTTTACAGTCTGCAAAACAAAGATCTGATTATCCTACCAAAGGCAATTTGTTACTAGCCACCGGTGGGTTCAGATTTACCTCAGATCAACACATTTTTAAAATCGAAGTTGATTGTATTCAAGAAGTCTCTCCTCTAAGCAGAATAAAGCTGGGTAAATGGCAAATGGAGACACCGTATGACAGGAGCGCAGTGTTGCTGTGCGTAGAAACAACTGCACAGCCAGAAGGGGCAGAATGATGGCCACTTTCCCACATTCTTTGAGGCACCAAGATCCCACAGGTCAACATGGGAAGATAGGGCCTGCCCTCTGAAGGGGATGGATGAGTGGATGGTGGGAGGAAGAGAAGTCACAGGTAGATACGGAGAAAGCAGGAGCCCTGAGCCCTGGAATCCAAACACCCCCCACCCCCCGCCCCAGTTCTGCCTTTTACAGGACCTCAAGCGACTGCCTCCAGGCTCTGGGCCTCTGCCTCTCACCTATGACTCCCCTCATCACTGATGGGGGCACAGTACCCTCCAGACCCTTCTCAGACTTCCGTGTTCTGGGAGAGGATGCCTTCCGAGATTTCCTCAGAAACCGAACTTCAGATTCTTAAGGGATGCTTGGACTGTTACCTGGACACTCCCCTATGCCCGAATCATTTAAGAAGGGAGCGTTCAGGCTGATGCTCCCGGGGCTAAGCCCTGAGGACCTAGAAGCTGCAGGACTCACTGGCCGATCTGGGGGCGTCCCCAGAGATGCCAAAAGGTGACATCTTGCTGCAAACCTGAAGAATCTGGAGACCCTGTTGCTCCTGAAAGAGGCAACTCTCGGAGTACCCGGAGCGGAGTCCTAGGCCTCTGCCTGTCACCAGAAACATTAAGTACGGTACGGGGCGAGTTCCCTCGGGTCCCGAGAGGCTCACGTCTTCGGGGTCTTGCTGCTGGTGCGGAAGTCACGCCCCAGGTCCCGGAGGACCGGCGCCGGCGGCCCCCGCCCGCCAGGGTCGCGACCCGTCAGCCCAAGCTCGGAAAAGAGCCCGCGCCTCCACCCTCGCGGCCCGGCCCGCGCTCACCGCCTTCTCCAGGTGGCTGCGCGCCTGCTCGCTGTTCTTGGTGTGGTGGTAGAGCACGGAGCCGAGCTGCAGGTGTGTTCGGGCCTCAATGCGCTGCGGCGGCTTGAAGGGGAACACGGCCTGCAAGCAGTGCACACACAGGCGGATTTTGGGCGGGCTGGAAGTGCGGAAGTGTTCGGCAAAGCCCAGGAGCGCCAGGTACCACGACTCAGCCGCCTCGGCCTGCGCTGCCTGGGCCGCCGCCGCCTGAGCCGCCGCCGCCGCCTGAGCCGCCATTTTGGCCTCCACAACAACAAGCTGCCGCCACAAGGAGGCGGAAGCAGGCGCGCGGGGCGGGGCCGGGAGCGCCTCGCGTTTCTCGCGAGAGCTGCAGTACAAAGCATCCTGGAATATGTAGTTTGTATTTGGAGTGGCCGCGGCTCCGGGAAGGTCTGAGAAAAGGCGACACCCTCTGGTCCGCGGGACTGTGACCGGAGATTTCCGATGGGCTGAGGTTTGCAGTCCTGGGGTGAAGACCCCAGGTGTCCAAGCAATGGCGGGGCGTGGCTTGCCGACGCGGACTACATCTCCCATCAGGCCATGCGTACTATAACAAGCGCCCCCCGCCCCCCTCGCCCCCGGTGGCTCCGGAGCATTGTGGGATTGGATGAGTCTCAAGATGGACAACCGGGATGTTGCAGGTAACAGCCCCCGCCTCTCCGCAAGCGTCTGCCTGGGTCTTCGGGCTACGCGTCCTTGCTTCGCCCTACCGTCGGGCCTGCCTCAACCCGCCGGCCCTTAGCCTCAGCCTCCCGGTGGCTGGAAGAGGCGGCTTCTGCACCACCCCCGTCTCTCGAGACCCCAGACCCAGTTACCCCGCCCCCGCCCCCCCCCCCCCCGTTGGTTTGCTGAGGACGGCAGGCTTTCCTTAAAGGCCGCCACCGGGATCTGCCCTGCGCCTGCTTTCCGAAATAACCGCCTTCAGGGGTGCTCTGAGCTCCGCTCCCCGAGCCAGTAGCAACCTTGGGCTGTCCTGCGCCTCTCTCTTCGTGGCAGCTCCTGACTGGCCTGTATCCCGCTTTCTGGAAAAGCTGTTTTTCTGAACTGCACTCGGCTTCCCTGTACACATTTTCCTGGGTCTTTAGAGCCCCTACTTTACCACAAGCCTTATTCTTTACCCCCGCCAGCCCTAGCACCCCCCCCCCCAGACTGGGATACATTGAGGAAATATTCATTGTGTGCTAGGCACAGTGCTAGTTGCTGAGGATGTAGTGGTAACCAAAACGGGGCCATGCCTTCCTGAAGGCTACTTTCTACTGGGGCATCACAATGCATAAAAAAGGAAATATTTACAGAGAGTGAGTTATAATGATATGAGAGAGTGGAGGTGCAGGTTGCTGATATTGGGTGCTCAAGGAAAGCCTTTTTGACTAGAAGATATTTGAGATGAGAAGATGCCAACTATTGGAAGGCCTGGAAGGCAGAGCCTTCTATGCAGAGGGGGGCAGCAAGTGCAAAGGCCTTGAGAGCTTATCATTTTGAAGAATGTCAGGGATGAAGTGGAAGTGGGGAGGGGAGCCATCTCTGGCAGGGTCTTGAAAATCGGCTTTCAGAATTTGGATTTTATTTTGAGTCCCATGGGGAACGTTCGAGGTGTCTTCTCCATCTCCACAGCTACCACCCTTGTCTGAAGACACCATCATCTTTTGCTTGGAGCCAGTAAGCCTCCTCGTTGGTCTCCTTGCTGCCTATGCACTCTGTCCAATCAGTAGACAGAATGATCTTAAAAATAAAAATGCCAGTTGGATCTTATCGGCTGAATACTCACCTGTCACTTCCTAAAACCCTTTAAGTAAAACTCAGACTCCCTATCTTGCCCTACCCCCACTAGCCCCACCCCTGGAACCACCTGCTCTGACCACATTGGACCCCTGCTTCTTACTCTGCCCAGATCACTCCCCATGTGGCTTTTCAGGAAGCCACCTCTTTATCTTTCTGGTTTTAGCTTAAATGTCCCCTTTTTTAATGGTTATTTTCTGGCTGCCCTAGCTGTACAGGTGGTCCTCTGTTACGCCTTCTCATCTTTTTTTTTGTTTCCAGCAGAGAGCTCTTATCATGATTTTGCAACTACTTTTTTGTTACAAGTCTTTTGTCTCCTCAGCCAGAGGTGAATCCCACATGGGCAGAGGGCCCTTCTGTCTTGATTAGCACCAAGTACAGCATCTGGTGCATAACTCAGTAAATGTTTGCTAAATAAATGAAGGAACAGATGTGTGAATGTCAATCTGAATGTCAGTTGCTGCAGGCGGCAGCATCTGGGCTGCTCCCATAGCAGCCACTGGGAATGTTTTTGGAGCAAAGGTGATTTCTGATGTACTTCTTTTCCCTCCCCAGGAAAGGCTAACCGGTGGTTTGGGGTTGCTCCTTCCAAGTCTGGAAAAATGAACATGAACATCCTTCACCAGGAGGAGCTCATTGCTCAGAAGAAACGGGAAATTGAAGCCAAGATGGAGCAGAAAGCCAAGCAGAATCAGGTGGCCAGCCCTCAGCCCCGGCATCCTGGCGAGTAAGTCTACCCTGAGGCTGGATTAGGGTCTTCGAGGGTCACCAACAGAGGGTTTTGCTTGCGAGAGTAGTCGAGGTGTTTCTGCATCTAGCCACAGCCTGATGGTGCAAGGAGGAACGCAGGTGCACTTTCAGGAGGCTGTGTGGCAGGACAGAAACAAGGGGTGTATGGGAGCCCAGAGGATGGCTGCCAACTCTTTCACTCAGTGGTTATTTACCGCTGACCAGTTGTGGGCCAGTGGCCAAGAATACTGCACGGAGCAAAAACCCAGATTCCATCTCTGCCTTTATGGGGCTCACAGTCTATTTGTGAGGGGGGGTCCCAGTTATACCCCTAGAGCTCTGGTAGGTAACATGAGGCAGTGTGCTCCCAGATGCAGCAGCTGCCATAGGGATGCAGAAGAGGCTCTGCATTCTGAAGGCCCCAGGCAGAGCCAGCCCTTTGAGGAAGCAGGAAAGGACTGCAAAGGGCAGAAGGGAGGCGAGCCCCTGTGTGTCAGGCAGCTCAAGCTGCTGCACCAAAGGGGCTGTTTCTGAGCCAGGAGAGAGGGTTTCCTCCTGACTGTCCTGAGAAACTCTGAGGGCACCCAAGAGATTTGAGCAGGGGTGGTGTGATCATGAGGGCACCCAAAAGTTTTGAGCAGGGGTGGTGTGATCAGGGTGACAAGATCCAAGAATTTCAGGCTGCAGATTGAGAGAGACAAGCCCCTTCCTCTGCGGTCTGAAGTGTGGAGCATGTTAGCCCTCCACTAGGGCTCTGTTCCAGCTCCCACCTTTTCTAAGAGTCCGTGGCTTCTCCTTGAGGGCGGTACTTAGACTTTATTCTTGTTGGAACCTCCAGGGTGTTCAGGAACATGGGGACTAGATGTTGAGTGATCTGTGGGTGGGCTTGTGGGCTGTCACCCCTGGGGTTATGGAAGGACTTGCACAAAGATGGGAAAGGCCTGTAGGACTGCTTCCAAGAGGACCCCCTGGAGGCTGCTGGATCTCAGCGCCAGGATCAGGCAGCCAAAAAGGAACATCAGGTGGGTGGGTGCAGAGTACAGGTAGCTTTGAAAATAAGGTTGTTTTCTCCATTGTAAAAGCTTAGAACACCTTAGAATTTCGTGCTGCAGAAATAAGAAACATTCAGGTTGCCTCAAGAGAACCATTTTGATATATTCCCTTCCCATGTCATTGCTTTGTTTCACTAAATTGTGGTCAATTTCATATGTTGCTTTCCCACCCCCCCCCCCACTTTTTAAAGGAAAAGCTTCCCCCCAACCCGTGCGTTACAACTCTTTAGAACCGTCACAGTTTTAAAGTTTTATTTATTCATATTAAGATATGACTTACATGCCATAAAATTGACTTTTAAAACTATACAATCTAGTGATTTTCAGTATATTCATAGCATTGTGCAACTACTATCACTAATTCCAGAACATTTTGTCACTCCAGAAAGAAACCCCATGCCCATTAGCAATCACTCCCCA
This sequence comes from Balaenoptera acutorostrata, assembly GCF_949987535.1. Classification (NCBI taxonomy): domain Eukaryota; kingdom Metazoa; phylum Chordata; class Mammalia; order Artiodactyla; family Balaenopteridae; genus Balaenoptera; species Balaenoptera acutorostrata. The sequence goes on from NC_080065.1 coordinate 172,545,760, forward strand.
TTCCCTCTTCCCTCAGCCCCTGACAACGACTAATCTACTTTCTGTCTGTGTGGATTTACCTGTTCTAGATATTTCATGTAATATGCGGCCTTTTGTGTCTGGCTCTTTTCACTGGACATGATGTTTTCAAGGTTCATCACTTTGTAGCATGTGTCAGTACTTCATTCCTTTTTTTGTTGGCTGAATAATATTCCATTGTGTGGATGGACCATGTTTTGTTTATCTGTTCATCAAAAGCCATCATTTAACAGCTGTGTGATAACCCTTGCCATTTTTTTAATAGATTTTATTTATTTATTTATTTATTTATTTATCTATTGGCTGCGTTGGGTCTTCCGTGGCTGTGCGTGGGCTCTCTCTAGTTGCCGAGGGCTTCTCATTGCAGTGGCTTCTCTTGTTGCGGAGCATAGGCTCCAGGCGCGCAGGCTTCAGTAGTTGTGGCACACGGGCTTCAGTAGTTGTGGCTCGCGGGCTCCAGAGCGCAGGCTCAGTAGTTGTGGCGCATGGGCTTCGTTGCTCCATGGCATGTGGGATCTTCCCAGACCAGGGCTCGAACCCATGACCCCTGCATTGGCAAGCGGATTCATAACCACTGCGCCACCAGGAAAGCCCCTGCCGTTTGTTATGGGTGGTTTTCAAGTGGGATTCGTGTGCTGACATGCTGTTGACCTGAAGTGTTTTTGGGGGGGGGTTTTTTGGCCACACCGTGTGGCTTGGGGGGTCTTAGTTCCCTGACCAGGGATTGAACCCGGGCCCTTGGCAGTGAAAGTGCGGAGTCCTAACCTCTGGACCACCAGGGAATTCTCCCCCGAAGTATTTTCTTGTCCTTCATTGTCCCTGCCTTCTTTCTGTCCCTCCTGAGGGAGGTGCACACAGCATGAGGACAGGGCCAGGGTCACTAGAAGGCCCTGCTTGTTTAATGCCAAGGCTGGTTATCAGCAGAACTTTCTCTTTCATATAAAATAACTTTTACTGCCTTCTCTCTCTCTTTTGTTTTTTAACTTTAAAGATAATTCATATATGTGGTAGAAAACCTGGGAAGTAGAGGAGAAGAAAATGAGGAAGAAATAAAATCAGTTGTAACCCTGCAACCCAGAGGCAAGTGCTGGTTGCATTTTGATGGATTTTTGTAACAATTTTTCAGTCAAATATATTTTTACATAAGTAGGAGCACCCTGTGGATACTGTTTTACATCGTGCCTTTTTGTTTTTCATTGAACGTTGTGCTTGGTTGCTTTATTTATAACACTTCAACTTTTCAGGGCCACTCCATCTGCCTTATGGATGTCTCGTAATTTATTTAACCAGTGCCCCTTGTTGACTACTTAGGTTTTTTTCCACTTTTACTTCATTAGAACGGATTTCTAGGAGGATTAAACTTTACTTTAAAGGAAAAAGTTCCGACCTGTGGGCTCCCTGAGCTTTTCCAGTTATTGGGTGTGTCTGTATGATGGACGTGCCCCTAAAAGCAGCACATACGAGGAGTTTCTGAGGTTAGAGCAAGATAGTATGCTGTAGGAAAAGATGAAAGAAGTAGAATATATGCTATGATCACAGCCTTATTTCCTCTATTTCTAATCTAAGGGGCAAATCAAAGAAGTATATCAAAGTATTAATTGTGGCTCTTGTGAGGTGAGGAGACTTTTTTAGGGTTTTCTCCTTGCTTTCTGTATTTCTGTTTTTTTCCACGTTCCCATTTGCTCATAATGAGCCTCTATCACTTTTATGATAAGGAAAAATGAATTTGAATTAAACACTTAGGCCCCTGGGTTTGCTTTTGTGTTCGTTGAAAATAAATTTTTCTTTTTTTCAAAATAAAACATACTCTTTTCAAAAAGAGAAAGTAATAAAAATATAAAATTCCCCTATGATTCTCCCACCAAGAAATTGCTTTGGGTATTTTCCTCTGCACATGTGAAACCCACAGAAGCGCTGGCTGACCCAGGCATGGAACTGCGGTCACACGCAGGTACAGACACAGGCCCTGCCTTTGAGAACTCTACAGTCTAGCTGGGAAAACAGACGTAAGAATCAGTGATAGCCCAGATGATTTGGTAACAATAAGTACGGCAGGTGCTTCTGAGCCATCTTCTTGGGGAGGCCCTTTGGACCTGGAAGGTCAACATGCGGGTAGAGAGAACACCAGCACAGATAGGATTGCTTTCACTAGAACAAGATTGTTCCATCTTACTACTCTGAAGACTGCTCTGTGCACTCAGTTGTTCCCTGGCATCTTTGGGGGCCTGTTTTGGGTCCCCTTAGGTGAGAACACAAGGGTGGGGGTGGGACTGAGGCCGACAAGGCGTGCTCCCTCCCCTCTTCTCAAGGCTTACCCTGTCTGTCCTCTGTCTCGGGTCTAGAATTGCAAACGCACACAACTCTAATGTTTCCAACAAGTTTGCCAACGACGGCAGCTTCTTGCAGCAGTTTCTGAAGTTGCAGAAGGCACAGACCAGCACAGGTGAGTGCAGTGCCCCCTGTCCCATCTCACCTCCTCCTAGAGCTCCCCCTGCTGGCTTTCTCTCCCAAGGGTCCCTCAGCACCTCAGAAATGGCAGGTCCCACCTTAGACTTGTTCCTCTCACCCCTCGTTCATTGAGCGTTCTCATTCTACTCATCCTCACACTAAACGCCCAAGGGGAGAGTGCAGACCTTGCCTTCTAGATGCTTACCCCCAAGAAGTGGAGACAAAGAAGCCAGGTTTCGATCCAGGGGGTAGGGGCCAGGAGTAAGCATGCCCCAGGGTTGTGGGACTGAGGCTTGAGTTAGAGCGGCAGCCCAGGTGCAAGGAACAGGACCCTCTTCGGGCGGGGGTGCTTGGCCCACAGGAGCCCCATGGGGCATGCCAGGTGTGAGAATCACCACCTGTGGGAAGCCCACCTGTATCTGTGGTTGTGCAGTTTATCAGTCTCATTTTTACTGTAAGAAAGTTACTGGTGAAACAGCTGACCTTCAACCTTTGTCAGGTTTCCCAGGTAACAGTGAAGACAGTTAACCCAAGGCCAAGTTTGCCCACAGAGAGGGAGGAAGGGCTATATGAGCTCTTCACTGCAGGGTCTCATGCCATGAGTTGTGTTTGAAAAGTCCCAAATAGACTGGCTCCAGCCCGCTACTGACAACCAGAGGGAGTGGGTGTAAGCTGGACGTGGGGATTCAGGTCTTATCCGGAAGAGCTGCAGCATCCCTAGTCTGTGGATATAGGCATCAGAGGCACCTACTGCCAGAGTTGCCACCTGCAGAGTTCCGGGCTGGGTGACCACAATAGGTTCTTCTCTGAGCCTCAGCGGTCCTCATCTGTAAAATGGGGGTGGCGTCCTCCCTGAGTGCTTCTCATCACCCACTGCCTGCCAGTGCTGTGCTAGAAGTTAAGAACCCAGCCACCTGGGGCTCGGGGCATGCAGGTTAGGCAGGAAGATGAGGAAACCTGCACCACAGACCTCGAGTGTGGGTATCCTTCCTTGTATCCCAAGATGCCCCCCCGAGTGCGCCCGCTGCCCCGCCGCGCGTGCTCCCTCGCACCGGGAAGAGGCCCCCCCTCATCAGTAGCCCGCCGGGCCAGATGAAGAACTACGTGCACGCCAAGCAGCTGCCCGTGGCCAGCCGCCCGAGTGTCTTTCAGTCTCCTGACGAGGACGAGGAGGAGGACTATGAGCAGTGGCTGGAGATCAAAGGTGAGGTGCGGGGCTGCTGCCCTCCTCCCACGGCTGCTGCTCAGCCCCGCAGGCAGGGCCCGTGGCCACCGGGGACGCACAGCCGGGGGTGAGGGGTGCTCCAGGCTGAGCCAAGGGTCTGGGTGGGGCCCTTCAGGATGAGGGAGGGGAAGGAAAGGGTGGGGAGCAGAGCATGGGGAGCATGGAGGGGCTGCAGAGTGTGGGCTTCATCCTGGGAGCTGTGGGACCCATTGTCCACTTGTGTGGGGGCTGGCCTCCCGGGGGGCGGGGGCGTTCTCAGGAGAGCCTTCACTTGTGCCCTCCTCATCCAATACTAGAAGAGGAGCTCCTCAGTGCAGGTACTTGTCTCCACGAGTTTGGGCCAGAGGTATGAGCGTGCGGGTTGGAGGGTGTGCTCTCCTGCCCAGGGAAGGACAGTCATTGGCCTTGGGTGAGCCAGTTCCAGCCCCATGGTGGAGGAGGGTGGAGGAGGGTGGTGATGGTGGCACTCCTAGTGCGTCCAGCTGTGTCCATATTCAGAACGAGACTTCGGTGCTGTGTGGAGAACGAGCTATGTGAAGTCCTGGCCCTGGGCCACCTCTGCTCCAGGATGGCTAGCACGGTCATGTCTCCCTGACAGGACAGACTGAAGTGACCATATAATCATGCCATGACAGCCTCTAGGCCTCTTGTTCTGGATGAGGGTGCCGGCTTCAGGCCGTGCATCTAAACAGATCGGTGGCCAACCTCGAACCTTGGAGCATTAGTCAGAATGGAATCAGTGAGTGTGGTGTTTCCTCAGAGAGGGGCCCTGGCAGTTCAATGGTACCCTGCTGGGAACTGCCACTTTATGAGGGTCAGTGGGTGTCTCAAGGCCCTTGAGGCTTTTATGGCCTGCTGTTGATAGAACCTCAGAAAAGCACCTGTGCTTGTAAAGTGACCAGGTCAGGGTCGTTGCCAGGCATGTGGGAGGGGGGTGAGGCTTAGGGAAAAGGTAGACACAGAATGTCTCTGAGACCTCTTATAGGTCCTCCTTAGGCCACATGTTGTACCCCCCCTACCGCGAGCTTCCTGGCAGTACAAGCAACAAGGGGAATAAGAGTGGCCACAGGCTCAGTGTCTGGCCCCATTGCCAGGAGGAGCAAACATTCCTAAGCACTGACCGACATCAAGAAATTTCTTCTGGGAGTTTTCATATGAGGGATGTGAGCTGTATGGTGGCTGACAGTCTCAGAAACAGGCCAGCAGTAAATACAAAAGCAAGTTCCATGTGGCTCAAAGTGGAGGCTAATACAAAAATATATTTTTTAGTGGTGTTCACTGAAAGTGCTCTGAGGTAACAATTAAGCCCGTTGCAATGAGTGTCCCTAGCTCCCAGATGTTGGTCTGGAAACACATGTTCTCACTCACGGAAACGAGGACTTCTTGGAGAAATGGCTGGCTCTAGGTCTGGGCAGGAAGCGTCTGAGATGATCCTGAAGTGCCCTGTCCCAGCAGATATCGAGGAGGCCATCAGAGACTGGGGTCATGTCCAAAGGCCTCAGGAGCCAGCTTGAAGAGGCTCCACTGGCCACAGAGGGGGTGATTGAGCTTCTGTGATGATATTAATTGTGTTGGATTGAAACCCACTGATGTCTTTAAATCAGAGTTTGTAATGATATTTTAAAAAAAGAATTTGTCTTTGAAGGATGAAAGGGAATTGATTTATTGTACTGAACACTGGTAAAGAAAGGAATTGAGCATTCCACAAAAGGAGGGGGAGGCTGGCTATGTTTTCCAACATCTCCCTGCCAGCCTGGGGACTGGCTTGGCCTTTGGGAGGCTCACACACTTTTCTCCCTCCAGCATGTCTCGCAAAGGCTGTCTAGACCGACTCACCCCTCATCATGGTGCTTTGTGCATGGACCCGGGACGCCCGACAACCTCCCGCATTTCACCCTCTTCTCCCCCGACCCCTCTGTCCTTGTGGTCCGTAGAGAGAGTGTGCCTGTTGACTGTGGGGTGTGTGAGTTGAACCCCAGTACTGACAGCCTCCTTAAAGTTTCACCCCCAGAGGGAGCCGAGACTCGGAAAGTGATAGAGAAATTGGCCCGCTTTGTGGCAGAAGGAGGCCCCGAGTTAGAAAAAGTAGCTATGGAGAACTACAAGGATAACCCAGCATTTTCGTAAGTATTTCTGGGAGGGGAAGGCCACTGCTGCTTAATGTTCTTGCCACATGTTAGTACATGCAAATGTTCTTATAAAACCCTGGTGGTGACTGAAGCTGGCCGGGGCTGGGTGCTTCCTTGCGTGGGGCAGATACTGTTCTGAGAGCTTTCTAATTCACACCAGAGGTAGCAAGGGGCCCGAGTGTGGTGTGGAGACTTATTTTTGGGCCCCATCAAGGTGTCTCTGCTCACCAGCTTGCTTTTGCACAGTATGTCTTCAGAAGCTGCATGGGTCCACCCATCCCCGTTGCTCATTTTCCACTCTTTGTTTTACAAAACTCCTCTCCAGGTTTTTGCATGATAAGAATAGCAGGGAATTCCTCTACTACAGAAAGAAGGTGGCTGAGATAAGAAAGGAAGCACAGAAGTTGCAGGCAGCCTCTCAGAAAGGTAGGTGGCTGAAGGGGGTGGGAGGTTCTAGGGAGGCGTGTGGACAAACCACGCCCCAGGTGGAATCGGGGTTCCTTTCCTGGAACCTGTCATGGCGTGGGGTGGCGTTGACAGTGCAGGTCTGTGCCCTCCCAGGGAGCTGCGGTCATGCTGGGACCAGCACTGCCCTCCCTGCCGGTGCTCTGAGGAGTGGGGAAATCTAAGGGTCAAGGTAAAGGTCAAGGTGTCCAGGAGCTCAGCCCTGTGCATGTAAAGGGGGCACAGGAGAGGAACACTTGCCCCTTGGTTCATGGTCATTTTCACAAGTGCTAATGAGCACCTGCTGCATGCTGGGCACTGAGGACAGCTAGAGACAAATGCAGTGACTGACGCTTGTCAAGGGGGTCCAGGAGACAAAAACGGTCAGCTGGTGGGATGAGTGTCAGGGGAGGGTGAGATGCTGCCTGGTCTCCAGCTGTAATGAAGTGAAACCCCAGCCAGGTGCTGGTGGGCAGCAGGGGGATTGATGTTTAAGCCAAATGTGGGCCACAGACGTCGGTTCATCATGTCTGTCACTTGCAATCCCTTGCCCTGACCTTCTTCCCAGGAGAGGTGGGCCAGGCCCATCCCCCGCATGTGACCTGGGGGGACAGCTGCCAGCAGAAAGGCTGAGGTGGGGATTCCCATCTCTCCTCCAGCCTGGACCCAGACTGTCCCTCACATTCTGTTCCCACGTCCCAGTGTGTGTCCAAAACCCCCAGACATATGGGGTGGGAAGGGGTCGGGTGTGGGGGGCAGAGGCTCAAGATGTATTATTATATTAATTCAGGTGTTTGGTTCCAGTGCAGTAATCTGATTCCCATTTGCCTGTTTTTCTTTGTATTGTTCCTAAAATAAACCCCTCTTGTTGCCCGGGGTTCTTAGCAGAAATTAGGCTGTTGGGTGTGGTGAGTTGAGCTCAGTACTGACAGCCTGCTTAAAGTTTCACCCCCAGAGGACGAAGAGGTCAAGAACCTCGCAGAAAAGTTGGCCAGGTTCATAGCGGATGGGGGTCCCGAGGTGGAAACCATTGCCCTCCAGAACAACCGCGAGAACCAGGCATTCAGGTAAGCAGGGGAAGGGGGAACCCACTGGAGAGGTAACCTCTCACCCTAGTCACAGCTCCCCCGCTGAGAAAACGGGCTTGGTGTGGTATTGAGACGTGCTAGGGTCCCATGGCAAGAAGTTGGCAGGGCCAGGACTCAGGTCCAGGAGTTTCTGACCACAGAGTTTAGCCCTGCCACCCCATAGGCATTCCCCAAGTGCACATTGGTGCCCTGAATCATCTCTGAGGCAGGTGTGTGGGGATCTTTGGGGCCTTGTGTTTTCCAGGTGCCTCATGGAGAAAGTCTCTAGCACTTGCCTTGCTCCCTTGTAACAGAATAGGTCAGGCTCTCGAGCAGAAACTCACAGAATCGTTGTTCACTGTTTGCATCCTGAGGGTCTCATCTTTACGACAAGGGAAATGGCAGGAAAGCAGGGAATGTGATACCTCAGGCTCTGGGGAGGGGGAACCCACAGCCTGTGTGCAGGTTCCACAGAGTGGGTGGGACAAGCATCTCGGCCTCCCTGCTGTCCCCAGCCACGAAGTCACACACCACTCCCTCAGGCTGGGTCTGTGCTCCCCCGGCTCTGTCATTCGTTGGGTGGGTTCAGCCCCAGCTCTTTGTGGGGGAAGGCTGATGGGGGGGCCCGGATGTTGGGGTGTGGGTGGGTTGGTCACTGCTGCAGGGCGGGGACCTGCAGAGGTTTGTGAGGTGGACGTTGAACCTGTTGTGGAGGTGATGCACCCATGAGGACACTTTTGGCCACGAGTAACACAAGTCCCCACTCACTCAGTGAGGAGATGCGATGGCGCTTTTAACGAAAGTGCTGGAGCAGCAGCCATCTGGGCTGGTTGATTCTGCAGCTCTAGACACCATCAGGGACTCAGGAAGAAAGAAGAAGGTGTGGATGCTGGGCAGGCGGCCAGTCGCATCTACTACATGTGAGCCAGCGTGAGCTAGACACGGAGCAAAGTGAAGGGCGTCTGGAGGGACTGCCACGCAGGAGTGAAGCGACAGAGATGGCGGGCGCTGTGCCACCTTGGCGGGGGAGCAGGGTGAGCGTTGACGCAGTGCAGATGGGCCTTGGAGCTGGGCCAGGCTGGGTCCCAGAGGGCTCAGGTGTCCACTGAGAGCCTTTGGAGGGTCTGCGTAGGGAGTGACAGGGTCAGCTGTTCTTCCAGGATCATCTGGCCACGGTTGTGGAGGGTGGTCAGACACACCAGGTTGAGGCACATGGGGGCAGAAGGGAACCATCGGGTGGGGCCGGGGGTGGAGAAGGGCTGCTGAGGGTTTCAGGTGTCCCTGTGTCTGGTACCTGGGCAGCTAGGAGCTTTCATGGGGGCTGTTGGGTGTTTGGGTCTAGAGTTCAGGAGACCCAGGATCTCCTCACAATGTAGTGATGTCGGCCACCATACCCGGACCAGTGTTAACAGTGTTACGGTCTAAGTCACTACGTCTTTTTTTTTTTTTCTTCGTTTACCTAAGTAAGTTTATTTAAACAGGAAACTTAATGTACTGTCACTCAGCGTTACAAGAGCTGACAAAAAATCTATCGCAGGCAAAGTGGGCGAGGTAATGGAATTCTGTACAAAACCCCCAGCGCAGGTGGCTCTCCCTGGTCACAGGGGTCCAGGGCTCAGCAGCTCCAGCTGAGCCTTTTCCCTGGGGTCAAAGCGAAGAGACATTATCACCACAAGCGACTCCAGGCCCTCCCTGCAGCAGTTGCGCCTTGTGGGGGCATTACTGGCAGGCATCCAGCTTGTTGGGTGTGGCTTTGATGGAGGCTAGAGGGTGACTGCCACGGATGAGGACAGAGCCTGGGGGTGTCTGGCAGAGAAGTAGCTGAAGGTGACCAGCGTGGTCTGGGGGAGTTCATTTCAACACCAGAGCTGAACTACAGTTGGCACTCCACACATTGGGGAAATAGTAAATGAGGGAGGATCAGGCGTCTGGGCCTGGGCAAAGCATGCAGGTTCATACCAAGCAGACTGTTTCATCTTCGCATGGGGTCAGGTACGAGGCCGCTCCTCTCACCCCCAAATCTAACAGCCACCCTGTGTTCCTACCGCTCTAGGCCCTTCTCTTCTGATTTCCCAGTAGCTATGAGTTTTGGGAAACAATTGTAATAGCTGTGCTCATCTGTAAAGAAGCTGGAAATACCTGGCCCTTTGACCAGTCATTCTGCTTCTGAGATGCCATCCCCAGAAATAATGTTATATATATAGTACTGTCATAGTCTTGAAAAATTAGTAACACAATGAAAGTCCAGCCCCAGTGGGCTAAACTCCTATAACTGCATCTCCCCAGTGGAATCGTGGCCATCGGAAGGCAAGTTGTTGAAGGTGGTAGCAGCCAGCACACCTCAAGCCACGTGTGACTCTAACACATCACCCGGGCGAACCATGTTGTTCTTTACAACAACCTGGCGTGTTGGCCTTTAACAGGTGAGCAAGGCAAGGAGGCCAGTTGGTGGAGATGCCTTCACCACCATGCTACACTGCATTCTAACAGGAAAGCCTTATGTTGTCGGGTTAAGAAATTCTTAAAATATCAGGATGCGGAAAATAGAATCACAGCTCTGTTCAAATAAATCTGCAGTGGAAAAAGTCTGGAAGGAAAAGACACCAAAGTGGTAACTTTGGTTAACCCTGTGCGTGGGATTACACCAGTCAGAGGCAGTCTTTGTTGTAGAATCCCCTGCACCTGTGCCCGGGGCCCATAGTGAGCTGTTATGCTCCTCGCAGACAGGCATACCCATGGGGGGCTCTTGGGTGCTGCCTCTCAGAGCATCTCGGAGGAGAATCAGCATGGATCAGCAGCTGAGGCCAGGAAGAGGCAAGCTTGTGAGCTTAGAGGAGACCCACCCCGTTAGGAGCTGCCCCCCTGCCCCAGTGGGCGAATTCCCCAGTCTGCTTTTCTCAGAGGAACCAAATCACTTTAAATCCATGTCCTGGTTGCTACGAGTCTTTTTTAAATTCAGCCATCTGCTCCCTTCCCTCTTTGAACGACTTCTTGCTTTCGTCTCTTGATTTTTTTTTAAGATGTTATTTTTTGAGCAGTTTTAGGTTCGCAGCAGAATTGAGGGGAAGGTACAGAGACTTCCCATGTGCCCCCTTCCCCGACACATGCAGAGCCTCCCCCATTATCAACATCCCCCACCAGAATAGTATATTTGTTAAAATTGATGAACCTATGTTGACACATCATGATCACCCAAAGTCTATAGTTAGGGTTCACTCTTGGTGTTGTGTATTCTATGGGTTTGGACAAATGCGTAATGACATGTATCCATCATTATGATATCATGCAGAGTATTCTCACTGCCCTAATATTCCCTGTGTTCTGCCTGTTCACCCCTTTTTCCTCCCTAACCCCTGGCAACCACGTAGTTTTGCCTTTTCCAGAATGTCATATAATTGGAATCATAGTATGTTGCCTTTTCGGATTGGCTTCCTTCACTTAGTAATACGTATTTAGGGTTGCTCTGAGTCTTTTTTTGGCTTGATAGCTCACTTCTTTTTAGCACTTAATAATTTTCCATTGTCTGGATATACCGCAGTTTATTTACCCATTCACCTCCTGCAGGACATCTTGGTCGCTCCCAAGTTTTGGCAATTATGAACAAAGTTGTTATAAACGTCAGTGTGCAGGGTTTTTGTGTGGACATAAATTTTCAACTCTTTTCTACCAAGAAGTGTGATTGCTGGATTGTATGGTATATTTAGTTTTGTAAGAAACAACTTAACTGTCTTCCAGAATGGCTTGTACCATTTGCATTCCCCGCAGCAATGAATGAGAGTTTCAGTAGCTCCATGTCAACATTTGATGTTGTCAGTGTTTTGGATTTTGGCCGTTCTTATAGATGTATAGTGATATTCATTGTTTTGATTTGCATTTTCCTGATGACATGATGGGAAGTATATTTTCATAATGCTTATTTGCCATCTGTAAATCTTTGGTGAGGTGTGTGTTAAGGTCATTGGCCCATTTTTTAATTGGCTTGTTTTTTTATTGTTGGGTGTTAAGAGTTCTTTGTATATTTTGGGGTTTTTTATTTTTTTTTGTTTTTTTCTGGCTGTGTTGGGTCTTCATTGCTGTGCGTGGGCTTTCTGTAGTTGCGGTGAGCAGGGGCTACTCTTCGTTGCGGTATGTGGGCTTCTCATTGCAGTGGCTTCTCTTGCTGCAGGGCATGGGCTCTAAGCATGCGGGCTTCAGTAGTTGCAGTGCATGGGCTCAGTAGTTGTGGCGCACGGGCTTAGTTGCTCCGTGGCATGTGGGATCTTCCCGGACCAGGGATCAAACCCGTGTCCCCTGCATTGGCAGGCGGATTCTTAACCACTGCACCACCAGGGAAGTCCCCTTTGTATATTTTGGATACCAGTCTTTATCAGATGTGTCTTTTGCAAATATTTCTCCCAGTCTGTGGCTTTTTCTTCTCATTCTCTTGACATTGTCCTTTGCAGAGCAGAAGTTTTTCATTTTAATGAAGTCCAGCTTATCAGTTGCTTTCATGGATCATGCCTTTGGTGTTGTATCTAAAAAGTTATTGCCATACCCAAGGTTACATAGGTATTCTTCTATGTTTTATAGTTTTATGTTTTATGTTTAGGTCAGTGATACATTTTTAGTTAATTTTTGTGGAGTTTATGAGGTCTGTTTCTAGATTCTTTGTTGTTGTTTTTTTTTTTTTTTTTGCATGTGAATGTCCAGTTTCAGCACCATTTGTTGAAAAGACTGTCTTTGCTCCATTGTATTGCTTTTGCTCCTTTGTCAAAGAACAGACCATATGTATGTGGATCTGTTTCTGGGCTCTTTATTCTGTTCTGTTGACCTCTTTGTCCATTCTTTCACTAATACCCCACTGCCTTGATTACTGTAGCTTTACAGTAAGTCCCAAAGTCAGGTAGTGTCAGTCCTCCACCTTTGTTCTTCTTCTTCAGTATTGTGTTGGCTATTGTGGGTTGTTTGTCTCTTTATATAAGCTCTAGAATGAGTTTGTCAGTATCCACAGAATAAATGATTTTGACTGGAATTGTGTTGAATCTAGAAATCAAGTTGGGAATAACTGACATCTTGACAACATTGTGTCTTCCTATCTGTGAACATGGACTAGTTCTTCATTTATTTAGTTCTTCTTTGAATTCATTCATCAGAGGTTTTTTAGTTTTCCTCATATAGATCTTGTACATATTTTGTTACACTTTACCTAAGTGTTTCATATGGGGGAATGCTAATGTAAATGGTATTGTGTTTTTAGTTTCAAGTTCCACTTGTTCATTGCTGGTATATAGGAGAGTGATTGACTTCTGTATTTTAACCTTGTATCCTGCAACCTTGCTATAATAGCTTATTAAGTTCCAGGGTTTTTTGGTCTATTCTTTCATCTGTGTTTTTTATTTTTATCTTTTGTCGCACCGCATGGCTTGCAGGATCTTAGTTCCCCAATCAGGGATTGAACCTGGGCTCTCAGCAGTAAGAGTGCAGAGTCCTAACCACTGGACCACCAGGGAATTCCTTCATCTGTTTTTTCTATGTAGACGATCATGTTATATTTCTTCCTTCTCAGTATATCTTCTACTTCCTTTTCTCATTTTATTTCATTAGCTAGAACTTCCAGAATGATGATGAAAAGCATTGGGGAGGTGGGATATTCTTGGCTTGTTTCTGTTGTTAGTGGAAAAGCTTGAGGTTTCTCATCATTAAGTATGATGTTAGCTGTAGATTCTTTGTAGATATTCTTTATCAAGTGGAGGAAGTTCCCCTGTACTCCTAGTTTACTGAGAGTTTTTCTCATGAATGGGTATTAGATTTTATTAAATGCTTTTTCCACAGCGATTGATATGATCATGTGATTTTTCTTTTTTAGCCTGTTGACCTGATGGATTACATTACTTGATTTTCTTTTTTTTTTAAATTTATTTTATTTTATTCATCTGTTTAGTTTTTGGCCGCATAGGATCTTCGCTGCTGCACGCGGGCTTTCTTTAGTTGCGGCGAGCAGGGGCTACTCTTTGTTGCAGTTCGCGGGCTTCTCATTGCAGTGGCTGCTCTTGTTGTGGAGCACGGGCTCTAGGCATGCGAGCTTCAGTAGTTGTGGCACACGGGCTTCAGTAGTTGTGGCTCGCGGGCTCTAGAGTGCAGGCTCAGTAGTTGTGGTGTACGGGCTTAATTGCTCCGCGGCATGTGGGATCTTCCCGGACCAGGGGTCGAAACCGTGTTCCCCCGCATTGGCAGGCGGATTCTTAACCACTGCGCCACCAGGGAAGCCCACATTACTTGATTTTCAAATGTTGAACCAGTCTTGCCTGCCTAGAATGAATCCCACTTGGTTGTGGTGTCTATTCTTCTTATACATTAGTGGATTAGGTTTGCTAATATTTTGTTGAGGATTTTTACATCTGTGTTCATGAGAGATGTTGGTCTATAGTTTTCTTTTCTTGTAATGTTTTTGTCTGGTTTTGGTATGAGGGTAACTGAGTAAGTTAGGAAGTATTCTCTCTGCTTCTGTCCTCTGAAAGGGATTGTACAGAATTGGTTTAATTTCTTCCCTAAATGTTTGGTGAAATTCACCAGTGAACTTTTGGAAGGTTATTAATTACTGATTCAATTTCTTTAATAAAAATAGGCCTGTTCAGATTGTCTAGTTCTTCTTGTGTGAGTTTTGGCAGATTGTACCTTTCAAAGAATTGGCCCATTTCATCTGGGTTATCAAATTTGTGGGCATAGAGTTGTTCATAGTAATCTGTAGTAATTTTAATGTCCGTGGGATCTGTAGTGATGGCCCCTCTTTCTTTTCTGTTGTTAGTAATTTGTGTCCTCTCTCTTTTTTTCTTAGCTTGGCTAGAGGCTTAGCGATTTTGTTGATCTTTGTTTTTTTTAACTTTTGCAAATGTTCCACACTGGGTTTTCTGAAGGGTGTGCATGCTTGTACCATGACCCAGGAATACAAAGAAGATGACACAGTCTCCCCATCCCTCCATCCCACCCTAGGATGTTAGCGGGATTGGGAGTCCTCCCATCCCTCTCCCATCTCTGACGTAGACATGTAGAAATAGTATGTGGATTTATTTTCTGCTAACTTCCTTTTATACAAAAGGAATTTACAGCATCCTTGAGCCTGCATTTTGCTTTTGTAGTACAGCATTGTGCCGTGACTGTCTTTCCAGGTTCATGAGTGCAAGTCTAACCCTGTCTCGTCAAGGGCTTTGTAATCTCTGCTGTGCACAGGTTTTGGTATGTGGAACTGGGCTGTGTCTCTTCCCTCTGGTGTGAACTCTAGAAGTAGGACTGTTGGCTCAGTACATGCATAGTCTGAGAGATGCTGGGCAGGTGCAGAAGGAGCTGCAGCCTCTGCCGGCTCTGAACCCAGCACCTCCTGCTCTGCACTTGGGGACCAACAGCTACCAGCAAGGCTGTTAGTGAGCTCCCTGTCTGTTCCGACGTTTAGTGTCTTTGTTTTGTCTCTGTTCACTGTTGATGCCTCTCAAGGATGCATCAGAAAGCAGCACAAATATGCCCAGCTGTCAGGTTTGGGACAAACCCTGCCCTTTTTGGCACCAGGTGTCTCTCGCAACTCAGGATTTCTTGGTTTGTAGGCACCGGTGCACTCATCTAGGACAGCAAGGGAAGAAGCCTGGCAGAGCCTGGGGAAGGTCTGAGAGAGCCCGCACCTTTTCTTTCGAAGCAGGGGATCAATGATATTGTGACGGGCATCCAATAAAGATGGGGTAGGGGCTTGGAGTGGCCCTCAGCTCACAGGAACAGCATCATGACAACCTGTGGGCATGTCACACTGTTCCTCAAGTTTGGGCCACCAGCACCAGCAGCCACTGAGGCCTGGCAGGGCAGGGGTCACGATAGAGACCCCCATCTTGACATGACCCTGAAGTGACCTAGCTGACCCCAGTATGCCTACACAAGGCCCAAGCTTCTTCTGCCCTAAATCAGGGGTAGGGGGCTGAGGCCCAATGACGGTGTGCCCCCCACTCTCTTTTGCAGCTTTCTGTATGAACCCAACAGCCAAGGGTACAAGTACTACCGCCAGAAGCTGGAGGAGTTCCGGAAAGCCAAGGCTGGTCCCACGGGCACCCCCACGGCACCTGACCTCGGACTGAAGCGCAGATCTCCTCCTGAGACCCCGTTGGGGTCCATGCCCACCGCCACTGCCTGCCCTACCTCATCTGCCCCCTTGCCCAACGTCAACCCATCTTCAGCTGCCCCAGGGAAGCCGGCCACCACAGCCAACATGAAGAGGAAGCGAAAGAGCCGGTGGGGTCCTGAAGAGGACAAGGTGGAGCTCCCACCTGCCGAGCTGGTGCAGAGGGACGTGGATGCTTCTCCCTCGCCTCTGTCAGGTGGGCCGACCCCCTCCCTCGGCCTGTTGGGGAGGGTCTGGCATCTTTCACTGAGCGTAATGTTTTCAAGGTTCATCTGTGTTGAAGCACATGTCAGAATTTCATTTATTTCCACAGCTGAATAGAATTCCAGTGTACGGATAGACAACATTTTGTTTATCCATTCATCAGTTGTTTAGAAGCTTGGGTTATTTTCACTTTTTGGCGATTGTCAATAGTGCTGCTGTGAACATTGGCCTACAAGTACTATTCGGATCCCTGATTTTGATTCTTTTTTGTATATATCTAGGAGTGGAATCACTGGGTCTTACGGTAATTCTGTTTAACTTATTGAGGAATTGCCAAACTGTGTTCTGCAGCAGCTGCACCATTTTACATTCCCATCAGCAGTGCACAAGGGTTCCAGTTTCTTCTCATTCTCGCCTTATTATATAACTATTCTAATAAGTGTAAAGTGAAATCACAGTGTAGTTTTTTTTTTTTTAATTTTATTTATTTATTTATTTTTGGCTGTGTTGGGTCTTTGTTTCTGTGCGAGGGCTTTCTCTAGTTGCGGCAAGTGGGGGCCACTCTTCATCGCGGTGCGCGGGCCTCTCACTATCGTGGCCTCTCTTGTTGCGGAGCACAGGCTCCAGACGCGCAGGCTCAGTAGTTGTGGCTCACGGGCCTAGTTGCTCCGCGGCATGTGAGATCTTCCCAAACCAGGGCTCGAACCCATGTCCCCTGCATTAGCAGGCAGATTCTCAACCACTGCGCCACCAGGGAAGCCCCCACAGTGTAGTTTTGATTTGTATTTCCCTAATGACTAATGGTGTTGAGCATCTTTTCATGTGTTATTGGTCAGTGTATAGTTTACTTGGAGAAATGTCTATTTTAGTCATTTGCCCATTTTTTAATTGGGTTGTTTGTCTTTTTGTTATTGAGTTGTAGGAGTTCTTTATATGTTTTAGATATTAACCCCCATTCAGATACATGATTTGCAAAAATTTTCTCTAGTTTTATGGGCTGTATTTTCATCCTCTTGATGTCCTTTGATACACAGAAGTTTTAAATTTTAATGAAGTGCAATTTATTTTTTCTTTTGTTGCCTATGATTTTGGTCTTAAGAAACCATAGCCACATCCAAAGTCTTGAAGATATGCCCCTATGTTTTCGTCTAAGAGTTTTATAGTTTTAGCTCTTAAATTGAATTAATTTTTATATATGTTATAAGGTTATGAAGGGTCCAACTTCATTTCTTTGCATGTGGAGATGCAATTTTCCCAGCACCATTTTTTTTTTTTTTCCCAGCACCATTTGTTGAAGAGACTATTGTTTTTTCTCCATTGAATGGTCTCTTGACACCCTTGTCAGAAATCCCATAGATGTAGAAGTTTATTTTGGGGCTCTCTGCTCTATTACACTGGTTTATATATCTATCCTTATGCCAGTAGCACACTGTTTTGATTACTGTAGCTCTGTGGGAAATTTTGAAATCGGGAGTGTCAGTCTTCCAACTTTGTTCCTCTTTTTCACGCTTTGGCAATTCGAGGTCCTTTGAATTTTTGTATGAATTTTCAGATGGGCTATTCCATTTCTGCAGAAAACATTGTTGGGATTTGTTAGGGATTGTATTAACCGGTAGATTGCTTTGAGAGGTATTGACATGTTAACAACATTTAAGTCTTCCAATCTGAGAACATGGGATAGCTTTCCATTTACTTAGGTTTTCTTTAATTTCTTTCAGTGTGTTTTGTCTTTCTGTTGTACAAGTCTTGTACCTCTGTTAAGTTTATTCCTAAGTGATTTACTCTTTATGATGCTGTTGCAAATGGATTTGTTTTTTTTAATTTCCTTTTTGGATTATTTGTTGTTAGTATAAGAAATACAACTGATTTTTTGTGTGTTGATTATGTATTTTTTATTTTTTGCTAAATTCATTTATTAGGGTAACAGTCTTTAGGGTTTTCTACACATAAGATCATGTCATCTGCAGATAAGGATAGTTTTACTTCTTCCTTTCCAATTTGGATGCCTCTTACTTCTTTTTCTTGCCTAATTGCTCTGGCTAGGATTTGCAGTACTGTGCTGAACAGGAATGGTGAAAGCAGGCATCCCTGCCTTGTTCCGGATCTTAGGGGGAAAGCTTTTGTTCTTTCACCATTGAGTATGATGTTGTTTTATGTTTTTAATAGATGGCCTTTGTCATGTTGAAGAAGTTCCCTTCTGTTCCTAGTTTATTGAGTGTTTTTATCATGAAAGAGTGTTAGATTTTGTCAAGTGCTTTTTCTACATCAATTGAAATGATCATGTGGGTTTTTCCCTTCATTCTATTAATGTGGAGTATTACATTGATTGATTGATTGATTGATTGATTGATTGATTGATTGATTTTTGGCTGTGCTGGGTCTTCGGTTCGTGCGAGGGCTTTCTCTAGTTGCGGCAAGTGGGGGCCACTCTTCATCGCGGTGCGGGGACCGCTCTTCATCGCGGTGCGCGGGCCTTTCACTATCGCGGCCCCTCCCGTTGCGGGGCACAGGCTCCAGACGCGCAGGCTCAGCAGCTGTGGCTCACGGGCCCAGCTGCTCCGTGGCATGTGGGATCTTCCCAGACCAGGGCTCGAACCCGTGTCTCCTGCATTAGCAGGCAGATTCTCAACCACTGCGCCACCAGGGAAGCCCCGCATTGATTGATTTTTGTATGATGAAACCACCCTTTCATTCCTGGAATAAATCCCCCTCCGTTGTAGTAAATAATTAGTTTACTAATTATTTACATGCTGATGGATTTGGTTTGCTACTATTTTGTTGCAAATTTCTGTCTGCATTTATACTCATAAGGATTATTGGTCTGTAGTTTTCTTATATTGTCTTTGTCTGCTTTTGGTATCAGGATAATGCTGACCTCATAGAGTGAGTTAGGAAGTGTGTCCTACTTTAACTTTTTGGAAGAATTTGAGAAGAATTGGTGTTAACTCTTCTTTTAAATCTTGGGTAGAATTTACCAGTGAATTTATCTGGTTCTGGGCTTTTCTTTGGGGGGGTGAGGGGGGAGAGCCGATTATTGATTCAGTCCCCTTACTTGTTATAGGTCTATTCAAGTTTTCTGTTACTTCTTGAGTTAGTTTTGGTAGTTTGTGCTGTTCTATGTGATCCAGTTTGTGCCATTCTGAGTATTGTGATAAAATCTTGTGCTGTCCGCTCCACCCTGCCTGGGATGTGAATCATCCCTTTGTCCAGCATATCCCACCCATTAGTCACCAGTAGTCACTCGGTTATCAGATTGACTGTCATGGTATTGCAGTGCTTATGTTCAAATAACCCATATATTACTATTTTACTTAATAATGGCCTCACAGCACAGAGTAGTGATGCTGGCAATTTAGACATGCCACAGAGAAGCCGTCAAGTATTTCCTTTAAGTGAAAGGGTAAAAGTTCTTGACTTAAGCTGAGGTCTCCAAGATCTACAGTAAGAACAAATCATCTATCCATGAAATTGTGAAGAAGGAAAAAGAAGTTTGTGCTAGTTTTGCTGTCATACCTCAAACTGCGAAAGTTATGGCCACAGTGTGTGCTAAGTACTTAGTTAAAATGGAAAAGGCATTACATTTGTGATAAGATATTTTGAGAGGGAGAGAAAAACCACATTCACATAATTTTTATTATAGTATATTGTTATAACTGTTCTATTTTATTGTTAGCTAGTGTCATTAATTTCTTACTGTGCCTAATTTATAAATTAAACTTTGTCATACGTATGTATATATAGTATACATGGGGTTCAGTACTGTGGGTGGTTTCAGGCATCTACTGGGGGGATCTTGGAATGTATCCCCTGCAGGTAAAGTGGACTGCTGTATCCCCCTGTTGTTTTAGTAGTTGAGTCTTTTCTCTTTTTTTCTTAGGCAGTCTAACTAAAGATTTGTCCATTTCGTTGGTCTTTTCAAGAAACCAACTTTTGATTTCATTGATTTTTCTCTCGTATTTTGTATTTCCTGTTTCTTTTATCTCCATTCTAATCTTTATTTCCTTCATTCTGCTAGCTCTGGAATTAGTTTGCTCTTCTTTTTCTGGTTCCTTAAGATGTACAGTTAGGTATTGATCAGAGGTCTTTATTTATCTATCTATCTTTATTTATTTATTTATGGCTGCATTGGGTCTTTGTTGCTGCACGCGGGCTTTCTTTAGTTGCGGCAAGCTGGGGCTACTCTTTGTTGCGGTGCGCGGGCTTCTCATTGTGGTGGCTTCTCTTGTTCCAGACCTCGGGCTCTAGGCACGCGGGCTTCAGTAGTTGTGGCACACGGCCTCAGTAGTTGTGGCATGCAGGCTCTAGAGCACAGGCTCAGTAGTTGTGGTGCACGGGCTTAGTTGCTCCGCAGCATGTGGGGTCTTCCCAGACCAGGGCTTGAACCAGTGTCCCCTGCATTGGCAGGCGGATCCTTAACCACTGCACTACCAGGGAAGCCCTATCTTCTTTTTTAACATGAGCATCTACAGCTATACATTTCCCTCTTGGCACTGCTTTTGCTACACCCCATAAGTTTTGGTGTGTGTTGTGCTTTTGTGTTCATTCATCTCTAAGCATTTTCTGATCTCTTGTGATTTCTTCTTTGACCCATTTGTTGTTTAGGAGTGTGTTTAATTTCCACGTTTGTGAATTTTCCAGTTTTCCTTCTATTGCTGATTTCTGGCTTTATTCCATTGTGATCAGAAAAGATACCTGGTATGATTTGTCTTTTAAAATTTATTAAAATTTGTTTTGTAGCCTAACAAATGATCTATCCTGGAGAATGTTCCATGTGTACTTGAGAATACAGTGTATTCTGGTGTTGTTGGATTGCATATTCTATAGATATCTATTAGGTCTGGTTGGTTTATAGTGTTGTTCAGTCCTCTATATCCTTATTGATTTTCTGTTTAGATGTTCTGTCCATTATTTAAAATAGGTACTGAAATCTCTAACAATTACTATGGAACTGTTTATTTCTCCCTTCAGTTTTGTCAATTTTTGCTTCATTTATGTTGGGGCTCTGTTGTCAAGTCTGTATATATATTTAATTGTCATATCTTCTTTCTATATCAAATCTTTGTAAATATATAACATCCTTCTTTGTCTCTCATAAGCTTTTTTGATTTAAAGTATATTTTGTCTGATACTAGTATGGCTAGTGCAGCTCTGTCTTGGTTACTATTTGCTTGACATTTCTTTTTCCTTCCTTTGACTTTCAACCTATTTGTGTCTTTGTATCTAAAGTAAGTCTCTTCTAGACAACATATAGATAGTCCTGTTTTCTCCCTTAAGCTTTAAAGTACTTGGATTCAGTTTTGTCATAGAAAGCTCAGGAAACGCACAGTGATAAGAACAATAATTGATACAGTCAGTTTTGCACAGTGATCTGCAGCTTCTCCCTCCTTGACAGCAGTTTCAGGGACAGCCAACGTGTGGCCTCATTTCTCATTTTCTACCACAAAACCATAAGGTTGGGGGTCTGTTGTCATCCCGTTTTGCAGATGATGTTGGTGACTGATAATTGGCCGTCTCATGCCGTCTGTCTGACTCCCTCACCACGCAGCCTGCACCAGGGGCAGAACCCTCTCAACCTCCCTCACCCCTGACTTCACTGGAGCTGGACACACAGGCACAAAGAAGAGTCATATATGCCCTGGCGCCAAAACCCACATTTGCCACACAAGGATGGGCTGAGGGGGAAGGCGTCTCACCCAGGTCACAGGGCTGGCCTGGCCTGTTGGCCCTGCCCGCCCAGCTCTGAGAGTGGTCTCTGGCTGAATGCCTCCCTTGGCCAAAGAGAAAAGCTACTGACTGAAAAGTGTGGTACTCCCTGGGGCTCTAGATAGCACCTCTACCCAGGGTTGAGGGTGCCTAGGGTCGGATTGCTGCTCAAGTGCCAAACCTGGTGCCCACTGTAAAGGAGGGTGCTCAGATGTGAGGGCTCTTCTGACGCATGCACACCCCACCTCTGAGATCATGTCCGCAAGGTCCAGCCCCAGCTCCCAGGTCCTTCATATTCTAGGGGACAAGTACAGGCTCTGAAGTCTCAGGTTCAGATTCAAGCCCCACTGGTCCACATTGTCCCCAGGGGAGCGTGGGCAGCCCCCACCTGCCTGCTCACTGGTGAAGTCGCCCAAGGAGGAAAGGGACTGTGGGTGTGATCCAGGCACACCGCAGGCTGCTCAGACCTTGGCTCCCTTGCTCTCTCCATGGGGCTCTCCAACATCTATCAGAGCCCCCATAGACCGAGGAGGGATTGGTGTGCAGTCTTAGGGCCCAGGAGCACCTGCGGGTGGTTCTTGCAGGCGACGACCCGGTCCCGTTGAGCTGGGAAGACCTGGCTCTTTCCATCCTCCCAGAGGGGCCTCTGCACCCCTTTCTGCCTGGCTTCTTCCCCAGGAAGCCACCACCTGAGGGGTGGTTGTTTCCACCACCCAGATGGGGCCATTGCAGCATCTTGATGTGAGTTAGCGTTGCAGGCTCCAGCCAAGCTCCAAAGGTGATGCCAGCTTAAATGTCAGTTGCTTTAAAGATGGTTGGCTGCTTCCCCAGAAGGAGCTAACAGAACCACGCAGCTGAGTCTTATGCCAGACTCCAAACCTGTGTGTCTACATAAGGTATCTGTTCACCGTAGGGCTTACTTCCAAGAGCCTGTGTGCAAGCATCTCTGGCTTTGCAGATTCCCTGCCTGTCACCCATTAGCTGTGTGACCTTGAGTGAGGCCCCAGACCTCTTGAGTTTTGGTGTCAGCATTTGCAGTGTGGAGTCATAGAGCCTGCCTGGAGCAGTCATTTGGGGATGGAACTGAGTACACACGATAGAGCGGATCAAAGCCCCCCGAGGTCATCAAGTGACATGCATGCTAACTGTTCCGACTTCAGTGTCCTGCCACATGGGCCAGGTGCCTCAGGTGTCGTCAACACATGGACTCCGCCTGGGACACAGATGCATGGCTAAGCCCACGTGTCTGTTGCTGACCAGCCTGTGTCTTGTTTCTAGTTCAGGACCTCAAGGGTCTAGGCTACGAGAAGGGGAAGCCCGTGGGTCTGGTGGGTGTCACAGAGCTTTCAGACGCCCAGAAGAAGCAGCTGAAGGAGCAGCAGGAGGTAAGGCCCTGGGGGGCAGGGCAAGCAGGCTCCAAGGGGCTGGTGGAGTATCGTCTCCCACCCTGCCCTGTGGTGCAGTGGTCACGGTGTATTCTTTCTGAGCCTCCCTGTGCCAGGTGAATCCCACAGTCAGGGGAGAGGCTCTTGGGCAGGTGGGTCCCCCATCAATGGCAAGCCACCCCCTGAGGGCCCTCCCAAGCCCACAGTTGGGCCCAGAGCCCAGGCCTTCTCATGCTGCCTGGGCAGCCTTCTCAGCTGGTGCTCCACAGCTACTTCCCACTGCGCTCGTGGGCTGGTCCTGACTGGAGAGTCTCCATTTAAGTTTTCCTTACCGTTCCCTGCAGCACTCAGTACAGGATAAGCCTGTCTGGCACTGGGTGCCCTGAACAATGTGACAGCTGTTCAGTTGGTGTTGGGCAGTTTGGGAGTGAGGGCTGGCTCAGCAGGGAGCTCTGTGGCCAGGATATGGACAGCTGGGACAGCTTACCTGGGCCACCTCCTCCAGGCTGGCGGCCCCATCACATCACCCTCGACCCTCCCAGCGGTCAGGAGCCCACGTCGCCCTCATTTGGTCCACAGTGATGGTGCCCAGGATATTCCAGATTCCAGGCCGGGCTCTGGGTGAAACAGAGAGAGGTCCTCCCTGCTCAAAGTAGAGATTCAGGGGACCCAGGGCATGTCCTGACACAGGACTCAGTGCCTTCCTGAACACTTGCTCTGAGCCCTGCTCTTGTGCCTGCTCCAGGGAGGGGGGAAAAGGGGTGCCCAACATGCACAGGGGAGGCGAGGGGGCTAGCTTCCTGCACGTACGGTGCACGGCCTTGCTCACTGGCGTGTGCTGCCCACAGATGCAGCAGATGTACGACATGATCATGCAGCACAAGCGAGCGATGCAGGACATGCAGCTGCTGTGGGAGAAGGCACTGCAGCAGCACCAGCATGGCTACGACAGCGACGAGGAGGTGGACAGCGAGCTGGGCACCTGGGAGCACCAGCTGCGGCGCATGGAGATGGACAAGACTCGGGGTGGGCCGAGGAGCGAGTCACAGGGGCGGGGTGGGGGGGTGCCCTTTTCTTCAGGGTGCTGTGGGCTCAGGAGGCCCACTCACCGGCCCAGGAAGTGCCTGGAGACACCACATTGGGGTCTTAAGCCACCTATCCAGCCTGTAAGGCCTTGGGCAAGAGACTTGGCCTCTTTGTGCCTGTTTCTTCAGTGGTAAAAGGATGGTCCTCTGAGTGTTCACTGACGTTTGAACACGGAACACAAGGGCTGCATGGGAGAGCAGGGCTCGAGGTCTCAACCAGCTGCCTCGTTCCCCACGGCCCCAGACTCCCCCCCGAGACTCACACTTCTGCTGTGGGGCTGCCACACCCTCCTTCCTCCTCTCACCTTTACCCCATCTCTGGGCAGAATGGGCGGAGCAGCTGACGAAGATGGGCCGGGGCAAACACTTCATCGGAGACTTCCTGCCACCCGATGAGCTGGAGAAGTTCATGGAGACCTTCAAGGCCCTGAAGGTAGGCTGGGAGGGGCCCCAGGCACCAGCCCCGGCTGTGAGCCTGTGTAGCAGGCGGCCTGCGCAGTGTCCCAGCCCCTCCTGCAGCCTCCTCATGTGGCAGGCATCTGTGGTGGCCTGAGGGGCCCCCTCGCTCACAGGAGGAGTAGGGCCCTCTTGCCACGGGTGGCACCTGCTTATGACAGGTGCCATCTGCGTAGGGAATTAGAAAATAGCATCTTGGCTGCCGCTTTAGAAACATTTCCTGGGGCTTTAGGGAAATTCTGCTTCCAGTGGAGCCAATTAAATGCAGTTCACAGGCAAAGCATTTCTCAGGCAGACGCCCCCATGTGTTGGGCTCTCCAGAGTGAAGTTGTTCTTCGCATGCTGCCCTCATGCTCAAGAGGAGAGGGCTGACATAGAACATTCCACATAGTCTTGAGGGTTTTTGTAAAACTGCTTTGTACCACATAATCTCACCAATGAGATGGTCACCTCATGTGACCACAGCACTCTTTTTAGCACTCTGTGTAACAAATGGCTCTTGGAACATGGGATTTTTCTTCACTGATGAACCATTAATCTTTCTCATGGTGGACAAGGCCTGTGTGACCT
Organism: Balaenoptera acutorostrata; assembly: GCF_949987535.1. Classification (NCBI taxonomy): domain Eukaryota; kingdom Metazoa; phylum Chordata; class Mammalia; order Artiodactyla; family Balaenopteridae; genus Balaenoptera; species Balaenoptera acutorostrata. The sequence continues at coordinate 172,570,631 of NC_080065.1, forward strand.
GTCACCTTGCCCTCTTTGACTTGGCCACCAGGGAGCTCAGTACTGCTTCTGGCCCTGGGGCCTCTGAGAAGGGGCAGCTTGATCTCTTCTCAAGGAGTCTGACCTAGTGGTGGGGAGGCAGGTGGGCAGGTGGTCCCAGCGGCCAATGAGGCCATGTGGGGGGTGGGGTTTCAGGCCAGAGCTGGGACTAGGGATGGCTGCAGCCCTGGTGGATGACGGCTACCTCCTCCCCCTGCAGGAGGGCCGTGAACCTGACTACTCAGAGTACAAGGAGTTCAAGCTGACAATAGAGAACATCGGCTACCAGATGCTGATGAAGATGGGCTGGAAGGAGGGCGATGGCCTGGGCTCAGAAGGCCAGGGCATCAAGAACCCAGTCAATAAGTGAGTGTGGCCTCCAATGCCAGTGGGGAGGGGGGAGAGGAAAAGTCCCACACGGAGACATAGGCCCAGGGCCTGGGTCCAGCCCTATCACTGTGCTGGGAGTCAGGGATATGGACTCTGGTGGCTGGGCCGTCTTGGGCTCTCCATCTTCCCACAGTGCCAGGAGTGTCCCAGACAGATGTCACCCAGCCCAGCATAGCCCCCACATTGAGCTGCATTGGGGTGCTGCTGCTGAGCCCAGCCAGGGCGGGTGAGGCCTCCCTGCCCCAAGCTCGGGTCCCTCACCCCGCCTCTTGCCGGCACCAGCCTGCTCCCCGGCTCACACCACCCGTTGCCCCAATGCAGGGGGACCACCACGGTAGATGGTGCTGGCTTTGGCATTGACCGGCCAGCCGAGCTCTCCAAGGAAGATGACGAGTACGAGGCCTTCCGCAAGAGGATGATGCTGGCCTACCGCTTCCGGCCCAACCCCCTGGTGCGTGTGTCCCTATCCCCCTATATTGCTTGTGGCCGGGCCGCCGCAGTTCCTCCGCTGTAGGCGGATGGTGGTGCTGGTCACAGAAGTGTCCCTCCTTCCGCAGTCCAGCTAGGCTCTCCAGCAGACCCACCCCACCTCTCCACCTTGTTCGAGCTTGCCTCGCCTCCCCAAAGCCTGCCCTCCCTTCTAGAGGATGTGAGCTAGCTGCCCCCGCTAGGTTCTAGACGGGAGGAACTGCTAGCTCCGTTTAGCACAGCATAACCACCTCCCCTTTTATCTTTCTTGCTTCCCACAGAACAACCCCAGACGGCCTTACTACTGAGTATTCTGGAAAAATGCACAAATGTACTTTCCAAAAGACCGACCATTCCTGGACTGTGGAATGTTCCGGCCTGCTTTTCTGCCTGCCCTTCCCATTGTTGCGAGTGTCGTGCTGTGTATTAAAATCCCAGTGCTTGCCTGCCGTGGCAGCCTGGTCTTGCCATCACCAGAAAGCCCTCCTGTTCCTTAGCAGGGCCAGGCTGGACCGGTGGGGGCAGGACGCTGCTCTGAAGGCTGCGCAGCGCCAAGGAATCCTGGAAGACCACCTGGACCTTCTGTCTGCTTATGGGGTCCCCCATCGGCCTGGGTTGGAGTTGAGGGGAGGAGCTTTGGAGAGGGGAGGGTCGGCCAGCTGGCCAAGACCTGGCTGCACCTGGGCCAGGGGCATCAGGGACTCCCCTCCTAGCCTAGCCCTGCACTGCAGAAGGAGGCTGGGGAGGGGTCTCCAGGCAGGGCCCATTCCTCCCTCAGACCCACAAGGCAGGTGGACCCAGGGCACACCTGTGCCCCTCAACCTCTCTTGACACGTGGCATTGACAGGGCCCCCCCCCACACACACACGCACAACAAACCTCGCTAGCGATGGCTGCAGCCCAAGCTACTCTAGCTGCCCTGGGTCCTACAGGTATAGTGGACACACGAGTCCCTAGGGCTCGTGCCTTTGGGGGACAGCTTCATGGACGGATACACTGTACTAAGACATCACACGCCTCCTGGAGGAGGGGAGGCTATTGGGTAGCCCAGACCAAGGAGAGCTTGCCACATCTCCAGAGCCTGTGCCTCACACTTGTGCAGAAACCACACACTGGGGATCTTGTGCAACTGCAGCTGCTGAGTGAGCAGCTTGGGCAGGGTCTCGGAAATCTGTGAGCCATGCTTGGAGTAGCAGGGCCTGGCAAACTGAGGAGCCCCTACCTCTCATCCCCCTGCCACATACACGTACCCAGTAGGTCCTGCTCAACCCCTGTGAGCTCATGGGGTCTGAGGACTCAAGCTGGCGTCAGGCTCCTGGGCCAGCCTGCAGTTGACAAAGTCATTCAGCAAACAGCACTGACTGTGAGTCACATGCATGGGATTTGCCCCTGGGCACCCACAGTCTGCTGGGGCTGTGGCCATTAACCCCTAACACAATCTGAGACTGATAAATGCCATAAAGAGGAAGTGGGACCTATGGTGGCGGTGGCCTGGGGAGTGTCTCAGTGAGGGAGTTCAGGGTCTGGAAGTCTCGGCAGCAAACCCCTGGCTGGCGTGACGTACTACCCTGTTTCCCCACCATGGACGCTGTACCCAGGGTAGGGCAAGGGGGTGAGGTGGAGCCTGACCTGGGGGACCAGAGTCCTGAGCACAAGGGTATAGGTCTGGGCAGCCAGAGGTTCCAGTGATGGGGACCCTGGGCCTCGGTCCCAAACACCTAAGTCAAGGTCACCCCTCCATTTAATTCTCAGTGACCAGAAGGCTTGCCAGACTCAGACCACGGACTCTAGCCCCAGCCAGGGGGACAGTTGGAAGAGGAGGCTTCCAAATGCTGTGTGGGTGTGCAGGTATCTGCCAGATACAGGGTGCAAGGCCAGCCCCGTAGACAGAGCTGCACCAGATACCGCTGGCCCTCCAGGGGGAGAAGTGGGGCTGGTGGAGTGGCAGGGAGAACTCCCTGGAGGAGGGGACATTGGGGCCTGCTTTAAGGGGTGAGGGAATATGAGAGGGTCCATCTTGCAGATAGGAGAGAGGCATGTAGGGTATTGGCACCACAAGAATTGAGAAAAATCAAGAAATGAGGCTGGAGATTCAGATCAGCCCAGAGAAACCTGAGCTTCACTCATGAGCAACAGGCACCTGGGGAAGGAGGCTCTCAGGTCAGTGGCCAGATCATCTTGTCACCCAGGCTCAGAGATGGGACCCAACTGCCCCATGGAGAAGGGGCCCTGGCTGGCCCGGGTGGGAGTTGCGGGGATGTGAGGGTTAGAATTTCCCCCCAGGGGATTCCCTGGTGGTCCAGTGCTCTGGCCCTGGTTCAATCCCTGGTCGAGGAACTAAAATCCCGCAAGCCACATGGCACAGCCAGAAAAAAAAACAAAAACTGGGCCCCCTAGGGCAGGAAACAGGTGGGCACCGCTCACCCTGTTTCCTGCACCCACAAGTACCACGTGGGCAAGAATCCGAGGCTCGCTGGAGGGGTTGACAAAAAGCTGCCTCCTAATTCTCCACCCTGCAACCCCCTCCCTGGTCCAGCCCTGCCCCCTTGCATATGACCCCGAATGGAGCCCAGCCTCCTCCAGGCTGTTCAGAATGCTCCCAAGCCCACCCCACCTTGCTCCATGACCCCACCACCAACCCCAGCCTTCAGTGCCTCCTTTCTGCTGCTCATCCCCAAGCCTGAGCTATTTCTTCCCGCCAGGAGCACCATTACCAAACTCCTCACCAAACTGACTTCATCCCCGCTTTATCATCTCAGCCACCCTTTGGACCTCGCCCACATGAGCAGGGGTTCAGGCTACACGGAAGGAACACAGCAGAGAATCACGGAGTCCTTCAAGGTGTCCCCAACCCTGGGCCCTGACCGTCTGCCTTGAGTTGGCCCCCGGGACCAGTTAAAACTTCACATCTGGACACATGTTTAAATTTGTCTGTGGCCACCGCATGAAAACTCAAATCCAAGGGCACTTAAAGGGAACTCTGCACCCAAGCAGATGAGGTTCCTCTGTCAGTGCGCACATACAATGCCCACTTGATCCTGGGCTGGAGGGAGGTCTGCGGAATGTGGAGAGTTAAAAGGGTCCCCCTTTGGGGTCGAGGTTGAGGCTAGGATGCCTGTGCCTTAGGGTGAAGAAAGAAGTGCAGAACGAGGCCCGGGGAACGAATTCCCTTTGACTGAAGTGGCCTCCAGGACGCAGAAGCGGAAGCATCGTGAGGCATCGTGTTCTAGCATTAGTAGAGAGGGAAACCGGTTGGGCGACGGGGACTGCCACTGGGGACAGCGCAGAGTCCGGCAAGGCTATCAAGGCGGGGAGGGGCCACTGCGAGAGGGAGGGGCCTCGCAGGGCAGTCACAGCGGGAGCTCGAAGGGCAGTCACAGCGCGGGGGCGACCTTTGCGCAAGGCGGGGCCGAGCCGGGCTGGGTCCCTGGCAACTCCGCGCCTAGAGCCACCGCCGCGCAGAAACCAAGCCGGGGTCCCGGCACCGCCGCTATGGACATCCCGCCGCTGGCGGGCAAGGTCGCAGTTCTGTCGCTGGGCGCTCTCCCGTTGTCCTACGCGCTCAACCACGTCTCGGCGCTCTCGTAGTGCGTGCGGGGAGGGGCCGGGGCGGCCTCCTCGGGGGCTGCGGGGCTGGGCTGGGGTGTGGAGGGGGCGGGATGGAGGATGCGCGGGCTCCCACGAGCCCAGCGGCCCCGCGCCGCTCCGGCCCGCGAGGACAGGGGCTGGGTCAGAAGAACCCCCCCCCCCACCTCCAACCGGAAATCGCCTGCCAGCAGGCCCGGAGCTGTGTGCTGGAGCTGGGGTCGCTCCTGGGACTTTTGGGGCCTGGGGAGGAGGGACTTTGAGAAGCAGGGCCCCTAACAAGGCAGGGTTTTGGAGGGTTTCTGGTGTTTTCCCAGGCATGTGCCCAGCACAGGCTCCAGAGTCCCCAAGGGTCAAAGTATTGCCCCAGATAATGCCCCAGCGACCCGGCTCTTGCCACACACACGCTCTGCTGCGCCACCCCTACCAGACTGTCCCTCCATTGCCTGTCTCAGGCCTGGGACTTTTCTTCTCTTCAGGGCTGGCCCACCCTGTCCCTAGCCTCAGTTTCCCCTACATACCTCGACCTCTCCTGTCCCTATCTCCTAACCCTCGGCCTCAACCCTGTGGATCCAGCTACTGGGTACCAGGCAACCACAAGCCCCTCACACTCCCAAACCCAGCACAACCCAAGACATGGGGTAGAGGGAGTCTTGACTGTGGAGTTGGCTCCTTGGGTACAAATTACTGGCTCCATCCCCCTGGACCCTGAGTGAGCCAGGTTGCCCCAGGATCCTCAGTTTCTTCACTGTGTAATGAACATAATTCTAGAGCTTATCCCATAGTTACAGTTAGGGATTACAAATTGTGTGCCAAGATGCTGGTGTGGTCTCATGTGATTGCTATAATTGTCATGTTGGTTAGATGGGGCTGGGAATGGGGATCCTAGGGGTTAGAGGGGTTCAGGAGAAGGTCGGGGCCTGGAGAGAGTGTGGGGGGGAATGTGTGACCTTGGATATGTCTCCCACCCTCCCACCCTTGGCCTTGGTTTGCCAAGAGTTGGAGGCTGCCCAGAGACCTGGCTTCTATTATCTCTGCAGCTGGTTGACCTGCCTTATCAGGTTGATGGGAACAGATCAGGGCAGGGGTGGGGTGGAGTTGATGGAAATATTTGGACTTTACCTGAGGAGTCAGGAGCTTCAGACCATGAGGTGTACAGAGCTGAGCACTAGAGACCCTCTGGCAGGTGTGGGCACTGGGACTGGCCACAGAGGGTCTTGGAGCTGTTGAATGACAGAGCAAGCAAACTGTCACACACATCAGCAAGTGACTGGATAAATCATATAGTCAGAAGTGTTGACAGATGCTCTCTCTGTGCCTGGCCCAAGTCAGGCAATGATCCTTTCTGAGGAGTCAGGGAGGGCTTCCCTGGAGGAGGAGCAATGTAGCTGGGCCATGAAGGATGAGTAGGAGTTTGCCAAGTGGAAAGAAGACTTTTGGAAGGAGTTTCCAGAAGAGGGAAACAGCTGGGGCGAGAGCCTGGTGCTAGGAAAGGGGAGTTTCAGGGAATGGCTTTCCTGGACGGACAGATGCTTCAGCCTCCTCACCTGGAGCTTCCTGGAGTCTGCTCTTGCCCTAGGGTGGGGCAGGACCTCAGAATGGGCCTGGCCTCCCTGACTTGGTTTTCCTCTCCACAGCCCCCTGGGGGTGGTGTGGATGAGCGCCCTGATCCTGGGTCTGCTCTTCTTGGCTATATACAGCTTGTCCCGAAGTGACATCTACTATGACCCACTCTATGCTGGTGAGTTGGTGGGAGGGTCTTAGGGAAGAGAACTGTCTGGGCAAGGGCCTCCTCCATCAGACTGGCAGCCCTTGAAGGGCCTTCATCAGACTGGAGAACCTCAGAGACTGGAGAGCCCCTGCTGACTGGGGAACCTCAAGGGGACTCCCCCTTCTGACTTGGGACTCCTGAGTGCAGGGACAGTGCCTTTCCCATCAGCCTGGGGACCCCTAAAGGCAGGGACTGTGCCTCCCTCTGAGGCGGGCTGTGGGTCATGTGACTTGCGGGGTGGGGCCTGGGAGCAGGTTTGTGCAGAGGCTTTGCCCTGAAACTGGGTGGCCGGTCACCGACCTGCAGTCTCAGGCCCCGCCCGCACCTGGTCTGTGCCCCGCCCACACCCTGCCCATGCCCCGCCTACTCTCCCCGTAGTGTTCGCAGTCTTCTCCTTCACCTCCGTGGTGGACCTCCTTATCGCTCTCCAGGAAGATGGCTACATGGGGAGCTTCATGGCATTCTACACCAAGGAGGTATGTAGGGAGCGGTCTGGGATGCCCGCAGCCCTACTGCCCGTCTGAGCCCTGCACCTGCCCCTGCAGGGTGAGCCGTACCTGCGCACGGCACACGGGGTCTTCATCTGCTACTGGGATGGCATTGTTCACTACCTCCTCTACCTGGCCATGGCTGGTGCCATCCGTAAAAGGTGCGTGGGGTGGGCAGGGTGGCACCTGGACCCTGGGAAGGAGGTCGCGTCCTTAGGTGGGAGGTCCCAGGTCAGGATGAAGCCAGAAGTATCTGTAGGGGATATCAGGAAGCCTCTCTAGGGCTCTAGACAGGAGTGGCCAGGAGAAGGATCCAGGGAATATCACAGGTGTCAGTGATGGTCGGTTCTCTTCTCTACCACCCTGTGCCTGGGCAGACACTACTGTCCTTGGACAGAGTTCATTCAACTTCCTGTTGTCCCTTCTGTCCTGGGTGACACTGAAGGGATCCAGAGCTGGGGATCCCAGATTGGTCTCTGGACCCTGTCGGGGGCTCTGAGACTGGGGGACAGGGATCTACTGGTCACCCCTCCATCCCCTGCCCAGGAAGAGGTACCGGAACCTTGGACTCTACTGGCTGGGATCCTTCGTCATGAGCATCCTGGTGTTCCTCCCAGGAAACATCCTTGGTAAGGACTTGGCTCTGAGGAATCCTGTCTCCCTGGGCTGGGTCACTGCCCTGTGTCTGGAAGTTCCCAGTGGATCCTCCATACCCTCTCCAATGTCTGCAGAGGGCACCCTCCTCCCCACCACATGCCTCTCCATTCAGAGCCTAAGCCAGCAGCCTTTCCCCACCACTCCCCCATTTTCCTCTTGGAGGTGCGGAAGCGCATTCCATTTCCTCCCCAGCTAGCGGTTCCTGACCCCAGGGACTTGGCCCAGAATGCTCTTGACACAAGAAAGGAATTTTAAGGTGGATCCAGAGGGCAGAGTGAAACCTTTGTAGGTAGGTCTTAGGAGGCGGAGCAGAGAAGGCAGCCAGGGATGTGGGGATGGCTGTGCAAGAGGAATATCCAGGGTGTTTCTAGGGGGAGCTAAGAATAGCTGAAGTGTACGAGCCGTGTCCAGAAGGTAAATTGAGGCAGGCCAGGCTGAGGAGCGTGGACATCATCTTATGGGCACTGGGGAGTCAGACGTGTTAGGGCTGAGCTAGGATGGCATTTGTGAATCACAACTTCCAGCCAGGGGCTCTGACATGGCCCAGCTAAAGGATCCGGCCGGGCCTGGGAGATCCTCGCTGCGTGACACCCTGTCTCTCCTACCATGGCAGGCAAATACAACTCAGAGATCAGGCCTTCCTTTTTCCTCACCATCCCCTACTTGCTGGTCCCCTGCTGGGCTGGCTTGAGGGTCTTCAACCAGACCCAGGCACCAAGCTGCTGCACTCCCAACATGGTGAGTCCCTTGCCCCCAGATAGGCCTTGTGCCAAATGCCTGAATGTCCCCCATTTGAGTTGCTTCTGGTCAAAGACATTATCTCCTTGGAAAGATCTCCTTGGTCATTAGGGAAGAAGGGATGAGCCTTCATTGAGTGCCTGTTGGATACCAGACTTCTCATGCTGTTTCTCATGGGGCAGGTGGAGGAGGAGCAAAGAAAGGGCCTTCTGCAGCGCCCAGTTGACCTGGCCCTCATCATCTACCTCATCTTTGCTGCGTTCTTCACCTTCTTTCGGGGCCTGGTGAGTCTGCACTGGCCAGCCTACCTGCCTCCAACTCCCCGTCCCCAGCCCATCCCTCCCTCCTTTATCTTCATTATCCAGTGCAAAAAGGCCACTGCTCTCCCATCTGATCATCCAGGGAAGTTCATCGAGTCTAACCTGAGTGTTCCATCACAAAGCCCCATTCCCTGTAGCCTTCTCCCCAGCTCACATATCTGTGGATTCTCAGCCAGAGGAGAGAACCAAAGTTGGGGCAGGCCAGAGCAAGGGGTATGGGCCCCTCCTGGGAGGCCGGGGAAGGCTTCCTCTGGGAGGGATGTTTGAGGCTGTTGGTTTGTCTGTGGGCCCCAGGTGGTGCTTGACTGCCCCATGGATGCCTGCTTTGTCTACATCTATCAGTATGAGCCATACCTGCGGGACCCCGTGGCCTATCCGAAGGTGCAGGTGAGAGGGCAGATGGGAGGAGAGCGCCACAATCCTGCCGTGGTTAGGGATCTGCTGGGCCCCTTTGAAGCAGGTGCCAAAAACACAAGTCAAACTGGTGGAAGCACAAATGGAATTTATTGTCCTACCAAAAAAGTACAGATATTCTCTTCAGGTATGGCTGGATCCAGGAGCTCAAGGATAACTCTGTCTCTAGACTGTGTTTTCTTTGCATGTGCTCCACTCCCAGGTAGTGCCGTTGTGGTATGGCAGAGACAGCCTTGGGTAGCTCTAGGCTTCCATTCTTTCTACTTAGCCACCACAGAGGAGTGTGAGCCCTTAATTCCTCAGCTTAAGTATAAGTCTTAGGCAGGCTCTGATTGGCCAAGTTTAAATCACATGCTCATAGCTGATTTTTATGGCCAGGGGGCTGGGGTGTTCTGATTGGCCAGGCCAGGGTCACATGCTACTTCTGGAGTAAGGTGGGTGGGCTCAGTGTGTGGGAGTGGGATGGGTGGGGAAACCCAAGGGAAATAAAGGAGCAATTTGCACAGGGAAGGATGTGCAGAGAGCCCCAGTCTTGGGTGGGGTCTGAGGCTGGCCAGATTCTCCTTGGGGCCACCACCTGAGGGGTATCAGGAGACCCAACTGGGGCAGCCGCTCAATCCATCAGCTGTGTGCCCCCCAGATGCTGGTGAATATGTTCTACGTGCTGCCCTTCTATGGCCTGGCCATCTATGCCCTCATCTTTCCTGGCTGCTCCTGGCTGCCTGACTGGACCTTGGTATTTGCTGGAGCCATTGGCCAGGTGAGGTGGGGTGGAATGGGGTGGGGTGGGCCAGTGCATAGGGAAGAAAGTTTCTGCCTGCTCATTAATTGCTTTTGTGCTCACCCTGAGCAGGGTGATACTCGGCCCCTGACAGGCTCCACCCCCAGCTCAGTACCCCAGGATTCCCTAGCGTGGGGGAGAAAGAGCCAGACACAGACACCCCAAACCCATGAGGTTAGAACTGAATAGAGGGAGGTAGAGAGTCTGAGAGGGATTCCAGAGGGGGCAGAGTTCTTAGAAAAGGGGGCATAGGCTTTTTTTTTTTCTCTATTGTACTTTACTATTTATTTTTTAGTTTGTTGTGGCATGATTGTATATTCAAAGTACAATAAAAGAAAATACTCATTGTCTATTTCTCTTCTGGATATTATTATCATTGTTATTATTATTAGTTGTTTCATTAACGATGACTGTCAAAAATAATTTTGTTGTACAGAAGAGTGCTGTAAAAATCTCAGCCATCTATCAAAATTGCTAAGAATGTCTCATTTCCATCCAGCTCTTTAAAGGCAGAAGAACTACTCTTAACTTGGTTTCTTTCTTCTCTATATTTTGCTTTGGAAGCTGTGTTCTGAGTCCGAAAGCTCTGACTACCAATATTTAAAGTCAAGCTTTGGAGATATTTTTGCTATTTCAAAAGCTTTCTCATGCATAGGCTTTAAAAATTCTTACATGCAATATTTGGCTCTTTATTCCATCTGTAATTTATTTTTCTATGTGATGTGAAGGAAGAATCTGAAAATTATATGTTTCTCCTTATGATACTCAATGATACTCAGTATCTGAGGTATTAAAGAATTTGGAAGTATCTGACTTGACAAGTTCAAGAAATTGGAAACCTTATTTCAGGAGGAGGGAAATCTTCTAACATTGTAAACCAGAAGGACTGGACTGATCTTGCTGAGCCCCAGCTATCATCCTACTCTCTGTTTTTATTTTGTGTATTACTATCTAATTATAAAGGGTTATTATTAAGGGAGAATAGTAATTCAAGCATATTCAAGGCTTTGTATAGAAAATATCTTTACTCCTTTTAAACATAGATTTTACTTTTTGCATAGTTTTAGGTAGCAAGCCAGTTAGGACTGTTGAGAATTTCTGAAGCAAAGAAAATTTACATGAAGGAATGTTTTGGGCTTCATGAGGTTTCTGAACTCTAAACCCCTATACAGAAAAAAGGGCTTGGTTAACACTGTGCTAAGAGAGTTGACCAAACTTCAATTTGACTTCCACCTGAACTAGGTTGTAGTTTGTGTCAATAAAGATGACCCCAGCCCTCATGCTGAGTCTTTGCTCAAGAAAATGTGATCCTGCCAAACCACAAAATGTACACTGTCTAACCCACCTTGCCAAACCATTTTCAGTAATTTTTCCACTTACTCTTTTTGTAATTTTCCATTTCTTTTTTTTTCCAAATAAATGTTTCTTATTTTTGAGCTCTGGAAAGATATTACTTTTTTTTTTGAATTTTTGAATTTTATTTAATTTATTTTTTTATACAGCAGGTTCTTATTAGTTATCCATTTTATACATATTAGTGTATATATGTCAATCCCAATCTCCCAATTCATCACACACACCCCCGGGGGCATAGGCTTTGAAGTATGGGTATGAGTTCTTCAGGCAGGGAAGGGCATTCCAGGAATGGGAACAGCATAAGGAAATGCACAGAGGGGGACAGTGATTTAGAGACCCATAACGTGGGTAAAGGCAGAGACAAGATAAATTGACAGCTAGATGCTAAGGGCTTTGAACTCTGGGCTTGGGGGCTTGTGCTGAGAACAATGGGGAGCTGTAGAAGGTGTTTGAGCAGTGGAGGGCCCAGTCAGAGCTGGGGGCATGTTTCTGGGTTTCTGATGGGAAGTGATAAAGGCTGGGCCCTGGCCAGGGCAGTGGGACCAGGGGAACATCCATTAGATATATTATTATTTTATCGATTAGGGGTAGAATTGAGAGGATTTGTATCAAGGCTGCCTGGGGTGGGGAAGACCAGGAGGAGGAGCTGGACTCAGGGCAGAGAAATAGGGTGCAGGGTCCAGCAGACAGAGTGAAGATCGTTCTGGTTAGGCAGCTGGGGAGAGGCTTACAGATAGATGGATGAGGATAGACAGGACATGTGAGGATAGGGATATTTAGAGACAGATGGATTGAAGAGGGGAGACAGGTAGGTCAGCAGAGCCAGCGAGATAGGGATGGGGACATTTTGAGCTCCACAGGGTGGGATGCTGGTGATGCTGGGACTTGTTCTCTCCTGGTCTGTGACATCCATCCTCCCTTTTTGGCCACCAGGCACAGTTCTCACACATGGGTGCTTCCATGCACCTGCGCACGCCCTTCACCTACCGTGTGCCTGAGGATGCCTGGGCCAGCTTCTTCATGTGCAACCTACTGTATGCTCTGGGGCCCCACTTGCTGGCCTACCGCTGCCTGTGGAGCCCTGCCTTCTTCCTACGCCCGCTTCCTGGCCCCCCAGCCCACCATGAGAAGCAGTACTGAGGGGGCCATGGGACTCCCCAAGATCCTGTTTACATAACCAGCTGGCCCTGCCCCTGGAAGGGTGGGTTGGGTTTTTTAGAGGCAGGACGTGTGTCTCTGGGTGCCTTCAGTCCTGGCTATGGTGATTTCAGGGTGGGATGGGGGGGCCCAAGGTCCAGGTGTTCCAGCAGAGAAGGCCACGGCCATGCTCAGCTGTCACCTCACCTAAACTCCACACTGGCACCCTCCCGGAATTTATCCATCATCCCCCCATGGATCCTTTCAGTAAAATTCCTTTTGACGCATAAAATGTTGCTCTGAGTGTTTCAGGGGGCAGGGGCAAGGGACCCTCTCCTCCAAACCCACGAGGGCCCACTCATCACTGCCAGCATAACCATCAGGAGCTGGAGGTGCCGGAGAGCAGAAGTCTACCTCTGGTTGGTGTGCCCAGCCCCATTTTCCAGGTAGGGAAAACCGAGGCTCAAAGAGGACCAGAGACCTGCCTGAGGGCACAATCAGGAGAGAAGGGTCCAAAGTCTAAGCTCCACCAATAAATTCTAATAACTAACAGTGTGGCACAGTTATTAAGCACCTACCATATACCAGGCCAATGGCTAACTTCACATGCTACATGCTGGGTCTCACCGCATATTCCAGATGGGGAAACTGAGCCTGCGGGAGATGAATGTCCTGGTCCGAAGTCATGCCTCCTGGATGCAGCTGAGTTAGGCAACGAGCCCCAGCCCCTTCAACCACAGAGCCCATAACCCTGCCTCTGCTGTCTGACTGGCTTATATTTGGGGGAAACTGAAGCTGGGGAGGCAGCCAAGAAGTTGGGAGAAGGGCTCATTGCCTCCTGGTTTGATTTTTGAACTTGAGTGAGGGTCCAGGTTCAGGGGTAACTCCTGCCCAGACCACTCTGGGTCAGGGGGTTGATCCGCCTGCTCCCTGCCCTTACTAACACTTATTAGGCACCTATGTCTAGCCATTAGATCTTCACGAAAGACCCAGCACTCCATATCTCAGATGTGGAAACTGAGGCATAGAGTGAGGGACAGAGTCCCTCTGCAGAGCGTGTGATTGTTGTAGGGCCCGCATCCCACAGAGTGAGCACCCTTTGGCTGCCGGGGCCCAGGACGCTTTGATGGTCACCCAGTGACAGATGGGAAAACGGAGACGTGCAAGCCAAGCCCCTTTCCCAGGTTACTCAGCCCCCCTGCCCACGCAGGGCATCATCAGGCCCCCCACTTCCTCCATTTTAAAGAGAGTTAAACTGAGACCCAGAAAGTTTCCTCCGGTGGCCCAAGGTCAGCCAGCAGGGAGGCTGGGACCTGGCTCTGAACTCACTGTTCAGGGCAGTCCTTCCTCCATCTGTGCCCATCATCACCTCTCCCCCAGCAGGCGCCACCACGTCCCCTTTAACGCCCCCCCCCCGTCCACCTCCCTCCTCCCCTTGCAGGCAGACGCCGGGATTGCGCCGCCTGCAGGGACCTGCCCAGTCCTTCCTGGGTGTGTGGGGAGCGCAGTCCCGGCACATAGGGGCCGCTGGTCGGGGGCCGCACCGGCAGGATGGTGAGTGGGGCTATGGGTTCGGTAGGTCCTTCTCTGGGATTCTGTCTCTGTGTCTCTGATCTACATCCCGCAGTGTTTCTCTCTTCAGTCCCTCTCTCCGTCTCATCTCTCCCATCTCTCTCTGTCTCTCACCTTGTATCTCTTTCCCTCCCACTCTCTCCCTCTCTGCTTCTCCTTTTCTTATTCTATGTCTCTCCCTACTTTTCTCTCCCTCTTTTTTTTTTTTTTTTTTTGGGTCCCTTTTCTCTCCCTCTCTCTGAGTCTCTGTCTCTCCCTACCCCCTTGTCTCCCTCTTCTCTGTGTCTCTTTCCCTCTTGCTCTCTCTCCTTTCTCTCTTTCAGTCTCTCCCTCTCTACCTCTGTCTCTCTCCATCTTTCCTTACTCTTCTCCGTGTGTCCCTCTGGCACTCTCTTCTCTCTCTCCCTTTGTATCTCTGTCCCTCTCCATCTTTCCTTCCTCTGTCTGTGACACTTTCCTTCTGTCTCCATCTCTCCCTGCCTTTCTCTCTGTCTCAGTCTCTTTCCCTGTCCTCGCCCTCTTTCTGTGCGTCTCCCCCGCTCTGCCTCTACCACCCGTTCGCCCTGCCACCCCCACCTGCACGGGTTTGCTGCAGTCTCCTGGCGCGCGGATAACCTTGCCGCTGCCGCCGCTCCAGCTCCTCTGCTCCTCCCCCCTCCTCCCCAGTCCTCGGCCTGGGCCAGAAAAGAGAGAGAGAGAGAAGGGCGCGGGGCTCCGAGGCTCTGGTGTTGGGGTCAGGGGGTCAGGTGGGTTGCCCGTGCAGAACTAAGGGAGAGTGTGTCCAGGGGCGTGGGCTTTGCCCGAGGGCAAGTGTGTGAGATCCTGGGAGAGTGGGGGTGGGTGGGAGGGTCTGCTAGCCTTCTCCTTGGGGGGGTCCTCCGGGATCCTGGCTGGGCTGGGGACCTGGGCATGTAAGAAGTCCTCGCCGCGGGAAAGGAAGGCCAGGGAGTTAGTCTTCTGAAAGGCAAAGGCCAGGAGGCTAGACTGAGCGCTCCGTGCCACCAGGTGTGTGCTCCGGCGGCCCTCGGTCGCGGGGCGCTCTGGGCAGCTGCATGGGGAGTCCTGCTGCTCACCGGCGCCGCGGAAGCGGAGCACGGCCGGAAGAAGGTCGTGCACGTGCTGGGTGAGTCAGGGCCGTGGAAGCGGATCTTGCCCCGCAGAAGCCGTGGCCAAGTAGGATCACCAGGGTGCATGGAACAGGGAGGACGGAGGGTGCTGGGCGGTCCTGATGGCCACAGTCCCCGCCCCCTCCCTAGTCCCCTTACGGAGCCCCTTTACCCTTCTGATCTCCTGATCCTCACCCAAGTTTTCTTCCCACATCCCTTTCCCTGGGTCCCCCTCCCCAGATTCCCCTGCCCCGCCCCTAGAACCTCTTCTTAACCCTCTTTGGTTGCCCATAGAAGGGGAGTCGGGCTCGGTGGTGGTGCAGACAGCGCCGGGACAGGTGGTCAGCCACCGGGGTGGCACCATCGTCTTGCCCTGCCGCTACCACTACGAGGCAGCCGCCCACGGCCACGACAGCGTCCGCCTCAAGTGGACCAAGGTGGTGGACCCGCTGGCCTTTGCCGATGTCTTCGTGGCGCTGGGTGCCCAGCACCGGGCGTTTGGCAGCTACCGCGGGCGGGCTGAGCTGCAGGGCGATGGGCCCGGGGATGCCTCCCTGGTTCTCCGAAACGTCACGCTGCAGGATTATGGGCGCTATGAGTGCGAGGTCACCAACGAGCTGGAGGATGACACTGGCATGGTCAAGCTGGACCTGGAAGGTGACTAGCCTGTGGGCAGGATGAGGCTCATTTCTCAGGGAGAAGAGAGGAGGGTATTGCAAAGGACAGAAACCAAATCAAGTTGGCCTGAAGGAATTCAGCGGCTTGGTGGGGTAGGATAATGGTTCTGATCTGGGGTGATTTTGCTACCTGGGGATATTGGCAATATCTAGAAGTAGGTTGTGGTGATATAGTGGGTAGAGACCAGGGATGCTGTAAACAGCCCACAACACACAGGACAGTCTCCCCACAGCACAGAATAATCCAGTCCAAAATGTCAATAGTGAAGACATTGGGAAACCCTTTGGTAGGATCCAAGCACAGTGAGATCCAGGCATTCACATCATGTCAGAAATCCTTCCTTCAGCTCTGTTTCCCTGGGTGGGCTTTCCTTGGACAAGTTTCCCCTGATGGAACCAAAAAGTAGTGCCAGGCTTCCACCCTCCCAGCTTGGCAATTGATTTCCTAGGAGTGCTAGCTAGAGTCCCAGAGTTGTCCTTCATTGGCCCAGCTTGAGTCATTTGCCTATCCATGGGCCAATCACTGTGCCTGGGAGATGGGATGCTCTGATTGGCTGACTGTGGAGCTGGGAAGTAGGGTTTCTATCTGAAGAATTCCATCCCATGTGGTTTGCCTTCTGCACTCCACCTCAGTAAGATGCTAGAGAGATTTCAGAGCCCTCACTCGCTGAACTTCCCAACAATAGCGAATAACAACAACAATAATAGAAGCAGCTCTCTTTTATTGGGTGTTTTCTATGTGCCAGGAGCTTGGTTGAAGACCTCTCTGAGCTTTCATTTAATTTTCCCAAAAACCCTGAGGGAGATGGTATTACTCACAGAGGGGCAACTGGCTCAGAGAGGTTAGAGCCTTGACCAGGGCCCATAACAGTGAGTGGCAGAGCCAGGACTGGAAATCTAGTCTGTCAGGCTCCAGCTCTTCTCTCTGGCTCCTGTTTGATCCTTCCTGCATCTGCTGAGAGAAGCATCTGCACCTGCACCCCCAAGGTCCACCCCACAAACACAGACACACAGAACGCTAGTGAGCTGAGATGACTGTGATTCCGATGAGGGACGAGTTATAAGAACTGAAGGTAGAAGGGAAACCAATGGGAATTGTCCTGGACAATGCTGGAGATCAAAGAGGTCTTTGCCCAGGGTCAAACTTTCGTGGGCTCCCAGTGTGAGGGAGTCAGTTTTGTGGGCTCAGGATTTGACAAGAAGGAAGGTCCTGATGCTGGAAGAATGTCAGAAGCACGTAGAACTGAATGGAGGGTTGTGGGAGCTGGGTTTTGAAGGATGAATAGTAGTTCGACAGGTGGAAAGGTGGAAAGAACATGAACAAAAGCCTCCAGTGGTGGAAAGGAGGTGGACATGATTAAGTATGTCAAGGGGGAGGGTCAAGTGAATCCCAAGCTTAAGGCAAAGGTATGAGGGGTGTGAACTGGGGAAAGGCATGGTCAGCTCTGAGGCCATAGTGAGGGATGGCCTGAAAGGTCTAGGTGGAAGAGTCACACGGCACCACAGATGTCAGGTAGGTGGGTGAGAGTTGGGGGGTCCGAGCTGACCCTCGTGTATCCTCTCAGGCGTAGTCTTCCCTTACCACCCGCGTGGAGGCCGCTACAAGCTGACCTTCACGGAGGCGCAACGCGCGTGCGCTGAACAGGACGGCATCTTGGCGTCGGCTGAGCAGCTGCACGCGGCCTGGCGCGACGGCCTGGACTGGTGCAACGCGGGTTGGCTGCGCGACGGCTCCGTGCAGTACCCGGTGAGCCAGCCTCGGGAGCCCTGCGGCGGCCTGGGCGGGGCCGGGAGCGCCGGGGCTGGCGGCGGAGCCTCGGGGGGTGTGCGCAACTACGGCTACCGCCAGAACGCCGAGGAACTCTACGACGCCTTCTGCTTCACATCCAACCTCCCGGGTGCGTAGGCTCCACCCCTGGGAGGAAGGTCCTGCCCTCCGCTGGCCCGGGCCCCGCCCCGCGTATGAGACCCCACCCCCACACAGGTACCCCTCCCTCTCAGACTCTTTCCCACTCCGCCCAGGTCTCTCTCCCTGTTCTTCCTCTCCACAACCGCCCTCGGGGGTCCGAACCAGGAGATGCCGTCCCTAGTACTGCCTAGGCACGGCAATCAAACATCGCCTGGCACCAGCACTGCTCTAGCCGAGGCTGTGGTCCCGGGGTGCAGGGGAGGGGGTGTTTCTGAGCCCTGAGGCTGAGGTCCTAGGCTGCAAGCGGGAGAGTGTCCTGAATCCCGAGGAAGCCGGGTCCCAAGAGCGGCCCTAACCACTTCTCCCCATCCCCCGGCAGGGCGCGTGTTCTTCCTGAAGCCGCTGCGGCCCGTGCCCTTCGCGGGAGCAGCGCGCGCGTGCGCGGCGCGCGGAGCGGCTGTGGCCAAGGTGGGGCAGTTGTTCGCCGCGTGGAAGCTGCAGCTGCTGGACCGCTGCACCGCAGGCTGGCTGGCGGACGGAAGCGCACGCTACCCCATTGTGAACCCGCGCGCGCGCTGCGGCGGCCGCCGGCCAGGTGTGCGCAGCCTTGGCTTTCCTGACGCCACGCGCCGCCTCTTCGGCGTCTACTGCTACCGCGCGCCTGGTGCACCGGACCCGGCACCTGGTGGCTGGGGCTGGGGCTGGGCCGGAGGCGGCGGGTGGGCTGGAGGCGCGCGAGACCCCGCCGCCTGGACCCCGCTGCGCGTCTAGGCCCGGGCCGTGGACCGCTGGGGCGCTTGGCGGCTGGCCGAGTGCCCTACGGCCACTTGGAGATGGACCACACCCCTGGAGACTGGCCATGCACCCTGCGGTGCCCTGCAAGTTGACCAGGCTTCCTGCGGTCTTTAAACCCTGGCCACACCCTCTGAGGTCCCCAGAGTCTGGCCAGTCCCGGGAGCCAAGTCCCCTGGAAATCGACCAAGCCCCGCCTCTCCTGGACAGTGGATTCCTCTCCTCTCCCGACTTTCTCCAGGAGACAGGGCACACCCTCTGAGAACCACTGGAGACCAACAGAACCCGAGGTCTCCTGAACACTGGGAACGTCTCGCGAGGTCTTCTGGAACTACCCCCAAGGTCGCCTGGAGGCTGGACCCCCGGGATTATCTGGAGACTGGGCACACGTCCTATGCATCTCCCTGGAGACTGAAGATTGGTCCCCTAAGGTCACCCGGACACTGAACTCTCCTCCCTATCACCTGTAGAGAAACCAGAAACCTCAGAGTTCGTCAGTTGACCATGCCACCGTGGTCACATGAAGACTGTGGGCTCCTGTCCTCTCCTCTAGGGTGACCTGGAGTTTGGTTACTCCCATTTCCCCCCCCTTCTCCCACGAGTCCCCCAGTTTCCATAGTAACAGGCCGTGTCCCCAGGTAACTGTGGAGAACAGCTCCGCCCCTCCAGTTTCAGGGGAGACCACACTTGTCTGTCACTATTAAGACAGACTGACACGCCCCAGCTGGCTCGCATTACTGGCAGCTGTGGCCCATCCCTTAGGTATCTCTCTGAGGGAGCAAATCCGTCTTCACCTGATGGGCCCTTTCCTGGCTGTCACCTAAGAGACCATCTCCCAGGCCCAGAGACCCATAAAATCTATGTCATTCACTATGGAGAGAAGCTGCCCCACTTCCCATTGTTACCAAGGCGACCAGCCCAGCTTCTACCTGTCACCTAGAGTCACACAGCCCTTCCTTCATCAGTCACACCCATGGAGTTAGTGCCTCCCTCCTCCAGCTGTAACCATGGACACCGCACGTTTCCTATCTCACCCACCTTCACCCCAGAGACCTACAACTTCACTCCCGCTGTCCTCACCCTGACCAACAGCCATGGAAACCACCCTCTCCCCTAACTGTCCTGAGAGTGACCCAACATTCGGTTCTCCAGCTCTCACCATGGAAACAGGCTGCTCCCTTCTGCGGGACGCCTCAGCTCCTTGCTACCCTCCAAGCTCCGCCCCCAAGCGGCTTGGACCCCCCCCCAGCTGTTGCCATGGAGACTACACTCCGGTGTCTGAGGTAACAGAACACCTGTCCCCCTAGGCTTTCCCTTGTCGGTAGGGCCCGCCCCTCCAAACTGTCACCATAGAGACTGTCAACGTCGTCCCCAGGACAACTGACTTCCCAGTTCTCAGGAACTTCTTACCATGGGCCCGAACTGTGCCCCATAGGGCTTAATGGCTGCCCCTTCACCAGATGGGCCCAGCTCCAGGCAGCGTCTCAGACCCAGGTGGACTTCTGGAGCTGCTGGATATCCTCCGTTTGCACGCTAACTATATCCCAGACAACAGCTGTGCACGAGACACCCTTGCAGCACCCAGGTGAACAAACTGAGGCTCTGGCGTGCCCCTACCCTTTGTGCTATGCAAGCACTAGGCTCCCGCTTCCTCTCTGAGACCACATCCCCGTTCTCACTGAGTTCCTCTCTCCTTTTCTAACTTCCCTCCACCCACATTTTCCTTCTTAGAGATCCAGGAGAGGTTGAATTGTCTTTAAACCTCAAAATCCTCTCTGAGCTCCAGGTTCTAAAGGGCAATTTGTGCTAAGAAGTCAGGACCCAAACTCCCCAGTGTTAATAGCTAGCTCAGAGAGACTGTCCACGAACAAGGCCACCCCAGCTTTTGGAGACCCCAGTTTCGAGGTCTTGCCTGGAGTGGCACTGCGGTCCCTCCTGGAGCCCTCCATATTGTCACATCCATCTCCAGGAAACCCATCTGTGGGTTTTGGAACCAGATATGCCTGGGTTCGAATCCTGCCTCTATGACCAAGTGACAAAACCCCTGATCCTATTTCCTCCTCTGTATCAAGGCTGTTCTAAGGTCCCAGTGAGTGCAAAGTGTACAGCAGGGGCTCAATAAATTTTTTTTTTTTTTTGATGAATGAGAAAATGAGACAGCTCGTGGGTAGTTACTTCAAAAATGCACTTTGGTGGACAAAATGTTTTTCAGCTGTGGGTGCTTGGTGACGATTCGGTTGGGAAGCGTCTCCTCTCATTCCTCAAGACCATTCCCTCTCCCTAATCTCTCTCCCCTCCCTTCCCTCCCATCATCTTTCCCTCTGTCCCTTGAGCCACCTCCCATGGGTCTGGCCCTTCTCAGCCTTGTCCTAATTGGGTCACTAACCAATCCAGTGATTCCTCTCAGTCCCCTGGGAATGAAGTGTGTGAAACTGGGTGTTGAGTTCCTGCATCAGGAAGGCAGAGAAGTTGCAAATTTTCCCTGGGGTGGGTGTGGAGGTCAGGGTAGGGAGAGTGTGGGCCTAGGAGTATTGAAAGTTTCAGGCATACAAAGAAAGGGAGAAGAGAAAAAAAGGGTAAACGTCTGATATGGTTGTAGAAGTGGGATGGTCGATTTAACTGCTCATGCTTCAATGACAGATGGGACACAACTCCTAGAGATTCCAACCACTCATCTGAAGCCAGGGTCCAGTCCCTTGGTTAGACTGCCTTGGGCTCCAGCTGTGCCTTAGCTTCCTTGACTAGAGGAATGGTAGGGGCATTTTTCTGGAGATGAGTGCATGAGATTTCTTTCATCCCACCTTTTCCCTGCTGACATCCTTTCTCCCTTCCATGGGTTCCAGCATCCTGATTTTGCCTCGGGTATGTAGGTTTCCCTCCTCTCATTCTGTGAGTCAGAGGGGCTGACTCCACTGGGCAGTGAGTGCTGTGGCTCATCTTCCTGGGCAACCCTAATTGGTCCAGGGGTGGACATGGACCCAGGCAGACCAATGAGACTGCCTGCGATTTTGATGGACCAATAGGACCAAGGGAACCCTCTTTCTGCTGGGTCTCTGCACTGTTGGAGTGGAGGTCTTCGAGGGTCCACCTGGAGGAGACCTAAGGATGGCAACCAGGGTAGAGCCACTCCTGAAGCTAGTTATTCAGAAAAATGTCTCACTCCTGTCTTCCAGCACCCAGGGCACTTCTCAGAGACATCTAAAATTTCTTACATGTCCTTCAAAAGATGTTTCATATTCATTCAATCAAACATGCATATATTGTTTTCCCCCCACTTCTACACAAATGAAAATATGCAACATATATTTTTTATGTTGTAAAACTTCACATAATATGAAATTCACCATTGTAAACATTTAAAAGTCTTCAATTTAGTGTCATTTAGTACATTCCCAGTGTTGTTCAACCATCACCCCTATCATTTTCATCACCCCAAAGAAAATCCCATACTCATTAAGCAATCACTCTCCATTCCTCCATCCCCACTCCATGCCCTGACAACTGTTTTTTGTTTTTTTTTTTAATTAATTTATTTTTATTTTACTTATTTTTGGCTGTGTTGGGTCTTCGTTTCTGTGCGAGGGCTTTCTCCAGTTGCGGCGAGCGGGGGCCACTCTTCATCGCGGCGCGCGGGCCTCTCACTATCGCGGCCTCTCTAGTTGCGGAGCACGGGCTCCAGACGCGCAGGCTCAGTAGTTGTGGCTCACGGGCCTTGTTGCTCCACGGCATGTGGGATCTTCCCAGACCAGAGCTCGAACCCGTCTGACAACTGTTAATCTACTTCCCATCTCTGTGGATTTGCCTAGTCTTGATATTTTGTACAAGCGGAATCCTACAGTATGTGTCCTTTTGTGTCTAGCTTCTTTCACTCAGTATAATATTTATGGCTGAATAATGTTCATATATATGTATATATATCACATTTTGTTTATTCTTTTATCAGTTAATGGATATTTGGGTTGTTTCCACCTTTTGGCTATTGTGAATAATGCTGCTATGAACATTTGTGTGCCATGTATACTTTATTTTATATATTTATTTATTTATTTATTTTTGGCTGCATTGGGTCTTCGTTGCTGCACTCGGGCTTTTCTCTAGTTGTGGTGAGCGGGGGCTACTCTTGTTGCAGTCCGCGGGCTTCTCATTGCGATGGCTTCTCTTGTTGCGGAGCGTGGGCTCTAGGTGCACGGGCTTCAGTAGTTGTGGCATGCGGTCTCTAGAGCGCAGGCTCAGTAGTTGTGGCGCACAGGCTTAGTTGCTCCGTGGCATGCGAGATCTTCCCGGACCAGGGCTCGAACCCGTGTCTCCTGCATTGGCAGGTGGATTCTTAACCACTGCGCCACCAGGGAAGCCCTCATATACACTTTTAAAGTAACTCTTATTTAACAGTATATTTGGGGACTGGTTTCCTTCAGCATGTATAAATCTGTCCCCTTCCCCCACCAGCATTCTTTTGAAGGTTGGCAAAGTAGTCACTGTTTGGATGCACCATAATCTTTGTAACCAGTCTCCTAATGGTGGACATTTACATTGTTTCCCATATTTTGCTGTTAGTAATAAGTACCATGGTCATCACATAAGTACAAGTATAACTGGAGGATGATAGCAGGAATTGTTTGATCAAGGCGTCAAAACTTGCCATTTTGTTAGTGATCTCCAACTCTTCTTAGAGGTGAGGCCAATTTATAGCCCATCAGTAACAGATGTACTTGCCTATTTCCATACGTCCTCAGTAGCATCATGTGTTATCACTTGTTACCTTAGCCAACTTGATAGGTGAAAAATAATATCTCATTGTGGTTGTCACTTGCAATTCACCTGTTATATGAAGCTGACTATCCTCCACTTTGACTTTAGATGCAGGCAGTTGAGTAAATCATAAATCATTCTCAGTTCAGGTACATTGTCATCATTGAAATATGCAAGGCCCCTCTCTTGTGAGATTTGTTTATTCCCTTTTATTTATATGTCCTTATTTGTGTACCTTGGAGATCTGAAAATTGTGTATTATTTTGTTGAGCATATGTTGTAGTTTAAGAGCCATCTGTATTTCCTTTTCTTTGAGCTTTTTGTTCATATCCTGTGCCCATTTGGCTATTGGATTATTGGGTTTTTTTTGTATTGATTTGTAGGAGCTCTTTATATATTAAGGCAAAATTCCTTTATCTCTGATTTGAAGAATTGTTTCCAAGCTTGGCATTCGCCTTTTGACCTTGTTAATGTTGTTTGTTGCCACTATTGCTTTAGAATAAAGCCCAAACTTCTCATTACAGCCCATATTGCCCTGAGTGATCCATCCTCTGCCTCTCTGACCTCATCTCCCTCCACTGTCTACCTCTGTCACTCCGCTCCAGCCACTATGGACTCTTTGCTGTTTCTCAAATGAACCATGTTCCCTTCTGCAAGAAGATTTTCACTTTTACTCTTCCCTCTGCCTGAAACTCTCTTCCTTTCTTCCCTTCTTCGTCTAGTTAATGCTATTCATCCTTTAGATTCCATTCACCTCCTCTAGGAAGCCTCCCCTGACCACCTCCCAGGGGTCACATCTGTTCTGTCCACCACTATCTCCCCAGCACCCAGCACAGTACACGGCATATAATAGCTGCCCAGTAAGTCCTTGCTGAGTGAATGAATGAAGGAAGGTGTCAGGAGGCAGGTTGAACTGTTAAAAAATTTTATTAAAATGTCCAAGGAGTACATTAATGTCCATAGTGTCAGATACCACAGACCCACGGAACACTGCAGCTGACAGCATAACCAACAGAATCCAAAGCTGTTCACGCGCACACACACTCACACGCATGCCACACACGCGGCACACGCAAACACTCACGCACATCTCAAAGGGAAAGACCAAAAGACAAACCACCCACCTTAGAAAATATCAGAGCCCCCTCCCACCATGGAGCTGGGGTGGGGGGCAGGGCGAGGGGCTGAGGTGGTCAAGGGTAAGGAGCATAAACCAAGACACCCCCAAAAAAGTTGCATCCCCAGAGCCCCCCACTCCAAACAAAGGAAAATTCTTTTGTGACATGGATGACCAAAGATGTGTTATTATTTTTATATTTCTTAAACCAAGAGGAATTATCAAACCTAGAAGGCAAACCTATATCCCTGGGTTTTCTCAACAATGACCATAACATGGAACAGTGGATAATGTCTATATAGCAGGGAACACTAAAGACCATGGTCAAGGATGCGGGTCTAGTTTGCACTTCTCAATCTTTTCCTAAATCTTCCTGTGTGTTAGAGCATGATTATGTTTCAATTCCTTCCCCCCAAAACAGAGAGCAGGGTTTGGAGTCAGCCAGAGGCAGGACTGAATCGTTATTCCTGTCTTGCAAGCCAGTGTCTTTCTCTTATCTGAGCCTCAGTTTTGTCTTGTGTAAAATGGGAAAATAATGGTTCCTAAGTCACTGGGCTGTTGAGAAGATTCAAGGAGGCAGTGTGTGTAAGTCCTTAGCATGGTACCTACTCCATAGTTGTCAACTATGATTAGTACTTCCCAGGAGGGATATAGGCTCAGCCAACACGTTTCTTTCTCTACTGAACCCTTAGATGGACCGTATATTTGCTTATTTTTCTTTCCTGCAGAGGGCCATTCTCCACTGTGGTTTTTAACACTAATCCACAGATGTTACCCAGACTAGAGAGGTTGAGAGTGGACAAAGGACATGGAGGAAAAGCTGTGGATCTTTCCTGCCAGAGATCAGGAAGCTGAATCCCGACTTCTGGCTTGGGGAGAGTTTTTACAGGTTTCAGATTCTGGGGAGGAAGGCAAGGTGAGTTCTTTACAGCTTAGAAAATTAAAAAACTAAGAGAAAAATGTGTGTGTGTGTGTGTTTCAGTTTTAACACTGCATATCTCTCTACATGACCGCAGGTAGATGTCACTACTTCAAGTTTTAAGCATTTCTAGTCCACCAGGCGATGAATGGAGGAGACAGGAATAGAGTAGGGGTAGGGGTGGGACCCATGGCAGGGGCACTACCAATGTCTGCTTGAGGGATGGATATGGGCACCGAGCTAGAAAACTTGGCACCTCCTTGGTCCAGGAAGGAAGTTCTTTGTCCCCTGAGAGATGGAGGGGGAAGAAATCTGGGTTCGTTGAGCCCTAAACATCCTCTCATCCGTGTGTGTGTGTGTGTGTGTGTATGTGTGTGTGTGTGTGTGTGTGTGTGTGTGTATAAAATTCACCACACATGCAGAACCACCAAATCTCAGCACTGGACTAGACCTGGGAGGGCAAGCAATACAGCTTCCCTTCATTGCCCACAAATTTCTCTGACTATTCCGACCCCTAACTCTGAGGGCCTGGAGGGATGTTGTTCCAAAAACATTCCTAAAATTCAGTACATAGGAATTCCACACTCAGTTCATCCACCAAGACTAAGGACTGACTTAGGCTGAAGTCCAAGGTGAAGGAAGAGCAGTCATCAAGTTCAAGCAGTGTGTGTCCATGTAATTTTCTACTCCCAAAGCCAGTGACCTTCACTATAGGCTTCAGCCTGCATTTAGGACATCTGACAGTTTACTAAATCTGAATCTCTGGTGGTAAAAGCAATTCCTTAGTGCGAATCCAAACACACATTCTTGCACCCTTATCAAAGCCTTACTTCCACAACTGGCAGTCAGCCTTGCCAACAAAAGACTAAACCAGTGCAAAGAATGATGATCTTTGCCGATTGTGCTTCCCTGCACTGAGAGATGCTCCCAGAGTTCAGCCTGACTAGAATTGACTTTTCAGACACATGGCTACACCTGCCAAGAGGACCTTGTTTATGTAAGAAAAAGGAGAGAGGAGCTTTTTACAAATGGTTATGTATGGGGAGATGTGGTTTGGGACTCAGGGGCTTCCGGACCCTCTTGTTTCTCTCTGGGCTATGCCTCCCCAGGTGAAGCCTCCAGGGGAGGTGTGGGAAGGGGATTGTGCTTTCTTTTGCCTGGTTCTTCAGCAGAAATTCCCTTCGTCCTTCTCCCAGTCCTCTGCTGGGTGCTTCTTGTGTTTTCTGCGCTCCTTGTGCGATTTGTGGTGGTGATGCTGGTGGTGGTGTTGGTGGTGGTGATGGTGTCGCCGCATCCGATGGGATCGTCTGGCTGCAGGGAAGTGAGGGACGACAGGAACGTGGCAAAAGCTGATGAGAGGTGGGTGGCCTGATGGAACAGGCTTCCTCGGGGGAGCGGGAAACGGAGGGAACACCAGGCAAGCTAGTAAGTTCTCACTTATCTGCAAGGCCGTATTATCAGGCAGACATTCAACCAGATCAATGTATGTAGTCATGAGATGCTTAATTGGAGACTACAAGTAGCTGGAAACTTTTGTTGGGGTGTCTGGGGGAAGCCACTTACGTTTGGTGCAGACAATTTGGGGCCGATCCCATTTGCCATTGCTCCGGCATCGGATGATGGCCACGTGGTGCTGGGCAAATCCTTCGTCGCACTGGTAGCGTACAGTGGCGTGGACATTATACTTGGCCTTGCGGGCACCAATGGGCAAGGCATTCTCCACTGCTGGAGGGGGACCACACAGCACTGGGGACAGAGGAACCTCCATTTAAAGAAGTGGGTGGGACTGCGGCTGAACTGGTTTCATCTCTTGTTGAGATGAACCCTCAACAGGTCCCACCTTTTGCCCAGCTGTGACTTCAAAGGGCTAGAAGTGGATGTCTCCTCCACCCAAACCAGGAGCTGCTGAGGGGCAGGAACCTCCTGGACACATCCCAACCCCTAATTCTTGTGCATGATGGGAATGAAGGAGATGGGAGGCAAGAATAATCTGAGCAAATGAATGGAAAAAAGGATATGAAAATTGGCAAGGAAACAGAAGCAAGAATGAAGAAAAGTATAAGAGAAAGGTGGACATGAGAATATACATATACATATATATGTTTCCTTAATATGTAAAGAGCTCTTACAAATCAATAAGACCAATGAACCGATAGAAAATTAGGCAAAGGAAATGAACTGGTAGGTCACAGGAAATCAAATACATATAAACAGCTTATCAACATATGAAG
Source organism: Balaenoptera acutorostrata (assembly GCF_949987535.1). Lineage (NCBI taxonomy): Eukaryota > Metazoa > Chordata > Mammalia > Artiodactyla > Balaenopteridae > Balaenoptera > Balaenoptera acutorostrata. The sequence continues at coordinate 172,597,826 of NC_080065.1, forward strand.
AGCTGGTTATTCTCATCCTCGAAGACGTGCAAACTATGATAACAATGAGATACTGTTTTTCAGGACTTAGATGAACAAAGAACAAAAAGTTTGAGAACACAGAGTTGGCAAGGGTGGGGGGAAAATCGGTACCCTCACATAGTGCTGAAGCGTGAAAACTGGGCTGGACTGACTCTTACATTTACAAACTTAAATAAAACAACGAACCAGTGACAGGCAGGAGGGAAGGTTGGGGGAGAAGGGGTGGGAGGGAGAGTAGCAGCATACCTGTGCCCTTCTTACAGACATAGGGGAGGTTGTAGTTGCAGGGAACATCATTCCAGTGCCCGCTCTCATGTGCCACCATCACCACACAGTCCTCCCCACCCGCGAAGAAATTGTCGGGCTGGTTCTCCCTCCAGTTCTCATATTGCTGTAAGAATGGGGAGCAGGGGGTGCTCAGGGGACATGCAGCCTGTCCCAGGCTCTGGCACTGGCACTGTGGGATTTCCCTGGCCAGACCACTCAAACTCTTAGGGACTCAGTGTTTCCATCTCTACAATGGGCACTGTTCTGCCTGCCCTGAGGGTGGCTGCCACTACAGTCCAAGTCAACCCTTCTCTAGCTGCGAGGCTGTGGTGTTCTCCTCCCTGGTCCTCCTGCCTCGTCTCACTCCCTGACAGTCTGTTTTCCACATGGGTAACTCATTGTTAGATAAATAGTTGAACAAAAGGTGACCTCAGACTGGAAGTCCAGGAGAGCTTCCCTGAGGAGGCAACAGGAGAGCTGAAGGAAGACTCAAGGATAAGAACAACGCAGGCAGGGAACAGAGTTCTAAGCAGAGGGAATAGCTAATGCAAAGGCCCTGAGGCAGGACTGAGCTTGTCCTGTCTGAGGAACAGAACAGAGGCCAGGAGGGCTGGGGCTGCTTGATCCAGTTCGAGTATAGTCAGAGAGTGGGCCGGGGCCAGTTCTCATGGCAGAAGAGAGGAGGTGGATTTCTTTTCTAATTGTGGTAAAAAATATATAATATAAAATTTACTAAAGTGAAGCCAGAGGGCCGGGTCATTACAGCTTACCCAGAACTCTCCATTCTAGGCAGGGCCCAAGTCAACAGTCTGACTGCAGGTCCCCAGGTCCCCAGGCTGCCACCACTCACCAGCCCTGTGTTGTCCGTCCACTGGAAATCCCTCTCCACGATCCTGTCGTTTAGGCCGATCCATGTGTTTTCACGCCCAAAACCTGTGGGGTGTGGGGTGTCGTGAGGGCTGGGTACTTGCACCTCCCCCAGCCTAGGTTGCTGGCTGGAGGCCAGGTTGGGGGTGTGGGAGGGGAGACTCAGCCCCCTGCCCAGCCTGAAGGTGGGCTGGAAGGGGAAGTGGATGAAGATGAGAAGGGAGGGGCGGGGTACCCAGAGCCCCTCCCCCAGTTCTGGGTTTGAGCTGGAAGGGAGGACCCCAGCCCCTCTGGCAGCCTGTGGGGCATGGGCTGGAGGCCACGTCCCCCCATTCCCTAGCAGGCTGAGGCTCTGGCTGCCCTCATACTTGGGGAGTGGGGTTGAGGCATGGAAAGGGCCGGAATTAGGCTCCTGGCCTTGTCACAATTTGTGGCTTAAACAAAAGGCCAGAGGAAACAATAAAGGCAAGTCAGATCTTTGCAGAAATGAGAGAGTAGGGGCTAAGAGAGCCAGCGAGCAAGGCTGGACAGGGCAGGCAGGTGAATCTAAATGAGCCAATCAGTCACTGAGGAGGGAGGAAGCAGCTGGATGCATGTGTGTTTGATTACATAGAGGAAAAAAGCCAGTGAACCAGGGAATGAACAAATTAAAGAATTAACAGGGGATGGGATGGGGAAAATGTGAATAAATAAATGGATGAAAAAGGGCAGAAGGAATAATGAGTAAATCAATAAATGCTGGATTTAATTTATGGGACACCCCTCTTTCTCTAAATCTCTGCTCCTCCCTCATTTCATCCCCCACACCACAGATGCTTCTCCATCACCCTCTGTTCCCTGGCCCTGTTTTAACTGTCATCAGTGCCCTGAGAACCAGCTAAATTTTAGGATAGACTTATTTAATTAGATATTTACTTGTTTGACTATATCCTCTTCAAGAACGTCACTCCCTAAGGACAGGACAATGTGTGTCTCTGTGCCTGGAACAGTGCCTGGCACATAGCAGGTGCTCAGTAAATAGTCGGAGAATGAATGAAGTGAATGAATGAACTGACAAGTGAATAAATAGACACTTGAATTAATAAGTGGTCGGGGCTTGCATTAATGAACATAGCTTCAGAAAGGCAGCGTCTTCAGGACCCTGGGGGGATGCCCTGACAAAGGGACTGTAAAGGCCACCCCTGCCCACCCCAGAGTCCCTACTGTTAATGAAGCCGTGTTCTTCGGGTGAGTGGATGCTGGTCAGGTGGCCGGCTCGACGGCGGCAGTCCCTCTCGGCATCCTCCCATGCCCGCCGATGGGCGAAGTAGCGGTAGCAGTGGCCCTGAAACTTGTGCCAGCCATGGTCACAGCCCTCTGTGTCTGGGAGGTGGAAAGGGAGCATGAAGGGGGCTGGCCTCAAGCCGAGGCCTGCCTTGCCAGCCGTGAGCACACCAGCCCACCAGAGAGAGGGCCCAATCCAAGGTCACTGTGGGGCTAAATCAACCCTCTCCCTGGGCCCATCCCCCAGCCCCCACTCTGTCCCCCCACCTTTTCACCGCCCTCCTCCCATATTCACTTCTTTTCTCTGTTGCAGGAAGAGATTCAGCTGGAAGATCATTACACCCATCCCCTCTTATCCCAACTCTAATGTCTCATTCTCTGATCTGGCCACATCCTGGGACCTCAGGAAATGGTCTCAGGAAAGCCTAAAATTTCCCTCCTGGGAAAAAACTCAAATAGACATTTCTCCCAAAAAGATATACAAATGGCCAACAAGCACATGAAAAAATGCTCAACAACGTGAATCATTAGGAAACACAAATCAGAATCACAATGGGATACCACCTCATACCCACTAGGATGGCTATAATTTTTTTAAAAAAAGAAAATAATAAGCGCTGGCAAGGATATGGAGAAATTGGAACCCTCGTGCATTGCTGGTGGGAATGTAAAATGGTGTAGCCCCTGTGGAAAACAGTCTGGCAACTCCTCAAAAAGTTAAACATGGAATCACCACATGACCCAGCCATTCTACTCCTGGGTACACCAAAAAGAATGGGGAAAAAACAAAAAGAATGGAGAACAGGTATTGAAACAAAAATGTGTACATTAACATTCATAGCAGCACTATGCACATTAGCCACAAGGGGGAAACAACCCAAAGGTCCATCAAGTGATGAATGGATAAACAAAATGTGGCCCATCCAATGGAATACGATTCAGCCATAAAAAGGAATGAAGCACTGACACGTGCTACAATGTGGATGAACCCTGAAAAACATCATGCTGAGAGAAAGAAGCCAGATGCAAAAAGACACAGAGCGTATGACTACATTTATATGAAACATAAAATAGGCAAATCCATAGAGACAGAAAGTAGATTAGTGGTTGCCAGGGGCTGGAGGGGAGGAATGGGGAGTGATGGCTAATGGGGATGGGATTTCCTTTGGGGCTGATGAAAATGTCTTGGAACTAGCTAGAGGTGGTGGTTGCACAACATTGTGAATGTACTGAATGCCACTGAATTGTACACTCTAAAAAGGTTAATTCTATGTTATGTGAATTTTATCTCAAGAAAATTATTCGCCTCCTGCCTGTCTGACTCACGGCCATGGAACCAGAGGCAGAGACCTGGAGCTCCATATGTGGGAAGCTTGTGGTCCAGCACCCAACCCTGCTCCTGGTACTGTTTCTGGGGTCTCGGCAGAGACTCACCTTTCTCACAGAGGCTGCCCCCGTAGCTGGGGAGGCAAAGGCAGACGAAGGCGTTGACCTCGTCGATGCAGGTGCCTCCATTCTCACAGGGGCTGGAGATGCAGTCATCTATATCTGGAGGGGAAGGTGGGGCTGAGTCAGAGGTCAGCCTCCCCGTGGCTCCCAGGCCCCATGGAGAACCAGGCAGAAGATGCGGTCATGACCCTACCATCTATCCCAGACCTGAGTACAACAGCGGTGGTCTGCACTGATGGCCCAATGACTCTGGAGGTCAAGGGGGTGGAACCTCACACAACTGATGTGAATTAGCATCAATGAGAGGAGATGCCACTGGGCTGGCTGAAAGCCAGAGTGTGCAGGACATTCCCCCTGACTCCAGAACAGTGAAGGTGGGTCTGGCAAACAGACCCATAGAATGTCGAAGCTGAAGGGTCTTCAGAATGTGGAGCACTTACAAGGATTTGCACAGAATCACGAAGTTGTTTGTAGGTACAGGGAGCAATCAGTTGAGCACCTCTTCTCCCAATTCCTGTGTAGATAGTGCCTGAGGCATGTATGATGCCAGGCAAGTCACTTGCCCTCTCTGAGACTCAGTTTCTTTTTTTTTGCAAAGTGGTGATAATAATAGCACCTCCACAGCGGTGGTTGTGAGTAGAGTCAATGGGAAGAGCTCAAGAAATTATATCATTTATAATTGTTATAATTTCATAATTTGTCATATTTCTTGTGTTGGGCTTTGGGGCTAGCTTCCAACAGTTCTAGTGGTGGTGCCTATACCCCTGCCCACCCAGGAGAGGGTAGGCGATCCCCTGGGGCCCTTTGCTGGTGGGAGTCTGAGCCTTACCATCCCTTTGTCTTCCCCTTCCCCACCCTTGCCTTGTAATAATGGGAGGCAGCACACCAGAGCCTCAGCCCTGAGGATGAAACCTCAGATGGTTGTTGCTGAGGCTGATTTACTGGAGCCAAGGAGGGACGGAGGGGAAGGGAGCATCTGAAGCCAGCATTTTGTGATCCCTGATCCTCATGGGGATGGCTGCTGGGATAGACCCCAGGGCTCTGAGTCAAACAAGTCTGTGTTCAGATCCTGAGTCTGGGGTACTCACCGATCTCACAGTTCTCTCCAGCAAAGCCCTGGTCACAGCTACAGCCGTACATGGTGCCGTTGGCTTCACAGGTGCCCCCATGCAGGCAAGGGTTGTTCTCACAGGGATCCGAGGGGACTGCAGGATGGACAGGAGTACGGGAAGGAGTCAGACCACCAAGTCTGCCTCCCAGGGAATCCAGACCTCAGACCCCTAAAGGCCCTCTCATTTCACCCCTCTCTGTGGAGTCCCCTCTATAATTTCCCAATAACTGACTGCCAACTTCCTCTCACATGCCCCTGTGATGAGCTTACTCTTTCCAGGAACTGCCCAAAGCACCTGTGGGATGCCCTGGCTATGACAAAGTCCTTCCTTGGACTGAACTAGAATGGGATTCCTGCAGCTTCTCTTAGGAAGTCTTCTCACAGAACATGGTTTAAGTGCCCTCCTTGACTTATCCCCATTTTTCTAGAAATACCCAACTGGTCATTGTGCTTCTCATACTTTGGAGCAAAGAAGTGGACATAGGTTCTAGATGGGGTATGAACGGCACTGGGACCAGTGGGAACCATCACTTCCTTCATCCTTGTGGCTCAACCTCTTCTGATGCAACCTCAGTGGTTACAGTGTGGAGAAGTGGTGGATTATAGCAGTAATAACCATAGGCTGTGCAGTCAGAGAGGCTGGTTCAATTCCTGCCTCTGCCACTCACTAGGGAACCCTGGGCAAATTACTTCTGTGAATTTCAGTTGCCTCATTTACAAAATGAAAATAAAAATAGCTCATCCTGCTCTCCCAATCCTGACCATAATGCCATGACTGGCTCTCTGTATATCAGCCTGGGGCCTCTTGAGGGGTCTCAACATTGCTTAACACGGACAGGGCATCCAGGGGGAGTTGAATGTGAGGCCCTGTCCACCTCTCTCATTCCTCAGTGGGGTTTCCCTAGAGGCAGGAGGGCCACCCCTCCCCATCTCAGGGGCTCAGAGGCCTTGGTGGGTGGTTTCTGGACCACCCTGGAGTCTTGGAGGGGCAGAGCAAGAACGCCCATGTACCCCAGATGACCCCTATCCCTTGTCAGGACAGTGTCAACCCTTCCACTGCAAGATACTAGAACCGAGACCCAGAGAAGGGCAGGGCCTAGCTCAAAGCCACTCAGCAGGACAGTACAAGAGCCAAGACTGGCCTACGGGGCTCTGGAAGCCCAGTTTAAGGCCCTCTCTCCAGGCCCTATAACCTAGAATTTGTTTCTGTTTTGTCCTGGTCTGGAGGCCCACAAGAAACTGAGATGATGACAAGCAGTCACCTCCTCCCTGACCTTCTGGACTCCACCTTCACCCTTAACAGGTTGTTCTCCCCACAGCTGCCAGAGGGAGCCCATGTAAACCTGAGTCAGGTCATGTCCCTCCTCTGCCTAGACTCCTCCATGGCTCCCCATTACCCTCATTGGAAAAGCCAAAATCCTTACCTCAGCCCACAGGGCCCCATGCAATGTTCCCCAATATCTCCCTGCCGGATCCTCCTCTCCCTCCTTCACTTATTCCACTCCAGCCACACTGACCCTGCTGTTCCTCCTACACACGAAGCACGGTCCTGCCTCAGGGCCTTTGTACAAGCTATTCCGTCTGCCTGAACTGCTTTTCCCCCAGATCTCTGCATGGCTCCTCTCTCACCTCCTTCAGGCTTGCTCAAATTCATCCTAACCCCCCTTCCAAAACCAAAACCTACCCACTGGCATCCCTCATCCCTTGCTTTACTTTTCTCTTTTGTCTTTATTACTTTCTAACCTCCAATATAATTTATTAGGACCATCGTTTCTTATCCGTGCCTCCCCCCCAGAGCGGTGATGTTCCACATGGCAGCCACGCACAGCTATTTAAGTTTAAATTAATTAAAATGGAATAAAAGTTAAAACGCAGTTCCTCAGTCACAGTAGCCACATTTCAAGTGCTCAGTAGCCACCAATAGCTCGTTGCTATTGTATTAGACTGCGTAGCTCGAGAACATTTCCATCATTGGGAAAGTTCTAGAGCATTGTTCTAGAATGTCAGCTTCCAGAGGACAAGGGACTCGGTCTCAACATGGTGCCTGGAATACAGCAAGCACTCAATAGTTGCTTGCTAACTGCATAAAGGTAGCCGCTGGCCTGCCCGCAGTGACTGAAGCCTGTCCCTGGGGCAGTGGCGTGTACCACCACGGATGGCCAGAGAGGCCTGTGGCTATGTCTGTGCCTGGTGCCATCCTGGCACGTGCGGGCACATGCGTGGGGCTGCCAGGCGCCGGGACGTGTAAGCCCCACCAGGTGCCCCGAGCTGCTGACACCTGCCCACAGACTGGCGGTGACTCAGTCGCTTGCTGGTGCTGCATTTATTTTTGGCTTCATTAGCATTTCTGCTGCAAGCAGTAGGTGAGTAGGCGCCCAGGTCTCCCCCAGAACTGGCTGCCTCCCTCCACCCCGGCTGCCCATGGCTTGAGTCTGGAGCCGAAAAACCAACAAAGTCCAAGACAGATCCAGCCGTGGCCCTGGGGGCTCCTCTCAACACACTTTCCTTAGCACCCTTCTTCGTGGTTTCCCTCCCACCTGACCACTCCTTCTCTAGTTCCTTTGGCCTTGGGCAAGCTTACCCCTCCCCAAGACCTCAGGGCGTTTTGTTTTGTTTTATGTCAATGAAATAAGCATCTTAGAGCCCAGTGATTGAGACAGAGACTGTTGTCAGCCTGGATTCAAATGTTATCCTTGACACTCCCCAGCTGCATGACTGCACAAGTCACTTGACTTCCCTGTGCCTCAGTATCCCCATCTGTAAAGTTAGGATCGTACTAGAACTTGTTCCTCAAGGACATTAAAAAGATTAACCAAGATGATTCCAGTAAAGTGCTCAGACCAACCCACAAGCACAAAGGCAGTCACCAATAAGCATAAGCCTTTATTGATGCAAGTGCCCCTGCCCAGGGTCCACCTGCCTCCTGGGCATCTAAGAAAAGAAGATGCAGCCCCAGACACAACCCAGAGATGACAGGGTGGGTGATGAAACCCTGCATCCGCTGTTTCCATCACCACGACACTTTGTCTTCAAAAAAAAGGAGCAAGTGTAAAACCAATCGTGTTAATAAGAGTGTTTTGCAACTCAGAAAAAGTGTGTCTTTTAATTAGCTGCTGCTGCTTCTTTTTTTTTTTTTTTTTAACGCTCACTTGACCGAAAGAATAGCTCAATATGGCAGGACCTAAAAAATAAAGGGCTGGAACTTGCAGGCTGAGTTATGGGCAGACCTGGCCCCAGGAGAACAGGGTGATGGCTTTCTCTGGACTCCGCTGGGCATAGAGCAACCAAGGCACACGTGGATTTGGGTGCCAGTTGAGGTTTGATCACTGACTAGCTGGTAGTGACATACCTCCCCGAGCCTCAGTTTGCTGTCTACTAAATGGGGGTGATGCATCCCACCACTCCCACCCCTTCCCAGCACCCACTTTACCTGTGGCTTGAGGCCCCCCACGTTTTGCACCACTGAATTCCAGCTGCAATTCAACACTTGTCCAGGAAGGCCTCCCTGCCATGCCTCCTCCCTCCGGCCCCACCCCAGGGGGGTTGCCTGTAACCAGCTCTGTCTTCCCCAGACTGAGGCATCGCTGAAGGCAGGACCCCAACGTCACACAACACTGTCAGCTGAGAGTGGTCATGAACATGATTTGCTGACTGTACTCATCCTCCAAAACCAAACTCCGCCCAGCACCTCATCATTGCCTCATTACTCGCTGTGCATAAAACACATCAAACGCAGCTTCACCTCCTGGCCTTTGCCCAGGCTAGTGCCTCTGCCAGGAATACCCTTTCTGTAATTCAACTCTGCCTAATGAGCTCCCGCCTTCAACATCATCCCCTGCTAGAAACTTTCCCAGGCACCCAAGAACAATCCTTCCTCCCAGCTCTGGCCTCTACCCCAGCCCCTGGTTCCTGAGCGCAAACACAGTGACCTGGATGAGACCACGAGCTTCCAACTCACCCTCCTCTGCACTCCCATTTGCAGGGGTTCCTGGCAGGGCTGGCTCCTCTCCACTTGCTGCCTCCTCCCAGAAGCTCTCCACACCTGGACTCCCCGCCAGGACCTCCAGCTCAAACTCCTCTGGGCCCAGGGAGGCAGGCAGCAGGGTGCTGGGGGAGTCCCACGGCACTAAAGGCTCCCCCGAGGAAACTGAAATGGGCTTGTCCTCGCTGGCTGCTGTCGGTGTCCAAGGAGGAAGAGCGGGCTCCCCTGAGGGGCTGCCCTCATGTGGAGGCTCCAAGCCTCTCAGGGTGCCCTGGGTCACCACCTGGCCCTCCGGCTCTGGATGGGGTTGGGAGCTTGAGGAGGCCATTGTGGACATGGCCAGGACCCCAACCTTGTCCCCCAGGTCCAGGGACATGAGGGACATTACCACACTTGTATCCACAGCCACTTGAGGGCTCAAGGTGGGGCTTTCATCTCCCTCAACCACGTGGGATCCAGGTTCCCAATTCCCACCAGCATCGCTGGTGTCTAGTGTGGCCATGGACTCCATGGGACCCACTGCGGCTCCTCCATCTGTAGCAGCCGAAGGCTCCAAATGTGGGGTGACCTTGGGCATCAGGGAGACCCCAGGGACCCCCAAGAGCACGGATGGGGAATGGGGGTCTAGCCCTTCACTGTGCAGTGACGGCCACATGCCCTGTGCCTCGTCCATGTTGGCCTGCAAGCTGGAAGTGGGGGTCTCTGCTGTGTTGAAGACCCCAGACTCAGACCCCAAGATGCCTCTGGCTCCCATGGGCTCAGTGGCAGTCTCAGTGGGAGTGACGGCTGCCACCACATTCCCATCCACAGAAGCCTGTGGGTTGGATCTGGGGTGCTCAGCTTTGCTGAGCCCAGTAGGGCTGGTCCCCCCAATTTTCCCGAAGTCTGCTCTGAAGGAGTTAGGACCAGCTCCAGCTTGTGTGTCTGTGGCTGCCTGCAAAGGAGCTGTAGGACCTCCTTCGCCATGGCTGCTGAGTGTCGGGGATGTGGCCTCTCCACCTTGTCCCGTCAGGCCCAAGGAGGCGGGCAGGGAATACGCTTCTGGATGGATGGGATCCTGGGGGCTGGCCTCGATCTCTGAGGCAGGGGAGGGTGGGGCAGCGGCCATGGCTTCACTATACCCCTTTACCTCACTGGCATCGGCGGGGAGGGGCGTAGGGTGTGACAGGAGCCACAGTTTGGGGGCACGAAGCATGGCCATGACAGGGAGGTCTGGAGAAATGACTGTGGGAGGAGCCTCCCAGCGGGCTGTGCTGGGGCCCTTCAAGGGGTTGGGAGCCAAGGCAGTGGCCTCCGAGGAGGACCAGGGCAGGTCGGGGGTGGCTGGCCTCACACTGGGGCCCTTGGCTTCCTCTAGTTCCAGGCCAAGGGTGATGGGTGGGACCATGGTTGGGGGCCACAGCCAGGGCTCTGGGGGGCTCGTGCCACCAGGGGAACCTGAAACAATATCAACAGTAATTATAATTATCTCTCAGCAGCTCCTTCTGTTGATTGTCTCCTTGGCTCCAGGCCGGAGGAAGAGGGGTCTTCTGAGGCTTGGTGAGGCCAGGGCACCCAACTGTGATTCGGAGCCTCCTCCCCTGTCCCCCTGACATCCCCAGGCAGGTCCCATCTCCCCCTTGGACCCCACTCACCAGCTCCAGGCACATCCACCTCATTGGTCAGCACAGCCCAGGGGCTTTGGCTCCGGCCACTCCCCAAGGCGTCAGTGGCTCCTGTGGCCAGGGGAGGCTCCACGTAATTCCCAGCAACCTCTGGGGTGGGGGGCTGGACGCTGGCCTGGAGCACCCCCTTCAGCCCTCGCTGGGGTTCCTGTTGCTGGAAGTGGCGCCCGTTCAACCCTTTAAAGCGCCCCCTCCTCCTGGGCATGGTGCTGGCTGGGGTTGCCTCTGTGTGCATGCCCACCGCAGTGCCTGCCTCCACGTTGCTGGGGGCGGGGGACACCGTGCTCAGCCACACCTCCTCAGCCTCCAGAGCAGGCCTTGAGGCTAGTGTGAGGCCCCCAGTGGCAGGACTGGGGGTCTCTCGAGACTCCTGCTTCTCTGCCAAGATCAGAGGTTCTTCTTCCCCACTGGACACCAGAGGCTCCTGGAAGTCTGGGGTGACTACCTCCTCCTCCTCCAGGCTGGGCTCCAGTTCTTGGGCGGGGGGCCCTTCTGCTGACAGAATCTCCCCCTCATCCCCAGACGACGGCGTCTCTGGGTTTCCATGTAGTGATGTAGGGTGATGAGCTGTGGGAGAAAGCAGAAGAGGTTGTGTTAGGCCCAGGGGCTGGCTGGGAAGTTCTGCCTGAAGTCTACCCACATTCCAGCATGCTACAGCAGAGATCTTCTATGTATCTCTGTCTCTCTGCGCCCCTCTGTCTCTCTGGGTTGTTTCTGGGATCCCCCCTGACTGAGAGACAGAGGCGGAAAGTTATCATCCTCATTGTTCAGGCTGGGGTCCACTGTAAAGGTCAGAGTCAACTGGTCACAGTAAAGGGTCAAGAGACAGCTTGGCTGGTGGGTGAAGCTCAGGCAGTGGCCAGCTCTCAGGGGGACAGGTCAGACCTGGGCCGTGGCTCCTCCCACCGAAGAGAAAGCGCCTAATGGGCATGGTCTTCATACGAAGAGATTTTTTTCCCCCCGCTTACGCATAAGACTCAGCTCCTTGGACTTGAGGTTTGCAGCTTCTGAGGGTGTGGCCCCACCCCAAGGATGAGGGTCATCCCTGGTCCCATCCCTGGGGGTGTGGCCTTGCTCAGGGGTCATGGCTAGTTGAGGTATCACTTCCTCCCCAGCGGGTGCTCATGGGCAAGGCTCCAGGTAAGAACTGCGCCATCCAGGGGCGTGTCTCTCAGAGATCTCAGGAGACATAGCCCACCCGCTAAACAGGACTGCCCCCCAGAGCTTGGTCTTCTCTGGGTCTCGTCCTCCTCTAAGGCGGGGCTCCTACGGAAAGCTTGTCTCAGGGGTATGACCTTTCCCTGGGGGCGTGGCTCACCGCGGAGCAAGTTTTCTCGTATCTCTCCCCTGCCTGGCCTCCACCTCCACTAGAAAGCCAAGCTCCCGGGGCGCGGCCGTTATCAAGGTGCATGCCCTTGGGGCGTGGCCACCAGGGGACGCACACTCAAGGGGCGTGGCCTCACGCGCACCTCGGAAGCAGTAGGCGTCGTAGCGCTCTCCCGGCGCCGGGAAGCGGGTGCGGTTGGCGAAGCTATAGACGGTGCGCACGCCCGGGACTGGGCCCCCGCAGCGCCGGCGCGGCGTCTGGATCGGGTAGCGCACGCTGCCGTCGGCCAGCCAGCCCGGGTCGCACTGGTCCAGGCCCTCATGCCAGGCCAGGTGCAGCTGTCCTACCGAGGCCAGCACGGCGCCCTGGCGGCGGCACTGGGCACGCGCGCCGGCCAGTGTCAGGCGGCGGGCCAGGCCTACGTAGAAGACCTCGCCTGCGGGAAGGCGCGGGAGAAGGTCAGAGGGGCCCCAAGAACCCTCCCACGGAGCCCGGGAAGGGGGTCCCACCCCAAATAGCCCTGATCTGGCTGGATTTGGGTTGCGGCAGCCGCAGCTGCGTGCCCCCATCGCCAGAACATCACTGTCGTTACCTCTCATGCAGTGCTAAGAGGGGGCTTCACTTTCTTTTTCAAGTGAGGTAACTCAGGCCCCTTAACGAGTTGAGCTTCAGAGAGAGGGAGGGCCTTGGTGAGGGGGGCTCAGTGAGGAGGGAAGTAGGAAGAGGGAGGGGGGCAGGAAGGGGGAGAGACTCAGAGAAGGGGACAAAGCCTCAGAGAGGGAAGAGGCTCAGAGAGAGGGAAGGGGCACAGAGAAGGAGAGGGGCTCAAGGAGTGGAGGAAGTCTCAGGGAACCAGTGGGCTCAGATCTTGGCTGCAGGTTTAGAGAGGGATGAAACTTAGGAGAGCTAGGAAGGACTTAGGGAAGGATGGGGGTTAGGGAGGGTAATGGGGCTCAGGGAAGAGGGTGTTCTGCCAGCCCCAGACTTACCCCCCAGCTCACGGGCAAAGCAATACACATCGTAGAGTTCCCGTGGGTCTCGCCTCCCATAGTTCCTCACCCCTGGAAGGCTGCTACGGTCACCATAGCAACCAGGACGGGACTGGGTGATAGGATACCTGACAAGACAAGGTGGGGGTCCCTCTCAGATGTGTGCTCCTGGGGCCCCCAAGGACCATCTTTCTCCAGGGGCTAGCTCTCCATCTCCCTACCCTGTGTACCCCCTCACCGAACAGTGCGGTCAGAGAGCCACCCGGCGTCACAGTTGTCAAAGCCATCCTCGAAGGCAGCCTGCAGGTGCCGCGGGGCTGCAATGGTGGCCGAGTTGAGACGGCAGGCCTCCTGGGCCTCAGCGAAGGTCAGCGAGTAGCGATCCTGGGCTGCTCGGTAGTGGAACACAACACCTATGGGGAAACATCCAGGATGATTTATGCTGTGATCTTCAAGAACAGACCTCACTCTTGCAGAATGCCCCCCCACCACCCAGTCTGATAATAACAGACCTGCTGCCCTACACTGCCCTGTATCATGTCTGTTCACTCAGCAACAGGCATAGTGCTAGGGTGATGATGGGGAGTGAGACTGATATGCCCCCATTTTACAGATGAGGAAACTGATAGCAATGGCCATAAAGGGCCATAGAATTTGTTAAATATTTGCTATGTAAAAAGCATTTATAAGCATTATCTCATTGAAATCTTATAACAACCCTATGATTATCCTCATTTCCAGAGGAGCAAACTAAGGCTCAGAAAGGTTGAGGGGGCTTCCCTGGTGGCGCAGTGGTTGAGAATCTGCCTGCCAATGCAGGGGACACGGGTTCGAACCCTGGTCTGGGAAGATCCCACATGACGCGGAGCAACTAGGCCCGTTAGCCACAATTACTGAGCCTGCGCGTCTGGAGCCTGTGCTCCGCAACAAGAGAGGCCGCGATAATGAGAGGCCCCGCGCACCGCGATGAAGAGTGGCCCCCACTTGCCACAACTAGAGAAAGCCCTCGCACAGAAACGAAGACCCAACACAGCCATAAATAAATAAAATAAATAAAATAGTGTTTAAAAAAAAAAAAAAAAGAAAGGTTGAGGGACAGGTCTAGGGCTACATAACCTGTATAAGGGAGAGCCAGAAGTTATATCCAGAAAGATCTGACTCCAAAGATAGCACTCTTCTTGCCTAGGGTTAGGCTCTGGAGGTGACAGGAGGCATGGAGAAGAGTGAGAGAGAGATTCTGCCTTTTAGGAATTAAGTACATGCATACATAGGGGAAGCAAAGGCAGCAATGGGTGATCAAATGTGGTGGGTTGGGCTTCCCTGGTGGCGCAGTGGTTGAGAATCTGCCTGCTAATGCGGGAGACACGGGTTCGAGCCCTGGTCTGGGAAGATCCCACATGCCACGGAGCAGCTGGGCCCGTGAGCCACAGCTGCTGAGCCTGCGCGTCTGGAGCCTGTGCCCCGCAACGGGAGGGGCCGCGATAGTGAAAGGCCCGCGCACCGCGATGAAGAGCGGTCCCCGCACCGCGATGAAGAGTGGCCCCCACTTGCCGCAACTAGAGAAAGCCCTCGCACGAACCGAAGACCCAGCACAGCCAAAAATAAATAAATAAATAAATAAAATTAAAAAAAAAAAATGTGGTGGGTTTTTAAAAAATAAATTTATTTATTTATTTATTTTTGGCTGCATTGGATATTTGTTGCTGCGTGCGGGCTTTCTCTAGTCGTGGCGAGCGGGGGCTACTCTTCGTTGTGGTGCGCGTGCTTCTCATTGCAGTGGCTTCTGTTGTTGTGAAGCATGGGCTCTAGGTGCGCAGGCTTCAGTAGTTGTGGCACACAGGCTCAGTAGTTGTGGCTCATGGGCTTAGTTGCTCCACGGCATGTGGGATCTTCCCAGACCAGGGCTCAACCCATGTCCCCTGCATTGGCAGGCAGATTCTTAACCACTGCACCACCAGGTAAGCCCCCAAATGTGGTTCTTGCCCAGCTTAGAAATGGAATCACCGAAGGCTTCCTGGAGGAGGTGACATGTAAACCAGGACATGAAGCATCAGTAAGCTCACTGTGACTCAAATTCTGATTTAGGGATGAGAGAAATGGCTGAGCAAAACAAAGGTATTAAACATTTTGTTCCATTTTATCAAACTGAGAGCTCCCAGAAGGCAGCAGCTGTGTCTCAGTCATGGCTATGTCTCCAGCACCAGGCTGGCATGTGGTAGCTGCTCAATAAATGTTTGGCTGAATGAACGAACTTACCAAACCCAGAGGTGGAATTCTCTTCTTTCACCACTTATCAGTTTTCTTTGAGGTTTATCAGTTTTGAGAACAAGGCCTTGGAAAGGGGATGATTGGTTGACCCCATAAAATATGCAGTGAGACACTGTTGGCTGGGGAAAGACTGTGCTCCAGAACACAGGGTGCAGGGACTTTGCTCATGGCCAACACAGGTTAAGGGAAATTGACTTCCCAGTAGGAGTCCACAGGACATTCTGCACACAACAATCCATTCATTGGGCTTCCCTGGTGGCGCAGTGGTTAAGAATCCGCCTGCCAATGCAGGGGACACGGGTTCAAGCCCTGGTCCAGGAAGATCCCACATGCCTTGGGGCAACTAAGTCCGTGCGCCACAACTACTGAGCCTGCTCTCTGGAGCCTGCGAGCCACAACTACTGAGCCCACGGGCACAACTACTGGAGCCCATGCTCTGCAACAAGAGAGGCCACCGCAATGAGAAGCCCGCACACCGCAACTAAGAGTAGCCCCCGCTTGTTGCAACTAGAGAGAGCCCACGCGCAGCAATGAAGACCCAAAACGCAGCCAAAAAACCCCACAAATCTATTCATTGATTCATTCGTCAAATATCAATTGATCATCTTCTGAGTGCCATGCCCTGTCCTAGGACTTTGCTTTAATAATTAAAAATAATTTTTTTTTTTGCCTTGTTCATCTTGATTGGTTAGGAAAACAGAAACTACACTGACTATTTCAACAGAAACAATTTAATATAGGAACTGGTTACATTGATGACTGTTATTTACTTAATCTATATTTTTAATCCACTTTTAAAAAATAACTTCACTTTTTTAAAACATATATTTATTTTAAAAGGAAATCTGTATTCCTATTTTAAATAGAAAGCCAATATCCTTTGCCTTATGTGAAAGTAGGTAACCATGAAATGGACTTAAAACAAGGTTCTGAAATCCTATGAAATGCTGTGGTCCATAAGAGACTGAGCCAGAGGCTGCTCTCTCTTAGCTAAAAGAGAAAGAGAGAGATGTTAAAGAGAGAGGCGTACCCATGGAGACTTTCTTCCTGACTTTATCAGAACTGAAAGCAAATCACTGTTCAGGGAGTGATTTCTTTTTCTTTTCTTTTCTTTTTTCTTTTTTGCTTGTGGGATCTTAGCTCCTTGACCAGGGATCGAACCTGGGCCCTCGGCAGTAAAAGTGCAGAGTCCTAACCACTGGACCACCAGGGAATTCCCCAGGGAGTAATTTCTAAGGTGACATTCAGTGGATGGGCTTCCCCATCCCAGCCTTGGCCCCTCCCCTTCCCCCAACTGACCCGTCACTTCCAGGGGCACCAGGTCCTGCTCATCCTCGATGCCCCTCACCACCTGGCAACGGTAGAGCCCGGAGTCGCTGGCCCTCAGTGGCCCCAGTAGCAACGTGGCGTTGACCCGGTGCCGGGGGTAGGCAGGTAGTGACACACGTCCCTGCCAGCCCTTGGCCACTCGAACCACGTTGTCCTTGGCCACTAGGATGGGCAAGTCCTGCCGTTGTCCTGATGCAGTCCGCACCTTGGTCCACTTGATCCGAGGGGCTTCTCGGGCTGCACCTGGCCGTGGCCACAGAGTGAAGAGACAGGGCAGGGCCACCAGCTCTGCCAGCGCAGCCCGCACCGACCCAGACCCCACCTTCTGCATGTGGAGCCCCTTCTCGGCAGTGGCAGCAGCAGTGGCGTCCTGTGTGCCTGGGGTGGAGAAGGTGGAGAGAGGGCCTGACTGAGAGGCAAGGACCCTCTGACTGAGGCCAGAGAGGTTAGGTTGCCTACACAACATCACAATGCCGTACACAGATCTGTGATCTGTAACCCCATCTGTGAGCAGAAGAGGGGTAATGGGGTCGAATCCCTTCATAGTTCTGCCTCCACTCAAAGTCCAGACCCTGGAGGCCAGGGATTTAACTCTCAGTGTCACTGACTCACTATGTGTCCATGGGAAAGTCACTATTCTGCTCTCAGCCATGGTTTCCCCAAAAGTTAAGCAAGAGGCAGCCATTGGAAGAGAAACAGTGTTTGTGGAGTACCTTCTATATAACAGGCACTTTATAAATAGCAATCAGCTCATTTGATTTTCATAACCATCTGCAGAGGTAGCCATGTCTCATCCTCTTTTGGGGGAGTTGAGGAAATTGAGGCTCAGAGACATCATTATAATTGCGTAAGGCCACAGAGCAAATCAGGAGGCATTTCTAAAGTCTGGGCTTTTGACCGCTACTGGGGAGATGCCAGGGAGAGGCACACAGACCTTTATTTCTATTGTCCCACCCATGGCAGGCATCACTAATCAATCTTCATACTATTCTCTCTCCCTTTTTTTTTTTTCTCTCTCTCTTCAGCTCATCTCAGCAAAACAGTGAGAGGCGGGAACCTCTAGCCTCCGCTGGCAATGACTAAAAATAACCTCTCAGGTGTCTTGTTCGCTTTTGACTGTTCAAAGACTTTTTTCATCTATTCTCATTTTATTCTCCAGACCAAGCCAGAGAACCAGCAGGAGAAGGCTCTCAAGTTAAAACGCTGCCCCATCTTGTCAATTCTCCAGACCCCAACCTCTCCCACCCAACAAGCCAACTCACCCTGTTCCCCAGCCACAAAGAGCAGCATCTGGAGAATCAGGAGGCCTGAGACCCAGACAGACATGGCCCCCATCCTGGACCTGAAACAAGATGGAGAGGAAGGAAGGGGTGAGTACAACTCTCCTAGACAGTTGGCATGAAAGGACCAATTCCTCCCATTCTACAGATCTGGAAACTGGGGCTCAGAGAGGCCAGTGTGTCACTCAAGGTCACACAGTCAGCAAGCCAGGGCTGAGCCAGAATCCAAACCCAGGACCAAATGACTTCAGAATCTGAGCAGTGAAGTCCTATGGTCAGAGCATGGGTGCTGGAGGGAATCAAACCTGGGGTTGTCTTTTGCCTGTTCCTTGCTGGGTGACCTTGAGCAAGTAGCTTAGCTTCTCTGTGCCTCAGTTTCTTTGCAGGTCAGATGGGGATAACATCAGGTAGTTGGAAGGAATAGATGAGTCAATATAGTCAATACATATAAAATGCTTAGAACTGCCTGGCATGAAGGAGTAAATTTCAGCTCCTATTATTATTATTGACTTTAACATAGCCAAGATCAAAGTCCCATTTTTCAAGTCAGCCTCCCAAATCAAATTGGGGGCTCCTAGAGAGCAGCAGCCAGTCCTAGTCTGCCTGGGGTCCCCAGTTCTGGCAGCAGACTGGACTCCAATCCAGCCTGTAATCTGGGTTTGCTGACTGACACGATTCTCAGCTTCAATTCCAGGATTTGGTTGTCGCCAAGATTCTATTCCTGGTTTCTGGGATTTTTGAAGAGCTGCCAAGTCCCAGCTGGAGGAAGGGACCTCGCCCTCGCCCACCCCATCCTCCCTCTGAATTCATACTGACTGGCGAAGGTGCCTTCTAGGTCCACAGAGAAACTCCAGTTGTGGGTCTAGACTCCTATAGGGGTTGTGGCACATGAGCATAAAGTGGACAAATATTGAGCACTACCTGTAAGCAAAGCCCATTCCAAACACTGGGATACAGCAGTGCCCTCCCAAACCTCACAGTCTTCCAGAGACTAGAAACCCTGGGGTGGTGGTGCGTCCCACCCCTCTGGAACCCCCTTCCCCTTACCCCACTGGGGGGGCTCAGAAGGTGGGGGCAGATGGGAAGTTAGAACATCACCTACAAACCCAGCCCTTGCACCCTCCTCCTGATAAAAGAATAGCCAGTGTGGATGGAGTCCACAATAGGGTCCTGTGGGGGACAGCTGGCCCCACCAGTTCCCAGCTCCCAGAGGCCCCCATAGGGAGGCAGGCCGGGGACCTGTCCGTGGTGCTGAACTCTGGGGCGGCCACACAGTGGCACTACCCCCTTGGTCTCCTTCTTGCCTTCTTAGGGCAGCATCTCGGGGTCCAGAGAGGGTGAGCGGTTTGCCTGGGACTGCACAGCAGGGCAGAGGCCAGCTTCTGGGACGATGCCCCTAACTACCGACCTGTAAACCTCAGCAACCTCTGCCTCCATCCCAGGCTGTCCTCATTTCTCCCCCTCGGAACCCTGAGCGGGGCAGGGTCCCCTGATGGCTGTCCAAGGCCTGGATGGGTATTAGAGGGTGGGGCAGGACTCTGGGCTGTGCCTACCCCAAGATAGTTTTAGGAGGGGGCAAGTTCAGAGAATTCTCACGCACGTGCACACACACACATACTCTGTATGGTTAAGAGCTCAGACTATATCCACATGACTTGACTTCAAACCCTGCCTCTACTCCCTACATGCTGCATGATCCTAGACAGCTGCTTCATCACTCCGTGCCTCAGTTTTCCCACCTGTAAAATGGGGATCAACCAGCACATACTTCAGAGTGTTATTGTGAGAATGGAATGAGCTAAGACTTATGAAGTCCAAGAAATGTTTACTTAAACAACAGCTTCTTATACACAAAGCCTTGTGTACACACTCAAATATGCAATGGTGGTCCAACAAGGTGACATACAAAGGTTCAGTTGCACTCCCCCCCACACCCTCCCCCACACACTCCATCCCCTCCAGTTGCACTTCACACACCCACACCCCTTCTCTTAAAATACCTCTTCCCCAGGGCCATGAGAGGTGAGCATTTACACAGCTGTCTGGGGCTTGTCCCCTCATTAATAATGCATGATCCTCATACATATGCAAGTAGGGGCCTAGGGGGCTTTGTGGGAGGGGTGGCCCAGGAGGGGAGAGAGAGAGAGAGAGAGAGACAGAGTGTGAGTGTGTGTGTGTGCACGCGCGCGCGCACGTGTCTCTGTGTGTGTGTGTGTGTGTGTGTGTCTCCCCCTCCCTCACATCCACCTCCTGTCTCAGAAGGCACTGAGTGAGGGTGAGTTTGCCAGCAGGCATTTTTGTGTGTTTGTGCCTGTGTGTGCATCCAGGCAAGGATATCCATGAGGTTGCACCCTGTGGTGTGTGAACATGTACGAGGGTCCACAGCAGCAATATGCACTGGGTGGGGCATAGGGGACCCAGTGTGGTCTCTGGATGTGTGGGTTCAAGTACCCCTCAGCAGGGGCTATGAGCACACGTGTGTATGTGTTACTGGCCTTGGAGTCAGAGCGTATTTGTGTGGATGGGCTAGAGCATGGAAACTCCTTGGAGAAGAAAGGAAACCGGGCTCAGTAAATCATCCCAGGTTGTCCCTTGGAGACCTGAACCCCTGTCAATGTCTCTCCCATTAGCTCCCCAACTCTGTACACAGACTACATCTCACACTCACCCACTCAGGGTCCACACTGCCAATCACATGGAGAGGACCCTTGCTGCACACACGGGACACATACACAGCCACACACTCTAGGCTCAGAGCCTAGGAGACACACACACTCACAGATTCACAGTGACATTAACAAAGAGAGACAATATGGGCACTTACAAGCCAGGCAGCACGTCTTCTGCACAAAGACACACACCCACAGTCTCAGGCTCCCCACATAAACCCCTCGATGAGGCCACTCTGTCAGACACAGTTCCTCACACACACTCACTCACGTAGCTGCCAGCCCCCTGGCACAGACCAGGCTGGATAAATTGTGGCTTTGGTGACTGGTGGGCATACATCATTTTGCAACCTGGTGAAGTGGCCCCCAGCACAAGTTTCCTGACGAAGACACAACCTTGGTCACATTAGAGTCACAGAGGACCCCGGGTCCCCCCATAAGCACATGCCTTCTCCCAGTACGGGATACACACACACACACACACACACACACACACACACACACACACGCAAAGTCCCTACCTCCTGGGGGACGCCTTCCGTTTGGATATGTCCACAAGCCAGTAAGGCTGCTGGGGTCTGGGGTCCCATGGTCTGCCCAGCCCTCCCTCCCGGCCCTTGCCCCACATCCCCCACTGGGGCCCAGCGCCAACCCTCTCCTCAGCCTGGCTGTCTCCCATTAATGCTGCTGAGAGGAACAAAGAGGAACAGGGATGGGGATTGCTCCTGCCCAGGCTGGGCCTGGGGTCCCAGCCCCCTCCTTCCCAGCGCCTGTGCCCCCAAGCCAAGCCAGGACTTCCACATGCATCCATGTGGCCAGATGGAACGGAAGGGGTGAGGCAAGGATCTGTGTCTGGCTGTGAGGATGTGGCCAGATGTGGAAATACTGGGGGTGGCTCCCCCCTAGAGACTGGGTGCTCTTTACGGGTCCTTGGGATCCATAACTGGGGGCTTTAAGAGGCTCTCAACTAGCATTCACCTCGGAGACACAATGTGCTCCCTGGGAGAAGGGACAGCACCCCAACTCCAAGTCCCAGGGAACAACAGGGACCACCTTGGGAAGGAGCCCCCCAGAGCCTCCTCCCTGAGTCAAGATGTGGTGACAAGACTTGAGCCAAAAAGACAGGGAGACTGCAGGGCACCCCATCCCTGTCGGGGTTCACTCTCAGTGCAGACCCCGTCCATTGGGCTCAGGCTGGTCTGGGGGCCCCCTCCCTGCTGCAGTCCAGCCTGGAATCCTGTATTCATCTGCAAATTGGGAATCCCCACTTAAAATCTTGGGGTGTCTCAGCTCAGACACGGGGTGCCCTGTTCCAGAGTCCCCCACACAACGTGTGGGTGTCCCCCTCTTCTCTCCAAGCTCGGGGTGCCCCTTCCCTAGCCTTGGTTCCCAGTGCCTCCCCAATTCTAAGACCCACCTCCAGCCCGGCCCCTTCCCCATCGCGGGGTCGTCTCCGAATTCCCCAGACAACCTTGCCCCCAAATCCGAATCCCCTTGACATTCCCAAGCCCTCTCCCAGTGTGGGTTCCCTCCCCAACCCGGGGCTTCCCTCCCCTTCTAAACCCCCTCCCCATTCTGGGGGCTTCCCTCTGATCCCCCTCCCCAATCTCGGGCTCTGTTTCTGTTTTCAAGGACCTCTCCCTCAACGCGGCCCCCTCCCCACGACGGACCCCCACCTGGCTCCTAGCTCGGACGCATCCCGGGGCGGTCAACCGGCACAAAGGACGCTCTGGCTGCGCTCAATCCGCGCCGGGTCCACCCTTGAGCCCTGTGCTCTGCTCGCCCCAGCGCCGCCTCAGCGCTTATAAAGGGGCTGCGGGGCTGCTCTGCGCATGCGCCCCTGTCAGCCTGACGCCTCCAACTGCGCGAGGGAGGGTGCTCCCTCTGCCTAAAACCCCCTCCCTATTCCTACGACCACTCACCCCACCCCGGGGAAGACTGTTCCTGGCTTCCTCCCATTCACTTCGCCCCAGGTGCCACGTTAAGGATCCCCAGACGCCCCCGCAGTGGGGTCTGCTCCATCTTACAGATGGGGAAACTGAGACCCCAGGGACATGAAGTCTCTCCCAAGGTCACGCAGAGGGGAAGGACTGAGCTGGGATTCCAACCCTGGTCTGCCTGCAGGTTCACACTTGAAGCAGTTTTGGCTACAGTTACTGTTTTACACCATGTATAGAGAGGAAGCTGAGGCTCAGAGAGGACAGAAATCTCCCTGGTTCACACAGCTGGTAAGAGACTTGCAGAGTCAGAGCCCAGGTGTGTCACACCCAGAGCTGTTTCTGCCAGCGCCAGCCAGAACTATCATTCATTCATTCATTCATTCCCTTATCTAGTCAACTTTTATGGAGCACCTGCTGTGGACCAGGTACTGTTGTTACAGAAATACCTTTGTTTTGAGCAGGCGGCATGTGCGTGTCTTTGCAGGGAGACCCCTGATCTTAAAAGGTCTACAATGGAATATTATTCAGCCATAAAAAGGAATGAAGTACTAATATATGTTACAACATAGATGAACTTTGAAAACGTTATGCTGAGTGAAAGAAGCCAGACACAAAAAGTCACAGTATGAGTCCATTTATATGAAGTGTTCAGAACAGACAAATACAGAGGCAGAGAGTAGATTAGTGATTACCAGGGGCTTGGGGGAGGGGGAACAGGGAGTGATTGCAAATGGGTACAGGGTTTCCTTTTAGGGTGATGGAAATGTTCTAGAACTAGATAGTGGTGATGGCTGCACAATAATGTGAGTATACTTAATGCCACTAATTGTACACTTTCAAATGGTAAATTTTATGTTCCGTGTATCTTACCACAATGAAAAATGGAAATGAAGGAGAACAAAATCTTAAAGAAATCAGCCCTCTACCCAGCTGGCCTTCTTTCCCAGGGTCTTAGTTTCTCAGCACTGAGAATGGGCTGTGCTGGTCAGAGGGTCTGTGCACTCCACCAGTGTCCTGCATCTGTGTGTGTGTGTGTGTGTGTGTGTGTGCATCTCTGAGGGTGGATTTCAGTCTGGTGGGGGGACAAACAGGGAACTAGGTGATTTCGGCAAGATTACCAAAAAGGGGGTGAGAATGAGTGAAGGATGAAGACCCCAGGGGAGCAATGTTGCCCTAGAAGGTCTGTAAGTGTCAGACTGCTGTTCGGGGGGTGGGCTAGAGGTGGCCCCAGGGGCCAAAGTGACACAATGGGGAACTATGCTCACTGTTCAACTTCTCATCCCAGAGGAGGGATGGAGGTCGGGGATCACACTGATATAAGTGTCTGCAGGTGACAGGCGGTGGGGACAGGGGTCTGGGTGACATGTGTGGGAGTTTCAGCTTGGCCTCACAAGTCCAGAGTTCAAAACTCCTCTCTGGGGAGTTCCCTGGCAGTCTAGTGATTAGGATTTGGCACTTTCACTGCTGTGGCCAGGGTTCAGTCCCTGGTTGGGGAACTGAGATCCTGCAAGCCGTGCGGCATGGCAAAACCAAACAAACAAAAAACCCCAAAAAACCAAAACCCTCTCTGCAACTCCTAACAGTGGTGTAACTCTGGGCCAGCCATTTCGTCTTTCTGTGCCTCAGTTTCCCTGTCGAAAACAAGGATAATTAAGAGTAACCACCTTACAGGGTTGCTGGGAGAATGAAATGGGAAGTAAACACACAAGCTGGGGGCTGCTATCGTGCTGCTGCCCATTTTCCAGCTGGGAAAACTGAGGCTGGGGAGACAGGACATGTGCTTGAGGTTGCAGAGTACGGGTAGGGGCCAAGTGGGAGCCCAGGTCTGTGGCTTCAGAACCAAGTTGATCCCCATCCTGACTCCCCTCACCCTTTCACTCCCCCACCCCCTGGCTCCCCTGGCTGGTGCCAGGGCTGAGCTTAGAGGGGCTGGCCTGGGGCCCGGGAGCAGGCTGTTGCTGGGGGCTTGAATGAGGCAACCTTGCCTGGGAATCTGCCGGGCTCAAAGAGCTATTTATAGGCCTGCACTGGGAATGGGCCAACCACCCCCCTCCTCCAGCCCTGAGTGCTCTCTCTGTCTCCTCTACACTGGGGCCTGGGCCAGGGGCTGCTGCGAGTGGGGGGAGGGAGCAGGGGAGGGGGCTTGTGAGCCAGAACAGGAGCAAGAAGGCAAGACCCTCCAGGACATCTGGGCATCAGGGGTGGACAGTGTCCCCCGAAGTGCTTTTCACACACCCAAGGTGACATACTGACAGGGCACATGCAACCATATTCACTCCTGTCACATACAATGTTACCGATAACCACTGATACAAAGTCATATGCCAGAGACACAATGACAGCACAGGCAGCTCATATACAACCATACTCAGCCAGGCCACATATAAGTCACACTGGCCATACACAAGTCATGTCTGCTGCACAACCAAACTCACAGCTGTGAGCCCGGCTGCACCTAGTCCCTTCACACTCAAACACACCCATTGCTGTGCACACCCACCGAAACTTAGCCTTCCTGGCAGCCACAAACAGCCCACATTTGCCCCATGTTGTTTACACCCTACTATGTTTACAGCCATGGCATTACCTACAGACAGCCAGCACCCAACCATGATCACTTGACCCCAAGTCACCAACATGGAGACAGTCCCCCCGGGGCCATGCTCACAGCACAGCCACTCATGCTCAATCCTCAGCACGGCCAGTCGGCCAGTCGTGGCCCTGTTCTCACGTGAACTCAGCTCAATCCCTTCATGCTTGGCTGACCCCTCTCATGCCTATTGTCATCTCCACTTCCCCAGGCTTCTAGGCTCCCAGGCTTGCCCCCTGCCAGGACCAACAAGTCCAGTTGGAAACAAGTGAGCATCCGTTTACTCTGAGCTGGGCCCTGTGGTACTCATGCAGGCCCCCGTGGATAAATCAGACCCGGACCTGCCCCATAGAGGGGCTGCCAGCCCAGGCGACTCCATCACCTCCACCCCCACAGATCCTCCAGGCTGGGGTCTTGGGGCAACCATTACACTTATTGCCCAGGGGGAACTGAGGCCTGAAGCAATCTGAGGGCTTTTCCCTGCCCTACTCCAGGATGACAAACTCATGGGAAGTGGGACCTGTTTTCTGCCATGAGTGTGGCTGCCTCCCCAGAGAGAGTCCCTGCTGACACATACTTGCTGTGTGACTTCAGCAAATCCCTGACCCTCTCTGAGCCTCCAAGTCCTCTCCTGAAAAATGCAGAACTCAGCTCAGTGGAGGGAACTCCAGAGTCAGACTGGGGTTTGTATCCCGGTTCCCCTCAGTGACCTTAGCCAAATGACTTCTTTGCTTCAGTTTCCCTCAGCCAACCAGAGTTACAGCTCCTGGCTCTTGTAGACCTCCCTCTGCCCCATCCCCTGGGGTGAGGGAGGAGGGAGTGCCTGGTCTCTTCTCACTAAGGCAAATGAATGGACCACTTTTTGCTGCCCTGCTGGGAGCTTAGAGTTGCTAATTCCCTGGAGAAACAGGAGGCTCTTTCATGACCAGGCACCGGTGGGGTGAGGAGGCGGGAAGAGGGTACGAAGCTGGCTTTATCCCACTGGGCAAGGTGGCTCCATGCCAAGACCAGGAGTGGCAAGGGGGGCCCTGGGGCCATGCATATCCTTCCTGGGGAACCTTGGCTGCCAAGTGGCTGAGTGGCCGTATCCTCAGCTGTAAAATGGGAGTGACAGAGACCAGCACAGCAGATTTAATGATCCTGTGGATGGAGACAAACGTGGCTTCAAGTTAAACACAGGGTAGGCGCTCAACAAATGTCAGCCACTGTTGTTATGTGTCAGCCTGAAGAGCCCATTGAATTCTCCAGCAGTCCTATAGATTTCCCTCCATTTCACAGATGAGGAAACTGAGGCTCAGAGAGGTCAACATATTTGTCCAAGATCACACAGCCAATGACTGAGTGGCCCAAGCAGGATTTGAACAGGATCTGGGCCCTCCAGGGTCCATGCTCTTCCTAAATTCCTCTAGGGGTAGGGAGGTGTTTTTTGACACCCCAGCCCCGGCCCTGAGACCAGCAGAGCCAGGTCTGGATGGCACCAGGCCATGACTGAATGCAGGAAGTCCTGGCAGGCAGGGGTTGATGGGGCGGCCCTTCCGCTGGTGTCCCAGTTTCCCAGCCAGCCTCCACTCCTGGTGTGGACTTGGGCAGACACTAGTAGGACGCCGGGAGGACCATTCCCCTAGCCCTTGAAGAAAGGGACTGGATCCCAGACCATTCAGTTAAAGCCAGGAACTGCAGCCTCCTGCCAATGGCTGCTCTGTCTCAGAACCCTCCATTCATGCAGATTGGACGGGTGTACTGCCCTTTCTCAAACACCTTCTGTGACTGCTTTAGGTCCAGCAGGATCTGGCTCCACATATTTTATTCAAATTCATGGTCTTTCATCCAACTAGGCCTTTGCTTATGCTGTTCACCCTGTCTGCCCACCCCGCCCCCCTATTTTTCTCACCCTGGTGAATTCCTGCCCACCCATTAAAGCGCAGGACAATATCCCCTCTCCCAGGAAGCCCTCCCTACAGGTAGACCCCCTGCTTCCCTAGCCCTATCTCTCCCCCTGGCTCAGCCCTGGCCCCATGGGGCTGGGAGTGTATGTGTCTAGTTCTGTCTTCCCCACATTGGGAGATCTTCAGATATGGGGCTGGAACTGAGGCCTCTCACAGTCCTCAGAATCACTCAGCACAGGGCTGGGCAGTAGGGAGTGGCAGTTGTTTAGTGAATCAGAGAACCAAACCTTTAGCAGTGTATCTGAGGCTTTGTATAATCCGGTTTGGTAAACTCCTCTTCATTCTTCAAAACCCACCTCACATTACCCCTCCTCCAAGAAGCCTGTCCCAGGCAGCATTTACTGAGAAGACAGATTTGGAAACCGGGCCTCCTGTGTCCCAGTGGGGACACGCGAGGCTGATAAAGGCTCCCAGTACAGTACTCGCACCATCGTAGCCTCTTCCTCAGCTCTTCCTTTGGCCTCTGGGAGGCAGTGAAATGCAAGGGTTCCCAGGCGGCAACTGCAATCAGGGAATGAATTCGGCCGACTTCATTCTGCCGGTAGGAAGACATCATTATAAGAAGGCTCTCGGACACCAAAACTAGGGCTCTATACCCGCGGGCACCAAAGGACAGCTCCCCGCACACAGTAGGCACACAATTGCTTTAGATGCCTGCCTTTTTCCTCCAGCTCCGAGAGATAGGCAATCACTGGCCCAGGACCTTTTAAGAGGCAGGCGCTGAGGGGGCGGGGCTCAAACTAAACCGCGCCCCGGGAGCGGGGGCTGGGCGAGCCTGAGGCACTCTGCGCCTGCGCGGCGTTCACGCGATTCCGGGTACTGATGTTGGTTTTCCAAGCTGTTTGCAGAGAAACTGAGGCACCGAGAGGGAGCGACTGCTCTCGAAACCCACAGGAAACCCGTTTCCCTTCCTTGGACCCACTGTGAAAGGCTTGGCCTCGGGTCATCGGCAGTGTCCCCGAAACTCCAAATTTTTCTGGCAAGGGGGTGGTCAAGGCGACATTTAGGACTGGAGTGACGGAGCAGTGACTGTTCTTGTGCCGTGCTACAGGTGAGGACGTGAAGACTCTGAGACTCTGAGCGTGAACAAGGTCGGGCTTTGGCGGCCGGGACTTGAACACTGACTGAGCCCAGCTCTGAGTCCTGCGAGGCCTTGTGGAACCGAGATGACCCACTCTTTGGTTTGTCCAGAGACAGTGAGCAGGTGAGAGCCCCGGGCGGGGGTGGGGTGTGAATGGCGGCGGGCAGTAGAGGACGGGGCCGTTGGCCTGGGATTTAGTCCCTCCGTAGTGGACAGAAATGGGGGAACCGGTGGCGAGGGAGGGGTGGGCCCGGTAGTGGGCGGGCCCTCGCCGCAGGGCTCAGCACCTCTCCACGCGCCGATTCTGGTTGCCTCTAGGGTGAGTTCGGTGCTGAATCGTAACACTCGGCAGTTTGGAAAGAAGCACCTGTTCGACCAGGATGAGGAGACCTGCTGGAACTCGGACCAGGTGAGGCACCCTCTCCCTGGATCCTCCACCCCTAGTGTGAATCAGAATCAGGGGTCTAGGGCGCCCTGAGAATTTGGGTGCACCCCAGCTAGGCAGTTAGGTTGGCCAGGGAGGGAACCCGTGCTCACTGTGCTCCCCACCCACCATGGACTCTGAATGAGAGGCACAGCAGGGCTCTGAGTCTGGAGTGACCGTGGACCTCTATTTCTCTGCTTCCAGGGCCCCTCCCAGTGGGTAATACTGGAGTTTCCCCAGCGCATCTGTGTCTCCCAGCTGCAGATCCAGTTCCAGGGGGGCTTTTCCAGTCGCCAGGGCCGCCTAGAAGGTACTGGAAGGCCCTGGAAGATGGGGGATTAGAGAGGGTACGCTGGCCTCACTGCTCCTTTCTCTGCTGCAGGTTCTCAGGGGAGTGAGGCGCTTAGCAAGATTGTGGACTTTTATCCTGAGGACAACAACTCGCTTCAGATATCCTGCCCCAGCCTCTGGGTGGGGTGGTCTGTGCATCTGAAAGCTGTGGGCCCTGGCGTGTGACCTCGAGCAACTGGCCTCTGGGTCTCCACTGCTTCACCTGTAAAATGGGCTGATGATAATCTGTTCTGTGTGAGAGTTTCAGAGGGACCCACAGTGTGCTGGGTCACCCAGCACATTTGTAGTACCTGAGCTGGGGCTGGTGGGTGGGAAAAGATAAGGCATCTGTTTCCCTTGACTGCCCTGCTTACACTTTCCCTGTGCCATCTGCTGAGGTGGACCGGCTGAAAGTGACATTTGAGGACGCCACTGATTTCTTTGGCCGAGTGGTCATCTACCACCTGCGGGTGCTAGGGGAGAAGAAGGTGTGAGGCCACTGGGTGGCTGCCTCCTCCAGGACGTCCTCCGGGAAGCACAGTGAAGTCCTTCAAGTTCTGCACAGAAGGTTTATTGGTTCCTCTTGGAAAGGGCCCCCCCCCCCCCACCGTCTGTCCAGGAGCTGCCTTTGAAGCCAGTTCTGGGTTCCCCCAGCTCTGGGTTGACCATTTTGTTCCCTGAGTGTCTGAGTCCCTGGCAGACAGCGTTCACTCAGGGGTGGCGGGCACCAGGTTGCTCTGGAAGAGTTTAAGGATGTGGTTCTCGATCACCTGTTGCACTGGAAACAGAACAGGGAAAAGGTGGGCCATGAACTGAACAGCGGCTGCAGAGGCACAGGCCAACCTGTACCTTCCCCTCAGGGTAAGAACAGGGGCCTCAGCCCTGGGACCTGGATGGAGGACCCATTTCATACACAGGGAAATCCAAGCCCTTGCCAGAGCACAGCTGGGAAGACAGAGGCCCCCCTCATAGGAACCTCTATTTCCCCTAAGTTTGTAAAAATGCATTTTTGGAGGCTTTTCAGAATTATAAAAATATTCCTTACCAAACAAAATGGTCAAGTTGGAACTTTTATGAAAAGATGAGAGGGACTGTGAGGAATTACTTGTCTCAAATGGAATAAAACTCCTTCAAGGAAGGAGTGGGATATTTCCCACACACCCCCACATGACCCCAGGGGGTCAGTTCTGTTAGGATCCCCCCATTTTCTGAAGTGGGGAGTCAAACTGGGGTCTGCCTACAGCCCCTACTCACACCCACCTCTTGCCGTGGAGGGGGCTGGGCTCCATGGCCATGTGAACTGTGGCCTTCCTGGTATCCTCACCCTGCCAGGGCCTCCTTTGGGCCTCTCAGTGCCTACATGTCCCCCCATTATGGCCCCTGTCACTAGCCCCGTGTGCCTCGGGCTGACCTTTCCTATATCCCAGGGCCACGGCGAGGTCCATTGGGGTGTAGCCAGAGTCTGCCTCAGTGGTGAGATCAGCTCCTCGGGCTGCAAAGCAGAGCAGACACTGCAGAGAGGGCTGGGCCTGGGGACCAGGAGCCCGGGTGGGGCACGGAGACTCGGGAGGTCCAGTGACTACCCACTGTGCAGCCACAGGTCTCCTGGTTGCTGTGTGGTCTTGGACAAGAGCCTGACCTCTCTGATGAATGTGGCCAATAGAATCTCCACCTCCAGGGTCTCTGAGGCACGCAGGGTGTGGGTTCTCAACCCAGTCAGCCAGACCCCTGTGCTATTCCTGCCACCTCCTGTCCCCACATCAATCCTCTGGGCAAAGCAGGCAGCAACCACCCATCCCAAGAGCTGTTCAAGAAGAGCTCAGACCCTTCCCTGGCCCTCAGGATTCCTGCAGAGCCAGATGGGGCTCTAGGGCCCCTCAGGCTAGCCTCTACTCCTACTCACCCAGCAAGGCCTCCACGCACTTCACATGGTTCCCACGCACGGCGTACAAAAGTGGTGTCCCTCCATTCTGTCAGGGACAGGGGTAGGGGGCAAGCAACACTATCTTTTCGAGATTCTCACGACACCCCACACCCACCAATTTAACATGGTTCCTCCTTCTGCTTGTCACTTGGCCCACCTAGCTTCTCCTTTGGGTCTCAGCTTAGATGCCCCTTCTTCCAGGAAGCCCATCCTGACTTCCCTTGGCTCTACAGGCAGCCTCTAGGCTCTTGCAGCTAGCTGTCTGTGTATCTGCCAACATAGTGTTATTCACTATACCTGAGCTGTTTATGTGTCAGCTAACCCCGCCCCCCCCCCCCAAAACTGGGAGCTCTATTAGGCTTGGGGATGGGTCTGTCTTGCGTTCTTAGCACCCAGAGCCAGCCTGGTACCGTGTGAGGTGCCCAGGGCCAGTGGGTGGCGCCTTACCCAGTCATAGATGTTGATGTCCACGTCGCGCTCCAGCAGCAGCCCCACAATGTCTGTGTAGCCACCCGTGCTGGCCAGTGACAGGGCACTCTCCCGCTCCTTAGCTAGGATGTGGGGGTCGGCACCCTGGGGGGAACAGAGGGGGACAGTGACAGAAGGGGGGGCAAGAGGAGGGGTGGGTGCATCCCCTGCAATCTTGGGGTCCCCATGTTAGCTCCATCTTACAGACACAGCACCAGCAGACTCAGCTGAGACCCTGGCCCGCCCTCGAGTCCCCACGAAGCCCCCAGCCGGGCTGGGACGCACCCACTCAAGCAAGAAGCGGACGGTCTCGATCTCTCCAAAGGCGGAGGCCCAGATGAGGGGGGTGAAGCCTCGCTCGTCCGGCTTGTTGATGAGGTTGTCTCCTGGCAGGAGGGGGGTGGTACCACTGGGATGCACCCTTGCCCACTCTCCCCAGTGCTGCGGAATTGGGGGCGGGGCAGGCAGCTGGGGTCAGATGTGGGGCGGGGAAGCACACATGTGGATGCACACACGGACATGCTCAGACACACGTACAGACATAGGTACACATGTGGAGACTCAGGTCATGTCAGCAGCCACATGCACACACCAGCATGTGAGGTCACACAGGCATGGTCACACCAGCACACGAGCGTGGGCACACACCTTTCCTCAGATGCTCCTTCAGTTGGCTCAGCTCCCCCTGGGCCGCGAGCTGGTGGATGGACAGGGCTGGGGGGCAGAGAGAGGTAAGAGTCCTCACCTGTCCCATCTGAGCTCCATGCCCCAGTTTATTCCTTGTCCAAAGTTGCTCCTCTTAGCCCCTGCCAGCCCGCTACTTCTCTCCCCCTTGGGGACCTGGGTCCCACTCACAGTCCAAGGTGGCCGGCAGGGCTGATACCTCATTCCCCCGCTGCCGGTTGGTGAGGGTCGTGGAGTGCTTTAGGGAGCTGCCTGCTGGGAGAGAGAGAAAGGGCCTCAGTTTCCCCTCATTCCCCAGTATGTCTTGGGCTTCAGACCAGACCCTGGGGGCTTGGAACTACCAGAGACAGTGCCTGGCTCCACTATTCACTCACTCCATCCTCCCAGATACCCAGGGTGTGGATTTCTCCTCCGCAACTGGCAAGGTTCTGCACAAATGAGACAGTCCCTGCCCTCAAGGGGCCCATGGACAAGTTGGGGAGTCAGACAGAAATGGAGAAATAGAATGAGAGCTTAAGTTGAAATACGTGTTCAGGAGAAATGAAAAGTAGGTGGGAGGGGGTGGAAAGAACGGAGGGCAGAGAGTGAGTCCCTTTTAAAGCAAATGGTCAGGGAGGGTCACTCCAAGGAGGTAACACCAACTGAGAGCTTGGCCAGTCGAAGAAACCTGGAGAGAAGTGTGGGAAGAGCATTTCACACAGGGAATGGTAGGGACAAAGGCCTCAGGGCGACTGAGTTAGACATGTTCAAGGATTCCAGTCAAAAGAAACCCTTGGGTCCTTGATAAGTCAAACAGAATTATCATCTGACCCAGCAATTCCACTCCTAGGTATCTACCCCAAAGAGTTGAAATCATGTGTTCAGAGAAAAACTTGTACACGCATGTTCACAACAGCACTATTCAGTCACTAAAAGGGGAACAACCCAAATGTCCATCAATGCATAAGTGAATAAACTAAATGTGGTCCAGCCATACTGTGGAATATCATTCAGCTATAAAAGAGATGAAGCACTGACACACCATACAATGTGGATGAACCCTGAAAACATCTTGCTGAGTGAAAGGAGCCAGAACGGGAAGGGCCACATGTTGTATGAACCCATTTATATGAAATGTCCGGAACAGGCAAATCCATAGAAACAGAAAGCAGATTTTTGCTTCCCAAGGGCTGGAGGAAGGGAATGGGGAGTGACTGCTAATGGGTCTGGGGTTTCCTTTGGGGGGGATGGAAATGTTCTAGAACTACATAGAGGTGGAAGTTATACACCATTGTGAATGTACTTAACTGCCACTGAATTGTAAGCAATTCTGGTTAAAATGGTAACTTTTATGTTACGTGAATTTTACCACAATTTTAAAAAATAATAATAAGCAACCCCTCACAGGGTGGAGATGGAAGACACATTCAAGGACACAAAGACATAAGTCCCATCTTGGGCCTGACATTCCACCATTTTTGCATCCCAGAAGCAGGAGTCCAGGGTAAGTATCCTACCTTGAGGTGAGGAGGTACCAGCATCTGGTTCAGGATTCCCAGGCTCCGGGGTGCAAGGGAAGAGACTGAGGACCACAGTGTCTGAGCCGTCAGGGGCCTCACCCCTGGGGTCTTCGGGGTCCCCAAATTCTGGGGTAGAAGGCTGCTGGGTCAGGCTGAGATCCTCTGCAGGCTGGGTGGGCTCCATTGGGAAGCTGGTGGAAAGGCCAAACAGGGAGAGATGGCAATAATTATTGACAACTCATTAAATAGGCACTGACTGCATACCCGGCCTCACACAGTGAGGGTGGGTAAACTAAGACTCAGCCAGGAAATTAAGACCAGAGTCCAACTGCTTCTCAGGCCCACTCCTCCCCAACACCAGAGCACATACAATAATGCATTGCTTAAAAGCCCTGGCTCTGGGGTCAGCCATCTGGGTTTGAATCCCTCCACTTATAGGCTGTGAAAACTTGGGCACATTACTTAATTTCTCTAAGCCTCAGTGTCTTCATTAATAAAATGGGGGAAAGGAGGACTAAAAAAAATCATGTCTGTAAATATCTAAGCAGGAGGCCTGATACACGGGCAGATCTTAAACGTCCACTGAGTTTTTTTTTTTCTGGGGGGGGGGGGGAATCCCTAGAATGAGTTAGGGCTCAACAAAGATGTGATTGGTTGCATCCCACCCGCCCCTCCCAAGTCAATCCAGGAGGTCCACTCACCTCCAACGAGCCTCCTCTGTCACTCCACGCCGCAAGCCCGGGTCCCCCCAAACTTGGGGGCCCAACTCACAAACTTTTCTCTTCCAATTGATGTAATGGGTAGCAAAATGGAGCCTGGACCCTCTGCACCCTGGCTTCTTCTGCCGGGACAGAGAGCAACTTGATACGCGACCGCTACCCACACCGCAGAGTGCCTCCACTGCGCCTGCGCGCCCCCGCCCCCCGAAAGTGCGGAAGGGCTGGAGCTGTAGGAGCTGTTTCTGGCCCTTTAAGGCTTGGGGGAGGGGCGCGGCTTCCGCTGGGGCAAGAGCTATGCAATTGCGCCTGCGCTTTCTCGTACCCGCCGCTCGGGAGGGAGCCTAGTAGGAACGGGAGGGATGGGCGGGGCCTCAGAGGGCTCTCAAGAGTTCACTGACCTTGTCCTCCCTCACCCTCAACACCACCCACAGGTTTTTCCCAGACGGAGCCAATCGGCTCCACCTTCGGACAGACGGCGTCCCCGCCCATAACAATGTCTCCTGTGCGGTCCTGGGGGCTCAGGAGTATGTGCAGGGATTTTGTGGCAGCAGAGGGGTACAAGAAGGGAGTTTATACGGCCCGAAGTGGGCAGTGTGTGGAGTATTCCCCCAATTTGCCCCCGGAAAAGGGGTTCGGTAAAGGAGGGCGCCCTTCCCACTCCCCCGCCTGAGCGTCCCTCCTGGAGCTTCAAGGGGTTTCCGGCCCCTCTTCACCCACCTGCCGATTGCCTCTTTCCCCAGTCTCTAACTCACGGCCCTTCTCCTGTCTGGGTAGACTAAAGATCGAGGCGGGCAGGCCAATGAGTATCGGAACTGGAGAAATGCGGTGCCCCAGTTTCCCAGGGATGGTTTAGGCAGCTGTTTCCACCACCAGACTTCCGGTTCCTGTCCTCGGAATAGGGCCGCAGCCACTATGGAGGAACCGGAGATGCAGCTCAAGGGGAAGAAAGGTGGTGTGGGGCCCCGGGCGGGGCGGAGGGGTCAGGAACTCGCAGAAGGGCGACCTGACTGGGGGCGGGAGGGGGCCAAGGCGCGGAGGGAGCGTTTGGGAGCTGTGATTGAACTGCCACGAAATCGCGGCTCGGCCGCTGACTAGTTTTGAAACCTTTAGAAAGTCTCTGTGCCTCGGTTTTGTCATCTGTAGAATGGGGAGTATAATAGTCTCCCTCCCTCCCCCCATAAAATTGTTGTGATAATTCAGTAACTTGATAAATATTTTTTTAAAATTAATTTATTTTTGGCTGTGTTGTGTCTTGGTTGCTGTGCGGGCTTTCTCTAGTTGCGGTGAGTGGGGGCTACTCTTACTTGCAGTGCGGAGGCTTCTCACTGCGGTGGCTTCTCGTTGCAGAGCATGGGCTCTAGTCGCGCGGGCTTCGGTAGTTGTGGCACACAGGCTCAGTAGTTGTGGCTCACGGGCTCTAGAGCGCAGGCTCAGTAGTTGTAGCACCCGTGCTTAGTTGCTCCGCGGCATGTGGGATCTTCCCGGACCAGGGCTGGAACCCTTGTCCCCTGCATTGGCAGGCGGATTCCTAACCACTGCACCACCAGGGAAGCCCCCAGTAATCTGATATCTGTAAAGCATTGGAAGAACGCTTGGGGCGTGGCAGTTGCTGTGCGTATTGTTTCCTTTGTATTTACGCATTTGCATACATTTACATCGACTTATCAAATATATGTAAATCACATAGTTACAAATTACAAAATGCCACAAGTTATTTTTAAAGTATAAATGTCTTTGTTACTTTATTATATATGTTATTACTAGTTATTTTTTTCTTTTTTTTTTTTTTACAAATTTATTTGTTTATAGTTTGTTTGGTTTTTTTTGGCTGCGCTACCGGGTTTGCGAAATCTCAGTTCCCCCACCAGGGATTGAACCCGGGGCACAGCAGTGAAAGCCCGGAATCCTAACCACTAGGCCACCAGGCAACTCCCACTAGTTAATTATTTAGAAGTCACAAGTACATGTAATTCCATATCCTTCATAATAGCACTGTGAGGTGTAAGCTACTGTGCTCATTTTCAAAACAAGGAGGCCTAAGAAGGTAAGAGGACACATAGTTTGGAGGTGGCAGGCTGGGCTCTGCCTGAGTCAGGACACCGTGGTGAGCTGGACAAACCCAAACTGGACAGACTCATATACATCCTCCCTTGACTTCCAGACACACGTGGGTTCTCTCCCTCACCAACTACACTGCCCTGCGCAATAGCATGGGGTCCATCTCTGTAACAAACCTTGAGGTGGGTACCTTTATCATTCCATTTTTGCATATGAGGAAACAGGCTCAGAGAAGCCCACGCCCTCACAAATCAAGTTTTAGGTAAACATGTAACCTAATAAAGAATGAGAATTTTTACACCTGAAACTAACACAACATTGTAAATCAACTATACTCCAATATAAAATTTAAGAAAAAAATAGAGTGAGATTTTAAGTATAAGGGAAATGAACAAAGTGCTGAGGCTGAGAGTGAAGTTGAAGGGACATCTGATTAAGCTTGGTGATTAAGGAAGGCCTTGCCCAGGAGGTGACATTTGAGCTGAGACATGAGGGATTAAGAGAAATGAGGGTTGCGGGGGGAGGGAGGCAGTGTCAGTGGTGGGATCAACAGGTATGAAGGCCCTGAGGTGGCAAAGTGTTCAGAGCTGTGCTGCAATACAGTAGCTACTGGTCACAGTACTTATGCATATTTAAATTAATTAAAATTAGATAAAATTTAAAATTCAGTTTCTGAGTCACATCAGTCACATTTCAAGTGCTCAGTAGTCATATGTGACTAGTGGCTACCATATTGGGCAGTATAGATTATAGAAACTTTCCATCATCACAGAAAGTTCTTTTCGACAGTGCTGAGAGTGTCCAGGGACCAGCTAGGAGGCCATTGTGCCTGGAGCGGTGGCCGAGGAGGGCAGAGGGGGGTAACAGCAGGTAGAACATACAGGGCCTTAAGGGCCATGTTAAGGAAGGAAGATTTAATTTCTGGCTGATGAGAGTGTTTCAACCAAGGGAAAGACATATCTGATATGTTCATTAGGAGCTCATGCCATCTGTTTTGTGGGGATTGGATTGTTGGCAGGAGTGGGAGCGGGGAGACCAGGGAGCAGCTGAGTTTGTCATCCAGGTGGGAGACAGCTATGTCTGGACCAGTGAGGGCAGTACAGTGTTAAGAATGGGTGAGTTCTGGGCTTTGTTTTGCGACAGAACAAGCAGGGTCTGCTCATTGATGGGATAGGAAGGGCAGGGACAACCAGTTGGCTGCTGTTTGTTGAAGCAGACCCTGGGATGAGGATTTGTGTGTAGTCAGCTTACCAAGAGAACCCCACAGAGGAGAGGGGGAAACAGGACAGGGCCGGGGAGGAAGCTGAGCAAGGAGTGACCTCAGGTAAAATCCTGCAGAAAGAAGCCACAGTCTGTTCCCACAGGGGAGCTCACGGGGATGGGTCACACCTCTGAGTTGTTCCAACACACAGCGCAGGACATGGGCTTTCCTACCCCTCGGTGGTCAGTCATGGCTGAGAGCCATCCACCCATGTAAACTTCCAGGCACTTTTGGGTCCAGTAGCCAATGGGCATCCGAAGAAGAATCTTGGATTTTGTCACTGGGGTAAAAGGAAGGTGAGTAGATCCGAGCCGGTGGCAGCAGTGTCCACTGTAAGTGGGTTTGGGAAGGGAAAGATCATGAATTCACTGGGCACATTAATGTCATCAAGATTGAGGCCCTGGGCTTCCCTGGTGGCGCAGTGGTTGAGAATCTGCCTGCTAAAGCAGGGGACACGGGTTCGAGCCCTGGTCTGGGAAGATCCCACATGCCGCGGAGCAACTGGGCCCGTGAGCCACAATTACTGAGCCTGCGCGTCTGGAGCCTGTGCTCCGCAACGAGAGAGGCCGCGATAGTGAGAGGCCCACGCACCGCGATGAAGAGTGGCCCCCGCTTGCCGCAACTAGAGAAAAGCCCTCGCACAGAAACGAAGACCCAACACAGCCATAAATAAATTTAAAAAAATTAAAAAAAAAATTAAAAAAAAAAAGATTGAGGCCCTGCGCTCTAGAGCCCGCGAGCCACAACTACTGAGCCCATGTGCCACAACTACTGAAGCCTGCGCGCCTAGAGACCGTGCTGCGCAACAAGAGAAGCCACCACAATGAGAAGCCCGCGCACCGCAATGAAGAGTAGCCCCTGCTCGCCACAACTAGAGAAAGCCTGCGCGCAGCAACAAAGACCCAATGCAGCCATAAATACATACATACATACATACATACATTTATTAAAAAAAAAAAAGATTAAGGCCCTTCTGTGACTCCCAGATGGAGTTGTTCGGCCCTGCTGTGACCATCTCCTGCAACCCATCACCGGGGCCACAGGTGACGCAGCCGCTGGGAGGGACACTGGATACTCCTCTCTACTCTAGCTGGACTCGCAGGTTGAGCAACCAGGAGTCTGATGCTTTGTCTCCTTGACCCCCTGTCCACCCTGCCCTCCCATCCCACTTTGCCGACTCTCGATCCTGGACCCAGTAACAGACAAGTTCACTGAGAGTGTCTACGTCCTGGCCAACGAGCCATCCGTGGCCCTGTACCGGCTGCAGGAGCACGTGCGCCGCTCTCTGCCTGAGCTGGCCCAGCATAAGGTGAGCTGTCCCCGCCCCAGCCACCGACCTCTCCCAGGGTCTGCACCTCGTGAGCTGGGGCCTACTCTGTGGAGCAGGAGCCGTTGGTGCAGGAATCAAGGCTGGGACACCAGCGAGGAAGCACATGGTCACCAGCCCAGATTGGGGCTGGGTGGACAGATCTGGGGCAGATTTGGAAGAAGGGGACAGCAGGGTCTGCAGTAGTTGTGACCTGTGTGGTGAGAAGGAGGCAGCTGTATGAGGGAAGGATATGCCAGGCAGAGAGAACAGCCTGCTCAAAGGCCCTGAGCCATAGTCGCCGTGTGTTCACAGAAAGCCCAGACTGATGAGGGGTGGGAGTGGCAGGAGGAAAGATCAGGGGCTGGAGGGGGCTGCTCTCTACAGCCTTGGTGATTGGTGTTCGGGTGCTCCATCCCAGAGAGCTGGGAGGATGGAGGTAGCAGCCACCCCTGCTAACAGCCCCCAACCCCCCCGCAGGCTGACATGCAGCGGTGGGAGGAGCAGAGCCAGGGAGCCATCTACACAGTGGAGTACGCCTGCAGGTGAGCGCCACAGCCTCCGCACTGCCACGGTTGCCCTGTTATGCCCCGGGTGTTCAGGGGCATCTCAGCCAGCTGCCCGTGAGCCTTGCCCTGCCGAACCCACCTGAGTAGAGGCATGCGGATCTGGACTCACCTGGCCACAGGGCAAAATTCCAGCCCTGACCTGTGCTTCTTGCTATTTGACTGGTGCCCGTGTGTCTCAGGCAGGCTTCTTCCCGGCCCTCAACCCCTCCCCATCTGTCACAGGAGGGGCTGATAAGGACTCCAGGAGGTGCCTCAAGGGGCCAATGTTTCCCACCCACAGTCAGGACCACAGACTGGCTGGTGGGGTGGATGGCAGCTGGGGGGGGAGGGCCAAAACATGAATATGACTGTTTATTTTTAAATTTTTATTTCTTTCCAATTTTTTATATTGTGGTAAGATGCAAATTCATCATCTTAACCATTTTTAAGTGTGCAGTTCAGTGGTATTAAATACACTCATAATGCTGTGCAATTGTCCCCACCATCCATCTCCAGAATTCTTTTCATCTTGCAAAACTGCAACTCTGTCCCCATTAAACACTAACTCCCTATTCCCCACCCCCCATTCCTGGCACCCACCATTCTGCTTTCTGTCTAAGAATCTGACTATTCTAGGGACCTCACATAAGTGGACTCATACGGTATTTGTCTTTCTGAGACCATCTTCTTTCACTTACCGTAATGTCTTCAAGGTTCATCCATGTTGTAGCATGTGTCAGAATTTCCTTCCTTTTTTAGGGCTGAATAATATTCCATCATATGGATGGACCACATTTTGTTTATCCATTCCTCTGTTGATGGACATTTGGGTTGCTTCCATGTTTTGGCTACTATGAATAAAGCTTCTGTGACCGTGGGTATCCCATTTAATATTTTTGTTTGTTTAACTTTCTCTAAATATCCAAATTTTTTAACCCCAAGTGAAAGATGTGCCTGAGAATAAAAAGCAGTAGTTGTTGTTTCTTCCCATTATTGCAGCTTTGCCAGCCTTGCTTCCTGTGCTCCTGTTGGTTCTGTTCCGCATGACTGTATTTCATGCCCTGGCTTGTTCCGTTTGCTTTAGGAGTTGGTGACTTTAATCAGGAGTGCTGTTTGCCCCTGGCTCGGGCTGTGGGTTGTTTCAGTGGAGGCTGGATACTCCCCAGCAGCTCTCGTCCGTGGCACTGTGCGGTTTGCCTGCCTGTTTCTGTTGTGTGGTCGAAGGTTCCTTGACAGGAAGTCGTGCCGCTGGGAGTTCTGCCTTCACCAGCCTTGGCCCTTCCGCTGGGACAGGAGGGTGACCCAGACAGATGGCATCTTCCTGAGGATGGTGGTCACAGACACCCTCCTTAGCTCCAGGAAGAGTAGAAAAGAAATGGGAGTTTTTCTCGCAGCTGCTGAATAGTTCCCAGACAGCCAAGAGTTCATCAGAAAGGTCCAGGTTCAAGGAAGAACAAATCAAAGTCTGTACTTTCTCCCAGTTCCTCTAGCCGTGCTATCCAGTGCAGGAGCCCGGATCCCAGGTGGCTGTTTACACTTAAATTTTAATGAAATAAAACGAAAGATTCAGCTCCTCAGTCTCATGAACCACATTTCAAGTGCTTAGCAGCCCTGGGCTAGGCAGGGAGCCAGTCTACTCTGAGCTCTGAGCACTTCTCTTTAGTGAGATGTGAATTTCTCTAATGCTGAGAGACTGTTTCCTTTACAGACACGAAAGTGCCCTTTTAGTTGTTGAAATGCTTTATGCAGCGTTAACGGTTGGTGTAAAACTGAAAGATAATAAAATGGTATATTGGTTGGGGTGAACTATTCAGTAGTGAGCTTATGTTAGACAGCTTTTTATCAAGGTGGACGGGCACTAGGAAAGCTGACTACATTTGGTGGTGTCAGATGAGCGGGCGACAGCCAACGCCTTTTGATCTCATAGCCATAAGCAGGTCCCTGACTGATGATAAATGGGAGTGATTTCTTTGTCTTTAACAGAAGGACTTTAAAACGACCCTCTTATTTTTACTGCAGGTGTCGTTGCACAGGCAACTTTCTGGCGTTAGCAAGGCCCCGCGTGGCTTGGTGAATCTGTTCCTGTAGTGCTGTTGGAAGGGACATATTCATTAGACATCCATCAATGTGGCTTCAACACCAGAGCTTAGCACAGCTTTGCAGTAGTGCCCCTCTAATGGCGATGAGTCTAAACTCACCTCTAGAGCTTTTCACGGTCCAGTTGACAAGCTTCCTGATTCAGAGGCAGGAATAGGTTCCCTAAGAGGAACGCAAGATATTTTTGAGGTCATTTTTGCATGCTTATAGCTCCTTCAAAGCATTAGATGGTCTAGCAGCCGTTAAGCGAAAGTTGCATGTTGCCATCCAGTGCTCTGTTGCATAGGGAAATCTAAACTTTAAGCCCACAGTGAGCCCTCAGGGAGGCCCATGGAATCCCCCAGGTGCCTGATGAGTGCCGGCCCACACAGGCATCCGCTGAGCTCTGGTTGGGGGGCGAAGAGAGCGTGGTGCCGCTGACTGGGTCCATCCTCCCATTTCAGCGCCGTGAAGAACCTTGTCGACAGCAGCGTCTACTTCCGCAGCGTGGAGGGCCTCCTCAAACAGGCCATCAGCATCCGAGACCACATGAACGCCACAGCCCAGGGCCACAGGTAGTTCCCGGGACCGCCCACCCCTGCTGCTCTCAGCCTCCTTGCTGTAAGGACCTTCGCTGCTCAGCCAGGAGCTGCCACTTCTCGCTCCTTAGACAACTCCCTCTCTTCATCTTACGGTGGCCGGTGACTTCCTCTCATCCTTTGGCGTCTGTAGTGGGAGAGTTCAGTCACTCGGCACCCAGCTCCTGAGCTCTGCTGTGTGCCTGGCCCTGGGCTGGGTGCTGGGGACACGGTAGTGACCAAGACAGGTGTGCTCGTGGCCTCACGGGGAGACACACAGCAACCAGGTAAACACGGAACAGACAAGAACATTTCAGACACATGTGAAGGAGGAAAAGGGCTGTGGGGGCCTCTCTGGGGAGGCGGCAGAGGTGTGAGCAGAGACTTGAACAACCTGCAGACAGAGATGGCCTGGGGTCGGTGCTCCACGCACGTCGGTGGCAGGGCAGAGGCCCGGGGCCTGGTGAGCTGGGTGTGTTGGAGGAACATCTGAGGCAGGTGTGGCTGCAGTGGGTGAGCGAAAGGGAGATTGGGTCAGGGAGGTGGGCAGGGGCCTCGAGGGCAGCTGGGAGGGCGCCCGGAGCTGAAAGAGGCTTTGAGCCAATGACCAGACGGTCTAAAAATGAAAACTACTTACAGTTCTTACATACCGGGGAGAGAGTTTTTGGACAAGTAGCTCTTTTTGTTTTTGTTTTCATTATAACTTAATAAACATGCATGTAAACACATGCGCACGTGCTGTAAGCCATCACTCGACCTTGAGATGTGTCTGGCTCCTGCAGTGTGGGGTTTTGGCATGCCTGTCCCTGACCAGGCACTTAGAAAGAAAAAAAACTGTGTTGCTGCCTGTGATAATTGAGACAAAAGAACTGTCAAAACCAAAAAAGCCTTAAAAACAAAAAACAAACAACAACAGCAACAAAAAACCAAAAAAGCTTTGCAAATGTGTAAGAAGGGATGTGCAGCAACCTGCCCTCTGAGGGTAGCATGAGAGGGGTTCATGATGGTTCACTCGCACTAGATAACCATCTGGCTCTGGCTGCTCTGCCCCGGGTGGGTGACAGCCATTGGGACTGGAGTTCACTGCGTCAAGCCTTGCACAGTGCCGTACACACAGTAGGGCCTCAAAAACCATAGCTTTTACTTCTAACTCAGTTTCCCAGCTGCTTCCAAAAGCCCTGCTTCTGCCTGCTGTTGCAAAAATGCAACATGCCTCTGAAAGACACCAGTAGCAACTTGCGTAGTAGCTACTCACCTGCTATTGCGCCTCTTAGCAAGCCCCGGGGGTTTGAAGCTCCCAGTCCTATGTGAGACCCAGGCATGACCTCTGAAGTGGGTGGCTGGTCCCATTTTTACAGAGGATGCCCTGAAGGCTCAGGCCAGGGGTCTTGGGGGACTGGAGTGTGACCCCAATGCACAATCCAGCATAGCCGAGCAGGCCTCATGGCCTCTGACCTCAGCCTCATGGACGCTACACATGTTTTGTTCCAGCCCCGAGGAGCCGCCCCCGTCCTCCTCAGCCTGATCCCGGAAGAGACTTGGAGGTGCTTTGGCCCCTCTGACTCAGGTCAGTGCCAAGTGGGGCCGTAAGCCTCTCTGTGCTCCGTGCTCTGAACTAACCCATGCTCTCGGCATCCAAGAACGGACCTACTTGACTAACCACTCGAGTTTTCTCCCTGGGCTTGTAGGATGGTTTCATCTGTGGGAGGCTAGAGGGTAGGGGCACCTTGTGCCCTCTGCTGCTCAGGGCTGTTGTCAGCCCATCTCCCTTGTGCTCTCTCTGTCATCTTCCTGCCCCTTATCCAGGCCACAGGCCCTGTCCTGATCCCAAGGACCCCTGCCCCCCAAGACAGAGGGGAGCCCCATTTTCCATACCCTTCCACATGCCAGCTGCTTGCTTTACCCAAACACATTGTCTCAGGCAGAGCCCAGCAGGACTGTTATCCACCCAGCTCTGGAATCTTCATTCTACTGCTGACCTGCTATGTGACCCTGAGCAAGTCCCTCTCCACTCTGGTCTCTGCTTTTCCCTTCTGTCAGAGTGCTTCATTAGGCGCAGCTGTATACAGTGATGTGTATTGTAGCAGTTAGCTACTGCTGCATGACAAACTATCCCAAAACTTAGTGGCTTATGACACCAATCATTTGCCTCCTACAGTTGTGCAGTTTGGGTTGGGCTCAGCCAGGCAGTTTTGCTGGGCTCACCTGGGTGCTACTTGTGGCTCTTGTGGGAGCTTGATGGGGCTAGATAGTCAGAAGTAGCCTCACATCTGGCCCTTGACCAGTGCTGTCTGCTGCTGGTTGGGAGGTGGGTGTCTGGTCCTCCACGTGGCCTCTCCAGCAGGACAGCCCAAGCTTCTCCTGGTGGTTGGGCGCTCGGTGTGCACGTGTTCATCCAGCCTTCCCTTGCTTCAGTTATGGCTGTCCCATTGGTCAAGGCCAGTCACGTGACCAGGACCAGATGGGAGAGGACTGCAGGAGGGCTTCAGTACTGGGAGGTGTGGTTGACCATCTGAGGAGAGCGTGGCACCAAGAAAGGCCTAGTGTCTTGTTATTCTGTGCTCATGCAGGGCAGACACAGTACCCAAGGGACTGACTGAGCCCGCAGCTTGTGTAGCTCTCACAGCCCCCTGCTCATTTGCTGCGATTGTGCTCTGTGCTGTGGAGGTCTTCTCAGAGGGTCAAGGGAGGCGTGGGAGGGGACAGGGCCCCCACAGCTCCTAGAGCAGCAACCCCGAGAGCCAAGAGGCAGCAGAGTTCATGGGTGTGCAGTCAGAGTTCTTATCGGGCACTTGCTATGTGATGGGCTTAGCTCTGGGCATAGGGGTGGTGAGGAATCCCACAGACTGTGGGGTCACTTGGGGGACATCTGGGAGGGCCTGGAGCAAGAGGGGCTGCCAAGGGGGTCATCAACCCACCCCATTTCCCCACCCAGTGTTGCCCACCAGCCCTGGACCCACACCCCACCATCTCCTCCATCCTATCCCCTGTGCCCTGGTGCCTCCCACCCTCAAGCCTCAAGGATGCTGCCCTCTCCACCCGTCCACAGTCAGTGTGTTTCTC
Source organism: Balaenoptera acutorostrata (assembly GCF_949987535.1). NCBI lineage: Eukaryota > Metazoa > Chordata > Mammalia > Artiodactyla > Balaenopteridae > Balaenoptera > Balaenoptera acutorostrata. The sequence continues at coordinate 172,642,807 of NC_080065.1, forward strand.
CTGCTCCTGCCTGGAGCGTCCAGGCAAGCCATGAGCATCCAGGGTCATCTGCTGTCCCTTTACTGCTACTGCTGCGCCCCCTCAGAACAAAATGCTCTGTGGCTCCTCCTGATCCCACCTTTGTACCCACAGACCCTGCTCTGCCCCTCCCCAGAACTGCCGCCCCACTGCCCACCTCAGAGCCTCCACTCCCACTTCTCCCCAGACTGCCCCCGCCAAGGGTTGTAGGTGACCTTCACAGGGTCAAGTCTTGGCCTCCCCGGCTTCTCCAGGCCCCGGGCTCTACACACAGCCTCATTTTACAGAAGAGGAAACTGAGGCTCAGAGAGGCGAGGCAGGGTCACCACCCGTGGCCGGAAATGCCAGGATTCACACCCAGACCCTCTAACTCCCAGTGCTTCACCTCTTCCCTCAGCCTCGCCCAGGATTTTCCTCAGATGCCACCTCATCAGGGCCACCCTGCAGCCCTAAGGGTCTCTCAGACCTCACCTTGACTCACCTCTTGCCCCCAGCCCGACCAAAGCTTGGACCCTTGGACACAGCCTTGTGGGACTTGGCAGGGACAGAAGACCAAGTAAGTGTGGCCGGTGCATTCCTCTTGCTCTTGCCTGGAGCCTCTGGGCCAGCCACGAATGTCCTGAGACGGGGCTTTGCTGCCTCTGGATTCTTACCCGCCCCCACTGGCCATGGACACGGCCATGGCCCCTCGGACCGATAACTGCCACCATGACAATCCTGATCATGCACCTGCTGTGTGCCCAGATCTGTGCTGGGGGCTTCACAAGGGTCAGCTTTCATCCTCAGACAGCCCCATAAGGCAGATGTCACCCAAATGCAGATGGGAAAAGAGAGGCTCCGAGAGGTGGCATTATTTGTGTGAGATCACAAAGAGAAGAGTAGACCCCGGCCTAGTTTGGTCCCAGCCCTGCCTCTGACATGCTGTGTGACATGGGTCTGGCACTGACCCTCCCTGGTGCTACCTTTCTCCATCTCAACAAGGAAGGCTGGACTGGACCTTCTCTACAGGCTGAGGCAGGCATTCGTGTACCTGCCTGCCTGGACTGAATTCTGCCTCGAGCAGAAATGCCCACCCCAGGCTCAGGCCATAAGGAGAAGCCACCTTAACTCCAGGGGTGGATGTGGGACCCTGGCCTGGCTAATCAGAGCCCCCCATCTCCCAGGTCACAGTGATTGGTTTGAGATGGGCATGTGATCCAATGAGAGGTCTTCCCTGAGGATTTTGCTGGAAAAGTGCAAAAAGTACCATCTTCCTTCTGGGGTTGGTGAGCTCGGCAGATGGACCAGGGGACCTGAGAACATTGCCTGGGGCCCTGGATCCACCTGTACCTGACACTAGAAAATCTCAATTCTTCAGTTTCATGAGTCCCTAAAATTACTGTATTTGCCTAAATTGCTTTGAGTCTGTTTCTGCTGACTTGAGAAGAGCCCACACTGATCTGATCCCTGCGAAGCCTGGGAGATCATGGCCCATGGTTTGTACACCTCTGAAGCCAGCTGTGTGCCAACAAAGTGCCCAGCAAAATGTATAAGGAAGAGCAGAATGGAGTTGTCGAGGGTAGAGCCAGGGTGGGTCCCAGGCTCACTGCTCTGGGAGGATCCCCCAGCTTGGCACAGAGAAGTGGTTGGGAGAGAGGGGTGGCAAAGGCCAAGGGCACCCTAGGGGAGACAGAGAGGGTCCTGGTGGGGTATCAGGGCTGTGGAGGGGCCTGAGGGCCTGGGAGGAGGTTCAGGAACACAGGAGGTATTAATAATTGCCTCCCACCACCAGGAAACAGGGTCAGCCCTCTCTCACCTCTCCTAGGGTGTACTGGGGGCCTGTGTGCCACCATCCTGCCTTCCCCCTGCCCCAGCTCAGTTGAGGGGGAGGGAGGAGCCTCAGGTTCACATTATTTTAGGCCCTGCCTGGTGTGTAGCCCCCACAGAGTCACTCTCCCTCTCCTCGCCCACTCTGAAGGCACCTCTCGTCCATCTCTCCTTCTACCATGCAGCCATGTATCCATCAAACATTGACCGTTCTCTCTGAGCTAGGCCCTGCCTGCCCAGGGGATGCCCTGGTGAGCCAGACAGACCAACCCTGGCTCCAGGGCTCAGACCCACTGGACAGACGGGCAGCTAAGTGAGGTAACTGCCTGTATCCCAGAGGCAGCCTTGGATGGCTCAGGCTCTGTGAGCTAGTGGGGGGCAGTCCTGAGGTGCCCTAGACCTTCCGATGGCTCCCCGTCACCCACGGCCCCTGAACACGACCTTAGCCAGCGACTAATAGTACTCTCAAAGAGGTCTGTGCAGGACTGTGGGTTGTTAGATGCCCCACCACCCCAAATCCTGGGGCTCACGGAGGTGCTGGTTAATTTGCGCTTCCTTTGCGTGGCCGGCTCGCCTTTCATGCCTGGCGAACGTCCATCCCCTGCCGGCCGCAAGGGGGCGCAAGAGGCAAAGCCTTGGCCGGGCACTCCGCCTCCAAGCTGTTCTTAGCCCCTGATTCAAGCCCCTGTCCTCAGTCTTGGCCGATCCTGAAGTGTGCATCGTGACCCTCTGCCCTTTTTCACTTCATACGTTCTTGCTTCCATTTTCTAGAAAGCGAACTAAGGCTCCGCAAGGCCAGACTACCCAGCAACACCTCGCATCTGCCTCCACGCTCTGGCCGACTTACCCCCTCCCCGGAGTGAAGGGTGTGGGCATGCCCTGACCTGGCTCACTAAGACTTGCTCCCAGAAATAGATGGGCAGCCAGGAGAGCAACAGGGAACTCCCCGTGCCACGGGGCATTCAAGTAGGGAGCCTAGCACCCACGAGGGTGGGGGTAACCTGGAAGGGCTCCCTGGGTTAAGTGTGGGAACCGTCCCCCCCCCACCCTCAGTCTCCTTCAAATTTGTGGATGGAGTAAAAGGAGGCCCAGGAGGGCGGTGACTTGTCTCCAGTTGGTCCACAGTGGTCAGGATGGGAATCAGACTTGAGTTTTGTCTTTTTGTTCTTAGCCCCTGATCCAAGTCCTAGTTTTTATTTCAGGCCTGCTCTGCACTCTGAGGGTCCTGCCCCTGGGAAGCCCCTTCCTGGCCCCTGCCTCATCCCCCAGCAAGGTCTCTGGATGCCCCAAGATTGGTCCGCATGCCCCTACACTACTCAGACCCTCTCCAGGACTCCAGTTCTTCAAGAAACCCATGGAAACACCCCTTTTGTGCTACCACAACACACGGCCCAGGCTCCGGGAGACAGCTGGACACAGACATTTGTAAACCACTGGGTCAGCGCTGAGGTGGAAGGAGGGATGGGGGTGTCAGAACACCAGATGGGAGGGGGGATAGGGAAGGCTTTTGGAGGAGGAGGGGGCATTGGAGGCCAACCTTGAAATGCTTCTCCCCCCCAGAGGAGAGACTACTATTGTCCCCACTTTTCACATGAGCAAACAGGCTCAGACGGGTGAAGTGACTGGCCTGAGGTCACACAGCAAGTGGGAGTCGGAGCTGGGATGGGAACCCAGGGTCCTCGAACCCTGAAGCCCTACCCACTGGACCACACTGTCCTTGCCACGGAGGATCCTTCAAAGGCTTCCCCGCTGACATTCTGGGAGAGGATCTGGAGAGGGAGACTTGGGGGGAGCAGCTTCTACACCTCCTCACCTTCCCATCCCTGTCTCCACCTTCCAGACCCCTTTCCCAGATCTTCCTCTCTGGCCTTTTCCATTCCCTTCTCCCCCGAAATCTCCCTTTCAACCCCCCAACCTCTTACTCCAACACCTAAGAGTGTCCCCTCATCTGAGAAGACTGAGGTTGAGACTCTTGATTGGCCCAGTGGGGGGTGTGGGTCCACACGGGGTAACACAGCCAGTAATGGGGGAGGGTATAGGACAGGAACAGGGGTAAAGGCAGAGAGAAGGAGTCGTTATAGGAAACGGTGTGAATGATAGAAGATGGTATGGACCGGAATGGGAAGGGTGTTTGGGAACACGAGTGGTGGAAGGGGACAACGTGGCAGGGGCAAGAACACAGGAGCAAGCCCCAGTGGTGAGGGGGCAAGAGGTGTGGCCCATAGTGGGCAGCCCCAGCTGGCTCAGCCCACGCTGCTCCCAGAGCTGCTCCAGCTGCCGCCCTCACGTAACCAGAGCCTGCTTGTTGCATCAGAGGCAGGCAGGCGGTCTTGGGTAAACAGAGCAGCTCTCGAGGGCCCCAGGGCTCCCCAGCCACCTCCACACTCCCCAAGCCTTGTTCTGTGCCTTCGAGCCCAGGCAGAAGCCCCCAACCTGGTCTAGGCCCTGGTGTGTTCTTGGGACACCTGAGTGTCTGGTGTTGAGCACTGAAGGGCAGCAAAGACGGGGTGGGAGAGGCAGGAACCCTGATCCCCACCTTTATGACACAGTGTGAACCCTAGTTTTTTTGGTCCAAAGAGAAATCTGTGCCCAGGCTGGGGGTCCAAACTTCCCATGTCACAGATGGGGAAACTGAGGTGTGGGGAGAGGCACAAGCCTCCCAGGGTCTCTGTTCCCTTTCTCAGTGTCCCCCATGTACTAATATCTCCACATGTTCCCCCCTGAGTCCAGGGGTCCAATTATCTCCTGTTGTCTTCTTAGAAGGCGGACACCAGGCAGCTATTGCAACCCACCTGCTCTCCCCTTTCATCTGCCCCAGTGGACCCCCTCCCCCTATCTCCAAGCCTCTCTTTGGGTGCCCAGCTCAATCTACTTCCACTCACTGCTCTGGCTTCATCTTCCCCCACCAAAGAATGTTCTGCACTCTTTCTCTGAACCTTTGCAAGTCCTGTTCCCTCTTCTTCTACCAGTGGCAAACTCCTACTCATGCTTCAAGGCCCAGTATAAATGCTCCGCCCCTCTTTGGGGGAAGCCCTCCCTGACCCCTCTGGCCCAGTTCTGATCCCACAGGGATAAGGAGTATGTGGTAGCTCTGCCTCCTCCAGACTGGGGGCTTCTCCAGGATTGCCGAGTCAAAAGTCATCTTCATCCTGTAATTCTTTCCACCTTGATTCACTCATTAATCCTGCTCTGATCCCCCTCTGGGCCTGGACCTGTGCTGGGTGGTGCTGGGATCCCAGGGAGGGGGTCCAGTCCTGGAAGCTGACCTCTGAAGTGGAGGAGGGCACCCAGCCACCGAGGGGTCTGTTACCCTCCTGTCGAAGCACGTGGGTCACACATTCAGCTGCAGGAGGCACACAGCTGGGCGAGGTCCCTCAGCGACCCCAGAGCCCCTTTCTGCAGTCCCTCCATTTGGGTGAGAGCAAGGGTCAGGGTTGGCTTCGAGAAGGTCTCGGTGCCTGGGGCCTCAGGGTCCCGGGTCGGAGTTACATATCACTCAGGTTGGAGTTAGCCCAGAGTAGGAGATAGCAGGGGGTTACAGACAGGGTCCGAATTAGGGTCAAGTTCAGCAGTAAGGTCAGGGTCGCCCACTGACATCGGGGGAAGCCTGGCAGGTCTGATCCAGCTCCCTCCCGGGCCCCCCTCCCTCATTATACTATTCCCTCACGTCAGAGTCTTCCCGCGTCTGAGTCCCGGGCCCCAGAACTCCCGGGACCCGGCCACGCCCAAGTGCCCGCCCGTCACAGCCCGCGGGCACGCCCTCGATGCAAATTTACGCCCCGCCCAATCAGCTCCCGGGGGCGGGGCCGCCCGCTCTGAAGGCCCCTGCGGCCGCAGGGCGCTCGGGGTTCTGAGCCGCTTCCTCCAGGTCGGTGCGCGAGCGTCCAAGGGTCCAGGTGTAGCAGGTGCGTGTTGCGTCGGGCCGAGGTTTGTGCGGTGTCCTTTGAGCGGCATCTGTGAATTGGGTTGAGTTTGAAAGTCCGAATGTCCTGCTGTACGAGGGAGAGTTGTGTCTAAGAGGTGTGCAGTCCTAGGATTGTGAGTTTGAGAGGTTATGTGTCCAGGGTTTGTGTGTCCAAAGTGTATGTGTCCAAGGGGTGTGAGTCTGAGGGTTGTGTTCGAGGGGGAGTGTTCAATGGTTGTGGTTCAGAGAGGTTGTGTGTCCGAAAGGGTGAGTGTCCCAGGGGTTGCATGTCCAGGAGTTATGTCTGAAGGAGTGTGTGTCATGTCTGAGGGGTTGTGTGTCCAAAGGGCATGTGTCTGAGGGTTGTGTCAGTTGGGGAGTTGTGTGTCCAAAGTTGTGGTGCCATGAGCCCCTGGTATGCGACTGTGAGTTACAGTGGTCCCCTTTCCTGGGTCACATCCCTTTGTGCATCCTGGAGGCCCCTGTGCACAACCACGACCCCGTGCCTTCCTGCTGTTGGTGTGCCCTTGTGTGTCGCGGCCCCAGACCTGCAAGTGGCATGACATCCACGTGTGCCTGTGACCGCCATGACCCTCACCCACCCCATGGGGTTTGCACCTCATGCAGTGAACGTGGGGCCTCAGCTGGGCCCACAGGATGCCTCAGTGGCTGAGGGCAGGATGGTGGGCACAGAGCCCTGAGTGGGGCACCACAGCTGCCTGGGCCACTTCCTCCCCGTGCCTCAGTGTCCCATATGGGACATGGGTATAGGAACGATAGTCACAGCCCTCCGAGGTTGTCAGCACATGACAAGCCCGTGGCTGCGTTACTTTCATGGTCATGGTCCCCACCCTCTGCCTCTCTCAGGGACCAGGGCAGCAGACGTTGCCAACTGGGGTCCCTGGCTATTCCCAGTCCCCAGGCTGAAGACCCAAGAAGTAAGAAATAGCTGAGGCCTTTTGCCTGACCGGCTGAGAATCCTCACTGGGGAAGGTCGGGACCTCTGGATCTTTGGCGTCGGGGATGAGAACTTTCAGACTCTTGGGGTGAAGGAAACGGGGTTCAAAAAAGTATTTAGACTCAGAAGGACAAGTGTATGGGGTTTGATTCCAAAGGTCAAAGGGGCTTTGGGAGAAGTCAGCCTTGCTCCCTCCTGTCCCCATACCTGCCTTCCACTACCTGTCTGAGTCCAGGAGTGAATCTTGGCCTCCAGGGAATGGAATTTTGGGACATTTAGAGTCCTGGGATCTCACCTGCGAGAGCTGGGAACTCACTATCTGGTCTGAAGCTGCCACTTTGCAGGAGGGAAGACTGAGGCCAGGTGGAAAACACCCAGACCCCTCAGAGAAAGGATGGACTCAAGGCTGCCCCTCAGCCCCTAGGAGAACTAAAGCCAGGAGTGAGGGGCCTCAGCTTCCTCTCTCCTCTCTGTGTGACCTCAGACAAATAGCTACCCCTTTCTGACCCTGTGACCTGAGCAATTTGAGCCCGGTCTTACTTCCCATCTCCAACTAATGATTGATTTCATTAAATCATTACCCAACCAGGCAGACATCTAGAAAATGCAAATTAGAGGAGAAAGAGAATTAAAATCATTTGTCACCCCAACTCAGATGCAATGAGTGTAGACATGTTGGGGGTCTGCCCTTCTGGAATATTAGAGGCACATATGCACCTGGAGACAGATGTCATTTTTCAGAGAGTATTTATCACACTCCTGGGATCCCATGTGGGGTCAGAGAGGTCACCCCAGCCCAGGCCCATGAATCCGAGTGGGATGTACACAGAGGTTGGGTCCCATTTCTCAGCCTCCCAAAGGTCCTCCCTGAGCCTGCATCTTGGGGGGGCTTGTAAGGCTGCCCACTGGCCCCAGGGAACTCAGGAATGAATGTCTCAGATCCCACTGGCGCCCAGACCCACTTCCCAGACTGGGTCGGCGGGGGTGAGTTTGGGGCACGGCCAGACAACCCTGTGGTATAAGCCCACGCTTGAGCGAGGATCTGGGGTCCCACCGTGTGGCCCTGGGAAGGAGCCTGCTTCCTCCTGTGTAAAACAGGGCAGCCGTCTCCGCTTCACTGGGCTATCTGAGTCAAGCTGGTCCTGTGTGTAAATGAGGTGGAGCATGGGCCCGGGCAGGCAGCAGGCACTCAGTAACAGGAGGTGCCATCCGGACTGTGACCGAGTGGACGTGCCTGTGAGCCCCATCCAGGTCCACCCTCACCCCACCCTCCACCAGGGGCCAAGCAAGCCTCAGGCCTGTCAGCTTCCCTGTCCTGATCTCCTCCAGGTTCAGGTTCACCAGAGGTTGAGGTGGGGTCCTCGGAAGGGAACAATCCAGGCAAGTTGTCATAATGAGTCACTGCTGTGGGCACAGGCCTGCCTCTGTCCAGTTTCCACAATCAGAGCCCCGACCCTCTCCCACTGGACGCTGTCCTGGCCTCCTGCTCCCAAGGGACTTCTCCCCACAGCAGCCACGGAGTCTGCTGAAAATCCTGAATTGCACCACAGCCACCCCCCACCCCCGTTCATACACCCTCCATGACTCTCCATTGCTCTACAGCCCGCTCTTTCACCCTGATCCCCAAGGCCCCTTGCAGCCTCCCTGCCCTCTTCTGTCTCCAGATGCCCCTTGCTCACCCATACCTGGCAATACCAGCCACGCCTGCACCTGGAACCCACCCAGCACATTCCCACCTCAGGGCCTTTGCACCTGCCATTCCTTCCACCAGGCAGTCTCTCACCCACACCCCTTCATGGCTGGTGTCCTCTCGTCCTTGAGGTCCCCTATTCAAAAAGTCCCTTCTGGCCCCTCTTTCCAAAGCAGCTCCCTCCCCTGCCACCTCCCCCACTGCCTCCCCGTATAGCTGTGGTCCCCGACCTTTTTGGCACCAGGGACCGGTTTCATGGAAGACAATTTTTCCACAGACTGGGGGCAGGGGGGATGGTTCAGGTGGTAATGTGAGCGATGAGGAGCGGCAGATGAAGCTTCGCTTGCTTGCCCTCCACTCCCCTCCTGCTGTGCAGCCAGGTTCCTAACAGGCTGCGGACGGGTAGCAGTCCGCGGCCCGGGAGTTGGGGACCCCTGCCCTATGAATTTCATTGGTGAGGGCTCTGTCCCTGACAGTTTACGTGTCTGTCGTCTCCCCCACCAGACTGGGCAATGGGAAAGGCCAGACGGGTCTGTCCACTCCCTGCCCTTGTGTCCCTGGCACCTTGGTCAGCTCCCAGACATTTCTTGGGGAAGAAAGTGGGGACCAGGGATGCCTCAAAGGCCCCATCTTGGGTTCCCCACTGGCTGTGTCTTGGGTCTGCTGGGCTATGGGCTGAGTCTCTTCCGCTCAGCTCTGACAGATGTGCTAATTTCCCAAGCAGGGAGGCCTGGGCCTCTGGGGATGAATTTCTGGGGCCCTACGGGGAGATCTTTCTCTGGAACAAAGAGAGAGAAGCCTTGGGTCGTTCCTGCAGCTGCCACTGCAGCTTAGGGGACATCGTTGGGGGCCTTCGGTGGCCGAGGGCTCTGACCTGTGTGAGACAGCAGAGTTGGGTTCTGAATGTATGGTCTCTCTCAGCCCCAGGGGTAGGAGTCCCCAGCCCCACAGGAGGTGGGATGGGGCACGTCTCCATTTGCAGTGGCCGTGACAGAGAAAATGGCCTTCCTGGCAGGACCTGCAGTGGACAGTGAGGGCAGCCAGGTCCTGCATGACCCCGGGACATAGTTTCCTTCCAAGGTGGGCACTGGAACCTTCAGAGGGTCAGCCCCTTGGCCTGAGAGAAGCATGAGCACCATCCAGTGGGCTGTCGTTCTGTGGGCTGTTTAGAGAGGGGTCGGGGAGCAGGGGTCCCCTCAAACTGGTGGCCTGTGGGCCAGATGGGGCCTCAAATTTGTTTTGTGAACCATGAGGTGTTTAAAAGAAAACGGAACCCGTTGCCGATGTTTCTTCCACTTGTTAAGCAGTTGTTTGCTCATTCATTCAAGGAAGGGCGATTGCGGACCTACTGTGTGCCGGGCATTGGGAAGGCTCCATCCCTGCCCTCGTGGAACGGACATCTTAGTGGGGTAACAGGATCATCAAAGAAAGTAACAAAGAAGCACCAAAAATATCTGGTAGGACTAAGTGACACAGGGAAAGAGAAATCTGGTCTGGGGAAATTAGCACCTCTAGAAAGAGAGATTTCTGCCCAGGCTTGAAGGACGTGTAGCAGCGTCTCAGACCTGGGTGAGTCTGAGGAGGGCGTTCCGGGGAGAGGGCACAGCGGGGTCAAAAGCCTGGCAATGGGAAAGTGGCAGGTCTGTCTGGGGCTGGTGTTTCAGGTGCCTGGAAGGGGGCAGAAGGTGAGCTGGGAATCTGCTGGTAGATGAGGCCTGTCTGAAGTAGAGGGACAGGTAGGTGAGTGCCTGAGGCGCCCCCAGGGCCCATTGTACCAATGGGGAAACTGAGGCTTGGAGCATGTCAGGCAATGAGTGTACAGTGGAGCCAGTGGAGTGGGTACCCCCGTCTGGCTGTGCCCATAGCCACAGCCAGGCCATCATACCTCTCAGCACATGGAGCAGGCCTGGGGAGGGGTCTGTGGAGGTGGGTCTGAGGGTCCCTCACTGGGCCTCCGTTTCCCCATGAGTGCCAGAGGGACCTATAAACAAAGGGACCCCCCCCAAAGGGCCTTCTCCAGCTGGAACATTCTGGGTTTCTGGGATTCAGAGCCACACGTGGGTAACACACCCCACCCTCAGACCCCCACAGTCCCCAGGAATACCCCGAAGATCCCCTCAACCCCCTGCCACCTGCACCAGCATAGCTTGTGTTCCCCATGCAGTGTCCGTACGTGCGATCCCTGAGATCTTCACACCCCACCCTCAGAACCCCCAGCCCCGAACCCACATCTCTCCCCTGGGGGGTGCTCCCACCCTGCCTCAGGAAGCCAGAGGGTGGGCGATACCCCTGCAGGGGATAGAGGCCCTATCTGTGTCTGGGGGCCTGCTTATAATGGGGGACTAGCATGGATCTGGGGAGTCTACATGTGTTTGGGGAGCTCTGTGTGTGTCTAGGAGGGTTGCATGTTGTTGGGGGTTGTGTGTTTGGGGGTGTCTGCATATATTGGGGGTTTGTGTACATTCGAGGGATCGGCAGGTGTTGGGGGACTCTGTGTGTGTCTGAGGGGTCTGCGTGTGCAGAGGCCTCTGTGTGTGTTTTGGGGATGTGTGTTTGGCAGGCCGTGTGGGTTTGGGAGGGCTCTGCATGTATTGTGGACTGCATGTGTTTTGGGGACTTATGTATGTGGGTGTTCGGGGGTGATGCATGTGTTTGGGGGGGTCTCCCTGCGAGGGGAATCTCCCAACCCCCCCATTTGTACGTAGGAGGAAAGGGCTTTCTCCCTGACCCCCTGTCCCCAGCACCCTTCCTGGGTTTGCCCGGGGCCCTCACTCTGAGCTGGGCACCCCAGGGCTGAGGAGAGGTGACCCCAAGGCCTTCTGGGAGGGGTCAGGCTCAGTGATGGCAAAAGCTGCATGCATAGAGAAAGAGGGCGATATTATCTCCAGAACATCTGCTTCATAGAGGCCCCCAAATCAGGGAGGTGTCGCCAACTCTCCCCATCTTCTGGGGTAGGAAGCTGAGGCCCAGAGAAGTCTGGTCGCACGGTAGTCACTGCCAGAGCCCGCCTTCTCCCCAGGGCAGGTGAGGGGCTTCAGGGACCGTTGTGGGCTGAGCCAGCCCCTAGGTCACCCACAGTGCCCCCCCCCACCTGGGCCACCATCTCCCCAGGCTCCCAGGGGAGGAGGCGGCCCAGGGCCCCGGCTCGGGGAGGGTGGGGGGGTCGCCAGCAGCTGGGGTGGGAGCCACTGGAGCCCTCAAGAGAGGGGAGGGGGGGTCCCGACTTTCCAAGGGGCTCTTCCTGTCGCTTGTAATGAGGTACTTGGGGAGCAGGTGATGAAACCACCGCCTGGGTTGCGTGAGGCGGGGCCACCGGCCTGATTTGCTGCAGGGCCCAGGAGCAGCGCCCCCTCCCCGCTTCGCCGAGTCCCGCGGGCCCTCACCTCCCCCAGGCCACCCACCTGCCTCTCACTTCTCCTTTCCTCCTCTCCTTTCCTCACCAGGCTGGGTCCCCCACCAAGCTGAGGCCTCTGAGCTCAAGGGTCTGGCAGCGTGACTTTGCCACTTGTCCCTCCATTAAAGCCCCCCTGGGAGCCAAGAAGGGGAACTTGACCGTTCCTGATCTTTTCTCTCAAACCTCACTGCAAAGCCTTTGCGATCAGGATTCTGTGACCCATTTTGTGGGGGAGGAAGTAGGGGTCTGATGTCGCCCAGCGTGTCACAGTAAGTGTCACCGTGGTCTTGCAAGATGGCACGCTGACTCAGCATCCCCAGTTCCAAGGCCCTTCTTCCTTCTGGCTTCTGGGAGGCCAGAAGGCAAGGTCGATAGATCCCTCCACTGCCCCCTCCTCCCCAGCTGGTGGGAGAAGGATTCTCGCTCCCATTTACAGGTGAGAAAACTGAGTCCTTCCACAGGGAGAGGCCAGCAGTGAAGGGTTAGTGGGAGGGTGGGATTCCTTCCAGACCCCCATCTCCATCACCAGGGGGCTAAGAGACCTCTTAGAGGGAGATGAAAGTCATGGCCTGAAGGACTGCAGCAGTGTTTGTTGATGGACTTAATGACCACAGGTATCACCTTAGTTTCTGATGCTCCAGGCACTCATGAAATCTTCCTTTGTACCCCCAGTTCCCCCCTCCAGAACAACGCTCAGGCCTGAGACCCCAGACTCCCTCCCAACCCCAGGCATATGCCACCAGCACGTCCTGTCCCCTTGGTCGCCAAACAATCCGTCCTCTTCTGCCTACCTGCAGCCCCCGTCCCAGTTCAGGCCCCTCATCTCCCACCTAGACACCTGCCCCAGCCTCTCCGGGCCACCTCGCTCCTGCCCAGACAGATGCTGTTCTCATGGCAACCATGACTAAGGACGAGGTTTGTTTTGGGGGTTTTTTTATTTTCGTTTTTTTGGCCGTGCCGCACAGCATGTGAGATCTTAGTTCCCAGACCAGGGATCGAACCCATGCCCCCTATAATGGAAGTGCGGAGTCTTAACCACTGGATGGCCAGGGAAGTCCCCAGGGATGAGGTTTTTAAAAAAATCTTTTGGTTGAGATAAATCACATAGAGAAAAATGCAAAAATCAGTGGAGTAGGGCTAAAAAATTTGCACAAACTGAACACAGCTATGTATCCAGGTCCTGGCCAGGGGAACCGAACACCCCAGCCCCCAGACTCCCGCTGTCCTGTCACAGTGCCTGCTCCAGGTGGCCACTGTGCTCATATCCATCACTGTAGGTGAGTTTTGCCTGTTCTGGAACTTCATATAAATGGAATCACATGGTATGTCCTCTCTATGGAGCCCAGTATTGCTGAACTGGCACATGGTCTGGGAGATTCACCTGTGTGGTTGCATGGAGGTGGAACGCATCCTTTTTCTGTGCTGTATAGTAGTCTTGCACAGAATCTACCAAAAATCATTTACCAATTCTCCCATTGAGGGCATTTGAGTTGTTTCCAATTTGGGGCTATGACAAATGAGGCTGCTGAGAACATTCTTGTCTGTGTCCTTTGGTAAAACATGGACACTTTTCTCTTAAGTGAATATTGAAGAGAAGCATCGCTTGGTCAAAGGGTAGATGCATGTTCAGCTTTAGTAGGTGCCAGACAGTTTTCCAGAGTGGCTCTACCTCTTTCTCTTTCCACCAGCAATGCATGGAAGTACAAGGGGATTATTTAAACTGTAAAATCATATCCTGACCCTCCCCTGCCTCCAAACTCTCTGTGGCTTCCTAATGCCCTCAGAGTAAAACCCACACTCGTCACTGTGGCCCACAAGGACCTATGTGATCCAAGCCACAGCTCTCCCCACCACCAGTCCCCTCCCCTCTCTCCCTTGCTCGCACTGTCCAGCCATAGAGATTTCTTTGCTTTTTTCAAAATGCCAAACTCATGATCACTCTGAGCCTTTGCCCTTGCAGTTCCCCCTGCCAGGAACACCCTTGCACCAGATCTCCCCACAACTGACTCTTCCTTTGCTTGGCTGTGTCTTTCTTGGGCTTTGGGTCTCAGTTCAGATGTCACCTCTTCAGAAAGATCTTCCTTGAAATCCCTGGCTTCTAACATTGCCCCTTTTGTGGTCAATACTTCTCTCTTTTTAGACTTAGGTTCTGACCTACAAGAGCTTCATAAAATGACTTGGGCAGTTCCCATTGTTTTCAAAGGTCTGAGGTAGTTTAAAGAACATTTCACTTTCCTGTCCTTTAAGATTTGATAAAATAGCCATAAAACTGTAGGGGCCTGTTGTCCTTTTAATGGTAAGTCTCAAGTCACTTTTCTAATCTTCTGTGGTCATTGGTCTACTTAAGCTTTCTATTTCTTTTGAGGTCAGTTTATCACAATGGTTGGCACTTGATAAATGCCAAGTGTGGGGGGGCAAAGAAAGGGGTGGGAGGTATTGGACTCTTGACTTCAAATGCCCACTCCCCTGCCCATCTGCTCAGGGCCCCATCCAGCCTTTCCACTGAGGCTCAACTACATGCTTCCTCCTTTGAGATGCCCTCTTGGATTTCTCCTGACTCTTCTTCCCTTTCCTGGGTCGATGAGTCCACCTGTGCCTCTCTGCTGGGCAGATGCCACAAGCTCTCTGCTTTCTAGCTGGACATTGGAGGGGGGGGAATATGTGCACAGAAGAGTGCTCCCCTAACCTCAGCCTCTCCTAACCTCAGCCTCCCCCCTCGTGCTCTGCAGATTCAGCACGCACAGCCACCTCCCCCCAGCAGTTCCGGTCACGGTCACGCCAACATCTGGAGAAGGGGCCGCCAGGTCTGTCTGCTGCTTGGGGTGGGGATTTGCATGTGAGTACAAATATATATGCACACCCTGGGCCTTCCGCCTCCGCATTCCTTGGCTGGCCCTTCACACCTGGGCCTGAGGCAGGTCAACGCTGAGTGGCTGGATTTGCATGCCCGTGTATTTCTGGGTAGGGAGTCAGCTGGGGGAGTCTGAGAGGAAGTTGTTGAGGGAAGCTGGGGGGAGTTCAAATGTGTCCCTCTTGACCTGCTCCCTTCACCAAATCTTCCCAGTCACCCCTCTGACTTGTCCTGAGGGTCTTCCAGTCTCGGGGAGAGGGAGAGAGCTGGATATACGACCCCCTTAGCCCCACAGAGTCAGAACTGGAGGGGATGGATGGAGGCTGTGGGAGACCAGAGTGAGGGCAGGGAGGGCTTCATGGAGGAATGGATTTTTTGAGCTAGGTTTCTGAAATGTGAATAGGAGTTGGCCAGGTGCAGAAGGGGCAACAAGGGCTTTTCAGGCAGAGATATTTTGTTGAAGGTAGAGAACAGTGGGCAGGAGCTGATTGGAGGAGGCCTTTTTTACTTTTTTTAAAATTTATTTTATTTATTTGGCTGTGCCAGGTCTTAGTTGCAGCACGCGAGATCTTCGTTTCGGTGTGCAGGATCTAATTCCCTGACCAGGGATTGAACCCAGGCCCACTGCATTGGGAGCGCAGAGTCTTTTTTTTTTTAATATTTTTCTTTCTTTCTTTTTATTTATTTATTTATTTATTTTTGACTGCGTGGGGTCTTCGTTGCTGCGCATGGGCTTTCTCTAGTTGCGGCAAGTGGGGGCTACTCTTCATTGTGGTGCGTGGCCTTCTCATTGCAGTGGCTTCTCTTGTTGCGGAGCACGGGCTCTAGGTATGTGGACTTCAGTAGTTGTGGCACTCGGGCTCAGTCGCTGTGGCTCACGGGCTCTAGAGCACAGGTTCAGTAGTTGTGGTGCACAGGCTTAGTTGCTCCGCGGCACATGGGATCTTCCAGACCAGGGCTCAAACCCTTGTCCCCTGCATTGGCAGGCAGATTCTTAACCACTGGGGAGTGTGAAGTCTTAACCGCTGGACCACCAGGGAAGTCCCTGGGGCAGGGCCTTGAATGCCAGGCTGAGGACTGGAACTTCCTTCCTCCTGAGGGCAGTGAGGACCCATGAGGAGTGCATGAGCAGTGAAGGGACATGATCAGCTGTGTGCTGGGTAGATCCCTCAAGGACCAGGGCAGGGGATGACTTTGGTTCCTGGGTGAGGATTGGGGGCTCCAAGGTCATCAAAGTTCAGAAGACTCAAACCCCTGTGTGAGCCCATCTGCACCTGTCAAGCCTGGCTCCAGAGATGGCAGAGGACCTAGTGGCTTCTAGAGGACCCAAAGAGCCCTAGAGTACAGTGACTTAAAGTGCAAGGTTCAGGCATAGCACAGAGAGGGCCTCACCCCCAGTCTCTGCCCAGATGGACACAGCCCTGGCCTCCCAGTAGTTTCCTGTCATCTCTACCCCTACCCCCAACAGTCCTGCTCCCCATGGCAGCCATGGCCAAGTTTTTAAAGTCCCGTGCCTTCTTGCTCAAAGCCCTCCCATGGCTGTACATTGCTCTTAGACCAAAACCCACAGGCCTCCCTGCAGCTCAGAGGACCCGGAGTGGCCCTGCCTCTGCAGCCTCTCCTGCTGGCCTCCTCACTCCAGCCTTATTGATGCATCTCCTCCCTCCTGAGGGCCTTTGCACCTGTCATTCCTTCTGCCTGGAACTTACTTCCTGTCTTGGCTCTTGGGTCTCAGTTCAGAGAGAACCCCCCGACCTTCTGACTCTTGGGGCTCCCCCGTTATGTGAACCCTGCCCTAGCCAGGATGTCCTTGTCTAAAATGGGGACAGATTGAGAAGGGGCCAGAGTTGATCTTCCAGGCCCAGAGACTCATGTCCAAGTCCCATGTTCCCATGGGACCCCAGGCGTGGGGGGCATTTCCTGAGTCATCTTGGCACCGAGACCTCCCGGCCAGTGCCCTCCTCCTGTCCCCAGGGACCTGTCAGGGCGGGGATAACGCATCCCAGCCGTGGGAACTAGCCTGATTCCAGCCGGGGATTAAAATTAGCCCAAGAGGTTAAATTTAGCAAGTCAAGCTGGAGCTGGGGGGCTGAGATGGGGGCTTTTGTTGGCCTGGGATTTGCACAGTTGTGACCACTCAGAGACCCAACCCAGAGAAGGTGGAGGGTGTGTCTGGGGTCACACAGCGGGCCGCATATGATGGACTGGGGCGTCTCATACTTCCAGCCCTGGGTCTGTGGGAAGATGAGGCACCCCGCCCAGACCCCTCGGGCTGGGGTGTGGGAAGCAGGTATGGCTACTCCCAGAGACAGACCTACATTTCCCTACGCTTCCCAAGAGCTCATTCCCAGGCCTTGTGCCAGGTACTCTATTTCATACCCACCCCATTCACAGAACAGCAAACTGAGGCCGAGGGAGAGGCCTCCCTTGCTAAAGACCGCTCTTCTGGCTGAGACCTGAGAGCAGGCCCACTTCACCCTGGGCAGGCCTGTGGCATGGCCTCAGCCACCTATGACATGGGAGGGCTGGGGGGGTGGAGTGTGGTCATAGAGTTGGCAGAGGGGGTCTCGGGGGCCATGGAGTGGCTGTCTGTACAGTGGGGCGGGTGCTGCAGAACAGGCAACATGATTCCTTGATTCCAAGGAGCCCTGCATGAGGGCTGCTGGGAAAGTCCTGGACCGTGTCTTGGGTACCTGCTGCCCTCACTGAGCTGCCCATTCTCACCCTTGGGGCCCCCACCAGGGAGATCCAAGATCCCCATGAGGAAGGTCCAGGGTTTCTCTCCAGTTTGCCTGGGCCCACCCCATCCCCCAGTCTGAGGGTTCCAAGCTTAAGTCTTTTCAGGGCATTCCCCCCTCCTCCCGCTGGAAAGTGGGGCAGGGATAGGGTTTCTCTTATGCTTCCCCCCAACTTTTTATTTTATTTTTATTTTTATTTTTTGGCCGCGCCACGCAGCATGTGGGATCTTAGTTCCCCGACCAGGGATCGAACCCGCGCCCCCTGCACTGGAAGCGTGGAGTCTGAACCACTGGACCACCAGGGAAGTCCCCACACACACAATTTTTAAAATAGAAATCTATAATCACTGAGGGAGAAATGTTAGAAAATTCAAAAGAGCAAAAAGGAAAAAAAAAAGACAAAAAGCCCACACATTGTATGATTCAATTTATAAGAAGTGTCCAGAACAGGCAAATCCACAGAGAGAGAACGTAGATTAGTGGTTGCCAGGGGCTGAGGGGAGGGGAATGGGGAGTGGCTGCTAATGGGGCTGGGGTCTTTTTCTGGGAGGATGAAAATTTTCTGGAACTAGATAGATGTGATGGTTGTACAACGTTGTGGATGCTCTAAATGCCACTGAATTGCACACGTTAAAATGGTGAGTTTTATGTTATATGAATTGCATTTCAATTTTTAAAAACGGGAAAAAACTCACCCATAAATTTCCACCCAGCGTTGACTCCCAGCTTGAGCATTTCCTTCTAGTCTTTTTTCCACTCTCAATACAGTTTTTAAATATACGTTTTATATATTTTTAATATATGTTTTCTGGTAACCGCAGCCCTCAACCTTGCTCATCGAAGGGCTATTGTGGGATTGAATGAGTTCAAAAGTGTCTGCTGTGTAGACCAGGCTTACTTTCAGAGGCTCAGGATCACTGAGCACCGCTGGGTACCAACATCGGATGGCCCTCCAACCTGGCCTGTTGAGGACTTTTAAGCTGTCGCCAGTATTCATAACAGCAGTGCATACACAGCACCTGCTGTCTGCAAGGCAGATCTGAATGCCCTGTGTGGGTTAGCTCATTTTATGCTCCAGCAGCACTGGGCAATGCACCACACTGTTATCCCCGCTGCACAGACAGGGGGTCAGGCTCCCCCGAGGTCCCACAGTTACCAGCTTGTTTTGCTTTAGAGCCTCAGGTGGGGGCACCCATACCTCTCAATCTTTCCCCCTTGGTCAGCCTTCTCCTTATAAAACATTGGTCTGAAGGTGTTCAATGAACATTTGCTGCATCCTGGACTGGTCGAGGGTGTGGGCTGTGGGGATGACCCAGCCTGCCTTGATCTCCCCCATCATCTCCCTTTCAGCACCTGGCAGGGGCAGGAGGAAGATAGGGGGTAGACTGGGGTGCCTGTCCCCACTCTCCACCCACCTACTCTGTCCTCTTCTCCTCCCCCCCACCGACCCCCAGACCAAGGACACTCCACCCAGCCTGGGACAATGGGGAGGAAGAAAATTCAGATCTCACGCATTCTGGACCAAAGGAATCGGCAGGTGAGTTCAGTGGGTGGGACAGTGGTTCGGGGAAACGCATTCCTGGCAGAGGACACAGCCTGGGCAAAGGCCTGGCCATCTGGGAGAACTGCAAGGGAATAAGGAGACTTGATGCAACGTCAGGAGTTTGAGATGTAGCATTTACTCATTCTCATGATGATTAATTCACTGATTCTTCTTGATGACTGGAGCCCCAGTCACAGGGGAGACGGAACTCAATACAAATACACCCAACTCAAAGCGCTGGACCAGAGAGAGGCACAGAACTGGGGAAGCTCAGAGAGGGAGTGTGGGCTCTCCCTGGAGGCCAAGGTAAACTTACCAAAGGAGAGGACATTTGGGCTGGGTTTTGAAGCACTGATAGGAGTTTGCCATGTTAAGAAGTGAGAAGGAGTAGTACAGCCAGAAAGAACAGCACATGCAAAGGCATGGAATCACGAGGCATGTTCAGGGAACAATTAGGCCCCTCCACCTCCCCTCTCACCATCCCAAATCTTTGTCTTCTCCTGCCCCACCTGTGGGTCTTGGGTCCAGGTGACATTTACCAAGCGGAAGTTTGGGCTGATGAAGAAGGCCTATGAGCTAAGTGTACTCTGCGACTGTGAGATCGCCCTCATCATCTTCAATAGCGCCAACCGCCTCTTCCAGTACGCCAGCACGGACATGGACCGTGTGCTACTGAAGTACACAGAGTACAGTGAGCCCCACGAGAGCCGCACCAACACCGACATCCTCGAGGTACCCCTGGGACCCACCTCCCCGGCCTCATGAAGCCCAGCACACTCTGCTCACTCAGAGCCTAGGGACTCTTGGTTTGCACAAAAGATGAGCGTTGCAATTTGGCTTTGCTGCTAGTCAAAGCAGGTTTGTAGTAACAGAGTGTCCCTTTTAGGGGCAACTTCCTGGATAGTGGAAATAAAAAACATCGAGGGCCCCACTATGTGCCCCTCACACACATCATCTCATTTGCTCCTGTTACCCATTTGGTGAGTACAGACACAGAGAAGAAAAGGTACCACAAAGCAAACAGACCTCGCTGAGGTCCAGGAATGTTTTTGCTTGAGCCGCTGTATCCTCAGGAGAAAGAGGCAGGAGCAGCCCCTGCACTAGCTGGG
Source organism: Balaenoptera acutorostrata (assembly GCF_949987535.1). Classification (NCBI taxonomy): domain Eukaryota; kingdom Metazoa; phylum Chordata; class Mammalia; order Artiodactyla; family Balaenopteridae; genus Balaenoptera; species Balaenoptera acutorostrata. Next base: position 172,662,818 of record NC_080065.1, read on the forward strand.
CAGCCCTCACACCCACGACCCAGGATGGGCAAGATCACTGTCACTTTGGATGTGGGCATCTTTACCCAGGGCGGGAAGCTAAAGCCACTGGGCTGGAGAGAGCAGCGGGCTAGGACTGCACCCAGGAAGCCCCAATGTGGCAGAGGGTGGGGAGAAGCTGGCACAGGAGAGGCAGGGGTCCAGGAGTGTGCTGGTCACTGCTCCCAGGTGGGTGGCAGCTTAGGAGAACCTATAAAGTTGTCCTCAGGTGCTCAGTCAGCTGACATTTATTAAGCACCTACTGCACGCCAGGCTCCGAGGCTGCACGTGGGTGCAGAATGCAGGAACTGAATCACACTCAAGAGCAGTGTTAGGATAATGCCAGCAGGCCTGGGTGGGTCTCGGCCTCTGCTGTGTGACCCAGGCCTCTCTGGTCCCAGGGCAGGACAGTCCCTCTCTCACAAACAGTTGGAACTTACTAGGTGATAACTCACTGGGGTTTTTGGTTAATGGGATTTGGCTGGAGCAGGCTGTGCCTGCACCCTGCCTGCCCACAGAGCTGGATGGGATAGCTCCTCCCCTCTCCCGTAGAACCAGGTTCCTTGGCCAGGATGGGGGGAGTGTCACCCTGTTGTCTCCCCCTTCCACAGACACTGAAGCGGAGGGGCGTGGGCCTTGATGGACAAGAGCTGGAGCCAGAGGAGGGGATTGAAGGGCCAGGAGAGAAGCTGCGGAGGCTGGCAGGTGATGGGGGTGACCCAGCCTTGCCCCGACCCCGGCTCTATGTAAGTGACTCCCTGCCCCGCCATGAATGGGGCCCTCGCCCCACTTCTGAGGTCCAAATGGCTGAGGCTGAGATTGAGAGAGAGACTTAAGACCAGGAATCCTAGAATTTGGGGGCAGGTTTCTGCCTGGGTGGGCAGGGAAGGCTTCCTGGAGGAGTGGGCATTGTAGCAGGGGCTTTGAAGGATGGAAAAGAGTTCAACAGGCAGACAGTTCCTTCCTTTTTTTTTTTTTAATTTTAATTTTAATTTTTGGCTGCGTTGGGTCTTCGTTGCTGCACGTGGGCTTTCTTTAGATGTGAGTGGCGGCTACTCTTTGTTGTGGTGCGTGGGCTTCTCATTGCAGTGGCTTTTCTTGAGGCAGAGCTCAGGCTCTAGGCACGCGGGCTTCAGTAGTTGCAGCATGCAGGCTCAGTAGTTGCGGCACGCGGGCCCTAGAGCGCACAGGCTTCAGTAGTTGTGGCACGCGGGCTTAGTTGCTCGGTAGTATGTGGGATCTTCCCGGACCAGGGCTTGAACCCGTGTCCCCTGCATTGGTAGGCAGATTCTTAACCACTGCGCCACCAGGGAAGTCCCAGTTCCTTCCTTCTTTATTTCTCTGATTCATCAAACACCCTGGGAACCCCCCTCAGGGCCAACCCTATGCTGATTAAGAAGCCTCAGCTCTGGGCCTAGCTGTCAAGTAGCTACAGAGGCAGACACAGACTCCCCCAGCCATGTGGCGTTAGGCCAGAGGGAGGAGTATTGAGGACTTGCAGAAGGTGGAGGCTGGCGACTGAACTCATTGGGATTTTCTGTCTTGGACTTGATGCCCTCATTTCCACATCCTGTCCTCTCTGCCCTCAGCCAGCAGCTCCCACTATGCCCAGCCCTGACATGGCATATGGGGCCCTGCCCCCACCAGGCTGCGACCCCAGTGGGCTTGGGGAGGCCCTGCCTGCCCAGAGCCGCCCATCCCCCTTCCGTCCAGGAGTCCCCAAAGCTGGCCCCCCAGGTGAGCATGGGGCATAGGCCCTCGGGGAGGAGAGGTGGCAGTCCCAGGGAGGCTGTGCAAGGCGGGAGTATGGGCTCTGGCCCTGCTTGGCTGTGGGCATCACTCCATTAGATGACATGGCGACCTGGTGACCTTCCCTCTCTCTGGGGGTCTCCTGCTCCCCAGGCCTGGCGCACCCTCTCTTCTCAGCAAGCCACCTCGGCAGCAAGACACCACCGCCCCTGTACCTGACAGTGGATGGGAGGAGGCCAGACCTGCCTGGTGGCCTCGCTGGGGCCCGAGGGGGACTGAGCACCTCAGTGAGTGAGGGGAAGGTGTGGAAGGGCTGTGGGAGCAGGGTGGCCTGGGTGTGGGCCTCAGTTTCCCCTTTCCCCTGTCTCTCCACAGAGAGGCCTCTATGGTAGCCTGCAGAGTCCGTGCTCCACTGCCACCCCGGGACCCCCACTAGGGAGCTTCCCCTTCCTCCCTGCAGGTCCCCCAGGTATGCACCCGCTGTGGGAGGCGTCCACACACCTGCCTGCCAGGGGTCCACACTCCCCCCCCCTCCAGAACTGAAAACTGGCGGGTGGGGTGGGTCAGGCTTGGGCAAGGGGCTCCCTGAGGTCAGGGCCTCAGTTTACTCTTCCTGCCCCCACAGAATATGGCCTGGGAGACCCCCCTCCGCCCCCAGGCTTGCTGCAGCCCCCCACCCTGGCCCCCTGGCAGCCCTCCAGGGGTGATGGGTCCCCGGCCACCCCCGCCCAGCCCAGGTAAGTGCCCCGACTGCCTCCTTGCCCGCTCCCCTCCCACCCCGTTCGGGTTCACGGGTGGGGCTCCTCCAAGTCTTCCAAGCCCCAGCCACTGCTGACCCCTGGTGGCCACTCCCGGTTCTGCACTTAGCCCCTCCCGACTGGTCCTGGTGAGGATGGGAGGCTATTTTGGAGGCCCCAAGAGGGATCGCCACCCCCTCCTTTCCCAAGGTCCTCCTGCCCAATCTTTGCCCAAGCCATGCCACTTCCATGGCTTCCCTCGCTGAGCTCATGGCCCCGCTCCTCTCTCTCTCCCTGCAGTGGGGGCCGCAGCCTGGGCGAGGAAGGCCCCCCAGCCCGCGGCGCCTCCTCGCCCACCCCACCAGTCAGCATCAAGTCCGAGCGCCTCTCGCCGGCCCCTGGAGGCCCCGGCGACTTTCCAAAGGCCTTCCCCTACCCCTTGCTCCTGGCCCGGCCCTTGGCAGACCCCCTACGGCCTGGGCCCCCGCTGCGCCGGCTGCCCACTACCGATGGCTGGCCCCGGTAGTAGGCCCGGGGATGGCACCGATTCTGCCCCTCACACCAGGCGGGGTGAGGGCACGTGGGGTCCCAACCTCCCTTCCTGCGTCCTTGGAGAAGACTCAGCAGTTACGACCCTCTCCGCGGCAGGGGCCTGGAGGGGGGAAAACCTGGTTCGGGTCCAAGGTTGGGGTGCCCCTTTCCCCCTTCCAGTGTGTGTGTGTATCCATCAATAAAACACACGGGGCATCCGTGAACGAAACCGCCGCTGCTCAGAGCCACACCCCCGCCCGGGTCCTCCCATCTCTTCCCCAGCGGCCTCAGTCTTGCCTTGTCGTGTCTTGGGTACCCACTCCAGAACCTGACCCTGAGAGGAGGACTCCAGTGCTGCTTGGGAAGGGGGGTAGGGGGGAGAAGCGGGGTCGGGGTTGGGGGGGACGGGGACGTAAGGGAAGGAGCCCTGGAGGGGGCGCCAACGAGCAGGTGACGCCGTGGGCAGCCAGTGCTCAGCCCGCTGGGGGCCCTAGGGCACCGCATAGAGTGGGCACCTAGAGTGGTTCCACCCCAGTGGTGATGGGCTGGGCTGTTTACGCTCCAGCTCCTGAGGGTGTTGGGTCGAGGGCTCAGGCTGGGTTGCAATCGCTTGCAGCAAGGAGCAGTGAGGAACCGTGAATGTTGGGCTATGGGAGCGCTGGGGCGGCCACTACACTGTTCATCTTTTAAATGGGCATGTCCTTTGATCTCTTGACCCAACGATTCCCACCGGAGGGAGGAGGGAGCCAGGCGTTTATCCACCCACTTTGGGGTGGTGCAACCTCACTCCACTTCGGCCTGTCCTGTGTAAGGGCAGACTTGGGGGTCCAGGAGGGAGCCAGAGAGAGCTCCATTTGTTCCTCCCCTCCAACCACCCCCCAGGTGGTCTCAGTGAGATCTTTATAACACTCAGATCTGTCCCCTGACCTTCCTGAGCTCCTCAGCTGCCCTCACCCACTCTGTCTCCTGCCCTGAGGCCCTTAAGAATACTTGCTGTTCCAAGCTAGGGCCATGCTGGTCCTTCCTCCTGGGCCACCTCCTGCAACCCCCAACTGGCCTCCTTTTTAGACTGCTTCCTACCCTCCAAGGCCTAGCTCCCTGACACCTCCTGCAGGAAGCCCTCTCACTGCCCCAAGCTGAGAAATGGCTCTGACAATTCTCAAAGGGTCTGCTTAGTGGAGATCACCGATCTGGACAAGAATGTGAAAAACACACGGTGTTGGTATCAGTGTTTATAAGATTTGTATGCCCCTACCCCACCATCATTCTACGAAGATCCAAAGCTGATTGGTCCAGCTTGGCTGTCGGCGAGTCAGCTTGACCAATAATTTCAAGACCCTTGTCCCCTGTCATCCCAGCCCTCCACAGAGGACTTTTTCAGTAAAATTCGATGCCTTGCACTCCACCATTAGCGCACACAGACCTGGATGTGGATACAGAGGCAGAAATGTGTGCAGCCTTCGAAATAAGTCACCTCCCTTTCTCCTATAGTCTCCCTTCCCAGCCAAGACTTTTAGTGGACTCCTTTGACAGGTAGGGAGAGAGGGAAAAATGTGTAAAGTGACAGACCTTTTTTTGTGACATGAGCGCACTTGCTTAAGCAGCCATATGTATAGCACCATTCATATGCCAGATCCAGCCTGGGCTTTGTCCTCTGATTTTCCTGGTCCTTGACACCTTCATCCCCAGTGAAGTTGGGGCTTTGGAGCCCTAGTTTCCGGGGGAGAAACATGGCACGATCAAGGTTTGTGAAAGCCTCCCTCCCTGGGGCTTCTGTGGCCTGAGGTGGAGATGGGGTCCAGGAACAAAAGAGGCAGGAGGCCGAGGGACAGTGGAGGGGCACTCCAGGGTGTGTTTGGAGGTAGAGCTACCAGGACCTGCAGATGGCTCGGATGTGGGGTAAAGGGTTTCATGGGCAACTCGCAGCCCCCCTTACAACATAGGGAAACTTGCAGAGAATGCAGAGTATGTGGGGTGAACTTAAGGCCTCTGTGGAGTGTTTAAGTTAGGCTGGAGAGCTCTCTCACCCAACTCAGATTCAGGTTCTAAATCCTCCCCACCTGCTCCCTTCTGTCCCTTCCCACCCTCAGAGGAGGGGTGGGGCATTGTCTCCACCCCAGCCTATGACAGTAGCCTCTGGGGATCCGGCTGAGTACACAACCCCTGCCACCCCAGCAGCACCATTGCCACATGCACCATGGTCACCACGCAGGTGCAAATTTCTCCAACTGGGTCACCCTTCTGGGGATCCCCTTCCTCAGGTCGCAAGGACCCTGGCCATGCACATGGGGTGGATGAACCGCCAACCTGGTGGCCCCCCGCAGTGTCGCAGTCACAGCTCCCCGTACAACCAGACACAGGACCAGGGACTTGGGAGGAGGAGAGAGACCAAGGCATCAGGTCCTCTGGGGGAAACTGAGGCATGTCCAGAAAGGGCCCCTTTTTCAGCCTCTGGATCTTACCCACATTGTGAATAAGAAGGTGGGCCAGTCTCTGAAGTCAGTGCCCACAGGGTAAGTGCCGAGTGTGGAGTTCATAAAAATGTGGTCTGCTTTCAAACGCTGGGGAGCCCCAGGGCCATTTGGTGTGGCTCTGTGTCGTCATCCCTGGGAGGCTGCACTTTCACCGTCTGCCGTTAGGTGGCGCCCAGTAGTGCCCTTTGGATTCTGAACTCCCCACTCAAAATTTTAAAATAAAGTGGAAATAATAATAAGTAAATAAAATCTATCTTGGCTTCCAGGGAGTCTGCCCCATGTTTTTAGTCTATGAGCCTGGGGAACCAAAAAGGGCTGTGTCACATGTCATGTGTGTGTGACTATACATGTACAGCTTGAGGTGCCCTGGGCCATAAGGCGACAGTGGGCACGCTACCAGGTTCTGGAAAGGCCTCTGGGTCCAGACCCTAGCTCTGCCCCTGCTGGCTGTGTGGAGGAGGAAGCAAGGAGGGTTGTGTGGAAGTGTCCTACTGCCAGTCTTTCTAAGGACACCATGGTGATGTTGGCCAGGGCCAATGTCACTATCAGACGGGTTCCAAGTCTCCCAGGGGCTCGGTCACTGGTTGGAAGCACCATGGGAAGTATGGCCTGGGTACGAACATGATGATGGAAGTCAGAGATCTGAGAGATACATTTTTGAGAGCACCATAGAGATGCATTTTAGAGAGCACCATAGAATGAAACAGTGTGGAATGAGAGTGTGGACCTCAGTGTAGACAGAGATTGTGCGACATTAACATAAACAAACATAGGGAGTGTCCAGTGAGGATCAGGGAAAATGGAATACTCAGTGTAGGACAGAATGTGGATTCACCCAATGGAGAATAGACAAGGAAGAATGTCCAATGGAGAACAGACAACATAGCACATGAAATGTAGAATAGGAAGTGAAGAACAGTCAATGTAGAACTGAGATGCTGAGCAAACAACGAAGGATGGAGTACATGGGCCAAGAGAAGACTTTGGCATTTGTTCTGCATGAGGTGGGAGCCATGGATGACTGTGAGCGGAGGAGGGACACGGTCTGGCTTAAGTGTTAACAGGTGTCCTCAAGCTGCTCAGGGGAAAACAGACTGTGGGGGGTGGGTGGGGAGTGGGGAATGGAAGCCGCAGGAGACCAGGGAGGAGGGGACTGCAGGTGGGAGATGATGGAGGCTGGATTGGGTGGAGGCTGTGAAGGGAAGGAGGCTGGTTGGGACAATGGTTGCACTTGGAAGGTGAAGCCATCAGGAGGGGCTAACAGGTCAGGTATGGAGCAAGAGAGAGAATTCAAGGCCAACTTCAGAGTTTGGTGATAAGCACCTGGACGATGGAGCTGCCCCTTCTGCAATGGGGAGGCTGCAGAGGGAAGATGCAGAGCTCCTGGGGCCAGGATGTGTGTGAGCTGCCTGTGGCTCACCACATGGGGGTGCTGTGATGCCTGGACTCGTAAACCTTATGCCCATGGGAGAAGTCAGGGTGTGAATTAGATTCGGGCCTCAGAGTCTCAGTATCTTTATCAGTTTAATGGGGACAATTGTCCCAGCACCCTGAACTGCTGGAGAAAGCACTCGAGTCAGCCCCCCAGCCTGATGAGCAATGGGACTGCAGCAAATGTTCCCCTTTTTTTCTTGGTCCACCTTCTCTGACACCCTCCCCAGCTTCCCTGGATCCCACCTGAATGCTGTCGCCCTGAGGCGTGTCTCATGACCCCCATGTAGGTCCTGGGACATCCCAGTGACCCTCACTGCCACTGTCACCCACACTCTCTCAAGCCAGTGCTCTGAGTCCAGAGGACCAAAGTCACAAAGTTAATCCCCTGCAAACAGACATCCACATGGACTCATATACAAAGACAAAAACACCCACAGAGACAAGGCAATCAACTATACACGATCCAGCCAAAACAATCTTGAGGGAAAAAATGGAGCTGGAGGAATCAGACTCCCTGACTTCAGACTATACTACAAAGCTACAGTAATAAAGACAATATGGTACTGGCACAAAAACAGAAATATAGGTCAATGGAACAGGATAGAAAGCCCAGAGACAAACCCACGCACCTGTGGTCAACTAATCTATGACAAAGGAGGCAAGGATATACAGTGGAGAAAAGACAGTCCCTTCAATAAGTGGTGCTGGGAAAACTGGACAGCTACATGTAAAAGAATGAAATTAGAACACTCCCTAACACCATACACAAAAAAAACTCAAAATGGATTAAAGACCTAAATGTAAGACCAGAGACTATAAAACTCTTAGAGGAAAACATAGGAAGAACACTCTTTGACATAAATCACAGCAAGATCTTTTTTGACCCACCTCCTAGAGTAAAGGAAATAAAAACAAAAATAAATAGGACCTAATGAAACTTAAAAACTTTTGCACAGCAAAGGAAACTATAAACAAGATGAAAAGACAACCCTCAGAATAGGAGAAAATATTTGCAAATGAATCAATGGACAAAGGATTAATCTCCAAAATATATAAACAGTTCATGCAGCTCAATATTAAAAGAACAAACAACCCAATCAAAAAATGGGCAGAAGACCTAAATAGACATTTCTCCAAAGAAGACATACAGATGGCCAAGAGGCACATGAAAAGCTGCTCAGTATCACAGATTATTAGAGAAATGAAAATCAAAACTACAATGAGGTATCACCTCACACCGGTTAGAATGGGCATCATCAGAAAATCTGCAAACAACAAATGCTGGAGAGGGTGTGGAGAAAAGGGAACCTTCTTGCACTGTTGGTGGGAATGTAAATTGATACAGCCACTATGGAGAACAGCATGGAGGTTCCTTAAAAAACTAAAAATAGAATTACCATATGACCAAGCAATCCCACTACTGGGCATATACCCAGAGAAAACCATAATTCAAAAAGACACATGCACCCCAATGTTCATTGCAGCACTATTTCCAATAGCTAGGTCATGGAAGCAACCTAAATGCCCATCAACAGATGAATGGATAAAGAAGATGTGGTACATATATACAATGGAATATTACTCAGCCATAAAAAGGAAAGAAATTGGGTCACTTGTAGAGATGTGGATGGACCTAGAACTGTCATACAGAGTGAAGTAAGTCAGAAAGAGAAAAACAAATATCGTATATTAATGCACGTATGTGGAACCTAGAAAAATGATACAGATGAGCCGGTTTGCAGGACAGAAGTTGAGACACAGATGTAGAGAACAGACGTATGGACACCAAGGGGGGAAAGCGGGGGGTGGGATGGTAGTGGTGGTGGGATGAATTGGGAGATTGGGATTGACATATATACACTAATATGTATAAGCTAGATAACTAATAAGAACCTGCTGTATAAAAAATAATAATAAAATAACATTTTTTAAAAAGTGGAAAATTACCATTAAGCAAACACACAGGAATAATTTTTGCAATCAAGAATCATCGGGCTTCCCTGGTGGCACAGTGGTTGAGAATCTGCCTGCCAAGGCAGGGGACACGGGTTTGAGCCCTGGTCTGGGAAGATCCCACATGCCGCGGAGCAACTAGGCCCGTGAGCCACAACTACTGAGCCTGCGCGTCTGGAGCCTGTGCTCCACAACAAGAGAGGCCGTGATAGTGAGAGGCCCGCGCACCACGATGAAGAGTGGTCCCCGCTTGCCGCAACTGGAGAAGGCCCTCACACAGAAACGAAGACCCAACACAGCCAAAAATAAAAATAAATAAATAAAATAAAGAATTATTTTTAAAAAAAAGAGTAAAATTTTTTTTTTAATTTATTTATTATTTATTTATTATTTATTTTTGGCTGTGTTGGGTCTTCGTTTCTGTGCCAGGGCTTTCTCCAGTTGCGGCAAGTGGGGGCCACTCTTCATCGCGGTGCGCGGGCCTCTCACTGTCGCGGCCTCTCTTGTTGCGGAGCACAGGCTCCAGACGCGCAGGCTCAGTAGTTGTGGCTTACGGGCCTAGATTGCTCCGTGGCATGTGGGATCTTCCCAGACCAGGGCTCGAACCCATGTCCCCTGCATTGGCAGGCAGATTCTCAACCACTGCGCCACCAGGGAAGCCCAAGAGTAAAATATTAAAAAAAAAAAAAAAAAAAAAAAAGAATCATCAATGGGCTTCCCTGGTGGTGCAGTGGTTAAGAATCTGCCTACCATTGCAGAGGACTCGGGTTCAAGCCCTGGTGCGGGAAGATCCCACATGCTGCGAAGCAACTAAGCCTGTGCGCCACAACTACTGAGCCTGTGCTCTGGAGCCCGCAAGCCACAACTTAGAGAAAACCCGCACGCAGCAACGAAGACCCAACACAGCCAAAAATAAATAAATAAAAAAATTTAAAAAAATCATCAATAGATGCTAAAATTAGAGGTTTAAGGTATAATGAGAAACAAGATATTTGGTCAAGAAGCACCTGTCCACAAGGTAACTATTCATTACAAAGGGAAAACTAGTAAATTTACCATGGGGATGTCTGTCAGATAAATGATCAAAGATGACAGCAGTAATGAGACATAGTCCCCAAAATATAATTTATTCACTGTGAAGTCCACCTGCTTTCATTTTCCTTGTTATACTTGAAAGTTGCTAAGACAGTAGTATTAAATGTTCTCACCACACACAAAAAAAAGATAATTAGGTGATGGAGGTGTTAACCAACCCTATGGTGGTAATCATTTTGTAATATGTGTGTATCACAACATCACGTTTAAACTTACACAATGCTATATGCCAACTGTATCTCAATAACGCTGGAAAAACTTATACACAATCTAGGCTTTTGTTTAAATAAACTGTTTAATTTAGAACAATTTTAGATTTACAGAAAAACTGTGAACATAGTACAGAGAGTTCCCATATACCCCACACCCAGTTTCCCATATTATTAACACCTTGCATTAATATGGTACACTTGTGACAATTAATGAACCAATATTAAAAATTGTTATTCCTTAAAAAAAAAAAAAAACTAAACATGATCCACTCACAGGCCTCATAAAGACCCTCAGACAGTCACACCCACATAATATGTCCACACTCAGGCAAACATACTTATACTTATCCATAGAAACAGAGCTGCAAAACTTGGGCTCAAAGCCTTTTCCTCTAAGCCTTGAAACAGAAAACATCAGATTCCTGAGGCTGACATTTAGTCCTTGATCTAGCCACGCCTGAAGCTGACAATGCTTTTGGAGTTTTCTGTTACGTGAGCTAAATTTTTCCCTTTTTTGCTGGAACCCATTTAAGTTGGACTTTTTTGTTTGTTTGTTTGTTTGCAACCAGGGTTCTAGCTGATAGAGATAAATAAAGCTTTTGCTAGGTGAAAAAAAAGGGGGGAGCGGGGGAGGAAGGAGCCACCCCAAGATGGAAGATGGCATTTACAGAGGCCTGGAGATATCAGAAAGCATGACCTGTGGCTAGCTGTACTATAGCGCGTACAATAGTGTTGGCGGCAGATTGAAGTCAGGCAGAGGGGTCTGAATTCAGTCTGAGCAATTGGAATCTAGTCATTGGGGGCCACCGAATGTTCTTCTTTTTTAATTTATTTTTAATTTATTTATTTTTGGCTGCCTTGGGTCTTCCTTGCTGTGCGTGGGCTTTCTCTAGTTGTGGCGAGAGGGGGCTACTCTTTGTTGCAGTGCACGGGCTTCTCATTGCGGTGTCTTCTCTTGTGGACCACGGGCTCTAGGCCCGCGGGCTTCAGTAGTTGTGGCTCGGGGACTCTAGAGCGCAGGCTCAATAGCTGTGGCGCTCGGGCTCAGTTGCTCCGCCGCTTGTGGGATTTTCCTGGACCAGGGCTCGAACCCGTGTATGCAGGCGGATTCTTAACCACTGCGCCACGAGGGAAGCCCCCACCAAATATTCTTGATCAGGGGCGTTCCACGCTCAGAACTCCCCAGCGGGAGACAGTGATTGGATGAATAAGTGTATTCCACTCAAACGTGCGAAATAGGTGCAGGTGAGGAGACCCCGGTCGGAGCTCGTTGAGCAACTTTGAACTACAACTTCCGGCATGCAATGCGAGAGACTCCTTGTCCTCCTGATTTGCCCCCCCGGCTCCAAGCCTGACGATTGGTTGGATGGGCTGCTTGTCAGACCAAACTCGGGTTTTGATTGGTCGAGTTCAAGCTGTGCTCCGAGCTCCAGGCCCATGGGTCCCGGCACAGCGCTCCAGCAGGCAACATGGTAAGCCGGCAACTCAGCATGGGGGGACCTGAGGGGCTAGGGGTTCCGCCGAGGGGGATCCAGGGAGACACCGAGGAGACCGGGATCCCTTTGTGGGCACTGAGATCTCTGAGAGATTTGGGATCGCGCTGAGGGCCGTGTTTCCCTCTCTGGGGTCAGGGTCTCGCTGCGGGACCTATGAGGGGGTGGGGGGTTGTACAAGGGAACTGGAAGGCCTTGAGTGTTCTGGGCTTCTGACAAGTCCCTGGGGGGCCCTCTAGGGGCCTGGGGTTCTGCTGAGGGCGTCGTCCCGTGGAGGGTACTGGGGATCTGAACACCTTCGGAGCCCCGTGAGGGAGACCTGGGGTCCCCCTGGGGCCCACTCTGGGGATGGTGTCCTGCGGGAGCGTGGGGGCCGCGCCGACAGGGTCCATCGGGGCTCCCTACGGGTGTGGCGTGTGCCGAAGGACTAGGGAGAATCCTGAGAGGAGGGGGCCATGCGGAGGGGATCTGGGTGGGCTCAGGGCGGGGGAGGGTCCCAGAATTGGAGACGGCACAGTTGGAACCCTCAGGTCTCGCGTGGTTCTGGGTCCAACCCATTGAGTTTATTCTTCAAGCTTAGCCTGGCCCCTGTGGGTCAGGCGGGTGCTGGGCGAGGGCGGAGACCCCCCCCCCCCCAGCCCCTAGGACTGGACAGAGGGAGAGACAGGATGGAGGGGCCAGGAAGGCGGCCTGACCTTGCTTGGGGTGGGGGGTGACCCCGAGGAGGGGCGTTGGAGGTGGGTCTGAAGTAAGAGCATTGATGGAAGGGGTTGATGAAAGTGGATGTCGTTCCAGGGTGCGGGACGCTGTGGGAGGTGAGGGGAAGGGCTCTCGGAAACGGAATAGAGGAAAGTCGCATTGATGTTACTTAGCAGGATTCTGGGATCACAGATCCAGGGAAGAGCTTTGAGCTGAGGAGGGACATGGGCTGATGGGATGCTTCAGAGATCTTTGGAGATCTGCAGAGCGTGGACCCTAAGACTGGAGGCTGCTGGGGGAGGGCGGTGAGAAACATCCCTGGATGGACCTCGGGAGCCTTAGGTGGAGGGATGCATGTCTTCCCTCCTTCCCTTCTCTTCCTTCTTCATCCTTCCTCCCTCTTCTTCTTCCTTCCTCTCTCTCCCTCTCCTTCCTTTCTAACGTCCTTCCTCTCCAAGTGCTGGGATCGCAGTTTGAACCATGGGTCTCCTCCCTGGGAGGTGTCCGAGGGTAATGGGGTCAGCGATGGAGAGCCCGGGGGTCTGGAAGGGTCTCTGAGACCCGAATGGTTGGGCGCAGAGGACGCCGGGGGAGAGAGCCGGGCAGTGAGGCGCGTTGGTCCTGAGCTGGGTCCGCCTGGCCTTGCGGGCTGAGGAGTGGAGTTGGACGTTTACTATGAGACTGGGAAGGGCCTGGGCCGCCTGGAGGAGCCGAAAGCCGTGTCCACGGGAGTGATGGGTCGGTGCTGGGGCCTCCAGGGAAGGGCCTGGAGGAGGCATGGTCTGCGAGCTCGGCAGAGAGGTTCTGCCAGGGGATGATGGGTCACAAGGGAGAGGTGTCTGGAGAGCCAGGGAGGCTCTGGGGAGCAGCTGCTGGGAGGTGCTGGGTTTCCAGGGAGGAGTGGAGGAGGGGTCCTGGGAGGAAGGGCGGGGCCGCTTCGAGGGGCCCAACTGTGCTCTGGGTCATTAATGCCTGCTAGCCAGTCTGCACTTGGGTGGGGGGGAGGTGAGCAGAGAGACCAGAAAGATGACGCCCCACCTCATTATTGAAAAAATGTTCCTGGTCTCAGTTTACAAGTCACGGCATAGAGAACATATCCTATTAGTCTTTTATTTTAATGATGGATTTCTCAGCAGTCATTCTGAATTACAGTGCTAGGCCCGATAGCCATCACATTAGAGCTTTCCCTATTAAAGTTAGCTTATTTTTGCCTGATTAAAGGATAATTTTAATAATTAGTTTTAATATTAATGTAATCTTTATTTCATTTTAGTTGTTAATACCATAATACTAGCAGACAGCCCTCCTGAGCACTTAATTTTACATAATTACTGATAGCAAATTGGTATTTACTGCCTTCAAGCAGGAAAACCCAGCTTCAGACTGATTACCAAAAACATTTTTTCTAAAACGTTTTAAAATAAGTATATGAAAATGTGTAATGAATTGTTGTTTAAAAGTTTGTTAGTAGAACTTGGTAAGAAAATTCCTAATTAAAAAAAGTCATCCCACTCAAACGTGTAAGTCTTTATCCTGAAACAGGTAGTGGGGCCAGAAATAGACCGCTTTCCTCCTTGGTTGATTACAAAGAGAGGGAGAGGGTGAGAGGGTGACTTCAATTATCAGGGATAATTTAAGATGGGAAAGACTTGGGGGACACAGCCACCTGGATGAACGTTGAAACTACAAGCTCACCTGAGACACAGTTACAAAAACTGCGTCCGTGGGACTGTGGGAGAAGAGCGCTTCCACTGGGTGTGCCCGGCTCGTTGTAGGTCCAGAAGGTGGTCGTGAGAGTACACGAAACAAAATAGGAAGCACCCCATTTCCAGATGAGGAAACTGAGGCTTGGGGAGATTTAAATCCTTAAATCCTTAGCACAAGGAGGAAAGCGAGCCCCAGTGTCTGCTCCAGCACGTGCTCTCCGCCGCCCCACACCCCAGCCAGGTGGTGGGGAGGGACGTGCGTTTTGCTGGGGCTCCCAGGGTTGGGTCTGAGCCCACCCCAGGACCTTTCCCCAAGAAGCAGCTTGAGCCAGGGTGGCCCTGCCTCCGCCACCTGGCCCCAGCGTCTCTATAAATAGTCGGGGTTCCGAGGCGTGAGCTTGTGATCCTCTGGCTGGCACTGCCCTTCACGTTTCCTCCCCCCAGGCTGTCCTTGGAGTGCAGCTGGTGGTGACGTTGCTCACTGCCACCCTCATGCATAGGCTTGCACCACACTGCTCCTTCGCGCGCTGGCTGCTCTGCAATGGCAGGTGAGCCACACCCCCTCCCCGGGCGGTGGGCGGAGCCCCTAAGGCCCCGCCCTCCCTGGTTTTTCTCCTAGCCCTGCCTCAAGCCCTGCAAGACGAGGTTTTTTTGTTTTGTTTAAAAAAAAAAAAAAACAACCAACTCTGTTGAGATGTAATTGACGTACAATAATCTGCAAATATTTGAAGTACACAGTTGGATCAATTTTGACAGATTGTACACATCGTGACACCATCTCCACACTCAGAAGAGCAGCTGTTTCCCCCCACTCCTGCTCCCCTTCATCCCTACTCTAGCTGTAGATCTGTTTCCCGAAACTCTTTTTGTCCCGGTTTGGGTTTCGGACCCTTTCTGAGAATCTGGTGGAAATTGTGAACTCTCCAGGGCAATTCACATGGCAGTTCCTCCAGGAGAGTTAGCCAGCAGATTCTGGGATGTCTAGGACCCCTGCTGCACTCCGCTAACCAACCCCCCAGCCCACCTCCCCGGCCTGCCCCTGGCCTTGGATGGCCCCTACCCATCCTGTCCCAGGCTTTTTGGGGCCAGGCTTCCCTCTGACTACAGTTCCTGCTTTGATCCCCCCCGCACCCAAGGTTCACTGCTTTGGTACCCCACCCCCCATGCCCAGGCTTTCCTGACTGCCTGTCTCTGCCCTCAGTCTCTTCCGTTACAAGCACCCTTCCGAGGAAGAGCTTCGGGCCCTGGCGGGGAAGCAGAGGCCCAGAGGCAGGAAGGAGCGGTGAGTGAACCCCCAGCCTTAGGTAAGTGGCTCCCTTCCAGGGGAGGCCATGAGGGCACAGGGCCTTTCCTGCCCACTTCCAGGCACTGATCTGGGCACAGGAGAATTGGGGACACCCCAGGCTGAGGAGATGGTCACTGTCATTCACTGGTTGCCTCCAGTTGGCGTCTAATGCTTATTGGAAGTTTGCTCTGGGCCAGCCCTATGGGTGGGTGGTGGCCACACCCTGGCATTCAGAGGACACCCAGGCTGGGGGAGAAGGTACCTCCTAGGCCTCCTGTGCTCTGAGGGTGACATGGTAGAGCCTCTCAGGCTGGGGTGGGGTGGACCGCCATGGCTGCCTGGGGAGGGGAGGATAGAGGGTGCTGTTCTGACACATTCCCCCCTCCTCCCAGGTGGGCCAATGGCTATAGTGAGGAGAAGCCGTTATCCGTGCCCCGAGACACCCCTTTCCAGCTGGAGACCTGTCCCCTCACAGCCGTTGATGCCCTCGGTAACAGCTGGGTCCCCAACTCCCCTGGCCCTTGGCTCACACCCTGGTGGGCTTGGTGGGGGGAGCATCCTGGGCGGGCTAAGCTGGGGGCTCAATTGCATGCTCCCCGCAGTCCTGCGCTTCTTCCTGGAGTACCAGTGGTTTGTGGACTTCGCAGTGTACTCGGGTGGCGTGTACCTCTTCACAGAGGCCTACTACTATGTGCTGGGCCCGGCCAAGGAGACCAACATCGCTGTGTTCTGGTGCCTGCTCACCATCGCCTTCTCTATGTATCCTTTCTCTTAGCTCCCCAGGTGGGGAAGGTGGAGGCATGTGGAAGCTGGACCCCAGGCTCCTTGTCGCCCCAGAAACTCAGTGGTGTAAAGCAGTCACTATTTTATGTTTTCCTGGGCCGGGGCTCAGCTGGGTTGCCTCATATCTGCTCCATGTGGGCTTGCCTTTCAGCAGTCTAGAGCAAGCTTCCTCACCACAGGGGCCAGGAAGGAAAAGGGGGCACTGCAGGCCTCCTGAGGCTTTGCCTGAAGTCGGTCCACCCCAGTCCCATTCGCCCCAGAGAATGGGTCAAAGCAACTCAGCAGTCCAGAACAGATGCAGGGGCTGGCAAAGAGACGTCCCTTCTGTAATTTTTTTAGGAAGCTGCATAGAGAGCAGAGAGGCAAAACTGTGACTTTGAGGACCCAAGTCGGAGACAATGTCCTTGTGGAATGGGCTTGCAAAGAAGGGCAGATTGGAGATAGAGACTTGTATCTCTTGCAGCCTCTCAGAGGAACGGGAAACTCAGGAGCTGTGAATTCAGCCAGGAGGCTGAGTGGGTCAGGGAGACTTGACTTCCTGAAGAGACAGACTTGACCTCCTGACAGACAGACAGACAGACAGAGGCAGAGTTGGCCATTTCTAACTGACCACAGGCACTGTGATGAGGCCAAGCTGGAGGCCTGGCTCAGGACCGCCCGCTCGCTGATGACACAAGCCTGAACAGCAGTGAGCCTCGTGTCCTGGGCTTGCCCGGCAGCTCACTCCTCTGCTCCCCAGGACTCCAAGCCTGAACTTCCATGTTTGTGCTCTGGAGTCGGGGGTGGGGGTGGTCACTGGTTGGGGGGGGGTGGATGGGGGAGGGGTCAGTACAGGCACTAGAAGCCTCCTTAGCCCTGCCCCCAGCAAGGTGTTCCTGACCGTGACCCGGCTGTACTTCAGTGCAGAGGAGGGGGGCGAGCGCTCAGTCTGCCTCACCTTCGCCTTCCTCTTCCTCCTCCTGGCCATGCTGGTGCAGGTGGTGCCGGAGGAGACCCTTGAGCTGGGCCTGGAGCCAGGTATGTGCAGTCTGGGGCCTGGGGTCTCCGCCTCCATCACTGCCTCATGTAAGCTGGCGAAGGCAGGGTTTAAGTGGCTTTTCCACCTGCACAGTAGGTGAAGGAAGGGACCCCTGGGGCCTGAGCAGTCTCCATGGGTAATTTGGGGGAGGAAATAGATAATGGTATAAAATTCATAAAGTACAAGAGGATATAGAATGAAAATCATCCTTCTACGCTGGTTCTCCTCCCCAGAGGAAACCTAGGGCACCACATTCCCATATTCACATAAAACAGTAATGTATATGTCTCTATGCCTTGTCTTTTTCCCTTAGAAACAATAAATATTATTATCATATTAAGCGAAGTAAGTCAGACGTAAATGAACTTATTTCAAAACAGAAATAGAGTCACAGACATAGAAAAGAAACTTATGGTTACCAAAGGGGAAAGTGGGATCAGGGGGAGATAAATTAGGAGTTTGGGATTAACATATACACACTACTATAGATAAAATAGATAAACAACAGGGACTACTGTATGGCACAGGGAACTATATTCAATATCTTGTAATAACCTATAATGGAAAAGACTCTTAAAAAGAATATATGTACATATGAATATATATATATATATATATATATATATATATATATATATATATATATCTGAATCACTTTGCTGTACTGTAAATGAACTATACTTCAATTAAGTATTGGAGGTTGTCCCTAAATGCTATGTACAGTAAATGTATGTTACAGTAACATAGTAATAGTAACTTGATGCTACATTTTGTAACAGCTATACAATATTTCACTTTATGGATTTGCTGTGGTTATTTAACCAGGTCCCAATTTATGGACATTTAAGTCTTTCCGCTATTAAATGTTGTTGCACAAAACATGTTGTACTGCAATGTTATACAAGAACAGCCTTGTGCTTGTGACCCTGTGCAAGAAAGTGCATTTATAATTTTAATAATGTTGCAAAATTGCCCTTCAGAAAGAGATGTATGAACACGCATATTTCCCCACATCCTCTCCAATATGTTCTCTCAGACTTTTTTGTCTTGGGTGATCTGATGGGTGAAAATATAAGTGAGGTTGAGCATCTTTTCATATGTTGAAGAGTCATTTCTATTGCCCTTCTGGAAAAGGTTTGTTCTTTTGCCTAGTTTTCTACTGGGATGTCGACCATTTTATTGATTTGTAGGAGTTCTTTATATATTAAGGAAATTAGCCTTTATGTGTGATACGATCTGTAAATATTTTTTCTTAGTTTCTCATTTTTCTTTTGACTTTCTCTGCTTCTTGAATGATCTTTTAAAAATATAATTTGGATCACTTTTCTGCCTGACACCAGACTCTAATGGTCTTTTGATAAAGATAAAAATACTCACCATGGCCCACATGGTCCTGCTGACTCCTTGAGCTTTATCATAACCAATTCTTCTCACCTTTCAATTTTTTAATTATATAATGAATATATATAAAAGAATATATATATATATATATTACAAAGCCAAATAACGTAAATACCCATGAATCCACCTCTCCCATTCAATAGGCTGCCTTTTTGTTTTGTTAATAGCTTCCTTCACTGTGCAAAAGCTTTTTAGTTTGATGTAGTCCCATTTGTTTATTTTTGCTTTTGTTTGCCTTGCCTGAGGATGCATGTTCAAAAAAATATTGATAAGACCAATGTCAAAGAATGTACCACCTATGTTTTCTTCTAGGAGTTTTGTGGTTTCTTGTCCTACATTTAAGTCTTTAATCCATTTTCAGTTTATTTTTGTATGTGGTGTGAGAAAGTAGTACACTTTGATTTTTTTGCATGTAGCTGTCCAGTTTTCCCAGCACCATTTATCGAAGAGGCTGTCTTCTCCCCATTGTATATTCTTGTCTCCTTTGTTGTAGGTTAATTGACCATGTAAGAGTGCTCCATGTGTTCTTTTTTTAAAAATTAATTAATTAATTAATTAATTAATTTATGGCTGTGTTGGGTCTCCGTTTCCGTGTGAGGGCTTTCTCTAGTTGCGGCAAGTGAGGGCCACTCTTCATCGCGGTGCGTGGGCCTCTCACTGTCGCAGCCTCTCTTGTTGCGGAGCACAGGCTCCAGATGCGCAGGCTCAGCAATTGTGGCTCACGGGCTAAGTTGCTCCGCGGCATGTGGGATCTTCCCAGACCAGGGCTCGAACCCGTGTCCCCTGCATTGGCAGGCAGATTCTCAACCACTGCGCCACCAGGGAAACCCCCATGTGTTCTTGATTAACATATATTCCCTGGCTCTATGTGTCCAATAAAGTCAAATCCCCATCTTTCCTAACTTCTTGTTTCTGACGCATCAGTCATTAAAAGGTTAATCTCCCTCTGGGATGATTTCTCCCAGAGGGAGACCATTTCGATTTCGACATCTCGATTTCTCCAGGTAGTGCTGTCAGTGTTTTCTTTATGTATTTTGAGGCTAATTGACAAAGTGTTTACAAGTTTAAAATTGCTACGTCTTCCTGGCAAATCAGCCATTTTTTCATGATGTATGGACCCATTTTGATTCTAATAATACTTCCATCTTAGTCTAGTTTGTCTGGTATTAATATAGCCTTTCCAGCTTTCTTCCTTCTTTTCTTCCTCCCTCCTTCCCTCCCTCCCTCCCTTCCTTCCTTCCTTCTTCCTTCTTTTCTTTTTAAATTGATATACACTTGACATATTATATTAGTTTCAGGTGTACAACATAATGATTCAATATTTGTGTATACTGCAAAATGAGCACCACAATAAGTCTAGTTAACATCCATCAATGCACATAGTTACAATTTTTTTTTCTTGTGATGAGAACTTTTAAGATCTACTTGCTTAGCAACTTTCAAATATACAATACTACCTTTCTTTTGATTAGTATTTGTTATATCTTTTTGACATCCCTTTACTTTCAACCTTCCAGTGACCTCATGTTGAGGTATGTCTACTTTAAAAAATAATAATAATAAATATATAGATATAGATATTTTCTTTATTTTCTTTATTTATTTTTAAGTTTGGCCATGCTGCATGGCTTGTGGGATCTTGGTTCCATGACCAGAGATTGAACCTGTGCCCTCAGCAGTGAAATCTCAGAGTCCTAACCACTGGACTGCCAGGGAATTCCCTATCTGGATATTTTCCATCAAGTCTGATAGTCTGTATCATTTAACTTCAAAGTTTAATCCACTTACATTTATTGTGATTTCTGACATATTTGGCCTTGTCTCTACCATCTTACATTTTCACTTTCTATTTGTTCCTTTTCTTTTGTGCTGTTGACAGTGGCTGCCAGCTTAATTGTCCTTCCTTTTAGGTGATCTGTCATAACTTCTGACTGCTTTGTGAGCTCTTTGTTTTTGGTATTCTGCAGTTTTGCCACAGTGTGTCTAGGTATGGATTTCTTTGTATTTATCTGGTTTTATACACTTTGTATGTATCATCCATTCTGCAGACTTCTCATTAATTCCCTTTCAATATCTCTTCTTCATTCTCTCTTCTCTCCCTTTGGGGTTCAGACTTGACTTATATTGAACTTCTTATTCTGTCCTCTTTATCTCTTAATCTTCCATCACATTTCCCACCTTCCTGTCTTTCTGAGTTGGAATCTGAGTGATTTCTTCAGATCCAATTCATTAGTTCCTTCTTTGGCTCCTTCTAAGATGCTGTTTAACAACTTATCACTTCAATAATTATATTTTCCTTTTGGAAGAGCTAAATTGATTCCTTTGCAAATCCACTTGGTCCTCTGAGGTAGTCTCATGTCACCTGTTCTGTGATTCCAACTTTTATTTTCCTCAGGCATTTCACACAGAAGCCTTGCAGTCTAAACTTGTCCTTTGTTTTTTTTCTCCTGACTCACCTTTATGGTAATTTGTTGTCTTGTGTGTTTGGTGATTTTGGTTGTGAACTCATATTATTTGCTTTTACTCCATGGAAAATGTTGGGGCCTGAACTGAGAATTCTTTCCAGGACTTTGATTTCCTCCTGTGGAGCCCTTCATGACCCTCCAGCCTCGGGGAAGCTCAGACTCAGTGCCCTCCACCCCCATGTCCCTCAGTCCAATCAAGGGTGTCTGCCTAGCACATTCTCCTGAGCTTCACATAACTGGAGAACAAAATTGTCCTCATGCTTGTCACAGGGCCTGGCTGCCACTAGTGTGTTCCTACCTGGGGAACGAAAGGATGTCTGGGAGGGGGGCAGAGTAGGCTCTGAGGCCCCAGGGGTATATTTTGGACACCTCCCTCTCTTTGTCTTCTCCAGGCCTGGCCAGTATGACCCAGAATTTGGAGCCACTTCTGAAGACACAGGGCTGGGACTGGGCGTGAGTCCTGGGAAGGGAGGGGGAGCAGCGGCATGCTGTGACCTGCAGGCAGGGTGCTGACCTGCCGCGGGGCCCTGACCCTTCTCTTTTTCCCAGTCTTCCTCTGGTCAAGCTGGCCATCCGCGTGGGGCTGGCGGCAGTGGGCTCCATGCTGGGTGCCTTCCTCACCTTCCCAGGCCTGCGGCTGGCCCAGACCCACCATGATGCACTGACCATGTCGGAAGACCGGCCCATGCTGCAGTTACGTGGGGGACCGGGTGGATGGAGGGTTAGGGCGCCTAGGGGAGGGGCCGGTGGGGATGGTGGGTGCCCAAGCCTACCCGCTCTGCGCCCTTGCCCCCAGGTTCCTTCTGCACACCAGCTTCCTGTCCCCCCTGTTTGTCCTGTGGCTCTGGACCAAGCCCATGGCGCGGGACTTCCTGCACCAGGCTCCCTTTGGGAGCACGTCCTTTTCTCTGTGCGTATGGAAGTGGGAGGCAGGGCAGCTGGGGCCCCCTCTGGGTACTCCAGTCTCTGAGGCTAAGGGAGGAGTGGGTCCTGGGGGAGGATCCTGGGGCAGAGGGCAGCCTCACTAGCCCCCTCGCCCCTCTCGGCGCAGGCTGTCCGACTCGGCCTTCGACTCGCTGCGTCTCTGGATGCTGGTGGCACTGTGCCTGCTGCGGCTGGCGGTGACCCGGCCCCACCTGCAGGCCTACCTGTGCCTGGCCAAGGCTCGAGTGGAGCAGCTGCGGCGGGAGGCCGGCCGCATCGAGGCCCGAGAGATCCAACGGCGGGTACCGGCGCGGGGGGCGGGGAGGGAACCTGGGCCTCAGGGCGGGGTTCCCTGTCCCTCAGGCGTGGGGTTACCCGGAGCCCGAAGGTCCCCTGCTGCAGCCACTGCTACCTGTCCACCAGGTGGTGCGGGTGTACTGCTACGTGACAGTCGTGAGCCTGCAGTACCTGAGTCCGCTCATCCTCACACTCAACTGCACGCTGCTGCTCAAGACGCTGGGTGAGAACCCGCCTGGGCGACGGCGGGGGCGGGGTCTGGAGTTGGAGCGGGGCGGGGCTGAGCCTGGAATGAGGGGCTGCAGTTGTAGTTGGGTGGGAGAGGGGAGGGGAGGGCCGGAGATTCAGCGAGGCGGGGGCGGGGCCTGGCTATAGAGGGGGCGAGGCGGAGGCTGGAGGGCCCTGAGATGGGGCGAGGTCAGAGGCGGAGCCTGGGGTGGGGCCCGAAGCTGAGGTGCGGGCAGAGCCTGGGGTAGCCGAGGCGGTGGAAGGAGGCAGAGCCTACTGGCCGTACTGGCCAGGCCTGGGGAAGACAAAGAGAGGGAGGTGTCCAAAATAGACCCCTGGGGCCTCAGAGCCAACTCTGCCCCCCTCCCAGACATCCTTTCGTTCCCCAGGTAGGAACACACTAGTGGCAGCCAGGCCCTGTGACAAGCATGAGGACAATTTTGTTCTCCAGTTATGTGAATCTCGGGAGAATGTGCTAGGCAGACACCCTTGATTGGACTGAGGGACATGGGGGCGGGGCGGGTGAGTGTCAGCATGGGTGGGGGTCCTGGAGGCCAACTGCGCCTGCGCCTCCACCCATCCCTCCCTCCACCCTCTTTCTCTCGCAGGCGGCTACTCCTGGGGCCTGGGCCCCGTCCCCCCGCTGTCCCCCACCCCGTCCTCAGCCCGCGATGGCCCGGTCGGCCCCGAGGAGGATGAGGCCCAGCAGACCGTGGCCCTGATCGCCGGGGTCCTGGGCAGCTTGCTCACGCCACTCTTCCTCCGCGGCGTCCTCGCCTTCCTCATCTGGTGGATCGCCACCTGCCAACTGCTCTCCAGCCTCTTCGGCCTGTACTTCCACCAGCATCTGGCGGGCTCCTAGCCCGCCTGCAGACACTCCTGCGGCCCCAAGGTCTGGTCCTGGTCCAGCGGGGCGCGGGCCACCCCCTCTGTGTCCGCAGGTGCAAGGTGGTCCTGGGAGTCCCAGATGCGTCCGCTGTGCCAGTCCCCTTCACTGCATGCCTGAGCCGTGGCCACGCCTTGGACCCTGAGCTTCTGTCTAGAAACTGATTCCCCAGGCCCAGAGGCCAGCCAGATTGCACGTGCCCAGTTTGACTGCAGTGGGGGTGGGCATGGGGGTGGGAGGGGGCACTATTCTGAACAAATAAAGGAGCAAGCCACTTTTTAAAAAATTAACTCAATTAATTTATTTTTGGCTGCTTTGGTTCTTTGTTACTGCGTGCGGGCTTTCTCTAGTTGCGGCGAGTGGGGGCTACTCTTGGTTGTGGTGTGTGGGATTCTCATTGCAGTGGCTTCTCGTTGCGGAGCACGGGCTCTAGGCGTGCGGGCTTCAGTAGTTGTGGCGCGTGGGCTCAGTAGTTGTGGCTTGCGGGCTCTAGAGGGCAGGCTCAGTAGTTGCGGCACATGGACTTAGTTGCTCCGCGGCATGTGGGATCTTCCAGGACCAGGGCTTGAACCCGTGTCCCTGCATTGGCAGGCGGATTCTTAATCACTGCACCACCAGGGAAGCCCGAGCAAGCCGCTTTTTACAAAAAGGATTCAGGTGGTTTGGGAGGCGGCTTTCTGCATGCTGTCAGGTTAAGTGGTGCAGGCTGGGTGGGGAGTCTGGGGCTTCAGTGCTGAAAGAAGGGAATGATGGAGGGAGAGCATAGCAAAGGCCTGGGAGGAAGAAAGGAAGAGGGAATGAAAGGGGGTGAGAAGAAATGGACAAAGGGTGAGAAGTGAGAGAAATGGGGGAGAGGGAAGTGGGTGAGCCCATGGTACTGGGCAGGGGGCCATGGGGGATACTGCCCTCTTCCACAAGTACGGGGGGACTGCTTTCTTATCAAGGTCACACACAGCAAATGAGCACATTGTTGAGGCCGTGGTGACTCAGGAGAACGAGGACGAGGGGCCATCACTGACTGGCATTTTCCTGTAGCTGTGGTCATGTGGTGGGAAACCCATGTGCGTGCACGTGTGTATTCTAATGTACGTGTTGTTAAAATCCAACTGAGTACATTTTAAAGATCTTATTGGCTTTATATAACAATTCATGAATCGGGCTGCATCCAATCCAGCAGATAGAAAGGAGTTCTGAGGAGCTGCATAAAAGACTTTTGTAAGGCAGAAGGGAGTGGGAACAAGGAAGTTATATTAGCGAAAAGTGGACTTGTGGCAAGGTCCCTTTCCTTTAGGGAATGGCAGCTGTCTATCAGGTAGATCACCTCACTCATGCTGATCAGGCGATTTCTGATTGACTGGTTTCAGAGTCCATTTCTGGACGAGCTGAAACTGTAATTAAGTCTCGGTTTGGTGACATAAGCCTTAGCATAAGTGACTCCATTTTGGGCCTGTCTTGTTTTTTTCACATTGTAAGCTATGTAATCTTTTAGCATACGTAAAATGTACATTAAGAATAAAAAAGACAAGGTGGGACTAACCTGGCGGTCCAGTGGTAAAGAATATGCCTACCAACAGAGGGGACGTGGGTTCGATCCCTGGTTGGGGAACTAAGATCCCGCATGCTGCGGGGCAACGAAGCCCGTGCGCCACAACTACTGAGCTTACGCGCCTCAACTAGAGAGCTGGCGTGCTGCAAACAACAGAGCCTACGCGCCCTGGAGCCTGCAGGCCACAATTAGAGGGAAGCCCACGCACCGCAACGAAGAGCCCACGTGCTGCAACGAAAGATCCAGCGTGCTGCAACTAAGACCCAACGCAGCTAAATAAATAAATTAATAAATAAATATTAAAAAAAAAAAAAAGACTAAAGAAGACAAAGCAAAGCCATTTCCCTCACCAGGGTGGAAGCCAAGGGCCTAAGTGATGGTGTGGGACCCAGCATACCTGCCCAGCCGACGCAGCGAGCGTGACCCACCTCGGGGCCTTGCGCTTTGCTCCAGGCTCCCTCACCTGTGTGTGTCACCTGAGGGGAGAAGCGCCCTCACCGACCTCTCCTCCCAAGCCCAGCTGCCCCACTGATTTGCTACATATCTTATACAAGAACCACCAACAGGGAGCATGATTTCACTTAGGGAAGTGAGGTTATAACCAGATACCCGAAGAAAGTGCTGACATGTGGGGCGGGGGAGCCGGGAATGCTGTTGTCCTGGCCCCTAGACCAGTGTTTGACTTTTGAAACTCTGTGCTTCTGTTGCGTGGATAAAAATGAAAAGTGTGTTAAACACAAGGCTAAAGGCGAACTAAATGCATCCTCTCACGTTGATCCTTCTCAAAACGCTAGTAAAAGTATAGAGGCTACAGAACATTCCGAAGGTGGGAATTAAGGGAGGAGCCACAATTGACTGCCTGGTCCATGGATGCCAAACCCAAAGCCCAGCCAGATTTACCTGTAGAACCTTCCATAGGCACTGAGTGCGCCAGGCCCCACTGGGCTGGGCTGAAGATGGCAGTGGAATATGGAGGCCTCTGGTGTGGAAGCTGTTTGGGAAGTTCTCAGGTACCTGTGTCCCTCCCACAGTACCACTGGGCAGCCAGAAGGAGGGAAGCCAGGCTTGGTAGGGGGTGTGGTGGCAAATGGGGTTAAGTGACTACACATAAAGCTAAATGGAGAGAGCCACCATCCCTTACCCTGTGTGCAGATTACAGAATCTTCCAGGCATGAGACTGAAGACTCCTGGGGAATCCAAATGGCCAAAGAAGAAAGAGCTAAAGACACTGGCATCATGGAGTTCTCATCAGCCGCCAGTTGAGCTGTGCCCCCCCAAGTGTACCCCGCCACCCCCATACAGCTGGTCTTCCAATGTGCTGGTTTCAGTCCCCATTCTTTGTCATGAGCAGATGTCCAGGGGTGTTCAGGGATCTGAGGAAGTGTCCAGTTATAGACTCAAAGAGCAAAAATAGCAAACTGGGGAAATTGACTCTCCAGGGAGAAGAAAACTTACAAAACGAACAGTCCAGAATGTTCTCAGGAAGAAGAGATTGTATTCATGAAACAAGAAGAGAATGTTACAAAAAGGAATAGCTAAGGAACATTTTTTGTTTGTTTTTGAGCTCTTGGAAGATGAAGTTGTGGAAATCTTGCAGAAGGAACAAAAAGATAAAATATACCGAAAACAACAGGGGACAAAAAGGAAACGGAAGGATTGACTCACAATAAGCTTCCAGACAGTGAAAGTTCTGGGAGGAGAGATCCAAGCAAATAGACGGTGACACTGGCTGGAACAAGGGAATTCCCCGGGACCAAAAGATGCCAGGTGCCTGAGGCTGGGTGACAAAAGCCCCATCCCAAGGAACATCTCTGGGAACTTCCAGAATGAGGACCAACTCCCAACAAGGACACAACAAGTGACATCTAGTGGCTCAGGAATCAAAGATGATGGAGTGTTGTCTCCTAGCTCTATCCACCCAGCATCCCAGGAATCATCAGGGACTTCCTGACAGCTGAAGCCCGGTTGGCCCCTGAGCCCACAGGGCACAGCCCCCCAGCAGTGGCACCTCAGGCCACCTGGCCCTTCGCTTGCTCAGCCTGGGCTGTGGGTACTCTCCACTCTCAGAGCTCAGCACCATGTGGTTTAGGGACACATAGGAAGGTGGAAACACCATAAAGAAAAGCAAGAGTGTTCCTTAAACTAAAAATAGAGTTATCATATGATCCAGCAATCCCACACCTGGGCATATATTTGGAAAAGATGAAAACTCTAATTCAAAAAGATACATGCATGGGGACTTCCCTGGTGGTCCAGTGGATAAGACTCCGCGCTTCCAAGGCAGGGGGCACGGGTTTGATTCCTGGTCGGGGAACTAGGATCCCACATGCTGCACAGTGTGGCCAAAACAAACAAACAAACAAAACACCAAAAAGATAACATGCACCCCAATGTTTATAACAGCACTATTTACAATAGCCAAGACATGGAAGCAACCTAAATGTCCATGGATAGATGAATGGATAAAGAAGATGTGGAACATATATGCAATGGAATATTACTCAGCCATAAAAAAGAATGAAATAATGCCATTTGCAGCAACATGGATGGACCTAGAGATTATCATACTAAGTGAAGTCAGACAAAGACATATATAATATATCATTTATATGTGGAATCTAAAAAAATGATACAAATGAACTTATGGTGCCTGCATTGCATGGCCTCTCTGGGGAGCCCTTTGGCAGCACCTAGAAGAGGTGACCTCATGGCCAGTGGATTCCTTAGGGATACATCCCAGGGAGATTCTTGCACATGGGTGAATCGTGCAAGGGTGGCAGGTACTAAATTATTTCTGACGGTAGAAAGCTGACCTAGGGACAAGTAAATAAACTGGGGAAAACTACATAGTTGGTAAGAACATGAAAAATTGAGTTCTTTTTAGGAGGAAAGACTTCCCAGATGGACTCAGGGGAGAAACAAACAAAAAAGCAGGTAGCGTTAAATTGTGAGATGCCATTTTTTAACTTGTCAGATTATGGAAGATCAAAAAGGCTAGTGTTTATGGGCTGAATTGTGTACTCCCCCAAATTCTTATGTTGAAGTCCTAATGCCCAGGCCCTCAGAATGTGACTGTATATGGAGATAGGGTCTTTAAGGGGTGATTAAGTTAAAATGAGGTTGTTAGGGTGGACCCCGATCCAATAGGACTGGTGTCCTTAAAGAGGAAAAAAAAAATTTTTTTTACAGGAGGAAATTTGGACAGGAACCCATGTTACCTGAAAACTGGGTTCACCTCTTGGTGGGTGTCGAGCCAATAGACACAACCAAGCCAAAGATGGGGAGAAGGAGGATTTACTACGACTTTCAGCAAGTAAGGGGAACACCGGGGACCTTTCCCAAAGCAGTGTCTCCCTGAACAGTGAAATTGGGGAAGTTTTAAGCTCAGGGTACATGCATGTTCATGAAGGGGCTTGAACAGAGGAGAATCAGCATAGAATTGGGGCAAAGGTCGACAGAGTCCAAGCTTTAGTTGACTGAAGTCAAGAGGGTCAACATCATCATTCCACCCTCCACCTGGTTAGGGGCCTTAGTTCCTGCAGAACTCAAAGATACATTATTATAGGGAAAAGAATCTGAAAAAGAATATATATATATATGTGTGTGTGTATATATATATATATATATATATATATATATATATATATATATCACTGTGCTGTACACCTGAAACTTACATAATATTGTAAAGCAAATTTTGATTAAAACTTTTTTAAAAAAGATATCATGTCTATCCCTTGAGGAGGAACTAGGACTCCGCTTTATCACTGCACTGCTGTCTGACTGCCTTTTCTCTGTTCCTGAATTCCTTTGTTCCCTTCAGATCATTAATTACTGAGACCTGTTCAAGGGCAAGCATTACTGCCAGGCTTAGATCACAAAATGGCTTAGGCCAAAATGGCTTCTCTTATGTCAAGAGAGCCATTCCTGGTTCTCTTTCTCTGGGGACCCCCTAACTTATCTGCTTACACAGGCACAGAGGAAAGACAAGGTGAAGATACACAGAGAAGACAGCCGGCTAGAACTCAAGGACAGACTTGGAACACATCCTTCCCTCGTGACCCTCAGAAGGAACCAAACCTGCCAACACTTTGATTTTCAACCTCTGGTTTCCAACACTGACAAAATTAACGTCTGTTGTTTTAAGCCACCCAACCCGTGGTACTTTGGTACACTGGCCATAGGAAACTCAGACACTGAGGGCATGTGGTGTAAATGGATAACATCTCTTTGCAGGAGTAGCTGATACTTCTGTTCATCTTTGGATAGATTCCCCCAGAAGATGACCTTGTCTCTAGGACTCAGGGCCCTCGGCCTGAGGGGTGACCTCAGGAAGCCCCTACGAGGGTAGCAACTTGAGACAGGGAGGGAAGGAGCCCTGCAGGGGTTGCCAGTGAGCAGGCGACTTTGGGCAATCTGGGCTGGGTCCTGCTGGGGACCTCAGGGGGGAAAACATAGCACACAGCCTGAGAGTGGTCCCACCCAGGTGGTGAGGGGCTGCACTACATACCCTCCAGCTGTCCACAGTCATTGGTTCCTGGACTGTGTTCCCAAAGGGAACCCCAGGCTGGGTCCAAGTGGCTTACAGCAAAAAACAGTTGGCGCGAACCATGAATTCCAGGCTTGGCATCGGCATCAACTGTACTGTTAATATATCCCTGATCTTTACCCAGCAATTTCATTCCTAGAAACTTATGCCACAGGCACACTAGCTTATGAACCCAATGAGGTACCTACAAGGAGGTTTGTTTCAGAAAATGCCAGGAAACTCAACTCTGTCTTAAATAAAGAGGATGAAATGACTCGTGCTGCTGGAAGCTGAGAGGCAGTTCAGCTTCAGGTAAAGCTGAATCCAGCATCCCAGACAATGTCACCAAGAATCCAATTACTCTGCTCATCTCTGCTCTACTTCCTGCAGTGGCAGGTTCACCCTGGGGTTGGTTCCTACCTTGCAGTCACAAGACAGTGCCAACGACCACCCAGGGTTGGGGTTTCTTCCCCTGGGGCCAGTGGAAGAGGAAGGGTGCGTCTCAAAGCTCTCCCTGGAAGAGGTTAGCAAACATCTTTACTGTCACAGGCCCAGATGGGATCGTGTCCACCTCTATACATTAGGGGATGCCGCAGTGGTGGAGGAGAGTGGGGAGAGGTTGACCTCACCCCTCAGGCTCAGGAGGTGGTGTGAGAAATGGGACTGACCAGAAATTGCGGTGGACGTGGGGGAGGGACGAGCTCAGGAGCCCCAAGGAGCCACTACCACGTTTTCGTGGCAACAGCTCACTAACAACCTAGCTACCCATCAATAAGGGATGGGTGGATCTCATCACAGGCCATCCCCCAGAGGAACACTAAACTGCCGCTAAACAATGAGGCCTGTACGCAACAGGGACCGACGTGATAGAAATACAATGGATGAATGCAGCACACAAAGGAGCTCGACAGACCGTCCTGGCGCCATTTACCCCTGCGCAGGTGCACACGCGGCACATGCGCTCACCTGGCCCCGCCTACCCCGGGCACGCAGAGGCTCCCACTGGCGGTCTCTGGCTGGGTGGCCCCTGCAAGTTATTCCAGATGATGGGCTGCCGGTGAAGCGAGTCTCAGTGGCCCCTGGGAGACCTCTGGTGGCCTCATCCTCCTGCCCCTGCGGACAGTGACACTCACGCCCGAAGCCTCAGCCAGTCATGGAGCAGACACAGGGCTGGGGAGAAACCACGGGACTTTGGGGCAGTGCTTCCTGAGTAGCACACGGTCCATCCCGACTGACGTCCCCAGAGGGACAAGTGTGTGTGCAAATGATCTCTCTGGAAGGAGACACGAGAAACTGGTAATGGGAGACATCCCTGCAAAGGGAACTGGGAGATAGACCTACTTTTCATGGTAAACTCTGTGTGCAGTTTGCATTTTCTAGCCAATCATTTAACAGTCCAAACAGCAATTACATTATAAAAAAAAAAAGTTTATTCAAAAATCTGTCGATGGGGCTTCCCTGGTGGTGCAGTGGTTAAGAATCCGCCTGCCAACACAGGGGACACGGGTTCGAGCCCTGGTCCGGGAAGATCCCACATGCCGCGGAGCAACTAAGCCTGTGCGCCACAACTACTGAGCCTGCGTGCTGCAACTACTGAAGCCCACGTGCCTAGAGCCCGCGCACCACAACGAAGAGTAGCCCCCGCTCGCTGCAACTAGGGAAAGCCCACGCGAAGCAACGAAGACCCAACACAGCCAAAAAGAAATAAATAAAATAAATAAATTAAAAAAAAAAATCTGTCGAAATAACTTCAACCCTGTTTTTGGTTCATGGGGGGTGAGGGTCAGAGCCGAAGAAGAGACATGGGCAGGAGAAAAAGTCATTTTAATTTTTATTAAATATACTCTCTTGTCACAAATCTTTAAAATATATAAACATTATATATAAACAAAGTGTCTTCATGGCGTCAAAATGTAACTCCAAATCGGGCCAGGCAATCAGTGAGAGGGGTGACTGCCGAGGGTGCAGGTTCGGCTGTGTGCAGGGCTGGGGGGGTCGGGGGCGGTGCTGCCGAGGCTCGCTTGGCTGGGAGCCGCCTTGGGGAGGCACGCTGGGGCCGGCAACCCTGGGGGACCCTCCCCGCTCCTGCCCAGCCTGCAGCTCAGAGGAGGGTGCTGCCTAACCACCCATTTGGTCTCACCCGCCCGGGGTGGACCGCCAGTCCCTGCTGTTCTCGCCTGGGGGCCCTCACGTTCCCATCCTGTCTCCCTGTGAGGGACGCCCCTGCCTCTCCTGAGCACTGGGCAAGGCTGGGGGAGAAGGCGGGTCGGATGCTTACCCGACAGGACAGCCATCACAGGCTGCTTGGGCCCCCGGGAATGAGAGTCTGGGGACAAGACTGGGGCTGGCTGATGGAAACATGCAGGAAGGACAGAAAGAGGGGTCTTCACACCCACGGGACTAAGGCAAGAAAAACAGAAACAGGACAGAACGAAGGGAGGAAATGAAAATCACAACTGGAAATGCATGTGTGGCAGCTAAGATACCCTCTCAAACCCTTTCACACATCGTGGCTACTGAGCCCACTGTGAAAACCTACCCTCTGGTGGTCCTGGTCCTGGAACCAGATTGGACTGGTCAGGGTGTACTGTGTCTAGACCCAGGGCCAGCCAAATTGCAAAACAAAACCAAAAAAAATCAAACTCCAAATGTCATTAGGAAACAGGTGTTTCCAAGTCCCTGTGATTCCCGGTGGGCCCTGGGGGGCCTCTGTGAGACCAGCTCTCTGGGGTACCCTGACTCTTCCAAGCTTCCTGCCCCCAGGCCAGATGCTGTCTCGGGCTCTCACTTTGGGAGAATCAAGGAGGCCAGCTGCCTCCATGTACTCCATTCATGGGAAATCAGACAACCCCACGGGCCTTAAATTGTCCCATGTCCCAGCCAAGTAACTGCTCAGGTGGGGAGCCAGGGATGTGGCAGATGCCATGGGTCCCCCCACGAGCCCCCATGCCTATGGGCAGAGGGTCAGGGCCTGAGGCCCAGCCTCCATTAGTGCAGCCAGTGGGGCGGGAATGAGAGTTTCCTGGCAACCCAGGCAGATGCTTCAGGCTGGGGCTCAGACCCAAACCCATGGCAATTCCTCAAACCCTGTTGCCCGGAGGAGGCGTGACCCTCCTGAGAACATTACGAACTGGGGCGTGGGGGGCACAACAGAGGGGAAGACCCAATCCCAGGGGCCCGGGATAGAGTCTGGGATCGGGGTAACACTCTTAGGAGAAGGCTGTGCCCAAGCTGTAGTCTCTGGGGACAGACAAGGAGTCATGTTACCGGGGAAGTAGTGAAGGCAGGAAAGGCGGGGCAGGCAGGGTAGGGTGAGAGGCTGCATTTGTAGCCACAGCTGAGCAGGAGGCTGGTCTCACGGGGGACAGGGCAGGAGGCCAGGCCTCAGCCCCACACTCTCTGGGGCTCCCCCCGCCAGAGGACATAGACTCTGAATGAACATAGACTCGGAACAACAAGGGGCAGGCGGAGTCTGGCTCTGAGCCCAGGGGGGACCAGGTCACTAGAACCAGGAGCCTGTCCAAGGACACAGAGCGCACCAGGAAGCAGTGCCGGCCACTCGTCACTCAGGGCGTTCATGGTAATACCTCCCGGGGCAGCCCCAGCCCTACTGAGGCGGGAAGAGGACAGCACGGGAGCTCCGGTCCCCCCGGTCCCAACAATGCACTTCGAGGGCCACTGGCTTTCCCCTCAGACCTGTACGTACTGAGCCCAGGCCCCCCAGCTTGTTCCACAAGGTGCATCCGCGCACCTCCTGGGTGGAACCCAGCACGCCCTTGCTCGCTGGGCTCAGAAACAGAAGGGGTCAGCGGTCCACAGCGAACTGAAGCTCGAGAGCAGCCGACCCCACTGGCCCCTAGCTCTGCAAGTGCCGCAGCAGGATCTGCATGAGGTCAAAGGTGGTGAAGCTGATGCCCACAGCGATGGGACCCTTGAGCCAGTTCATGCTCAGGCCCTTGTAGAGGCCGTGCACCACGCCCTCCTCCCGCATGATGGTTTGCATCGTGCGCACGATGGAGGTGCGCTGGTGGCCCGTGACGCCGGCCGTCTGCATGCGCCGCCGCACCACGTCCAGCGGGTAGGAGGCCGACTGCCCGATGAGGCCCGCGCAGGCCCCGAAGATCATGCGCTCAAAGGGGTAGGGCTGCGGGCGGCCGCTGTACTCTGCAGGGGGAGGGGTAGGAGGGGCTGTGAGAGCGACGGGAGGGGGCACACTGGCACCCGCCCGTGCACCCCTGCGCCCCGCGCTCACATGCGCTGGCAGTGTCACAGCTGCATTTCAGGACCTGACCGGCTCTCCTGGGCCTTCCCACCCAGGCCATGGCTTCCCTACTTCCTCACCTACTGGTCCCTCGTTTTTAATCAAATTTGAGAGATAAAAGATTTTTACAAGACAGAAAAGCACAAAGAATCATATAACCAAGTCCTAAGACCAAGAACAAGCTCACACCCAGTCACTCTTGTTTCTCGTCTAGTAAAGAAAGAAAACATCACTCAGTGGGAAGCAGCCGCATAGCACAGGGAGATCAGCTTGGTGCTTTGTGTCCACCTAGAGGGGTGGGATAGGGAGGGTGGGAGGGAGACGCAAGAGGGAGGGGATATGGGGATATATGTATGCATATAGCTGATTCAGTTTGTTATACAGCAGAAACTAACTCACCATTGTAAAGCAATTATACTCCAATAAAGATGTTAAAAAAAAAAAAAACTGGAAAAAAAAAAAAAAAAGAAAACATCACTCATGTCCGGAACCCTCTCCACGGCCCAGCCTGCCTGACAGGCGCCCTCCCCTGGGTGCTGTGAAGACGAGTGGGCTGGAGGGAGGAAGGGGCAGCAAGGGATCAACAGGGGTTCTTTAAAAATGTGTTGTAAATTGGAAACTAGGAATTAAAAACAGGGAGATGCCCTATTCACTCAGCAGATTGGCAAAACATTAAGGAACCTGCCAGCAGCACCACTAGGGGTGAGAAGCGGGCAGGGCGCCACGGCAAGCGCAGTCACTGGAAGAGCAGAGGGGGGAGAGTAAAACCAAAAAAACGGGGTCTCACATCCACACAAGGAGAGGAGCTCTTGATGTCAGCTGATCACAGAAAACCCACAAATGGCCTCACGGCGCCCCAACGGGGGACCCCCCCGCCTCCACTGCTAAAAGGATGGGTCAGAGCTGCACTACCCGGAAGTGCAGGAGGTGACCGCTCACTCACTTCCCATGACCAGGAAACAGCACAAGGCTTGTTCCCGCTACACAAAAGCACAGGTAGAAGGGTTTCCAACGGAGGTGAGGGGTGGAGCCCCACCCCTAATAAGGAGGCTCAGGGGAGTGGGGCTGGGGGTTCTGGACAAGGGATCTCAGCTTTACCTGGACTGTTTTCCTTCTTTAACAAAAAACATCCTGGAGCAAATAAGGCAGTTTGTTAATGACTCATCGGACCGGGCGGTGGCAGGTATGGGTGGGGTTACAATGTTCTTTGTACTTTTCTAGTTTCTCAAAATTACCAAAACACACGAGGGCACTTCCCCTCCGTCTAGGTTTTACCCGTAGGCGTGTGTGCGCACCAGGGGCCTCCAGCCCTCTGGGTGACACTCTGGACTTCACAAGGTTGCTCTCAAAATGAGGCATTAAAGGTCAGGAGTCAGGCTTCCCCGGGGCTGGCTTGATATGTGTCTTCTCCTGATCCAGACCCTGGGCCCCCGGCCTGCCCCTCCCAGGGGAGTCCTAGTGCCCCCCTGCCTCCACCCGCCTCCAGCTCTGCGTGACCCGCAGAGGCGCTGCCCTGGCTCCACACTCCTGACCTCTGTGCAGGCTCTTGAGTGTCTCGTAGGTGAAGAAGCTCAGGCCAGCGTAGGGAATGACCCCCAGCACGGTGGGAATGAAGCCGTGGTAGAGCGTCTTCAGCCCCTCTTCTCGGGAGATGCGGATGAAGACGTGAAAGATGTTGCTATACCTGCAGGACAGAGGGTGGGGGGGAGAGGGGGGGAGGCCTCAATTCACTAATTCTCCCCTCTTCCCGCGTCAGCGGGGACAGGCCTGGATGCTGACGGACAGAACCTCACAGAAGTTCTGGCATTCGAGGGGGCCATGCACGCCCAAGGCCATACGCCACCTTCACCACTGGGATCACTCTGCCATGCTCAGCGCTTGGCTGTGTCTGACTCCACATGAACACTTCGGGTTTGATGGAAGCAGAAACTGATCCCCAAGCTAAGAGACCCGATTATGGCCTTTCCGGAACAGCTGCGGAGCCGCACACCTGGCCCGCCCTGCGGTACCCGTGGGGAGGTGTAGGTAGCAGAGCCTCAGCACAGCTGTCTGCAGCTGGATGTGGAGGCCCAGACCCAAACCCCAGGGACCCAGTGAAGGGAGCCCACCCGGGGACCCCACTAGACACAGAGCACCCGCTGCCAGTGAAAACGTCGCTGTGCGTGGTAGGACTCACATTTCCTTTGGGGTCACGGCCATCCGTGCCCTGACCAGGTCCAGGGGGTAGGTCAGCGAAGCGGCCGTCGTTCCGGCCAGTGCACCCGCGAGGAGGCGGGGCCAAGGGGGCAGGGCTCTGAAAGAGGGTGGGGAGAAGGTCAGATGTCAACGCCCCGGGCGCCCACAGGTCTGGGGGGGAGGGATGGAGGAACGGGCACCGGCTGCAAGGAAGCCAGCCGAGTTGAAGCGGGTGGAGCGGGGGAGAGTCTCTGGGTGGATGCCATATTGAAGTCCCCCTGGCTGCCTCGCCTTTCCCCCTCCTCGTACGAATGAATGAACAACGAGCATCTTCCCTACCCGCTCTGGGGCATAGGTAGGATCAGTGGCCGTCCTGGGACTTAGGTTCTGAGGGGAGACTGGATAAACAAGAGAAGTTCTGACATGGTGAGCAGGTGGGAGGCAGGAGAACAGGGTGATGTAATAGCGCTGAGAGGGGTTTTTTTCTATTGGGGGGGCGGGGGGGAGGGCTCACTCTCCGCGGAAGCCGTAGTAGCTGCCCAGTAGGCGCTTGTACTCCTCGTGCGCGCTGAACTGGATGGCGGCGTAGGGCACCACGCGCACCATGGTGGCCGAGTTTCCGCGCCACAGGCTGAGGAAGCCTTCGTTGAGGTAGGTGAAGTAGAGGACCCGGAAGGCCTCCTGGGGGGAGGGCAGGGGAAAGGGGCAATGTCAGTGCCCTCCGCCTCCGCCTGAGCAGTGCCTTTGCTGCCAGAGCGCTGGACCTCCCTGCCCACCTTATGTTGCCCAGCCATGCGCCTGGGGGAGCCATTGTCCCCCTCCCCCACATTCTCTGGGCTCTGCGCTAGGACCCCCGCACGCCCAGCCCCAGTCCTCCGGCCCTGGGAATTGGAAAGCGAGCCAGGGGGAACCAGGCTTGCAAAGCAGGCTTAGAGCCCCACAGAGGGTGTTTTGTTGGCGTCTGGTAGTCTAGCTTTTAAAAATATTCTCCTTTTCCTTTATTAAGAAGGTTAACACCTGCTCCGTGTTTAAAAATAAATCAAATACGACAACTGTGAGTTTAGACTGTCAAGTCCCCTCACTGCTACCCCAAGGATAGGGGGGTCTCCCGTCAATTCCCAGGGTGGGCTGTGTCCAGGCAGAGCTCAGGGTGCAGACGGGTGGCCTTGGCCCTGGTGCCTGGCAGGGGAGGGCTTGGTCAGCCGGTGGGCCTGGAGCTGGCCTGGGGCAGGGGTGGGGGAGAACCAATGGGGAAAAGCACCTTGAAAAACGTTTCCCCAACCTCTACCACCCTCCTCCTCTGGCGCTGCCAGCCCAGCAGGGCGGAGGTGAAGGTCCTAGAGCCGGGGGTCCTTGACCTAGTGGCTCACCTTGGCAGAAAATCTTTTTGAGGACACTGGAAAAAAACAAAACACAACAGAGAGTGTGAGATATGAAGGACGGGACCCCCCCGCCACCCCAGTCTGCATGACCCCCTCCGCAGGGGTCTGGTCTGAGCACGGGGAGTGAGAGCCTCCCCTGGGAATGCCCCCCCCCCCGCCACAAGGGCTGAGGTGGGGGCCTCCGCAGCAGAGTCAGCCTCCTCCCAGGAGCCTCCTTACCGCCCCCGCCCACGTCCAGGCCCCTCTGCACACCCGCTTCTCCCCAGGAAGGGGAGCCCAGCTGCCACCTGACCCCCAGGACAGTGAGGATCTCTGTAGGGGCCTGTGGGAGGACGCACCCCGCCGGGCTTGACACCCAGCAGTCCCCACCCCTGCTGGACCCCAGTTCCACCAGACCCCTTTGGGGGAGGCATCCCAGCCACCAGCCGTGCGGGGGTCAGCCGAGGGGCTCTGGCTCCTGCAGGACAAGGCCACGGGGGTGTCTGACATCTGCGGCCTGCCCTCTCTTCTCCACGGCCTGGCCCAGGCAGCCCTAACGCCCACTCTCCCGCCCTCCAGGGCTGCCTGGCTCACCCCCCCCCATCCCCCGCTTCCCAAGCGTCGGCTGCGTTCCCGTCTGCATGGACGTATGCACACCACCTGCCTTCGGAGTTACACCCAGCTCCCTGTGGGGCGCTACACTGAGCATTTGTTCCAGGAACAACACAGCTGCCTGGGCGGGCGTGTGTGTGTGTGTGCGTGTGTGTGTGTGGTGGTGGTGGTGGTGGTGGGGAAGGGACGTGTGCTCAGCTGCATGCCCGTCCTTTCCCACGTCAGCTTGCTCCTCCTCCCCCTCCTCCTCAGGGAGGAGGTTGATATCAACGCTCCTGTTATATGGATGAGGAAACTGAGGCCCAGAGAGGCTAAGGGACCAGCTTGAGCAAGTGCGAGGGGCCTGGCACGAGTCTGCAGTCCTCTCCTCCTAAAGAGCTGAGAGGGAGGGCGTCCCACATTGTGACCGTCCTCCTTCCCAGCACCCCTCACGCACTGGCCACCATCTGCAG
The DNA here is from genome assembly GCF_949987535.1 of Balaenoptera acutorostrata. NCBI lineage: Eukaryota > Metazoa > Chordata > Mammalia > Artiodactyla > Balaenopteridae > Balaenoptera > Balaenoptera acutorostrata. The sequence goes on from NC_080065.1 coordinate 172,701,141, forward strand.
GACAGAAGGGCCTCATCTTCAGGGGACCTTGTGCCTGCTCAACCCTAAGAAGGGAGGGAGATGGATTCTTGAACTGTGTCCTCCCCAGAGATATATCCACGTCCTCACCCCCCGCACCTGTGAACACGACCTTAACTGGAAACAGAGTCTTTGCAGATATAATTAAACTGAGGTCATACTAGAGGAGGGTGGGCCCTAATCCAGTGACATGGGTCCTTATAAGAGGAGAGGACCCAGACACAGAGGGGAAGGCAGAGACTGGGGGGAAGCGGCCACAGCCAAGGATGCCTGGAGCCACCAGAAGCTGGAAGAGGTAAGGAAACGTCCACCCTCAGGGCCCCAGCAGGAACCAATCCTAGAGACACCTTGAATTTGGACTTTTGGCCTCCAGAAAGTGGGAGAATAAATTCATGTTGTTCTAAGCTGCCTCGTTTGTGGTACTTTGTGACGCCAGTCCTAAACACTAACAGACTTTCTAAGTGGATTCTACAGAGGCATTTTAAAAACCACTTTGCAGAGCAGTCTGGGGGGCCGCGGAGGAGGAGGAGGATTGCTTGGCAGCTTCTCTATCACATGGGATAGATGGACAGGCAGCGTTTACCTTGGAAGATTATTTTGGTTCGGTCCAGGGGAGCTACCGCCGTTTTGGCAAGAGCGCCAGCCAGGGCCCCTGACAGGAGGGAGCTAAGAACTTGCCTGTGATCACTCTGCAAGAAAACACACGAACACGCGGTCTGTCATCAGGGAGAGGAGGTGGCTCTTCTGCTCGGGAAAGTTTCCTGAGCGTCTTCCTTCTCCCCCTGGTCCAGGGCTGACAGACACACAGTGGCCAGAGTGACACAGCCCTGCTAGGCCCTGAGCATGCCGGGCACGGGCTGAGCCATGGTGGGTCCAGCAGCCACAAAGCCTGGTGGAACACAGTGAAAACCTCCTGGGCCACAGGGACCAACCATGACTTGAGAGGTCATGCACTGGCTGGGCTGTCCCGTGAGGTTCCCAGTTCTCGGAGATGGCCTACGACGGGACGAACTCCAAACGTAAGCGTCCCCCCTGACCTGTCCTGCTTTCAAGCCTTGGTTCCACCCACCACCTGTATGTGAGGGATTCTCCCGTTGCAGTGTTTCAGGGTAAATGTTCCTGGTGGTCTGGGGGGTGGGTGGGGCGTATTAGGCAAGCAGACCCTGACTGTTCAGCGTGTCTCCTTTCCACAACTTTCTATCAGGACTTCAGGGGCTGGCTGGCATCTGTGGCTCTTCATCCAGCCAAGGCAAGGGCGATGGTGACAGATGTGGCTGACCAGCACTGTGCACTCCTGTGGCCAGCCCCAGAGCCAGTGCTTGCCCAAGTCTTCCTGCGGCTCCCCGAGCCCCGGCTCCAACGGCCCTCCTTCCCTAGAGGCCCAGGGAGCCCTGAGTTGTCACACAGGAAGCCACCTGCTCATCGGGTTGGAGTCTCCATCCCCTCTGCTGACTCAGCCACAGAATTTTCTGGAAGTGCTCTTCTGGACATGCCCCACATGTCCTCAGTCTGCAGCGCGCAAGGATGGTGAGGAGCAGGTAGCTCAGTGACCCTGGGAATCTGTGAAGTCCACTCGGAGCAGGCGCCCTCAGGGGCCTGGAGACACATGGAGCGGGGCAGGGGTATGTACAAGCCTTCACCACTCCCCGCACGGGGCTGCCAGGCCACGGGGGGAGCCAGACATGAACTAACTCTTCAGACAAATGTGTGAAGAATCACCAATCTGGGACGGGCTATGAGGAGGGGGCTCGGGGCTCCAGGAGAATGCGGGGTGAGGGGTAAGGGACCGAGGTTGAAGGATGAGGTACACCTAACTGCAGGGCGTGTGTGTGTGTGTGTGCGTGCACGTGTGACACTCTTAGAGGGGGATGAACGCAACACTCAGAGGCCCCAGTGAGAAGGAGTGGGGGGCCCTGGGGGACCACGAGGAGGGCAGGGTGGCTGACACAGGGGAAGGGAGGGGCACAGGGAAGAGAGAAGAGACGAAAGGTGGGTGGCTGGACCCCACAGAGTGTGAGGGCCTGACGAAGAGGCTGGTCTTTGCCTAAAGAGAAATGGAGAAGTGTGGAAGGTGAACAGGCTATTTTAACTGGAACCAGAGAAGACGCAGCTCCTGTGAAACCCAGGATGGAGATGGCAGAGGCTGGGACGAGGGGAGGCTGCGAGGGGGGTGGGATGAAGGGGCATGTGGGGGGTACAACTGGTAGCCTGGGTGCCAGTGGGCATGGTGGAGTCCAGGGCTACGCCCCAAGTTTGCTCAGCTCAGCGGGTGGCTCAGAGGGAAGGGCTGGGTCTGTCCACACTCCTGGCCTGAGTCTGGGCTCAGCGCTCCCTTCACCAGCCCAGCCGACCTCTCGCTAAAAGAACAGAATCCCGTAGCAGTGTTTTCTCCTCTCAGTTTCTGAGGCCGAGCTTCACCATGGGGTTCCCTCTTCTTGCTTCACAGAGGCCTGTCACTGGGGACCCCTGCCTTTTCTGGGTCACACAGCAAGGCTCTCATCCTTTGGTCCCATTGGCGTTGAGGGGTGTGGACATCTGATGCCAGAAGGCTCAGTGGTGTTCCTGGCACCAGCTCCGAGGCCCTCTGCCTCAGTTTCCTCTCTGTGAGTGAATGTGGTGACAGCTGACCTCGAGCCACCGTGAGCAGAGGGAATGCCCTACGGGGAGTCCCTGTGCTCTGTGGGCACCAGAAGTGGAGCCGATGTGTCCCTTCACCTCCTTCACCAGGTTACTTCCTGTGCAACCTGTGGTTCTTACAATCACAAAGCCAGCTCTGCACATGGGGAACACACATCCTTAAACCCTAACTCTCAATGTGGCGCTCCAGGGACATGCCGTGAGCCCACTTCACACGCTTAGTGGAGGAGGCTGCTGCTGCCTTCGGCAGACGCTCCCACTGACTTTTTTTTTTTTCTTTAAAAGAGGCATCGGGGCAGCACATAGCTTATTTATTTATTTATTTATGGCTGCGTTGGGTCTTCACTGCTGTGCGTGGGCTTTCTCTAGTTGATGAGAGCGGAGGCTACTTTTCATTGTGGTGTGCGTGCTTCTCACTATGGTGGCTTCTCTTGTTGTGGAGCACGGGCCCTAGAGCGCGCAGGCTTCAGTAGTTGCGGCACGTGGGCTCAGTAGTTGTGGCTCGCGGGCTCTAGAGCACAGGCTCAGTAGTTGTGGCGCACGGGCTTAATTGCTCCGCGGCATGTGGGATCTTCCTGGACCAGGGCTCAAACCCGTGTCCCCTGCACTGGCAGGCGGATTCTTAACCACTGTGCCACCAGGGAAGCCCCCCACCCCCACTGACTCTTAAATGACCACAGCTGGCTTATTCTTTAAAGAGCTTGGTTGGTATAGGCATCACTGAATGGTCAAAGTCTCCATACCCATCATACGGAGAGATCCTGCAAATGAGAAAGGAGGCAGGCAGCCTGACGGAGAGGAAACAGGCGATCCACAGATGGGATCCACACCAGCGGTGAACATCACAAGAAGATGCCCGGCTCCTTAACCAAAGAAATGGGACTTTGCAGAGTGAGCTCCCTGCACTGGGCTGGCCAAGCAGGCCAAGACTGACGTGGGTTGTGTCAGCCAGCGCAGAGGTAAACCGGCGCTGTGTGTGTCCCAGTGCACGCCAAGCACAGGGGCCTTTGCTGGGCATGTCCGCTTGGCGGGATCCATCGGGCCCGTGGAGGGAAAGCCACGTCTCCCTCACACTCTGCCGCGAAGTTCACTAAACTGTGAGGGATGGGTGCCTGCTCTGGGGTTTGCCCCCCGCCGCCCCCAGCATGGTGACGGTGGCCCCGAGAATCAGTCCTCCTGCCCGCCTGGCATTCCACAGGGAGACTTGGAATTTGGGGAAAGGTCAGGAGGGCCAGAGGATGATGCTGCTTCAGGCTTTGAGCCCATGGACTTTGAGAACTGCCTGCGGGTGTCTGAGCCAGCCTGGCAGTGAAGGTGGGTTAGTCCATGTTCTAGGTTCAGCTGGGAGAACGTCTACCAGCTTCTATGGTGAACAAGCACAGGGTTGATCCAATTTCTTTTCTTTTCTCGTTTTCTTAAATATTTACTTATTTATTTATTTGGTCACGCCAGGTCTTAGTTGCAGCGGGTAGGCTCCCGCAGGTGCAGCTCACGGGCTCCTTAGTTGCAGCACATGGGCTGCTTAGTTGTGGCATGTGAACTCTTAGTTGCAGCATGCATGTGGGACCTAGTTCCCTGAACAGGGATCGAACCTGGGTCCCCTGCATTGGGAGCGCACGGAGTCTTAACCACCGCGCCACCAGGGAAGTCCCTGATCCAATTTCTTTATGAGGGAATAAGGCTTTTGTCTTCAGTTGAAGGGCGTAATCAGAGATGAATTTCAGAGCTGAGGGTAAACTCCTCCCTGGAGCGAGGAGTTCCCCTGCAGCCCACCCCACCTTTGGCTAATTCTCCTGTGTTGGCAAATCTGAGTGAGAAAAGGGGCTCAAGGACACCTTCGACATCCCAGCCAAATTTGGGCGAGGTTTTGGCTTCTTGCCAAGCGGTAGGGTAGCTGGATCCACAGCACAAATGGAGCTATAAAAATGGAATAGGAGGCGGCCTGCATCACCCCCTCACCCCCCCGGCCTCGCCCTCAGCGTGTTAGGGGGTTATTTGTAATGGGGTTCGAGTACAGAAGAGGGACTGGGTGAGAATGTCCAATGGGGGGGGGCAGGATACTTGCCTTTGAAGACACATGAGCGGGCAGGACGGGCTCGGCATCCTCACGCAAACGCACCACGCCTTCCTTCACACCATTACCCATTCCAGGCCTGCTCAGGACGGCGGGAGACTCAGTCCTGAGGAGCAAGAAGGGACGAGGTGAGAATCTGGCCTCCTCCACCAGCCTGGGGCCTCTGATTCATCCTCAAGTGGCCCGATGCCAGCACTGCCCCAGTGGCACGCTTCTCCTAACCTGGCTTCTGTCTCTCTGCAGGATGAAGACACCCGAACCTGCATCTGGATGCCACAGTCCCCTGACCTGATTGCTTAATCATTCACAAAAGCTCTTCTCATCAGCTCTTTTATTTCATCCTCACAAATGGGCCTCTGAGTCCTGTTTTTTTAACCTAGTACCAACCGCCAAGATTGGCTCAGAGAGGTTAAGCTGACATCTAGGTCACACAGCAGGAGGCAGGGGCGTGGCAGGATGTAGGGTGTGGAGGAGGCTGGAGGGCTCCACCTGCCCTGGAGCCCAATGCCCTCTGGGCTTATGCCAGCTTGGACCTGAGACTCCGTCCACAGAAATACTTTTCGAAAATTAATCTTTGTCCTACTGTGTGGCTGCCTGCCCTTTGCGGACAAGTTATAGTAAAGTGTCCTAATACTTGAGGATTCCTCCCTGGAAACCTGTGAGCAGATAAGTTAGGGGGTCCCCGGAGAAAGAGAATCAGGAATGGCTCTCTTGACATAAGAGAAGCCATTTTGGCCTAAGCCATTTTGTGAGCTAAGCCTGGCAGCAATGCCTGCCCTTGAACAGGTCTCGGTAATTAATGATCTAAAGCGAACAAAGGAATGCAGGAACAGAGAAAAGGCAGTCAGACAGTAGTGCAGTGATAAAGAGGAGTCCTAGTTCCTCCTCAAGGATAGACATAATAATAAATATATCTTTGAGTTCTTTGGGAACTAAGGCCCCCACCCAGGTGGAGGGTGGAATGATGTTGACCCTCTTGACTTCAATCAACTAAAGCTTGGACTCTGTGGACCTTTGCCCCAATTCTATGCTGAATTCTCCTCTGTTCAAGCCCTTTCATGAATATGCATGTACCCTGAGCTTAAAACTTCCCCAATTTTTTTTTTTTTTTTTAATAAATTTATTTATTTATTTATTTATTTATGGCTGTGTTGGGTCTTCGTTTCTGTGCGAGGGCTTTTCTCTAGTTGCGGCAAGCGGGGGCCACTCTTCATCGCGGTGCGCGGGCCTCTCACTATCGCGGCCTCTCTTGTTGCGGAGCACAGGCTCCAGACGCGCAGGCTCAGTAATTGTGGCTCACGGGCCCAGTTGCTCCGCGGCATGTGGGATCTTCCCAGACCAGGGCTCGAACCCGCGTCCCCTGCATTGGCAGGCGGATTCCCAACCACTGTGCCACCAGGGAAGCCCCCCAATTTTTTTTTAAATTAATTAATTTATTTATTTATGGCTGTGTTGGGTCTTCATTTCTGTGCGAGGGTTTTCTCTAGTTGCGGCAAGCGGGGGCCACTCTTCATCGCGGTGCGCGGGCCTCTCACTGTCGCGGCCTCCCTTGTTGCGGAGCACAGGCTCCAGACGCGCAGGCTCAGTAATTGTGGCTCACGGGCCCAGTTGCTCCGCGGCATGTGGGATCTTCCCAGACCAGGGCTCGAACCCGTGTCCCCTGCATTGGCAGGCAGATTCTCAACCACTGCGCCACCAGGGAAGCCCAAAACTTCCCCAATTTTGCTGTTCGGGGAGACACTGCTTTGGGAAAGGTCCCCGGTGTTCCCCTTACTTGCTGAAAGTCATAATAAATCCTTCCTTCTCCCCTCCCCATCTTTGGCTTGGTTGTGTCTATTGGCTTGACACCCACCAAGACGTGAACCCAGTTTTCGGATAACAAACCTACCTTTAACCTCCTAGTGCAGGAGCACTCAGAGCTCAGCCAACCACAGGGAGGGGACCAGGAGGAAAAAAGGATGAAGGACTGGCGTCGTGGAGATGCCACTGGGCACCGGTATGCTTGGAGGTATCCCTTGCTTTAAAATCACCCAGTGAATCAATATGCTTTCCTGTAAAATGATGCAAATGAGGCAGATGCCCCCCTGAGCCAGCTCTGGAAGCCCCTCCTGCCCTCCAGGTCCTCCCAGGCACCCGCTGGTACGGAACATCCTAGGAAGCTCAAGCAGGATTCTGTTCCAAGTGGCCTCTGCCGCTGTTTCCTACCTAAAATGGTCCCTGGCTCGGGGATGAACAGCCGCTTCTAAGACGGGGCCAGAAACTCAACGATGAGCCTGGACCACCCCGAGGTGCCAGGCAGGAACCAAAGTCAAGGGGACTGTGAAAATGGGACACAAAGGCAAATCAAAGAGCTCCTAGTGGCCAAAGTAGGAACACTGTGAGCAAAAAAATCAATAAAGCAGTGTTGTGTGGTTTTTTTTTTTTTTTTGGCTGCACCAAGGCATGAGGGATCTCAGTGCCCCAACCAGGGATCGAACCCGTGCCCCCTGCAGTGGAAGCACGGAGTCTTAACCACTGGACCACCAGGGAAGTCCCAGAAGTGTTGGATTGTAACCCAAAGGGTAAAATAAATAGCCAAGAGTCCACATGGATATAAATAAATGATTGAATAAATAAATAAATGGGGGAGAAGAGACAAATCTCCCAGGCAGAAGAATCCTAAATAAGTTACGCAGATGCTCAGTGCTGGAGGAAGGGAAGCGTCAGCACGACCCCTTAGGTGTGGGCCACGTGGCAACTTCCTTCCAAAGGGCACAGCACAGAAAGGGGGGAAGGGAGTAACTTTACAGTGAGGACACCTGACAGACACCACCTCAGCCACGTGATCAAGGTCAACACCGCAGTGATAAGTCACACTGACGGCACGTGCCCTGGACACATGTGTGATGAGAAAGGCACTTCCCCTCTGAGGTCCTCCTCTCCAAAGCCCAGTCCAACCATGAGAAAAACACCAGACAAATCCCAACCAAGGGCCAAGGGCCATAGGACACCTGACCAGTTCTCATCAAAACCGTCAAGGTTGTCGAAACCAAGAAAGTCTGAGAAACTATCTTAGCCCAGAGGAGCCTAAAGAGATGTGACGACTAAAGGTAACGTGAGGATGCTGGGACAGAAAAAGCACATTAGGGAAACACTAAGGAAATGTGAATAAACAATGGACTTCAGTTAATAATAATGTATCAGTATTTGTACATCAGTTGTGACAAATGTACCATACCAAAGGAAGATGTTATTAACATGGGAAATGGGGTGTGTGCGGTGGAGGGGAACTCTGTATTACTTTTGCAATTTTTCTATAAACCTAAAACTGCTCACAGACAAACAAACAAAGAGAAACTAGGCCTTAGGGATCTTTTCCAGCCAGTGGCTGGGGTATCAGTCTGTGGAGGACACTGTGACTCTAGCACCCTCCATGCGTCCAGCTGCCGCTCAGTGTCACCCCCAACATGATGGACCCCGGGGGACTGTCCTCACACCTGGGCACCCGGATGCAGATGGTGCAGCCTTTCTTTGTTTCTTCTCGCTGCGCTTCGCAGCATGTGGGATCTTAGTTCCCCGACCAGGGATCGAACCCGTGCCCCCTGTGCCCCCTGCAGTGGAAGTGCGGAGTCCTAACCACTGGACCGCCAGGGAATTCCCGGTGCGGCCTTTGTTAGGTCTGGGTAGGCGTGGTGAATGTGGACTCTGTTCTGCAAAACTGCCCTCCTGAGAAAGGATCCAGCCCTTTAGTCCCAGCCTCATACAGTCTAGAGTCTGAGCACTCGCCTCCCTCCCTCCCTCTGACTCCTGCTCCAAGCTCCCCAGGAGGAAACTGTTTCCCCAGGCAGGCGGTACAGGCTCAGGCCCAGGCTGCTCGTGTTGCCCTCTGAACCATTCTTCAACCCCTGGCCCGGGCCCAGGGCCTGCCCTGGGAGCTCTGCAGACGGCTCAGACAGGGCCTCAGTGTGGTGGACGCAAACAGAAACAAAGGCACCACACAAATCAGTGCAGACCTACAAGAGCGTGTCACTGCAGGTGACGGAGCGCCAAGGCTGAGTCACGGGAAAGCACCTGCAGGGAGCTGAACGGTGGCGCCCCCCCCCCCAAGACATGTCTCCCTGGAATCTGTGAATGTGGCATTATTTGAAAAAAGCGTTCACAGATATAATTAAGGTAAAGATCTGGAGATCCTTACCCTGGATGAGGGTAGGTCCTAACAACAATGACAAGTGATCTGATAAGAGACAGAAAAACAGACACAGGCAGGGAGGCCGTGTTTAGACAGAGGCAGAAATTGGAATGATACACACAAGCCACAAGCCAAGGAACACATGGAGCATAAAAGCTGGAAGAGACAAGGAAGAATCTTCCCCTAGAGCCTTAGGAGTGGCTCTACAGGAGGATTAATTTGGGATTTCTGACCTCCAGAACTATGAGAGAATAAACTTCTGTTGTCTTAAGACAGTTTGTGGTGATTTGTTACAGCGGCCAAAGGAAACTAAGATCCTTTTTGGCGGAGAAGCTGGGGTGCCTCAGGCCCCCCAACCCCAAGCAGAAGGGGCAGCCAGAGTCTGCAAGCTGCTTCCGCCAGGGCCCGGTGCCGCCAGGAAGCTCCCCAGGATTGCAGGGCGGAGAGAAGGAGATTCCTGTCCTGGGGCAGTGGCCGGTTGGGGGGTGGGGGGGGAGGTCTCAAGCTTTTGCCTCTTAGGCCAAAGGCTATTTTCCTAGGAAGTAAAGAGCTCTTTGCCCTTTCATAAACAAAAACAAAAAAACTCAAGACAAAGGCAAAGAAACAGCCGGGTCACTGGGAAGGAAAAAAAAAACCTTAAAAACATGACAGGTATCAGACTGCACTCATAATGAGAAAAGTGGGTTTAACCTTTGGTGGGGGGCTGTTGGCATGTGTGGGGACAGTAATGCAACTGGTAGATGAGACTGAGGCAGGTTGCGGGGAGCATCTCTCTGCAGGTGATTTGGCAGACGCCTTGGAATGTGTGCTGTGCCCCCAGACAGGTGAGCATGAAGCCTCGTGGGCCAGTAAGGCCACAGCCAGGTGCTGGTCCCAGTGAAGGTATGAAGGTCTGGATGGGAAGCTATGGGGGAGCGAGGAGAGGGGGACAGGGAGAATGTGTGACCTAAGCCCTCACAGGGGGGACGCCACCCAGCCTGTCACTAATGAGTGAACCTACCTGAACCCAGGTGGGAGGCTGTCCAGATGCAAAGACTGGAAGCAGACCAGGTGTTTATAGAGTGCTGTCAGCAGTGATGGGGGGCTTCCCTGGTGGCTCAGTGGTTAAGAATTTGCCTGCCAATGCAGGGGACACGGGTTCGAGCCCTGGTCCAGGAAGATCCCACAGGCCGCAGAGCAACTAAGCCCGTGCACCACAACTACTGAGCCTGCGCTCTAGAGCCCGTGAGTCACAACTACTGAGCCCGTGAGCCACAACTACTGAGCCCGTGAGCCACAACTACTGAGCCCGCATGCCGCAACTACTGAAGCCCACGTGCCTAGAGCCCATGCTCCGCAACAAGAGAAGCCACCGCAATGAGAAGCCCGCGCACCGCAACGAAGAGTAGCTCTTGTTCGCCACAACTAGAGAAAGCCCGCACACAGCAACGAAGACCCAACACAGCCAAAAATAAAAAATAAATAAAAATTAATTAATTAATTAAAAAAAAAAACAGTGATGGGGACTCGCCATACAGGGGAGGAGACAAGGGCATGGAGGGAGCCTGACTGTGGATGTACATACGTTCCAGCAGCTGGCATTTTGCCTCCCCCCACTCACCTCTTCAAGAATAACAGAGGACACAACCCACGTGTGGCTGACCCAACCCCCGCTGTGCCCTTCCCAGGTCAGAGCCCCTCCCCCTGCACTCAGGCACCCCCGCCATGCCCCCTATTGGCTTCCTTCCCCCAAACTGCCACAAGGTTCTGAATTTACCCCCCAACCTGCCCCGAGAGGCCTCCCTCACTGAACTGGGGTTCCCAATGCCCACACAGAATCCATACTCAGGACAGTTGCCAGGCTCCCTCTGCCACCAGCGTGGGGTCACCGTGCCTGGGACTTCTCCGCGCCCAGCCCCCCAGGTCGGGCCCCCTTATCTGTGCCCAAGAACATGGGCTCTTTTGGGTGTTGTCTGGAGTCCATCATTGGTCAGATGGTGACCAACAGCCCACGTGGCTGAGGGTGAGGCCCAGAGTATATGGCGGGTGGCCTCAGCTGGCGCTCGAAACTCCGAGGCCGGAGCCCCCTCCCTCCCGACTTCCTCCAGCCCCTGCGGCCCCTGCTGCCTCCCTCTCTCCAGGGCAAGAGGCCTGGGCTCTGCACCAAGGCAGGCAACTGGGCCAGATGGTTTCTTCACATTCTTTTGTTTCTATTGTACCTCGTCCCTTCTGTTGTTGCCAGTAATAGCGAATTTCTTTTTTTGTTTAATTATTTTTATTTATTTATTATTATTTTTTGGCTGCGTTGGGTCTTCGTTGCGGCGTGGGCTTTCTCTAGTTGAGGCGAGAGGGGGCTGCTTTTCTCTGCGGTGCGCAGGCTTCTCATTGTGGTGGCTTCTCTTGTTGCAAAGCACGGGCTCTAGGCGTGTGAGCTTCAGTAGTTGTGGCACGAGGGCTCAGTAGTTGTGGCTTGCGGGCTCTAGCGCACAGGCTCAGTAGTTGTGGTGCACGGGCTTAGTTGCTCCGCGGCATGTGGAATCTTCCTGGACCAGGGCTCGAACCTGTGTCCCCTGCATTGGCAGGCGGATTCTTAACCACTGCGCCACCGGGGAAGTCCCTCTTCTTCTGTTTTTGTTTTTTTACCCCGCTCTGCACAGCATGCGATGCAGGATCTTAGTTCCCCAACCAGGGATCGAACCCGTGCCCCCTGCAGTGGAAGCGTGGAGTCTTAACCACTGGACCACAAGGGAAGTCCCTGGCACATTTCATCTTATAAGTTGCAAAACCACTGACAAGGTAGGTCTCCCATTCTGGTCTTCATCTCACAGTCGGGAAGGCACAGGCGGTCAGAGGTTCTAAGCTTGGGTCTACTATCTTGGCTTGCCCACAGCGGCCCGGCCTCGATGTGAGGCCCTCTTCCACATCTCTCACCAGCACCACGGACCAGGTCCTTCAACCCAATCCCCTCTCAGGACCCTCTCGTGTTCCCCAGCCCCTCGGCCTTCTCTTGGGTCCCACAAAATCCAGGCTTGTTAGTTGCCTCTGCTCATAATGCTTCGTCACCTAGCTAACTCCTTGCTGGCTTTCAGGTCTCCGGAAGCCTTCCCGGCCCCCTGAATCAGCACCCCCAGCCTCTGCTCAGGACCAATCAATTACAGCGCCCCAATCACTTGGGGAAGGTCTGAGCCACATCCATGTTCCGTACCCTTCTGAGCCAGTGTTTCTGCCTCCTCCACACCTGTCCCTGACCCTGGCACACAGATATTTACAGATTGTAGAAAAATAGTATTGTTAAGGCTTCAAGTTTGTCCCACTCCAGGAGGCCGTGCTGGTGTTGGCATTCCAGGATGCCGTATAAAACGTCCGTGTCTTACAGTGGCTGGAAGCACGGTGCTATGGGTGAGTTGTTTGAAGGAGGACAGGGATCTGGATTCAGGACAATCTAGGTCTGTCCTAGCTTCCCCATGTTCTCCCTATGTATCTTCGGGCAAAGGTCCCCTGAAGCCTCGGTCACCTTTCTGTAAAACTGGGATGATCTAGGACCAAGCTCACAGCCTGGTAAGCATGTGCCAAAGGGTGGCAGAGAGCAAAATGAAGACATAATGTTCACTTGTCTGGGTGCTTGCTAGCTCGGAGCAGATGCCCCCATCTTCCAGCAGGAAGGCAGGTGAGTGAGGGAGCCCACAGGGGCTGCGCATATGGGCCATCTGGAGGGGCTGAGAAGTGTGCCCCGACCCTGCTGGCCTTGTCTTGTCTGAAATAGCAGAGGCTGCTGGGCAAGCACCTTCTTCAATAATGCCCTGACAAGAATGCTGGCTTCACAGCTGTAGGGGTTACATGAGGTCTTCCGAAGTTCATGTCCACCCAGGACCTCAGGAAGTGACTTTATTTGGAATAGGGTCTTTCAGGTATAATTAGTTAAGGATATCAGGATGAGATCACCTTGGGGACTTCCCTAGATCCCACATGCCGCAACTAAAAGACCCTGCATGCCACAGCTAAAAGATCCTGCATGCCGCAACAAAGATCCCATGTGCTGCAACTAAGACCCTGTGCAGCCAAAATAAATAAATAAATAAATAAATAGATAGATAAAAAGATGAGATCATCTTGGATTTGGTGGACCCTAAATCCAATGATGGGTGTCCTTATAAGAGGTCACACACACACACACACACACACACACGCACACACACACACACCCAGGGAAGAAGGCCATGTGAAGATGGAGGTGGAGATTAGGGTGATGGGGCCAACAAGCCAAGGAACTCAAGGACTGCCTCTGGCAGCCACCAGAGACGGGGAAAGATTCTCCTTCAGGAGCCCCAGTAGGAACCAACCCTGCTGTCTTAGTCAGTTCTGGCTGCTGTGACAAAACACCACAGGCTGGGTGGCTTATAAGCAATAGAAATATATTTCTCACGGTTCCAGAGGCTGGGAAGTCTAAGGTCAAGGTGCCAGCAGCTTTGGTGTCTGTTCAGAATGCTCTTCCTGATTCACAGATGGTGGCCTCTCTGTGTCCTCACATAGCACAAGGAGCAAGGGGGTTCTCTTGGGCCTCCTTTATAAAGCCATTAATCCCATTCATGAGGGCTCCACCCTCATAACCAAATCATCTCCCAAAACCCCACCTCCTAATACCATCACACTGGGGATTAAGTTTCAACATATGAATTTTAGGGGAGACACAAGCATTCAGTCTATAGCACCAGCCAACACCTTGATTTTGGACTTCTGAACTCCACAACAGGGACAGAATAAACTTCTGTTGTTTTAAGCCACCCAGCTTGGGGTTATTTGTTATGGAAGCCCCAGGAAACTAATACAGCAAGAGTCTGAGACCAAGCCCCCCAAGTGTGTACTGTCCCTCGGCTAGTGACCTGCCCATGACCCCGAGGTCACTGCACCTCTCTCTGGACCTCACAGGTTGCCCAGCTGGCAGAACTTCAACAGAAAACCTGGCTTCTCCTGATCTCTGTTGAGACCCTGGAACCCAAGCACTCAGCTGCAGCAAAAGGTATTCAGTGAAGAAAACAAATGTTGACAAGCATATTTTAAAAATAGCACAGGTATTACTCAGCCATAAAAAGAAACGAAATTGAGTTATTTGTAGTGAGGCGGATGGACCTAGAGTCTGTCATACAGAGTGAAGTAAGTCAGAAAGAGAAAAACAAATACAGTATGCTAACACATATATATGGAATCTAAGAAAAAAAAAAAAAAGGTCATGAAGAACCTAGTGGCAAGACGGGAATAAAGACACAGACCTACTAGAGAATGGACTTGAGGATATGGGGAGGGGGAAGGGTAAGCTGGGAAAAAGTGAGAGAGTGGCATGGACATATATACACTACCAAACGTAAAATAGATAGCTAGTGGGAAGCAACCACATAGCACAGGGAGATCAGCTCGGTGCTTTGTGACCACCTAGAGGGGTGGGATAGGGAGGGTGGGAGGGAGGGAGATGCAAGAGGGAAGAGATATGGGAACATATGTGTATGCATAACTGATTCACTTTGTTATAAAGCAGAAACTAACACACCATTGTAAAGCAATTATACTCCAATAAAGATGTTAAAAAAAAAAAATAGCACAGGGACCAGGGAGGGGCCACTGGGGGAACATTCTACTTCTTAAACTGGGTGGTGGTTTCGTTATTTTTTCTACCGTCTTTCTTTTCATGCACACATTACATACTTTTATTATTAAGAAGTATTTCACACTTAAAATAAAAAATACAATGCATTTTTAAAAGAGCTGGCTTGCAAAACCCAAACAAGCTAATAGCTCTGATCATCTCAATATTCCTCTAATGTCTAATTGCCAAAATAGAAGAAGAGAACAAAAAAACAGGATGACACATGGGAAAAGGCCTGCCCTCAGTCTGATGACGCCCTCCACCTGGCAACAATAGTGGGAAATCACCAACAACTCAAGAAAATCTCAAGACAACTTCTCAAATAGATATAACATCTGACTTGTCTCAATCTCATGTGACACCTTCATTCTTTTGCCGGATCCCGATGCTTAAAAAAAAAAAAAAAAAAAAAAAGAGCAACAGCCAATATCTCAGACCTCCCCTCCTGGGACTCCAGGCAACGCCTGCATCTCCTTCTCTAGAAGGACCGCCTCCCCTCCACCCCAACCCCCAAGGTTTCCTTCAGAGCTCTGCAGAGAAGGGACTCAAATATTTCTTGGACTGAACTTTAGACTCTGGAAGAGAAACAGAAATCTAATGTTTAATCACCACCCCCATGGGCCAGAACACCTCAGAGACAAGATAGGAAGACTGGAGAGACCAGAACACTTGATAATAACCGTCCTGGCCGCTGGGGGAGGAAACAGGCATTCCAACTTCACAGCTGAGAGAATACTGATGACAGCACAGCCTCCACGGAGGAACATTAACCATTTAAATGGACATGCCCTTTGGCCTGGCCACTCCTAGGAAGTTGCTGCAGTTGGATGTTAAACTCCATGAAGACAGAGAGGTTTCCACGCATCTGTGCACTGCTGGAGCCCCACACACCTTTACTACATATTTGGTCATGCAAAATTATATCTGTTCATTGCAGTTGGATTTGTAATAGCAAAATACCAGCAACAACTTCAACAGCCATCAGTAAGGGACTCGTTATAAAATCACTCACCCTTTTCATAAAATTTGATACAAATTTACCAGTGGTTTTAAAGGGGTGGTGAGGGGGGATATGCACATCTTCCCCACAGCCATAGACTATCTCTGGAAGGGAACATTATCATACATGAGAAACTATTAACAATGAGGGCCTCCAGAGGGGGATGGGGAACCAGCATGGGGAGACCTGCCTGTTTTTTACTGTTACGCCCTTTTGTACTGTTTGATTTTATTTATTTATTTTTTTACCATGTACATCAATGACCTTGTCAAGGTTTATTCATATATTCGCACGTGTGTGTGTGTGTGTGTATATATATATAATATATGCATGTACATACATATATATAAAATGTGTGCATGTGTATATATGTACATCTATATATATGCATATACATACACATACATACACACACATTTTAAATGACTCCTCTTGAATTTGGACAGAAAACCCCAATGGCTTCAGTTTCCACTGAAGCCGATGGTGACAAGACCCTCCAGAACATTCCAGCACCATCTTTGCAGGGAGAGACAGGAGAGGGATAAGAAGTACTATGCAAGCGTTACAGGAAATGGCATGTTATTGCTTTTTTAACAGTAAAGCCACCAGCCTCTTTCCACACCGCACACTTGCAAATCACCCTCCAGGGAACTTGAAAAGTTCCAGAAAAATCTTTATCCCCAGCACCATGCCAGGCTCCAGTTTTGCAGTTTGTGTCTAAGCGGCTGAAACATTAGCTCTCTCACTCTGAAGAGTGTTGCCTTACTCTCTCGGTTTATCAGCTTTAAGGCCTCAGGAGCTCTCCCAGGTCAGTGAGGGGCCTCAGTCTGTAAGAGCTGGGCCAGAGGGTGGAAGCCCAGCAAACCCCACCACCACCCCAGGAGACCCTACCAGCTGGGCCGGCGGCACCCTAGGTGTTGAAGCCCAGCTGCAACAGGGCCCCTGTCTCCACCAGCCCCAGGGCTCTGAGACACGTGTTCAGAAAGCAACCAGGGGAGCCCCTTCCAGCTCAGGCTTTCCAGACCCAGTCAAAGACAGGACTCCTGAGGAACAGCTGCAGGGAGGGTGGGGCTCCCCTCCTCCCCTTCTCCCCTCCTCCCCTTCTCCCCTCCCCTCCCATGCCAACCCCTAAGAGATAAACACAACAGATGGGCAAAAGTGGGGAAGGTCCGCAGAGAAGGGTCAGCAGCAATGCTCAGGAAGGGGTGAGCAATGCCACCCCAATTCAAATCGCTTTAGGTTTGTTGCTGGTAAAATGGAGATAATTCCGGTTTTGTCTGGCCCATGGGATTATTCTAAGCCCGGAAATCACTTTACAGACCGTCATAAGTGAAAAGATAACATCTGGGTGGGCTTTTCTTTGGGGGGGTGGGTGGAGGTTGCAGTGATCCTGAGATAGCAAAGGCTTGGGTGAATGTTGGAAAACCTGGATTACGGAGGGGGCACAAACACAGGTGCATGTGGACGAAAGTATGGGTGGGTGCACAGACTGGGGGTGTTCGAGTCAGAGGGGGCTGTCAGGGGTACTGGGAAGGCGTGTGCATGTGTGGAGGGAGTACCTGAGGGCACTGACCCAGATTACTTAAGGTGGGGGGGCAGTGAGAGGGGCCCAGACTTGGTTGTGAGAAAAGCTAGCGAGGGGATAGGAACAAGCACAGATGTGAGTGGGGGGCGGTGAGTTTGGGGTCACAGGCTCAGGTGTTGGGTGTGGAGGTGCAGGCCCAGGTGTGGTGGCGCGGGGGCCGGGGGTGGGGTGTGTGTGTGAGGACGCCCTGTGGTGTGGGGCTGTCATTGAGGGAAAGTCTCAAGCGACGTGTCGGTGGGTGTTCATGAGCGGGGGCGCGGTGTCAGGTGTGTGAGGGGGAATATAAGTGCGGGCACAGAGTCAGGTGCTTGTAGGGGTGCAGCGTCAACTGTGCGGGGCGCCTGGGGGCGCGGCCCCAGGGGTGCGGGGGGTGTCGGCGAGGCGGACAGTCTCAGGTGTATGAGGGGAGATGTCAGTGAGAAGGTATGTGGTGTCAGGTATGTGTGGGCTGACGGAGAGAGGCTCCGATCCGGCTGTGGGAGCCCCAAGGGGGCACCAGACTAGCGGTGTTGGGGGCGGGGGGGGGTAGGCTTTAACCTCTCCCAGTCCCCGCGATGCTGCTGTCACGCCCCGCCTCGTCCGCCCCCGCCCCGGGCCCATGACAGCAATGGGCCTCGCCCTAGGTCGGCCCGAGGGGCGCGGGCCCCCTCGACGCCTGCGCCGCCCCGCGCCCCGCGTGCCCCCTCACCGACTGGGACGTGTCGCTGAAGCCGCTGCCGCCGCCACCTCCAGCCGCCACAGCCCCGCCTCGCGCACCCTCCGCGCGCGCCGCGGGAGGGGTCCACGCCGTACTGCGATTGGCTGCGTGCTGGCCAACCATCTCTGGAGACAGCTGAGATTGGTAGACATGAAGCGGACGGGCAGCTCCTGAAGCCAATCACTGAGGAGTAGAGGCGGGGCTATCGGGAGACCCAGTGGGTTCCCAGGGTGGTCCTGCTGGGCGCGAGGTGCTGGGAGGCTAGGGCCTAGAGGAGGGCGAAGATTAGAGCTTTGGAAGAAGACGGGCATCCCTGGTGACCAATCGCTGCGGAGTAAGGGCGGGGCTCCGAAGAAGCTGGCGCTACTGGCGCAAGAAGAACGGAGGGCGTAGCCCGGAGAGCGACGGAGATTGGCTGCGAAGCTAAAGACGGGCAGGGCCGGCGGCCAATCGTAGGGGCCGTGTGCCCTGGACAAGACTTGGAGCAAACGAGGTGCAGAGTTCGGCCCTGAGCGCGGTGCCCGGAGGTGGCCTCGGGGGTCACGCGCAGGGTCCCCTGAGGCTGTGGCGAAGTCAGACCCTCGGGCCACGCAGCGCAGAAGCAGGACCTCCAACTTGGGCCCTGAGCTTGGCCATCACGGCTGAAGGACTCGTGGATAATTCTTCATCTCCTCACTACCCGCTGTTCCCCTGCAAATGATACGGAGAGGGCAGAGACTCGCTGGAGGTCACTCAGCTGCAGCTCCGGGTAGTGCGAACACGTGGAAATAGGTGGAGTCCTACTCACGCACTTCGTGATTTTCTGGAAATGTTTGACTTCTCCGAGTTCAAGCTTTCTCCTCCACAGGATCAAATGACCTTCCTATCGGGGCCACCTCCCTGCTAAACCTTTGGTGAATTAACCGAATCCTAACCACAAGCCCATGAGGTCAAAGAGACCACTGGCCCCATTTTACAGAAATCAGAGCACAGAGAGGTCAAGTTCCTTGCCCCTGGTCACACTGCAGGTCAGCAGGCCCAAAGTAGCCTGCTTTTTGGAAAAGGGGTAAGGCAGTGTCAGAGCACAGCCACTGGGGCCCTGAGTGACTAGGGTTTGAATACTTGTCCAGCCACTGACTGCATAACCTTGAGCAAGGCACTTGTGCGCCTCAGTTTCCTCATGGGACAATGATTCCTACACCTTCATCTTTCCTCTCTGGGGCTTCTCCCCTGGGAGAATTTATATTCCAGCCCTCACCTTGACCTTCTGGTGAAAGCCTTTGACCCACTGCAGGTCACATCTGGCCTGTGAGCCCCAGCTTTTCTGTGAGGTGCGGGGTCATGGGATTCTTTGCAGATAGGGAGGCAGCTGCTGTCCAGTGCTAGGCTGTGTCATTGGCACCTCCCCCAAGCCCACCCTGTTCTCTGACTCACCAAGTGCTAGGGCAGAGAGGATTACATATGTTCCCAGATACTGGCTCTTATTTCCTCTAGGTGTGGGCTGGGGTTGGTGGAGATCAAGTTCAGAACCAGGGAATCCTGAGAGGGAGCAAGGCTGAGCTAGACCCTAATAATGGCTCACATTTCAGGGCTGTGCAAGCCCCCTGCTAAGTGCGTAATCTATAACTTCTCAAAGGGCCCCTGTGAGGAAACAATGGGGGGCTCACAAGTGGGAGTAACTAGCCTGGGGCTACCATCTGCCTCCTGATATTCCCAGGATATTCCCACCTGAGCCTCCTCTCAAATATCTCCCAACTTGGTTGGCTTCCCTGCAACTTCCAGGCCCTAGTCTCCATTCTGCCCTCTGGAGAAGAGGAGCTGAGTGCTAAACACCTACTGGGTGTCAGGTCTTTGCTGAGCCAGGCACTTCTCAAACACCATCTCATGACCTGACTTCCAGATAGGGGTGATGGTACCCACTTTGCAGATGGGAAAACTGAGCTTCGTGCAACCGCTGTTTCTTGCTGGAAGGGCCTGGGGCTGGGTTTGAATCCCTGCTCTTCCTGACTTGCTGGCGACAGGACCTTCAGCAAGTGACTCAAACTCCCTGCCTCAGTTTCTCCAAGTAGCTCCCAGGGTTGATGGGAGCATTAGCGAAATGAATGGAAGCAAACCACAAACGTGTTGGTCTACAGCAAGTGCTTGCTGAGTGTTGGTTGGATAAACTGTTCTTTTCGGGGCCTCTGTTACCCTCTCTGTAAATAGCACTTGATGGAATGTAGACACAGACCAACTATGGGCGTGGTTTGCCACCCAAAGAGGGAGATATTTATACTGGAGGAGTCCCCACCTGCAGCACCCACCTGCCAGGTCCTGTGAGGGAGGCAGTAAGCTCCTGGAAGGTCTCACAGTACCCCCAGGGACAGTGCCAACTGAGGCAAGTGTCAGGCAGTGGCCCAGCACTGGGCTGCCTCTCCTGATGGTGCCAGTGGCGCTGGCTGGGCTCTGGCTTCTGTTCACTCATCAGCAAGCTGGTGCTGGCCAACCTCCCTGCCACCTCCCAACAATGGCAGGCAATGCCTCTTGGCATCAGCAACTGACACCCCCCACCATGGGCACCTCGGCTGTACCTGGTGAGGGTGCCCAGGGGATCCCAGCTTTTCCCTGTCTACCTGGCTTCCCCTGGGCAGGACACTGACTCTCTGCGCCGCCAGTTCCCGCTACTTCTCAGGAATCCCAGGAATCATCTGACACGATGGCCGTGAGCCAGGCCTGGGCACGGTGACAGGGTTTAATCAACCGAGGCTAGAGAGCCATTTGCCCAAGGTCATGTTAGCAACGCTGGCAACAGAGGAGGGGCATGGAGGCAGGCCGAGCCAGGTTCTCATCCCATCTCGGCCCCTTGAATGCCGACGAGTCTGTTTCTCATCTGGAAAATGGGGTTCACAGGCCCTGCCTCTCAAATGTGTTCACAGTGAAAAAGCAAGTGTTCCTTTCCCAGGACGCTGGGCCCTTCCCTGGCTGGAGGGACACATCCTTAACAGAGACGACAGTCAAGACTAACTGATTCAAAGGCAGCCTCACTCAGCCTCCCAGAGGCTCAGAGAGGTCAGGCCCCTCCTCGAAAAGCACACAACAGTAGAGGCAGAACTGAATGTGCTGACCCCTTTCTTGTAGAGGTTTCCCCCTTAGCCCATGTTTCCGTGTCAAAAACAAGGACAGTATGGCAAGCACTCCTTAAAACAGTGCTCTGTGCCAGGCATCCCCTGAACCAGGCCTTGCTGTGGCCCTGTGCAGTGACACACTTAGCTCATTTCCAGGTGAGGAGGCAGAGGCTCACCTGAGGTGGCAGAGGAGGGACTGGAACACAGGCCTGGCGGACCTCAGTGAAATGTGGGGTCTTCAGCTGGAGGCGGGGCCTCACCCAGCCTGGGGATGTCCAAACAGGCCCTGACCCACACCCGCTGGAGACACCCTCAGGCAAGGTGGGGAGGACTGATAAGCAGGAGCCACCCCTCCTGGAAGAAGCCTGCAGCTGTAGGAAGGCTGGGTGGAAGCCCAGGGGAGGGGACTGGGGCTGCAGGGGCAGAGGCCTTCCCTCCAACCACCCTGTGTACCTATTAATTTACTCAGGTGTACATTCAAAAACATTTATGGGAAACGAGCAGAGCGGGGACCCAGGAGCCTGCCCATATGGAGCTCATGGACGGGGGGGGGGGGGGGGGGGGGGAGGGGCAGACAAAGGAGAAAAGCCCACAAGTGAGGTGACCTTAGATGGGGTCAGAGATCAAGGACACAGCACAAGTGGTGAGTGGCGGGGGGGGGGGGGCGTGGGTGGTGGTGCCAGGGCAGGGGAACAATAGGGAATCTCTGAGAAGGCAATGTGTGATCTGGAACCTGGTGCCAGGAAGGAGCTGGCCAAAGGTAGGGCTGGGGAAGGATGCTCCATGCAGCGTACAATATGTGCAAAGGCCCTGAGGCGGGGAGGCTGGAGTGACTGGAACTGTGATTAAAGGGGAGCATGGGGAAGATGTGGGTGGGAGGCGGGTAGGGCCTGGAGGACAGTTTGGTTTTATGGGGAGGGCAATGGGGAGCCACAGGCAGGTTGAGAGCAGAGCTGAGGCAGGAATTACACGGCTGGCACCTCAGACTTCCCCAGAAATGGACTAGTAGCTCCCACCTCCCCCCACAAGAGACAGATGAAGAAACATGATGCTCACGGGGCCCAAGGACTGCTCCAAGGTCACATGGGTGGCCAACCTAGAAGTCAAGTCGGGGCAACCTGGAGCAGGTGTGGCTGAGTCCCCAGTGAGGGAGGTCAGGGCCGGGTGACTGGGTCAGAGGTTCTCATCAGCCCCACTGAGCTGGCAGGGCCCCACCCATCCAGGGGTGGAGGAGGTTTGGACACCACAGGAAGGTGGGACCAGGGTGATGCTCCCCCCATAGCTATTTGCATGGGCCAACTTCCATAGAAACCAGAAGCCTTCTGGGCAAGGGCCTGAGCTGATGTCAAGGACTGAATTCAAGACATTCTTCAGCCTAGAGGAGGTGAATGACCTGTAGTGGGGTGGGGACTCCGAGAGGTGAGAAGGGCTCCTAATGTGTGAGCTGGAGGTGTCAGGCATGGCGCCTGGAGCCCACCAGGGGGCCTGAGGCTGCCCTGACCCTGACTGGGCCACACAGGATGCACGAGCTGCCAGGTGACCACAACATGACCCCAAGGGTGAATGCAGAGAAGGAGAGCTGGGGTCTGCCAGGCACCGCTGCCTGGCGACTCCTCCAAGACACTTGGGGAGGATGGGCACTGGGGGCAGCAACAGTGATGCCCACTTTACAGATGGGGAAACTGAGGCTCAGAGAGGGAAGCCAGGCTGCCGAAGCCAGCCAGTGAGTGAGGACCTCAATGCGGCCAGGTGGGAGAGTGCAGGACGGTCTCCTGGGGTGACTCGGGTGCTAAAGCTAGACGGTCAGGTGTCTCCCATGTGCCCAGCTCTGCTCCAACACCCTTCGGAGGGGGCTCTATCCCCTCCCCTCTCCCTGCTTTACGGAGGAGCAAATCAAGGCTCAGAGAGGTTAGGTCACCAGCTCAAGGCCACAGAGCTGGGTGGGGGCTAGACACTGAGCACTCCAGCCCCCGAAAGTCAATGCACATTGAGGAACAGCAACCTTGGCACCCTTGGATCCCAAGTCTGACAATGACCCCAGCAGCCCACACCTCTGAGGGTGACAGTGAATCATACATCCCAGGCTGCTCTCAAAACCCCTTCACTTTCCTCAGTGAACCCATGACCTCCCCAAACATGCACCCCTCTCCCCTGTTCTCTGAGGCCACTGCTGTGGCTCCCATGCCACGTGGTGCTACGGAAGAGACCCTTCCATTGATCAACCAACAGTCCTTTATTACCAGGCATCACTGGCTGGCCTGGGACACCTGGAGACAAACGAGCCTTGGTCCCTGCCCTCTGTTCAGCACAGCAAGGCATCTGTGATCCATTTTACAGGTGAGAGAAGCAGTAGCAGGGATGAGAACGGACTTGTAGGAACAGAAGTGGGATCCCTGCCCTGCTTTGAGATTGGCCAGTATGGTTTCCAGGTTTCAGACAGACCTTTGGCCCTAAGCAATGCTGAGGGGGCGCTTCTACTAGGAAAGGGCAGTGGGGTTGGGTGGCACAGGACGGATGAAGCCGAGGCTGTCAGCCGGTGAGCAGAACAGCATGCGGGGAGGCCGGGACCCAGGGGCTGCTTTCTGCTGTGTAGGTACCTCACTAATGCTCCCTTCCCACCCCCTGGCCAACGCTTGGTACCCATCAGAAAACACTTCCTGTTAATGGGGGAGGAATCTGGAGGCAGAGTAGCAGGACATGATTCCTGCCCCCACCCTCTCCCCCGCTGTTCCTGAGTCACATGACTCACCCAGTCACAGCTCACACTGAGCCTGGGCTCACGGTGCCAGGTTACCCTTCTGGCCAGTCCACAGCTCTTGGAGCTCGACGTGGCAGCCCAGGTCCCTCAGGGCGGCCTTGGCCACGTCCTCACAGTCGTGATGGGTGGCACGGGCCCGCGAGATGAGTGCCTCAGCCCCCAGGTCCAGGATGGGCTGTGAGAAGGTCTGGCTTCGGGCCACCAGGTTTCGGATCAGCATGCAGGCCTGTTTCTAGAAGGGAGAGCAGAAGGCGAGTGGCTGTGAGCCAGCAGGTAGGAGCCGGGGGTGGGGTCCACTCTGACCTCGGAGTCCTCATCATAAGACAACATGGCTGCAGCCAACATTCAGCAGGTGCCTACGCTATGACTCATCAGGCTAGACTCATGCCTCCACTTCATCCTCTTGGCAGCCCTGGAGGCAGGGCTAATCACCCCAGCTCCCAGGTGAGGAGACTAAAGCTCGGGGTAGCCAAGTGCTTGGCAGGTGGGGCTGGTCCCTCAGGTGTGAGACCCAAAGTCTCAGAGCAACATCCCCTGATGCTGGCCGGGCAGCAGGGGAGGAGGGCAGGGAAACAGTGGGAAAAGTGGGGTTGTGTACAGGGTCCATCTGTCAATTATACTGTTATTCATTCAGTCGGCATTTGTGCTCCGTGTCTCTGCCGGGGGTGGGTGCTGAGAAGCACCCCAACATGGCATCCACCACCAGTGGGAGAGCAGGTGAGAAGCAGGTGAGGTGTGAGGGCCCGCCCGGCCGGGGTGGTCAGGAGTGGATAAGGTGATGGGCCAGCCAAGGGCACAGCATCCTGGAGGAGGGAGCAAAGGTCCCCAGTGGGACCAAGCCTGGTGTGTCTCAGGACCAACAAGGAGGCCCCTGTGCTGGGAGGGTATGAAAGGTGGGAGGCAGGGAGCGCCCTGGGGGCTGCTGCAGGGAGGAATGTGGGTTTCTGGCAGGGCTGCGCATCGCCCTGTCTACACTTCACCTCTGCTGACTCCCCAGCAAGGCGTGGACAGTGGCCCCACATGCAAAACACAAAGCAGCAGCCTAAGGTGGGGCAGGGAACCTTTCCCAAACCCCAGCAGATCCCCAGCTGCTGGTCCCCACAGCTCCTCCTCCTCCTCAGATCCCTCTAAAGAGACTGTTACGAAAGGAAAAGAGCAAATGCAAGAAGAGCAAAGAAGACAGCAGCGGGCAGAATTCAGCACATTTCTGGAGGATGGGAAGTAGATGCAGGACATCAGGGGCTGAGAAGGAAGGAGACCCTGGAGCCTTGGGTCATGATGGGGATGGGACAGGGACAAAGAGGACCTGCACCCTCCCCCTCCCGCCCCCGGCAACGTGCACGCCAGGCTCCCGTCCCCTCCTCCTGTCCCCCACGCCTACCTGCACGCCAGCCTCCTGCGGGTGTGCCTTCATGGCCTGCAGTGCAGCCAGGGCCCCGCCGCCCTCCACGATGATCCGGCTGTTCTCTGGCTTGCGCAGTGCCAGGACACACAGGGCCGCGCAGCTCTGCTCACACACCTGCGGGGTGGGTCATGGGGATGGCTGAGAGGAGGCAGACAGACCCCCACTGTCACCAGCTCCCCAGGTGAGTGCCCCGCAACCTCACCTGGACAGACCGCTGTCAGTCCACGTGTGTACTGGACCAGAAGTAACAGAAACGACACCAGGTGCATCAAACCAGCTCTTAGGGGTGATGGTCTCACCCCAGGCCCCTTGCTCACCCCACCCCGGCCCTCACTCACCCTGCCCCCAGCCTCTTGCTCGCTGACCTCACCCTAGGCCTGGCCCTGCTTCGGGAGATGGGAAAGACCGTTATGTAGATACAGATACTGATCTGGGAGTCCAGCCATGCAGCCCCACCTCGTGTGTCCCCCCTGCCCTGGGGTGGGTACCTGGGGACTGGCCAGGTGCCGGGTCATGGCGAACACAATGGACTCTGTCCCGCCAGCACGGACAATGGCATCCTTCACATCATCGTTGCCTGCGATAGCCCTCAGGGCGCTCAGCACTTGCTTCACAAGGTCCTGAAGAGAGGGCAATGCACGGGTCACACCCAGCCACACCCCTCTCCTGAGAGGCACCCAGGCATTAACTGCTTGGCTGTGTCTCGAGGGAGGGTCTGGGGCTGTTTCAATGTCTGCTGTCTGAACACAGGTGGGGCCACCCCGGGGCGTGCAGCTGGCATGGAAGAGCAGGGTTATTCATCACTTGCTGTATAGAGAAGGCAGGGGAGGCTCGGGGAAGTGGACCCTGTGGTTCAGGCCACCTGCATCCAGGCGAGACGTCTGGATGACTTCAACCCCCCCCCCCCCCCGCCCCTGCCAAAACACACACAGAGAGGCATGTGGCTGGCTCAGGCCAGTGAGCAGAGTGGCCTCACTGAAGCATCACACACCTGAGCTGGGGTCTGGACCAGCCCCCCTACCACTAAAGGACAGTGAGAGAGAGTGGGTGGGTTTGTTTTCCCCCTAAATTTGAGGTCCTTCTCATGGGTCATGAGAAGTGAAAACTCATCTTTGGATCTGGGCTCAGCAGACAGGGCCAGTGAGTTCTGACTCAAGCCTGGCTGGCTGATCAGGGCCTAGAGGGGCAAAGTTCACTGGGAGGCCCAGAGCCTTCCCCAGGTGTCGAGAGAAATGACAGAGTGAAACTCAGGCGAGGGGACTTCACACCCTAAGACAACTCTGGACGCCCACCTGGTGGTCACTGCAGTCGCCCAGCAGGGCCACCAGGACGCTGAGGCCCCCGAGGTCGACGACCTCCTGGCAGAACTCGTTGCGGACAGCCAGGCGGGACAGGGTGCTGCAGAGATCACTCAGGATGCTGGGGTTGTCGGGGAACGCTGCAGATGGAGGAGGAGGAACCGCTGGGGTGAGGAGAGAGAAAACCAGCCCAGGCTCCGAGCCAGTAGTCCTGGGAGGAATCCCGAATCCCGCTCCACCAGCGAAGCCTGGCCCCTCTGCCTGGCTGGATGGCCGCCTGTACCAGGAGGGCCCCAGGGACCACAAGGTGCGGGGGAGGGGGCGGGGTGCTGCCTGGGCCTGCAGTGCCCCCTGCTGGCTGTGGGGGAAGACACAGGACTGTACCTTCCCCTCCACTGTGCCCCAGATAAATTCCAGACCAACTGATGATCTCGGCTAAAAAAAGAAAACCATAATAGTGCTATAATAAGACATCGGAGACTATTTTTATGATCTTGGGTAGGGAACGACCTTTCTAACTGCAACAGGACACCTAGAAGCTGCAGAGGGACATATGGATAGAGTTGACCTGAGCAAAATTAAACACAGATGCTGAAGACAAAGCTCAGAGGCACCAGGGAGGAGAGGCATGACTGAGAATGATGGCGGGAGGAGAGTTAGGGAGTTAGCAGGGGGGCACGGAGAGCCATAATGACACAGAGCTCAGTGATGGTCATTTATAGGACCCCCTGGCCAGGCCACAGTCCCCAGTGACTCCATGAATACTAATCCGGGTGTGCCGTGGAGGCATTCTCTAGATGTGGTACATCCACGACCAGCTGACTTCAAGTAAAAGAAATGACCCTCGACGGTCTGGGTGGGCCTCATCTAATCAGCCAAAGACCTTAAGAGGGAAACTGAGGTCTCCCTGAAGAGGAAGAAGCTTGCCGGCAGAGTAGAGTGTTGGTTCCTGCCCAAGCCTCCGGCCCGCTTCACAGATTTCAGATTCAAAAGCCCCATGACCACATGAACCAATACCTTGCAATAAATCTCTCTCTCTCTCTCTATATATACACGTATATATGTATACATATATATACAAAAATACACACACACACACACACACCCCCTACTGGTTCTGTCTCTGTGGTAGCACTCGCACTGATAGGAGCTCCTGTAAATAAACAAGGAAGATGCAAAGCACCCCTCGGAAAAGCAGCCCAACTTTGCAGCTGGTTTTCACCCTCTCTGGAGATGTGGAGGGGAGATTGAGGCAGGCCCTACTCCCCCACAGACAGGGCCAGAGTCGCACACACAGGCCTGGTGAGAGAGCCAGAGCCACAGGGCAGGCTGGAAAGGGGAACTCATTCTTCTAGCACCTTCTGTGCACCAGACCCCAGTCAGGCCTTTTCCAGTGGGTGCAGTGGACAGAGGCCAGGGGCTTTGGTGCCCAAACGTCAGTGTTGTGACCTCCCTTGGCTGCCTCATCAGGGTCACCCCAGAGTCAGGCACATGGACATGCACAAGAATGGGTGGCCAAGTATGAACCAAAGTGTAAACCTCTGCCTGGGAGCGGCCACAGTGAGTGCCAGCAACACTCCCCCATCTTCGGGAAACAGCACCCTTATTTTTCCCTTTGAGGAGCCCTCTTTTCCACTCTCAGTCTGTGTTGCTGGACAGAGCCAAGCCCCCTCCCCAAATGGTTCTAGAGATGAGCATGGGATGTGGTCTGGGCCAATGAGCGCTGGCTTGGAACTCTCCTGGAGCAACTAGTAGTAAAGACACTGTTATGCTAGGGCTGCCATGCAGGTGGGACCAAGCTGACAAATACAAGTGGTGCCCAGAGCCAGCCAGACCTGAAGCAGTCCTAAACCCTGACTCTCACTCTTACCACACCTGCTCCTACCTTTGGCGGCCTCAATGAGCACCTTCAAGCCTCCATTCTCCTGCACGATCATCTTGGCATGGTCATGGGCACGGCCGAAGGGCACACGAATATCATCGTCAAAGGTCATGATGCGTAGGGCCCAGCAGGCCTCCCTGACCACGTCGGCACAGCAGCTGTGCCGGGCAATGGCGCCGGTCAGCAGGGGTAGCACGCCGGCCTTCACCAGGCTCTGCCGGTTCTGCTCGTGCTTCAGGCAGGCGTGGCGCACACAGCGGATCCCCGAGCAGGTCACGTTGGCCGAGTCAGCATTCTGGGCCAGTGTGGCCACCAGGAGCTGCAGGCCCTGCGTGTCCAAGAGGTCAGGCTGGCCATCAGTCAGGGCTGACAGGGCATTGAGGGCCTGGAGCAGGAGACCCTGGTCACCTGCTGCGGCCAACTTCCAGGTGGCGAGGAGGATGGGGTAGGCCCCCTTCTCGGCTGCCAAGAAGCGGCAGGCCTTTTGCTGCTTGCACTGCTCGCAAAAGCGGGCGAGGTGTGCTGACACCTCCTGGGGGTGAGAGCGGGCCATGGACTCCTGCAGGTCATCCAGGGCCTAAGGGACATGGGAGAAACCTCAGTGTCAGCTCAGTCCAAAGACAGTCACAGCGACAGTGCTGCACCCCTGTGGGATTCCCTCGTGTGGGATCTGGGCCTTGGTGGAAGTTCTGTGGGGCTAGTTCCAGCTGTGGCAGCTTCCACACCTGTGCTTTTATTTATTTATTTTTTAATATTTATTTGGCTGTGCTGGGTCTTAGTTGCGGCATGCAGGATCTTATAGTTGCAGCATGTGGGATCTTTAGTTGCGGCATGCGAACTCTTAGTTGTGGCATGTGAGATCTAGTTCCCTGACCAGGGATTGAACCCGGGCCCCCCCGCATTGGGAGCATGGAGTCTTGGCCCCTGGACCACCAGGGAAGTCCCCACTGAGCTTGAGAGGCCATGGAGGGAGGGAGGGAGGGAGAGGGAGAGAGGAAGAGAGAGGCCCTGCCATCTCAGTGTCCCTGACAAGGAGCCACACACACGAGTACAGACATTAAACATTCTAGCTCTAGCTGCCATTGCATGAGAGGCCCCCAAGTGAGACCAGCAGAAGAACCATCCAGTTGAGATCAGTCAACCCAGCAAAATCATCAAAAACAATAAAATGGCTATTGTTTTGGGTTGTTTGTTGTTGTTTTTTGGCCGTGCCATGCGGCTTGCAGAATCCTAGTTCCCCGACCAGGGATCGAACCCGGGCCCACAGAAGTGAAAGCACGGAGTCCTAACCACTGGACTGCCAGGGAATTCCCCTTGGGTTGTTTGTTATGCAGTCATAACTAACTGACATACCCACCAATGGCTAGCTCTCTAAGGAAGGTGAAAGCCACCTTTACCAGTCCTGCCCATATCATATACCTCCTGTTCATCTCTCTCATTCACTCCACAAATATTTACTGAGCACCTGCCAAATGAAACCATGCTGTACACACGGTTGGTTTACCCATGTTCAACTCTAAGCCCTTAGAGAAAAAGCTTATAATGAGAGAAGACAATTTGAATAGGGCACACAAGTCTAGTGGCCACTCAATGCCGTGACCTGAGGACCTGTCTCAGCTTGAGCCCAAAATGAACCCATGACCCTGGAGCTTATGACATCATTTGCATCCAGCCCTGGAGAGGGTGGGTCTACAGATACCATCAGCCCAAAGTGCTTTGATTTGGCCTTGACTGCCATGAAAGTCAAGAATGCCTGTCAGCCAACCCTCGTTGAGCTCTCATTTGTGGACTTAACTAAACATATGTTATGATGAAACAGAATATTAAGAAATAGGTTAATTGGCCCAACACTGTAAATCAACTCTACTTCAATAAAAAAGAAAATTTTTTAAAAGGTGAAAGAAATAGGTTAAAACCTATTTGTGTGTGTGACTTGAATAGATATTTCTTCAGGGAAGATACACAAATGGCCATTAAGCACATGAAAAGATGTTCAACATCAAATCAAAACCACAATGAGACACCATCACGCCCATTCAGGTGGCTACTATGAAAAGAAAAACAAACAGAAAATAACAAGTGTTGGTGAGGGTGTGGAGAAACTGGAACCCTGTGCACTATTGGTGGGAATATAAAATGGTGCAGCTGCTGTGGAAAGCAGTATGGTGGTTTCTCAAAAAATTAAACCAAGAGATCCAGCAATTCCACTTCTGGGTAATACATAAAAGAATTGAAAGCAGGGTCTCAAAGAGATATCTGTACACCCATATTCACAGCACCATTATTTATAGCAGTCAAAAGGCAGAAACAACACAAGTGTCCATCAACGGACAAATGGATAAACAAAATGTGGTACAGCCATACAATGGAATATTATTCAACCATACAAAGGAATATTATTCAGCCACAAATACTACAACATGGAAGAACCTTGAGGACATCATGCTAAGTGAAATAAGCCAGTTCCAAAAGGACAGATACTGTATGATTTCCCTTAGGTTCACATCCACGGCTGTCTCCCCCTCCTCCTCCCTTTTTTTTGGGGGGGGGGTCCATGCTGTGTGGCTTGTGGGATCATTTCTTCTCTTTGGATCTCAATTTTCCCATCCTTTAAATGGGGATGATAACCCTACCCTCAGAGGTGTCTTTGGGCGAATAACTGAAACGGCATAAGGAAAGCACCTGGCACAGAACTGAGTCCACAGCCAGTTCTCAATAAAAACTAGAACCTTCTGCTGTTTTACCAACAGTTTACAACCATCCAGTTTGATGGATGACCTTAAATAAAGGACTTAACCTCTGTGAGCTGTACTTTCCTTGTTTGGGTCACTGGAGAGCAAGGGCAGGTTCTGGGCTTCCGTTTCCCCATCAGAAAGCCAGAGATGACACCACCTACCTTGCAGGCCAGTTTGAGTGCTAAGGGGATGGGTTGTAATGTGCCAGTAAAGAGTCAGTGCTCAGTAAGTGACAGCCTTACTGTGATTGCATTTTCTTTTCCTGGGATTCCTGTCCAATTTTCTGAGCAAATTCAGTGGTTGGGAGGCCAGAGAGAGGCTCCTCCAGGGGGCCCTGAACCCCAAGGCTCCCAACACCAAGACAAACATGAATGCTGTCCGCCCCTTACGTTTGGAGTGCTATCCACTCCCTGTCCACTCTGGCAGCTCCAATCCCAGAATGTGGCATGTGGGTGGGTGGGCAGATCACAGTGGCCTCTGAGAGACCCTTTGACATGGACTCAAGGAGCCCTGGTTGCACACTCAGGCTTGCCTGTGCTTGCTGAGTAGGCTCTGACCTTCTGAATCTGTGTCTGCCATCTGGGAACCAGGGAAAGGTGCCCCCGACAGAGTTATGAGGTGATGCAGGACCATGCGTGTAAGGCCCATGTGGGCTGCCCTCTCCTACCTGCAGGATGTCATGTGTGGGCTCCTGGGGTCCATCCGCAGAAACTTTCGGCGTCATCCTTACAATGTTGCTCAGATCAACCCCTGCGGGGGATGGTGAAGTCAGGAAACAAGTGACAGCCATCATCCCCATGGGCCTGCTGGAGTCACACCTCACGTCCCTTCAGCTGGGACCACCCTACTCTGGAGGCCTTCAGGGATCTGCCCAGCTCCCCACCCCACTCCCTCCCTGCCTGGGCAGGGCCCAGCAGCCACGCCCACACGGGGGTGTGGGGTTGCGGGGGCGGGGGTCTTTGCACCTTTGCCCTGTCTTTGTCCTGTCCAGCCAATGGGAGCAGAGGAGTAGTGAGGCTACACACCAGCGCCACAGTGAGGGACACACTCTGCTGGTGGGCTGAGAAGGGAGGGGAACCCATGGCCTTCTCCCTTGGGGCTCCCATTGTTCTTCACCCTGGCTGCATCCCCAGCCTTGTCTGCACCCCCGAAGGAAGCCCCCACTGTGCAGAACCTGTCTAGGGGCCCCACCAGCCCCTGTCCAGTGTCTATACACTACTCTGTGCCCGGGACACCAGCTTCTGACCTCGAACGCTGGATCCCCAGTCTCCCTCGCCCTCTGGTGTCTGACTGGGTTTGGCCAATGGGAAGCCGGACTCAAGATCAGGGGCAGGAGGAGTGAGAGGGTAGGGTGTTCATCCCCAGCTTCCTGCCTCTGCCTCTATCAGATGACCCTCATCCCTTGCCTTGGCCTGTCATGGGAAGGGGGAGGTCCCTGCTGTGGCTAGCAGGGTCTAACCCTGCCCACATTATTGCAAAGAGCTCCCTCTTAACCACTCTCTTCCAAGGCCTGGCTGGAGCATGCCACCTGTTTCCAGAGGCTGGTGACCAACACCCCTTCTGCCTCCATGAACTCAAGCTGGGGTGCAGGTGGGGCAGGGAGACAGGTGGCCCTGTTTCTCGGGAGGTGGTCAAGAAGAGTCTCTTCAAGGAAGCAACAGTTAAAATGAGACCCACCTTGAAGGACCCAGCCCTGCAGATGTCAGGGTAAGGTCCAGGCAAGCAGAGGGTGGGCTCCAGCAAGGTGGGAGTGGGTGGCCAGCGTGCCTGGGGCAGAGTGTAGACAGAAGATAGTGCCCAGGGCTGTCAAGCCAGGAGGGATGTGGTCATGGCAGGATACCACTCCTTTCACATTAAGAGCTGTGGACTGGAGGCGACTCTTGGGCAAAGAGCCAGACCAGCGCTGAGACCGAGCCACACCGCCCTACCTTGTGATTCAAACTGCTCCACGGCCTCTTTCACTGCCTCCTCTGGCCCCATCTCAAACTCCTCGATGTTCTCCCGAACGGCTGCATCAAAGGTCTCCTGGGTGATGCGCTTGGAGGCCATCTTCATCTCCTCTGTGCGGGGTCAAGGGCACCCAGTAGCTGCTCCCAAGCT
The DNA here is from genome assembly GCF_949987535.1 of Balaenoptera acutorostrata. Lineage (NCBI taxonomy): Eukaryota > Metazoa > Chordata > Mammalia > Artiodactyla > Balaenopteridae > Balaenoptera > Balaenoptera acutorostrata. Next base: position 172,734,198 of record NC_080065.1, read on the forward strand.
GAGAAGGTGAGAAGTAAGCATCATCAAGGGTCAGAGGGCAAATGAGAACCTGGCTACCATTTAGGGAGCATCTACCAAGGGGCCAGAGCCTATAACCACCCTGGAAAAATTCTTACAACCCGAGTCACAGGAAAGGGTGATCTCCCAACATCCACAGAATATCTAAAAGTACAGACAAGGGCAGGTAGTTCAGTATATTTTATCTAAAAAATGGGGAATGTTAATATAATGTATGTCCTTATAGTAAACAGCAGTAACAGTAAAATAAATATAAAATAATATCTTAATAATATTATGTTGTGTGTTGTATGATTATAATATACTATAATATTATAATATAAACAATATTATTCACATATTACTCTATTATATAGTTATATACTTCAAATGTACTTATCTAATGAAATAATATGTTATGATAGCATACCATTGCACTAATAAAATATAAAATAAAATAATGATATTAAATACTTATTTAATTAAATAATAACAATAAGTAATGTTTATTACTGTTACTATTAATATTTATTATTATTACTAAATGATAATAAATAAAAAGAAAAGTAAATCAAAAGCTAATAGAAATAGTTACCTGTAAGAGGAGGTAGAGAAAAGGATGGTGAGAGCAGGAATAGAAGCTGCATTATTCTCTCTTAACGTATCTTGTTTTACAGGTTTGAATTTGGTACTCAACTAAATGCTTTATGTGATTAGGAAAAGAAATATGCCAAAATAACCAAAATAAAAATAAAAGCAATCCCTAAAAATCAAGAGCAAAATGAAAGCCATGAACCTAACAGTATCTCTATGTGGATCAGATCATTTCATGCAACTTTAAAACACAGTGATATGACTGTATATTCTTACTGGGATCTACCCTAAGGATAGAACTGCAAAAGAAAATCTTCAACAGTTTTCAGTAATCATATTATTGGAAACCACATTAGAAATATTATTCAGAAACAATTATAGATGTAGCAAATAAGTAATAATGTTTATATCATTAGGAATGAGCATAAAAGAAAAAAGATTCTAACATAAAATCAAAGAAGTAAAAACTCAGAACTAAATTTGAACTGGAAATATGATATGAACTCATGATGCATTTTCTCTTGAGCAAATAACCAATTTTCTATTAATATGAACCGAAAATGCCTGGAGGAAATGATACCACAGCAGCAATGAGCAGCACCCTGAACACCAACTGTGGTCTCTAAATACCATTTCCCACCAGAGAAGCCAGGGCTCTTGGAGTAAGAGTTGATTCCAGGTCTGGGCAGGAAATGGGCCAGAGAAGCCAGGAGCATCCAGTGAGACCAGAAAGCAAAGTCGCTTCTGAAGACCACTGGGGTCATGCCGCGCGGTAGGGCCAAAAATTTAAAAAATGAAAAATACATCACTTTTCAAACTTATAGTAAAGTTGCAAGAATAGTACAAGGAGCACTGTATAAGCGGAAGGATCTCCTAGCTTCACCAATTGTTAACATTTTGCCATGTTAACCTCTCTATGTGAGTGAGTGTGTGCCTACGAGTGTGTGACACGTACATCATTTGAGAGTGTGTTCTAGTCATGGGACCCCTTCCTGCTACAGATGTCAGCATGAAGAGGACACTCTCATATACATTCACGCAAAACTGAAATTTAACACAAGAAATTTAACACTGATACAATGCTATTTTCTACCATATAGTACACGATGGACTTTCTTGATTGTTGTAATATCGTCTTTTAAAACAGTTTTGTTTTCTTCTGGTCCCGAGTCCATTCCAGAATCATGCATCATAGAAAGCACAGAAAGTGCGTTAGGGGGACAAAGGCACATGGGGGCACTAGGACCGTGGCATGGGAATGTGTAAATTTGGGCTGTGAGGGAAACAAGCCACTCATGCCCTCACTGCTCTTTGTGGAGGCAGCACGGGATGTGATTATTCCATCTGTGTTTGTGCAGACGCTTGGGCTGGGGTCGGGGGGAGGACAGGCTCCAGGGCCAGCCAGGGGGGCTCAAATCCCCAGCCCTCCACTTAACCTCACTGTTGGTCAATTCTCATGTGTGACACAGGGACAACCACAGAATCTACCTAGAGGGCTGCAGTGAAAATTCAACCCATCAATTTCTACAAAGCACTTAGAACAGGATTTGGCACAGAGCTCAATAAACATCACCTAGTTGTTCTTTTCCTTTGTTGCTTAAGAGGTAATTCAGCCAGTTTACTGGGTGGGGGGGTGGCAGACATAAGGGCATCAAACACCTCACCTCACTCCCTTGCAGATATCCCCCTCTTTATTCTCCAGAAGAACAGGGAGCCTGTTTAGGGATTGCTAAGGATTTCCAAATCAAAGGTGGAGGAAAAGAATAAGGATTTTCTGTTTCAAGATAAAGAATTTCTCACTGGGGAGCCCAGGCTGGTGGTGGTGGGGTGCTCCTGGCCAGCTCTGAGGGGCTGGATGCTGCTGGAGGGACTCTGCTTCTGGCTCTGCCACCAGACGTTGCTTCTGCTGCTCTGGCCATGCTTCAGACCCAAGTGAGCCATTGATGAGTGGCCACTTGGTCATAGAAGCACAGTCCTAAAGGGGAATGTCATTGTGCTTACTTTAAGGATGAGGAATCTGAAGCTCAGAGAGGCAGCGAGAGGCCTGGCCATGATCCTATCCTGTCTCATTAACACTTTCCCTCCACCTAGGTCCTCTGCGGAGCTTCCACCAGCCCTTCCAGGCCGCCTCCTCATGGGAGCCTTCCTTAGATACTCAGACAGAGACTGTGTACACTCGGTACCCCCCACCGTCCCCGCCCCAAGAATCTCCCTCTGCTCAGCCCTGAGATCCCTGAGCTGGGGAAGTCAGTGTTTGGCTCTGGAACCACCACTTAGGACAGTCCTTCAGGGTCCCCTGGGTCCAGCACAGGCCTGTGGGGGGCAGGGACAGGGATGAAAGTACAGCTCATGAGAAAGATGGTGCCTGAGAATGGTCATCTGGGAGCCACCTGGGGAACAGCCCAGGCCAGGAGAGGAAACAGCATTACCAACCCCCATGCTGCGTCCAAGGCATGCTGAGGGGAAGGGAGTTATCAAGGCTCTCAACTGACAGCCTGCTTCCCTCTCTAAGCCATGGTTCTGCTTCTCAAGAAAATGGTGCCTTGACATACCGGGGACCCTGAATGATTCATCTTCCTCCACCTGCCACACCCACCCTGGTTCAGGTGGCCTCACCTGCTTCCTTCCTGCCATACCCCGTGCCTCTGTGCTCTACAGGGCAGCCAGAGGGAGACTTGAAAGCACAGAGACCACCTCACTCACCTATTCAAAATCCCGCAGTGGCTTCCCAACCCTCTCAGAACAAAACCCAGTTCCCTTACCAGCACTTTCCCTACCTACACCTTCTCACCTGTGCTTCCCCGCTTCTTTCTCATTCTTCCCAGCTACCCAAGGTACATCCTTCATAACCACTTTGTTTAAAGCAGCCCCGCTCTCCTACCGCATCGCTCTCTTTTAGTATTTTAATACTGTCTCAACATGGAGCAAAATGATTCATCTATTTATTTGCTTTTACTGTCTAGTCTCCTCCCCAATGATATTTAACCTGAATGAGAGCTGGGGCCCGTTTTGTTAAACACCTTCCCCCCCCCCCAATGCCTAGGATGGGGCCGGACATGCAGCAGGCAATCAGTACATACATAGGAGGTGAAAGAATGAATAAATGAAAAAAAGCGAAGGACACGTAAGTGGGCGATTTTGTCCCTGGGCGGCATTCGTAACAGTCTTTCATTACCCAAAACCAAGTCCCAGACAGGCGCGGCACAATCACTAGTCCGACCCCGCGGCGTCCACTTTCTGCCTCGCGCGCGAGGGGGCTCGGCGGCCACCGCTTCTCACCCGGTCTTCGCGGCCACGTGGGGAAACGGTGAGGTTCGCGGCTGTCACCGGCTGCGCCGCCTCTGGTCCCTTTCGGCCGCCGTACGTGCGCAGGCGCTTTGGCGCCGCCTCGCCTCGGCCTCCGTCAGCCCTGTGAACCGCTCCCGGGGTGACCAAGGGTGACCGTGAGTGCAGGTAAAGCCGAGGGAGCCAACAGGTGTGTGACGGCGGCGTCTCTGTCTCCTTTTTCAGACGGTTCCCGTTGCCGCCGCTCCAGGCAGAGAAATTTTTTTGCCTCAGGAGTGTCCGCCCTGAAGACGGGGCTGTGCGCCTGCGCAAGAGAGTTTGGCGGCGGCTGCCTGCGCCTGTGCATCAAGGCTCGGCGGCGGCCTGCGCCTGCGCGGCGCGGCGCTGCGGAGACCGTTGGCTCATTTGCATGTCCCCGCCTCGCGCGGTGGCGGCGGCGGGTGAGGAACCTGAGGCGGCGGCGGGGGCGGCTCTGCGCGCGGTGGGCTCGGGGTGAGGCCCGGGCCAGGGCGTCGTCGACGTATGGGCCCCGGGGTGGGGGCTTTGGGCTGCACTCCGGGAATCCCGGGTCTCCACGATGGCGCAGCGGGCTCGGCCCTTGGCTGCGCGGCGGCCGCGTTGCGGCCGGGTCGGCCTGGGGGGCTGTCTGCGGCCTGCCGGGCCCGACGCCCCCTTTTCTTAGTCCTCGGAGGCCGGTAGGAGGCAGGCCGCGCCCGAAGGGGTTCATTCGTTCGGTCGTTCATTCATTCAACCTGAGCCGGGAGCGACCCCTCTGGTGGGGCGATAACGGCGGCGGGGCGCTGAATCCGGCTGTTTGCCATTTTTTAACTGGTTCCATGCCCACAGCAACCCCCATTATGAGCTGCCCATTCCATAGATGGGGAAGCGGAGGCACGGAAAGGTTAGGTCACTTGAATTGATCCCGGGCTACTTGGCCAGGAGACCCTGCCCTACGGTAGTAGAGAACAAGGGGGCCCCGGGAAAAGGGCTGAAGGATAGGAAAAGGGGGTGATGGTTATAAGAAATGACTATAAGGCAGGGGCAGACTTGGGTTTTGAGGCGGGAGGTTTCAAGATGGAAGGGATATCTTGGTGGGTAAGGACACTGCCACTGGATTGCTCAGTGTTGCTTCTCAGTCTTTTTCTACTAAGTCTTCAGGGCTTTGTCCCCACTTCCAGTGCCCTGTTTGCTAGGTTTCAGTCTGGGCTGGCTGACCTTGGGTGGGTCACTTAGCCTGAATCTCCCTTTTGCATTTTTGTGTAATTTCATTCAAAATAGGACCCACTTTTTTATTGGGTTCTTGCAAGAAGTAAACGGGATTGTGGGAGTCCCTCCCCTGCAACAGGACCTGGCACAGAATAAGCTCTGTCAGTAGGTCATCCTCACTGGTTAGGGATTTCTCCACTCACTCGTTGAGACACCTCTCTCAGAGGGGAAGTTAGCTCTCAGAGCCTCTTCGCCATGTCTGTGAAAATAGAAATGGGAAAGATCACATCTTTCCTAACCACCATTTGCAAGGGTTATGCTCCTACTGCCCTACATTGTTGTGTTCAGTTATGTGTGTTGCTTCATGTAGTCCTTCAGCAACCCCGGAGGTAGGACTGCTTTTATAGAGCTTCTTTTAAGGGACTCTGGGAAAATGGGCTCAGAGATGCAAAATAAATTGTCCAAGATCAACATGCTTGTCTTAACTCCTTCTCAGCCAGTACACACCTGTGAGATTCATGAGGGCAGAGCTCCCCTTAAAATAATCCAGCCTCCCTCTGAAGTACCATGCCAGATTATGGATTACTGCCTCCTTACTTTGAAGATTAGGTGAAACAGATCAGGCTCTGTGAGCATTAGTTGTCATTCTTAGTGTCTTTCGTTTCCCCCTTCTCACTACAGGTCAGAGAAACATGGCAGCAAGGAGAATTGCGCAGGAGACTTTTGATGCTGTATTGCAGGAAAAGGCTAACCGATATCATATGGACCCCAGTGGTGAGGCTGTAGGCGAAGCTCTTCAGTTTAAAGCTCAAGGTAAATTAAAGTGCCTGTTTTTTTGGGGGGGATGGAGCGTGTGTTTAGGGTTGGGACAAGACCCCGACCTGCAACTCTTCAGATCCTACCTTCTTATTTGTTAGGGGGAGAGAAAATTTTCTCTTGGTCCACCTGTCATGTCACATCATTATGTAGAAGGAGGTATTGTCATTATGTCGAGGTTCTTCTCCCTGGGCACCTTCCCCCACCTAAAGAAGGGTTCTTAAATAAACCTCCTGGCTCCATCCCCACCATCGCTACCCAGGTTTGAGCTCTTATCATTTCTTACCTGGATTATTGCAATAATCTCCTCCTGAAAGGTCTTTCAGCTTCTGGCTTCATTTCCTCAAATCTGCTTTCCCCACAGATCTCTTAATGCCAACCTTGCTGGGCCAAGGCCCTGCTTGGACTCTTAGGGCTCCCCATTTTGGGTTTACATCCTCAGACAAGTGCAGGAGCAGACAGGTGACTGGTATGTGCGAGACAGGAGGGCCTGGGGGTCCTGTGGAGCTGCTGAACGTAGGCCCTGCCTGAAAACATTCCTTTTGCAAAGTTTTGAAACATTATGCCAGCAGAATTAAAAATGGTGCCCACACAGATTGCAGGACAACTTGGAGGTCCTTCACAGCACACGAGGCTCCTAGCCCTCATCCCCTGCTTTGGGCCTGTTGTTTCAGTTATACTGTTTGCCTCTCTGTGTTTTGACTCCCTCATCCCAGCTCTGCATGGTTAATTCCCTCAGGCACTAAGACCCAGCTCACAGGTGCCTTCCCCCAGGAGGCTCTAGTAGGCCTGGAGATTGATTTTGCACTGTGAACTTGCTCCTCTGCCATGCGCTGGCCTCCTCCAGGCCTCCTTTGGGCCTGTGCTGTTTGCTGCTGCACAAGCCCTTGAGCCAGCCGAGGTGTAGAGGAGGCTTCCTCAGTGTTGGCTGGATGAGCCTAAGTGCTTGGGGTAGGGATAACTGTTATTATGTGCTTTGGACCTGGAGAAACTGAGGCTTAGAGGCTGTCTCCAGATTCTGAGTTTTCAAAAATGAGTAGCAGACAAAACCATTCCTGTTACAAAAGATTGGAAGAATTAAGTAGTTAAGAATAGGATGTAAAAAGCCTCTTTGCTGTTTCCTTACCCCTCAGCAGTAACCATATCTGTGGTGTTTTGTGCATCCTTTAATTCTTTTAGCCATATGTGAATCCTGAATACTTAATGTGTTTTTATATATATATACATATATGTGTGTATATGTATGTGCATATACATGTGTATATACATAAACGTGTGTGTATATGTATGGGTATTTGAATCTTGGTTTATCTTTATCTAGAGATTCAAACACTATTACATATCTTAAGTTCCCTCAGGAAAGGTTGGGGGCAGGGGAGACTGTGAACCCAGTAGGGTGCTAGATGATTCTGGAACCATCTCTTTGTCACAGAGCTGCATGGTCCATCGGTCAGCCTTTCTCTGTGCGTGTGCTCTACTCTGCACTTTTCCAATGCCTTGTAAACCAAGTCATTGGAAGATCCTGTTGTATAGAATCCAGCCACTGCTCTGCCTCTAGTGCTGCCACCCTCACCAGGCCATCAGTAACCATCACTGTCTGGATTCTCTTTTTTTTTTTTTTTTTTTTTTTTAATGTCTGAAACATTTATATTAACATATTTCCATACATATTTCCATACAAATACAAATATAAGATTTTTAGAAATTTCATGTAATGTCTGAAACATTTATATTAACATATTTCCATACAAATAACCCAATGAAAGTTTAGTATTAGTTGTTTTGTTTGTTTTTTTATACTGCAGGTTCTTATTAGGCATCAGTTTTATACACATCAGTGTATACATGTCAATCCCAATCGCCCAATTCAGCACATCACCATCCCCACCTCATCGCAGTTTTCCCCCCTTGGTGTCCATATGTCCATTCTCTACATCTGTGTCTCAACTTCTGCCCTGCAAACTGGCTCATCTGTACCATTTTTCTACGTTCCACATACATGCATTAACATACGATATTTGTTTTTCTCTTTCTGACTTACTTCACTCTGTATGACAGTCTCTAGATCCATCCACTTCTCAACAAATGACTCAATTTCGTTCCTTTTTATGGCTGAATAATATTCCATTGTATATATGTACCACAACTTCTTTATCCATTCGTCTGTTGATGGGCATTTAGGTTGCTTCCATGTCCTGGCTATTGTAAATAGTGCTGCAATGAACATTCGGGTGCACGTGTCTTTTTGAATTACGGTTTTCTCTGGGTATATGCCCAGTAGTGGGATTGCTGGGTCATATGGTAATTCTATTTTTAGTTTTTTAAGGAACCTCCATATTGTTCTCCATAGTGGCTGTATCAATTTACATTCCCACCAACAGTGCAAGAGGGTTCCCTTTTCTCCACACCCTCTCCAGCATTTGTTGTTTGTAGATTTTCTGATGATGCCCATTCTAACAGGAGTGAGGTGATACCTCATTGTAGTTTTGATTTGCATTTCTCTAATAATTAGTGATGTTGAGCATCTTTTCATGTGCTTCGTGGCCGTCTGTATGTCTTCTTTGGAGAAATGTCTATTTAGGTCTTCTGCCCATTTTTGGATTGGGGTGTTTGTTTCTTTGATATTGAGCTGAATGAGCTGTTTATATATTTTGGAGATTAATCCTTTGTCCGTTGATTCATTTGCAAATATTTTCTCCCATTCTGAGGGTTGTCTTTTCGTCTTGTTTATGGTTTCCTTTGCTGTGCAAAAGCTTTGAAGTTTCATTAGGTCCCACTTGTTTATTTTTGTTTTTATTTCCATTACTCTAGGAGGTGGATCGAAAAAGATCTTGCTGTGATTTATGTCAAAGAGTGTTCTTCCTATGTTTTCCTCTAAGAGTTTTATAGTGTCCAGTCTTATATTTAGGTCTCTAATCCATTTTGAGTTTATTTTTGTGTATGGTGTTAGGGAGTATTCTAATTTCATTCTTTTACATGTGGCTGTCCAGTTTTCCCAGCACCACTTATTGAAGAGACTGTCTTTTCTCCATTGTATATCTTTGCCTCCTTTGTCATAGATTAGTTGACCATAGGTGCGTGGGTTAATCTCTGGGCTTTCTATCTTGTTCCATTGATCTATGTTTCTGTTTTTGTGCCAGTACCATATTGTCTTGATTACTGTAGCTTTGTAGTATAGTCTGAAGTCAGGGAGTCTGATTCCTCCAGCTCCATTTTTTTGCCTCAAGACTGCTTTGGCTATTCGGGGTCTTTTGTGTCTCCATACAAATTTTAAGATGATTTGTTCTAGCTCCGTAAAAAATGCCATTGGTAATTTGATAGGGATTGCATTGAATCTGTAGATTGCTTTGGGTAGTATACTCATTTTCACAATGTTGATTCTTCCAATCCAAGAACATGGTATATCTCTCCATCTGTTGGTATCATCTTTAATTTCTTTCATCAGTGTCTTATAGTTTTCTGCATACAGGTCTTTTGTCTCCCTAGGTAGGTTTATTCCTAGGTATTTTATTCTTTTTGTTGCAATGGTAAATGGGAGTGTTTCCATAATTTCTCTTTCAGATTTTTCATCATTAGTGTATAGGAATGCAAGAGATTTCTGTGCATTAATTTTGTAACCTGCAACTTTACCATATTCATTAATTAGCTCTAGCAGTTTTCTGGTGGCAGTTTTAGGATTCTCTATGTATAGTATCATGTCATCCGCAAACAGTGACAGTTTTACTTCTTCTTTTCCAATTTGTATTCCTTTTATTTCTTTTTCTTCTCTGATTGCCGTGGCTAGGACTTCCAGAACTATGTTGAATAATAGTGGTGAGAGTGGACATCCTTGTCTCGTTCCTGATCTTAGAGGAAATGCTTTCAGTTTTTCACCATTGAGAATGATGTTTGCTGTGGGTTTGTCATATATGGCCTTTATTATGTTGAGGTAGGTTCCCTCTATGCCCACTTTCTGGAGAGTTTTTATCATAAATGGGTGTTGAATTTTGTCAAAAGCTTTTTCTGCATCTATTGAGATGATCATATGGTTTTTATTCTTCAGTGTGTTAATATGGTGTATCACATTGATTGATTTGCGTATATTGAAGAATCCTTGCATCCCTGGGATAAATCCCACTTGATCGTGGTGTATGATCCTTTTAATGTGTTGTTGGATTCTGTTTGCTAGTATTTTGTTGAGGATTTTTGCATCTATATTCATCAGTGATATTGGTCTGTAATTTTCTTTTTTTGTAGTGTCTTTGTCTGGTTTTGGTATCAGGGTGATTGTGGCCTCATAGAATGAGTTTGGGAGAGTTCCTTCCTCTGCAATTTTTTGGAAGAGTTTGAGAAGGATGGGTGTTAGCTCTTCTCTAAATGTTTGATAGAATTCACCTGTGAAGCCATCTGGTCCTGGACTTTTGTTTGTTGGAAGATTTTTAATCACAGTTTCAATTTCATTACTTGTGATTGGTCTGTTGATATTTTCTGTTTCTTCCTGATTCAGTCTTGGAAGGTTATACCTTTCTAAGAATTTGTCCATTTCTTCCAGGTTGTCCATTTTATTGGCATAAAGTTGCTTGTAGTAGTCTCTTAGGATGTTTTGTATTTCTGCGGTGTCTGTTGTAACTTCTCCTTTTTCATTTCTGATTTTATTGATTTGAGTCCTCTCCCTCTTTTTCTTGATGAGTCTGGCTAATGGCTTATCAATTTTGTTTATCTTCTCAAAGAACCAACTTTTAGTTTTATTGATCTTTGCTATTGTTTTCTTTGTTTCTATTTCATTTATTTCTGCTCTGATCTTTATGATTTCTTTCCTTCTGCTAACTTTGGGTTTTGTTTGTTCTTCTTTCTCTAGTTTCTTTAGGTGTAAAGTTAGATTGTTTACTTGAGATTTTTCTTGTTTCTTTAGGTAGGCTTGTATAGCTATAAACTTCCCTCTTAGAACCGCTTTTGCTGCATCCCATAGGTTTTGGGTCGTCGTGTTTTCATTGTCATTTGTCTCTAGGTATTTTTTTATTTCCTGTTTGATTCCTTCAGTGATCTCTTGGTTATTTAGTAACGTATTGTTTAGCCTCCATGTGTTTGTCTTTTTTACATTTTTTTCCCTGTGATTCATTTCTAATCTCATAGCGTTGTGGTCAGAAAAGATGCTTGATATGATTTCAATTTTCTTAAATTTACTGAGGCTTGATTTGTGACCCAAGATGTGATCTATCCTGGAGAATGTTCCGTGTGCACTTGAGAAGAACGTGTAATCTGCCGTTTTTGGATGGAATGTCCTATATATATCAATTAAATCTATCTGGTCTATTGTGTCATTTAAAGCTTCTGTTTCCTTATTTATTTTCATTTTGGATGATCTGTCCATTGGTGTAAGTGAGGTGTTAAAGTCCCCCACTATTATTGTGTTACTGTCGATTTCCTCTTTTATAGCTGTTAGCAGTTGCCTTATGTATTGAGGTGCTCCTATGTTGGGTGCATATATATTTATAATTGTTATATCTTCTTCTTGGATTGATCCCTGGATCATTATGTAGTGTCCTTCCTTGTCTCTTGTAACATTCTTTATTTTAAAGTCTATTTTATCTGATATGAGTATAGCTACTCCAGCTTTCTTTTGATTTCCATTTGCATGGAATATCTTTTTCCATCCCCTCACTTTCAGTCTGTATGTGTCCCTAGGTCTGAAGTGGGTCTCTTGTAGACAGCATATATATGGGTCTTGTTTTTGTATCCATTCAGCCAGTCTATGTCTTTTGGTTGGGGCATTTAATCCATTCACGTTTAAGGTAATTATCGATATGTATGTTCCTATGACCATTTTCGTAATTGTTTTGGGTTTGTTTTTGTAGGTCCTTTTCTTCTCTTGTGTTTCCCACTTAGAGAAGTTCCTTTAGCATTTGTTGTAGAGCTGGTTTGGTGGTGCTGAATTCTCTTAGCTTTTGCTTGTCTGTAAAGCTTTTGATTTCTCCATCAAATCTAAATGAGATCCTTGCTGGGTAGAGTAATCTTGGTTGTAGGTTCTTCCCTTTCATCACTTTAAGTATTTCATGCCACTCCCTTCTGGCTTGCAGAGTTTCTGCTGAGAAATCAGCTGTTAACCTTATGGGGGTTCCCTTGTATGTTATTTGTCGTTTTTCCCTTGCTGCTTTCAATAATTTTTCTTTGTCTTTAATTTTTGCCACTTTGATTACTATGTGTCTCGGCGTGTTTCTCCTTGGGTTTATTCTGTATGGGACTCTCTGCGCTTCCTGGACTTGGGTGGCTATTTCCTTTCCCATGTTAGGGAAGTTTTCGATTATAATCTCTTCAAATATTTTCTCTGGTCCTTTCTCTCTCTCTTCTCCTTCTGGGACCCCTATAATGCGAATGTTGTTGCGTTTAATGTTGTCCCAGAGGTCTCTTAGGCTGTCTTCATTTCTTTTTATTCTTTTTTCTTTAGTCTGTTCCGCAGCAGTGAATTCCACCATTCTGTCTTCCAGGTCACTTATCCGTTCTTCTGCCTCAGTTATTCTGCTATTGATTCCTTCTAGTGTAGTTTTCATTTCAGTTATTGTATTGGTCATCTCTGTTTGTTTGTTCTTTAATTCTTCTAGGTCTTTGTTAATCATTTCTTGCATCTTCTCAATCTTTGCCTCCATTCTTATTCCGAGGTCCTGGATCATCTTCACCATCATTATTCTGAATTCTTTTTCTGGAAGGTTGCCTATCTCCACTTCATTTAGTTGTTTTTCTGGGGTTTTTTCTTGTTCCTTCATCTGGTACATAGCCCTCTGCCTTTTCATCTTCTCTGTCTTTCTGTAACTGTGGTTTTTGGTCCACAGGCTGCAGGATTGTAGTTTTTCTTGCTTCTGTTGTCTGCCCTCTGGTGGTTGAGGCTATCTAAGAGGCTTGATGGGAGGCTCTGGTGGTGGGTAGAGCTGACTGTTGCTGTGGCGGTCAGAGCTCAGTAAAACCTTAATCCACTTGACTGTTGATGGGTGGGGCTGGGTTCCCTCCCTGTTGCTGTGGCGATCAGAGCCCAGTAAAACCTTAATCCACTTGACTGTTGATGGGTGGGGCTGGGTTCCCTCCCTGTTGGTTGTTTTGCCTGAGGCAACCCAACACTGGAGCCTACCCGTGCTCTTTAGTGGGGTTAATGGCAGACTCTGGGAGGGCTCACGCCAAGGAGAACTTCCCAGGACCTCTGCTGCCAGTGTCCTTATCCCCACGGTGAAACAGAGCCACCACTCGCCTCTGCAGGAGACCCCCCAACACCAGCAGGTACGTCTGGTTCAGTCTCCCCCAGGGTCACTGCTCCTTCCCCTGGGTCCCGATGCACACATTACTTTGTGTGTGCCCTCCAAGAGTGGGGTCTCTGTTTCCCCCAGTCCTGTCACAGTCCTGCAATCAATTCCCACTAGACTTCAAAGTCTGATTCTCTAGGAATTCCTCCTCCCTTTGCCGGACCCCCAGGTTGGGAAGCCTGAGGTGGGGCTCAGAACCTTCACTCCAGTGGGTGGACTTCTGTGGTATAAGTGTTCGCCAGTCTGTGAGTCACCCACCCAGCAGTTATGGGATTTGATTTTACTCTGATTGCGCCCCTCCTACCGTCTCACTGTGGCTTCTCCTCTGTCCTTGGACGTGGGGTGTCCTCCTTGGTGAAGTCCAGGGTCTTCCTGTCAATGATTGTCCAGCAGCCAGTTGTGATTCTGGTGCTCTCGCAAGAGGGAGTGAGAGCACGTCCTTCTACTCCGCCATCTTGGTTAATCGACCTCTGGATTCTCTTGATGGACTCCTTGCTGGAACATCCACATCCACTCTTGTCCCTTGTGGTCTATTCCCCACACAGCAGCCAGTGAGGTCGTCCCTCTGCTCCAACCCTCCCTCACCCTCCACCCCCATGGCTTTCTGTCTCATTCATAGTAAACCCCAGAGTCCCGTCAAGGGCCTGGCTTGATCTGGTACCCACCCCGTTCTGTTTGCATCTCCTGTCATAATAGTCCCCTAATTTTGCTGCACATTAGAATCATTTGGGAGCTTTTTTTTTTTAGAAATTCACGTTCTTTTATTTATTTATTTATTTATTTATTTATTTATTTATTTATGACTGTGTTGAGTCTTCGTTTCTGTGCGAGGGCTTTCTCTAGTTGCGGCAAGTGGGGACCACTCTTCATCGCGGTGCGTGGGCCTCTCACCATCGCGGCCTCTCTTGTTGCGGAGCACAGGCTCCAGACGCGCAGGCTCAGTAATTGTGGCTCACGGGCCCAGTTGCTCCGTGGCATGTGGGATCTTCCCAGACCAGGGCTCGAACCCGTGTCCCCTGCATTGGCAGGCAGATTCTCAACCACTGCGCCACCAGGGAAGCCCTTGGGGGCTTTTTAAAAACCCTAATGCCCAGGTCACGCCTCATTCTGGTTAATTAAGTCAGGATGCCCCAGGGACTTCAGTGTGCAGCAGAGTTTAGGTTCTGCCTTCTTACCACTTTGCCCCTCCTTCCCTCTGTTCCATTCTGGCCACATTTGTCCCCTCCTCGTCGTACCTCAGGGCTTTGTCCTCACACTCCCTCTGCCTGGTAGGCTTTCCCCATAACTGCCCGTTCTGACCCCCACAACAGGTCTCTGCTACTCAGACACATTGTTTCAGAGCTGCCCACCTTGACCAGCCTGTCTAAAAATGTCCTTCCCTCCTCATCTTCCTGCCTGTTTATTTCTTATTAGCACTTCCTTACACCTCAAGGACTTTTTATGTTTGGCTCCCTCAACTGACAGGTCCAGGAAAGTGGGGTCTTTGCTATCTCCTTTCCCTGTTGTAACTTCAGGGCCTATAAGAGTGCCAACATGCAGTAGGTGCTTAGAAAGTACTGGTTGGACAAATAAACTTGGATTTATACAAAGCCCTGGCTTCCTGTGCCCTCTTGGCCCATCACTACTTCCTGGCATCTCTCTCTCCCTTTTCTTACATTTGACTTTTTGACTAGGTAATAGATTCTGATTCAAAAGCTAGAAAGAAAGAAAGGCACTCTGTGCAGTCTCCCTGAGGCCCACTGTTCCCATATGCCCATAGTTCACTTCTATTGCTTGCTTCTTACAGTTTCATCTTTTTTTTCTTTTTTTGGCCGTGCCACACTTCTTATGGGATATTAGTTCCCCACCAGGGTTTAAACCTAGGTCCTCAGCAGTGAAAGCGTGGAGTCCTAACCACTACATCTCCAGGGAATTTCCCTTACAGTTTCTTTATGCACAAATGAGCAAATGCAAACATAGTTTCCTATTTTTCTCATTTCTCCACAGAGGAGGACAAAAGTACACAGTGTTTAGTTTCCATTGTGGCTGGCCTCTGTTGTTGTGGCTTGTTTAGCTTCTGCCTTCCCTCCTATCTGCTTCAGTCTCTGTTTTTTCAGGTATTGGTTGGCCTAACGGACCTTTCTGAGGGAGCCTGTCAGCCAACTTTGGGTCAGATGCTCAGCCAAGGCCCAGCCAGCTGTGGTGGGTGCAGTGTCAGATATGGCTCCTGCCTCAGTGGCACTGTGGGCCATGAGTTCCTCATAGGAAGCAGGGGAAGCAGGCATCCTCTAGAAAACCCATCTGCTGTGTGATAGAAGTAGAAATACACAGGTGTTCTGGTCGCAGTAAAGAAGCCCAGGTTATTTGGGGACCAAATACCCTTCCCTGAATCTAAAAGAGGGCTTGTAAAACAGAGCCAGGGCAGGAGATCTGAATGAGTGAGAGGCACTGCTGCCCAGCCTCGATGGACTGTCGTAAGGGCAAATGCAGGCCCAGTACTTGGAGGTCTTCTGTTTTTATAAGTAGTAAATCTATTTTTAAGTGAAACCACACACGTTTTCAATGTTGGCAACAAATATGAGCTTCTAAAATGCACCCTGACTGATAAAGCACCCCTGCTGGCTGGTGGTCTGTGGATTATCCGTTTGCAACCTGTGGTCTAAAGTACCTTTGTGTTTCTTTTTGGATTGTTTATTTCAGATCTTCTAAGGACAGTCCCAAGAGCCAGAGCAGATATGTATGATGACATTCATAGCAACAGCAGATACACTCTGGGCGGATCTGTAGCTCATCCTCGAGACACTGGGAGAGAAGGCCTGAGAGGTGATATATTTCCAGGACCTTCCTTCAGATCAAGCAACCCTTCTGTAAGTGACGACAGCTACTTTCACAAAGAATGTGGTCGGGACCTGGAATTTTCCCACCCTGACTCCCGAGACCAGGTCTTCGGCCACCGGAAATTGGGACATTTCCGTTCTCAGGACTGGAAATTTGCACTCCGTGGCTCTTGGGAACAAGACTTTGGCCATTCAGTTTCTCAAGAATCCTCCTGGTCACAGGAGTATAGTTTTGGTCCTTCTGCATTACTGGGGGACTTTGGCTCCTCCAGGCTGATTGAAAAAGAGTGTTTGGAGAAAGAGAGTCGGGATTACGACGTGGACCGTCCAGGAGAGGCAGACACTGTGCTCCGGGGCAGCAGCCAAGTCCAGGGCAGAGGCCGAGGTCTAAACATCGTTGACCAGGAGGGTGCCCTCCTAGGAAAGGGGGAGACTCAAGGCCTGCTCACGCCTAAAGGGGGGGTCGGGAAACTTGTCATGCTGAGAAATGTGAGCACAAAAAAGGTACCCACTATAAGTTGTATCACTCCCAAAACTCAGGGCACTAACCAAATTCAGAAAACCACCCCAAGTCCTGATCTGACCCTGGGGACAAACCCAGGGACGGAAGATGTCCAATTCCCCACTCAGAAGATCCCTTTGGGGCTTAATCTGAAGGATATTCGGCTCCCCAGAAGAAAGATGAGCTTCGACCTGATAGATAAGTCTGATGTTTTTTCAAGGTTTGGGATAGAAATAATCAAATGGGCAGGATTCCACGCCATAAAAGATGATGTTAAATTTTCCCAGCTTTTCCAGACTCTCTTTGAACTTGAAACCGAAACCTGTGCTAAAATGCTCGCCTCATTCAAATGCTCCTTAAAACCAGAGCACAGAGATTTTTGCTTTTTTACTATCAAATTTTTAAAGCACTCTGCTTTGAAAACACCCAGAGTTGATAACGAGTTTTTAAACATGCTTTTAGACAAAGGTGCTGTGAAGACCAAAAATTGCTTTTTTGAAATCATAAAGCCCTTTGATAAATACATAATGAGGCTACAAGACCGGCTGCTGAAGAGTGTCACACCCCTGCTCATGGCCTGCAATGCCTACGAGCTGAGTGTCAAGATGAAGACCCTCAGTAACCCCCTGGACTTGGCTATTGCCCTGGAGACCACCAATTCTCTCTGCCGGAAGTCTCTAGCTCTTTTGGGACAGACGTTCTCCTTGGCCTCTTCTTTCCGGCAAGAGAAAATCTTAGAAGCCGTCGGCCTCCAAGATATAGCTCCCTCTCCTGCCGCATTTCCAAACTTCGAGGACTCTACTCTGTTTGGGAGAGAGTACATCGATCACCTGAAGGCCTGGCTGGTCAGCAGTGGGTGTCCACTCCAGGTCAAGAAAGCCGAACCCGAGCCAACCCGAGATCAGGAGAAAACGGTTCCTCCTACCAAACCTGAAATTCAGGCTAAGGCTCTGAGTGGTCTGAGTGATGGTAAGGAAAGCAGCAAAAGTTTCTATTTGTTGCGATTTGCTTGCTTTTCATGTTTTCTTGTAATGTCTCTCATTCTCTTTGATATTTGTACATAAAACTCCTTTAGCCAGTTGGAAACAAATCAGAATTTTAGTAGTAAACTCACAATGACCAGTGTACATGCCTGCCATTCATTCTGTAAGCATGTAAGCATGCGTTAGGAATCTTCTGTCTGTTACAGAAGTCCTTAGACTTTCTGGGTCATGGACTCCTTTGGGAATCTGATGAAAAGCTGTGGTCCTTGCCAGGGAAAATGCATATATGTTTGTACACAATGTTGCACTTTCTGGGGTGTTTGTGTCATCTTGCAGCCAAGTTTTAAGAAGCCTTGTTCCAACAGCACCCCTTCTCTACCCCCGCCCCCGCCAACTTATTACTAGAAGGGAGAGTAAATGCTGGGCACAGTCTCTTAAGAATTCCCCAGGCTTCTAAGGGAAAGAAATCACAAAACCCAGCCCCTCCTTTGCTGGGATTAAGGGGGCTATAGGAGAGGCCCCAGCTCAGCTCAGCCTGGGGAGTCGGGAAGGCCATGTTTGAGCTGTTTTGAGGGATGCGTGGTGGAGGCACCTTTTCACCTGCTCGCTTTTCTAGACTGGCTAAAGGTTGAGAGATCACTTAGGTATACCTGGTAACCTGCAGTTAACGAGTTGGCTTACTGGGGAGGGGAAAGACCTAGAAGAAGGTAATAGAAATAGAAATGACTGGCTGTTTGGGGTCCCTTGTCCCTCCCCCTTTGCTCTCAGGATGGACGTTCTCACAACCCAGACATCCCAGATGTCATGAGCACACATAGTGGCCATGTGGCTATTTAGGAAGTCCCCTTTCCCTCTGATACAGTTTTCAGCTTCCATTGCCCCAGCCAAGTTGGGAAGTCTCATTTGTCCCTGAGTCTCTTCAATCCTCTCCACCCTCGTGGAGCCCTGACTGCAACAGGCACTGGGTAGGTCGCTCCATGGATGGGCGGGCACACCTACTCCCAGAGAGACAGCCTTCCAGTAGTGGGCTCAGGGCTGAAGCAGGACCTCTCCTCCCCACATCCCCCAAAGTAGTGGGGTGGAAAGTCAGTATAACAGCAATACTGAAGAACCGTAAGAAGGACAAAAAAGTCCCCCATAACCTAAAGTTGCCTGCCACCGTCCCCTGGTTGTGCTGCTATGCAGGCATGCCTGTAGCTGCAGTCTTGCTGTACTGAAAACACTACAATCTGCTCTTTCACAGGATTATCAAAGGCTCTTTTCTGTGTTTCTGCGGCATTTGCAGCATCATGACTAAATGTAAATTTACCTCACCTCTCCCTTGATGTTGGACTCATAGTGCCTTTTACTAGAGGCTTCTGAGGCTGAGCAGAGCTCGGTTCCCATGAGATTGGCATCTGCAAAGCATTGGCTCCTTTTCCGGTCAGCAGGTAGACAGCACCAGCGCCCACGCCTTATGGGGCGCTGCCCTGCCATTACTTCAGTACTGTTAGAAATGCTGGGATGACATCTTTGGTTGCATTTATTATTGCTATTATTTTCGTTAAAAATGTTTTTGAATCCTCCCTTAAAGGAGATATTCACAGAATGATTGCTGGGCCAAAAGTAGGACCCACTTTCTGGCCCTTACTATGGGTCATCTTCTCTAGAGATGGTTGCAGTGATGCACAAATTTCATTGTCTTTGAAAGCTTCTGACTTTGAATATCTTATTCTTTTGTAAAATCATATAAAACTAGCAGTTCTATAAAGTAAGAGCCAACAACAAAAAAAGGGAAAGTAATTTCAGAGGGGAAATGACATGACAATTGAAGGATTGACTCATCCTGTGTTAAGAACTCACATTGATGTTTAAAATACCATTCCACAGAACAAACTGGAAAACCTCTCCAGTTCAGGGGTGATTTTTATTGAATGAATGAACAAATAGACCATCTGTGCTATTAAAACTAGCAAATATCAGAAAACTAAACAATCTTAGTGTTTAAGGACATAATGCTCTTCTGCGTTGCTGGTGGCATTGTAAATTACAAGTTCTTGGAGGAAATTCACACTTTAAGAAATGTTTTCTTTTCGTACATTCAGCAGATATTTTCTGTGAACACCTACCTTGGAACTACTGACTTTTTTAATTGGGAAATTTTTCTTTGTAAATTTATGTATATGTTTTATGATTACAAAACACATGTGTGTTTAACTTTTTTTTTTTTTTTTTTTTTTTATTTATTTAAGAGCTCTGGCTTATTTATTTATTTATTTATTTGGCTGTGTTGGGTCTTCGTTTCTATGCAAGGGCTTTCTCTAGTTGCGGCAAGCGGGGGCCACTCTTCATCACGGTGCACGGGCCTTTCACTGTCGCGGCCTCTCGTTGCGGAGCACAGGCTCCAGACATGCAAGCTCAGTAGTTGTGGCTCACGGGCTTAGTTGCTCCGCGGCATGTGGGATCTTCCCAGACCAGGGCTCGAACCCGTGTCCCCTGCATTGGCAGGCAAATTCTCAACCACTGCGCCACCAGGGAAGCCCGTGTGTTTAACTTTTATAGATAAAGCAAACACAAAAAGTGAAATCCCTGATAAATCTACCACCCATAGATAACCTCTGTTAACTTTCTGGTATATTTCCTTCTAATTTTTTTCTGTGTGTCTGTATTTATGTATCTCTTTTCCTTTTTTTCGTATTGCAACTCACAGTTTAGATATACTTTTTACATATTTTATACCTAGATACATTTTATGTCTTTTGTTCTCCCCTTAATATTGTGAACATTCAAGTTAAGATGTATGCAAAAAGTGGTATGGAGTTGCTACACACCATTTTCTCCTATAGAATATGTATATATATTGCTCTGTACAGTCATCGTAAGTTTGTGACTATTTCTCTCCTAGTGATTATGCTGTTATAGCTTTTGAGAGGATATTTTGCATATTGGTTTCGAGAATAACAGGCCCCTTTCCTCTTTTCAATGTTGGTCTGTCGTGAACGAGGATTTCAGTTCCAGGTGCCTGCTTAGGCTCCATCCTAAGCCTTCAATTCTGTCCTGGTCTTCCCAGGCCCCATGTACTCCAGTGTGTTTCTCAGAAAAGCCCTTCTGTGTGTTCCAGAGGTCCCCCAGCGAGCAGACCACAAGGTGGTGGACACCATTGACCAGCTGGTCACACGTGTTGTTGGAGGCAGCCTGTCTCCCAAAGAAAGAGCTCTTCTCAAGGAGGACCCTGCTTACTGGTAGGTCTTTAGATGTTGCTCTTCAGAATTCCTCCCGTAAAGTACATGGCAATGTTTTTGTTGCTCTGATGATGTCCAGAGAAGAGGGTGAGATGCTTATTTTGCGCTGTGGTGTAGTCAGTGGGAAGAGCATGAGGGTGGGTCAGGTTCATGTGGGTTCAAGCTCCAGCCTGCTACTTACCTGCCATGTGGCCTTCTCTCATCTGGACATGGAGCACTTTGTCCCTGCTGTGCTGGTTTGAGGATGAGGTGAGAGGTGTATGCAAAGAGTGAGTGTAAGGTAAGGAATATATCACAGCAGTTGTTTGTGATTTATTGCTACTGTTTGTTAAACTGTCTTTTCCTTTTGCCTTATTGCCTCTTCACTTGAATAGAACTTTTTAAAATTAAGGTTTTCACCATAAATACAGTATTTGCTTATTAGAGAAGGTAAAGAAGAACAGAAAATTGGGCAAAGCCACCTGTGTGCTTACTGGCATTCACTGGCATTTTTGGGTATTTGCCTCCAGTCTTTCTGCTCATTGTGAGCTGTTTGGTTTTTAACACAGTTGTGATTATGCTGTGATATACCCTACTTCTTTTAGATAACACAGGAAAATGCTCGTATTCCCTACTTTTTGTAAACATTTCAGATGGCTGTGTTTACCGGTCCGCAGAGTAGGTGATCAGTTTATCTAGCCATTCCTCTCTTGTTGGATTTTTAGAATGTTTTTGATTGTACACTATTTTTAATTTTTTCTGTGAATAGCTTAATGCGTCACATTTTTGTGTGTGTTTAGGATTATCTCTAGATTAGATTGCTGGAAGTGGAAAGGTTTTATACTTCGTTAACTTTTTAAAAAATGATCACAGTGGCATACGCCCTTCGTAAAAATAGAGAAAAGTAAAAAGGCAAAGATGGTGTTACTCAGAGCTCTCCCACTTTTCCCCCACAGTGTGTGCTCTGTAGTTGTGTCCTGTGTTTTAAACTTAACATAATTGTCCTTATTATCAATGAACGCATACTATTCCTTCGTACACAGTATACTACACTCAACTATTGCCCATTGGTGGATTCTTAGATTCTAATAAAGTTATGATGAATGTTGTTTTGCTTTTATTTATGTCTACATCTCTGGCAGTTTATTACGGTAATATCTGGGAGTGAAATTGCTAGTTTAAAAGGAAAGCTCATTTTAGAGGCTTTTGATCTGTGTCAGTGTTTCTCAACTGCAGCATTATTGATGTTTGAGGCTGGATAATTCTCTGCGGGGGGACTGTCCTGGGTATCCTTGGCCTCCACTCACTAGATGCCAGTAGAAACCTCCATCCCAGCCAAAAATACCTTCAGACATTGCTCAGTGTCCCCTGGGGGACAGAGTTGTCCCTGGTGGAGACCACTGATCTTTATCATCAGGTTATTTTCCGTGATTGACACCCTCACTGCCACTCCGTACATGTGCCATGCCCTCACATGAGTGTTTTGACTTAAGATAATTTCATAGTGTGATGTTTTACCTTATATTCCTTTGTTAATTAAAGAGATAATGTGTTTACTCATAGGACTTCTAGTTGTAGTTCCTCTTTTTTGAGTGGTCTGTTTAGGTCTGGTATAGTCAATGTTGTATTCATACCAAACTCTCTATTCTTGCTGTTGTAATTGCTAAAGATGCTTGAAAGGTGTAAATTTCTGTGTAATGGCACCAGGGCTTTGGTCCTAACCAGCATGATTTTTCAGGAGAAGAGTTGGAACTTGTTATGGTTTTATTTTTACAGAATTCGTTTTTTTTTTTTTTGGCTGCACTGGGTCTGTGTTGCTGCACTCGGTCTTTCTCTAGTTGTGGCGAGCGGGGCTACTCTGTTGTGGTGTGCGGTCTTCTCATTGCGGTGGCTTCTCTTGTTGCAGAGCACGGGCTCTAGGTGCGTGGGCTTCAGTAGTTGCAGCATGCAGGCCCCAAAGCTCACAGGCTTCAGTAGTTGCAGCGCTTGGGCTCAGTAGTTGGGGCTCCTGGGCTCTAGCGTGCATGCTCAGTAGTTGTGGCGCACGGGCTTAGATGCTCCGCGGCATGTGGGATCTTCCCGGACCAGGGCTCGAACCCATGTTCCCTGCATTGGCAGGCGGATTCTTAACCACTGAGCCACCAGGGAAATCCTTTACAGAATTCTTGAATTCATCTAGATTATGTTCATGTGTTGAATAAGATAGGCATGTAACTTAAAAGGTAAAAAAAAAAAAGAAACCCAGCAACCTAATTGCCCCAGTATCATTTATTGAATACTTTTTATTTAGCAAATACTTTTGCTTTCTGTGCACTTGGTACCGTTCTAAGCACTTTACTGCTTTAAGCATTAGCTGGCCGAACCCTCATAAACAACCTTTTGAGGTAGATATGTTGTCATCCTGATTTTACAGACAGAAAACTTGAGGCTCAAAAGAGACCTCTTGCCTCAAGGAGGCACAGCTAGTAAAAGACAGAGCTGAAATTCACATTCTGGCTCTGTGGTCTCAACCAGTGCTCATACTGAAGGAAGGAGGCTAGATAGCCTCAGATTGACAGATGAAAGCAGAGACCAAATCCTCTGGGCAAGATGTCATCTAGACTTGGAAGACCCAGGGGCAATTTCCAGGTGATTGCCGAGGTGATTGGGCTGGAGGGAAGGGGGACCCTGAGAGGACTAGGAGCATGCCTCTCTGCCACATGACCACTGCGCACTACCCAGCAGGTTCATGATCACTGACAGCCAGGGGTGGCGGACGGAAGCATAGCCAGAGCTGGGTGTATGTGTAGTGGTGGGAGGGGGTTGCAAATCAGAAATGAGCATTGAGCTCTAAACCAAGTATTTGAGGGAAACTGGCAGCATGAAAGAAGACCACCCAACTCAGCAGATCTGGCACCTAAGAAGACAGTTACTATAAGAAAAAGAAGATTGTCTACAAGTACATATGTGTAGTTAATAGTCTTCGGTGAATAATAGCATATTGTATCCATGAAATAGGAACTGCTTGTTATGGAAAAGAACCAATTAAGGATCTTGGAATTGAGAAATGTGATTGCTGAAATGATCTCAGTGGTCGGCTGATAGAACTGACCTGGATGAAGAACAGATTAGGGAGCTGGACTCAGAGACTTGATCGCCTGTGACCTCCTTCAGAAAGAATTACCCAGAGACTGTAAGAAGAAAGAGTGTGCAAAAAACAGTGTTAAAGAACTAGTAAACTTAGGTTTTTGGTGTGTATATTTGAGTTCTTAAGTTAAAGTAGTACTTGTATGTGATTTACCAAAAAAATGAATTGAAGTAAACACAAAAGGCAAAATGTTTCTGCCATGATATCCATGGCAGAAACCATGGCTGTGCCATGCGGCATGCAGGATCTTAGTTCCCTGACCAGGGATTGAACCCGTGCCCCCTACAGTGGAAGTGCAGAGTCTTAACCACTGGACAGCCAGGGAAGTCCTACTCCTTGGAGACAGTCGCTTTTAGTTCATTAAACTACTTTTAACAGTTACTTCTGTATCTCTAGAGATGATAAGCCTATGTTGCTCTTTTTTATTTTATTTTATTTTTTTTTTATGACCACACTGCAGGTCTTGTGGGTTCTTAGCTCTCCAACCAGGGATCGAACCCGGGCCCCAAAAGTGAAAGCACCGAGTCCTAACCACTGGACCACCAGGGAATTCCTCAAAGCATTTTCCTTATAATGAAAAGTGTATAAGTCAAGCCTCACAGCAACATGATGAAGTAGCTTATTATTATCATCCGTCTCATCTTACAGATGGAGAAACTGAGGCACAGAAAGATTCAGTAAATCTCATGGCTAATAAGTGGCTACACTGGGATTTGAACCTGGCAGGCTAGCTTAGGAGTATTCTATGCTCTTGATGTTATGCTCCACTAGAACTAGGGGAGATGGGTTTGTGACTTATGTCCTCACACTGCACTTGGCATTAGAACCGACCAGGGGAAAGGGACTTACATCGTGGGGATCCAGGTCACCTGGGCACTGACTCCACTTTCTGCCCTGGATGAGGGGCTGCGTTTGACTTGAGAACTGCAGCTTCCGTGTTGGTCAACCTTCCCTTATGTGGGAACCCTTGCTTGTTAGGGTGCAGTCTTGCAGGATGCTGCTGTTGGCCCAGCAGAGTGTCCAGGGCAGCAGAGGAGCCAGCACACAGGCTGTTTCCTCATATCCAGCCAGACCTTGACTGTGCAGTGAGCATCAACAGGAGCTTCATATGGGGCTGCCCACCAGGGACATGCCACATCACACGGTGCTGCCAGTGTCCTGCTGTGCACTGCCACCTCACAGCCAATCAGTTTCTGTTATTGGTAGTTGGGAACCTCATCTAATATATGATCTCAACGTCAAGCAGTCCAAAAGCCGCATGAAATATTGTCATACTCACCAAACAGTACTCGTTCTTTAACACAAACTGAGATTGAACGTTCACAAAAACCTTGTTATGAATGAGGTTGTGGAGAAAATTACAGAATATCCCAGGAAAGGAAAATCACGTGGGCCACATCGTGCAATGCATAGAAGTTGAAACCAGCAACAGCCAAAATAAAACAGGCTTCTAAATAACTTTTGTATGAAAGAGAATTAGAATTGGAATTAGAAACTCTTCAGAAGGAAGTAGCAGGGAGAGCATTGCGTATAGAATGCAGCCATAACAGTGGTTGGGGGAAAGGTGTGACCTTGCGTGTGTATCAGAAATAAAGAGTGAAGGTAAGCATTCAACTCATGAAGCAAGAAAGAAATGGTGCAAAAAGCCCAGAGACTACAAGGAAAGGGTTAATAGACATGAAAGAAAGTGCTAATGAAATGGTCAACAAAGTAAATAATGTGACCTTCCCCTTTCTAACCCGTTCCTTGAGCAAATCCTTAAGTTTGCTTTATATTCTTTCAACCTTTGTGAAAAAAACAAATATACGTGGATGTTGTATACACAAAGCAGTTTCATATGGTACGTATCAATGTTGCTCTTCTTCTCTAGCTTGCTCTCCATGGGCTATATTACAGATCTCTTTCTATGTCAGTACATGTAATTCAAACTTCTCTTTTCTGTACTGTTCTCATTATGACTCTGGCACGTGATTTCACAGCAGTGGCACACTGGCCTTAATGATGTAGTTAAAAGGTCGCTGAGTGTCCACCATTTGAAGGGCGTCATCTCCTGAAAGTGATGTCCAGGAGCAACACCTGCCTCTCCCTGACAGCAGAGCGCTTCCATGGTTTCAGGGTAACTGGTTTGTATTGCGAGGCCACCAGGAGCTGGGAGCTCCTTCATGGCTGCTGATGACGGAAATTGAGGAGGAATCGACCAGTGTTCGGTCAAAGCTCCTGGTCACCCTGTGGTCACTCTGAGCAGGACAGGTGACCAGGGCCCAGCTCTGGGTCCTTGGTGGAGTCGGGCAGAGCCTCTCCAACAGCAGGGAGGCCACCAAGTAGAAAGGGTTTGCAGAAGTGTATTTACAGTGACAATTTGGTCATGCTGGTGTATTCACAAATGTCCTGCTATTCCTTTTTTGTTATATAGGTTTTTATCTGATGACAGTAGTCTGGAGTATAAATATTATAAGCTGAAGCTGGCAGAAATGCAGCGGATAAGCCAGACCTTGCCAGGAGCAGATCAGAAGCCGATGGCGGCAGAATGTGCAGTCCGGGCCATGCTATATGCCCGGGCGGTCCGGAGCCTCAAGAAGAGGCTCCTACCAGGGCGGCGGCGGGGGCTGCTTCGAGCTCAAGGACTCCGGGGCTGGAAAGTGAGGAGAGCGACCACCGGGACCCAGACCCTCCTCTCCTCAGGCACCAGGCTGAAACACCATGGCCGGCAGGCTCCAGGCTCCTTGCAGGGAAAGCCGCCCCAACCAGACAGAAATGATGCTGCCAAGGACTGCCCGCCAGACCCAGCCGGACCCTCTCCTCGGGACCCCAGCCCAGAAGCCTCAGGCCCATCCCCCAAGCCAGCAGGAGTGGATGTCTCCGAAGCCCCTCAGACCTCTTCTCCCTGCCTGTCTACTGATGGTGAGTGCTCACTCCTGTCCCCCTCCTCTGGGCCGCAGCCCCAATGCTCATCTATCCCCGGGGGTCTCTGCAGAGACAGGTGGCTTCAGTGGGCTGGGCTGGGCAGCAGGCAGCAGCGAAAGGGACCTGGCCAGGATGGCACACACAGGGGCACTCTCTCTCCTCTTGCTTCCTCATGGGGCTGGCCCTAGACTCCTGCTGCCCCCTTCCTCTTATCCTGAGTGTGGAGCTGACATGAGGTGCTGCCTGGTGACTCTGTGCTTCCCTGCAAGGTCCTCCTGCTGGCCAGCAGGGTGTGCCATGTGCCCGTGCTTAGGGCTTTGAGCTCCTTGATCCATGTCTCTCTATTCTTGCCCGTTATATGTTCCATAAGGCTGCCCGTGTTCTCGTTCTGCTTCCTCTTCCCCGCTAAGGTCTCTGTGTTTCCTTCCTTAGAGTTAGTTGACCTGCAGTTTCTTTTGTTTCTCCCAGCCATTACCTTCTCCTACTGCAACAGGCCTGCCCTCTGGCCAGTGCTTCCCGCTCGGCACTAGGTGGCAATGGAGAGGGAAAAAATTTACACAACTGCTACATTTCTCTAGCTATTGCTACGTAACAAGCCAATCCAAACTGTGGCTTCAAACAGGAGGCATCCAGTGTTGCTTTGAGTCAGCTGGGCCGGGCCTGGACACTGTCTGCAGGCAGCGGCCAGTTGTCTGGAACTGTCAGCTGAGGTGATAGGGGTAGTGGGCTACATGCCTGTCACCCACCAGCAGTTCACCTGACAGTCGGGTTTGGGCATCCAGGAGAGGCAGAGGAGGTGCTTGAGCCCTCTCAGGCCTGGACTCCACATTTCTGTCACATTCTTAGCCAGCAAGAGTTCCAGGGCCAGCCCCAATTCAAGGGGAGAAAAGAGAGTCCACCTCTGCTGGACAGAGCTGCAGAGTCACATGGCAAAGGGCAAGGGTACAGTGAGGGGCCATCTTTGTAATCAGCCTCCACAACCCCACGATGTTCACATGGGAATTGGCAGCTCAGAACCAATACATGACAGTTGCTTTATTTTGTAGTTGATACGAAGACAATGGAGACTGCAGAGAAACTGGCCAAATTTGTTGCTCAGGTGGGACCAGAGATTGAACAATTCAGCATAGAAAACAGCATTGACAACCCCGACCTTTGGTATGTACCCATCACACCCCTTTAATTTGAGCCCATGAGTGTCCTGAGAGCCCACAGGAGTTCACCCCATGAGTGTCCTGAGAGCCCACAGTGGGTCGCCCCAGGATAAATCACAACTTCACTTCTGCTGAGCTCAGGGCTGTTAGGGAGCATCTGTTTTAGGTTGTTGGGAGACCTGCCCTCATCTGGGGCATCAGGAAAAGCCTCTCCCAGAGGGAAGTTTAAGCTGGATCTTAAGGTTCAGTGGGCGTTGGCCCGGGGAAGGGGGAGAGAATGCCCTGGCCAAGGGACTTATAGTTTCCCCAGACCTTTGCAGAGGCAAAGAGGAGAGTGTGTCCTCGCCCATGAGTCTGAGGAGGAGGAGGGCACTGTCGCTGGTCATGCTGGCTACTCTGGGCAGGACGAGAATGTGCAGCTCATGTAGCATGTTGGTGGGTTTTGGTCCGGGTGTGAGCAACAAGCACTTCCACGCAGTGATGGCTTGTCACCCTTGTGCCAGGAGGGGGCACCATTATCCTCTCCATTCTTCAGATGGCGTAATCATTCAACACTACACAGCCCAGAGGCCACAGAACCAGAGACCCACTCTGCCTGCGGGGCGCGGGTTCTCCTTCAGGAAGCGGCTGCCTGAGGGCCATGTGTTCCCAGTACTGAGCCGTAACCCGGCTGGGCTCCCCTTGAAGTGGGTGGGGTTCCCATGCTGTGTGGATTGTGTCCTATTGCCAGCTAGGGGTTCCAGGCCCTCACCCTGCTCCCAACATGCTGGAGAGTCGTGCCGCAGCTTAGTTAAGAATACAGTTAAAAATTTTACATTTCCTGGAGCATTTCTGGGACCCAGTAGTGGCTAAGTGCACACTTCTGGTTTGGCCTTACACGCAATCTCTGTGTTTGTGGTGAGAATTTTTGGGTATCTTCCAGAAGGGGATTGTTGAATCATAGTTTAATGCAAACTAAGTTTTGTTAGTGCAAATTCCCCTCCCTGAGGGCCACTCTCCTAGGAGTGTCATGAGTGCCTGTCCCCACCCCCCACCTTTTGGCATGCCTTTGAGCCAGTGGGATTGGTGAGGAATTTCTAATTTTCTCAGTGAAGTTTTAGTTTGCATTTTTCTTATGAGTGAAATTGAACCTCTTTTCATAAATGTGTGTCCTTTGAATATCTTTCTGTAAACTGTTCATATCATTTGCCCTTTTTTAAAAAAAAGTTTTGTTGAGGTATAATTGACATGCCATAAACTGCACATATTTGTCTAATAAGTTTTTTATTAATTTATTTTTGGCTGCATTGGGTCTTTGTTGCTGCGTGCAGGCTTTCTCTAGTTGCAGTGAGTGGGAGCTACTCTTCCTTGCAGAGCGCGGGCTTCTCATTGTGGTGGCTTCTCTTGTTGCAGAGCACGGGCTCTAGGCGCGCGGGCTTCAGTAGTTGTGGCACGTGGGCTCAGTAGTTGTGGCACACGGGCTTGGTTGCTCCACAGCATGTGGGATCTTCCCAGACCAGGGCTCGAACCCTGCATTGGCAGGCGGATTCTTAACCACTGCGCCACCAGGGAAGTCCCTGTCTAATAAGTTTTAATGCGTGTTTACACTCATGCAGCCATCACCACCATCAAGATGATGAACACATCCATGACTCAAAAGTTTCCTTGTCATCCCTTCCTGCAGGCAGCTGCTGATCAGGGCTCTCTCACTGTAAATAGTTTGTATTTTCTATAATTTTGTATAAATGCAGTTTGTTCTCTCCTTTTGTCTGGCTTCTTACTCCACATAATTATTCGGGTTCATCCATGTTGTGTGTATCCATAGTTCATTCCTGTTTATTGCTGAGTGTATCGCATTGTATGGCTGGACCACAGTTATTTACCCATTCAGCTGTTGATGGCATTGAGATGTTTCCAGTCTGGGATGATTTCAGATGAACCTTCTGTGAGCAGTCATGTACAAGGTCTGCTTTTATTTCTCTCCAGTAAAATACTGAGGCAGAGAAAGGCTGGCTCACATGGTGGATCTGTGTTTAACTTTTGAAGAAACTTCCAGACTGTCTTTCTAAGTGGTGGCACAGTTTTGCATTTCCAGCACCTTGGGTGAGAGTTCTGTTTCCTCCCCATCCTCACCAGCACTTGATAGTGTCAGTCTTCATGTTAGCCGTCCTGGTGTGGGGGAGGGGTGTCCCACTGTGGTTCTCATTTGTGTTTCTCTGAGGACTAACAGTGCTGAGCATCTTTGCATGTGCTTATGTATTTCTTTAGTGAAGTGTCTGCTCGGATCTTTGGCCCATTGTTTTATTGGATCGTTTATTTACTTATTAATGAATTTGGAGAGTTTGTTATATATTCTTGATACAAGTTATTTGTCAAGTGTGTGGTTTGCAGATAATTTCTCCCAGTCTGTGACTTGTTTTCTCATTCTAGCAGTGTCTTTTGGAGGGCAGAAGTTCTTAATCTTTGCCCTTTTCTTGATTGGGCTTTTTGGATTTATTCTTTCTAGTTTCTCTGACCTTTTACCTGTAATGTAATTGTATCTATTTCCTTCATAGTTGGATATTTATCTTTCACGTTACTTATGGTATGTTTTGCAGCACAGAAACGTTTGATGTAGTCAGATTTCTCAGTTTTATCTCGTTGCACCTGGATACAGAGTTACAGTTAGAAAGAATCTCCCTACACTCAGATTATAAAGACATTTATGTATTTTCTTCTACAACTTGTATGGCTTGGTTTTTACATTTAGATTTCTGATCGGTGTAGGGTTATTAAGGAGCAGAGAGTACAGCATAGATCCAATTTAAATATTTTTGTAAAAAGCTGCCCAGTTGTCCCAACACCATTCGTTGAAAAGACTGTTCTTTTTCACAGTGGTTTGAGAGGCCACCTTCATCAGATACTGTGTTTCTGGCCTTTTTCTTGGTCTGTCTGTCCATAGACAAGTAGCACGCTGTTTTAACTGTAGAGGCTTTGCACACCTTGTAATACCTGGTGGAACTGGACCCCTTGTTGATCTTGTTCAGGGGTTTCCTAGATAGTCTTACATACTCATGTTTCTATATGAACTTAAGAATCATGTTCAGATCCAGAAAAAAATGATGCTTTTACTTTTATACATTAATATTTAATTAAGGGAGAATTGACTTCGTTATGAGCCTGAGTTGTCCTGTCCAAGAACAAGGGCTGTCTTTCCTTTGGCCCAAGTAAATTTTGTGTGTTTTCAGTTTCCTACACCAGCCGCAGCTCCAAGCTGTGGCTAGGGCCATTGGACTCCGAGGCTCAGAGAGGCCTTTTTGCCAGCACATTCACGCAGCTTTGCTGCAGGACATGAGGCAGGAGGTGACACACCTCTCTCCATCTCATGGCTGGAGTATGGGAGGAACCAGAGAGTCACAGTGAGCACACGCAGGCCCAGAGTGGCCGGTGATGTAATCAGAAAGAGATGAGGTAAGGCCCAGGTCGGATCTCCTGGCTGTAGTGTTAGAGCTCGTTCTAGCATGTTCTCTGGTCGTCCCTGCATACCTTGTTCCTACAGCTCCCTCCCCCAGAAAGCAATTAGGCCTCCTATGTTCTGGCTCCTTCGTTAAATTACTAATACTCTTCAAGCCTTCTATCTCATTGTAAAGCTGCCCATCAGCCACAGCTGGTGGAAAGAGGTCATGCGTTTGCTTCTTTGTCCCACCCCCAGCTTTGTCAGGTCCATTTGGACAGTTTCAGAAAATAGGAATGTTTATAGAGAACCCTCTGGTTAACCAATGTATTTCATCTTTATCCCAGGTTTCTACATGACCAAAACAGTTCAGCTTTCAAATTCTATCGAAAGAAAGTATTTGAACTGTGCCCATCGATTTGCTTTACGTCATCTCCGCTGAACCTTCATGCCAGCAAGAGCGCCGATTCTCAGGAGAGCCCCCTGGAGCCCATGGAGGGGGAAGGAGAGTTTGAGGATGAGCCCTCTCAGCACGAGGCTGAGCTGGAGAGCCCAGAGGTGATGCCTGAGGAAGATGAGGGCGAGGAGGAGGATGAGGCGGAGGACGAGGAAAGGGGTGAGGAGGCCCCCACTCCTGGAGGGGCCTCCAGGCTGGCAGGAGGGTCGACCAAGTCCGAGGGCTCGGACGGCAGCCCCCAAGCTGATGGCCTCCTGAGCGAGGTGGCTGAGGATGGCCCGGCTGGTGCGCCTGCCCTGTCACAGTCCTCCTCAGGGGCCTGCTTCCCCCGGAAGAGAGTCAGCAGCAAGTCGTTGAAGGTCGGCATGATTCCGGCTCCCAAGAGGCTGTGTCTCATCCAGGAGCCCAAAGGTGAGTGCCTGGCTATCGACACAGTGCCCCCAGCACGGTCTTCTGTTTAACACCTGAGGAGGAGTCATGGTGCTCGGTTGTGGGCCATGAAAAATTGTGGAGACGTTGTCTGACTGTTTTGAAGAATTTACCTGGCCCTCAGCCCAAGTTCAGGTGCAAGATGACCAGCTGGCCCCCGTCACCCTTTCCGCCTCTGATTGCTCCAGCTAACCTGGACATTACCTTCCAGAACACTCCCAGGGCTAACACAACATGGAGTTCTTCGGTCTTATGTTTTTAACCTAAAATAGTCCTATTGGTTTTGCACACAGTCCAAAACGTTCATGAGAAACTGACGTTTCCAGTTGGTCTGAGGTTGGCATTCTAAGGAGATGCTGTGTTTGGCTTCTAGCACCCCACATGCTGCTTGTTATTTTCCATTATTGCTCAGCTTCCAACAGGGGAGTCCTGGCTGTGGAAGGAACAGGCCTGGGTCATCTTGGCTGTTTCCTGCCTGTGATCTTGAGGCGTGCCCAGCTTTCTGAGTGCCCCCACCCCCCCAAAGACCCCAGGGTAGTGATGACTGCTTAGTGACGATGAGGCAGGAGGACACGGACCGGGACCAGTCTTGGGCAGCGGTTAGTGGGAGCTGTGCAACCCATGCTCTGCCAACCTTGGCCATGGAAGGCCATCTCCTACCTGCCTGTGGGGAAGGTCAAGGTTCTTGAGGTACAATATACCAGCAGTAAAGGTGCACCCTTTTCAAGTGGACAGTTCACGGAGTTTTGGCAAAGGTGTATAGGCATGAGCCCCCCAGTACGGCCAAGCTGGAGCTCGTCCGAGAAGTGTCTCTGTGTCCCTCTGCAGTTTCCTCCTCTACCCAGCCCGGGCAACCACTGACCATCTTCTGGCCTTGTGGTTTTGCCTTTTCTAGACTGTCGGTAGGTGAACCACATCATGTCCCGCCTTTTGTTGGACTGCTCACTGCCCACCCAGGTCTCCACACAGCTGGGCCTGTGTGGTGCTGATGCTGCGATGCTTGTGTGGCAGGTGGTTTTGGTGAACAGGCCTCTATCGTGTGCGGAGAGCCTGTGTGTGCTACGTTATTGAGACCATCATATTCACACCCAACAGTGTCAGTATAGTTTCTCCTGCTAAAGGAACAGTTCTCGTGGTTTGTGTTTGGAAACCTTGGTGTTGCAATGGATTTCTAACTGTTCTACTAAACTCTTATGTCCTTCAGAACTTATCAGAGTGTGGTAGCACATCAGAATGCTTGTTAAGATGGCTTTCATGGGGGGAAAGTGGAATTCTTTCTACTTTAGAAGCTCTCAGTTATTTTGATAGGGTGGTTGATGAGATAGTACCAGACCTGCTGATATCTCCTTTGTCAAATATAATAATAACAATAATAATAATGTGATGTGGTGCTGTGTATGAGAAGCATGGTTGTTTTTACTATAAAGTTCTGAGTGGACTTTACTTCTCTATCTATGGAACAGTCGCAGGGACATGAGGAGGGCACAGTGTTGCAAATAGCTCATTTGTTGAAGCAAAATGTATTCCTACGGTCATGGAAAATGATCCACGTGTCAGGTCCTTCGTCATAAACGTGGGAGTCACGCTTAGGTAGACTCTCCCACAGCAAGGCAGCCCTCAGTTGAGCCTCTGTTCTGCCTCTGCACTCTGTGGGTCACACGATTCCTTAGAGGAGCCAGGGCCGAATGGCTGGCCCTGTGGTGCAGCTCCTAGCCACCTTCTGTCAGCAAAGGGGCTATAAGCCCAAACTGCAGCACCCTCATCTTCTAAATAATTTGGGGAAAGTACATTTATGTGTATATATACATTTCTTTTGTCTTCCAGTTCACGAACCAGTTCGAATTGCCTATGACAGGCCTCGGGGTCGTCCCGTGACCAAGAAGAAGGTGAGTATGGCTGTGAGTCCTTACGTGTGACGTAGTCAGAGTTTGCCAGAGTTCCAAAGGGCACTGGCGTGACTAAGCTATACTCATACTTCAGGCCAGGTGTCAGCATACAAAGCACAACACACAGCCTTTTCTCTCCCGGGACTTCATATTTTTTTAAG
Source organism: Balaenoptera acutorostrata (assembly GCF_949987535.1). Lineage (NCBI taxonomy): Eukaryota > Metazoa > Chordata > Mammalia > Artiodactyla > Balaenopteridae > Balaenoptera > Balaenoptera acutorostrata. The sequence goes on from NC_080065.1 coordinate 172,768,395, forward strand.
CTCAAGCCTCTTGTCAGTTAACAACAGCCTGTATTTATTTATTTATTTTTAATTTTTATTTATTTATTTATTATTTTTGGTTGTGTTGGGTCTTCGTTTCTGTGCGAGGGCTTTCTCTAGTTGCGGCGAGTGGGGGCCACTCTTCATCACGGTGCGCGGGCCTCTCACTGTCGCGGCCTCTCTTGTTGCGGAGCACAGGCTCCAGACGCGCAGGCTCAGTAGTTGTGGCACACGGGCTTAGTTGCTCTGCGGCATGTGGGATCCTCCCAGACCAGTGCTCGAACCCGTGTCTCCTGCATTGGCAGGCAGACTCTCAACCACTGCGCCACCAGGGAAGCCCCTTGGGACTTCTTAAAAGTGTTTTGCATTGCCCAAAACCACAAGAGGGAGTAATTAGTCTATTTAATGGACGTGTGAGGCCTGATATGTGCAATGGATTGAAGAGATGAACAAGATAATGTCTCAGCCAATGAGAAGTTCAGATTTAGTAGACTATAATTGTGGTTAAAAGAGTGCGCTACTTTGCTAGTACGCCGAGTGCATGTGCGTGCGTGTGTGTGTTTATTAACTGGTCAGCACCTCTTGTGCTCCCCGCTCCATCTGCCCACCTAGAGGCAGCCATGAGCGGGGCTGGCAGCAACAGAAATGTGCAGGACCAGGAATGGTGGGTGCTGTGGGTGCAGAGAAGCAGGTCAAAGGGAGACAAGGAATAAGGTGGGTTGGGGGGTACCCTTTAAGCAGGGAGGCCTAGGAGAAGCCCCAGATCAGTCACAGGTCAGTAGGGAGCCCTTTGTGCCTAGAATGGAGTGATGGGGTGAGGAAGTAGAGGTGGCAAGCACCCAGGTCACATAGGGCTTGTAGATGGATGTCAGCACTGTGGCCCCTTCTTTGGGAGAGTCATTGGAGAACCACGGTGGGGATTTGGGTGGAAGACATGGCCACTATGGCTGCTGTGTTGAGAGCAGCCTGTGGGGTGGGGGGTGAGGCAGAGCCGGGGGGCCAGGAGAGGTGAAGGTGGAGTTGGTGGGACTTGTTCATGAATTGGATGTGGAACAGAGAAAGCCAAGAGTCCAGGGTGACTCCAGGGTTGTCGGCCTGGACAGTTAAGAGAATGGAGCTGCCATTGACTGAAATGGGGAGCCCCTGTGGGAGCAGGTCATTGGAAGGAGATGGGGGCACACTCCAGACAGCTGGGCTGACACATGTCGGGGCAGGTGAGGCTAGACAAGCTCACCTGGGATGCATGTGGGGACATCACAGGTCTCTAGAGGTCAGGGAGGTGAGTGGGGAACCAGGCGAGGTCTCTGCTGGTGTCAGGGGGTGAGCAAAGCCCAAGTTGTGGCTCAGACCTGTTCTGAGTGCATTGCGTCAATATCAATGGCCAGAGGAGGCGTCAGTGTGACCCCAGTTACAGCTGAGAGCAGGGACCTTCCTGTACCCGAAGCTTGTGGTCTTAACAGCTGTGTTGGGTTTTAAGCTGATCCAGCACCCAGGTACCCATCTGGTGGCCTGGGTGAGGCACAGCCTGCTGAGAAGGCAGCCTTTTCAGGCTCAGCCTGGCCATCTAATCTTGGCATGTGAATCCTGAGGTTCTGTTTTTACATCTGTAAAGTGGGGCAGTTGCACCTATCCTGCATGTAGGAGATACCTTGAGGATTAAATGAAATGTGTGTTAACCCGGTGTGCAGCCAGCTGGTGTCCTGCAAACATGGGTCTCTCTTTGGGGTGACTGCAGGCAGGAAGGAGGTCTCCCCTGCAGCTCTCTGTGCACACCTCAGCCTGGCCTTTGGTGCATGGCTTTGCTCCAGCCCCAGGAAACCAGGCAGGGTGATTCTTAGACACAGTTGAACACTCACTGTGATCTGTCCAGCTGAGTGGACCCCTGTTCCTCCTGTTGCTCCCACCTGAACAGCTTTCCTGAAGGGGGATGCAAGCCTGCCATTTGGGGACCCGTGGCCAGCCTTCCCTCTGCCTTCCCCATCCTCTTCCCCTCCCACACTTCCCCTGCTCAGATCCTCTCCACTACTCCCAGCTGCATTGATCAGGACAGAGGAACCTTCTCCCTGGGAGCATGTGAGGCCCTGGGGACAGGCTGTGTTCAGTGTTTAGTAAACGGATTAAAGAAACAGGCTCAGGCGGCAGGGACTCTGAGCCCCCAGCTGCCCAGCGGTTCCAGCACACTGTGGGTGCTAATGAATATTCATGAGTGAATGGAAATCCCCTTTGCTCACATGGGGCAGGCTCCTCCTCCAGAGGCCTCTAGGCTTTTTAATTTGTCTTCCCACAGTCAGCTCTGGAGCCCAGACTTCCTCTAGGGCTTCTTACCTTTCCATCCACAGGGTCTTTCCCAGACCCCATCCTTCTTCCCAGCTGCACTGGCTCTCAGTGAGGTCTGCTCTGTGCTAGACATGGACCCCAGAGTCCAAGTAAAACCCGGTCCCTGCCCTTGGGGAGCCCTCAGAGCTCCAGACCTGGGAAGGACCAGACAGACACATAGGTCAGTCAGGTTTGCTGAGTAATGCCTGAGGGCAGCCAGGAAAGCTTCCAGGATGGGGTCACTGCTCAGAGTTTTGGAAGCCCATGAGAATGAATGAAGCAGTGGGAGAGGAGTGGGGGTCAAATAGGGAGGACCCTTTGAACCGATTTTTCCGTACAGACTCTCTCCACTGCCTTTCTGGATCCCTCCTGCCTTAGCCCTGCTGCCCCTCTGACTCCTGCACTCCAGGGGCCTTCCTGCCTCAGGTCCTGTGCCCTGTGTCCCTCAGCCTGGGATATGCCCTCTGGTCATCACAGGGCCACTCTCTTTATCCAGGTCTCCACTCTGGGCTCTTCCTACTCACCCTTTGGCCCCAGGACCCACCATCCTCTCACGAAGTTTAATTCACAGTCTCAACACTGCAACAATAGTGGTCACGGTGAAGCCTGAGAGGCTGGTCTGGCGTGGTTCTGTGGGGATACCTCAAGCTGGTGACCTCCAACCTTTAGAGGTCTCAACCCACCCAGGGAATGTTGCCAGGACCATGGCTTGATCTTGAGCATCTGTGGAGTCAGGGAGGCATTAGTGGTGTTAGTACTGGACCATGTCCAGGTGTAACCCACGCAGACCCTTGCTCCAGGGGCTTTGCTGCACCTCACATGCCACACTCTTCTCTCTCCTCAGAAACCCCAGGACTTTGATTTCGCCCAGCAGAAACTGACCGACAAGAACCTGGGGTTCCAGATGCTACAGAAGATGGGCTGGAAGGAGGGCCACGGCCTGGGCTCCTGTGGGAAGGGCATCAGGGAGCCCGTCAGCGTGTACGCAGTGGGCGCTGGGGGCCAGGGGTGGGGATGGGCAACCGTGCCTGGGGAGATGAGGCTTTCTGTGGGATTCTGGTCCTAAGTCCTTTGACCTGCAGCCTGATTCTTAGTTTCCTTCATGTCGAACATGGCTTATAGCAGATCATTTACATATGCAGGTGTTCACACAGCTCCTTGCTGCACTTGCATAGACTTGGTCCCTAGCATTTGGCCACATTCATTATTATCATAAAAGCTTGACTGGTAATGCTGGGTAGTTACGCTAAGAGCCACTTCCCTTTTCCAGGAGCCCACATGAAGACTAGCCAGGGTAGAGCACGGCCCAGAGTTTATTAAGCCCCGTTAGCATCCAGCAAGCATTTCAGTTAAAATTGAGCTTAGCACCTGCTGGGGAGGCTTTCTGCTGTAATCAGGGGCTAGCTTCTGAGCACACTTCTCAGAAAGTTTGCATGCCTGCACGGGTGAGTATCCCTTGTTCCCCACTGTGAATTGTGTCTTTATTTTCCCCCTCCCTTGCTGTCACTGTTGTGTGTCCCTCATACCTCTGTCCCACTCTGATGGCTCAGGCTATTTTCCATCTGGTGGCCGGGCTCTGGGCTCAGGTGTGGCTAACTCTCCATTTTGCTCCTTAGGGGAACTGCCTCGGAAGGGGAGGGGTTGGGTGCCGACGGGCAGGAGCACAAAGAAGACACGTTTGATGTGTTCCGTCAGAGGATGATGCAGATGTACAGACACAAACGGGCCAACAAATAGGTATGTGTGTGAGCTAGTGTGGGGGGCTTTCTGCCCAAGCTGATGTTCTGGTACACAGAGACGCTTCCTCTAGAAAAGTTAGTGTGCCCCACTCAAAACCCAAACATCAAAATATCACTCCCCCCAAAAGATCATAAAATTTTGTGAGGGAAACAAGGAGTGTTTGGATGTGGATGTGTCCCACCTCTCACCTTCCAGGCTGAAGGAACGAGCCCCATGCTCGCCAAGCGCCACTGCACGCAGCCCATGGTGCGGCCTCAGCACTGGGCTCCCAGGTGCGACTGTACATGGCCATCTTGTGGAAACAAGCCACCACGGGAGCGGCCTGGTGTCTTGCAAGTGTAAGGGTGACCTGGAAGCTGGTGCTGCAGAGGACGCCACTCTGCCTCATCCCTTTCTGAGGGTCTTCAAATCCTTTTCCTTCTGAGGGGCCTTTGGCCTATAAATATCCTATCTTTCTCCTCTCCTTTTAGTTGTCCTCCCCACCCATAATTTCCATCTCAGTTTTGAACAAAATCGTTCTCTCCCTGAATAGATGAAAACCATTGGTGAGAAAGATAAGGCTTGAAGCAGCAATTACTCTTAAAACGCCACCTCTGTCCCGGATCTGCCCTGGAACCAGTGCCCAAGTAGGTTTGGTGTGTACACGAAAAACAAACGTCTCTGCAGTTTCTGGTGCGGAGGTTCCACCCGCTGGCTTTTCTTTTTCTTAAAAAAAGAACGCACCATTTCCAATCTGCTTTTGCCTTTCACCCTCTTCCAAATGCTTTTGGCAGCAAGTCTTCTCCAAGTCTCCCCTGGTTCCGCTCAGAAGGTGGGGCTGCCCTTGAAAGCATCAGCGCCCTTTAAGTGCTCAGGAACCAGCTCCTGTCGGTTTTCCTGTCCCTGGACACATTGCTCTCTAAAAGTGATCTGCTAGCAAACTTGATACCGAAACAGTCACAGATCGTATCTTCTCAAATTTAAATAGGGAATATAAATCAGTAATAATGAGGTCTGTGCTCTGGTACCACAGCTGTCAGTCGGAGTGCTGAAGCTCTTTAAACAAGTGGAGGTACTGGATTCGATGAACGTGTTATTTATGGAGTCTCATCTCTTAAATGCGTCCCAAGAGACTTAACGAAATTTCAGCAATGTATTCAGCAGCTGTATTCAGTGGGGAGTAATCATTACACCGATGAAACTTTCCCCAAATTTACGTGTCTCTTAGAATCCACAAAACAAACTAGTTTTTTTTTTTTAAACCACATATGGAGTCTCTCCTACAAAGGGGTGGGAGGTGTAAACTCTTCAAGACTCTTCATTTTTTGCATGTGTGGCAGTGTAAAGAATTGTTTTATTAGGGCCTTTGTACAGAGCAGAAAGGATCCTCTTGGGGTGGGCTCTGCAGCTGTTTGCTATTTCAAGGCATATGATTGCCGCCCCTTCCAGCTTCTCGCACTCTGCCTCTTGCAACTACATGCGAAATTCTCAGGCTGTGGGAATCTCTCAGCCCTTCCTCATAAAGCAGCAGTGTTGAAGTTTTAAATACATGCTAAAAATCTGGAAAACAGGATCCTGCTGATACTATAAGCTTGGGGGACACAGCAGTGAGTTTCCCTGTCAGCCACTCGTATTGGCTGTTGTGAAATCCTTGCTTTCTCAAAGCCCGAGACCTCCTGGGCTGCAGTCCCAGGCTCCTCTGGATCTGTCTTGTCTGTCTGGCCCACACTCACCAGCACAGCGTCACGGGCCTGTGCCAGCATCTCACGTGCCCGCCTGATGTTGCCCTTCTTCATGCCACGGGTAGTCCCCAGGGCTCTGCTTGCTTCTGGTCACTTTTGTTGCTTTGGCAACTGGCAGATCTTTATGGCCACGGACATGCTGGAGGTTCTTCAGCAGAGTTGAAATAGCCCGCAGGGGTGGTGTGGTTTGGGGGAACCACAGCTATGGGGGTTCACCTCCTTTCTCTTCTAATCTTTCCAACAGCCTTCCACGTTGGCTGGGGGTCAGGTAAAGGGATAGAACTCTGAGAACAGGGCCTCGATCCAGCATGGCCTTTCACAGAGCACCCTTTGGTGCTGAGTGAGGTGTGCACCCCCCAGCATGGGTCCTGGCTCTTTCTTCAAGCGTAGCTTTGACCATCATATTCGCTTTGTCCTAGTATGCTCATCCTTGGCTTTCTCTGCTTTTATTTATAAGTAAAATACTTTAGGAATTCCCGGGGTTTGAGCCCTGTTCCCACAGCCTCCTGCCACTCCTCCTCCTGGGGGTGTCCTGCTTTGAGCTGACACTGTGAGCCTTTGGCAGTCGTCAAAGGGAGCACCTACTTCTTGAGCCTGGAAAGTCCTGTAAGCACTCAGGTGGCGCTTCTGTGGAGTTGGCATTGAGGCAGTGAAGGCATTGCGTGGGCCGGGGAGGAGCGTGGTGGTGCGTCCCTGTGCCAGCTGTCGGCTGGGGACCAGCGCGCTGGCCCTCTGTGCCCGCCCTTGCCCTCTCCAGCAGAGACCGCTCTGCGGGGAGCACGCGTGAGAGCAAGTGCGATGTGCAGTTGCATAGCCTTGTCAAAGTCACAGTGTCTTTTCTGTCATTCTAGTTCCAGGGTCTCTTCCATGAGGACGACAGGCATCCGGAAAGTGCTAACTCACCACTTTGGGTGCTTACTGTCTCTGCCTTGTTTCCATCACTGGAAATCATATAGAGAAATTTAGCGTTTTTGGTCCTTGGTAAAACCTAGAAGACGTTTGTGATGTTACAAAATGGAAGCTTTGGGTTTTTTTTCTTTTTTTTAATCTAAGAAGTTGTGGATGTTGTTAATCATTTAGCAGTTGAAATAAATGTAGAGGAAACCCAGTTTTCCATGGTCTCCATTGATGTGTTTTAAAATCAGACTGGTTGGGGAACACATGGTAGATGTTGTAGGGCCTACGTGGAGCCAGGTCGTAAACACTGCTGCCTCCCAGGCATGCCCTCTGCCTGCGGGGGCCTTTCTGACTGGCTTGCTGCAGCTGGGAGGCCTGGTAAGTCACCGGGAAAGCCTAGAGGGTACCAGAAAGCAGGTAGTGATCAGGGCCAAACAGTGGGTGGGTCCACCCTGTTTTCTGTGGAGAGGGGGGTTTATTGCTGGGTACAGAAATCTGCCTTTGAGAGGGTGTCGGGACATGGGAGCTTTACCTGAGCTGCCCACAATTCACCTGCCCACCTCAAGGCCTTCCCTGATCTCAGGGTCGGGGTTCCAGCTGCCAGAGTTAGACCAAGGCCCACTTGGGCTTCCCCCTGAGTTAGGAGCTGGCCTGTGGGACATCTTCAAAGCTCCCTGCTGTTCCCATATTCTGCCCAGCCTGTGTCTGATTCCTCCATCAGCAGCCCCTTGGCCCATCTGGTGAGGAGGGAGGGTAAAGAGCACATAGGTGGGCAAGCCTGGCACCTACAGGACCTGCAGGGACCTCCACCTGAGCACAGTGTAATGGGCAGGAGCCTGGGGTATGGTTGTGCCCGGGGTAGCAGGGAGCCCAGGAAGGGTTTGGGGGGCTTTGTCAGCAAGAAAGGGGGGGATGGAGGAGACAGGGCCCCTTAGGAAGCTGGTGTCAGACCCCTGAACCTCTCCTCTCACTATGTCCCAGAGGACACTCAGGAGTGACGAGGACCCATATGATCATGATGGGAGCTCTTGTCACCCAAGAACCTCCCACACGTTTGCTATCATCTTCACCAGAGCCCTGGAGGTTGGGGTCTGACCATGAGCTTTAATGCCACTCCCTGAGAAAGTTGCTCAGAACCTACAAGGACCCCACCCATTCTCCTCCTCCCTCTTGGGAGACCCCCTTCCCAGTTCCCCTTTATCACTGTGCAGGGCTGGGGAAGGTCACTTAGACAAAGGCACACAGAATGAGGTTCTCCAGCCCAGGACGCTGTTCAGGCTTTGACCTCCGGCAGGTCTCTCCACCTCAGGCCTCAGTTACCCCTCTGCGATTTGGGAAGGATTTCTTCCTCTGCTACCTTGTCATTTAGGGCTAACTGGAACCTGAACATGCCATTCTGAGGCTGGAGGGCCCCTCCCCTCCACGTCCTCCCCCCACAGCCTCTCCTCTCCCTGGAAGCCTTCTGGACCAGGACCTTGAGAGGCAGAGGGTGCTGCCGGAGAAGCTCCAGTCTCCAGTGTTAAAGCAGGCCTTTGCTATGCCTGCACACGGACCTACATAACATGCGCGCGTAATACATGCAAACATGACTGTTCAAGCAACATGAGTACATTTTCTTTGTAAAAGATTTTTGAAAATGCAAGACCCAGATAGACGCGGAACAAAGCACAGAGATTTCCCTCTTTCCCACTCCCATGTAAAAATAACAAAAAAATTTAAGAATTTAAAGTAAGGCTTACCACGCATGCCGCCTAGAGACTTGCTTCCGCCTCATCTCAACAGTCTTTCCACATGAGTTTGATTTCAAGTACTGTTTGTGAATAAGTAATGCCTGGCTAAAGTCAGAAGGTACAGAAGTGTGTTTTGTGGGAAGATAATTTTCCACGACCCACAGCGCTCAGGTATCAGATCCCTATGTGTAGATTATTTTATTTTCTTTGTTTATATTTGGCCACGCAGCATGTGGGATCTTAGTTCCCCAACCAGGGATCAAACCTGCACCCCCTGCGATGGAAGCGTGGAGTCTTAACCACTGGACCGCCAGGCAAGTCCCTAGATGATTGTATATATGGGCATATTTTAGATACAGACCTTAAAAATGAAAATTGGACTTCCCGGGTGGCGCAGTGGTTAAGAATCCGCCTGCCAGTGCAGGGGACACGGGTTCGAGCCCTGGTCCGGGAAGATCCCACATGCCACGGAGCAACTAAGCCCGGGAGCCACAACAACTGAGCCTGTGCTCTAGAGCCTGCAAGCCACAACTACTGAGCCCGCGTGTCACAACTGCTGAAGCCCGAGCACCTAGAGCCCGTGCTCCGCAACAAGAGAAGCCACCGCAATGAGAAGCCCGCGCACCGCAACGAAGAGTAGCCCCGTCTCACCCCAACTAGAGAAACCCCGCGCACAGCAACAAAGACCCAACGCAGCCAAAAATAAATAAATAAATTTATTTATTTTTTTAAAAAATGAAAATTATACTTCACATTCTGTTTTGCCTTTTGCTTTTTTCCACTTAACTTTCCAAAAAACATTTAAGTATGTATATATGTCTTGAACTATCATTTATCTCACAAGTTCCCCATCCATAGCCATATGGGTTATCCCAAAACTTTGGCCCCAACATCGTAGAACACCTTTGTGGATAAAGCCCTACAAATGGCATTTCTGGGGTCTCCCCACCTCACTGCCTCCCTCCAGTGTTCCTGTGTCATCCGACTTTGGGGGCAACCCTGGGGGTGCCCCTGTTTCCCCAGCCATGCCTGCCTCACCAGGGCATAGTGGGGCTGTGGACCCTGGGAAGTGCTCCACTGCAAACCAGAGCCTGCAGCCCTGACCCCTCCGGACCACGTCCTTGCACTATATTCAGGACACAGGTCCAGCTGCCACCCCTCTCTTCTACCCCCAGATCCCTCTAACCCCTTCACCCCCTCCCTCCAATTTTGACCGTTCTGGAGCCAGCACAGCTGCAGCAGGTGACCTTGTTTTCCCAGGGGGCCCATCGGCCTGGGCAGGGGACCCTGCCTCTCCAGGCCTTGACTTCCCCCTCTATCCAGTAATTGGCCAACACCCACCCAAGGGGCATCATGAGGGCTGGATATGCACCAGCTGGGAGTTGGGGGGAGGGGAAGGGGAGCCTGCCACAGCAGGTGGTGGGACAAGGTGCCTGGCTTCCTCTAGTGAAATGGTACAGCCGATTTGCAGGGTAATCCAGGACCACTCCTAGAGAGGGTTTAGAGGGACTGGTTTTGTTACTGATCCTTCCATATCCTGTCCTCTTGGGCCTCAGTTTCCCCACCTGTGAAGTAGGCATTGTCCTTGAGGATCCATAACCCCCTTCACTGCGTGCCCTCCTCACCCCTCCCTGGCCAGCCTGAGGGTGGGGGTCACACCCCCAAACTGCCCCCTTCCACTGAGGAGGGGCTGAGGCCTAGGGTCCAGTCCCTAGGAGAGGGGTAAATTGTCAAACTCCCATGTGTTTGGGGCATGGGGACAGTCGGAGGAGAGGAGCAGGGGTGACAGTTATTGCTGGGGCTGGAGCCAAACTCCTGCCCAGCTACACGACTCTGCCAGCTGTCCTGTCCTATTGTACAGATGGAGAAACTGAGGCCCAGAAAGGGGAAGAGGCCAGTCCCAGGCTGCACAATGAGTTCTCCAAAGTCTCAGTGCCTGCTCGAGCCTCAGTTTCCCCATCTGGGTAGGGCTGGCACTGTGCTGCAGCAGGCAGCAAACTTTTGAGCCTGTTGTTGGGACATACGGTTGAGCCCTGGGGTCAAGTATTGGCTCCTACTCCTGGATGTCAAGTGTTAGGGAAACTCCTAAGCTGCCCAGCTGGCCATCAGTGGGGGTGACTCTCCACCCTGCCCCCAGGCTCCACTATGCCTGCCGGACCTCCATTCAACCTTCAAGGCCCATTTCCCATGTCTCCTCCTCCAGGCAGCCCGTCTTGCTCTCCCTGACAGAGGCCCTGCTGCCCCTTTGGCTTCCCCAGGTCTGTCCCTTACACCTCTGGCTTGGGGCGTCCAAGTCTGGCCCTGTCTCACCTGGCTTGAGAGCTCCTTCACCTGGGCCTTCTTGTCTTTAAACCCCCAGCATTGAATGAGTGTTTCATGAAAGGACAATGAACAAGTGTATTTTGTACAGTGTCTGAAGGGGACCCGCTTTGGGGTGGGACAGGCAGACCCAAGTCAAGTCCTAGACCGGGGGCATGACAGTGCGTGACCTTGAGCAAGCCCCATGACTTCTGGGACTCCATCTCCTTCATCCATAACATCAGATGATGATGTATGAGCTTGGGGAGTCCAAAATGTACCATTAATTGAAAAGCCACTTTTCTCCAGTATTTACATTGCCGTTTTTTTGTTTGTTTGAATTTTTGGCCATGCCGCACGGCTTGTGGGATCTTAGCTCCCCACCCAGAGATTGAACCCAGGCCTGTGGCAGTGGAAGCACTGAGTCCTAACCACTGGACCACCAGGGAATTCCCATACATCGCTGTTTTAATACACTGTATTGAACTATATGGAAATAGAGATACAAACTCAACATATATACCTGCACCATGCACCGTCACAGACAAATTCTGGAAAACTCCACACCCACTTATCAACAGGGGTCCTTGGGAAGTGGGCTGAGCTGCGGGTGGAATTTTTCCTGTTTACCTCATACATTTCTGTGTGGTTTGAAAGCTTTTGCTTGCATGATTTTAGAGTGACAAAAATTCATTGTCTATGAAAACGTGGATGATAAACTGAGCCTTGGGTTTGCTTTGAGAATCAAAGGAGATCACAGGTGTCAACTTCGCAGCCTGTAGCTCAGACAAATCTGTGACAAATCTTCTGACAGACAGTGGTCTCTTTAGACTCTAATCTTCACATCCAGCAGAAACTGGCCCATTTCCCAGTGGAGACACTGAGGCCTGGGAGCCTGACTCCAGACTCACACTAAATGCCAGGATTTCCAGTTGGTCTCATCTGGTTTTGAAGCTCCCCATATATACACACACGTGTGCATGTACATGCATATGTACACACATACAAAGACATACATGTGCACATGCAGACTCAAAAACACATGTATATATACAGACACAGATGCGCGCACACATGTGCACACACACATGCATGCATACGCACCATTCCTATTTCCCACCAAGCCCATGCTCACCGCCCTGAGAACTTTGACACTGAGGAATGGCAGCCCCACGATGAATCTGACACCAGCTGCTTCCTTCAGGACCCAAGGAGGGGGACCTCATGAGCTGAGCTTTTCTTTGCTTGATTTTTCTCCAGAGATTCCTCTGTTTGGACTTGTGGGCGCACCACCTCCCAGTTCCTGGAATTCCTGGTCCAGGTGTGAGATTTGAGGTTTCAGTTTCAGGATTTCAGTGTCCACATCTTGATAACTTGCTTTTGCCCAGAGGCAGCTCAGAGCAAAGCAGAACTTGAGGGTTTGAGTCCTCAGTCCTAATATGTCCTCCCTGTGCTGTGTGACCTGGGGTGAGTGATCCACCTATCTGAGCCTTATTTTCCTCATTTATAAAATGGGAGAATGGTAGTATCTAATGCCAGGCTTCTGAGAATCAGCACCAGCATGCTTCGAAGCTCACAAACGTTCACTGCACTCTTTCCATCGTTCTGTGACACTGGGAGCCTGTCATTGAGGTTTCCTGTTGGCCTGCTCCTCCTAAAAATAAAGTCCCAAGTTCGTGATGTGATGGGAGGGCCACATGGGTGATCTTACAATATTCACTTCACCTCTTGGAACCTCAGTTTCCTCATTTGTAGAATAAGGAGATTACCCCCATCCTGGAGCATCAGCCGAGAAGTGTGTATGAGCAAGGAATCTGGAGGAAAGCAATGCAGGCAGCCAACAGGTACCTGAGAAGGGGCGTCTTTGCTGACCACACGCCCAGACAAATGTTTAATGAATTGCTAATGCCCAGTGGTTGCCTGTGTTGGCAGGGACAGCACCGCCTTCCTTGCTGGCTTCCATGAGGATCACCCCAATTTTTTTGTTTCTTATTGATGTAAAATTCACATAACGTAAAATTCACCATTTTAAAGTGAACGATTCAGTGACATTTAATACATTCACAGTGTTGTGCAAGGACCATCTCTATCTAGTTCCAGAACATTCCCGTCACCCCAAAAGGAAACCCAATGCCCATTAGCAGTCACTCCCCAGTCCCCCCTCCCCCAGCCCTAATAATGTCTACTCTGCTTTCTGTCTCTATGGATTTGCCTGTTCTGGACATTTCATAGAAATTGATCATATACTATGTGGACTTTTGTGTCTGGTTTCTTTCACTCAGCATGATGTTTTCAGGGTTCATCCATATTGTAGCATGTGTCAGTGCTTCATTCCTTTTCATGGCTGAGTAATATTTCATTGTGTGGTTAGACCCTATTTTCTTCATCCATTCATCTGTCAATGGACATTTGGATTGTTTACTCCTTTTGGCGATTGTGAATAGTGCTGCTGAAAACACTCGTGTATAAGTTTTGGTTTGAACACCTGTTTTCAATTCTTTGGGGTCTATACATAAAAGAGTGGAATTACGGGATCCTATAGCAACTCTACGTTTAATCTTTTGAGGAACTGCCAAGCTGTTTTCCTCGGGGTTGCTCCATATTCCAGCCTTTTTTGCCAACTGATCTGGGCCAGTGTCTTTAAAAGCCATGATCCTCTCCCTCATGGGGAAACTCACCGAGGTCAACCCAGGGCATGACTCTCAATGTCCACAGATGTGAGACGGAATCCTGGGAACAAAGCAAATAGAGGGAAGGTAGGGAGAAGTTAAGGGGTCTCTGGATGTAAAATATGATGACGTTTTTCACAAAAGAGACCCTGGAGGACAAAATCCAAAGCGTGATGTGATTTTTGTAGGATCTGAAAGGATGAAATTGCAAAGTGTGATGTGATTTTTGTAGAAAATATATAAAATGTAGACAGATTCCCCCACGCAGAGAGTGAGAGGGGTTTGCTCCAAACTGTCTGAGTCACGGGGAATGTGGGAGGGGGGTGAGGGAGAAGCTCTTCCTATCCCTTCCCCAGCCATGCGCCTGGGCACACCAAGAGTGCATGCTTATGCAGTTTGAAAAGAAAACCCATTGAAGAACATTCAGAGGAAGTAAAAATGATGAAGCATGTGCTGGCGGCAATTGTCGGTCTTTGTTTCAGAGGCAGCTGTGGTCTTAGGAGAAAAAAGCACCAGATGTGAATCTAGACAGTCTCTTCCTGTGTCAAATGGGTGAGTAAACATTGCTTCCTCCAGGACCGCTGTTTGTAGGCTGCCATGAAAGTCCCTCCAGCATCTCCCTAGCAGACTCTCAGTAGCCTCTGTCCATCTATCTGTTGGTTCATTCATTCACTCACTCATTCATTCACTCACTCATTCATTCACTACGTATTTGAGAAACACCTAACTGCTCCTTCCAGGTGGAACTTTCCTTCCAAGATCTAAAACTAGTATGAAATTATTGGGTGGGCCAAAAAGTTCGTTTGTTTTTTTTCCATAAGGTGGCTCTAGTAGCACTTAGTGGTCTTTAACTTCATTCAAAACAATTTTGTTAGATTGTATGTGACAGCTGTCATATCGGCGTGCATTTAAAAAAATGACATCAAAATTTGTGTAGCCATTTTAATATTGAAGATGGAAGAAAAAAAGCAACATTTTCAGCATATTATGCTTTATTATTTCAAGAAAGGTAAAAATGCAACTGAAACACACAAAAAGATCTGTGCAGTGTATGGAGAAGGTGCTGTGACTGATCGAACGTGTCAGAAATGGTTTGCGAAGTTTCGTGCTGGAGATTTCTCACTCGGGTAGACCGGTTGAAATTGATAGTGATCAAATCGAAACAATAATTGAGAACAATCAATGTTATACTACACGGGAGATAGCCCACATACTCAAAATATCCAAATCAAGCGATGAAAATCATTTGCACCAGCTTGGTTATGTGACTCGCTTTGATGTTTGGGTTCCACATAAGTTAAGCGAAAAAAACCTTCTGACCAGATTTCTGCATGCAATTCTCTACTGAAACGTAATGAAAATGTTCTGTTTTTAAAACAAATTGTAACGGGCGATGAAAAGTGGATACTGTATAACAATGTGGAACGGAAGGGATCGTGGGGCAAGCGAAATGAACCACCACCAACCACACCAAAGGTCAGTCTTCATCCAAAGAACAGGTGATGTTGCATATATGGTGGGATTGGAAGGGAGTCCTCTATTATGAGCTCTTTCCAGAAAACCGAAAAATTAATTCCAACAAATACTGCTCCCAATTAGACCAACTGATGAATTTGGTCTAATTGGACGCATTTGATGAAAAGCGTCCAGAATTAGTCAACAGAAAACACATAATCTGGGACTTGCCTGGTGGTCCAGTGGTAAAGAATCTACCCTACAATGCAGGGGACGCGGGTTCCATCCCTGGTCAGGGAACTAAGATCCCACATGCCACAGGGCAACTAAGCCCACGTGCCACAACTACTGAGCTCACGTGCCACAACTACAGAGCTCGCGTGCCTCAACTAGAGCCCGCGTGCCGCAAACTACAGAGCCCACACGCCCTGGAGCCCGCGCGTTACAACTAGAGAGAAGCCCTCACACCACTAGAGAAGCCCTCACACCACAACGAAGATCCCGCGTGCCGCAACTAAGACCTGACACGGCCAAAAATAAATAAAATAAATAAAAAATAAATCTTTAAAACAACAAAAAAGAAAACACATAATCTTCCACCAAGGGGCTTCCCTGGTGGCGCAGTGGTTGTGAGTCCGCCTGCCAGTGCGAGGGATGAGGGTTTGAGCCCTGGTCCAGGAGGATCCCACGTGCCGTGGAGCAACTGGGCCCGTGTGCCGTGGCCGCTGAGCCTGCGCTCTGGAGCCCGCGCGCCACAACTGCTGAGCCTGCGCGCCACAGCTGCTGAGGCCCACGCGCCTGGAGCCCGTGCTCTGCAGAGGGGGAGGCCACCACAATGAGAAGCCCACGCACAGCAGCGAAGACCCAACGCAGCCCAAAATAAAAATAAATAAAATAAAGAATTAAAAAAAAAAATCTTCCAGCAGGATAACGCAAGACCACATGTTTCTTTGATGACCAGACAAAAACTGTTACAGCTTGGCTGGGAAGTTCTGATTCATCCACTGTATTCACCAGACATTGTACATTCGGATTTCCATTTATTTCGGTCTTTACAAAATTCTATTAATGGAAAAAACTTCATTTTCCTGGAAGACTGTAAAAGGCACCTGGAACAGTTCTTTGCTCAAAAAGATAAAAAGTTTTGGGAAGATGGAATTATGAAGTTGCCTGAAAATGGCAGAAGGTAGCAGAACAAAATGGTGAATACGTTGCTCAATAAAGTTCTTGGTGAAAATGAAAAATGTGTCTTTTGTTTTTACTTAAAAAACCAAAGCAGGACTTCCCTGGTGGCTCAGTGGATAAGAATCCGCCTGCCAATGCAGGGGACGCAGGTTCAATCCCTGGTCTGGGAAGATACCACATGCCGTGGAGCAACTAAGCCCATGCGCCACAACTACTGAGTGCACTATAGAGCCCGTGGACCACAACTACTGAGCCCACGTGCCACAACTACTGACGCCTGCGTGCCCTAGAGCCCACGCTCCGCAACAAGAGAAGCCATCACGATGAGAAGCCCACACATCACAACGAAGAGTAGTCCCTGCTAGCCACAGCTAGAGAAAGCCCACACACAGCAATGAAGACCGAACGCAGCCAAAAAACAAACAAACAAAAAAACCAAAGGCACTTTTTGGCCCACCCAATACAAACTGCAGTCAGTGATTTGAAGGAAACATCCAAGGTACAAAGAAAGGCCCATAATGGAGCCTGGTCTGGGAGATAACATTTCACTGGAGAACTGAAGGATGAATAGGGGCATGCCAGGCAGAGGGAGTGGCATGTGCAAAGGCCCTGAGGTGCAAATGATCTCAGCTGTGGGAAGAGGAGTGAGATGAAGAGAGGAGGGAGGGAGACAAGGGTGAGGGGTTTCTGGGGTGGGAGACAAGTATAGATTTTGTCCTAAGGCAATGGGGAATCACGGAAGGCTTCAGAGCACAAAAGGGGCATAGCCCAATTTATGCTTTTTAAAAATTGTGGTAAAAGTTACATAACATAGTTACCATTTTAAAGTGTTTAATTCCACGGCAGTTAGCACCTTCACAGTGTTGTATAACCATCACCTCTATGTAGTTCCAGAACATTTTCATCATCCCAAGAGGAAACCCTGTCCCCATTAGCAGTTGCTCCCCATTCCCGGTCCCCCAGCCCCTGGCAACCACCAGTCTGTTTTCTGTCTCTATGGATTTGCCTGTTCTGGACATTTCATATAAATGGGATCATACAACATGTGGCCTTTTACATCTGACTTCTCCAATGCGTACTTTTAAAAGGCAACTTAGAAGGACAGGAATGCAAATAGGCGCTGTGCTGTTCCATCCACACTCCTCCGTCCCGCTCCCTGTTTAACAACAGGCACCTGTGTGATTGCCTGTGCTTGCCAGGGCCTCGCCTGGGCTGCTGGAGCACCCGTTGCCTGCATGACCAACAGAAGGCCAGAAGTGCCTTGAGTTGACATCCCCCAGGCAGCCCTGATCAATAGCATAAGGTGTTTCCAGATCTCCCAGCAGGATAGAGCCAAAGTCACCCTCCAGGGGCTCTGCTGGATGCACACCCCTCACCACTGAATCCCAGTCTCTGCTCTCTCCCCTTTTCTGAGCCTCAGTTTCCTCCTCTGTAAAATGGGTCATAGGGAGGGAGCATATTGCACTCAGTGAACAGTCAAAAGTCACACTGGGTTTACAAAAAGTAAGATCCACATTAAGAGTGCAAGGAAAGGACTTTTCTGAGTGCTGATGGGGTCCACTTTGGGAGAGGTGTCAGGCTCAGGAGTCAAGACCCAGCAGGGAAGGTGTCGGGTGGGTGGGAGCCGCTGGAGACACAGCAGAGGCTCAGCATGTGGCTGCCAGCCCAGCCCTGGGAGGTCAGCCTCCGAAGGCTGCATTCATCCTCCCAGGAAAATCACAATTCTCTCTTTCCCCTCAGCGCCTCCCCAGCCCCCTCCTCCGCCCTAGTTTATTATTTACCCATTCAGGGCCACGATTTATTTTTGGACGAGAACATCGGTCCTCCTCACTCTCATGGCCACCTGCCAGAGCCGCGCGCTGGCCACGCTGGGAGAAGGAAGGCCAGAGAGAATCCAGTCTAGCTGAGAGAAGGCGGGTCCTTGGGGGAGGGTCTTGGTCACGCCTGGCTCTTGATCTTTTGTTTATCCTCATAGACAGCAACTAGGAGTGCGGGCGGCCGAATTTTCGGATTTCTCCACATTCCTGACGAACGAAGAGACTGACATGCCAGTTTACAGCACTGTCTTTGCTGTAGACATAAACAACGTCACTTAGAAATTGACATGGGTGAGCCAGGCATGGTTTGGGGTGGGTTGTGAAGTGTCCAAATATACACTCCTTTAGTTCATGCAGACAAATAAGGATGCATTCATTTTCATTTTTAAAATTATGTTTATTTTATTTTGTTTATTAAATTTTACAAAGTTGAATTCACCCTCAGTCCCCAACTTCAACTTGGCAAACTCCTATTCATCCGTCAAAACCCAATACACAGACTCCTTCCTCCATCCTTCACATGTCCACACAAATGCTACATCTTTCTCCTCTCTGTGCTGTAAAAGAGGAATCCTCCGGTACTATGGTCATCTGTTTATGACTCTGTGTCCCTCTCTGGGCTCTGTTCTAGCACCCAGCGCAGTGCCTGGCATATAGTGGGTGCTCAGTAAATGTGGAGGTTGGGGGGAACATTTTAAAAAACAGCTTTATTGAGACATAATTCACATATCATTCAATTCGCCCATTTAAAATATATAGTTCAATGGTTTTTAGGATATTCACAGATGTGTACAGCCACCACCAAGATCAATTTTAGAACACTTTCACCACCCCCAAAATAAACCCTGTGCCCATTTCAGTCACCGCCACTCCTCCTCCCCCCAACCCCTGGCAACCACTAATCTACTTTCTTTTTTTTAACTTTTTTTGTGTGTGTGGTTTGAGAGATGGAAATTATTTATTTATTTATTGGCTGCGTTGGGTCTTCGTTGCTGCGCGCGGGCTTTCTCTAGTTGCGGCGAGCGGGGGCTACTCTTCGTTGTGGTGCGTGGGCTTCTCATTGTGGTGGCTTCTCTTGTTGCTGAGCACGGGCTCTAGGCATGCTGGCTTCAGTAGTTGTGGCACGTGGGCTCAGTAGTTGTGGCTCGTGGGATCTGCAGCGCAGGCTCAGTAGTTGTGGCGCACGGGCTTAGTTGCTCCGCGGCATGTGGGATCTTCCCAGACCAGGGCTCGAACCTGTGTCTGCTGCATTGGCAGGCGGATTCTTAACCACTGTGCCACCAGGGAAGTCCAAAGATTGTTTTTTTTTTTTTTTTTTTTAATTTATTTTTATTTTATTTCTTTTTTGGCTGTGTTGGGTCTTCATTTCTGTGCGAGGGCTTTCTCTAGTTGCGGCGAGCAAGGGCCACTCTTCATCGCGGTGCGCGGGCCTCTCACTATCACGGCCTCTCTTGTTGCAGAGCACAGGCTCCAGACGCGCAGGCTCAGTAGCTGTGGCTCACGGGCCTAGTTGCTCCGTGGCATGCGGGATCTTCCCAGACCAGGGCTCGAACCCGTGTCCCCTGCATTAGCAGGCAGACTCTCAACCACTGCGCCACCAGGGAAGCCCCAAAGATTGTTTTTTTAATTTTATTTTTAAATTTAAGTTAATTTTATTTTTGGCTGCATTGGGTCTTCATTGCTGTGCACGGGTTTTCTCTAGTTGTGGCAAGTGGGGGCCACTCTTCATCGCGGTGTGCGGGCCTCTCACTATCGCGGCCTCTCTTGTTGAGGAGCACAGGCTCCAGACGCACAGGCTCAGCAATTGTGGCTCACGGGCTTAGTCGCTCCGTGGCATGTGGGATCTTCCCAGACCAGGGCTCGAACCTGTGTCTGCTGCATTGGCAGGCGGATTCTTAACCACTGTGCCACCAGGGAAGTCCAAAGATTGTTTTTTTAATTTTATTTTTAAATTTAAGTTAATTTTATTTTTGGCTGCATTGGGTCTTCATTGCTGTGCACGGGTTTTCTCTAGTTGTGGCGAGTGGGGGCTACTCTTCGTTGTGGTGCACAGGCTTCTCACTGCGGTGGCTTCTCTTGATGCAGAGCATGGGCTCTAGGCACGTGGGCTCAGTAGTTGTGGCTCACAGGCTCTAGGGTGCAGGCTCAGTAGTTGTGGTGTACGGGCTTAGTTGCTATGCAGCACGTGGGATCTTCCTGGACCAGGGCTCGAACCCGTGTCCCCTGCATTGGCAGGCGGATTCTTAACCACTGCACAACCAGGAATGTCCCATATGAAGAGATTTGTTTCAAGGAATTGACTTAGGGTTTCTTTGTTGCAGTCTTGAGGAGAATTCTTTTTTCCCAGGAGACTCAGTTTTTGCTCTTAAGGCCTTCAGTTGATTAGATAAGCCCCACCCAGAGTCTCGAGGATAACTTCCTTTCCTTAAGGTCAACTGATTGGAGATGTTAACCACATCTAGAAAATACTTTTTTTTTTTTTTTTTTTTTGGCTGCACTGCATGGCATGTGGGATGTTAGTTCCCCAACTAAGGATCGAACCCATGCCCACTGCATTGGAAGTGTGGAGTCTTAACCACTGGACCACCAGGGAAGTCCCTAGAAAATACTTTCACGGCACCATTTAGACTAAACCGCTGGGCACCATTGCCTGATGAAGTTGACACATAACTTTAAACCATCAGTATGTTTCCATGTCCCCACCTCACCACAAACCACCCATGAGAATGCCACCTCCTCTGAGAAGACTGCTGTGATGTTCCCTGGCCACAAAGGAGAGAACATGGAGGCATGTTGACCGGCTGCATCTGGACGGAGGGAGCCAGAAGGGAAGCAAGCAGGGCAGGCATGCAGGATATCTATGGGAAGGCAGTGGAGATGTCAGCAAGGGCGAGAGCTCCAAGGCCAGCCAAGGCTCTGGACTTTGCCCCAGGGCCATGGGGAGCCATAGTAGGTTTTAGAGCAGGAGAGTGATATGGTTGGATACACTAACGATTGAAAAACTTGTCACTGACTGATATGGGTCTCTCAGCACCCCTAGATGGGGGCAGCTGGGGTCAAGGCCCCAGTCCAGGCAGGAAATGGCAAGGTCTGGGCCAAGGGCTGTGGGGATGGGGGTGGGGCCGATTTAAGAGTTTCCAGGTACATCAGTCTGGGATGAATGTGAGTTGCTAAACTGTCATGCTGAGCTCTGACCATCGGTTCAGGCCTCTGATCTCTTCCAGGAGTTATTTCAGAAAATACCTCCTTGGGGTGCACAAGGTCAGTGACCTGACCGTGAATGTCTGTGACACCAGTGCCTCCCACCCACTGTGGGACCACTGGGGAGCTGTTGCCTAGAGATGGCTGCCTCCTCTCCCTGCCCCCAGTGGAAAGCCAACCCCTCTCCCCTGGCAGACAGTCTGGCAGGGAAAACGGGCTCCATCTTGCCATTCCCCAAACATGAAAACCTTCCTACCCCAGGGCTTTTGCACTGGCGGTTTCCTCTGACTGGAATGCTTTTCCCACCATTTTACCCATGGCCAGTTTCTCCTCGTCCCTAGGCTCAACTTAACTTTCACCGCCCCCAGGAAGCTCTCTCCACTATTGTCAGCCTCTATGACATCACCTGTCTTACCGCCCAGGATTTGAAACTATTTTATTTTATTTTATGCTTCCCCCTCTGGAGTATGGAGCCATGAAGGTGGGATTTTTTTGCCTTGATTACTGCCTCATCCTCGGTTCCCACAACACCTGTCTCTCAGTAACTGCTTGTCGAGTGAATGAATAAAGAGCCACATCCCCTTCTCATCATTCTCTCACCCTTCAAACCATGACTCTGGACTCATGGATTCCTTTCCCTCCTCTCCCCAGAGATTTGATGTCACCATGGAGACGCTGATCCCACTGCTTTCCTGGTCCTCTCCTATTGCTTGCCTGAGCCATTCCTGAAGCCTCCACCCTCACTCTGTCCGTTCCATCCCCCACAGCAGCCTTCAGAGGAATCTTTTAAACATGTAAGTCTGGCTATGGGCCTCCCCTGCTCTCACATTCTCTATGGCTCCCAATTGCCCTCAAGAGAACATTCCAACCCTTCTGCTCATTTTCCAGAGCCCTTCAGACTGGGCCCTGTCTCATTGCTGACTCTTTTCCAAACGCAAGTTGTTCCCTTGCCTAGTTTGCTCTTCCCCACCTCTCTGTTTGGTGAACTCCTATTCAACCTTCAAGACCCCACTCAAAGGGTCCCTCCTCTGGAAGCACTCCCTACCTTCAAACAGAGCCCTGACTCCCCTCTGAGGATGTCTGCATCCAGTTCTGTCTCCCAAAGGTTGGGGACTTTTGGGGAACCCCTGATATCACCTGTGAAAGATGGATCACACCGTCATCATTTATTTAACACAGGTAAGCATGTAGTCAGATATTTGAGTCACATTGTGAGTCACCTCTTCTTGGTTTCCATGTTGGGTCCAGACTGTCAACCACACAGACATACATCTGGCTAGCCTAGCCAAGGAGAACTGGGACAGATGCCGCTTGGATCCCGTCTTGCAGTACAGCTCCATCTTTGTCTATAAGGCGTTTTTACATTTCTACATGAACTTGTGAGGTCAAATCTTTCACCTGCTGCTGCGCAGCCCCCAAGCATGTCCCTCCCTTCTACATCTGAGACTGGATTCGAGGAGTTGTGATTCTTTTAGAAGTTGGGATTTTTCTCCAGTTTGTTGAGATTTGTCAACTCTCCTTCAAGGAATGTGAAAAAGCTTAAAAGCCGCATGCGAGCCAAGGGGACATGAGACATGCCCTGTTGGGACATGCTGTAGAAAATTCAGCTCCTCTCAGGAATGTTCTATCTTTTGAGGCTTAGTTGCTCTGCAAGACTGGTGAGAATTGGAAAGCCAAACATTCTTGCAAGAGGTTGTATTGATGACGTGGAAGGATCTTGCCTAAGGTGCAGTGCTATAGACCTCACAGCAGCCCCACTGGGGGCTCATCTTTTTTTTTTTTTTTTTTTTTTTTTAATTTTTTTAATTTTTTATTTTTTATTACTGTGTTGGGTCTTCGTTTCTGTGCGAGGGCTTTCTCCAGTTGTGGCAAGCGGGGGCCACTCTTCATCGCGGTGCGCGGGCCTCTCACTATCGCGGCCTCTCTTGTTGCGGAGCACAGGCTCCAGACGCGCAGGCTCAGTAACTGTGGCTCACGGGCCCAGTTGCTCCGCGGCATGTGGGATCTTCCCAGACCAGGGCTTGAACCCGTGTCCCCTGCATTGGCAGGCAGATTCTCAACCACTGCGCCACTAGGGAAGCCCGGGGGCTCATCTTAGAGATGAGAAGTTGGAAGCTCGGGGAGACCATCCACCTGATGGTACCTGCTGGGGGAGGCCTGGACTCTGCCCCACCCGCTGTGGGACACGGGACATCACTGAGCCTCATGTTCCTCACCTGAGCAATGGGAACCACGGTTAGACTTGGTGAGGAAGTGCCATGTGGGTCCACACAAGGCAGCACACAGTAGGACCTCAATCTTCATACTGCTCTTACATTATTACTTTTTTTTAGCTTGTCCATTGGTGAAATATGTATAACATAAAATTTACCATCCTAACCATTTTTAGGTGTACAGTTCAGTGGCACTAAGTATATTCACACTCTTATGCAGCCATCACCACCATCCATCTCAGGAACTTTTTCATCTTCTCGAATTGAACCTCTGTCCCCATAAAACATTAACTTCCCATCCCCATCCCTCCAGCCCCTGGTAAATTCTCTGCTTTCTCTCTCTATGAATTTGACTACTATAGGTTCCTCACATAAGTGGAATCATAAAGTATTTATCCTTCAAAAAATTTTTTGGCTACTGTATAGCACAGGGAACTCTACTCGATATTCTGTAATAACCTATATGGGAAGAGAATCTCAAAAAGAATGCATATGTGTATAGGTATAACTGAATCACTTTGTATACACCTGAAACTAACACAATATTGTAAATCAACCATACTCCAATATAAAATTAAAAATTAAATTAAAATTTTTTTTGTAAAATACAACATGAAATTTACCATCATAACAATTTTTAAGTTCAGCAGCATTAAGTACAATATATTCATTTTGTTGTACAAACATCACCACCATTCACCTCCAGAACTCTTTTCACCATGCAAAACTGAAACCCTGTCCCCATTAAACAACTCTTTAGTGCCACTTCCCTCAGCCCCTGACACCCACCATCCTTTCTGTCTCGATGAATCTGACCATTCCAGGTGCCTCATGTTAAGTGGGATCATGCAGTATTTGTCCTTTTGTGACTGGCTATCGTCACTAAGCATAATGTCTTCAAGGTTCATCCATATTGTAGAATGTGTCAAAACTTCATTCCTTTTTAAGGCTAATGTTCTCTTTTGTTTATCCATTCATCCATCAATGAACACTTGGGTTGCTTCCATCTTTTGTCTGTTGCAAAAAAAAATGCTGCTATAAACATGGTGTACAAATATCTCTTTAAGTCCCTGCTGTCAGTTCTTTGGGTACACCCAGAGGTGGAATTGCTGGATCCTGTGGTGATACTATGCTTAATTTTTTGAGGAACCATCAGACTGTTCTCCACAGCAGCTGTACCATTTTACATTCCCACCAGCAATGCACATGGGTTCCAATTTCTCCACATCCTCAACAATGCATTATTTTCCTTTTGTTTTTATTATAAACATCCCAGTGGGGCTTCCCTGGTGGCGCAGTGGTTGAGAATCTGCCTGCCGATGCAGGGGACGCGGGTTCGAGCCCTGGTCTGGGAGGATCCCACATGCTGCGGAGCTACTGGGCCCGTGAGCCACAACTACTGAGCCTGCGCATCTGGAGCCGTGCTCTGCAACGAAAGGCCGCGAGAGTGAGAGTCCCGCGCACCGCGATGAGGAGTGGTCCCCGCTCGCCACAACTGGAGAAAGCCCTCGCACAGAAACGAAGACCCAACACAGCCAAAAATAAATAAATAAATAAATAAATTTATTTAAAAAAAAACAAAACAAAACATCCCAGTGAGTGTGAAGTGATATCTCACTGTGATTTTAACTTGCATTTCCCTGATAACTAATGATGTTGAGCATCTTTTCATGTGCTTATTGGCCATTTGTGTATCATCTTTGAAGACATGTCTATTCAAATTCTTTGCCCAAAAATGGAGTTGTTTGTCTTTTTGTCTTTGAGTTGTAATTCTTTATATACTTTGTGTATTAATCTCTTATCAGATATATGATTTGCAAATCTTTTCTCTCATTCTGCGAGTTGCCTTTTTACTCTCTTGATTGTTTCTTTTCGTACACAAAAGTTTTTAATTTTTATGAATTTCATTTTATATATTTTTTTCTTTTGTTGGCTGTGTTTTTGGAGTCATATCCACGGAATCATTGCCAAATCCAAAGTCGTGAAGCTTTTGCCCTATGTTTTCTTATTTTTTTTCCTCTTACGTTCAGGTCTCTGATCCATTTTGAGTTAATTTTTTTTAAGTCTTTATTGAATTTCTTACATATTGCTTCTTTTTGTGTGTGTTTTGGTTTTTTGTCCACGAGGCATGTTGGATCTTAGCTCCCCGACCAGGGATCGAACCCACACCCCTGCATTGGAAGGCAAAGTCTTAACCACTGGACCGCCAGCGAAGTCCTGTTTTGAGTTAATTTTTGCATGTGATGTTAGGTAAAGTTCAACTTCATTCTTTTGCACGTGGAGATCCAGTTTTTCCAGAACCAGCTGTTTTGTTGAAAACCCTGTCCTTTTCCCCATTGAATGATCTTAGCATCTCTATCAAAAATCATTTGACCATATATTTGAGGGTTTATTTCTGGGATCTTTATTCCATTGGTCTATTTGTCTGTTTTCATGCCAATGCCACACTATTCTGATTATTGCACCTTTGTAAGAAGTTTTGAAATCAGGAAGTGTGAGTCCTCTAAATTTGTTCTTCTTTTTCAAGATTGTTTTGGCTATTCAGGTTCCCTTGAGATTCCATATAAATTTTATTGATTTTATTTTTTAATTTTTTGGCCATGCCACATGGCATGCAGGATCTTATTTCCCCGACAAGGGATCAAACCCATGCCCCCTGCAGTGGAAGCATGGAGTCTTAACCACTGGACTGCCAGGGAAGTCCCAAGATTCCATATAAATTTTAGAGTAGGTTTTTTATTTCTGCAAAAAAATGTCATTGCAATTTTTATAGGAGTAACATTGAATCTGTATATGCCTTTGGGTAGTATTGTCATCTTAACAATATAAGTTTTCAAACTATGAACTCAGATATCTTTCCATCTATTTATATCTTCTTTAATTTCTTTCAGCAACATTTTGTAGTTTTCAACGTACAAGCATTTTCCCTCCTTGGTTAAGTATGTTCCTAAGTATTTTATTCTTTTTGATGCTGTTGTAAGTAGAATTGTTTTCTTAAGTTTCTTTTTGGGTTGTTCATTGTTAGTGTATAGAAACATAACTGATTTCTACATGTTTATTTTGTGTTCTGCTACTTTGCTGAATTTGTTTATTAGTTCCAACAGGGGTTTTTTGTTTGTTTTTTGTTTTGGTGTGTGTGGAGTCTTTATGGGGTTTTCTACATATAAGATCATGTCATCTGTGAAGAGAGATCATTTTACTTCTTCCTTTCCAATTTAGAAGCCTTTTATTTCTTTTTCTTGTCTAATTGCTTTGGCTAGGCATTCTAGTACTAAGTTGAATGGAATTGGTGAAAGCAGACATCCTTGCTGTTATAGACTGAGTGTGCCCAACCCCACATTCATATATTGAAATCCCAACCCACAATGTGATGATATTAGGAGGTAAGGCCTTTGGGAAGTGATTAGGTCATGAGGGTAGAGCCCTCATGAATGGGATTCCTGCCTTTATAAAGAGATCCCAGAGAGCTCTCTTGCCCTCATTTCACCATGTGAGGACACAACCAGAAGGCAGCTGTTTGCAACCCAGAGGAGAGCCTTCACCAGAGTCTGACCATGCTGGCACCCTGATCGCGGACTTCCAACCTCCAAACTGTGAGAAATAAATTTTTGTTGTTCATAAGCCACCCAGTCTATGGTACTTTATTATAGCAGCCCAAACTGACTGACACTTGTCTTGTTCCTGATATTAAAAGAAATGCTTTCAGTTTTTCACTAAAAGCATGATGTGAGTGTGATACGAGTTATAAGTGTGTGATGTGAGTTGTGGGGTTTTCATACATGGTCTTTATCCTATTGAGGAAGTCCCCCTCTATTCCTAGTTTGTTGAATGTTTTTACCATGAAAGGGTGTTGGATTTTGTCAAATGCTTTTTCTGCATCAACTGAGGTGAGCATGTGATTTTTGTCCTTTTTTAAAGGTGGTGTGTCATACTGATAAATTTTCGTATGCAGATTAGTTTTGCCTGTGGCAGAATCTCACATAAGTGGAAGTAGAACTGAGTTCGCAGACACTGTTGTGGGTTGGCAGTTGGCTCTTTTTCATGGCTGTATAGTATTGCACAGCATGCCTCAAGCACAGAGTCTCCATCCTTCTGTGGATGGGCATTTTGGGTGGCTTCTGGTTGGGGTGACTAGGAATGGTGCTTCTGGGAACATCTGTGTCACATTTCTGTGGGGCAAGTCCCAGGAGTGAAGTTGCTGGCATGGGCATGGGTGCAAGCTAGGGGTGTTTGGATCCCAGCCCTCCCCACATCACACCATGGTTCATCATGTACACACTCACTTAACCTGGCCTCTTGGGTTGAGTCTGGGGGCTGCTCCCAATTCTCCCCAGTATTAGAAATGTTGGACTTCCCTGGTGGCCCAGTGGTTAAGAATCCACCTGCCAATGCAGGGGTTCAAGCCCTGGTCTGGGAAGATCCCACATGCCGCGGAGCAACTAAGCCCGTGCGCCACAACTACTGAGCCTGCGCTCTAGAGCCCACGTGTCACAACTACTGAAGCCCGCGCGCCTGGAGCCCGTGCTCCACAACGAGAAGCCACCACAATGAGAAGCCCACGCACCGCAACGAAGAGTAGCCCCCACTCGCCGCAACTAGAGAAAGTCCACGTGCAGGAACGAAGACCCAATGCAGCCAGAAATAAATACACAAAATAAATAAATTTTTTTAAAAAAGAAATGCCACTGAGCTGTGCATTACTGTGCCAAAATTTCACAGCCGCCTCTCGAGGAATGAGAGGGCAGGGGCATTTGAGAGTCCTTGATATCCATGGCCATCTGGCCTTCCCTCCAGAAGTCCCCAGTGACCAATGTCACAGGGTTCCTGCATGCTGATTTCCCTTCAAACCTTCCACTACTTTTTTTTTTTTTTGGCTGCACTACACGGCTTGTGGGATCTTAGTTCCCTGACCAGTCATTGAACCCGGGTCCTTGGCAGTGAAAGTGCGAAGTCCTAACCATTGGACCGCCAAGGAATTCCCCAAACCTTCCACTTCTGACTACAAAATTACTAGCTGCTAGTGCTCTGAACTGAGCCCAAAATGAATGAATATTCTGAACTTCTCCTGAAAGAGAAGGGAGTTCCAGGAAGCTGAGGCCACTATGTTCCTGTCTACATCATTTGTTTACAAATATTATGTTGCCACACTGTGCATGGCCCCACACCAAGTGATGCTGGACTCACGAAACCTCAATCCTCAAGATCCCCCCAGTCTGGGGAGCAAAGGCAAACACAGATTCCTCCAGTCCCATGGGGTCAGGGCTGGGTTGGAGGGAGGAATTGGGGCTGGAGGACCCCAGAACAGGGAGCTGGGCCCTGCCTGGGGGTTTAAAGAAGACTTCCTGGAGGAGGGGGCAATGACACTGGGTGTTGAAGGATGAATAGGAGTTCAGTGGGTAGGGAAGAGATGGCAGTGACCCTGACAGAGGGAATTTGCAAGAGCATGAGTCCGAGGACATTGAGCGAACATGGGGAACTGTGAGCAGGTGGGCACACGGAGGCAGGGGGGACATTGCTTAAGGATCCCTGTCTGTGGAGTGACCTCAGAGGGAAGCAGCTCCTGCAGAAGCAGTGGACAGTCTTCCTCAAGGTCAGCCTCACATGCTCCTTCCCGAGACTAGCTTCCACGTCAACATCCTGCAAGACTAAAGACTAGAGAGAAACTTTCTCTTATGGAAAGCTTACACCGCAGTGTAAGTGGGCATCATCTCTGTGCCTCTGGGAGCAATAATAGGACATCCACTGCATGCTAACTCCTCATGGCCGGAGGCAGAAACAGCAGCTCAGGAAGGTTCAGGACTTTGGATTTGAACACTAGGCTGCAGGCCTGGGCCAGACGGGGCCATCTCTTCCTTGAATCACTTCATTTCATCTTCACCCCCAACACTTGGGAGGAGAGAGTCTGATCTCCATTTACTGAACCTCCAAGAGAGGATTTCTGCTTGAGGGTTCATAGTGCTGGTGCCTCCAAGGAAATGCAGAGCCTGAGACCCCCACCTGCACCCATCTCCCACTTCCCCGAGTTCAAAATGGCAGGAGGCTGAGGCCCACTTTCAAGGCCAGTCCCTTCCAGAGGGAGCACCTGGAGTCACCCCAGGGTTTTACATGATCATTTTCCCCTAATTATAAAAATGTTAAGCAATTTCCTGATGGAGAACCAAAGAAACAGAAAAGAAAACAAACAAACAAAAAAAGACACAACCTGTCCCACAATTGCTCAGCTCAGAGATAATCTGCCCTGGCATTTTATGTACTGCCTCCCAGCATTTAAAAAATGGCCTTATTATATTTTTATTATCCAAGTAATGTGACTCTCCTGGAGAATAAGCAACTGACAAGATAAGGAGAAAGAAAACATACTCAGAAATTACCTATCATTTCCAAAACAAGAACTCTTACTATTTTTTTTTGAATTTTTGAATGTTATTTTATTTATTTTTTATACAGCAGGTTCTTATTAGTTATCTATTTTATACATATTAGTGTATATATGTCAATCTCCCAATTCATCCCACCACCACCAGCCCCCAGCCACTTTCCTCCAAGAACTCTTTCTATTTTAAAGTATTTATTTTTCTTAGTATGCAACACCTCATGTCTACTGCAAATGATTTAGAAAATACAACTAAACCAAAGGCAGAACAATTTCTTTTTATTCCTTCACCCATAGATGAGCCTCGTTAACTCCAGTTCTATGGTTTCTTCACACTATGAATACTCATGAGATGAAGAACAGCAAATGCTTATGAGCAAAGACTCTGGACCCAGACAGCTCAGGTTCAAATCCTAGCTCTGCCTGCTGGCTGTGTGACTTTGGACAAGTAGCTTCACCTCTCTGGGCCTCAGTTTTCTTATCTATACAACAGGAAGGATGATCATCATGCTTCCAAGGCACAGTGAAGATTGAGATAATGCACTTGCTGTGCCCAGAACATTTTTTACAACTTGATTTTTATGCTTCTTTCCTCTGCTTACAAAGTTAAGATGTGCATACCATATACACAAAAATACACATACACACACACACACACACACACACACGTAGCAACAGCTAATAGGAAGGGTAAGGTTGGCAACCCCACCCAGCAAAGCCCAGCCTAAAGCAAGTTAGGGCAAGAGACAAGCTGACGTCCAGCCCCAGCCTGATCCCACGGGGAGCCCTGGAGCATGAACAGCACCCCAGAGCTTGTCTCGCTCAGAGGTGAGGGGGCTGGGCTAATATATCCAAATCCACCCTCGCAGGGGCTATTATTTCTCTCCATTTTACAGAAGAGGAAGCTGGGACCCAGAAACGGGTAGGTGACTTGTCCAGGGTCCAGACTTGATCCATGACATGGATGAAAGAGTCAAGTGATTAGGAAAAAAGCTAATTCTTAAATTTTTTTCCTTTTGTTATTTTATTTTATTTGTTTATTATTTATTTATTTATTGGATGAAACCATTTTATAGATTAAAAAATGAAACTCCTAAAAAAATGAAACTCCTGCAATTAGTGAAAGTATATATTGGTCCATCCTTTTTGAAGTAAAATCTGACATTATATCCCAAAAACCTTATAAATATGCATGCCCTTTTGCTTAGCAATTCTGCATTTAGAAATTTATCTTGAGGAAATAATCACATAAGTGCTCAGAAAATGTTGTTAATAATAATACAAAACTAGAAACAAAACATTCAGAAATACAGTATTGCTTACAAAACTTATGGTACACTTGTACAGTGAAATGTGTTTCAGAAATGAAATATGATTATGCCTGCCTGTATTTATTGGTATGGAAAGACATTTATGATATGTTATAATATGAAAATCCAGGTTACCAAATAGAGTATGCACCTTTTAAGATATGTATAATATGTTATTTTGTTTTAAATACAAAAATATTATATGCTCAGTGTGAAAAATTCAAATTTAGAGTCCTGTTGAATAAAGGGAGAATCCCCACTTTGCCCTTTTGAGAGCAATTTGACATGCATCCTTCCAGTTAGTTTATACCTGCCAGGTATAAATATACAGATGCAGACATTATATACAATTTTTTTTCTTATTTTTACAGAAATGTGATTCTACTCTACATATTAATCTGCAAATTGTTTTGTTTACACACTGTTCTATGAATATATGTGCACATCTATACACATAGATCTACCTCATTTGTTTTCCTTAAATGGACTACTTTAATCCCCCATTGACATTTTTTGTAATGTTTTCTAAAATTTTTGGTAAATGTAAATTTATATATTTTATTTTTTCTTTATTATTATTATTATTTTTTAATTTATGGAGTTTTAATTAATTAATTAATTTATTTATTTATGGCTGCATTGGGTCTTCGTTGCTGCCCACGGGTTTTCTCTAGTTGCGGCGAGCAGGGGCTACTCTTTGTTGCGGTGCGCGGGCTTCTCATCGTGGTGGCTTCTCTTGTTGAGGAGCACGGGCTCTAGGCGCGCGGGCTTCAGTAGTTGTGGCACGTGGGCTCAGTAGTTGTGGCATGCAGGCTCAGTTGTTGTGGTGCACAGGCTTAGTTGCTCCGCGGCACATGGGATCTTCCCGGACCAGGGCTCGAACTCTTGTCCCCTGCATTGGCAGGTAGATTCTTAACCACTGTGCCACCAGGGAAGTCCCTGGTTAATTTTTGATATGGACACACCCAGGTAACCACCACCCAAGTAAACCTGGCAGGTCACCTGGTGCCCTTCCCAGTACATCATGTTTCAAATAGCTGTATGCATCTCACTATCTTCATAGAGGTTGTCCCCCACTTTAAAAAATAATTTTATTGTCCTCCATTATTTTCACTATCTGATCTTAATGTCTCAGCGTTGCAAGTCTTTTTCTCCCTTTCATTAAACTTTGGTTTTTGTTTTTGCTTTCAAGTTCTTTTTTTTTCGTTTTTTTAAAATTGAAGTATAGTTGATTTAAAATGTTGTGTTAGTTTCAGGTGTACAGCATAGTGATTCAGTTATATATCTATGTATATGATTCAGTTATATATTCTTTTCCAGATTCTTTTCCCTTATAGGTTATTACAAAATATTGAGTATAGTTCCCTGTGCTATACAGTAGGTCCTTGTTGGTTATCTTCATTAAACTTTTTATTTTTAAATAATTCTAGATTCACGTGCGGTTGTAAAAATAAGACAGAGACTTGAAAGTATATATTCATACAAGAACTTGCATGTGAATATTCATGGCAGCATTATTCATAACAGTCAAAAGTAGGAACAGATTTTCTTCTCAGCCGCGCCGAAGTTGTGTTTGCAGGCTGTTTCGACGCCAGGACCCCCTAAGAGACGACGATGTTGGGCACCAAAGGCGGCGAGGGATTCGTGGTGAAGGTCCGGGGCTTGCCTTGGTCTTGCTCGGCCGACGAAGTGCAGCGGTTTTTTTCTGACTGCAAAATTCAAAATGGGGCTCAAGGTATTCGTTTCATCTACACCAGAGAAGGCAGACCGAGTGGTGAGGCTTTTGTTGAACTTGAATCAGAAGATGAAGTCAAATTGGCCCTGAAAAAAGACAGAGAAACTATGGGACACAGATATGTTGAAGTATTCAAGTCAAACAACGTTGAAATGGATTGGGTGTTGAAGCATACTGGTCCAAATAGTCCTGACACGGCCAATGATGGCTTTGTACGGCTTAGAGGACTCCCCTTTGGATGTAGCAAGGAAGAAATTGTTCAGTTCTTCTCAGGGTTGGAAATCGTGCCAAATGGGATAACATTGCCGGTGGACTTCCAGGGGAGGAGTACGGGGGAGGCCTTCATGCAGTTTGCTTCACAGGAAATAGCTGAAAAGGCTCTAAAGAAACACAAGGAAAGAATAGGGCACAGGTATATCGAAATCTTTAAGAGCAGTCGAGCTGAAGTTAGAACTCACTATGATCCACCACGAAAACTTACAGCCATGCAGCGGCCAGGTCCCTATGACAGACCTGGGGCTGGCAGAGGGTATAACGGCTTTGGAAGAGGAGCTGGCTTTGAAAGGATGAGGTGTGGTGCTTATGGTGGAGGTTATGGGGGCTATGATGATTATAATGGCTATAATGATGGCTATGGATTTGGGTCAGATAGATTTGGAAGAGACCTCAATTATTGTTTTTCAGGAATGTCAGATCACAGATACGGGGATGGTGGCTCTACTTTCCAGAGCACAACAGGACACTGTGTACACATGCGGGGATTACCTTACAGAGCTACTGAGAACGACATTTATAATTTTTTTTTCACCACTCAACCCTGTGAGAGTACATATTGAAATTGGTCCCGATGGCAGAGTAACTGGTGAAGCAGATGTCGAGTTTGCAACTCATGAAGATGCTGTGGCAGCTATGTCAAAAGACAAAGCAAATATGCAACACAGATATGTAGAAGTCTTCTTGAATTCTACAGCAGGAGCAAGCGGTGGTGCTTATGGTAGCCAAATGATGGGAGGCATGGGCTTGTCAAACCAGTCCAGTTATGGCGGCCCAGCCAGCCAGCAGCTGAGTGGTGGTTATGGAGGCGGCTACGGTGGCCAGAGCAGCATGAGTGGATATGACCAAGTTTTACAGGAAAACTCCAGTGATTTTCAATCAAACATTGCATAGGCAGCCAAGGAGCAGTGAACAGCAGCTACTGCAATAGTGGAAGCCGAGCATCTATGGGAGTGAACAGAATGGGAGGGATGTCTAGCACGTCCAGTGTGAGTGGTGGATGGGGAATGTAATTGATCCTGATCACTGACTCTTGGTCAACATTTTTTTAAAGAAAAACAAAACTTAAGTTTTAACAGTTTAGCAATACAAGCTTGTGATTTATGCTTACTCTAAGTGGAAATCAGGATTGTTTTAAAGACTTAAGGTTCAGTATTTTTGAACACAAACATTCATTTAGGATGTAACTAGGTTGAGTAATCTATTACTGTTAAATAATTTTCAGCTTTTCTCACGTTAGTTATATTGTAGGATGTACTTAAGCAGTAGGTGTATTTAGGTTAAAGCAGTTGAATTATGTTACATGTTGCTTACACCACATTACATTGAACACTGTTGGATGCATTGTTGAAAGACATGCTTTTTTGTAAAACTCAATATAGCTGTGTCTACAATTAAAAGTGAAACATTTCGCATGTTTGTTAATTCTAGTTTCGTTTAATAACCTCTATGGCACGTAAGTTTAAGCTTTTTTTTAAGTTAATGGGGAAAATTTGAGACGCAATACCAATACTTTAGGATTTTGGTCTTGGTGTTTGTATGAAATTCTGAGGCCTTGATTTAAATCTTTTCATTGTACTGTGATTTTCATTTTAGGTGTATTGCGCTAAGTGAAACTTGTTGAATAAATATTCCTTTTATAAACTGAAAAAAAAAAAGTAGGAACAATGCAAATGTCTACCAACTGATGAATGGGTAAATAAAAAATGAGACATCTATACAGTGGGAAATCATTCATGCACAAAAAGGAATGAAAATACTGATACATGCCACAGCATGGATGAATCTTAAAAACATTATGCTAAGTGAAAGAAGCCAGACATAAAATAAAAGGTCACATATTATATGATTCTATTTATATAAAATGTTTAGAATAGGCAAATCTATATGTAGAGACAGAAAGTAGATTAGCGGCTGACAGGAGCTGGGGGAGGGGAAAATGAGAAGTGATTGCTAATGGGAACAGAGTTTCTTTCTGGGGGTGATTAAAATACTCTGGAATTAGATAGTGGTGGTGATTGTACAACTCTGTGAATATACTAAAAACCACTGAGTTGAACACTTTCAAAGGGTGAATTGTATGACCTGTGAATTATATCTCAATAAAACTGTTGAAAACAAAGAAAACATACAGAGAGAATTAGGGTACCCTGCATCCCACTTCAACCAGTGGGAACATCCTGCGTGACTACAGTACATTATCACAACCAGGAAATTGACATGGATACAATCGACAGATTTTATTCAGATTTCTCCAGTTTTACATGCACTCATGTGTGCTCCTCATAGAACTTTAAAGAAATAATAACGGCAGTAGCTTGAGTGCCAGCTGCACAGCAGGCCTACTGGGACCCAATCCCACCAGAGCTCT
This sequence comes from Balaenoptera acutorostrata, assembly GCF_949987535.1. Lineage (NCBI taxonomy): Eukaryota > Metazoa > Chordata > Mammalia > Artiodactyla > Balaenopteridae > Balaenoptera > Balaenoptera acutorostrata. The sequence goes on from NC_080065.1 coordinate 172,803,699, forward strand.
GCAAGGTGGGGACCATCTCCCAGAAGAGGCTCAGAGTTTTAAAAGGTGAACTTTTGTGTATGGCATGAGGTAGGGATCAAGGTTTGTTTTGTCCCACATGGATATCCAGTTGCTCCAGAAAATTTTCTTAAAAAGTCCATCCATACCCAAGCTCACACAGGTAACCAGGGATAGGGCAGGGACTACAACCCAGAAATATCCAACTTAACCCAGAACAGTCTCCAGGTCTCCTGTGGGCCTGTCCTAACAGCTAGCCAGCCAAGCAAGCTTTGCCCTGTCAGCAAAATGGAATGACTTTTTTAGAGCGTTTGCCAGAGGAAGCAGGGTGGGGAGGCAGAGGCCAGCTCTAACTCGCTTCCTTCCTGCAGGGATGGCGAAACATCTCACTCTGTCTCCTTCCCACCCTGACCCCACCTTTAAATTTTTTTTTCCTTTTTCTGCCTTCTTCTGAGGGGGAAGGTAGTTGTCTGGACTGTGTGTGCAGTCCCAGTGCGGAAGGTCCAGCATGTCTTTGCCAAGGGGACGTTCAAGTGCATGCCTACATATAGCACTTTTGTCCACTGGGAGAGGTGAACATGAGGCTCCCAGGCCACCCTCAAACTGGCCCAGTTCCCCCCTAGTCTCCCCAAATCAGGGAGAGGCTCCATCAAGCACCCAAATATCCAGGAGTCTCCCTAGATTTCTTGCCTCCCTCAGCCTCTAGAACATTCCTCCACTGGCCAAATTCTCCCCCTGTTCAGGCAGGCCATCTCTCCCTCAGAAGGTTTGGGGATGGTCAGGAAGCCAGGAGGCCTAGGGGCCACAGTTGGTGCCTAATAAATGTTGAATGGAGCCATAGTTATACTCCATGCCCCCTGACACCACTGTCCCTGAGTCCTTTCTCCCTACAGCAGACGCTGGGGGCTTTCCAGAACTTAAAAACCATATCAGGTTACTCCCCAGCTTACCCATGTCTCCCATCATCCTAGAATCCTACTCCCTGCGGCCCTCCAAGGAGGCCCAGTCCCTGCCCATCTCCTTGGCCTCCTCTTTCTCCCTCCCCCCCCTTGCTCACCCTGCTCCAGCCTCACCACCCTCCTCAATGTTCCTCAAACACTCCCAGCTCCTTTCTACCTCAGGGCCTTTGCATGTGCTGTGCCCTCGACCTGGGATGCCTTTCCTGCTGATCTCAGTGTGCCTGACTCCTACTCTTTCTGCTCTCAGTTCAAATGTCACGTCTCCAAATGCATCCCCCCCATGCTCTCCCAGCCATCTCCCCTTTCCTGTTCAATTTCCTTCTCAGTACCTATTGTCATGTGACCTCTCCTTATTTATATATTTGCCTTTTATGCTTTTTGTACACCCCCCCACACCCAGCCCAGGGCCCATGACATGGTTAGACCTCAACATATCTTTATGGAATGAATGAATGGATGGATGAATGAATGAATAAATGAAGGGACAGAAGTGGTTAAGGGACCAGAAGCCACAAGAACCTCTTCTGAGGTCCAGCTATGGGGTAGACTGTTTACACTTTCCCCAATTTGAAGATGACCCCAGCCATGGCCACTGGGCATCTCTGGAAGGGGCCAGGACTGGGGTGGGATGTGAGGATGCAGCCCAGACCTGCACTCATCTGGCTTGGTGCCCTGGGGCAACTCCAGCACTCTGAGACTCAGTTTCCTTCTCTGGAAAACAGGCATAATAATTTTGACTTCCTCTGCTCTCCTCTACCTGGTTTGGACCAGGGCAGAGTCCAGGAGTATCAGCTGCTGCCATTGCTGGGATGGTTGAGGAGCTGGGAGGCCTGGGTGCCATGGTTACACTTCATGCCCCTTTGGGCTCATAATTGGCAGAGCTCCAAGTTCTTCTCTCTGCCTCCCCTTACCCCTGCTCCAGGGGCATATGTCATCTCTGCCCTAATTGAACCCCCGGATTGGAGAGTAGGTGGGGAATTTGGTCCTTGGCGTTCCCACGCCCACCTCACCCCAGTGAGGGAACATCCACGGGACCCCGAGCTTCAGGGCAGCCCAGAAGGGGAAACTGAGACCCAGAGAGGCTTCCCTATTTGCCCAGCCTTGAGAAGGGAACTAAGGCGGGGGGTCTTCCAAGCGACGCCTCTCTGGACCTCTCCAGTACAGGCTGAGGGGGGCCGAGGTTCAGGGAGGTTACCTTGCGCACCCAGAGGTAGAGTGGGAAGGGGCAAAGCCGGGGTTCTCCTGAGACAACAGGGGCCCAGGCTGTCTCTGTGCCCTGCAGGACAATTGCAAAATCAGCCCAAACACGCCTGCTTCTGAATGCTGACAAGTGTCAGGTGTATGAGAGTCCAGCTTGTAGAAAAATGAGATGATTCTGAGCACCTTTCAATGGAGACCCAGGAAATACCCCTTTCCTTCCTCCCTCCCCCCTTCCTTTCCTCCTCCTCCTTCCTTCCTTCCTGCCTTCCTTCCTTCCTTCTTTCTTTCCTTTCCTTCCTCCTTCCCTCCTTTCCTCCCTCTCTCCCTTCTTCCCTCCTTCCCTCCTTCTCTCTAATATGACCCCGAAGGTCTTTAGAAACATCCTTGCTTTCTGGCCTCACAAGATGCTCCTGGATCCTCTGGCCCATTTCCTGCCCAGACCTGGAATCAGCCATTCCTCCAGGAGCCCTGGCTTCTTTTGTGGGAAATGGTATTTAGAGACTGCATTTGGCATCAAAGGTGCTCATTGTTGCACATCTGGTCACTGTTTCTAGGCCTTTTCAGTGGACAGAGTGAGAGCATACTTCTTCTGTTTGAGAGACAATACATGCTGTATTCTTACTGATTTTCCAATTCAACTATTTAGGATCACAGAATTTTACTTAACTTCTTTGCTTTATTTGTACATCTTTCCTCTAACACTGAAAATCTTGGTTTCTAACATTAACAAAATGACTTAGTTGCTTTATCCAAAATATATATATATAATAGTTTCAGAATAGCAACACCAATATTATTACTAATGCTATGATTCCCCACCAGGGAATATGATTTATGTACTGTATACTGTGTTCAAATGACTGTGTTCTAAAGTCATCTGAAATAATTCCTGTTTGTGGGGTTAAGCCAACAGCTCAGAAGCACAATTAGATTCATTTGTCTCTCTCTCTCTCTCGTTTTTTCTTTTTCTGGCCACTCCGCGCAGCTTGTGGGATCTTAGTTCCCCAACCACGTATTGAACCCGGGCCCTCCGCAGGGAAAGCACAGAGTCCTAACAACTGGACGGCCAGGGAATTCCCCATTTGTCTCATTTTTTTTATTTCAAGTTTTTTGTTTCTCTCTCTCCCTTTCATTTAATTTTGTTTTGTAACCGTGCAAAACAGTCACATGATCCCAAAGTCACATTTACAAAACAAGATAAACTCAGATAAATCAGCTTTTAGCCTGTCCCTTTCATCCTGTTTCTTCCTTTTAAATGTTGAGGTTTATTCTTCCGTTTTAAATATAAGTAAGTAAATATACATTCATAATCCCCCTTAGATAAATGATAGCCTGTTACATGCACTTTTCTCTATCTTGCCCTTTGCACTTTATAACATACCTTGGAGATGACTCCGGTAATATAGAGCTTTTTTACTCATTGCTTTTTAAAAATATATTTATTTATTTATTTATTTATTTGGCTGCATCAGGTCTTAGTTGTGGCACGGGGGATCTTTTCGTTGGGGCGTGTGGGCTCCTCGTTGCAGCGCGTGGGTCTGTCTCTAGTTGCAGTGCACACGCTCACCAGTTGCAGCATGAGAGCTCTCTAGTCGTGGCGTGTAGGCTCAGTAGCCCTGTGGCATGTGGGATCCCAGTTCCCTGACCAGGGATTGAACCGGCATTGCAAGATGGATTCCCAACCACTGGACCACCAGGGAAGTCCCATTACTCATTTCTTTTTACAGTGGTGTATTCCATTGGGTGGATGTATGGATAGTTCCTCCCATCATCCCCTCTAGGTCATTTCCAGTCTCTGTTATTATCATGCATTTCCCACACATCTCTTTGGACAAGATTCCTGGAAGTAGGGTTGCTGGTTCAAAGGGCAAATGAACATGCAGATTTGCTACATACTTCCACCATGCCATTATACTATTCTACATTCCCACCAGTGGTGAATAAGAGTGCCTGTTTCTTCACAGCCTCACCAAGAATGAAGGGTCATATTTCTATCTCCATGTATATTTTTCCCCAAACAAAATGGAAGTGTATTTTCTGTCTTGTAAAAGTCCAGAGGTAGATGGTCCAGGGCAGGCATGGTGACTGCTCCACAAAGTCCTCTGGAATTCAGCCTTGTTTTACGTGGTGGCCTCCATGTCCAATGTCTCATGGTTCAAGATGGCTGCCTCAGCTCCAGCCATCACATCTGCATTCCAGGCATAGGAATGATGAAGGGATAGAGAAGGTAGCAAAGAGAATGCCCTCTGTGTAGTTTTAATTTTCATTTCTCTTATTAGAGCAAGGTTGAGCATGTTTTCAGGGCTAGTGCACTTATTTAATGTGATCTCTTGTCCATTTTTAAATATAGGGTAATTGATTTTCTTCTTTATTTTTGGGAACTCTATATTAGGTATATTAACCCTTTGTCTGTGATATATATTGCAAATGTTTTGTCAGACTTGGAGACTGAGGCTTAGAGAGGCCTAGGGGAGTGGGGCTCAGACAGGGGGTGGGGATCGCGGTCCCATTTCTCTGCAGAGGAGCTTAGGTCGGCAGCCCCCTCCCTTCCACAGTGCGTGGATAACGTGGCCCTGCAGCTTCTCGCTGGAGCTGCCAGAGCAGACACCACAGTTTTTGCACAACCATGGGTGGCTGGCCTGCCTAACTTCGCCCCCAGCATATTCTCAACCTCGTGGCACACTAATTCCCTTCCCCAGCCCCGCCCACCATGTGTGACTCCACCCCACCTCGCCCACCAAATGGAACAATCCCACCCCCTCACTCCATGGCTCCACCCACCCGTTGTGAGTAGCCGCGCCCCACCAGCCCCGTTTAACCCATCCTCCCAGCTGCACACGACCTCTGCACAGGTGCATCCCAGCTGGCCCCACCTGATGGGGTAGACCCGCCCCAACCCCTCTGGCAGCCAGATTCAAGTCTTCTCCTCGATGCCCGCATCTATGTGTCCTCTGGCACCGTGCTGACCTCTGAGCCTCACCTTCCCCCTCTATACACTGAACGCAGGAATAGTGTCACCCCAAAACCTGCTCCGGCACGTCCTTGATGTGTGACCTTAGGCATGTCACTTCACCTCTGTGACTTCAGTTTTCCTCTCTGTACAATGGGTACAATGAGCTCCCTCCTCAAAACCCAGCCCCTCATTTCCCAGCTGTGTCAACTTGGGCAAGGACCTTAACTGCTCTGTGCCTCAGTTTCCCCACTCATAATGGGCTGTTGGGAGAACTTTGAGGAGGAAGATTGGACTCTCAGCCTACAGCTGGCACTCAATAAATGTTTGGAGTTGTTTGCTTAGTTCCTCCAGGTAAGGAGATGAGGAAACAGGCAGTGGTTGGAGGAGGTGGTGGCTGAGGGAGATGACAGCAAGTGGGGGTCCCACGGCTAGCACTGAAGACCCCAGGTGTTCCCATAGAAACCACTGCCCAGGCAAAGGCATGGAGGCTGGAATATGCTTGGTGCTTTTTTTTTTTTTTTTCTGCTATGGAGATTTTTTTTTTCTAATTTACTTATTTCATTTATTTTTTAATTTTTTTTTGCTGTGTTGGGTCTTTGTTGCTGCACGCGGGCTTTCTCTAGTCGTGGCGAGCAGGGGTTACTCTTCATTGCGGTATGCAGGCTTCTCACGGTGATGGCTTCTCTTCTTGTGGACCACGGGCTCTAGGCACATAGGCTTCAGTAGTTGTGGCACGCGGGTCCAGTAGTTGTGGCTCGCGGGCTCTAGAGCGTAGGCTCAGTAGTTGTGGCACGTGCGGGCTGAGTTGCTCCAGGGCATGTGGGATCTTCCCAGACCAGGGCTTGAACCCGTGTCCCCTGCATTGGCAGGTGGATTCTTAACCACTGCGCCACCAGGGGAGCCTGGCGCTTTTTTCTTTTTAATATTTTTTTGGCTTCGCTGGGTCTTCATTGTGGCACGTGGGATCTTTTTTTTTTTTTAGTTGTGGCATGCGGGCTCTTAGTTGCGGCATGTGGGATCTAGTTCCCTGACCAGGGATTGAACCCGAGCACCCTGCATTGGAAGTACGGAGTCTTAACCACTGGACCACCAGGGAAGTCCCTGCTTAGGGCTTTTGAGGACGAGATTGTTGAGGCCAGCTGGAGTGGGGAGAGGGACAGGTGCTAGGCAGCTAAAAGCCAAAGAGGTGTGTGAGCAGCGGGGAGCTAGCCCAGATCCTCCTGTTAGCAGGACACCCTCCCCATGTGGGCCAACCTGAATTGGGTCAGGGAGGAGAAGAATGCATTAAACCTGCAGTTTCATGGGGCATGTGGTGAGGGAGGGGCTGAGAAGCCAAGTCCGGAAGCCGAGTCCTGGCCTGGAGTCTGCCTGGCTCTCCTCACATCTGCCCCCCCAAATACACCTCACCCCAACTCACACCCCAAGCCCCATACAAATTAAGCCACTGGGGAGAGTTGGAAGGGTGGGAAGGGAGCCAGGCCCACGTTCAAACCCCGCAACTGTCCCGCCCCTCCTGGCCTGTGGGCCTGTGGCCATGGCCATTACAGTCCTTGGGCTCAGTTTCTGCATCTGTGGCATGGAGATGATCATGCTGAGCTTGGGAGGTCCAAATACCCCAGAGATGGGGAGGGTCTGGTCAGGTGTTGGCGGGTGCGGGGTGGGGAGGTCCTCTTTTTTTTTTAAATTTATTTATTTTATTTATTTATTTTTAAAAAATTTTTGGCTGTGTTGGGTCTTCGTTGCTGCACATGGGCTTTCTCGAGTTGGCGGGGAGAGGGGGCTACTCTTCCTTGCAGTGCACGGGCTTCTCATTGCGGTGGCTTCTCTTGTTGTGGAACACGGGCTCTAGGCACGCGGGCTCAGTAGTTGTGGCGCACGGGCTTAGTTGCTCCGCGGCATGTGGGATCTTCCTGGACCAGGGCTCGAACCCGTGTCCCCTGCATTGGCAGGAGGATTCTTAACCACTGCACTACCAGGGAAGTCCCGGGAGGTCCTCTTTAAATGGCTGTAGAATGAGCAAATCCAGTCCACTCAATCTGGCCACTGTTCATTATCAGTAGTGGTTTGGGGCTCCCAAAAGCTGACTCCACGACGAAGACTTGAGGGTCCCTGGATTACTTGGGAAGTGGCTCCAGGAAGACCTAGATGGGGGGTAAAGACCTAAGGCGGGGGGAGTTCTGCAGGCAACGCGGTGGGCAACGAGGGCTCCATCCCACTGAGGACCTTGAGAGACAGGATAGAGCACACCGCAGAGTGGTCTCACCCCAGGGGTGAAGTCACAGTGGCTCTAGTGTCACTGCTCTAGTGTCACTGACCTGGCGCTTCCAGCCAGCCCCGCAGGCCCCACTAACATAGCATTTATGTAGTATTAGGTATTATAAGTAATCTAGAGATGATTGAAAGTATACAGGAGGATGTGCATAGCTTATATGCAAATACTATACCATTTTATATAAGGGACTTGAGCATCCACAGATTTTGGTATCCAAGGGGGGTCCTGGAACCAATTCCCCCCATGGGTACCAAGGGACGACTGTAAGACATCTTCTTATCCCAAAGACATCCCTTGTCCTCCCACTTCTCTCTACCCTGATGCCCCCACTCAAGGTGCCCCGGTCTCTTCCCGGAGGTCCCAAGCCCTGCTTCCTCCTCCTCTCCCTACTTCGGCGGCAGCGGGCTTCTCCAAATCCTCCTGTGGCCCCCAGCCCACTAGGAATAAAACCCCAACTCCCCACCAAGACCCTGCTCCATCTTGCGCCTCCCATTGGCCCCGCCCCCGAGTGAGTTCAGGCCACTCTCTGCCTGACTCTGGTTACACTGACATCCACCTCATCCCCACTGCTGGGCCGTTGCACATGCAGCACCCTCTATCAGAAACACCTTCTCCGGGGGACTTCCCTGATGGTCCAGTGGTAAAGAATCCCCCTTCCAATGCAGGGAACGCGGGTTCGATCCCTGGTCGGGGAACTAAGATCCGGCATGCCACAGGGCAACTAAGCCAGCACGCCACAACTACTGATCCCACGCACCTCAACTAGAGAGCCCACGCACCCTGGAGCCCGCATGCCACAGGGCAACTAAGCCAGCACGCCACAACTACTGATCCCACGCACCTCAACTAGAGAGCCCACGCACCCTGGAGCCTGCATGCCACAACTAGAGAGACGCCCTCGCGCCGCAATGAAGAGCCTGCACGCCCGCAATGAAAGATCCTGCATGCTGCAACGAAGACCCGATGCAGCCAAAAAAGAAAAGAAAAGAAAAGAAACACCTTCTCTGGGACTTCCCTGGTGGTCCAGTGGTTAAGACTCCACGCTCCCAATGCAGGGGCCCAGGTTTGATCCCTGGTCAGGGAACTAAGATCCCACATACCACAACTAAGCCCACGTGCTGCAACTAGAGAATCTGCACGCTGCAGTGAAGACCCAGCACGGCCAAAATAAATTAATTAATTAAAAACAAAAAAAGAAACACCTTCTCCTGTGCCTGACCCTGTCACTGAATTCTCCATCCCTTAGCTCCAGCCATCCTCCCAAAGCCTTCCCCAACTCCCCAGCCCAGGTTAGGCCCCCTGATAAAGCTCTCATAGAACTAGTTCCTTTCTTTCCAAATAGCTCCATTTAGACTTAGACATTTATTTCTCTGACTATATCTTCTGCACTGGATCGTTACTCCATGAGGATAGGCCCAGGTCTCTACTTGCCCCCAGTGGCATCCCAGGCTCAACCCAAGGCTGGCACACGATAGGACTCAATGCATGCTGAATAAATCTCCCCCACCCTGCAGGCCCGGACCTCCCTGTGTATACAGCCCTCTCCATTCTTTCTCTCAGTAAATGTTTATTGAGTAGCCACTGTGTGCCCCACATGATCTGCAGGATTTCAGGCTGAGAAAGGACCTGCATCCCAGAATCTCAGGCCAGAAGTTCCCTGAATCCCTCTCTCAATGCCATATGTCCCCAAAGCATACTTGGTCTCAGACCATCCTCCTCATCCACTCCAGGCACCTGAGACTGAAGCCCCTGATGCCTCTCACTCCCAAACCCACATTCACTCAGACTTCTGGTCCTGACAATTCTCCCTCCTCAGTTCTCAGCTCCATCCTGCTGACTGTCCCCACAGCCTCCCGGGTTCCTGCCCAGACCCGGCCCAGGCTCACCCTGGAGGGTCACGTCTCCCCAGCACCCTCAAGTGCTAGAAGGGGGCTCTGTCTCAGCCCTGCCCACCTCAAGGCTGTGTGCAGGCCAGAAGGCCCAGGACGAGGCCAGAGAAGAGGCTGCGGGTTCCTGTTCCACTTGCCCACCTCATCCTAGGGCTGCTTGGCCACAGAGGGAGCCTGTTTTTTGGAGGTCAGAGGCAGGCTGCAGCTCAGTAGCCCCCCAGTCCTGTCCCCCAAGGCCTCCAATTTGCGTCCTTACAGAGTTGAGTGGTGCAGCTTCCACTAGTGGCCTGAGGCTACTACCAGCTCGGCCTTGACTGAGTGCTGGCCCGAGTCCCCTCCCTACTGCTCCAGGGCCCTGCACTTTGCCCACGGCATCCCCCTGGCCTGGCCCCCCTCTCTTAGTTCTGGTTGGCCCACTGAGGCAGGGACAAAGGGCTTTCCTTCTCTCATTTCACAGGCAAGGGAATGGAGATGTCACAGCACACTAGGATTTGAACCCTAAATTCAGGGTCCTCAGCTGTCTTAACCACTCTATAAGCCCATCGCGATAATTGACAAGTGTTGAGTGGCCTCAAAGCAAGGGACATCCTGTCTGTTTCAGGAGCAAGCGTTGAGTGTCCTCAAAGGCTGAGCACGGTTTTGCAAGGGGGGAAGGAGGAAAGGCATTCCAAGCGGAGGGCACTGCATGGGCAAAGGTGTGGTGATGGGAAGTAGCCGGAGGGGTTCTGAGGCCAGTAATTGGCCTGATTTCACTGCACTGTAGGGAATGGCAGGAGAGAGAGCTGAGGTGGATTACGGAGGACTTCTGATACCTACAGGAACCATAACCGCTACCAGAATCCATTGAGCACCTGCTGCACACAGGCCGCCTGGCACTCAGTGTTGTGCGTATGTGATGATTACTCATGCTGCCCTTGGAAGCCTGCGCTCATCCCCACTTTTCACACAGGCAAACTGAGGCTGGGAACACACCGTCCTGCAGCTGGCAAGGGCGGGATGGAGATGGGGCCCCACCCCTCAGCCTGCTTCCTTCCTGGTTTTTTTTTGCTGGTCGGCGGGCGGGGATGTTAATTCAGAGCATCCAGCCAGAAGCATGTCTGGCGGTCCCCTGGCTGGTAGGGAGACACACAATGGAGAGACACCTCTGCTACCTCCATGCAAGTCCCACCAGGGGCTTATGTTGGGTTTTTTTAAAAAAAACTCTGTCCAGAGAATGTAAATGCTGACCAGGGACCAGGAAAAATAACCAAGGGGCCCCAGGGCTTGGGTTTTGTGTTTGGGGACCACGTGGGTATCATCTCAAGCCATGGGAGAGGATGACCCTTTTCTCTCTGGCCACTGTCCCCTGCTGAGCCCTGCTGCCCAGCCACTCAAGACCCAGAGGTCCCTCCCTTGGGCTGGGGCCCCCAACTTGTCACCAAGGACACCTTCTTTCCCTCCCCTTTAACCTTGGGGAGCGACTCCTGGAAAAATTTCTGCCCATCTCCCATACTCTGTGTGATTAAATGCCCACAATTCATTTGGCCTTTGGCTTTTCATAAAGATAGAAATGAGGAAAATACAGACAATCAGGGAGGGCTGAGAATTGTGTGCTCCATCCCCACTCCCTTGGAGTCCTTACCCCCACCCCTTAGCCGGAATGACTCTTTCTGGGTGGATTTTGCTTTTGCTTGCCTGGCTGGGATTTCTCTGTTGTATATTGTGCCTGACCTTTTTGCTGGACAGTATAGCAATAATTGGGTTGTGACTGTTGTTTCATAAACACTGATTAACAAATCAGTGTTTTTTTTGCTGAGGACCTACTGTGTGACCAGCACAGCTAGTGAGTGAATGAATGAATGAATGAATGCCAGGGAGTGATGAGAGCTGTGAAGACAAATAACAGGACTGATGGAAAGTGCTGGAAGGGGCACAGGGGCTTGGGTGTGGTAGTGAGGAGAGGCTTACTGGAGGACATTTGAGCAGAGTTTTGGGGACTTCCTGGAAGCCAGAAACCCCAGGTTGGGGCCTTTATTTTGTTGGTTGGTTGGTTGGTTTTGATGTAAAATTCACATAACGTCAAATTAACCATTGTAAAATGTACAATCCTGTGGCATTTAGTACATTCACAATGTTGTGCAACCATCACCTCTATCTAGTTCCAGAACATTGATGAAAGCATCCCCCAAAAGCAAACCCCATACCTATTAAGCAGTCACTCCCCATGCCCCCTTGGGCCCCATTGGGGCCTCTGATTTTAATCCACATTTTGCGAAGTAAATGTCTCTAATATTTATTTGCAAATATCAGATGTTCAAAGAAATGGACACACTCACCCACTGCTGCTGGGAGCAGAGTGAGATATGGGTATCCCATATGGAAATATAGAAGCTGGTGTGGCCCTAAGTATACATAAGAAACCCTGAAAACGTGTGATTCCACTTTTAAGGCTATCTCCAAAAAGCATCCCTCAGGGAAGCAACCTAGATGCCCAACCGTAGGGGATCAGTTGAATAAATCACGGAAGAGCCCCCAGCTGGACAATGATGAAGTCTTTCAACACAAGAGGATAGAATGGTACTGATCAGTGTGGAAAGTGGGCCTTGAGTGACAAATCATGTGTACCGTGTGATTCCATTGTGGCTGAGATAAATAAAGGAAAAAAAAATCTAGAGTGAAATAGACGATCATGTTAGTAACAGTGGTTTCTGGGCATTGATTTTATTTTTAAAATTTCAGGGACTTCCCTGGTGGCGCAGTGGTTAAGAATCCGTCTGCTGGGCTTCCCTGGTGGCGCAGTGGTTAAGAATCTGCCTGCCAATGCAGGGGACACGGGTTCGAGCCCTGGTCTGGGAAGATCCCACATGCCGCGGAGCGACTAAGCCCGTGAGCCACAACTACTGAGCCTGCGCGTCTGGAGCCTGTGCTCCGCAACGGGAGAGGCCGCGACGGTGAGAGGCCCGCGCACCGCGATGAAGAGTGGCCCCCGCTCGCCGCAACTGGAGAAAGCCCTCGCACAGAAATGAAGATCCAACAGAGCCAAAAATAAATATAAATAAATTAATTAATTTAAAAAAAAAAAAAAAAAAAAAAAAAAAAGAATCCGTCTGCCAATGCAGGGGACACGGGTTTGATCCCTGGTCCGGGAAGGTCCCACATGCCACGGAGCAACTAAGCCCATGTGCCACACTACTGAGCCAGCTCTCTAGAGCCCACAAGCCACAACTACTGAGCCCATGTGCCACAAAGCCTGAACAGCTAGAACCCATGCTCTACAACAAGAGAAGCTCGCGCACTGCAACGAAGGGTAGCCCCCCTTCGCCGCAACTGGAGAAAGCCTGCACGCAGCAACGAAGACCCAATGCAGCCAAAAATAAATAAATAATTTAATTAATTAAAAATTTTTTTCATTCACTCTAGATATTTACTGAGCACTTGGTGTGTGCCAGCCCTTCTTTGCCAGTGTTTTTTAACTTAACAGTGAGCACCTGGCGTATCATAGGTGCATCGTAAAAATTCACCCAGGAAATTAGATGCTATAACAAAGGACCTATTTAAATTATTTATGTCGTGCTTGTTTGTGTTTTCTGAAACTGTTTTTACACTGAGCATATTACTTTGGCAATCAGAAGAGAAAACACATAAAGCTAAGTCCATTAGAAAACATATACGTGTATGTTTCACGCCCTCCCCCGCCCCTCATCATGGCTGTTTATCTTCCCAGGTGCCTCTCCTTTCCTCCAGTCTGGCTCCTCCTGACCTCTCATTGAGAGTGGAGTTGATATATCCCAGTTCCTAGGGTCTGGGCTGGGCTGGGCTCCTAGAAAATGTGCAATTAAGATGAGATGGAGAGGGAATTCCCTGGTGGTCCAGTGGTTAGGACTTGGCACTTTCGCTGCCGTGGCCTGGGTTCAATCCCTGGTTGGGGAACTAAGATCCTGCAAGCCGCAGGATGAGATGGAGAGATTTCCAGATGGGGGAACTGAGACTCAGAGAGGTAAGTTGACCTGCTCAATGTCACATAACACGTAAGTGTCATTGGAAGCTGTCTGCCTCCAGAGCTCTTTCTGCTACCTGGAATGGACTCAGGCCAAGCCCGGATTCCTTCCTACCCTGCAGCCATTTTATTAGGCTTATATGATGGTGGCTTTATTATTGATGGGGGGAGTTGCACCCCACATGGAGTTTGATTTCTCAGTGGGCCACTGGCAGAAATCGCTGGTCTTTTCCTTCGTATACACCTCACACTGGTGCTCCTGGTTCCCCAAGAAGCCTCAGCCCCAGGCCTAGGGACACCAAATCAGATACATTTGCTCTCTGCTCCCTGGCATCAGGCCTGAGCCAGGTGCTCTTCCTGGAAAATCTGGAGGGCTGCATGGAGGAGGGGGCACAGAGTTGGGGCTTGGATGAGTAGAAGTGTGCTAGGCTGACAAGTGGAGGAGGGACTTCCCTGGTGGCGCAGTGGGTAAGAATCCACCTGCCAATGCAGGCAACACGGGTTTGATCCCTATTCCGGGAAGATCCCACATGCTGCGGAGCAACTAAGCCAGTGTACCACAACTACTGAGCCTGTGCTCTAGAGCCCGCGAGCCACAACTACTGAAGCTTGCGCACGTAGAGCCCGTGCTCCACAACAAGAGAAGCCACCACAATGAGAAGCCCGCGCACCACAATGAAGAGTAGCCCCCACTCCCCACAACTAGAGAAAGCCCGCACGCAGCAACGAAGACCCAACGCAGCCAAAAATAGATAAATACAATTATTAAAAAAAAAACAAAAGAAGTGGAAGACTAGCTGGGTGGATGTATGGATGGAGGAGCTGGGGGTGGATCATGGATGATGCCTGCATCTCTAGGAGGGTAGGTAGATGGATGGGTAGGTGGGTGAATGGTGGGTGGGTGGATTGATGGATGGGTGGCTGGGTGGGAGGATGAATGGCTGGGTGGATGGATGGACAACGGGTGGGTGGGTGGATGAGTGGATGGGTGAATAAGACAGGGCAGGCCACTCGGAACCACTGACCACCTGGCCGACCCTGTGGGGGCCCCTCAGCCTCCCTCCCTCTTGCCTCTGCTCTTCTCCCTGGAAGGTGCCCCCAGAACAGCAGAGACACCTCAGCCCAGCCACTAGACACATCCTGCCTGGGCCCCAAGGTGCGATGAGACACCCCAAGATGTGATGAGACTGACACCCCTTCCCCAGACTCTGAGTTCCCCCGGTCTGTGCTCACTTTGGGATTTGTTATAACAAAGAATTAAAGGATTTTGAGAAGCGGGGACCCAGAGTTCCACAATCCCCCTGCTGGGGTCCCCAATATGTGACGAGGAGGCTGAGTCCTAGTTGTCCCCACGACACTTATCACACTTGCCAACATTTTGGGAGGTGGGAGGGTCCCCATGTGTCCCTCTGCTCTTGGGCATGCCCCTTCCCTCTCTCAGACTCAGTTTTTCCAGCTGTAAAAGGTGTCCACGAAAGCTCCCAACTGGGACCAGCTTCTAAGTTTACTGCTCTGATGTCACAGTCTTAAAGATCTGAATAATTTTTTGACAAGGGGCCCTGCATTTTCCTTTCACGCTGGGTCCTGTAAATCACGCAGGCTACGCTGCTCCCACTGCATCAATCAACAAGCATTTATGCTGCGCCAGGTGAATGCAAGCAAAGCCAAGCCATGATTCCTCTCTCTGGAAGTGTGTGGCCGCTACTCTCAGGCCTCCTGGCTAGAATAACACAGAGCAGGATCCGAACCCAGGCCTCTGATTGCAGCCTGGAAGTAGTCTCCCCTGTGTATGCGGTTGGTGTCCAATGTGTGACCCTTTCTCTGTCCCTTAGTGGGTCCCCTCCTCCAATCCAGCCCAGGGCAAAGCAGGCTCCTCTGTGACCTCCCTTGGGGCTACAGGATCCACATGTTCCGGAAGCCAGATGTTTCCGTCCTGTTGGAGGCCTGGGATTTCAGTGATAAGACCAGGGGCCAGCATCAAGAGTTTTTGAGAGAGAGAAAGAGGAAGGCCAGACAAAGCAGAAAGAGGGTTACTGAGATGAGCTTTCTCCCGGAAGCCCTGGGAGGGATACACGCTTAGAGCCTGTGACCGTCCCCAAGGATATAATGATAGCGCTAATAACAATGTCATTTGTATATCAAGCACAGAGTAGGATACCCTCTGTTTCGTGATAAACGAAGAGGAAAGTATTAGAATCACCCTCCTCCGTCCCTTTGCCATGTGGTGTGCTGGCGAATCTTATCACAACATGTAAAAGCAAATCCTGTCCCTCTCCTGCTCAAAAGCCTCCCATGGCTCCCCAGTTCACATTCTTCACTGGGGCCCAGAAGGCCCCTTCTGACCCAGTCTATGAAGCTCTCTGCCCACACGGCCCCCAACTGTGCCCCCCACTCACCCTGCTCCAGCCACACCTGCCTCCTCGATGCCGCTCCAAGGGGCTGAGTGTGTTCCCACCTCAGGGCCTTTGCACATGCTGTACCCCCTGAATCACCACCTCCTCAGAGCAGCCTTTGCCAACCACCTGTCTTTGCCTGTTGCTCTGCTTGGTTTTCTTTCCTTTGCATAATGCTGTCAGAAGCCAGCCTACTCTGTCCTCTGTCATCCATTTTGTCCACCAGATAGCTGTGAGCGCCCTGAGGGCAGAGCCTCCCACAATGCTGGCATGTAGTAGGTACTCAATAAACATGAGTTAACAAATGAAGAGCCCCATCTTAAAGAGGAGGAAACAGGGGATTCCCTGGCAGTCCAGTGGTTAGGACTCCGTGCTCTCACTGTTGAGGGCCTGGGTTCAATCCCTGGTTGCAGAACGAAGATCCCACAAGCCGCGCGGTGCGACAAAAAAAAAAAAAAGAGGAGGAAACAGAGGCCCCCCCCCGCCCCGTGCATCCATGGAGACGGGTCGTTGGAACATTTGAGTCTGAGCCCAGATTGTATCAAATCTACCTGCAGGGAAGTGAATGCCCCCCCACCCCCTCCAATGGGTAAATAAGGCTCCAAAGGCTGCACGGAGCAGGGCCTGGCCTGTCAGATCCAGGTTCGAGGCCAAGCTTTTCCACTCGGCCATTTTTTAATTTGGGGAAGTGGCCTAATTCCCCTGAGCCTCAGTTTCCTCTTCTATAAAAATGAAGTCAGAGGTCAGATCAAGGAGGCAGCCTGTGGAGTCCTGCCATGGGCTGCCATAGCAGGCATCTCCCTCCCTCTTTGTGCCCTCCCACACTGCACGACGTTGGCGCCCCTGAGAGGCCTTTGCCCAAGTCAGAACTCTGAGGGACTCCCAGTCTGGGGTGGTGGCAGAGCCAGACAGAGATACCCCCTCATCATGTAGGGTCAGGGTTGGGGTAGTGGAGGGAGTCTGGGAAGGCTTCCTGGAAGAGGAAGTGTTGGAGCTGGCATTCCAGGCCATAGGTGGGGTTAAGTGCAAAGGCTCAGAAATGAGGCCGAATGCATAGGTTCAGAAATGGGGTTCAGCAGCTTGGCTGATGGAAATGAGGCTCTTGATTCTCCCTCTGAAACCTAACAAGAGAGCCATAGAAGGTGCTGGAGTAGGAAAGTGAGCAATGCCACCAGTTAAGGGGTCCCGGGGGTGGGGATGCTGGTTTAGGGGCCGGCCAGAGGGGTGAATCCTGACTCTAGCCTGTGCCTGGGGACCAGCAACAACCTCCCCTGGCAGACTGAGGGAGGAGGATGCAGCATCTGAGTCACCCGGTTCCTGCAAGAACATTCGGCACCCAGCGGCCCCACGTGGGCTGTCACAAAGCAGGAACACTGCCCCCGGAGCCCCTCCATGCAGACTTCCCCGAGGCCTCCTGCTCTCTGTTCCCACAGCTGTTCCTTCAAGGCCACAGAAGGAGAGTAGGAGGAGAGGGCAGGTGAAGGGGAGGCCATGTAGGCTGCTTGGCCAGAATTTGGGAGCTTGGGGGAAGGGAAGATTCCCTGGCTGAGGGTCCTGAGTGTCCTGGGGCTGCCAAAGCCTCTGGACTCTGTCTGGGATTGGGAAACTGAGGCTCAGAGAAAGTCAGGGTCTGCCCTTATTCTGCGCAGTGTATAGATACCTCATTCTCTCCTAAGAGTTGAAACCCTGGGGAATTCCATGGCCGTCCAGTGGTTAGGACGCCCCGCTCTCAATGTTGAGGGCCTGGGTTCAATCCCTGCTCAGGAAACTGATCCCGCAAGCCGCACAGCGCCGCTGCCCCCCCGCCAAAAAAAAAGAGTTGAAACCTTGTCTGGAGCCTGCAGTGTAAATCTGATCACATCCCTCACTCTCTGGCTCCAAACTCTCCCATGGCTCCCCAGTACCCTCAATACCTCACTGCCATCCACGAGCTCCCACCTGGCTCCCTTAGCCCTCAGCATCCCCTTAGTCTCCTCCCACTCACTCTGTTCTGACCACCCTGGACTCCCTGCTGTTCCTCCAACACACCTAGCCCATCCCCACCTCGGGGCCTTTGCACATGCTGTGCCTCTGCCCAGAGCACTCTTTGTGACTTATTATCCCCATCTGATCCCTCAGCAAAGGTGCAGAGAGAGGGGATCATGTGTCCAGGGACACACATCAAGCTGGTGTGAGTCAGGACTTACACCCAGGCCTGACTTACTACCCCCCAATCCAAGCCCTCTCCCACAGATGGTGTCACGTTCAAAACAGGCCTCCAGACCAGTCCACCATGGAGATGAATGATTCTCAGCCTCTCCAGGTTTTGCCACCCGAGGCGAGTGCCAGAGACTCTCAGTCCTTAGGCCCAAACCCGCTGCTCAGGGAGCTCCTGGGCCCACTTGACTCTCAAGTCTCCCACTGTCCCTCCTGATGTGGCCGTGATTTTTCTGCCCCACTTTCTGCCCTTCACATGAGTAGATGGTGGAGCCTTCAAGGACAACACAGCCAAAAATAATCAGGCCCTGACCTACCTCCCAAAAGTGGGGCAGCCCCGCCCAGCCACCTGGTACCGCGCGGAGGTAATTAGTACATGTGGCAAATGAGTGTAATTAGGTCTGTGGGAACTGAACCACGGATCCAGGTTTGGAGTTTGGAGGGGGCTCAAGGGCCGCTTCCCTCAACCCCCAACCTGCCCTGGTCCTGAGAGGTTGAGTCCATAGCCCAGTGCCAGACCCCCTGCACCAGCCCCTTCATGTCTGGGCCTGAAGGGGTCTGGTTCCATTACCTCCTGAGGGCTGTTTGTTTAATTAATTAACCTTGGCCTTGGGCAGAAATTGAATTGGATCTGAATTTTAGGTGGGGTCATTTTCTAGTGAAGAAAAATCACCAGTATTGAATCATCAAACTCTCCTCTGCCATGACCCCTATGCGTCCACCCCATGCTGGGAGATGCCAAGCCCAAGAGAGGCCTCAGCCCAGCCCTTGAGATACCCTCAGGCTGGGGGAATCAGCGCTGGACACAGACATCCCCCGGGTTCAGGGTTGGGCTACAAGGAGGGAGGATGTTGGGAAAGGTTCAGCAGAAGAGGAAAGAGGGCTTCTTAGAGAAGAGGGCATGGGGGGTGGGGGTTTGAGGAATGAATAGGAGTTTGCCAGGAGGATAAGGTCTAGTGGCTGGCCCAACTAGCCAGCCTGGGGCAATAGGGAGTAGGAGAAGGAGAATGGTTAGAGAGGCACATACAGGGCCCAGAGCTAAAGATTTAGAGGATATCATGCCAGGTTGGACCCATTTCTGTTCTCAAGAGCTCACGCCTGGTTGGGACCCTTCAAACCCTAAAAGAGAAAATCTTAAGAACTTGGCTCAGGGTCGAAACCACATGCCAAGAATAACTATAATGTTTATAACGGCAAGCATTTATTAAATTCCTAGGGTCATGCCCTCTTCACGCCAGGACATGTTGGAACCTTACAGGAAACCTCAGAAGTGAGCACCATTCTTATGCACATTTTATAGATGGGGAAACTAAAGTGCAGGGAAGGAAAGTGACTTCTTTAAGGTCACCCTGCTGGTAGGAGGCAGGGCTGGGATTCACTCCCTGGCTCATGTGACTCTGGAGGCCACCAAGGACCAAGGCGGGGCCTTGGGACCCCTTCCTTCTGGAAACATTTACAGAGTTCCTGCTGCAAGTCAGGCCTTGCTCTAGAGACAGAGCCATGGAAGAAGTAGACAGTAACCAAATCATGACATAAACAGATCTAAGTGGCCACTGTGACTCATGCCATGAGGTTGGGCATGTGGCTTTGGGGAAGTGTGACAGACCTCCCCTGCTCTGGTGGGACAGGAACCCTCCAGGGAGGAGAAACAATATAACTTCGGCCCAAAGGTTGGGTCAGATTTAACTAGGCAGAGGCCAGATCCTGACCTCTAAGAGCCAATCTGTAAATGCAGCTGCCCTAGAGCCTAACAAGCTGTTCTATTTCCTGCTTGGTTCCTCCTGTGACAGGAAGCTCATTCCCTCATGTCCTTCCTTAGCCCCAAGAGAAAGCTGTTGTTACTAGTCAGCCACCTTGGGTTGGTGGCCTCTGTTCACCCCTCAAGGACATTCCCAGTAAGAGAGGCCCAAGAACCAGGCAGAAGAGGGCTCAGGCTGGGATGGTAGTGGCAGCTCAGGGCAGCCCCCTACCCATCTATACCCAGGGGACAGTGAGAAGCTGCTGGTGTTGCCTGGATCCTTCCTGCCTCCTCCCCCCACCCACAGCCCTGTAAGCATCAGCCCATTCTCCAGGCAAGAAAACTGAGGTCTACACTGACAAAATCACTCCCTCAGTTTGAACTTGATTAAGACAACGTCAGGTCAGGGCTGCTCAAGGCCAGCCGCATCCTTGTCCTTCCTGGAGGCCTGAGAGGGGACCCCATTCTCCCTCATGCTGTTGCCTCCTGCCCTCATAAGGGGTAAAGTCTGCCCAGGCTCCTTGCCCAGCCGCCCCCACAGAACAGCCACAAGGCCCCAGCTCTACAGCCAGCCAGCACTCAGCACACACCGAGCAGCTTCCAGAAGCCTTGGCTCTGCCGGCACCTTTCCAGTTACTTTTTTTTTAATTTTAATTTTTAAATTTTCTTTTTTTTTTTCGGTAATAAGGAAAAGTCATTCTTTGCACAGAACAGACAGTATTTTCTTTGTTCCCTACAGTGTTCAAGCATTTTGTGGCTTCGGGCCTGAGAGCGAAGCCAAATCCTTTGCTTATGCAGATGCCGTGTGAAGTTAAAGGCAACTGGGGAAACTGAGTCTGCAGCTCTGTTTTCCTAGCTGGAGTGATAGTACCTCTCATGCTGAGTGAGGCTGGGGCTCCAGGATGGGCCAGCTCTGGCCACAATTGAACAAATAAATAGATCAGGGATCCCACAGAAAGGGATGGGGTGGTGGAACAGGGGCGGGTGATATCCCTTCCAAACCCAGGATAGTTAGGGAAGCTTCCAGGAGGCAAGGGGACAGTGGAGCTGAGCCTGGAAGGACGAAACAGAATATATGCCTTTGGGAAGGGCATTCTAGGTAGAAGAAACAGCTTGGGCAAAGGCCTGGAGGGAGGAAAACTCAGATCTTGGCCTGGGAGTAAGTCTCCGGAAATGACATGATCTGGGATTCACCTAAAGGTAATTTGAAGGAAGCTACCAGCTCAGATGTGCGATTCTTGTTGGCGGAAACAGACAGACAAGAACAGGGAAAGGACGTAGAGGAGAGGAAAAGCAAAAACCTGGCACGTGAGTCAGAGCTTCAGGGAAGTGCAGGGCTTGGTTCTGAGGAGCCCCGGTGCCTCTGTCCATGAACCCGATGGCACTCTGTGACTTTGGAGACACTGTGTGTCTCCAGAGAAAGGGCAGATACAGGACTGAAAAGTGGGCTCCACAGGCAGGCTCAGACCAGGAGATCCTGGCTCGGCTCTAAAAGGACCCTCTCCCAGCAAGTGTAGGAAGGGGTGGACTCCCTCTGACCAGAGGTGGCAAACCTGGGCCTGTGGACCTCCAGGCAATTCACCCATTTGGTGGCAAGTGGACACTGACATTCCCTCCACCTGGATTTGGGGACCCTATAACACAGCAACGATAATCCTAATCCAGCCTCATCGGCATTGTTACAGTTGTTTTAGGGGACACAGAAGCCCCGAGGTTGACAGAAGACCCAACCTGGGGATCAGGGTGAGGTGGGAGAGCAGGCAGGAAGGATTCTGAGCAGGGGACCTGGGATCAAGCCCCATTAAGTGCCTACTGTTTGCCTCTCTCTCATCTTCCAGCCCCTTCTCTGCTGAGGTCTCTTTCATTTTCTGGATACAGCCACTGAGAGCTACTGTGTGCAGGCGCCTGGGCCCACCAAGGCAGCAGATGTGCCCTGCCCTTGGACTCCCATCGGGTGAAGAGGAACCTGATTCCCCATCACGGGCAAAAGCAGCAGAGGCCCCGAGGGTCAGGGACCCCGTTGAAGAGAGGATGAGGCCACATTCTCCTCTGTCCACCTAGGTCTGTCTGTCTGTCTGTCTGTCTCCTGTGTCTCTGCCTCTCTCCTCCATCTCTCTGTCTCTAGGTCTGGGTCTCTGTCTCCACCCCATTCCCTGTCCCCTTCCGCACCCTTCTTAACCTCTCGTCCCCAATCCTCCCCCCTTCCTCCCTGCTCGCGCCCCTCCTTCTCCCTCTCCCCCCACCTTCGGCCGGCAGGGGGCGCTGCGGGGCGGCCTCGGCGGCCCGGGGAGGCGGGGCGGGCGGCGGCCGCGTCGGGACTCGCCGCGATGGGACCGGAGACGGCGCGGGCGGCGGCGGCGGCGGCGCAGACAAAGGCGCGGGCGGTGCGGAGGGCGGCGCGGAGGGCGCGGGCCCCGGAGCCAGCGAGCGAGCGGGGCGCCCGTCTGCGGGGAGTCGGCGCCGCGGGGCCGCACCCGCTTAGCGCCCGGACACTTGCGGGGCGCCGAGCCGGCAGGGTGAGCCCGGCCAGCTGAGCCAGCGCTGGGGGCGCGGGGGGCCCCGAAGTTCCAGGGCCGGGGAGAGGGCGCTGGGGGTCCCGAAGTTCCGGATACGGAGGCTGGGGGCAGCTGGGGGAGCCCCGAAGTTCCAGGGCTTGAGAGGGCGCGGGGACCCCGAAGTTCCGGAGTCGGGGTCGGGGAGGGGACAGTGCGAGCGGTTCCCGAAGTTCCGGACCCGTCATTGGAGGAGGCTGTGAAGATGTCTCCGACGTTTCGGACCTGGGGTGGAGGGGCGACACGAGGGAACCCCGAAACTCAGGACCCGGGGATGGAAGGGTGGCAGGGGGTTCCCCGAAGTTCAGGAGTCAGGGACAGCGCGCAGGATACCCTAAGCTCTGGACCTGCGGTTGCAGGAGGTAGATAACGTGTCCCCGAAGTTCTGGACCCGGAGTGGGGGGGGCGTCGCAGGGATCCTGGAAGTTCCAGGGTCGGGGGCGGCACTTCCCGAAGTTGGGGCGCGCATAGGGCACCCTGGTCCTGACCTTGGGAACTCGATCCTGACTGAATATCAGATCCCCTGGACTGGGGCTCCTGGGGTGGGGCTTCGCCCCCGCACGCGATTGTGGATCCCGGACACCGGGCGGAGTCGGGCTCCCCTTTGGAGCCCCGCGGTCGGCAGCGTCCGAGGCGCATGACTAGTTGGTGAGTAACTTTTCCCAATGCCGCAAGTCGCTGCAGGAACGTCCGGCCAGGAGGGGCCTGAGTTTCTAGGACCCCTGCGCCCCGGAACCCTGGCTCGACCCAGGACCCACCCCCAACCCCGGTCAAAGTCTCTGCCCCTCCCCCACCCAGGGGCTCCGGTTTCAGACCCTGTGACCGGGACAGCAGCTGCCCAGGACAGAGTGGGGCGCCATTCCCCCCTCTGACCACGGAGGCTACCGAGTCCGGGCCTCCCTTCCCTTAGTTTGCCTCCCCCCCTCCCCCAGGTCCCTCGTGGACCTGGATCCCGCCCAGCCCCATGGTACTGGGATTGAGTGGTGATGGGTGGGCACCACGGTAGACCTGTTCAGCCACATCTTGTCTTTTTAACTAGGCTGGAGGCTCCCTGGGGATTTGGACTTTGACTCCAAGGTGTGCCTCTGCCCTACAGTGGAAGCTGAGGGGTCTCTTTGTGGGTCCAGTGGGGGACTGGTCTCCCAGTAGGCACCTGTCAATGCCCCACTTTTTGATGGAGGCCCTGCTTTGAGGAGTGATGGACGAAAGTGTCAGGAAGTACTGAACAGGAGTTGGCCACCTTGGCCTCCTCCACCCAGCCCAGAGATTGAGAAGACTTCACTGGGGGTCCAGTAACCAGGAGGATGTGAGGTTTATGCTGGGCTGTTAGATGCCACCTGGCTCCTATCAGAAGCCATCTCCTGCCCAGGGTGTTGCAAGAGCTTCCTCCCAATGGAGAGAGTTGGGGTGTTTTTGCTGAGTGGTTCCCTCACTTTTGGATTGAAGTTCTATGAATGGTGTACTTGGAAGTGGGTCCTGGGGCTGGACATGCTTGGCCTCCCTCAACCTGGTCTGCGGAGACACTCACAAACCTCCTGTCCCCCCAGAGGCCAAGCCAGCAGTTCCTACCATCCCCCTGGCTGTCCCTTGGAGCCCACCCAGACAAGCCTGACCAATGTCCACAGCCAGGTGAGCCCCTGCTTCTACCAAAGCTTGGCCTTGAGTCCCCTGGGGGGCCGGTGCCTGGCCCCCGCTGAACACCCTCTCCCCATGCAGGGAGCAGCCCATCTTCAGCACACGGGCGCACGTGTTCCAGATCGACCCGGCCACCAAGCGGAACTGGATCCCCGCGGGCAAACACGCACTCACTGTCTCCTACTTTTACGATGCCACCCGCAACGTCTACCGAATCATCAGCCTTGGGGGTGCCAAGGTCCTGGTGGGGCTTGGGTGGGGTGGCAGGTGCCAAGGATCCCAGGGACAAGCCTGGTTCAGTCGCTTCCTTGCTGTGTGCCTTGGGGGCCGGGGGAGTACCCTGAGTCTTTCTGGGTCTCAATCTTCCTCCTGAAATGGCTCAGACCAAGGACCTCTGAGGTGTTGATACAAAGCTATACCCCTGGGGGTTTCACATTCATTATTACCAGTCCCATCACCCGGGAACTTTTCTCCCCACCACCTTCCCCAGGCCATCATCAACAGCACTGTCACCCCCAACATGACATTTACCAAAACCTCCCAGAAGTTCGGGCAGTGGGCAGACAGTCGCGCCAACACCGTCTATGGCCTTGGCTTTGCTTCTGAGCAGCATCTGACTCAGGTGGGCCTGCAGGGATACATGGTGGGAGGAATGAGGCTGGGGCTGGGTCTTCTCTTGGGGGTGCACTGTGGGACCCTGCACAGATGCTGGGCCTCCATCTTCCCAGCTGCAGAATGGGCCTACAGAATTGGACAAGCCAGTAGCTCCTTCCCACTTCCCTGGTTCACATCCCAGCTCTGTTGGCCACCTGCTCTGATTTCGGACACACCCTGCCCCTTTCTGGGTGCCTAGGATGGGCTGGGTGCTTCCCCGCACCCCTGGCATTACCTTCTTTATCGCCTCCCTCCACCCTCTGCTGTTTCTAGAGTTCAGTATTGTCTTATCCATTGTTTCCCTGTATGGTTCGTGCTCTCTGAATCCTGTTGAGTTCATGATGCTTTTCTTCGCTTTTCTTCTAGAAGCATTAGTTTTCCTTTCAAATTTAGATCTTTGAATTAATTTCTACTGGAGGTTTAAAGGAGGAGTATTTTTTTCCCACATGAGTATTCAGTTGCTCTTGGGCCATTTTTTGAAAAAACCATCTACCCCCCCCCCCAACTCCCAATGAATTGCACTGTCCCCTTTGCACAAATCAAGTGGCTGTATGTCTGTAAATATGCTTCTTTTAAAAATTACTTTCAAGCTAAGGAAATTTATTTTAAAATGAAAAAAAAAAAGTGTATGCTACCCTAGCTGGAAATGAAAGACAGATTAGCACCCACCTGAGGCTCTCCTTGCTGAAATAAGCCTGACTGAGAGGGAAAGGGGGTCCCTTTCTCAAGGTGGCTCAATGTGATACACCTCCATGAACATCCCACCCACCCCCCATCCTGATACCCACTCTGCTCATTGGGCATCGTTTTCCAAGCCTTCTTCCCACTCTTCCAGTTCATGAGAGGAGGGGATGCACTCAGTTCTAAAGTTCCTTCCAAAGCGACAGAGCTGACACTGGGTGGAGCTAATGTGGTGGGAACCCCGGGGGGAGGGGGCTGGGAGTTTGTTGACTGTCTGTTCCTGCCCCCCATTCCTCAGTTTGCTGAGAAGTTCCAGGAAGTGAAGGAAGCAGCGAGGCTGGCACGGGAGAAATCTCAGGATGGGGGAGAGCTCACCAGTCCAGCCCTGGGGCTCACTGCCCACCAGGTCAGCACTCCCTGTCGCATGCGTGCCAGGAGATCAACTGATATTGGGGAGTCTAGGTGCTGTGCCGGTTCCCAGGACCAAACGCTCACAGATGATGTAAAACTAGATCCATGGCAAGGACCATGGAAGAGGGCTGTGGGTGCCATGGGAGCGTGTCATAGGCTGTCCAAATGTTAGATCAAGGAAGGCCAGAAAACCAGCTCACAGGGCAGAGTTGAAATGTGGAAGTTGAAATGGCTAAGTAGAGGGGCAGAGTAAAAAACTGTCCCTGGGTGTTTTCCCCCACTAACTTATTCAGTATCATTTTTTAAAAAATATTTATTATTTATTTTATTTATTTATTTTGGCTGCACCGAGTCTTAGTTGCGGCTCGTGGGATCTTCGTTGCGGCATGTGGGCTTCTTAGTTGCGGCACGCAGACTCTTAGTTGTAGCATGCATGCAGGATCTATTCCCTGACCAGGGATCAAACCCAGGCCTGCTGCATTGGGAGCATGGAGTCCCACCTGCTGGACCACCAGGGAAGTCCCTCAGCATCATTTATTGACCACATACTGTGTGCCAGGACCAGAGCTGGGCACAGGGATTAAGGAGATGTAAAAGTAGGTTGGTCCAGGCAGCAGGTGGATTCATAATGAATTTAGCCTGACGGAGTGGGTTTCCTGTAGGAATTTTAAATGGATGTTGAAATTTGGCCCCAGGGAAGGTCATTGCTCTGAGGGAACAGCATGGAAGTTTTGGATTGCTCCCCACTTTGCAGATTATGAGTATCTCCCGGGGTTTAGGCTAGCCTGCATCAGGTTTGCTCCTGGGGGTTGGTGAGAGCCCAGCAGGCAAGATGGGGGGCAGGGCCCAGAAAGGGGCCATCGGGAGCCATGGGTGGTGGGTGAGGAGGGGAAAGGAGCAATCAGATCCCAGAGCTGGGAAGGACCTCCTGCCCTCAGTCACGACCCAAGTAGCATCAGCCCTTACTGTGCCCTCACTTCTGCCCATGCTCTTAGGTGCCCCCGAGCCCCCTCGTCAGCTCCAACGGCCCCGGCGACGAGAAGCTATTCCGCAGCCAGAGCGCGGACGCTCCCGGCCCCGCTGAGCGCGAGCGGCTCAGAAAGATGCTGTCCGAGGGGTGAGGGGGTAGGGCGGGGCACAGGGGCGTGGCAGGACGAAGGGCGGGGGAAGAGGGGAGAGGAAGTTCTCAGAAACTGTAGGGACTTGTTCAAGCGGTGGGATCTGACACTGGACCCAAGGCCTGTGGTAGGAGAGGAGACACCCAGATTATGACCCTTCCAGAGCCGACCCCGCTCCTGCCTCATCCATTCCTCGGGGCTAACGCCTGCCTGTCCACATCTCCCGCGGCTAATTCTAAACCCACGGGTGCCTCCCCACCCACTTTGTTCTGTCCACATCCCCTGGGCTGATCCTGCTTGGCCTTCCGACTGTGTCTCACTGAACTGACACCAAAGCGCCTACTTTGACCCCACCCCCGGCAAGACTCCGCCTCCCCGGGAAGTCCCCACCCCCTAGTCCCGGGGTATCTTGACCCCGCCCATAACCCCGCCCCCAGCCCAGCACCTCCCTCACCCTGCCTCAGGCCCAGTGAGGCCCCGCCCTGCCCTTTGCCGACTCCAGCGTCCCCGCAGCTCGGTGGGCGAGGTGCAGTGGGAGGCCGAGTTCTTCGCGCTGCAGGACAGTAACAACAAGTTGGCGAGCGCCCTGCGAGAGGCCAACGCGGCCGCCGCCCAGTGGAGGCAGCAGCTGGAGGCCCAGCGCGCAGAGGCCGAGAGGCTGCGACAGCGGGTGAGGAAGCCCCTCCCTCCCAGAGACCCCAAGTGGCCCGGACCACTGTGAAGCCCCTGCCTCCTATCTGTCCTGGGTTCCCCGGCTGGCTGTGTGATCTCGGCAAATCACTTCCCTGAGCCTTAGTTTCTTGTTCTGTAGTATGGGTCTGAAATAATGTCAGCCTCAGAGGGTTGTCAGACCCAAAAGACCTACCTGCCAGAGGCAGGGTGGCAGCCCCAACCAGAAGGGGTTAGTGCCCAGTCATGGGATGGCTGGTCAGGCATATTCCCCAGGGATCAGGAGAGTACAGGCTGGGGTATCAGGGGCTGACCTTCCTGTCTGCACAGGTGGCTGAGCTGGAGGCCCAGGCTGCCACCGCCGAGCCACCCGCAGTCAGTGAGAAGGAGGGACCGGGCCAGTCACTGGAGCAGCTGGAGGCACTAGTGCAAACTAAGGACCAGGTGTGTGAGCGTGTCTGTATGCATTTGTGTTTCCTCGGGCCCTGCCTTCCCTGATCTCCCATGGGGGAGCCAGGACTCTCAGAACAGATTCTGGGAACTTCTCCATTAGGAGATCCAGACGCTGAAGAGCCAGACTGGTGGTCCCCGTGAGGCCCCAGAGACCGCCGAGCGTGAGGAGACGCAGCAGAAGGTGCAGGTGTGTGCGGTTGCTGTGAGGCGGGGTGGGGTGACCAGCCATGGCAGCCAGCCTCTGACATAGGACAGACCTGGCATCTTCCCTACCTAGTGGGTTCTGGGCAGCTATGTGTCTCCCTGGCCTTCAGTTTCTTCACCTATAAATGGAGTCAGGAAGACATCTAAGGTTGTGAAGGATTTGGATGACCAGGTGCATGGAAGGACTGAATCACAGTGGGTGGTTTATAAAAGATGGTTATTAGTACAATATTTCATCTCCTTCCATTCATTCAACAAGCAGTTTTTGAGTCTCTGTTGAATCTTCATTCTTGACCCCATCAAATCCTCACACATTCCCAGCCTGAGGTCAGGAGCTTGCATTTGTACCCAGGTGTGGGCTGGCCTGGCCCTCACGGAAGACTTTATCTGAGAAAGCTTCAAGCATGTCCTGTGAGTCCAGCAGAAGGGAGAAGTTAAAGGAGCTGGTGCCCCCAAAGAGAGAGAAGTTGGGGGAATGCTCCCTGTTGTTTCCTGGGCAGAGTGCACAGCACATGTAAAGGCCCTGAGGTGGGGAGAAAGTATGTTCAAGGAACCACAAGGAAGCCAGCAAGCCTGGGTTGGAATGAGCGAGGAGGGGTATGGATTTCATTCCCAGCATGATTGGTGACGAGGGTCTTGAGCAGAAGAGGAATGTGGTCATT
Source organism: Balaenoptera acutorostrata (assembly GCF_949987535.1). NCBI lineage: Eukaryota > Metazoa > Chordata > Mammalia > Artiodactyla > Balaenopteridae > Balaenoptera > Balaenoptera acutorostrata. The sequence goes on from NC_080065.1 coordinate 172,832,311, forward strand.
TCAATGATGTTCCAATCAGCCAGGGGACTAGGGAGTGTCTTGGGTAGAGGTGGCAGGGAGGCGGCCAGGAGACAGAGAGGGCTTGGCCCAGAGTGGAGGCTGTGGGGATAGCATTCAGATGCTGGACCCTTGAGACTTGCTGGGGCCCCCAACCCTGCTTGCCCTCTCCCTGCAGGAACTGGAGACCCGAAACGCGGAGCTGGAGCACCAGCTGCGGGCAACGGAGCGCAGCCTGGAGGAGGCACGGGTGGAGCGGGAGCGGGCACGGGCCGAGGTGGGCCGGGCCGCGCAGCTGCTGGACGTCAGGCTGTTTGAGCTGAGCGAGCTGCGGGAGGGCCTGGCCCGCCTGGCCGAGGGCGCGCCCTGAGTCTGGCCTCTGGGTCTACGTGGGAGCAGGGGCCTGTGGGAGCTAGTTTTACATGAACGATTCCCGCCTGGGGCACGGGCCAGGCCGCAGGCGGCACAGTGGGCCATTCCCCCTGGCAGGGAGTGGGGCCCGACTCAGCCTGGAGAGGGCCTGTCCACAGTACTCCACCCGGCCCTGGCTGTTCACAGCTCATGGGCTGTTTTTGAGCTCTTCATCGTGTAGAATTTCTAGACTCCCCAGGGCACGTGCTGGTGCCCAAATTACATTTCTAAGCGTGGCTGTGTGTGTGGTGTGTGAGCACCTAAGTACCTAGTCGCCGTCACTGGACCCTCTGCCCTCAGTCTGTGTAGGGTTTGGTAAGCCACTCAGAGATGAGGGAGGCTCAGAAAGCCTCAGAGTCAGGCAGGCCTGACCAGGCCACCTACTTGGGGCCCAGGCCACATGGCTCTGCTGCCCCATCTTCCTGGGCTCTGCCCATGTTGTCTGGACCAGTTTGGACTAAGGTGGACCCTGGTTAAGGACTCCCCCCACCACTTTGCTCTGGCCACAAACCCCAAATGCAAGCAGGTGGGCAGGAGGGGAAGGTCCTAGCACATGGCTGTGTTCACTGGGCATGGGAGGGATCTCACCAAAACATCTGCATTTGCAGAGTAGAGCAGTTGCTATGCCCATTTTCCAGATGAAGAAACCAAGGCCCATATAAGGGGCTTCACCAACCCAAGGTCACTCAGCTGGAATGGTCAGCACTACAGTTCAAAGCTTTGGGCCTGGCCTGACAGGAAAGGAGACCCGGGGGGTGGGGGGTGGTAAGTGGTGTTCTGGGAGACTTGAGAAGTACAGGCAGTCATACCCTCTTCCCCGAGTCAGACTGAGGAAGTCAAAAGACTCATTTATTGAGCATCTCCTGCAAGCGACTCACCTTCGCTCTGGGGCCCCACAGCACCCCCAGGGTGACCCTGGGCTGGGGTCACTGTACGTGGACTTGGGCCCAACCTCATAGCGTTCTTTCCTCCTCTGCAGCCTGCCTCTTGGCCAAGGTTCTGAGGAGGGGCCAGCAGGGGCTGCAGGGTGGGGTGGAGGGCTGCGCACTGCACGTGGGTGTCCGTGGGCTCCGCTGAGGGGGACTGGGCAGACTGGGAGGAGGGATTATCCTGAGGGGAGGACCCTCCAACCTTCAGCTGGATGAAGGCATCCCAGGCTGGGCAGACGGGAGCCGTGTGGAACTCAGGCTGGGCCCTGAGCGGGTGCTGGGGACAAGCAGGCCTCAGGCTGGGCCCTGGATGGACACCCCCTGCGGCCAGCCCCACTGGCCTTCTGCCGCTGCAGTGCCTGCTCCACTTTCTCCTTGAAGCGCCGGTTCTTCTGCTTGATTTTGGCCAGCTCGGCCTTGCGCTTGGCCTCCAGGTCGGGATCCTGGCATGGGGAGGACCGGAAGGTGGCTAAGCTGATCATCCACAGGGAAGCTTGTGCCCCACGCCCACTCCACCACTGGCTCAGCCCTCACCTTCCCCTCCAGGATCATCTGCTTCCGCTTATTAATCTCTTTCTTTTCATCAAAGTTGGCTGCCTCCAGTTTCTGGGGGGGGAGGGAGAGGCCGTTTTGGGGGTCACCGTCTTGCAGGAAGCACCCTGGGCCCCGAGGACCAGCCCCTTCCCCGACACTCACAATCTCACACTCCCTCCGCACCACGTTGACCTGTGTGAGGATCTGTAGCACCTCAGCTTCCTCCACCGAGAACTCCTCCAGCTTCTTCTCTGTGGGGACAGCAGGGTCACAGGGGGGCAGGCACGACATGGAGAGGGATTTCAACCATGTAGTGAGTTCCCTTTGTAGTAGGGCATGCAAGGCCATCCAGGGCCATAGCAGATAAGGATCAGGTGGGCAAGATCTAAGATTTCAGACCCAAGGAAGGTATAGACTGCTCTTTTTTTTGTTGTTAGCAATACTATGAATTTGACTAGGGATTTTTTTTTTTTCCCCCTGGAAACAATGTTCTTTAAAGTCAAGACATTTCTGAATCTTAGGACAGTCTTTGCAGTGACTGGAGGTGCCCCAGAGGTTCTCGGTCTTGGCTACACATTAAACCACCCAAGGGGGTTTTTCAAACATGCCCAGGCCCCAGCCCTGGGGCTTCTGACTCATCCGCAGGGACCACCCACACACTCTGGTCTGAGAAACCAAAGTCCCTTCCCACTAGATGTGGCTTTCAGCTGCTGAAGGCCATTGCAGAGCTTCTGTTTCAACAACTGGGCAAAGAAACTTCTTTGAGGGTTGCATAAGAAGGAAAGCGCAGTTTAAGCCTGCCCATGTGAGCAGGCTAGCGGGTGTCTGATAGGGCTGAGCGGCATCTCACCCAGAAGCACCCGCCTCCCCTCCCCTCCCCTCCTCTGCCCCTCCACTCACTGATCTGCTCCTCGATGGCATGTACCAGGTGAATGTCATACTGCGTCACCAGCGTGATGGCCTGTCCCTGCCGCCCTGTGGGGACACACCCAGGCTGTGAGCTGGAGGCCAGGACAAAGGGCCAGTAGAAGCAGGTCCTGACCAGCAGGCGGCTCAGGGCTCCTCTCAATCAAGGGGAACAGTACAGGAGCTCGGTGGGTGAGTGAGTGAGTGGAAATGAACGAAGCTCAGGGCGTCACGGCTCAACCCCCTGCCTGACCTCTGCATAGTAGGCAGGTCTGTCCCAGGGGAGCTGCAGGACTCCAGGGAGAGGCGGCTGTCCTGCCAGCTTGGCCTTATACAGGTGATGTGGCTGATTTCCCATTTCAGTGTGGCCGCCAGGGAGCCCAGGCCAAGTTCTGTCAGCAATAAGCCCAGACAGGCTTCAGCTCAGATCTCTGCACACCACTTTCTCCATTCGCCGTTTCTGTGACAGTGACTAGTGCTGGAACAGCACTGGCAGCTGACCAGGCCCATGACCCTCGGAGCAGCCCCAAACAGGTGTCACCTTCTTACTACCCATTGTTGCATGAGGCAGTGGGGGCCCAGAGAGCTGATGTGACCTTCCTGAGGCCACAGGGCAGGAGAGAAGGGCCAGGCCCAGTCTGGCCCCAAAAACCATATCTCTGCCCACTCCAGGTGTGAGAAAATCTCCTGGACTCCGTGCCCCTCCGGGGTGGGGCTGGGGAGCAGACACAAGGATGCCTCCTTGGCTCCTAGCCAGAGTCACAGCGAGGGGTTGAACTTGGACGCCAAATCCCACAGGGCAGCGTCATACCCACCAGGACTCGTACACCTATTTGCTGCTGGGCATGGATTGGCAGCCCTGACGGGTAAAGGGGCCTGGGGTGAGGCAACAGGGAGTGGCGGGGATGGGGCCAGTGTGTGCCGTGTCCCCAGGGAACAGCACGTGTCGCTGTTAGTGCTGCCGGGGGTGAGAAGACAGAGCATCCCCACCTACGGTTTTGAAAGGGCAAGTCCCCCAACTTGCAAGTGCTGCCTCTAGTATCTTTCACCTGTGGCCTGTAGCCCTCCTGTGTCCCACCAGCTTGTGACTCTGACTCCTCATGGTGTGGGCAGGCAGGAGGGGCGGGTGCCCAAAGGCTGCCCTGCCCTGTCTGCTCACCTGCACGGGCTGTCCGGCCGACTCGGTGGATGTAGATCTTCGGGAGCCCGGGGGTGTTGTGGTTGATGACCACCTGCACCGTGGGAATGTCCAGGCCCCTGGAGAGAGAGGTCAGTCAGCACCTCTGTCCATGTGGGGAAACTGAGGTTGGGACTCACCCACGGTCGCTCAGCAGTGAAGCTGAGGCTGCCTGACCCATGCCTGAAGCCAGTCTCTCCCTCTGGCCCTTTTGTGGGGGGCGTCATGGGGAAGGGAGTACCCTGGAGCTGCTCACCGGGAGGCCACATCTGTCGCGATCAGGATCCGGTAGATGCTGGACTTGAACTTGGCCAGGGCAGCAAAGCGTTCTTTCTGTGCCGGATTGGGGAGAGAATTGGGGGTGGGGGGGGGTGTGAGGTAGCATCTCAACAAACGTTTGCGAGCTTACTGTGTGAGGCCTGGGGACAGGGCAGAGGCCAGGACAGTCTCCGCCCTCAAGTGGCTCACAGTCCAGTGAGGGAGATGAGCTTGAGGAGGCCAGACTGGGGCAGACAGGTGGCAGGAAGAGTGTTCCAGGCAGAGGAAAGGGCCTGGGCAAAAGCCCTGAGGCTGGGAGAAGTCCCCAGGGCAAGGCTGGCGGGTGAGGGGATCTGTGGGGCCGCTCAGCGCCTCACCTGTTTCATCATGGAATGCAGAGCCACGGTGGGGAAGTTGAATTTGCGCAGCATCATGCACAGAATCTGGCAGGTCCTGGCAGGAAGGATGTGCTGTCAGCCCGTCTAGCGCTAGGGTCCTGGAAAGGCGCTCCTGGCCCTCCCACCCGCCGAGACCCCAAGTAGGTGGCCCTGCACAGCTGGGGAAGGAGAAGCCAGGGTGCAGTGTCCTGCCCACTGACCCCTCCCCTGGCCTAAGCCAACAAGAGTGGGCCCTACATCCAGACTTTTCTCTTCTGGTGGCCAAGAAATTCTTGGCGGGCAGCAGTCAGGAGGTCTCCTCCACATGCTGTGGACTGCCCTTCTACGCTGGCTCAGGCTAGGCTACCCTACAGCTCCTTGATGCTCTCCCTAAATGCCTCAAAGGTTATTTTGAAATCCCTGGGTCTGCGGAGAGGACAGCCCCAGGTGTTGGTGCTGATGTGCTGGGCCTCATTGACATCCAGAGACCACAGCGAATAGGCTGCTCCAGGGCCTTCTCAGCTGCTGCAGGGGTCTCCTGGGGAGAGCCTGAGGCCCTCAGCCCTTCCGGTTAAAGGCAGGTCTGAGGAACCCCAAATCCTGGCTCTGCCTTCAGGAGGGGTGACGTTGGCAAACTGCTTGACCTCTCTGAGCCCCCTTGAGTGCATCCTCCGAAACTGCTGGCCTGAGCAGAGACCCCAGAGTGCCGGGACCGGCTGTGTGCCCCATACCTCCAAACTTGGGCCACCTCTCGGGCCTCCGTGAAGGGCTGTGGGAGGGGCGCCTGGGGGATGGGAGAGGCAGGCCTGCCCATGCTCACTTGCATGTGTTGGTGAAGATGATGATGGACCAGTCCTCATGCTCGTCCTGGAAGTTCTGGATCAGGTGGACCAGGTAGGCATCCTTGACCTTCTCAGGCACTAGCAGGTAGCGCTGGTCCAGCTGTTCTACTGTGCGCACACTGGGGACAGGCGGGCCTGTTTCCCCTTCTGTTGAATGAGGCCAATAGCCCACCCTGCCCATGGGCAATAACCTCTGTTGGGTGTGACCCCCACTTGGCCCCCCGCCTGCCCTGCTCCCCCAGGAACGTGGCTATGGACTCACGGGGCCTGAGCCTCCCAGAAGAAGGGTTGGTTGGTGGCCAGGCCCTGCAGCTCCCTCAGCGTGTCGGTCAGCGTGGCACTGAAGAGCAGCGTCTGCCTGCGGGCCGGCACAGCCGCCAGGATGGTCTCCAGGTCCACGGTGAAGTCAGTGCAGCCCTGCTCCAACAGCCGGTCCGCCTCATCCATCACCTGTAGTGCCGGCAGCAGGGGGTAGGGATCTGGGGTGAGGGCGCTGTCCGAGTCCTGACTACATGCCTGGGCTCGACCCACCTTCCCCATGTGCCTCCTTCCTGGTCTTAGACCTGGGCCCTAGAGCACTCTCCCTCTAGGTCTTGGAGGCCTGCTCCCTCACCCATCTCAGCTCCAATGTCACCTCCTCAGAGAGGCCCCAACTATCTTTACTAATACAGGCCCCCTTTTGTTGGTTCCTGAGCTGTTCTTGTCACCATTCCAAACGCGGTACTGGATGGCCTGTGGGACACAAATTTCCCACATGGATGTATCAGGGCCCCAGGCTGAGTTACCAGGAAGCGAATCTTCTTTATGCTGAAGGTATTGGAGCTGCGGAGGTGGTCAGCCAGGCGCCCTGGTGTGGCGATGACCACATGTGGTTTCCGGGAGAGCTCCAAGGCCTGGGCCACCATGTCTGTGGGTGGAGGGTGAGAGGTGGGGCTGGGTGGATGGTCTGAGGCTGCAGAGGGTCCATGCCCAGAGCCTCCCTGGGCCCCCCATACCCATGCCGCCGACAATGATGCAGTCTTTCAAGCCCAGAGGCTTCCCCAGGACCCGGAACTGCTCTGCGATCTGGTAGGCCAGCTCCCTGTGGGCATGAAGGGGCCAGCCTGGGTCAGATAGCGGTTTTGTGCTTGCCTCTCATTCCCATCTCCACCCTACGGCCTCCTGCCTGGACCTCTCCTGTTCACACACCCTCCGAGGCTCCCAGTCCCCTTTGGACAAAGGTTCTGATACTGAGTGTTGGAGGCCCCTTGTGGCCCCTGCCCTCTCACTAGGCTGGGTCCCTAAACAGCCCATGGCTTGTCCCCTGCCAGTCTCACCCACACTGGCCTTTCTTCTTCCCACGTCCTCAGCAATGGCCTCAACACCACAGTCATCAAAGCCTGAGACCCAAGTGTCAGTCCCCCCTCCCCCAGGGCTGGTCAGTGTCCAAGTCCTCTCCTCTCTGCCCCCAGCCCCAGCTCCGCCCAGGCCTTTTCTCTGCCTGTGTCCCTACTTCCTGGCCTTCCTGCTTGCCCTGAGTCAAGCCCTGTGCTCAGAACTTTTCACTCACTGTCTTGTTAATTCTTCAGCACTTCTAAGAGGTGGGCATAATTTCTGTCCCCATCTTGCACACATGGAAAGTGCGCTCAGAGAGGTAAAGGCGCTTGCCCAAGAGAACACAGCTGGTTAACTCACCACGAGGCCTTTGGGGGGCTCACCTGGTGGGTGTCAGGACGAGACAGAAGATGCCATAGGGATCCTCAGACAGCTTCTGCAAGATGGGCAGGACAAACGCTGCCGTCTTGCCACTGCCTGTCTTGGCACAGCCCAGGCAGTCCCGACCTGGGCAGAGGGCAAAGCAGTGTCACAGGTGTAGACAGGTGTTGTATCGGGCACAGTTTACAGCAGCTAACATTTAATGAGCAATTACTGTGTGCTCAGTACTGGCCTGTGCCCTTTCCGTTCCAGGCATTCTGACAACTTTCCATTTAGAGCAACTGACACATTTTAGAAGGGCGAGGCCATTATCATCCCCATTTAACAGAAGGGGAAACAGAGTCTCAAAGATTTGCCCAGGATACACAGACAGTGAGTATCAGGCTGGAATGGAACCCACATCCATCTGACCTGAGATGCCTGCCACTAACCACGACCTCGTTTTGACTCCTTCCGGGGTATCAGGGCTTGGGAAACCCAGAATGCCCTCCCCACAATCTGCATCCTATGCTCCCTACTGACTCCTTCATCCTTGTTTATTTAATGCCTCAATTTGTCACATCCTAGGCTTCCTGAAGGCGTCTCTTTAATGGCAAAACTGGGTTGGACCAGAGGAGTGGGGAGAAGAGCAGTCTAGGGACCAGAGCCGTGGATTTACCAGTAATCTTGACAACCTCAGTTTCCATTTCTAAAATAGAGATAGTAATCCAAGCTCTACCGAATTTTCCCAGTACTATCTATTAGTTATTCATCAAACCCTCCCAGTGCTCTGAGGCTATAAAAGTTTCAGAGATTACATCACTTGGGTGCGGACACACGGCGAGTCAGCCGTACACCCTAAACGCCAACACTGCCTAGTCTGCCTCCGGAACCCAGGATCGCCCGTAAGGCCCAAGACTGCCCTTCGCCTCACGGGGCCGGCGTGGGCAAAAGCTGTGAGAAGGCAAAGTGAGGCGACAGGAGCGGGGACGCCTCCTGGAGAAGAGGCCTAGCCACACTCACCTTCCAGGATGGCGGGAATGCAGCCGAGCTGCACGGGCGTGGGCTGCTTCAAACCCAGCTGTCGACATTGTTCCACGAGCCAGGATGACAGCCCAAGCTCCGCGAAGCCAGCCATCCTCGCAGTCAGCCCCGTGTAAGCACCAGTGTGAGCCGTGCTTCCGGCGCGTGTTGATGACGTCAGGAAAGCCTTCCAGTTTATTGGATCTGCCTCCTGCCTGGTCCCACCCTCTGCAAGCTCACTGCCATTCCTAGCCTCTACCACATCCTTACCACTCTTCCCCGAATCCTGTTGGCTCTCAGGATCGAATCGAATTACAGATGCCCTGAGAGACGCACTTGCGTCTTCCGCCCCTTTGACTCCCGTTTAAGAGTCTCCCATTGGCTCATCTCTAGGGAGGAACGAGTAAACTACATTTCCCGGCGTGCTCCGCGGTGGCTCGCTCTTTCCGGCCGACGTGTCTCTTAGTGGGAGTAGCGGGTGAGAGGGCAGCGATATGGCGCCTCCGGCTCCTTGCTCAGCCTCTGGAGGCTCCGGGGAGGTGGACGAGCTGTTCGACGTGAAGAATGCCTTCTACATTGGCAGCTCCCAGCAGTGCATCAACGAGGCGCAGCGGGTGAAGGTGCGGCTGCTGCGGGGCTGGGGGACCCTGGGGGCGGAGGCGGAAGACGCTTCCTGGTGGCTGCGGGTCGCGCTCTGATTTTAAAAACCCTCCCTTTTCACCTCGCGCCGTTTCATCCCCCCCTCACCCCCCACCCCCGCCACATCTCTTCAGAGCGCGGTGAAGAATTATCCTTGTTCTATGACCAAACTCAAAGCAGTAACACTTTAGCGATACTTCTTACTCTGAGCGCTCACTCAGACTGAGCCTTGGGAGGCATTTGAGTAAGAGAGGGGTTCATACCGCTATAGTAATAATAACAATGGTAATGATATTACGCTACAGTAGTAATACTAAAGACAGCAACAACAATAATAGTTTCCATCTGTTGAGCACCCACACTGTGCCGCCATGCCCTCAATACCCGTGAAGTAGGGACTGTTTATCCTCATTTTACAGGTGAGAAAAGGGAGGCTCAAGAGAGAAATGGCTTCTCGCTCGTTACCCTGCCCCACTAACCAGGTTATTTCTCCCCAGACTTGCTCATTCATTCATTCACCCATTCCTCATTGAGCATCTGTATGGGCCAGGCAGGATATTCGTGCTGGGCTCAAAGCAGTGACAAAATAGACAAAACTCCCAGCTCTCTTGGAAGCCTCAGCTCCCAAGGGAGACAGACAGTAAACAAGTAAATAAACAAGATGTCAGGAGGTGGTGCGACGGAGAGTGTTGGGAGTGAGCCTGGCTGTTTGAGAGCTAGAAAATATAGCCCTTCAAGGCAGGGCCCAGGCAGCCAGGCAGTGAGTGGGTGACAGGAGAGGGGGCAGCAGGGGCCACTAGCAGCACCATTTGGGGAGGCACATGGATGGTACTGTCACTTTGAGAGTGAGCCATTGGAGAATTTTTAAGAGCAGTGAACATGACAGGGTCTTTGCCTGCCCTCATGGTCTAGTGTCCTGAAGAGAGTAAACAAGTAACGAATCAAGTGAATACATAGTTTCAGCTTGAGTCGGCTAGGGGAGAGGGGAGATAAAAAAGTGCTGATCAGAAATGGGGGCGGGGGCTGCTTCACGTGGGAGTGGTCAGATCAGGCCTCTCTGACTGCCATTTTAACCTGTGACCAAGCCTTGAGAAGGCTCTAACCCCATAAGTTGCTGCAAAGGTGCTGAGGCAGCGGTGAGCTCCATGTAGTCAAGGCATACGAGGGTGGTGTGGCAGGAGTGGGGCGAGCACAGTGGGGGAGATGAAGAATGAGGTGGGCAGAGTGAGGGGCAGGGCCTGAAGGCCTCAGCAGGGGTTTGGATTTTATTCCAAAGGTGTGGGAGGCCATCGGAGCACCACACAACACAAGGGAGTGGCAGACATCTTCCCAGAGGCAACCAGAGGGTTGGGAGGAATTTGGATTCTGAAGTAGAGAAGGCTTGCTTTCCCTTCTGGCCTTTGGCAGTGAACCCCATGTCCCTGAACGTCATCTGCGTAATGGGGGGTAAAACCTCAAACAGACTTCAGTAAGAGGTTAGGAATCGTTGAAATAACATTTGCATGACTGTATTCGTTTTCCATCGCCACTGTGACAAATTACCAAACAACAGCTTAAAGCAGCACACGTTTATTATCTCGCAGCTTCTGTAGGTAGAAGTCCAACACCGCTCTCACCAGGCTAAAATCAAGGTGTTGGCCCAGCTATGTCCTTTTTTGGAGGTTCTGGGGAAGAAGCACCTTCCTAACTTGTTCAAGTTGCTGCTTCTTGGCCAGGGGCCACCCTTAGCTCCTGGAGGCTTCTGGATGCTTCTCTCCAGTCCTCAACCTCGCATATCACCCTTCCATCTCAGAACCAGCCACAGGGTTCTCACTTGGAGTCTCTCGAATTTCCCCTTCTCCTTCATTTCTTTTGTCTAAAAGTCCTCTGCTTTTAAGGGTTTCCGTGATTAGACTGGATCCTCCTAGATAGCCCAGCATAGGGTCTCCATTTTTAGGGTCCATAATCTTAATCACACCTGTGAAGTCCCTTTTGTGATGTAACGTAAGCTGTTCACAGGTCCCAGGGACTGGTATGGACATCTCTGGGGGACCTTATCCGTTCAGCGCCATGGTTGTTACATGCCTCCTTGCTGGGGTAGTGTAGACCACGAGAAGATTGAGACAGACCTGGGCTCAGATTCTGTCTCTTCTGTGTTCTCTCTGCAGCCAGGGCTGAGTCACTGCACCTCTCTGAGCCTCACTTTCCCCTCCTCTCAAGTGGGAACGATGACATTCATCTCAGTAGGGTCCCTGTGAGGTTCAGCGTTATACTCATGATCCGCCGTCTCTCTTCTGTTGTGTGTCTGTTCTGCTTACATTACAGCAATGTGTTCTTTCAGTCTTATTGTGTCATAATATGCAAATTTTACCTCCCTCCTGAAAGAATCAGTGTGACCTGCTGTATGTAGAGAGTGATGGAAAACAAAGGAAACCAGATCAGCAGTCACTTTTTTTTTTTTATTAATTAATTAATTAATTTTTTGGCTGTGTTGGGTCTTCGTTGCGGTGCGCAGGCTTCTCATTGCAGTGGCTTCTCTTGTTGCCGAGCACGGGCTCTAGGCACGCAGGCTTCAGTAGTTGTGGCACACGGACTTAGCTGCTCCATGGCATGTGGGATCTTGCCGGACCAGGGAGCGAACCCCGTGTCCTCTGCATTGGCAGGCGGATTTTTAACCACCAGGGAAGTCCCAACAGTCACTCCTTTTTTCTTTTTTTTTAATTTATTTATTTTTATTTATATTTATCTTTGGCTGCATGGGGTCTTCGTTGCTGCACATAGGCTTTCTCTACTTGCGGCGAGAGGGGGCTACTCTTCGTTGTGGTGCGCGGGCTTCTCATTGCGGTGGCTTCTCTTGTTGAGGAGCATGGGCTCTAGGCACGCGGGCTTCAGTAGTTGTAGCTTGTGGGCTCAGTAGTTGTGACTCGCGGGCTCTAGAGCGCAGGCTCAGTATTTGTGGTGCACGGGCTTAGCTGCTCCACGGCATGTGGTGTCTTCCCGGACCAGGGCTCGAACCCGTGTCCCCTGCATTGGCAGGCAGATTCTTGACCACTGCGCCACCAGGGAAACCCGCAGCAGTCACTCTCGCTGGAGGCACACTGCGGCCCAACCTCTAAGCTGGGGGATATACACCCTCTTTAGCAACGTGGTAAAGATGCACCGGCACCAAACCAAGAGATTCTACCTGACGCATCCAGAAGAGTGGGAGTCCTATCCCTGCTGAGCCATTTGACATGATTTAATTCTGGTCCACAGGCCACCTAAACCTTCTTAGGCAGCCTGTACTGGGTTGAACGGTGTCCCTGAAAAGATATGTCCACCCGGGACCTGTGAATGTGACTTATTTGGAAAAGAGTCTTTGCAGCTGTAATTCAGTGAAGGATCTCTAGACAAGATCAGCTGGGATAGGCCCTAAATCCAATGACTGGTGTCTTTCTAAGAGAGAGGCTTGAGGCAGACAGAAAAGATGGAGGCAGAGGTGGGGGTGAGGCAGCCACAAGCCAAGGACTACCTGGAGCCACCAGAAGCCGGGTGAGGCAAAGAAGGATCCTCCCAGAGAGCCTATGGAAGGCGCACGGCTCTGCCGACACCCTGATCTCGGACTTCTGGCCTCCAGAACCATGAGAGAATAAGTTTCTGTTTCTTTAAGCACATCCCCCAGCCCAGCTGGTGGTTAGTTATAGCAGCCCCAGCAACCTCAGGCACCACCAGAGGTGGCCCCAGGTAGAACACCTGGTGTGTCTCAGTGCTGGCACCGGGATGATGTTTGTTTCCCCACTTGTCAGACATTCTCAAGTGCCCACAAGATGGCAGGCACCGCACAGGTGTTAGGGATGAAGCAGCTAAGAAAGCCTCCAGGAGCTCACCGTCTAGTGTGGTCAGGGGACACTGATGGCCAGTAAGGGGAGGGGACGTGATCCTCCTTCCCAAACCCCATCACCGACTTCCCTGGTCAGTACCCCTTGCTCTCAGGTCTGGCTGCACCTCTGAGCTGTTTGAAGGCAGTTTGAGGCCACCCCGGGGTTGGACATCGTTGGTGGACATAAGCCTCCTGGCTTTTCTGGTTTCTGAGCTCCCAGGTGATTCTGATGAGCCGTCAGGACTGGGGACCAGACTGCTCACCTGGTGGCATGCATCACAGTCCCCGGCGTTCCCGACTCTGTACACCTGTCCTTGTTCTTACACCTCCCAGAAGCTCTTCTCTCTTTGGCTGATTGAGAGGGTCCTGAGCGTCTGTGTGTGGTGTCTCGGTGACCCCCCTTGGCAGTCCTGCAGGGTCAGTGGTGGTGCCTGTTTTACAAAGGGGGCAAGCTGAGGCTCAGAGTTGCCTCTGGGACCCTGGTCCCCCATAAGGCATCCCACTGTGTCCCTGCTTCAAAGATACCAACAGCCAACATTTGTCTCTTTTTTTACTGAGGGTGGTGTGGGAACCCCAGGTGGGTTGTCCTCACCAGTGTCCGCCTCTGAGGGTCATTTCAGAGTCACTTGTCTGGAGGACACCGTGTTCCAAGTCATGGCCGGATCCCCAGCCTGGCCACCAAGGACAGAGCAAGCTGCTGGGACCCCGAGGCAAAGTTGGCCTGAGTCTGGCTGGGGCCAGGAGCCAGGCTTCTTGTTCGCAGTCTCCCTTGGCCTGGGAGGAGGACACGTTCAGCGCCCTCACCCCCTCAGGCTGGGAAGAAGGTCTGGGTACTAGGAGTCTGGTTCTCAGCCTCGGGGGAGAGCAGTCCTGGCGTGCTCCCACCGGCGGGGCTCCAGAACATTTGTTCCTGTGCTCTGGCAGCTGGACAGGCTGTTCATTCTCTCTGTGCTTTTCCCCAGGCCCTGTGGTTTAGAGGTTGTTGGAGTAGTGACTCCAAGGTGGCCGGGCCCCCTTCCCCCATGTCACTTTCCTCTCCCAGCCCCCAGGTGGCCTGTCCCAGCACCCGCATGCCCTCTGGGCTGAGTTGCTCTGTGCCACCCCAGGTGCCACAGGGCCTACAGGAAGTCAGCCAGCACCCTGGGGCGTGGTCCAAAGCTGTTCTCCCGAGGAAGGGTCCCTCGCCTGCCCGTAGCCTCGTGGGGGCCTCCCTCGCAGTCCCACAGTGAACCCTGTATGAGGTCACCTTGCACCTGCTTCTGGGTTCTGTGTGGTGGCTGGGCTGAGGGAGTGTGGCCCCTGGGCCTCGTCCCTGAGTATAGGGCGGTCCCCAAGGTCTCACCCAGCCTGGCTAGACCCAGACATCGCTATGCTGGGACAGCCAAGCTGAGCTCTCCCAGAAAGGTCCTCCCAGTGAGGCAGACCTTCATCTCTCCTGTTTGTCACGTTTAAAGAACGTTTTGAAACAAAAGCAGGACAGGAACAAGAGGCATGGAAGTATTCGTTACAGAAAGTAAGTCCCTTTCGCACATCTCCCGCTGGGTCCCATCCCTTTTCCAGTATCCACCATTCATGTCCGGATAGGAATCCTCCCAGGCCTGTTTGCTAGGCTCGTACAAACTTGGGCGGCTCTGCCCGAACTCCCATACCCACCCCCACCCCCACCCTTTGCTGTCCTCGGACCACCCATACCGTTGAGCAGCTTCTGTTTTGATCCACTGCACCCTGGGGTCCTTCCCCATTGACACAAGCAGCCACGTGTCCAGTGGTCAGAAGCGTGGGCTCTGCCCTGGCCCCTGCTGTGTGGCTGGAGCAGTTTCAGCACTTTTGGTGCCCCCATCCCTCACCTGGATGGGTGGGGGTGACAGTCGAGCCTCCTTTCCCAGGGAGATGTCAGGGTGGCACAGAATGAGGTGCCCGGCACACTGCGTGCCCTCAGCGGAGGCTGCTCTCCTGCTGCCTAAGGTCATAGGCAGCTGAGAGCCGGGGCCGGGACTAGGACCCAGACTCCACTGGGAAAGCTGCCCACTTCTGGCCTCTGAGGGCCTGTTGGGCACGGAGCCCCCAAGAGTTCTGACCCGCTTTTCCACAGCCGTCAAGCCTGGAGAGAGATGTGGAAAGGGATGTCTTCCTGTACAGAGCGTACCTGGCACAGGTGAGTGTGGGCCCTTGACCATGACTGCCAACACCCTGGGGAAGGAGAGTAAGGAACAGAGTGTCGGCAGGGGCGGGGACCGTGAGCAGCTGGTGTGGCCCCCACAAGAAGGTGGCCACGTCACTGAGGCCCTGGAGCACCAGGCCAGAGGGCCAATGTTGGGGTTTCTTGCTTTTCTTTTTGTACTTAATCGATAGATTTCACTTGTTCAGTACAGTTCTGGGTTTACAGAATAACTGAGCAGATGGCAAAGAGAAATCCAAATGCCCACCCCCCACACAGGCATTTTCTCTTATTAACATTTTGGGTTGGCAGGGTGCTTTTGTTACAATCATGCAGTGATATTGATACTGTTATTAGCCAAAGCCCACAGTTTAGACACTAGTTTTTTTTTTGTTTTTTTTTATTTGGGGTATAATTGATTTACAATGTTGTGTTTCAGGTGTACAGCAAAGTGAATATGTTATACAAATACGTATATCCACTTTTTTTTTGGATTATTTTCCCATATAGGCCATTAAAGAGTATTGAGTAGAGTTCCCTGTGCTGTACAGTAGGTCCTTATTAGTTATCTATTTTGTATATAGTAGCGTGTATGTGTCAATCCCAATCTTCCAATTTATCCCTCCCCCCGGACCCCTTACCCCACCCTGGTAACCATAAGTTTATTTTCTACATTTGTAATTCTACTTCAGTTTTGTAGGTAAGTTCATTTGTAGTCTTTTTTTAGATTCCACATATAAGCGCTATCTTACGATATTTGTCTTTTTCTTTCTGACTTACTTCACTCGGTTTGAGAACCTCTAGGTCCATTCACCTTGCTGCAGATGGCATTATTTTGTTCTTTTTTATGGCTGAGTAATATTCCATTGTATATATGTACCACGTCTTCTTTATCCATTCCTTTGTTGACAGATATTTAGGTTGCTTCCACAGACACTAGGGTTTTTAAAAAGCAGCATTACCCTGATAATACAGTAAGACTGCATTCTTCTGTTCTAAAAACAATCTGGACTCTGCAGGCAGGATTGAATTGTGCCCCGCCCTGTTCCCACCCCAGGCCCACCAACCTCCCACCAACCTCGTCCCACAGCCACAGCCGTAGACTGCTCTGTTGTGGGTACATGGCTGCACAGATGCCCCCACCTCACATCAGGCCTCGGGTGGCTTCCCAGGTCTGTTTGCATCTTTCCCTCTAGGGAGCGTTCTGGAGCCTGATGGAACTTCCCCCTTGTGGACCAAGTCCCCCTCACCACCCTCCCCCCACCAACCTCCAGGGTGAAGCTGGGGCCCAGACAGTGTGTGTGGTCCCCAGGAGAGTAGGGTGCCCCGGCGCACCCCAGAATCTCCTTGGATGTGTTCATATATTTGTGTGTGTATATATATCTTTAAAAGATGAATACGTGTCGGTGGCAACAAAAATACTGAAACTACCTAGAAAGAAAGACAGTGAAAAATGGGTCCCTGATTCCAGTTCCCCTCCCTGCAGTGACCTCCCTGCTGGGTGTCTGTCGGTGGGGTGCATGTTCTGCTCAATAGAAGCCAATGCCCAGACCCCCTGCCCCTGGTGACACCACCGCACCCCACCCCCAGAGCTGGCGGGGCCCTCACCCCGTCACTTCACCACCAGGGGCTGGACGGTGACTTGCCAGGGTCTCCAGCTAGAGCAGTGGGCAGCGTGGCACGACAGCTAACGGGTGATGCTGTGCTGGCTTCCACAGCGCACTCCAGTGGGGATGGCAGCCGTGGGCTGAGGGGGTCCCTGGGAGCGGTGGGCACCAGCCCCTGGTATTGGGGCTCCACCAGGGCAGTGCTGGAGCCAAGAAGCCCTTGTATGTTCCTGGGGTCTGAGAACATATAAACCCCACGGGGAGTTGGGGCGGGGCTGACAGCCTGCTTGTCTTGCCCACAGAGGAAGTACGGCGTGGTCCTGGATGAGATCAAGCCCTCCTCGGCCCCAGAGCTCCAGGCCGTGCGCATGTTTGCTGAGTACCTGGCTAGCGACAGCCGGCGGTGAGGTTGGGTGGGGGGCGGGCCTGGGGCACGGTGGATGGGCCCGGGTGGGCAGAGGATGTCTAGTTGGCATCCCTCCTCTGCCCTCTCACCTCTCTGAGCTTCAGTTTCCCTCACTTGCACAGTGGGAGGCAGTGATGGACCCTGCTTCAAAGGGGGTGGGGGGCTGGGGATCAGAGATGAGGCCTTGTGTACAGATACCTAGGGACTGTGAGGGCCTCATTCTTGCCAGGAGGGCCTCCCCTGGTACATAAGGGTGGGGACCCTGCAGCCAGTCTTCCAGCCATTGCTGCTCACCCACTGTGCGGGGGAGGGAATGGCAACCACACCACGCGTCGTTCATCTCTGCCCAGATGGAGGGTGGGAGGGGACAGCAAGTCTTCGCCTTGAGCTGGGTGTGTCCACCTGTGCCACAGACCAGCAGTCATCAAACTCCCTCAGGCGATGGCCAGGAGAGGCGGGGCGGTCCAGGCTGTGGGGACCTGGAAGTGCTGAGCATCCCAGGACCAGGCCCGCCTGTTACTTGCTGCTCCGTCGGGGTCTGAGACAGCTCACAGTCCAGCCCTGCCGGCCTCAGGTGGTTCCTGCACAGGCAGGTGCGTGGGCTGTTCCTTGCTGGCTGGGATGCTCGCCCAGGTGCACGTGAACTTGGCCTCTGCAGGTGGGGGCCGTGTGGCCCTGCCTCACCTGTGCGTGGAGCACCAGCCTGACGCAGCAGGCCCCATGGCCCCTCTGCACCTCGGTTTCCCCCGGCCCTCGGAATGGGCTGGTCGTGAGGCCCCCTGGGATTTTGGAGGTAAAACACTCCCCAGAGGGCAGCTGGGATGGAAGGCTGGGGCAGCACAGCCCACGACAGGGAGCCACTCTGTTCTGTGAGCCAATTCCCGCCTACCTGTCCCAGCCCCAGGGCCCTTCCACCACCCAGGCCGCCCCTCACAGCACTGTGACGCCTCACAGAGGGGCCCTCCCCCGATCTCTGCCCTGTGGAACTTCTTAGACCAGGATGTGGTCGTGACCTTGTTGACACTACGCTTTCCTCGGAGGCTGCTGCAGCCATCTGTGAGTCCCAAGTGTGGGTACGACTATCTGCTGTGACCCCCACCCCTGCTCCTTCCTCATGGAGGGCAGCGCCCTGTGCTCCACCTTCTGTGATCAGGCTCCTTCGTCCACAGACACTTGAAGGATTTACTCAAAGAGGCTTAAGCAGTGGCAGCTGAGTGGGGACTCCCAAAAGACATGTCCATGTCCTGACCCCCAGAACCTGTGAACCTGACCTCATTGAAATTGGGGGTCTTTGCAGATGTAAGTGGTTAAGGATCTTGAGATCATCTTGGATATAAGGTGGGCCCTAAATCCGGTGACTGGTATCTACATAAGAGATGGAAGAGAAGACACAGACGCGGAGGCCACATGAAGATGGAGGCAGAGATTGGGGTGAAAGAGACACAAGCCAAGGACTGCCGCAGCTCCAGGAGAAAGGACCAGGACAGATCTTCCCTTGGAGGAAGGAACCAATCCTGCCAGCACTTTGATTTCAGACTGCTAGCCTCCAGAACTGGGAGAGAATAAACCCCTGTTGTTTTGATCCTCTCCCTGGTTCGTGGGCTTTCTGACAGCAATCCCGGGACACTAAGACAGGCAGCCTCCTGAGGCCATCACTTCACCCTCTCTGTGCACTTCTCTAGCTGGGGTGACAAACCCCATTCTCCTTTCGGAAGGGGAAGGAGCCCCAGGGCTGCCGTGAGCACTACAGAAAAGAACCCACAGGAAGCCCACGGCGTGGAGCAGGTGCTCGGGAAAGCAGAGCGGCTCTCGGTGCATCCATCCTGGCAGTACAAACCACCGCCCCATGCAAACTGCCCAGCGAGCAGGTGGTGGAGAAAGTGCTGGAGCCCGTAAGGATAACCACAACCTGTTCCAGTAACAGCGTACAACACTAACGTTACAAGGACAAGAGCAGGCGCCGTGTTCACAGCCTGTGTGCCAGGAACCAGGCAGGAAGCTTTGTGAGGTGGCCTTGGGGCTCCTCACGCCAACCCTGTGTGACACCTGTACACAGTCCTTCTGTGCAGAGCGGGGAAGAGACTCAGATTTGAAGTCAGTTGTCTGTCGGGCACCTCTTTGGTGGGCGCAGAGGGAGTAATAGGCGCACCCCTGCCCTCCAGGGGCCCTCAGGTACACAGGCACTTGGCCACCAGCCCCCAGCAACCCGCGTGAAACGTATGCGCTTGTTGAGACTGTGTGTCCCAAGCCACAGCATTTGTCCAGCGGTGACACCGGGCTGGGCCCTTGCCTCCCTTCTCTCATTAACCGCTCAGCAGCCCTTTGAAACAAGGAGTTGCAGCTCCTCGTTTCGGTTAAGCAGACAAGGCTCTGGTGTCCTGTGGCGGGTGAGGGCGTCCGGCTGGTCCTCGGGCAAGCCTGACCTCCAGCCTGCTGCCGGCTCCCAGCCCCGAGTCCTGCACGACGTCCACCTGCCGGGAGCAGCCTGCACACCAAGCTCGGGAACCGGGGGCAGCCACCCCGTCAGTGGGGTGTCGTCCTGCACAGCCGCCCTCGGGACCCAGGCCCGACGCTGACCGAGGTAGATCAGGACCCTCTGCTGAGACCACTGGCCTCCTTGGGAAGTTGGTGACGTCGCCAGTGTGAGGTTCACCTGTGTGGCCTCGTGTCCCTATGGAGGTGTCCCCGTTGAGCTAGCCTGTCCCTGTGCATGCGGGGCGGCGTGGACACCTCAGCCCCCGAGCACTGAGGGCCAGGGGAGCTCGAGACCTGGATGGTCATTTGTGCTGCTTCGTGGGCAGAGCCAGGCGTGGCCCTTCCTGCCCCACACTCCCCACAGGGCCTGGAGCACCCAACCCCGCTTCTCCTGGCCTTGGTTTCCCTGTTTATGTGAGGGGTGAGGAGTACCTGGTGGGGAGGTGGCGAGACTAGCACCTAGTGGGGCTCGGCAGAGACAGCTGGGCCTATCCTGCCCGCCGCTGCTTTGTGCCCCGGGGGGCCTGACTCGCCCTCTCTGGGCCTGTCTGTTCCCACGGGGGAGAGGCCGCCTCCCGCCCCTGCCTCGGGCTCTGAGCAGCTGCGTGTCTCGCAGGGATGGGATCGTGGCCGAGCTGGACCGGGAGATGAGCCGGAGCGTGGACGTGACCAACACCACCTTCCTGCTCATGGCTGCCTCCATCTACTTCCACAACCAGAACCCGGATGCAGCCCTGCGCACCCTGCACCAAGGGGACAGCCTGGAGTGGTGAGTGGCTGTCCTGCACTGGGGGAACGGCCAGCGTGAGTGGCCCCTCTGGTGTCCGGGCAGCTCAGGGCCTCGTCAGCCATCATCATAGGAACGGCAAGCGGGGCTGCTCTGAAAGAGAGGGACTGGGGTGGGGCGTGGGCCTCCCATTTAGGCTGCAGCTCTTGTTCTCCGTCCAGGAGACACACTTTTCCGCATGGCTGGGCCGTTGCTCTGAGGACACGGCACCCGGGGCTGAAAACCCTCTGTTCCCAGCAGCAGAGCAGAAAGCACCTTTGTCTCTGCCTGAGAATTTCTGTACCCTCCCTTCTCCCATGAAGCCTTGTGTTTCTCTGCCCTGGGCCCTGGACTTTCCATGTCCTCCCTGGGCCCCATGGACCCTCCCCTGGGGCCGCCCCTCAGGGCACTCCAGGCCTGGGCACTGGAGCCCCGTGCAGCCTGCTGTCGGCTCCACCCCCACCCCAGGAGGTGGCTCTGGGCTGTGCTGTGTCCAGCTCCCTGCGGCCAGGGCTCCAGCCCTGCAGGGTGCAGCCATTCTCCCCCATGAGCACTCTGGTTTCTGCCTTCCCTTGCTTAGTTGGTCACCACGTATTCCTTCATATCCATTTATGTCCCCCTGTGATCCAGAGGGGGCTTTGCAATAGGCATGTTACACGGCTGGTGAGGCAGTGCACCCAACGAATGTTTCTCATGCTTCTCCTTGGGCTGGTCTGGGCGCTGGGTCACATTCTGGTGGGAAAACTCGGGAACAAGTGGCCACATCAGTGATCGGTGGTCACAGCTGTCTGGGCCCGAGGCGGGGGTGCAGTGGGTGTGGGCCCTGAAGGCAGGGAGCAGGTGCTCCCCTGCAGCACTTCATCTGGGACTCTGGAAAGGAGAGGGGGGTACAGATGGGATGGCCAGCCACGGGGCGGGCAGGGAGCGGGCCGCAGGCCTGGGGACCCCATGGGAGCTCCCGGCCCAATCACACTCAGGCGGGAGTGCAGGGCCTGGGAAGCGATGGGGTGCTCAGCCCAGCAAGCAGCGCCCAGGTCTGAGTTCGGCCCTGCTGGGCTGACATTCAGCCTCAGTGTTCCCCTCTGTAAGGCGGGGCTGGTGGCCTGAGCACTCAAGGGGAGGTTTCTGGAAGGTGGTGCTTACACAGAGTGAGCTCCTGGTGGAAGATAAAGTGGGGTGGGAGTTCACTGACTGCCCGCCCTTCCCACAGCATGGCCATGACGGTGCAGATCCTGCTGAAGCTAGACCGCCTGGACCTCGCCCGGTAAGCCCCTCCCCCCCAGGTCTGCTGGGCTGTGGCCTGTGCATCAGGGGGTATCTTAGCAACGGCCAGGCCATGTTGGGACCCTGTGTTCTCCAGCATCCAGACCTCTGTCTTCAAGGGCGCATGCGGCATGGGGACCACCTAGAGCCCTCCCCCTGGCTCTGATTATCAGTGACACGAGTGTTTCTCCATTTATTTCATTCCAGTCTATTGGGGTGACTGCACCATTGTTTACCTGCCCTTCTCTGCAGGGTGTTGCCTGGGACAAGGGACGTCACTGTCTGTGCCTCAGTTTCCTTCTGTGAGGCAGGCAGCGGGGCCCATCTTGCAGGGTTGGGGTGGGCTTTGCAAGCACGCAGAGGTGTGTGCAGCCGTGGATGGGGGGTGGCCGGGCCGGGGCCTGAGGTCCTGGGGCCTCGTGAGCAAGGAACTCGGGGCGGGTGGGGCACAGTGACTGGCCACTCAGCCACCGGGCACCTTCCCGCCTCTCTCCTCTGCCCCCAGGAAGGAGCTGAAGAAAATGCAGGACCAGGATGAGGACGCCACCCTCACCCAGCTGGCCACCGCCTGGGTCAGCCTGGCTGTGGTGAGCACCCGGCTTGTGTGCGGGCATGAGAGACAGGAGTATCCGGGAGCCAGGAGGTGGCGGCGATCCCCTGTGCGCAGCGCTGGCTGCTCCTGTGGGGAGGGTGCAGGTGGGGTTCCACAGACGCACTGGACCTCCTGCTTTCTAGGGGGCTAGTCCCCTGGAGGAGCCCCAGCACGTTTTCCCCCTCTCTCGGGCTTGACCCCTTCTGGCTCCTTGCAGCCGAGTGGCTTGGCCAGAGCCAGAGTGAACAAACTGGGGATTTATGGAACCGGACTCGGCGTACCTCTGCCTGCACACCACCCCCCCCGCCCCCCAGCCCCGGTGCACGGAGCCAGCCAGCTGGCAGCGCACCCTCCTCTGGGGTCTGGCCCTGGTCTTGGCTGCTGCTCAGCTTGCTCTCCGGGCTCCCGGCACAGGATTGGTGCCTGTATCCCCCTTGCGCTTTCCCCCCTTGGGCCCAGCCCCCCGTCCCCACGTGCCTGGGCGCCCCTCTCCTGGCAGCAGCCCCATTTCTGGATTTGGACATTTGGCTTCCTTTCTCTGAGTCACTCTTTCATACGGGCCTTTTAAATTGTGCTCCTCGTCTGTGTGCATCTGCACATCCTTTTGCAGGGCTGAGGCCTCACCCCACAGTATCCATTCAGTTTAGTGGGACAAACCCGAACAGCTCTCTCCCATAGCCTAGCAGTCTTTCACAAACACATCTTGGTCTCAGGTTCCCCTGCAAGTGTGGCGCTGTGTCTTTACCAGGCGGACAGAACCTTCTATTCAGAATTCAGGTGGTCGGGGTCACGGCTGCTGGAGCAGAGGCCGCCCCGATGGGCCATGTGTCCCAGTGCTCCCAGCTCAGACCTTGACCCAGCTGCCCGTGCACTGGTTCTCCCTCTCAAAGCCGAGGCTTTCGAGTCTATAAACATAGGGCTTGGGGAGCCGGGTTTGAGGGGGTCTGCATGCCGCTTCTGCCCCTTCACAGCACTAGCTGCACAGGGGTCTCTTAGGGGAAGGGGGCGGTGTCCAAAGAGTGCCTGCCGTGGGCCGGCTGCACTGGGATTGTCTCCACAAAGTGCTGGGATCCCTCCAGGAGGGAGCAGGCAGGGTAGGGCCGGGCAGCAGGGTGACAAAGCGGTGATGTCAACTGTCCCCGCAGGGTGGTGAGAAGCTGCAGGACGCCTACTACATCTTCCAGGAGATGGCCGACAAGTGTTCGTCCACCCTGCTGCTGCTCAACGGGCAGGCAGCCTGCCACATGGCCCAGGGCCGTTGGGAGGCCGCGGAGGGCGTGCTGCAGGAGGCGCTGGACAAGGTATGGGCAGGCGCAGCCCCACCCCAGAAACAGGTGTGCTAGAGACCCCGTGGCCTGCCTGTGGCCATGTGGGGATTTTAATGCCATATCAGTTAAAACTCGGGATTGCAAGCGACAATCCTGATTCTAGCTTCTCTTGGAAAGGTGAGGATCCCGTCAGCTTGGGGCCCCCGTCGGCCTGAGCTGAGCAGACCCCCGCCCTGTCTCTTCACTGACGCCTTGGCTTCCTGGCCCGGGGCCTTTCGTGGTGATCCCTCACCTGGGTGTGTGCTTGGGAGAGACAGCTCCCTTTTGCTGCCAAGGGGAGAGCAGGCTGCCGAGAGTGACACGGGAGGTGTCGCCTCTGCCCATCCTTGTTGAGCAGAGGGCCTGGAGCGCTGCCCTCAGGGCTGCCGCAGTTGTCTTCTCACGGCTGCCATCTGAAACGTTGTTTGATATAATGAGCAACTGACACCAATGGGAAGCTTTCTCCGTGCTCGTCTCTGCGAGGGGCCAAGCTATCGTCAGAAGGTTGTTGGCCGAGTGGGGACAGGCTGAGGGGAGTCAGTCGGGTGCTCCTGCTGGCTGACGTCGTCAGGCTGCCCGTGTGGAGCTGCCTCGCCTACCAGAGCGCCCCGTGCTTGTGGGGAGAATGCGGGTCTCTGCAAAGAATGGCAGCACGGGGTGGAGCCAGATCTGTGTAGGAGGCCCGGGTTCCTGCAGCCCCTCGAGCCTGTGGCGCCCTGCATCCTGAGCGGCATGTCCCTGCCTCGCCCCAACCACGGGCTCTGGCTGGGGTTCCTGGCCAAGGCAGCGGCCGAGCTGATTCCCAGAGCTCCCTGTGCCTCAGAGCCCAATATGGGCGGGTGGGGTGAGGTCACCCACCCCCTTGGAGTTTCTGGTAATTTCCCGCAGCTTCCTGCCAATGCCCCTGGGGAGCAGGCAGGGCGGGAGGGGTCTGTCCCACGGTCTCAGGCCTCATCGTTGCAGCAGGAGGAGCAGCTACCTGGGCTGTGATAGGTTGAGGCCGCCTTGGTCTGGACTCCATTACTTTGAGATTTGTGATAAAAACGCCCCTCCCAAGTTGCGACAGGCAAGGGGGCTCTGTGTCCGCCTGGTCTGCACATGAAGCAACGCGCTCACTGGGAGAGCAGCCGGTGTGGGGAGGCAGAAGGGAGGGCCCTGAGATCACTGCCTTGCGGAGTGGCCAGTGGTGGGGGCATGCTGGGTCTTGCAATCCCAGCCCTGCTTGAGATGGGGGCCTGGAGGAGCTGACCCTGCCTGTCTGGTGTCCCCTTGTGTTGCCAGGACAGCGGCCACCCTGAGACGCTGATCAACCTCATCGTCCTGTCCCAGCACCTGGGCAAGCCTCCCGAGGTAGGACCCTCCCCACCCTCAGCCAGGTGCAGGAGGGTTTTCCAGCCCTCACGGTGCCAGCCTGGGGTGGGCAGGGGTCTCTGGTGTGGCCCCGGCTCTAGAGGGAGCTTGGGGCCTCAGGGTCTGAACTTCAAGGTTGGCCTGGCCTTGGGGCAAAAACCTGTTCCCCACGAGTGGGTGCAGCTGAGATCGGCCCCGGGAAGCTGGCATTGCAGGTACTCCCCCAGGGTCCCCACCCTGGTTGGGGCTGCAGGTCAGCTGCTATGTGGGTCCTACGGACAAGTGGGCTGAGGCTCAGGGCTCCCAGGCTGGGACTCGGCCTGTGCCACCTCAGGATTGGGGGCGGACACCAAGACAGAGAAACAGGGCTCAGGGGAGCAATCCTGCTGAGCCTACCTTGTCTGAGGGCAGGGAGGAGGACGCTGGGGCACTGCCCCATTTAGGTGCCTTGCCCAGCTGGCCAGGGACCCACCTCAGGGCTTCATGACAGTCTGTCACCAGTTCCTCGAAGAAGAGCCCCCCAGACAGCCTCAGGGCTGGGGTGGTGCAGGACAGATAGGACGACTCTCCCACTCACCGCAGAGACATCCCCAGACTATCAGTTTTGGAGAAACAGAGCCAGACAGACGCCCCTAGCCCCACATGGTCAGGGCTGAGCCTGGCGGGTAGGGCAAGGCTGGGAGCGAGGGCTCCAATCCCCAAGCCTCTGAGGTGTCTCCATATGACGTGCCCAGAACAAATCCATCTCCTTTCCCAACCCCGTCCCCCCCTGACCTGCCTTCCACTCCTGGCCCCCTGCCCAGCCCACATCCCTGAACCTGGTGCATGCTTCACCCATGTGCCAAGTGCAGGCTCTGTGCCAGGTGGTGCTCCCCACCCACCAGGGTCCTCTCTAATTCAGCATGGTTCCGGGGCAGCAGGGTGTGATGGAGAAAATGTGGGGAAACCAGGGCTCTTGCCTGGGTCTGGCCAGGTGGCCTTTGTTTCACCCCACTTCCTACCCTGCAGGTCAGAGCCACCATGGGGTCCCCATATTTAGCTAACCTTGCCTCCCCCACAGGTGACAAACCGCTACCTATCCCAGCTGAAGGATGCCCACAGGTCCCACCCCTTCATCAAGGAGTACCAGGCCAAGGTGAGCCCATGCAGGCGGCCCGTCTCTGAGCTCTAGACCCCCCCAGGCTCTGCCAGGCAAAGCGCGGAGCTCGGGGCCTGGCTCACAAGTTCTCCCCTTTCTCTCTCTGCCCACCCCCATCCCCCTTCCCCGCCCCCAATCACGTTGAAGGAAAACGATTTTGACCGGCTGGTGCTGCACTACGCCCCCAGCGCCTGAGACCGGCCCCAGACGCGTTTCCGGAGCTGTGGGGATACAAGGCCAGGGCTGTGCTGCCCTCTCGACCGGGCACTTGCTGTTTGGCCAGAAGCAGAGGCTGGAAGCCCAGCCCAGCCCCCTTTTGTCAATAAATGTCTCTACTCCAGGTATCCCCACCGGATCCATGTTTGCTCTAGCCATTTTGAGGGGAGCACGTGGGAACCAAGGCTCAGATGGGAGGGGCCTGGGCACCATCACCCAGGGCTGTTGCTGGGAGGGGGCCCTGGTGACCAGGGTCTGTGAGCAGCAGCTGTACAGACTCCCCTGCCCTCAAACAGCCACCTCATGTTACTGAGCTGCAGGTGGCACAGCCATGTTCCCCAAGTCCAGTTGGCATCCAGGGAAACTGCAGCACAGAGAAGTCACAGCCATCACAAGGGGCACCAGGATTTAAACGCAGGACCCCTGGGTAGTCTGCAGGTGGTGAGGGTGCCAGAAGCACTCAGGCTCAGCCAAGTGGGGAGGGTGTGTACCGGGTCCTCACAGGAGTAAACATCAGCCCCCCAGACCCCTGCTCCTTGCTGCCCTGTAGTGAGTCATGAGCCAAGACAGACCCACTGTGGTCGGGGCTGTGGGTGCCGGAACGCTGCTGTGGCCAAAGCACCGAGCTCCCTGCCCAGAGAGAGAAATGCATAGTGAGCGCCCCTCAATAAGAAGCTAAGGGCTTCCCTGGTGGCGCAGTGGTTAAGAATCCACCTGCCAATGCAGGGGACATGGGTTCGAGCCCTGGTCTGGGAAGACCCCACACGCAGCGGAGCAACTAAGCCCATGCGCCACGACTGAGCCTGCACTCTAGAGCCCGCGAGCCACAGCTATTGAGCCCATGTGCTGCAACTCCTTGAACCCTGCGTGCCTAGAGCCTGTGCTCTGCAACAACAGAAGCCACCGCAATGAGAAGCCAGTGCACCGCAAAGAAGAGTAGCCCCCACTCACCGCAACTAGAGAAAGCCCGCGCGCAACAACGAAGACCCATGCAGCCAATCAATTTATTTATTAAAAAAAAAAAGCTAAACAACAGAGGGAGGGAGGGGAGTGGCTGGAGCCTCTTGGATGAGGTCACCATTGAGCTGTGTCCACCAAAACAAGAAGAAGGATCTGCCAGGACAGGTTCTGGGGCGACGAGCATCCTGGGCAGTAGGAACAGCCTGTGCAAAGACCTTGAGGCCACACTGGACTCAGTGAGCTGGACAGGGCTCTGTCTCTGGGCCAGTATCTGGGTAGGGAAAGAAAGATACTTGGGCTCCGAGAGCCTGGCCTCATTTGCCTCAGAGGTGGCCTTGGGAAGCTCTGTCCTTGATTGCCAAGACAAGACAGAGAGCAAGGGACCCCCAGCATCAGGACCTGCCCCCAGCCCCTTCCTGCCTGGTGCGGATGCCCCAGGGCAGGGGCATCAGTCAGGGGCGGTGGTGTGTAGGGGGAGTGAGGGCTGAGATGAGCTCCCTGGGGAAGAGGAGGCCTGCCCTTTCAGATGGGGCAGGGTATGGGTGCCATCCTTGGGACCTCGGCAGCCCCTCACTGAGCCCCTGGTGCCTGGGAGCTCTTGTTTCCCAGCTGCCAGCACCGGGAGCCACTTTCTGTTTCCGCTCTGCACCCACACATTGGCAGCCTCCTATCTGGGCCCTGCCAAAACGAAACTCGAGGCTGGGCTGGGGCTGGTGGGTGGGGGCACCTCTCCCATTACTGATGGGTGCCATAGTGACCAGATAGTGCCTGGGTGGGAGGGCAGAGGTGGGTGGTTGGGACGGTACAGGGCTGCCCCACAGGCCCGACTGGACCTATGAGGGCATGTCCAGCAGCCCGGGACCCCTTAGCCCCCATCTGCTTGCCACGCTGGCTGTGGCATTACTTATCTTAACGGGACAGATGAACCCCTGCCCACGTGGAGTGCACATTCAAAAATAATGAGTAGGGCTTCCCTGGTGGAGCAGTGGTTGAGAATCTGCCTGCCAATGCAGGGGACACGGGTTCGAGCCCTGGTCTGGGAAGATCCCACATGCCGCGGAGTAACTAGGCCCATGAGCCACAATTGCTGAGCCTGCGCGTCTGGAGCCTGTGCTCCGCAACAAGAGAGGCCGCGATAGTGAGAGGCCCGCGCACCGCGATGAAGAGTGGCCCCCACTTGCCGCAACTAGAGAAAGCCCTCGCACAGAAACGAAGACCCAACACAGCCATAAATAAATTAATTAAATAAATAAGCCCAAAAGTTTAAAATAATAATAATAATAATAATAATAATAATAATAATGAGTAGGAGGTACAGCAGGACAGATGGTGACAAGTGCCAAGGAGAAGACTGATGGGGGATCAGGGAGGTGCAACAAGCAGGTGACATGTGTAGGTAAAGCCTGAAGTTGGTGAAGGAGGAGCCCTGCCAATACCTGGGGGAACAGCATTCTAGGCAGAGGGTACAGCCAGTGAAAGACCCTGAGGCAGGACTGCTTGGGGTGTTGGAGAACCACCTCCAGCTATGAGGCCAATGTGGCTGGAACGGAAGGAGAAAGATGGAGAGAGAAGGGCGTGAGGATAGGTTGTGAGTCACAGTGAGGAGATGGGCTTTCACTCTGCGTGATGGGAGCCATGGAGGGCTGTGAGCGGAGGAGGGACAGGTAGGTTTCCTCTGGCCTCTGAGCGGGGTAGGGAGGAGGCCGAGACACTAGGAAGGAGGCCCAAGGGTGGCCGAGGGTCGCATAAGTCTGTACACGTGCAGAGAAGTGGCTGGATTCTGGGAACATTTGAAGGTGGGGAGAACTGGATTGCTGCAGGACAGGGGATGAGGGCCCCTTTGACCCCCCCCTCCCTGTTTTCACCTGTGCACCTGAAGGTCAGGTCAGGTTGGTGGCCATATGGGACGCAGCCTGGCTCCTGCAGGGCCCACACTGATTCCTGCACGCTGCACCTCGGAAGGCTGTGGGAAGACTCCTAGATGGGGAGGAGGGAGGGGCACAGGCGTGCGGGAGTCCCGGGGGCTGGGATGAGGGCTACCAGTGGCAGGCGAGACGATGTCCCCAAGAGGTGACCGGTGCCTTCAGTGATGGCCATTGGGGGCTTTGGACACGGCCTGGTCGGTGTATAGTGGAAGATCATGGGGGGTGGTCCCAATGAAGTGGTGGTCTTGATCCAGCCTGAGCTCCCCCACGTGGGCACCCACTCCCTTGGCCTCCCTGAAGGCCTGTGTTAACCCGCTTCAGGGAGGCCTGCCAGGTCCTCAGGGTCACAGAGAGCAGCAGGTGGCCCTCAGGCGGGGGGGATGGTGGGGCCTGAGTGTGGGACAGGGCAAGAGAAGCATGCTGGAGGGCCTGGGAAAGAGAGAATCGCTGGTCCTGGGCACGGCCTGCTGGTGGTCACCTTGCCCCATGTTGCGGACACAGCCTGGTGGGGTGAAGGAGCCCAGGATGGGCAAGGGCATCCAAGCGGGGACGAGGGATGGGGACACGGGGCCGCTCCGGCCCTACTCGGTTTCAGGTCAGGCGGGCTCCAGGCAGATACCCCCTCCACCCCTCGGTTGCCCCCTCCCCCCTCCCCCGCGCCTGGGTTTCCTCCACTGGAAAATGAGCCAGATCGCTGGCCCGCCTCCAGGACGCGGCGCGACAACGCCAGGACTTGTACGCCCGAGGTCGCCGCTGCTGCCTCCGGGGTACCCAGCTGCGCGCCCCGGCCCCGCGTCCCTGCGGGGCGGAGCTAGCGCTGGCCCCGCCCCTCCGTTCCACGGGCTACGGCCAGCGCGCCCCCGGCCCAACTGCGGCGCGTGACGCGGGGCGCGCGGCTCCGGCGGCCACCGTGGGCGGGCGCAGACTGCCGGGACGGCCGGGAGCGGGCGGCATGGCGGCGGCGGGGACCGCGGCGGGGCCGGCGGGGCCGGCGGGGCCTGAGCCCATGCCTAGCTACGCGCAGCTGGTGCAGCGCGGCTGGGGCAGTGCGCTGGCGGCGGCGCGGGGCTGCGCGGACTGCGGCTGGGGGTTGGCGCGCCGCGGCCTGGCCGAGCACGCGCACCTGGCGCCTCCCGAGCTGCTGCTGCTGGCGCTCTGCGCACTCGGCTGGACCGCGCTGCGCTCGGCGGCCACTTCGCGCCTCTTTCGGGTCAGTGCTGCTGGGGGTTGGGACGTGGGGGTCCCGGGCTGGGGGGCCGGGATGTTAGGGAGTCCAGGGCGGGGACCCAGGACCGCCGCGCGCCCCTTTCTGTCTCCGCGGACCAGGGTGACTGGAACGTGGCGGGCCTCAGGCTGGAGGAGCTCGGCACGCGGAATCTTGGGCCGCCGCGTGCCCCTCTGGGTCAGGGCGGGGTGGGGTTGCGAGTGGATGTGGGGGTGTGGCCGGGCTGGGGGAAGCCTGGGACATGGGGACCCTGACAAGGGTAGGATGCTCAAGATGTGGGGGAACCGGTCCGGTCAGTGCGGGACAAGGGGGCCCCGGGCGGGGTGAGGGCCTTGGCTGCTGCGCACTCTTTCGGACCTAGCGGAGCTGGGGACAGAGGAGCGGAGGTCACGGGCAGGGAAGGCTCGGCGCACAGGGGCTGCGTGTGCCTTGCGCCTCCGGGTCATGCGGGGCGCGCTCGGAACCGGATCGGTGTCCGGGGTCGGTGCGGCGGCGGGACTGGCTCGTCCGCTGCGACCGGGAAGAGGTAGGAGCTGCCCAGTCGCTGCCGCTCGTCTGTCTGGAGTCAGCGCCACCCTCCGATCAAGGGATGCAAAGGCCTGGGCTCCCTGGCCACGCCGTGTTCGCAGCCTTTGGGGGAGGTGGCACGGCCTGGGTCTGCGAAGCTGGACTGTGCGGACTCCAAGGGGTCGCCACCGAATTGCTCAGTTGCCGGCGAGCCTGGGAAGGCCACCTCCCCAGCTGGAAAGTGACTGTGGGGGTGACATTGGCGCCTGGCCTCCCTCCCATCCTTGGGGAGGGGTCGCTGCTATGGGAGCTTGTTGGAAGGCGTTTGGGCTCCAAGCTTGGCTGTGACTTCCCTGAGGACCAGCTGGGGTCACTCCGCCCGTCTGACTGGAGGTGGCAGGGGGTGCAGGGACAGAGTGCCTGGAGCCAACAAAGGGGCCTTTCTCTGCTGGCTGGGCAGAGGCTGGCCCTTGTTAAGTCAGGGATGGGGTGTTGTCTGGCTGCCATTGTCCCCACTCCCACCCCCATATGACCCACATGGGGGTTAGAGACCCCAGCCACGACACTGCTCCAGGGAGGGGGAGGCAGGCATGACTAGGGCCCCTCCGTAGGTGAGCCCTGGTCCCAATCTGGCTTTGTTGCTTCCCCCACCTTTCCAGTTTGCAGCTGGGCAGTGGGAGGTCCAGGAGGACGAGGGCCAGAGCCCAGGAGGGGGATATGGTTGCTCTGGGACTACCAGGGTGGAGCAGGCTTCCTCCCCATGTTCCTGAGGGAGCTGGGTGGGGGACAGCAAGGTCACGGGCCCCTCACTTTTAGAATCCCCGGACGTCGGGCACTCACTCCAGTTCGTGGCTCGCCCTTCCCAAGAAACGGGCGGGCGGAGGGGCTGCCTCGTCCTCCAAAGCTCATCTTCTTGGCAGTCGTGTGGTTGCCAGGGGTTACCGGAGCTGGCTCTGGCTGTCTCCATGGCGACTGTTGGTGCTCCGGCCCCCTCAGCCTCGCCTAGGGGAGGGGGGCGTGGCTTGGCCGGCAGCTCTGGAGCCCCGCCCCCAGGGAGATTGAAGCTCTGCCCCCAGGACTCCAGGGGCGCTGGGCCCCTGAAATTCCTCCATGCCTCACTGTTGCATGCTCCCCCTTCTCTTGTCCCCTCCCTGCTGTACCCTCAGGTCCCCCCATCTGCGATGTCCTTTCCTTGACCCTCTTTCTTCCTCTGCCCCATCCTCTCTTCCTTTTCTCCCCTGAGTTCCCATGTCCTCCCCCACCTACCCACCCCATCTTCCCCAGCCCCGTTCCTCTCTGATCTCCCCAATTCCTCCTCTGAGGCAACCCCTTCCCTCAAGTTCCTCCCCCATGGGGATTGCTAGGGTTCCAGCCCCCCATGTTCCCCCGGATGCCCCCATATTCCCCTCCATGTTCTTTTTACAGGTTCACCCTCACAGCCCCTTCCAAGTCTTCTCTTTAATCCTTCTTCCTCTCTGTCATACCTCTAGCTCCCCCTGAGACCCCCCAAGCCCCTCAGTCCCCTGGACTGACCCCACTGGTCTCCCTTGCTTTACACCCACGTGTCCCCCTCCTCCCCTCACGTTTCCTCCAAGGTCTCCCCCCATCACTCCCCTCCCCTTGCGGCTGCGGCTGGACAGCTGGGCACTAAGTTTAGCCCTTGGCAGGTACACGTGGGCTCTGGTTACGTTCCAGGAGGCTGTGGGTACCGGGCCCGGCACTGCCTGGCCTGGGGAGTCCCTGGGCCTTGGTTTCCCTACCCTGGAGGAGCGGCCCTTGGCTCCCAGTGCTGATGGCCGCCCGCCTTCTCACCCGTAGCCCCTAGCCAAGCGGTGCCGCCTCCAGCCTAGAGATGCCGCCAAGATGCCTGAGAGCGCCTGGAAGTTTCTCTTCTACCTGGGCGCCTGGAGCTACAGCACCTACCTGCTCTTCGGCACTGACTACCCCTTCTTTCACGACCCACCCTCCGTCTTCTATGGTAGGGGACCTGCCGGGATGGGGCAGGTTGGGGGAGGGCCCTGTTCTGAACTCAGAGAAGGGTACATGGGGGAGCTGGACACTCATCAGACATCCCATGCTGGATGTCTGCTCTGAGACAAGGGCGATGAAGGGGCCCTGGGGCCAGAAAAGGGGGCACCTGTCCCTGTCAGGACTCAGGGAAACATCCTAGAGGAGGGGACCCCTTGTGTGGGCCCAGGCAAGCAGTCCAACATGTGCAAAGGCCCTGGGGCTTGCATGAGCTTGATATGTGGGGACGAGAGGAGGATGGCAGGAGCTTGAGTTTCATCCTAAATGGGATGGGTTTGTGGATTATAAAAAACCTTCTTCTGGCTGCCATGTGGAGACAGATGAATCTTGGGTAAGGAGGGGAGCTGGGCCCAGGGGTTAGGCAAGGGACCAATGTGGCTTGGACCAGCTTGGCAAGAAGATAAAGGTGGTGAGAAGTGGCTGCATCCATTGATTGGATTCGATGTGGGTGTCAT
This sequence comes from Balaenoptera acutorostrata, assembly GCF_949987535.1. Taxonomy (NCBI): domain Eukaryota; kingdom Metazoa; phylum Chordata; class Mammalia; order Artiodactyla; family Balaenopteridae; genus Balaenoptera; species Balaenoptera acutorostrata. The sequence goes on from NC_080065.1 coordinate 172,865,294, forward strand.
CAAGGCCTGAGCTCTGGGTGGGATGAGCAGGAATTTGACTGCAGTGTCCTCTGTTACCAACTGGCAGGCCGATGTAGAAAACTCAGTCTGCGATGAGGGGTCAGGCTTCTCTACTCTCGTGCTGACCACCCAGACCGTGTATCAGGGACACACATGGACGTGTTTCCTGCCGTGTGATATAAACATCCTGAGGGGGCTCCTGGTGGCACCAGGGAGCTGGGCATGGAACCCCTGCGCTGCACCTGTCTGTCTTGTGACCATGCTGCCCACATGGCCACGTTTCCCGTGTAACACACGCACATTTCCCGTGTCATAAATCCCTAGAGGGGAGGTTTGAGCTGTCATTCAATTTTCCTTTATGAACTGTAATTGAACTCTGTCTCTGTAATTGAAGTTTCGAGCATGGAGTTGCCTCTGGTTCCTGCTTATAAGTTACACTGTGATAGCACACTTGCAGGTTAGCTGCTTCTTTGCAGGCACGCTTATTGAGTACCTATTGTGTACTGGGTGCTGTGCTGATACAACTGTGAGTAGGTCAGAGAAAGCCCCCACCCCTGTGTTTTGGGGTGACAGATCTGTTAATGTGAAATAAGAAATCTGTTAACAGTGATAAGTGCAGATGAGAAAACTTGAGTGAGGAGAGGAGAAGGGCATGTGGGGTGTCTAGGAGGTGGGGAGGAGGGCATTTTCTACAGGGGTGGGGATTGTCCCCACCAAAGGTGACTTTTGAGTGGGGACTGGGAGGAGCCTGGGGCAGATGGGAAATGCAAAGGCCACTGTCGGACAGACATGCTACTGGCTGATCAGAAGCAGCAAGGAGCCCTGTCAGGTGGGGTGGGAGCAGAGGGGGTCTTTACCGTAGGGCCACGAGCAGAGGGGGGACGTTGACAGGACGACCTAAGGGTGGGGCTGAGGGCAGGAGCCGGTGTGCTCTGCCCAGGACAGGGCTGCGGCGGGGAGAGAAGTGGCTGATTTAAGAAATGTTTTGAAAGCAGAATTGATAGGATTCACTGCCAAACCAGAGGTGGGTGTGAGAGAGAAGGAGGATGGGGCTGACGCCAGGGTCTAGGGGGCTGAGGGTGGGGCAGGTTTGGGGGAGACCAGGAGCTGGGTGTGGGATGCCCAGGTGGCTGATCCTGGAGGTCGGGGAGGGGGATGAGGCAGGAGTGACATGGAGAGGCCAGAGCAGCAGGCGGGGTGTGCGTGGAGAGGAGGTTGGAGGTCCACAGACAGAGCCCGGCCCACCTCACCCCACAACGTGCAGGGAGGTGCAGACGCAGCCCAGATGGGGAATTGTCTGCTCCCCTCTTCCCTCTGCCCCAGATCTGGGGCCCAAAGCTGGAGAGAGGGTGCTCCCCACTGTAGCAGTCTCGCCAGTGTGATAGGTGGAAAAGAGGGTGTCCCGTTTCCACAGAGGGTGCCTCCGCGCCCCTTCCTTCTCAGGAGGGACAGAGACACTTGGCAGGTGTGGGGAGGCCCCCCTCTGCTGACTGCAGCACTGCCACGAGGCTGTGCACGGAATGTGGGGGGAGCCCCAGCCAGGAGTGTGAGGTTTGCTGCTGAGCCTTGGGGAGCCCTGGACGTGTTCAAGTGGGGGATGAGTGATCTGTCAGGTGTCTTTCATTTTTTAAAATTAGGTAAAATTTATATAACATAGAATTAACCATTCTATTTTATTTATTTATTTTTGGCCGCACCACACGGCTCGCTGGATCTTGGCTCCCCGACCAGGGATCGAACCCATGCCCCCTGCAATGGAAGCGCAGAGTCCTAGCCACTGGACCGCCAAGGAATTCCCAGAATTAACCATTTTAGCCAGTCACAGAAAGACAAATATTGTGTGATTCTACTTATGTGAGGCACCTAGGGTCGTCAAATCCATAGAGACAGAAAGTAGGTTGGTGGGTGTCAGGGGCTGGGGAAGGGGGAACAGAGAGGGAGTGTCTAATGGGAACAGAGTTTCAGTTTTACAACATGGAAAAAGTTTTAAAGATTGGTTGCACAGCAGTGTGAATATACCTAGTGCTACTAAACTTAAAAATGGTTAAGATGGTAAATTTTGTTATATATATTTTTACCACAACTTTTAAAAATTCACCATTTTAAAGTGAGCCATTCAGTGGCATTTAGCATGTTCACAGTGTTGCGCAAGCACTGTGTCTATCTAGTTCCAGAACATTTCCATCATCCCCAAAAGGAGACCCGTCCGCATTAGCAGCTTGCCATCCCCCCTCTCCCAGCCCCTGGCAACCATTAATCCATTTTCTATCTCTATGGATTTGCCTGTTCTGGACATTTCATATACATGGAATCATTGGTATGTGATTGTATGTGCCCATTTGTGTCTGGCTTCTTTCACTCAGCATAATGTTTTTGAGGCTTATCCACATTGTAGTGTGTGTCAATGCTTCTTTCCTTTTTAGGGCTGCATAATATTCCACATTATGTGGACACACGAAACGTGGATTTACCACATTTTGTGTACCCAGTCACCTGCTGATGGACATTTGGGCTGTTCCCCTTTTGATGATTGTGACTAGTGCTGCTGTGGACATGAGTATACAGGGGTCTCTTGAGTCCCTGTTTTCAGTTTCCTTGGGCACAGGCCAAGAGTGGACTTGCCAGATCATGGGGTCTGTGTATTCACAGCCATTGAGGCTGCTGTGGGGAGAACGGACAGTCGGGAATAGGCTCTGGAGGCCGGGAGAAGCTGGAGCAGCGCTGGGAGGAGATGGCGGTGCCTGGACCAGGGTGGGGGCACTGGGGGCAGGGCAAGTGAGTGGAGACGGGGACCAAAGAGGGACCCCAAAATAGAGGTCCAAGTGGATCTCCGTTGCAGGAAGGGCCAGGGTACAGATGAAGGGCTGTCACTGAGGTGGCAGCATAGGAGACATCTAGGGGATAGCTGGCCTCCAGGGGGACTTGAGGGTCTCTAGCTCCAGATCACTGAGGCTTGGAGGGGGAGGGACAAGAGACCGGGGATGGAGCCCAGGGAGGCCATTACGGGGGGTGGACAAAGAAGGAGCCGCAGACAGCAGGGCACAGTCTGGAGTTCTAGGTCGATTCGGGCAGAGTCCTTGGTGATGGACTGAGGAGGGGAGACGGAGGTGGTGGGGGGAGCGATGTCCCCTGGGAAGGCACGAGGCCTGAGTGCGGGTGGGCGCATGTGCAGGGGCGGGCGGGGGGCAGGAGGTGGCCGCAGGAGGAGGGGAGGCGGAGCCGGGCCCGCTCTGCGGGAGAGCCCGCACTCATGGGCATTGGAAAGTGTGTGATTTCTGCCTCAGCTGCTTGGCTGGCACAGCAAGGCAGGTGGCAGCCTCCATCGGTTTGGGGATTTGCTGGGAGGGGGGCACCCAGGACCGGGTGTCTTGAGCGAGCCTGGTAAGAGAAGACGGGAAGGGGGCCTGGGGCACAGTTGGAAATTCTGCAAAGGACCAATTTCAGGGTAGGAGCACCTTTTCCTGTAGATCTAGAACTGTTCTAAAAAGTAATGCCTATTCATAAACAATGATGGGTGGAGAATGGGTAACAGAAAACCAGCGACCAGAGCAGCTGCAGAGATGCGTGGCACGCCCAGCAAGCAGAGGACCCATGCCCGGCTTGAGGGAGTGCTCGGGGTCGCCTGCGGGTCCCGGAGGCCCTGCAGGTCCCTGACGGCACGGTCTGGCCCTCCCCAGACTGGAAGACAGGCATGGCGGTACCACGGGACATCGCAGTTGCCTACCTACTACAGGGAAGCTTCTACGGCCATTCCATCTACGCCACGCTGTACCTGGATGCCTGGCGCAAGGACTCAGTGGTCATGCTAATCCACCATGTGGTCACCTTGGTCCTCATTATCTCGTCCTACGCCTTCCGGTAAGTCCAGGAGGGGACAGGAGAGTGGAGGGCACTGGCGTGAGCAGTGGCAAGAGGCTAGCACAGGGCAGAGGCTAATGCCTGGGTGGGGGGTATGGGGGTGTCCGTGGGAGAGGTTTCTGAAGAGAGATTCTGAAGTGATGGGGCAAAACAGGTGCAGAGAGGCACCACCCTGCCCCCGCCCCATCTGTCCCCCTCCAGCTCCTCCTGGATGGCAACCTTGGCCGGGTCACAAAGCAAGTGTTTACAGAACACCTGCCATGTGGCAGGTGCTGCTGGGGGCACAGCCGTGAACACAGTAGACAAATGTGATGTTCCAGAGCCCACTGTGGCCACCACACGTGGTCATAGTGCTTCAAGGCAGAGCCTGTCCAAGCCACAGCGTGCTGTATATGTAAAAGCCACCCTGATTCCAAGGGCAAAGGAGAGTGAAAATATCTTGCAGTCCCTTTGTTATATCATTTACATGTTGAATGACGACATTTCGGATATACTGAGTCAATTGGAATATATTACTAAAATTAATTTTACCTCTTTCTATTTACTTTTTTTTTTATAATAGTATTGTGGTATGTAGGAGAATGACTTTTTTTTAAAAATTATTTATTCATTTATTTATTTTTGGTGTGTTGGGTCTTCGTTTCTGTGCGAGGGCTTTCTCTAGTTGCGGCAAGCGGGGGCCACTCTTCATCGCGGTGCGCGGGCCTCTCACTATCGCGGCCTCTCTTGTTGCGGAGCACAGGCTCCAGACGCGCAAGCTCAGTAGTTGTGGCTCACGGGCCTAGTTGCTCCACGGCATGTGGGATCTTCCCAGACCAGGGCTCGAACCCGTGTCCCCTGCATTGGCAGGCAGATTCTCAACCACTGCACCACCAGGGAAGCCCCTTTACTTTTTTTTTAAACGTTGCTGATAGAAAATTTAAAACGAAATTGGGATTAGCAGATGCAAACTATTATATATAGGATGGATAAACAACAAGGTCCTACTGTATGGCACAGGGAACTATGTTCAATGTCCTGTGATAAATCATAATGGAAAAGAATATGAAAAAGAATATGTATATATGTATAACTGAATCACTTTGCTGTACAGCAGAAACTAACACAACATTGTAAAGCAATTATACTCCAATAAAGATATTTTAAAAAATAAAAATTGAACATGGAAACTCAAAAAATAATTTTTTTTAAAAAGAAAATTTAAAACGACATATACAGCTCATATTCTATTCTTTTTTTTTATTTTTATTTATTTATTTTGGCTGTGTTGGGTCTTCGTTGCTGCGTGCGGGCTTTCTCTAATTGTGGCAAGTGGGGGCTACTCTTCATTGCAGTGCGTGGACTTCTCATTGCGGTGGCTTCTCTTGCTGCAGAGCACGCGCTCTAGGCATGTGGGCTTCAGTAGTTGCAGCATGTGGGCTCAGTAGTTGTGGCTCACGGGCTCTAGAGTACAGGCTCGGTAGTTGTGGCGCACGGGCTTAGTTGCTCTGCGGCATGTAGGATCTTCCCGGACCAGGGCTCGAACCCGTGTCCCCTGCATTGGCAGGTGGATTCTTAACCACTGTGCCACCAGGGAAGCCCCTCAAATTCTATTCTTGTTGGACTAGCTGTGCCCTCCAGCACAGTAGCTGCTGGCCACAGGTGGTCATGTCAACTTTAATTAAACTTAAATAAAATCACACATTCTGTACCTCAGCCCAGTATGTGGCTGGTGACTCCTGTATTGGACAATGCAGATTTAGAACATTCCTATCATTCTTGAAAATTCTATTAGACAGACCTGCTCTAGAGGGTAGAATCAGATAACATGCCCCCCCCCAAAAAAAACCATGAAAGAAAAGAACTAACAGTTTGTTTGAAGGTGATCACTATGGAAAATTCAAGTTGGAAGATAAGGACTGCAGAGGTGGTGAGGTTAGGTGGGGTGGTCAGGGGTGACGGGTGAGCCGAGACTGAAAGTCGGTGAAGGAAAGCTCCGGGAACACCAGGGATGTTAGGGGATGAGAACAGCCTGTGGCTGTCAGGAGCCTGAGCTGTCCGGAGGGCAGAGTGGGGACGAAGACGGTGACAGAGGTGCACAGCCACATCCAGGCTGAACTCAGGCACCGAGCAGCTGTGAGGCGGAAGGGTGGATAGGGGCGGGGCTCCAGCCTTCTTCAGATCTTGGTGGGGGTGCGGCCTTTCCCAGGCAAGTCTGCAGTTTGCAGCAGTGTTCAGGTTAAATGTACGAACCTGGGAGCATCAGTGAGGCAGTCATGTTTAAAGTGTTGGGTATCTGGACACAGAATGACCCAGGCCTGTGAGGGTCAGGGGTCATGGAGGGTCAGAGGTCACAGAGATGAGGAAGGATCAGAGAGGGCACTTCCAGGGAGGTTCCTGAGCCTGGGTGTGGCTGCCACAGGACGGGTGCAGCCTGGGTGTTACTGCTGACCTAGCCCTGTGAGGGGGGGATGGGCAGGGCAGATGGGCCAGGGAGGACAGCCCTGAACAGAACCACGGGAAGCCTGGAGGGGTGGCCAAGGGGGCCTGTGCTTGGGAGCCTCGGTGCGGGTAGGGGTCCCGGGGTAACCAGCCCTCTCTCCTCTCCCGATTTCCTCCTCAGGTACCACAAGGTGGGCATCCTTGTGCTCTTCCTGCATGACATCAGTGACGTACAGCTGGAGTTCACCAAGCTCAATGTCTACTTCAAGTCCCGCGGAGGATCCCACCACCGGCTTCACGCCCTGGCTGCAGACGTGGGCTGCCTCAGCTTCAGCCTCAGCTGGTGAGCTGGCAGGGGAGGAGGCAGGCCTAGTGGGTGGTGGTGGGGACCTGGTGGAGGTAGGCGGGGCCAGGCCGGGAAGGAAGTGGGGCTTGTGAGAATGGGTGGAGCCAAGCAGGAAGGAAGTGGGTCCTAGAGAGGCAGGTGGGCAGGGAAGGGGTGGGTCCTGGTGAGGTGGGTGGGGGCTTGGTGAGGTGGGAGGGGCCAGACAGGGCCAGGGTGACGTGGGCGGGGCCTGGTGGGACAGCGGAGGGCGCGAGTTGGGAATAAGCAAGCTGGGCAGGAAAGGACAGAACAGGAATGGAGACAGCTGGGCAGGAATGAACAAGGGTGGGGTAAGGAGACATGGATGGGTGGGGATGTGCAGGGGCAGATGGATGAGTCCAGACGGGACAGGACAGGGACTGGGGGGAAGGGAGGGGGCTCCCCTCCCCCTCTCCCCCACAGCCTCCTCGACCCGCCCCTCCCTCCTGCAGGTTCTGGTTCCGCCTCTACTGGTTCCCGCTCAAGGTCCTGTATGCCACAAGCCACTGCAGCCTGCGGTCGGTGCCTGACATCCCCTTCTACTTCTTCTTCAACGCACTCCTGCTCTTGCTCACCCTCATGAACCTCTACTGGTTCCTGGTGAGTTGGCGCTCACAACTCCTCACCACCCCCTTCTTCTCAGATGCCAGTCCTGTCCTGGTCCCCGTCCCCAAGGAGCGCTCCAGGTGCACGCCCTTCTCACGCACTCCCAGGGAGGAAGGGCATGTTAGGTGACATTCAAAGGGCCGGTGGCAGGAGCACCCAGCCGTCAGGAGGGCAGCGAGGTCGGGGACGACGGGGCTCTCTTCTCACCTGTGCCTTCCCCTCCCACAGTACATCGTGGCTTTTGCTGCCAAGGTGCTGACGGGCCAGGTGCGCGAGCTGAAGGACGTGCGGGAATATGACACAGCAGAGGCCCTGAGCCCCAAGCCCAGCAAAGCTGAGTGAGTGTGGAGGGGCCCCCAGCCCTAGTTCATTCCTTAACTACGTGTGTCTGATCGAGCACGCTCTGTGGGTAGGCCCTGGAGACACGGCAGCGGATGAGGCTGATGCCGACGCTGCCCCCCCGGAGCCTGCATCCAAGAGAGAGACTGAAATAAAGGCATGGACGATGTAGTGACAGAGTTAGATGCTGTCAGGACAGACAGCGAGGAAGGTGGAGGTAGAGAGCTGAGGGGTGAGAATCGGTCTCAGTGGTGAGAGCCGTGAGGGCCAAGCCCAGTGCTGAGGAGCAGCTGTTTTCCAGGCCTGACGGCAACCTCTAAGCAGGTGGCAGTGGAAGGGGGCGGTGAGGGGGTGCCATGGGCGGCCCAGGGAGCCTGTGCTCTGTTCGGGCTAATACTCCCTGGTCCAGCGGAGCAACCACTGGTCAGCCAAGCAGGAGATGGGGCCGGGGGTTCGGGCCCAGGTGGGAGTTGTAGGGATGACGAGCAAAAGGGGCCTCTTCGACCGTCCTGGAGGTAGGGGCCTTGGGACTGCCAGCCCTGGGATGTGAGCCAGATGGTGCCCAAAGCACCTGGCCTGGAGGGGCCCCAGGAGTGAATGGAGGCAGGTTGGGATGACCAGCAGGGTCCAAGGTGTGCAGCGCCCCACAGTCAATGTGAGGAGCAGTTGAGCAGCAGTGAGATGGGGGCTGCTGAAGGCTCGCAGGGCGCTCCCCAGCAGACCCTCTGATTTGGCCCCTGGGAGGTCATCAGTGACCAACCTGGGAAAGATGGTTTCGGGGAAGCAGTGGGCTCAGAGTGCAATGAGGTGTGGGTCAGAATGGGCAGGGAGGAGGATGAGAGAAGCAGAGATTATTTAAAAATCTTCTTGAAAGACATGAGAAGGGGAGCAGAGAACTGGGGGAATTGCCAGAGCGGCCAAAAAGCCAGTGCCCAGGTTAGAGAGGAGTCAGGCAGGTGAGCAGGGATTGTGGACACACGAGGGCTGGGCAGCAGGTGAGGTCACCCCAGTGGTCAGATCCCAACTCTGTTGTAGAACTAACCAGACTTGCTTTGGATGTAGGTGAAACAGAAATAAAAAAATCAAAGATTACCTAAGACCTCTGGCTCAAGCTGCCATTTACCAAGACGGGACTCAGGGCAGGGCCATGTGCATCGGTGGGGGTAGGGGGTTGGGAGTCTAGTTTTGAGGGCGTCGGATTGTCGACGTCCAGCGAACGTGAGTTGAGAATTGCGTGTAGAGATCAGTGAGGTCTCACCAAGGAGTCTGACCAACCCTCAGAGGCTTCCAGAAGAAGCAGTGATTAAAGAGAACTCCAGGGGTGAGGTTGGGGAGGCACCTGCTTGGCTAAATCTAAAACTGAAAGACCTTTCTGCTGTAAAACAGTGAACTCCTAGAGATGTCCTTGTAAATGCCGAGCCCAAGGCAAAGAGCAAGCCAGACCCCCTAGCTCCACCCTGCTCCCTGCTCTGTCTCCCCCGAGAATGTCCAGCCAGAATGTGAGTTGGGAGGCTGGCGCCTCCAGCCCCAAATGACAGCATTCCCACTAGGATGGCAAAGAACAAACTCCATACAGAAATGACAGGGGACTGGGGACACGCTGCCATGGTTGGCCCCATGGGCACCACCTGCAGAACCTGATCCCTAAGGATGGCTAGAGTTAGCACAGTTGGGTATAAAACAAGATGGGATAAAAAGCAATGAAAATGTGGAATGTGCCACAAAAGAGCTGGTCAGGACACCTCAAAATCGTCAGGTCATGGAAAACAAGAGACTGAGGAACCGTCTCAGCTCAGATTGACTGAATGCAATGTGGGATCCTGGACCAGAAAAGGGACATCTGTGGAAAAACTGGTGAAATTCAAATAAAGTCTATGGTTTAGCTCATAGCAATGTTCTAGCGTTGGTTTCTTAGTTGTGATAAATGCACTGTGGAGATATAAAATGTTAACGTTCAGGGAGACTTGGGCGAGGGCTACCCTGGAGCTCTTTATGCTATCTCTGCAAATCTAAAATTATTCTAAAATGAAAAGTTTATTAAAAATGTAAAAGGCATGAGAGACCATCAAAAACAGCATTGGATGTTAAATATATTTCTTTCCTAGGGCTGCCGTAACAAAGTACCACAAACTAGGGGGCTTAAAACAACAGAGGTTTATTCTCTCACAGTTCTAGAGACCAGAAGTCTGAACTGAAGGTGTCAGCAGAGCCACGCTTGCTCTGAAGGTCTAGGGGAGGATCCTTCCTTGCCTCTTCCAGTTTCTGGGGGTTGCAGATGTTTTTTGGCTTGTGGCTGCATCATTCCAATCTCCGTTTCCTGTCTTCACATGGTCTCTTCTCTCCGGCTCTTTTCTCTTATAAGGACATTTGTCATTGGATTTAGACCACTATGATCTCATCCCAAATTCCTTCACTTAATTACATCTACAAAGACTCTTTTTCCAAATAGAGTCACATTCACAGTTCTAGAGATTAGGATGTGGACATATCCTTTTAGGGACCACCATTCAACCTATTATAGATGTTAAGTCTCCAACGATTAGATACAGCTGAAAAGAGAATCAGTGAATTGAAAGCTGCAGAGAAATTACCTAGGATGCAGCCTAAACAAATGGAAAATATGACAGCTAGAATGGTAAGAATTATGTGGCTGAGTCCTAATAGGAGATAGATAGACAGGGAGAGACAACATGAGAAGACATAATGCTGAGAATTTTTCCAGAACGTGACAAGACATAAATCATAAGCAGGATGAATACAAAGGCATCCGGGCCCCAAACACATCATAGTGAAATGTGAAACATCCACAGAAAAGAAGAGATGACCTATGAAACAGTGACAGACTAACAGCAACAAGGGAAGCTGAAAGACTGGAGTCAGATATCACCTCAAATGCTAAAAGGAAGTAACAAGAAACCGGGACTCTTATACACAACTTTAAAAACAGTTACTCAAGAGAAAGGATACCCGTTGGCTTGCATGAGATCCTGGGTTTGGTCCCCAGCATCCCCACCAAAAAAAAAAAAAAGATATCCACAGGAACAAAAGCTAAGAAGGCTTACCATTCACAGATCTTCTCTAGGAGAATATTTCAGAAAACTACCCCAAGAGATAGATCAGCAGAGAAATTGATACATATCTGGGTAAAAAATTTTTTAAATGCCTAATTTGAGAGATTTAAAAAAATTAGAGCTGAAATATTTAATATTATTGAAACAGGATTGGTGGCTTTGCATTTTGCAGGAGGGTAGGGCATTACCTTTGGGCTATATTGAGTATTTATGTTAACACTATTAGGGTGTAGAGGGGAGAATGGAACCAAAAACAGGTACAACAAAGTAAATGCAGGAAAGGAAAGCTAGAAAAAGCAGGGTAAGTAATGCAGAATGAGGGTAGAATCTCAAATATTGGGCATGCAAATAAACACACATGGAATAATCATGACAATTACGAGACTGGGCTTTTAAATAAATCCACCTCTGACCTGGTTAAAAGACTTCAACTCCAGGATAAATAAAAGTTGTAAGTAAAAAAGACAGGAGGAGAAAGTCAGGTGTAATTTTTGATGTGAAAGGATCCGCATGATGCAGCCCTAAACCTTGGCGAGATGGGACCACAGGAGGTAAAGTCCGTGCTCCTCATCAGGCAGCTCCGAAGCAAGAACAGACGTTCTTCTTAAGCACAGGAACACTTCTCAAAATTGAAAAAAACCAGGGGCAACTTCAGTTGCTCAGAACCAGGATCGTGCAGACCATGTATGATGAAAATGCAGTTAGATTTGAAAACAGTAAGAAAACAATGACTGAGAACCACTTTGAAGGACCCCGGAGTGGAGAACAAATCACGTGGCAAAGCAGCACTGAGGCCTTCTTTGCTCCTGCTGGTTCTCTCTTCTGAACCCCCCTCCATGGGGCCCCTCCTGGACCTCTGTCTTTGGCCCCCTGCAGTGGCCCCTGCACCCCGGTCACGACCTCGGTCTGAAGCCCCCATCGTTCTCTTGGGCTGCTGGGACCGCCATCCGTCGGGGGCCCTCACCCCGCTCTGGGTCTGCTGACCTGCCCGAGGCTACCCCACCCCTCCGTACACCGGCTTTCTCCTCCGTGACACTTTCAGCTGCCCCCGCTGTATCTGAAGAGCCACGACCCACACATCTGGTCCTCATTGCAGCACTAACAGGGGCCAGGAGTCCTCAGCGATGCCTGGGCAGTGCCTGATCTCCTGAGACTCTTCCTTCTCCTCGGCCACCAACTGTCCTCACCACTGTCCCCTCACCCGATGACTTGGCCTCCGTGTCCCCAGGAAAGCGGGGGTAGCCGGATGAGGACGTCCACCCTCTAATGCTGGCTGGCTGCTTTGGTAGATGGTCCGTCTCCCTCTGAGGCCACCGTCCCAGGCCACCGACGTCCACCCCCTTGCCTGCTCAGGGACATTCTGATCAAGAAGAGAAACCTTCTCTCTCTGCCTCACTTACAGCACAGCGCCCCCTCCCCCTCCCTTCTCGAACCCAGCTCCCTCTGGGGTCTTCCCCCCACCACCCCGAGACCACTCCTGTCCGCTCCACTGATGCTAAACAAATCTGGTGGTCACTCCCCACCGCCTTTTTTTGAACAGTTTTATTGAGATGGAATTCACACACCATGCAATTTGCCCATTTGCCGTGTAGAAGTCAATGTTTTTAGTCCATTCACAGAGTTGTGTAACCATCACTGCGGTTTTAGGACATTTTTGTCACCCCCGCAAAAGAAACCCCATACCCAACCCAACCCCTCCTTTTGCAATCGCCAGTCTGCCTCTGCTCCCTGCTTCACTTTTTTTTTTTTTAATATTTATTTATTTACTTGGTTGCACTGGGTCTTAGTTGCGGCTCTCAGTCTCCTTAGTTGCGGCACGTGGGCTCCTGCTTCACTTTTTAGTGCCTTCCTGCTCCGCGTCTGGCCTCCCCCTCTCCCAGGGCCCTTTCACTTAATCCACCCCGACTTCCAAGTTTCTCTCCCAGCTCACAGTGCTCCTCTGAGTGCCATTCTCTGTGTCAGTGTCTGCTTGACATTCCAAGCACCTTCTAAAATATCCAGAATCAACCCGCATTCCCACCGGCAACTACCTCTCGTGAACATTTGTCCATCGCAGTTGATGGCAACTCAGGGTGAAAACCTTGCAAAACCCTAAGGAGCCCCCCTTCTCTCCCTCTCCTCCTTATCCTCAAGGAAACATCCAGAATCCACCTGAGTCTCTGCCTGCCCACATCTCCCTCCAGCTTCCACCGTCGTCCTGATTTTCTCTTTCCCGCTGTGGTGCACTGAGACGAAAAAGTGTAAATCTGATTCTGCAGAGAGGCCATCTCGCCCTAGTTGGGTACTCCCCTCCCCCGCAAATACACTGTTTTTGAGGAGGGAGGGGGCACTTGGAAGCTTGTGCAGAAAAACAAACCAGAATCACCACAGGAAAGCTCTGATAAAGAGACACAGGGTCGGGGCTTCCCTGGTGGCGCAGTGGTTGAGAATCTGCCTGCTAATGCAGGGGACACGGGTTCGAGCCCTGGCCTGGGAAGATCCCACATGCCACAGAGCGGCTGGGCCCGTGAGCCACAACTGCTGAGCCTGCGCGTCTGGAGCCTGTGCTCCGCAACGAGAGAGGCCCGCGCATCGCGATGAAGAGTGGCCCCCGCTTGCCACAACTGGAGAAAGCCCTCGCACAGAAACGAAGACCCAACACAGCCAAAAATCAATCAATCAATCAATCAATCAATCAAACATACGCATCTGATTCAAGATCCTCATAAAAAAAAAAAAAAATGTTTCAAGAGACACAGGGTGGGGGTACGGATCCTTGGAGGTATTAAACCTTCTATAGAAGTATAGGAATTAAAACAGGGGGAACAGAGCTAAGCCCATCAAACTTTAACAAAGAAGGATCCCGGGAGGGAAGGAAGAACTTCCTTCAATGGGACGCTTGCTTGGTAACCATCTTTATCTCGCATGAGCCCCCAGTGCAAAATCCCAAAGCATCAAAGATGTTGATGCAGAAATGGAAGCTGTGAAATCAAACAAGAGTCGAAATGAGAGACTGTGCCGTCCAGCAATTGAACTACGAGAAGACTCAAGAAGCTGGGAACCCCACCTCTGCTCTGTCTAAAAGACCAACAGGCAAAGCTGAAGATACAGAACAGATGGGGAGGTCCACGAGGGGCTTATCTCTGATCTCCCAGATAAAGGGCTCCCGCGGTGGCAGCGAGAGAAAGCAGCAGCCCACGGAGAAGTGGGCCGAGGGGGGAGGTGTGCTCCCAGGAAGGGGCATCCAGTGGCTCCAGCCCCAGGGAAGCGCGAACTAAAGTGACTGAGACCATCTTCTCCAGGAAAGTCTTTACGTTCTCATATGGAACGATCTCTGAGCTAGAGTGCTCCACAAACCAAAGGGCTGCAGGGTGCAGTAATGCACATATGCTAGTATCTGAGGATACACAGAAGTCAAACGGTGGTAGGTCCCTAGGAGCCGCTCGGTTGAACTGTGAGTTTTCTATGCTTTCTGAGGTCTAGATCGTGAGAATATATTACTGGCTCAGAAAACGTAATACAGTTGTACATAAACTAGACTGTAGAATTCACTTCAGCAGAGACTGATGGACCATGTGCAAAGGCACAAAGAGTTCTCATACGTGGGAATAGGAATGGTCAATGGCTGTGACCATAAGACTGCGGGGAGATGCTGTCTTGGCATCAGCAGGCTGGCCAGTTAAACAGGACACAACACCGAGCAAGTGATGGCAGTAGCGGTGAGGAGCAGGGTTAGACCTGTTGAGTCCAGTAAGGTGGGCCTGGGCAGATCCCCAGGGCGCAGGTCCCCTCCCAGTCGGAACCCCAGAGACCTGCCACTAACACAGGCAGGGAAGATGGAATTAAGGAGAGCAGCAGTGCACATGGGAGTGATCTCGGTGGCACATTTTTGGAAAATTGAGGTGCAGGAGAAGACATCTTTATAGACAGTTTGAAATATGCAAACCATGAACGTTGTTTAGACGTTAGGGGTCTTTCTCTGGGATCTTACAGTACTGATTCGTTTTAAAACACTCCGTAACTTGTTTTAAGGACATGGAAGCAAAGTAGGGGCTGCGGCAGGTGTAGACAGAGGGCAGTGGATGGAGAATCATGGGCTGGGAAGCCTTTCCTGGTAGGGCCATTGTAGTTGGGGAGGAGCCTGCCCGGTGGGATCGTCGGGGGCTCTGGCCAGTTCTGCCTCCCTGGGAGAGGAGGAGGATAAAGTGCTGGTCCAGGTCCAGGCGATGGGCTTAAATCAGGCAGAGGTTGGTAGGTGACTTTTGCCCTCCAGCAGTCGCGGGTGGCCCAGGGGGGAGGGGAGAGGAGGGTTTAATTGTGGGAAGGAGCAGGGACCACTTGCCCAGCAGGCAGATGGCAGGGTCTTTTGGCCTTGTGGGCTGGGAGGAAGAATGGGGCGGGGCTGGGAAAAGGAGGGCAAGGAGGGCGGGACGGTGGTGGGAGGCGCTACGTGGTGGCGTGGGGTCCCTAGGCTAACCTGGGCCGGTTCTGGCTCGCAGGAAGCCGCTGAGGAATGGACTGGTTAAGGACAAGCGCTTCTGAACCCCTCGACCCCGGCCCCGCCGCCCAGGACCCAGCCCCACCCAACCTCGCCCTCGGGGACCAGCCACGCGGCTCCCCCATTCGCCCCCGGTACCCTGGCCCTATCAGGCTCCGCCCCCGCCGCAACCCACCCCGCCCTGGCCACTCCCGGGACCTCTGCCCCGCCCCCTCTAGACCCCGCCCCCGTGATTGGTCCCTATTCGACTTCAGGATCGCGGCCACGCCCCCCGAGACCCTGACCTGGCCCAGGTCTCTCCAGGGACCCCGGTCCCGCCCCCAGCCCGCAGGTCCCGGAGCCCAGCAGCCCCTGAGCACTCGCCCGGCCGCCGCCTGTGACGAAGATGCCACCGCTGTGCCGGCGTCCGGGCCGCCGCGTCCTTCTTCTCCTACTGGCCATGCTGCTGCCCTCGTCACCCCCGGCCCGCGCCCCCGCGCCCCCGGGCCCCGCCGCCGCCCTACTCCAGGCTCTTGGGTTTCCCGACGTGCCCCGGGGCGCCCCCAAGTCCCGGCCCGTACCCCCTGTCATGTGGCGCCTGTTCCGCCGCCGGGACCACCAGGAGGCCAGGGCGGGCCCTCGGAGGACGCCCCTGGGGGCTACCCTGCGGCCGTGCCACGTGGAGGAGCTGGGGGTCGCCGGAAACATCGTGCGCCACGTCCCGGACCGCGGTGAGTGGGGTCTGCGCTGGGGGCGTGGGTCTGGGAGGCCGATACCCCGCTGGGCGCCCCGAGCCCGCCACGAGCCTCCAGCGGCGCGTGAAGAAGGCCGGAGAGCCCTGAGGGTCCCCACCCGCCCCGTCCAGCCCGCAAGCAACCTGGGCCTCTGAACTCCCTCAGCTCCTCCGCGTGGACACCTGCCGGGACAGGGGATGGGGTGGGGGAGTGGTCCGAAGGCCAGGCTCCCTTGCACCGAGCAGGGCCCCTTGCTTGCAGCTGAAGCCCTGCCCCCACTCCATCCCACACCCTCTGCCGCTTCACACCACTTGATGCCTTCCTGAAGATGCCACCCGCCCTAGCATCGCTTCCCCACTGGCCCCATGCTTTCGCTCATTCCACCCCCCCCCCCACCTCCCCACCCCCGCCTATGTCCCCAACGGCGGGCTGGCCGCCCTACACTGGTCGGGGCCTCTTCCTTGCAAGTGATGCCCTGCCCCCACTCCATCTCCCTCACCCACCGCCGCTTCACACCATTTGACGCCTTCTAACAGATGGTGCGCCCCCCAGCTCCGGTCGTTCACCTTCCCCCGCTGTCCCCAACCGAGACCCCTTCGCGGGCCGGTCGGCACCGAGTGTGGACCCAGCGCCAGCCGAGCCCTCTCCCTTCCTCCCCAGGCGCAGCCGCCCGGCCCCCGGAGCCCCCCTCAGCTGCGGGACAGTGCCCTGAGTGGACCGTCGTCTTCGACCTGTCGGCCGTGGAGCCAGCCGAGCGCCCGAGCCAGGCCCGCCTGGAGCTGCGCTTCGCGGCTGCAGAGGCGACGGCGGGGACGGCGGGCGGCTGGGAGCTGAGCGTGGCGCCGGCGGGCGCGGGCCCCGGGCAGGTGGTACTCCGCCAGGCGGTGCCCGCCCTGGGAATGCCGGTGCGCGCTGAGCTGCTGGGCGCCGCCTGGGCCCGCAACGCCTCGGCGCCGCGCAGCCTCCGCCTGACGCTGGCGCTGCGTTCCCGGGCCCCCGCCGCCTGCGCGAGCCTGGCCGAGGCCTCGCTGCTGCTGGTGACCCTCGACCCGCGCCTGTGCCACCCCCTGGCCCGGCCGCGGCGCGAGGCCGAGCCCGCAGTGGGCGGCGGCCCCGGGGGCGCGTGTCGCGCGCGGCGGCTATACGTGAGCTTCCGCGAGGTGGGCTGGCACCGCTGGGTCATCGCGCCACGCGGCTTCCTGGCCAACTACTGCCAGGGCAAGTGCGGGCTGCCCGCCGCGCTGTCCGAACCCGGCGGGACGCCCGCGCTCAACCACGCGGTGCTGCGCGCGCTCATGCACGCGGCCGCCCCTAGCGCCGCCGCCGGCCTGCCCTGCTGCGTGCCCGCGCGCCTGTCGCCCATCTCCGTGCTCTTCTTCGACAACAGCGACAACGTGGTACTGCGGCACTACGAAGACATGGTGGTGGATGAGTGCGGCTGCCGCTGACCGGGGGCTGGCGGGAGGGGGCAACAATAAACACTGCGTGGTCCGCTCTGCTGTCTTCTCGGGTCTTGTCACCTGGGAGTGGGGAGGGAAGCAGCTATGTCCATCACCATCAACCACCAGGATGGTGGGTGGTGGGATCCTACAGTGACGCCGCCGGCCCAGCCTTCCCAGAACCCATCTCTAGGGTGCCCAACATCTAATGTACACGGGCCCCAGGAACTGACCCTGCATAGGCCCATCTTACCCCATTCCAGTCCCTGCTGCACAGGTTTGGCCCATCTCAGCTTTGCCGTTGAGGTGGCTCCGAATCCCCCACCCCCAACCAGGCAGAACCCCAAACCAAGTGCTCTGCCACCCCCTGTAGTTATCCAGCCCCAGTGTGAATGCAGAGCTGTTTATTAAGATTTTATTGGTGACAAAAGAAGTTAAAACAAATTGACCGAAAATCAAAAAGTTACATTGCCTTGGTACAGATGCTTCTTGATTTGGGGGACTCATAGCAACTGTTGCTAAGGTGGAGAAAAAAGCAAACAGCACAAAGCAGAGGCAAAGCATTCCAAGGAACAGAACAGGGTGGGTGGGTGTGTCACCCATGGGGACGGTGCACAAGGGGTCATAGCAAAAACCTATCCAAACTCTACGCAACTACCAAAAGAAGTGGGAACCGAAAGCACTACAGCAATGGTAATAAATAAGAGGCCTTGCCAGAAGGAAGGTGGCCTGTGTGTCCCCCATCTCTCCCATGTACCAGCTGGAATCTGGAGGCTTTGGGATAAGGCACATGGGGAGGGGGATGCTGGGGGTCAGGGTCATCAGGGCCTGGATAGGCAGGGTTAGGGTTAGACAGTCCCCAACTAGGTCCCGCCAGGGAGGCTAATCTGCATCACAGTGTGCGAAGAGCTGGGGGTGACTCCACCAGCAACAATAACTGCAAGTTGCAACCCAGACCCAGGCAGAGGCCCCCTTGTACCACGTGATGTGACAACTCCTTCAAGCCCTTCGGCACAGAACCAACTTATTTCAGAAACGTATTCCCTTTCCCCGCCAAAGTTAAAACGACTCCACCTCATCAAAACTGTGCCCGCAGGTAGAAGGGCTCCAAACTAGTCAGGTAGGGTGGGGAACAAGAGGGGATGGGGCATTCAGTGAGCCTAACTGGCCACAGGGACGGTGGGAGTCTCCCTGGGGACAGGGACAGATCCTCCTGGCTGGTGCTTTCCACCAAATCCTCAGGAAGGACCGTGGGGAAGAAGCCACTGGCCAGGGAACAGCCACCTTCCTGCCCTCTGGCCTCATGGCCAGTCCTGCCGAGGCCCCTCCTGCGGGGCCGAGTCCACGGCACACGGGAAGCGCTTTGCTTCTCGGAGTCCAGCAGAGACCACGGAGTCGCCTGCCCGGCCCGGGACCGTGCTCCCTCACCGCCCTGACGTACAGGGAGAAGCTGCTGGAAGCTAAAACTGAAAAAAAAAAAATCCTCCTTCCCGTCACAGGTGTTGATCCTAATCTTGAGTTGTTTTGGCATGTTTAAACTTCGTTTCTGGAAGTTTCTTGCATCTCCCAGGTCCACCACTAAGCTTTGAGAGACAAATTCAGGAAAGTATATTTTTCAGTACTCCTTTGAAAGAATCTTTAAAAAACAAACAGAAAAACACAAACCACCGTATTTTCTTTAAATGAAAACCCTCCTAGAACACAGGCAGCGTGAGCGCGGCGATATCAGAGCCGGCGTGGACAGAACCCACACTCTGAGGGGCTCTCCCGGCACGGCCGCCACCGCAAGGAGCCTGCTCGGCACAGAAACGCGTAGTTTTTCCGGCTAAAACGTAGTCCCCTTTCAATAAAAGAGAAAAAGAAAGAAAAGAACAGAGGAAAGGGCTACTCTGAGATGAGGGTCTTCCTCCCTCCGCCCTGGTCGCAGACCCAGGTGTGGACGCAGCGGGCGAGCGCTGGGCTCCTCGGCGAGCGGGGCTGGCGGGGCTCGCTGGCGGGCGGTCCTCCGTGGCCGCCCCACCTCCCGCTCTCCCTTCTCCGTCTCCTCGCCGCCACGTGCCAGCAGTGGGCGCTCGCTCTGTCTCGGGCTCCTCTCTCCCTCGGGTACTCCTCTCCCTCTCCTGTTGCTCACAGTGGTGCTTCAGTTTTAGCAGTGGAAAACAGGTATCCATTTATTTTTATTTTTTATTACCCAGAATAAGATGCTGATGGACTAAGCCACGTAGCTTAGCTCTTCCGCTGCCACCTGTTGGGGAGGGAGGGAGGGCAAGAGGCTTCAGAGAAAGTGGGAGCCGGGGCAGCTCCCGGGCCAGGCCCGGAAGGCCCGGACGGGGCTTTCTCCCCGACTCCACTTGGCACCCGCGTCCTCATGTGTTAAACGTGACCTCAGAGGCCGGCCAGGTACCCAGACCAATGACTTCCCACCCGGAGAGAAGGCAGCCGAGAGTTAAGGCTGCTGAGCCTGTGTTGTTCAACAGCGGTGCACCCCTTCTCCCAGCATTACTGCATCCCACTTTCCCTGCACACAGTCAGGAAGGGGCAGAGGGGCAAGCCCCAGGCCTATGCTTGCCCTGCTCGGCCTCGTTACAGATGGAGAACCATGAGGCAGGGCCCTCACGGGCACCTAGAAGCACCCCCAGAGGCACCCGTGCACCTAGGAGCTGGGGCCCTCGCCAACCTCGTGACCTGCCTCGTC
Organism: Balaenoptera acutorostrata; assembly: GCF_949987535.1. NCBI lineage: Eukaryota > Metazoa > Chordata > Mammalia > Artiodactyla > Balaenopteridae > Balaenoptera > Balaenoptera acutorostrata. Next base: position 172,885,277 of record NC_080065.1, read on the forward strand.
AGGGTGAGGGGTGCGTCCACTTCCTGGCTGCCCACCAGGAGCAGCTCTAAGACTCTCTCTGGAGAGGACCGTGGCACAGACGGTGTGCATGAAGTTCACATCCCCCAGACACTAAGCAGAGGTGCAGGGACCCAGAGTGACAGGTGACAGGATGCGCTGGCCACTCGAGGACTTGAGACTCCCACATTTCCCACATTTTCCTACAAGTCCAGATCCCAGCGAAGACCTCCTCCAGAGGCCAGCTTGCCTTCTAATACTGGGACAGCCCCGTCACTCCGCCGTGCTGGTACGCCCGCTCCCCCTGGTACGTGGAGTCTTGCGACAGCGCCACATCAATCTGTGACTTAAACTCATCTCCAAGGTAACTGTCCTGGAAGACAAGGTTGGAGAGATGAGCACCCAGTCGAAGGATGCGCACTCACCCTCCCAGCCTTGAGAACCTGCTCTGTGTCCAGCCCATCACCAGCCGCAGGGAATAATCTGGAAACTTATCCTCAAGCCTAAGTGGCAGGAAACCCACACTGGTTACCTCACCATTGGAGACACGCTACCCAGGACAGTATTGTGGATGGAATGTTCTAGACCTACAGTCCCCCTGCTAAGGTCTTTAGGGGTGAGTGTCATGGGGTCTGCATGTGTGAAGAGGGCTCCCTGGGCTGGTCTGACTTTTCTGTGGGTGGGAGATGTCTCAAGTTAAAGTGGCAGAGGGCTCACCTGGGACAGCTCAGGCTGGGAGAGGCCGGGCTGGCTCATCTGGGAGGGCTGGCTCATGGAGATGTAGCCCTGGGTCAGCGCGCCCTGTGAGAAGGGCTGTGACGCCACATCCTGGCTGGCCTGGCTATTGGGGAGATTCGTCTGGCTGGGCCCAGGAAGCCCAAAGCGGTTCTTCTGGCGTCCCCCACGACCAGTCTTGCCTTTTGGGGTGCCCCGGCCTGAAAGACAGCCATCCAGGGTTCCTTGAAGGAGGTTCTGAGCCTCACAGACAAGCACTCCTGCTCAAAGCCTGGATGTGAACAAACTCCAAGGCCAAACTGCTTTTCCCCATGGGATGCCACTCGGTGCTCACCTGCGGCTGGCCCGTTAGCTTGTCCAAAATACCCCGGTGGCGGCATGGGTGGCATGACCAGGTTGAAGGGGATGGGAATGTTCATGGCAGCCACGTGGCTGGGGCCAGCACTGATCATGCCAATCTGGTCATGGGTCTGGAAGTACATGTTCGAGGGCCGGCCTACAAGACACAAGGTGAACGGCAGGTATCACACTGCATCCAGATGAGTCTGGTGCCTGCCCACAGCTGAAGTGTGTTTGGTCCTGTCACTGCTTTGTCTGCCCCAGCGTTTCTTGGTGTGTCCCTAACAGCAAAGTCACCTGATGCAGAATCTCACAACTCAACCCCTTCCCCCTCCCTGCGCCCAACAGCCTCCTTGAGGCTGGCGCCTGGGAAGGCACCTTTTCTCCCAGGGGATTCTGAGAATCACTGGCCCATGGGGATCTGAAAAACTGAAACTGCTCTGCATTTCTAATTTCTTAAAAAAGCCCCTTTTATGGCAAATGCTATATTCATATTACATGCTACCACTGCCACCTTGCCACCCCCCAGTCAAAAGAAAAAGCCCAAGCTTGATAGACCAGCAGATCTCACTGAAAGCAAAAGCCCCCAGGGCAACCTTGGGTGTAGCCAGACCCACGGTGGCATCAGGGATGAAGTTTGGACCCAGGAAACCCCCAGCCACACGGGGACTCGTCAGATATGGCGATAAGAGATCTGTTGTTCTTCAAGAACACAATCCCTGGGACTTCCCTGGTGGTACAGTGGTTAAGACTCTGCGCTCCCAGCGCAAGGGGCCTGGGTTTGATCCCAGGTCAGGGAACTAGATCCCACATGCATGCTGCAACTAAGAGCTCGCATACTGCAACTAAGGAGCCCACGTGCTGCAACTAAGGAGCCCGCTTGCCGCAACCAAGACCCAGAGCAACCAAATAAAAGTAAATAAATAAATATTTAAACAGACAAAAACAAACAAAAAAACACAATCCCCTGTCTGAGCCCAGGGACAGGGAGAACACTGGGGCAGGGAAAGGGGCCTTGCCAATTTAATGTGGAAAAGGAGCAGCTGGGGTGCGCCTGCCCTCAGGGTGAATGGCAAGCACATGAGAGGTTTAAGGTCAATGTGAAACTCGGGCAGGTGGCACAGAGTCATGGGTGAGGCAGTCACCCTCCATGGGGGCTGGTGCAGGGAAGGGTCCCAGGAGGCAGGGATCTGGGGGATGAATGGGAACCGTCTACAGACTGGCTCAGGCAAGAGGAGTCGTCCCAGGCAGCAGGATAAGGCTCAGCCTCAGTACATACAGAAGCCTCACACAGGAAAAGAGGGCACACGCAACCCTGAGGTCTGACAGATGGAGCTGAAGCTTGGGGAAGCTGCGAAACCTGAAATGAGGCAGTGGGTGTAACACCCCCCCTGAGAAGGCGAGCGAAGGGCAGGCAGGGTGGGGTGCGAGCACAGGGGCAAACTAGCTGAGCTGCGGTATTTGTTGAGAAACCGCTGTCCATTGAGCTATATTACTTTAAAAACATGTTTTTTAGAAATGGCCAAAGACCAGTTATTTGACTTCTGACAAGGGAAGCTGAGAAAACTCTGTCAGGCAGGCTTCTGTGGACCAAGGCTTGGGAGGCCACCCCAGGAGTAACAGGGCTGGAAGCTGTGGGCGTGGGAACGGTCAACAACTGTGGGGCCGGGCCGGTCCCCTGCAGAGACTCACCCTGGCTGCTCCGGTCATAGACCGATCCTGGGATGATGGCCTCCCGGGCATCATACATGGCAGTTGTCATGAAGCGGGCTCCCTGCAAAGGGTTTAGATAAGTGAGGAATTTATCATGTTGACACAAGGAAGAACTTCCAAAGATCTGGTGGTCTGGGCGGTGGCCAGGCTGCACCGAGGACTACCCCGAGGCTTGCCGGCTTTGGGCCTTGTGTGCTTTGGGCCTTGCCTGCCCCTCCTCACCTGACCTGGCCTTTGTTGCCAAACATTTCCGTCTCTGGGCTTCAGCTCAAGCAGCATCCACTCCCTAGGCCCCCAGAGCACCTTGGGTTTGCCAAGTTCCCTAACTGCTTGGGTCTGACCCCTAGGTGCCACCCGTGACGTAGCATCCCATGAGGTCCAAGGCCAGAAAGGCCTCAGAACAGTGGGGAGACCTGGCGTGGGGGGCTCCGTGGGGACAGACCGGCACACATGGCTCCTGTTCACACACTGACACTCTGGGCACACCCTCAGCTCGCACTCGTCACGAGTCACACCTGCCATCGCTCACTGCCACGTGCCCAGAACACCGGCTTGGGGAGGATGGGGTTCCCAGCAGTCTCTTCCACCCACCCCGCCCCCTGCCCGCGGCCAGCACTCACCGGGTTGATGGTGTTAACCAGCTTCCTGGGCTTGCTGAACTGCATGAGGCTCTCCCGCAGGTTGTTCAGCGGCCCCTCCACCAGCACCTTCTGCTCCTTGTAGTAGTTCAGCAGGTGGTTCCAGAGTGGCTGCTTGGACAGGGCCTTCGGGTTGCCCACGATAATGACCCCATATCTGCAAGACGTGTGCACAGAGCGCCATGCTCAGGGCTGCAGTGAGCAGAGCACTACGCAGATCGGTCCAAGGCAAGAGCAAACAAACTCGAAACCCAAGTCCAGAGTAAAAGGTGCCCAGGCAGCTCTCCTGGCACCCAGCCCACCACGCACCCCTCCTCTTGCCACACAGGAGCCTTGGGGGCCACCCTCGACCTCCCTGCCCTGCCTGTGCCAGTGCCCGCCGTGAATGCTGGGGACAGGTGGGTAACTGCGAGCTGAGGTGACTTTCACTGGAGCCCACCCTGTAAGCTGCCGAGCCTACACTCGGGTTTATTTGAGGGCACATTTCTGTGGAGCCCAGATGTCAAAACACCTCTGCGGGCCGATGAGCTCAGAGATGAGTCTCCTTGTTTGCAACCATGAGTTAGCCTCCTGGGCACTATGTCATAAGTGGCCCAGGCGGGCTCCACAGCGGCTTCGGGACCCCTGATGGGCCGGGCATGTAACTCGAGGCCCAAGCTGAGCTGCTAATGGATGCTCACACTCATCAAGCTGTGTCGGGACCACCCCTGCCCCCGCCAACGCTGGCCACCAAACAAATGGGGTAACAAACGGAAACCAAGGTGCCCTCAGTGGGGAAGGAACCAACACGCGAACGTGAGCCCAGCTTGGGGCTGGCACGATGGTGGCTGTTGTCTGGTGCCACGTGGGGTTAACACAGGGTCCACCTTGCCCTCTGGGTCCCTCACCATTTCAGAAAAGTTATATTCCAGAACTGAACAAGGCAAATAGGACCAGAACATTAGACTCATAGATTAAACAACTTGACAGGGACACTCCGCTGTTGGGATGGAATTTCCCTCGAGACTGAGACCATAGAAAGCCACCAGAACACAGAAACAAAGACAACTCATGAGTGAGACGTTCTTTCCGAATTGCTGCTGGGAGCCCTCTGACCACTAGCACTGGCGAAGCCCCTCTACCATGCCCTGTGCCGCAGCCCAGGGCGCAGCTGGGGTAGGAGAATTAATAGGAAGAGAACCAGGCATTGAGCAGCCTCTTGGGCCAACACCTCCCAGCGCCTCAGAAGGACTCCTATGCAAGAGGAGCCACCAGCAAGGCCCAACAGGACTCAGTCCTCCGTACCGTGCTCTGGTCAAGGCCACATTAAGCCTTCTGGGGTCGTTTAAAAATCCAATGCCTTGGTGCTCATTCGCCCGCACACAGGAGAGGATGATGAAGTCCTTCTCGCGGCCCTGGAACGCATCCACGCTGGCGATCTCCACCTCCTGCAGGGGCAATAGTCACGGTCAGCCAACAGGCTTCCTTCAAGGACCCCTCAGCCTCGTGTTAAGATGCACCATCAAATCCCAGCGATGAGCCTGGGACCTGAAGCCTGCAGAGCCCCTAGGTGCTGGCCACCGGCTCACTGCGCCTCTGCTACAAGGTGGTCCAAGGTCAGTGCCTGGGGTAGGAGCCAGCAGACCGGACTGGGCGCGCGCACCTGGTAGAGCTTGGTGTGCAGGGAGCCACTGAACTGCATGTACTGCACCAGGTAGGAGCGCTGGCCCTCGTAGGGCGTGATGATGCCGATCTGATCTGGCTTGGCGCCCGCCTTCAGCAGCTTCGTGGTGATCTTCTCCACATTTGCAGCCTCCGTCCTAAGAAAATCAGGTTTTCACTTCCCAGGCTCCATCTCTGGGCTCCTGAGACCCCCTACCAAGGCTGGAGGCTGTGGGAGGCTCAGGGGCAGTTCCGCCTCCAGCACAACGCTGTGAAGGCCCTGCCCAGTGCGGCCACGGCTGGGCTGCCCATCCTTTACCAAGGGAGTCATGAGGGATAGAAAGGCTCACACGTGAGCTTATGAAGGATCTGCTCAACATAAAAACATATGCTGAAAAGATGAGCTTTGAAATAGGCTGTTGGTTTAAGTGTCTGAACAGAATAAGGATGAGGGGGACAAGGAAAAGTTTCACCACCACATTAAACAAAACCACAGGTTAGCAGTCACTGGACAAGCCATCACTGAAGCCAGGAGACGCCACAGATGAGTCTCTGCTTACCTGTTTAGGTAGGAGGTGCCTGAGCTGGCAATCTCCTCTTGGCCCTGGGTCACATAGAAGAACATCGGTTTATCCGGTTGGGGCCACTGGAAGTCAAACCCCTTCTTCACACGATCCGCTGTCATCGTAGAGGAGAAAAAAAGAGAATATCCTATCAGAGAAGAAAGTGTAGGCAGTCTGGACTGAGCTAAGGTGGAGAGCTGAGTGGAGGCCATGCCATCCTGGGCAGGCACACGGCAGGGCAGGAAACCGCAGGCTCCAGGCAAAAGACCCAGGTCTGCGGGCCCGGCGCAGGCCACCGAGTACGTCCTCTGACCGAAACTCCCAGGAACACCTGGCACCCGTGTCTGGGACGAAGCCGGCTCACTGGCTGAACAGATCTCACTGGTTAGTGCTTTCTGCAGTCTGTTTAAGAAACCTGTGTCTGCCCCAGGGTAACGAAGATATTCTATTTCCTTCCAGAAGCTTTATGATGTACCTTAAGGGGCTCATATGCCCCTACAACTGGCTTTTAAGAATGACACTGTTGGGACTTCCCTGGTGGTCCAGTGGTTAAGACTCCGCACTTCCACAATGCAGGGGGTGCAGGTTTGATCCCTGGTTGGGGAACTAAGATCCCACATGCCACGTGGTGCGGTTAAAAAAAAAAAAAAGAATTACACTGTTGAGCTGACCCTATCTTGTCACACACCAGGGCTTGTCGACAGATGGGTCTGCCTCTGGACTCTATCCTGGGCACTGTGCCCAGTGTCTCTGCGAATACAGCTTTACAGTAACTCCTGACATCTTCTAGTACGAGCTGCCACCTTTGTCAGGCTCTCCACGTTCGTCTTGGGTGCTCGGTCCTTACAATTTTAAAAAATCAGCTTGTCAAATCACACATCCCACCCACACCTTTGGGAATTCTTTTTTTTTTTTTAATTTATTTACTTATTATTTATTTATTATTTTTATTTTTGGCTGTGTTGGGTCTTCGTTTCTGTGTGAGGGCTTTCTCCAGTTGCGGCGAGTGGGGGCCACTCTTCATCGCGGTGCGCGGGCCTCTCACTATCGCGGCCTCTCTTGTTGCGGAACAGAGGCTCCAGACGCTCAGGCTCAGTAGTTGTGGCTCACGGGCCCAGTTGCTCCGCGGCATGTGGGATCCTCCCAGACCAGGGCTCGAACCCGTGTCCCCCGCATTGGCAGGCAGGCTCTCAACCACTGCGCCACCAGGGAAGCCCACCTTTGGGAATTCTGACTGGAGTTGTACCTGATCAGATTAGTGTTAAGAAAACTGGTATTTCTGCATGAAAATAGCCTAACACTGATGAAGGAAGCTTGACCCATGAGAACACGTTGTATGATCCCTTTTATGTCAAGCTGAAAATGAGGCAAAGCCTCAACCTTTCAAGCAAGGGCAGTGGCTGGCAAGCTTTGTGACCCACTCGCTGCTGGCAAACGTTTAACCACCTGCTGGGGGTAAGGCGAGGGCTAATCTACAATGCTGGGCAATTTCTGTGGTGTAAACACTCCCGCCACCACTGATGTCAGGCTACCCTGAGTCCGTGGGTCTGGGCGGGCACCCGCACTGCCCTGGACAGGGGCCACTTCAAGGCTGCAAGGAGCTGGTCAGGTTGTGCTTTTAGATGCAGGTGCTAGTTACACAGGTGTATTCACTTAGAGAAAACGCACTAAGCTGAACACTTAGGATCTGGGCACTTTTTTACACTTCAGTAGAGAGTTTAAAAAAATATACTCATGGGGTGCTATGTCCTGGGCACTGATGGTTCAGCAGTGAACCACCACCACCAACCCCTGCCCTATGGAGCTGACGCCATGGAGGAAGGTGGAGCAAGGTGGGCGAGGGTGTGAATCAGAGCTACGCGGTGGCTTTCCCAACAAGTGTCAACCGCGTCAGAGCATCACAAACAAGCTTCTCATGTCCTGGCCTTTTCTAGCCCCACCACCCAACAGACCAGCAGCATTCTAAGTGTCAAGACTGCACTGCACAGCAGCCGTGTGGCCCTGCCCAGGCACGCACACTTTCAGCCTCAGTTTCCTCACCTATAACATGGGCTAAACAAGGCCGACGTGGTGGGCTGTTGGCATCAACGAGATACTAAGTGGTTCTTGAATGAATGCTGCTCTCAGAACCCCTTTACACTCTGAAAAGTTGAGGAGTTCAAACAGCTATTGTTTTTGTGGATTACACCTATTGATATTTATTGTATTTTAAAACCCAGAAATCTAAAATATTTTAAAATTCATTTAAAGATAAACATATTAACTTACAAATTTTTTTTAATGAAAAATAACTGTATTTTCCACTAAAATATATATTTAGTGAATTTTCGCAACTCACTTCACTATCCAGCTTACTCTACTCCTGGTTCCCAGTCTCCCATGAGCCCTTGCAGCATGTGAGGATGGTCACAGATGCACGTGGTTGGAAAAGGGAAGCATGTTTTATGACCTTTCCTACTACTGTGGAATTCTGTCCCTGATTCTACAGGAAAGCTGGACGGGAGGTCACCCTGCAGGGTCAGTGACGATGGCCTTTCTACTCTGCCCTGCACCTGCATGGCTTTTGACCCCCCAGTGACTTGGGAGCACCCTTGCTGGCCACTGGAATGGCAAGTGCCTGCTCACCCCGTCAGGCAGAGCTTCCAAAGGCTGACGCACCTGACATCTGTCACCACCAAAGATCTCATCAGAAAATCCACTCAGCACTGGGAAGACTTGATCAGCTCATGATAGGGGACATGGGTTTTCCAAAATTCTAATTTTGGTGTGAATTCTCAGATTTTATCACTGATGATGAATATTCTCAGTTATTTTCCTTGAAGCCACAGGCTCGCTTTTGGTCACTTTTGGGAAAACGCCTGCTAAATACCCCAGTCTATATAACCAGTGTGTGAGTCCTTCCTTCAAGCACCTCACACCCCTGCCAAGTTTCTCAGGAGAACGTCCTCTCCCATCACACACAGAATCACAAGAACGTGCACTCAGGGATTAGTAAACTGAGTACTCTTCGCTTGTGCACCCAGGATGGTGCCTGCCACAGGTGTGCGGTGGTGACGACACACAGCAGCCTGGTCGCACCGCTGACTCATGCTACGGCTTCTGTGCCATTAGCGCGAGTGTCAGCACAGCCAAAAGGCGCACGATGTCCCAGTGTTACTACAGAAGTAGTCTGGCCTTGGTCGTGCAGAGGTCTTTGAGACCGCCAGGGCCCCGACTTTGAGAACCAGCGATAAGAGGAGGGAGCGGGACGGGCAGTCAGCTCTGCCACCCCCTCTTCTGTGTGTTGTGTGTGACGCGCCAATGGTGGGGATTCTCACATAGTGACTCTGAATTTTACGAGGACGCAGGCTCCCCCTTGCCCACACCCCGAGAATGTCCCAGAGTGCACTCCAGAGCGCACGTTCTGTCCCACTGACCACTGCATCTCTCTGAGGCGTCCCCTACCCACAAGCAGTCACCACGTAAGGCCACTTAAGAAGGAAGTGACAGGAGGTATTGTCTCCCCAGGCCCCCCACTCTGGGCCGAGTATTACCTGCAGTGACACCATTCTGAAGAGAGCCCTCATAGAAGATGTTGGATGGGAAGGCACTGAGCGCAGGATGCATCCGATACTGGACCTGGAGGCGGATGGGACGGATGCCCAGCACCACTAGGCGCTCAAAGAGCGACTGGGACAGCCCGGCCTTGGCCGCCTTCTTGCACATCACCACGGGGCCCAGCTGGCAGTGGTCGCCCACGAGGATCAGCTGTGGTGAAAGGCCCACACAGGTAAGAAGCTCAAGCATGGAATAGCCTAGACGCCCACTCAGGGGACTAAGAGGGCCAGGGTCCATACAACCACCCGGCTATGTGAATTCAAGTGGCAAGATATGGACTGGGGGTGGGAAAACTGCCCACCACATACATGAAACACGCAAACTTGCACTCAGAACCCACACAAAGGCACTCTGTGCCAAGTCCACCCTTCGAAGACCCCCTCAAAGGGCCTGCTGTGCATCCCTCTGCGCTCTGCCAGGGCATCAAACAGCACCATAGGACACTTAAAAACAAACCCCCAGCACTAAAAATTACACAGAACTGGAACAGGAGAGAATGCACACCAATTTTCAAACAAGACTATAATGGATGGGCTGTGGCCCACCTGCTTGGCTCCAAGGACCACAGGGACCATGCACTCTGGCTCGGTGGCCTGGGTGCTCTCGTCGATTAAAATGGATCGGAACTGCATCTTGGCGAGCCTCGGGTCCCCGGCGCCCACACACGTGCAGCAGATGACATCTGCATTCTGGGGAAGAGAGTGCGCCAGGCATCAGGGCACCTGCACAGTCAATGTTCCCAGAACCCAAAAGCAGGCAGGACGGGGCACACACACCGTTCCGGTCCACGCCCTCCTCCGCAACTATGGAAATAAATGGTCCCTCCCTGACAACATCTGTCCAGGGTGCAATGACCCTAAGTTTTGAGATCCTAAGTGGTTGGGCTTCATGCCTAAGAAAGAGCTTGGTGCCTTGAGACAGCCTCTGAGGGGCAGCGCTAAGCCAGGGACACCACGCTCAGGCTGAGATCCACTTTCGGTTGGTTCATCAGCAAAGAGCAGGAGACGGCGCTCCAGACCTGCCCCCTGCCCCACCCCGGGGTACGGACCAGGTTCCCAAGATCCCAGCAGCAGGGAGGCTGGCGGGGAGTGGAATCTACCTCAACAAGATGTCTCTGTGTGATCTCAGAGAAAGCATATGGAGGAGGGTATCAGAGTTCTCTCCTCAAATGCAAAACAACAAACTAACTAAAGGTGCCATCGTGGACTTAACGTATCCAAACAGGTCCTCTGCCCCAAGTGAACAAGACAAACGCCCAAAGGCCCAGGCCAGTTCCCCCGGCAGCAGGGCGGGTGAGTTCACCATGAGCAGCTCTCTCTCGGCAGTGCGCTTCAGGGCCCGGTACCGCTTTTCGTCCGCAGATGACAGCTCGCCGGTCTCATCCTTCAGCTGCTGCAGCTTCTGGAGCTCCGGCATGCTGCAGACACAGGGGCGCGTGAGAGGGAGGCGTGTGCCGCCAGGGCCTGCCCAGGGGAGACACGCCTCGCTTACGGCCGGCTACCCGACACCCACCTGTCCATGTTCCTGATCTGGTTGTGCAGGGCCAAGAACGACACCGGGGAGTCGATGGCCTCTCGGCTCTTGGCACAGAGCCGCACAACTTTCAGCCCAGTCTGGTGGATCTTCTCAGTCAGCTGATCCACGGCTATGTTGCTTGGAGCACAGACAAGCACGGGCCTTCAACACAATGTGAGCAAACGTCAGTGCTCGCCCAGAGAAAGTCTAATTAGCCAAGACTGTTGTTTTGAATCATAGGCAGTGGAGCTAGCTCAAGCTCTAAGACTAAAGCCAGGAGTGACACGATGCTGAAGGAGCTAAGAGCCAGATGGTCTGGAGCTTCCTGATCTTCATACCACTCATGCAACCCACTGCTAACACCCGAGTCCAACATCCTCACCTCCTGTTTGCACTGTAAAGACTTTCAAAGCTCCAAGGTGCACGCAGGCACAACACAACCCAGGATGAACTTACCCACTACGGCCTTTACAAGAATGGCAGGTTTGCTTGTTAAAAGCAACCACAAAGGCCAGATCTAATATAAACGGCATAGAATGCAGCATGCCAGACACCCCGGGCCCCAAAGCCTCCTGGAAGACAGGCCTCCCTCTCTCCCCGACTTGGGCTGTGCAGAGCCCTACCCATTGCCTTGCCGAGCCAGGTGGTAGACAATGGTGGCTGAGGTCACTGTCTTTCCTGTGCCCGGCGGGCCCTGGATCAGACTCAGTGGTCTCTGCAGCACAGTCTTCACGGCGTAAACCTTCAGATACAAGTGGCCGTTAGGGGTGTAGACACAGCGGAGGGCCGCTCACCAGGCAGGCTCTGCAGTCCGGGACCCTCCTGCCCCCGGGGCGGGTGAGAACCTGAGAGTGGTTGAGGTCAGGGAGCCCCTGCGCCGTGAAGCGCTTGGGCAGCTGGCACTTGATGATCACATCCTCCACCTCGTGGCCGAGCAGTTTGTGGTAGATGTAGCCCGACACCGAGGTCTCGTCCACAGCAAAGGTTTTCAACGCACTCTGCATCCTGAAAGGAAAGCTCCAGGTCAGTGGCACGCACCACCGTGGAGCTGCTGTGCAGACCTGCCCCTCTGTGACGAGGAGGAGAAGCACGGAGACGCCGGAGGCAGCAGCCATGCCAAGGGCAGGTGACCGCAAAGTAGATGCAGGGAAGTAGAGGCTGGGAAGGAGGCAGACATACCTGTCGAATGAGGTTGACTTCCACACGAAATCCACCTGGAAGTTATGAGTCACCTCCACGGGTGCACCCACACTGCTCCGAAGCTCAATAGCAATCTCGTCGCCATAATCTATGCCGCCGAGTTAAGTCTCATCCTTGTCAAAAGCCTTTCTGAGGAGCCCTCACTCTGTTACTGAAGAGACAGACCCTCCTCTGCACCAAAGACAGAAAACGCAGCCGGAGCCCCATGTTCTCAGTGACAGGTTCTGCCCACCGCGTCCGGGGCCAGTGCAGCCAGCACCCAGCATGGAGCAGCCAAGCTCAGGGCCCAGGTTCCAGGCCCTGAGTGTGGATTTCCGCAGAGCCCTGAGGCACGTAGCTCGGAGCACCCTGGCTTCTGCCTAAGCAGCTCTCTTCATCAGCTTTATATAAACGGTGCCCCCTCAGAGGACACCTGAAGAAAGGGCGTTCCAGCCGCGGCTGTACACACCCTTCCCTCCACCTGAGGCCTCGAGGCTGCTCTCAGCAGTGACCCCCACGCAGGTCTCCTGTGCTCAGGACAAGCTCGCCAGAGACTTGGGCAGACAGTGCCTGTGCCAGCCCTTCTTTACACAAAGGATACTATCAGGGACCTTGATGACGTGGCCGATCCCTTTCCATAGGGGCGCCAGGTCCCCTTTGTACCGCAGGCATATCTCATCCCCTTGCATGAGCCTCATGTCTTACAGGGAAAAGACAGCAAGAAAGGTTAAGAGTTTTCACACGCGCCACAGACGCTACCATGAAGAGTTCAAATTAAGGGACACTTTACAGGGGTGAAACTAGGAATTTTATGCTACTTATGGTCACAAATATTTTAAAACTTAAAATCACCTCTTAACCAAATTATGACTAAATCCTCATTACCAGAGTCAGTCTTGGGCAAAGTGAAGTAGGCGATTCTCTTCTTGTTAAGGCCCAGGTCCCACCTGACCGTGATGTTATCTTGAGTCTGAGCACATAAAAAATAAGAGCCCTGTTAGCCTGCAACACAGACACAGGCCTGGACTCCTTGAGTCTGGGTTTCCACAGGTGCATGCCCTATGGCGAGCAGCACCGGACAGCCTGAAACACCAACAAGGGCACATCCAAGAGAGAAGTCATTAGGACCCCGAAACCTGCACAGGACGACCAGGAGACCCCCACATGATGTCTGTTCTTGGAGGCGGCTTCTCCGTGGGCTGCGGAGGGAGAGAAGGAAGCCGATGGCTGAGGACACATCCCGTGAGCCTCAGGGCTCCTGCTTCCTATGCACAGTCTCCGAGGGATGGGCACAAGGAGTGTCCTCAGTGTGCTGTGGGCTCCTGAGGTCTGACTCTCATGGCTGTGGCAAAGGCTACAAACCCAACTGTAAGGAATTTTTGTTGCATTTAAAATCAGAAAACACCCAGGCGGGTGTCTGGCTTTGAGTGATGGGGCGTCTGCCCACAGGCCTGTCCTCAATCCACGGTTCCGTCTCTCAGGGGCTGGGCCTCGGCCCACGTCAGCATTTGCAGTCTGCAGAGAAAACCACCCTCCCCAGACCTTAGGAGAGATGCTTTGTTAAAATGACCAAACCCTCCTGCACACACCACATCACCTGCGACTCTTTCAGTTTCTTATCATAGTCAGCCTCCAGCTTGACTAGAGGACCGAATATGTTCTGGTACTGGTAGGCATCCTCATACCGCAGGAGGACATGCTGCGGCTCCTCATCCACTCCCGGCTTCTCGAGGTCCTCCAAGGTGGCAGAAGGATTTTCCTAGAGGACAAGAACGGCACCACGTTCTTCCCTGTTCTCACCTCTAAAATGAACTATATGCGAGCTCCCCAGTCAACAGAGGCACAGTCACACCCACCATTTCTTAGAACGAGCTGATGTTGGGCTGATGCAGAGAAGGGCACCCGGTGGTCGGTGGTGTCCACCCCGTAAGGAGAGCCCTCATATCAGGAAGTCCACGTGGCACACAAGGGTGGACACCCCAGGTACACAGCCCTGATACACCTATACCATCAGATGGCTGCATTCTCCAACAAAGGCCTAGCCCCTGACCTGGGAGAGATTACACTTCTTCCTGGCTGCCAGAAAGATTACTGGCTTCCCTGGCTGTGTAAACAGAAAGGAAGGCCCACCTCCCCATTTCCTCCTGATCCTATGCTGCACCAACAGGAGCAACGCACACTCTCTTGGCAGGGACGGAACAGTATGTGGGCTGTTTGGATACAAACAGGAACAGTGAAACAATTGTGGCAACTTGAAAATCAAGGTGGAAAGGTTCCTTGCTGGACTGTCCTTCAAAAATATTTTGACTTGCACTTGAAGTGAAGATAAATTCACATCTTTGATTATATGGGTGCCTAATTAAAATTCCTAGCCTAGCTACTAAAACTTTATCAAAAAATATAAACAGCCAGAACCAGAGATGGGCTTCCCTGGAGAAAGAGTCTGTGGGCAGAGCAGGAATCCCGCGCGCCCCCAGCCTGGTGTCGCCCTGGCTCTGATGCGTCACAGGCCCAACCAGGTTTTATAGAGTGCACCCACAGTCCTGTCTGTCTACTCAGGCCCGGCTCCTCCTGACATGTCCACACACAGTCACCAATGGCCAGTTCCCATCCACTTCCTTCCCACCACCTACCTTTGCCCTCAGCAAGAAGAGAAAAATTCCAACAGCCGGAGCTTTCCTTTCCCAGAGGCCTGGCGGGAGGTACCCGTGGCGCCCTCGGTCCCGCTTCCAGAAGGAGCTCGAGGGGCCACTCCAGGTAGAGGCTGCAGAGTCTCCCTCGAGCTCCTTCCGGAATCTCCTGTTTCCGAGACACCACCCCCAGCTCCCCTCTCCACCCACCCCCCCCAACACTCGGTGCTGAGATGGATGTGCACTCCCAGCAGGCCCTCACCTTCCAGAGCTCCTCCAGCTTGTTGATCTGCTGGGCGGTGATCTGCCGCGCCCGCAGCTGCTCCTGCTCAGAAGGGATCTTGACCAGCCAGGACAGGAAGCAACGGTCCTGGATCAGGGGCTGCCACTGCGAGCTGTCCCAGTTAATGTCCTTGAGGCTGCTCTGACTGGCACAGGGCTGCCTGCAGAAGCCCCGAGGGCAGGGAGAGCCCGGGTGAGGATGACCTCTAGCCCCCCAAAGGCTTACTGCCTTTAACCTCAAAGGGGCGTTCCCTACATTTTACTGTATGATCACATTACCTTTAAATTGTTAGCAATAAATTGCATCTCCCCACACACTTGAGCTCTGAACTCTTAAAACTCAGAACAGACTTTGCTTTTACAGAATTGTTTTCATGATTTAACCAGAACACACCCCAAAAGGGTTACTTGACATTCCTAGCTCTCTAACAAGCCCCAACCCCCCGAACCTCCTTACACCTCGTCAGTCGGCAGAAACTATTTTAAAGCTCCATGGAGTCAGAGCCATGGAGTGGCTGAGTCTTTGGGGAAGATGACTGGGGCTGAAAGGCAGTCCCCCAGGGAAATCGCGGCCCCGCCCTCACCTGCATAGCAGCACCACAACTGAGTCAGCCTTGGCGGGGATGAAGCCGAGGAGGAAGACGTTGCGGCAGCCGCAGTTATAACACTCCAGAACCGTCTCCCCCAGGGGCCCATCCTTGTGCAGAGTCACCTCTTTGCATTTTGCCCTCACGAGGTGATTTACAATGTGGCTGAAACCAGGAAATGATAAATAGTTAACACCCAAAGTTTGGCTTTTCACCACTTCCAATTTTCGAGCTCCGTTAAAAGTTCCGGTACCGTTCACGGTCCATTAGCAGGAGTGGTCACACCTCATCCATCTGGCATCCCGGGGGACCAGCCCGCCCCTGAACTGGCTCCCCACTGAGCACAAAAATCAATCCGACTTGAACCATTTTTAAGGAAAACTTTCCTAACATGTTTCACACAGTTCCTGCTTTTTTCTCTCCCCCCCCCCACCCCAGTTCCTGCTTTCTTAAATCCAACTTATTGGACCTAAGTGAATCTAAGGCTGGGGCCAAGGCTGCTGTCCTGGAGAGGCAGGAGGCTCGCCCCTTTCACTGCTCCTCTGCTCGTTGTAGTTTCTCTCCTGCTCCTTTCAAAGTCACTTCTCATGGCCCCTGTGCCTGCTTCCAGGAGCAACACCCCTCCTCATTTGCTGCAGGCCAGGAAACCTGATAACCAAATGTATTAGAAACCTGAGGACAGTAAAAAATACTGAGTAGTGGGGCTCAGGGCTACTCTCCGGAAGCACAGGGCCAGCCCTGAACGGTCTGAAAGCCCCGCCGCCTCAGCTCTTTCCTTGCTGCGCGTGGCCAGGGCTCTGACGCCTTTCTCATTTCCGGGACATGGCTCACCTAAACCAGGGCCTGATTGCCCCAGCCACCGAACTCTACCCTCCGCCACGCCAGCCTCACTCAGGGCCCACGGGTGGTGCACGGCTCTGCCTCAAGCCCTCCCAGCCCCCCCAGCGATCTGCAGCCTGGCTGCAGGTTTGTCACACGCTGAGCATGCCTGCCAAGCCTCCAGCCTTCCCTGCTGCCGCCCTCACATCACCTTGGGAAACCCCTCCTGTTGCAAGCTTCGGCTCAGATGCCAACATCCGAATCCTCTCTGGCCCCACGAAGACTGTCAGATTACCTAACTAATCATCACTGCTCTCCGTACCTCCAAAGCCACCCCTCCCCCCACCCCACCACCCCTGGGCCTTCTACCAGGATCAGTGATTTCCTCTTGTCTTTTCTAGGCCCACCTCACCCCATTACACTGGCAGCTTCCTGAAGGCGAGTGGCTGTCCCATCACCTTCACAGTCTGACCCTGCACAGAACACACAATCTGGCTGGCCGAGTCTGTTTTCTCTTAGAGGCCCTCCACTCACTTCCCTGATCTTGGCTCTGCTGACCAGAAGCTGGGGTTGCCAGCCAAGGCAAGTTTTATTTAACTGCTTTTCCTGCAGGAGAGGAACTAATGCGAACACGGTAACACTTATAATTACCCAGAACGTTTGGAAAATGGTATACCAGTCTCTTCTGGGTACCCTGAAGATGCTTTTCCCTTCAAATCTCTAAAAAACACCAGCTCCCTTTCTTGCCTCACTCAGAACCCCACAATTCGCATTACTAACTCCAAGGTGACACGAGATCTGACCATTCTGTGTACTCAGCCACGGCTGCCAAAGGCACAGGAAGGGTATGGGCTCTGTAGAAATAAAGCTGCCTACAGAATTTTGTCACTTTATTTCTATAAAACATGAACCTCAGAGGAAGATGCCGCTTACTTGCAGGCGACCTGGATCCCTGTCCCACGGAGACCCTGCTCTGCTTCCCTGTGGTAATGGAGTGAGTCGCTGCACATCACGGCGGCCTTGGAGGAGCCACCAGGACCAGACCCATGCCAGTGGTGGAGGCTGAGGAGTCTCACCACTCGAGCTTAGCCAAACGGACTCTCCCCTGGAATCCAAGCACCCTCACAATGCGGGTCTCACCCCAAACACAAAACAAGGGACCTAGTCACAGCTGCTGCTGATCAACAGCAGGAAGGGAAGCCCAGAGCCGACGGTCAAGTGAACTTAATTTCATCTGATGATTCAGGATCTGGCCCATATTAGCCTCAGGACTGCTCTGATGAGCTAAGGCCAGAGGGAGCCTTCTCAGGAAGGGGCTCCCATGGATGCCCATTACTGTCTTGGGAACATCCTCCCCAGGCACCCAGTAATGAAGATGAACGGGCGTGCCAGGAGCTCATCTTGCAGAAAAATATAAATAAAAACTGGGAAAGAGAATTAAGCCAACCCTACTTGCATAATAAAAAGAACCACAGAGAATAAATCAAGGGTAAATACATTAAGGCATTCACACACCACCATCTGTTTCAAGTTAAACCAGTCACAGAGGAGGGAAAAAACCAGGTTTGTTAGCGTGATTTTATATTGTGCTTCGCTTCAACATTTCCATAATTTACACACAAATCTGAGCAAAGCACTGATTAAAGACACATGCGCGGTTTGATTATCTACCTGCCAGAAGTATTTCCACGTCCATTACAGAACCACTTCTTGCTGGTATTACAGTAAACCACGCAAGCAGGATCGTGTATTCCGCAGTAACTAAAAAAGTCAAAACATCAACAGTTAAAGCTAGAAGACCACTCTCTGGTTTTAATTTGGCAGGATGTAAAATTCTTTCCTCTTACAACATTTTTAAGTTTTTCATTAAACACATACTCAAACCCAACGATCCCACTAACAAAATCGAATCAGTTAACTGCAGAGGCATCCTGACCCTGTGAACGCAGGGAAGGGTTTAGGGGTGCTGTGGAGACTCCTCAGACAGCAGCAAAGCCCCTTCCAGGGTGAGGTGGGGGGGTGAGAGCAGTGCAAGGTGCCAGGTGAGCCCAACAACGGAGTCCTAAAACCCCCCAGGTGACCTAGTCACTCCCCTTGGCCTGAAGTTTCAGGAACTGTGACTTATAAGCAGGGAAATCAGCATCCCTAGCTCTGGGCACACAGAAGGTAAGCTGAGACCACGCTGTGTTCACAGTGCCTCCCATGCTCCAGCAGAGGGCGCCGTGCTCCTGGGAACACTCAGCTCAACCCAGCAGCAGAGGGTCCTGGGGTACAGACTGAGCTCAGCTCGCAAGGAGCACCTAGGGAGAGCCCCCTGGCCTCCCTTTTCTGAAAATCAACACACCAAAAACAAAAATATTGGCTCTCCACAGAGTTCTGTATGTGGATGAAGCCAAGACTCAAGTCTCAAACGAGAATGTCCTCTGGCCAAGAACCTTCCCTGTAACACCTCACGCCAGGGGGGCTCTCCCTACTCCACTCCCCGGGGACGGCAGGTGTGCGAGGGGGTGTGCAGACTTTAACGACCTGCAGCTTCACCAGGACCACTTCACAGGCATATCTGGTACATAACAGGAACGCGAATACATACGTAAAAATGTACTGTAAATGAGAGTGAACAAAGAGCCAACAAAGTAAAAAAGTGTGCCCACCAAGCAGGGAAAAGAGCGGCCCTCTGTCCCATGATGGGTGCAGACCTCAGAGGGGCAGCGTGCCCAAGGGGCAGGCAGAGCTGAGTAGAGGCCCAGGCCCACTGCCCTGCCTGGCGGTGTGCCCTGAGCAAGATCATTTCACCTCTTTTGGTCTCAATTTCCTCACGTGCGTGTAACAAAAAAGCAAGAGTAAGTCCAAACACAAGGGGTGGGTCCTCCTCTAGATGAGAATTCCAAATTTGGTCAACACGCAGGTCTATCCACTGACTACTCACTTCCAATTTTTCAGGCATCTTCAACGCAACAAGGAGGCAGATTTTTAAAGAAGCCTACAGTAATCTCTTTGTAAGAGAAATCTTAGCTGCTCTATTCACCCTCCAAATGCTCACCCGATGTGATGAGTTCTTTCTGATAAGTGAGTGGGGCAGGTACCGGGTAACAACCCAAGGGCCTGAGGAAGGCAGAGAAGGGGAACCTTTCCCCCTCCAGCTGGGAGAATCAGGGATGACAGAGGGTGCTGATCCCATTCACCTGCCCAGTAATAGGGACTTATGTGTGTACAAAGGCTTGAGCAACCTCCTTATTCCCAAGGACAGTGTTTCCAAGTGTCACAGTCCATGGTCTTAGAGGGGCCTCTGTAAAGTTAGCAAATGCATATAGAATGTGGATGCTCTGGGAGGCGAGTCCTCTCCTCCGCTGAAGGTGCTCACCTGCAGGCATGTATGGGGAGATCCTTCGTGTAATAGGTATCTTCCTCATCTTCTTCGAAGTTCAACTCGGCCAACAACTGGCTAGTCTTGGCCACGCTGTCATCCACAGCCCCGTTCTGCAGGATGCCCTCAGGTCCACCGACCTATGGCAGAAGGCAGCGTCACCATGAAAGACTGCAGCTTCCGGGCCTCAGCCCAGGCACGTGGCTTCTCCCCATATGAGCAGTCATGGCAACCTTCCCGTGAAGCACTGGCCTGCTCTCTACTGTGCAACAGTTCAGCATCTTCTGATTTGACTTTTCATACTCTCCTCTTCCCTATCAAACCTACCTGGCCAAAAACAGGGCACAGGTGGCTGAGGTCATCCGCCCTGCCACCTGCACACCCAGGCCCAACCCCATCTAGCCACAGCACCATGACTACAAGCAGGAAGCTGAGGGCCACAAGAAGCAAGATGACTTTTTACAAACCAGGTATGGTCCCCCCCTGCGGACAGCTGCACAAGGGTCCTCCTCCTTTAAAGCCTAAGCACCAGAAATAAAGGTTGTGACCCCTGCAGATGTGGGAATGCAGTTCTCTCGTTAGTCCACATACTTCCTTCACTGACAGTTCCCCTCTCCAGAAGGCAGCCCTTCTTAATTATGAATTAGAAATTTAATGTTAGGATAATCTTCCAGTTTCAGGACACAATCTTACTAAATGTACCCTTTATATGTTATAACAGCAAAAACATACAAATAAAAAAAAAAACATACAAATAGGCAACTTTAAATAACTAAGCGATGAATTTCACAGGCACCTCTGCTGAGCTCACATATCCATTCATGGGTGCACAGATTCAGCTTGTCCGAGGGAAACAGGCGCTCCTAATGCTGCCCCCCCAGGAACTGCCTCCTCAGACAGCAGCCAGCAGTCCCCATCATGGTCCCCACGGGCCACAGCCCACACAAGGCTGGGTCAAGCAGTGGAAGCATCATGCGATGAAAGACGGGAAGGAGTGACGAGCCCCAGGGCAGGTACCAGGTTTCTCTGAGCTGTGAGACGGGATCAGACACTGGCCTGCCACGCAGAGCTGGGAAACCAAAACCCACACCCACGCCATGCGGGGCTGGCTCAGGCCACTCCCTGTCCACTGCTCCAGTCACCTATACGGGCCTAAGGACAACGGGTCTCCTGAGTGGGGGAGCATCCCAGAAACTCCAAAGGTGCATTCGGGTTGTCAAGGAAGCCAAGAACCCATTACAGGAACACGTGTCTCTGTAATGGTCTCAGCCAGATCAGAACCCCATTTCACTGTGTCTGCCACCACTTTAATATACTATCTTTTTTTCTTAAGATTTTTTTGATGTGGACCATTTTTAAAGTCTTTATTGAATTTGTTACAATATTGCTTCGTTTTATGTTTTGGTTTTTTGGCCACCAGGCATGTGGGATCTTAGCTCCCCAACAAGGGATCGAGCCCACACCCTCTGCAATGAAGGCGAAGTCTTAACCACTGGACCACCAGGGAAGTCCCAACATTTTTTCAGAAGGCAACAATCAGGTTAAATGCAAGAAGACTGTATGCTTTGTTTGGGGGAAATTTTTTTTTTTTTCAAAAATGAAAAATCAGTATCAACTTTTGGATTTTAATGTAATGAAGATAGTATTATTAACATCATCACAAGCACCTCTTTGTAAATCCCTGATCCTCTTTTTAAAAAAATTGTAAGTGGTTCCTTGGCGTTAAGTACATTCACATGGTTGCGCAACCACTACCACCATCCATCTCCAGAACTTTCTCATCTTCTCAAACTGAAACTATCCATTCCCCCTCCCTCAGCCCCTGGTAACCTCCATTCTACTTTCTGTTTCTATGAATTTGACTACGTAGGGACCTCACATAAGTGGAATCATAAGGTATTTGCCCTTTTGTGACTGACTTATTTCACTTAGCATAATGTGCTCAAGGTTCATCTATGTCCTGTGTCAGAATTTCCTCCCTTTTTTTTTTTTTTTTTTAAGGATTTTCTTATTTATTTATTTATTTATTTATTTATTTATTTATTTATTTTTGGCTGTGTTGGGTCTTCGGTTCGTGCGAGGGCTTTCTCCAGTTGCGGCAAGCGGGGGCCACTCTTCATCGCGGTGCGCGGGCCTTTCTCTATCGCGGCCCCTCCCGTCGCGGGGCACAGGCTCCAGACGCGCAGGCTCAGCAATTGTGGCTCACGGGCCCAGCTGCTCCGTGGCATGTGGGATCTTCCCAGACCAGGGCTCGAACCCGTGTCCCCTGCATTAGCAGGCAGATTCTCAACCACTGCGCCACCAGGGAAGCCCTCCTCCCTTTTTAAGGCTGAATAATATTCCATTGTATGGACACACAACATTTTGTTTATCCATTCATCAGTCAGTGGATACTTGGGATGCTTCCACCTTCTGGCTGCTGTGAATGATGTTGCTATGAACATGGAGAACAAGTATCTCTTCAAGTCCCTGTTTTCAATTCTTTGGGGTATATACCCAGAAGTGAAGTTGCTGAATCATATAATTATTCTATGTATAACTTTTTGAGGAACTGCCATACTGTTTTCCACAGCAGCTACACTATTTTATATTCCCACCCACCAGTAGTGCACAAGGGTCCTAATTTCTCCACATCCTTGCCAACACTTGTGATTTTTCTGTTGGTTGTTGACAGTAGCCATCCTAATGGGTGTGAGGTGGTATCTCATTGTGGTTTTGATTGGCATAACCTGGATTATAATGATGCTAAATATCTTTTCCTATGCCTGTTGGCCATTTGTATATCTTCTTTGGAGAAAGGTCCAAAAAAAAGGAACTCTCCTTTGCTGTTGGTGGGAATGTAAATTGGTGCAGCCACTATGGAGAAAAGTATGGAGGTTCCTCAAGAAACTAAAAATAGAACTACCATATGACCCAGCAATCCCACTCCTGGGCATATATCCGGAGAAAACTCTAATTCGAAATGTACATGCACCCCAATGTTCACAGCAGCACTATTTACAACAGCCAAGACATGGAAGGAGCCTAAATGTCCATCGAAGGAGGAATGGGTAAGAAGATGTGGTACATATACATAAAATGGAATATGGGGCTTCCCTGGTGGCGCAGTGGTTGAGAATCTGCCTGCTAATGCAGGGGACACGGGTTCGAGCCCTGGTCTGGGAAGATCCCACATGCCGCGGAGCAACTAGGCCCGTGAGCCACAACTACTGAGCCTGCGCGCCTGGAGCCTGTGCTCCGCAGGAAGTAGAAGCCGCGATAGTGAGAGGCCCGCGCACTGCGATGAGGAGTGGCCCCCACTTGCCACAACTAGAGAAAGCCCTCGCACAGAAACGAAGACCCAACACAGCCATAAATAAATA
This sequence comes from Balaenoptera acutorostrata, assembly GCF_949987535.1. Lineage (NCBI taxonomy): Eukaryota > Metazoa > Chordata > Mammalia > Artiodactyla > Balaenopteridae > Balaenoptera > Balaenoptera acutorostrata. The sequence continues at coordinate 172,908,238 of NC_080065.1, forward strand.
AATTAAAATAAATTTAAAAAATTAAAAAACGCAGTTCAAGTACTTTCTTTAAAAAAAAAAAAAATGGGGCTTCCCTGGTGGCGCAGTGGTTGAGAATCTGCCTGCCAATAATGCAGGGGACACGGGTTCGAGCCCTGGTCTGGGAAGATCCCACATGCCGCAGAGCGGCTGGGCCCGTGAGCCACAATTACTGAGCCTGCGCGTCTGGAGCCTGTGCCCCGCAACGGGAGGGGCCGCGATAGTGAAAGGCCCGCGCACCGCGATGAAGAGCGGTCCCCGCACCGCGATGAAGAGTGGCCCCCACTTGCCACAACTAGAGAAAGCCCTAGCACAGAAACGAAGACCCAACATAGCAATCAATCAATCAATTAATCAATAAAAAAATAAATCTTTAAAAAAAAAAAAAAAAAAAAATGGAATATGACTCAGCCATAAAAAAGAATGAAATAATGTCATTTGCAGCAACATGGATGGACATATCATATTATCATATTAAGTGAAGTCACTTATCATATTAAGTGAAGTCAGACAGAGAAAGACAAATATCATATGATATCACTTGCATGTGAAATCTAAAGAAATGAAACAAATGAACTTATTTACAAAACAGAAATGGACTCACAACCATAGAAAACAAACTTATGGTTACCAAAGGGGCTGATGGGGGGGGTGTTAATTAGGAGTTTGAAATTGACATATACACCCTGCTACTATAAAATAGATAAACAACAGGGACCTACAGTATAGGGTACTACATTCAATATCTTGTAATAACCTATAATGGAAAAGAATCTGAAAAAGAATATATATATATAACTGAATCATTTTGCTGTATACCTGAAACTAACACAATATTGTAAATTAACTATACTTCAATTTAAAAAATGGTTGGGGGACTTCCCTCGTGGTCCAGTGGTTAAGACTCCACGATCCCAATGCAGGGGGCCCAGGTTCGATCCCTGGTCAGGGAACTAAGATCCCATATACCACAACTAAGACGGCATGCCTTAGAGAAGCCCGTGCGTCGCAACGAAGACCCAGCGCAGCCAAAATAAATAAATAAATAGGTAAATAAATAAATTTTAAAAATAAAATTTAAAATGGTTAATTTTAAAAAAAAAGAAAAAAGAGAATGCTTGCCAACTCCTAGTCTAGAAGAACTCCTAAAATGTCTCACCAGGTTGTATAAACTTTTATGTGTAAAGAAATATCCTTAGTGATATGTGAATCTTTACTTTCCTGAAACATCAAAATTAGTATGTGGAGTAATACGGACACCTGCGTGACACCAGGTGCCTTCATTCCACCCACTCCTGCTTCATCCAGGCCTCAGATCCCGCACTTCATCTCCCCTCACAGAGGGAAGAGTGAACCAGCAGAGGGTACATCAGGAATGTGTGAGGCTCTTAACAGAGCCTGACCAACCATGTGACGACCCTTTCTCTGCATCACTCATACCCCTTCAGGCTTAATAAGGAGCAGGAAATCTAAGTCCGCTCTAGGATCTGCTCTAGGAACTCTCAAGAGACAATACAATACCGACACGACATAAGGTCAGATGGATTCTCCCTCACCCCCACTGAAGGCAGGGAGACTAGATAGAGAGAGGAGTCCAGATTCCCCAGTAGGCCTTGTAGCTGTGTGGCTGGGAGGCGTGGGTGTGTCCCTCCTCACAAGTATTTATGCACACCTACACACCACATGCACTTGTCCAACCCCTGCCCAGCCCCACTCCTGCCCAGCTGTGACCTGACCACAACACAGACTTCTATAACTGGCTTGTTGGTTTCTCCCCCTACTTTCTGGAAAGTTTTAAGATAAACATTAACTTCAAAAATACATTTGACCTTAACAACTATAATTAAATGAGTTAAAGCACTGAAGAGTGCCTGGCACAGAGAAGGCCCACAATCCAAGCCAGGCGACATAATGGAAGAAGGGAGGGGAGTGTCCTTGTCTGGCACAGGACTGAGGTTATCAACCCATCACCTCCAGCCAGGACCCCTGGGTCCTGCTGGGCTCAAGAAGGGACAGTCCTCCCTGCACCCCAAGCCCATCCCCAGGCACCATGTCACTGGGTCTAGAAAGCGAAGGAAACAGTTCCCTCTCCACCCCTGCTCTGGACACTCATTATCGAAGTCCATCTATGAGCTGCTGAGCTGATCAAGGCCTTGCAGAGGTTTTCTGCCCAGAGAGTTTCTTACGACCCACTGCAGAACTCAGTGCACCTCAGAGCAGCAGGAAGAGAGGTCACTTCATTCCCAGAAAGGAAAAGCACATCAATTCAAAAATTACCACTAACTGTGCTGGTAAGAACTTTTAGACCATAAATTTTTACCCCAAACCTCATAAGCGTCATACCACTCAGCATGAAATGGACATTTCTGTCCATCAATCCCCGACTATGCCAATGTCCCAGGGCCTTTGCACTCACTATCTCCCTGGCTTCTACACAGATGGCTCCTGGTCCTTCAGTCTCGGTCCACAGGGCACCTCCTAGGGAGGCCTCCCCTGACCCCATCTGAGGGGCGCCAGTGGGGCCAGCTCTGCCGGTCCTGCTCCCTGCTGTGACCCCCGCACCTAGAACTGAGCCCACACCCCAGGAGGCTCTCACAGTGTTAGCTAAACGAATGTATCTTCTCATCCAAAATATAAGGGTTGAGATGTAAAATGACTCATCATTTATTCTTTTCTTCCACAACTTAAATAAAAAAGAGCGAGTGGGAAATCGCCTTTCCCTCAGGTGACCTGAGGCAGAGAGGAACTACCAGGTCTCTGAGCCCTGCCTCAGGAAAAGGCTAACAGAAGATCCACTCTCCCTCAGCTTTTGAAAAAGTTTCAAAACTACAGAGAATGAATGACCCACACACCCACCATCTGGATCCACCAGCCACTCACATTTTGCCACACTTGCTCTCTCCCTCTCTTGCTCTGCACACGTATGCACACATGCGTTCACACTCACACATACTTTTCTGTTCCTGATCCATTTCAGAATCATAGGTCCCAGGACAAGGGATTTCTCCACACAACCACAATATAAACATCACACTCAGGAATAATACTGATATAATACTGATATCTAATACACATAGACACATTTTCCCAATGTCCCAATAATGTCCTTTACAGTTTTTTAAATCCAAGATCCAGTTAACAGTTACATATTTGTGATGTAATCTCTTAGCCTTCTTTAATCCATTAGTTTTAACCACAAGAAATTGTTGAGATTTGACCATTTTTGACCTACAATGAAGGGAACTTCACATGGTCCCAACCCAACACAGCAGTCCCTGAGCTTTGGGTTAAAGGAGTTCTACCTGCCTCCCTCTTTTCAGTAGACCCTTGTTTTGATCAAATGCCAAGTCCACCCCTGCAGTTCATTTCAAAGCTCAAGAATATCCTTGACCTGTCTGGGGTGTCTGCAGCTCACCTTGTGCTGCCCCTGCCTGCCCAGCTCTGGGGTCAGGCACTCTCAGAGGAGCTCACAGACTGAGATGGAATCCACCCACACCTGCGGGGAGAAGCCAGGCTGTGAGGAGAGGTTCAGTCCAGAAGGCAGGACACCTCACAGGACAATGACCTGGACAGGATCCTGGCTCAGTGGCATGAAAAGAAGAAAAGGGAGGGGCTGCCCAGAAGAGCAGGGCTGGAGACATGACAATCAATCACATTAATACTAGACCTCACAGGGATCCGAACCAGGTAAATAATCTGACTGTGGATCCCCCATGTATTCAATATTAGATGATCCTGAAAAACTACTGTTGGTGCTGTTCGTCTGACCACAGCAGTATGGCTATGAAGGAAAGATGTTCTTTTCGTGTTTTTAGAAATGCATTCTAAATAGTATAGGTCTAAATGGTTGAGTATCACTAACTCATATGGCTCAACCTCAGAAGAGTGAAATAACAAGTTGGATTTGCTTTAAAACACTTCAGCAAAAAAAAAAGAAAAAAGAGAGAAAAGAAAATCTTCCCAATCATCAAATCAAGAAGACAGATGGGCAGGATTTGCTTTATCTACTTATACATGAGAGAATTCCTAATAAACATTTTTACACAATACAGGTGGACAAGGTGGCTGCCTGGAATCTGCGTTAGCTCTGCAGAGCCATGCACCTGAAAGGAGTGACAGAAGACGAGCACAGCTTGTACCAAATGGCTTCTGCCCCGGGATGAGGCAAGCAACCCCTCCAGGTTCACTGGCAGCCCTGGCAGCTGAGCTGTGCGAGGAGCTAGAGCAGATAGGAAGGTGCTATCCTCAGTCATGACAAAGGGCTACTCACAGCTCAGCAGGCAGCCTAAATCAACTGTACTGTCTAGAAGCCGTCTTGGCAACAGTCTGCAGGGATCCTGAGAAGCCAGGCTCAGCTGTCCAACTCGCAAGCTGCTAGTGGACCAACACACATAAAAAGGCACAAGGACCCTATTCCAGCCATGGGATCCCAGGACCCGGCATTCCTGTTGTTTATCAGAGGAAGTAGGATTTTACCCTCAAGGAAAGCTCTTCCGGCAAGACGAGTTCAAAGCCCCCCAAGACTGGGGCCCCATAAGACTTGGAAAAGGGAGCACCGGAGACCCGGTCCGACTCACTGTCCCCTCTGCACCTCCCAGGCCACACTCTGCTCTGGGTCCCACTGAACACAATGGTCATCTTGGCCCTTCTCTGTGAGCTGGACTGTCCTATACCACCGAAAGACCACCCCTACCATGCTAACCACCACAACTGCCCCTCAGTTGAGAGCCACTGCCCACAATCTGCCCCTCCAGCCCCTGCACACAGTGCTCTGGTGGGGCCTCTCCCTCCTGCAAGGCCTCTCACCCAGGTCTCAGGGCAGCACCTCCAAAGGTCTGTTGACCCCTACTCACACCTTCCATCCAAGGGGAGCCCTGCCTCAGCCCAGGGGGATCCCGGGCCCTGATGAAAACCATCAGACAAGAACTCACACCTGCTCTAGAGGAGTTATGAGGACTCGGGGACAACAGGTGCTCAGCACAGTGACAAGCATGTGCCCGAGGAGGAGTGGCCACTGTGGCCACCTGGTACTGTGGTAGTTCACACATGCGCTCACCTGAAGGCACACATCTGACCCCAGCGCTCTCTGCCTGAGCTCCCCTTCTAGCCTCAGCCAAACCCTGCCAGGTCTCCCCGCCACCTAAGGGCCCTTCCTCTCAAGGGAGGTCATGGCACCCCTCCGCAGCAACACAAGGCTCCAGGATCCAGCCCGAGCCCCTCGTCGTGGACAACAGTCCTTTCCCTCCATGCCAAGCCCTGTGCCCAAGTTGTTCAGGGTGCACTTCCTGAACAACTCAAGGACCACCACTCACAAAGGCTTTTTTCCCTTTCCCTCCTCTGGGCCCTCACTGTCCCCAGGGTCAACTGCAGACTGGGCAGCACCTGCCATTTCTAACAAAGAAGCTACAGTTGGCAAAGAGCTCACTTTGACTCCCAGTGGGAGTCAGCCCTCCCCAAGCACAGCAAGACAGGGAAACAGAAGTACTGAGAGGACGGGAGTCGAGAACCAGGCTGAGGAGGTCAGCCTGAGACTCTGTGCAGAGGGAACAAAACAAAACGTGAACAGACACGAGGGCTCCCAGGCTCACATGAGCAGTGTGGCCAGGCCTCAGCTCCTACCTCTGAACTCCAGCACAGAACCTACCTAGCACACGAGGCACCACATCTCCCCAGTGTGTGACCTGGCGTAGGAAGCGCGGGGTCACCCGATCTCCCTACCTTAGAGCTTTAACAAGAAACTACCAAGATTAGAAGGAGCAAAAATAGAAGAGGAAAGGAAAGGTGGCATGAAAGAGAACTCAGAACAGTGAGTGACTGTTGTAATGGCTACACAGCCCAGTAAATTTACTAAAAAAAAACAAACAAAAAAAACACATAACACTGAATTGAACACTTAAAAACAAGAGGACTCGGGAACTGCCTGGAGGTCTAGTGGTTAGGACTCCGTGCTTCCAATGCCAGGGGCCCGGGTTCAATCCCTGGTCGGGGAACTAAGATCCTGCAAGCCACTTGGCAAAGCCAAAAAAAAAAAAAACAAGTATGTCTTACCTGCTTATATCCATGACCCAGATCAAGGTGTGTGAAATTGTAAAAATTATAAAAAACAAACAAACAAGAGGACTCTGGTATATGACCATACCTCAGTAAAGCTATTATTTATTTATTTTATTATTACTTTTTTTTTTTTTGGCTGCGTTGGGTCTTCATTGCTCTGCGCGGGCTTTCTCTAGTTGCGGTGACCGGGGGCTACTCTTCATTGCGGTGCACGGGCTTCTCACTGCGGTGGCTTCTCTCGTTGCGGAGCACGGGCTCTAGGCACGCGGGCTCAGTAGTTGTGGCGCACGGGCTTAGTTGCTTTGCGGCATGTGGGATCATCCCGGACCAGGGCTCGAACCCGTGTCCCCTGCATTGGCAGGTGGATTCTTAACCACTGCACCACCAGGGAAGCCCAGTAAAGCTATTAGAAAGATGCCTCTCTTTTTTGGTTGTGGGAGCTAAATTGATAGAGAACTTTGTTCTGCTGTTACTATTGGAATTGTATTAGTGTTAACTTTTCCCCCAATCATGCTGAATCTGGGTAATGAAATTAATTGGGTAAATAGAGTTAGAAGTTATTTCGCTTATTAAGCAGTAACTGACACGTAAGCCCTCCCTTTTGGGGGTTGGGAACCAAACGCCAGAAATCCACTAAGAGAAAAGTACAGGTAGAACACATGCCAGAGCTCCTGCAAGGTTAGCAGCATCTCATCTCCAATTTTCTCAAGGCGTACTTATGTCACAGCTGTACTGAGTGTTCACGGAACAAAAAAAGGCCAACTCAAATTTTAAACTCACCACTTTTAGGAACTCCGGAACTATATGGAATTCACCCCTCATCATAAGCTGAGGGCCAGGAAGCAGAAGATGATCTGTTTACCTGGACAATCAAGGATATGCTGGAACAGCCTTCCTTGACTTCTGAAGGCAGCAGGTTTTGAAGAGTAGGTAGCAGCTCTTTATAATTTTATAAACTGACACACATCAGTGTACGTAAACACCGGTGAATCCATCAATAAAGGTAACAAACACATCCATCACCCTCAGTCTCCTCGTGCCTTTGCCATCCCTCTGTCCTTTCCTCCCCTCCCCACAACCACTGATCTGCCTTCTGTCACTGTAGGTTACCTAGCACTTTCTAGAGTTTTATATGAACAGAATCAAAGAGTATATACTCTTTTTTAAGTGCATCTTTCACTCACTGTAATTATTTTAAGATGCATCCATGTTGCTGGCTGTATCAATGGTTCATTTCCTTTTTTTTGTTTGGCAGTGTTCCCAACTCTTAAGATTTTCACCATAATTCCAATGTTTGGAGGAAACACGATAGTAGCAACAGTCAAGGGGAAATATTCCAACTAGGCAGACCAGAAGGTCTGTAATACCAGCTATTATGCAAAGGACTTCCAAAATTACCTTTCCCTGCCTTTTGAGGGGTAGGGGAAGGGGCCAGGAAAGGGTCAAATACTCAAAAGAAAACTGTCCCTTTATCTTAAGGACACTTGGCAGGGCTTTGATAAATATCAGTTTCAAATCATAAACAAGAAAACAAGTGTTATTGGAACCAACTCAAAGCTCAGCAGGAGTCACCTCTGCCTGCCATTCTCCCACCCTGGCCAAGACACACATGTGTTACCTCAACAAACTTTCAGATAAAACCAACTGTGCAAAACTGGCAGTCAAGACTGGTATCAAAAGTGGCTACACACCGGAAAACAGTCTGGCAGCACCCGAAAAAGCAACGGGCAGTTGTTACCATACCACCCACCAATTTCACTGAAGGCTTACGTCCACACAGAAACCTGTACACAGACGTTCATAGCAGCATTTTCCATAACAGCTAAAAACAAAAGCAACCCAAATGTCCACCGACAGGTAAGTGGATAAATAAAATGTGGTCTGTCTGTGTTGTGGAATATCATTCAGTCATAAAAAGGAATGAAGCAGATACATGCTACAACATGGATAAACCTTGAAAACATGCTCAGTAAAAGAACAAAAGACCACATACTATATGTCTATTTATATGAAATGTCCAGAGTACCTAAATCCAGAGATAGAAAGATTAGTGGCTGCCTGGGGTTAGAGAAGGGAGGACTGACAGGCTAAGGGGTGCAGGGCTTCTTTTTATGGAGATGAAAATGTCCTAAAATCGACTGTGGTGGTGGCTGCACAACTCTGAATGTACTGAAGTCACTGAATTGCACACTTTGAATGGGTGAAGTGTATGGTATGTGAATTCTACCTTGGTAAAGCTGTGAAACAAAAGTGGTTGCCCAGCACTTGACAATCCACAGCCACTCATCCTATAAGATAAAATCAAAAGGCACTCAGAATAGAAGCCCGGGGACTTCTCTGGTGGTGCAGTGGTTAAGAATCCTCCTGCCAGTGCAGGCGACACGGGTTCGAGCCCTGGTCCGGGAAGATCCCACGTGCCGCGGAGCAGCTAAGCCTGTGCGCCACAACTACTGAGCCTGCGCTCTAGAGCCCGTGAGCCACAACTACTGAGCCCATACGCCTAGGGCCCGTGCTCTGATACAAGAGAAACCACCGCAATGAGTAGCTCCCACTCACCACAACTAGAGAAAGCCCGCACACAGCAACGAAGACCCAACGCAGCCAAAAATAAATAAGTAAATAAATTTATTTATTAAAAAAAAAAAAAAAAAGAACCCAACTAGAACTCAGAGCTGCCCCAGGCTTGCTGTTTTACAGGCTACAGTTTAAACAGGATTTGCAATAAAACGATTACCTCTCACAACCCTGAGCTGCCACGGGACATGGCACACTGCTCAACCAAGAGATCTTTATCCTCAGCCTTCCGGACACGCTGGACACAAATTACAGACAGCACTATCCGGTCTATCCATTCATACATGAGTCCAGATTTCACGTATGTTTAAAAGTAACAAAAATATAGCTGTTATCCCCATCTTACAGCTGTGGAAACAGGTCTACAGAGTATGAAACTACAGGCGTTATCATGAGCCTCCAGCGGCTCATTCATTTCTCCATGCAAACTCTCCCCTCTCTCCTACCTTCCCCCACCATATGTAAACAAAACCGAAAAAACATACATATGGTGCACACCTGTTCTCCCTGATGCCCCACCCATCAAGCTTCTATTTTTAAGGAATCTGGGGTTAGCATGAGTCAAATGTTTTCTGCTTCTATTAGGGGCTAAAAGAAAGTCCAAGTGGGTGGTCTACCCACAGGAATGACTCATCCAAATAGAATGTAAGCCCCCTCCTCCAGGACAGGGTTTGAGCTCACTCTGGCTGAGGATGGGTTAGCTCCCCGCACCCTGGCAGTGGATCCTCTTGCTAAGGGACACCTATGACAAGGTGAACCCTATAGCTCCTCCCTGGCTGAGAATTCAGGAAAATAAACCTGAGGGAGGTGCCAGGCACAGGAATGGAATCTGAGATCCACAGGAAGATGGCTACATTCCTGGGGAGCCCAGCCCAAGGCCACTGCGAGCCCCTTCTCCCACCCCGGGGGCAGGGACCCAGGTCCAGGAAGTGTATGCCCAACACACTCTCGTAACACAAACCCAAATTTATAATAACTGAGCAGCCTTCCCTAAACGTTCACATCATTAAGAACAAAACTTTCTGACGTGGCAGAACCATTTATATGAAACCCACTACCACTGCCCCATTGGAGGAACAAACTCAAAACCAACTTTTCCAAGGCAGGGCTGTGGAGTTACGTAACAGGTCGATTTCAGCAACAGGCAATGCAAGAAGAAAAAACAAAACGCAAACTGCTTCATGAATAATCTTAAAAGCCAGCGAGTGTGGGGTTCTCGATTGGATGCAAAAATTCCGTTTCTGCTGGGGAAGCCTCGACCCTCCTCTCGCCAGCATCCCAGGGCCCGGTGAAATTTGAACCCGCCGCACAGTGGGCATGAATGGGGGCGGGGGTGCCCTGATGGCTGCGACCACAGGTAAGGGAGTGGGGCAGGGCGGTCGCATCAGCCAGAGGGGTAACCGGAGCAGATCACCCCGGAGCTAGTTTGAGCAGGGCACTGACCCAGCAGGAGGAGAACTCGGGGACAAGTCGCCCCCCACCTGGCCAGAGACGGACCTAGGGCCGCTCACCTCGGACAGGCCCGGAAGAGGACTTGGGACAGATCACCTAAGACCCGGCCTGAGCTAAGTCCTGAGATCACTCGTACGCAACCAGAGCGGAACTTGAAGGAGATCTACCCGGGTCCGGCTGGAGAGCGGAAACTGGGGCAGGTTACTCCGGGCACGTCCTGAGCGGGAGATCCCCGGCCAGGTTACTCCGGCCCCGGCCGGACTGTGGGACCCGAGCAAATCAACCTGGGCCCGGCTGGAGGAGAAACCGGGGCAGGTCCCCGACCGCCGAGGCCCGGCCCCGGCTTCCGGCGTCGCCATGTGCCGCTCACCTGCGCGTCGAGCTGTCCGGCCGCCGCGCCCGGGCCCGCGCAGACCGGGGCCCCAGCGCCGCCACCTCCGGGGCCGCCGGGGGGCGTCTGCGTCTGGCTGGGGAGAGTGAAGTCGGTAAACTCGAACTCGGAGCCCTGGGTGTCGGCGCCGAGCAGCTCGGCCTCCTCGGTGTCCAGGAAGGTGAGCGTCTGCGAGCTGGGCCCGTACGCCTCCACGCTCATGGTGCCGCCGCGTAGAGCTCTCAGACCGGCTCCGCACCGCACTCGAGCCCGCCGCCGCGCTGAGGCCTAGGCCGCAGGCCTCGGGCTGCCGCCGCCGCCGCTGCGCCCCTGCCCGTGTACCGGATCAAAACGCCCGCCGCAGAGCGAGCAGGGTCGAGAGTCACGCGCGCCAAACCGCCGCCGCTGCCGCCGAGCCTCTCAGCTTCGCCGCTTCCTTCGGAGCCGCCCGCCCTCGCAGCCCTCGGCAGGAACCGCCGCCACCGCTGCCGTCGCCGTCGTGCGCGTGCGCGAGCCCGACGCCGGCGCAGGTGCGCGTGCGCGAGCCCGACGCCGGCGCAGGCGCGCGCACTCCTTGAGGACGCCTCCAACCGCGCCCGGACTCCCGGAGCCTAGCGGGCCGACGGGACGCGCAACGTGCACGCGTGGGGGGCGGGGCTTCCAACCGCCGTCTCGGCAGACGCTCCAGTACGTGGTCCCGCCCCAACCGCTGCTCTGTGGCGCTGGGGCAGCGGTTGGTTGCGGACGTGGTCGTCTGTGTCGTTAGAGGCGGCGACAGTGTCTTGGGTTAACTGAGCGCCAACTGAATGCCTTACATAGGTGGAACACCCAGCTGGGGAGGCTTGGCGAGGACGGTGCGGTGCGTCCCCATCTCTCGAAGAAGCTCCCTGGGCCTGTTAACCCATCTTTAAAATGGGGGCGCCTGGCACAAAGTAGCTGCTTAGTGTGAATTGGTTGAATAAATGAATGGGGACAGTCCTTACCACAGAGCCTAGCACGCGGAAATAGTGATTGCTGCTGCTCTGGACAGTAATATTATTCAGAGGCAGTATATAACAAAGCGATTGGGAGTACTTGCTCTCAGTTGACATCCAGACCTGACCACCTACTGGCTGTGTGGCTTTGTACAAGTGATTTCACCTCTCTGAGCCTAGGGTTTCCTCATCTGGGAAAGGGAAATAATAGCCATTAAGATGGAATGAGGAATAAATGAGCTACTATTTACTCCCTTAAGAAGTATTTATAAAGGAAAGTTCCATGTGGACGGGCTGACCATGTGATCATGGTCTTCCCCATGGGGAGAATAATGCCAACACACAGGAGGTGCTCAGTAAAAGTTCAGTTACTAGTTTATGAGCATTAATCTCCTAACTCCTAGTCTCAGTTTCCTTTTTTGTAAAGTGTCTTCGAGAACCTGCCACTTCCCAGGATTCTGGGACTAAATACTTGAAGTCAGCTCACAGGACTCCTGGTTTGCATGGCTACACTAAAAGTTCCTGATGCTGCATGGTTCCTCATTTTCCAATATTCCTGTCACGACATGATAAGAGTTTCCTTTTTCCTTCTTCACATCTTTTTTGGCTTCCTGTGCACTAAAATGTGGGAATATAAAAAATGAATAATTAGGTCCCCCTCTCCAGGGAGACAGTTTAAGGGAGAATCCCAACAAGCCAACAGATGCTTTCAATAAAATGCAAAGTCCTCTATGGAAAATATCCAGTTGAATTGGTAGAAGCATTTAAGACCAATGTGGTAAAACTTATCAGTTTTATTTATTTATTTATTTTTATAAATTAATTTTATTTATTTATTTTTGGCTGTGTTGGGTCTTCGTTGCTGTGCACGGGCTTTCTCTTGCTGCAGTGAGTGGGGGCTACTGTTGGTTGCAGTGCACGGGCTTCTCATTGCAGTGGCTTCTCTTGTTGTGGAGCACAGGCTCTAGGCGCACGGGCTTCAGTAGTTGTGGCACTCTGGCTCAGTAGTTGTGGCTCGCAGGGTCTAGAGCTCAGGCTCAGTAGCTGTGGTGCACGGGCTTAGTTGCTCCGTGTCATGTGAGATCTTCCCAGAGCAGGGCTCGAACCCATGTCCCCTGCATTGGCAGGCAGATTCTTAACCACTGCGCCACCAGGGAAGTCCCCCTTATCAGAGTTTTAAATGCATGCCCTGCCCTGCATTTGACCTAGCAATTCCACTTCTAAGGATCTCCTCTTATGTCCTACATACACTCACATTTGCAAAACGTTTTAGTGTATTTGATGATATGCTAAAACATATCTGTTTAACACAAAAGAAGTCGGTAATGGAGGAATTGAAAAGAAAAAAAGACATGACGTATAGAAAGCAAATAGCAAATGGCAGAAATAAGTCTTTATGTGTAATTACACTAAAGGTAAATGGATTAAACTCTCCACTTAAAAGACAGAGATTGTCAGAACTGATTTTTTTTTTTTTTAAATCATGGTTCAACTATGCTGTCTACAAAAGACTCACTTTAGATTCAAAGACAAAATTGAAAGTAAATGAAGAGAAAAAGACACTCCATGCAAATAGTAACCAAAAGAGAGCTGGACTGGCTATACTAATCTCAGATGTTAAGACAAAAATTGTTACTTGAGGCAAAGAACATTATATAGTGATAAAAGTTTCAGTCTATCAGGAAGAAATAACAATTATACACATGAAAGCACCTAACAGTAGAGACCCAAAATACATGAAGCAAAATGTGATAAATTGAAAGGAGAAATAAACAATTCAACAGTAACTATGGTTTACTCTTGAGGAAAGGAGTCTAAGGCCTAGGGAGATGAAAATGTAGAGTGGATTTGTCATTTAAGACCTACTCACCCATCCTGGGAGGTCCCAAGGATACAACTTTCACCATGATTGTGAGAAATAAATTTGTGAGGGGAACCCCAGCATCCTGGAGGAGCTCTATGATCTCTCTTCTCTGTAGCTCAGAACTTATAGCAGTAACTGCTGCCACTGAATTGAGAAACCTAAATGCAATGAGAGTAATTGAATCCCGGGTTGGCACAAGCCAAGTGGTGGCACTCAAACACCAAAGGCAAGGTGGGTGTCATTACCATAATGGACATCAGAGTCAAAGCAGCAATCAGGAAAAAAAAAAAAAGCAGCAATCAGAATAGTCTGACTCACAGAGACCTATGGCATTGGCTAGCTGATCATGGTGTTCCTAGAAGTGAAATAGATGGGAAGCCTACTAAGTTCTTATTTGATCTGTTTAAGCAGAAAAGTTCTAGGTCAAGTGAACAAAAGTCTAACTTGAATCATAAAAATAGAGAGTCGCGGCCCCTCAGTCAATCCTCAGACTTGATCCAGTTCACAAACCCAGAACATCTTTAATGAAGATGAGGCTGAGTGCCCTTGAGGAAGGACCCTGGTACACTACCAAAAATTTGTATGTTAACATTTCTCCCAGTCTTCTCCAATGAAACCTATGGCCCTTTACCAGGGTGACTGTGCACTGGGGAAAAGGAAATAATTAGGCCTTTCAGGAATTACTGGACACTGGCTCTGAACCAACACTAATTCTGGGAGACCCAAAACATCACTGTGGTCCATCAATCAGAATAGGGGCTTATGGGGACTTCCCTGGTGGTCCAGTGGTTAAGAATCCACCTTCCAATGCAGGGGACGTGGGTTCCATCCCTGGTCAGGGAACTAAGATCCCACATGCCGCAGGGCAACTAAGCCCACGCACCACAACTATTGAGCACGCATGCAAGCCACAACTAGAGAGAAGCCCAGCGCGCCTCAACGAAAGATCCTGCATGCCACAACTTAGACCCGATGCAGCCAAAAAATAAATAAATAACTAAATATAAAAAAAATAATAACTTAAAACTTAAAAAAAAAAGAATAGGGGCTTATGGAAGTCAAGTTATCAATGGAGTTTTAGCTGGTCCATTTCACAATGGGTCCAGTGGATCCCTGAACCCATCCTGTGGTATTTCCCCAGTTCTGGAATACATAATTGGAATAGATACACTTAACAGCTGGCAGAGTCCTCACATTCGTTCCCTGACCTATGGAGTGAGGGCTATTATGGTGGGAAAGGTCAAGTGAAAGCCACTAGAACTGTCTCTAGCTAAGAAAGTGGTAAACCAAAAATAATACTGCGTTCCTGGAGGGATGGCAGAGATTAGTGCCAACATCAAGGACTTGAAAGATGCGATTGAATGTACATCCCCATTCAACTCTGCTATTTGGCCTGTACTGAGGACAGATGGAGCTTGGAGAATGACACTGGGTTATCACAAGCTTAAGCAGGTGGTTGACTCCAGTTGCAGCTGCCCTGCCAGATGTGGTTTCATTCCTTGAGCAAATAAACACATTCTCGGTACCTGGTATGCAGCTATATAGGTGGAAAATGCCTTTTTCTCCATCCTTGTCCAAGACCAGAAGTAGTTTGCTTTCAGCTGAAGAGGCCAGCAACACACCTTCACTGGCCTACCTCAGGGGTACATCAACTCTCCAGCCCTATGTCATAATTTAGTTCGCAGGAATCTTGATCACCTTTCCCTTTCACAAGATGTCACACTGGTCCATTATAATGATGCCATTATGCTGATTGGACCCAGTGAACAAGAAGTAGCAACCATTCTGGACTTACTGGTAAGATATTTGCATGTCAGAGGGTAGGAAATAAATCCAACAAAAATTCAGGGGCCTTCTAGCTCAGTGTAATTTTTAGGGGTCCAGAGGTGTGGGGAGTGTCGAGGTATCCCTTCTGAGGTGGCTAAGTTGTTGCATCTGGCCCCATCTGTCACCAAGAAAGGGACACAAAGCCTAGTGGGCCTCTTTGGATTGTGGAGGCAACATGTTCCTCATTTGGGTGTGTTACTCTGGCCCACTTACCAAGTGACCTGAAAAACTGCTGGTGTTGAGTGAGACCCAGAACAAGAGAAGGCTCTGCAACAGGTCCAGGCTGCTGTGCAAACTGTTCTGCCACTTGGACTGTAAGACCCAGCAGATCCAATGGTGCCAGTGGCAGATAGCCATGCTCTTTGGAGCCTTTGGCAGCCCATGTAGGTGAAATGCAGCACAAGCCCTTAGGATTTTGGAGCAAAGCCCTGCCATCCTCTGCAGGTAAATACTTTCCTTTTGGGAAACAGCTTTACGCCTGCTACCGGGCCTTAGTAGAGACTGAACCCTTCACCATGAGCCACCAAGTTACTATGGGATCTGAGCTGCCATCATGAACTGAGCACTGTCTGATCCATCATCCCATAAAACGGGATGTGCACAGCAGCCCATCATCAAATGGAAGGGGTATGTATATAAGATCAAGCCTGGGCTTCCCTGGTGGCGCAGTGGTTAAGAATTCGGCTGACAATGCAGGGGACACGGGTTCGAGCCCTGGTCTGGGAAGATCCCACATGCATGGAGCAACTAAACCCGTGCGCCACAACTACTGAGCCTGCAAGCCACAACTACGGAAGCCCACACACCTAGAGCTCTGCAACAAGAGAAGCCACCACAATGAGAAACCCGCGCACCGGAACGAAGAGTGGCCCCCGCTCACCGCAACTAGAGAAAGCCCATGCGCAGCAACGAAGACCCAATGCAGCCAAAAATTAATCAATTAATTAATTTAAAATATATATATATCAGGCCCAAACAGACCCTGAAGGCAGAAGTAAGTTACCTGAAAAAATGGGCCAAATGCCCATGGTCCCCACTTCGGTTACACTGCCTTCTCTCTCCCAGCCTGCACCTATGGCCTTATGCAGAGTTTCCTATGATCAGTTGACAGAGGAAGAGAAATCTTGGGCCTGGATTACAGATGGTGCTGTGCAATATGCAGGCACCACCAAAAGTGGACAGCTGTAAAACTACAGCCCCTCTGTGACAGCCCTGAAGGACAGCCATGAAGGGAAGTCCTCCCAGTGGGCAGAATTTCAACCAGTGCACTTAGCTGTTCATTTTGCTTGGAGGGAGAAATGGCCAAATGTATGATTATGCACCGATTCATAGGCTGCAGCCAGTGGTTTGTTTGGATGGTCAGGGACTTGGAAAGAACATGATTGGAAAATTGGGAACAAGAAAGTCTGGGGAAGACTATGTAGATAGACGTCCTTGAATGGCGGGGGGAGGAATGTGAAGATATTTGTGTCCCATGTGAATGCTCACCAAAGGGTGAACTCAACAGAGGAGTATTTTAATAATCGAATGGACAAGATGACCCATTCTGTGAACACCAGTCAGCTTCTTTCCCCGGCCACTCCTGTCACCACCCAATGGACCATGCATGAACAGGTGGCCATGGTGGCAGGAATGGAAGTTATGCATGGGCTCAGCCACCTGGACTTCCATTCACTAAGGCCAGTCCAGCTATGGCCACTGCCGAGTGCCCAATCTGCCGACAACAGAGACCAACACTGAGCCCCCAGTACGGCACCATTCCCTGGCCAGCTACCCAATGGCAGGTTGATCACTTTGGACCACTTCCATCATGGAAGAAGCAGCATTTTGTTTACTGGAATAGACACTTACTCTGGATGTGCCTTCTCTGCATGTAATGCTTCTACCAAAACTACCATCTGTGGACTTACAGAATGCCTTGTCCGCCATCATGGTGCTCCACACAGCATTCTTTTGATCAAGAAACTCACTGCACAGCAAATGAAGTGTGGTGATGAATTCACTGGTCTTACCATGTTCCCCATCATCCTGAAGCAGCTAGTTTGATAGAGCAATAGAATGGCCATTTGAAGACTCAGTTACAGTGCCAGCAAGATGGCAGTACCTTGCAGGGCTGAGGCAGCCTCTCCAGGAGGCTGCATGTGGTCTGAATCTGATAGCCAGGATTCACGGATCCAGGAATCAAGGTGTGGATGTGGGAGTGGCACCTTTCACTATTACCACTAGCGACCCCTTAGCAAAACTTTTGCTTTCTGTCCCCGTGACCTTATGCTCTACTGGCCTAGAGGTCTTCATTTCAAGGGGAGGAATGATTAGACCAGGAGAAACAACAATGATTTCATTGAACTGGAAGTTAAGACAGCCACCTGGCCACTTTGGGTTCCTCATGCCTCTGAATCAACAGGCAAGGAAGGGGGTTACTGTGCTGGCTGAGGTGATGGATCATGACGTCCAAGGGGGAAATCAGCCTTCTACTCCACAATGGAGGTAAGGAAGAGCATGTCTGGACCACAGGAGATCCCTGAAGGCATATCTTAGTATTACCATGGTCCTGTGATGAAGGTCAATGGAAAACTACAACAACTCAGTTCAGTTCAGACTGCTAATGGCCCAGACCCTTCAGGAATGAAGTTTTGGGTCACCTTATGAGGTAAAGGACGATGACCACTCAGGTGCTTGCTGAAGGCAAAGGGAATATGGAACAGGTAGTAGAAGAAAGTAGTTAATACCAGCTATGACCACATGACCAGTTACAGAAGTGAGGACTGAAATTGTCATGAGTAGTTCTTTTTTTTGTTATGTATGTGTGTGTAATATCTATATATTCTTCCTTCTCTTATCCTCTTATCATGGAACATGAGACATATTGACTTTATAGTACAGTATTTAAGTATTGTTAGCTTTACATTGTAGTATTTAACTTAAAGGTTATCAAGAACAAAAGTAAACATCGCCCAAGGACTTTGCATTCTCCTCTAGAGAAAGGGTTAGTGCATTTTCATTGTATACAGGAAAGTTGTATTGTGTTAGGCAAAATTATGACCTGGTTATAATTTTGCCTAACACAATAAGTAACTGCATGACACTTTATTTGAAAATTAAATATGGTTTAAGGAGATGCGTATGATTGCCAAGTTGACAAGGGGTGGACTTATGATGGTTAATTTTGGGTGTCAACTTCACTAGGCCATGGTATCCAGATATTTGGTTAAATATTATTCTAGATCTCTAGGTATTTTTTAGATGAAATTAACATTGAAATGAGCCAGGCCAAGAAGGACAAATACTGTATGATTCCATTCCTACGAGGTACTGAGAGTAGGCAAATTCATAAAGATAGGAAGTGGAATGGTGCTTGACAGGATATGGGGGAGGGGGAATTGCAACAGGTATGGGGTTTCTTTGGGGGATGATGGAAATGTTCTGGAATGAGATAATGGTGATAACATTGTGAATA
Organism: Balaenoptera acutorostrata; assembly: GCF_949987535.1. Taxonomy (NCBI): domain Eukaryota; kingdom Metazoa; phylum Chordata; class Mammalia; order Artiodactyla; family Balaenopteridae; genus Balaenoptera; species Balaenoptera acutorostrata. The sequence continues at coordinate 172,926,828 of NC_080065.1, forward strand.
TACTAAAAAATCAATGAATTGTCTACTTTTTTTTTCTTTGGCGGCACCACTCGGCTTGTGGGATCTTAGTTCCCTGACCAGGGATTGAACTTGCACCCTTGGCAGTGAAACCATGGAGTCCTAACCACTGGACCGTGAGGGAATTCCCTGAATTGTCTACTTTAAAATTATGAATTTTATGTTATGGGATTTTATCTCAATTTAAAAGTCGCTCTCTCATCAAAATTTTGGAAGTTTAAAATATGTCCTCAAATCCTTTGACACTTTTTTCGATTGCCCTCCCTTTGAGTGTAACTGGACTTAGTGACTTGCAGCTAATGAATAGAAGGCAAAACAGAAGGTGACAGAAGAAACTGTATGATATTGGAGGAATTGAGGTTTCTGCCTTGCCCTCTCCTGGTCACTCACTCAAGGGGACACAAGCTACCACATCATGAGGACACTCAAGCATTGCTGTGGAGAAGCCTCCAGGGAGAAGAACTAAGACCTCTCACCATCAGCCAGCACCTGCTGACACCCATCTGTGGCAATGGATCCTACAGCCCCAGGAGAGTTTCCTCTGGCTCCAGCTCTAGCCAATATCTTGACCACAAGCTCCTAAGAGACTCTGAGCCAGATCCACCAGGGCAAGCCATTCCCAAATTCCTGACCTACGGAAACTATGAGATAACAAGGTTTATCTTTTTAAACTACTAACTTTGGGTATAACTTGTTACACAGCAATGGATAACTGATACAGACATACAAGACACTTAATTGCAGGTTAGTTGGTAAAAGCAAAAGATTCCAAACAACTTAGGTGTCCATCACTAGTAACAAATGACTTGTCCCACCTCAGATTGGGTTGTCACACCCCTAAGGGCAGGACAGCCTCAGCTGTCATGGACTGGGTGATATCCTGGCTGAGGTGCCTCAGGAGGGAAGACAGCCCTAGAATGTGGTCTGGAGCAACTGAGCCCCAAGCCCTTCCATTGCACTTTAGTTCTCCAGCAATGCTGGAGACATGGTAGCCAGAATTCCAGACCCATGCCTTATCCCTCCTTTCCCTGTCACCCCAAGACTTTCCTTTCCCTTCCTCTGATGGAGCCCTTTTCACAGCCAGCATTTGTAACTGAACAGGACCCTGTGGGGCCATCCCAGGACAGACCCCACCTCCCATGTCTTCTGCCTGCCTCTTGTCTGAAGAAAAAACTTTAGCCTCCTAGGCCTTTCCCAATTTCCAAAGAATAAATTTAATCAGAGAAGTGGGAAAATTCAGCTAGAAAGTAAAACAGTCAAGCAAGACAAAATAATTTCAGTTTAGTCATTAAACAAAGTCAAGGACTTTTAGTTCCTTCTCAAGGGCTATAGATAATATTCTGAGCCATGTCCTTTGAGTTATTTTGCAGATACTGAAACTCTTACTAGGTAGAAGTTGACTGCATGCTGCCCATGCCCACAAGCGCATAGACCCCCAGATCAACTGGAACCAGAATGTTGATGATGTTGACTCCCAATTACCTCACCACCAGCCGATCAGAAGAATGTCCATGAGCTGATCACACACCCCACAACCCCCCTCCCTCACTGTCTTTAAAAACCTTTCCCTGAAAACCATCAGGGAGAGCCTTTTGAGGGAGAGCCTCTAGCTGCCTGTACTCCTTGCTTGGTGCCCTGCAATAAACGCTGCACTTTCCTTCACCACAACCTGGTGTCAGTAGATTGGCTTTACTACGAGTGGGCAAGTGGACCCAAGTTTGGTTTGGTAACACATTGATCATAATTTTGATTAAATTATTGTCAGTGTGATTCTTTGTCGAATGTACATTATTTTTTTGGAGAGGATGCTGCAGGTGTCCCACCCAGATCTCCTTTACTGGTTGGCGCACCCCTACCCCAGCTGCTGTAAATATTGTCTGCTAACAGCTCACAGCCACCCATTGTGAATTGCCCTCACCCGAACTGCCTCACCAGGGAGGTTATGCCCCCCAAAACACACATCCCCTAGGGAAGCCCACATCAAGGACCAACTGGCATGAGGAACCAGAGGCCAGACCCCTTGCATCAAAATAAGACCAACTTGGTGCTTGTCACGCTCCAGGGTCCCCCCTAGATCAGTGGAGGCTTGACACCAGTTGAGCCCACTTCCTTGCCTGCTCCTTCCCTAAATTGTCCTGCATCCTTCACTCCCTCACAAGTTTCCCCCAAACTCATACAACCTTGAATCTCCATCTCAGGCTCAGCTTCTAGAGAACCCAACCCAAGTTGGGGCAGAAATCAGTTCTCTGAAGGCAGGAACTGTGTCAGTCTCATTCACTGCTGTATGCCCAGGGCCGAACACAAGGCTTAGCACACAGTAGGTGCTCAGTAAATGTTTCAGTGGCCAAGTCACAAGCCCGTATTACTGCTTGGGGAGAACATGGAGGAGTCTTATTACCCATGTTTATAGGTTGAAGGGATGACGAAAAGGATCGTCACACTTTTTCAAAATCTTCCATTCTCAGTCATCTCTGGCATGTTTCTCCTGCAAACTCAAGATCCATCAACACCTTCATGTGCTTTGAGCATACAGAGGCCAAGGGCTCCTCAAAAAAGAAGGCACGTTGATCTACTTGTTTCTTTTGTTGCTTGTGCTTTGGGTGTCATTTTCAAGAAACCATTGCTAATACAAAGTCATGGAGATTAACCACTTATGTTTTCTTCTAAGAGTAGTATGATTTTAGCTCTTACATTTAGGTCTTTGATCCATTTTGAGTTAATTTTGTGTATGGTGTGAGGTAGGGGTCCAACTTCATTTTTTTGTATGTGGATATCCAGTTTTTCTAGTACCTTTTGCCAAAGAGATTATTCCTTCCCCATTGAATGGTCTTGGCACTTGTTATAAACTGAATGTTTGTGTCCCCCATAAATTTGTATACTGAGGCACTAACCTCCAATGTGATGGTATTAGGAAGTAGGGTCTTTGGGAGGTAATTAGGACTTGATGAGGTCATGAGGGTAGGACCTTAATAATGGGGATTAGTACCCTTATAAGAAGAGACACCAGATCTCTCCCTCCCTCCCTCCCTCTCTCTCTCTCTCTCTCTCTCTCTCTCTCTGCCAGGTGAGGACACAGCAAGCAGGTGGCCCTCTACAAGCCAGGAAGAGAGCTCTCACCAGGAACTGAATTGGCTAGCATCTTGATTTTGGACTTAAAGCCTCAGAACTGTGAGAAATAAATGTCTGTTTAAGCCATCCAGTCGGTGGTATTTTGTTCTGGCAGCCCAAACAGACTAAGAAAGCATCCTTGTTAAAAATCAATTGATCATGAATGTAAGGCTTTATTTCTGGATTCCCAGTTCTATCTTATTGATATATTTGTTTATCCTTATGCTAGTACCATGCTGTCATGATTACTATGGCTTTGGAGTAATTTTCAAAATCAGGAAGTCTGGTTTTCAAATTTTGCTCTTCTTTCTCAAGGTTGTTTTTTGGGGGGAGAAATGTCTATTCAAGTCCTTTGCCCTTTGTAAATTGTTATTTATATTTTTACTATTGAGGTGTAAGAGTTCTTTTTGGATACTGGATACAAGTCCCTTGTCAGGTATATGATTTGCGCGTGTTTTCTCCCATTCTGTGGGTGGTCTTTTTCATTTTCTTGATGGTATCATTTGTGGCACAAAAGTTTTAAATTATGATGAAATCTAAATTATCTATTTTTCCTTTTGTTGCTTTTGTGCTTTTTCCATCATAGCTAAGTAACTGTTGCTTATCCTAAGGTCACAGATATTTATTCCTATATATGATAGAGGTCCAACTTTATTCTTTCACATGTAGATATACAGTTGTCCCAACACCACTTGTTGAAAAGACTGTTCATTTCCCATTGAATTGTCTTGGCACCCTTGTCAAATGCCTTTTTAGTATAAGTGTGTGCCGTGGGACAAATTTAGGCTAAAAAATTTTTCTATGTTTATCTGAAATTCAAATTTACCTGGGTATCCTGCATTTGTATTTGCTGAATCTGGCAACTCTATACTGGCATCTAGTGGGTAGAGGCCAGGGGTGCTGCTAAACATCCTACAACGCTCGGGACAGCCCGCCACGAAAAATGAAATCTTATCCAAAATGTCTATGGTGCTGAGGTTGAGAAACCATGGTGTGAAACAAATACAGGGATAGCATCGCTTGGCAACCAGCACCCCAGCAACTCTGAGAGTAGGTGGGATCTGCCCATTTTCCAGGAGTGGAAACTGAGGCTCAGAGCAGGTGAAGCAAGCATGGGAGGTCGTGGGCAGAGGGGATTCACCTGGATTCTCTTTAAAAATCGTCCAGGAGAATCTGTCCCAGAAGAGACAAAGAGGCTCTTCAAAGGGGCCTGGGCTACCCCCTATGGATGCAGGCACCACAGATCAATCTCCAAGGATCCCCCCCACACCCCCACCCCTGCCAGACACTTAGCCTGAGAAGATCTTGGGCACGCCCGGGCATTTGCATCTTAACACTACCCCAGGAACTCCACTCAATACTCTGTAATAACCTACATGGGAAAAGAATCTGAAAAATAATGGATATATGTATATGTATAAATGGATCACTTTGCTGTATACCTGAAACTAACAAAACATTGTAAATCAACTATACTCTAATATAAAATAAAATTTCAAAAAAACACATACTAACCCAGAGTGCTTCTTTAGGATGTCATATGGAGAAGATGAAAAATAAAATAATGGTTGGTCTAGCCACATTCTCATCACTGGAGAGTCCATGGCCACTTTTTGTTTACTTGGTTAGTAGTCATTTTTAAAAACCTACAAATGGGGAATTCCCTGGCAGTCCAGTGGTTAGGACTCTGTGCTTTCACTGCCAGGGCCAGGTTCAATTTCTGGTCGGGGAACTAAGATCCCACAAGCCACACAGTGTAGCTAAAAAAAAGCTTTTTTAAAAAAATTACAAATAAAATAAAATAAAAACCTACCAGTCATTAATATTTGCCCCCTCTAGCAGGTTGAATGGTGTCCCTCCAAAAGATATGTCCAAGTCTTAACCTCTAGAACCTATGAATGTGATCTCATTTGGAAAAAAGGGTCCTTGCAGATGTAATTAAATGAAAGATCTCAAGATGACATCACCATGGATTTAGAGTGAGCCCAAAATCCAAGGACAAGTGTTCTTATGAGAGACGGAAAAGGAGAAACATAGAGGAGAAGGCCATGTGATGACAGAGGCAGAAGCTGGAGTGCTGCAGCGACAGGCTAAGAAATGCCTGGAGCTCTCAGAAGCTGGAAGAGGCAAAGAAAGATCTTACCTTAGAGCCTCTGGAGGGAGCACGGCCCTGCCAACACCTTGATCCTGGACTTCTGGCCTCCGGAACTGTGAGAGAATAAATTCCTGTTGTTTTAAGCCACCCAGTCTGTGGTAGCTTGTTACAGCAGCCCCAGGACACTAACACCCCCACCAGATGACTCTCATCTCGAACACCCCCATCCAATCCTTGTACTATATTTTTCATACCTCTATTAATTATTAAAAATACATATACATTTTTATTTGGATTGCTTTTAACTGTATAAAAGGGCATCAAGCTGCCTGTGATCTTGGGGTCACTTACTCTTTTTCGCATGGTGATTCTATTTCTGAGCTGTGGCCATATTGTTACTCATCCCTCTGGGCATACTTTTTGACAGCTGTATAATATTCCACCACCTCCATTCAGCATTTAGGCAGATTCCAGGCGTGGACACCTCCAACACGTCTAGCAATTTCTCTCGAGCATGTTGCAAGGCATGTGAATATTCCACTTGAGGAGGAAGAAACAGCGTGGCCACCACAACACGCCTGCCCCCCAGCTTTCTATGAGTTCCCCAGGAGCCTCATTCCCACCATGCTGGGTATCAACTCACTGGATAATTTTTTCCAACCAGCTGGATGCAAAGTGGTAGCTCATTGAGGTACTCAGGTTATTCTAATTTTATAATGCAATTCGCACAACGTAAAATTCACCACTTTGGCTATTCTAAAGTGACATTTAGTACACTCACAATGCTGTGTGAACATCAGCTCTAGTTCCAGAACATTTTCATCACCTCATTAAGGAAACCCTGTACCTTTAATACAACTTTTGAGCAAAACTAAGCAGCTGTTTAACTGGTATTTAATTCTTGTTTGTTTCTCCTATTCGGGGAAAAAACACAGTGTTTGTGTGTATGGGGTGGAGGATCCCTGACTGTAAAAGTAACACATTCTTGATGCTGGAAAAGAAAAAATCAGACAAAACAGAAAAGTAGAAAGAATATAAAACCACCTGGAATCTCACAACTCAGAACACAGTGTGCGCCATGATCCCCACCCCCAGATGACTAACGTGAAGAAGATTGACACCAGCAAGTGTTGACAAGGATGGGGAGGAACTGAAACTCCTGTCCAGGCCACTGGAAATGCAAACTGCTGCAGCCACTTGGAAAGGCAGTTTGGCGGTTTCTTCAAAAGTTAACATAAGTCAGCCTTTCCCCTCCTCAGTATTTAGCCTAGAGAAATGAAAGCAGGTGTTCATAGAAGACCTGGTACGTGAGTGCTCCCAGCAGCTTTATTTATTAGTAATCGTCCCAAACTGGAAATAACCCAAATGTCCACCATCAAGGGAATGGATGAACACACAGTGGAATACTTCTCAGCAATAAAAAGGTGTGAACTGTTGACACTCCAGCAATAGGGATGCACCTCCAGCCCATTATGCTGAGTGAAAGAATCCAGACACAAAAGGCTACATACTGCACGATTCCTTTTATATGCCATTCTAGAAAGTGCAAACTAATGTAAACTGACAGAAAACAGGTCAGAGGTTCCAAGGGGAGGGGTGGGAGGAAACATTTAGGGTGATGGTTATGTTCACTATCTTGATGTGGTGACAGTTTCACAGGTGTAGACATATAGCAAATGCATCAAATTGTACACATTAAAAATGTGCAGGTTTTGGTATGTCAATTATAACTGAATACTGCTGTTTTAAAAAGCAATGACAATGACAGTATTATAAGAAAAATGTGTGTGTGTGTGTATTGTAAGAAAAAAAAAACATAAGAAAAGAACTCGAAGTTGGGATTCACAGATACTTGTATGGGTATGTTCATAGCAGCCCTATTTACAATACCCAAAAGGCAGAAATAACCCAAATGTCCATTAGTGGGTGAGTGGATAAACAAAATGTGGTCCATCCAATCAAGGGAATATTACTCAGCCATATAAAGGAATGAAGCACTGATTCATGCTACAACACGGATAAAGGTTTTTTTTTTTTTTTTTTTTGGCTGCACTGCACAGCATGCGGGATCTTAGTTCCCTGACCAGGGATCAAACACACGGTCCCTGTAGTGGAAGCATGGGGTCTTAACCAATGGACTGCCAGAGAAGTCCCAACACCGATAGACCTTGAAAACATTATGCTGAGTAAAAGAAGCCAGACCCTAAATGCCGCATGTTGCATGATTCTATTTCTATGAAAGGTCCAGAACAAGCAAATCCACAGAGACAGAAAGCAGATATTAGAGATTAACTAGGGGTTAAGGGAGGGGGAGATGGGAGTTATTGCTTAATTGGCACTGGGATTCTATTTTGGGAGATGAAAAATTTTGGAAGTAAAAAATGGTGATGGTTGCACAACACTTCGTGAATGTACTTAATGCCACTCAATTGTACAGTAAAATGGCGAATTTCATGTTAGGTATATTTTTCCACAAAAAAAGTCTAAAACGATAAAATTCAATTAAAAAGAAAAATACAACACATGGTTGTGTTGATGGGTTTGGGTTAACTAAAGCAGGTCTGGATTTATATCCCTGCCCTGCTATCGGCTTGCTGTGTGACCTCTCTCAAATGTCTTGGCCTCTCTGTGCCTCACCTGTAAAATGGGATTCTAGTGGCCCCAACACCCCACAGTGTGTTGAAGGGCATAGGGCAGTATCTGGACAGCAGCCATCAAGCACCAGTTCTCAGTGTCCTTTACTTTGTCTACATTTTCACAATTCATCATTGAAAATTAAAAAAAAAAATTATTTCAAACCACACCAAAGTCCCCTCGGGCCTCCACCACAGCCCAGGCTGGGTCCCAAGTAGATCTCGGCCAATCCCAGGCCTGTCCCACTCAGTGACTTAACCCAGCATGGGTCGCACTCCGGAATTCACCCGCCAGTCCTGAATTCACAGCTCTGCCCCACGTCCTGGTCCAGCCCCTCCTCAAGTTCCATGCCAGCCTCCAAGTCCAGGGAAATGGCATTCTTCTCTTGTACCAAGAGAGGTCCCTCGAGGGTAAGCAGCGGCCATGGCTGCTGCAGGGAAATTCCATGACTTTGGAAAAAAGGACATTTAAGATCTTAGCTTTCCCCCAGACTAGCTTCTTTGAAACCCCATCTGTTGGGCTCCTGGCTCCCACAGAAGTGGCCCTCGCCAGCCACGCCTTGCTGAGATGTGGGCAGCCCAGGCTGACCGTGGACCCCATTTGGGGCTCTCCCCAGGAACAGTGGGCACTTGTGGGTTTCTGTGAGCCCCCCTCGCGGCCCCATTCTTGCTTCAAAGGAGGCTGTTGTGGGACACGGATATGTGGCCAAAGCCCCGGCAATGCTGGTGGGGAAAGAAAAATAGGCATGTGTGTATATTTTACAGCCTCCCTCTGCTCTGTGAACAGCCTCTTTGAAGGTGACGATGGGTCACAGCAGGCCTTGGGTGGGGAGGACAGTGGGTGGCCACCTTGATTCTAATTCAACCACAGGCTGCTTTTTTGGGGGATATGCTGGGGTGTCGGGAGAGGTGGGTTTTGGCCTGGCCTCAAAGCTCCGGTTCCCAAAGAGACTCAAGGCTGCCATTGTGGGTGGCAAGGCTCCAGGAAAGAAGTCAGCCCCCAGGGACCCTCTTCTATTCCCATACGAGGCTGCATGTTGGGATATATTTGGGGCGGAATTCACCATGGATGTTTTAGAAGGCGTTGGGCTGGGAAACTAAATAACACCTCCCAGTGGGCCCGACCCAGGTCATTCTCCCCAGTTCACAGATAGCTGTGTGGCCTCGCAGAGCAGGGAGATGGGTGATAAGCAGAAGTCATCAGAAATCAGTAACTGGTGTAGTGTGTGAGACGGGGACAAAAGGATGGGAAGGAAAACGGACCACGCCACACCCACTAGGAGGGCCACAATCCAAAACGGAAAATAACGAGTGTTGTCAAGGATGTGGAGGAATCGCAACACTTACACGCCGCAACTTGTAAAAATATGATATGGTGCAGTCGCTGCGGAAAAGTTTGGCGGTTCCTCAAAAAGTTAAACATTGAAATGCCACGTGATCCAGAAATTTCACTTCTGGGTATATGTGCAAAAGCATTGAAAGCAGGGTCTCAAAGAGGTGTTTGTACACACATGTTCACAGCAGCACTAGTCACAATCGCCAAGAGGTGGAAACAATCCAAGTGTCTGATGAATGGATAAACAGAAGGTGGTGCCTCTGTACGGTAGAATATTACTCAGCCATAAAAAGGAATGAAGTTCTGACACACACTACAATGTGATGAACCTCGAAAACGTTATGCCAAGTGAAAGAAGCCAGACACGAAAGGACACACAGTATATGATTCCATTTGTACGAAATGTCCGAACAGGCAAATTCATAGACAGAAAGCAGATTAATGGTTGCCAGGGGCTGGGGGAGGGGGACAGGGAGTGACTGCTTAGTGGGTACAGGGTTTCCTTTTGAGGTGTTGAGAATGTTCTGGAATGAGAAAGAGGTGATGGCCGCACACATAGCTAATGTACTAAGTGGCAGTTTAAAGGGGTAAATTTTTTGTCATATATTTTACCGCCAGAAGAAGAGAGAAAGAAAGGAAGGCAGGAAGGAAGGCAGGAAGAAAGAAAGAAAGAAAGAAAGAAAGAAAGAAAGAAAGAAAGAAAGAAAGAAAGGAAGGAAGGAAGGAAGGAAGGAAGGAAGGGGAAAGGGAAAGGGAAGGGAAGGAAAAAAGAAGAGAAGAGAGAAGTAAATAGTTCCTTGAGGGGTCAATGGACACCTGGGTGCAGGGCCACTTGCAGGGTCAAATGTGTGACTGCAAATCACTGCCCAGATGTGCCCAGAAGATGGGCACAGTATAAAACCCACCAAACCAACTGAAACGGAATCATCACAGATGAGTTAGAGGACACTGCATGAGGTTCCTGCAGCTGCTGTAACAAAGTACCACAAACTAGGGGGTTTAAAACAACAGAAATTTATTCTCTTGCAGTGCTGGAGGCCAGAAGTCCTAAATCAAAGTGTCGGCACAGTCACACTCTATTTGAGGGCTCTAGGGGTGGATCCTTCCTTGTCAATTCCAGCTGCTGGGGGCTCCAGGCGTCCTTGGCCTGTGGCTGCATCACTCTAGTCTCTGTCTTTACATCACCTCCTCCTCTTCTTCTGTCTCTTATAAGGACACTTGTCATTGGATTTAAGGGCCACCCAGATAATCCAGGATGATCTCATCTTGAGATCTTCAACTTAACGACACCTCCAAAGACCCTTATTCCAAATAAGTTCACGTTCGCAGGTTCCGAGAAGACATATCTTTGGGGCACCACCATTCTACCCACTAAACTATCGCTTACACTTGCAGAGGGGTATCCAAGACTCCGAGGAGTGAAGCCACTTCCTCACGGCCCCTCTGGCAGCTTCTCACTCAGCCCTGGGCAACATTGAAGTCCCCAGGAGGTGAATTCAATGCCCAGTGACATTCACAAGGCCAGCATGGCCCACTAGGCTTGCACACCGAGGCTTGAGGCCCAGGAGATCAGAGGGGTTTGTGGACACTAGCAGCCCAGCATCCCCGAGTGAAGGGGTGCAGACTGCCTGGCATCGGCTGCCCAGTGCGTGTTCACTGAGCACCTCTACGTGCTGGGTGCCCTCACCACAGGCTGGGCAGAGTCTGTGCACAGAATGCTCAGATGGGCCTGGGGCAGCAGCACTGTGGGTGGTTTAAGGCTGGGGCTTCTGGGTTTGAGTCCTGACCCAGCCTCTTCCTGATTTAGGAGGCTGACTGCACTCTTTCCTCACCCATCAAATGGGGCAAAATCAAATCCTTCATGTATGAGTCAAGATTCCCCAGAGAGGGTTTCCCTGGTGGCGCAGTGGTTGAGAATCTGCCTGCCAATGCAGGGGACACGGGTTCGAGCCCTGGTCTGGGAAGATCCCACATGCCGCGGAGCAACTAGGCCCGTGAGCCACGACTACTGAGCCTGCGTGTCTGGAGCCTGTGCTCCGCAACAAGAGAGGCCGCGACAGTGAGAGGCCCGCGCACCGCGATGAGGAGTGGTCCCCGCTTGCCGCAACTAGAGAAAGCCGTCGCACAGAAACAAAGACCCAACACAGCCAAACATAAATAAATAAATAAATTTAAATTATTTAAAAAAAAATAAGATTCCCCAGAGAAACAGAACCAGTCGGTTACATATAGATGTATAGAAAGAGATTTATCATGAGGTTTACGTGATTGTGGAAACTAAGAAGTCCCACAATCTTCCATGGGCAAGCTGGAGCCCAGGAAAGCCAGTGGTGTAGTTCAGTCTAAACCCAGAGACCAGGGGAGCTGATGGTGGAAGTTCCAGCTGAGTCCCAAAGCTTGAAAACCAAGGTGTTGATGTCTGAGGGCAGGAGAAGATGGAGAGCCCAGCTTAACAGAGAGAGAGCAAATTCACCCTTGCTCCAAGTTCTTGCTTTATTCAGGTCCTTACTGGAGTGGGTGATGCCCACCCACAGTGGTGAGGGTAGCCTTCCTTACTCAGTCCTCTGATTCAAATGCGAAGCTCTTTGGAAATGCCCTCACAGATGCAGATAGAAATAATGTTTTCCCACCTCTCTAGGGACCCCTTAGCCCAGCCAGATTGACACTTGAAATTAACCATCAAGAGCTAAAGGAGAGGGCTTCCCTGGTGGCGCAGTGGTTAAGAATCCGCCTGCCAATTCAGGGGACACGGGTTCGAGCCCCGGTCCGGGAAGATCCCACCTGCCGCGGAGCGACTAAGCCCGTATGCCACAACTGCTGAGCCTGTGCTCTATAGTCCACGAGCCACAACTACTGAGCCCATGTGCCACAACTACTGAAGCCTGCATGCCTAGAGTCCGTGCTCTGCAACAAGAGAAGCCACCGCAGATGAGAAGCCCATGCACTGCAACCAAGAGTAGTCCCCGCTCGCCGCAACTAGAAAAAGCCTGTGCACAGCCACGAAGACACAGTGCAGCCAAAAATAAACAAATTAAATAAATAAATTAAAAGAAAAAAAAGAGCTAAAGGAGAGGGACTTTCCTAGTGGTGCAGTGGTTAAGAATCCACCTACCAATGCAGGGGCCACGGGTTTGATCCCTGGTCCAGGAAGATTCCACCTGCCGCAGAGCAACTAAACCCGTGCACCACAACTACTGAGCCTGCGCTCTAGAGCCCGCGAGCCACAACTCCTGAGCCCGCACGTCTAGAGCCCGTGCTCTGCAACAAGAAAAGCCACCACAATGAGAAGCCCGTGCACTGCAGTGAAGAGTAGTCCCTGCTCACCGCAACTAGAGAAAGCCCGCGTGCAGGAAAGAAGACCCAATGCAGCCAAAAATAAATAAATAAATTTATTTTTTTTAAAAAAGAAAAAATTTTCAGCTCATAAAAAATAATAAACAAACAAACAAACATGGATATCTGTGGAAGAAGTGTACTCCAGGTGCACCTAGGAGGGGTTAGATGTGCTAGAGCAGTGGTCCCCAACCTTTTTGGCACCAGGGACCGGTTTTGTGGAAGACAATTTTTCCACAGAAGGCAGTGGGATGGTTCAGGCTGTAACACGAGCGATGCGGAGCGGCTGTAAATACAGATGAAGCTTCGCTCGCTCGCCCGCCACTCGCCTCCTGCTGTGCAGCCTGGTTCCTAACAGGCTGTGGACTGGTATCAGCCCGCAGCCCAGGGGTTGGGGGCTCCTGTGCTGGAGGTTTATTTTGGAGCCAATGGAGGCCAGCAGGGCCATCCAGACAATGCGGGTGTCACTCTGAGAACAAGAGAGGGAAGGAAGGAGGATGCGGAGAGGCTCAGGTGGGAGCAAGGAGAAGATTCCTGCCAGGTCAAAGGACTCTTCCTGATTAGGTCCTGCCTGATGTCAGCATTGGTCTCTGTTGCTGATAAGCTGGACCTTTCCAGAAGTAGTGGTAGCTGAATCATCATGGTAAATGGGGGTTCCTACTGATGGCCTACATGTCACCCTTTCTCTGCCCCGTGGCCCCTCTGTTCACATGCCCATCACATGACAAATGACAAATGTGGCTGACATCGCTTGGCTGAGTCATGTGGTCTCTGTGGTTGTTCCAAGCCTTTGTGGTGGATGATTTCTGGAGGATGTTGATGCTGATACAGAAATCCTCGTGTTTCAGGCCACTCCTGATTGTCCGCTGATGCCTCTACCCCAGACCTCCTTGTCTTTGATCTTCCAGATCTTTTTTAAAAATTAATTAATTAATTAGTCTATTTATTTATTTATTTATTTATTTATTTTTGGCTGCATTGGGTCTTTGTTGCTGCACACGGCTTTCTCTAGTTGCGGCGAGAGGGGACTATTCTTCGTTGCTGTGCGTGGGCTTCTCATTGTTGTGGAGCACGGGTTCTAGGCACGCGGGCTTCAGTAGTTGTGGCACATGGGCTCAGTAGTCGTGGCACACGGGCTTAGTTGCTCTGCGGCATGTGGGATCTTCCCGGACCAGGGCTCGAACCCATGTCCCCTGCATTGGCAGGTGGATTCTTAACCACTCCGCCACCAGGGAAGTCCTCATTGTGGTTTTGATTTGCATTTCCTCATGTTGAGCAGCAAATAAATTTTTTTAATTAATTAATTAATTTATTTATTTATTTATTTTTGGCTGTGTTGTGTCTTTGTTTCTGTGCGAGGGCTTTCTCTAGTTGCAGCAAGCGGGCGTCACTCTTCATCGTGGTGTGCGGGCCTCTCACTATCGCGGCTTCTCTTGTTGCGGAGCACAGGCTCCAGACGCACAGGCTCAGTAGTTGTGGCTCATGGGCCTAGTTGTTCTGCGGCATGTGGGATCTTCCCAGACCAGGGCTCGAATCCGTGTCCCCTGCATTAGCAGGCAGATTCTCAACCACTGCGCCACCAGGGAAGCCCCGCAAATAAATTTTTAGGATAAGTATTTTCCATGTAATATTTGGGACATACTTATCCTAAAAAATTATTCATTGTTGATCTGAATTCAAATTCAAAGGTGCATCCTATATTTTTGTTTGTTTGTTTGTTTTAAATAAATTTATTTATTTTATTTATTTATTTTTGGCTGTATTGGGTCCTCGTTGCTGTGCAGAGGCTTTCTCTAGTTGTGGCGAGCAGGGACTACTCTTCTCGGGGTGCACAGGCTTTTCACTGCGGTGGCTTCTCTTGTTGTGGAGCACAGGCTCTAGGCGTGTGGGCTCAGTAGTTGTGGCTCATGGGCTCTAGACCACACGCTCAGTAGTTGTGGCGCACGGGCTTAGTTGCTCCGCAACAATGTGGGATCTTCCTGGACCAGGGCTTGAACCCATGTCCCCTGCATTGGCAGGTGGATTCTTAACCACTGTGCAACCTGGGAAGTCCTGTTTATTTTTTAATTGCAGTAAAATATACATAAAGTTACCGTTTCAACCACTTTTAAGTGCAAATTCATTGCCATTTAGTACATTCACCATGTTGTGTAACCACCATCACTATTTAGTTCCAGAACTTTTTCATCACCTCCCCAAACAGAATGGGCATCTGTAGCTTTTCGGGCAATCCTAGCCCTGGGGCAAAACTGTAAATGCATATCCTGTCTATCTTGTGGGAATGTGAACTGTTTCTGGTCCTTCTTTCTAATCAGAATAGAAAAGAATGCATCCAACAAACCAGTGGCCACAGGCAACATAGCTGAAGCCTCAGGAATAAGCTCTGTCAGAGCCACCCCCTCTACACAGCAGCTGGATGGGGCACCCACTTGGTCAGGGCTGAGGAAGTCCATGGTCATTCTCCAGGGCCCATCTGGTATCCTCAGAGGCTGACTGGAGAATTTGACTGGAGAATTAAACAGAGATGTGATAGGGACCCTCCCCTGTGTCCTTTGATGGTGACGGATCTCTATGGATGTGATATTGTTTGTGTTTTACTACTTGGCTGCAGGTGGGGACAGATTTAGAGGTTTCTTGTGGCCTTCCCCACTCTTATCCTTCAGGCCTCAACAGTGAGAGGAAGTTCCTCCAACTTCCAAGTATATCTGTTCTCATCAGCTCTACTTATACACTCATGGACCGCTGAGCTGGTCCACCATGAGCTAGACTTTCTCCAGGACTTTGTTCATTACCTGGCCCCCCAGCCCTCTGTCTGCAGGCGGCCGTGGTCACTCACTGGTTTCTTAGTATCAGTGTCAGCTCAGACCCTGTGTCTGATAGTCCTCAAAATGTCTGGGCATCCAGGTTCTGCAGTGGACGGCCACTTGAGTACAGGACCACAGGTCGCTGTGAGAAAGGACTGAGGATTTGTCAAGGAAAGAACTTCCCAGAGTCCTCCCTCCTCGCACCTGACCAGCTCTTCAGGCCGGCTCGGGTCTGGGAACTGGGCAAAGGGATTGAGACTCGGGATTGAGACTCAGCATCCCGCTTTAGTAACCATAAGTTTGTCCTGACCACTTTAACTAGGGTCTGGTTTTTTTTTTTTTTTAATTTATTTATTTATGGCTGTGTTGGGTCTTCGTTGCTGTGCGAGGGCTTTCTCTAGTTGCGGCAAGTGGGGGTCACTCTTCATCGCGGTGCGCGGGTCTCTCACTATCGCGGCCTCTCTTGTTGCGGAGCACGGGCTCCAGACGCGCAGGCTCAGTAGTTGTGGCTTACGGGCCTAGTTGCTCCACGGCATGTGGGATCTTCCCAGACCAGGGCTTGAACCCGTGTCCCCTGCATTGGCAGGCAGATTCTCAACCACTGCGCCACCAGGGAAGCCCTAGGGTCTGGCTTTGTTCTTGTGTTTTCAGATTGTGGTTGTTGATTATGCGGTATCCTTGGTAGCTGCCCACCCATCTCACCCCAGGGATATTCTATTAGCCTTATTAATCATCTCCACAGCTCGCTGGGGTCAAGCCCCCTTCCACCTTGCCTGTCTGTATCAGTCAGTTTCTCCCAGAGATGGAGCTATTAGGACATGTATACATCAAAAGACTTATTGCGAGGAATTGGCTTATGCAATCATGGGGGCTGGTGAGTTCGAAATCCAGACTGGCAGACTGGGGATTCAGGCAGGAGCCCACAAATTGGTCTCCTTGACCAAACTCAAGCCAAACTCCTCTGAGCCCTCTTCTCAACTAGGCTCCAATCTTGGCCGATAAAGACTTGGACGAAAAACTAACATGGTATCCAATGGCTCAAGGTCCCTTCCCTAGAATGACCCTAGCCCCTCTTTTTTTTTTTTTTTTCCTTTTTTAAATATTTATTTATTTATTTGGCTGTGCCGGGTCTTAGTTGCCGTGTGCAGGATCTTTAGTTGCGGCATGCAGACTCTTTGTTTCCCGACCAGGGATCGAACCCGGGCCCCCTGCATTGGGAGCGCAGAGTCTTAACCACTGGAAGCCCCGACCTCAGCCCCTCTTAAAGTGCCTGCCTGAGAAAACTCAGGGCTGCCAAAAGAGTTGACCATTTGTTCCAGTCAGCTCTCAGAGATGGTACCCGGGTCTCTCAGCCTCGGTGGGAGGGTGGAGGCCAAACTTTGAGAAGCACCAGTTGGCAAACCTAGATGGGTCTCACGTGGAACAACCCTTCCTTCCTGCTTTTGTCATTTTCACTTCCCTGCCTCTACAGAGCCCCCCTTCACCCCTCACTTCCATTCCCTCATTCTCCCTTTAAAAAGCCAAATCAAAGTTGAGTTCACGCCACATTGAACCTTTTTCCTTATGGCAATAGTATGTTATGGATTAAAATCTCCCCTGACCGCTTTATTTAATTTATTTTTTTATTGAAGTATAGTCGGTTTACAATGTCGTGTTAGTTTCAGGCATACAGCATAGTGATTCAGGGTGTTTTGTTGGCTTTTCTTTTCTTTTTTTTTGCAAATTATATGACATTACAGGTTATTGCAAGATATTGGGTGTAATTTCCTGTGACATCCAGTACATCCTGCTGCTTATCTATTTTATGTATAGTAGTTAGTATCTGTTAACCTCATACCCCTAATTTGCCCCCCGCCCTGCACCTTTGGTAACCATAAGTTTGTCCTGACCACTTTAACTAGGGTCTGGCTTTGTTTATCTTGGACAAAGTGGAGTTTCTCTGTCCTTGGGGAAACCTTAGGTTTGCTCCTAAATCATCTCAGCTGACTGGATAAGACCCACCCTGAT
Organism: Balaenoptera acutorostrata; assembly: GCF_949987535.1. Taxonomy (NCBI): domain Eukaryota; kingdom Metazoa; phylum Chordata; class Mammalia; order Artiodactyla; family Balaenopteridae; genus Balaenoptera; species Balaenoptera acutorostrata. Next base: position 172,944,162 of record NC_080065.1, read on the forward strand.
TACTTAGGGTCAACTGGATATGGAAGTGAACCACATCTACGAAATACTCCACTGCAACCCCTAGACTGGGGCTTAAGGGATGACTGCGCACAGTCTAGCCAAGCTGACATGTGAAACTAAACAAGCTGACATGTAAAACCATGGTACTGTCTTAGAATAATTGCGGGTTCTGGCTCTTGGCGGTGAAGTGCCCACCCAACCTCGTACTTGGAGCATCATGCCAACGGCTCTGTGACCACCTGCAGAAGACACCACTACCCAGCTCCCTCTTGGCGCTGGCATCTCTCTCTGACAGCCTTGGGAGATGGCGTGCCCTCTGGGCCCTCCCACGGGACACCATCCTCTGGGATGCTTCCATATATGCTTCCATTGCCCTCAGCCGCTGCCAGGGCAGCTCACCCAGGTAATTCCACTCCTCTCAGCCTGGGCCAGCACTTTCTCCAGGCTTCTAAGAGCCAATTCAGCAACCCAGCTGGCCCGTCATCCTCTGAGTCCTTGCCAGGATGTTAAATCCCGTGTCCCAAGAAGGTGCCCCCAAGTCAGTGCACTCTTGTTCCTCTGGTCTTACATTCTGGCTCCCGGACAAAACACCTTCAACAAGAAGTGAAAGCAGAGACTTGAACGGATGCTTGCACACCTGCTCTCACCGCAACAACATTCACAGAAGGCAAAAGGTAGAAACAACCCAAACGTCCATCGACAGATGACTGGATAAGCAAAATGTGGTGTATCCACACAATGGAATATTATTTAGCCTTAAAAAGAAGGAAATTCTGACACCTGCTACAATGTGGTTGAACCTTGAGGACATAATGGCGAGTGAAATAAGCCAGTCATAAAAGGACAATACTGTATGATTCCACTTATATGAGGTCCCTAGAGCAGTCAGATCCATAGAGAAAGAAAGCAGAATTATGGTTTTCAGGGGGCGGTGGTGGGGAGGGGAAATGGGAAGTTAGTGTTTAATGGGGACAGACTTTCAGTTTTGCAAGATGAAAAAATTTCTGTGGGAAGATGGTGATGACGGTAGCACCACATGTGAATGTACTTACTACCACAGAAATGGACACTTAAAAATGGTTAAGATGGGGACTTCCCTGGCGGTCCAGTGGTTAGGACTCCACGCTTCCACTGCAGGGGGCCCAGGTTCAATCCCTGATCGGGGAACTAAGATCCTGCAAGCCGCGTGGCACTGCCAAAAAAATTTTAAAAAGAAATGGTTAGGATGTTAAATTTTATGTTATTTTACCACAATTAAAAAAAAAAAGAGAGAGGATAAAAAGAGACTTAAGGGAGACGACAACCAAATACGGACTTTGTTTGGAACCTGATTCTAATACACCAACTGTAAAAAGTCATCTTTTGAGACAGCTGGGGAAATTGGGAGATGCATGATGCATCGTGGGTGCCTATGAAAATCCCCATCATTTTTGGAGCCAAGTGGCAGAGAAAGAGAAATGACTCGAGGCCTGGGAGTGCTTTAAAATATTTCAGCAAAATAAAGTAAAAATAAATTGAAAATAGAGTAACCTTGAAAACATCATGCTGAGTGGAGGAAACCAGCCACAAAACCCCTCATAACGTAAGGATCCATTTATATGAAATGTCCACCACAGACAAATCCATAGAGACAGAAAGCAGATTAGTGGTTGCCAGGGGCTGGGAGAGGAGAATGGGAGTGACTGCTCATGGGGACTGGGTTTCCTCTGGGGGTGATGGAAATGTTCTGGGATTAAACAGAGTTGGTGGCTGCATAACACTGTGAATATACTAAAAACCACTGAATTGTGCACTTTAAAAAGGGTGCATTAGGGGCTTCCTTGGTGGCGCAGTGGTTAAGAATCTGCCTGCCAATGCAGGGGACACGGGTTCAAGCTCTGGTCTGGGAGGATCCCACATGCTGTGGAGCAACTAAGCCCGTGCGCCACAACTACTGAGCCTGCGCTCTGGAGCCCACGAGCCACAACTACTGAGCCCATGTGCCACAACTACTGAAGCCTGTGCGCCTAGAGCCCAGCTCCGCAACAAGAGAAGCCACCGCAGATGAGAAGCCCATGCACCGCAACCAAGAGTAGCCCCCACTCGCCACAACTAGAGAAAGCCCGCAAGTAGCAACGAAGACCCAACACAGCTAAAAATAAATAAATAAAATTTATTTTTTTTAAAGGGTGCATTAAATCAAAACTACAATGAGGTAACACCTCACACTGGTCAGGATGGCCATCATTAAAATGTTTACAAATAACAAATGCTGGAGAGGGTGTGGAGAAAAGGGAACCCTCCTACACCACAGGTGGAAAGGTAAGTGGTGCAGCCACTATGGAAAACAGTATGGAGTTTTCTCAGAAAGCTAAAAATAGAGTTGCCATATGATCCTGCAATCCCACTCCTGGGCATATATCCAGACAAAACTCTAATTCAAAAAGATACATACACCCCAATGTTCATTGCAGCACTATTCAAAATAGCCAACACATGGAAGCAATGTGATGTCCATAGACAGATGAATGGATAAAGAAGATGTGGTACACATATACAATGGAATACTACTCAGTCATTAAAAAGAATGAAATAATGCCATTTGCAGCAACATGGATGGACCTAGAGATTATCATACTAAGTGAAGTAAGTCAGACAGAGAAAGACAAATACCATATGATATCACTTATACGTGGAATCTAAAATACGACACAAATGAACTTATTTACGAAACAGAAATGGACTCACAGACATAGAGAACAGACTTGTGGTTGCCAAGGGGGAGGGGGTGGGGGAGGTGTGGATTGGGAGTTTGGAGTTAGCAGATGCAAACTATTCTATATACAATGAACAGACAACAAGGTCCCACTGTATAGCACAGGGAACTATATTCAATATCCTGTGATAAACCGTAATAGAAAAGAATATATTAAAAAAGACTGTATATATATATATATATATATATATATATATATACATATATATATACATATATATGTATATATATAACTGAATCACTTTGCTGTACAGCAGAAATTAGCACAACATTGTAAACCAACTATACTTCAATAAAAAAGCAAGGGGGCATTGCAGACTGTGTGAACTCTATCTCAAGAAAGCTGTCTAAAAATAGTGAAGAGAGTCAAGGAAGCCAGTGAGGCCAACGCTTGATAATTTAGAGTCTGAGAAATGGGTCCATGGCAGGCGTAATGTATGATTCTCTCGATTTGGGGGTATGTGTGAACATATTTATAATGAACAATGGGAGTACTTCGTGGAGGAAGATGGGAATTATTAAACCAGAGGTTCGTGCCTGCCCTGCCGGAGCAAGACCCGAGTAGCCGGTGCCCTCCCAGCGAGGTGTCCAGGTGGGAGGTAAACCAAGGGCTCTCTCTTGGCCTCAGGATGGGCTGACTGCAGGCCCCAGGCTGATTGTGGATCCAGCTTTCCCCCCAGCCATCTGGAGCTGGGATGTAGACTCCAGTCAGTAGGATGGGACGGCAATCACCCAGGCCTGAGAGCTCCCTGTGCCAATGGGGTTTCAGCAGAATGTTTGCTGAGATGTGGAGGGAATTACTGCGGACACATCCCAGGCACGCCGTCCTGGGGCATGTCAGCCAATTTCCTGGACAACTGGTTCTGTGTGGGTCAAGGTGGCTTCTAGGGTCTGGACTGTCCAAAGAAAGGTCCGTGTGCTCCTGGTATACCAAACACAGCACACTGAACCTGGCTTTGCTGCGGAAAACTGGTTTGAGGTTTCTCAAAGAGTTCCACGTGGAATTTCCACATGATCCAGCAATTTCACTCACAGGTGTAGACCCAAGAGAACTGGAAACAGCTGTTCAAACCAAAACTTGTACACGCATGTTCAGAGCAGCACTAGCATGGAGACTAAACAACATGCTACTAAAAAACCAATGGGTTGGGACTTGCCTGGTGGTGCAGTGGTTAAGAATCCACCTGCCAATGCAGGGCACACGGGTTCAAGCCCTGGTCCGGGAAGATCCCACATGCCGCAGAACAACTAAGCCCGTGCACCACAACTACTGAGCCTGTGCTCTAGAGCCCACGAGCCACAACTACTGAAGCCCGCGTGCTTAGAGCGCTTAGAGCCCGTGCTCCGCCAAGGAGAAGCCCGTGTACTGCAATGAAGAGTAGCCCCCGCTCGCCGCAACTAGAGAAAGCCCACGTGCAGCAACGAAGACCCAATGCGGCCAAAAATAAAATTAATTAATTAATCATTTTTTAAAAAATGTCTAAGGGACATTAAAAAAAAAACCAATGGGTCAACAATGAAATTAAAGAGGAAATTAAAAATACCTGGAGACAAATGACAATGAAATCACAACCATACAAAATCCACGGGATGAAGCAAAAGCAGTTCTTATAGCAAAGTTCATAGTGAACAGGCCTTCCTCAAAAAACAAGAAAAATCTCAAATAAACAAACTAACCTACCACCTAAAACAATTAGAAAAAGAAGAACAAACAAAACCTAAAGTCAGCAGAAAGAAGGAAATAATGAATATCAAAGAGGAAATAAATAAAATAGAAATTAAAAAATAGAAGAAAATCGATAAAACCAAGAGCTAGTTCTTTGAAAGGGTAAACAAAATTGACAAACTTCTGGCCAGGTTCACCAAGAAGAAAAGAGAGAGGCCCCAAATAAACAAAATAAGAAATGAAAAAGGAGAATAACAACTGATACCACAGAAATACAAAAAAAATAAGAGAATACTATGCCAACAAATTCGACAACCTAGAAGAAATGGACAAGTTTCTAGAAACATACAGGCCACCAAAACTGAATCAAGAAGCAACAGATAGGGGTCTTCCCTGGTGGCGCAGTGGTTGAGAATCTGCCTGCTAATGCAGGGGACACGGGTTCGAGCCCTGGTCTGGGAAGATCCCACATGCCACGGAGCAACTAAGCCCGTGAGCCACAACTACTGAGCCTGCGCGTCTGGAGCCTGTGCTCCGCAACAAGAGAGGCCACGATAGTGAGAGGCCCGCGCACCGTGATGAAGAGTGGCCCCCGCTTGCCGCAACTAGATAAAGCCCTCGCACAGCAACAAAGACCCAACACAGCCAAAAATAAATAAATAAATTAATTAATTAATTAAAAAAAAAAAAAAAGAAGCAACAGATAATTTGAACAGACCGATCACTAGCAGTGAAATAGAATCTGTAATTTGAAAAACTCCCTACAGGGACTTCCCTGGTGGTCCAGTGGTTAAGAATCCATCTTCCAATGCAGGGGACCAGGTTGCATCCCTGGTCGGGGAACTAAGATTCCACATGCCATGGGGCAACTAAGCCTGCATGTGCTACAACTAGAGAGAAGCCCGCCCGCTGCAAAAAAGAGATCCTGCGTGCCGCAACTAACACCCAACTCAGCCAAAAATAAATAAATGAATAAAATATCTTTAAATATAAAAAATTTAAAACTCCCTACAAACAAAAGTCTAGGACCAGAGCAACACTAGTCACAGTTGCCAAAAGTGGAAACAACCCAAATGTCCACTAATAAAACATGGTACAACTGTACAGTGGAATATTACACAACTGTAGAAGGGGATGAAGCCCTGACACACCCTACATCGCGGATGAACTTAGAAACCATTATGCTAAGTGAAAGACGCCAGACACAAAGGCCACATATTGTATGACCCTATTTACATGAAATGTCCAAACAGGCAAATCCACAGAGGCAGAAAGCAGATCAGTTGTTGCCAGGGGCTGGAGAGTGGGGTGGGAGTGACTGTCAATGGATAAAGGTTTCTCTCTGGGATGATGAAAAAGTTCTGGAATGAGACAAAGGTGATGGTTGCACAACATTGTGAATGTACTAAATTCCACTGAATTGTTCACTTTAAAATGGTGATTTCTACATTTTGGGAATTTCACCTCAGTTAGACAAAAGAAAGGCGTCTTTGGAACTGCTCTGCCTATGTTGGTCTCTGCCCCTTTGCTTATTCCCTGCAATGTCTGCCACCTTCCCGCCCTCCTTTATAGACCTGTGACCTGGGGGTACTCTAGTGCCCCTTCCCACCTGATTCTGGTCCCCACTCTAGGGCAGGACAGGTTCCACTTGTTCCTGCTGTGTCCCCAGCACCCGAAGGAGACCACACAGTAGGAGCACAGCAGGCGTTTGTTGAATGAATAAATGTTGGAAAATACATTAGCTCCAGGCTTTATCCTGAGCCTCTATTTTGCTGGAGAATTTCTCCCCAGTCCGGGGGAAGGAGGCGAGGGGGACTTTGCTTGGCTAGGAAATCCCTGCAGAACCCAGGCCTCTAAGGAGGGCACAGGAGGCAAGCAGGATCGAAGCCGCTCTGCAGAAGGAACAGCGTTGTGACGAGACCTTTCCACTGTGCGGTCAGACTCCCAGCCCCGAGAAGCATAAAACAGCCCTGCTCGGACTGGAAACATTTTCTTTTAATATATTCCTTGAGGCGTTGGCAGGGCCTGTGAGGAAAATTCCAGGGGAATAGGAGAGAGGTCTTTGGCATCCACCAAGGGCCTGGAAGGGGTAGCCAGGCCTAGGGCCTTGGGGGGACCTTGCTGTTCTTGGGGGAGGCTGAGGGGCCCAGGCAGGGCCAGGTGGCTGTCAGCACGTTATCTGGGTCTGGGAGGCTCCTGCAGACCGACAGACCTCCCTGAGTCCTGTGGTGACGGATGTGGTGCGTGGCCCCACCAGTCGGAGACAGTTCTCCACAGGAATTTGTATAAAGCTGCTTCGAGATGTTCCCAGCAAACATGAGCAACCCACAGGGTGCTGACGTCTGAGGAAGGAGGCTCCCGGTGCCCAGCACAGGGCAATGGGGTCCACACACCTCCCATGGCTCCCTATTGTCCCAGGATGGAATCCAGACCTCATTGTCTGGCCTGTCTAGTTGTATCGCCCTGTGTCCCCTGCCCCCATGTGAGCCGGGCCCCACCACAGCCAGGTCCAGGAACACTGCCTTGCTCTTGTCCCCTCCGGCCTTTGCCCACACTGGCATGTATTGAGGGTGAAATTCTTGATTATAAATCCTGGGGCATTGCTGGGGGAGGTCAGGGGGACTCAGAGGGGTAGATGTTTCTCAAACCTTGTCATTGGGGCTCATATGTCCCTTTGTCCCCTAGAAGACAGGACCCCACCTACTATGGGCTGGGCGTGATGGTACATGCTGGAGGTAAAATACAGTTTGTATTTGTATGAACATACACACAAAGAAGATAATTTCAAAGAGTGAAGAGTGTTTGGAAGAAAGTTGAGTGAAGGTATTTTTGCTCAGGGGTTGGGGAGGCCTCCTGAGGTTGGTGATATTTAAGCTGAGATCTGAAGGACAGGAAAGTACTGTGTAAATATGGAGAATGAGAATTTCAGACAGAAAGGATGGCTTGTGCAAAGGCCCTGGGGTGGGAAAGGACGTGGCTGTTGGCAGAACAGTGAGGAAGCCAGTGTGACTGGAGCAGAGTGAGGGAAGGAGGAGACAGGCAGGAGGGATGGGATGAAGTCAGATTGTGTGGGGCCTTGCAGGCCACAGAGAGGAGGTGGAATTTATTCTGAGAGTAATAGGGAGCCATGGAGGGTGTGTGAGCCAGAGAGGAACATGATCTGATTTATGAATTTGAGACATTCCCTGTGGCTACCCTGGGGAATGCGGGGCAGTGTCCAGACAGGAGTCAGTGGGGTGGAAACCAGGGCTGGGCTGCTGGGAGGGGCAAAGTGTTTGGATTTGTATGTTTTGGAGGCCGAGGGGACAAGAGCTGCTGACAAACTGAACATGGCGACGGGGGGCGGGGGGGGGAGGGAGGAGTCTCAGATGCTGCCCAGGTCTCAGGCCCAGCACGGAATGCATGGTGGGACCATTGCCTGAGACAGAAAGCCTTGGAGAGATGACATCAGGGTACCAACGGCTGTGCCTTGGCCGTGCGGTCAAGGTGTCTGGTTGGAACCACATGCCTGGGCCAGGCTGGTCAAGCTCCAGATGGAACTGTGGACCCTGTGGGCGAAGAGTGGCCTTTGACATCCAAGCCTGGACCAGATCCACCAGGGAGAGGCAGGCAGGGGCTTGACCCGAGCCCTAAAACCCCAAGCTTTGTGTAAGCAGTCAGGGCCCAAGTTTTCCCCATCCGGGTCCTTTTGTTCCAGCTGGAAACTGGGACCAAGTGGAGAAATCCAGATGTGGAGTTGGATGCAGCCCTGAGACCATGCGGTCTGGGGAGGCCCAGCATCCAGGCGTCCAGTGGGTCAGGCCTCCGTGTGGCCTCTCTGGCCATGGCCCGGCCAGGTGTCGGGGGCAGGACGGTTTCAGCTTTGTGTCTCTGGCTGCAACTGCAAAGTTTAAAAAAATAATCCCAGCACCGAGGCCTCACCCTTCCCGGTGTCAACCCAAGCTCCGGGTGGAAAAACAGGCCCCGGGCCCCCCGCCAACCCACAGATCTGAGACCCGCCCAGGGACCTGTTTAGGAGCAGAGGCAGGGGTCAGGAGGGCAAAAGGCTGGCTCCCAGCATTTCTCTAGACATGAAAGTTGACTCAGTTTTCCATCTGGAAAAGGGGGCATTGCTCTGGACTCGCATCCACATTCAAGGTCTCCTGAAGCACCAGCTGTGTGCTCAGCCGAGGGCCACGCACTGGAGACCAACCCCTCAGACAAGCCAGAGGGCCTCCCAGTCCAGCGGGACGCGGTGTGGGGTTCGCTAGACAACAGCTGTCACATTCCTGGGCCTCAGTTTTCCATCTCTGCAATGGGGAGAAAAACAGCCCCACCTCAGGGAGTCAGCATTATCCCCAAGACAACTTCCTCATTTCGGACCATTCATGACCCAGCTTGGGGCCCCATGGACAAGATCTCAGCGGTCCCAAATCTTCTAGATCAGGGGCACAAGTCAGCTGTTTAAAGTCAGCTGGGGTGGGAACTGGGTTGAATCACTTTCAGGTCTTTTTTTTTTTTAAGAATCTATATCTTGACACATATGGGGGCCCAAATACTTCCTTTTTTATTTATTTATTTTTATATTTATTTTTGGCTGTGTTAGGTCTTCATTTCTGTGCGAGGGCTTTCTCTAGTTGCGGCAAGCGGGGGCCACTCTTCATCGGGGTGCACAGGCCTCTCACTATCGCAGCCTCTCTTGTTGCGGAGCACAGGCTCCAGACGCACAGGCTCAGTAGTTGTGGCTCACGGGCCCAGTTGCTCCGCGGCATGTGGGATCTTCCCAGACCAGGGCTCGAACCCGTGTCCCCTGCATTGACAGGCGGACTCTCAACCACTGCGCCACCAGGGAAGCACACTTTCAGGTCTCCTGATCCCAGTCACTAGGAGGAAGTGGTTCAAGTGTGGCTTAAGAAGTGGGGACAGGTGGCAGGGCCAGGGAGAGGGCTGGGGTGCTGCTTAATGGGGACAGAGTTTCAGTTTTTCGAGCTGAAAGTATTCTGGAGATGGATGGTGGGGATGGTTGCCCAACAATGTGGACACACTTCATGCCACCAAACTGTGCACTGATTAAGATGGAAAGTTTTATGTTATGTGTTTTTACCACAATAAAACATAATTTTTAAGAAAGGAAAAAAAAAGATGAAGACAAATCAAATCTGCCTCTCATGTACTGCGTGGCCTGAGCGAATGTTTTGCCCTCTCTGGGCTTCTGTTTGCTCCCTCCCTCCCTTCCAGCTCTGGATCATATGATTCCCTGTTATTGTGCATTTCCCCCATTTCAACCCTTTGGGGCTTGAAGCAGGGCTGGGGAGCAAGAGAGATGAACGTCAGTTGAGCAGCCTTGAAATGAGTGATGGGGTGAGAAATTAGTGAGTGTGGGCTCCTCTTGCCACCTGCCAGCCATTTGGAAATAACACATTGGCGATGGCAGCCATCCCGGGCAAAGCCTGTTTCCTTGTGATGCTCAAGGTTGCCTGGTACCCAGGGGAGGTCAAGAGGCCAGCAGACTAAGGAAGGGCCTTGGCTGGGCCTGGAGCTTCCCCCAGCGGCAGCCTTCCAGGGAAAGCCTGGGCCAGAGCTGGGACCACCACCATTCCTGCAGGCAGAAGGTAACAAGAGGGGCCTTGAATGTAGCGTTTGGAGATGGAGGCAGACAATGGAGGCTTGGCATACTGCCAGGGTCACCTCCATTAAAGCAGGTGGTGTCCGACAACCTGTAATCCAGAATGCTCACTAAGGCAGGAGGCAGGTGGCTGATCCAGTCTCCATCATTTGCATCTGGTGGCATCCAGCTGGGGCTTACCCCCTTCCCCACCTCGAGAGGATGACTTAAGCCCCTGGCCTATCCAATCAAAACCTTCCATCTACAGACTACAGTGACTGGTTCCGGGAAGGGCATGGAACCTGAGCTGGGCCAGTGAGCCTCAGCCCTGAGATCTCTACTGGGCCTAGCAGGGGGAAAGGTGCTCTGCTTCCGCTGGACCATGGGGCTGGAGAAATGTAAGCCTGGCCCATCTTTGCCACTCCAAGAAGCAGGAAGAGGGCTGATCAGGGAGATGCAAATCAGAACCACAAAGAGACATCACCTCACAACCACTAGGATGGCCATAATCAAAAAAAAATCTAAAAAATGGCGTTGGCAAGGATGCAGAGAAACTGAAACCCTTGTGCATTGCTGGTGGGAGTGTCAAATGTCACAGCCGCTGTGGAAAACAATGTGGTGGTTCCTCAGAAAGTGAAACATAGTTCATCATCATATGATCACAAGATCCAGCAATTTCACTCTAGGTATGCACCCAATTGAAAACAGGTGTTCAAACAAAAACTTGTACACACATGTTCATAGGGTTCTTTATTCACAATAGTTAAAAGGTGGAAACAACCCAAATGTCCATCAACTGGTGAATGGATAAACAAAATGATGAACCCTGTAGACATACTGAGTGAGAGAAGCCAGACACAAAAGGACACATGGTGTATGATTCCATTTATATGAAATGTCTAGAACAGGCAAATCCATAGAGACAGAAAGCAGATGAGTGGTTGCCAGGGGCTGGGGGAAGGGGGAACGGGAGTGACTGATAAGGGGAACGGGGTTTCCTTTTGGGAGAAGATGAAAATGTTTTCGAACTAGATAGAGGTGATGATTGCATGACATCACAAATGTACTAAAAACTACTGAATTGTACACTTTAAAATTGTTGAACTTATAAATTTTATGTAATGTGTATTTTATCACAATTTTTGTTTAGAAAAGGGAGAAGACAGCTGACAGAGAGACACAGATCCTGAAGGCATCATTTGGGGTTCTGGATCCAGCCATAGCTGAAGGTACCCCTGACGCTAAGGTAAGCCAGCAAGGGATGGGCTTTCCCTCCCTGTAACCTGGTATTTCAGAAAATCAGCTGCTTTTGTTCATACCCACGTCCCCATCATGATGAGAACAGCCCTCACTGAAGGTGCCGGGGGCCTCAGGAGGCTGGAATCCCCTCCCTGACCCTCTGCTTTCCCATCTATAAAATGGGAGGAAGGGAAAGTTCCTCCATGCCAGCAATACGAGGTCCCAGTGTGCACTCATGTTTGATCAAGTATGATCATGTTTCGTCCCCATGGCAGCTCTGTGAACAAGGTGTTCTGAGTTCAGCAAAGGGAAGAAATTGCCGAAGCCCACGCTCCTGCCTTCGACGCTGTGTCACATCTGGAAGCAAATAGCTGGGGCCCCAGGAGGAGGGGGGTTAGGGCTCCCAAGAGGAGGCTCAGCTGGGCGGTGACAAGCTCACTCTTAGCACCCAACAGCCCTGAGTTCGAGTCTCAGCTCTGGCCCTCTGTGATCCCGGGCCAGTGGTCTTCACCTCTGGGCCTCGGTTTCCCCTCTCCAAAACAGACTGGTTATTCTGGGCGTCAGGTGCCGGGTCTGCTGGGTGAACAGTTGCTGTCCTGGGAGAGCTCATTAATACACGGATGTGTCTGGTGGAATCCGAGCTGGGTTATGACTCCTGGTGTTGGGCAGAGGCCAGCGCTGGGGAGCAGCTTACCAGTTTACTGCCATCCGGAGGCGACACAGCCAGGATACAGCCTCCCCTCCATGCCGTGTTGCTGTTGGCTTTTAAGAGGATATGGATGTAGAGGGAACTTGTTGATCCTTTTTCCACTTGCTGCTGAGCACTCGGCGTCCCGGCGCGCCTGGCCGGAGGCTGGCACTGTTTCCCGGCACTTGGACAGCCTCCCTTGGCCCTGGCAACAGGGACTCGCTGAGCGTTTGGCGGCTGGCTGGCTCCAGGCATTGGCGATGGCGTGGTCCTTCTCTCCTGTGGCTGCCCCAGAGAGCACGTCAGAGCTCCCGTGGCCTCTGGGAGCCTCCCTGGACAGCCAACAGGTGAGGGTGGAGCAGAGAGGGTGATTCTGATGGGATCACCTCTGAGACTCCATCCTGTGGCATCTCATACGTGGGGCTCACCAGTGTTGTGTCTCAGGCTCCCTGGACTCCTGTGGCTTCCACCATCCCATGGTTCTGTGCTTCTGTTGACTGGTGGCCATATCACCTGCGTCTGTGGTTTTTAGCACTGTGATCCCGTGGCCCTAGGATCCCACAGTGCCATGGCTTTAGCATGTTGCAGTCCCATGTCTCCATCAACCCATAATGCTATGACTCTGTCATTCCTTAGTTCTGTGGCTCCTTGTTCTGTGGTCTTGTGACTCTTGGATTCATTGGAACTTCCTGACTTTACTTTTTTTTAATAAATTTATTTATTTGTTTGTTTTTATTTTTGGCTGCTCTGGGTCGTCATTTCTGTGCGCGGGCTTTCTCTAGTTGTGGCGAGCGGGGGCTACTCTCAGTTGTGGTGCGTGGGCTTCTCATTGCGGTGGCTTCTCTTGTTGCGGAGCGTGGGCTCTAGGCGTGCAGGCTTCAGTAGTGTGGCACGTGGGCTCAGTAGTTGTGGCTCGCGGGCTTAGTTGCTCCACAGCATGTGGGATCTTCCCGGACCAGGGCTCGAACCCGTGTCCCCTGCATTGGCAGGCGGATTCTTAACCACTGCACCACCAGAGAAGGCCCACTTCCTGACTTTAGAAAAGGGTAAATCATCTAACCCAGCGGGAAACAGAGTCAAGAAAACTCATGGGGTGGGTGTTGCAATGACCCCCCCCCCTCCACCAGCACCATGTGGGCCAGCGGCAACAGTGGCATCACCCCTTTTCCAGAGGTTTCCATGTGGCTGTCATCGTCCCATAGCTCTCTCGCAGACGATCCCAACAGCTGCTGTAGTTTGGCCATTCCTGGGAGGGTTTGAATGAACACCTCAGTCTCCTTCTGTGGGGTGAGAATAGGGACACACAGGCCAGCCAGCCTGGTCCGGCCTGAGGGAGTGAGCTTTAAGTTAGGGTAAATAGGGGTCAGCCAGGTAAAGAGCAGAAGGAAGAGTGCTCCAGGTGGAGGGCACCGCCTGTGCAAAGGTCCTAGGGTGGGGAGAAGCCTGAGAGTAGGAGGCACAGGGAGAGGAAGCCAGTGTGGCTAGAGTGAGCCAGGCCAGTTCACTTCCCTTTGTCTCATGTAAGGTAAGGGAGACAGAGACTGGACAGAGGCACCTGCTACGTGCTTCACCTTCACTGTCTGACTGACGTCTCACAGTGAGCTTTGAACGGGCTTGTCACATAGCTAGAGAGGCCCCAAGGGGGCGTCCATTCATTCATCCATCCATCCTACCATCTGTCTATGATACACCCATCCACCTATCATCCACCCAGCCACCCACCCAGCCACCTATCCACCAACCCATCCATCCACCTCCCCACCCATCTGCCTGTATATCAGTCCACTCATTTAGCCATCCCATCTATTCATCCCTCCCTCCATCCATCCATCCATCCATCCCCTGATCCAGCCAGCCAGCTATCATCTATCCAACCATCCATTCATTTGTCCATCCATCCATCTGCCTTCCTTTCTGTGAGTCCGTCCATCCACTCACCCGTTTACCCATCCACCCACCCACCAACCCACTCACTCATCTATCTGTCCAACAATCCACTCATCCATCCATCTACTCACCCATTATCCATCCATCCATCCATCATTCATTTACTCTAACATGTGTAGGATGCTGGAGATATGGTGGGACTCAGTGTGATGAAGGATGCTGCCACATAGCCATGTAATCCATCTGTGCCCATTCAGTATGGTCAGAGCTGTGACAGATGATACTCAGGGCACTTTGGAGGCCAGAGGTTGCTACTAACCCAGCTGGGACGAGGAGGAGTGAGCGATGTTAAAGGGGAAGGTGGACCAGGGAGAATCACAGCCCAACTAAGGGCCCGAAGGGCAGAAAGAGATGGGGCTGGAGAGGCCCGTGAAGCCCAAAATGGTTCACGGCTGTGTCCCGTCCAGCCTTCTCCCCTTCCATCACACCCTCACCCCTCTGCTCCAGCCACACCTGCCTCCTTGCTGAACCTCCCATACATCAGGCACATCCTCCCCCCAGGCCTTCACCCTTGCTGTGCCCTCTGCCCGGGACACCCCTCATCAGCTGGAACCCATTCACCTGTTCAGGTCTCGATACTAACATCCCACTGCAGAGTGGCCTCCCTGACCCCTGGGCTCTGTTTCCACAGCCCAGCCAGCCCCTACTTCCATGCAGCTTGTGTGCATTTGTCCACCTTTGAGGCTACCTACCTACAGGGCTGAGGGGCCGAGACCACCTCCTTCCCATCCGCTGTGCAGCAAGGGGTCAATGCTTGTGCAGTGGATGGAGTTATTTAGTTTTATCCTATTGATTGCTAAGCATTTATTTGGCACATATTGTATGCAGTCCTCCCATTTCAGGGCTGGGGCTCTCCCCTGCCTGGTAGCCTCCCTCCCCCACTGGCCCATTTGAGCCTGGGCCTCTGCCTGCCAGGCGGCCAGTGGGTAAACACACCCCGCCCTCGCCCTCGGCCTCCCGCCCGCCCGTCACTGGCTTGAACAAGGGCCTCCTGTTAATGAGCTGCGGTGGGGGCTGGAGAAGGGGGGAGGAGGAATTGGGGGCAGGGCTCTGGTTCCTGTGATCTCTCCTGCCTACCCACCCACAGAAGTCTGAGTGGGGGCACTTCTCCCCACGGCAAGGCTGTGTGTCTTCCCTCTCTGAGCATCCAGTGCCCAAATCGAGGAGGCACGACGAGCCCGCCACACTGAGCCTCAGTTTGCCCATCTGTAGAGTGGGGAACGTTGGCAACCACCAGCATCAAAAAGTGCTGAATGCGCTTTTCATGGACTAATGTATTCGGGTCTCATGATGAGCCTAAGAAGTTGGGGCTCTCATTGTCCCCATTTCACCTGGGTTTTTAGTGCTGCTGGTATAGTGCAAACAAACTTTAAGAATTTCCAATTTTCACTTCATTAGACAGAGAGGCAGACCGACAGACAGACAGACAGACTGAGGGAAAGAAGGAAACCACTGTAGTGAGACCACAGGCAGTCTCTCTCCGTGTAACACAGACACAGGTTTGTTTTGCTGTTACCTACAAAACTCTCACTAAATGCGAGAGGAAAGGAGAAAAGAGCAGGGCAGTCATTTGTCCTGCCACAGTTATCCCTGGAAAATTATGAAGATAATGGTGGTGTAAAATCATTCTCAGAAATCAGTGCCCATACAATGCCACATTGTTAAATTCCAGTCACTTCCTAGTGAAGTCCTTTCTCCCCTAAGGCAACTCCATAGTCCATTCTCTAAACTGGAGAAGTAAAAATTTACATTATAATAAACTTTTGAAGGTGTCCTCCCCCACCCTGTCCAAAGAAAAGAAAAGAAACACACACACACACACACACACACACACACACACACACACACACTGAGAGGCACAGCGATGTTAAGCAACTTGTCTCAAGTTGCACAGCAGAGCTGGGACATGAAACTCAGGGTCCTGGTGCCAGAGACCAAGACCTTCATGGCGGTGTCCTGCTGCCTCCCATCATGATGAGTTCCTGCCTCCTGAGGCTGCGGGGAGAGTGGGCAAAAAAGGAAAACCCACAAAAGTGATGTGGCAAGGTTTCGAGCATTTGGCACTTGCTCAATAAAATTGTAGTCACTATATTTATTGTTATTTTCTTCTTTCTTTATCATACCTTTTGGAGAGCCTGAGACAGAATGACAATAGAGCCGGGGCAAATGGAGAGTGGGAGGGGAGGCAGGGCTTGCTGAAATTCACAGAGCAAGTCAGGGTGGGTCTGCCAGACTCCAGTGCCCAGATGGCACCCTATCTGTCCCCCTGCCCCTCTTCCCACCACTTGGTCCTTCTGGAGAGATGGGTCCAGTCGGGCCATCCAAGGCAGGCTGGGTCAGGCTCCTCAGCTGCGGATGCAGCAGTGGCTAAGTGGCCTCCCTTGCTGCTCTAATGAATTCCCCAGACCCTGGGCCTGTGGCCGGGCCCGCCCAGGGCAGGGCGGCTGCCTTCCCGACATACTTCCTCTCTGGATTCACAAGGAGAGGTGGCTGGGGGAGCTGGGGGCGCCCACATGTCTCCTGGCCCAGCAGGACTCTGCCAGGAAGGGCTCAGGGGCCCCTTCACACAGGCATTAGCCCCTCTGCCCCAGCCTGGCCAGGTTCCTGGAACCACTGGGTCCAGCATCATGGGAAGGGGGGCTGTTTGGGGCTCCAGCCAAGGGCTCAGGCCAGGAGGTCCCGGGTAGCAGAGTCTTCACAGCTAATGATGGGCCTGGGCTAGCATTTCTCGTCTGGAATCTGTGGCCAAGGGCAGACAGTGGGTGGTATGAAGGCCTTAGGGGTCCTGCCTTCTACTGTTTTAATGCTGGCTGTGTGACCTTGAGCTGTCTCATGCCCACTCTAAGGGAAATGTGAATAAGAACGATCTGAGGTATAAGTGACATAGTGTATAAATTACAGATTATATAATGAGGCTAACACAGAAGGCAGACATGGGGCACGGGTTAGCTCATTCAATCCTCTCAACAGTGATCACTCCCACTTTCGAGGTGAGGAAACTGAGGCACAGAGAAGTCAAGCAACTTGCCTTAGGTCACACAGCAAGGCTATGCCCGGCTGACATTCGAACCCAGGCCATGTGACTCCTGAGTCTGTCTTAAAGTACAGTGGTAGCAGGGGTTACTATTATTAATAGTAATTACGTTACATTAATTATAAGGAATAATAACAATGTTACACTAATCATGGCAGGTGCTCTTTGCAGGCCCAGTGGCCCCCAGGGTAGGAGGAACAGAACAAAACACAGACATTTCCAGTCCCCCTGGTGAGGCCATCCCAACTTTCTCTGCCAGAAATATTCTGTCAGGCATCCTAGAAGAATGTCACACAGGCACCAGCCCCTAAGCCCTGCCCAAGAAGAGCAGGGAGGTCTTCCTGAAGGAGGGGGCACCAGAGCCAGACCTTGGACGATGGAGGAAGGTGTTCAGGATGGCGGGGGGCAGCAGGTACAAAGGCCGGAAGGACACTCAGAGTGAGTTATTGTGTAATGTGAGGCTGCCGAGGTGTGCGTGGGAGGAGGGGGCTGCTGCCTGGAAGGGGGATTTCAGGGCCGACGGGATCCAGGAGGCAGGAGCATGAAACCAGATTGCCCATGTCTCCAGGCCTCTGTTGTCTGATCTGCAGACTGGGGCATCTTAAGGGCCTCTGCCTTTGCCATTCCCTCTGCCTAGAATGTCCTTCCCCGCATCTCCTCATAGCCAGGCCGTGAACAAGGCCACGTGTGTCCAAGCCACAGCCCCATGCCAAGCCTGTGGTGGGGGCCTGGCTTCCATGTGTCCTTGTCCCAGCTGCATGAGGCACACGCAAGCCCACAGCCCTTGCTGGAGCCGTGGTTTTCCCAAGAATTCCAGCACCAGCCGGGAGTGGCCCCCAGGTGTGCTGGACGCCAAGGAAAACAGGAGGTGAGCTCATGGCCCTGCCACAGGCATCAGGGCATGGGCCTGTGGCACTTCACTGGAAGTGCCCAGGCTGGGATCGGCTGTTCCTACCCAGCCTCCCCACCAGACCCACCACTCCTCACTCACCCTCTGTGGCTCCCCATTGCCCTCAGAAGACAGCACAAGCCCTGCCCCACTGGTATTGCTTCTCCTGAGCCCCAAGATTTCTCTACCCTGAGATCAAACTGTCCATCAGACCAGGCTCATTTTTGCCTCAGGGCCTTTGCACATGCTGTTCCTCTACCTGGAATGCCTTTCTACCATCTCTTTATCTGGCCATGGCCTCCTCACCTTCCTGGTCCTAGCTCGGCGTTCCCTCCTCCTCTAAGAAGCCTGCCCAGATTCCCCCTGCCACCCCAAGCTGGGTCAGGCACCTTCTTGGAGCTCCCACTGCTGCCTGTGCATCCCCCACCACAGTCCTGGCCCCTTGGGATGATTACATGTAGCTGCTTCCCCACCAACCTGGGTTCCCCACGAGGGAGGGGCCCAGTCTGGCTTGTTCACTCTGTGTCCCCAGCGTCCTGCACAGGACATGGCACACAGTAGGTTCTCAATGCATGTTTGAGAGTAATGAATGTGCCTGAAATTTCCCCACCTCCAAGCTCCACATGCTTCCCTCTGCCAGAATTGTCCTCACCTTTTTGTCTCTGCTGATCTGAGTCCTCCTTTCCTTTAGGTTTCCTTGCCACCTCTTCCAGGAAGCCCTCAGTGACTTCTCTGCAACCTCCCATGAGAACAAATCTGGCAATGAACCTACCTTGGCTTCATCCTTGCCCCTCGCAGTGGCCCTAGGCTAGTCACTTCCCCTCTCTGGTCCTCAGTTTCCCTGCCTATAGAATAGAGGCTGCAAACACTGGAGGGTAGGGGCAAAGAGGGTTAACTCCAGAAAACAGAGGTGTTTTGTAGCTTAAGAGCATGGCTGGGCTGGGAGGATTTTCCTGATTAGCAGTAATTTCTATTTTTATTACAGGCTGTTCCCACAGAGCTGGACCGGAGCTCGGATGGTACGGCAAAGTCTCGACAAACAGAAGCACAGGGCCTCCTCCGCTCAGATCTCCTCCAGCCAGAGCCCTTTAATTTGCTCACCCTGCTGCTGGGGAGGGACACACACACAGCCCAGTGCACAGATTGGGAGACTGAGTGGGCTCCGGTCCCTGGGCGACCAGGCTGCCCCCCTCCCCTACTCACCAGCCAGAGAACCGCAGAGAGAGATCAGAAAGGGGCTGGGGGAGGAGGTGAGTCCTAACCTTTAGCCACTCTTGACTCAGTTTCCCCAAGTGTGAGCTGAAGGGAGCCACTGTGGGGGGATCACTTCGTTCCCAGCTATGCCCGAGTCTTGGCACGCAACCATCACTCAGATAAGCGAATGAGAAGGCTGGAGGGCGGTCCCGCTTGATTCCCCGCCCCACCAACCCCGGCACAAGCCCCCCCGTGACTCAGTTTCCCAGCCGGATCCGGGTCCAGCCGCGCTGGGCGGGGCCTTGAACGCGGAGGCCAGCGCCGTCTGTTTACCTTGAGGCTGGACGCTGGGCAGGGCCGCCGAGGGCCGTCCCCGGGGCCGGCCGCGCCGCCGGCATAAATAGGCAGCGCGGGCCTCGTGGGCGGCAGAGAGCGAGACGCTGTCCAGCTCCCCGCCGCCGTCATGGTCCTCACCGCCGCCCGCGTTCTCTTGCTCACCTTGGCTGCCCTCGGCGCATCGGGCCAGGGGCAGATCCCGCTGGGTAAGCCGCCCCTGACCCCCAAACGGACAGGACTCGCGGGAGGCCTGGGGTCGCGGCTTCTTGGGACTCGGGGACTGTTCGCCGGGGCGTACGGGGCGGAGAAAGCAGGCAGCGGGGCAGAGGCTCAAGAAATGGGGTGGGCGTCAGGGGTCCCTGCGGCGGCGGTGTGAGGGGTGGTGATGGGGGTCTCCGGTCCCCGACGCCCTACCAGCGCCCCCTGTCAGCGCAGGTGCAGACCTGGGGCCGCAGATGCTCCGCCAACTGCAGGAGACCAACGCGGCGCTTCAGGACGTGCGGGAACTGCTGCGGCAGCAGGTGCCTGCCGGGGTTGGGGGGACGGGGGTGCCGGGTTGGCACACAGAGGCTTGGAAGAGGGGAAGGGGGTCTCGGAGGTGGGGAAGTGTGGGGGAGTGGGAGGAGGACCGGAGAAGGGGATCCTGGTGGAGGTGAAGAGAGCCCAGAGTTACGGAAAAGAGGAAAAAGAGGGGTCCCAGGGACAGAGGGTTCCGCGGGAGAGGGGTAGGGATCCGTGAGGGGGGAAGGGAATCCCAGGGAAGGAAGAGAGGGGCTGGGAGAGTAGGGATCTCGGGGTAGGGAGTCCGTGGGGAGGGGGCCCGGGCCGAGTGGGTGGGTCTGAGGGAAGGGAGTTTTGAGAGAGGCAGACGGGAGACCCGACGGGGGAGGAGAGGGATGGACCCGCTGACCACACCCCATCCCCCTTGCACCAAAGGTCAAGGAGATGACGTTTCTGAAAAACACGGTGATGGAGTGTGACGCGTGCGGTGAGCGCAGCTGGGTCGGCAGAGACTGGGCGGCGGGGGGAGCGAGAAGAGATGGGGAGACAGAGACAGAGAGCGAAGGGCAGACCGGGAGGAAAAGAGGCAGAGGAGAAGATGGAGGCTGACAGAGATGGAGAGATTGGATGAGGGATGGAGAGAGAGAAACAGGAAGGGGAGACAGAGACTATGGGAGGGGGAGACCCCCAAAGGGCCAGAAACCATGCGAGAGATGCTGGGAGGTGGAGAGTCGAGGAGGGAGAAGCAAAAAACGGCCGGGCGCAGAGATCCAGATACTGGAGAGACCTGGCGGGCAGAGCGCTCAGTACGAGGCGGGGTCGCAGAACAGCCAGGATCTCACCACGCCCTCAGGGGGCCATCCCCCCCACCCCGGCTCCACCCCTGGGCGTGGCCCTACCCATTCCCGCCCCACCCCCCCGCAGGGATGCAACCCGCGCGCACCCACAGCCTGAGCGTGAGGCCCCTAAGCCAGTGCGCGCCCGGCTTCTGCTTCCCCGGCGTGGCTTGTACCGAGACAGCAAGCGGTGCGCGCTGCGGACCCTGCCCCGCAGGCTTCACCGGCAACGGCTCGCACTGCGCCGATGTCAACGAGGTGCGTCCGCCACCACCGCCCCGACGATCCCCCAACGCGTGACCCCACAGCTCCCCACCGCCCCGACGAACTCCTCATCCGCTGGGGGTGCTCTCCCGGAGAGCCCCCTCATCTCCAGGGGCGCAGGTACAGACGACCTCCCCACCGCCGGGGGACACCCACCACTACCACCCCCCTCTCCACCTGGGACGCCCATCCCGATGACTTCCTCCGTAGCCGGTGACGTCCGCCCCGACGACTCCCCTACCGCCGGGAGTGGTCCGCCTCAACGACCCCCCTCACCGCCGGGAGCCGCCGACCCCAGCCACCCTTTCACCACCGGGTGGCTTCCGCCCCGACAGCCTCCTCACCGCCGGGCACGCACGCCCCAACGACCACTTCCCGCCTCCTCTGGGGACACCCGCCCTCAAAATGTCTTCCCCCGCCCATGAGCACCCAGCCCACCGGGTCCCAGGAACAGATCCCCTCAGGCACGCCCTGTTCCCCGCCTGGTCTTGCCCCTTCCCACATCAAGGCTAAGCCGTGTGTGACCCCTGGGACAGTGGCCTCTGCCCCACATGGCACTCCCCAGCCCCCAAGAGCTAGCTGATGGCCCTTGCCTTGAACTTTACAAGTACAAGCCCAATAAGCCCTGAGGCGCCTCTCTCGGGGAGGCCCAGCTACACCTCCGTCCTCTGACCCTCCGGGGCCCTTCCTCCCCCAGTGCAACGCCCATCCCTGCTTCCCCCACGTCCGCTGCATCAACACCAGTCCGGGCTTCCGCTGCGAGGCTTGCCCGCCGGGGTACAGCGGCCCCACCCACGAGGGCGTGGGGCTGGCCTTCGCCAAGGCCAACAAGCAGGTGAGGGCCGTGGGGGGGTTGGGGTGGGGAGCCAAGAGGAGCATTTTGGGGTGGGGGGCATTTTGTTGAGTAAACTCGACCTCCAGCCTCGCAGCCTTTTCCTGCCTCGCTCCAGCGGGAGGGCATAGGGACCGGAGTCTGGGGAATAGAGGAAGTTAAGGGTCCACGTCAGGGATGGTCGGGGTTGGAGGCAAGATGTAGGGGAGAGGTAGGATTCAGAGGAGACGTGAACCGGGTGGGAGGTCTGGGGGTATCTGCGTGGGAGCAGTGACCTCTGCCCTCCCTCCCACCCAGGTTTGCACGGACATTAACGAGTGTGAGACCGGGCAACATAACTGCGTCCCCAACTCCGTATGCGTCAATACCCCGGTAAGGCCTGGGAGGAGAGGGGAAGGGCTGAGAGATGGAGGATGGGACGCAAAGTGTCGGGCGGCGGGGGCTGACCTCCCGTGGCCCGGGCTCAGGGCTCCTTCCAGTGCGGCCCGTGCCAGCCCGGCTTCGTGGGAGACCAGGCATCAGGCTGCCGTCGGCGCGCACAACGCTTCTGCCCCGACGGCACGCCCAGCCCGTGCCACGAGAAGGCCGACTGCGTCCTGGAGCGTGATGGGTCGCGATCTTGCATGGTGAGTGCGAGCGGGCCAAGGAGGGGCGTACGATGAGGGTCCGGGGGTGGGGCCACGCCGGAGCACCCACTCACTCCCCCACCCGCAGTGCGGCGTCGGCTGGGCTGGCAACGGGCTCTTCTGCGGCAGCGACACAGACTTGGACGGCTTTCCCGATGAGAAGCTGCGCTGCTCAGAGCGCCAGTGCCGAAAGGTGGGCGGGGTCTGGAGGGCGTAGCCTGGTATGAGGGTGGGCGGGGCTCCCTGGCAGCGCCCCTCATGCCCGCCGCGCCCACCCCTAGGACAACTGCGTGACGGTGCCCAACTCAGGGCAGGAGGACGTGGATCGCGACGGCATCGGAGACGCCTGCGACCCGGATGCCGACGGGGACGGCGTCCTCAACGAGAAGGTGGGGCAAAAGCGGGGGCCTAGGCGAGACTAGATGGGGGCTTGGCTCGAGTGAGGGGTGTGGCCTTAGAGGCTGATCCCGCGGGTCCCAGAGGGTTAGGGGGTTCCCTGCAGAGGAGGTGGGGCCTCGGAGATGGACAGTCTGGGGAGTGACATTTGCCTCTCTAGGCCTGACTACTCCCAACCGGCCCTGACCTCTAGGACAACTGCCCGCTGGTGCGGAACCCAGACCAGCGCAATGCGGACGGCGACAAGTGGGGCGATGCGTGCGACAACTGCCGGTCCCAGAAGAACGACGATCAGAAGGACACAGATAACGACGGCCGAGGCGACGCCTGCGACGATGACACAGACGGCGACCGTGAGCTCTGTGGCAGGGGGGCGGGGAGAGGGAAGGGCTGGCACCAAGGGGCGAGGCTTGGCTGGGGGCGGGGCTCGGCCTCCTTTGGAAGCCGGAGCGGGTATGCTCGCCTAGGGCTCCAGGGACCGTGGACCATGCTCCGGCGGGCAGCAAAATGCAAGCTGGGATATGA
The DNA here is from genome assembly GCF_949987535.1 of Balaenoptera acutorostrata. NCBI lineage: Eukaryota > Metazoa > Chordata > Mammalia > Artiodactyla > Balaenopteridae > Balaenoptera > Balaenoptera acutorostrata. The sequence continues at coordinate 172,967,474 of NC_080065.1, forward strand.
TGCCGAGGAGAAAAGGAAGGAACTTTTGGAGGAGGGGAAGGTGGTCCCTGTGTTAGATGCTGCAGGGAGGAAATAAGTGGACAGAGACGTGAGCCTGGGGTTTAGGGCCGAGGAGGTACCATTTTCACATCTGGGCAGAGACTCGAGGTGGTGCATTCACAGAGCTAGTCCCCTCACCGCCGTCCATTCATTTAGTCTCTAGGAGGCTGGCGACTGGGCACGAATACTTGGTTTAACTTTGTGGTTATTGGGAGCCAAAGATGCGGTGGGACTCTGTCCCAAGCTAGCCCCAGGTCTCCACCTGCCCTGCTGAAGTCAGCCTGGCCCCGTGCCAATCTTGGGATCCCGTTCTGTCCTTCTGCTTCCCGCAGGGATCCGCAACACGGTAGACAACTGCCCCAGCGTGCCCAACTCAGACCAGAAGGACAGTGATGGCGATGGTGTAGGGGATGCCTGTGACAACTGTCCTCAGAAGAGCAACGCAGACCAGGTGAGGGCAGGCCAGACCCCAGCTGGGTCAGACCCCTGGGGTGAGCCCCAGGCTGATTAACAAGACTCCAGCCCAGTCCGAGCAGCCTGGGGGGCGGGGGTGTTCCTCCGCGTCAGGAAGGACCTTGGCTCTGGAACTGGGGGTGGGCGGGAGGCTTCTGAATTCTTCTGCCCTGATTATGGACACCTACATCCTTCCCCCGCCCCCAGAGGGATGTGGACCACGACTTTGTGGGAGATGCTTGTGACAGCGACCAAGACCAGTAAGGAGGACATCTGGGGCTGAGGTGGGGACCCAGGGTGGGCAGCCCTTGATCCAGCTTTCTGGGGTCTCATTGTCTCTGCCCCACCCACCCACTCTAGGGATGGGGATGGGCACCAGGACTCGCGGGACAACTGCCCCACAGTGCCCAACAGCGCCCAGCAGGACTCAGACCACGATGGCCAGGGTGACGCCTGCGACGACGATGATGACAACGATGGGGTCCCCGACAGTCGGGACAACTGCCGCCTGGTGCCCAACCCGGGCCAGGAAGACGTGGACCGTAAGGCAGGGTCCAGGGCCTGTGGTGGGGGCGGGGCTAGTGTGGAGCCACTAGGGTGAGATTTGGGGTGGGCATGGTGGGGCCAGTGGCATGTGTGAGCGGAGCTGGAGACACGGTGTGGGCAGGGCTGGTAGCCTGTGTGGGCGTGGCCAGGCCTGGGGCGGGGCCTGGAGCTGATTCTACTACGGTGGGGGGGCCTCCCATCTCCTCTCAGGGGACGGCGTGGGCGACGTGTGCCAGGGGGACTTTGATGCAGACAAGGTGGTGGACAAGATCGATGTGTGTCCGGAGAACGCTGAGGTCACCCTCACCGACTTCCGGGCCTTCCAGACGGTCGTGCTGGACCCCGAGGGCGACGCGCAGATAGACCCTAACTGGGTGGTGCTCAACCAGGTGGGGGTGGGGCCCAGGTGGGAGGTGGGGGGAGCCCAGGACCGCCACAGCGGGTCCTAAGCTAGGGGCGGGGAACCGAGGGCACACACGGCTGGCCTGAGGCCTTTCTTCCTTTGAACCCCACCAGGGGATGGAGATTGTGCAGACGATGAACAGCGACCCTGGCCTGGGTGTGGGTGAGACATGGGGAGGGGCCAGGCTGTGCAGGGGGCGGGGCTAGAGGAGAGGTGGGACGGGGCGGGCCTGGACTCAGGAAAGGCGGGGCCAGGTTGGGTGGTCTGGGCTCAGGGGTCGGGCGTTCTGGACTCTGGAGGGGCGGGGCCGGGGGCGGATCTGGGCCCTGGTGCGGCAGGGGCTAGCGTCCCTTCCTCACCCCAGGTTACACGGCCTTCAATGGCGTGGACTTTGAAGGCACGTTCCACGTGAACACGGTCACGGATGACGACTACGCGGGTTTCATCTTTGGCTACCAGGACAGCTCCAGCTTCTACGTGGTCATGTGGAAGCAGATGGAGCAGACATACTGGCAGGCAAACCCCTTCCGTGCAGTGGCGGAGCCTGGCATCCAGCTCAAGGTGCTGGGCCCGACCTGAACTCTGGGTCTCAGTGCCAACTCGGAGGCCCCAAACCCTCCCACAAATCCCCAAAGCCTTACAGCCCCCGGCCTCATTCTATGGACCTCAAAGTCTTTCTACCTAGTTCCTCCCACAGGCCCTCAAACACTCCCCCGGGATCCCCCAATCTTTCTGTGGGCCCCAAAGCCCTCTCACAGAGCCCCAAACTTTCCCTCAGGTTCCAAATCCTCCTGCAGGCCCCATAGACCCCAGTATTTCACTGAAACCCTAGAATTCCCCAAGTCCTCTAGACTCGAGTTTATCCCACAAACCATTGCTGCCCCTACAGCCTGCCTGCAAAGCTCCACGTGGCCCCCAAGGCTTCCTCGTGGGTCTCCCATCCAGGCATACTGGGGGCCCCCACCACTCCTCTATGACTCACAGCTCCTTGCCTGTCTGGGGGCTCTGGTGGCCTGTGTGGTCTCTGACCCCTGCTCCCCTGTTCTCCGGCGTGGCAGGCCGTGAAGTCCTCCACAGGCCCTGGGGAGCAGCTTCGGAATGCACTGTGGCACACGGGGGACACAGAGTCACAGGTGCGGCTGCTGTGGAAGGACCCCCGCAACGTGGGCTGGAAGGACAAGACGTCCTACCGCTGGTTCCTGCAGCACCGGCCCCAAGTGGGCTACATCAGGTGGGAACCCGCCCTCTGCCAGGGGGCCCGGAGGCCCTGCTCTATCCTGGCTCTTGAGGGAAGGGGGGAGTGCTTCAGGGGGCCTCGGTCCCCTTATCTGTAAAATGGGAATAATACAGGCAGTTAGAAATAACTGTCTGGCCCTGGGGCATGATACCCATCCCAGGACAGGGGGAGGGGCCAGGCCGTGCAGGGAGCTGCTCAGGGGGCAGGGCCAGAGGAGAGGTGGGACAAGGGGGGAGCCTGGACTCAGGAAAGGCGGGGCCAGTTTGGGTGGTCTGGGCTCAAGGGTCCGGTGGTTCTGGACTCTGCACACAGCAGTAGGTGGGGTCTCACTCACTCCTGGTTTCTCAATCCCCACTCTGCGCTGCCAGGAAGTCCAGGCACTATGCTTAGCACCTACTGTGTGCAGGGCCCTAGATGTCCATCCTCTCACACAGGGAAACTGAGGCTCAGGTCAGGACCCCCCTCTGCCCTGAGCATGGCCCAGGCAGGGAGACATATGGCCCCCTCTCCTAGAGAGGAGGGGGCCTAGCTCATGGGGCAGGACGCTGAAGCTCTGAGAGGGGAGGCGGCACCTGGCCCAGGGCCCCGAATCACAGTCCCTTCCTTCCCCGCAGAGTGAGGTTCTACGAGGGCCCGGAGCTGGTGGCGGACAGCAATGTGGTCCTGGACACGACCATGCGGGGAGGCCGCTTGGGAGTCTTCTGCTTCTCCCAGGAGAACATCATCTGGGCCAACCTGCGCTACCGCTGCAATGGTAAGAGGACCCTGTTGGGGAAGGTGAGGAGTCCTTACCACCCAGCCTCACCCGCCTCTCACCTGCTCACCCTCTCTCCACAGACACCATCCCCGAGGACTACGAGGTCCAGAGGCTGCTGCAGGCCTAGGGACACAGGTGGGGACCCGCCACTGGATGACGGCCACCCTCACAGCTGCCCTCACTGTGGAAGGCCATCAGCACCCGGCCCCAAGAGGCAGCTGGCCTGGTGGGGAGGGAGAGGGGCTCAGAGAGGACCAAATAAAGTGTGTGTGTGGCGGAGCAGCTGGCTGTGGTCTCTGCCGCGGGGAGATGGCAGGGTCGAGCCTCTGAGGGGAGGCCAGAGGCCCCAAACTCAGGCCTTGGGAGAGTTGGGGGCCTGCCACTGACTCCCCCCATGACTGGCTGGGGCCCTAGGAGCCTGACTAGGAGTGTCCGGCCCTGCTGCATCCCACTCACTCGCCTGGGGCGTCTGCCTCAGGATCCTGGGGTGTGTGTATGAGGGGCTCACGCCTGCGTATCCGTGTGTCCATGTGTGTGTGTTTGTGTGTGTGTGTGTGTGGCCCCTGTGTGGCTTCTGCCTGGTGCACCTGCAACACCCACAGTTCATCCTCCAGAGGGGAGAAGAGGGCAGGAAAAAAGGAGAGGAGGCAGAGATGAAAACATTGGATTTTTATTATGTTTCATTACAAAGGATGCAAAGGTACACAGACGATAGCGTCCACGCCAGAGAGGATGGGCAGGGGCCGGCCGAGTGCGCCCTGAGCGCCCGCCCCCACCCGCCGTGGGCACCCACGCGTGCGGCCCACGGGACATCTACAGCACAATGTACATGCTGGGGGTGGGGGCAGAGCCAGCCTGAGGGAAAGAGGGACATGAGTGGGACAGGGCTTGGACTGGCGGGTTTGCATATATCAGTGGTACCGCCCAGTTCCTGGAGGGGCAGGCGCAGTTTCCAACGGAGGGCATGGCGGGGCCAGTGGACCTTGACTGCCAAAGCCCTCCCTTCCGGAGTCTGGTGGCAAATGCCACAGCTGTGTCCCCTTGTCCCCGGTTGGCAGGAGGTCAGAAATGACAGGCTGGGCATCGATTACCCCCAAATTCCACAACCCTGCAAGATGGGGGCAACCCAAGTGTCACTGGCTCCTCGGGCCAGGGTGCTGGGCACTGGCCAGGAGGGCAGAAGGCAGAGGGAGCTGTCTGGAACCAGCCCCTGATGTCCAGCCCCTGCCTGGGATGAGCCTGGGGCCCTGAGACCCGTGGGCCTGAGCTAATGACAAGAGGGAACTGAGGCCCGGGTCACAAGGGTCTTGTCTGCCCCCCAGCGCCTTCAGGAGTACCCCAGTGCCCAGGCCTAGGGGTGCAGGTCACCCCACCTCCATTGGGGAAGAACTCTTGTCTGTGGCCAGCCGCCTGTGGTACACCAACAGTTATGAGAGGTTCCTGAGCCCCACGCAGCCAGGACCCCCAATAGCCGAGGAAGCCAAAAAGAGTTGGTTCAGGCCAAGCTGGCCGGGCAGGGCCTGACAAAGGAATGTCCCAAGGACCCCTGTCATATGCTGTGAGACCCCCAGGGGATGGGGGCTCAGGGTCCACGGAGAACTCGGGCAGAAACAGACCTGGCTGCCCACTCACCCCAGGCAGGCCTCCCAGGGTAGGCGAGGTGCCAAATCCTCCCCCCAGCTCTTCAGGTCACGTGGCGGGGGGGGGGGGCGGAGCTCAGGTGGCCACAGCTCCCTCACCTGAAGCGTCACCTGCAGGGGTGGTAGGCCAGGCCCAAGAGCAGCAGGTACCCTTGACCTTGCACCCCTGTGCCCCAACACCACGCCAAGGGCATCCTGAGGACTCTGACTACAGCTCCCTCAGAACCCAGTGAGGGTGATGGGTGCTGCTACTGCTGTGTCAGGGCTGGGGGCGGGGGCAGGGGAGGTGGAGGGTCTCCTGACCCCACCAGGCCTCACCACACCCAGCCTGCACCCTGGGGTGGGGATGCCTTCTTTGGAAATGCAGAAGACTCAGAATTCAGTTGGGGGCAGGAGTTTGGCAGCAAGTTTGGTTATGAACTAGCTCAGGGTCAGCTGAAATGTGGAGGTCTGGGGAGGGGTGCACCATCCCAGGCGTTCTCAGCTGCCTGGAGGCCTCCAGGTCAACAAAGTCTTCTCTAGGAGCAGGTGATGAGGGGGGCTCATTAGGCCCAGGAGGCTGGACAGAGGGGGGTCGCCCCTGCTTCTTGAGTCCTACCCAGCACCTCCATGGGCCTCGTACCTACTCCCGTCCCCCGAGACCAGGCCGCAGCCAGCACCTGGCATGCACGCGGTCCCCAAACTGGACACCCACCCCAGCAGGATGGATGGACGACACGGGACGTCTCGCCCTCCATGCAGGAGTTTCACAGCATCTGATGGACGGACAGATGGACAGCTGTCCTTGCCCGCCCCACTGTGACATACAGGCCTCACGACGGGCCCATTTGGCTGGCCGCCCTCCTGGGAGGTCGGCCGCCTGAAGAAATCAGGCCAAGCACACCTACGACGTCAGAACCCTCCTGCCCAGCCCTCAAAACCCACAAGGAGGTAACAGCACACAGGCCGCAAAGGCCGGCCAAGCACCCCCAGTGCATACCCCCTGGGCGGGCAGGCAGGTGGCCCTGAAGCCAGTGGGGAGGCTGGAGGTGAGCATGGAGGCGTTGCTGGGGAAAGGGCTGCAAACACACACACCTGCCCTTGCCTTCCAGCCTCGCAGGCCTGGTCCCAGGGAACTCCGTGGACCACACTGGGGTTGGGGGCTGGACCCAATGCAATTAGGGTCCCTTCTGCTGTGTACTTGTCCCCACAGGGAAGCCTGACTGGTTTTTGGATACCGCTGGCCGTGGGCCTCCAAATTTTGCTGAAGGGTCGACCTGCCCCCTGAGCTTTCCACTGAGGGTCTCAGGGCCCCCTGCCCCAAGGGACTGACCCCTACCCTTCTTGCCCGGAAGAGCGCTGGGGGGAAGCAAGGCGTGCAAGGAAAGCGGGGAGGGGGCGGCAGGGTACCCCAAACAGTGCTGCCTGTCTTCCCTCTGCTAAGGGCACGGTGTGGGTGGAGTCCTCACAGGTACCTGTGACAGGGACGTGATCCCCACGAGACTCCTCCTTCTCCTTCCCCAAGTCAACCCCGGGTACTGCAGGGGTGATGCTGACAGGCGGGGGGTGGGGACCAGGAGCATGAACTCTCTTCTCTGGGGGACACAGAGACAGGCTGACCCCAGGTCTCATCCTCGGCCCATGGAGCCTCATGGGGGAACAAATTTACCACCCTGGGGGCTCAGAGGACAGAGGGTAAACTGAGGCAGGTGGGGACACGCTGGTTGGCTCACGCTCCCGGAGGAAAGGTTTGCACAGCTGAGGGGGGCTCGGCCACAGCGAGCGGGTCTATATACACGATGCAGGGGCCCCGGCTCACCCCTCACGGCGCAGCTCGCCTGAAATCACAGTATTTTCACATCACAAGTCAAAGGGCTGATTCCCTTAAGCTGTCCTGTTTCTAAAAGTCTTGGCAATTCATATTCAACATTTAGTAGAGAAATGATACTTAAGAAAAAAACCAAAATCCCCTGTTGTAGACCCCCAGAGGCCTGCCCAGGCCCAGGACGGGGCAGTGAACCCTTTGAGGACACCTGGCCGCTGGCTCCTGGCTGGATCCCCTCCCCGGGAAAGCTCTGCACCTAACGCCCCTCACGGGCTGAGGCTGCCGTGTTAATACAGTGTCACCTGTGCTCCTGGCCGAGGGACGCTAGAAGCGGGCCATGGGGCTAGAGAGGCCCTCCTTCCCTGCCCATCTGCACCAAGAACCCAGTGCTGGGCAGATGGGAAGTGTGGGCTGATGGGGCTCCCTCACGGGGTCCCCAACTCCTTGCTTGAAAATGGCATCCAGGAAGGTTGCTTGTAATTTTATTAAGGCCATTTTTTTAAAAAAGTTCTACATACAAGTCTAATGGTAATCAAACCCTTCTATGTACATACATGTAGTTTTTCTTTAAAAAAAGAAAAAAAGAGTCCTCGCCCTTTGCCCCCAGCCCTGGAAAGAAGATGGGCCCTTGACCTGGATGGACTGACACTAACCCTAACTCCAGTCCAGACAACAGCGGCGGAGGCCAAGTGACCGAGGACAGGGGGCTTCCCGACTGTGGGGCCACGCGGCCACTTGGCCACGTGCTAAGAGCCCGGCCAGGGAACGAGAGAGAGGGATGGTCGCTAGGATCAAATCTGGCTCCCACAGATAAGAGGCGGGAGCTCCCAAGACCCCGACGGAGGCGGAAACGCACCAGGCAGGAGGTGCCAGCCCTGCTGGCAGGCGGAGGAGCGAGTAAGAACTCGAGATGTGACGTCGGAGGCAATGAAACGGACGTTCCTATTCCAAAGCAACTGACAGAACACAAAGCCAGCCCTGTCGCCCCCCTCGCAGGGCCTGTAGGGCAGAGGGGTGGCCTCTGGTGCTCCAGTGAGCCCCGATGGATGGTCACCTGGGCCTCCTGAGGCACTTTGAGAAGCACCTGGAAACCAGCCGCTAAAATGCACACTGCTCTTTATCTCCAAATCCGGCCCTGCCAGGAAGGGCTACGAAAGAGATGGCGGGATGGTGGGAGGGGATGAATGTCGGCTGGTCCTTGGGATGGGGGTGCTGAGGACAGGCTCATCTCCGGGGCATCTCAGGACAGAGGGGCCGCAGCTGCTGCCGCCAGCCACGGGGTCTAGGACAGGCCTGCCCTGAGGACTGGCTGGCACCTTTGGGAAGGCCGGGCAGAGCTGGGTCTTCACGAGACCCCTGATGGAAGCCGGGGCTCCTTCCCAGAAGTCTGTTAGGGATCAGAGCGGAGGTCCCTCTGGCCGCTGCTGCCAGCTTCTGCCAGAGTGCCCACCCAGCCCAGCGAGCCCAGCCCAACCTCATGTCCTTCTGTTTTGGGATAACGGAGCAAAAGTAAAAAGGCCAGAGATGCAGCTCAGACCCGGGCAGGCAGCAGACCACTTCCAGTTAGCTTACAAATATTATAACGTTGGATTTCTAGAATAAAAACATGCTCTCAGCAAGTGTTGGCTTGAAGGAGTCAGTTATTCATCTACAACCCAAATGTAAATACAAACCGAAAGAAACAAACCAAAAAAATGCCCCGGCCGCCTCCACCCCCCCACCCCCGGCCATTCTTTAAATAATAGTAACAGTGACCACGGTACAGAGAAAGAAAGATGGAAACAAGTCACAAAACCCCCTAGAAATAATCCCCGCCTCCACGTGCATCCCCGACAGGCCTGGGTGGGGATTTCACAGCAAAGGTGGCCACCGAGAGGCCCAGCTGCGGGTGGCGAGGGGGGGGGGGCCGTGGGCTTCCCTACTGGGCCCCGGGGGAGATGTAGCTGCTTCGCATGCTCCGTTCACATGTTCGCATCCCACCTCCGTGGGATGGAGTCTAGTGTTCTGTGTGTGCTCAGAAATATAAAAGACGGCAGTCCAAATAGTGTTTATTTCCGCTTCATGTCCGCCCACCCCCCGCCCCCGGCGCCTTCTCCTTTTGGCAGGGTGGGGCTGGCTCGCTACCTAACCAAGGGCTGGGGGCACGGGCGGGTGGGGGGACCGGGGACAAAGGAAGGCAGTGAGAGCTGGACAACAGTCGCAAGATGCACCTCAGCCCACCACCGTCGCAGAGCACGGCGCCCCCCGAGGCCGGCGGCCCTGCCCAGCACGCTTTCCGCATCTTACAGGGGGACGAGAGAGCAGGGAGGGTCCGCGGGGGCGACGACACGCGGCCTCACGCGGGAGGTGGACGACCGGGGTGGGCGGGCGGGTGGGCTGGGGCGCTTGGCGGCATTGCAAGCTCAGAATCACAAGCTCGGCCGTTTGCGAGGGACGGAGCGCCGCCGTCCCCAGGCTTGGGGGGACGCCGTGGGGACCACTGACCGGTGGGGTGACGGAGCCAGGGGCTGGGCGGCCGTGTGCCGGGCGTGCGGCTCACAGACGGTCCATCCGGAAGGTGTCCTCGGTGGCCGGGTCGGCCAGGACCATGTCTGGGTCATTGAGCATGTGCAGTCCGTCCAGGGTCAGGGGGTCAATCTTGAGTTCGTCCAAGGGGAACTGGTTGTCAGAATCGAAGCTGACGTCACCGACCCCGGCCAGCGTGCTGGTCAGTTCTTTAGAGAGGCTGGGAGGGGACTCTCCTGTCACTGGGGGTGGGGGGTACACACAAAAGGCTCAGCTTGGCCCTGGCTCCCCGCACCCCGACTCTGCGCCTCCACGGCCCCCATCAATGCTCAGGCCATACCAGGGAGCTCACCTGAGCGGTCTGTCCCCCAAAGGACATTTGCGATGTCTGGGGACATTTTTAGTTGTCACGACTGGAGGGAATGCTACTGGTATCAGGTGGGTGGAGGCCAGGGATGCTGCTCAACACCCCACAGCACACGGGACGATCTCGACCCAGATGTCGGGGTACCAAGGCCGGAAAGCCCTGGGATGAGGGCTGCGACACAGACTTCAGTGTGACGTGGAGGGAGCAGGGGGCTCTCAGGCTCTGCCAGGTTCTGCCAGGCAGTCTGCTCTGTGTGCATCAGGGGCCTCCCTGTGGGTTGGAGGGAAGCCCGGGTTTCCCTGCAGAGACCCAGGTTCACACCTGGGCTCCTTCCTCTACTTGTGGTGAGACCCTGGGCCTCAGTTTCCCAATCTGGGAAACGGATATGAAAGTTTTGTTCTTTCTGGGCTGTTGGACAATCACAGAGGCCTGATCCTTCTCACACAACCTCCAAGGCCTAGGCTTCTGCACTCAGAGCATCTCCTGCAGACCCTTGGGGCGGGGAGGAGGCACTGGGTCTGCACTCCGGCCGTGGGGAGCTCTGGGCAGGAACCCCTTCCATCCTAGAGATGTCAGTGGGGACTGCTGAGAGGGTCTCACCCTCAATTCCACGACAGCTCTGGCTTATGAGGAAAATGCCTCCTTCTTTGATAAAACCTAGAACCTTCAGGGGCATGACGAGGGGTGGGGGTGGGGGAATGCAGGGTCTGAGCTCTGCTGGGAGAAGACTCACTCAACATGCGCATGCGCAAGCCTGGGTGCCTGGGCACTGTGCTCAGGCCGCTCGGGGAGGCCTGACGCAGCATGCGCGAGCTCTTACATGTGTGTCAGCTGCACGGGACAAGCCCCAGCAGGCAGGGCCCGCCCCAGTCACGTGCATCCCCGGCACGCTCAGCTACTGGGGTTCAGGGGACCGGACAGGAGGTGAAGGGCTGAGGGACTGGTTTCACCCTGTTCTCACTCTTGAGCCTGGGACACCGGACACCTGGTCCAGGGTCCAGTGTGCATCCCCCCAGCCTGTGTCCTGTAAGCCCAGCAGTGAGTCGAGGTTGGCGGGTTCTGGCCTCCGTGGGCAGGGACACCTCGGCCCCGTCGCGCCTCACCCTGCAGGGCGGGGACTCCATCTCCCGCGGCCTCTCACCTGTGAGGATGATGTTGGGTATGCTGCTGTGGCTGGGGAAGCTGAGCTGCTGTGTGTCCGGCAGGCTCCCGTGGCTGCCCGTGAGGCCCATCATGGCCGCCTGGGAGTAGTTGAGTGTCGAGCCCGGGCTGTACAGGCTGCTGGAGCTGATGGCATTCTCTATCATGTTGAACTGCTCCAGCTGGGAGAGGAAGCATACAGGTGTGAGGCCAGCCCCCCGAGCTGGCCGCCCTGGGACCGCGGCCGTGGTTGGCTGGCCGGCCTGCCTGCGACCGCCAGCACCTCCTCCCCTACAGGACGCCCAGCACCCGTGCCAAGGTACACTTGGCGCTGCCAAGCATGAGTCCCTCTGCCTTGGGGTCTCCCTGTCTCCAAACCTGCCTGGGCCTGCCGGCACATGGCCCCCTCAGAGCTTGCTGGATGAATGGATGGATGGATGGATGGATGGATGGATGGATGAGTGAGTGAACAGCTCCAGGCAGCAGCCAACCCTTCCCGTGCCCACACGCCCCCAGTCCCGGCCTTCACGCACTGCCACTGCAACCTCCCAGCAAACCCACGTGCACGGTCCACACCGAGGCACCGCTGTAACAGCCACTGCCCGTCCCCACCAGCGTTCACCGCCCACCCTTCCTCCCCCTCCGCTGGCGGCCTCGTTCTGCGGGCAGGGTGCAAACGCCAGCAGAGGCCAAGCCAAGCCACCCCCTCCAGGGCCTGGGCCTCTGCAGCCTGGAGACTGGAGAGGCTGAGAAGCTCATGCAGAGGAGCGGGCCGGGTCTGGCGAGCGTCTGCGGTGGGTGCCCGCTCACCTGGTGGGACAGAGCATTGGCCTGCCTGGCCGCCATCTGCTGCTCATAGAATGAGTCCCCAAACACGCCGCCCAGGGCGGAAGAGTGCTGCAGACAGAAGAGAGGCCCACTGTCGTCAGGGTTCCCAAAACCAGGCAGGGGGTGCGGCTGCTATGGGGTGGGGGCGGTGCTCCCACGGGCTGGCTGCACCCATACCCTTCTCCCAGGACCTCACCACCAGCCTGGGCTGGGAGAGGAGGGAGGCCTCTGGAACTTCCTGGAAGATGCTCAGGACGTGAGAGGCTGATGACGTCTATCTCAGGGCTCCTGGGAGAGCCCACACCCGCTGGGGTGGAGGGGTGCACCCCTAATCTCGGGATGATGGCTCCTTTCCACCGCCTGCTCCTGGGGGAGGGGGGCCTCTGCCGCCCAACTTCCCCCAAAGTGCCATCCCATCTCCTCTCCTTAAGCTCAGGTGTGGGTGAACCCGCTGTCGTCAGATGGAAGACGAGGGGCCACAGGGACCGGGAACCCCACCTGACAGGCCCCAGAGGAAAGTGTGTGAGTGGGGCAAGGCGGGAGATACTCTGGGTGCTCAGGGTGGGATGCGTACCTTGTCAGACACGGGAGACGCGGGACAGGCAGCAGGCCACACACACGTGGGCAGGAAGGGTACACAGAGCGAGCACGGGACAGGTACACGGAAAGCCCCTGCCCACCTGTCCAGCCGTGGCTGCCTGCCTGCCCGCGAGGCCCTGGGGCCTGGGCGATGGCAGGCAGCCCCACTCCTGTTTGCCCGATGCCAGTTGGGGCAGAGGGACGGGGGCTGCCCCTGGGAGAGGAGCAGGGGGCTGGGGATCCTCTGAGGCGGTGGAGATGCCAAGAATAGGAGTGTGGAGCTCCTGCCCATTCTTGAGATGCTGCCAGGGAGATGGCAGGACAGAGTCTGGCGGGATGTGGAGGGGAGGAAAGGGATGGCCGTGTGTGTGGCCAGGTCACACCAGAGGCAACAGACCTTGGGAGACAGATGCCCCGCCCAGGGCCCTCGGCGTCCCCGAGGCTGGGAGCTCTGGCCTGTTTCCTCCTCTGTAGAACAGGGTGGCCTGCAGAAGTCGCTCCCCTGCGGCCGTTTCCAGGTCAGAGTCTTCACGGACCACAGGCCCTGGACCTCCCCCGTTTGAGCTCTCTAGTCTAGAAAGGTCCCCGTGTTCTCTGACAACTGCCAAAGCTTGACACTCAGGCCTCCATCCCAGAGAGGAGTTGGCCACGAAGCCCCCAGCCACTCTGGGTGTTCAGTGGACTGACCGTAGAAAGGGACAGCCACTCCGGCCGGTGCGGTGGCTCCTGGGGATGGACATTCCATTCAAACACCAGGAAAGAGTTAAAAATGTGAAAGGAGTAAGAAGGAAAAAAGACAATGTGGCAAAAAGGCCACATTTGCCCTAAAAATCTCCAGCTTCAGGTTTGGAAAAGGGGGCTGTGAGGTTGCTGGGTTTACCTGTGAAGGAGGCAGATGATGGCCTTCACTGAGGCCGGGGGCAGGCTGTTCTGGGGCACCTGACCCTGTCCCCATGGCCTTGGCCCCAGAGAGGCCTGGCACACACAGGAGACCCCAGATATGGTTTCTCTTGTGAAGCTACCATGAGGGTTTGCCAGAAAGGTCTGCCCAGAATGGAAGGGCTGGGGTGGGAGGGGGCAGCACAAAGGAGCCAATTCCAGCTGCCTAAGGTTCAGTGTGCAGCTGGACACATGCGGCATCCGCTTGAGGCCAAGTGGGGCAAGGCGGCTGCCTCGTGCATCCAGGGGAGATGCTGGCTGGGCCGGGGAGGCGTGGGGTGACCCAGGCCCATGGGCTGATGAATGTGTCCCCAGAGATCCAGCTGTAGTGGGAAACCATGGTTTGCCCCCAAGCGAGCCCCTGGTTGGGGCCAGACAGCCTGCCGGCCCCGTCCTCACATCTGAGTGAGCAGCCTGCCTCCCTGGCCAGTGCCCAATTGACGGACGGACAAACCAACACACAGACACGGGCTTGATGAGACAGCAACATGCTTTCCGCTCAGAATGGCCCACTTCGGTTCAGGCGAACCTCTCCTGAGAGCGATCTGCTCCACCCTTAAATTCCTGTCCTGGGCTTCCCTGGTGGCGCAGTGGTTGAGAGTCTGCCTGCTAATGCAGGGGACACGGGTTCGAGCCCTGGTCTGGGAAGATCCCACATGCTGCGGAGCAACTACGCCCGTGAGCCACAATTACTGAGCCTGCGCGTCTGGAGCCTGTGCTCCGCAACAAGAGAGGCCGCTACAGTGAGAGGCCCGCGCACCGTGATGAAGAGTGGCCCCCACTTGCCACAGCTGGGGAAAGCCCTCGCACAGAAACGAAGACCCAACACAGCCATAAATGAATGAATAAATAAATAAATGAATAAATAAAAATTAAAAAAAATATATATAAAAAAAAAAAAATTCCTGTCCTGCCTCACGTACACCAGCCCCAGGCAGGGCTGCCCACCACAGGCAGGCGCCCCCTATTGCTTCCCCTGCCTGGACCAACTTCTCCCACTCCCGCGTCCCCTCGGCACCACGTGACGAGACCAGACGCGAGAGCTCAGAGCCAACAGGGATGGACGGAGAGCATGCAGACACCAGGCTGACCCCCGGCTGGCCCCGAGCTCACTGCACCTTCCCTGCCTTCTGCAGAGTTGGGGGCTGCACGCCGACAGTCCCAGCGGGACCCCTGGCTGCCGTGGGTGGTGGAGGGAGCGCCCTGGGAGAGCCCCTCGTGTATCAGTGAGCCATGAGAACAGCCTCAGGTCCCCTGAGGGCTAGGCCTACTGTCCTGACATACAGGGCCTGGCTCGGGGTGCGTGGCTGCGAGCCTGGGAGACGGACAGCGGGGCATGTCGCCGGGGACAAAGGAGCCCACGTCCTGCCTGGAGGAACAGCTCTCCTCCCCCTGCTCTACCCGGGAAGTAAGGCCCTATCGTCCCTTGGCTGAGAAGGAGACTTCCCGGTCTTGGGCACTGCAGTAGCTCCTGAGGTTTCTCAGCTTGGTGACATTCTGGGGATGGGGTGGTGGGGTCCTGGGGAGGCTCTGCTGCTACAGCAAGAAGTCTGGGGCCTGGACGTCAGTTTTGCAGGAACCCCTTCTCCTCTGATGGAAGGTTCCGGACAGAATGCAGCCATGGGTGGCGCAGAGCCAAGAGGGATTCTGAGGAACCTGGAAGGGGTGTGTGTGTGTGTCTGTGTCAGAGATCGGGGTCCCGTGGTGCCTGGTATGGAGGGAAAACCTGAGTCTGATAGACATGATCTAGCCCTGCCTGTTGCCTGGGGCAAGCCTCAGTCTCCTCAACTGTGGGAAGAGGACGAGGACACTGGATGGGCTGCTTCCTGTGCTGGGGGTCTGAAGGCGAGAGACACGCCATCCTAAGGGGCGGAGGGGGCTGAAGAGTCAGAGCCCCCATCACAGGCTGGCCGTCACCTCAGCTGCACCCTGACGCAGGGGGAGCACGCCTCCACCTCCAGAAGCCTGGAAGCAGGAGGCCTCAGGGCGGGCAGACATGGGTGGGGACGGGGGCACGGGCTGCTCGATGCCTGCTCTGAGCCGCACACTGGGCTCGGCATCCCAGCCACGGGGTGAGGAGCTGGGGCGAAGCTGACACCAACATCGCCGATGTGAATGGGGGGCCCGCCAACCCCACTTGGGGCTTGGCGTGGACCACAGAGGCGCCGAGGGAGTGTGACAGCTCCGGGAGGGGGTGCCTTCTCCTGGCCACTGCCCAGGGTGGCCGCCCCTCACCGGTCCCCACCCCGGTGGAGTGAACAAGATGGGGTGGAGTGAGACGGGAGGCACAGATGGTGGACAGACAGGTAGATGGGGGACACGTCGGAGGGGCGCCAGCTAGGCTGGAGTGGGGGAGGCCGGGGAGGGGAGGCGGCGTCCCTTACTTGTGGGGAGCTCCCGGGGGAGAAGCCTTGATTGGAGACGGGCGAGGTGGGAGACTGGTTGGCTGGGGAGCCGGCGCTAGTACGGTACTGCTGCAGAGCCGACGCCTGTGACGACAGACAGGTCAGGATGCTCGCGGGGCCCCAGGCCTGGCTTCCCGGGACTAGCTGTTCGCTGCTGACACCCCCGGCAGGGGGCCCCATCCCTCAGGTGAGCTGAATACCCAGGGCACCTGCAGGAGGGCACCTGAGCCCAGGGCCTCAAGGGGCCCTACCTCCAAACCCACCTCTGGGAGGGGTGGGGGCATTCGGTCAGAGAGCCTGGAAACCAGCCTCACAGAATCGCCCTGGGGGGCTGGGGAGGGGCGGAGGAATCAGCCTCTACTCAGCAGGTTTTAGAGTACTCACACGAATGCACACCACACCCACGTATGTGTGCACACAGCTGCACACGTGTGAACACGCACACCCGCACGGGCAGGGAAGGCCCAGGGCCAGTCAGATGCCCTCGGGCTAACAGTCAAGGCCGTCTGGGGCACACTGCAGGGCTCCTGGCGCTGGGCAGTCACTATCACTGGTATTGCTTGGGACAAGTCCGCCGGGTTATGCTGTCCACAGACTTCCAAGGACGGCCACCTCCTCACTCGAATGACAAAGGGTCTTGGCTTCTTATCAGACTCCTGGAGGGCAGGACGGGCTAGGCCAGGACCGGCTAGGCCAGGACCTGGATTTAGACCCTGCTCTGGTCCTACCCAGTGAGCCCCTGCTGTGTGCCTCTGGGCAAGCTGCCTGACCTCTCTGAGCTTGTTCAATGAGACCCAGCCGGCCAGCCCAGGGCTCCCTAAGTGCTATGTCTCCTTCATTGCCTCAGCGGCCTGTTCTGAGCAGTTTGGGATGGCGGTTGAGCCCAGATGGGGCAGGGGGCTCGTGCAGCAGGGTGTGGGTGTCAGAGACACCAGCGTGGTCACTTGGCAATGACCAGCTCAGGCCTTCTTCGGGTTGGAAAGACGAAAATGACCAGAGAGACATTCTCCTCGCTTGGGTGGATCTACAGAAATTCACAGAGGAGGCCACTGGAACCCGAGCCCCGCGGGAGCCACCACTCCCACGGAAGGGGAGGGGGTTGCCTGACAACAGCACCCTGACCCGAGAGCCTGGCCTGGATAGCCCATGTCTCCAATGTCCCCCCAGCTCCACAGCGAGGCACCGCCATGGCAGGGTGTCATGGAACTGGGTGCCCCAGGCAGCCCCACTGTCAGAGCCACCCCCATACCTGCTGTTTCTGCCCAAGGCAAGGCTTGGGTGCAGTCCCATCCAAGGGGACCCCTGAGGTCTGCCCTCTGAGGGATCAGAGCAGCCTGGAAATGTGGGTTTCTACCTGTTGGGTCACCTGCCCGCCCTGGCCAGCTCGGGGGGGGGCCTGTTCTTCGCAGAGCACATGATGTTCTGGTGACATTTATCCTGGGGCTGGCAGCCATGGGCCAAGTGAGTGGGGAGGGCTGGCTGGGCCCCAAACGTGGGTCCCTGTTCCTCTGGATATGGCCAAAGGTAGCTGTGACCACTCCCTTCCCATCAGGGCAACCTGGGTGAAAGTCTGAACAGGCAGGAAGGTTTGGGGTGTAGGGGTCAAAACCTAGCACTTGTTACCCCAAGCCTGGCCCCAGGCAAGGGGTCCCATGGTCTGAGCTGCAGGCCCCCGGCCCAGGGCACTGTGCTGTATGAACCACAGAACTGGCTTCATCCCTTCTTCTCCTCCAAGTTCAGCTCCATCCCTCTGGCTCTCAGAAGTCCATTCCCTAGGCCCTGAGAGCTCCATGTTCTCCCTGCCTCCAAGGAAGCCCTGTCTTGGGTGGGAAGGGCTGAGCGGGGCAACCGGGGCCATGGGGGAGGGCTTGGCAGCCAGACGTGGGGTGGCCCGTCCTGGGTGAAGTCTGGGGCACCTGACCCCAGCTTGTGCCTGTTTCCCCATCTATACCAGGGTGACAAACTTGGCTTGAGGATTCCAGGGAGAATCCCCCACTGAGCTCCCAGCCCCAGGCAGTGTTTGCCTCAGCCCCAACCCCTGGCCAAGTTGGCCTCAAAGTGGAGCCTCAAGGTGGCTGCAGATAAAGCCAGGCACCCTGACACTCCTCCTGCAAGTCCGATGGGGGTCTCCCACAGACCCTGGGCTCCTCCTGCACAAGCCCCACCCCCACCTCCATCAGGCCCCGCCCCGGGCTTACCGAGGCAGTGTCGATCCCCATTGGCGGCTGGCCCGAGTTCTCTGGGGGGGACTGGGGGAGAGAGGACGGTACCGTGACCGCAAGTGGGGGCAGTTGGGGCCCCCGAGTCAGGCTGGCGCTCGGCATCAGGGAGCCGCCCTGGGGGAGGCCGACAGGCACCTGCGGGGGCGGCGGGGGTGGCTGCTGCTGGGACGCAGGCGGCGGCGGGGGCGGGGGCTGAGGCTGAGGCGGCGGCTGCTGAGAGCCCGCCTGGGTGAAGAAGGCGTAGGGCAGCTGCTGCTCCAGAGACAGGGCGTCCATGGCCACGGCCTGAAGGGAGAGGAGGGCATCAGGTGGGACACATGCTCAAAGGAGTGGGCCGGGCGGGCTGTGAGCACCTGGCCCCCAAGGCACCCCCATGGCCTGGCGTGATTGACACTGAAGTGAGAGATGAACAGAGGGATGTCCAGACCCTGGACCAGGGAAGCGAAGCAGGCTTCCCCCAAGGCCCATGGAGGACTGGGCCGCAGCTCAGTAGGCCTGCCCCCAGTGAGCCTTTCTCACTGCACACCCTTCCACACTTGCAGAGACTCAGGATGCTCCACCCCCATCCCCCGCCTCTCTGAGCTGGAGGTCCCCCACTGTAGGCAGGCACAGGGCACCACACTCTGGCAGCCCAGCGGGGAGCCAGCACCTAGCCCCTGTGGGGTCCTGCCGGGGAGAAGGAACCCCCTCCCGCCACCCTGCAGCCTGGGTACCAAGGGGAGGCTCGAAACGCTGGGGCTGATGGAGGTCCCTGTGTGGTCACTCGGCAATGACCAGCTCAGGCCCCTCTTGGAGTTGGAAAGAGGAAAATAACCAGAGGCAAGTTTTCCAGGCTCACGAGTCTGCGCGGACAGTTCCTCAGGCAGGCAGGCAGGCAACGGCTCCTGCCCTCTGAGGGAGGCTGGATGTGCCCAGGAGCTACAGGATGTAAACACTTAGCAGAACGACGGAAAGGAGTTTCCAGAAAGGGAAGGCAGGCCTCAGGGGTGGGGCGTGGCGGGGAGGGAAGAAGAGGCTGGGGTCACGGATGAAGAGACTGAAGACACAGCTGCTAGGAGCCACGCATGGCTCTGTTTGGATCCTAATCTGAACAAGAACTGTACAAGAGACAGAGACACGGTGGGGAGCCGAGACCAGGCCGGGCAGTGGAAGGTATAGAAGAACTACTGTTAATTTCGTTGTGGGTGGATAAGGCCATCGACGTCATGTTAAAAGCCAAAGAAACAATATTATCTATCAGGGACTGAAAAGCAGACAAAATGGACAAATTCCTCAGAACACACAAACTACCGAAACGGACCCAAGAAGGAAAAGGACGTCTGAGTAGGACCGATATCGAGTAAGGCGGTGGGATCAGCCACCAAAAACTTTCCAGTGAAGATCCGCCAAGACCGCAGCACCTTCACTGAATTCTACCAAATGTTCAAAGGAGAATTAATACCAATGCTTCTCAAACTTTTCAAAAAAACAGAAGAGGAGGGAACACTTCCTAACTCGTTCTACGAGCCTGGATTGACTAAAAAAGAGAAGATTCCAATTATGGAAATCGGAAACGAAAGGGGCAATATTACTAACCACTTTACAGAAATAAAAAGGGTTATGAGAGTACTACGAACAATTGTATGCTGGCACGTGGAATAACTTTGATGAAACGGACCAACTCCTAGACACACACAAACTACCAAAGAAGCAGACGAAGCAAACATGGTAAATTGGGGGGGGGAAAAAAAAACCTTCTCTAAACATTTTATTTTGGGAAATTGCAACTAGATCCTAAAGAAGAGAACAGCATAATAAAGAATGCCCAGTCACACGGGCACAAGCTAACAGCCATGATGGGCACAGGGGAATCCAGGCCACTGATTTCTGCATTCCCCGTGTGTTTGAAAATTTGACAACAAAAAGCAAAAAAAATGTTGGCAAGATTTTCAGGATTCTGCTCCCTGGAAGGAGCATGAGGCCTCCCAGAGAAGCAGAGCAGGGCCCCACCTCCCCCGCCCCCCTGAGCCCTCGCACCTGAGTGATGGGTGACAGTGGGGAGAGAGTGGGCGACACCTGCTGGGCCTGCTGCCGCCTTGCCTCCGTGCTCAGGGACAGCGGGCTGACGCCGGCCGGGCGGTGCTGTGGCGAGGAGCCAGGCGTGTTCATCCCTGAAAGGAAGGGAGGGTGGGCGTGATGCCAGCCACTGGGATCATGGCAGGGGGCACTCACACACCCAGGGTCATTGCCGAGGACAGTCCAATCGCTAGGACAGACGCCAGTGGGCACATCCGGATCACCAAACCCGGGATGTCCCCTCTGAGGTCCCGATACCCTGACCTCAGGGTCCCCCAGCTCTGCATGGGCTCCCACCTCCAGTGCTGACCAAAACTCTCCCCACAGATCCTGCCATCCCTCCAGGAGGGACGTGTCCCGCAGGTCCTGCCAATCAGCGCTTCCCCACCTCTGGGCTACCGCATGATTGGCCCCCCAGATGGACACGTGACTAGGCTGGCCAAATGAGACCCTGCCCAGGGGCTTTCGATGGAACTCCAGGAAGGAAGGTCCAGAATTGTGCGAGGAGGCATCCTGGTAACCACAAGGGAGCTGAGGGGCAGAGATAGCACCTGAGCCCCAGACCCAGCACGCTGGCACTTCCCTGGTTTCAGAGACAGTACCCCCCCCCTTTTTTTTTTCCTAAAGTGGCTTGGGTTTTGGTTAGCTCCAACCAAATCGGTGCTGCCTGATGCTGCAGTTTCTTCTTGAGCCTCATCGTTCTCCTCACCCTCATTCCGTGAACGTGCCCCTTCCCATAACTGCTCCTTTGGCCAGATCTCCCCTTGGCCCCTGACCTCTGTATCTGGCAGCCCTTCCCCCGACATCACACACCCACAACCTTCTCCTCCCACCTCATGCACTCCCCATGCTGCAGCACCAACCCCACCAGGATGCCCGAGCAAGAAACTCAGTTATTTTATCTTCTTCCTGATGGAGTTCTTGCTGGGGGGGGGGGGGCTCCAAGTCACCCCTTCCCTCACCCTGGCCCCCTCCCCCAGCAATCTGATCCCTGGATGTGTCTGCTGTGAAGGAGCTAAGTGAGGTCAAGTTCAGTGTGTTGGGGCCTGCCAGATGATCCTGGGGCACTGTGCCAGGGAAGCAACGGGCCCCCTGATGCTGGGGGGGGAAGGGAGCCCTGGGGGCCTGGCCTGATCACCCCAGACTCAGTTTCTTTGTCCTCTCCAGTTCACCGTGAGGAGAACTGAGAGGTCGTGAGCAGGCTCAGAAGAGAATCTGGCCCGCAGTCAAGGCCAGGTGAAGGTGCCTGACTCACCGGGGGAGCTGGGCCCACCCCGCGGAGGGCACCAGATCAACCTGGTTCCAGCGGGTGAGGTGGCCGTTTCCAGGGCTGGCAAGAACGCACCCAGCATACACTGAGGGGAGATGACGGGCAGCCTTCCCTCCACCCCAGGCAGCTGTTCGCTGGGGCTGTGTCATCTGTGCAAGGCGAGCCCGGTCACGCCTGCACTTCCCCTCGGATGCCCTGGCAGCTCCACTCGGCTGAGCACTGCTCGGGGGGCCTGGCACTGTCGACAGCTCCTGTAGCAGAGCCCCCGGGGGCCAGTTTCTGCACAGACCTTGGGCCCAGAATCAGGCTGCTGCAAACACAGCGACATCAAGGGAGCCATCGACAGAGGCCTAGTCAGGAGGAGTCCGGAAGACGCCTGCTGAGAGCACACTGGGAGTCGGGACCCTGCACTGCTCCCTCGTCTTCTCTGAGCATCCGACGCTTCATGTGTCCGGCGGGCCAAGGAACGCTCAACATGCACGTCGGGAGCAGATGTCGGGGCTCAGTAAGCAGCAGAGGCAGATGCCAAGAGAGAGGGGGACAGAGGGGCGACGGGGACGGGAGGGGCCCGCAGCAAACTGCAGTGCTCTAGCCCAGCTTGAGGCACACGACCTCGACCCACCATTGCTGGGCCTGACTCTTCAAGAGAAGCTGGAAACCCAGGTTTTTACGTGCATATTTGAATGTCAATTCAAAGCATCACACACACAATCGTAGGCCAGCCAAAATATACTGGGGGGCTGGATTTGGCCCTTCGGCTGCCGCCTCTGACGTCTGTCCTGAAGACAAGGGAGTTTTTAATCCTCTGCTAGCCTGTAACGTGAGCTCCTGGCCTCACATGGGGCGGCCACCACCCCCTGAGACACCAGTTGGGCCGGGAGGGCTGAGGGATGCCTTGCTGTTGAGTTCCTTTTGACAACCTGGATCAACTTCAGGAAAAGAAGCGGGGCCAGCTGGAAGGGAAGCCTAGCGTGGGCAGGGAGAGCTGCCAGGGGAGGGCAGCCCAGGTGGCAGGAGCCCGCCCCAGTGGCATGGAAGCCCTGTGCACGGGGCTAGCCGGCCACGGAGCTGTGCAGGGAAGGAGGACCTCAGCCTGCCCACTTCCCGCTTCCGGCGCGCAGCCAGGGAAACGACTTTGGCAAACTTGGAAGGAGATGAGAGGGGCCACTGTCTCCCTGGTGGCGGAGGCCTCCCTCTTCCTCCTCCACCGGCTCACGTCCTGACTGCAGGGTGGGCCGGGTGGTGTGGGGGGGCGATCTCCATGTGTGCCAGGGGCCAGCAGCTCTGCTTGATTTAAAACACGCCCGGAGAGTGAGGCCCCTGCCAGGCAAGCTGCTGGAGCGGCAGGTTCGCAAACAACCGAACACATGTCAGACATTACCGGGCCGAAGCTCTGAGCCAGGCAGGCTGGGGTCTGGGCCCCACGCTCGGGGTCTGCACTCGTTCCCGCATCTATGGTTTTCACATGTGTTGTGTTTTCCTGTACTTGTTTAGACTCGGCGTGGGCTGGAGGTGCGAGGCTCCCGGGCGGGCCCTGGGGGGCTGCCAAGGGCCCTCCAGCAGAGGGGGTGGTGCCCTGGAGGCTGCTGCCAAGGCATGAGGAGAAAAACAGGGGCCGGGAAACAGCAACTCTCTGCTGGAGGGCCAGCAGCCCCAGGGCCGGCCTTCTGATTTCTTGCCTTGCACAGGCATCTGTGGACGCTGCCCACCCATTGGTGTCTTGGGAGGGCCACGGATCTGGGGCTCCCCTGAATCTGCTCGTTTTGCCTTCTGGGCCTTCCCTGGAGGTGTGAGTGGGTGAGTGGGGTGCACACGGCCAGGCCCAGTATCCTCTGCCCGATGGCTGAGCAGCAGTGGGCACGGGGCCAGGTGCATGGGAAAAAGAACACAGCCTGAATGGCATCAGGCAGAATGTCACTCTCCTCTTCACCACTCTGGCCTCTATCTCCTCGCCTCAATACCTAGGGAACGTCTGCACCACCCTCAACAACCCTCACCTGGCCCTGGCCCGGTCGGCACCAAAGCCGGGAATGACTCCGGGCTCCTTGCTCTCCTTCACTCCCTGAATCGACCCGGCTCCAAGGCTGGCCAATTTCACCCTGAAATCTCTCTGCAAAGCTCCCAATGGGGCTCTGCCCTGGTCCAGGGGCTGCCGCCCATTCCTCACAGTCAGCTTCTCCCCGGGGCAGTCAGAGGAAGTGTGGCAAACACGAATTTGAGTGTGTGATTCTCTCTCAGAAAACGCCGCGCGGCGCTACCCACCATGCTCGGGGCGGAGGTGCCGTGGGCGGAGGTGCCGTGGGCCTGTGGACGGGGTGAGCGCTGACCTGCGCGGTGGCTCCAGGACACAGTGAGGGCGCAGCGAGGCAGTGCTCTCACCGACCGCCGAGTCCGGAGACGTGCGGGGACACACGTGAGTCCCCACGGCCCCTCCTGCCCGTCCCACCACCAGGCTGTTGGGGGCCCGTCCTGTCTCCTCCCTGGGCGCAAACCCACGCCTGCCACAGTCAGCGTGGGTAGAGGGGTCAGAGCAAGGGTGTGGGAGATCAAGGCCCAGCCCAGAGGACAGACGAAAGAGCAAAATCGTGACTCAACAGCAGCACGGTGAGTGCAGAAAAGCAACCCAGCGTGAGAGGGGGCAGGGGCAGGGGCAGGGAGTCAGGAAGGCCTGCAGAGGGGAGGGGAAGCGGTCTGCGTAGGGAATGGGGTGAGGAGCCTGGAGGAGGAGCGCTGTGTGGGTGGGGTGGCATGTGCAAAGGCCCCACGGTGGTCAGCGGTAAGCCTGTTGGCTGGAGAGGAGTCGGCATGGGGAGCAGGAATTAGGGGGCCCTGGGGGTCTCAAGCTTTCACTAGGGAGGAAATTGAGGTGCTGTGCAAGGTCCTGACCAGAGGAGGGCCATGAGCTGATGGCCCTTCTGGGTGGAGAAGAGGCAGGGGCTGGGCGGGGAGCAAGCAGATGGAGGCCACGCAGGGGAGAGGGTCTGAGTGGAGGAGGACACCTCCAGGGTCCCTGCCTGAGTCATAGGAGGACGGTGCTGCCAGAAGTCCCGAGGAGGAACAGGGTTGGGGCAGCACCGGGGGATACTGGGACAGGCCAGGGGCCCATGAAACGCCCTCAGGGGAAGGGGCCGGGCTGGAGCATCCTAAGCAGGCAGCCATGGTCGGGGGATTGGGGGGTCGGGGTGGGGGGAGTGGGAGAGGTGGGGGAGAGGAACAGATCAGGCCTGTCCCTTGATGAGGGGCATGAGGAAAGCCTGGCCCACCCGAACTCTCTGAAGCCCCCAGCCCCCCCTAAGAACCATGGTCCCATCCCTGGGGGCATGAGCTTTCCCAGCCCTGGTCCTCTGCCCAGGCTGTGCCCTCTGCCCAGATGCCTTTCCCCTTGGGTCAGCCTGGCAACCCTGAACCCCCCTGGTGGACTCTGTGCTCCACCCCCATGCCTGGCATTTTGGACGTGACCCTGCTAAGTCATCATTCAAACACACTTGTCATTCTCACTAGACAGTGACCTCTGTCAGGGAAGGGAGTGTCCCCGCCACCCAGCCCGGCCTTACCCTGGCCGGCACCGCCGATGCCCAGGTGTGTCAGGTTGGCTGCGAGGTTGCCGGTGCTGCTGGAGCTGCTCAGCGCAGGGAAGGTGGGTTCCTCGGGGTCCAGCGGGGTCGGGAGGGGGGAGGGGAAGTGGATGTTGGTCAGGTCAGGCAAGGAGCCCCCCGTGTTGTGGGTGGCAGGGATCAGGGCTGTAGTGTTTTCCTGGTCAGCAGATGGAAAGATGCTGGGGGGAAAGGCCAGACAGAGGGGGCGGTGAGCTCTCGGGGTGGCGGCTGGCCTGTTCTCCCACGAAAGCTGTGGCAGGGGCAGGAGAAGGCTGGTGCAAAAAAATTCACAGGCGCAAAATGACACCCCATAACTAGGCACTGCCCTGCTGGAGAAACGACTGTCAGCACCTCCAGTGGAACCTCAGGAAGCAGCCTATCCCTGTGGGATGGGGGCCGGGGTGAGGGTCCTCCCACTGCCCAGGAAAAGGGTGTGTCTGAGGGGTAAGTGTGCTGGGGCTAGGACAGGGGCTCTGTCATCTCAGGGAAGGAGGGGAAGGAGTGTCCCCCTGCGGTGGGGCTTGCTGGGTGGCTGCCAGCGGCACAGTTCCCCTCTTGTCAGGATTTGTAGCCTCATGAGCGGAGGGGAAGCCCTAGCATCGTCCAAGCAGCCCAGGGTGGCCTTGGGCACACAGGGTGGGCCCTGCTGAGACTTACTTGATTCCAGGGACCTCGCAGGACTTGGGCCTGGACCCCGTCTGAAAGAGAAGACAGCAGAGGCTGAGCTGGCCTCCTCATGTGCGCTGCTCCTCCTCACAACATGGCTTCTCCCCACCAGGGCTAAGAAATGCTCAACAAGAATGGAGTTTACCTGCAGATGAAGAACACGTGGCCCCATGGGATTGGGGGGGCCTGCCCCAGACACACCCAGGGGCAAAACCAAGAGTTGTGTGGAGATGGTCTTTCTACAGCCCCCTCCCAGCTTCAACTCTGTCTACCTGTGGGCACAGCCCAGGGGTGGTGTGGTCCCCTGTGAGAGCAGGCATTGGGGAAGAAGAGGAAGCTTGCCCACTCTTCACATCTGAACCCCCCAGGGCTGTACCATGGCTGTTAGCAGCCAGCCAGGGGGCAGGGCCACTGAAAACCCAGGGGCCTCCAGGCTAACACCCTGTGTCACTCCTGAATCAAGGCAGGCAGGGCTCCAGTGGCAGGGGCTGCCTCTGTTCTGTGCGCCTCCGTCCATGGCAAGGAAGGACACCACGTGGAGAAGCCTGAGGAGGCTCAAACCGCATGCCCTAAATAACACAGAGGGTGCTCCCCACGCCCCCTGCTGACCCGCCTTCCAGCGGTGCGGTGCCCCAGAGCTGCGACTCCCACGGCGACCCTGGTGCTGACGTGCTCCCTGGCCCACGCGGCCCAAGGACAGAGACCGTGGCTGCCCTGGAGACCAGCCCCGGGGAGAGGGTCTCAGAGAAACCCTGTTTCCCGTTCTGTGAACCCGGGACACTATCGCCATCCAAGAACTGCAGGCTCCAGGCAGGGTCCCCAGACCTGTTCAAGGACAAAGGAGGAAACTCTCTTCCGATGGCAGCAGACATGACTGAACAGAACCTGGCATGCCAGTGGAGGGCTTGGCTGTGTCATGTTCCCTTATTCCTCTCTGCCTCTCGGGCCCTGGGGCAGACACTCCTGGCTGACGCGTTACAGGAGCGTGGACACACCGGCGGGGGGGGCTAGGCCTGCCTCCCATGCACACACCCAGTGCGGTGGGGTGGGGGAGGCCCGACTGGCAGTGACTGGGGAGCCTAAGGGGGGACATGTGACCAGCAGGCATTTAGCCCCTGCAGGGAATGCCGGAGGAACGGGTTTCTACTTGGCCACAGGCTCCTTAATTCCGTGAGTAAACACTTGCTTCATTACCAGATTTTTTACAAAGCACTTTGACAATGACTTTTTCTAAAAAATCTTTTCAAAAGCATTCCACGAATGTTATGGGATCCTAATAGATTTCTAAACAGTATTAAAAATTCACCCATCACCCCCCACCCCACCCCCAACGAATCCACAGGAATTCCTTTACTGACATCCTCACAGATGCATCGTTTCGAGCAGCAGTTAAAGGAAGTCTCGCCAAGATGCTGGGCTCTGCCACCATCTTCTCACTCCCAGGATGCTGGGGCCGTCCCCCTCCCCAGAGTCACGACGCTGGCCATCTTCACTTTCTTTATGGCAGCACCACATTTGGGCATGTGTAGGGACCCTGCTGTCCTTACTGACGCACCTCTCTGCAACTAGACGTTTCAGTTACTTTTTGACTTTGTTTGGGTTGTTAGAATTTTTAAGTATTTCCCCCCACGTTTGAAAATCATATGCGTTCCTTGTGCAAAACTGGAACATGCAGATGGCGATTAAAAGGCCAATAGTGCTGCTCAGAGCTGCACTCGGGTCTCCCCCAGAGCCTGGTCCTGCACACCCAGGGATCTGTGGGCATCTTTACATGTCTTGTGCCTTTCTAAACAGCTTTATCCTGCTCTTTCCACATACCAGTTTTATCACAAGTCTCTCATGCCTTTAAAATTCCTTCAAAGATCCCAACTCATACACACAGAGCTTTCCACACGAGGGACTGAGGACAATTTCCTTATAAATCCCCTACTGTCGAACATTCAGGTTGTTTCCTGTTGATTCCAAACGTTCTGAACACATGCCTTTGAGGAACATAGTGCTGTTTGCTCATTCATCATCTGCCTCCGAGTTCCTGACAGGGACGAGCAATTCTCGTCGCTGCCCCTTCACCGCAACTTGACCGGCAATGGGTTTCAATTTTTTTTAAAAAAACATTCAAAATCGCTTTAGTGTTAAATGCATTTTTGTTCGATTCAAATTCGTTGAAATCTGTATTCATGGCACGAATTCTATCTTATCACTAGACATTTTTGTAGGCTGAACTTGAGAAATTTGTTTCTGGACCTGGAAATAACACAGAAATCCCAATCCAATTGGGAATTCCAAGCAGACTCTGTACTCGAATAAAAGCTGCAATTATTGTGCAAGTGAATGGAAGTTTATGTTTAAGAATGACGACAGGGAATTCCCTGGAGGTCCAGTGGTTCGGATTCCGTGCTTCTACTGCAGGGGGCACAATTTTAATCCCTGGTTGGGGAAATAAGATCCCACGTGCTGTGCGGTGCAACAGAAAAAAAAAAAAAAAAAAAAGAATGACGATAAACGATGATAATTACCCAATACTGTGGGTTAGTAGAACGATCACAGGCTAAAAATTAGGAGGTATACGTTCTAAACCCTAAGTATCTTCACAGCCTCGGGCAAATCACTTAACTTCCCTGGCTTCAATTTCTTTCTTTCTTTTTTCATTGAGGTATAATTGGCATATAATATTATATTAGTTTCAGGTGTACAACATCACAATCCGATATTTGTATATACTGCAGTGATCACCACAGTAAGTCTAGTTAATAGTTAACATCCATCACTACACATAAAAATATGGAACGCTGTGTGAATCTGCACATCATCCTTGTACAGGGGCCATGTTAATCTTCCCTGCACTGTTCCAATTTTAGTATACATGCTGCCAAAGTGAACATAGATTTTAATTCTTTACATGGTTTTCACCAGCGTAAAAGGCCTGCCATTAGTATTCAAGGCTTATGCGACTGGTCAAAACTGAATGAGGTTTAGGCAATTCCCTGGTGGTCCAGTGCTTAGGACTCCGAGCACTCACTGCCAAGGGCCCAGGTTCAATCCCGGGTTGGGGAACTAAGATCCCGCATGCTGTGCAGCAAAGCCAAAAAAAAAAATTGAATGAGGTTCACACTTCAGGGAAGGCGACGCTCCCCCAATGTGCTGTTCCACCATCTTCACGTGGGTTGTGCTATTAAAAAAAAAAAAAAAAAGATCAAGAAGGAAAACCACTTCCAAAAACCCTTAGGCTCTTACCTTCTTGGTGTCCCATGCTTGCTTGGAAAGGTTCTTGTCCATCTCTGATGTGGTCTCCTCCATTCCAGGGACTGTTAATAGTAAGACTGGGGTGGGGTGGGGTTGGAGAAGAAGGAGAAGCAGAAAAGGAATCTTTGCAGCTGCGTGGGGGCACCAGGAGGGCACTTCCCTGACCTACAGAGTCACGACCGTGATATGAATGTAACTGCCCCAACAGTAACTTCTGGGGATTGTACTAAAGTAAAAAAGAGTTTCGTTAAAAAAAAAAAAAAAAGAAAAGAAAGAAAGAAAAAGAAAAGTTAAAAAAAAAAAATCAGAGAAACTGTGACTTAAAAAGAAATGAAAATGAAAGCTCTGGAGCTAAGGATGTGTGTCGACTCTGCCTCTCACAGGACCCACTCGGGCCTCGGGCTGCAGAGAACAGCCAAGAATCTCTCCCCGTCTCCCATGACTGGTCGCCTCACCCCGTGCACCCCACCTACAGCCCTGTGGACACCTGCCTCCCCCTCTGGGCTGTCAGCACCCAGAGGCCGGGCCCCTCTTGGGCTTTTGGCACCAAGCCACGTAGCTCAACGTAGTCTGAGGTCGATCCAACCATGGTAGCTACGGCTCCGTGAGTTAGCTGCAATGCCAACCAGTCCCAGAGGAGGAAAGGAGGAGAGAGAAGGTCTGAGGGACTGGATGGGCATCGTTCGAGGCCCTGGAACCAGCTGTGCCTGAAGGCCCCTTTCCTTACAACTTTCAGTTAAGGTGAGATTAAACACTTTCTTTATGAGATCCAATTTCTTTATGCCTGTTGGAGGTTGTTTTTCACCTGCAATAGCACCACTACGAACACAATTAGAAGGACGAGGTTAATTCCTCCTTCTAGAAACCTGGACTGGGGGATGGGAGGACAGCCAGGCTAACACCAGACTTCATTACCGCCTGGGCCCCTCCTAGAGGAACGGGGAGAGGTGATGTGTCCCCCCCCCACCAAGGCCAACTGGACTCTGAGCTGCCAGGGGTCCTTTCACGGTCACAGAGAGTCCCTGGGGAGGGCAAAGCCCACTCACCCACTCCCAAAGCCCCAAGTTCCTGGAGGACCCCCCTCAAGATAGACAGCGCCCTCTGAATTGCCCCCAGCATCAGGAACAGGAAGGAAGTGCCAGGTCCATTCTCGTCACCCCTAGGCATTTGGAACCCTCGCCTTTATTATGGAGACATTCCCTTCTGCAATCTCGCCTTTGATGCCCAATGAGCTGGAAAGATCACATGAGGAGAGCCCCTGCCCACCAAGGGGTGAAGTTCTGGTTGACCATCCTTCTTCTATCAGCAAAATCTCCCCGGTATGTTTACATACTCGCACAGTGAAATGCTACCAAAAAAGTGGTAAACGTTTGGACCTGCAGTGTAAATGATTAACTGTCTGGTTTCAGTGTCTTGGAGCAGATCAGGCCCACATGGGTTTCTAGGGCTGGCCTCACAGCGTCACACTCCCCTCTCTGGGTGACACTGCCCCAGTTTTTAAGATGCCATGTACCTTCCTGGAAGGTCCCAGGGATGCTGCCTCCATACCTGGCTCCAAGGAGGAACTGAGGCCTGGGCACAGATCTGCCCCAGCTGCAGTGGTGTGTGCATGACCCAGTTGGAAAGGAGGCTCTGGACAAGAGTTAGGGAACAGTTAGCCTCTTTTCCACCCACTGTTGCCAGGACAGACCCTGTGAACCAAGAGGTTCTGAGCATCAGAGCCGGGAAACGATCCAGTGTGAAGCCCTGGATCAAACGGTACCTGAAGCTGCACATCTAGTTCCGACTGTTGGTCACGAGCTGATAAATGCCCCTTTTCCCCGGGGTTGCTGCTCCCAACATTTGAAAGAATCTGCAAGGCCCCCAGACTGCACGGCCATACCCTGAATCCATAATCAGAAGCCAATCTGAGTTTGCAGGGACTGTTTTCTCTGCCTAGAAAACTTCTACCCACTCCTCAAAATCCAACTCAAATAGCGCCATCTCAAAGTTTCCCTGAACCCCTCCCCTTGTCCCACAGCACCTGCCGAGTCTTCCTTCTCAGGTCTGTCCACCTACATATTTGTGACCTCTGGGAGCACAGCGGTCACCCACTGGACCTGCCTGACCCCAGGAAAGACACCCATGGGCCCTGTTGATACCTTTTTTCTGGTGTGCGTCCTGGGACCCACCCGTAAAAGGCTCTGGCTGGGTGGGCGTCATTGTGCTCTGGTGCAGGGCAGAGTCAGAATTGGTCCTGGGGAGAGGAGAGAGACAGTGAGCCTTGGCCCCAAAGGGGACAAAGGGACAGTCCTGGCTCCACTCTATCTGGGACCCACCCGATGGAACACGGTGGCAGTCATGGGTCATTTTTGTGAGCTGCATACCTGAGCAAAAACCCTGAAGAACCACAACAGCGATTGTGGTTTTCGTCTGCAAAGGCTGCAGCACAGCTGTCCCTCCGTTCCTAACCAGCCCCTGCCCATACCTGCCCCTTCGATGGCCTTCGCGGCTTTAGGGAAAGGGTAGTGCTTTCCTGCTGAAACCCTGAAGAAAGGGGGCCTGACAGTCCCACAGTGGCCCAGCCTTGGGGGTGTGAACCCATCATGGAGTCCCCTACTGGTGACCAACGGCCAAGGGGGGTCTTGCTCCAACCAGCCCAGTGCTCCCAGGAGTCTGGGAGAGGCTCCACTCTCTGCCCCAATAACACAATCTGCCCCCAGCTGCAGGTGCCTGGAGGGAGGGTCCCCAGAAAAACCCCTCAGCTGCCTAGGAAACCAGGGGCAGCCATGGGGAGCTGGGCAGACATGCAAAGGGCAGGTCCAGCTGCATAGCCAATTTGGGGAAAGAGCCACACACACCCAACGGGGATGTCCCAGACACTGAGAGTGACGTGGAGGAAACTTGGTTCAAGGACAACAGCAGGTTACAGAGGACCGGGTTGTCTCTGACCCTGGGGCCAGCTGAGCTGTGAGGAGGCAGGGGGATCCTGGCTCCCCACCAGCTGTCTGTCCCTGAGCAAGTGTTCTGACCTCTCTGCGCGCTTTCTTATGCCTAAAATGGGGAGGATAACAGCACCAACTCCACGGACGTCTGTGCGTCTTACATCAGTTGATGTATGTGATGGTTGAAATAGGACCTGGTATATGAACACGTGCTTGGTGGGCACTTAATTACATTATTTTTTAAATTTATTTATTTATTTATTTATTTATTTATTTTTGGCTGCATTGGGTCTTCGTTGTTGGGTCTTAGTTGCTGCACGTGGGCTTTCTCTAGTTGCGGCGAGCGGGGGCTGCTCTTCGTTGCGGTGCGTGGGCTTCTCACTGTGGTGGCTTCTCTTGTTGCAGAGCTTGGGTTCTAGGCGCGCGGGCTTCAGTAGTTGTGGCACGCAGGCTCAGTAGTTGTGGCTGACGGGCTCTAGAGCACAGGCTCAACAGTTGTGGCTCACGGGCTTAGCTGCTCCGCGTCATGTGGGATCTTCCCGGACCAGGGCTCAAACCCGTGTCCCCTGCATTGGCAGGCAGATTCTCAACCACTGCGCCACCAGGGAAGTCCCTAATTACGGAAGTCCCTAATTGAATGATATATTTTGTGCTGTGTTTTTTTTTAACAGCTTGCTTACTTTGGGTCTTTGTTTACTGAAGTCACCTACATATGTTTTTTTGTGTATGTGTGGTAAAATAAATACA
The DNA here is from genome assembly GCF_949987535.1 of Balaenoptera acutorostrata. Lineage (NCBI taxonomy): Eukaryota > Metazoa > Chordata > Mammalia > Artiodactyla > Balaenopteridae > Balaenoptera > Balaenoptera acutorostrata. The sequence continues at coordinate 172,999,839 of NC_080065.1, forward strand.
AAATTTGTCTTTTTAACCATTTTTAAGTATACACTTCTATGTCATTAAGTACATTCACACTGGTGTGCAACTATCACCTGTGTTATTGTAGGTATTTATATTAACTATATTATTGTTGTTATCTTAGATCTTCCTAGATGATCGCATTATGGACTTTTTTTTTCATCTTCTAGATGCATTCATGTATTTTCCTAATCTTCTAGTAATAAATATATAATACTTTTCCAATCAGATTTTCTGTGGCTTTTCAGGAATGTGGGAAACAATCATAACAGAGCATTAAATTAAATAAAGCAAGTGACAACGCTGAATATTCACTACAATCCCAACTTTGTTTAAAAAAGAAAAGGAAAAAAAAAAGTCATAAATAGAGGGGGAAAAAAAATCCCTGGAAGACCCCAAAACTGTGACCTCATTGTTTACAGGGATAGAGCTGATTTCTAGAAACTTCTGGATGCTTCTAAGTTTTGTCATTTTTAAGTGACTGCGTATTGGTTTTCCAAGCACGGCCATGATGAAAGTATAGTTTTGTTTCCAATGAGAGGGCTGGGGGTTGGCTCCGGGTCACTGACCTTCTCCAGCTGGTGTCTGCAGGTGGCGAGAGGTACACAGTGCCATATGGGCAGCTGTCCGCGTGAGGAGGAGTTAAGGGGATGGTGCTGTCGGCTGAGGCCCTGCCCTGAGCCCCAAGAACCCTGCGCTGGCCAGCCCGAGCAGCCAGGCTGCTGGGAGCCGGCAAACAGCTGGGGCCTCGGGGCGGGGGCCTTTCCTGCCTGGCTGCGAGCAGCCCCCAGGGTGCAGCCCCATCCACCTAGCACTCAGCACTCACCCCCTGCAAGCGCACGTGCAGGCTGCACCCCTTCCAAGAGGGGCCTCAGCCATGAAACGGGGGCCCGCAGGGGGGGCTGCAGGGAGTCTAGTTCAGCTGACCCCAGTCTTGACTCTTTGGGCTGATGGGGTGACTCCCAGGGCCCAAGGGCTTGGTCTGGCGCCCAGTTGCTCAGGCTCCCCTAGCCCATGGAAACAAGAACCAGGAAAGAACAGGCTTCTCTGTTCTAGAGAGCCGGGGTTCCCAGGAGCAGCCATTCAGACCCTAGTGGTGGGGGAGCCTGGCTGGTTAAGTACCAAGGGGCAGCCAAGTCAGTGGTGGGGGGGGGGGGGCATTCCTGACAACCTCTCTGCTTGGCAGAGGTGCAAAGGCAAATTCTGTGTCTTCAGATCAAGCCTCCCTCTGATCTGTGTCTGGCTCAGATCCCCCTTGGCCCCACTGCCTTGGCTCCATATGGCCCCCAGAGGGGTCCACCACCATGGCCCTGACGTGTGGGTGCCCTGCTCACAGCCTTCCTGGGCCCCACTGCCCAGTCAGGCATCTGAGCGTACCCTCCCAACTCTCATCTCAGGCTGTGTGCTCCAGTGGCCTCCTCTGTGTCATTGTTCCCTGTGCTCCCCTAGCCCCCGCCTGGCTAAAGGCTCCTCAGCTTGCACTGCCTCCTCCAGGAAGTCTTCCAGGGTTGCCATGCAATGGCACCCCCTCTTGGTGGGGCCCGGTAGCCCTGGAGGACTGGAGAGGCCCTGATTCTATCACAGAGCTGGCAGCAGTCAGGTCCATCAGCTGGATGAAGTGGTCCCCGCCCCCCCCCACCCCCATCCTCTGGGAAAAGGATATCTGCCTTCCATGTTTGTCCACTGACAGGGGCCGGCGATGTGGGGAGCCAAGGCGGCCACGCTCCCGGTACACTCTGTCCACTAGCCCATGGTGCCGGGTAGTTCGGCTGGTGTCCAGGCCTGAGGACTGGAAGGGTGTCTGGGGGTGGGGAGGGAGGAGAGGAAGAGATGGAAAAAAAGAGAGGAAACCCAAACCACGGTTACCAGCTGTGGTCCAAGATCCGACCCCAGCTCTGCCCCCAGGATCTGACCTCAGGGTCCCTCCACAACCCCCCTGCCCAGTTCTGGAGGCACCCTTGGCTACTCCAGACGGGCTTCCTTTCCTCTTCGGCCCCTGCCCCCAGCCTCCGAGCACTGTAGGGGTGGCGGCGAGCTGGGGTTCCAGGTGCCGGGGCGGCAGGCGTGCAGTGCAGCTGGCATGCACGGGCCAGGCAGAGCGGCGCAAGCTCGGGGCCCGGAGCCGGCCAGGGTGCCAGGGGTGCAGACGGCCCGAGCACCCCCTCCCAGCCTCGCCAGGTGCAGACAGGCCTCCGCCCTCTCTCTCCGGGCCTGGCCGGCCTCCTCTCCCCACCTACGTCATCCCTGGAGGGGCCTGCCAAGAGACAGCCCCAGGGCTTCCAGCCCAGGACGTCAGGGGCCCACCTGGCCAAGTGCTGGCTCCCTGGAGGCTCCTCGTGGAGCCTGGGGCTGGTCCGGATTGAAACTCGGCCCCCACGCACTCTCCCCCACGGCCTTGTCCCAGCACCACCAGCAGCCAAGTGCAGGCACTTTCCGGAGCCCTGGCCCACAGCTTGGCCGGACGGGGCTCCCTTCCAGCACCTGGGGCTGGCATGAGGCCCCCAGTCACGGCCAGCTCCCGCTCCTGGCCCCATGCTCCTGAGGCCCCCAGGAGCCTGCTCTCCGCCAGCCCTGGTGCCATGGGCCCCTCACCATCTGACTGGGGCGAGACTGGCAGCCTTAGCTAGCTCTGGATGCAGCTACCAGCCTCCTACCTGGCCATCTGGCCCTCAGGCCCTTCTGTCTTCTCTGGGCAGCCAGGCAAAAAGCAGTTTCCTCCGGAAGACTGCCACTGGCTGGCTCACTGCTCTTCTCCACCTGTCCGAACACCTCGGCTAGCATTCAGGGCTGACTTCTCTCCCTGGCGTCCGGGGACCCCGTCTTTCTCTGACCCAGCAAGGACGCTGCCAGCTTGGGTCTTTCTGTGCTTCTGCCTCCAAAAGGCTGTGGGGCCCGGGAGATGGCAGTGACCGAGGGAGGGTAGGAACCTCACTGTCCAGGCACAGACACCAGAGGACAGGGGCCGTTCATCTCCTCCCAGAGATGCCTGAAAGCCCAGAGGGGAAACCAAGGCGGCTGAAGCAGAGCCAGAGGCACAGAGAAGCTCGGGCCCAGCCACAGCCCAGCTCGCCAGGCCGAGTCTAGGATCCACGCACACGCGTGTGTGCATGTGTCACAGGAACGAACCATGCAGCGTTGGCACGCATGCTAGGATCCCCTGGGGAAGGGGTCTCTCGACGCGACCATACGCACTTCCCCAGACAAGGGGGTGCAGAGCGAATCTGCTTCCGTTTGGCAGACGGGACACCTCCCGCTGGGCCACGGGGGCGGCTGCACAGGAATACCCAGCGCCCACACACGTGCCGGGGATGCCAAGGCCTCAGCCCAGGGGCTCATTTACCAGAGAGACAGGAGCCGCTGCCAGAGCCTCCCCCAGATATCCGCTGGGCTGAAAATGCAAAGAACCAAGACTTTGAGACACTCCTGCCTCGCCTGGCCCCCCAGTGGGAAGTCCAACAGGCCCCCATGCACCCTCGGCCCTCAGGGGCTCTACAGTGGCCTCAGGCAGGGCCAAGCTTGGGGATGCCCAGAGAGACACTGTCCTTGACGGAGGAGGGGATGGGGAAACAGAGGAAGAGGGGAGCCAGGGAGGAGAGGAGAAAACCCAAACTAGAAAGGGCCCTGACAAAGAAGTGAGGCTTTTGGAGCATGTCAAGATCAGCATGACAGCCCCATGCATCTATCTGCTCTGATGTGGAGGCCATCTGAGGAGGGCCGTGCTCCAAGAGGCCCTGGGGATTCAGAGCTGAGCCAGCCGGACCCCAAGCCAGCCTGCGGGACCCTGGGCTGGTGCCCTGCCACATCCCAGCAGCAGTGTGGGAGGACTACAAGCAGGGGAATGACTGCAGGGTGGGTGGGGACTGAGCTCCCTGTGGGACCGACCCAGCGCCACCTGGCCTGTCAACATGCTAGCGGACGTGGCTGTTTCTGGGGCTCTGTCCCAGCAACGGGACAAGTGCGTGGCTGTTTGGTGGACCTGTCCCTGCAGAGTCCAGACATCGTGCTGGAGGGGGGGACCCAGCTATCGGCCCAGTTCCTGGGCCCACCGTGCCCCCACTTCCACCTGCAGACCAGGGTCGAGGGACATGGCCTGGGAGAAGAGGCCGGCCCTGCACCAGGCAGGCGGTGGACCTTATCTGTTCTTATATTTATGATAAGGACGTGCGCGGCAGCTATGCGGCCTGCGGGAGCTGTGCTGTGTGGGTCTCTGCCAGAAAACGTTTGCAGACAAGTGGGGTCAGGCTGAGGGGCCTCCTTCTGAGAATTGCTGGGCTTGCGGATTAGTGAAGCGGGACGGAGCCAAGCCCCAGAGGCCCTGAGCGGTTCCCGCTGCCGCACAGCCGGCCAACAGGTGTAGCGGCTGCCGAAACACTCACAGCCAGACCTCGGCCTCGCTGTGGGCTCTGCTGACAGGGGATGGGAAGGAGGGATCCGGGTGAGGCCTGGCCAGGCCATCCCAGGGGAAGGAGTAGGCGGGGGCCGGGTGGGCGGCGGCAATTGTCCGGTGACCCCAGCTGTTCACAGGCTGTCATGCACGCTCTCTTGCTCTGTGGCCAGGGCCCAGACTGCAACACACTCCAGGTGGGAGGTGGTGTGGGAGAGGAATGGGGGCTCACCTGGAAGGGCAGATCTACGGTGCCACTCCCAATCTGGTTCACGTTGGGCAGGGATCCACCATAGTACTGGCCACGGCTTGGGCCCAGCTGCAGGTACTGGGACTTCTGGAGCTGGAGCTGCAAGAGAGAAACCGACAGCTATAGCGTGGGGGGAGCGGGGGGGTGGTTCCTGAGCACACCCTGCGGAGTGCCATTCCCGAGGGCCCCAAGTAGTGGAGTCAGTGGCACCCCCATGACTCAGATTCTCAAAGGAGCCATGAATCTCTCCACCAAAACCAGCAGAATCAGAGACCCGAGACGCCCAGGTGGCCCTCCCCAGGCAGGGAAACTCGCCCTGGGGGCGCTGCCTCCGTGAACTTGAGGGGGCGTGACCAGCTGATTCAGACAATTTGTGAATAAGCAAGAGTATCAAGTGGACCTGGAGCCTGGAGCCTGTACAGGAGGCCCCTCACCCACTCGGGGGAACCATTTCTTATCACGCCAAAGGCTGCGTTCCTGGGGTGCGGGCCAGAGGCTGCGAATTTACGCCCGGACACAGGAGGAATTGTCTTTCCACTGGCCTGAATCAGAGAGGCCAGCTCAGAAGTGCAGTGCTGGCTTTCAAAGTGCAGCATGTACAATCCCTCTGACAGCACACACAGGGCGAGAGGGTCTGCCAGACCCCGCCTGAGTTCTAAGGAGTCCTGCCCAAGCCCCCAGGCTCCTTCTGCCTGTCCCGCCAGCCTCACGCATTACAGAGCCTTCGTCTGGGGCGGCTGCATCCCTGCACAGTCCTCTGCCCATCACTCGCGTGGGGATTCGTCCCGCTGGGCCAGGCCTCAGAACCAGGAGTCCGGGCTCCCTGACCAGCCACGGCTGCCTTGGAGCAGGGCTGGGACCTGGCCTTTCCTCGCTGGAGCATCGATTCCACTTTGCCAGGAATAGCAGATGCTCGTGACCTGGTTGACACCACCGGTGGCCCTAGGCCCTCAGCCAGGTCCCCAAAGCCCGTCAATCTGCCCTGGCTGGGATGCAGGTGCTGTGACGGAGGGGTGGCATCTGGGCACCCGGGGAGGGGTGGGTGTCCGCTCCAGCCGGCTGGGGCGGTTGCTAGGGTCGACACTGTGTACACAACAAGACCGGCTCACGTTCCCTCACAAACAGCTCCTGGCAGCGCTCCGTTTGCTGTCCGCCCACACCGCCCCGCTCTCCCACGCCAGTCCCGGCTTCCTGGGGGGCCTCCGACACCGGAGGGGGAAGTGAAGCTCAGGAACTGGCTGCTCGCCCAGCCGAGCACCTCACCCAGGTAAACAGCTGTTTCCTGCGAGCCGCGGTGGAGCCGGGAGGGAGATTGACCTTGCTCTGTTCCTCCGCGGGTGGTTCTCAGGCATCTGTAGGGTCCGGCCCAGGCTCTGTCTCCAGTGGCTGGAGACGCTCACCGTGAACACCCCACTGTGTCCCTCCCTGCGGTTGCATGAGATGAAATAGGCCAACCCCCGGTCAGGAGGGAGGGGGAGGCCAAGCAGGATGGGCGATGGGCACGGGTTACCTTGGACCTGAGACCCGCCCCCCCGCCCCTTCTTGTGTCTGAGCCACGTGGCAGGAACTCGCCTTACATCCACCTCTCAAGAACCACCTCTCAAGTACCATGTGGCCCTGGGGGGCTACAGCACCCTTCTGGGCCTCAGTTTCCCCCTCTCTAGAGTGGGTGGTCCAGGTGAGCGTGTGTGCACAAATGACAGGTGTGTGATACAGGAAGTGCTTATACCACACATGCTTCTGTCACAGGCTGAACTGCCAGCTCTGGAAACCCCGGCATCCAGGAAAGTACTCTGCAAAGCTGTCACGTTCCGGGCCAGAGGGAGCCCAGACTGGGGACAGGCTGCTCACGGCTTGTGCGCTGCTGCAACACCGGCCCTCCGGTGGAGCCTTTCTTTCCCTCGATGGTTCCCAACCCCCATCCACTGTGCTTTGGGAACGTCAGGCTTTGTGGTGCGGCCTCTGGAGTGGACACAGTGCGGGGCTCCACTCGTCCTTTGGGGGACCCCTGTGCTCACCCTCGGTTGTATGTGGGGCTGTGCAGGAGAGTTAACCTGGCCCAGGGCAGTTTGACCTTTGCCCCCAGCTCCTGGGAATTGAAAGCCCTGCCTGATAAGAGTGTTTCTGTTTGCCTAGGTCCTCGGGCCACGCTGGGTATCTATGCCAACAGTGTGACTTCGGGTGGAGGTCTCAGGCCAATGCAATACCAGCTCACCCTCTGCAGCGGCTGGAGACAGCAGTCAGCAGAGTCTGCGTGGCGAACCCCAATAAAAACCCTGGACACCAAGGCTTGGGGAGCATCCCTGGTTGACAACCCCCATGTATGTCATCACAGACTGGTGCTGGGAGAAGCAAGCACTGTCCATGTGATTCCACGGGAAGGGACAACCTGCAGCTCTGTGTTTGGAAGTCTCCCGGCCGCCGCCCCATGCCAACTGTGATCTGTGTCCTTTCACTATAATAGACCGTGACTGTGAGTATGATGGTTTTCAGTGACTTCTGAGTCCTTCCAGTGAACTGCCGAGCTGAATGCAGTCTTGGGAACCCTCAAATTCTGCAGTTGGTGTCAGATGTGAAGGTGGTCTTAGGGACCCCCTTAACTTTTGCAGGGGCTGACTGCCGTCCCAGGCCTGGCCAGGAAACCCCAGGAGTAAGGTCCTGGGGTGAGGAGGTGCCAGCCTGGGCTCCACCCATGGACCTGATGCCTCAGAGGGTCCACAAGGAGGACAGCAGAGTGACACCACCAGTCAGGGTCTAACAAGCTGCCTGACGTTGAAGCTCATGCCTCTTCCCGCTGTCAAGCCACAGTCCCTCATGCATCCCTCCGCCCAGTGGTCCTCACTCTGTACCCCCTCGATGGCACTTCCTACCCTACCCTACCCCCAACCTTGACATAAACCCGGCATCCAAGCCAGGGTCTAGCACTCAGCAGCACCTGCTGGTGGAACAAAGGAACATAGAACACATGAGTGAATGAACGAATCAATGAATGAACACCACTGTTCCCACTCTCAGGAGCTGACTTTCACCAGCCAGGTGACAGTCCCATTTGGAGGCCATATAAGAACCTTCCAGGACACCAACGTAACTCCCGATGCCCTCAGGAGGCTTAGGCCGCCCCTTCCCCTCACCCCACCCTCATGGGTTTTGGCAGAGGCAGGTGCAGGCAGGGCAGTGAAGCCTGGACAAGACCCACCGGCTCAAAGGAGCTGTGACTCCCAGGCTCCCCGTTGCTTTTCGCCTGTGGGTCAGACAGCCTGGGGTCCAAGTCCAGGCTCCCCGACTGTGAGAGTGGACCCCACTCCAGATGCTGAGGGCAGGCAGATGGTCCGTCACCCATGCTTTCACTGTGGCCTCCTTGCCCTCTGCTCTCCCCACTCTTCCTCTGGCCACCTGACCCCAAAGCACCCCGAGTTTGTGACCCCCCCCAGGGCCTCAGCCTGTGACAGCTCCCCCTCCACACCCATCCTGGAGGGGCCTCCCTGACACCCCACCCAAGGAGCAGGCCCCCCCAAGCCACCTTCACACTGGCCTCTGGCTTTGTTGTTGTTTTTTTTTTTTTTAAAGGATTTTCTTATTTTATTTATTTATTTATTTATTTATTTTTGGCTGTGTTGGGTCTTCAGTTCGTGCGAGGGCTTTCTCCAGTTGCGGCAAGCGGGGGCCACTCTTCATCGCGGTGCGGGGACCGCTCTTCATCGCGGTGCGCGGGCCTTTCTCTATCGCGGCCCCTCCCGTCGCGGGGCACAGGCTCCAGACGCGCAGGCTCAGCAATTGTGGCTCACGGGCCCAGCTGCTCCGTGGCATGTGGGATCTTCCCAGACCAGGGCTCGAACCCGTGTCCCCTGCATTAGCAGGCAGATTCTCAACCACTGCGCCACCAGGGAAGCCCTTTGTTGTTGTTTTTAATAAAGTTTTCGGTTCACAGAAAAACTGCAAAGACGGCACAGGGAGTTCCTGAATCACCCTGCCCAGCTTCCCCTAAAGCTACCCTCTTCCTTTACTGGGTCAAAAGGAAGAAAAATGACAGCACCACTGACTGACCCAGGCCTTTTCCATATGCCTCTTGGTTTGTCTAGCCACGTTTGCCTCATCCAAAACGCCTGGCCCATGAACCCTACCCACCATCCCCATCCTGTACCCACCAGGTGGCGGGCTCCTGACATTCACGGTCTACTGGTCACAACGTGTCTGCTGCCAGCACTGTATGGGGCCACGCCGGACCCCCAGGAAGTGCTGCTGCATGTCTGGCCTCGCCTCCCACCAGCATCCTGCAGCCCCAGATCTTTCCAGAACAGTCCAGTTAGTGTCTCTCAAATCCTCTTGCTCTCAGGTGTGAACCAACCAACCAACGACGTGGTGCCGCACCCTAGGGGTCAGAGGTGTTTCAGGGTTGAGGCTGATGGGGACACAACAGATGACCAGGAAGCACAGCATAGACCTTAGGCACCCTCTGAGCCACCCTCCCACCCCAAGTGTTGCAGACGGCACCCCTGAGCCCCCGCCATGGGCCACAGAACCCTTCTCAGGTCTCAGTACATGTAAGCATCACAACTGCCCTGTCTCAAGTGTCCTGAGGCGACCATAACAAATTACCACAGACTGGGGGGCTTATAACAACAGGAATTCACTCCCTCACAGTTCAAGAGGTGGAAGTCCAAAATCAAGGTGTGGACAGCGTTGGTTCTTTCCAGAGGCTCTGAGGGAGGATCCGTCCCAGGCCCCTCCTGGCTTCGGGGGGGCTCCAGGCGTCCTTGGCTCACAGCTGCCTCGCTCCGATCTCCGCCTCTGTCTCTACACAGCCTTTCCCTCTGTGTCTGTGTCTCAAATCCCCCTCTCCTTTCTCTTAGAATAATACCTGTCATTGGATTCAGAGCCCATCCTAATTTAGAATTAATCTCATCTTGGGACCCTTAATTACACCTGCAAAGACCCTCTTGCCAAGTAAGGTCACATTCCCAGGTTCCAGGGGTGAGCACGTGGACATATCTTTTTTTGGGGGGTGGGGGGGCGCCATGAGGCATGGGAGATCTTGGTTCCCCCACCAGGGATCAAACCTGTGGCCCCTGCAGTGGAAGTGTGAAGTCTTTTTTTTTTTTTTTTTTAAGTTTCCTTGTGCATCTTTGTAATCCCTTTTTTAAAATTAATTAATTAATTAATTTATTTATTTATTTTTATTTTTGGCTGTGTTGGGTCTTCGTTTCTGTGCGAGGGCTTTCTCTAGTTGCGGCAAGCGGGGGTCACTCTTTATCGCAGGGCACGGGCCTCTCACTATCGTGGCCTCTCTTGTTGCGGAGCACAGGCTCCAGACGCGCAGGCTCAGTAGTTGTGGCTCACGGGCTTAGTTGCTCCGCGGCATGTGGGATCTTCCCAGACCAGGGCTCGAACCCGTGTCCCCTGCATTAGCAGGCAGATTCTCAACCACTGCGCCACCAGGGAAGCCCGGAAGTGTGAAGTCTTAACCACTGGATCACCAGGGAAGTCCCCAGGACACATCTTTTGAGGGGACACAATTCAACCTAAGACAGGCCCTTTGGGAGTTCCCTGGTGGCCTAGTGGTTAGGATTCCAGGCTTTCACTGCGGTGGCCCAGGTTCAATTCCTGGTCGGGGAAGATCCCACAAGCCGTGCAGCGAGGCCAAAAAAAAAAAAAAGAAAAAAGAAAAAAAATAGTAATAAGACAGGCCCTTTGAGGAGGTTACCAGCACACTCCACTTTCCAGATGGGAAAACTGAGACTCAGCAGGCAAGGGAACTGCCCAGGGCCATCGAGCTCAGAAGTGGCCAAGTGGGCCATGGACTCCACTCCCGGAACCTGACTCTCGCATAACCCTGTGGACCAGCGGGTGGCTGGGACCGCAGAGTGTCACAGAGGCCACGTCACATCACAGATCAGAGCACGCCAGCTCTTCTGGGAGCTTACAGTCAGAGCATCAACCCAACCACTTCGGCTCTGTCAAGGGGGACCCAGCACAAGTCTCACTATAAAAAGCCACTTCAGGTCCTGCTTTCCCCCTGGGCCCCTCGTTTCCACACAGGGTTCCCCCGCCCCGGCCCCTGACACAGCCTGAGCCAGGACCGGCCCTCCCACCCCCATACAAAGTCCTTCTCCCCCACCCGACCCCCACTCCTCCTACAGAACCGTGTATAAATGGGTGGCTTCTCCAGCCTCTCCCAATCCCCTTGCTGACAGGACCCCACAGGGACAGAGTTGCCCAGCACAGCGTGCATCCGCAGTCTGTGTCCACATCCCTACTGGGCACACACCCCCCGATCCTGGCAGCGTCCAAGGGACTGGGAGGAGTAGGGGTCACAAGGCCGGGAAAGAACGGGGGCCCGTGGCCCTGGGAAGGCATAGCATGGCAGATGCAGTCACTTCTCCAGGGCAGCCCCCATCCTCTGGGAGCCCCACAGGATACAGCAAATTCCCATCTGCCAACCCCTCCCAGGCCTCGCTGTCTAGAAGGAGCCGGCCTCGGTCAGGCCCATCAGCAGCCACCATGGCAATTGGCCAAGTTTCTAATGAAATTAAGGGGAGTAGCTGAAGGCTGAGCTCTGTCTTGCAAAGCCAGGGCAGGCATGGGGGCCGCAGCAGAGCGCCAGAGAGGAGCTGTGAGCTCTCAGCAGACCTGTTTCCCCCTCTCACCACGAAGGCCTGCACTGTCTGGCCCTCTGCTCTCCCCCAACCACTGTGCTCTACCAGCTGAGGTAACTGCCTCAGGGCCTTTGCACTGGCCCTCCCTCCTCCAGAAGGCTCTTCCCACTGGGCCAGCCCAACACTGCGCACCTCTCCCCCATGGGGTCACCTCCTTCCACGGCTCACTATCCAAAACCACCTGACCAAGGTCCATCTCCTCCCATTAGACTGTCAGCCCTGCAAGGACCCTGGCACAAATGAGTAGCTTGGCACTCACATGGGGACTGAGAGACCAGGTAACAGCTTAACATGTGAATGCAGGAACAACTAACTGTTCGATGTGCTCAGAATCCCAGGCAGGGACAATGTTTCTCCTGCGCCCACGTGGGACAGCCCACCCCCCGACTCTGGGGAAACTGAGGCCCAAGGAAGCACAGACAGCTTCCCAAGTACACAGGCAAAGAGCCACTCGTGAGAGGGAGGTGGAGAGCAAATCCCATCTCAAGTGCAGGATCCTCCTGGGACCTGAGGGCTGAGCAGGACCCCAGGGGATTCGCACACCCTGGCCCAAGCACTGCCCCTCAGGGCTCCCCTAGGTGGAGTCCTCAGGAGGCTGCCAACAGCAGAGGGGTCACCTTTGGGGGTTATTCCCTGGGAGGGAGAGACCAGGGCTTCATCAGGTTCTCCAAGTATTCCAGCAGCGGTAGGGGCCTGTGGAGGGAGCCCCGCAGAGCCCCTGAAAGGGTCTGATTCTGAGTCACGTGGAGCTGCCAGTACATTTTCCGGGGCCAGCAGTCCCTGAGAGGTGTGTGCACCCCAGTTAGTTTGGCTGTGTCCCTCCAGGTTCCTTCCAAGGCCTGGCCCCAAGAGGCTGCCTGGTCTTAGCTCGTGCACCAGACGTGTTTGGGGAGGGGAGACGGCCCCTCCCGGCCTCCATTCACAACAGCTGTGGGCCGTGCCGTCTCTCCCCACACCTCTCCTGCCCGCTCGGGAAAGGATCGGAAACCTGGGGCTCTGGGGGAGACGGCTGTGCCTGCACAGGTGCCCAACCAGGAAGGCCCGGGACCACTCTTCTCCCTTTTTAAACATTTTTTTTTCTTTGTTATCAAAATAAAAGTCACACAACATAAAATGAACCCTTTGAAATTGTACAATTCAGTACCATCTAGTACATTCACAGTGTCGTGGGATCATCACCTCCAGCTAGGTCCAGAGCATTCCCATCACCCCGAAAGAGACCCAGCGCTCATTAGCAGTTGCTCCGCATCCCCCCACCCAGAGCCCCGGCAACCACTAATCTGCTTTCTGTTTCTATGGATTTGCCTGTTATTGATATTTCATATAAATGGGATCGCACACTATTTGTCCCTCTGTGTCTGGCTTCTTTCTCTCAGCATGGTGTTTTTAGAGTTCGTCCACACGGCAGCACATGTCAGAGGTTCATTCCTTTTTATGTCTGAATAATATTCCACCGCATGGATGGAGCACATTTTGTCCATTCATCTATGAACGCACGTGTGTTGTCCCACCTTTTGGCGACTGTGACTAGTGCTGCCGTGGATGTGCATGGACGAGTATCTGAGCCCCTGTTTTCAAATCTCTCAGGTATGCACCTCCAAGTAGAACTGCTGGATCATATGGTAACTCCGTATTTCTCTTGTTGAGGAACTGTCAGGCTGTTTCCCACAGCTACTGCACCATTTTCCATTCCTACCAGCAGGGCACGAGGGTCCCAATTTCCCCACATCCTCATCAACACTTGTTAGTGTCTGTTGCTTTGATAGTAGCCATCCTGATAGGTGGGAGGTGGTATCTCATTTCGGTTCTGATTTTCATTTCCCTGATGACTAGTGATGTTGAGCATCTTCTCATGTGCTTATTGGTCACTGTACATCTTCTTTGGAGAAAGGTCTATTCAAGTCCTTTGCCTTTTAAAAAAATTGGGTTGTATGTCTTTTTCTTGTTGAGTTATAAGAGTTCTTTATATATTCTGGATCTTAATCCCTTATCAGCTATATGGTTTGCAAATATTTCATTTTCTTGACAGTCTTTTGATGCATCGAAGTTTTTAATGTTGATACGCTCCAATTAATCTATTTTTCTTTGCTTGTGCTTTTAGTGTCACATCTAAAACTCCATCACCTAACCCAAGTCCAGGAAGATTTACACCTATGCTTCCTTCTAGGAATTTTACAGATTGAGCTCTTACATTTAGGCTTTTGGTACATTTTTAATTCACTGTTGTTGGGAATTCCCTGGTGGTCCAGTGGTTAGGACTCTGTGCTTTCATTGCCAAGGGCCCGGGTTCAATCTCTGGTCGGGGAACTAAGATCCTGCAAGCCATGTGGTGCGGCCAAAAATAGTAATAATTCACGGTTGTTAACTTTGTTGCTGCCCCAGTCCCACCTCACCATGGGCCCCCACGCCAACTGACGGCTCCACAGTGAGGAGAGCCAGGCTGCCCCCCCCGAAGCGTGCCCAGTACACTGGAGTTTCTCATTACACGTCTACCGAGCACAGGAAGGAATAATGAATGAACCCGGGAATGAATGAAAGCATCACAGGCATGTGGCCGAGCGTGGATTCCAGGCTGAGTCACCCCGGCCCCCGGCCCCCTGGCCGACTGAGACACTCCCCAGCTGCCTCCTCACTCGTTCCCAAAGTGTAAATACAGAACCAGATACACAAACACCGAGTGCGCCTCGGAATGCCTTTAATCAGGCTCTGCTGCCGCTGCCAAATCCCCAACCCCGGCTGAATCAGAGGGTCCGCTCTGAGCATGTTTTGTTTCCCTCGTTGGTGGCAGTTGTTGAGCACAGACGGTCGGGCTGGGATGTAGGAAGGGTCCCTTGGGGTCTGAGTGCAGCACAGCTGGCTCCTGGGGGGCCTCTCTCCCCTGCCTGCCAGCCAGGCACCCACTCTGGGTGGGGCCTTGAAGCAGCCCTGAGATGGGAAGACATGGCTTCACCTCCGTTTTACAAGGGGGGAAACTGAGGCCCGGGGGGAATGACTGGCTCGCCCTGAGGTCACCTGGGAAACGGGACGGGGCCTCGGTTACAATCCAGGCTCTTTTCCTGGCAAACCTCAATTTCCCGGTGGCCCACGAGGCCCTCCCCTGCCTCCTGCCTCTGGACCCTTGCACCCACCTCACCCTTTTCTGGAACCTTCCATGGAGCTCCTTCTCATCCTTTGGGTTTCAGCTCAAACATGACAAGAAGCCTACCCTGACCCCTTACTTCCAAAATAACCCTCTGTATTAACTCGGGCCGCTGTAACAAAATACCACAGACTAGGCGGCTTAAGCAGCAGATGTGTACTTCTCAGAGTTTCGGAGGTTGGAGGCCGAGATCAGGGTGCCGGCACAGCCCCTGGTGAGAGCCTTGTTGTTGGCCTGCAGAACGCTGCCTTTTCCCAGTGTCCTCACGTGGCCTTTCCTTGGGGTGTGTTCAGCGAGAAGTCTCTCTCTCCCTCTTATAAGGACACCTGTCCTATGGGATCAGAAACCCTCCCTTATGACCTCAGTTCACCTCAATCACCTCTTGCACGCCCCATCTCCACATATGGTCACACTGGAGGCTAGGGCTTCCACACAGGAATCTGGGGAACACAGTTCGGTCCGCAGCACCCTCTCACGGGTAAGCTGCCGGCCTGTGTCTGTCTGGTGGGCCAACAGGCCCTGACAGCTGGGGCCCTGCTTGCCTGGCCTCCGTAGGTGCCTCAGGGACCAGCTCCCATCCTGAGGAAGCAACCATCAACAGCTGTATCTGTTGTTGTTGTGTTTTGTTAATAATTATTTATTTATTTATTTATGCAGCTGCGTCGGGTCTTAGCCACAGCGCGTAGGCTCTTCGTTGCGGTACGCGGGCTTCTCTCTAGTTGTGGCGCTCCAGAGCACATGGGCTCAGTAGTTGCGGCTCGCAGGCTTAGTTGCCCCGCATGGCATGTGGGATCTTAGTTCCCCGACCAGGGATCGAACCCGCATCCCCTGAATTGGAAGGTGGATCGTTAACCACTGGACCACCAGGGAAGTCCTGTGTTTTGTTTCATTTCGCTGCACTGCACAGTATGCGGGATCTCAGTTCCCTGACCAGGGATGGAACCCACACCCCCTGCAGTGGAAGCACGGAGTCCTAACCACCAGACCACCAGGGAATTCCCAACAGCTGTATCTGGAATTGGGAAGCCCAGAACCACTCCACACCCTGAGTCCTCTGGGAACACCCACAGCTAGCCAGGCCCAGGCGAAGCCCAGGGACCCCAGGACTCTCCCAGCAGGAGCCCCCAGGGTGCAGGGTGGGGTGGCCTGTGAGGAAAGGTCTTCTCTGGACCTGTCCCGGGAGTCAGTGAGGCGGAGGTGACAAGTGGTGCGTGCTGCCCCGGGGATGCTGAAGACAGAGATGTGATGGGTGGACAATCACGCCTGGTGTTTCCAGAATCAGTGGCCCAAATGTAAAGTCATGTGCCTGTTCACCAGGGTCACGGGTCGGGGGCCGGGTGGGGGCACATGCAAGGCAGCACGGAGAAGCAGGAACAGCCCAGGGTGAATCAGCTCAGCCACTATACGGGGGCTGCATGCCCACCCAGAACCTCAGGATATGACCTTGTTTGAAAATAGTTTTTGCAGCTGTGATTAGTTCAGGCTCTTGAGATGAGGTCATCCTGGATTTCGGGAGATCCCTAAATCCAATGACTAGTGCTCCTCGAAGACGAGAACACAGAGACAGACAGGGAGAAGGCCGTGTGAAGGTGAAGGCAGAGATCGGAGGGTGCAGCTACAGCCAAGGGTTACGAGAAGCCACCAGAGCTGGGAGAGGGGCCTGGGACAGATTCCCCCTGAGAGCCCCCAGATGGATCCAACCCTGCACACACCTTGATCTGGGACTGCTCGTCTCCAGAACTATGAGGGAATAGATTTCCGGGTTTTGTTTTGTTTTTCTTCTGTTTGCTTTTGGTTTTGTTTTGAATCTCTGGTATTTTTTGATCCTTATATTGTTATTAAATTCTTTTTTTTTCCAAAACAACTTTTTTATTGAAGTAGAGTTGATTTACAATGTTGTGTCAGTTTCAGGTGTATAGTGAAGTGATTCAGTTACACAAATATATATATAGCTGTTCTTTTTCAGATTCTTTTCCATTGTAGGTTATTACAAGATACTGAATATAGTTCCCTGTGCTGTATAGTAGGTCCCTGTTGTTTATTTATTTTTTTTATTTTTTATTTTTTGGCTGCGTTGGGTCTTCGTTGCTGCGTGTGGGCTTTCTCTAGTCGCGGCGAGCGGGGGCTACTCTTCATCGAGGTGCGCTGGCTTCTCATTGTGGTGGCCTCTGCAGAGCACGGGCTCTAGGCGTGCAGGCTTCAGTAGTTGTGGCCTGTGGGCTCCAGAGCGCAGGCTCAGTAGCTGTGGCGCACGGGATTAGCTGCTCCGCGGCATGTGGGATCTTCCCGGACTAGGGCTCAAACCTGTGTCCCCTGCATTGGCAGGCGGATTCTTAACCACTGCGCCAACAGGGAAGTCCCTGTTTATCTATTTTATATATAGTAGTGTGTATCTGTTAATCCCAAACTCCTAATTTATCCCTCCCCCTCCCCTCTGGTAACCAGAAGTTTGTTTTCTATATCTGTGAGTCTATTTCTGCTTTGTAAATTCATTTGTATTATTTTTTTAGACTCCACATATAAGTGATGTCATATCGTATTTGTCTTTCTCTGGCTTACTTCACTTAGTATGATAATCTCTAGGTCCATCCACGTTGCTGCAAATGGCATTATTTCATTCTTTTCTACGGCTGAGTAGTATTCCATTGTATAAATATACCACATCTTCTTAATCCAATCATCTGTTAATGGGTACGTGGGTTGCTTCTGTATCTTGGCTATTGTAAATAGTGCTGCTTTGAACATTGGGGTGCATGTCTCTTTTCAAATTAGAGTTTTCATCTTTTCTGGATATATGCGCAGGAGAGACTTGTTGTTTTAAGCCTCCCAGCTTAAGGTACTTTGCTACAGGAGCCCTAGGAAACTAACTCTGGGGACCCAGAGAGGAGGCAGGGCCACTCAGAGCCAAGCTTGGGGGAGGTGGGGACCCTGAGAATGGATGATCGGGGAAGGCCGATGATGGGGACCCTCAAGGTGATACTCCAGGGTGAAGAAGTAAGGGTCTAGGCAGAGGGAACATTAGGGGCAGAAGTGGAAGCCCAGGAAGAGAGGCAAGACAAGGTCAGGCCAGCTCTGATGGGCAGTTACTGCAGAGTGGTGGGGAGGGAAGCACAGGTGCCCAGTCCGTGACAGCACAGGGAGGCAGTGAACACCCAGCTGGAGACCCAGGGGCTGGTGACACCATAGTGGACTCGCCAGGCGGGGCGGTCTCGGCACACTGGGAGCTGCAGAAGGGCCCCCCCCAAGACACGCCTCTGGAAGGTCCTCAAGGCACCCCTCCCCAACACTATGCCAATCCCACCCCAAGGTCCTGGGGGCTGTACTAGGTGGGACAACAGGGACATAGGGTCTTACTGGGCACAGAGTTCCGCTGGAGCTGCACACCTCCCTCTGGCCTGCACCTCGGCACCGCATCCCAGCGGGCTGGGGTGGGATCAAGTGAGCAGGGGCCTCAGCAACGTGACCGCCCCCAGCCCCTTCACCACACACTGACTGCAGGGCCACAGCCCGTCACCATCAGGTTCACGGGGTGGGAGTCGGCGGGGAGGGTGTGTGCAGCAGGCCAGGAGGGCCCAGTGTTTGCTCTCCTACCCCTGCCCTATACGAGCCCTGACAGGTCCTGAAGAGGTGTGAGGGGCCCCAAGTGGGAAGCAGAGGAGCCATGCTTTGCAGGCCCAAAGGCAAAGCCCAGTGCTGCCAGCAGGGCCAACTGGAGACGCTGCTCCCCTGGTTCCACAGCTTGGCAAGGAGAGGCCGGCTGCCCCACAGGCACAGGACGGCCTGGGCACGAGCGCCAGCCCCGACCCCATCTGTTTGGGCAGCAGGTCCCCACAGCGTGGCTGAGCCTCCCCCAAGGCAGGCGGCCGAGCCTAGCACACAGTGAGGCCCCTTCCAAATGGCCAAACGCACCTGGTTTCACCTGTGACCTCAGGAAGCTCTCCCGGCCTCCACAGGGGCTACTCAGCCCGGGCCCAGCAGGAGGCTCTGGGGGGAGGCCCCGGGGCTGGGGGGCTCAAGGCCAGAGGGGCTTCCAAGAGTGAGGCCAACAGAATAATCGAGTGAACTTCGAAAGCAGATCAGGCTTGAAGAAGTTACTTGGGGCTGCCCATTTCTACTACGTTACTTGATTTCTGGAGCTGATAAGATCTAGATCTCTGATATGTTTAAGCCCAAACCCCTTAGACGCTGCAGTTCTTTCCCGGTTTTGCTTATCCACAATTCATTCTGTGCAGCTAATTAAGCTGGAGAAGCCTGGGAATAAAGTTTGGAACCAGGTTAATAAAGTTCCCTGCCTAGTAACAAAAAAAAAAAGAAAGAAAAGAAAAGAAAGAGTGGGGTGGTGGTTCAGGACAGTGCACACTCCTGACCCCTGGCAGCCTCGCCACGTGGCGAGGTACAGCGGGAAGGGTGCTTCTGTGGGAGCAGGAACCCTGACCCCAGGGCCCTCTATGTCCACCCCCCACTCTGGGGCACTATACAAGTTTCCTGGGGCTGCCGTAACAAATGATCACAAACTGGGTGGCTTAAAAAACAGGAATTTATTCCCTCACTGTTCTGGAAGCCAGAAGTCTGAAATCAAGGTGTGAGCAGGGTCGGACCCTTCGGGAGGCTCTGAGGGAGAATCTGTCCCAGGCCTCTCTCCTGACTGCAGGTGGCTTTCGGCAGTCCATGGTGTTCCTGGGCTTGTAGATGTGTCACCCCAATCTCTGCCTCTGTCTTCACATGGCCTTCTCCCTATGTGACTCTGTTCTGTCTTCTTGTAAGGACCCCAGGCACTGGATTCAGGGCCCACCCTATTCCAGGATGACCTCACGGTGACTTGATGAGATCTGCAAAGACCCTATTTCCAAATAAGGTCCCATTCGCAGGTTCTGGTTAAACATGAACTTGGGGGAGAGGGGACACTCTTCAACCCATCAGAGTCACCCAATCCTGTGTCCCCTCGAGTCCCACACTAAGAACCATCCCATAATGGCAACACCTCAAAGCTCAAGCCCCAACCCTGCTCCTGCAGCCCCTGGGCCCCCCGGGCCGTGCTCTCTCCTTCATTTCCTCCACTGTCACCCAGGGGCTGAGGGGTGAAGCCAGGTCGGCACACAGACCCGCCCAGCACACGTCAGCTGCAGAGGAAATGACCCAGACCCTGAGAGGCAGGTGGCCGGCAGCGTCTGCAGAGCCATTTGGCTGCATCCATTGGGAGCCTGAACGATGTTCCTGCCCTATGACCTGTAATCCCACTTCTGGGAAGTTCTCTTGAGGAAGATGGTCCAAAAGGCAGATTTATGCGCAAGGATGTTCCTGCAGCGTCGATAAGCAGAGCGAGGAGGAGCCCGAGCCGCACGGCAGGATCCTCCAGAGGAGAGGAGGGGACACACGCCCCCCCCCCAGGGCTGGAGGTAGATGATGGGGAACCCGCCTTCCGTTGCAATTTCTGGACCGTCTCTGTGGCTGGTCCGTGTAGGCAAAGGCTGACCCGGGAGAAGGCTGGGCTACCTCCTTTCCAAGGACATCCCCAAGTGGAAACAGGAGCTGGAGTGTGCAGGCTGCAGGGTGGCCGGCAGCCCCAGAAATGCCCCATGGGACATGGGAGGAACTCCAGGTCAAAGGAAGGGCCATGGCAAACCGCATAACCAGGGTGACTGGGGCCACCTGGGCTCAAAACGGGGACCCAACACTCCACGTTCGTCCTCTACAGGCCAGAGACTGACGTGAACCCGAAAACAGGCCAACACAATGATCCTGACAGTGAGGGGTTCTGTGAGGGTTGCGGGCTCCCTGGAGGCCATGGGGAGAGACGCCCCAGCTGCATGGAGCCGGGGAAGGGGAGGCTGCTTGAGGTCAGAGGCCCCGCAGAGGTCAGAGGTCAGAGAGGAGGCTCCCCCCACTCAGGCCAAGGGGCTTGGGGAGTGGTGGGAGCGTGATCTCACATGCAGACAGTGAGTCACAGATGTCTACCCAGTGTACCTGGGGGATGCAGAGAGGCATCCCCAGCTCCGGGCAGGCCCACCAAAAGGGCATGGGAGGTAGGAGGGACAGAGCAGGCGTGCTGGGGTGACACAAGGCAGGGCTGGGTGGGCGACAGGGTCAGAAGCCCCTAACTGACAAGGGCAACGAAGATGGTGACAGCAAGACCTAAATGGCTCCTTCCCACGCCCCACCAGGTGCCGACCAAGCACCTGATGTGGCTCAGCTCAGGCACATGCAGTGGGCTCACTTATGTCCCTAAAAACTTAAGTCTACATCCTCACCCCAGAAACCTGTGGCTTTGACCTTATTTGGAAAGAGGGTCTTTACAGATGTAATTAAGGAAAGTATCTTGGGACGGAGAAATCTTCCTGCATTATCCAGATGGGCCCTAAATCCAATGACAAGTATCCTTATAAGAGACAGAAGAGGAGACACACACAGGGAGAAGGCCATGTGGAGATGAGGCAGAGACTGAGGTGATGCAGTCACACACTAAGGAACGGGGGAGCCCCCAGAAGCTGGAAGAAGCAAGGAAGGCTCTGTCCCCAGACTTTCAAAGGGAGCCATCGCCCTGCTGACACCTTGATTTCAGACTTCTGGCCTCCAAAGCTGTGAGAGAATAAACTCCTGCTGTTTGAAGCCCCCCAGTCAGTAGTACTTGTTACAGCAGCCCCAAGACACTCATACCCACAGATCGCCCAAGCCAGGACAGATGCAGCTGTCTCCCCTTCCCAGGGGAAGCTGAGGCTGGTGGGTGGGCCCTGAACCCCTCCCCCACGCACAGATGGTGCCCTATTACCTCTCTCTTTTAACTTGAAAACGAAGTTGAACTCCAGCAGGCACAAAGAACTACATACCACATATCCACTCCCCCAGTCTAAGACCTAATAGCTGTCACTGCTCTGTCATCTTGGCCTCTCACTCTGCAAAGTGGACAACGGAGCCCTGAGGAGGCCACCAGGGCACCCGCATTACTGCCATGCTTCCCACCGGGCGACACTGGATGCCATCACCCTTGACGCACTGACTCACGATCTGCCTTCTGGGGGCTCTGAGAGCACCAGGGCTTCTGAGGGGACAGAGGCTACTTGGGGACCGTCTAGTTCCATCAGGGCCCCACACCCCTCTCACTAACAGGCCCCTCTGAGCATCCAGGTCACACGGCCCTCTTAGGCACCCCCCGCCCCCAAACAAAGGGCCCAGAGGCAAAAGACACCAAACAGATGAGCACATGCCCCGGCCTTCCAGAGTTCCCCCCACAAGGTCCTCCGTCCAGCAGGTACCAAGCCCACTACTGGAAACACTGCCCCGAACCCACCACAGGCATGAACTTCTGACGCTTTAAACCTCACGGTGGTGCCACCACACGTCCCCAGAGGGCGGACAATCCTACGGCTAGAACCGGCAGACAGAGACAGAAGTGGGGAGACTGAAGGTCATACGTAAACACATTTACAAACCGCGGATGGGCTGTTCGCAACTGCCAAAAGGCGGAAACAACTGAACGGACGAAGGGATAGAAAAAAATGTGGTCCGGCTATACCATGGAATATTACTCAGTCATAAAAAGGAAAGAAGCACTGACACAGGATACGACGCGGATGAACCTTGAAAACATCAGGCTGAGTGAAAGAAGCCAGACACAAAAGGCTACACAGTGTAGGATTCCACTTATATGAAATGTCCAGAACAGGTAAATCCATAGAGACAGCAGATTAGGAGTCACCAGGGGCTGCAGGGGGGGTGTAGGGAGTGACTGCTAATGGGGACGGGGTTTCCCTTGGGGATGATAAAAATGTTCCGGAGCTAGACAGACACGACAGTTGTCCAACACTGTGAATGCACTAAATGTCACTGAATTACTCACTTAAAAACGGTGGATTCTATGTTATGTGAATTTCACCTCAATTTAAAAATTGGTGGCTGCTGGTAATCCTTGGTGTTCCTTGCCTTATAGCTCCATCACGCCAATCTCTGCTTCTACCCTCACACGGCCTTCTTAGAAGGACACCAATTACTGGATTCAGGGCCCACCCAACTCCAGGACGATCTCATCTCAAGATCTTTGACTTAGTCACACCTCTAAAGACCCTTTTTCCAAAGGTCACAGTCACATGTTCCAGGGGTTAGGACTTGGACATACATGTTTGGGGGACACCATTCAACCTACTCCACCAGGGTTGCTGTAAGGCTGACAGCCTGTGTCTGTGCCCACCCTCCTACTCCCCAAACCCCTGGACTGCTGCTTTCCAGCCACGGGACCATAGGCAAATCTGTAACCTCTTGGCCTCAATTTTCTCACCTGCAGCATGGGGCTGGGAGTGCCTCCCCGGCCGGATGGAGGAGGGGTCGGGATGATTCTCACAGGGAAGCACTGCGGGGTGCCTGGGATGCAGCGAGCCTAGGCAGGGACACCAGGGGCCCGCAGTGCACGTCCACAAACCCCCGGCTCTGTGCCCAGTGAAGACCCCACTCACACGAGGCTGCGCCCCCCTGTGCTTGAGTGAAGGCAGGGCAAACCACTGCACCTCTCGGGGAGCTGGCGTCTCACTGAGGGCCAGTGGACCTGCTTGGTGGAGGGTCTGCTGTGGGTTGAATTGTGTCCCCCTAAAATATACATCCACGTCCTAACCTCCGGTACCTGGGAATCTGACCTTATTTGGAGACGGTGTCTTTGCAGGTATCATTAGTTAAAGCGAGGTCGTACCGTAGTAGTGTGGGCCCCAGTCCAATGACTGGTGTCTTTAGAAGATGAGAAGCGACACAGACACACAAGGCAGAAGGCCACGTGGAGACAGAGGCAGAGACTGGGATGATGCGGCCACAATCCAAGGAACATCTGGAGGCACCAGAAGCTGGAAGAGGCCAGGAGGGATCCTCCCCTAGAGCCTTCGGAAGGAGCACAGCCCTGCCACACCTTGCTTGGGACTTCTGGCCTCCAGAACCGTGAGAGGAGATGTATTTCTGCTGTTAAGTCACCCAGTTCATGGTCATTTGTTACAGCAGCCACAGGACACCAAGACGGGCCTGAGGTCTTACACGTGCATGCGTATTGTACACGGGGAGAGACGGGGGACTCTGAAACTCATAGTTTCTCCACCTTTACTCCGAACACACACCACTTCTGGAACATGTGAGCACGTGTCTCTGTTTACAGCCGAAAGAATGGACCCTCTGCAGTTTAATTTTAAACCTCATCACCAACTGGAGAACACAAACCACCAGCTGGGATGCCGGCCACTGGAAACCGGGGCTGCCTCCCAGCAAGCAGCCCCTCGGCCCCGGCATGAAGAGGGAGCCGGACTCAGACGGGGCCGTCATGGGTCCCGCACCTCCCTCTGCCCGGCCCACCTTGAAAACATCAGACTGAGTTTCTGACAGGTGCCAGATGCAGCAGGGAGCACGGCCTTCTGCACGCCGTGGGGGTCAGCACCTGCCGGCCTCCGGGATCCCCGGCGCCGCGGGGCAGTCTGCCAGCAGCTGCTTCGGGCCGATGCCAAACGAATGACTTTTAAAAACGGCCTCCACACAGAACTCAGATTCTGGGTTGAAACCGCCTCTCGCGAGTGGCTCCTTCAATGCTGCCTCCCCCTACGATGGCAGGGGCCATGGGAAGATAAGACAAAAGCGAGATGCCCTCATTACCACGGGCCCAAAATAGCTTTTATGCTCCATTTTTCAGACATAGCACAACTCTGGAGTTACATATTAACACTGCACGCTGGTTTGTGGTCTGGGAGGCAGGATCCCGGGCCTGCCCAGGCCCACCCTGTGCCCCTCGGGCGCTCTCACAGCCCTGCCTGAGCCCCTAAGACCGCCAGCCCCCAGCGGGGCCCTGGGTGGCACCTGCTCCGGGCATGGGGATGGGCAGGGTCAGCCCTAGGGCTGCCTCACTGCCCTCAGACCACAGTCGGCCTGGCAGGGTGGGCCCCACTTGGAACTGTGTCCAGTGGACATGTCCCAGGAACCGTCACCAGCCCGGGGCCGCGGTCCCCCCGCCCAGGGAAAAGAAAGCAAAGACAAGGGCTGAGAAAGGTGAACGCCAAGGGCTTGTAGGGACGAGCAGCTAGGCCGGGTGACTTGGCGAGGAGACCATGAGAAGGTGAGGCCAGAGAGGAGGCCGGGCCGGGCTGGAGGGGGCCTGAGTGCAGCGCCGAGGAGGAGGGAGCAGGCAGGGGAGCATCCCATGGCTTCCCCTTTCCCTCTCCCCCTTGTTGTTTCTGTGAGCAAGTCCCAGTGGCTCCTCCTCCAGGGCCCCTGTGTGCCCCGTCCACAGTCCCAGCCTGGGTGGGTCATCTTGCACCAGGATGCCCGCACAACCTCCTCCCCGATCCCCCTGCCCGAAGCCCTCTCTGCACACCGCTGCCAGGAAAGCCTTTCTTTCCTTCTTTAGTTAAGTTCAAATTGTGTCACGCTCCTGTTTTAAACACACCAGTAGGTTGCTATCCTATTTAAAATCAAAGCCAACCCCAGTTTGGCAGTTCCTGAACAAGTTAAAAAGAGTTACCTCGGGATGTAGCGGTTCCACTCCTTGGTACGTGTCCCAGTGAAATGAAGACCTACGTGCACGCTGACACTTGCACACGCGTATTCACAGCGGCCAAAAAGGTGGAGACAACCCACGTGGCCATTGATGGGAAAATGGATAAACAAAACATGGTTCATCCACACAATGGAACATCACTCAGCCATAAAAGGAACAAAGCACTGACACACGCTACAATGTGGGTGAACCTCGAAAACATCATGCTGAGTGAAAGCGGCCAGACACCAAAGGCCACGTGCTGTATGACTCCATTTAAGTGAAATGTCCAGAACAAGTAAATCCACAGAGAGAGACAGCAGATTAGTGGTTGCCAGGGCCTGGGGGAGGGGGTGGGGAGTGACTGCTCATGGGGCTGGGGTTTCCTCTTGGCGGGGGTGAGAATATTTTGGAACCAGATAGTGGTGGTGGTCGCACAACATTGTAAATATACTAAATGCCATTCAACTGTTCTCTTTAAATGGTTACTTTTATGTTACATGAAATTCACCTCAATAATCAATCAATCAGTGAAAACTGAACCCGACCCTGGGGGGCTGGCTTCTCCCTTGCCTCCCTGCCCCGCCACCTGGGTCTTCTTCCTGCTCCCCGAGGTGGCCGAGTCCCTCTCCCCCCAGAACCTCTGTCTGTCCATCCCCTTCTCCTGACCACACTCCCCCCAATTCTGGGAGCAGCTGTATCCCGACCTGGGGGTCCCATGCTAAGCCCCCTCCTCCGAGAAGCCCTGATCTGCTCCTTGCCCAGCACTCGGCCCTGCCTCCTCCCCTGGGCCCGGGAGGATGGGAGCAGCGTCTGCAGGCCTCCGAGCCACCTGGGGTCAAGTGGGGCTGCCGATGAGGAGGGGAAGACCTGGCCACTGGGCTGTGGCAGCCCGCAGTGAATCCACTCCAGCATGCGGTGTGGGGTTGCAACCCTGATCCTCTTCACGGGCCTCCGAGAAGACGGAGCCGGGCTCCAGGGCGCACTGAACCCCAAGGGCCACCGCCCAGAGACCGATAAGGGGGAGGAGCCCTCCCCTTGGCTCCTGACTGAAGTCCACTTGGACCCTGACTCCCCAATCTAGCAGCCTCGTCTCAGCCCCCATCTCACGCTTGTCAGGATTCCCTCAAAGCTCTCCAAATTCTGACTTCCAACCCAGCGCCCGCCATCCTCACAGAGAGGCTGCACAGACATCACAGGCGAGACACGCACACACCTTGCTCACATATGTGTGCAGAGGCAGGCATGCATGTCTGGGCACACACACTCACACGAATGTGTTCACACACACCCAGTACTGAATGCACACACGCGCGCACACACTCACCCACACACTCGTGTGTGCACACCCATCCACACGTACGTGTGCTCACTCACTGGTGCACATGCTCACACCCCTTCCACCCGGAAGTGCATCTCTCAGAGACACCCTCAGAAGCTGAAAAGGCAAAGAAGGATCCTCCTCTAGAGCCCAAAGAAGGAACCAACCCTGGCAGCATCTTGATTTTGGACTTTTGGCCTCCAGAACTATGAAACAATAAATTCTTGTTGTTTTAAGCCACTAGGTTTGTGGTCATTTGTTGTGGCAGCCCCAGGAAACTAATAAACACAGTGCTTGAACTGTCCCTGAAGATTCTCAGGGGGCCCTCCCCAAAATCGTCCTCCAGGTGGGTGCAATGGCACCAGAGCCCAGTGGTAGCAGGAAGGGCCCTGGAAAGGTGCTGAGGGAAGCATGGAGGTGCAGGCAACAGGATGCAGCCAGAGCGGGGAGGTCCCCAAGGTCACCTCCACCCCTCCAGATGTGGGAATAACACCCCAATCCCTAACCCACCATCCTGAAATACAAAAGCTCTGCAGAGACCCTTCTGGTGAGCGTGGTACAGGCCTACCAGCAGTGACACGACCAGTGGATGGGAGGCCATTCCTGTTTGTTCACAGAGCATCAGTTTTTCTGCGAACATGTTCCAGGTCCATACTGTGAGGCTGCCCAGACCCCACCGTGTCTGTACACGCACAATGCCATCTTCCTAGAAACAAAGCCAATATGATTCCCAGTGATTTCTGGGGCACCCTTGACCCCCTGCTTCTCACAGTCTTCCTGGGTGTGTGCCGCTTGCCTGGTGTCACAGTGCAGGCCAGTGGGGGCACTGCATGGACCCCAGTGAGCAATGCCACTCTGCTGCCTCTGGGTGGGCCTGGGAGTGAGGGAAGGAGTCCAGCACAGGCTGCCCACAGGAGGCACGTGGCTGCTATTTTCAGGGTGGGTTTCCACACTCGCAGGCCAAGCCGCCGGCACAGGGAGTGGGCTGTGTGGGTACAGGGCACAGCGAGGCGGGGGACTTGCTGGCAGCCACTGCACAGGCATCCAGGGGCACCTCCTTGGGCACGCAGTTAGGTGTGCACAAAGGGGTTCCCTGCTCTGGCCCACACCCTGGGGCTCTGTGCCTGGGCGTGTTATGCAACATCCCTGTGCCTTCACGTCTTCGCGTATAAATGTAACATTCCAGATGGACCAGGGCAGGAATCCCAGCCTGCATCGAGCCCCCAGACGCTGAGCTAGAAGCACCCAGCGGTGAGCCTCACGGTTACAGGACTGTGTGCAAACAACTCAAACCTCCACAATATAAAATAGGACAAGCCCAATAAAACTGGGAGTGAGTGGGGAGGGGAGGTGAAGGACCGGTAAATGGGCACAAAGCCCCAGATCCCAAGCTGGGATGCAACAGAGAACATGGAAAGGGTGGTTTGCAAAACCAGTTGGCTCTTGGAAGATGGTCTGGTGGGTCCTCGAAAAGTGAAACATAGAATTACCACATGACCCAGCAATTCCACTCCTAGGTTATAGACCCAAAGAACAGAGCTCAGGTGTTCCAACAAAAACCTGTACAGCCATGTTCATAGCAGCACAAGTCACAATCACCAAAAGGTGGAAACAACACCCATGTCCACTGACTAATGAATGGATAAACAAACTCAATCCATCCATACAATGGAATATTACTCAGCCATAAAGAGATGAAGCACTAATACATGCTACAACATGGATGAACCTTGAAAACGTCATGCTATGGTACTGGCAGAAAAACAGCTACAAAGTTCAACGGAACAGAATTGAGAGCCCAGAATTAAACCCTCGCATATATGAATAATTAATTTACGACAAAGGAGCAAAGAACATACAATGGAGAAAGGACAGTCTCTTCCATAAATGGTGCTGGGAAAACTGGACAGCCACGTGCAAAAAAATGAAACTAGACCACCGACTCACACCATACACAAAAATCAACTCAAAATGGATTAAAGACTTGACTGTAAGACCTGAAACCATAAAATTACTGGAAGAAAAGACAGGCAATACACTCTGTGACATCAGTCTTAGCAATATTTTTCTAGTATGTCTCTAGATAGGCAAGGAAAACAGAAGCAAAAATAAACAAAAGGGACTAGAGGAAACTAAAAAGCTTCTGCACAGCAAAGGAAACCATCCACAAAATGAAAAGACGACCTGCCGATGGGAGAAGATATTTGCAAAAAATATATCTGATAAGGGGTTAATATCCAAAATATATAAAGAACTCGTGTAGCTCAACAACAACAAAAAAAAACCCAATTTAAAAATGGGCAGGGGAGCAGAATAGACATTTCTCCATTTCTCCACAATGAGATATCAACTCACGCCTGTTAGAATGGTTATTATCAAAAAGGCAAGAAATAACAAGTGTTGGTGAGGACGTGGGCAAAAGGGAACCCTCGTGCACTGTTGGTGGGAACGTAAGTTGGTGCAGCCACCATGGAAAACAGTATGGAAGTTCCTAAAAAATATTAAGAATAGAGAGCTTCCCTGGTGGCACAGTGGTTAAGAATCCACCTGCCAATGCAGGGGACATGGGTTCGAGCCCTGGTCTGGGAAGATCCCACGTGCCACGGAGCAACTAGGCCTGTGCGCCACAACTACTGAGCCCACGTGCCACAACTACTGAAGCCCACGCGCCTAGAGCCCATGCTCCGCAACAAGAGGCCTCCGCAACGAGAGGCCACCCCAACGAGAAGCCCGCGCACTGCAACAAAGAGCAGCCCCCGCTTGCCGCAACTAGAGAAAGCCCACGTGCCACAACTAGAGGAAGCCCACGCGCAGCAACGAAGACCCAACACAGCCAAAAATAAATAAAATAAAATAAAATTAATTTTAAAAAAAATTAAAAATAGAACTACCATAACAGTTATTCCATTTCTGGGTATTTATCCAAAGAATATGAAAACACTAATTCAAAAATATACATGCAATAATACTGAATCACTTTGCTGTACACCTGAAACTAACACAATATTGTAAATCAACTATACTTCAATTAAATAAAATATAAATATATATCAATATATGCACCCATTATGTTCATCGTGGCATTATTCACAATAGCCAAGATACAGAAACAACCTAAGTGTTCATCAATGAATGAATGAATAAAAAAGATGCAGTGGGGCTTCCCTGGTGGCGCAGTGGTTAAGAATCCGCCTGCCAATGCAGGGGACACGGGTTCAAGCCCTGGTCCAGGAAGATCCCACATGCCGCAGAGCAACTAAGCCTATGCGCCACAACTACTGAGCCTGCACTCTAGAGTCCACGAGCCACAACTACTGAGCCCACGCGCTGCATCTACTGAAGCCTGCGTGCCTAGAGCCCATGCTCCGCAACAAGAGAAGCCACCACAATGAGAAGCCCGTGCACTGCAACAAAGAGTAGCCCCAGCTCGTCACAACTAGAGAAAGCCCACGCGCAGCAACAAAGACCCAACGCAGCCAAAAATAATAGGTAAATTAAAATAAATAAATTAAAAAAAAAAAAGAATCTGCCTGCCAATGCTAGGAACATGGGTTTGAGCCCTGGTAAGGGAAGATCCCACATGCCGCGGAGTAACTAAGCCCGTGTGCCACAACTACTGAGCCCACATGCCACAACCACTGAAGCCCATGTCCTACAGCCCGTGCCCTGCAACAAGAGAAGCCACCGCAATGAGAAGCCCACACACCGCAGCGAAGAGTAGCCCCCACTTGCTGCAACTAGAGAAAGCCCACGTGCAGCAACGAAGACCCAATGAAGCCAAAAATAAATAAATTAATTTTTTTAAAAAAAGAAGCTTTGTTTGGTTAAAAATAAATTAAATAATTTTTTTTAAAAGTCCCCTCTTAAAAAAAAAAAAAAGAGGTGGTGCATGTATACAACAGAATACTACGCAGCCATAAAAAAGAATGAAATTTTGTCATTTGCAACAACATGGATGGAACTTGAGGATATTAGGCTAAGTGAAATAAGTCAGATGGAGAAAGACAAATACCCTATGATTTCACCTGTATGTGAAATAGTAAATAAATAAGTAAATAACCAAACCAAACAAAAACAAACATGTAGATACAGAGAACAGAGTAGTGGTTACCAGAGGGGAAGGAGTCGGGGGGCGGAGAGGGTGGAATGGGTAAAGGGGATCAACTGTCGGATGGTAATTAAATTTTTGACAGTGAGCACACTGTAGGGAAGGCGGAAGTAGAAACATAATGTTGTACACATTAAACTTATATAGTGTTATAAACCAATGTTACCTCAATAAAAAATAAATTAAAAAGAAAACATGACAGAAGCCAGACACAAAAGGCCACATAACGTGTGATCCCATTTATATGAAATGTCCAGAACAGGCAAATCCACAGAAACAGAAAGCAGACTAGTGGCTGCCACGGCATGAGGGGAAGGAGGGAGGTGGGGAGTGACTGCTCATGGGGACGGGTCTCCTTCTGGGGGATGGAAATGTTCTGGAATAGACAGAGGTAGCGGTTGCACAACATTGTGAATGTGCTAAATGCCACTGAACTGTGCACTTTGAAATGGTAGATTTTATGTTATGTGACTTTTACCACAATAAAACAATATGTAAGAGAAATGAAACACATTCCCAAGGTTCTGGCCAAGCGCAAAGTGCACGTCAGCATGGAGGTGAGCGGTGGGTGAGGCCCGGAGCGACCTGTCCCGAGCCCCCCGCCGGCAGGACAATGGCGTGGGTGGGGGGATGGTCGCCAAGGACCACGCCCCTGCCCTCAGTGTCGTCTAACTGGGAAGCCACCACGGCCCCACATGTGTACGCAGAAGAGGAACACAGACTGCCGATCGGAGCCCCTAGGCCACGTGGCTTCTTGGCCATGGCACCTCCCCTCTTGAGGCAGCCCAGGGTCAACCTGCCAGGCACCCACCCCAGGAGGGACACAGCCGCCCACGCACTGCCAACCCACAGCGCCTTGGGGGTCCATCGGTCCATGTCAGAGCCTGTGATCTGGCAGGCAGGAGCACCGAGGCCGCAGCTGTGGCCTTCTTGAGGTCTAAGAAGCATTTCGAAAAATGCAAACTAGTGGCCAACTTCTAAATTTTTTTGAAATTAACTTAAACATCAGAATTGCTGGCTCCTCCTGTAACACTAAAAGTGCCAACAACTTGGGGCCTGGATTCCTGGCTCGTGATTTATTAACAGCCAGCGCAGGGCCACATTCCCCACACTGAGACAAGGGGGCTGCACAGGTCCCCTCACGCCCCATGTGCAAGTCTGGGTTCCAAGAGGGTCAGCAGGCCTGAGGTCACCCAGCTGGCTGCAGACCCAGGGCTGCCAAGCCCAGCTTGTCCCCGCTACCCCTCCCTCCAGCTCAGCAGCTGTGTGGACTAACCCAAGGCCTGGAGGGAGGAAGCCCCCACCCCACCCCCAGAAGCAGGCCAAGTGGGACAAGAAGGTACCGAGCTAGGATGCTGCATGTGGGCCAAGCGAGGCCCAGAACGCAGGTCTCACCCTGAGCCAAACCCCAAAGAAATCCACTGCTGCCCGTCCAGCATTTAACCATGAGCCGCCCCAGGCAGAGTGGACACCAAGAGGTCTGCAAAGCCCTGGGGAGGGGACAGAAGCAAAGGCAAGGGGTCAGCAGTCAGGCCCAGGCCCAGGCTGGCTCAAGAGCCAGGGGTTCCTTGGGGAGAGCCCACACTACACTGCCTCCCAGAGCCCCCACCTGAGGGAACCACTCAACACAGCCCAGGAGCCCCGCCACCCTCACTGGCTCCTGTCTTCACCCTCCAGCAGTCCCAGAAAACCCTGTATGTCTGGCCCAGCCGGCGGGGCTAGTGCCCTCCAGGGAGGGTCCACTAGGCATTGCCTGGGGCCAGAAGGACAGGAGGCCTGAGCAGGCAGTTGGAGACACGGGGAGCCCATCGCCTGAGGGTGCTGGAAAGGAGGCCGG
Organism: Balaenoptera acutorostrata; assembly: GCF_949987535.1. Lineage (NCBI taxonomy): Eukaryota > Metazoa > Chordata > Mammalia > Artiodactyla > Balaenopteridae > Balaenoptera > Balaenoptera acutorostrata. The sequence goes on from NC_080065.1 coordinate 173,032,023, forward strand.
CAGGGAAGCCGCAGGGCCGGGGACGAGCTCTGTGGCTCACATGCTCACCCACCAACATAAAGAGGTCCTGGGGCGCTCCAGGTACCGGGCTGGGTGGAGGCTGAGGATTTCTGAGTGAGAGGGGCTGTGCAGAAAACAAGCAGGAAATGGGGTCGGGGCTGGGGGAGCAGGTGGCAAAGGAGGTGACACTGGAGCTGGGAAGAGCACTCCAGGCAGGCGGCCCAGTGAGTGCAAAGGCCCTGGGGTCAGAGTGAGCATGACAGGCGGAGGGGGACATGGGGGCAGGCCAGGCCACCCATGAGTGAGCAAGGAGCTAGGGGGAGGAGGGCGCAGAGCCTCACAGGATATCACTCTGAGCGTGATGAGAAGCTACGAGAAGAATTAAAGCCAGTGACCTAGGCTGCCTTCCCTCCCACAGAGTTCCCATGCTCGGAGGAGGTGGACAGAGGAGCCAGTGTCGCGCTGGCAATGGGGGAGCAGACAGCCCATCCACGGCAGGCAGGGCACAGGGCAGGTGGAGACTAGGCCCCTGAACTCAGCCACCTTCCAGGATGGGGCCCAATGCGACACCTGGACAGATGAGTGGCTGTGCAGGCACAAGGAAAACCCCCCAGGGCAGACAGGACCTGGAGACTCACCTGTCCCAGGGACCAAGCGCTCCCAGGTGGCACCCCTGGGTGCACTTCCAGCTTTCCAGCAGGTCCCAGGAGGGTGCTGAAGGCACACCGGCTCACCCCAATTATCATCCATGGCCCCTGGCTGGTCCCCAGGCTCTATCTGTCCCTCTCTTGTCCCCACGAAGGTGCTGGCCAGCCTTCTTCCAACGTCTCCCTCCTTCCCATCCAGACCCCAAGGCGGGGTCTGCTCCCCTGCTCCAGCGGCTGTGCCCCTCACCGCAGGCTTCCTGCCATGACCCTCAGGCTGAAGTCCCACGTGCCCGCAGGAGCGTGAGGCCAGGACAGGCGCTCTCAGGATCCTGTCCCCTTGGTCCCCACCTTCTCACAGGCAACCCCCACCCCGCCACGCCAAGCCTCTCTCTGCAGCTGCTGTGCCCTCTGCCAGGTGCACCCTCGCCCGCCCCCCCAAGCGAACCTCACTCGGGGCACCACAGGGCCCAACATGGCTCCCCCCATGCCCCATCGGGCACCCACTGCTCCAGACGCAGCTGTAGCCCTGCACCTCCAAGCACCATGAAGGCTCAGAGCAGACACTGCTGGTCAGGCCTTTGTCGACCGGGGGTGCCTCTCCAGCCTGGTGCCCGTGGCTACCCTTGCGAGGGAACCCCCCTCTCTCCCCGTTACTTCGCTCCTCTCCCAGCCTCCGCCCTGTGGTCCCCTCCCAGCTCCCTCCAACACGGCTCTCTTAAGGACTCAGCCCTCTGCTTCTCACGTGTCACCCCTTCTAGGGCTGCCCTGGATGCCGAAGTCAGCCAGCAACTCCAGTGTGCCACCTGGCCCTGTGCTCGGGACGGTCTCCGTGATGCTCACAGGAACCTCCTCCATCTCAGCAGCCCCTCACGAGGCTCTTGTCCTCCCGAGTCCTCCACTCCACACCCCCGCTCCTCCTGGCCCTGGCAGATAACACCGTGCTCTTCCCCATGCGGCAGCCAGAAACCCAGGGGTGGCCCCGTTCTTCCCTCGGGCCTCCCCGCCGTGGCCGGCCTGGCGGTCACCTCTCCTCCACAGCTCCTGAGCCCCCAGATTCCCCTCGCCCCACAGTCGTGCCCCAGACAATCCCCTGCCAGGTCTCTGTGCCGCAGGACATGCTGTTCCTCCTCCTCCCAAAGACGCTGTCACTCCCTACCCACCTCCTGTCCCACCGCAGAGCTCTCCGCCTCCAGGCAGCCCTCCCAGCTTGGCCCCACCCTCCAGTAACCTCTTCTCCCCTCTAAGTCAGTAGCTCCTCAGGGCAGTCAGCAGATGTGATTCCCTCCACAGGGCACCAACTGTGTGCAGGTACAGTCCTAAGGGTTGTTCACACACTGACATGGTTAACCCCCTCTACAGCATATCTTAGGAGCGGTGATGGGAAAACTGACAGGGGCCAGTTATGTGTTTGCCCAGGGTCACACAGCTGGCAGGAGAGGAGCAGAACTTCATACTGTTAGGATGGCAACAATACCCAAAGCAACCTACAGAGACAATGCAATCCCTATCAAAATCCCAACAACAGGGGCTTCCCTGGCAGTCCAGTGGTTAAGACTCTGCGCTCCCACTGCAGGGGGCACAGGTTTTGATCCCTGATTGGGGTAAGATCCTGCATGCCGCACAGCGTGGCCAAAAAAAAAAAAAAAAAAAAAAAAAAATCCCAACAACATTTTTGGCAGAAATAGAAAAATCCACTGTAAAGTTCATATGGAATCTCAAGGGATCCCAAATAGCCAAGACCATCTTTAAAAAGAACAAAGTTGGAGGACTCATACTTCCCGATCTCTAAACTTACCACAAAACTACAGCAACCAAGACAGTGTGGTACTGACATAAAGACATATAACACCAATGGAATAGAATAGAGAGCCCAGAAATAAACTTTCACATATATGGTCAAATGATTTTTGACAAGGGTGCCAAGACCATCCAAAAAGGAAAGGACACTCTTTTCAACAAATGGTGCTGGGAAAACTGGATCTCCACATGCAAAAGACTGAGGCTAAACCAATACCTTATACCATATATAGAAATTAACTCAACATGGATCCAGACCTAAAGCTAAAACTATAAAACTTTAACTATGTAACTAAAACTATAGAAGCTAAGACTATAAAACTCAGAAGAAAACAGAGGAAAAGCTTCAAAACATTAGATTTGGCAATGACTTCTTGGCTGTGACACCAAAAACACAGTCAACAAAAGAAAAATATATATAAATTGGACTTTGTCAAAATTGAAAACATTTGTGTATCAAAGGACACCATCAACAGAGTGAAAAGGCCCCATTCCCATGGAACGTGAGAAAATATTTGCAAATCATGTATCTGATAAGGGATTAATATCCAGAATATATATGGAACTCCTAAACCTCAACAGCAAAAAACAACTCAATTCAAAAATGGGTAAAGTAACACAAAAAACTAATTAGAAAACATATATGCATCCTTATGTTCATTTCCACACTATTTACAATAACCAAGATATTGGAACAAACTAAGTGCCCATCAATGGATGAATGGATAAAGAAAATGTTTTATACATATGTATTTATACATACACACACACACACACACACACACACACACACACTGAGTACAACTCAGCCATAAAAAAGAATGAAGTCCTGCCATTTGAGACAACATAAATGGATATGAGAGTGTTATGCTATGTCAAATAAGTCAGATGGAAAAAAACAAATACCATATGATTTCGCTCATATGTGGAACCTAAAAATAAGAACAAACTAAATAAAATAAAAACTCATCGATACAGAGAATAGATTAGTGGTTACCAGAGGGAAAAGGGGTTGGGGGTGGACAAAATGAGTGAAGGGGTCAACTGTATGGTGATGGATGGTAACTAGACTTGTGTTGGTGATCACTCTGCAGTGTACACAGATGTTGAACTACAATGCTGTACGCTTGAAACTTACATTTAAAAAAAATAAAATGGGCAAAGGACCCAAATAGATATCTCTCCAAAGAAAACATACAAATGGCCAACATGTGCATGAAAAGATGTTCAACATCACTAATCATTAGGGAAATGCAAATCAAAACCACAATGAGATACCACCTCACACCCACAAGGATGGCTATAATCAAAAAGCCATAAAATAAAAAGTATTGGTGAGGATGTGAAAAAGTTGGAACCTTTGTGCACTGTTGGCGGGAATGTACAGCCGCTGTGGAAAACAGTGTGGCGGTTCCTCAAAAAATTAAACACAGGATGGCCACATGATTCAGCAATCCACTTTTGGGTATACACCCCCCAAAAAAATGGGAGCAGGGATTCGAACAGATATTTGTACAGCCATGTTCAGAGCAGCATTATTCACAATGGCCAAAAGGTGGAAGCAACCCAAGTGTCCAATGAAGAATAAATGGATAAACAAATGTGGTCCATCCATACAATGAAATATTATTCAACCTTAAAAAGGAAGGAAATTCTGACATATGCTACACCATGGACAAACCTTGAGGACATTATGCTACGTGAAATAAGCCAGTCACAAAAGGACAAATATTATGAGTCAGTCCATTTACATGAGGTCCCTAGAGTAGTCAAATTCATAGAGACAGAAAGTGTTTAATATGGGAACAGAGTTTCGGTTTTGCAAGATGAAAAGAGTTCCAGAGATGGATGGTAGGGACAGTAGCACCACAATGTGAATGTACTTAATGCCCCCGAACTGTACACTTAAAAATGGTTAAGATGGTAAACCATTACGTATATTTTCCCACTTCATTTATTTACTTATTTGGCCATGTCACGTGACTTGCGGGATCCTAGTTCCCTGACCAAGGATCAAACCTGGGTCCGGGCAGTGAAAGTGCTGAGTCCTAACCACTGGACCGCCAGGAAATTCCCTCCCACAATTTTTAAAAAGGAAAAATACAAAAAGAAAATTAGCATTTCACTCCTATGGAATTCCTGCCAAAAACACACCACCTTAACCCAATGGCAAGAAAACAGACAAACCGCCCTGAATGACATTCCACAAAAAGACTGAGCAGTTGTCTTCAAGAGGTGAAGGTCGTGGACGATGAGGAAACCCTGAGCATCATGGATTGGAGGAGACTGAGGTGACCCAACGACTAAGTGCAACGTGGGAGCCTGGATAGAACCTGGGCCCAAAAACGGTCACTGAGGGACATCTGGGGACATCCAAACACAGACTCGAGTCTAGTTAATAGACCTGTGACAATACTGCTGTCCTGGTCCTGTGACACGTTCATGGTGAGAGGCTATGGAAACTGTACTGTCTTTGCAACTTCCCACTAAATCTAAAACTCTCTCAAAAGAAAAAGTGAAAAGAAATGAATATCCCCCCCCCAATAAAACTGAACAGACAATTCCTAAACTGTTTCTTGGCATCTGTCACATGTCAAGCCAGGGCACATGGGTGCAAAGTGTAAGACCCTGCCCCATGGGGCACCCTGATGCCCACCGGCATGAGGCTAAGCGCTTAGGGTGGGCATGTCATCTAATCTGTACAACTCTACACATGGGAAACTGAGGCACAGAGGAGGAGTCATTTGGGGGAAGCCGGCAGAGGCAGGGCTTTGAGCCCCAATAATAGCCACTTAGACTTGCAGGGTGGGAGGGTCGCCATGGGGCGGGCTCTTGGGCACAAGTGACCCCCCAGAAGGCCCCTGCTACTGACCCTCAGGGCTCCTCCCTCTGCATCTGCTGAGCCAGCAGGGATGAAATTAGCATCTCCTTGGCACCTCGGCTGCTGGGCCCATAAATCACTCCTGAGGCTGTGCATTGATTCTGTGATGATTTAATGAGCTGCTCCCATCCTAATTACAGCTATCAAAGCCCTCCTGCTCGGGAGGACAGAAGGGATCAAGACAACACAATGCTCACGGGTACAAAAGGACCCATGGAGGAGGGCCGCAGGAGTTTGTCTATTCTGAACACTTGATCACTGAACTTGATCTCAATGTGAGAGAGGCTCTTTAGCCGGCAGGGCATGGACACAGCAGCCCCCTGGACGTTCCGGCAGGGCGGACAGATCTCGGTCTTTGTGGGGCACGCTCCACCTCCCCGTGTCCCCAGCCCGAGGACTGGCCAGCCCTGCAGAGCCAGCCCTGGGCACTCTGCCTGGCTGGGCTGACACTTCCTCCCTGAGATTTCCAGGCGAATGACCAGCTGGCATGCACCCACCCACCCTCCGCGCCCAGGTGAGCTGTTGTCAGATGCACGGAGGAAAAGGGAAGTGCTTTGGGTTTTCTGTTTTCAATTCTCATCAAAGTTTTGAGACATAAACAATTTCTTTTATTATTGAAAAAAAAAAAGTGTGGCAGAGTGCGTCCCTGCAACCCCAGCTGGCAGGGACGGGCAGCCCTCAAAAGCTCTCACAGGGCTTCTCCCCTCATGAGCGTCCTTGCGGGAGCAGGGCAACTCAGGAGGGACCACCGAGCTCCCAGGCTGGACCCAGGAACAGAGGCTCAAACGCTCAACAGCCAACAAGGGAAAAGATCTGTCCTTCACAGCAGAGACTGACCCCTCTGGATAGAATGCTGTGCCCCGGCTTTGGGGTGAAACCCCCGTGACCAGTGGGGTGTCAGGATGGGACCACCTGACAGAGAAGGAAGTTCACATATGAAATTAGGACTCAAGGTCTCTTCTCTGCTGCAGAAATGCCTTTCCTCATTACGGGGGCCACCAGAGCATAAAGTGAAAGCTATTTAATATAAACCTCCCCCATCCCCACCCTGGGGAATCAGATTCCCGATTCTTGGGTGAAAGAACTTCTGCCAAGTCAGCAAGTCCTGGTCTGTAAGGAGTCAGCGTGCATTCCCTCAGCACCCACCACCCCTTGGGGATGCCTGCCCTGGTCCCCTCCCAGGGGACTAGTCCACCCCAGACCCCTGCATCCCCTGCCCTCACTCTCCCCAGGCCTGTGCCCATATGGTGGCTGGAGGGATCCTTGTTAAACCTACATCGCACATCACTGCCCTGCTCATAACCTTTCTGGAGCACCCCACCACCCCAGAATCAGACTCCGACCCCTCACGGGGGCCCATGACACATCACCCATGGAGCTCGGCCAGGCCAGGCTCTCCCCAACAACAGGCCTCACATCCCCCAATCCCATGGCTCACCCTTGTGCCCCGGGGCTCAGCCCAAACACCACCTCCACCAAAGGGCCCCCCTACTCCCATCCCATTTCACTCTCTCAGAGCCATGACCTTGGGGCCAGGGACCAGCTGGCTGCTGGCATGGTGTCCCCCCTGGGGCAGGGGCTCCTGGTGACTTGTTCTGCAAGGTGTCCCCAGGGCCCAGCACAAAGTAGGTGCTCAATAAATACTGACTGAAGGACTAGACTTTCCAGTCCAAACCCTGGCCACTGCAGGGAGACCTCATTGGGGGACCCGGTGCTTCCTACGTTGCCCAGCCCAGGGTACCTGCAGGGCCGAACAGGCACCACGCTGCGCCAGGCCCGCCCTCCGGAGCCCACAGGGCTCTGCCAGTCCACTCCAGACCCCTGCGTAGTCAACACAAACTCCAAGTTTCTCCCTAAAACTGTTCAGAAAACTGTAGCTCTGGGAAGATCCCACTACCCACCTGGCTCTGTAGCCACTCGGCACCTGGTACACATTCCCAGATGGAAAACGGGACCCCACGCCACATTCCCACTACTTAAGGGGAGAAGCCTGACTGTGTGGTGGGAAACTGGCCCTTTTAAAGGACACGTGCACCCAGAAGATCCTAAAATGAACCAGAGAGAGGCCTGCCCTCGGGGGGGCACAGTCCAGTATCTGCTTAGTGCCTGTCGAAAACCCACTCTGTGCCTGCTGAGTGCTGTGCCCACTCCATGCCTGCTGCCAAGTGCCTGCTGAGCACCTGCTGCGTACACCCTGTGTGCCTGCTGAATGCCTGCTGTGCACCCACCAATGGTCCGCTCTGTGTCTGCTGAGCACTTGCCGGGTATACTGTGTACCTGCTGAGCAGGAGCCGAGTGTCTGCTGAATGCCTGCCATTTGCCCACCCAGTGCCGCTGAGTGCCGCCGCGCGTTCACTGTGCACACGCCTCCAGAATCTTAGCAGCAGCAAGCACGCAGCGAGCATCTATGTGCGAGCCCCATTCCGGACACGCTACCTGGGTTAACCCGTCTATGTCTCACCACAATCCTATGAGGCAGACACCACTGTGACCCCCGCTTCACGGAGAGGGAGAGGAGCCCAGAGGGGACTCCCAGGTCTAAACTCACTCAGGAGGAAGCAGGGAGAAGCCCAGCAGCATGGTCCCAAGCTGGGTACCAGGTGCTACAGAACCCCCTGACCCCGCCCCACCACCCCAAGCACTTTCTCCCCTCCATGCCCATCTGAGAACCCTGAGGAGGAAGCCCCAGCCGCGCCTCACTTCCATCTGGCAAATAATAAATATTGACTCTCTCTGAATCCTTGGCCCGAAGAGGCAAGCAGTGGCTTCCTTGTTTGCGCACCTGGACCCCCATCCGGCCAGCGGCACCAGAGCCACCCCTGGCCAGGGCAGGGCACACCCACCTCTGCTCTGGGGTAGAGCTGGACATGGTGGAGGGAGGGAGGTTAGGAGAGGGGGTCAGAGATGCCCCAGCCAGAAATGGGGGGCCAATCCATCCTACAAGCTCCAAGATGAGGTGAGACTCTCCCATCCCCACCCCTTTCTCACTGGTTCCCCCACCTCGCTCTCCTTCCTGTTCACCTCTGAATAAACCCTGTCATTACTACCTCTGAAATGTCCCGAATCGGCCTTCCCTCTGTCCTCACCGTGGCTGAGCCCAAGGTGCTACAGTCCCCTCCCTGCTGCAGGGGGCTCAGAGACAGACACACAGGTGGGGCAGGCAGAGAGAGGAACACAATGAACGCCTGATTTGCAAAACACCAGGGATGACCGCCATGGTCATCAACAGAGTATATGAATCGAAGCTCAGCCTCCAACAGGGTCCCTTATGGCTGCATTAAGAAAAATGTGGGCCCCAGATTCAGACACAGGGTTGATCCCAGCACCTCCACACACAGCAAACCACGTGACCTGTCATGCCTTGGTTTCTCACCTGTGAACCAGGGGAAGCAACAGGCTCTTTCTCGGGGTGATCGCCACAACTTGCCGGGTGTACGCACCTGGGCTCTAGCAAGTATGGCCCCTGCCCCTCCCGCACCTTCGTGTCACTCACGTCACCATCCTGCTGGAACCTTCCATGACACCCCATGGCCCACAAACAGGGCCTGGCCTAGGGCCCTCCATCACCCGCCCCGCCTCCCTCCCCAGTCCTCTGCCCGTGCAGTCTATGCTCCTCAAGCCCTTCCCTCCATGCACAGGGTTCCAGCAGCCTGGAAGGCTCTGCCCCACCCCGACCAGCTGGCCAACTCCCAGAGCTGCATGAGACAGGGGAAAACGTGTGGTGGCCTGGGTCTGTCAAATGGGGTCAAATCCCAGCTCTCCCACCTCGAATGTTCTGTGACATTTGCTCTCTGAGCCGTGGTTTCCCCCTCAGTAAACCCAGGAGGATGCCATCAGCTGCCTGGGGTGTTGTCATGTCGCCAGGCTCAAGGTCTGCACCTCAAGGAACCGGGGGCCTCTACCGACCCCTTCTCGCTTGCACAATCCTGGCACGCGGGGGAGCACAGGAGCAGGGCTTCTCAGCCTCGGCACCCACCGACAACAGGGGCCTCGTGCACACTGCAGGGTGTTGAGCGGCATCCCTGGTCTCCATTCACCAGATGCCAGGAACACCCACCGCCCTAAGTCATGACAACCCAAGATGTCCCCAGATGTTGCCAAATGCCCGCAGAGGCAGAACCGGCCGGGGTGAGCACCCTGCAGCACCCATTTCTGACACTTCCCCACCACTGCACTCGGGCCGGTCTCTCCCCAGGCCAGGCCCCACCCCTGACATCCGCATGGCATCTTCCAGAGGGTCCCCGTTAAAAAAGAAATCCCCAGCACCAAGGACTCTGAATCCCAACCCCTGAGGCGCCGGTGCCCTGTCTCACGGAACAGCACGGAAGGGAGCCTGTACCACTGAGCTGAAACCAGAAGCTCCTGGCGCCGAGAGCGGCAGAGGAGGCCCAGCACTCAGCCTTCGGGACGCCCACAACAGCCCAATTCTGACCCAGAGTAACCTAAGTAACCCCGAGCAGGACCAGAAGGCCCACTGCATGGCCAAGAGTCACCTGGCACTGTGCCCCTGGGCCAGCATTGGGGACAGGGACAGCAGAACCCACCCTGGTGGTACGGACCAACAATGACCACCAGGCCACCAACCAAGGGCCAGACAGCCCGCTTACCCCTCTGACGGAGGCCAACCCTATCCCTCCACCTGGCCACAGCCCTGGTGACCCCGGTGTCCGGGCCTCCCAGCAAGGCCCACATGGCAGGGTCCTCAGATCCCCACTCAGAACTCAGGTCCCCACCCAGACCTCCAGAAGCAGGATCTTGGGGGAGCCCAGAGTCTGCATCCTTTAGTTCCGAGGTGGTTCAGAGACCCTCAAGAGTGACAAAACCAATGCCCACCATCCTCCCAACCTTCCTTGTTGCTCTTGGTCAGTGGGGCTCAAACTGTGGGTGACAGCCATTGGCCCAGGGCCAGCAAACTCCTGTAAAGAGCCAGATGGTAGATATCTCCACCTCTTTATGCCATCAGATCTCTGTGGCAATGACTCAACTGCCACAGACAAGGCATAAATGAATGGGCGTGGCTGTGTTCTAATAAAACTTTATTTACAAAAAACAGGTGTAGCTTACTGAGCCCTGGATTACTGGGTTATGAAACCAACTCAGTGGGTCCCTGGCATTTTATAATAAACAGAAGGGAACCAATTACATCAACTTTGCACACACACAGGGAGGGCTGGACTCCTTGGAGAAAACTGTTTCAATTGTATGTTTCTTGGTGGCTGCTGTTATGTCACGAAACACAAATATCTAACAGTGGGTCACAGTCAAGGAAATGAGAAGGCGGCCTCGGAACTAAGCCCTCAGCTTCCATGCCTGTCCCTCAGCCAGTGACACCCTCCCCTCACCCAGCCATAGACACCCCTGGTTCCACACCTACTGCAGGTCCAGGAAGCCCCCCTGGATTCCCCAGAGCGGGTGGGCCCCAGCACCGCACACCCTGAGCACCGGCCACCACCTAGTGAATCAATATGCCCGGCAATTCCACTCCCGGGCATGTGCCCACAAGGTGAAAACAGGGGCTTGTGCAAACACCTGCACACACATGTTCACAGCAGCACCATTCATGACAGTGAGAAAGTGGAAACAGGCCATATACCCGTCAACAGGTAACAGATAAACTAAATGTGGTCCATCCACACAACGGAATATTATTTGGCCACAAAAAGGAATGACACTCTGACACATGCTACAAAGTGGATGAACCTCACAAACATCATGCTGAGTGAAAGAAGCCAAACACAAAAGGTCACATGTTGTATGGACCCATTTACATGAAATGTCCAGACACGCCAATCCATAGAGACAGAAAGTAGATTAGTGGTTGCCAGGAGATGGGGGAGGGGAGGATAGGGAGTGACTGCTAATGGGGATGGGATTTCCTTCTGGGGTGACGGAAATGTTCTGGAACTAGACAGAGGTGATGGTTGTACAACACTGTGAATGTGCTAAATGCCACCGAAATGTGTATTAAAATGGTTCATTTTATGTGAATTTCATGTCAATTTTTTAAAGGCTTTTTTCAAAAAAAGGTCACTCAGCATGGTTCTGAGGCCCGGGCTGGCCATGAGCTTTAGGAGGGTTCTCTACACAGGACCCCAGGCTGGCAGGGCCACGCAGCAGTTCCCTGTGGGAACAGAACCAGGGCTCTCCAAGAAAGCCTCTTTCCAAATGACAACTGGACCAGTTAACCAAGAAGCGTGTCCCGTGCCAGCCACAGAGACTTCAGCACCCAGCCTGATCTAGACCATGGCTTTTATGGGGAAAAGAGCCATGGGCCATGCACAAAGGTGTGTGTGATGGTGTCCCAAGGCTGCCGCCTCCAAGACGAGGACAATTAGCGACAGGAAATATGGAGTCCAGGACCCAAGTCATGGGAGAAACAGGGGCGTGGTTGGAGAAACTGAGTCACGGTTCGGAAAAACCAAGGCCCCCGTGAGGCCAAGCAGGCTCTGGCGAGCTACTGAAGGTTCTAGTTTGTGTTCTTACTTCCTTGTTTCGGACACAGCGCGTGTGCTCATCCCAGAGCTGAACGTCAGTTCTGCCTCTTCCCAGCTGGGATGCGGCTCTGGGCCTCCGCTTCCCCATCGGCACAATGGCAAAGACGACACCTCCTCTCCGGTGGGGGAGGGGCTGAGCAACAAGAATGGGGTTGAGTGAAAGCCACACGGTGCCCAGCAGGGAGCAGGACCCGAGAGTGCAAAGGACAAACTTTACCCCCCACCCCACTGTGACCATACTCTGGGTCAGCTCCTGACAACAAGATGCCCCCTCCTGCCCCAGGGCCCTTGCTCTAGCTGCTGTTTCTCAGGCTTGTTCACCATCACCACCAGGCCCAGTACAGAGCGAGAGTCCCTACCTAGTTCCTGACAATGGGTGTGTGACGGGTCCACTCAAGGCCTCGAGGGGAACATGACCTGCCAGAGAAGGCCAGATGTGCACATCTGCAGACAACCCTCAGGCCCACCGCCCCGAAGCGGGTTCCGCATGGTACTTGGACTCTGCAGGCTCTGTCTCAGCCCAGGGGAGAGTGTCCCGGGGCTGCCATCACAAATGACCACCAAAGTGGGGGAGGGGGGGTGCATAAAACAACACAAATTTATTTTTGCACAGCTCGGGGGGCCAGACATCTAAAATCGAGGTGTCGGCAGGGCCACATTCCCTCTGGAGGCCCTAGGGGAGGATCCTCCCTTGCCTCTTCCAGCTTCTGGGGGCTCCACGCATCCCTGGCTCGTGGCTGCAACACTCCAATCTCTGCCTCCGTCATACACGGCCTCTCATATGTGAGTCCGGGTCTTCTCTTTTCGTGAGGACGCCAGTCATCTGACCACCCTAAATCCAGGACAACCTCATCTTGAGATCCTTACCCTACTCACATCTGCGGAGACCTTTTTTCCAAATAAGGTCAGAGTCACAGGTTCTGGGAGTCAGGATGTGGGCACATCTTCTCCGGGGCCCCCATTCAACCTATTATTGGGTGTGACAGATCACAAGCTGGAGAGCACTGAGACTGCTGGGGCTTTCTGGAGGTGGGGTACGGTGTACCCCATCCTCTCAACAGAGCAGCTCGGCGAGTCCGCGTGCCTGTGTGTGTGTCAAGGCTGCAGATGGTACCAGACACTTGAAGCAGCCGGCACAGAGGCAAACGGTGCCAAAGCCCAGGATGGAGGCCAGGACTGGGGGCGGCCTCCACGCTCAGCTAACCCGAGCCCCCGCTGCGCGGTGCCTGCGGCCCAGAGGCCTGTTTTCCAACAGCCTGTGCAGAGCCACCCCCGTCACAGGGTAGGGTCGGGAGAACACCCTCCTTCAGCGCAGCCAGAGCCGGCAGCCCTGGCTGGGCCACCGTGGACTGCTTTGCACACGGCCTTTTTCTGGCCCAGGTGCTGCTCCCTGGGATGCTCAGTGATCAGTTACAGGCACAGCCTCCTGTGCCCTGAGCCCCTGGCAAGTGGGTGACACGCCCCCATCTCTTCCCCTCACCTCCCACATCCGATCCACCCACACGTCCAGTCACCTCTGCTGCCAAAATATCACCAAAATCCACCGCTCTGGTCACTGCCACGGCCACCTCCCTGCTCAAGCCACCTTCTCCATTCCCCAACCGGGATGCTACAGCGGCCTCGCACCATCTGCCTGCTTCCCTTCTCACCCCGTTGCCCACTCAGCTCACAGCCATCTTTGTAAGACACGAAGCGTCCTTGAATGATTAAATGGGAGAGTTACCATTTGAGAGTTACCAGCAATTCCACTCCTCGGCATATACACCCAAGGGAAAGGAAGACCTGCATCCACACAAGCGCTTGGACACAAACGTCCACGGCAGCACTATTCATAGCAGCCAAAAAGGTGGAAACAACCCGAGTGTCCACAGATGAACAAATGGATACGCGAAATGCAATGTATCCACACGATGGAGTATTATTCAGCCTTAAAGAGTAATGAAGTAATGGACAGTGGTGGCTACACGACACTGTAAAAGTACTTAATACCACTGATCTGTACACTTATCAATGGTTAGGATGGTAAATTAGGGACTTCCCTGGTGGTCCAGGGTAAGACTCTGAGCTCCCAATGCAGGGGGCCTGGGTTTGATCCCTGGTCAGGGAATTAGATCCCGCATGCCGCAACTAAGAAGTCCGCATGCCGCAACTAAAGATCCCACATGTCGCAACGAAGATACTGAGTGCCGCATCTAAGACCTGGCACAGCCAAAATAAATAAAATACATAAATGTTAAAAAAAAAAAGGTGGTAAACTGTATGTTTTGTATATTTTACCACAATTCTTAATAAAGAAAGGAAGGACTGATACACCCTACGATATGGATGAACCTCGGAAACATCACGCTGAGTAAAAAAAGTCAGACATAAAAAGCTACGTGTTATATGATTCCATTTATATGAAATGTCCAGAACAGGCAAATCCACAGGGACAGAAAGTAGATTAGTGGTTGCCAGGAGTGTGGGAGGGGGAATGGGGAGTGACTGCTAAGGGGACGGGGTTTCCTTCTGGGGTGATGGAAATGTTCTAAAATTGACTGGTGATGGTTGCACAACTCTGTGAATATGCTAAAAACCACTGGATGGTACACTTTATTTATTTTTATTGGCCGTGCCGCACGGCTTGCGGGATCTTAGTTCCCCGACCAGGGATTGAACCTGTGCCCCCTGCAGTGGAAACTCAGAGTCTTAACCACTGGACCACCAGGGAAGTCCCTAGATGGTACACTTTTTTTTTTTTGGCTGCGTTGGGTCTTCGTTGCTGCATGCAGGCTTTCTCTCTAGTTGCGGTGAGTGGGGGCTACTCTTCATTGAGGTGCGCTGGCTTCTCTTGTTGCGGAGCACGGGCTCTAGGCACACGGGCTTCAGTAGTTGTGGTGCGTGGGCTCAGTAGTTGTGGCTCGCGGGCTCTAGAGTGCATGCTCAGTAGTTGTGGCGCACAGACTTAGTTGCTCCGCGGCATGTGGGATCTTGCTGGGGCCAGGGCTGTCCCCTACATTGGCAGGCGGATTCTTAACCACTGTGCCACCAGGGAAGTCCCAGTACACTTTAAATGAGTGGTTTGAATGTATTGGGAATGATATCTCAATAAAGCTATTACAAAAACAAGCAAAGGATCAGACCACTGACCATCACAAACCCCCCAGGGCCCCTCCCTCAGGGGCCAGCCGCATCTCTCCTCTCTCTCTCTCAATATGCCAGCCCCAACCTCGCCAAGCCCTTCCCACCTTGGGGCCTCTGCACCTGCCTCCCTCACAAGGGACACCCTTCCCTGGCATGGGGTGGGGGGGGGCCTCTGTCTCACTGTCCAGGCGTCAGCCTCCCGCCCTAGCCAGTCCTAGCACATTGCTTTGCTTCTTCTCTCTGAGAGCATCTGCCTCATTTATCTGTAGCAATTCTCTCCTGTCCCCGCTAAAACCATGCCGGCTCCCCAAGAGCATGGTCCTCACATGCCTCATATGCTGCTGGCTCCCCAGTACCTAATACAGTCCCTGGGACGTGCTGGGCAAATAAAAATGTCATTTTGTGGAATAAGCAAGCTACCCTTGCTCACAGATCAGGATTCTGAGGCCCAGAGAGGTTAAGAAACCTGCCCGAAGTCACACAGCAGAGCACCACAGCCCTCTCTGCACATCAGGCTGCCCAAGTCTGAGGACGAGAAAGGAACATTCGTGCACTCACCTCTCTACTCTGCGACCCGAAAGTGGACGTCACACCCCATCCCCCACCCGAACTAGCCCTTGGGGTACCTGCCCCTGGGTGATGTGACAGCATGGATCTACTCATCAGGCTCAACACCTGCTGACCTTCACAAGGGAAGGCACCGCGGGTGCACCCATCACGACCGAGGACCGCGAGCAGACACACATCGACACGAGTGTCCGCGCTCGCTCCAGGAGTGGGCATGCTGACCTGTGGAATTCCCCTGAGAAGAGCAGGGACCAACTGGGCCACGTCCCACCTGTTCTCAGGTGAAACCCTGGTGTCTACCGCAGGCGGAGGCAGCGCGGAAGGCTGCAGCCACGGGAGGGTGAGCAGGAGGGGACCCTGCATCAGGCGGGTTCACTCACCTGCACCAGACACTGCTGATGTACCACGTGCCACGTGCAATAGCCGGAATAGGCTAGGAAAGAGCTTGCCCATCCTGGTCTCAGGTGCAGCCAAAGCCATCAGCCTGCCCACAGTGGCACAGCCGTACTGGTGGGTGCGGAGTTTTGAACGATCTGCCCGGGTGCAAAGCTCGCACCCCTGCCCACACAATGTTTCCTTCAAACTGAAGGTTTCTCGGCCTTGACACTGCTGACACCTGGGGCCGGATCACTGTCTATGGTGGGAGCCGTCTATGCACCGTGGGGTGTTGAGCAGCATCCCTGCTCTCTACTCACTAGATGCCAGTAGCAGCCCTTCCGCTAGTCGAGACAACCAAAAATGTCCTTGCCAAATGTCCCCTGAGGACAGAATCACCCCCAATAGATAACACTGCTCTGTCTGTAAAAATCTAGTATAAGCGCACCTCCGCCCAGGGCCCAAGCCCACCCTACCTCCCCAACTCCCGAAGTAAAGGAAGGCAACAGGGAGAGGGAGGAAAGAGATGGGAAACGGTTACCAGGGGCCAAGAGAACTGCTGTCTGCGAATCTTAAAAATCTTTTCTACATCCATCAACCAATGAATGGATAAGCAAATGTGGTCCAGCCATACAAAGGAATACTACTCAGCCATATAAAGGAAAGAAGCCTCCTGATACACGCTACAATGTAGATGAACCTTGAAAACATTAGGCTGAGCGAAAGAAGCCAGACACAAAAGGCCACATCTTGTATGATTCCATTTATATGAACTGTCCAGAACAGGTAAATCCATAAAGACAGAAAAATTGGCGGCTGTCAGGGGCTGGGGGGAGGGGCAAAGGAGAAGTGATTGCTAATGGGTGTGGAGTTTCTTTTGAGGAATGATGAAAACATTCTGGAATTAGACAGTGGTGATGGTTGCACAACTCTGTAAATGTACTAAAAACCACTGAATTGTACACTTTAAACAAGTGAATTATATGGTACTATCTCAATAAAGTTGTTATTTTAAAGATATCTTTCCAACAACAATTCAAAAACAAACAAACAAAAAAAACCAATAATTCATTTCCAACCCTAAAGCAGAAACCAGGCCTCCGATCATGAAGAACTGTCATGAGCCAGTGTGACCCCTTCTTCTTGTCATACCACATACATTTGACACCTACTGCATGCTAGCACACGCTACATGCTGGAGACAAGATGAAGTGGACACTCCTGCACTCAGAAGCCCTGACGTATGGGCAACACTCAAGCTACCATTCATTCATTCATTCACCAACCACATCCTGAGCGAGGCCGCAAGCTGCTGGAGCAGGGATAAGCAGCACCTGGCCGACAGTGAGCACCCAACTGATACAGCTGAACAAATGCATGGAAATGAAGACACACATTCTAGTCTTAAGGTCATGATCTCAAAGAGAAACAAGCAACTAATTAAAAAATGTCACACCAAAAGCCCACCTGAGGAATCAGAAACTGAGGCTCACAACATGGGAGGTAGATCTGCCTAGGACAGTCAGATCGGACGCCAAATCCAGAAACCAGCGAGGTGGGTGTCTGCAGCTCCCACTCAACCCCTCCCCGAGGCCCCAGGGTACAGCACAGGGGTCCCATCGCTCTGCAGGATGGAAGCAGAGATTTACTGCCACCTGTGCTAAGCATGCTCCCCTCCCTGACCCACAAGTAAGGGCTTGTTAGACACGCTCCACAAGGGAGGACACCGAGACCCAAGGAGCTTGGCACCTCACGGTGGTCGCCAGAGAACTGGGGCCCAGAAGAAGAGCCAGGACCCCCGACCCCAGCCACAACCAAGCCCCTGCTCCAGGCCTACAGCGGCTTCCCAGGTGAGGTTAGCAGGTAACCGGGCCTGCCCCTGCACACCAAAAGCACCCAGCCATCTGAAGAACTGTCCCTCCATCCTGGTCCTGAGGGGCCAGGGGCCATCTGTGGCCAGCTGTACCTTGTCCTAGTGGGAGGAACATCACCTGGTCCCCACCATATGGGCTGCATGGGGAAGGGGCAGCTGTCTACACTTCAAGCTCCAAGACAGCCCAATCTGCCTTCCTGATCCCGCCCAGGTCCCCAGAGCGGAGGCCAGACCTTTCCCTCAGGTATCCAAAAGGGAGAGATACCTATCCCATCTCAACTCTGCAAGTGGGGGTACCTGTCCTTCCCCCAACACTCAGGCAGTGAGTGCACAGGTGACAATGATGGAGAGACACCTGTTCCTTCAGGTAGCAATGGTGTGGGGGCAGCTGTCCCCCTCAGGTACCAATGATATAGGAGCACCTATCCCCCCTCCCCAGGTAACAGTGATGCTTGCAAGCAGCACCCAGTTCACACACCTCAGTATCACTGCCCTAGGTAGCAGTGATATAAAGGCACCTATCCTCCTCAGGTAGCAGTGTGGGGACACCTTTCCCCTCTCAGGTACCAATGATGTAATGGCACCTGTTCCCTCCATGTAGTAATGATGTAGAGACCCCTGCCCCTACAGGTAACAATGATGTAATGACACCTGTCCCCCACTTCAGATAGCAATGATGTAGGGACACCTTCACCCCTTCAGGTATCGATGATGTGGGGGCACCTGTCCCGCCCACGACGCCCGGGGCGTGGGGACACCTGTCCCCTTGGGCCGAGCCAAGTCCCGCCCCCGCCGCGCGCCCCCCACCCCGTGCACGCGCCAGACACGCGCCCCCTGCCTCCCTCTCCGGCCCAGAGGGGTCGGCGCGGGCAGCCCCCTTACCCGCGCGGCCCGCGTCAGGCTCAGGTCCTTCATGACCTCCTCGAAAGCCGCCGTCTCCTCCGCTTGCTTCTGGTTGTGCAGAGCGATCTTCTCGCTGAATTTCCGCGGATTGTTCGAAGTCGCCATCTTCTCGCCGCCTCCTCCTCCTCCTCCTCCTCCTCCTCCTCCACCTCCTCGCCCCCCCCCACTCGCCGGTGCCACCACGCAAGCGCCGGCCGGACCCGCGGGCGGCGGGCAGTGCGCAGGCGCGCCGGCTGTAGTGAGAGCGGCACATGCGCACAAGAGTGGCGCGCGGCGCGGGGGCGACAGCGCATGCGCGCGCCTCGGCGGCGCGCTCAGAGGCCAGAAGGGGAGGTGGGAGAGGGAGGGTGGAGATTTCGGCGCAGTCGCAGTGAGCCGCCTCCTGGCCCGCTGGACAGCGGCCGCCTGGCTGTTCGGCAAGGGACAGGCTGGGGCGCTGGAGCTCCCAAGAGAGAGACTCCTGGACGCAAACCCTTCCAGGTCACCAAGATGGAGCCAGCACCCATCCCAAGGACAGGTAGCACTCGAGGCTGAGCCTGGGCTCGGACCAGTTCAGCTTAGAGACCAGTTCAGGGCGTTGCTCATCCATGCATGCATTCATTCATTTATAGAGCGCCTATGTGTGCCAAGCGTACTGGGGGAACGGCGTGAGCAAGCAGACGTGGTCCCTGCCTTCATGGGATGCACAGTCGGGGCGGGGGGATGGAACATAACCCACCAACAAATGACCCGAGAACTTTTCAGATGGAGAGAAATGTGATGTGGAAAATAAAACCAGTGATGGGCCAGGAGGAGAGTGATGTTAGGAAGGGAGGCTCCTATGGCCAACATGGTTTTGGGGGTGCGATCAGTCCCCAGCCCAAAATCCCAGTGTCGTCCTTAACACCTTTCTTTCCCTGTTCCTATTCCCTATACAGTTCCTATTTTCTGGATCCTTAAGCTCGGAGAACTGGAACTACAGAGCTTCAGCCTCCTCTCTGTGAATTCCTCCAGTCCAGTTTTGCTCAAGGAAGCCAGCTTTGCCATGGGGTGCTAAAGGACAGGTCTAGAAATCCCACGCAGACCCAGCAGTGAAAGGGACAGCAGAGTCTCCCCAGTGATGAGGTGGGGGGGCAGGTGACCTAGGGAGGCAAGAGGGATTCTGACATCTAGTTGTCCCTCCCCAGACAGAGGGATCCCCAACCACCAATGTCAAAAGTTTGTATTCAGGAGGCTCCAGGGATTTCGGGGCATGGGCAGGGCAGAAGCCAGGAGGGGCAGCCAGGGGAATTGGGGGCATCTCTAATTGCACAACAAGCACACTTTTTTACCAGGGCAAGGGATGGCTGGAGGGGACACTGATGGAGATCATAGGGGGACACCAACATTTTCCAAACATGCTTTTATTTACATTTTACAACAGTTTAATGAAAAGTCCACATTAAATACATACACATACATAGATTTTAATTTGGAGTGTCCTGGGCACTGCCAGTGCTCTATTTTATCCTTCTTGTTCATATGGTTTTGAGCACTTTCTTGGACTTCTAGCCTTTTTGCCTAGCAAGTATCTGCCCCCTATCTGGGGTGTCAACAACCAACTACCTTTCAGGGAACCCTTTCCAACTTTCAGTCCCTGGTTTGTGGTAGAGCTGGTCTCACCACTCGCTCTCCCCACAAAGTCTCCCCTTCAAATTGGAAGGCTTGGCCAATCAGCAGAGCCATTGCTCTGACCGGCACGATTGGGTCAGGGCAGGCATGTGACCCAGTTTGCCCAATGAGATGCAAGTCTGGAATTTTTGTTTGAAGCATGGGAAAGAGAAGCACCCTCTTTGTTTGGGTGGCTGATTTGAAGGATAACACAGGTTTGCAGAGCCAGAGGTCACCACTTGAAGAGAGGTGGCCTGGGGAATTCCCTGGTGGTATAGTGGTTAGGATTCTGTGCTTTCGCTGCCGTGGCCTAGGTTCAACCCCTGGTTAGGGAACTGTCCCAGAAGTCACACAGTGCGCGCAGACAAAAAAAAAAAAAAAGAGAGAGAGAGAGAGGTGGCCTGAGAGTAAACCCACACAAAGGAAAACAGAACCAAATGTAGGCAGAGACACTCTCAGCATTCCTGCATCCAGCCATACCTGAAGCTAGACACTCCTCCCTTTTCAGTTATATGAGCCAATAATTCATTCTCTTTTTTGCTGAAGTCGATTTGAAGTCCATCTTCTCTCCCTGGCACGGAGACTGAAGCTTCTGGGAGTCAGGTAAGGGACTGGACATTCTATTTATGTGACTTTTAGTCCCTGCCACCATCCTGTGAGATTGGAGAGGAAATAGTGACAGAGAGCAGGGACGGCAGCTGCCCATAACAAGTTAAGTGCCAGAGCCAGGACTGGAACTCAGGCCTGACAGCAGAGGTCGGCTTCCTTCTCTACACCAGGTTTTGTCAAATTTAAATGAGGTTAATATATGTCAAGTGCCTGGCTCATAATAAGTGCTCAAAAAATGCTGGTTACCCTGATCACTTACATAAGGCTGCACTAAGCCGGTTTCTGCACAGAAAGATGGAGGAGAAAAGATTTGGGGGGTAGCAGGGGCCACAGCAAGAGAGCATGCCCACAGGGCAGAGGTGAGGGGCCAGTGCTCGCCTTACTCACCCCCGTTTACCCCGCACCCCAGCAGCAACTCGATCCATCCTAAACCCTCGTGATGAGTCAGAGGAAGCCACAAGCCTGCTTATTGCACAATGGCCAGACGGTGACCCAAGCCCTCCTCCCACTCCACTGACCCCCAGCCCTGAGAAGGGTGAGGCCAGGGCGTCTGGTGACCCAGGCAGAACCCAACCCTGACTTTATCACTTTCTCCCTTCATCAAAGGCAGCTTCCGCCACCCAGTGTGGCCCGGGCAGGACTTCTGGAGCAGCTCATGGTCTTCGTAAAGGGGGGCGGATCTCATGCTCCCTGTGATACTCAGAAAAAAATCCAGTGGCCCGCAGGGTCCTCACACACCCTGGCACCTCACTCCAGCCACCCTGGCTTCCTTGCTACTCCACCTCCAGGTCTTTGCATGTGCTGTTTCCTCTGCCCGCACTGCTCTCCCCCCAGATCCTTTCATGGCTGGCACCTTCTCATCTTTTAGACCTCTACTCTGGCAGACCCACCCTGAGGGCGCTATCTAAAGTGTACCCTTGAATGTTTGTCCCATGATCCAGGAACATCCCACCCTCTGAAGGCAGCTGTGTCTGGAGTACTGTCTGCTCCCCTATAGACTGAGCAGAGATCAGAAGCTGAAAGTATGTTCACCCTTCTCAGACACTCCGGGGGCTTGAATTTCCTGTGTGATGCAGAAAGAACACAGACACACCCAATTCCCTACTCCTAAGGCTTGTTCTCTGTTGATGGCTCTGAGCACTTTAGGCCTCATTTTATGCTCATCTGTGTTCATTCTGTTTCCCTGGATCCCCAGAGCTAACACAAGACTAGGCAGAGATGGGGAATTAGGAAGGGTTTGTTAAATGAATATGCCTGGGAAACTCCTATCTATCCCTGAAAACCCACCTCAAATGACCCCTCCTCCAGAAAGCCATTCCTGACCCCAAAGCAGAGCTGTTCCTCCCTCTGGACTCACACAGCCCTGGGTCCTTCTCCAGCCAACCCTGACCCAAAGGGATAAGGAATATCCCATTCTCTCTCTCTTTTTTTTTTTGGCTGCACTGGGTCTTCATTGCGGAGCGCAGGCTCTTTGTTGTGGCACGTGGGCTTCTCTAGTTGCAGCACACGGACTTTCTAGTTGTGGCGCAGTGTGGGCTCAGTAGTTGCGGCATGCAGGCTTAGTTGCCCGTGGCATGTGGGAATCTTAGTTCCCCGACCAGGGATCGAACCCACGTCCCCTGCATTAGAAGGCAGATTCTTTATTTTTTCTTTTTTAATATTTATTTATTTATTTGGTTGTGCTGCGTCTTAGTTGTGGCAGGTGGGCTCCTTAGTTGTGGCTCACAGGCTCCTTTGTTGTGGCATGAGAACTCTTAGTTGCAGCATGCATGTGGGATCTAGTTCCCTGACCAGGGACTGAACCCCAGCCCCCAGCATTGGGAGCATGGAGTCAACCACTGAGCCACCAGGGAAGTCCCGGAAGGTGGATTCTTAACCACTGGACCACCAGGGAAGTCCCAGGAGTATCCCATTCTTAAATAGCTTCACTTGAGTTACAGAGCACATCCAAGTGTGAGCTAAGAGGCAAGTCCTATAAGCTACTTCTTGCTGCCTCCATGATATAGTTTTCTCTCCTCTGCTCCATAACTCTGGCTGGCTCCCTTTTTTTCTCTGCCAGCTTCCCTAGCATCCTCTCTCACCCTTCCCTTTCTCGTGTCCTCCATCCAACCTTGCTGATCCTGCATGGGCCTTTGCACAGGCTGTCTCCCTGCCTAGAATGCCCTTTCCCCTGCATCCAGGCCACAGCACCCCTCAACGTAAAGCTTCTAAATACAAGCTAAATTCAAACCTAAATTCCTGTGTGTTTCTGCGTGGCCCAGCCCTTGCCAATTCTCCAGCTGTGTGACAACAGGCAAGTGACTTCATGTCTCTGGGCCTCACTGTCCTCCCGTGTGAAATGCAGATAATGGCGCTCCGCAGAGCAGGCTCTTGGGAAGATTAAATAGATAATGCATGTAAAGCACTTAGCTCAGCGCCTGCTTCCTCGCAAGCACTCAATAACTGTTAGGGAAGCAAAACCCTACATCGAGATGTTAGTTTTCTTGGCTTGCTTTTCTGCACTGCCTTATATGGAATCTTAGTCAATCCAGGGTACCCACATTGCATGAAGGTGAACTCGGGCCATTTGGAGCTGGAAGGCAAAGAGGAAAACCATCCAGGGCCCGTCTTTGACTTCCAAACCAGGCCCTCATCAGACAGAGTTTTGAAAGGCAAAACAAGAACCGGGTTTGATTATTAAGCGAAAGGGAAGAACCCGACGGGAGCCATAAACACCAGACATGGAGCTCACTCCTTACGACCGAATAAGAGGTTAGATGAGGACCCAGGCCCCTCAGCCCCCCACCGCAGGCTGAGTGTGGGGTGGAAGGTGGGACGGGGCGGACTGCCAGACTGCCAAGGAGGCTGGAGTTGAGGGGGCAGGGACCCGGGGGGATGGATCTAGGGTATGGTGGGACAGAGCCAGCCGTCCAGTCCCCACCAC
Organism: Balaenoptera acutorostrata; assembly: GCF_949987535.1. Classification (NCBI taxonomy): domain Eukaryota; kingdom Metazoa; phylum Chordata; class Mammalia; order Artiodactyla; family Balaenopteridae; genus Balaenoptera; species Balaenoptera acutorostrata. The sequence continues at coordinate 173,055,844 of NC_080065.1, forward strand.
AACCACCACCACGCTGAAGGGACATCTGGGGCAGGCCTTCCAGTGACACCAGAATGCCCTGAGACTTGCCTGAGCTCCAGCTAAACTGCCTCACAGAGACCCCCCTACCCACTGTCCAAAAGCCCAGGACACTTACAGCCCCAATCTACTCCACAATAAAAGAGAAGGATTCCCCAACCTCTAGGGGGCAGTGGCTGCAGAAGAGATACAGCTGGCTTTTCTTTTTGGTGGCCCAGCATCTGGAGGCTGGGGAGTCCCCATAATGGGAATTCAGCCTCCCCACTGACAACAGAGGCTCCAAAGCCAATGGTGTGATCAAATTATGGGCCTCAGTTCCCCTTCGTTTCTGTGTCCCACCCTTTGCCACACCACTGTGCATTCTTCCCGCATAAGGTAGGGGATATTTCCCCAGCCCTGATTTTGGGCACATCATTTGCTTTGGCCAAAGGAATATGGGTAGAAGCAACAGCACAAGAGTTCCGAATCTGGACCTTAGGAAGCCTCATGTGATCCCACTTGTCCTCTGGCACCATTGTAGGAGGAGAACATAGGTTGACTAGCTGCTGGTCCCAGGAAGATGCAAGGCAGGTGGAGCTGAAGTTCCTGATTACTCCACAGTCTTGCACCTGGAAGCAGAGCTGCTCAGCCAAGGGAAGCCTAGAACAGATACCCCACCCCAGCTGAGTCACAGACACGTGAAAAATATTTTTGCGTGCCATTGAGACTTGGGGTTGCTTGTTACACAGCAGCAGCAGCTGACTAATACACTGAGGTACTAACTTTCCCCACTCCCTAGGGCATTGGAGCAGGACATGGGCTGGGCCAACAGGATGTTTCCAAGTGATGCAAAGAAACAGCGTTGGGGCAGGAGCATGTGGTTTCCAGGGGCAGCTATGGCAGAGTACCAATGGCAGTGCCAGTTGAGGCATCTGGATTCTGTGGTGGTGGCAGGAGTGACCTCACCAACCAGTTCCCTGGCATGATTTCAGCTAATCACCCTAGCCTCCTTGATTTCTACCACTTTCTGAGCCTGGTTTTCTAGCCTTCCTGCCACTTTTGTGAGGAACTGAACAGACCTCCAATGCACGTTTTTGCTATTTAATTTGGCCGGTGTTTCTGCTGCTTGCAAATTAAAACCTTGACTTACATAAGATGGGGAAACCCCAGCATCTGTTACATTTATATTATAATTTTGGAACTGTTTGGGTTACAATTAGCAGAATATCTGACCACTAGTATCTTAAGTGGCACAGACATTGTGATTTTTCATAAAAAGGAGTCTGGAGGTAAGAGGTTCCAGGGTGGGACTGGTGCCCCCATGGTTTCAGGGCTCTGGGAGGCAGCATCTCTATGCCTGTCTTAACTTGCTCCTCATGGCCACAAGATGGCTACAGAAGCTCCTGGCATCATGTCCTCATAGGAAACAGTAAGGGAGGGAAGGGGGCAATAAAACCTTTCCTGTGTCCAGAAACCCCTACCCCAGACCTCCCCTTACAACTTGCTGGCCAGAACTGGGAAATGTGCCCAGATCGAGAAAACCCCCCACAAAAGACGTTGCCAAGAATGGCTCAGCCAAATCCTAAATTAACCCCCGAGGCTGGGCACCAAACCATGGCTCTGTTGGTGAGGAGGGTGAAATGATCGCCGGGATGGCAACAAGCAGGGTCAGCCACAAGAATTAAGCTGGGCCCTTTGTTGTGGGCAGGAGCACGGCTTCGTGGCCCTCTTGCCCTTGGGGTCTGCAGGCCAGTGATGCCCACGGATGCTGGAGTGGATGAGACTCTGCTCCCACCACCCCACCCCAAAAGCTGTCATTTGTGCAACAAACATTCAGGCTGTGCCTCCTGGGATACATGGCCAGGTGCCCCTAATAAAACCGGTGCGCCGAGCCTCCACCATGAGAAGCAAAAGCTCCAGGGCCCGTGAGAACAGAGGGGCTGGAGCTGCATTCTCAGAGATGAAGCCAGGGGCGGGTTTCCAAGCTGGCCAGGTCTGGGGCAGATTCCCACCTCACACGGCTCCCCCGAGGCCCCCTTGGCCCTCGCTCGCTGTGAGGCCCCAGAAGTCACACTTGGCCTCCCTCTCGCGGGCCTCCATCCCACCGTCCCAGGAGATGGCGTTTTCCCACAGCCCAGGCCCAGGTGCAGAGGGAGGCTCCTGCCGGCCACATCCAGGGCCACGGTGGGAAAGCAGGATATCTGGAAGCAGACGGGCTCTCCACAAGCTCAGTCCCTACGTGCCCAAGCGGCCCTGGGCAAAAGGTGAAGGAGGTGATGAGGTGATGAGCTCCAGACCCCTTCATGGTGCTGTGCAGAGGAGGGCCAGGCTAGTCCAGGAGCGTGTACACATGAGCTGTGTGTTTAATTGTGCATGAGTGAGCATGTGAGCACATTACACGGCCTGTGAGCAAGGCTACCTGTGAGTGTGACCACGTGGATGTGGGTGTCAGATGCATGAGTGCAGGTGTGCGTGTGAGCGTCTGCGTGCCTGTGTGCACGCATGTTCCGCCTCCCTCTGAAGGACACAAATGTGCACAAAGTAAAGATGCAAGCCAGTTTCTGCTAAATTAAAAACAGCTTTTTCGTGTTTAAAGTTTACAATACGAAAAATAATTTTCCTTTCTTCCGGGGGGGTGTGGGTGTGGAGAGGGAGGGGCAGGGGGCCCCTGAGAACATTCCATGAACCAGCCCAGACGGTTATGCACAATCGACCCGGTTAGATATGGCAGCACCTCCCCACCCCCAACTCCGCGCCGGCGCCCCTGCCAGCTCGTTGGGGACAAGATGTTCTGAGGTGTGAGCTGATCTGGGGGGACTTGCAGCTGGCAAAGGCTTCTCCCTGCCCCCCCGAAGGGGCTGTGCCTCCAGCAGGGAAGGGTTCTCTTTGGGGGAGCTCAGGTTGGGGGTGATGAGAAAGGGCTAGAATGTTCCAGTAAGTCCCTGAGGGTTACTGTTTTTTCACTTCTATGCCCCTGGCAGTGTGGGCTCCTTATTGGTTCCCAACCAAGTTCCTATTTCCACCCCGCACCCCCATACACACACCCAGCCTCACCCCGGGCCCTGACGGCCGCTGCACAGGAGCACCAGGCCTGTGGGTATGTTTTGAGGGTGATCCCGGAAGCCTGCCCTTTCAGAAGGCTGTCAGAATACTGCATTCTCCACCAATTTGCAGCCGGGTTCGCACAGAGGCCTGCCACAAGAGCAGGGGCCAGGGGCAATTTGAGGAGCTCTTGGGCCCACAGGGAAGCACAGTGGCTTCATGCTTCCCTTAGGACCTGCCCTGCTTCTCCCCCATCACAGCCTCTGGGGAGGGGGGCTCCCCAGCTTCCCAACCTGGAGTCCCAGGACTGAGCAGATGGAGACAGAACCTGCCAGGGGCTGTGGGGCTGGCTGATGGCAGGGGGCCGGGTCACCAGGCGCAAGGAACCACCTGGAAAGAGTCTCTTGAAGGCTGCCTTGCCCCGGCTGGTTGCCCTCTGTCTTGCGGGCGCCGGGTGGAAGGAAGTCCTTAGCCTCCTTTCCCGCTGCCCCCAGGCCTCTGAGCCAAAGGCCGGCCCCACTTCCAGCTCCTCTGCAATGCTGGAAAAGGGCGAGGGGGGAGAGGAGCCCCCAAACATGCAAGGACATGAGGAATCTGCGACCCATCAAGCCCCACAAGCTCAGCACTGGGCCCACTCCATCTTTTTACCATAACATTTTTATTAAATAAAAGGAAAATATTAGGAGACGACGTCTGCTAAGGTATGAGGTTAATTCTTTACATGGCGAGTGGGTCACAGAGACACGACATCAATCGTCCATTAGCAGCAGAAGAGACACTTTAAGTTGCCCCGAGGGGACAAATCTCATTTATAAGACAGTGGTGCTGGCCTCTTAAAAAAAAAGCAAAAGAGAACAACAACAAAAAAAATGGTTTTGAGGTTTAGACAACAAAACAAATGTGGCTGGAGATGCCGCAAAGCCCTTGAAGGCAGAGGCCTCACGGCCCGCCTGACTTCCCACGCAGGGTGGGCACAGGCCCTGCGGCATGTCAACCTGAACACAGGGTTGGGGGGAGCAGAGGGCTGGAAAGAGGGGGAGAAATAAAAAGCTCGGGACAGGCCTGTGGAAAGCAGACGCACTGTGAGATTCTGAAGCAGGCGTCCCCTTTCATTCACAGGACAGGGACAGGGAGGAGGAGAGCCAGCCTGTGCTTACTAAGGCCCCACACATCACCCAGGGCCAAAGGGGAAGGCCTGATGCCCGTAAGGACCGTCTCTGGGAGCTGGCTGTGTTTTTCTTCCTCCTGAAAGCAGATGATAGAACACCGTGAAGGTGCTAAGACCCAGGCCAGGAATGGAAATGAGTGCCGGCTCCCTCCTGCCCAGCAGCTCAGGCTTCTTGGGGAGGCAGAAACATGCCCTTCTGGCCAACCCAAGCCAGGTACTTGCCAGCCGCTTCTCCTGCTCCTGGAGGTCCGTATGTTACAGAGATCTGGGGTGTGTTTATTTTAAAAAGGACGCATGCAACTCATGGGGGTTGGGGGGAATTTGGGGATCAACTGTGAACGAGTTTGCATCTGAATATCTCAGACCTCTGGGCAGGGGGAGGGGAGAGAAGTGGGGCAAAGCCACACCACAACGCCCCAAAGGAGACCCCGATTCCCGCCCGCCAGCCATCCAGCGAGAACTCAAGGTGGGTGAGAAAACCGCCTTGGGTGCGAGTTTGCTGCCACATCAGCCTTGTTGCTGGCAGCCTCCCCCACCGGGCACAGAGCCAGAATCTGCTTCAGGAAGGAAGGGGGGTGAGGAGGGTGCCTTATGCGAGACCAGCCCGCGGGGGTGGGGATTCGAAGTTCCCCGCCCAGACGTGCACCCGCCAAGCCCCTCGCAGAAACAGCAGGTGGCCAGGCCAGGAACCGGGGTCCGGGGAGCTACCTCCTGGTCCTGGCCCGGGGCAGCAGGACAGGGGCACAGGCGATGCCCGCAAAGGACTCCGGGAAGTGCAGGTCACGCTCCCACTCGTCCGTCTCAGTGTTGTACACCTGCACGATGCCTGTCACATTGTTGAGACGCCAGTTGTAGCCTCCAACGATGTAGATCTTCCTGTCCAGCAGGCAGCAGCCGGCCTCTGACTGTCCGGCCCGCATGGGGCTTACACTGGTCCACTGGTCCGTCTCGGGCACGTAGTACTCCACGGCCAGCACGTCGAAGCAGCGGTCAACGTGGTCCATGCGGCCGCCAAGGGCGTAGATGCGGCCGCCGGCGCCCACCATGGCGTGGAGCACTCGGGGCTCGCTCATGGGAGCCTTGAACTCCCACTGGTCGGTCTCGGGGTCGTAGCAATGCAGGGCCTTCTTGTCCTCCACCGAAATGCCGTAGCCGCCCGAGATGTAGAGGCGGCCCCCAGACGAGGCACCCGCATGGCCCCATGTGCGGCGCTTCAGTGAGCAGGCATAGCCCCACTCGTTGCGCCGCGGGCAGTACCTCTCAACTGAGGCCAGGCTGCCGGCCCGGTTGCGGCCGCCCGTGGCGTATACCATGCCGCACAGCACATTCAACTGGAACTGGATTCGGCTCTCCTGCATGGCCTGCAGGCGCAGCCAGCGGTTCAGGTGGGGGTCGTAGCGGTAGCAGGAGTCCACGGCGCCCTCGCCACTGCGGTACTGCAGGTGCTGACCCCCGGCCACATACACGAAGTTGTCCAGCACGGCCACGCACGTGTGGCTGCAGCCCACCTCCATCTCCGTCAGCTCACGGAAGTGGCGGGCCCCCGGCTCGGGCAGCTGGTACACCTTGCTGCTGACCGAGCGGTCGCTGTCGGTGTAGGGCGTGCCGCCAAAGGCAACCAGCGAGGGCACGTCCGAGCGCACGGCTGTGCGTGGCGACTGCATCTCATGCTGCCGGAAGGGGAGCACCTGGTAGTTGAAGGCCTCCAGCAGGTACTGGCGGCACAGCACGTCCTCCACCATGATGTCCAGCGTCTGCACGCTGTCCACCAGGTCTGAGGACCGCATGAGCGGGAAGCGGATGTGGCAGAGCACGTGGCTGGCGCGCAGCCGCCGGGCGGGGTCGTGCTGCAGCCAGCGGACGGCCACACGGAACAGGTCAATCTCGGCGCAGCTCTGCAGCCGGTTGCTCTTCAGGAAGAAGACGAGGCGCTCCAGTGGCAGGTGCAGGAAGTCCTCCTCCTCAGCAATCTGCAGGAAGTGCCGGAAGGTGAAGGTGTCCACCGATTCCTTGAGCGAGGCCAGGCTGAAGGTGGTGGCCATGTGGCCAATGTTGAGGCAGGTCTCCACGCTCATGGCGGCCTTGAGGAACTCCTCACACAGCTCCACCACGGGCAGCATCTGCAGGAACACGGCTGCACCCAGCACGTCCTGCACACAGTCCAGGTCCAGTGTCACCTCGGCACTGTAGGCGAAGTCGATGATGTGCCGCAGGCCGCGGGCCGACACGCCCTTCAGCTCAATAACGTCCTGGCTCGTCTCCCTCATGCCGCCCGTGAACATGGCCCTGAAGGTCAGAAACACAGCATGTGGGCTCGGGGCAGCCAAGGGGCACTGTGGCTGCCCGAGCATGGCCTGGCCCCGGGACACTGCGAGCAGGGCACGGCTGGCCAGGGGAAAGCAGGCCGGATGCTCATTAAAGACAGGCAAAAAGGAAAAGAAAGATTTTTAATCCACCCCTAGCCATGCGTCTTCCTACAAGCAGCAACTCCCCACTCTGCCCCCCTAGGTGGAGCCCTGCCTGGCCTCACCCAGAGGTGTGCGGTGCTGGGGCCCAGCTGGCTCAAAGGGCGGGGACCAGGGGCTGCTCGCTGCGGGGCTGGTGCGGCTGTGCAAGAGAAGACCAAATCTTGGCTTTGGCTCTGGCTCTGGGGACAGGTCTCCAGCCCCACCTTAACACCCAGCCCTGGACGACCACGCCGGTGGCAAGTTCAGGAGACAAGGCAGGGACCCCCAAGGGCACTAGGCACTGTAGTTCACAGAGCCCAGCCCCTCACGTGGGCAGCTGGCTCCACCTTTCCCAGCCTGGGTCACTGTCACATGGGTTGGGGAGGGGTGAGGGTGCCCAGGTCAGAGTGCCCAATCAGGGGGCTGTGCTAGGGTCCCTGCCATCTCCAGAGGCTTACGTGGTCAGGAAAGCCCCCTGAGAATGGCCCAAAGGAACACCAGCCCATCGTGAGACCTGCCCCCCAGCAGCAAGTAACCCCAGCTCTGTCAGCCTGCTATCCTGCTCTGAGAAGCAGCGCTAACGTGAGCGCTGCTGAGAGACGTAGGCCCTGGGTCACAGCTCCCCATGGCCTTTGAGGGCCCCCCACCAGGAAGAGGGGTGAGAACCCCAGTGCCTGCTCAGGGTTCATGGCAGGTTCTAGAAGATAGCATGTGCTCCAGCTTGGGGCAAGCTGGCATTTCATCATAACTATAACTACCATCAGCACACATCTGTGACAGCTGTCTGAGGGGAAAGAACTTCCCGACATTGCCCGACAGTTGCCCGTCCCCTAGTCGCACACCCAGTGGGCCCAGCTCAGGCCCCAGAGGAGGGACAGCTGAACTTGGTGCTGCCGTGGGGCCACTAACAACCGCCCAACCCTCCACCACAGTGCTCTACCAGCCCCCTGGACCCTGCCCCTTCTTGTCCCCGCGAGTCCCGTCAGCCCATCGAAGGCAGAAGCAATCACGGTGACAGTGACGGGAGGGAGCATTGCCTTTTAAGGCCTCACCAACTGCAGTGCCAGCACAGAGGAGCCTTTAAAGGGCAGTTCTGGCTGGGCCAGCCCGCCCGTCCCCAAATCCAGAACAAAAATAGAAGCGGCGCCCCAGATGGCTTGGCTGCTCCAACTCCCCAGAATGGCCCCTCTGAGCCCGTGGGGCGGGCAGCCAGGGGGCGCACCAGGCAAGGCACCCCAGCTGCGAGGAACATGCAGCCCGAGACGGGCACCTGGGATGGCAGGTGGGAACGCTTCGGCCACCCCTGGCAAAGTGGGGCTGAAGAACCACCCCCAGGGCGGCACCCCAGCTCTCTCTGGTGTCAGGAGGAAGCTTGCCAGCTGGTCACTAAGGGAATGAGGGAGACTGTCCCCAGCCTGTGACAGCCCCCAGCTGATGAGAATGGCCCCCAGCCCTGCTCCGTGGGGCCCTCGCTCCCCTGCTCAGCCAGGCACAGGGAAGGAGCTTTCAGGAAAGGGCCTTCAGGGTAGAGAGACCGGTACACCCAGCAAGGCCTCACTCATCACGTGGGGCCTTGGACAGAGCCTGGCACACACAAGGGCTGCCGAGCAGGTGTCCCTCCCATCCCTCAGCCTGAGCACAGGTGCCATGTGGGCAGAGCTCATGCCTGTCTTATCCCTGCTAAATCCCCAAGGCCTAGAACAGCGCCTGGCACATGCAGGCATCAAATAAAGACTTAGAATGAAAACCTGATGGAGCCCTGCCACCTTGGCAGGGCAGAAGCTGCTAATCGGGCACCCACCTCTGTCCCCCAGGCATGCTCTGCTTGTCTGCTCAGTGTCCCCCACAAGTCTGAATAAGTAGCAAACCTGGAAAAACCTGCAGGTTTACTGGACTTCTCTCCAAACCCAAAGATGGGCTAACCCCAGCCATTTTCCCTCAGAGCCATCCCCGTCTAGATGCCCAGCCCTGAGATCTTCCCTCTTAGAAGGGCGGCACCCTCCACCCTGCCCCTGGGGGCCCACGCTCACCTGAAGTAGTCGCTGCAGGCGGCCAGGACCACCTTGTGCGCGTGAAAGGTCTCTCGGTTGATGGTGAGCACAACATCCAGGAGTTGGCCCTGGGCGCGGAGGGCAGAGAGGCCCTGCAGGAGGCTGGTGCTGTGGCCCGGGGCCGAGAAGGTACACTTGAGGGCCCCGTTCTTGTCGGCCATGCTGCGGGAGAGCAGAGGTGGGCAGGTGGCTCACAGGCCTCAGGGCCGTCTGGTCCCTGGGCAGGCTTGGCAGGGCTCTGAAGCTGCCCCGGGTGGAGGCAAAATTGCCAGAACCAGCCCCAGAGAAGTGGAAACCAGGCCTGGGTCCCAGTGGTGTCTTCCACCTGCCCACTGACTGGCCGTGGCAGTGGATGCGCCTCTCCAGCCTCCATTTGCCACCTGTGAAATGGGTTTGATGCAGGACCTGCAGAGGCTCCCGCATCCCTTTTTTTTGTATTTGAGATGAGATTCACATAACATTCATCATTTTAAACTGTACAATTCAGTGGCATAAAATCCACTCACAATGTTATGCAACCATCACCTCTATCTAGTTCCAGAACATTTCAGCACTGTGAAAGAAGACCCATACCCATTACCAGTCACCCCCCCCAATCCCCCTCCCCCAGCCCCTGGCAACCACTAATCTGCTTCCTGTAACTATGGATTTGCCTGTTTTGATGTTTCATGTAAATGGAATCATGCAACATGCGGTCTTTTGTATCTGGCTTCTTTCACTCAGCCTGATGTCTTCAAGTTTCATCCATGTTGTGGCGTGTGTCAACGCTTCATTCCTTTTTCTAGCCGAGTAATATTCCCCTGTGTGGACACACCATAATTCCTTTATCTGTTCACCCATCTATGAACCTTTGGGTTGCTTCCAACCTTCTCCTCTTTAAAAATTTATTTCATTAGCTTTCATTCTAAAATGACCTGTGCCGGGGCTTCCCTGGTGGTGCAGTATTGCGGCTCGTGGGCCGCTTCTATTTTTATTCTGGATTTGGGGACATTAGGAATCTGCCTGCCGATGCAGGTTTGAGCCCTGGTCCGGGACGATCCCACATGCCAAGGAGCAACTAAGCCCATGTGCCACAACTACTGAGCCCGCGCTCTAGAGCCCACGAGCCACAATACTGAAGCCTGCATGCCTAGAGCCCATGCTCCGCAACAAGAGAAGCCTGCGCACCACAACGAAGAGTAGCCCCTGCTCGCCACAACTAGAGAAAGCCCGCGCACAGCAACGAAGACCCAACACAGCCAAAAATAAATAAATAAACAAATAATAAAAAATAAAATGACCTGTGCCTACTGAGTGCTCATTTTAAGTTATAGGACTCTCCATGTCACCTCACTGTCCCCTGTGCCCCAGTGAGCCATCCCCACGAGTTAAGCCCCTCTTCTCTCCCCGGCAGGAGGCAGGGTGGGATTAGTTGCCAGCACAGAGCTCCAGCACAAGTCTGAAGGAGGAACTCGAAACCTGCAGCCTCCCGGGTGGCACTAAGCCCCGGGGTTGGGGGTGCCACGGGCCAGCTTCTCACCGTGGGAGAGGGAGAGCCACCTCCAGCAGGTGCTGACCTTCAAGGTCTAGCCACTCTGACACCAGCCAGCATGCCTCTTGTGCCCTGTACCCCAGGGGAGGGCAGCCACACGACCATAAAGTCACCCTGGCCGTTTACAGAAGAATTTCGCTCTGGCTGCACTCGGTGGACACCCAGTCGAGGGGAAACGCCTGTCAGTCCTACCTTTCAGGGACACGCTGAGCAGTTTGTCCGCAGCCCCAGAGCTGTAAGAGGACACAGGAGGACTGAACCCGGGTCCAGGAAACAGCAGGTTGCATGGGATCTTCCTGTCACCAATGTAAGGAAGCCGTAAAACCAAGAATAACTGCCCTAAGATGGATTTACCTACGGGGGCAGTTAGCTGGGGATGTGATAAGTAAAACAGATTCCTGCACCTCAAAATGAGGATGCACAAAGCAAAGGTTGCCTTGGAATAAAAATAAAGTTTTGAAAAGGAGAGGGGTGGAAATAACCCAAATGCCCATCAGTGGATGAATGGATAAACAGAACATGGTGTATGCATACAATGGAATATTACTCAGTCATAAAAAAAGAATGAAGCTGAGTCATGCTACAACATGGAAGAAACTTGAAGACATCAGGCTTAGTGAAAGCCGCCAGACACGAAAGGCCACGTGTTGCATGATTCCATTTATATGAAATGTCCAGAAATCCACAGAGACAGAAAGCAGATTAGTGGTTGCCAGGGGCTGGGGGAGGGGGGGTGTGGAGTGACCACCTGAGGGTACAGGATTCCCTTTGGGGTGATGAAAACGTTCTGGAACTAAACAGAGATGATAGTTGCACGACATTGTAAAAGCACTAAATGCCACTGAACTATATACTTTAAAATGGTGAATTTTATGTTATATGACTTTCACCTCAAAAACAAAACAAAACTCAAGGACATCTGAGCCTTCTCAGGTCCTGGGCAAAACCCTGCCATGACCTCCAGGGCCTCACAGCATACAAGGTCCTCTGTGGCCCAGCCCCTATCACCCCCACTCGCTTCCCCTCATCCCCTACCCCCTCCCCAGCCCGTCCCCTTTGCTGTTTCATCGCGGAAAACTTTTGTAGACATGCATCGATAGGGCTTCCCTGGTGGCGCAGTGGTTGAGAATCTGCCTGCCAATGCAGGGGACACGGGTTCGAGCCCTGGTCTGGGAGGATCCCACATGCTGCAGAGCAACTGGGCCCGTGAGCCACAATTACTGAGCCTGCGCGCCTGGAGCCTGTGCTCCGCAACAAGAGAGGCCGCGATAGTGAGAGGCCCGCGCACCGTGATGAAGAGTGGCCCCCGCTTGCCACAACTAGAGAAAGCCCTCGCACAGAAATGAAGACCCAACACAGCCATAAATTAATTAATTAATTAATTTAAAAAAATTAAAAAAAAAAAAAAGAAATGCATCGATAAATGAGTTTAGGAGCCCCTAATATATCACTTCCTCCTCCAAACACAACAGAAGGGGGCAATGCCCATCAGCCTCCATGGGGTCAAGAGCCTTCCCAGGACTCTCTCAGCCCCCACCCCACCCCAGGCAAAGGCCATCCTCCCCAGCCCTCTGCTCTCTCCCCATGGCCTCCGGCTCTCTGGAACTTGCTTTCCCATTCCTGGGACTGATGCCTGCCCACAAATGAGGGCCAGGAATGTGGGCACTGGTCTTTCCAAGAAAGCAGGAAGAGAAAGAAGGCTCCTCGACTCCTACTGCCCACCGGCTCCCAAAACACAACCAGGGGTAAAAGAGCTGACGTCGGGCACAAGACACACAGTCGCTGCTGACGGGAGGTCCCCGACTGGCACAGGCCGCCCACCTCAGCGGCCCTTCTGCAGAGCCTCGGGAAAAGGGGTAAACCATCCAATGGGCAGAGGGGCTGCAGGGCCCTGGGCACTGCCTGCAGGCCTGAGAGATGCTCAGGGTTCCGAAGGTGTGGGGACATGGTGGGGGGACAGGGGATGTGGCAGGGGGACACCACCTGTGCTTAGCGGAAAACCATCCTGTCTCTGGGAGGCAGGAACACATGTGAGTCAGAGCCCAGAGCTGTGGTCATCTGAGCTGGTGATACTGGGACGCCAGTGGTGTCGGTAGCCAGATCCTGGGTTTGTCCCGGAGGCTGGGTGTGCAAACCGTGGAAGGAGGGAAGGAAAGGGACCCAGGAGGACCCTGAGTCTCTAGCTTGGCCGAGTCGCCTCTCCCCACCAGGTGGAGGGGATGCCCACCTCACACGCCCCCCTCCTCTCCCAGGCAGGAAGCAGCCAGTGCTGCTGCATCCAGCCCATCCTTCCTGACTGGGTCACTGCTCGGATCTGAGTCTCTGCTCTTTTGGTTTCCCAAGAACCCCACCTGACCCATGTTCTGAAGATCACGAAGAGAATGTCATTGGACCCTCAGGATTCAGAAGGTCTCAAACTGTACCCACCCACTGGCCAGGGCTGCCCTCAGCCATACAGGCCCTGCCAGGACATCTCCAGGGACAGGGTCTTGCTGTGTCCTCTCGGCGACACCCTGTGACGGGCCTCTGGACCGCTGAGCCAAAGCCACATCCCACATGAGCCTCCCAGGACCCTTGAGGTGCTCAGATCCATCCCCCCCTCCCCCACTCTCCTCATGGGCTTTTTTGTCAGCCCCGTCTGTTTCTCATGGGTGGGAGGACACAGCATGAATGAGACAGAGCAGACCTGCCCTCGTCAGGCACACAGTCCGGGAAATGGGGACCCAAAGCGGTCACATCATCCAGAACTGGCTTCACATCGAAGCTGTGAATGTCTCGGGGGGAGGAGACAGGAGCTGGGAGCAGAGAGGTGCAGAGGCCAGAAAAAGTGGGAGTGTCCCCGGCTTCTCCTCCCAGCTCTGCCACCCCTGAGGTTAGACAGTGACGCCCAGCCTGGGAGCAGAGGGCTTGGCTGCATCCTGGGTGTTGGCCCTAAGACCCGACTCCCACGAACGGCCGTCCCTGTGCAGAGCCACCTCCCCTCCCAAGATGGGCCCCCTCCTGCCTGGGGCCAGGTGCTCCACCTTCCCTGTGCAGCGCAGTGGCCTGGGATCAGGGACGGCTGCTGTGACCCCTTGGAACCTCCCTCCCAGGACCAGGGGGCAGAGAAGAGGTGTGTCTCAAACCAGGGACCGTGTTAAGATGCAGACACAGACGTAGACTTGGCCAGTCTGGGTAGCCCCGGGGATGGCAGTGCTGCTCTCCGCAGATGCCACTCAGCACAGCAGGGGCTGCGGGGTGTGAGGAGGTGACACGCAGACAGCACCTGTGCGCCACTTGCATCACCAGGATCCCCTAGAGTCATCCAAGCCTGGATCCTGGCCCTGAGCAGAGTGTCTGGAGGGTTGGGCCGGGACCCAAAGCCTGGGAGGTGAATCTTGGCCAGAACCACTCCGGAAAGACTGCCCGGACTGCACCACGGCCCTTGCTGCTCCAGGCTCCGGCACCTGGGGTGAGGAGCAGAGGGCAGGATTCCGAGGCTGCCCTGCTATCTGCCAGCTGTGTGACTAAGGCACGTTGCCCGGTCCTCTGGGTCTTCATTTTCTCAGCTCTCAAATGGGGCAGGCAGGACTGCCCTGGTGGTCCAGTGGTTAAGACTCCACGCTTCCACTGCAGGGGGCATGGGTTCGATCCCTGGTTGGGAACTAAGATCCCACATGCTGTGCAGCGCGGCCAAAATTTTTTAAAAAGGTGGGGAGGGGAAGGGAGGAGCAGACGTCACAGAGCTGCCATGAGGCTCCCCGGCCCCCATCACCTCCTGGGAAATGAGGGACCACAGACCCACTTCCCCCAGCTTCACTTTGGGCTGGCAAGGCCCAGTGGGGGGCTACATCCTGCCACCAACCATACAAGCCACTCGTATGCCTTTGAATGGGGCCAAGTGCTTGGGAACTTGAAGCTTGGAACCACCCACAGAGCACCAGCCCATGGCAGGTGTCAAGTGAGCCTAGCTGGCCTCTCTGTGAACACCTCACCTCACAGATTTTGTATATTCCCCCAACCCAGCCTTTGACATTTTGCTTTTAGCTGGCCTCAGTTTTTTCTTAGAAGTTCCTCTGAGAGTGTGAGGCAAGCTGGGAGGATTTCCTGTGCTTCCTCTGAGCTCTGGGGAATGGCGTGCCTAAGCATGTTTTCACCAGAAGAAAGATCTCACACCAGAGGCAACTTCATCCTGGGGCTGCTTGGTTCCTGGACATATATTTACTGTGGTCCTCCATATATAAAGAGCACCAAGAAATCAATACAAAGCCAGCAATGTCACAGAAGGATGTGGGCTGACGGTTCCTAGGAAAGGAAGCACAGCTGGCTGGAGAGACCTAAGACTCAGCCTCGCTCATGATAAGGGAAGTGTGCTTGCCAAAGGACTGGCTTCACCCCTCAGGTGGGCAGAGTCATGGGGTGGGCCATCTGGCAGCAGACGCTCTTGTCCATTCCCAGCAGGAGTGCAAAGAGGGACAACTCCCAGGCAGGCAGTTTGGCAGACCTAGCAAAATTCTAAAGGCTCACATCCTTGACCTAGCAAGTCTACTTTTGGGATTTACCTGAGATGTACTCACATGTGCAAGTTGAGAGATGTGTGAGGATATTTACCAAATACCATTTCTGGGGGCTGAAGATGGGAAACAAGCTAAACACCCTTTAAGGGGGTACAAAGGGCTGCCCTCCAGCCGAGCACGGAGGCCGTGCATACTCTAAGCATTAAAACGCTCCTCTGCAGGAGTTAGGACACCCCGGCCCAGGAACCCCTACAAAGCCCATAGCACTTCTGCTTACAGGGTGTGGAGCCTAAGTTGCACCAAGGGGGTAGGAAACGGCCCCTTTCTGCACATGCCTCATCCTGTCCCAGGCGCTCCTCCTCGTGCCTCCAGCAAGGCTCACGGCACCTCACAAGGCTGGTTTCCTCCTCCCATCTCACCAGTGGGACAACTGTCTCTGAAGCCCCCACCGCTACCCCACACACACCTCACAGCCTCTGGGGAACTCAAGGAAGGAGGGAGGAAGCCGGCAGGGGCCAGAGTCCCCAGCCTAGACAGAGAAGCAGGCTTGGCTGGGCGGAGGTGGGCAGGAGGAAGAGGGAGGGCCGGGGCCTGGGACCGATGACTAAGGGAAGGACCCATTACTCAGGCCGGCCCAGACAGGGGGCGGCTGGCGAGGCGGGGCCCCGGGCCCCCAGGAAGGCGGCAGCGGCAGCCCTTGAGCTAGTCCGAGTCTCCAGACGGCCACCCAAGCCACGGTCACCCGCGCTGAGTCATCGGAGCCAATGCGTCAGCAGCTGGGTCAGGGCGTCTCTGGAGGCCACTCACTGCCTCCCCAGCTGCACCCTCAGCCTGGACCTGGCCTCTGACCATGTGCCCCCCGCTGTCCTGACCCCAACCTCCGCGCTGTGTCTCTCTAGCACTGTCATCAGGCACCCCCAGCCATGTGCAGTCCCGTGCTGGACACGGGGACACAGCTGTTGCCTCCCTCTGGATGTCCCTGCACAGGGGCTGACAGCCAGTGGGACTAGGTGGGGTATATGCCCACCTGTGGCAGGATCCCCACAACCTCCAGGCGTCCCCAGCCTGCTGAGCCCATTGCCCATGCTGTCGCTGGATCCTTGCTGGCGCCCCCTGTGGGCACTCCTTCCTGCCCCCCATCCTTCATGGGGTCACCCCCCAAATACACCAGGGGCTAGAGTCCTTGCCTCAGGGCCTGCTTCGGGGGGACCCAAGGCAGGATGGCCTAGTGAGGGACAGCCACAGGAGGTGGAGAGCCACACCAACAGTGACAGGGCCCCGCGACGGCGGTAGGGGCTGCCTTGGGAGCAGCACTTGGCGGGGTGGGCGCTCCCCTCCTCCTGCCCTCGCCCGGCTGCTGGCCCTGGTCTCCACTGTCGGTTTCCCAAGCCCACAGGAGAGATATGAAGCCCCGGAAAGTTCTTTTCACTGGAATGTCCAAAAAAAAAAAATGGGAAAAGGCAAGACCAAGAAAGAATTTCATGGAAACATTTCTTTGGGGTTTTGTAAACTCCTTTCCCACCCCCACATGGAGCCCAAAACTCAGGCCAGA
Source organism: Balaenoptera acutorostrata (assembly GCF_949987535.1). Classification (NCBI taxonomy): domain Eukaryota; kingdom Metazoa; phylum Chordata; class Mammalia; order Artiodactyla; family Balaenopteridae; genus Balaenoptera; species Balaenoptera acutorostrata. The sequence goes on from NC_080065.1 coordinate 173,072,128, forward strand.
ACAGAGTCTGACGGTATTGCCCCTTTAACATACTGTTCTGACATGCAAATTCCCTCACTTCCCCTCAAAACAGAGAGCACTTCCACTTTCAAAGCCAATTTTGGTTTTATTGTCCATGTGGCTCGATGGAGCACAGCAGCGCAACGCAGCTGGTTGGCTCACACCCCGGCTGATGCAGTACCAGGGAGCTCCAGGCCACTCCGCCTTAGGGTCCTGGGTGCATCAGCAGGGAAGACACAAGGGGGGACAAAGGGAGACAGAGACCCAGAGAGGGGGAGAGAGACCCAGAGAGAGAGAAAGAGACCCAGAGAGGGGGGACAGAGACCCAGAGAGAGGGGGACAGAGACCCAGAGAGAGGGGGACAGAGACCCAGAGAGAGGGGGACAGAGACCCGGGGCGGGGGGGGGGGGGAACAGAGGTTGGGGGATGGGGATGGGGCTCTCTAGCTGCAGATGGAGAAGTGCCGGCAGCCCGCTGGTCACCTCTCTGTCCTATTTCCCACACCACCAACCACTGCCTCCTATCCAGCCACACTGGAAGCTTCTCTGGCTTCCCCTTCCTGCCCGCCTCAGACCCTTCACAAAGCAGGCTCACTGACAGAGCACATGCTGGGCACAGCCCTTCACAAAGAACTTCATGAATCCCTGGCCAGCCCAGGAGGTCAGTGCAGCAAGTGTCCCCTTCAAGATGGAGAAACTGGACTTGCCTGGTGGTGCAGTGGTTAAGAATCCGCCTGCCAATGCAGGGGACATGGGTTCGATTCCCTGGTCTGGGAAGATCCCACATGCCGCAGAGCAACTAAGCCCGTGTGCCAGAACTACTGAGCCTGCGCTCTAGAGCCTGAGTGACACAACTACTGAAGCCCGCACGCCTAGAGCCCTTGCTCCGCAACAAGAGAAGCCACCACAATGAGAAGCCCACACGCCACAATGAAGAGTAGCCCCTGCTCACCACAACTAGAGAAAGGCTACACAGCAACGATGACCCAAGGCAGCCAAAAATAAATAAATAAATAGATTTATTAAAAAAAAAGATGGAGAAACTGAGGCCCAGCATGGCCCCCACCCCATGGCTGCAGGCAGCTCCAGTACTGGCTCCCACTTCCCGCTCTACTACAGCCTGCTGACTCTGCCAAGGCCACTGCTCTGCCTTCCAGGCACGCAGCTCCATGGATCAAAGGTGCGTCTGAGCCAAGGTCCCAGATGTCCCACAAAGGCAGACACCCCAAGCCACTGTTGCTGTGGTTACCACAGTATTTCACAGCTCTGGGTACTGTGCTCCCAGCCCAAAGGATGGAGTCACCATGTTTTGGCACCTGGCAGTAGCCCTCAAATGCTCCGGCTGGCCAGCAGCCCCCATGCTCACGTCAGCACGCTCTCTCCTGGGGCTGCTCACCCCAGGCCGGCTCCGCCCTCCTCACCCCCAGACAGCCGCAGCCCCACGGTAAGGGGCAGCTCCTTCTGAGATGCCTGCAGTCCTCTCACAGGGCTTGATCCCTGGGCGCTCTGGGGAGCAGATGAAAGAGCAGGGCTCCTGTGTGGACAAGTGTGGAACCCAGGAGCAGATGAAGGTCCTCAGAGCAGGGTCCCAGCAGGCCTGGAGGCCAAACCACTGAGAGAGACTGGGGGGCACAGAGACCCATAGAGAGGGGACAGAGACCCAGAGAGAGAGAGAGGGAGAGAGAGAGAGAGAGAGAGAAGAAAATCTGGCCAGGGCCCCAGATCCCATGTGCCCCTGAGCCTGGGCTCTTTCCACAGCATCAGCTGAATTGTTTTATTTCTCCCTCCTGGTCATCATACTGGTTACTTCCTACATCTTCTGAGATAATTTAAATCAGGATGCCCAGTGCCAAGGTGGATCTGCGCACCCCATGGGAGGCCAGGTGAGCCAGGCCGCCAGGCAGGGGCAGAGCCTCATCCACTCCTTCCCACCTGCTCTGCCTCCTCCAAGAGCTGGGCCGTGGACACATCTAGGGCCCACTGTGAGCCCACCCTGGGAGCACGTCACCCACAGAGACGCTCTCCCTGAGCCCTGCAAAGGGGCGCCAGGCCACACTTGCCCACCTCATCTTCAGGGCATCACCAGGCAGGGCCACCCCCCACACGTATGTCCTTGGCTCCTGCCTGTCTGTGCCTGCAGTGCAGTGACAGGGTGACCGAAGAGAGGCGGTGCTGGGTGCTGGGGAGTACCGGCAGGAGGGAACCATGCAACCTGCCGGCACCCGGGACTGGTGGCTCCTGAGAACCCCCACGTGACAGCCAGGGAGGCTCAGGGTCCAGAGGGTGGTAGGGAAGGCAGACAGGTTCTAGAACCCACGTCCACCTCAAAAGAACCATCATGACTCCTCCCAAGGACCCAGAGAGGTGACAGGAGCAAATTCCTAGGGGCTGGGAGTAGAGGCAGGGGTGTGCCTGGCCCCACAAGTCACCAGCCTCACAATGAGACCCCACCAGCCATCCCCAAAGCCTGGCTGGGATCCTGCGCACACAGAGCCTGGCGCCGGACAGCCTCGCTCAGTGCTGGTTGCACTCAAGGCAAGTGGAACCACCCGGTCAGCTCCGTCATCCCGCCCTTCTGAGACAGGGACAAACCGCGTGAATTCCCCCACTCCCGCAATACTCACTGGGTTACAGCCAAGAACTCTACAGGTATGGCCCACCCTCCCACAAGCAGAAGGCAACAATGACATCAAAGTCCATCACTCTCCTGCCTAAGCCACCTGTGGCTCTCCGACAGTCTTGCTCTTCAGGGACCACAGTGAGCCCAGTGCCCCTGAAGCCCAGCCGTGACCTCTTGCCCAGGCTCTCTGCCCTCACCCCAGCCTCTGACTGGTGCCCCAGGGAGCCCAGGATGCGTGAGGATCTGGCCACTGCTGATGGACAAGAGGACCCTGTAGGCAGCACTTCCCCAGTCCCAGACCTGCCAACTCCAGAAACTTCTCAAGTCTAGGAAGACAGAAGGGGGACACCCAGACCCTCCTTCCCTCATCATCAGCAAGCTCTCTGCCTCCACGTACCCCCACCTCTCCCCACCCTGGCAAGCGAGCACCCACTCCATGCAAGACTGTGGGCCCGGGGCAGTGCCAACCTGGTTCCCAGCTCGCCTCTCAGTGGGCAGCCTGGAGAGGGGTATACCACTATCGTCACCATTTTACAGATAGGGACATTGAGGCACAGAGAGGTTCAGGCATCCACCCAAGGCCACACAGCATGTAAGAGGCCTGGCCAGTGTCAGCCTCTCTGTAGCCCCAGGTGGATGGGCCCCTTGATCACCTCCATGATGCAGACGGGGAGACTGAGGCTGGGAGAGCCGAGACCACTCACCAGGAAGGCCAAGCCAGGAGGTGGACGTGGAGCTGGACAGCAAGTAGGGCAGGATGTGGCTCCTCAGTGGCAGCCAGGGCAAGGGTGTGGACTATCCCACTAACCCCCCGTTATGAGGGAGGTAACCCCATTCTGCCAGGTCACAGTGGGAAAGCCCCACCCAGGCCTCCACACCTCTCCGACCCCAACCCAGATCTATTTGTCTTGCCTGCCCATCGCTCCACCTGGTAAACCATCCGTCTGTTTCCAACCTGTCTCCTCGAAGCTGCAACAGGGGCCTCACCAAGCAGGGCAGGGTGGGTTCTGTCTCCTGCTGTGTTCCAGCACCTGGCACCATGCCCAGCATGTACTCAGAGCTCAGTCACACTTGTTGATTAAATGGCTGGATGGCTGAGTGGGTGGGTGGATGAATGGACGGATAGATGGGTAGATGGATGATGGATGGATGGATGGACAATGGGTGATAGGGTAGATGAATAGACAGATGGGACAGACGGATGGATGGTTGGATGGAAGAGTGGGTGGATGGAAGGATGGGTAGATGGACAGACGGATGGAAGGATGGATGGATGGATAGGATGGGTGAGGTGGCAGGTGGATGGCTGCTAGGTGGCAGCAGTGGCTGGGGCCTGACTCATATCTCTGCTTGTTGCAGGTATCTGCTGCATATATCTGCTCTGTTACCCGCTCCACGCAACCTCCTGGTCCAAGTCCTGGGACTAGGTATGTTATCCTCTGACTGGGCTGAACCAGGAAGCCCTTGGCAGGCTCCTCTCTGGGATGTCTGGCCTCCACACTTTACTCATGCTATTCCCCAGGTCGAAGGGCCAACTCCTTCTGCCCCCCACCTCCACCCCTCCTCCCTTTGCTGCACTCTCAAGCCCACTAGCTCTTCCACGCTCCTCCATCACTTTCCCTTCCAAGCCTTCTCGAAGTAGAAGGTCTCCCCCATGACCTCCCTTGCCCTCATGGCCCAGCCAGGGTTCCCCACAGCCTCCGTGACCCCTCAAAGCCCAGCCAGGGCCCCAATGCCAGGGGCAGCAAGGGCGACTAATAAGCAGGTCTCAGGGTGAAGCTTCGCCTGTTTTGTTCACACCCACTGACAAGAGGCTGATCCCAGTAAGAGCCCATCCCCCCACATTATCCCTGCTGCACTGGGCTTGGAGATGGGGCCACTTGAATGAGCAAAACCCCTTCACTCTACAAATTAGGCAAGTAGGCACATGACTGCATGGCCCCAGAACACCACTCGGAAACCCTGTTGAGAATCCAGCATTGCAAATGCCAGCATTTCAGGACCCAGCCCAGCTGCCTCCCCTGGCAGGGCAGGTATTGAGGTTCTGAAAGGGACAGTTCCACCAAATGGCATGGGCTCATGCCCAGTGGTGCTAGGCCATATGCAGGCAGACACAGTATGGGTATGGCTCAGCAAGGACCTTCCAACAGCAGCACAAACTTAGGCATCAAAAGGGGCCTCTCATGAATATCTTCATTTTAGGAGGTGCCAACATCCCTTCCTTCTTCGGTTAAGGGCCCCCTGTTTTCCTCAGGGAAACTCCTTCACTCTCAGCCCCAGTGGTAAGGATCAGGAGACCCACCCCTGGGCTGAAAAGGGAGAATTCATAACCCAGCCTGGCCAACCAGAGCCTCCCAGGCCCCCAGCCATGCTGATTGATCCCAGGATAGGGAGTGTGACCCATTCGACCCAACCAAAACCTTCCCTGGGACTTTTGCTGGAGCCACCAGGATGGAAACTTCCCTTCCCCTTAGGGTTGCTGGGATGATGGGGAGCAAGGTGAGGTTACCTTGCCCAGCCAAGAGCTAAGAGACGGGAGTCACAGGTTCCAGAGGAATCATCTGAGCTCTGAATTTAATGAATTTAAAAACTGGAATTCTCCCTGAACTTATTTTTTTTTTTTTTTAATTTTATTTATTTATTTATTTATTTATTTTTGGCTGTGCTGGGTCTTCGGTTCGTGCGAGGGCTTTCTCTAGTTGCGGCAAGTGGGGGCCACTCTTCATCGCGGTGCGGGGACCGCTCTTCATCGCGGTGCGCGGGCCTTTCACTATCGCGGCCCCTCCCGTTGCGGGGCACAGGCTCCAGACGCGCAGGCTCAGCAGCTGTGGCTCACGGGCCCAGCTGCTCCGTGGCAGTGGGATCTTCCCAGACCAGGGCTCGAACCCGTGTCTCCTGCATTAGCAAGCAGATTCTCAACCACTGCGCCACCAGGGAAGCCCCCTGAACTTATTTTTTATGTGAACGATGAACTTTTATTTTTTAACTGAAGGCAGTGAGTCGAGTTGAGTTTCTGGCTCTCGTAACCAAAAGGGGCCTTCAATGTCAGAAGCCTCTGATCCGGGGCTCGAATTCTGGATGAGCCTCTCGAAAAACCACTGTGGAGTTAATACTTCTCCAGCTACCACCTCTCCCTGCAATGCACACTGGCTTCCTACCCTGGGAATGCGGACGAGGAAGCCTCACTGGTTGATCTGCAGGCGAGTGGGTGATGACCAGACCCAGCCCGAGCCCCGCCTGCCCGTAAAGAGACAGCCCAGCTGTCTCCCTGTGAAAGGTCAGCAAGCTACCCATGCCCCCTACTGTGAAAGTTCAGCAACTCTAAATGCTAAAATACTGGAAGCACGCCTAAGGCTGGAGCTGCAGGGCAGCCCAATGCCATCAGCCTCGGCAAGGAAAACACCACCCAGAGTTTCTGCAAGTGACTCACGTGGAGCATAAACATTTGTGTGTTCCCAGTCTCCCTGCCTTACGGCCCACGGGCTGCCATTACCCCTTGCACGAGAGAGGTGGGGAAAAAAGAGAGAGAGCAAGAGAAGCCCTCCTAGGATCAACCAGACTTCACCAAGCCAGCACACAGTTATGACTTTAACTATAGTCCTGGAAGTTTTCCAAGTTGAGGCTGCCTCGGGGGTCTGCAGCGGGGCTCCCCTACATGACTGTTGCTTCACGGGCATTTTGTCACCCCCCCCAAACCCTCCCTCAGGAGAATGTCCCACTCTCAGCTACAGTCATGGAAGATTCTGAGTGATCACGTCTCCCTGCTCCTGCTTCCTCCGGCAGACTGCTTCAAATTCTAACATCCCTCTGAGAGGCGAGCTGTCCGGATATCCAGCCCAGCCCAGCCCAGCCCAGCCCAGCCCAGCCCAGCCCAGCCCAGCCCAGCCCAGCCCAGCCCAGCCCGCTCCTGCTAGGATCCTGTCTTTGACCCCTGTGGAATTTCGCAGTTGTGGCGTCAGAAAACGTCTTCAGCCTCGATCCTTGATCCTCCTCGGGTGACCCCCACTTGAGGCCTTTAAAAGCCCAAAGGTCCACCCCTCAAGATTTCCTCCAGGCTGAGCGTGTTCAATTCCGGAAGCTGCTTCCCTCATAGGAAAGGTCTGCGATTCCCCAAAGGTGCCGGTTACTTCCTCCCGAATCACAGTATTTTCAGTGTGCAGCGAGGTGGTCTGCGGGAAGAGCTCAGCAGCAGGGCTGCTCGGCGAGGGGTCTGAAATCACGCTGGATGCGCCCCAAAACCCACTCCGCCAAGGAATGTTAGGGAAACGCTCTCATAGCCATGGGGGATGAGTTCTGTGAATCCTGAGCAGCCCTCTCTGAAGGGAAATGGGAAAGGGGCGGGGAGGAGGAAGGGACCGGAGACTCGGGGTTAACAAGTGTTAAGAGCCCGTCTGCACAGCTGCGGAGCGGCTACCACAGGAGGAGGGCGGGTCGGCCCGGTGGGGACCCAGCGGGCCCCAGCCCCCACTTCCCCCGGCAGGCAGCTGGACAGGGAGCGCGGCTGGTCCTTTCCCTGTCTCCAACACAGCGCTAAGATCCTGTCCGTGAACTAAATGGAGCGCATGCAAAAGGGTCCTGCTCACTGGCTTCTCTCTAACGGGGCTGACTCACTGACAACACACCTGTGAGTCTCTGTTTCTCTACCCGGACCCTGCCATTAACAAAAATCAGGAGAAGAAGAGTGACCCTTGCTCGGCTGGCCATGGAGGGCCGTTCCAGAAGCCTCCCAGTCAGGCCAGCTCCTCCTGCAAATCCATCGTAGATTGTATGTAGAATATCCGCTAGACTGTATCAGAGCCTCCACAGTGAAGCCCTGCCTGCGGGGAGCACACATTCTAGGGGACACAGATCCTTAAGAACACAGACTGGACCATGAGCCTGGGGCAGAGGACGAAGAGCAGCAGATGGGGGGAGTCATGGTGGACAGAGTGGCCAGGCCCCAAGGAGGCAACACAGGAATTGTGCAAAGCTCTGGGACAGGTCACCCCAGCCGAGGGAGGGTGAGCTCACGAGGCCCAGGAGGGGCACCAGCCTGCTGTTGGAGATGTGGGCTGTGGAAGCACGGGGGCACGTGGGCGGGCAGGGCCTCGCCGTGGGGGACAAGGGGATCACGTGGAGAAGCGAATTTTGTTCTGAGACTGTTCTGAGAGTGAGGAAGCCCCCGGCAGGTGTCAGGCAAGGGACGGCCTGGTCTGATGCCTAACTTGGGAGGGTCCCGCCAACTGGAGGTGGGGGGACAGCAGCCAGGAGGGCAAGAGTCGATGGCAGCTCAGAGCCAGGATGAGGTGGAGGTGGAAGAAGGGGCCGGACGGGGATGTGGCTCAAAGTGGAAGCAACACAGTGTGCCAATAGATTAAAGGAAGAGAGAGCAAATAAGTGTGCATGTGGTGAGTGCTCTCAAGGAGGTCAGAGAGGAGAGGCAGGAATCGAACTGGGAAGGACCAGGTCCTGGTTGTTAGAAGACCAGGGACCCTCGAGCAAGGAGAGGCACGAGGACTTTCCAGAACAGAGGGGGGACCTTGAGCCCTCCAGGCCAGATGTCCATGTCTGCTCCCTGTCCCCACTGGATGCTCTCAGGCAGCAGAGCCTCTCAAGCCAAGTGGGGCCTCATCCTCCTGCCTGACGCGTCCTCCACCAGCACTCACTCTTTGGTCCACGGCAGAAACCTGAGAGCTGGTGACTCCCAATCTGGCTGCCACCATGGGTCAGCATGTCACACAGGTTCAACCCTGAACCTTCCCCAAACCCATGCCCGCCTCACCATCTCCACGCCACCCCCCCCAGCCCAGGGTCCCTCATCTCCTGCCAGAGGGATCCTTCCAAAACACGAATCTGACCCAGGTGCCCCCTCACCCAAACCCTGCACCAGCCCCCAGTCTCCCCACTCCTCCCTCTCACCCTCTCCAGCTCCTCTCTGCCCTCTGGACCCCTAAAAAGCCAGGCTCCTCCCCCCCCAGAACCTGCACATGCCACTTGCCTGTACCCAGAAAACAGGCCACCTCCCGAGACTCCCTTCCCCCAAGCTGATGGCACTAACCTTTAGACTCTGCTCAACCTCATCTGTAAGGAGACTCTCAGAACCTTCCAGAGAAGGCAGGAACCTCCAACTCAGCCTCGGGACATTTTATGGCAACCGTGGGGAAATGACGGCCCAATTGTTTCACTTGCTGGCACATAAGTGTCCCACACAGGCACGGCCCATCTGTCCGGGGGCCCCATATGCCCAACACCAAGCGCAGCGGCAGGCACACAGGAGGCATGAGACCACCGACAATCGCCAGGGGAAGAGAAAGGTGTCAAATGAGTCCCATCCACAAGAGGAAGGAGCTGGGGATGCCGAGAAGTCACCCTCCCTCCTCCCCCTTCTCCAGGGCCTTCAACCCTAAGTCTGAAACATGCCCCAAGACCAAAGGGCAGGAGTGCAGAGAAGCCCCACTTTTAAAGTGTCTGGGGGGGAGGCAGGCGCAAACCTCCAACCTGGCCCCTCTGAGCTCTCCCGTGAGGATCGGCAATAAAACATAACCAGTTAAGGAAAGTGCGATGACACACTACATCTACTCCCTAGAGATGGCGCAATGATAGCAGAGGCTAAAGCCTTTCTACCCCATAACTATGGCTGACAAGAAGGCCATCCCCGGGGGGTTGCAGCTACTGGATGGAAGTGGTTCAGCTATGAGACAATCAGGCTGCACATTCAGGGCGAAGTGTGCAGTTTTCAGAGCAATTTCACATCGTGAGCTCAAGGGACCCTACTGGTGAGAAGGTGAGGAATGGGGCGCCTCACTCCCAAAGGAGCTGGGCTGTGTGACCCAGGCCCCGAGCACCTCTGCCCAGCACTTTCTCCAGCTCACCCCAGACTCAACTGCCCCACCCCAATACTCTGCCAAGACCCACCAGCTCATGCTCTACACTCTGTTCCTAGGTGCCAGGCTCACATGGCAGCATCTGTCCTCTCAATGCTGCAGAAGCAGCTCAGACTTGACATGTTCCATTCTCCCACTGGCCCTGCCACTGGCCCTCTCATGGCCACCAAGTAATGATACTACCATCCTCTGAACTGCTCAAGCTGACAACCACAGAATGAATGCTTGTATCACCCCAAAATTCACACATTGAGACCTATTCCCTAATGTGATGGTATTAGAGGGCAGGGCCTTCGGGAGGTGATTAGGTCATGAGGATGGGGCCCTCATGAATGGAATTAGTGCCCTTATAAAAGAGACCCCAGAGAGCTCCCTAGACCCTTCCACTATGTGAGGACTCAGGAAGGAGGCCGTGTCTATGAACCAGGAAGTGGCCTCTCCAGACACCAAATCTGTCGGCGCCTTGATTTTGGACTTCTCAACCTCCAGAACTTCAAGAACTAAATTTCTGCTGTTTATAAGCCACCCAGTCTATGGTATTCTGTTATGGCAGCCCAAACAGACTAAGATACCAACTTTCTCTTCCCAACCTGCCACACTGGCTCATTAGCAAGACCTGCCAAACACCCCATGATCCCTTCTTGGTCCACGTAGGCACAGTGGACAGAATGCTAACAGCTTCAGGACCGCAGGGCAACATTGCCACTTCCACACTCACACACACACGTGTGCAACATGCTGGGCACCCTCTGAGCATACCCTCACCCTAGTTTGCTTCTTCCCAGCTACCCTGCCCAGTGGGTCTGGGGTCCCACTTCCTGGATGAAGACTAACACACAAAGGGTTGCAGATGTGCCCAAGGCATGCAACAAGCATGTGGGTCTGATGAGGTGCCTGATGCCACCAGATCTCCCAGAATTCCTAGGAGGAGTTGAGTTCCTGTCTCTGAAGGGTCAAATTCCTGTCTCTCCCTCTCAGCTGAAGAGAGGATGAGGCCAAAGGAACAAGAATCTTCTCAGGGACTTCCCTGGTGGCGCAGTGGTTAAGAATCCGCCTGCCAATGCAGGGCACATGGGTTCGAGCCCTGGTCCGGGAAGATCCCACATGCCACAGAACAACTAAGCCTGTGCGCCACAACTACGGAGCCTGCACTCTAGAGCCCGTGAGCCACAACTACTGAAGCCTGCACGCCTAGAGCCCGTGCTCTGCAACAAGAAAAGCCACCACAATGAGGAACCCGCACACTGCAAGGAAGAGTAGCCCCCGCTCGCCACAATTAGAGAAAACCCGCGTGCAGCAACGAAGACCCAACGTAGCCAAAAAGAAATATAAATAAATAAATTTATTAAAAAAAAAAAAAAAAAAAAAGAATCTTCTCAGAAGGCCAAATCATTGCCCAGTCTTTCACGCAGGAGTTGGGGGGCTGGACTCTTCCAGAGCCTCAGGGATTAGTGGAGACAACCTAGGGTGCAGCCAGAGAGGGCTTGTTAAGAAAGTTTAAACAAGCAAAGGCCACCAAGCCAGAAGCAGACGCCTCAGCTGAACTGTGCCAAACCCACTCACACTGTGTCCCAGTCACGACTTCCCAGAGAAACACCTATGACTGGCGTGCCCCTCACCCAGATACTCCTGCCTCACCCCCCAAGAAGCAGTGTGAATCAATGAAACTGGGCCCCATCCAGACACCTTTAGGAAAGATGGGCGGTGAAGAGAGGATGCCAAAGGCCCAATGTCTGAAGAAACTTCGTGGTGAGAAGGTTCCTCCAGAACTAGGCAGGCCAGGTACCTCACAGCAATGGAATTTTAGCTGGGGAGGTGCGACTCCTGGGAGAGTTCCTCCACCCCCTCACAACACACTGTAAACCTCCTCTCTCTCCAGGAGCCTGGACCCCCTCAAGGGCCTGAGGTGGAGCTGAGAGGGGGCCTGCTGCAGAACAAGTTTCTTTTGTGTGAGTGAGCCTGCAGCTAGGACCCCACCTCCCCTCAGCAAGCGCCCAGCCAAGGCAGCCATGCTCTGTCCATCCCAGAGGTTCGGCTTGGTCATTAACGACCATCTCTACTAGGCAACGGGTTTTTTGTTGATCCCTCGAGATAGGAAGGAAGGAGAACAAGCTTTTCTCTTTCTTTTTTCCCCCTTGGTTGCAGAAAAGTGAAGTTGGAACAAACAAGTTATATAATGCTGGGGGCGGCTGGGGGAACGCAGTCCTTCCTAAGGACAGTTTTTCAAGTTGTGGGACCGTTGGAAGGGCCAAGGGGAAGATAGGAACCACCCCCACCCCTGGCCAAATGACAAAACCCTTCATGGGACAAAAAGGCAGATGCAGGCACCACCTGGAAGGCTGGAAAACCAGCCTCACAGACAGGGCCAGCCTCCCCCCCGGTCCCTGGCAGGCCCACAAGTCTCCCCGAGAAGGCAAGGGACAGACCTGACCACCTAGAAGGGACTTCCTACCAGCCAGACTACAAGCCCTAGAGAGCTTTTCCACACTTCATTCATCCATCCCTCCCTCCCAGCCATATTTCCTTTTTTTTTTTTTTTTTGGCTGCTCCAGGTCTTAGTTGCGGCTTGTAGACTTCTTAGTTGCGGCATGCAGACTTCTTAGCTGCGGCATGCGGACTCAGTTGTGGCATGCATGCAGGATCTAGTTCCCCAGCCAGGGATCAAAACCGGGCCCCTGCATTGGTACCGCAGAGTCTTACCCACTGGACAGAACACCAGGGAAGTCCCCCAGCCACATTTCTTGAACACTTCTTTCCTCTGGGCTGCCTGTGCTCCAGGCATACAAGACCAAGACTACACGAGACAGACGTGCTCTCTACCCTCAAGGCATTTCCACTAATAAACACACCAAGTAGTGTTGGGTGGTGACTGCATGTTCAAGGACACACAACAGCCATAGGACCCAGCAATTCTGCTCCTGGTATATACCCCTAAGAACTGAACACAGGTGTTCAGACAAAAACTTGTACATGCATGTTTATAGGAGCATTATCCAAAACAGCCAAAAGGTAGAACCAACCTAAATGTCCTTCAGCTGGTGAACGAATAAAGAAAACGTGGTATGTCCACACAATGGAATGTTATGTAGCCATAAAAAGAAATGAAGTGCTGACACACATTACATTGTGGATGAACCTCGAAAATATTAATATGGAGTGAAAGAAGCCAGACACTAAAGGTCACATATGGTATGATTCTATTTATAAAACAGGTAAATTTAGGGAATTCCCTGGCGGTCCAGTGGTTAGGACTCTGTGCTTCCACTAATATGTTGCATAGTCGCGTGGTGAGGCCAAAAAAAAAAAGAGGTAAATTTATAGAGACAGAAAGTAGATGAGTAGGGACTTCCCTGGTGGCATAGTGGTTAAGAATCCGCCTGCCAATGCAGGGGAAACGGGTTCGAGCCCTGGTCCGGGAAGATCCCACATGCCGCGGAGCAACTAAGCCCGTGCGCCACAACTACTGAGCCTGCGCTCTAGAGCCTGCAAGCCACAACTACTGAGCCCGCGTGCCACAGCTACTGAAGCCTGCGTGCCTAGAGCCTGTGCTCCTCAAAAAGAGAACCCACCACAATGAGAAGCCTGTGCACCGAATGAAGAGTAGACGCCACTCGCTGGAACTAGAGAAAGCCCGCGCGCAGCAACAAAGACCCACCACAGCCAAAAATAAATAAATAAGTAAATAAATTTATTTTAAAAAATAGGAAGCAAAAGTACAAAGATTCAATGAACAATTTTTTATATTTTCTGGGATGGGGAGGCCCTGCTTGTTAAGAACCTCAATTGCTAAGGCGAAGGGTTACGCTACAATGTGCATCATTGATTTCCTCTGCCTCTTTTGCTCTGTTTTATTACAACCCCTAATTTGTTCATCACTCTAGTATTTGTAGAAAGATGTTTTGTATTTTGCCACATCATGATAATAATAGTCCCAGTTTGACTGGCTGGTTTATAAGTTTAAGTACAAATAAATAAAAGATCCATTTTCTCATTTGAAAAAAAGAGAAAAAACTTAAACCTACACCTACCATAGGACCCAGTCATTCCACTCCTAGGTATTTACCCAAGAGGATGAAAGTATATGTCCACACAAAGACGCATACCCAGATGTTCACAGCAACTTTATCTGCAATTGTCAAAATGGAAACAACCCAAATGTCCATCAACCAGTAAATGGATAAACAAATTGTGTCCATCCATATAATGGAATAGTAGGCAGCAGTGAAAAAGAACGAACTTCTGATACTTGTGACAACACAGATGAAACTTCAAAAATATTCTGTTAAGGGACAGAAGCCAGACACAAGAAGCCACATATTATATGATTCCATTCATGTAAAATTTCTAAAAAGACAAAACTACAGAGAGCGAAAGCAGATCAGAGTGTGCCTGAGGCCAGGGGTGGGAGAAGGGTTGACTGCAACGGGCTTGAAGGAATTCATTGTGGTGATGGACACGTTCTGAAAACCTGGATTGTGTTAATGGGTACATAACTCTATAAATTTATTAAAACTCAGTGAGGAGACTTCCCTGGTGGTCCAGTGGTTAAGACTCCGTGCTCCCAATGCAGGGGGCCAGGGTTCAATCCCTGGTCAGGGAACTAGATCCCGTATGCCACAAAAGCCCACCTGCTGCAACTAAAAGATCCCGCATGCGGCAACGAAGATCCTGTGTGCCACAACTAAGACCCGGTGCAGCCAAGAAAACAAAAAACTCCAAAAAACTCAGTGAACTGTTCAGCTAAAATGAGTGAATTGTATAGCAGGTAACGAATTATACCTCATTCTTGCCCCAGGTTATCCGTAGCCAGGGCTCAAAGCAGGGACTAGGGTTCACTGTCCCTTACATGCCACCTCCGACTGGTCACCAAATCCTGTCCACTCTACGCCCTGCATGTCTTCCCAAATCCCCTGATCTCTCTTTGCTCCCCACTACAGGCCTCCAAAGCCCAACTCATGCACCCGGACCCTCAGGCCTTTCTGAGGCACACGAGTATTGACCATTTCATCATTTATCACGCTGACGGAAATTATTTGCTCCCATAAGCTCACCAGCAAGAAAAAGTCCGAATTTCTTCCTTGGCCAGCCAAGGGTAGCAGACTGTCCTGGGGGACCGGGATGAGAGGGTCTAGACTACTCTGGCCTTGTGCAATGGGAAGAGGGAGGGAGGTCTTACATCCTAAGGCAGGTGTTCTTTCCCTCTGAGAACCCAGAACAATGCATAAAAATACCTTCAATTGCTATGCCAATTCTTCGGTTCAAACAACCAGTCTCAGGACTTGTCCAAAGGGAAAGGGGGCCTCTCTCAGACCAAAAGGGGTGAATTCTTCCACCTTGATCTGAGGGCAAGACCTTGCTTCAAGTTCTTTGCCCTGGGGGTGAATGGGATTTACACCCCATCGGGCTCGTAGGGAGGAGCCACAAGGATGGACCGTTCTCATGTATTTTTTAAACCTTCAGCGCTCTCTCACCATCTTCAGGCTTCCCAAGGCCCACTCTAGCCCCTCAGGACCCCTGGGACGCCAAGACCTCTCCCTGACAATCAGGATTCACTGGGACCCCCAGGGCCCCTCAGCTCCCTCAGGCCTCTTTCAGGCCCTTGGGTTCACTTGAGCCTCCTACTCCCAACCTTCTACAGTCCTCACCCCTCCCAGGTCCCCTCAGCCTGTCCTCAGGACCACCTTTAGAAACCTCAGGGTCCTTCAGCACCCTCCAAGAAGCCGTGGGCCTCAGCCCTCCAAATTCCCCTCAGCCCCTCCTCAGAGTAGCCCAGACAGCCTCAACAACCTCAAGACCTTCTATGGCCCCTGCTCAGGACCTCCCTGCCTCCCAGACCCCTTGGCATCCCCAGTTCCCCCATGGCCACATCACAGTCAGGAGCCCCTGGGTTTCCCTTCAGATCTCCACACCCCTCAAAGCACTCTCAGGCCCCTAGGGCCGCATGCAGACGCCTGGAGGCCCTGGGGCCCCCAACCCGCCTTCGGATGCCCCGTGAACAGCCCTCAGTCCCCTCAGTACTCCATAGCCACCTAAAGTCCGCAGCCCCCGTAAAAATCCTCGAGTCTGCCCAGGCCGCTCCTCCAGGACTCCCCTTAGGTCACTCCAGCCCCGGGGCAGGTGCAGGCCCACCCTGTGGGCTGGTTCTCACCTGTTCGGGCGCTCGGGGCCCGGGCCCGCGCCGAAGCCGCCGCCACCAGCGCCACCACCGCCACCGGACGCCGCCATCTTCCCGCCGCCGCCACCGCGCGTGCTAGTGACGGGAACCGCGCGCGCCGGCCCGGGAGACTAAGTCTCGGGGGGTGGGGAGGGGCCTGCTCTGAGGAGGGGCGGGGCCCTAGGCGAGGGGCGGGGCCGGGTCTGAGGAGGAAGCGGGTCCTGGGCCGCGAGGGGGCGGGGTCTGCGGATGGGCGGGGCGGGCAAAGGCAAGTGCCGGTTCAGCTGGAGGCGGGGTGGGGCCTGGGGAGAGGGGCGGAGTCTGGGACGAGGTACGGTCGTGGGTCTGAGGAGGGACGGAAGACTGGTGGGACAGGGACAAGGGGCGGGGGGCATGGTCTACGGAGGGACGTGGCCCGAGTAAGGGGAGGGACCTGTCTGGGAGAGACTGGGCAGAGGAAACCTGTGCGTGTGGGGGCGTGGCCTGGGGGGGCGAGGAGTGAGGCGAGGGTGGGACGCAGCAAGGAGTAGGGGCAGCCCGACGGTTAAGTGCTGCACTTCAGGAGCGGGGTTGTCTCTGGGAAAGGGGAGCGGCGGAGGCGAGCCGAGGTGAGAGGAAGGACATGGAGAAACTGGTCGAAGAAATCTGAGAACACCCCCCTCTCTCCTTCCAGGGTCACTCCCTCCCCAAGACCTCCCTCAGACTCAGGAATTCACCTGGTGCCCAGGCCTCAGACTTCCATCCCATCTTTGGGTCCCAATCCTCCCCCATCTTCCCAGAGCCTCCTCTCTCACATCCAAGAACCTCCACCTTCAGATTCCAATCATCTGCCCTCAGATCCCCATACCTCCTGCTTCACCCTCAGTTCTGGTTCCCATACCCCCAAACCCCTGCCCTCAAATTATCTCCCCCATCCTTCACTCAAATCCCAACTCCACTCCCCCAAATCCTTGCCCACAGACCCTTCAAACCCACACTTACACCCCCAAAGTCCATTCCACCAGACCCAACTCCCTTGGACCTCCCAGCTCCAGTGCCACAAACACCCCAGTCTTCAGCCAGGGCGCGAAGTCCTGTATCTGTTTCCTTCCTTTTTCTCTTTGTTCTTCCTTCTTGCCTCCCTTTCCTCTCCTCCCTTCTGGACCCCATGGAGCCCAGAGCCAAGAAGGTAAAGTTTCCAGAACCTTTGAGGCCACCCCCCACCCCACCCCCAACCCATTGAACGCCTAGAATCTTCACCCTGGAAGGATCCAAGCTTCCAGGATTTTCTCTCCAGCCTTGAACCCATTTATTCTTTCACCTTCTGAGTTGGAAAACCCTCCCTTGTGCAGACTCAGACAGGGTCCAAGGGTCCAAATGGGGCTCAGAGCCTTCCTGCAGTCAGCGCTGGGGAAGGGGGGTGGACATGGGGCTGGAGGGCCCAGAGGAGGAAGCAAGGGGCCTCCCTGGGTGGGCTCCTTCAGGTAGAACCAGACGCAACTGATCAATCTCCAGCAGAGTGTCGGGTACACAGTAGGTACTCAATCATTTGTGTAAAATGCTCAGAACACTGAAAGTTGATAGATACCAGGTGCTGAAGGGCCCTGCTAACTCCTCCAGCACACAATAAGCGTTCGATAAATATTGAATGTGTGAGAGCATGAGCAGCTCACGTTCCGGCTAGCTCTGCACACATCCCCTCACCTGCCTGTGGTCTGCCTGCCACTTGAGCCTTTGTTCCGGACGAACCATATGCAGGCATCAAACCCCGCTCAGCAGAGACCTTCAGCTCACACGCCCGACACATACAGCTGTAGTCAATGGCATCCATATGCACCCACACTTCATAAACACCCAGATTTGACCCACATGTCAGACACACAGTCAAAGATAAGCAAGAAGAGGTTCACTGGGCCCCTGGCTGCATGCTTACACGTAGCACACTGCAGACGCATGGTCTGTGGACACACTAGTGACTTCAAGATCACATTGCACAGGACAGCCAGTGCAAAGGCCCTGAGGTAGCATGCCTGCAGTGTTGCCTGGTGGGGGAAAGTGAGGGAGAGGGAGAGGGAAGGAGAAGATGAGGTGGGCAGCCACGAGGGGTGGTCTAGGTCATGGAGGACCTTGTGGACCACTGTGGAGGCATTTTCCCTGTGTGAAATGGGTGGGGGGGCTAGTGAGCAGAGGGAGTATAACCAACACTGACAGTTGGAGGCAATATCTTCACTTAGAGACATTACTTAGGAGGCAAGATTTCCTGGCCAAAAGACGGTGCTCATCCCAGGGTGGTGGCCAGGGAGGAATGGGAGGCAATCCTTGCCAGGATGTACTTTGCAGGTGGAGCCAACAGGTGATACAGCAGATGGGATGTCGGGGGGCAGGCAGAGCGAGGCCAGGGATCCCCGCCAGGGTTCCTGGCCTGAGCCCGATGGGTTGCAATACCTGGAATGTGTCACGGGCAGGTGGGGACAGAGAGGACCCAGGAAGGTTACTGCACACAGTCATCCAATAATGATGACCTATGGTCTGGCAGAGCCCGCAGGCAGGGACATGGCAGGCAGCGTCTGCAGGCCTGGCCACCATCTGGCCCACAGCTGGCACAGCTCTCCCAGAGGCAAGGGCCTCACCACCTGCTCCCCGCTCCAGACCAGCTGTGGGACTCACGGCCCCAGGTCGGAGCTGGGAGGCCTCCTTATAACCCCCAGGTGTTACAGAGGAGGAAATTGAGGCCTGGGGTTAGGAGATGCCTTGCTTTCCTACAGCCTCATGCTGGGGCCTCATCCACCCTGTCTGCCCTTCACCATTGAGTGGCCTCAGAGCAAGCTGCTGACACTCGGGCGCCTCCTTCTGCTTCTCTATAAACTAGAGAGGTCACCATCAAATAAATTCTCACAATCTTTGCTATTACCCTTACTTGTGCATCAACTTCTTATGAGCCTCGAGGCCTTGAGTGGGTTGCTCCAGCTCTACACATCAGTTTTCCCATCTTTAAAATGTCCTTGTGGGACAGAGCAGAAGCCAGGATAAAATAAACAATGTACAGTGCTCAGGGCCACTCAGGTAGGAGATCCTAACTCCATGCCAGCTGTGGGCATTTCCCCTCTCCCACACTCACTCTTCGACCCCCAGCCCTGCTTGATTTTTCTCTCTATCTAACAAACTCTGTATTTTAGGTTTCCTTTTTTTAAAATTGAGATATAATTCCCATGCCGTAAAATTCACCATTGTAAAGTGTACAGTTCAATGGCATTCAGTGCATTCATGATGTCATGCAATCAGCACCTCTATCTAGTTCCAAAACATTTCCATCACCCTAAAAGGAAACCCCATCCCCGTTAGCTGTCACTCTCTGTTCCCACTCCCTCATCCCCTGATGATCACTAATCTGTTTTCTGTCCCTATGGATTTACCTATTCTGAACATTTCATATAAATGGAATGACATGTGTCCTTCTGGGTCTGGCTTGTTTTATTTTATTCAGCATAAAGCTTTTGAGGTTCATCCACATTGTAGCATGTGTCAGTGCTTCATTTCTTTTTATGACTGGGTAATATGCCATAGTATGGGGATTTCCCTGGCAGTTCAGTGGTTAAGACTCTGCAATTCCATTACAGGGGGTGTGGGTTCGATCTCTGGTCAGAGAACTAAGATCCCACATGCCGTGCAGCGTGGCCAAAAAAAAAAAAAATTCCACAGTGTGGATGGACCACATTTCGTTTATTCATTCATCCATTGATGGACATTTGGGTTGTTCCTCTTTTGGCGATTGTGACTAGTGTTTCTGTGAACATGCATATACAAGCATCTGTCAGAGTCCCTGTGTTCACTTTTGGGGGAGGCACATACCTAGGAGTGGAATTGCTGGATCACAGGTTAGCTCTATAAGGAATTTTTTGAGGAACTGTCTTGCATTTTCTTTTCTTTTCTTTTTTTCTTTTTTTGGCCTCATGGCGTGTGTGGCTTGCAGGATCTTAGTTCCCCAATCAGGGATTGAACCCCGGGCCCTCGGCAGTGAAAGCACAGAGTCCTAACCACTGGACCACCAGGGAATTCCCTGCATTTTCTTTTCTTCCTTATCCTTTGTCATCTCCTCAAGGGATGGGAACTCTGTTTTCTTCCTGGCCACTCCACAGAGCCCTGGGCAGCACCCAGAATGTTAAGTAAATACACGATGCATGAACAAATCAATGTGACTCTTGGCTGAACAATAACTCTTAGGTTCTCTGGGATCTCAATTTCCATATCTGTGAAATGCGAATGGACTCAATCCTTCCCTTGGTAAGAATTAGTCCTGGGCTTCCCTGGTGGCGCAGTGGTTAAGAATCCACCTGCCAATGCAGGGGACACGGGTTTGAGCCCTCGTCCAGGAAGATCCCACACGCCGCAGAGCAGCTAGGCCCATGGGCCACAACTACTGAGCCTGCACTCTAGAGCCCGCAAACCACAACTACTGAGCCCACGCGCCACAACTACTGAAGCCCATATGCCTAGAGCCTGTGTTCCACAATGAGAAGCCACCACCATGAGAAGCCCACGCACTGCAACAAAGAGTAGCCCCTGCTTGCCGCAACTAAAGAAAGACTGTGCACAGCAACGAAGACCCAACGCAGCCAAAAATAAAATAAATTTAAAAAAAAAAAAGAAAGAAAAGAATTAGTCCCCCTTCCTCCAAAAAAGCTGTGAGCCTGACACTCAGATGTCCACAGTGTAAGCACCATGGGCTGCTAACTCTCCCCAAGCAAACAATCACCAATTCTGCATTTCTTCCTCCCAGTGCTGCCTCCACAGATGCTCAATGGCCGGAACCTGAACAGCAGAGAAGGTCAAGTGCAGAGATGGGGAGGGGCTCCTGCAGTTACGCAGCAATGGCTTTGGGCTCTGCGCCTTAAAGAGTGGGCCGTCTGGGAGGCTGAGACAGAGCCAGCTCTGGGGAGCCCCACCTCAGTTGGAGCACTGGGGGTAGACGCCATTCCACAGCCAGGCAGGGCCAGGACTGCTGCTTAGAGGTGAGCCAACCCCAGGGGACCTCATGCAGGGTGGGCAAAGGAGGCCCCAGTAACTGATCCCCAGTGAGAGTGGGCTCTGGGCAAGGGGAGGAATCCCAGCTTCCCCCGTTGTTACTATTAATAACATAGTAGCCACTATGGACCAAGTGTTGTGACATGTCCTCCCAGAAGCTTCTTCCTATGAGCCAGGGGTCCTGGTAGCTCCCCAGGACCAAAGTCACATGTGAGTGTCCGGCAGAGCCCAGCCTCACGCCAGATCCAAATCTCACCTCATTTCAAATCTACTCTCTTCACAGCTGACTCATCCCCTCTCAGCCTCAGTTTTCTCATCTTTAAAATTGGCGTACACCCAAGGGAAGTGAAATCGGGTGTTTAAACAAATACACATGCACACATGTTCACAGCAGCATTAGTCACGACCGCCAAAAGGAGGAAACAGCCCAAGTGTCCATCAAGTGACGAATGGATAAGCAAAATGTGGTCCATTCATACAATGGACTATTACTCAGCCATGAGAAGGAATGAAGCTCTGACACATGCTATAACGTGGAAGAACCTAGAAAATATGCCGAGTGAAAGAAGCCAGACACAAAAGGTCACCTTTTGTATGATTCCATTTATATGAAATGTCCAAAACAGGCAAATCCATAGAGACAGAAAGCAGATTAGTGGTTGCCAGGGGCTGGGGGAGGGGGGTGAGGAGTGGCTGCTAATGGGAACAGGGCTTCCTTTTGGGAAAAACAGAAATGTTCTGAACTAAACAGAGGTGATGGTTGCACAATATCGTGAATGTACTAAATGTCACTGAATTTTTCACTTTAAAATGGTTAATTTTAGGGAGTTCCCTGGTAGTCTAGTGGTTAGGATCTGGTGCTTCACTGCCAAGGGCCTGGGTTCAATCCCTGGTCGGGGAACTGATATCCCTCAAGCTGCGCAGCAAGGCAAAAAAAAAAAAAAAAGGTTAATTTTACATTATATGAATCTCACTTCAGTGGAAAAAAAAAAGGGGAGGGGCATAGAGACCACTTCCTTCCAGGATTGTGAGCAGGGCTCAGTGACAAATAAACACAGTTGCCCTTGATCTTCTTCTCTCTCGCTGTCACCCCAACCGGCCTCATTGCAGCGCCCCCTTGAAGTCAGATCTGCACCGGGTCCACCTTCTCTAACTTTACCTGCCGTCTAGAACGTTTCCTGCCTGGGTCGCCCTCCCGGCCCACCACCATAGCTATACCTCCTAAGATCGTACTGGGTACTCGGTGACCTCCAGACTTTGACCCTCGTCCTCACAACAACCTTGCAAAGTGGGGAAAGTGAGACTCAGAGAGTGGAAGCGTCCTGCCAAGGCTCAGGAGCTGGAAATGGAACCCCCAATCTCCGACCCCGAGGCTATGCCCTCTCCAGCACCCCATGCTGACTCTCTCTCCTCCTTTTCTTCAGGCATTCAATGAGCACATATTGACAGCCTCCTATGCCCCAGACCCTGTGATGGGCACGGAGTACATGCTCCAGACAAGGCTGAGACAGCCCTACCCCCAGGAGAACAGTCTCTCTGAAAAGAAATTGAACAAACGCCCTCACTGTACTGGGTTGAATGGTGTCCCCCCAAAGACATGTCCACCTGGAACCTCGAAATATGACCTTTTTTGGAATAAGAGTCTTTGCAGATATAATTAAGGTAAGAATCTCGAGATGAGATTATGCTGGATTGGGTGAGGGAGTTAAATCCAATGACTGGTGACCCTAGAAGAAGAGGTAAATCCAAACAGAGAGAAGGCCATGTGAAGATAGAGGCAGAGATTGGAGTGATGTGGCCACAAGCCAAGGAACACCTGGAGCCCCCAGAAGTTGGACGAGGCAGGGAAAGATCCTCCTCTAGAGCCTCCAGAGGGAGCACAGCTGCCAACACTTTGATTTCAGACTTCTGGCATGGCAGAAGGGCTGGTCAGTGTGGTCCCGTGCACCCTCCCATGTTCTTCAAACCCACCACAGGTCTCTTCCTCCAGGAAGCCTTCCTGGCTGCTCAGCAGAGATCCCATTTCCCCTCTGCCTAGTCTGGCTGCCTAGCCTGTGTCCAGATTGGGGCCTTGCCAGGCTTCCAGCCTCTTGAATCCAGTATTGACTGGCAGCAAATCTGTCGGTGAATGAATGAATGAATGAATAATATTTTCTTGTGCTGGCTCTGCTCTGGCTTTCCTTAGTTTCTTCCAGCCTTGAAGCTCTCTTGGGCCTCCCAGTGTCCCCATTATCACCCCAGAAACCAGCCCCCACTGGCTTCTCCTACCGGGGGAGAGGGTCCCCACTTCGAGCTCCCTGTGTGTGACTTCTTCTAGGGAAGAGCAGAAAAACCCAACATTGAAGACAGATGGAGCCGAGTTTGCACCTTCTCTGCAATTTTTTTTTTAAGTTACCACTTACAGAGTGTTTTCAATGCCCAGAACTGTGCATTCTCGTGTATTCTCACCACACCTCTGAACAGTTATTAGTGTCCCCATTTTAGAGATGGAGAAGCAATGGCTCTTACGCTCAGCTAGTGGGAATGTCAATTGGTACAACCACTTGGGACAGCCGTTTGGCAATATTTGCTAAAAGGGAGTATTTGTACACTCTGTGGCCTAGCAATTCCATCCGTGGGCATTTTACGAGTGTCCTGGGGCTGCCACAACAAATGACCACAAATGGATGGTTTAAAACAGAAATTTACTCTCTCACAGTTCAAGAGGCCAGAAGTCCGAAATCAAGAAGTTGGGAGGGTTGGTTCCTTCTGAGGGCTCCGAGGGAGAATCATGCCTCTCTCCCAGCTTCTGATGTTGTCTGCCATTTTTGGCGTCCCTTGACTTGCAGCTATATCACTCCAATCTCTGCCTCTGTCTTCACGTGGCCTTCTTCTTGTGTCTCTCTGCGTATTCATTTCTGTCACTTACCAAGACACTCTCATTGGATTTGGGGCCCACCCTAATCCAGTTTGATCTGGATTCTTAGCTAAATTCCATCTGCAAAGACCCTATTTCCAAACAAGGTCACATTCTGAGGTTCCATGTAGATATGAATTGGGGGGGATTTGGGGCACCACTCAACCCACTACAGGTATCCATCCAACAGAAAGGAGGAGAGGGATTCACCAAAATATGTAAACATAAATGGTCATAGCAGCCCCAAACTGGAAACAGCCCAAAGGTTCATCAACAGGTTGATGGATAAACAGACAACGACATGTTCAGTGGTGGAATACTATGCAACAAGGAAAAAGAATGACCCACTGCTACATGTATCCCACAAGGGATCTCACCAACACTAAGCAAAAGAAACAAAAAGGACACATGTTGTGATTCCATTTATGTGAAATTCACAAACAGGTCTCACTAATCTGGGGTGACAGAGGTTGGGCCAGGGGGCCACCTGGTGGGGATCATCAGGGAGGCAAATCAGTGACCACAAAGGGACACGGGGCCTTGGGGTGATGGAAATGTCCTATATCTTGATTATGGGGCAACAGGGGGGATTACATTTGTCAAAACTCATTGAGCACTTAACATGCTATATTATTAAATGTAAAGTTTGCCTCATTAAAGCTGATTTAATAAACAAAAATAGGGAGTTCCCTGGTGGCCTAGTAGTTAAGATTCTGGGCTTTCACTGCCGTGGCCCAAGTTCAATCCCTGGTAGGGGAACTGAGATCCTGCAAGCTGCATGGCGTGGCAAAAAACAAAAACAAAACAAAACAGAAAAACAGGTTGGGGCTTCCCTGGTACACAGTGGTTGGGAATCCGCCTGCCAATGCAGGGGACATGGGTTCGAGCCCTGGTCCGGGAAGATCCCACATGCCACGGAGCAGCTAAGCCCGTGTGCCACAACTACTGAGCCTGCGCTCTAGAGCCTGCATGCCACAACTACTGAAGCCCGTGCATCTAGAGCCCGTGCTCCGCAACAAGAGAAGCCACCGCAATGAGAAGTCAGTGTACCACAACGAAGACTAGCCCCGACTCGCCGCAACTAGAGAAAGCCCGCGCGCAGCAACGAAGACCCAATGCAGCCAAAAATTAATTAATTAATTAATTAATTATTTAAAAAAACAGATCGGATGGAGCAAAGGGGACAGAGGTCAGATGTGGGGCTGCCTCTGGGAAGTGACTGGAAGGGGGCACAAGGGAGCCCCTGGCGGCTGGCGGGTACTCTGTATTTGGGTCACAGGAGTGTTACCATTCATTGGGCTGCACAGTAAAAATGGGTGCACCTTGCTGTTTGTAAGTTACATTGGATTGAAAAGAAAAAACCTGGGGCTCAGAGAGGTAAGTAACTCACCCAAGGTTCCAGCAGGATAGTGTGAGAGCTGCCTACCCTGGAGCTCTCATCACCACCTCCTGGTCTCATCACCCCCTCTCTCCATTCAATCAACAAGCACTTATTATGCACCTGCTATGCACCAGGGGCTAGGGATTCAACTGTAAGCACACCAGACCCGATCCCTGCCCTTCATGTTCCAGAATATTCTGGAATATATATTCTAATGGGAAGGACAAACCTGAGACATACAAACCAATCAATGGCCAAGACCTTTCCAGATGTGATCATTGCCATGAAGGCAATGGGCTGAGAGTGACCGAGAGTGGAACGACTGCTTTAACCAGGAGGTTGGGGAGAGCCTCTTTGAGAAGGTGATGTCCCAGCTTTAATAAAGCAGGAGACAGAATGTTCTAGGGTGTTCTGGGACATTCCAGAACATTGTGGAAGGGCCCAGAATGTTCCAGAATATTCCAGGTGGAGGTAATGTGTATGGATCAAGCCGGGTGCCTGAAAGAGCCTGAGGGACAGAGATGAGACCACATTGGCTGGGTTGACATGGGCAAGGCTTGGAGCTGGGAGGGAGAGTGTTGACAAAGATGTATTGAGAGCAAGCAGTGTGTGGGACACAGCTGTGACCGAGACTGCTCCAGTGTCGCATCTGGCAGAGGGAACATTTATTAAACCAATCATCACACAAGCAAAGAAGCAATAACTTAATTGTCAACATGATAGAGATTTGAGCTGGGGCGTAGTGATTTAGGGGGGCTGGGCTGAGCCATGAGATCAAGGAGGGACATTCGGGCTGAAAAGTTGGCTAGGAAGAGAACAGAGCCTTCCAGCCAGAGGGAACAGACTGTGTGGGGACCGTGAGGAGGGAGCGTACCAGGAGCCACTTGGAACCTGGTGGGACTGGGTGTGAGGGGGGTGGTGGACAGCATCACGTGACACAGGACCCCTGGAGACTTCAGTTTCCCTGTTGGGTTCACACCTGGCCCCAAGCAGGGACTTAAGCAATCCTCAGCTGGGATCTGGCCTGCACCTGCCCCCCTCACAGAAGAGAAAGACATGAGTCCCCATTCTTCCCTCCAAGATCTTACAGAGTGTCTCCAGGGACGCCTCCCTCCCTCCCTTCCCACCCCTAGGCCCAGAACTCAGGCCTGTCGCCAGGGAACCAGGACTGCAGGTTGCCGTGGCAACTCTCACTACCCAGATACATGGGCGCTCCTGCTTGTTGCCATGACACCAGTCACCCACCCACCTTCCACCAGGCCTGCACTGGGGTATGAGAGGAAGGCGGAGGGAGGGGCAGAGAGGGTGGCATCCCAGATGCCTTGCGGAGCTGGGGGGGAGGGCTGAGGACAGACGAGGAAACTGAGGCTCAGAGAGCTGCAGCAAGTCAGGACTTATCCGTGAGTAAGCTCTGTGGGGCCCTGCCCCTGGGAGGAGCCTCTGATGGAGGTGAAGGGCTCCCTCTCTCCTAAGACTCCTGAAGAGTCTTCACTGAGCACTTGGGGCCCCTTCTCCAGTGAAGCCCTCAGAACGGCAGGTTATGTGAGTAGGTATTACTTTCCTCTGAATGTACACACACACCTTCAACACGCATACCCATGCACCTGGAACACCCTCCCTTCTCCCCGGATTCTACGCATCCTTCAAAGCCCAGTTCAGCTGCCACCTCTTTCAGGCAGCCACCAGCTTGGAAGGGAATCCTCTCTCACCTCCACACATCCACAGGGCTCACAGTTTCTACCCGCACCATATGGCATTAGGCATTCCACAACTATGAGGGATCCAATCTGGGCCCAACCCTGGGCTGTTCACTGGGGTTTCAAGAACTAATGCACTAGGGACTTCCCTAGTGGCGCAGTGATTAAGAATCCGCCTACCGGGCTTCCCTGGTGGCGCAGTGGTTGAGAATCTGCCTGCCAATGCAGGGGACACGGGTTCGAGCCCTGGTCTGGGAAGATCCCACATGCCACGGAGCGACTAAGCCCATGAGCCACAATTGCTGAGCCTGTGCGTCTGGAGCCTGTGCTCCTCAACAAGAGAGGCCGCGATAGTGAGAGGCCCGCACACCGCGATGAAGAGTGGCCCCCACTTGCCGCAACTAGAGAAAGCCCTTGCACAGAAACGAAGACCCAACACAGCCATAAATAAATAAATAAATAAAATTAAGAAAAAAAAAAATTTAAGAATCCGCCTACCAATGCAGGGGACACAGGTTCGAGCCCTGGTCCGGGAATATTCCACGTGCCACACAGCAGCTAGGCCCGTGCGCCACAACTGCTGAGCCTGCACTCTGGAGCCTGCGAGCCACAACTACTGAGGTCGCATGCCACGCTACTGAAGCCCACGCGCCTAGAGCCCGTGGTCCGCATCAAGAGAAGCCACTGCAATGAGAAGCCCACGGCACCGCAACCAAGAGTAGCCCCTGCTCACCGCAACTAGAGAAAGCCCGTGCGCAGCAACGAAGACCCAACGCAGCCAAAAATTAATTAATTAATTAATTAATTTTTAAAAAATAATTAATGCACTAGGGAATTCCCCAGCAGTCCTGTGGTTAGGACTTAGTGCTCTCACTGCCAGGGGCCCTGGTTCAATCCCTGGTCCGGGACCTAAGATCCTGTAAGCCATGCAGCAAGGCCAAAAAAAAAAAAAAAAGATTTAATGCACTAGACACACAGCAGCATACAAACAAAAGTCTCTGCCCTTGCAGCTCAGTCTTGAGAGAGGGGAGGGAGGACAAAGAGACAAGAATCAGTCACAACTTTTCAGTTCCAAGGAGCCCAACACAAACTGGCTTAAGCCAAAAAAATCAAGGATAAGATGGCTTCAGGCACAGCTTGATCCAGGACTTCCAGCAAAGGCATGAAGATACCGTCTCTTTCCATCCCTCTAGCTTCAGACTGACATTCTCCCAGCTCAACAACCCCACTTAACAGGGCATGTCTCTCTCCCAATAAATCCCACCAATAGCAGAGGAAGCTTGGGTCATGCTGCTCAACTTCCCCTGAACCACATAGGTTTGATCAAACCAAACCAGAGGTCTGTTAGAAAGGAAGATGAGGGTGACAGGTGACAGGTAGATTCCTACCAAGTCTATGATGGTGTTCTGAGCAGAAGGAGCAGCTACAGCAAAGGTCTGGAGGCTGGAACATTGATGTCCCTTATGTCTTCAGACTAAAAGTTTGGAGGAACATAAGAGGTGGTGGTTGCCAGCTTGGTGAGGATGAAAAGCCCTTAAAAGGTAAGCAGAGGAGGTACTTCCCTGGTGGTCCAGTGGGTAAGACTCTCACGTGCATGCCACAACTAAGAGTTCACATGCCACAACAAAAACAAAAAAATCCCACATGCCACAAGTTAAAAAAAAAAAAAAAAAAGAAAAGGTAAGCGGAGGAAAGTTAGGTGGTGTCCGAGGGCAACAGGGAGCTTGTAGGAGAGGGACAAGGTCAGACTCCGTGTAGAGAATGGATTTGACTGGGTGAGGGTGCTTCTGGGGTCTGAGAGGGAAACAGGGAGACACCCAAGCAAAAATAATTACTGGTCACCTGCTCCATGCCAGGTCACATGTGAGACCCTAGGGAGCTGCCTTCATGGAGCTCATAAAATTATGTTAAAGGAGGCTGACATTGAAGCAAATAATTATTAACCGACTGTAAATGTGGTAAGCACAGGGAAGACACCCAGTCTGGGGTGGTGGGGATGTCTTTGGTTGAGGAGGAACCCTTTTTGTTGAGAATTTTGGTAGAACAGGGCTTCGAGGGTGTTCCTGGCAGAGGGAGATGCGAGTGTAAAGGCCCTGGGGCTGGAAGGAACAAGATAGGTTCGAAGGATCCAGAAAGAACCCATGTCAGCAAGGGACAAAGCCTCTGTAGAAGCGGTTGGAGGTGCTAATTGGGCCAAGTCATTGGGGTCCTTGTTGGTTCATGTGAATATTTGGGCTCCTCATGGCAGCACTAGACCCCAGAATGGGGTGATGTCTAGGATCAGACTTGCTTTATACCAACAGCTCCCCAGCTGCTGCCTGAAGCTGGAGGGTGGCTGGAGGGGAAGCAGGGAGCTCTGAGAGGAGATGGGCACATTTGTTGGGCAAGAGATGATGGCAGCTTGGACCTCGGCTGTTGCCATGGAGATATAGAGAAGCATGTGGGCTGGAGGCTGAGGGGACAGGCCCTGCTGATGGGATAAGGTGGAGGGAGGACAAAGAAAAATCAAGACGCCACCCAGCTGTCTAGAGCCATTGAAATGGGGAGGCCAGAGGCAGGGCAGGTCTGCAGGGGAAAGGACGGCCAAGGTTCCCTTTGAGCTGGACTGAGGAATTAGGGTAATCATTTAAATAGATAATGGTGATAATTGCACAACATTGCAGAGGTACCTAATGCCACTGAATTGTACTCTTAAAAACTGGCTAAAATGGCAAATTTTATGTGATGCATATTTTTTTACCACCATGAAAAAATAGAGGAAAAGCCTTAAATGTACATCAACTCAAACTAAAGAACCAGGAAACACAGTCCTTGAGTCGCACTAGCCAGGGCTCTGCAACACCATGTGGCTGGGGGTGGCGCAGACAGAACATTTCCGTCATCACAGAATGTTCTACTGGGCAGCGCTGGCCTGCCATCACTTCTCACCTCTGCCCAGGTCTTAGTTCCTGGTGACGTTCCCAGGGCTGCTCTGAAACCCCACACTGGGCCCAGAAATGTACTCAGGGGCATAAATTGCCTTTATGTTGAATCCTGATGCTCATTATATCAGGCAGGGTCCTGGCAGCAAGCAGGAGCCGGTCAGAATGGACGATTCAGGAGAGCAGTAATAAAGGGGATATTTACAAAGGTGCAGCAGGGTTGGGTAACTGACATGGGGTGGTGCAGCACACAGGATGGGCAACAGTGGGGAGCTGTTAACACGCCCAGGCTGAAGGCTCACTTGGTGGAGTTGTGGCATTGGGTTGGAGGATGCAGGGAGGGAAACAGGGAGAGAAACCCCCGACTTCTCACTCCTCCTTCCCTCCACCTCCTGCTGGTGGCCCCCCCGGCTGACTCTAGCAGAGGCTGAGGGCCCAAGTGAATCAACCTCCCGGGACACAGGGTGGGGTGAAGGGTGGCGGGGCAGATAATCAGCCCCACTCAGCTCTCTCTAACTCACCTTCCCCCAACCACTCACCCGTCACCCACAGGACTCCATCAGCCCTTGGAAACTTCTGCCACATTGACCACCATGTCCCTCATCCCAAACTCTTCCCAAGAGATGCGGCCCCCACCAGCCAAGAATCTCTGGTTGCCAGCAACAGAAACAACTCTAGCCTACTTAACCAAAAGATATATTGGGAGGATCTTGGGGAGTCTGCAGAATAGACAGGAAGGATGGAGTGTCATGGCTGTGGCCTCATCAGGGTGGGCTGTTCCTGTCCTACAAGACTCCTCTTGAATGCCAAGTGCAGGAAAGAACACCAAGTCTGGACCTCTTGGGTAAGGAAGGGGAGAGAACTTGTGGACAGGACCCTGAGACTGCCCCCAACAGGGCAGAGCTCCATCCCCAAAAGAAAGGCGGATGGAAGCCAGGTGGCGACAAAACTAACAAATGTCCTCTTCAAGATGTGACCTTTCCATTTCACAGGAGCCACGTGGAGGCCCAGGAAGGGGCACTGACCCACCTGGGCCAGGCAGGTGGCACAAGCCGCTTATCCAGAGTCACCCCTAGTTAGGAATGTGATGTGCGCTGGGTAGCAGAGGGGCTGTCCTTCCAGGTGTCAGCTGGTTCTCACCACTCAAGCCACGGGGAGTTCCCGAAGTTCCCCTCCCCCATCTCAGAAAGGGCCTGGTGGGCAGGGGTCATGGCCACGCTCAGACCACTCCCCAGGAGGCAGGTGGAAAGACCAACAGAAGCAGGCTCAGTCCAAGATGGGTTTTATATACATGGTTTATTCCTCCCTACCCCCATGCTGCAACTCCCAGCATGGAGCTACCCACCACCTCCTCTCTTGGGGGGGCCTCCTCTCACGAGGCTACATCGCCGGTGGTGGGGTGGGGAGAAAGGGGGAAGCCCTAGAACAAAGCGGCTCCCGTGTGGCCTCAGCCCCCCAGAGAGGGGAGAAATGAGGAAGGCAGCACAGAACTGGGGTTGAAATACTCAAGAAGCTACACGATAGAAGACAAAAGTAACACGCTCTGGGGAAGGGGGGTGTGGAGGAACCAAGGTCAGATCCCGCCCCCCAGCAGGGGCATGGCAACCCCAGGATGGGGGGGAGGAGGGGAGGGGCAGGACTGGGGAGAGAAGAAGAATCTGGGGAGAGGAGGAGCCCAAGGACTGTCCCACCCTGACCCGGACCTCTAGGCAACGGGCAAGTGAGACCCAAGGAGCTCCTGAACTTGGCAATGGAGGCCTACAGCTTGGTCAGGTCCAGCTTCAGCTTGTAGGGCGGGGGGTTGTCTGCAAAGGCGTGCGACGGGGGAGGGTACAGGGGCCAGTCTGGCTCTACCATAAAGCCCTTGTGTTGCTCCAGAGACAGGGGCTGCAGGGGGAGGAAGAGGGAGCGAGGGCTATGAGTCCCCAACCTGGCAAGTCCTTCCCACCCCTGATCTGAAGTCGCCCCTACTAAGGGTGGGAGTTGTTTCCCCCATTTCATAAGGGAGTGAAGAAACTTGCCTAATGTCACGCAGCAAGTCAGGGGTCCCTGCCTCCATGGGAGAGGGGGCAGCCCTATCCAGACGAGGGAGCAGTTCTCCTCCCACCCTGCCTGTGGGCCCCGCCCACCTGGAACTTGAGGTGCTGGCCGGGTGCGGTCACCAGGGTGGAACAGCTCAGCCACAGCATCACCAGCACAGAAAGAAAGAGGCAGCAGGCCAGGATCCAGCGAGGAAGCCCGGAGCGCCTGCCCCACCCGGCAGGCACGCTCAGTGGCCCTAGTTGGGCCAGATAGTCACTCCCCTCTGGCCCCACCCCCCTCCGCCATCCCCAGGGTTCTGCCACCCACCGGGACATGCAACTGAGGAAGTCGTTGTCCTGCAGCTCATTGGACTCCACCTTGGCCTTACTGCTGGTCTTGACTCGAATCTTGGCCTTCCTTACCTTGTCCAAGGGGCCTACAGGGTCTGAGAGAATAGGTCACCTCTCAGCAGCCTCCAGGCCTTCGCCAAGAGGCGACAGCAGCCATGGAGAACAGAAAGGAGGCCAGGACCTGGGGCAACGGGGCATTGGGTCCTGGAATAAATCAGAACCCTGAAAGATGGACCACGGACCCCTGGGAGATGAACCATGGAACCCTGGGAGATGGACCAAGAAACCCCAGGAGTTGAGAGATGGAAATCCCAATCCTCAAGGGTTCATCTGTCAGGAGAACCCCCTGTGGCAGTGGAGCCACCTGTGGAAGGAACACTGGTCTAGGCTTGGACCTTACCAACATGCACCTCCAAGGCCTCAGGGTGGGATCCCCGCCAGGTCACTTCCACTCGCTGCAGACGGGCCCCCTCGTGCCCCAGGCTCTCTACCACAGGCTGGGTCTGGGCCAGGAATGATACAGCACAGAGAAGCCTTTTAGAAAGGCACCATCTTGGCCCTAGGAGGCACCTCTCTGTGCCCCCTGTAGGTTACATTGTCCCAAGCCCAGCTGGCACCTAGTTCCACTGGGGACAGAGAGGACACCCCCTATGGAGCTGTAGGCTGTGATACCAGGGATGTTGTTCCCTGCTAATGTGGGGCCCTGATTTGCCTTGCTCCTAAAGTAGGGATGTGATCCAGGGCATGCCAATAGAATCACAGGGATTGGCTGAGAGGTTATCACATGACTCAACCAGGGCCAATCAGCTTAGTTAAAACCTCAGAGAGGTTGTCATCTAGAGCCTCAGGCAGCCACCCTGCTGTGAGGAGGGACGTGCTTGCCTGAGAATGAAGCCACCAAAAAGGACAGCAGTGTCCAGCGGTGGAGTGAGACACTGAACCCCTGGATCCAGCTGTGCCTGAAGCTTGGTTCCTGTGGACTTTGCATCCCATGAGCCAAGAACCAACTCATCCCACCTTCTTACCCTGACCACCCAACCACTACTCTAGTGCGGCCCCTGCCAGAGCCCTCACCTGGAACACCACCACCTTCCCATTGTCAGTCTGCAGGTAGTATGTCCAGGTGGAGGAGACGAAGCCCTGCGCCGAGTTGACAAGGTCATTGCAGAGGGTGGAAAACAAGTCCAGGAGCGAGAGGGCCCCACTTGGAGCTTCCAGGACTTTTCTCTGCCAAGGGGAGGCCCAAGGCACAGAAATGTCACCAATGTAGGGCATTAACCAATGGGAGGGGAGCTGGGAGAATTCATTGTGATCAAAATTCACTAAGTGGTTTGAGGCAACAGGGCTTCATACAATGAACACAGACCTCAGCACTGCATTTGGCTGACTGTGTGCCCTTGGGAAAGTGGATTGCCCTCTCCGAGCCCTGAAATGGGGATGATTCTCTTCCCTCGTGGGGTTGCTATGAGATTTCAACCAGACAATGGTACAAGTGCCTAATATGTAGTAGCTGCTATTATTAAAAATGTCACCATCATTGTTCTTATTTTGACAGCATCAGGAGAGAACTCAGAATAGGAAGAAATGATAGTGCACTGTGCTTTTATGAACAGTGAAAGCCTGGAAAGGGTGGAGGAAAACGAGTGAAGAGAGAAAGGGCTTTCTGGGGAATCCCAGCCCATGGGTTTCTGGCTGTGATGAAGGATTTCCTGTGCCTCAGTTTCCCCTGATGCAGCGTTTTCTAGACTCTCTCACAGAC
This sequence comes from Balaenoptera acutorostrata, assembly GCF_949987535.1. Classification (NCBI taxonomy): domain Eukaryota; kingdom Metazoa; phylum Chordata; class Mammalia; order Artiodactyla; family Balaenopteridae; genus Balaenoptera; species Balaenoptera acutorostrata. The sequence continues at coordinate 173,105,791 of NC_080065.1, forward strand.
TATGATAGGTGAGCAGTTACTATTTCTCCCTGGAGTGGGGAGAGGGGTACTACATGTGTGCTTGGGAGGCTGCTCCTCCCTGCACCTCCGTTCTGAGCCACCCCAGATGAGAGTGGCCACTTGTTCATCACAAGGAGAGTGCTTAGACCAGTAGCTGGTATGTAGGTGCTCAGTAGTCAGCTCTTGTGGCACTAAAGATGAGGGAGGTGAGGGGTGGTCACAAGCCCTAGTGGCACTGGCTTTAAATCCCACCTCTGCACAGCCCTGTGTGACCTTGGCCAGTTGCTCTGTGGGCATGAAATCAGGATGACACTGTCTCAGGTGCCTCCGGGTGGCCCAAGGAATTTAGGACAGGCTGAGGTCAGGCCTGGACCAGGACAAATGCTTGCTAAATAATGTAAATAGTGGCTGTTTTGGCGGCAGCGGGGGCGGGGAGGGGGAGTATTTCCCATGTCACAGAGATGACAAGTGAGTCTTGAGATGTGAAATGGCTTAATCAAGGACACCCAGTAGGCCCCGAATGGAATGGAGAGCCTCAGAGACGCTGGATATGAGTGCAGATTTGGGGGGTGGGGGTGGGGGGTGTGGGGCCACAGGTGGGAGGTCGCCCACCTTCTGCTCCAGCTCAGGCTCGGGCTCGGGCTCCGGCTCTGGATTCTGGCTCCAGCAGCCCTCGCTGCAGGCCTGCTGCTCCGTCTCCTTCACATAGGCCTCCACACAGGCTGCAAGAGGCAGGAGAGGGTGACTGGGGGGACAGCCCTTCCCAGGCCACCTCTCCCCACCCTGGCCCACCCATCCAGCCCTTACCTGCTTCACACTCAGCCTGTGTGGCATTGGGCTTGGAACTCCTGGCTACGAATCGGCAGATGGAGAAGAGGCGGCAGCCTCGCTCGCAAGCACTGATCAGGACAGCCCTATTATACGCATTCGCTTTCCGGGACTCAGTGGGGTCCTCCTCCAGCTCCTCCTGGAAGCGAAGACGTGGGGCTCAGGCCAGGGGAGGGGCAGGAGGAGGGCAGCGCTGGAAGCCCTCATGTGAGGAGGTAGAAGATTTGATCCCCCCCCACAGATCTTCTAAGGGGATTGGGATGAGGTTGGGGAGGAGGCTAAGCATATTCGCAGGGGCTCTTGGCTCTTTGGAGGAGAGAGGGAGAGGGGGCTTGAGAAAGAGAATAAACAATGGAGGTTGCTGGGTTTGGGTAATGGCTGGAAAACTGGGGAAGATGGAGGGAAATGGTCCCCCCCCCCCAAGGCTCCAGGGAGGAGGGATTCTCAGGCCTGAAGAAGGAGGGAGGGCTCAGAGGTTTTGTCACCCTTCAGGCCTGGGAAAATTGGGATCCGACTGCGGGGGGCATGAGGATAGGAGTGGGGGCTGGTAGCTCGGAGGGGGAGGGAGGAGGATGTGGAAGCTGCTAGGGTAGAGGGGGAGGAGAAGGGGACTGTCAGGCCTGAGGAAAGTGGGGGTTGGGCGCCCCAAGGGTCCTTGCGCAGCAGTGTGGAGCCAGAACCCTCCAGGTAGCGTCAAGGGCCCCAACCTCCTCCCTGCCTCAGGCTTGGAGAGACTCCCGCAACACCGAATTCATCGGAAGGACACGCATCCCTAAACCCTCCCCCATCAGAGGGACCCCACAGCCCCTCCCCTGCGGAAGGGACATCCCCATCCTCACCGGAGGGACCCCCGACCCCTGCGCTCACCATCATTGAAGGAACGCCAGCCCTTCTCCCACCAGAGGGACCCACCCCCATTGGAGAACCCCCTTCCCTGACCCCTTCCCCCTCCGAGGAACCCTTGCCTCCCGCTCCGAATGGGGGGAATCGCATCCTCAACCCATCCCCCATTGGAGAGATCTCTGGTCCTCCCGCTGGCGCCGCATGCGCTTCACCTGAGCGGGCTGCGGATTAGGGTAGCGGTCTCGGCACCGCAGCTGGCAGCTCTGCGTGTCCCCGAGCTGCAGGGCGAAGGGGTCGCGGGCAGGCGGTGCGGGGGTGGCGGGCGGAGGCTGCAGCAGCAGCAACAGGAGCGGCATCAGGGCGACCGAAGCCATGGCCAGGCCGGGCGCAAGGAGCGCGGGGGACGCCGGCTCCTGGCAGGCGCGGAGGATGCGGCGGCGGCGGGGACCGGGTAGCTGACGTCACCCGAGCGAGGCAGCCTGGGAAGGGGGGGTGGGGGATGCGGAGAACGGGCGGGGGAGCGGCGCTGCGGCACCGTCAGTGTGCGGGCAGGGCGAGGCAGGTGGATCGTGGCCCCTGCCGTCTGTCCCATCTCGGGGGTCCATGACACCTCCCTAGTATCCACGCACGAGGGATCTCAGCCATCGCTAGGTGCCAAAAGGAAACAAATAGGGTGGTAGGATGGGGGAGAGATCTATTCGCCAGGGAATCAAGGAAGGCCTGCCGGATAGGCAACGTTGGAGCTGGCCACGCGAGGAGGCCGAAGGAACAGCGAGGGCCCTGAGGAGGGGATGAGCTTGCTGGAAAAGGAAGTAGGAGGGCGGTGGTCGTGGCTGGAACCCAGCCAGAGAGTGGAGATGGAGGGTCGTGAGTGTCGCAGAGCTGTGTTAGAGAAGGCCTTCTGAAGGTCTGTGTCATCATCCACTTTGGTACCCAAGTCAGAGATCCGGTAACGTGTGCACAGTTTGCCTCCTTTAGGAAGCCCTCCCAGACCCTCCAGGGCTCCCCCAGCCTCTCCTCCCTCTGGCCCAGCCCTGATCTACAAACCTGGGGGATCTGGTCCCTGCTCCCCCAGACTAGGGGCCCCGCGGCCTGGGGCTGAGAGGGAGGGGGCACAGAGATGCTGATAGGGGTGATGGGGTGCTGCTAAAATTTCTAATTCTCGTGGGAAAACTTGGGACAAACAGGAACACTTCTGACTTCCATCGCACTCCAAGGTGACAAGAGTGTAGCCCCATGAATCTTGGGTTAGGAGGTCTCCCTAGCTTCCTCTCCGGCAGGCATGGGAGTGGGGGCTCCCCTCTAAGCCTGAGACCTTGCAAAAATGACACCCTCCCTCTTTCTGGCGTGCCCCGCGCAGGTGTCTGCCGCCTGCGCATCTTCCATCCACCCTCTGCTTCAGCAGACAGGGCGGCAGCCACTCGGGGTCGGCGGGTCAGAGGGCGCCGTAGGTTCCGGCCGAGGAGGAGGGGACTGGGGGGGGGGGTGATGGCTGGCACGCCCCCTCCCCCGGCCGGCCGCCGCGCTTTCATCTCCGCGCCTCGGCCAGCCCCCACATGGCTTAATCAGGCGCGGCTGTGCCTGGCGGACCCTGAACATCTGGATCCCCGCGCGGCCCCTCCCCCGCCCCGCCCCTCCCGGGCTAGGCTGCCGCGACCCTGCGGCTAGGGCCTCCAGCGTGCGGTTTGCGCGAGAGCCAGGGAACCCCGCATCTAACCTACCGCGCGCCAGGCCTGCGCCTTGGGAAACAGCCATTGGTTATGACCAATACTGTCCCCCGTTTCACAGGTGGGAAACCTAGTCCCCAGGACCCCTCCGCAGAGCCAGGATTCAAGCCCACACATGTCAATTCCAGAGCCCAGCGCGCTGAAGCCTTCCACAATTACTGTTCTTCATTCATTCCAAACAAAACACTTCCCAAGTATTTTCTTGTAACAACCTATAAGGAAGAACAGGCAGCGTTGTCCAATTTACAGCTGAGGAAATTGAGGATCAGGGTGGCAAAGGGGGTCGGCCCAGGTGACAAGCGAGAGAAGCCAAGAGAGGTGGGCAGACCCCTGCCAAGACTAGGAGGTGGGGAGTCAGGGGAATCGGGCTTAAGAGGCGCCTCTTAAACCACAACAGGAAGGAAGGATACCCGCGCCTTTTTAAAAGCGGAAGGGGAAACTGAGGCTGGAGGAGTTGGGACGCTGGCCTAGGTCGCTGGAGAGGAGTGAGAGGATTTGATTGCCTCCCACTCACCCCCTTTTCCGCTGCAAGAGGCCGCCTGGGGCGGGAGCGGAAGGAGGACTTGACCCCGGCCCCCCAGGTGAGCCCCCGCGCCCCTCCTGCCGTTCCCGAGGGAGCAGGTCCAGGTGAGGGGCAGGCGGGCCGGCGGGCGGCCGGGGTCGGGTTTCAGGAAATCCGCCGACATTCCTTCGGGGCTTAAGAGGGAAAGTTGACTCGGCGCCGCCCCTCGCCACCCCCACTTCCTACCCCCCGGGGCGGCAGGCGGGGTGGGGGGCGGGGGGGAGGGCGCTGCGGCCGGCCTGGGCGTGAATCAGAGGCCGGCCGGGCGTCCGGGAAGCGGCGGCCGAGGTCAGGGCGGGCATCGGACAAGCGCCCTTTATCCCTTGCCGCCCTCGCCACGACCCCGCTGACCCCCACCCCCAAGCCGGGTACAGCCTGGGGAGCGGGCACGGCTCCCTGGCGCCGGCGGCTTGCAGACAGTGGGTGGGGGGAGGGGAAGGGGCACAACTGTCACCCCCAACATAGCTGGCGCCTCCTGGAACCCAGACGTCCGAGGTTCTCCAGCGTGCGGAGAGGCAGGGAACCCAGGCCTCCGAGGCCCGGTAAACACTGGCCCTGACCTAGACACAGGCAGCTAGCTCTTCACTCCTGAGATCTCACCTCCAATGCCTATGGGGTCTGGATTTTTTAAGCATAGACTGCACAAAGCTTGGGACCCAGGCAACCCAGCTCCCCAGGATGAACCTCCAGGGTGGAAATGATAAAGCCCCGCCTTCTCCTGCACACGTGTCCTGAACCTAGGTTCTGCTGTCCCAAGCCCACCTCCAGGCGAGACCCTCACTGTCCCTGCTTCCTGGGCACACTGGCCTGGAACACAAGGCAGCTAATCCCATACTGAGGGGTCTCAACATGGGAGAGGCAGCTCTGTGCCCTCCTCAATCCCAATGCGACCCTGAAGGGGCTGTTACCACTGCCTCTCCCTGGGGCCCCCTCAGTGCCCTGGAATTATGCAGGGAGCTGGGCTGGAGGGTCTCCCCCAAGGTAATCCTTAGATGCAAAGACTGAGGAGCCCCTCCCCTATGTGGGGCCCTCCCTCCATCTGCCACCTCAGTACATTCCCAGCCACCTTCAAGGACTTGGGTCAATATTTGCCTGAAGTTCCATCAACGCTCGTTCCCCTTCCTGCACAAAGAGGTGGTGGGACTGATGAGGAAGGGGTTAAGCCACCTGGAGAACCAAGGGCAGGGAAGGGTGCACCTAGAGGCCAAATCACTTTCCTTAAAGTCAAAGGTTTGAGGTAAAGGTCACCCAGAGGGCAGAGGGCATGCTCCAAGGAGGGGCTGGGTGAACAACCCATACCCTTCTACAGGTAAGGACCAGAGAGGGGTGGCTACCAGGTTAGCTCACACTGCAAGTCCAGGGCCTGGCTGGGACCCCAGACAGCATGATTCACTGGGACTGAATTTTCTTGCTACTCTGAGGGACTGAGAATTCTCCATCCTTTCATTTTGCAAATGTTCACTGAGTTCTTCTCCTATGGCCCTCACTGGGCCCAGCATGGGGTCCTAATGGCTCTCAGTGTGCTCACAGTCTAAAGAAAATGTCTCAAGAGAAAGATGATGTTCGAAGAACTGTGTTACAAAGATAATTTAAAAAGAGGAAGGGGATGGAGGGTGCCTGGGAAGGTTGGGGGACCCCTCTGAGAATACTTGACCTGTGACATGATGGAAGAGAAGGTGCTAACTGGGGGAAGATTTGGGGGAACTGCCTCCCTGCAGGGGGAAAAGCAAATGTACAAAGACCCCGTGATAATAAACAAGCCTATGTGTTTGGGAGAAACGGGGCTGCAGCAGCTGGAGTGGAGTAAGGGAGAGGAAGAAGGAGGATGAGAAGAGAGGAGAAAAGGAGGGGGGAGAGGGTGGCAGGGCAAAAAAAACCTGCTTCGCTTCTTTTAAAAGCTCCTTCTGCCTGCTGTACAGACGAGGGCAAGAGGATTTACCCAGGAAGCCTAGGAGGAGGCTGGGCAGCATCCCAGACGGAGATGGTGGGGCCTGGAGCCGGATGGGGTGGAGGAAAGGGGTCCGAATCTCAGAATGGGGATGTGTTTTGGAATCAGCCAACAGGATTTGCTGATGGATTGGACGTAGGGGATGAGCAAAGGAGAGAGTTGTCACGCGCACCTCCAGGTCTCTGGCCCGAGCATCTGGGTGGATGGGGGAGCCTTTGCCCGAGACTGGGGAATGACTGGGGAGGAGCAGAGACTAGGGAGGAAAACAATCAAGATTTTGCTCCAGAAGCCTGAAGTCCTCCAGGAGGGAGTCAAACGTTGCAGGACAGAGGTTGTGGGGGAGGGGTGGCATAAATCCTGGAAACACAGTTCCATCCAAGAACTGCCACCTCCACTTAACTCTCTGGACCACCTGGCAGGTGGGACTATGGCCCCATTTTTCAGAGGTGACAAACTGATGCTCCAAAAGAATGTGCCCCCGATGCCAGACACTATGCTAAGTGTTTAGACCGTGGAGCCTTCTGCTACATTGCAACTTCCCACAGAAACCCTTAGGCTGGCTAGGAGTCACCCACTGTGCTGAGGAGGAAACTGAGGCAGAGAGGCCTGGTGTGCCCCAGTAAACGACAGTGCAGCATGCCAGGGCTTTACTCTCTCCTTCACAATCCCATCCAAAGTCCAGAATGGGGGACTAGAGGGGCGCACCCCGGACTCCATCCTTTAATCCTCTTTTCTGACAGTCTGAGGTCTGAGTTGGGGACCCAAGTAGCAGGAGTGGAGGGCAGCCGTGAGCAAATGAGATGGGAACTCCTGAGCCCTCCTCAGACACTTTTACCCCCTTGGCTGGTTAGGGACCAAGAGGGAGGGTCCAGGTCTCTAAGGGAACCTCTGGAAAGGGGAGTTAGAGCCCTTCCCCTCTGAGGGCACGCGGCTGGGGGCAGGGCTGCGACTCTAACAGCCGGGCTGAAGGCGGCCCCGGAACTCTCATTTCAGGCTCCCCCTACACCGGGGCCTTGGAGGTCTAGAGCCCTTTTATCGTGGGCGCCCAAATCGGGTGGGGACCAAGAGGAGGGGGGTGAGGCGCCCGGGCCGGGAGGGGTCCCGAAACCCAAGCAGTGGCCAAAAAACAATAACACGGAGAAGGATCCCTACGCAAAAAAAGGAAGACAAGCTATGCGTCGCTCGGGGCAGCCGGCGTTACCTGGAGTCGGCGGGAGGCGGCCGCCCGAGTGATTACTCACTGCGTGGCGCACCCCACCCGCGGGCCGCTGAGCGGATTTTTCCGTGGGGGGGTGTCAGCGAGTCGGGGGGAGCCTCCTTACCGCTCTCCTCCTGGGATTCTGTCCTGCCCCGCACACGGGACCCGCGCAAGCCCCCGTCCCCTTTCCCACGGGGGCCCATTTCTCCCCGCCTGCCCACGCGGGAACTCCCTACTGAGGCCCCCGGGTGCCCCCAAAGAACCTCACCTCGGTCCCGCTCGAGGGGGACAGCTGAGCCAGGGTAAGGTCCAGGGACGCTGTGCCTTGCAGCTTTTTCTCCGTCTTCCCTCCAGCAAAGCCTGGGGCCGAGGCTTCGCGCGCTGGAGGACCAGAAGAGGCGGGATGAAGTGGGAGGGGGAGCGCTGGGCCAAAACCGGTGGGACCCGCGCGCCGATGGCATGGGGCGGGAGGGAGGGCGACTTTTAGGCCCCTGGGGAGGAAGGGGGGCTGGAGATGGGAGCAGGCGGGGCTCAGGGACCGCTCAGTGGGGGGGCGGGGCTAGAGTTCGGGTGGGGGCCGAGACAGAGGATGGGGGGGAGGAGCGGGCGAGGGCTGGGGGCCTCAGGGGACGCCGAAGGGGCACATGGCTGAGAGCAGGATGCAGGGAAGTGGGCGAGGGTATGGAAACCCGACTGGGGGCTCCAGGTCCCAGATTGGGGGTAGGGAGCCTGGAGCTGGCGGGGTTGGAAAGGGAGGTCCCAGGTCGGTAAGGGTAGAGTTGGGGGTTTGGGGCCGCGGGAAAGGGCGCGTGCGGTGCGCAGCGGGGCGGAGGCCGGACGGGTGGGGCCCGCGGTGCCCGCGGGCTGGCGGGCGGCTGGGAGGCCGGTGCGGGGCCCGCCGCTCGCCCCCCCCCGGGGGCCGGGCCGGGGGCGGGGCCGGGCGGGGCCAGCGGCGCATTAGCGCCTTGTCAATTCGGTTGCTCAGACTTGCTCTGGCCTCCGCGCCCGCGCCCAGCGACGTGCGGGCTACTTGGCCCGCGCCCCGCCTGCGCCCCGAGTCCCTCGCCGCCGCCGCTGCAGCCGCCGCCCGCCGCGCGCCCCAGGCAGCGCCGGCCCCATGCCCGCCGGCCGCCCGGGCCCCGCCGCCCAATCCGCGCGGCGGCCGCCGCCCCTGCTGCCCCTACTGCTGCTCTGCGTCCTCGGGGCGCCGCAAGCGGGATCAGGAGCCGGTGAGTAGCCGGCGCCGTGCTCCCCTTTTCCCGCCTGGGCCGAGAGCGTGCGCCCCGGGGGCAGCCGCGGGGGGAGGGGGCGCGGGCGCCACCTGGACGGCCCGGGAACAAAGGAAGGCGCCCCCGGCGCGGCCCTCGGGGCGTCCTCACCTGTGGGGCGCACAGCGCCGAAGTCCCCTGGCCCAAGGGTCCGGCTTCCGCTGCCCAGGCCTTTTTACCTGGGCTGTCCTGTGGAGGACGCCCGACTCGGCCCCGGGGGGTCGAGGGGCCGCGGCCTGGGACACTCTGCACTCCAGGACGCGGTGGGCGCACGCGACAGCGTCTGCTGGCTTCGGAGACGCGGAGACCGCGGGTCACCGCTCTTGGGCGGGGGCGCACGCGGTAGGCGCGCTGGGTGCCGGCCCTGAGCGGGGCCCCCCCGGGTGGAGGGATGAGCCCCGTGAGGAAGGCGGGGCGGGAGGGGGCCGCTCTGGCCTCCTGGCTCGCGGCCCAGGGTCCCCGGGGACGCGCCTCTCCGCGGGCCGGCGCCGCCGCCCTCCCCCGGCGGGACCCCGCGCGCGGGGGTCCGCGGAGTCCTCGCCACTGGCGGCGCTCAGAACTGTTCCTGGCCACGCTGCGCCGGGCTAGGAGACTCTAGAGAGAGAAATCTTTGTGAGATAGTGGGTGAGAGTGAGAGGGAGCGGGACCCAGCGAGTCCGGGCACCGCAGGCCCAGCCGTTGGGGGGGAGCAGCCACCGGGAGCCCACAGCCCCCGCAGGCCGAGACCCCCACCCTGCTGGGAGCGCCTGGCCTCCGGCACTCTCCGGTCCCCCACCCAATGCACACCCCCGCCAGGACACGGTCTCCACATCCAGACCCGCTCTGGGACACACCCAGAGACACACAAAGACTCACACTGGCTTGTGGCCCGTCACCCTCGCCCTCAGATGTGCGCACACTGCATCCCAGATGCACATTCGCACACCATCGGGGCGCACACACACATTCCATCCCTGACACACACACATTCATGGTCACACTCTTTCCGAGGGAGAGGCAACACAGGGCACACACGCAGGCACAACCTGCCCTGGATGTTCGGATGTTCGCAGTCACTCCACGCACCCCATCCAGGCACACAAGTCGACCCGGGTGGGCAAACACTGCACCCCAGGTGGACCTACACTGCACAGAGCTGTTTGCAGGCTCCCTGCGGTGCTCTTCCAGAAAGAGCAGGGTCCGGTGTCCTGGAGGCTCTTGCTGAAAGCCTAACATGCCCAAGGCTCCTGGGCAGGTGAGGGGCTGCCCCAGGCCCTCCTGGGGTTCCTGACAGCTCTGCCAGGCAGTGGGCAGCACCTGTGAATGCCACCTTTAGTGGCAGGCTTTGTTTCCCAGCCAGCAGAGCAGCAGGCAAAGGTGGTGGTAGTGGAAGGATTGTTGTGCGTGTGTTTTTTCCTTTAAGGGGGAAGAAATTAAAGATTCTCACACCTCAGCAATATGTTTCTACTTACGGTGTGGTGTGCCTTAGCACCTGACCAACAGGCGGGTGGGTCGTAAAGTGTCTGCAGGTACCAGCAGGACAGGAGATGGGGACCCCCATGGGGACCCCGGGTGGAGACCACCATCCTGCCTTGCTTGCAGAGAATCTCACACTTTTCCCTTTTAAAACACATGGTGTTCCTTTTTAATAACGGCAGTGGCTCCAGATTAGGAAGGGGGAGAGAAAAAACTTTTAAAGGCCCCAGCTCTGCGGGAAAGGCGGGGAGGCAGGGAGCAGGGGAGGGGGGCTGTCCAAAAGCCTAGCCCAGGGATCTGCTTAAGGGAGGCTTCTAGGAAGCCCCCCAAACCAGGCCAAGGGCCCTCCCAACCTCGGTGGGCTGTCCCCAGCTGCTTTGCCTGGGCTGGAATGTGTGCATCCTGGTCCCAAATGCCTTGGCCCATTGTTTGGGGAGGCCTGGAGGGAGTGCACCAGCCAGCCGGGACCCCAGAGCTGGGAGGGGCCCTAATCCCAACAGTTCCTAGGCACTGCAGTGTGCTTGGCCCTCTGGACATGGTGAGCTCATCGCATTCATCTCCCCAGCAGGTAGAACGTATTTTCCTCCCATTTTACGGAGGAGGAAACTGAGAACAGGGGAGGGGAAGCCAATTGCCCAGGTGCCCCAGCCGAGATGGGCACCCACATCCCAGGAGGAGAAGGCCTCCCTGTGACCTTTCCTGTTGGAGCTTGAGGTGGGGGACTGGCCTGTCCAGGCCCGCCTGGCCTTGCCCTCTTGCCCTGTCCCCCGCCCAGCCCTGGGAGGGCAGCTGCAGCTGCTGGCAGGCAGGCCACACCAGCCCAGGCCAGGCGGGTGTGGCAGAGGGGCAGTGCCACAGCCAGCCAGGACCCCCCTGAGAGCCCCTTTCCTGGCCTGGCCGTGGGGGTGAGTGGGAGACAGGAGGGCCGTGACCCACCCCTGGAGATTTGAGAATGGGCCTGGGGTCCGGGCAGGCCTGGCCGTGCCTCCCACCCTGCTGGGGGGGCCCAGGCAGGAAGCGGTGGGTGGGCCGGGGCAGAGACGCTGGCACGCCCGAGTTCATGCTGAAGGAATTCCGAATTAGCGGGCGGCTGGCTGCCTGGGACCTCCGGGGCGGCCCCCTGGCCCCCCGCCCCCCAGCCGCCCCCGCCTCCTCGGCTCTGGCCGGCTCAGCCGGCTCCTTCGCACGGACGCTGAGACCTCCGGCGAGCCCTGGGCCAAGCCCCAAACGCAACTGCGATCCCAGGCTCCAGCAAGACATGGCCCTCAAGCCAAGTTTGCCCCGGAAAATCGTCAGGGCTGGCCCCGGGAACTGTGTCCACCCCACCTCGCCCATTTGGGGCAGTGAGAGCCAGCACAGGGCAGCCGCTGGCATTTAGGGGCCTCCCAGGGGAACCAGGATCACCCTGTCCTTGGCTGCCAGGGAAGCTGGGCTGCCCCTGCCTCTCTGCCCCGCTGCAGTCCCTTCTTACAGCTGCCCAGCGATCCTTTTAAAATATACATTCCTCCCTTGCTCAGAATCCTGGAATAACTCCTCCCTGCAGGTCTGGCCCCCTGCTAACCTCCCAGACCTCATTTCCTACCACCCCTGCCCCCCAGTATCTTTGCACTTGCTGCTCGCCCTGCCTGGGCACTCTCTTCTGTATATTTTCATGGCTACTTCTTTCATTTTATTCACATCTCAGCTCAAATGCCACCTCCCCAGACAGGCCTCTTGGGCCATTTAGCTGCCACCACTGATTCGTGGTTTATTTTTTCCCTTACTTGTTCTCCTAGACATTTATTTGTGCTTTTTCCTACTGCTCCCTTGGATTCAAGGCCCAAAAGGGCATGAATTTTGGGTATCTTGGTCACCATTGTGCCCTCAGGTCCTGGCACACTGTAGGTGCTCCTTGAATGAATGAATGAACAAATGAGTGAATGAGTCCTCACTACCGCTTTTGGTGGAGGGAGAGGCCCCTTCCCAAAGTCTCAGAGAAGTAAAAGAACTGGGTTAACCTCCTGAGTGAGCTGGGGGCATTCGAACCCAGCTCAGCCTGGCTTAAAGATCCCACAGAGTTGTCCTTAAGACAATATTTTCACTCTTCTCAAACAATCTCATGTGGCTGATACCATGATGCCCACTTCCCAGGTGGGGAGACTGAGACTCAGAGGGGCATCAGGGGCTTGAACTGTGCATCCCCTCCCCCTCTTCTGTGCCTTGGTTTCCCCTTGGATAAAAACAGGTCTCCCTTAAGTTCTAATCTTTGGACTAGAAGGCTTCTCCAGTGGAAGGCAGGAGGAAAGGCATCAACCACGGCATCCCAGAGGCTCCTGTGCCCAGCACCCAATTCACACACAACCCAGTTTAGGAAGTCACTTCCCATCTGATATTCCCAATGGCCCTGAGGACCGTGAGTTTTCTTGTTCCCATTTTGCAGATTAGGAAAACTGAATCGAGGGAAAGCATGATGACGGCAAGTCCCTTTGGATGAGGTGGGGAGCCTAGAGCTTGCCACAGTCACTTTCAATTCCAGTGGCAATGCAGAGACTGACAAATATAGGTTTAAATAGTGTGCCCTTCTATTTGGTGACCTTAGGCAAAGGACTCGATCTCTCAGAGCCTTGTTTTTTTTCATCCATAAAATGAGCAGGATTCTAGTAGGGGTCAGGGCACCCCTTTTTAGAAGTGCCTTCCTCCCCACAGAGACATATGTGTGCGGTTCTGGGGGTAGAAGAGAAAGAACACACAATCTGTTATTTCTAATTGTCAAAAATAAAATGAAATGGAAAAAAAAAAAAGCAGAGTGTAGTGGTTGTCAGAAGTATGTGCAAAGCAAGAGGTACTTGGATCTGAGTGAGGTTTGTAACCACTCAGAAAGCCCTGAGCAAGTCAGTGAGGAAGTGGTTTGGAAGGACGTGAGTTGTGGAATCAGACAGTCCTGGGGCTGAATCTTGGCTTTGCCACCAACCTTGGGTTTGTCACTTGACCTAATAGAGCCTCAGTTTCCTTCTCTGTAAAATGGGGACAATCATATAAAGCTCCTTTGCAGGACTACTGTGAGTCTTGGAGGACCTAGGATGGTGGGGGATGCTCAGGGCAGCTCCATCCCAGGCCTGACAGGTGCTCCTCTCTGACCCCAGACACGGCTGTGATCAGTCCCCAGGACCCCACGCTCCTCATCGGATCCTCCCTGCAGGCCACGTGCTCAGTGCACGGGGACCCACCAGGGGCCACCGCCGAGGGCCTCTACTGGACCCTCAACGGGCACCGCCTGCCCCCTGAGCTGTCCCGAATGCTCAACGCCTCCACTCTAGCCCTTGCCCTGGCCAACCTCAACGGATCCAGGCAGCAGTCGGGGGACAACCTCGTGTGCCACGCCCGTGACGGCAGCATCCTAGCCGGCTCCTGCCTCTATGTTGGCCGTAAGTGGGCCCCCAGGACACCTAGGGGTAGCTCTTGGGGGCAACATCTCCCTCTGGAGAGGGGCATGAATCATGGGTCCTCTGGTCTGGGGCTGAACAATGGGTATACTGGCATAAGTTGAGAGGTACAGGCCGCTAGGGTGGGAATGAGAGCCTGGAGACCACCACCCCCCCAAAACCATCCTCAAGAGAGCCATGCAGGTGGTCCTGCCAACATCTGCTCTGTCCATCCTCCTTCCACTCCAAGGTGGGGGCCCCAGCGGGCAGCCAGCAACTCCCCCTTCCCCCTGTCCACGGCCGGTCCAGACCCTCAGCCCCTGCACCCCCCTTCCCCAGTGCCCCCAGAGAAACCCTTCAACATCAGCTGCTGGTCCAAGAACATGAAGGACCTGACATGCCGCTGGACGCCGGGGGCCCACGGGGAAACCTTCCTCCACACCAACTACTCCCTCAAGTACAAGCTGAGGTTGGTGGTGGCCCTCGGGTGACATGTGTTCCAGCCTGGCTGTGTGGCCTTGGCCAAGCCTTCCCTCTCGGAGCTCTGGTGTCCTCTCTGCACTTCGGGGCTGCTGGGGGGGAGGTTTGGGGGCCCAAAGGGACCCTCACATGTCCTCCTCCCCTCCTGCCCCTGCAGGTGGTATGGGCAGGACAACACATGTGAGGAATACCACACGGTGGGACCTCACTCTTGCCACATCCCCAAGGACCTGGCTCTCTTCACACCCTATGAGATCTGGGTGGAGGCCACCAACCGGCTGGGCTCGGCCCGCTCTGATGTGCTGACACTGGACATCCTGGATGTGGGTGAGCCCTGCCCCCCGCAAGGCCAGCCTGGCCCACCTGGGATCCACCCCCTCCCCCTCGGCCCCCACCAGCCCAGCCACGCTGCAGCTCAGCTGAGGTCTGCGCTGCTGGTTGGGATGGGGAGGAGCTAGGCATCCACCCATCCGTCCCCAGCCCCCTGAAGCAGCCAGGATACCCCTACTCTGTGGAGAACACCTGGCCTGGCTGCCTCCCCCTCGGCAGCCCAGGTGTGCTGAGGGGGGGCCCCCGGGGAGCTGGGAGGGGGCGCCCAGGTCTGGAGGCGCCCCAGGAAGCAGCAGCCTGTAGCTGGGGGGGCGTGCAGGCGGGAGGCAGGAAATGGATGATCTGCGAGCAGAATTGGGCCTAATCTAATTAGGGTGTTTCTCAGCCCCAAGCAGGCCTGTGCCTTAACCCTTTCGGCCCCTCACCAAGGCCTCAGGGGAAGAGGCCAGCCCTCCCTGCTGCCCAAAGGGCTCCCAGAAGGTTCCTCAGAAGTGTTGCAGTGACTCCCTCCTCCTGCTTCCCACTTTGCTTTCTTAAGTCCTGAAGCTGCAGTGGGCATGTGCTAAGCCTCAGTTGTCCCTTTGCACCAAGCAAAGCCGTCACATTGAGGACCTTTGAGAAGTTGGAAGGAGCAGGAGGTGGGCAGTGGGGGGGTCGGGGGAGCTTCCCAGGAGTCTGGCAGCCTGAGGGCTCCCTGGTCTCCTGGGCATAATAATAATAATATCATCATCCAGGCAGTGTCTGCTTTTTACATAGTTCCCTGAAGATAGGATTATGTTTCTCCTGTCACAGATAATAATGGTGATAACAGCTAACATTAATTGAGTGCTTCTAGGTGCTGAGTGTTTCCTGAATATTATCTAATGTAATCCACCCGTCCTGAAGGGGGGAGAGGGGAGAACGGAGGCAGGTGCCATCTAAGCCACGTTCCCTGGTATTTGGACCCAGACAGGGGCCAGCCAGGTCCAAAGAGAGCCCAGTGACTAAGCCCCGCCCCGCCCCCCTAGTGACCACCGACCCCCCGCCAGAAGTGCACGTGAGCCGCGTAGGGGGCCTGGAGGACCAGCTGAGCGTGCGCTGGGTTTCCCCGCCTGCCCTCAAGGACTTCCTCTTCCAAGCCAAGTACCAGATCCGCTACCGAGTGGAGGACAGCGTGGATTGGAAGGTGCCCGCACCCAGCCCCCAGTTCCGCTCCTCCCTCCTCCTCTCCCCCCTCCCCTCCCCAAGCTGCCCCCGCCTCTGACCCTGCCCTTGCCGCCCAGGTGGTGGACGATGTGAGCAACCAGACCTCCTGCCGCCTGGCGGGCCTTAAGCCAGGCACCGTCTACTTCGTGCAAGTGCGCTGCAACCCCTTTGGCATCTATGGCTCCAAGAAGGCAGGGATCTGGAGCGAATGGAGCCACCCCACGGCTGCCTCCACCCCCCGAAGTGGTGAGCACCCCAGCAGGGCTGGGTGGTCCTGGGACCAGCCCCAAACCAGTCTGGGCCTCTGTTTCCTTGTTTCCTTCAAGAGAGCAGAGGTCTCAAACTTTTGGCCCCGGGGGCCAATTGTGGCCCTTGGATCTATTTTCTTGGCCTGTCATTTGGAAAAAAAAAAAAAGTTTGACCTACTGGCAGACTTTTAAAAACAATAAGTTTTAACACAAATATCCTAGATTCCCTAGGAAAATTGTCTAGAAAATGTAATAGGACACAGCCAGAGTTACTCCACAGCCCCCATCAGCAGAGGCTGCCCCTTAAGTCAGGGCCCTTACTCTTTTCAGTTGTGCCATCCCCACCTAGCCTGTTTCACCCACATGTACCCCTTCCCCAGCCCCTAAGGGCAAGTGAGTTTGAGACCCCTGCTTCTAAGACGATGGGCTGCCAACTCTCCCTATGACCGGCTTTGATTTCCCCTTCTGTTAAAGGTAGCGGGATGGGATGATCAGGGGCCTGGGTCTGATTCCCTCTGCGGTCGGGGGTTTATCTAAGCCCGTGGACCTCCCTTCTCTCCTTTGTGAAATGGTATGAAATCTTATTTGGTACGTCTGGCCTCAGCTTCCCTATCTGGAAAGTGGGGATGATAATCATGCCTGCCTCAGGCTATTGTGAGGGTTAGATGAGAGATAACCCATGGAAAGTGCTCTCATGGTGGGTGCCACACAAGGATTTGCAAGTAATAGTTACTGAGACTCCCATCCCCTGCTCCCCCAGTGGTTTCACCTAAGGGAGGGCCCCTTTTCTGAGATGAGGACACCAAGGCCCCAAGGTCACACAGGGATCTGAACTCAGTTCCCTTGAAGTCCAGGCTCATGCTCCTGGGATGATGGGGAAACCAAGGCCCAGAGAGGATCCCAGAGTCAGGGAGTGGCAGAGCAGGGCTCCAGCCAGTCCCCCAGCCCCCATCCCAGGCCCCTCCAGGTTCGGCGGTGGGCGGGAACTAGCACAGCTGGGAGGGGCCTGAGCCTTGGCCCCTGCTCGTGCCCAGCACCTGTGATTCTTGCACGGGAGCCAGCAGGCGGCTGTGTCCGCTGGGGAGGCTGGGGAGGCCAGGGGAGGCCGGCAGGGGCGGTGGGGGCCGGGGCTGTGCCAGGGCCTGTCAGCGGGTCCCCGGCGTTATTTATGACGTGAGGCCGATGTCCTTATCCGCCGGCCTGCTCACGGCTGACTGCGGCCAGCGACTGGACCGACAGGCCGGCCTCCCACCTGGCCCTCCTGGCCCACTCCCCAACCAACGGGCTGTACTCTCAGGCCTGTCCTGGGGGCTTGCCCCTCCCCCTCAGAGCCACCTCGAATTCTCTGTCTCCCTTCATCTCTCTGTCACTCACTCTCTATCCCTGTTTCTATCTTTCTGCCTTTCTTGGTTTCTGCGTCCCTACACCCCCAGTGTCTCTGTCCCTCCCTGCTCTGGCTCTCCATCTCTCGACCCTCTGCATTTCCTTGGCTGTCCCTCATTGCTTTCGCTCTCCCTCTATCTGTCTCTCCTTGCCTCCATCGCTCAGTCTCTGTCTCTCTCTCTCCAGCTCTTTCTCATCAGCGTCTCTCTCTTCCTTCCTCTGCCCCCTGCTCTGTCTGCTTCTCATCCCTTTGGCCCTGGCCTCTCTCCTCCCCCCGTCCCCTTCCACTCACACCTGGCTCAGGCCACAGGAATCGGGTTCCTAGAGGGGATGTGGAGGAGGAGCCCCTTCCTTCCCCTGCCCCCTATCTCCTTGGGGGCGCAGCTGGGCTGCAGTGCTGGGCTGGGCCGTGGGGAGGACCGGGTCCCGTAGAAACAGGGAGGGAGGTGCCCTAAGGGAACATCCCTCTCCTGCCCGCGCGCGCCCTCTGCCGGGCGCGCCCTGACGCTGCCTCTCCGCCCCCATTAGAGCGCCCGGGCCCGGGCGGCGGGGCGTGCGAGCCGCGGGGCGGCGAGCCGAGCTCGGGGCCGGTGCGGCGCGAGCTCAAGCAGTTTCTGGGCTGGCTCAAGAAGCACGCCTACTGCTCGAACCTCAGCTTCCGCCTCTATGACCAGTGGCGAGCCTGGATGCAGAAGTCACATAAGACCCGCAACCAGGTAGGAAGGAGGGACCCCCGGGCGAGGGGTGGAGGGGTGGGGCCAGGGGGGTAAACGGGCTGGGGAGGTAGGTCCTCAGCTCTCAGACACTGCCTCCTTCCTTCCAAGCACAGGACGAGGGGATCCTGTCCTCGGGCAGACGGGGCGCGGCGAGAGGTAAGGGGGGCCCAGGTGGGTGGGCAGGCAGGGAGACAAGGGCCCCTCCTGGTGGCCGTAGGCCACGGGCCCTCCACCCTCAGCCCTAGTTACTGAGGTGCAATCCCTTCCTCCATCTCTTATCAACATTTACGTAACACCTACTGTGTGCCTGCCCCTGTAGCCCTTAGTCTAGTAAGAGCATCCAGACCCCTTTAAAATGTCCAGAGGGGAATGTCGTCCTCAGGGATGAATGCACATAGCCGCCCGGTAGCATTATATGAGCGCCTACTGCATACCGGCCCTGTGCCAAGCGCATTACCTGCAGGACACCCCATGGGATAGATAGATATTACTTTTCAGATGGGAAAACCGGTGCCTAGAAAGGGGCAATAGCCTACCCAAGGTCACCCAGCTGAAAGTGGGACCAGAACCTGAACTGGGGCCTCCTCATTTGCTCTGTGGTCCTGGCCCCTCCCAGGCTCCTTGCTAAGCCTGGCTTCCCCTCTGCCTGCAGGTCCTGCCAGATAAGCTCTAGAGGCTGGAGCTGCCCTCCCTGCTGCATGGAGACCCAGGGGCCACCCCCAGACTGGGGGCCACCTCTGTACCCTCACCTCAGGGTGCCCCAGCCCTCTCGGCAGCAGCTGGGGCGAGCACTCTGAGCTCCGAGGGCCACAACAGCTCTGGCCTCCACGTGAGGTGCACCCCAGTGGGAGGAGTGTGTGTGAAGGGGGCTGAGCTTCCCAAAACGCCTGCCAGGGCTGGGGGTGAAGAAGGGTCATTACTCCCCCTACCCAGGACCACTCCAAAGAGTCTTTTTAAATAAACAAACTACTTAGGTGCCCTGATTGTGAAGGTGAGTTTGGGGCTAGAGTGGTCTAGGGTGGGGGCTGACGAGGAATCCTGATGACCCTTTGGGATGGGAATCTTGACCTCCCAGAATTTCTGACTCTCTCCATGATCTGAAATATCTGGTTCCAAACTCCGTGGAGAGTGTGATTCAAAACACCAGAGTTTTTACAGTCATGGAGTCGAGGAATCTTGCACCTGCCATCCCTGGCTTTGTGGGATCCCACCCCAGCACAGAGAGACAGTGGAGCAGCTGCAGACGAAAGGTTCTTTAGGTTCTTTATTATGAGAGGTGAGGCGAACTTGAAGAGGGTCAGTGTTCCGGTGGGGCATGACCCCAGCCAGCTGGCAGTCAGGGCAGAGCGCTATATGCCCCATTTCCCATCTCCTTTGGCTTGTCCCTGGGGAGCCACCATCACTCGGCAGATTCTGCATCAAACCTGAGATCCTGGAGAACCTCACTGATCGCTTCCATGGTTTTAATTACCCTACAAGAGTGGATGGGAACTATAAATAAAACCCAGATGGGGCGAATTAGCCGCTGCTGCGCAGCTCCGAAGGGGCTGTAGCCAGCCCCGGGCCCTCCTGCCTGCTGCCAAACCTCCAGGCAGCGCTAGCAGCCAGAAGGACCATTTAGGTGCCTGGGAGGATGGGTGGTCCCACGGGTCCCGAGTGGCAAGAGAAAAGGCCATCTTGGGTGGGTGTGTGCCATCAGGAAGGTGTGCAGGGTGACTGTGGCACGTCTAGTGGGTGTGCACATGTGTGCGCTTGGGGGGCTAAAGGCAGGAATGTGCAGGCGTGTGCCTGGTGGGGCCTGGGCGACCATGTCCAAGCTCGGAGTCGAGCCATGTGAGCAGGATTGGTGTGTATGAGGTGCGCAGCTGTGTCCTGGGAATGCACAGCGAGTCTGGA
Source organism: Balaenoptera acutorostrata (assembly GCF_949987535.1). Lineage (NCBI taxonomy): Eukaryota > Metazoa > Chordata > Mammalia > Artiodactyla > Balaenopteridae > Balaenoptera > Balaenoptera acutorostrata. The sequence goes on from NC_080065.1 coordinate 173,125,259, forward strand.
GTGAAACTGCACAGCCTGTGCGCTGGGGGAATGTGTGCAGTACATCTAGGAGTCACCAAGTGAGTACTCTGGCGTGCACACCCTAAGGGTAGTGTGCAGGTCCAGGGGGTTGGCACAGTCTGCCCTTGCCAGCCCTGGGGCGCACCTGGCTGGGGGTGGGTGCCCAAGGGTGCATGTGCAAATCTAGCATGGTCAGCCCACTGGGAGGCGGTGCTCACTTCATCTTCAGCTGGTGCATCTGCAGGCTGTCCTGCCCAGTCAGCTCTGGTGTCCCCATCAGCTGCAGCAGGGCCACCTGGTTGGGGAATAGGCAGCAAGGAGGATGCCACAACTGGCAGAGGCCACCCCCTGCCCTCCCACATATTAGGGAGGAAGAGACACTAAAGCACCCGCAAAGGCAGCGGAAGGGTGGGGCCACAGCAGGCGGGAGTCTCAAGGGGCGGTACTTAGCGCAGGAGGAATCTAGGTTTAGGTTTAGGGGGGCTCCTGAGGAGAGGGGCCGAGTGGGCGGGCCCTAGAATCAGTGCAGAGCGCAACATGGGAATGGCCTCATGTAGGCGGGGAAGGGGAATAGTGGTGAAATCTCAGCCAGGGATAGGTGGGCAGGGGCGGGGGTGGGGTGGGGTGGGTGGGTTGTGAGGGTTGTGAAGTAGGCGGAGTCTCAGGGACCAGCCAGGGCGTTACAATCCCAGAGTGGAAGTAGGCCAAAAACCTAGACTGGGATTGGGTCTCTAAAGCAGCGTGGCCTGGGAATCCCAGCGTAGAGTGTGATGTGGGCGTGGCTTCGCGTGGAGTTGGCCTGGGAATGGTAGTGTATCTTGGTCAGGATTGGCTGTAGAGGCAGAGTAGGCTGGGCCTTGGATCCCTAGCGCGAGGAACAGGCCCAGAACCTAGGCTGGGATCGAGGGTGTACCCAGAAGGGGACCTGGCCTGGAAATCCAAGGCCCCCAATCAGCAGGGGGTTGAGTACCTGGTCTGGGGCATTGGGACAAGCCAGGGGGGGTGGGAGCATTGTAGGGGCAGGGTCTGGGATAGAGTGAGCGTGTCCTGGGACTAAAGATCTGGATGAAAAATGCGGGCGGACAGGAGGGGGCTAACCCTGAGACTCTCGAGTGAACTCTTAATGGATGACTGAGGTGGGGCAGGAAGAGGGGGTGCTGGGGCGCCAGGGGCGGGGTTCGAGGGGACGGAATCTGGCCCCTCCCCCAAGGGGTGCACAGTGGGCCAAGGCCCGAGAGACAAGCCGTGGAGTAGGGGGATACATGGCCGGGGGGCGGGACCTCACCGTGGCCAGGCGCGTCTCCTCCAACTGCTGCAGCCTGCGCACGTGGCTCGCGAGCAGCGGCTGTGCTCGGGGTCCGGCTAGCTCGGCCTCCAAAGCCAGCACCTCCCGTGAGGCGGCGGCGAAGGCCTGGGTCACCTCGTGTACTGTGCTCCGGTAGCGCGGAAAGTCGTAGGGCGGGCCGCTGCTCAGGTACTGTCGGTGGCCTCTGCGGCAGGCGGGGATCCTGAGGCTACGGCCCCGGCTCTCACGCCCTGCACCCGCATCGACCACCTTAAAGCCCTCCAAGTGTCCCCTAGACCCCAAAGTGTTGAGAACGTTCTGACTCCCGCAGGGTAACCCGAGACGGGCCCACCCCTGCGCACGCGGAAGGGAGCGATCTGGTCTCCCCGCAAATCCCGCCCCACCTCTGACACCGCGGCCCCGTGGGGACCCAGTTCCTCCCCCAAGGCACGCCCATCCCCAGAGCGGACTGGGGGCTGAACATTGCGACCCCTCCCCTCCCCTACGCCCTCACTCACTCCTCCAGCCGGCGGAAGGCCTGCGCGCGCTCAGCCTGCAACTGGTGGATGCGCTGCACCAGCGCCCGTATCGCGGCATCTTTCTACGGGGAGAGGGGCACGGCTAGGGTATGAAGCCGGCGCCCCCGAGCCTGCACCGCCCGCCCCGCGCCTGTTCCCGCTCGGGCTCGAGCTCACCCAGGGCCACACCAGCTGCTCGCGCTCCGGGGCTCCAGTGGCTCCCGAATCACCGGGCACCGCCGGGACAGCGGACTCTGCCGCAGCCTCAGTGGTGATCATGACTGCGCAGCTCTGGTCCCACCCAGGAGCAGGTTGCTCCGCTGCGTCTGGCGCCCCCTGCAGGCCCGGAGGCCTCTGGAGCCAGCTTACGGCGGCCAGCTAACCTGGAGACCCCGGGGGAGGAATCGGAAGCGAAGACTGGGGGCTTCTCAGGCCTGACACCCTCCACCCACCCCCACCCCTGTGTTTGTTCCCGACCGGCGCCTGCCTTAACGTTTTCGACCTTAAATGTACGGTTCTGTATACAGCAAGGCTGTCCTTCGGCTTATTTCTATGCAGCTATGTCAAAACCCGACTTCAGGGCTTCCCTGGTGGCGCAGTGGTTGAGAATCTGCCTGCTAATGCAGGGGACACGGGTTCGAGCCCTGGTCTGGGAAGATCCCACATGCCGCGGAGCGACTTGGCCCGTGAGCCACAACTGCTGAGCCTGCGCGTCTGGAGCCTGTGCCCCGCAACGGGAGGGGCCGCGATAGTGAAAGGCCCGCGCACCGCGATGAAGAGCGGTCCCCGCACCGCGATGAAGAGTGGCCCCCACTTGCCGCAACTAGAGAAAGCCCTCGCACGAACCGAAGACCCAACACAGTCAAAAATAAATAAATAAATAAATAAATAAATAAATAAATAAATAAAGTAACTATAAAAAAAAAAAAAAAACAACCCGACTTCACTTCCTCACATCCCATCCCCACTAAGAAAATTGACGCTGAACTTAGGGAAGTAAAAAAACAAACAAACAAAAAAAAAACCAAGATTTGAAAACTGAAGGGATCCCACAGCTGATTTGCTTCCCTGAGACATCAATGTCCATTTAACCTCTTCTCTCATAACCACACAAGTACAGAGCGTCATTTTCTGGGACTCTGAAAGCTGTGCTTTAGAGTCTTGAGTTTTCTGCTGTGTTGTTGCCATGCGGGTAGTGTTGATGTCTTTTCTACAACCATACTTAAAGATTAATGAAATTGGTGCTGGGTGAAAAAAAGAAAATTGAATCCAAGAAGTGATAGCCATCATCTAATGCCACAAGGTTGTGACAACAGTGGGATCTGAACGCAGGTTCTGACACTGGAGAATTCAAGTCACTGGCACCCACAGGTTGTGTGTGAACTGCTCTGAAGAGGGGGGCCTGTGCAAAAGGCCCTGAGGTGGGAGTCTGGTGCAGGCCTGAGGTTGGGGGTGGGGGGTGGGAGGGTTCCTATTAAGTACAGAGAAGGCCTGGGAGCTGGACATACACTGCCTAGTTTGAGTTTCTGGAAGCTTCCTCCTCCAGGAGTGGACACAGGGTAGACCAGAAAGATGGTGGTGGCCTGGCCTTAGGGAGGAGGGGGCAACTGACAAAAATGAAACTCAACTGAGGTCTGAAGTGACAGCCTTTAGCTGGCACTCCAGGTCTCAGCTGTTCTCAGGCATTCAGCTGTTCTCAGGCATCACTGTCTAGGCCTGGGTTGTCACCTACGGGAAGCCCCAATCATCCCAAGACAAATAGAAGCATGGCCTTGTCAGGGCACTACAACCCCTCACCTGACAGACATCAGTCTTGGGTGGGACCCAAGAGCTCTTAAAGATCAGTCAAAATTGAGAACAGGTATTTTACGCTAGGTGGGGTGTTCCTTCCTACCCCGCCATCCACCCACACCTGAACACCTCCAGGGCCCAGATGTGAGGGTTGTTAATGTGCCTGACCAGGTTCCACCAGTCCCTAGGCTGAGGTCTTTTATTCCCATATTACAGATGACAAAATCCAGATGGGTGAACTCACTAGGCTATGTAGCAGAGGGCCAGGAGTGAGACTTGCCTGTGCTGTGGTTATGACAACTTTAGACATGAAGGGCAGAGACCATGGCCCACTTTACAAGTAAGACAACTGGAACCCAGGACAGAGGACCCCCAAGAGCTATGAAGAACTGAGTGACAGAAAGTCCCTAAGGGAGATGCCTGCACCTCAGCCACCTCCCCATTGGACAGACCAACCACATGGACACCAGTTACTGCTCCAGTCAACAAAAGGGAAACTTTATTGAGGCCCCAGGGCCATGGGGCTTAGGCAGGAGGCCACCCTGCGGGCAAAGAAGCCGGTGGAGGAGCCTTATTTGACCTTCTTCTTGGGGCGCAGGTTGTTGGTGTGGCCGCACTTCTTCTTGCGGCAGTTGACAGCACGGGGGTGCAGGCGAGCATAACACCTGTGCGAGGACACGAGCGAGTGGTGAGGGCACATCCCGACCCCCACCAGGGCCAGCCCACACCCCCAATCTGAAGAGTACATACTTGCGACAGATCATCTTGTCGCAGTTGTATTTCTGAGCGAGCTGGCGAAGGGAAGGCTCGATGATGCCACCTCGCAGACGAAGCACCAAGTGCAGGGTGGACTCTATAGGAAACGAAGGGCAGAGAGAGACAGTGACTGAGCCTAGGCTCACCACCTCAGTCCCATAGCTTCTCAAGTGTGACAGGGACACATTGGAATCCGTTGGGTGTTCTATGTGTAGATGGGCACACCAGCCCAGCCCACCCCACAGAACCTCCACCTTGTCATTTCCCACCAGTCCTCGGGGAGTCTGAGACTAATAATAAATATACGTCAACAGTGGTGTCCATCTGGGTTTCCCCAAGGGCAAGGCAATTTTTAAGTGGTGCAAGGACGACCTTTTATTTTCCTAGGTAAGACATTTAAATCTTTTGCTGCAAAAAGTGGTGCTGATTTTCTTTACAGTAGTTATCACATTAAAAAACACAAACACAAGAATTAAAGAAAAAAAGTGAATAAGAACACGAGAAACCATCGCCATTTGGAAATCCTGGTGGAGATCTTGAGATGTTTTCCAGCGATGGAAACAGTACCTTACAAAGCAATACTCCCTAGCCCTATCTGATCCTCAGCTTAAGAATCCTCCTCTACAGCCCCCTCCCGGTGCTGAAGAGGCTGTCAGTGCCCCATCCTGGGTCCTAGGCCTCACTGAGGTCCTGTCTAGCCACCCCACCCCCGTACCTTTCTGGATATTATAGTCTGACAGAGTGCGGCCATCCTCCAGCTGTTTGCCCGCGAAAATCAGACGCTGCTGGTCAGGTGGGATGCCTAAGGAGAGAGCACTTCAGTTACTAAAGTGCTGGCAAGAATACTACCAGCAGATCTCCCCTCCCTCCACAGGGCTGTGCCAGGATCACCCTCAAACTGTCAAAAGGGAAAATGAGATAGAACAAGCTGCCTTCCCAAAATCACACAGGGGAAGCACTGGCATGGCTGAGATCTGTCCAAGCACCCATTTCACACAGGACAGCAGATCCCCAGGGCTGAAGGGCCCCCATTGTGTGGAGCACCTAGCCCCAACCCAACTCACCCTCCTTGTCTTGGATTTTAGCTTTGACATTCTCAATGGTGTCACTGGGCTCGACCTCTAGAGTGATGGTCTTGCCCGTCAAGGTCTTCACAAAGATCTGCATCTCTGCGTCTGCTGGGGAAGAGAGGGGGGAGAATGGCCGGGTGGAGTGGTGAGCACTGAAGGTCTGAGCAGCCCTAGCTCACGGGCCGGCCAGCCTTAGTTCCTGCCAGCCCTGGGCCAGCATCGACTTCAAATGCAGGCCCGCCCCAGTGCCTGTTTCCTTCCACCCTCCAAGCCAGCAGCTTCGTCTTTGAAGATGGAACGAAAAGTACAGGTCTACGGCACCATCTTGCCAAGCACGGTCTGGAGGTCCCATCCTTCCTCTCCTCTGCCAGCCCCCGCTCTTCCTGCAGCCGGGGTGGGAATCCCATCTTAGTAGCATCCCCCCAACACACACGCTTTCCACCCTACAGTCCCTTCTCCTAATTCCAAGCTCAGACACCCAAAACTGTGGCTTCCTTCTGGGTTACGCCCTAATCCTCAGACCACATTTCCTGCCTTTGATCCAATCCATAAGTAACAACTGCCAACCACGTGCCTGATACTTGTTTACATAGGTATTTCCATTTTGTCACTTTCCAAGTCTAGAAAATAGCTGCTACTACCAAACTCTCCTTACAGATTTAGAAAAGGAGATAAGAGACCCAGCTCAAAGGCTTAATATTTTTAAATGAACTGGCAGAGTGTCTGCCACGAGGCAAAGTTACAGTTAATACTCCTCTCCATTAAATCGGATCTGCCCCGAAGGACACATCCTCGCCCCAAGCCTCGTCAGATAGTTGGGGCCGGCGGAGCGGGCAGGGTCCTCTTCCAATGGCCGGCTTCCCTCCCGGGGCCCAGTTCGGTCTCGGAACCCGGCCCAGTGTGCCTTGCTAAGCCGTCCCACAGGGCCTAGCTCGCCTAGACGGATTCCAGGCCGCCCCCTCCGCTGCCTGGGCCCCCGCAGGCTACCGCCCAACCCTGCCCAGGGCCAACCCGCAAGCCCGCCATCACCGACCTGCTCCGTCGTCTCGTTGAAGTGAAAGAGGGCTGCTGAACCGGAAACCGCCGATTCGCCGCCGAGGGCGCCTGCGCACCGGGCACGCTGCGCGTCTGCGTCACAATCCGCGCCGCCCCCCGCCCCCGCCCCCGGCCCCGCCCCGCCCCGCCCCTATGTTGGGCGCGGGCGCACGAAGCCGCGGCGCCAGTGGGTGACCGGTGCCCGCCCGCCTCGGGGTGTGAGCTCCGCCAGTCGGGTCACGTAGGAATAATGCCGCACCTTTCCTGGTGTTTCTGCCCGCTGTTTCCGCCCGCTGTTTCCAGGCCGCCTGAAGACTGCCCGCACGTAGCGGGTGCTCCAGAAATATTTCAACAGAGTAGGGGAAACTTTTGTGCTAAAGTGAAGGCATTAAGCAGAGGGTCTGCGGGTCCAAGACGCAAGGGTCAAGGCAGGAGGCGGCGTTAAGGGCCGAATGTGTTGGAGCCACTGGAGGCCGGCCGCTGTGCACAGATGGATTTCAGGGCGGGTCCGTATAGGAGCACGGAGAGCAGGTGGGGCTGGTGCATTCACCCAAGGAAATAGGATGGGACCCAGGGTCTGTTTAGGATATAAGACGGAGGAGACTCAGGATGGCTCCTGAGTCATCAGGATGGCTAAAAAGTGCTGGGTGCCGGAAAGCGGTGAGGACTGAGAAGTTACCTGTGGGTTTGGCAGCGTACCTTATTTCCTTGAACACTTCCCGGCGCCCCCTATGGACCAGGCAAAAGCAGACACTCTAAAGTCTGGGAAGAGGCCTTTAATAACATAATTTCTGAGTGCTCCAAAGATGAGGGGACTCTGTGAGAGTGTCTGATGGGGAATGAGACCCTAGCTCCTTGAGGAGCCCACCTTAGGGCTGAGATTTGGAGGAGGAGTTACTCAAGGAGGTAAAGGAATAATGTTGTGGGCAGTGGGAATAGCACATTTGAAGGCCTGGGTGGTGATAGGAAGTGGGGTTATTATGGTTGCCACCACTGGAGACTCCCACTCAAAGCAGAGCAGCCCACTTCTTTCCAGCTCAATGGTGCCTGGCTGTCCATAACCATCCTGTCCCACATCCAGCACTTGCCCCCATTCTGGACTGCTGGGCCCAAGGATGGAAGGAAGCCACTGCTAGGTGCACCCTTCCCTTTTTAGTAACAGAGTCTTTTTATTAACTTCCCAACAGCATCTGTAAACATCGGGTACAAAAATATTCTGCTTAACTCTGTTCTCCAAGGTGGCGCAGCTTGCTCCATGGAGGCCCCAGGAGAAGCCTGCTGGGCCCTCAGGGTCCACACCTCTGGTCCGAGAAACAGGGCCTAACCAGGCTCGGTGCTGAGTGGATGGCTAATCTCTGCCTTGAGGCTTCTACAACTGTCTCAGAAACCTCCTTGAGATAATGATTGGAGAAAGTATTCAATACTGTCATTGGAGGAAGGGGCAAGGAGACCAGAATTAGTAGGCACAGGGGTGGGCTGGGGTGAACTCAGACATGACAGTGCTTGGCCACCTTGAGGAGGTCCTGACCAGGGTGCTGGGGCAGAGGACATCTGGCTCCGGTCTCTGGGAACCTTTAGGTGTTGCTCAGAGCAGACCTCAGGCCTGGCTCTGGAAAAGCTCCCTTGCGCCCAACCCAACTCCAGCTGGACTGGTCATCCCCTGGCCTGGCAGAGGGGTCTACAGAAGAGAGATGTTCTCAGTGAGGAAGGAGGGGGAATGATAGATCCCCAGGAATTCCATATCCCAGGGAGGGAGCCTTGTCTCCCAGTGAGCCCCAAATGACAGAGTAGGGTGGCAAAGCTGACTGTCTCAAGGCAGGGTTACCCACTGCCACCTCAGACATCTGGGCAGTGGCACCGCTGCTGCCCTGAGACCCCTCGGAGCTCCTGGGAGTAGGGCTACTCGCCCGGCATCTCCTCGTCATCTGTATGGCTGCGGCCATTGATGGCAGGTGAGCCGGGCCGGATGTGCGACAGGTCCTCGAAGCCGGGGCTGAGGGAGGGCGAGACTGTGTCAGGGCTGGTGTCGCATGAGCCTGTGCTCTGTTCCGAGGTGGCAATGGTTGTTGTGGTGCTGGGCGGGATGGGGTCTTCATCCTCGTCTTCCAGGAGGGACGCCTCCGGGATGTCTGGGGGAAGGAGGCCCAGGAGTTGGCTTAGTCACCATGCCAGGCACTGTGCTGAGGGATTAACTGGGCCCGGGACCCCTGACAGCTACCCCCACCCCATGGGACATAACTTGGTTCATTTTACAGATGAGGAAACAGAGGTCCAAGCAGGTGAGAGGCCTCTCTTTGAGGTAAGGTAAAGACTCAGGTTCTCTGGGGTTAGGCCTACGCGGGCCCTGGGGGCAAGTCTGAGCCTGGCTCTGCCCTCTTGACTGTGTCACCTGGGCCAGGCCCCTCACCTGCCTGTGTCTCAGCTCCCTGCTCTATAAACTGGGAATGACGGCATTGCCTTTATGCCTGTGGTTGTCAGTGGCCCTGGAGTGGGGAGCTGTTGGCCCATTCTACAGACTGGGTAAACTGAAGCTCAGCATGGAGGATGCTGTGCTTCCTCTGACAAGTCACTGCCCCTCTGGGCACAGTCCCCACCTCATAGGTGGTTGTGGGTAACAGCCTGGCTCGTAGGGGTACATGACATTCACTGGGCTAAGGACTGTCATCATTCTTGTCCACATTCCCTCGTGTGACCTCCCCCAAGGGAGGAGACTCTAGTCTCAACACCTGCTCCACAGGTTGCCAAGAAGATCAGGCCAGCACTCCCGCCCCTGCCCCAGGTCTTACTGGACCCACTGCCCACTAGGGCCCGGGCTTGGTGTCAGCCCTTGAGGTGACCTTCCAGAAGCCAGCCCTGGGCTGAGGGCCCTGGCATCCAAGGGCGCAGAGCCCAGAAGCAGGATGTAGGAGCTCTGGGTGACACTTACGGCTGAAGGCCTCCGGGTGCTGCCTGGCCAGCTTCCCTTTCAGTGTCCTGCAGGGGAAGGGAAGGCACACAGGGCTGAACCTGCCGAGTGTGCAGGCTGGGCCCGGTGTAGGCCAGGAACCTCCCCCTCACTGCTTGTCATACTGTGCTCCAGGGCTGGAGGTAAGACTGGGCGCTCAGCCAGCAGACCTCCCACCCCCAGGACGGATGGCAGCTACCCAGCTGTCACCCAGCTTCTGCGTGTCCTTGGTGCTGGCTCTGCGTGCTGGCTGGGCCCTCTACCTGCAATGCCTCATGTCTAAACCTCTTCTACCAGGACAACCTTCCAGGAAGCTTCCCTTCCCCTTGCCTCAACAGGCACTCCTCTGGGTGACTTGTCCCAGCCTGTCTCTCCAACCCCGGGGTGAGGATGTCTGTGGGGGCCAGGAGTGCTGACTATCCACACCCCAAACACCGAACACTGGCACTCACTAAACTGAACTTCACAGAGAAGCCCCTGCTTCCCTTTTTAACCTGCTGGTTTTTCCTTTTTACCTGAAGTAATGCAGTTCTGTTTACAAAGAATTACAAAAGGCTCTTCAGAGCAGTCTCTCACCCTTGACTATGGCCAGCCAGCACTGTCCCCCCCAAAACCCCCCACCCTGAAGTACCACTGCTGCTGCATCCCTGCCTGGGTAGACACACTTATCTCCTTCCTGACACAGATACACACAAAAGGTGTCAACCCTTGGGGTTCCTACTCTACTCCCATCCCTGCAACACCACACATGGGCAACCAGCCTGGTGAGATGCCCCAGAAAAGATACGCTTTGATAAAGGATTTATCCGGCCTGTCTTGTGATTTCTGCACAGAGCATGCTCCAAGGAAACATGCTGCCCTCAATCTGTGGCACCTGCTCTGCCAGCAGATGCGGCTGCCCCCGGAAAAGAAGAAGCGGCACAGTCAGCCAGAAATACAGCTGTAGTGCCAGCTTGTTCCAGGCCTGGGCGCCCCAGCGGCAGTTGTTAACGGCAGCAGTGGTGATAGGAGCTCCGGGGGCCGTGTCAAGCATTCTATGTGGCTGGGGACTTGGACATCGTCCTTCTCTGTCCTCATGGAAACCAGCTTGAGAAGGACCCACAAAACCTGGCAATCTCATTTTCCTCTTGAGACAAGTCCTGGGTGGAGGCCAAGGGGGACACGAGGCTAGCCTTTCCCTGTCTGCTCCTGCCTGCCTTTTGCATTATGGGTCTGGCACTATGTTGCATTTTCAAAAAAGGAATAAAATTTAAATTCAGAAACTCCAAGATTTTCAGATCTTCTCCAATACTAAATGTGCAATGAAGCCTCGTAAAACAAGCTGAATCTCCCCACCGCCCTGCTACGTGGGGAGGATGGCCCTCATTGAAAAGAGGAGGAACCCGAGGCTCAGAGCAGGAGGCAGAGACTGGAGGGCCAAGCACCCACCTGATCCTGCGGAAGATGCTGTCCAGGTCCCGTTTCATCTCCACCAGGGTCCTTGTGTGGTGCAGAAAGCGCTCGCTCATCTGCTGCAGGCGGGCACTTGACAGGTTGTTGAAGTTGAGCAGCATCTCGTTCGTCTTCTCAAAGCGGTCCAGCCTGGTGGCGGAAAAAGGGCACCGACTCCTCTGCTCAGCCTCCAGGTCCCTGCCAACTGATCCTGCTAGGCCCTTTCCTGCTCCATGACCTTTGCGTAGACCATTCCCTTGTCTTGTAGAGCTCTAACTGGTGTTTGAGCCAGCTAGCAAACTCCTATTCAACTTTAAAAACCCTACTCAAAAGTCCTACTCAAGTGTACCCTTCTCATGTAGCCTTAACCCTCTCCCTCAAGTAGACTCTTTGACACTCTGACTCCCCTAGCCCCAGCTTCTTTCTCTGGCCCAGCCCTGACACTCCGAGGCCAGGAAGGTTCAAGTCTGATTTTGTCTCCCCTCGGTCTGGGAGTTCCCCAGGGTCAGGTCTGAATCTGAACTAAAGACCTAGGAGGGAGATGGTTATTGCTGAGACCCAGACATATCCAGCACCCCTGTCACAGGGCAAGAAAGGTAAGGTATCAGGTCTGTGCTGTGTTGTAAATGGAAGGAAGAGCCTTTGGCTTAAAGACACAAAAATAAAGCCCCAGGAGACCGTGTTTCCCCCCGAAGGTTGTGTCAGCCCTTCTTCCCCACAGAGCAGGCCGGAATTAGGGTGAGGCTATGGTGGCCACAGTGCCAAGCCCCAAAGAGGGCAAAGGCCATTCACAGCCCTTCCAAGTGACCCCGGGTGCTCTGCAGAGACAGCCTAGGCTCTGAGAGAATAGGTTCCCAACAGGAAGTGAGCCGACTGGCTCCCTTAAATCCCCCAGCAGTTCCTTCCTTATCCCCCCGCAAGTCTCCCCACTCCAGGCCTCGGGAAAGGAGCTGCTGTGGTCCCCGCCAAACTGTCCGCAGCTGCGAAACTGTCCCAGAGCCCTGCTTCCTGTGCCAAGGCCTCGCCTCCAGACCAGGAAGGAATTTACTTTGGAGCCAGCCAGCAGATTTGCTCATTTCCTTCATTTTATCACCAGTGTGGGCCCGGGGTAGAGGCGGGCAGGGCTAGAATGCTGGCCAGCAAGTGGATTCCTTCCCACACCGGGGGCCCAGGGCCCTTGGCTTCCACTCACATGTTCTTCTGGGCCAGGATGATGGCGTTGACATCGTCCGCATTCACCATGCTCAGGATGCGGCTACAGAAGACCCTCGAGGCCGAGTCCGGGGGGTCCATCTCTTCCTCCTCCTCCGCTGCCTGAAACAGGCAGGAAGAAAGTGTTTTCAGTCTGCATCAGGAAGTGGGGGGAGGTGGGATGGAGAGGAGGGGCTGGGAACCCCACAGGCCACCTGTCCGTAAGTGGGTCATGCCACCTGAGCCTCAGCTTTGTCATGCCAGGAACTCGGGGGTGTTTCGAGAACCACAGGAGTTCCTATTTATAACTTGCACCCAAGCACATCACAATCCCATCACCCCTCCCACCGCCACACTCCCCACTCTCCATGTGCCCAAAGCTACAGGCACCTTCCTCCTGCATAGATCTGCCCCCCTCCTCCTGGCTGCCCCCTCAAATCATCACCCCCTCCAATGGCTTTTCTCCCAAGAGATCTTTGATGACGGGGTAGTCATTGATGACGGGGTATCCTGGTCACTCATCACTTCACCTTTTTTAATTGCTCCACTGTCTCATCTCTTCCTGAAATTATCTTAGTTATCAGTTAACCCTTTTGCTTGTCACCCCCACAGCAATATTAGCTCCAACAGAACAGAGGCGTGTGTGTCTTTCTTGCTCACTGCTCTGTCTCCAGAGCCCAGCCCAGAACCTTGTTCACAGCAAGGGATTGCCCGAATTTAGTTTGATGAAGGCAAACAGAACCTTTCAAACTCAGCTCTGAAGCTAGACTTATATCAGCAAGTTAAAGCCAAGAATTTCAGGCACTGGCAGCCAGGCTGTGGGCCCCAGCAACCCAGATGGCTCTGTGGCTCTTGGCTCCCAGCTTCCCTGGCACACAAGTGCCATCCCAGCAGGTGGGGACTTCCTGGACCATGCTAGGGCAGGAGGGACCACAGCTTCAGCACTGACCCTCCTAAGGGGGTTCAGGAAAAACCCAGAATCCTGACATAGCTTGGCTCTGAGGTCTGCACATTTAATGGCCGACAGAAAGGCCCACTTGCAATTGGTTAAGATTCACACACAGGATGAGGAAGGGCTTTCAGAGCCCACTTAACTACCCTCCTCTTTATTGAGCACAAGACACCAATTTCGAACACTGGCAATTGTTACCATCCTTATTTATATATGAGAAAATTGAGGCTCAGAGACTGAGGAACTAGGCCGTTGTCACACAGCCAGTGAACACGGGTCACAACTCAAACGCCCACAGACCACAGGATCCACAAATGTGTGACTCTGACGTTCAGTAGCTACCTGTGACAGGACAGCTGCTTCTTACAGCACCTGATTCCTGCCAGACTTCTGATTGTTTCCAGAAATAAACCTGAAATATGGATTTCTTTTTCCTGTGAAATCGCCTCATTTACAAACGTTAGCAACTAATATTTTTCTTACCCCAACACCATAGAGGCCAAGAGTACGTATCTATTTGTGCCCTGAATCTGGCTATCAGTTTGCAGCCATTACGTGCCTTCTGGAGATAAACTGCCACACCTGATGAAATCCACCCCCTCCCCAATCACCACGTTTGAGCTCCTTCTATGTGCCAGGCATGGACACCCACACCCTCCACATTTCCAAAGAAGATCATGTATAAAGAGGACACTTGGGCTCTCAAAGGACAGAGCCATGGGGCGGGAAGCCCACAGCTAGAGCCTGGCAGGTGCAGGACTTGGACCTGTGGGAAATGGTTCTGCTACAAAGAAGGGCTCTTTCCTGTCTCTGGCTCCCAGATGTGAGGGCTGAGGGATTCAAGGCACACTCCCCCACCAGCTGCCTCTCACAGGAAGCCTTCCCTGACTAACTGCTAATCTGGCCCACATACAGAGTGGAAATGACCCAGCATGGGCTCTGATCCCTGCTCCAAATATATTTATGGGGGACACACGCAGAGAGGGAGGCTGTGTGACCTTGGGAGAGTCACCTCACCTCCTAGATCCGTTTTCTCACCCAGAAAATAGGAATAACAAAGAATCAGAATCTCACAATGCTGTCTGTGGGGACTAAAACCAATAGTGATAAGAGGTGCTGGGCTCGGAGCAGTCAGTTTCTCCAAGTGGAGTGTGAAGAAATCCTAGGACAGGCCCCGGGAATCAGTATTCTAATGAGGGCCTCCCTAGTGCTTCCAAGAATACAGAACAAACACTTATATAGCACTTCATTTAATCCCCAGTCACCCCTACAAGGGCATCTCCGAGGGCACCTAAGGCTCCCAGGGGTGGGCTCAGGTCACACACCAATGCGGAGAGGCGCCGCAACTCCACCCAGGTCATTTAACATAATTTAATTTGGCTGCCCAAGCTCAGCAAAACCCCCGAGGCGGGGCGGGGCTCACAAATCCCCTCATGCCCCGCCCCTGTGAAGCGGGAAACTGAGGCCCAAGCAGGTCAACGCCCGATTCCGGGAGACACGGCACAGCCTGAACACAGGCGGCCCCAACTCCCGCGCCCCGGATCCAGACTCGGCCCATGGCGCCGCCCGCGCGTCCACCGCGCAGACGGAGAAACTGAGGCCTGTGCGCAGGAGGGGTGCCCAGATGTTGCCAGCGGCGCGCCGCACCCCACTACAACCCGAGGACCGCGCCCGACCTGGCCCGGCTCCCCAGAGGCTCCTGCGTCCCCAACCCCACCCCGAACTCGGCCCCGGCGTCGGTGGCAGCAGCACCTGCACATCTGGCGGCCTTGCTCGCGCTTCCGGGATGGCGCCCGCGCCGCCGCGACGTCACCACGCACCATGCGTGCGAGCGCGCGTGGCGGCGACGTGCCCTGGGCTGACTTGCGTGCGTGGAGGCGCGGCAGGAACGGGTGGAGCTTAGATGCAGCTTCTATTTGCGGGTGCATCACAACAAATAGCCAATCAAGCAGTCCCTCTCGCGCCTGCGTAGTTTCCAAAGCCCGAGCTCCGAGGCAGCCCGGAAGGAGGGAGGGGAATGGGGAGGGAGGATGAAACAACCAATTTTATAGATGGTAAGACTGAGATCCGAGAGCGGCAGGCATTCGCACAGAGTCATATAATCCTCGAGTGGCCTGTGGTGGATCCAGACCCAAATGTTCTGCTTTCCAGGCTGGGAATCAGACTCACTCGGGTTCAAAAACCCCTGCTCCGTTTTTGGTGACCTTTTTCTGGGCCAGGATCTTGCATTGCATTTAGTCATGTCTCCTTGGTCTCTTCCACTCTGTGACAATTCCTGTCTTTCTTCATCTTTCATGACCTTAATACTTTTGAAGAGTACTGGTTTTGTAGAATACCTAACATTATGGGTTTGTTCAATACTTCCTCATGATTAGACTGAAGTTGAGCAGTTTGGGAAAGAATCCCACAAAAGTGATGTTTCCTTCTCAATGCATCATATCAGGAGGCACTGGGATGTTGCTATGTCTCATTGTTGGTGACATTAACTTTGATTACTTGCTTAAGGCAGTGTCTACCAGCTTCTCAACTGTCAAGTTACTATTTTCCTTTGCAATTAATAAGTATCTTATGGGGGGATACTTAAGAGACCATGTAAATACCCTTGGTGTTTTGGTCTTGGTTTTTTTTTGTTGTTGTTGTTGTTTACATATTTTTCACCCTTTAGTTTTAGCATCCATTCATGGCTCTTGGCAGCAATAATGATTACTTACTATGTGTTTGCATAATGGTGATTTTTAATTTAATTATTAATTGGAATTCTATTGTAAACAAGAGCTGTCCATTCTCAATTACGTATTCAAGTATTTATATCACTATGGAGTCATGAGTATTTATTTTATTCTGTGGCTTATAATTAGTTTCTATATTATTTATTTTACTGCTCCTTTAATTTAGCTCCTATGTCCTTTTAATATGTCTCCATGTTTCTGTGAGTACGTCCTTACTTTTGGCACCACAAGATGTTCTGTGCTTGCTTTGGAATATCCCTGGAATCAGCCATTTCTCCAAGGAGCCTGGTTCTGCTTCTTGGAGAATGGTATTTAGAGACCAAGATCTGGGTGCTGGGTGTGCTCACTGCTACCCAGGTATTATTGCTTAGAGACCCTCTCAGCAGTCAGAGCTAGGAAATACATGTATGTCTACTAACCCATGCATATACACATGTATTTTTAGTTCTATATCTGTTCCCTTGTGTCTCTACTGAAAACCATGAGTTCATACTGAGATGAGGATGCATTAAGTGAGATAACCCAAGTTAAATGCATGAACAAAATGGGGCAAATAGTAATTGCTTGATAAGTGTTAGCAATTACCATTAGTTTCTGAGGTCTTATGAAATGTATGCTATATATTATATGTCTGATTTTTCTGTGTCTCAGTTTGTTAACTGTGAGTCTGGGTGAACCTAGCATCTGCCTCTTAAGGTTGCTCAGAGCTTGAGAGATACACACATGCCCTTGGGCACATGGAAGACTCTTTGAGAGCCCTGGAATTGGCATATCTGAGTTCTAATTCCAGCTGTCACATCCTAGCTGGGTGGCCTTGAGCAAGTCGCTTAACCTTAAGAAATCATGCAGGTTAATTCCTTACAAGAGGGGTCCCCAACCCCGGGCCGCAGACCAGTACTTGTCCTCAGCCTATTAGGAACCGGGCTGCATGGCAGGAGGTGAGCGGCAGGTGACCAAGCAAAGCTTTATCTGCCACTCGCCATCACTCCCCATCACTCACATTAGCACCTGAACCATTGCTGGCATTACGGCCTGAACCATTGCCCCACCCCACCCCCATCCGTGGAAAAATTGTCTTCCACGAAACCTGGTGCCAAAAAGGTTGGGGACCGCTGCCTTACAACAGAGTTTGGCCCATTGTAAGCCCTTGGTAAACTCTATTATTACTCTCACGCTCTCCTGCCTTCGTTCATTGAAAAGTTAATGATGATCAGGAATCTTATGCATTCTTATAGTTCAACCAACAGTTTTAAAAATTGTTCAGTAAACCCTCTAGTCACCCCTTCTGGGTTCGGCCCATATTCTGAGAATCTAGAAAATACTCAGTCCCTGCCTAGACTTGGAGGATGAAGGAGAGTCTGACACAGACAATCCCAGCCCTGAAGGGAACAATGTTGGACTAGAGGGAGGAGAGACTCAAGGCTGGAGGAACCTGCAGAGTGGGGTATGAGGACTTCTGAAGGCCAGGAAGCAGGTACATCTGGATGGAGTTTTGAGGTAGGATTAGGAGTTTTGCAGGTGCTGACAATCATTCAGGACTGAGGGGATCACAGGAGCAAAGACAGGATGGTGGGAAAGCACATAGTGTGGATTTGATCTTTTAAGAATTGTGGAGCTCCATGAGCCAGACAGCAGCCAGTGCTGAGAAGAGCCTGGGTGGCGGCTGCTGGGAAAAGTAGAACCGTGGCTCTGTCTGCATGGCTTTGCCAAGCTGTAGCAGAAGAGGCCCAGACTGGAGAAACCAAGCTTTTCAACGGGTCTCTTGGGCTCTGTTGGAGGCCAGGGAACATTTACGAGGGTCCTGGAAGGGGTGGGGGCTGCACATTGAAGCCAAAAGGGACTTGGCTGGTCCCAAATGTTTTCCTTTTTTATTTTGTTTAAATTTTATTTATTTATTTTCTTGGCTGTGTTGGGTCTTTGCTGCTGCGTGCAGGCTTTCTCTAGTTGCGGTGAGCGGGGGCTACTCTTCGTTGCAAGGCACGGGCTTCTGATTGCGGTGGTTTCTCTTGTTGCGGAGCACAGGCTGTAGGCGTGCGGGCTTCAGTAGTTGTGGCACATGGGCTCAGTAATTGTGGCTCGCGGGCTGTAGAGCGCAGGCTCAGTAGTTGTGCACAGGCTTAGTTGCTCCGTGGCATGTGGGATCTTCCCAGACCAGGGCTCAAACCTGTGTTCCCTGCATTGGCAGGCGGATTCTTTTTTTTTTTTAATTTTATTTATTGATTGATTGATTTTTGGCTGCGTTGGGTCTTCGTTGCTGTGCGCGGGCTTTCTCTAGTTGCAGCAAGCGGGGGCTACTCTTCGTTGCGGTGCATTGGCTTCTTATTGCTGTGGCTTCTCTTGTTGCGGAACATGGGCTCTAGGCGCACAGGCTTCAGTAGTTGCAGCACGCAGGGTCAGTAGTTGTGGCTCACGGGCTCTAGAGCGTAGGCTCAGTATTTGTGGCACACGGGCTTAGTTGCTCCGCGGCAGGTGTGATCTTCCCGGACCAGGGATCGAACCTGTGTCCCCTGCATTGGCAGGCAGATTCTTAACCACTGCGCCACCAGGGAAGTCCCCCCACCACCTCTTCTGACTGGCCAGCCTTCCTTCCTCCCCGCCTTCCTTCCTTCCTTCCCTCCTTCCTTCCTTCCACAATGATTTCCCTGAATACCTCCCCCTGTTTTGTGCCATGCAGTATGTAGGCCTCAGGACTAAAACAATAAGAAACAATGTACCCTTCTCAGATTTTGGGGGTCTTCCAGTGTATTGGGTGAGGCAAAAGTCAACTGATGGCACAGACACAAGTGAATCAGTTATGAAGTGGAGGTTCATTGTACCAAGACTGCAACCAATCAGGACACCTGGCCTTGCCATGGGGAGGTCAGGGATGGCTTCCAGTAGGAGGTGACCTCAGAGCACCTATCTGACAAGTTACCGCCAAAAGCCAGTTACCTCCTCCAGTGTTAGCTACATCCAAAAGCCAGTGTCCCGCTCATTTATTCATTAATTCATTCAATTATTCATTCATCTATTGAACTCCCATAGGCCCTTAAGCATCATTCAAGGAGGTGGTGAGGACAAAACAGACAAAATTCTTTCCAGGCCGGAGCAAAATTGCGGGAAGGGGGGAAGCAAAAGAATGAACAAGATCATTCTGGAAGGGGGTAACTGCTGGGAAGAAAATAAAATAGAGTGAAGAGGAGTAAGTGCCCCCTCTTTCAAAACAAGAGCCATAAAAACCCTTCTAATCAATGCTGCCACCTTCTCCTGGGGCCGTGGGGACCTTATCATACTCTAGCAGAAGGTGCAGGGAGGAGGGACTCCTCCCAGTGGCCCTGCTCTCTCAGCAGTTAACCTAGCCATTATTGAGTTCCTCCTGTATGCACCAGGCCACCCTCCCGGGATTAGACAGACCAGGTGCGGGGGCGGTGTAGGGGGCCGGAGGTTCTGTGTGCTCTTGGGCACGTTGCTCCCCCTTGGGGCCTCGGGTCTACAGAAGTAACTAGCGGTTCAGAGTGGGTTATCCAGCAGTCTGACTGCCCTGACCGGCAAGCCTGAGCTCCTTAAGGAAATACCATTTAGTGTTGTCCTCCCAACAGCCCCCAAGGTGAGAGTGCGTGCATAGAGGTGTTTATGCCCATTTCACAGATGAGCAGAATGAAGTTCAGACATGGGTTGTAAGTCTGGCCAGGCTGCGCGGCGCTGACCCGAGAACTGACTCGTATCTACACCCCCCGCCCCCGCCTCCGCCCCCGCCCCCGCCCCCGTCCGGGGTTGGCGCGACGGCCTCTGCCCCTTTAAGAACGCCCCACAGATACAAGCAGGAAGGGGGCGGTGCCTGTGCCTGAGACGGATGTGCTCGCGCACCAATGGACACTGCAGTCACTGCGGCGGCGTCCAATGGGCGCGGTGAGGGCGGTGCTGGGCAGCAGAGCCTGGTTCCCGAGGCGCGGCGGCCGCGGCTGGGGGCGGGGAGGGGGGCGCAGGACCCCAGGCTGGGGTCCCGGAGCCGGAGGCACGTGTCCCGGGGCGCCGGCGGGGTAGCGCTGGCCCGGAGCGCTGCCCGGATCTGGGCTAGTCCGGGGGCCGGCGCGGCGGGGGCTGCGGCTGCTAGGCGGAGTGAAGGGCCGCGGGGGAGGCGAGCCGGGGGGCGCGGGGGGTCTGAGTGCCGGAGAGGGCGCGGCCTGGTGAGGGCAGCTGGGGGTGGGGGCCACGGAAGGTCAAGGGCAGCGGGTGGGGGCGCTGCCGGCGGAGACGTGCAGGGCCGGGGGCGCCCGAGGGTTGCGGGGGGTCGGGAGCCCCAGACTGGTGGCGTCAAACAGGCATGGGGCGTTGGGAACTTGGGTGGGAGGTTGACGGTAGGCCAGGCCGGTGCAGGGGGCGTCTGGAGAGCGTAGGGTGTTATGGGATGGGGGGGCGTCTGGGGATATCAAGGTGTTTAGGGGCGACGGGTCAGCTGTGGGGGAAGCTGGCCCGGGCTGGGGTCGGTGCTTGGGGTGGGGGGAGGGCTATTTATGCGAGCGCAGGAGATTGTGAGGGTGGGGGCTGGGAGGGTCTGAGAAAGTGGGACCCGAGTCCTGAAGGAGCAGGCAGGTGAGGGTTAGGGAGGGGATGCTGCGGGTTAGAATGACGGCTCTACCACCGCCAGAGCTTGGGGCCTGGGGGAGGCGGACAGTTCTTGATGGTCCAAGGAAGAAGCCGTGGGGGTCTCGACCACTCCTCCTCAAAGGAGGCTACTTTGAGAAGGTGGTAAGAAGGCCTGAGGAGAGGAGAAAAGGCTCCCAAGGAATGGCTTGGGTCAAGGTCCCTGGTGTTGGGGGCGGTGGTATTAGGTTCAGTGTATGGAAGGAAAGCCTTGGGGTTTCTGGGTGGCTCCCCTTAGGAGAAGGGACAACTGGAGGTGGGGAGCCCTGGTAAAGATTCAGTTATTTTTCCCTTGGGCTCTAAAAAATAGTCTCCCCAAGATCTCAGGGGTTGTCCCCCTGAAAAAAATCCCAGCACCAGCTCTGGACATTTAAGTAGATAAAACCCTAGGTTCAAATCCTGCCTCCTGTGGTTGGCTTGCTCTGTGACCTTGGGCAAATGGCTTTGCCACTCTGGGCCTCAATTTCCTTTTCTGCAGGGGGATGTTCCCTACTTCCCCGGGGTGTTTATAAAGATTAAATAATAATTAACTCTAATAATAGCTAACACTGTTTGAACCTGATGCCAGGGCTTGATGAGTGGGTTGTTAAGTCCTTTGGACAAACCAGGGTTGTTACTCTTCCCACCCTGTAGATGAGGAAACTAAGGCTTGGAGCCCCTGAGTCACACAGCAAGTGATCGGCGGTGTGGAGAATGGAGGCAGAGGAGATTTGAGGGGCTTGGTGGGATTCTTACCCCCATCCATTCTCCCCACCAGGGCCAATTCCCATCCCCCCAGCAGCATGGCATCCTGTGCTGAGCCCTCTGCTGCGGACCCTGAGCCCACTGCCCCGCCACCTGCTGGGGTCCCACCACTTGAGGACTTCGAAGTGCTGGACGGGGTGGAAGACGCAGAGGGCGAGGAGGAGGAGGAGGAGGAGGAGGAGGAGGATCTGAGTGAGCTGCCACCACTTGAGGATGTAGGGCAGCCCTCACAGGAGGAGGCCGAGCAGCCCGGGGCCCTGGCCCGAGAGTTCCTGGCCGCCATGGAGCCGGAGCCTGAGCCCGCCCCGGCCCTGGACGAGTGGCTGGACATCCTGGGTAAGGAGCAGGGGTGGCTCGGGTTGACCAACAGGGCCCGGACAGCTCAGGTTCAGGAGTGACCTTGGCCTAGGCCCTCTCCTCCCCTGAACCTCATTTCCCCATCTCTGTTGTGAAGGAGGTTGGAAGTAAAACATGTGGTAACCACGTTGATCGCCAGCCACAGGCAGTTGCTTGAGACACTTCACGTTTATGCCCTTTCCTTGCCTCCCCACCCCATGACTTGCTTTTGCAGAGCTACTAACAGGGCTCAGAGAGGCTGAATCACTTGCCCAGAGCCACACAGCCAGCACAGCAGGCGCTGGCAGCTCCCAACCCCCACTTTTCTTGGCATTTGTCTGGCAAGTGCCTGTCCCCAGAAAAATGTGTCCTGAGGTCAAATAGATCTGTGGAACATCCCATTTTGTTCATCCCTGTGTCTGGTTCATAGTATTCATTAGTGTGCTAATTGTTCAGAAAAGTCCTGCAAGAAAGAAACTAGGATAACCCACACATGTGCCACCCCCATGTACCCCATCACAACAACTCTAGAAGATAAACACAGCGCTACTAGTTCTGATATCTAATACACTAAATAATGCTAATGACCACACAAATAATAGTAAAACATTATTACTACCATCATTAGTGCTAATGATACAGTAGTATGAAATAATACTGGCACTGGTAAAATCGAATTGGTACTGATTTCACCTCCACTACAGATACAAACCTTACTGCGCCTAAAAATAACACCAGGTGATATTTACTGAGCACTGGTTCTGTGCCAGGCCTGTGCATCATCTTATTTTATCCTCATAACAACCCCACGATGTAATTCCTACCATATCCCCGTTTTACAGATAGGGAAACAGGCTCAGAGAGGTGAAGGCACTTGCCCAAGGTTGCACAGCCTCCTTGGCTGTATTAAAGTTTGGGAAGCTCTTCTCTACAGATGTTAAGAGCTGCCCTGCTCCCCATCTGAGCATGAGGATGGCTCTGTTTGTTTATATTCGAGCCAGCTGCTTTCTGAAGTCAGAATTCAGGCTTCTAGACAAGGAAACTGAGGCTTTGAGAGGGGATATGATTCTACATCCCTGGGTTTACCTGGGTGAGAGGCCGTGCCTGGTTGAGGTCCTACCAGCATATCCACTGTTAGTGCCCAGAAACCTCAAGACACAGGGGTCTCTTGGCATCCACTAGATCATTGGTTCTCAAACTGGATGCGGGGGCACGTATAAGTTAGGGAGCACTGCAGAAATTTGGAACACTCTAGAATATTCCATAGTATGAATAGATCTCTCGGCCCCTAACCTTTAGACTAGGGTCTACTCAGACTCATGGTAGTATTTTCCAGACCAGTGGAATATTACGGAATACAGGTACTTGTTGGAACATGGGTGACTGCAGATGATGTCAGTCTGACGTGCCCCATAGGTGTAAGCCCTCTATTGCCCCAGCAGTTGTCATGGCATGACAGTGGGTGTCATCATTGCGGGGGCTCCTTGAGTGGATTCATGAGGGCACGGGGCCTCATGCCTGGTACTCAGTAGGTGTTGGCTGTGGCCATTTGGCCATTCCTAAGATCGTTTGGGGTATGGAGGGGAACATAGTGGTCTCTTCGGCAGCTGGAGGGGGGCGTTGGGGGCTACTTTTGCTTATAGGTCCTTCTGTGATGTGGTGCTTTGGTCGGGACACAGTCCTGGCATCACAGGTGCTCTGCTAACCAAGCAAACTACTCACTAGGTGTCACCAGGATCACCCCCTGATCACCCCATTTCATGGCTGGGTAAATTGAGGTCCACATGTCACAGGGCTGAGATTGGAACCAGAGGAGGGAGGAGAGGGTAGCTCCAGAGTTTCATTACTGGGTATCCCTGCTGCCCTGATTGTGGTAGGCAGGATGGCTTTTCTCAGCCCTTTGCCCTCACTGAGCCTTGACTTTCTTTCTTTTTTTTTTCTTCTTTTGGCCACGCCGCGTGGCTTGCGGGATCTCAGTTATCTGACCGTGGATTGAACCCGGGCCACAGTAGTGAAAGCCCGGAATGCTAACCATTAGGCCACCGGGGAACTACCTTGGTTTTCTTAAGATAACAGACCAGCCAGCGTTCACTGAGCCCATCGTTGGAGCCAGTATCGTCAGTCCCCAAATCAATCCTTTCATGCCCAGTGTCCAGCCGGGGACACCGAGGCCCAGAGGCATGGGGTCACCTGCCCAGTAAGTGGCAGAGTGGCCACTGAAAACTCAGCTTGTGCCCTGGTGCTGTGCCACCCCCAGGATAGGCAGAGCTGGGGGGGGAAGTGCCCAGGGGGCAGCTGCCCATCTGAGCTGCTCAGTGACAGGCTGCTTGTCCCTGCTCCATGGCAGGGAATGGGCTGTTGAGGAAGAAGATGCTGGTTCCAGGCCCACCAGGCTCAAGCCGCCCGGCCAAGGGCCAGGTGGTCACTGTGCAGCTGCAGACTTCGCTGGAGAATGGCACACGGGTACAGGAGGAGCCGGAGCTGGTGTTCACCCTGGGTGACTGTGATGTCATCCAGGTGGGAACGGTGCAGGGCCTGGGCAGTTCTGGGTGGGGAGGGGCTGGGGTGAGATGCAGGGGAGGTGGTGGTGGTGGTGGCGGCCGGGTGGGTGGGCACTGCTGTGCTGCACCTGGACCCACTCAACTCATGCTGCTCCCCTCCCCGACCCCAGGCCCTGGATCTCAGTGTCCCGCTCATGGACGTGGGAGAGACGGCTATGGTCACTGCTGATTCCAAGTACTGCTACGGCCCCCAGGGCAGGTGAGTACCTGCTGCCTGCAGGGGTCCCTGTGGGGGTGAGGAAGTGGGTGGGACGGGTTGCTCCCCCATCTCAACCCATCTACGTGCACATTTTATAGAAAAGGAAACAGGCTCCTGGAGGGGAACTCCCGCACCAAGTCACGGAGCTCAAGAGTAGCAGGAGTTAACTTCCCATGTGTTTTACTGAGGAGGGGGGTGACAGCCCTTTCCCGCCTGCTCCCACTGAACCTCGTGTGTCTGGGGTTCAGTCATGGTGGCCGCTGGGTCTGAGTGCTGTCCCCACCCCATCCCCCAGCAGGAGCCCATACATCCCCCCACACGCGGCCCTGTGCCTGGAGGTGACACTGAAGGCTGCTGTGGATGGGCCTGACCTGGAGATGCTCACGGGGCAGGAACGCGTGGCCCTGGCCAACCGGAAGCGGGAGTGTGGCAATGCTCACTACCAGCGGGCCGACTTCGTGCTGGCCGCCAACTCCTACGACCTCGCCATCAAGGCCATCACTTCTAGTGCCAAAGGTGACCGCCAGGTGGAATTCCAGCACCTCCCCTGCAAAGCCATCCCCACTAGTGCTAGAAACTTCAAGCCACAGAGGGCCCCAGATTCAAAATGTTCTAGAAAATTCTAGAATATGGATAGATGTTTAGCTACGCCTAGTCTTTAGATATTTCTAGACTTATATCCCAGGTCAGTGGACTGTTACGGAGTGCAGGTAGATGTTGGAACGTGGGTGACTGCAGATATTGTCAATCCATGATCAGGCCCTCGTTCACTTAGGCTCCATTTTGTCGACTCCTTGGGAGTGCCCTGAGGACGGCACTGGTCTTGGCCCATGTTAGAGATGGGGAAACTGAGGCCAGAGAGGCCTGAGGTCCCCCAGGGAGTAGGTGGTAGAGGCCCCAGCACTGGGATCTTGGAAACCCCCCATCTCCTGTGACTGGGACACTCAGAGACCCTTCCCCCTCAGTCTCCTCCAGCACCAGGTGCAGCGGGGTGGGCCTTGGCCTGGGTCACATAATCCCTCTGCAGATGGTTGTGGGCGGCTGGCGGCATGTTAACAGTGGCTGTAGTTGAGTGCTGTCCCCCCCACAGTGGACATGACATTTGAGGAGGAGGAGCAGCTCCTGCAGCTGAAGGTGAAGTGTCTGAACAACCTGGCAGCCTCACAGCTGAAGCTGGACCACTACCGTGCAGCGCTGCGCTCCTGCAGCCTCGTGCTCGAGCACCAGCCCGACAACATCAAGGCGCTCTTCCGCAAGGGCAAGGTGAGCTGCAGCTCACAGGCAGCAGGTGGGCAGGCTGGCTCCCTGACCTCAGAGCAGTGACTCTGGTCCCAAACCCTAGATTTGAGAAAGGCATAGGTATCAGTCAGCCAAGCTCTCTGGGGTATAAATGGGGAAACTGAGGCCCAGACAGGTGCAGGGGTGTGGTCTGGGTCACAGCAATTCATTGACTGAGGCCAGATTTTTTTTTTTTTTTTTTGTGGGCTGCACCACATGGCATGTGGGATCTTAGTTCCCCAACCAGGGATCAAACCCGTTCCCCCTGCATTGGAAGCGTGGAGTGTTAACCGCTGGACCACTAGGGAAGTCCCCTGACTGAGGTCAGATTTGAACCCTGGGTCTTAGGTTCCCTCTACTCCCCGACACTGCCCTTTGGCCCATTGGTAACTGTTCCTTGCATATAACCCTTTGTGACTCCCATCTCCCTCAGAGTAAAAACCAGGTTCTTATTTCAGCCTTTAAGGCTCTGAGCTATCTGGTCTTCCTCCTGCCATCATCTTCCAGTGTACTCTTGCTTTTTTGCATCCTGCTCAGCTTCTCCACTACTTGTTGCCTGGGCCAGGTCTGCTCCTACCCCCGTGCCTTTGCACAGGCTATGTTCTCTGCTTGAGATATTCATACCCCAAATACACCCATGGGTCCTTCTCTCACCTCCTTCAAGTCTTTGCTCTGATGTCACCTCCTCAGGAAGTCCTCCCTACGACACCCACCCTGACCCTCTGCCCTGCCTTCATGTTTCCTGTGTCACTGTCAGCATGGGCAGGTGTCATGCCTCTTGTCCATCTCCCTTACCAGAAGGTGGGGATTTTGTATGTCTCATTCACTGCTAAATCTCTAGCCCTTCAAACAGAGCCAGGCGTACAGTAGGTGCTGAGTAAGTGCTGGTGGAATGTAGGAGTGAATTTGGCCTGAATGGACTTGACTTTAATTGCTTTTGTCCCCGTCTCTGTTCATCTTCACTCTGTTGGGATAGGGGGTGCTTTCAGCATTTTTTAGCAGTAAACCAAGGAAACTGAGGTGCAAGCAAACGCAGGGTCACCTAGTGTGTTAATGAGAGGCCTGAACAGGCCAGCCAGCGTTTTTAAAGTACTTTTTGTGTGTAGAGTTCTGTATAGAAACGGAGAGGAGAGAAAAGATGCTGTCCCTGTTTTTCAAGGATTTAGAATTTTCTTGTGGGGAGTGAGACTGTCTGCTTATGTAGCCTTATACACGTTTGGGTCTGCTGGTTGAAGGTGATGGAAAACTACTCAAATAGATTCAGCCAAAGGAATTAACGACTTGTGGAACTGCCAAGTCAGGGGTAATTGGCTTCAGGCACGGCTGGATCCAGGTGTTTAGAAATGTTGTGCAGATGCTGTGTCTGTCTGCCGTGTTTCTCTCTCAGGCAGGCTCCTCTTTCAGGGTGACCAAGATGCTCCCTCCTGCTCTGCCAAAAGCTCCAGGGTTCCATCCCTTCCACTTAGCAACTGGCCTCTCAGTGGTACCAGCATAGTTCAGGCTGGATCTCATTGGCTGGCTTGAGTCACATGCCTGGCTCTGAATCATTCGATGTGGCCAGAGCTTTGGCAGCATCCATTTGGCTTCTCGAGCCAGCCAAGGTGGTGAAGGAGGAGGAGAGACCAGCACCTGGGTCTCCTGCACAGGATGAGCCAGACACTCAGGAGAAGGAGCAGGTTAGGGGAATGACACCAAGCCTGGTGGTCTGCTCATGTAGTCTGAGGGCTCAGGGGAGCGGTGTAGGGGTGACTGGACTCCCGGGGCAGTTGCTAGAGATACATTTGGGACTAGTCAGGTGGCCAGGAGCCTGGCAGGGCTGGGTCTCTTGAAGGAGAACGTGGCCCAGCGTGGGTCCAGAATGATGTACTCCCCACTTCCTCCCACAGGTGTTGGCCCAGCAAGGCGAGTACAGTGAGGCCATCCCCATCTTGAGAGCAGCCCTGAAGCTGGAACCTTCCAACAAGGTGAGCAGAATGGGGGCACCCTGAGATTTGCTGTGCCGGCCTGTCTGGGAAGTTTTTTCTGTGGTCTGCCCCTTAGCCTTCTTGCTGTGGCTCTCCCTATGGTGTTTCTACCTGGGAAGTGGCAGGGGGTAGGTAGCTGAAGGGCCCCAGCCCACCTGCTGAGACCCTTATTGACCCTTGCATAGGCAGTCTGGACTCACCCCCAACAGGGTCCCAGAGGCCAAGGGCACTAGCCAGCCTGGCCAATGCCAGTGTCTTCAGCTTTCTTCCCAGAACCTTCCTCTCTCCTGGCCACCCTTGCTCCCCTCCATCTTCTGGCTTCCTAGGAGGATGGAGATAGCAGCCCTCACTTCGCTGATGCCCAGAGAATAGCTGACAGAATTCCCATGTCCCAGTGGTTCCAGCCCCGAAGGGCCCTAGGGCCCCAGAAAGGCAGACTGCTAGCAGTGATCGTTGGCTTCTGCTGCCACCTGCTCTCACAGACACCCCCCTCTCATAGACGATCCATGCAGAGCTCTCAAAGCTGGTGAAGAAGCACGCGGCCCAGCGGAGCACTGAGACCGCCCTGTACCGGAAGATGCTGGGCAACCCCAGCCGGCTGCCTGCCAAGTGTCCTGGCAAGGGTGCCTGGGTGAGCTGGGGCCAGCGGGCACAGGGAGGCTCCTAGAGTAGGGGCAGGGGCTATGGGCAGGGTACGCCATGCAGAGGGAGTTTCTTCATTTTGCAGACGTTGATGTCTTCATGAACTGGGGTGTTGTGGACCATGCTGGGGACACAGAGAAGCCCCAGTGCTGTGTGACCAGGACTAAAGCAGAAGATGAAACACAATCTGGAGGGCTCAGTGTGGGGCTCCTCCAGAGGAGAAGGGGAGGTGTACCAGAGGAGGGGACATTTGGCTTGAGTTTTGATGCATGAGTAGGAGTTTTCCAAGAGGCAGGCAAGGCATTGTCAGGCAGTGGTTTCCTGGGAGGCCTGTTTGGGGCCTGTTGATAGCTGAAGTGCAAGACATCTGTCTTGACCGCTGTCTAGCCTCCTCTTCCCTCTCCTTTATCCACAGTCCATCCCATGGAAGTGGCTGTTTGGGGCAACTGCTGTCGCCCTTGGGGGTGTGGCGCTCTCTGTGGTCATCGCTGCCAGGAACTGACTGCCCAGGTGGCCGCCATCCCCTCCACTCACCGTGGACCCCACCCTGCGCTCCCTAACTCCCCCAGGCTCCCTGTCCACTGCCCTAACTGGCCTAGCCCCCTCCTCTGGGGCGGGGGCAGTGAGGTTTGGGGGTCACGTGGCCCAGTGAGCAGGAGGGACTGAGCCCTATAGGAGGAAAGTGAGGCAGGGCCCGGGCCCCACGTCCAGCCCGGAGCAAGGGGGCCCTCATCCCTCCACACCCAATTCCCACCCCTAACCCCACCCCCTGGGTTAGGTCCCAACAGTGGCCAGCCTCAGCTTCTCCTTCCCAACAGGCCTGGGGGCAGCCCTTCTCCCACCCGTTCCCTGTCCAAGCGCCAACTCCTCCTGCCCCGCCTGCTGCCCTCCTTCCAGGTACCCCCCACCCCACCCCCCAACACACACACAGTGAAATAAAGCCTCCCACCCCGCACCCTGCTGGCTCTGGAGCCTTCTTCCACCATCACTTGGGGCTGAGCCAGAGACAGCCTGTGCCATGTCCAGGGTCACACAGGACCGTGGATGTGGCCGAGCTAGGACTAGAGTGGGGGTTGTCTGCTCTCAGGCCACAGCAGACCGTCTTTACCAAGGGGGAAACTGAGACCTGGAATAGCGGGGCGTTATGCTCAGGGTCCCTGGTCAGACTCTGCGGCAGTTTACAGCTAGCTATGCTCCTTACCCCACCTCTCTTGACTCTGTTGCCTCATCTGAAATTGGGGACCCTGATGGGACCTAACTGGGGACTGTGCTGAGCCCTCAATGACCACAGGAGTCTGGCTGTGCAGCAAGCGGACAGCCCCATGTCTGGGCAGCAACATAGCCAGTGCAAAGGCCTTGGAGCAGCATGGAACCTGGTCTGTTCAAAGTTGATAAAGGTGGGTGGTCAGCAGAGCTGGACCCTGCAGGGCCTTGGGGGCTATAGGGAGGGGTTGGGTTTGATTCCAGGAGCTCCATCCCATCTTTTCCCTACAACCCAGGGCTGTCGGAGCTTCTTCCCAAAATGTTGCCCACCGTCACAACCAGGACAGCCAGAGCCAGTGTTTGGGCCTGTATTAACCTGAGTTCCTCTCGCTGCTGCTGTCTCCAGGATAGACCACACAAGCGTTTGGCCTGCTCCCATCCCTTACAGTCCAGGAGTAGAAGCAACTGGCCACAGCCACCCAGCAGAAGGTGGCCATGAGGCCTTAAAACTAGATCTTTGCCCTGCCTGCTCCAGGCCGTTGCTGAGCCACCTGGATTACTCTCAGGGCACAAATCGGGGTGGCTTGGACCTGCTTCTCCTCTCCACCATTCAGCCCCCTTAGGTTTCTACCTTGTCCTCAGACAGGAAGGGGGCTCCATGGGAGGTGCTGGGGCGGGGACCATGGGTTGGCCAGGCTCGGGAGACCTGCATCTCAGGCAGGATACCCCCTCTTTCCTCAGTCTCCTTGACTTCAGGCTGGGAAGCTGGCCTGAAGTTTGGCCAGCGGGACTGTGGGGCCGGCTGGGGTGACTTCCTGGCCCGGGTGTGAGAGTCAGCACCGCTGACATTCCTGAGCACTGATTGTGCGCTGGCAATGGCGTTAGTCCACTGTTTACCCACAGCAGCCTTGTTCTGTGCCCGTTTTTCATATATTCTGGGGACAAGTCCTTTGTCGTACAGGTATATTGTGAATATAGTTCCCACTCTGTGGCTCACTTTTCATTTTCTTAATGATGTCTTTCAAAGAGCAGACATTTAAAATTTGATGCAGTCCAATTTGTCAGTTTTTTTTCTTCCATTCCATGTGCTTTTTGTCAATATTTGCTGAGCCCAGCTTGTAGAGATTTTCTAGGTTTTCTTTTAAACGTCCTGTGGCTTTAGCTTTTGCATTGAGATCTATGAGCCACTTTGAGTTAATTTTTGTATGTGGTGTGAGGTTGGGGTTGAGGTTCATTTTTTTCTTTTTTTAAAATATTAATTAATTAATTAATTTGGCTGTGCTGGGTCTTAATTGCAGCACATGGGATCTTCGTTGCCACGTGTGGGACCTTTAGTTGCAGCACGCAAACTCTTAGTTGCGGCGTGTGGGATCTAGTTCCGTGACCAGGGATCGAACCCAGGCCCCCTGCATTGGGAGCTCAGAGCCGTAGCCGCTGGAGCACCAGGGAAGTCCCCATTTTTTTTCCATGTAACCATCCAGTTGTTGCAGAAACATCTGTGGGGAAGACTTACTTTTCCCTAGTGAGTTACTGTGGCAGCTTTGTCAAAAGCAACTGACCACACATGTGTGTCTTTTCTGGACTCTGCTCCATGGTGAGGGTCTCTGTGTCCCCTTGGCAGGTTCCACACTGTCCTGAAGACTGTAGCTTTTTAGTAATGATGGAGTCAGTCTGGGTGTGCCTTCCACTTTTGCCCCTTTTCTCCATGGTTGCTTTGGTTGTGTGCCATTATTAGCTGAGCGGACCGAGGCCCAGAGAGGAGACAGCTCCTGCCCAGGGTCCCACTACCTGGAAGCAACAGGCAGGGTTTGGCCCAGGTCAGCCTGCCTCCAGAGCACATGCTCCACCCACCAGCTGGTTCTGCATCTTACTGTAAGTTAAGGCCAGGAGATGAGAAAGGCCTTGAATGCCACGGCCAGATGTGTGACTTTAATGTGTTCACCCCCTTGGTCATTCCATCCTCAGTAGTCTGAACAGGGTTGGGGTGGGGAGCCAGGGCATCCAGGACGAGGGGCATCGAAGTTGCCCTAAAGGCACAAAGAGGCCTTTGGCGGGTTGCAGACGGTGCTTGCTCCTGGTTCAGGCATAGCATGTGCAAAGGTGTGCTGGCTGGATGGTGTGTGGTATGTTCAGAGGACAACTAGGATGGATTTTTCTTTCACATCAAAACGTATACCATTGCCTTCTGTGTACCCTGTCTTGGGTGATGACTCAGCCTGAACTTGCCCTCAAGGGGCGTGACTCTCAGTGGGCTGTAAGTTGGAAGTGAACATGGTAGAATGAGCTTTGCATGTGAGAACTCATGTCTCCTGAGCACTTCAGTGGGATGACCTTTGCATACTTCCATCTCATGTCATCCTTAAAGGACAACTTCCTGGTGGTGGGTGTTGGCTGGGGTCACCCAGTGTGGAATCATCAGTGTCTCTGAATGCCTGTGCTCTATTTCTCCTCCTGGTGGAACTCACCTTTACTCCTCATCATGCAGATGGAGCGGGTTCCCCACCAGCCTTCAGGGGTGGATATGCAACCCAGGCCTGACCAATCAGAGCATTCTAGCCCCCTGGCCGCAGTGATTGGCTCCTGGGTGGTCACGTGACACACAGTGAACTATTAAAGCCTTCTGTGGTACTTCTGCTGGAGCCATGAGGGCACCTGGAGCCTCACCTGCTTTAGAGTGGTAAAGAAATAGCTCATCAGGCCTGGGTTGTCCATACCATGCACATTTAAAGGACTGGCCCTTGACTGGCACCTGGGAGGTCACCTCTAGGCTCTTGGAACGTCCTGACTAGTATAAGTGTTTACCTGAGGTCGTGGGCCACACCAGATAGTCCATGCTAACAATATGATTTAGGGTGGGGGCTTTTGGCCACATGGTATCAGTTCAACGTCTGGATGGGCTGGAGACTGAATTTCATCACATGGGTGGTCAGCCATATCTGCATGACTGACCTTTCCTCCTCAACAAAAACCCTGGACAAGGCTCAGGTGAGCTTCTCTGGATGGCAATATTCCATGTGTGTTGTCACAGTCATTGCTGGGAAAATTCAGTGCTGTCTGCAACCAGAAGCTTGTGCCTGGTTTCTCCTGGTTTCTGCCTTATGTACCCTTTTCCTTTGCCGATCCTTATCCTTTTGCTGTGATCAACCATAGTCACGAATGTAACAGCTTTTCTGAGTTCTGAGTCCTCCTAGTGAGGAGGGTGGTCTTGGGGTGGTCTTGGGGATCCCTGACAACAGATGTCTTTACCCCCATCCCGAGAAGAGCTGTGAGTGCCCCCCTACCCATTGCACAAATGAGTCCTGAGGCCCCCAAAGGTAGACTTGCTGGCTCTGAGGTGCCCAGCTAAGGGAGCACCGGAGCAGGCTGCTTGCTGGCCACCCCACCATGCAAAGGGGCCAGCTCCAAACAGTGTTCTCACGGATCATCACGTTCCCTTTGCTGCAAAACTGTTTGCTTCAAAATCCCAAAGGTCCATTTGCTCTGACCTAGCATCTCAAGTTTCAGGAAGTTCTGGGACAGATGTGCAGAGATGTGTCTCTAAGGGCTGTGTGTTGCCGAAGTTTTAAGGCGTTTCTAAGATTTCTCATCCTGTGTCATCCCAGGACTGGGAATGTGGTAGACCTCACTCCCATGATTGTGTTGTTATTGGGCACAGTTTACCTTAAGATAATCTGGGTGGGCCTGACCGTGCTGGTTGTAGAAGAGGAAGTCAGAGAGATTCAGTATGAGGGAGGTCTCTATTGCTGAGATGGAGGGGGCCATGTGGCCAGCGCCTGAGAGTGGCCCCCAGATGACAGCAAGGAAGTGGGGACCTCAGTCCTACAACCACCAAAAAATGAGTTCTGCCAACAACCTGAAGGAGTTTGAACACAGATCCTTCTCCAGTTGAGCCTCTGGATGAGGACACAGCCAAGCCAATACCTTGATTACAGCCTCATGAGACCCTGAGCAGAGAACCAGTTAAAACATACTAGACTTATGACTCACAGAAACTGTGAGATAATAAATGTTCCTTATATTGAGTCACTAAGTTTGAGATACTTTGTTACACAGCAATAGGCAGCAATAGCAAACTAATACATATATTAGCGATAGCCAACTAATGAATAGTGGGTGTTCATCCCAGTGTGGTTTAAAAACCCACAAACTGCAAACAACATAAATGTCTAACGGAAAGAGATTATGTACATAAACTCTTGTAAACCCATTAATAATAATAACAATTTCCATGATGATGCCATTTGCCTTTGGTCTAGGGCCAGGCCCTTGGGTAAATGCTGTTATTATCCCTATTTTATGGATGAGCAAAATGAGGAACAGAGAGGGTGAGACACATCCAAGGCTACAAGGGGTGAGGGTCAGGCTAGGGTCACTGTTCCCATCACAGAGCTAGACCTTTTTCAATGGGCTTGCTAGGTGGAATATATGTTGAGAGGCTACCCAAGGTGATCAACTGGCTTCCAATTTCTTGGGTGACCTAGTTCTTAAAGGCTTTTGGAGAGCATGCCAATGCCTGATGATTTCCTCCATTATCGTTTCAGGGGTCCTGTTGGGAGCTACTGGGGCATTAAGGGTAAAGTGGAGAAAAATCAATACTTGTTACCAAGCACTACAGCCCATGGTTGCAGTGTTCCTAAGTCTTTTAACTTCTCTGAGTGCTCAGTTTCCTCATCTGGCAGATGGGACCAAGCCACTGTATCCACCCCAAAAGGCAGTCGTGGGTGCCAAACACTGAGCACAGAGCCTTGTCTGTTTTAAACACTCTATGTGGGGTGACTGTTACTAGTACTGTTGTCTGTTTCTCAGATGAATCCACTTACACTCAGGGGAAGTGCCTTTCCCAATGTCACACAGCAAGCTGGTCAGCACTTAGAGCTGGCTCCTCCCACGTTCTACTCCATTCAGCAGTCTGGCTGTCTCTCCCCATCCTCTAACTCCAGACTGCCTGCTCCACAGCTACCCTTCTTGCCCTTCTGTGGCCCTTCTAGGGGCAATGCAGCCTTGGCCTGCTCCAATATTTTCCTGGCCCAGCCTCCGGATACACAGTTGGGCACAGCAGTGGGTAAATGGGTCAGCGTGTCTGAGCAAGTGCCGGCATCTTGGTGGTAGGATGGACTGATCCCAGGTGAAGGGTGGATGATTCCAGAGCTTTGGCCCTGAGCTCAGACAGGCTGGAGTTGGAATCTCTGCAGCAGTACGTAAGACCTTCCAGATTCTCCGAGCCTCGCTCTTCTCATCCCTGAAATGGGCTGATAGCTGTGTTGTGAGGATTAAATGAGATCATTTATTAATTCAACACATATTTCCTGAGCACCTACTCTGCGCTAGGCCCTGTGCTGGGGTTGTTCAATGAGGAAATACAGAAAGGGACCCAGGTACCAGAGGCAGGATGAAGGGTAATCAGGAGGGCTCTGGATCAGAAAGATCCAAGTTCAAAGTTCCAAGCGGCCCATTCACTGGTAGGGTGAATACCGTAACATGCTGCCTAACCCTTTTGAGCCTCAGTTTCTCCATTTGTAAATGGAGATATTAATGACAGGTATGGAAAAAGGTTTCACAGAATCTAGCATTGCCTTTAGGGTCAGCAGTTCATGATCGGGGGTAAAGAGATGGTAGTGCCAGCCTGGCACTGGTGGGCAGAACTAATGAGACCACCTGGGTAGAGACGTACACCTTCACCTTCCTCTCTTGCCTCAAAATATTCATTCTATGACCACCGTAAATTAGATTCAAGCGAGAAGGAAAACGACTCAGGAACTTTTTGCAGGTCAGAAGACCCAGGAGCCCAGGAGGAGCTTTCCTGGGCAAGCCAGAGCTGGTCTTCCGCTTTAGTTTCCCCATATGTAAAACAAGAAATTGATAAAATGGCGCAGTTCCTGTGAAAAGCAGTTTGGCAGTTTTTCAGAAGGTTAAACATAGAATTACCATATGATTTAGCAATTTCATTCCCAGGTATAGACCCAAGAGAAGGGAAAACATCTGTCCACACAAAACCATGTACATGAATGTTCACAGCAGCACTATTCATAATAGTGAAAAAGTGGAAACAACCCGCATGTCCATCAATGGATGAATGGATAAACAAAATGTGGTTTATCCACACAATGGAATATTATTCAGTCATAAAAAGGGATGAAGCATTGATACAGGTAACAGCATGGACTAACCTTGAAGCCATCATGCTGAGTGAAAGAAGCCAGTCACAGGAGGTCACATATTGTATGATTCCATTAATATGAAATGTCCAGAAAAAGCAAATTCATAGATAGAGAAAGTAGCTTAGTGGTTGCTAGGGGCTAGGGAGGGGGGTGAGGAATAACCTGCTTAGTGGGTATGGGGTTTCCTTTAGGGGTGATGAAAATGTTCTGGAACTAGATAGTGGTAGTGACTGCACAGCAGTGTGAAAGTACTAAATGCCACAGTATTGTACACTTTAAATGGGTTAATTTTATATGTGAAACGTTTTTTTTTAATAGGAGAACTGGACAACCACCATCTCTCAGGGCCCGTGGGGATGTAGGATTTTATTCTATTAAAAGGCTACTCTTGGGACTTCCATGGTGGTCCAGTGGGTAAGACTCCGTGCTCCCAATGCAGGGGGCCCGGGTTCGATCCCTGATGGGGGAACTAGATCCCACACGCATGCCGCAACTAAGACCCGGCGCAGCCTAAATAAATAAATAAATATTAAAAAAAGAAAAAGTCTAGTCTTATTGCGAGCAAAGTTTACCAGCCCCCACAATTCCCCAACAACCTTAGGGAAGCCCCACCAGCCCAACCCATCGTCCAACGCGCGCTCGATTTGTATAGTCACGCCCACCCAGCCTGCTGCTGGTTCCGCCCGCCCCCCACGTGCTTTGCGCCGGCCTGGCCCCCTCCGCGCCCTCGTTGGGGCTCTCAACAGAAGCCAAAGGCGGAAGACTTGGAGAGACCGCGTAAGTAATACATCAGCGGCTGGTGGGGCGGGGCTTCGACGGGCCTGGCTGTCAGCGTCATGAATAATACACATTGAGGCGGGGCCTGAAGGTGGGCGCGTGTCGGGGCGGAGTCCGGGCACGAAAGTGGACACCTCTAGAGTCTTGAGAGGTGGGGCCATCCGCGCCTTATGAATATGCAGGAAGTCGGGGCGGTGACTGTGGGCCTCACTAGGCCCGCAGGGTGGCGTGGCCAGCCGCGTCTCACGAATAATGCAGCACGTCGGCGGCGGTTGCGGCGGCGATTGTGGTTCGCGTTGGATCCAGAGGGGGCGTGGCCAGTCGCGTCTCATGAATAATGCAGCACGTCAGCGGGCGGCGGGGTGGGGCGTGGCCGGCCCGCCTCCGGCCCTGGAGCCGGGAAGGGGGAGGCGGGGGAGCGATGGTCGCAAGATGGCGGCGCTGAAGGAGGCTCGGAGCTACGGGCTGTCGTGCGGGCGAGTGAGCGACGGCAGCAAGGTGTCCGTATTCCACGTGAAGCTCACCGACAGTGCCCTGAGGGCCTTCGAGAGCTACCGCGCCAGCCAGGTGAGCGGCACGGGGCTTGGCGCGGCCGTCGGGGACGTCGGGGCGCAGGTCGGCCTCGCGCGCCCCTCTCCGTGGCGTCCTTGCCTGGGGGCTCGGGGTCCGGCGTCTGAGGTGCTGCTCGCGGGTTCCTGGGCCGGTGGGGCGCGGGGTGGGCGCCTGTTCGGCTCGGAGCGCGGGGAGCCTCGGCGCGGGGAGACGACCCTGGCGGGCGGCCCAGGGCGGCCGAGGGGCCCGAACTCGCGCGCCTGGTCCGGGGGACGTCTGTGTCGGCACCTGGAGGCGTTCGGGGCCTTTCCCGACTTACCAGGCACCTGGGCAGGAACTGGTTTTTTCACCTGACCAGGGGAGGGGGTGGAGGCAGCGCCGTCCGAGCACGGGAGGTGGGGGTTTGGGACTTCTTAGTCTGGCTCCTTGCAGGGTGGCTGGTAGGGATGGCTGACTGCACTCCTGGGGAGCAGCTTTTCCGTCTAGGACGCTGGCAGGGTGGGTCAGTGGGGCACCGCTGTCGGGGCATCTGTGGGTCCTGTTCCGTTTGTTTGCGGAGGTTGTGTCTACACTTGGGGGCTGTCTTTGATGCTTTCCATTGAGGCCCCTGGAGTTGGGTTCACCCTTGGTTCTTGTGAAGGGGAGTTTGGGCAGAACCTGACAGCTTGTCCCCAGCTCCCTAGGTGAACCTGAATCACTGGACACCTTTAGAAAGTGGGAGTGTTTTGGGGGGGGGATTGCTGGCATGGTGCCTCTCCCAAGCTGGGAGCCTGTTGTGGGCACCTGGGAAGGAGCTCTGGCCACTGCACCTGGCTGCTGACTCTCAAACTTCTCAGGGGCTGATTTGGGCCCATCTCGGGAAGTTCGAGGCGTTTCAGTTTTGCCACCTGGCCCGGGGGGTTGGGGAGAGGCGTCTTTGTACCTTCTTTCAGGCCTGACTTCGGGGCACATCTGGGGCCGTGGTCAGAAACTGCTTCTTCCCATTTCTGTTTGTGTCATGGCGCCCTCCTCCTGTGTTGGGACAGAAGTTGCAGGTGCCCAGTGGTCAGGTCCTGAGGGGAAGTGGTTTGGGAGCCCTTTTCTTCCTTTCCTGGAAAGTGGGGGCTTCATAGTCAGTGGCTCTAGGGGGAGGGGTCTGGCGTCAGGTTCAGGGAGGCCCTGCCGTGTGCGTGTGTGTGCGCGTGTGTACTGGGGATGGGGGGGCCTCGGGCGGGTGAGGAGAGAGACTAACTAGGAAGGAATGTGGCTTTCTTCCTGCCCTGGACTTGTTCGGCACCATTAGCTAAGCTGGGAATTTCTTCCCCTGTTTTGTTCCCAGTGCCCACCCTTCCCGCTCTTCTTCCCACTTTTTTGGACAATTTCCTTCCTGTCCTCGTGTCTCAGTTTCCCCTTCATAGAACCGGGATTTCATCTTTCTGGAAGAGTGAGATCTCACCTTGTCAAAAGGGATTCCCCAAGGTGAGGCTGGGGTGCCACTGCAGGTGAGGAGGAGGGGGCACGGTGGCCAGCTTGAACCTCCCTTCCTTGAGGAATTCCAGCCGGGAGTCTTTTTCCCTGGGCAATTCTGACTTGTTCCCCTGGAAGGCAGGCTTTCCTAGAAACAGCTGGGGGAGAGCTTATGCGTCATGTAAATAAGGTGAGCTTGGTACCTGGTCACTGTGAGTTCGGAGCCCCGCCTTCCCTGCCATGCTGCCCTCCCTTGATCTAGTCGTCCGGAAGGCCCGCCTGTGCGTCCACCTCATGCTGTCACGCTGCTATTTTTAATTTAGGGTGTTGGTTACATCCCCTAAGCTGGATCTTCCTCCTGTGAGGGTGAAGGTATAACTGTAGACTCAAGTTCGTCCCACGGAGAGCCCAGCTGTGTATGTCTGTGTTGATCAGCCAGAAGGGGCTCCCTCGAAGAGCTTCTCCTTCTCAAGCTACTCGTGTTAACTTGGCTGGCTGGGCTAAATTTTGGGGGTGACTCAAACTTTCATTTTTCTCAGAGGCTGACTTGTGATTTAAGTTACTTGGCAGTTTTGTATTTAATCTTATCCAGTGGGCAATGTAGGGGACCGAAATAAAATCAGGGCAGCTTGGGCACACTCAGTGTTCTTGGATGGTAGGCATGGGGACGGTGACTTGAAGAACTTGTTGTGTGACTAGTGAAGTGTATTGGTTATTAACAAAACTTCATATGTTTGACTGTTGGTAGCGTCTAGAGTTTTCTGTTCTCTAGCGCTGTGGTTATATGGTTTGCCAGTGGCAACTTGTGGGGAGGGTTTTTACTTTTACTTTTTACAGTTGCCCCTTGAACAACACAGGTTTGAACTGCCCGGGTCCACTTGTATGTGGATTTTTTTTCGCTGAACACATACTACAGTACTAGGGGACCCACGGTTGGTTGAATCTGCAGATTCAGCATTCAGGATATGGAGGGCCGACTGTAAAGTTTATAAGGGATTTTTGACTGCTCGGGGATTGGTGCCCCTAACCCCCGTGTTGTTCAAGGGGCAACTGTAATTGCAGAGAGGTTTTTACAGACTCAGATGTGGCAGGGGACTGGAGAGGAGCATCCTTCAAAACTTTCTCTGTGGCTCCTGGGAGCCTAGCTGTTGGAGTAGCCGGAGAAGTCCCTGACAGCTTCCCTCTCCAGAGAGGTCTGGAGTCTGAGCTGCCTTTGTACAGACCTAGTGACCAGCCTGGAACATGGTGGAAGGTAAAGATGTAGTCATATGTGCAGCTGCCACCGTCCAGACTTGGTCTTCACGCAGTCTTGAGTGCATCCCAAGGCACTCCCATGGATCTCCCTTTTCACTGTGATGGGTTACTTCCGGGAGAGAAGAGAGGAGAAGCATAAACACAACCCATCTTTCCAAGACAGCATCATGCGCCTGTTCAGAGAAGTGTCCCTGACAGTGATTCTACGGAAGTGACCTTCCCTGGGGGACCTCCCTCGACCACCTGAGTATTTCATCGTCGGATTTGGTGGGCTCTGTTACCGAGTGATCCTCCCCTCTCCCAGATTAAAAGGTCTTTGATGAAGAGTAGCATGTTGTTGTTCAGCAAAAATAGAGGGCCCAGGGAGGGGCCCAAGCAACCTGGGAATTGGAGCCTATCTGGGTTTGAATCTCTGAATCTCAGCTCTACCTGCATGAGGCCTTGGGTCAGTGCCTGACCCCTCCCAGTCCAGCCCCTCCTCCTCAGAGCTATGAGGATCCCAGTGGCTGCTCTGGATCCTTCTTCTCTTTAGGATTATGAGTGTCCCAGTACCTGAGCCCTCTCAGCTCCTAATCCTTCCTCTCTCAGGGTTGTGGGTGTCCCAGTGCCCAACCCTCTCTGAGCTCTGGATTCTTCTCTCAGGGCTCTGAGGGTCCCAGTACCTGACCCCTCCCAGCTCCAGATCCTTCTCTCCAGACTCTGAGGGTCCCAGGCCCTGCCCTCTCTGAGCTCTGGCTCCTTCTCTCAGGGCTGTCGGGATTCCTTCGGCACATGTGCGGCTCTCAGTGCAGCCCTGACCCCTCCCAGGTTCTCAGCACTTGGTGTCGGTACCCAGGGCTGGTTCCCACCTGGAGGTTTGAGCAGAGACTATGGGAGAGCCTGGGCTCCTACATTTTCCCAAATCTGATTGAGTGCCTGGTCTGTACAGGGACACTGCCCAGGGGCTGGACATTTATAAGTGACCAAATGGGTCCCCAGTCTCTCGAGCTGGTATTCTAGAGGCAGGAGACAGATGATGAACAGGGTGGCACAGAAATCAGCATGAAGAGCTTGTCAGCAGTCATTGTCAGGAAGGAAATAAAATGGGGCGATGTGAAAGGGCGCTGCCTAGCAGATGCCAGAGCTGGGGTCTGCTGGGCGAGGGGTCCCCTGGGGGGAAGGGGTATGGGTTCCAGGCATGGCACATGCATAGGCCTTGAGACATGAGGGGCTGGGGAGGGGTGTTTGGGCAGGGGGCAAGGCCCAGGTAAAGACGTGGAGGCAGCTGCAGGGCTGTCTCCTGGGACGGGCTTAGGAAGAGGAGGTCTGCAACAAATACTCTGTGACTGTTCTGGACCCACGCTAGGGGCTGCTTGCCTGCTGCTAAGGGGCTAGCTGCGTGGGTGTCAGCCTGGCCACCGGTGGCAGGAGGAACCTTAATTTAGCCTCTACTCCCCTCCCACTGTGAGGCCCCAGGAGGTGGGTTCGTCTCTCCTTCCTGGGGGGCCGCCCCACTCGGCCCTAGCTAGGTCGCTTCTTGCCAGCCCTGTCTGTTTTTCACGTGAGCTGTCTTTATTTTTTTAATGTTTTTGGCTGCGTTGGGTCTTCGTTGCTGCACACAGGCTTTCTCTAGTTGCGGCGAGCAGGACCTACTCTTCGTTGCGGTGCACGGGCTTCTCATTGCAGTGACTTCTCTTGTTGCCGAGCACGGTGTCTAGAGCGCAGGCTCAGTACTTGTGGCGCACGGGCTTAGTTGCTCCGCGGCATGTGGGATCTTCCCGGGCAAGGGCTCGAACCCGTGTTCCCTGCATTGGCAGGCGGATTCTTAACCACTGTGCCACCAGGGAAGTCCCCGAGCTGTCTTCAGGAATAGCCAAATTCGCTGCCCCTCCTGGCCTCTGGCCAGGCCCCTGTAAGCCCTTTGTCCAGGCACGTGTCATCTTCTTGACAGTCTTGGCAGGAAGGCTAGCTTATTGTTCCCACTGTTCATTAGGGGCAGTTGAGGCTCTGAGGGGCAGCGTTGACTGCCTGAGGTCACGCTGACTGTCCTCACTGGCCCAGGCTGCCTCTCCGGTTGGGCTGGAGTTTGAGCCACACCTATGAAAGGGAGTCCCACTGTGGTCTCAAGTCCTCATGACATGCCAGCATCCCAGGGTCCCGGGAGCATTGGTGACATGAGTGGCCATGCAAATTCCTGAAGTTGCCAGCTTTGACTGTACCGTGCCCTCTCCCCTGAGAAAGCCTGCAGGTGATAACCAGTGCCTGTGGATTGTGCCCTGCATGCCAGCGCTGGCCTGAGCTGTACATGTTACTTCATCTTGTTCCCTGGCTGTCAGCCCTGTGGTGGGGAGGGGTTCTTATTTCTCAGGTGAGGAAACAGGTAAAGTCTCTGGGAGGCCGAGTCACCAGAAGGAGTCTCCCAGCTGGGATGGGGCTGAGAACTGGGCATCTGGCTGGAATGCAGTGTGTGTGGCCTTGAGCTTTGCCTCCTCTGAAGGGTGGTGGCCGAGTGGACTGGGCTGGCCCATTGGTGTCAGGAGCATGACGTAGGGGTTCGGTTTGCCTGTGTGTTTCAAGGTGGGCACTCAGTAGGTCTGGGTGGGGTGAGTCCCTCCCAGAGGCGCGTGTCTCATAGGTACTGAGGGAAAGCAAGCAACCTGGGGTAGGGAGTAAGTGCTGGTCATTTCTGCAGATGGCCTATGAGGCTGTGTGAGGGGCCAAGCCCCGCATCTGCCACTGTGACCCTTGACTAGGCTTCCGGCAGCCATTCACCATGGTGACTGTGTGTAAACAGCCGGTGGCTCTCGGAAACCCACC
Source organism: Balaenoptera acutorostrata (assembly GCF_949987535.1). NCBI lineage: Eukaryota > Metazoa > Chordata > Mammalia > Artiodactyla > Balaenopteridae > Balaenoptera > Balaenoptera acutorostrata. The sequence goes on from NC_080065.1 coordinate 173,167,494, forward strand.
CTCTGTTGACTCATCGGCAAGGCCAGAGTTCATCACCCTTGAAGTAGTTTTGACATCACACCCGGATTGTGACATCTCTGGGGAGTCCTTGAAAAACAGGACTGTTTCTCCTGTTCCGTGCATCTCTCGTCCCGGAGCAGACCGTGGTTTTGGGAAATCTGCTTCTTCATGGCAACAGCCCTGCTCAACATGCCTGGCTGGAAATCCATCCTGTGCCTTTGGGTTTTGCCCCCCCTGGGTCCTTCACTTGTAGGGCCTTGCTCCCTTGCTCTCTGCCTTTATGACTTTCTCCTTGGTCTGTGACTCGCATGGCCTGAAGTTGTCTGAGATCTCATCTCTAGCGATACGTGGCCACTCTGCAGTCACCCAGAGACCACAGGGATGCTTTCTGGAACAATCCCTGCAAACATCCTCTGATCTGCAGTGCAGTAAGTGACACAGACAGCCACCATGTGCAGTTTTATCACTTTGCTTTTTAATAAAGAAGCTGGTGTCCAAGTGAACCATTCAGAGGGAGACCTCCTGTTCCCACACTAAGTGGCTGCACTGGAGTCTGATGCTAATTATATCCTCCTAGCTGGGTCCCTCCCTGGCCACGTTGAGATGCGGCTCCTGGCTGAGTCACCAGGTCCAAGGGGTGCGTTGGTGACTCGCCACAACCCCTCCAGAGGGGAGGGGGCCTCGCATGTCTGTGAAGTTTGTGGGGTCACCGAACTCCTGTTTAAAAGCGACACATGTCAAAAGTTTCTTTCTTTTTCCCACTAAAGCTATAGAGTTCAGTGAAGAACACTAGCAATTCCCTGTTCCAGGGGCTGTTGTTGGCACCTCAGCACCTTCCTCTGTCTTGCATCCAGAGGAAATGGACATCACAGTGGTGTTCTCATATAATCTTAGGTCTTGATTCTTTTTTTTTTTTTTTTTTTTTTTTAAATTAATTTATTTTTATATTTTTATTCTTGGCTGTGTTGGGTCTTCGTTTCTGTGCGAGGGCTTTCTCTAGTTACGGCAAGCGGGGGCCACTCTTCATCACGGTGCGCGGGCCTCTCACTATCGCGGCCTCTCTTGCTGCGGAGCACAGGCTCCAGACGCGCAGGCTCAGTAACTGTGGCTCGCGGGCCTAGTTGCTCCGCGGCATGTGGGATCTTCCCAGACCAGGGCTCGAACCCGTGTCCCCTGCATTGGCAGGCAGATTCTCAACCACTGCACCACCAGGGAAGTCCTTGATTCTTTTTTATTGCAGTGCTAAACTTTGTTTTTTAGTGGCTTTAGTCCTAGTCTGCTGTCCGGTACTGAGGGCTGTGCAGAGATGCTGAATTGCAGTGAGAGGCACCCCTGGTGTACCTGTGCATTTGCGAGTGGAGCTGGAGGTTGCAGGTGCTGAACGGTACAACTGTTGTATGTTGAAATCGAGGCCCAGGAGGGATATGGTCTGGTTTGTGGTGTTGGGTGCTCAGGGAGGTCAGGCCTAGAGGTGGGGAGGCTGGGGGTGGAGACTTTGATGGCCTGAGCTGGGGTCCACTGGGGTTCGGCAAGGGGACAGATGTAGAAGTATTTGGGCTGCCACCTGTACCTGGTTGGGGGAGGTGGACATTTCTAACCTTTCCTGATTCTGGCCATAGGACGGAAGTGTCTTTGCACACTCGGCTTATTGTCATGCCTGAGCTGGGTTTGTGAGAGTCGGGTCATGCAGGGCTTGATGAGACGCTAATGGTCACCTCTGGAGTGACTCTTGGCTGGAGGAAAGGCGACTGTGGCTGATCAGAGAGCTGCTGCAGGTCTGTGGTGGGTGAACAACATCAGCATCATCGTCATTGATGTGGGGTGAGGTGGAAGACGTGCGTGTGCAGCCGTGGTGATGCTCCTTCAGGGCCCGTGTCTTTCTGGGTTGCTGCCTTTGTCTCAGGGTGTGGATGTCATGAGTTTCTTGCCAGTGTCCTAACCAGTGCAATTTGAAGGTGGTTTAGAACGGATGTGGCGGCTGTGGAAGCCAGCAGCCTTTCTTCTTCTGGTTCTTGGATTGTGTTCGTTGCTCAGGGGCAGTTGGATAGCAGGTTTCCTTTATTGTGCTGGCATTGACCAATTTCTGGACAGTGGGTGTTCTGGACACTGGGGGAGCCAAGGCTGGGCCTGGACGTAGGGGCTGCACCCTGAGACAGCATTTGGGTGTCAGTGTCAGCCCAAGTCAGCCTCATGGGCAGGCGAGCAGGTGGGCTACGCCGTCCAAGTGCAGATAACGTTGTGTCGAGGGCCCAAGGCTTGCTTAGCACTTCCCAGGGTTCCCAGGCACACTCCATAACAGGAGGTCCTGGAGAAGTTCAGCCCGCCTTGGAGTGCTCTGCTTTCAAGAAATTAATGAGCCGCCTATGATCAGGGGCTGTGGTTAATGCTCCACATCATTGCTCCATCATCAGTGTTCTCCTGGTAGACCTTCAGAAAGGGAGACTGAGGCTTGGCACAGGACACCTTTCCCGAGTACGTGCCCTTCCACCTACCCCGGTTCCTAACCCAGGCGTACTGGGAGGGTGTCAGCTCCTCACTGTTTGCCTTGCTGCCCCTGTGTCTGTCTTAGATTCTAAGGGAGGGTGTCCTAACAAGGGAGTGCCTTCCTCAAAAGATGCTACACGTTGGGGTCAGGTAGCCTGGCTCCAGCCAGGTCCTGCTGACAGCCTGGGGGCCCCGGGCTGCTGGCTCTCTCCCAAGCCTCAGTTTCCTGGGTTGAAGCAACACCTGCAGTTGTAGTGGCCTCCCAGGTCAGATGGGCGAAATGTATGGATGCTGACCACTCCTGCCCCCGTGTGTGTGTGCATGTGCGGGCATACTCTACAGATGATCTGAGAAAGTGAAGCCCTTCAGAGTTTAAAATATCCATTTCTTTACCTCTACTGTCAAGGATTTTTTTGTAAAATAAAGAATGGCTAGATTAAATGGATTTCCCCAGTCTTTTTTAGCTACTTTCCTGCCTGGAAGTCCACCACACTGTGTCGGAGGGAGCTGGGCCCTCTCATGCATCCCCCTTCTTGATCCCTCGAGTGGCCTCAGTGGGCAGTGCTGGTGGAGCAGGCAGTGAGCAGAGGCCAGATGGAGCTGAGGAGGGACAGGAGGTCGTGGCCGGGTTTCTGGAGACGTGTCCGGCTGGGCCTGGGGATGACTGCTGAGCCCGCTGGGTTGGTGGCCGCTGCCGGCAGAGTGTGAGGAATCAGCCCCAGAGCCCAGGGTGTGGTGGCTCCACCTTTGCCTTCAGGTTGTGCTCAAGCTTGTGAGTGTTGGGGAGTCACACAAGGGCAGTCTTGAGGGGCCAAACCTTCTCTCCATTCGAGAATGCTGTTCCCTAGGTATGTGAGGAGGGGTTCCTGGCCCTTCCATCATCCAGCTTGGCTGAGTGTGGCCCTGGCAAAGGTGTGCAAAAGCCGAGTAACGAGGGGCCATCCCGTCCGCCCCTTCCCTTTCCTGGGCCCCTCGGCTTCTTTTTGGACAGGAGTGGCAGGACACGGGCATGAGAGGCCTGAGGAGTCCCTGGCCTACCTCTCTCCCCATCTGGATGTGTGCCTGTGGCCTTCGTGTCCTGTTTATTAGACTGACTGACTTGGTCTCACGCTGCAGTCCCCACATCCCTATGGGGGAGGCCAGCCGAGGGCATGGTGATGATGGCTGCCAGGTGGGAGAAATGTAGCGGCGATGGGGAGGGAGGTGCCCTCGGGAAGCAGGGCAAGTGAAACCATCCGGGAAAGGCCTAGAATGTCAGCGTGAGATCTGAGAGAGCGGCTGAAGGAGGGAGGCTGGGGGGAGGCTGGGAGGGTGGAGCAGCCAGAGGAAGTTGGGGGTAAGGGGTGCCTGAGCCGGAAGTTGGGGTTAATTTCATCATCCAGGGAAGCCCTGAGTGAGTAGCTGTGGCTCCTCTGCTTTGTGTGGGTGTAGACGGCTGCAGCCCCTTCCTGGGGGCTCCCTGTGGAAGGCTCGACCCCATGGCTGATTTCACTCTCTGCATGAACATTTTCCCTTGGGGGCTTCCTCCTGTGACAGGCAGGACTGGGGGCAGGGTTGTGGTCAGGGAGGCCTTGGGAGTGCTAAGACCAGCCAACCCCAGTCTTTACCTGGGATCTCTCAGAGCCTTTTTACAAAAAATTTTTTATTATTGTTATTTTTTATCTTTTTTTTTTTTTTTAAGAGTGAAACCATATATAGCTGAGACCACTCCTATTTATTTATAGCTGTGTTGGGTCTTCATTGTTGTGCACGGGCTTTCTCTAGTTGTGTGGAGCGGGGGCTACTCTTCGTTGCAGTGTATGGGCTTCTCATTGCAGTGTCTTCTCTTGTGGAGCACGGGCTCTAGGCGTGTGGGCTTCCGTAGTTGTGGCACACGGGCTCAGTAGTTGTGGCTTGTGGGCTCTAGAGCACAGGCTCAGTAGTTGTGGCCCACGAGCTTAGTTGCTCCGCGGCACGTGGGATCTTCCCGGACCAGGGATCAAACCCGTGTCCCCTGCATTGGCAGGCGGATTCTTAACCACTGCGCCACTAGGGAAGTGCTGTTATTTTTTATCTTTAATTGTAAAATTCACATAACATACATTTGCCATCTTAACCATTGTTAAGTGCACAGTTCAGTGGCATCAAGTACATTCACATTGCTGTGCAGCCATCACCACCATCCATCTCCAGAACTTGTTCATCTTCCCAAACTGAAACTCTGTCCCCATTAAACACTAACTGCCCATTCCCCTCCCCCAGCCTCTGGCAACCGCAATTCTGTTTTCCGTCTCTATGAATTTGATGGCTCTAGGGACCTCTTAAAAGTGGAATCATACAGTATTTGTCCTTTTGTGATTGGCTTATTTCACTTAGCATAATGACCTCAGGGTTTGTCCATGGTGTAGTATGTGTCAGTATTTTCTTCCTTTTTAGGGCTGAATAACATTCCATCGTTTTGATCTACCACTTTTTGCTTATCCATTCATCTGTCATTGGCCATTTGGGTTGTTTCCACCTCTTGACTGCTGTGAATGATGCTGCTATGAACATAGGTGAACAGTTATCTGAGTCCCAGCTTGCAGTTCTTCTGGATATACACCCAGAAGTGGGATTGCTGGATCATATGGATCATATTCTATGTTTAACTTCTTTTTTTTTTTAATAAATTATTTACTTATTTATTTTTGGCTGCTTTGGGTCTTCGTTGCTGTGCGCAGGCTTTCTCTAGTTGCGGCCAGCTGGGGCTACTGTTCGTTGCAGTGCGCGGGCTTCTCGTTGCAGTGGCTTCTCTTGTTGCCAAGCACAGGCTCTAGGTGCACGGGCTTCAGTAGTTGTGATGCCAGGGCTCAGTAGTTGTGGCGCACGGGCTTAGTTGGTCTGTGGCATGTGGGATCTTCCCGGACCAGGGCTCCAACCCATGTCCCCTGCATTGGCAGGCGGATTCTTAACCACTGTGCCACCAGGGAAGTCCTATGTTTAAATTCTCGAGGAACTTCCATACTGTTTTCCATAGCGGCTGCACCATTTTGCATTCCCACCAACAGTGCACAAGGGTTCCAGTTTCTCGACATCCTCACCAACACTTGTTATTTTCTTCTTTTTTGATAGTAACCATCCTGACGGGTGAGAAGTGATCTTGGAGCCTTTAAAATGTACTAAGATGCTTGTGACTCTCTGGTGAGAGTTAAGGTCTGAAGGGCGTCTGGCACTTGTTGGACCATTGATAGGCTCAGGAGTTCCCTGTGAAGGTGACAGAGAGCCTGACCCCAGCAGAACGGAGGCATGTTGGCACCCACACTTGAGGTGGGCTTGGGCTGGCTTCAGGTCCTGCCTGAGGGAAGATTTTGAGAGGGTCACCTGGGAGCAGATACAGGAAGGGCAGGGAGAGCAGGTGTGGCCCCACCCTGAATGAGAAGCTGTGGTCCAGTGGAGATGACAGTGACAAGGGGAGGATAACAGTGATGAGTTGAGATAGCAGTGATGGTGTAGGAGCCTGGGCCCAGCCAAGACCCGCGTCTCTAAGTTGGGAGAGTTAGTACATACCTTGGGTGGTCTGGAGAACCTGTTGAGGGGGGCAAGCAGTGGGGGCTGAGGGCCAGGGAAAAGTGGGAGTGTGTGTGACATGGGGTCAGCTCAGGTAGCTCAGCTCTCTGCCACCCTCACCACTTCCTGCCCTTCCAAAGGCAAGCCTTCTGTGCTCCCCACTCCCCCTAAAACCAAACAGAGGCCCTGAGGTCATGTGACAGGGAGGGGCTGGGCTCGGGCACCTGAGGCTGCTGGGCCCTACCCTGGTCATGAGCTCCGATTGTGCAGAATCTACCCAACTTTTGTGAGTTTAGCAGTTTGTGTCCCATGTTGAATCACAAGGGGACTGTTTCGAAAAATGGGCTTTCTTCCAGGTGGGAAGCGGCCTGGAGACCCCAAGGGTCAGGCACTGCTCTATGTGGGTCACTGGGCAGGTGAAGGCTGAGCCTCAGCCTTCAAGACCACCAGTACCGTTGAGCCCGCTCCTGCCCTTGACCTGGCCTCAGGGCCTGTGTGAAGGTGCATGAGGGGGAGGAGGAGCAGTGTTTTTTTCTGGACCCTGTGGGCAAATGCAGCCCACTTGCCCTCGGGGGGGACTCCAGCAGGTGGGCTCCCTGTCCAGTCCTGCTTCTGCCTCCCCTCCTCTTGCATGGTGTGTGTGCATGTGTGCGCGCACACAGCGCGCACCCTGGCCCCCATGCTTTTGGTTCCCTCTATCCAGGGGAGGCTGATCGGAGAGGGCCCGAGGGCCCTGGTTGGGGTGACCACCCTGTTATGCTGCCCTGGGCTCAGGGTGACCTTGCCTTCTCTTACTAACCTGAAGAGAGTAAGTGGGCCGGGAGGTTCCTTTTTCCTTTTAAAGTTTTATTTATTTATGTATTTATGTATTTATTTAGGCTGCACCAGGTCTTAGTTGCAGCATGTTTTCGTTGCGGCATGCAGGATCTTTTCTTTTTTTTTTTTTTTTTTGGCTGTGTTGGGTCATCGTTACTGTGCGCGGGCTTTCTCCAATTGCGGTGAGCGGGGGCTACTCTTCGTTGAGGTGCTCAGGCTTCTCATTACGGTGGTTTCTCTTGTTGCGGAACACGGGCTCTAGGCGCGCAGGCTTCAGTAGTTGTGGCACATGGGCTCAGTAGTTGTGGCTCATAGGCTCTAGAGTGAAGGCTCAGTAGTTGTGGTGCATGGGCTTAGTTGCTCCGTGGCATGTGGGATCTTCCCGGACCAGGGCTCAAACCCGTGTCTCCTGCATTGGCAGGCGGATTCTTAACCACTGCGCCACCAGGGAAGCCCATGCAGGATCTTTTTTGTTTTTAGTTGTGGCGGGCGGGCTTCTTAGTTGTGGCATGTGGGATCTAGTTCCCTGACCAGGGATCGAACCTGGGTCCCCTGCATTGGGAGTGCAGAGTCTTACCCACTGGACCACCAGGGAAGTCCCCTTCTTTTTTTTTTTTTTTTTACATGGTGACTTTTTGGGGAAATTCAGCTTCCTGCTGTGGACCTTGTGGTTCTCCCCACATCTGGAGGGAGTGATTTAACGGTCCCAGTGCAACACTTCCAACAAGGGGAAAACCCACTGAATTGAGTCAGGACAGCCTAGCTCACAGGGGCTAGAGTGGGGGCAAGCTCAGCTTGGCCTCGCCCTTGATGGTGGGTCCCTCCCTGCCACATTCTCAAGGTCCTGACGGTGAGCCAGTGCCACATCGCCCTTCTGACTGCTCCCTTTACGTGTGGGATTAGTGCTGGAACTGATGGGCCCTCTTTCTGGCCCTGAAGAATCCGAGGTCTCTTGTGCCCAGTGCTGCTGCTGTAGCTGTTGACCCCCAAGACCAGGCCTCGGTAGTTTGCCACCATGTTAGGTGAACAGAATCGGATAAGGACGCTGATGAAGTGCACTGTTACGGCGTGTTCCTTTTTTCAGTGTCAGCCTTAGAGTCTAAAATGAGGGCCAAATCTGGCCCCCACCTGTGTTTGTAAATAAAGTTTTATTGGGACACAGTGGTGTTGTCTGTGGCTGCTTTCGCACTGCAACGGTGGCAGAGTTTTTGCAACAGGGACTATTTGGCCCTCAAAGCCTGAGACATTAACTCTCTGGCTCTTTACAGAAGAAGCCTGCAGTTGCTGGTCGGGAGTGTTGGAATGGGTGTGTTTAGCAGACTGTTGCTGTCCTGGGGGAAAGCTCAGGCCTCGGACCCTTGGTCCCTGGGCTGTTGCCTGCAGCCTTGTGAGCCCTGGCAGACAGCTTGCCATTGCATCTCAGGGCTAGACCGATGCTTCAGAGGGTCATTTTTGTCCAGCCTCTTCATTTCATGGATGGGATATCTAGAGAATGGTGGTTGGCCCACGGTCACATCAGCATAGATTAAATCGAGCCTCAAACCCAAGGGTGTCCACTCTGGTACTGCCTGCCCTCCCAATTTCATGGAGACTCCGAGTGCTTCCTGCCCCTCTTGTGAGTCACTGGGTTTCCTGGGAACAGCTTTTCTCAGGCACAGTGACAGGCTTGGCACAGCTTTCAGTGGGCCTGGCCTTTTTATTTGTGACCTTCTGGTGAACTCTGGAAACATAACTGTGCAGCCTGGGTGGGAAGGGCTGTGTGCGCGTCCCTGGTCGAGCTGGGAGGGTGGGCGTCTGCCTCTGATTCCAGTCAGGCTCTGGCTGAAGTCCTCCTCGTCCCACAGCCTCAGCTCCATGGGTGTACAGTGGGGCTGGTGTCACCTTCCGAGGGGGAATTGTGCCCAGTAAGGGGTCAGTTCCCACGGTGTTTTCGAATGTGTGTTTCATAACATGAGGAACAGTCAGATGACGGTGGTTTCAGATGGGTCCCTTGTGTGGAGACGGCGGGCAGCAGGCCTCTCCTGCTCCCCAGGAGTGAGCTGTCCTCGGGGGGCCCGGGGGTTGGCGTTTGGTGAACCTTTGGAGCTTTCTCAGCTCTGGACGAGTGCCACCTGTGGTTAGATTCTGACAAGTGCCATCTGTAGATGATTCTGAGTTGGACACTAGAGAAGGCCTTCTTGGGCAGGCCTCTGCCAAGGGTCTGCGGTTTCTGGGTTCTGTTCGCAGAAATGGCATGATTTTGCTGTTATCTGGTGTCGTTTCTCCCTTTGTAGAATCGGATGGGACTGTTGAGCTGTGGCAGGGTGGGCAGGGGGACCGTGTAGGGGGAAGTTTGAGGGAAGGGGGAGGTCCAAAGGGGGATCATACTGGGGACGTCCCAGGGTGGAGAGACTGCTGGGAGATGTCTGGGGCAGGGGCAGGCCACAGCTAGAAAAACGTGTTCCTTCCTCCTCTGGTTGTACTATTTTTGGTATTGGATGCTCACAGATGTCTGCTGGTTCCAGCAAAATATGCTCAGCTCACAGTGGATCTGGCTAGTGGGACGAGGACAACCAGCTCTGGTTGCCTATGTCCAGCTTGTCTCCTGCCTGCTCTGGGGAGGGCACCAGGCCCATGCTTGCTCCCTTACCTGTGCACAGGGTCCCACTAGTCGAGAGCCTTGTTTGTAGAGCCACATGACATGGTGATCCGTGCCAGCTTCCCCTGACAGGAAGCGGAGCTGTGTTAAGAAGGATTCTGAGGTGGTGTTTGGCCTGGAGTGTAGGATTAATGGTATGTGGCCCCTGGCCCTCCCTGGTCTTAGCCCTGCCATCTAGCATCTCTGTGGGGAGGGTCCCTTCTTGTCATTGAGCAGGTGAGGTTAGTGACCCCCCAGGTGAGCCTGGGCTGTGAGAGTGGGGCCAGTGAATGGGGTCTGCCAGTGAATGGGTGTACAGGGCGAGGCTCACAGGTTGTCAGTGGAAGGTGGACTGATGCCATGCCACAAATGCACAAGGCTTTGGACCTCTTTTCCCGCAGGGCTTGAAGGTGACTCACCAGGGTCTGTGCCCCAGAACTGTGGCTCTGATTGCACTTTGTCCTGGGATCTTCACACACATCCTGCCACCTGCCTCTCCTCCTCCTGGATTTGGTCTCTCATGTAAGAATTCACTGAGGCCTGGATGCTTTCGTGTGACAGGAATTGCCAAGTGTGTGATCTGCTGGGCACAGCTTAGCTTTGGTGAGTGGCTGGTCTGAGCGGATGTGGCTTCTGCCTCCACGCCCTCTTCTTGGAGCTCCTGGTGCTGTTCCTGGGGCTCAGCCATTCAAGAGCGAGCACACAGAGTGGGTGTTCCCCTGCTGTTGCTTAGCTCAGGGGGCGGGCGAACTTGGAGGTGTTGAAGCAGGTCACTGGAGGACACAGGGCCCAGGCCTGGGGCAGTGAAGCAGGATACCTCGAATTGGCTGAGCTGGGGCTGGTTTTGAGCCAGCCTGCAGACCTGGGGAGGCTGCCCACTGCCCCGTGTTCATGTGGGCACCCAGCAGGCCTAGGTACAGAGGTTCCGGGTGTCTGAGCTCTGTCCCTCAGGCAGCTGAGGGCTGGGGTAGGGAGGCAGGCCGTATTGTTTCTGAACTCTCACTGGTATTGGCCATGCACGGGCTGGGTGGCTGCAGAGTGCAGCGCAGGACACGGGTTGGGGAGAGGGGACTGGCTGGACAGTGGCACCACCCTCTGGACCGCAGTTTACCCCCCTGCGGGATGGGGGTCATTTGTGGGGTCTGTGCCTTCCTTCCATGCTGCAGCCCTAGCTGTCTAGCAGAAGAGTCAAGGCCTGGGGTGTCTCTGAAAGGTAGGCATTTGCTCCTCTGTTGGAGCCATAGGCCAGGGATCTCCTGGGTGCAGGCATCATAGACCTCAGGCTAGCCAGCTCCTCTGCTGCTCAAGGTTACGGGGTCTTTGCAGGCCCTCAGAGCCTGTTGCCTGGACAGGTTGGTGGCCGGACTCGGTGGTGGCTGTACAGGGCTTAGCAGAGTGGGCATGTTCCATTGTAAATAGCATTTCCCATGACAGCCCTTAGAGCACGTTAGAGGTGGTGAGTGGGGACACAGCTCATGCACAGACGCTGCCAGGTCTTAGGCAGGATGCAGGCTGGGGAGCTCTGTTTGTTTAAAGTTGGGCCTTGTGTTCTTTGTTGTTACTTATTAAGCCATTGATTAACCTTGTGGGTGGTACTGAGCTGGCCTTAGGCCTGGCAGGTGGGGTCTGAGCTCTGCAAGCTGGCCAATTCTGGACGGAAGAGCATTGTTGCTTTGAAAACCGGGTCCTGGGATTGAGGATTCTGGAGCCTGTAGTTGCTTCCCCTTCTGGCCCAGCCATAGATGAACGTGACTGAAATCAGATGTGCACGGCAGTTTCACATAGGCGTCCAGGAGAAATCCTGAAGTCTGCGGAAAATTTAGGGGAAATTTAGAACAGTGATCCCCACGTCATCGTTTTCACTCAGGATGTGCATTGAGATTTTGGTAACTCAGAGAGTCACACGACTGCATTTAAAAAACAGAACAAGAGTGGCGTTAGTCAGCCCACGCGGGCAGATCCCTCAACAGGGTGGCTGGCCTCCTGCCTCTCTTCAGTCCCCTCCACCGCCCCAGCCTGTCTGCATAGTGGCTGAGCACCCGTTGCCCAGAGCCTGAAATGAAGCAATGTTTGTGTGTGTCCTCTGCACACTGCAGCCACCTGGTGAGTCCTCCCCAGGCTGTGAGGCCCAAGCGAGGCCCTGGCTGCAGGGAGTAAGCAAGTGGGATGCTGACATGTGGGGTCCTGGTCAGCCCCAGGCATCTGGCCCAGAGCACCTGTCCTTAGGTGGACAGCCCGGGCTGCAGCCAGGCCCCAGCTGTGACATCCCAGTTTTGGAGTGCCTGGCCCAGTGCCGGGCGGTGTGGGTCCTGAGTGAAGAGCGACAGTCCCCTGGGCTCTAATTCCACCTACAGGTCAGGAGGGCTTGCTGGAGAAGGAACATTTGCTGAGACCTGTTGGAAAAGTGGAGTTCCTGGGGCCAGAGCCGGTGGTGGGGAAGAGCCTACACCCCAGGAGGCCCAGGAGGCCCAGGAGGCTGTGCTGAGGAAGAAGCCCGGCCCTCTCCCAAGAGTGCCGAGATTAGACAAACAGGTCAGAGTGCTGGGGAGGATGGCCAGCACACGGCACCGCAGGGCACAAGCTTCAGGAAACAGCGTGTGTGCCTGTGCCTCAAACACTTTTCCTCTAGGTCTCTGTGGGCCTCTCCCTCCCCCATCTTTGTAGTCTCTGCTCAGAGGGCTCCTCCGTGTGCCCCCCGCACTCGGCGTGTCCCCTGAGGTGTGTGTGCTCCTGTCCCAGCGTCTGGAGCCACGTCGGCACGCTGCAGCAGCAGGGTGAACCCTACCTTACGAACGTGTGGTGGGACCGTGTCCAGGAGGGGCGCAGGCCCTGTGTAGTTGCCTTGTCCAGCTCACTCTGCCAGCTCACTGTTGCCTTGTCCTGTCACTCCAAGGGCCAGCATCCTGCTCCAGATTCAGGATGCCGTCAGCTCAGCTCCCTCAGCAGACCCCTGCCCTGGAGGCCGTGACTGTTCTCAGTGGGGGGACTCTCCTCAGTCACATGTGTCTGATTCTCTTCCTTCCTCATTCTCCAGCTCTGCCAGATTGCTTTTCCAAAAATAAAAGCTCTGCCACCTCCTTCTCACCAGCTTTATCTCAGTTCTCACCCCAGGGTGGTGGTATTCCCTCCCAGAGCACGACAAAATCCCCTCTGGAGTTGCTTGGGGCAGCAGCGCAGGCCCCAGGGTGGACAGTGCCGCCAGAGCGCTCTCCAGACCAGCGGTTCACAGCACCTCCTCTGCGGCGGGCCTGGGCCTGGTGTGTTATGCTAATTTTAACATTTTTCTTTTTGAGCGGGGTTCCCTTTTTACCAAGTAAAACCAGCTTTAAAGGCCACTTTATAAAGCAGGTGACAGGGGTGACTCCGGTGGGGGCCGGGGAGTCCTACTGGGTGGCCCATGCCATGGGGGTTGGGCCCCGGCTCTGCCCAGGAACCCTTGGTGAGATTCTGGCCTCATCCCGGGCAGTGTCCTCCCACTCCCAGGGTGTTCCGAGCCTCCACGAGCCTCCACAGCCTGCCTGGGTTGGGGGCACCCCAGATGGCAGCATTGGGGCATTTGCTTGGAGCCCCGTATTGTTACCAGTGACCAGACTCCTTCCTGGGCATTGGCAAACCTTGCTAGGCTGCTGAATGCTTTCCTCAGGTAGGGGCTTTTGGATTCTGCATTTATGGGCCCAGAACTTCTTCCCTAAGTTGGCTCAGAAGCAAAAAGAGGAAGGTCACTGAGTTTCCTCGCAGAACACTCATGCTGTACGCCCGCGTTCCTGCTCCTCTGTCCTGGAGATCTGGGCTGCGGCAGGTGGTGTTGCGGCTGTTTGTCTTCTTTCATGGATAGGGTTTTGGGAAACCTAAAAAGCCGCTGTTTGGGGTCCTGGAATGTCCTTGGTGGGATATTTGACCTTTTGACTCTAAAGGTTTCCTCCTAATTTGGCTGGTTGCAGGGTTTTCTGTGGTGGTGTGGTCCCCATTTGCAGAATTGACAAAGGCCAGCTCACCCTGGGTTCTGGCTGCCCCAGCGGTCTGCAGCACCTGGAGCAGTTGGTGCAGGCCTGCACCCCTCCCTCCCTAGGGGTCTGTGCCCCTTGCCCCCCTCACCTGGGATGCCCTCTGTCCCCTCCTGACTCACTCCTGTCACACCCACGACTCACGGAAAGCACTCTGTCAGCATAGATAGCTCTGTGGTCATGGCTCCCGGAAGCCTCTCTGTACCCACAGACACGAGGCCTGCCGTGTGTTCTTGTGCCGTCACCCCAGGGTCGCCGTGTCCCTTCTCTGGGTCCACTGCTTTCCTGGAGCCCTCATTCATCTCTGGCTGGGAGTGTGGGTCCTTAACGGGATATCCAGCCACAGTGATAGGGGCCACTCCTGTCCTACAGAACTCTGGGACATTTGGTGGCCTAACATGGAGTTTCTGCCACCTGTTACAAACCCCTCATTTGTAACAGCCGGGTGGTGTTGCCACTCACTGCTGCTGGGGGCCACCTGTGGGTGGCGATGTGTGATTCACAGGGCTCCCAGGGACCCCGCTGCCCAGGCCCCAGCGTTCTCTCCTTGCCAGCCAAAGGCCTTTCTTTGAAAGTCTCCTCGGGAATTCCCCGGTGGTCCAGTGGTTAGGACTCCTCGCTCTCACTGCCTAGGGTCCAGGTTTGATCCCTGGTCGGGGAAATAAGATCCCACAAGCCGTGCAGCGTGGCCAAAAAAAGAAAGGTCTCCTCTTTAGGGTCGGTGCTCTTGCTACCTCCCCTCCTTCCTGCCCACCAAGAAGCACACTCCTGGAGTCCAGAATGCTCCCCAAGGACAGAGTGTGCATGAGAGGGCCTGCCACACACCAGGCCTTTGCTGTGAGCCTGTGAATTTGATTGGGCCTTCTTTTTCTGGATCAGTGGTTTCCGACTTTGTTTTGCTCTTACGTGGTGCAGCCAGCTCTTAGGCACTAGCCAGGTGTGTCAGACAGACCAGTGGGAAGTGCCTCACTCCCGCAGAGCACACCCTGCTGAATGCTGAGGCCCCTCAGGTCCTGCCCCGTGACTCCAGTGCATCCTCATCTGCTCCCCTGAGCAACTGGCACCTGGCTCAAGATACTTGGCCAGCCCGACCGCAGACTCGAGGGAGGGCCAGGCTCTGCTGTCCTGTGGGTTGTGCCTTGTTCCCCACTGCCCCCAACAGCTGACCTTTCATGCCACCTCTGCGAGCGTGTCCCAGGACGTTTCCCACTTCTTTTTGCATACCAGATTGTCTCATTCTTCCTAATTTTGTGGTAGTGCTGGGCAAAAATGGTATCTCTCATTTGTGTTTTCTTGGTGGCTTCTCATGTATTTTAGCCACTTGTACCGTCTTCTCAGTCTGTGCCACTCATCACCTTTTCCTCTTGGTGTGTGTGTGTCTTTGAATGGGGCTCACTCCCGTGCCAGTTAACCCCCTCAGCTCTCTCACTGGGTGCCACCTGAGTGCTGTCTGCTTTCCAGAACGGCATTGCGGCGTGGTCATTTCTTCTCCCAGGTGTGACCCACCACACACTTCTTTTTAAAATAAATTTATTCATTTATTTATTTATTTTTGGTTGTGTTGGGTCTTCATTGCTGCGCATGGGCTTTCTCTAGTTATGGCGAGCGGGGGCTACTCTTCATTGTGGTGCGTGGGCTTCTCACTCCGGTGGCTTCTCTTGTTGCGGAGCACGGGCTCTAGGCGTGCGAGCTTCAGTAGTTGTGGCGCACGGGCTCAGTATTTGTGGCTCGTGGGCTTAGTTGCTCCAGGGCATGTGGGATCTTCCCAGACCAGGGCTCGAACCCATGTCCCCTGCATTGGCAGGTGGATTCTTGACCAGTACACCACCAGGGAAGTCCGTGACCCACCACACTCTTTTTTTTTTTTTTTTTTAAAGGATTTTCTTATTTATTTATTTATTTATTTATTTATTTTTTGGCTGTGTTGGGTCTTCGGTTCGTGCGAGGGCTTTCTCCAGTTGCGGCAAGCGGGGGCCACTCTTCATCGCGGTGCGGGGACCGCTCTTCATCGCGGTGCGCGGGCCTTTCTCTATCGCGGCCCCTCCCGTCGCGGGGCACAGGCTCCAGACGCGCAGGCTCAGCAATTGTGGCTCACGGGCCCAGCTGCTCCGTGGCATGTGGGATCTTCCCAGACCAGGGCTCGAACCCGTGTCCCCTGCATTAGCAGGCAGATTCTCAACCACTGCGCCACCAGGGAAGCCCCCACCACACTCTTGACCAAACAAGATCACCTCGGTTTTGGCCTGGCTGTCCCTGTGAGTGACACTTACTCATAGGCTCTTCTCTGGCAAGTCAGGTGTGTAAAGTTGGCAACCAGCTGGCCACTTGTCACTTGCTTGAGTGTGACTGTGGACCCAGCTGGCCAATGACTTTGAAGCACTTAGACTGTGTTGTTAGACTATTTTCCAGGGTCTTGGGTTTGCTTCCATTTACCTCAGTGACATATTAGTGGAAAAAACGTGCTTGTGGATTGGAAAATACTACAGTCTGTATAGCCCCTGTTGGTTCCCAAAGTTATTCCATATATGTATAGTGTTTGAGCCCATGCCAACTTCAGGAAGCAGGGGTGGTCAGTTAGGGCCACTGTGCCAGGCCATGGGAGGCACTGCTTGTCCCTGGGGCAGAGTGAGGGCTCACTGAGAGGTCCGGGCCCCTGTGCCATGCTGGCCTTGGCTGGGATGAGGATGTGCCGTCCATCAGGCCCAACACACCTGCTTCCCTGAAGGAAGCCATAATTCCCCTATCATCCCTCCATCCTGCAAGGGTGGTTCCTATTTCTACCTTTGACAGAGTCAATTCCTTGAGGAGGAATCTGCTGACAGGTCCTGCTTGGAGAAAACTGGATTTGACCTGCAGGATTTCAAATGTCATGACCAGAGGGTTGATGGGGCTGCTGTTAAAGGAATACACGACAGATGTCTGCGTGGTGAGTGCTTGGTGAGCACCATCTAAGGGGGTTCAATCAAATGCTGAACATGCACCGGGGTCCTTACGGAGATACCCACCACGTACATGGCAGATGTGGAAACATGAGTGTGGCTAGTAGTCATGTTTTACTTAAATGAGCACTTATTATTCTTACTTTTATTATTATTGACTTCTTATCACTTTGTTGAATATTATTTGAGGTCATCAATATGGTTTTGGGAAAGGATCCGTGGCTCTGATGGTTCCCTTGGTTTGGGGGGCGGGGCGCTCCCTTTGTCTGGGTCTGGCCTGTCAGCCGTCCCTGGTGGGGACGAAAAAGGCAGGAACAAGGTCATTCCCATTTCTCAGATGAGAAAACTGACCACACAGCTGATTAGAGGGTGGTTTCCCTCACTCTGGAGGTCCTCGGAGGTCTCTTGGCCTTGCCTTCTTCCTTGTGTCAGGGTTGGTGTTTGTTTTTTTTTTTAAAGAGTGTTGCAATGCTTTATTTTCCAGCGTTCAAAAACTGAGAGGCAGGAAGGAGCTGGAGGTCACGTGTGTGGCAGAGCCGGTTTGTGCTGTTCTGTACGTTGTTTCAGCACAGCCCCGTGTGACCGAGCCAGAGAGATTAAGTGTCTTACTTAGGTCACACAGCTCTTAAGTGACAGATCCTGAAGTGGAAGCGAATCCTCTGATCTTAGTTCTGGGCCCTGAGACAGAAGTTTTGCTTTTGAGTCCCAGCAGCTGCTGAAAGCCCCAGTGTATCATTCCTGTTCTTAAGCCTTTGGTTCCCTGTCTCTGCTGGTACCGGTTGATTGATGTGGAAGCCTGGCAGGTGCACTGCTCCGATCTCCTATAAGGAAAGGACAGGACACCTCCAGGTGCTGCCTCAGCTTTCAAGCAATGCCCAGCCCTTCCCCCCCAGCTATGGGTTGGGTTTGAATGGCTTGGAGTGGTGTGGAGGAGGGGACCCTGGACCTTGGAGGGGGTTAGAACCTTTTGGCTTATCTTTCCTGCATAAGGCTGTGAGTTTCATGTTGCAGTTCTCCTTAACCCAGCCCCCGGGGCAGCGTGGTGGTGATGTGAGGCTGGACCAGCCGAGGGCCCCCAAGTTCACCTGACCTCTCACCCTGGTTGATTCTGGGTTCCTAGTCTAGAAATCCAGAAAGCGTTTGGACTGTACTGTGCAGTTTCACTGCCGATGCACGCGACTGTCAGTGCCAGCGAGACACTTCCGTCTTCCTTTCCTAAATAGACCTTCTGGTCCTCCTTCCGCTGAGGCGGCTGGCCTGGAGTCCTGCCAAGTTCTCCTTCTGTGATGGCGCAGATTGTAAGCTGCTCCCGAAATCTAATTTCAAGCCTGAGATAAAATGGTTTTGTTGACCTGAGGTTGTTGAGTAGGAAGGCGGGAGGCTTGAGTTTTCGTTCTAGGGGTTTCGTGTTGCTGGAGTGATGTTTGCTTGCTTAGAAGACTCGGTATTCCGGCCATTGTGAGAGTCCACTCTGCTCCTCCCGTCGCTGAGGCTGGCCTCACTGTGTCTCCTACACAGACTACCCTTCTAGAAACTTTAAAAAAAGTTGTTTCTTGCACCTGACCTGGTTTTATTTATTTTCGAGCCCAGGAAGACGTGTTCTGTCACTCACAGGTGTGGCACGTGGCTGGGTCTCCTCAGGTTTGGCCTGTTGAGCAGCCGAGTGGTGGAGGCAGTACTTTCCTGGGTCACCCCTCGGGAGACTCTAATGCTTCCTGAGCCTGGAGGTTGCTCTGGCTCCGTTGTCTCCGATATTACAGAATGCTCGCTGCAGGAGGCTCCTGCCTCTTTTGGAATCTCAGCCAGTGTCCGCGCTTGAGGTCCTCCTGCGGGAGGCAGGGGCTGCACCACCCCTGGGCTCACGCATGGCTCTCCTTTGCTCCAACATGCCACGTGGCACACACTCAGGCACGGCTGTCGCAGCTCGAGGTTGTCGAGATCTGAAGTTTGGCTTGGTGATGCCGAAAGGCACCTGCGTGGGGACCTGGACGGTCTGGGTTGAGTCCTCCTTCCCTCGTCGTGGGGCTCACACATGGCCCGAGCCTCAGTTTCTCCCTCTGTGAGGCGGGAGCAGTTGCCCCTTCCCTGGAGGTTGCGAGGGACTGAGTGGAGTGTCAGATGAAGGGCCACGTGAAGGGGTGTCCTCTGCTCATTGCTGTCACGCTGAGGAGAGGATGCACTCGGCCACTCCTCCACGCCTGTCCAAACCCTGGACATCGTCTTTTGGGGCGTGCAAATCCCCGCCGTCAGGGCAGGGAGCAGGTGTGCCAAGGAGAGGCCCCTTCTGGAGAGTGCAGGGGACTCTGCTTGGCCCTCCTCCCTGAGCCCTGTCACCCCAGGCTCAGGTCAGAAGGTCAGCAGAGGCACTGGCCGCTGCCAGATCTTTCCCACAGCCCAGGCTGAGGTACTCGGGGCCAGCCCACCCATCCCCTACCCTAGTGCAGACTCCCCGGAAGTGGCTGTGCAGGGGACCTGGCTTCTGCCAGCTCTGCCTAGCGCTGGGGGCCCCTCTTCCCTCCCCGTCACTCTGCTCTGCCCGGCTCAGCATCCTTAAGACTGGTCTCTCTGTTTGGACCCCCCCCCCCAGCTTTCCTCCCTCAGCTGCAGTGGGGAGCTAATGGGGACACGAGTGAGGAGGAACGGCAGAGGCCAGCATCTCCCATCTGGGGTCTCTTGCTGCTCCTTACTGGCTCCTGTTCTGTGCCCCAGCTGCCCAGAGCAGTGGTTGACAGGCGCATGGGACCAAGCAACACCCCTTTGGGTGCTCAGGCCCTTCTCTCCCTGCTCCGTTTCCCTGGTCTGGCCTCCCTTGAGGTCTGTCACCTCCCATCCTTCTGGTCTCGGCTCAGCGCCCCCTCTCATCCCATCAGAACAGCCTCTCCCAGTGTCACTCTATTGTCCACTCTTAAACTGTGCCAAGGGGCCCTGAGTGGACAGGGCAACGTCTGTCTTATTGGTTGCTGGGTCCCCGCCTCCTGCCTCCATCCTTCCGGCTTGCTGTAGTGCTTCTGCTGCCTTCTCCAGCTATTAAGTCCTAGGCGAGATGGTTCTGAGATTGCACCTGCCAAAGGTGCCAGGTGTCCAGGTGTTGCCAGCTCAGGAAGTGGAGGGAGAGGATTCCAGTCTGGCATGGACAGAGCTGATGCAGCTCTGAAGGCAAAGAAGATGCTGGAAGATGCAGTTACCTGGTCTGGCGCCCAGAATGCTGGCAAGTGAGTGCAGGGTGGTGGGAGGGGTCAAGCTGAGCAGAGGTAGGGAGTTGGAAATTTTCGTTTGTGGTCTTTAGTGCCAGGTAGCAGAGAGGAGGGACCTGGGGGGTAGAAAGACCTGGGGGGATTTCAGGGGGGGGGGTCTTTGGTCCTTGGGGATCCTCATGCCCTGGGATAGATTTCTAGTATTGATTTTTGTTTCTGATTACCTGCCTGGTGAGAGAGACCTTACTGTGCCCTTGTAGGACAGGTCACCTCTTGGGGGTCTCTGGGACTGTCCTCTCTGGAGGACACCCGTGTGCTGGAACCAGAGCAGACAACACTGGGAAAAGTGATCAGTGACCCAGCAGGCCTTTCCCAGGCTGCAGGGTAAAGGATGGCGTTTCCCAGGGACCAGGTGGCTGGTGGGCCCTCTCCCTTTGTCTGTGGGGCTGTCTAGGTATGGATGTCCTGCCTGCCCTACCCGTTGGGTCACCTGGGTGGGTTAGAGAGGGAAAAATATGCCACGTTCTTATCATTTCATCCTCCTGAGTGGGGCGTCTCGCTCCCATTTAATGGTCTCTGGTTTTTGCCCAAGATGAAGCCCCACACCCTGCGTTCAGGGGAGCCCAGCCCTCTCTGCCCTGGCTAGCAGCCTCACAGGGGACAGAGGTGTCATTACGCTGCCTAGAGCCCAGGCAGGCTCTGCAGTGCCGCAGTACAGAGAGGGTGTTTTTTGGTAGGTGCTGGGTAGAGCTTCCCAGCAGGGCCTGGTGGGCAGCTCTGGTGACAGTGGCCCCTTCTCACCACCCTGGGGTCTGAGCTGCCTGTGATGGTGTCCTTCTTTCCTTTTTAGGTTCTCATACAAATCCCTGGGCTTGTAGAAATGGTTTGTCTTTGGTACATCCCCCGCTTTCCTTCTTAGTTACCCTCCTGGTCTGGTCTTGGTGCAGAAGACGAAGGCAGCCTGCCCTCGCCTCTGCTTGTCCAAGTTGGCTTTAGAAACCACACCAGATCAGGAGCAGCAGTTTGGCCCAGCCTGCTCTGTGAGGTGTTCAGAGCTGCTCTTTTCATTTTGGAGGTGGGAGGGGGTCTTAGGAGGAATTGCTGGGTGTAGGGGGAACATGTTCTTATTCTAGCCTTTCCTGGTGTCATCTCAGCCCAGCTGATGGAGGCCCGGCTGAGGCCAGCACACAGGCTCTTCCTGCCAGGGGATTTGGGGAGATGGGGCAGGAGGGACAGCCGCTCCAGGGAGTAGGCAGCCTGACGCTGCGGAAGGGCAACCTGAGTGAGAAGGCGAGGCTTTAGAGAGGGGCCTGCTCAGGGGGAGGTATTCCAGACAGGTGGGGAGGGGGGGGTCATTCATTTCCAAATGTCCTCTCAGTTGTGTGACATCTTGTGGCGCCTGCATGCACCTGTGTCCATGATGTAATAATGGCATTTTAAATAACTGGAACCAGATGCTCTAGGACTCAGCTATGTGTTCCCCACTGCATGGAGGACCCCCCGCCATGGGCATCAGCAGCACTGGTGTGGAGGCCGGGGTGCTGACATTCCATGCCCGAGTTAGCACTTTACGTGGCTTAGCTGGTGATTCCTCACCCCCAACTTTCTGAGGCCAGGTCTAAAATACTGTTTTAGAGACAGTGGATTAGTGGGGGTAATTTTTTTTTGAACTACAGCCTACTGTATAAGCACCTTCCCAGTCAGGCTGTCATGGCCGCGCCCTATTTGGGGCAGCTTCTGGTAAGCCACTGAATCACAGACAGGGGCCTCGGCCCTTTCTGGGCATGATCCCTCTCAGATGCCTAAAATATGTAGAATTACCAAGGAAATGCGCTACACAGAGAGTGAATAAAGTATTAAAAAGGAATGTGTGACCTAGTAACAAATTTATTATGTTAATGTGTTAAGTGATGAGATCTAGCAGTGGATCTAGTTGCTGTAATTTTGAAATCGTGGTGAGCAAAAATGGTGTTTGAAGACAGCAACAAACCATCATTTGATGCACTAAAGCACATCAGAGTTGATACTGCTCATAACTGCTGTAGTTTGTTGCCTACCTTTGTAACTGAAGGAAATGCTAAGTTACAGTTAGTGGAAATAGATGTGTTTTTTCTTCCCACCCAAATTCAAGGACGCCCCAAATGTGAGCCCTGTTCTGTACACTTCTTCCGATGTCAGGCCCTCAGCAGCTGTCTCGGGCATGGACCTCTGTAATCTGCTGTGAGTAATGAGGAAGCTTCCTAGTCTCAGTCTCGGAACCGGGGCTCCATTGAGAGCTGGGCAACCCCACAGCTCTGGCCAGAACCTCTTGTGGTGCTAGGACGTCAGAGAGGGCTCAGAGGAGGGCAGGGATGAGTTGGGAGCCAGCACCAAGGACCCCAGGGCCAGTCTGAGACAATCTGAGTATCAGGATAAGTAAGGACTGGAATGCACTTGAGACCATTGCAAAAGGCAGTCCACAAGTCTGTCCATATCAGGGTTTTCCAGAGAAACAGAACCAATAGGAGTGAAGGAGTGAGAAGAGACGTGTGTGTGTGTGTGTGTGTGTGTGTGTGTGTGTGTGTATGTGTGTGTGTGTGTGTGTGTGTGTGTGTGTGTGTGTGGCTGAGCCTCACGGTTTGTGGGATCTTAGTTCCCCGACCAGGGATCGAATCCAGGCCACGGCAGTGTAAGTGCCGAGTCCTAACCACTGGACCGACAGGGAATTCCTTTGTGTGTGTTAAAAAAAATTTTTTTTTTATTGAAGTACAGTTGATTTACAATGTTGTGTTAACTTCTGCTGTACAGCAAAGTGATTCAGTTATACATATATATACATTCTTTTTAAAAAATATTTTCCATTATGGTTTATCATAGGTATTGAATATAGTTGTGCTATAGAGTAGGACCTTGTTGTTTATCCATTCTATGTATAATAGCTTACATCTGCTAACCCCAGTCTCCCACTCCATCCCTGCCCCACCCCTGTCCCCCTTGGCAACCACAAGTCTGTTCTCTATGTCTGTGGGTCTGTTTCTGTTTCATAGATAGGTTCATTTGTGTCATATTTTAGATTCCACATATAAGTGATATCATATGGTATTTGTCTTTCTCTTTGACTTACTTCACTTAGTGTGGTAATCTCTAGTTGCATCCATGTTGCTGCAAATGGCATTATCTCATTCCTTTTTATGGCTGAGTAGTATTCCATTGTATATATGTACCACAACTTCTTTATCCATTCATCTGTCCATGGACATTTAGGTTGTTTCCATGTCTTGGCTATTGTGAATAGTGCTGCTATGAACATAGGGGTGCATGTATCTTTTTAAAAATTATTTATTTATTTGGCTGCTCTGGGTCTTAGTTGCGACATGTGAGATCTAGTTCCTCGACCAGGGATCAAACCTGGGCCCCCTGCATTGGGAGTGCTGAGTCTTAGCACTGGACCACCAGGGAAGTCCCATATGTATCGTTTTGAATTAGAGTTTTGTCTGATATATGCCCAAGAGTGGGATTGCTGAATGATATGGTAATTCTATTTCTATTTTTAGTTTTCTGAGGAACCTCTATACTGTTTTCCATATTGGCTGTACCAACTTACATTCCCACCAGCAGTGTAGGAGGGTTCCCCTTTTCCCACATCCTCTCCAGCATTTGTTATTCATAGAGTTTTTTAAAATTTATTTATTTTATTTATATTTATTTTTGGTTGTGTTGGGTCTTCGTTGCTGTGCGTGGGCTTTCTCTAGTTGTGGTGAGCAGGGGCTACTCTTTGTTGTGGTGCACATGGGCTTCTCATTGTGGTGGCTTCTCTTTTTACGGAGCACGGGATCTAGGCGTGCGGGCTTCAGTAGTTGTGGCACACGGGCTCAGTAGCTGTGGCTCACGGGCTCTAGAGCACAGGCTCAGTAGTTGCGGTGCACGGGCCTAGTTGCTCCACGGCGTGTGGTATCTTCCTGGACCACGGCTTGAACCCGTGTCCCCTGCATTGGCAGGCGGATTCTTAGCCACTGCTCGCCACCAGGGAAGTCCTCTTAGAGTTTTTAATGATGGCCCTTCTGACCAGTGTGAGGTGATACCTCACTGTAGTTTTGATTTGCGTTTCTCTTAATAATTAACGATGTTGAGCATCTTTTCATGTGTCTGCTGGCCATTTGCGTTTGAGAAGAGACTTCTTTTAAAGAATTGGGTCATGCAGTCATGGGGGCTGGCAAGTCCAAAACCTGTAGGGCAGGCTGGCAGGCTGGAGACCCGGGGAAGAGCTGATGTTGTATCTTGAGTTCAAAGGCTGTGCGGGGGCAGAAGTCCTCCTTTTTCCAGAGGATCTTGGTCCTTTTTTCTCTTACAGCCTTCAACTGATTGGGAGGGCTGTGGAGGGTAATCTACTTTACTCAGTATCTGTTGATTTAAATGTTAATCACATCTAAAAAATGCCTTCACTGCAACTGGTATTTGACCAAGCAATTGGGTTCCGTGGCCTAGCCAAGTTGACACATAAAATTCACCATACTGCTCATGGTAGCATGTAAATAAATTAGTGGGGAAAAGGGAGGGCTCCTGCTTATGGTGGGATGCCGAGGCTACCAGAGACAGGGATTGAGTTTTACAGCCACCACCGCGAAGCTGTGGAGAGTGGGGCTGGCTGAACCCGGGCTGTGGGTGGAGAGCAAGCGTCTGTTGTGACCTGCATGGGGAGAAGGCAGACTGAACAGGGTGGCCCTGCCTGGGTGATCAGAGTTAACCGTCCCAGAAGGGCAGACAGACCCCTCTGCGAGTGCCTCTGGGTGGGGTGCCGTGGAGGACGATGGTCACCTCCAGTCATGCGGATGGAGCACAGTGCAGTTCATCACAGTCACACTAGGTAGACCCAAAATGTAGCATGCTCTAGTAAAGAAAAGGCAGGGGCACCTGTATCCTCCAAAAATGTCAATGTCCTAAACGTCAAAGAACAGCCAAGAGGGCTTCCCTGGTGATGCAGTGGTTAAGAATCCGCCTGCCAGCGCAGGGGACAAAGGTTGGAGCCGTGGTCCGGGAAGATCCCACATGCCGCAGAGCAACTAAGCCCGTGCGCCACAACTACTGAGCCTGCGCTCTAGAGCCCGCGAGGCACAACTACTGAGCCCATGTGCCACAGCTACTGAAGCCCGCGAGCCTAGAGCCCGTGCTCCGCAACAGGAGAAGCCACTGCAATGAGAAGCCCGTGCACCGCGACGAAGAGTAGCCCCCGCTCGCCACAACTAGAGAAAATCCACACACAGCAACAAAGACCCAATGCAGCCAAAAATAAATAAATAAACAAACAAACAAACAGCCAAGAAACCTCCAGATTAAAGGTGGCTGATGAGACGGGGTGGCTCAGTGCTGTGTGCTGTTCTCCTCACTGGAGGGAGGGCAGTGGGAGGACACCACCGAGCCAGGTGGCAACGTGGAAGGTAGACAGTGGTGCACAGTGTCCCGTCAGTAACGAACATGGTGAAGCTGGCGGCTGTCATGTGGTTTACTCCTGGGAGATGCACTGAGTGTTTAGGGGTGAAGCGCAGTGGTGTATGCAGCTCACTCTCAGTTGGTTTGGGAAAGCAAGTGTGCGCACCCAAATCTATATGTTATGGTGTGCATGTGTGCATAGGGGCAGAGAGCTTGTGGGCAGGTGGGGAAGAGTTAGCGGCAGGTCAGTGTGGGGTTTAAAGGTATTTGGGTGTTCTTTGTGCTCTTGCAGCTTTTCTGTGAGCTTGGGATTATTTCCAGATCATATTTAGGAGAGATAGCCAGGCAGGGGCGTTTGTTCCCTGCTCCCGGAAGCAGCGTCTCACCTGCCACACGTCTCTACTCTGCATGTGGCTGAGCCCTGACTTGGGTGACCTGGTGCCAGACCATCTGCCCTGGAGACCAGCAGTGATAGGACATCCTCCCTCCTGGGACTCATCTTCAGACCAGCCCAGCATGTCTGTCAGGGAGATGTCCTCACCCGGTGGCAGGAGTCCGAGTGAGCGATCCCCACTGGGAGCATTTCTGAGGAAGCCTCAGTTGAGGAGTCAACCAGGTGGATCCAGGGAAGAATGCCTCGGACAGTGGCTTGGGGGGGTGTCACACAAGTGCTGGGTTTGAGTATCGTAAAGGGGGTCACCGTGAGCCCCCAGGGCTGCAGGATGTGATTTGATGAGTGCTTATAAGAGTCCTGGAAGGACTCCTTCTCATTTACATCTACACTCTGTTCTTACTCAGATCCGCAGTTTGCTCAGCAGAACTCCAGCTGCCTCCTGGCTTCTGGGGTGCATCAGCTTTACACAAATACACAGTGCTTAATCTTGTCACTTTGAGCCGAGATCAGTCACTTTTGTTTTTAGGCAGGTGACAAGATGTTCTGTAAAAAGGTGGCTGACGGTTTCAGACTTCTGGCTCATTTGTGCTTTCAGGGCAAGGCTGTCCTCCAGCAGGCTGATGAATGAAAATGGATCTGCAGAAACAGGAGTGCCCCGTGCAGCTCCGGCGAGGACGCTGGTCAGACAGTTGAGGAGGGTGACAGGAGCATCCAAAGCAGCATGACCCCATTGATGCTGAAGGAAAGGCAGTCAGGGGAAAAGATCTGTCCTAAAGTAGTAGAGGGCCCTCCGCCTCCTGGTTTGGGGGGCAGTCCTGGGTTTGAATGTGTGCTCTGCTGCTTCCTGAGCTGGTGACCTTGAGCAAAGCTGCTGGCTTCCTTGAAGGCCTCAGTTTCCTCATCCACCCAGAGCTGATTGTGGAAACACGTGACCTTGTCCACGGGAGGTCCCCACAGTCAGGCTGTTGAGGGCCAGTGGGTGCAAGCTGCTGGCAGAACGCATGCTGCTCCCACCCCAGAAGAGACCAGCATTGCTGCCCCACCCGCTCTGCAGGATGGGCCCAGTTTGGTGACATTTCTCGTTGGGCTGTTTGCTCTGGGGGCAGGTCATGTTTCTGGGGGGGCAGTCAGTTGGTGGACCTTGGTGGACACCTGTGCACAACTTAACCCAAGAACAGGGCTGATCCTTCTGTTTATGGGAGCCAGGTGGCAGCTGATGTGTTTGGAGAGGCGGCCTGGGCCAAGCGTCACTCGCTGCTCACCTGCCGGGGGCCCGTGGGCACATTTCTCAGAACTCCAGGTCAGGAGGAGTGTGGTGGAGGCACCCCGCCCCGCAGACTTCCCAGTCAGCCCGTCCGTGCTCAGAGACGGCTGTACTCACCACCCGGCAGCGGCAGCTGGCAGAGAGCCCTTTGAGGGGTTGGTCTGAAGCCAATGGCTGGGATGACAGCTGGATGGGCAGCTGGGCCCCGTCTCCCTGGGCTCCAGCAGCTCCTGAGTGTCCAGAGTCTGAAAGTTCAGGTTGTTCCAGGAAGGTCTGTTCTGTCTGTCAGGGTGATAGAGGATCCTGTTGTTCCCAGAGACTGACACCTGGGTCTGTTGGAGGCCAAGCAAGGGTCGGAAGGGACTGATCCGTTCTGGGCTCTGATAGTGATGAGACCTGAGTGCCCGACAGCCACACGGGTCCTCACTGTGGAGATGCTCTGAGGGTGCAGGACTCACGGTGGTTTGGGTCCCAGGGCCTCCCCGAGGGTCCAGCACAGCCCGGCCTTGGCCAGGTCAGGTTAGGTTCTGTTTCTCAAAGACAAGTTTAAAAATGTACCGATTTCATACAGCCTGCTCCATGTCAGACCCTGTGAGGTTGAAGACTTTCTTGGGACATGTAGCTGGTAACTAGAGGCCCATATCTGAGCCAGCCACCTGGCTGCTCAAAGCCCTATCTCCAAACTGCAGGCTGCACCCAAGCCCAGCTCCGTGCATGGCGCCCTGGTGCTCCTCCAGGAGAAGGAAGATCGTGGGCTGAATTCAGCGGTGTTAGCTTTCTGAGGCCTTGCTGCCCAGAACAACACACACCTCACACGTGTTTGTCACGTTTGTTCTGCTCTCTCCTGCCCCACACATTTGAGGGCAGGCCAGGCCGAGTCCTGGGCCCAGTCAGTGCCCACCCCTTGGTGCCACAAGAGCATGCCAATGACCAAGGGACCTGTGGGCGGGTCCCAAGCCCTAGGCCATCTTTTCTCCCGGATTTTTTTTTAAACAAATTCTTGTTTTATTTTTTTTGGCCCTGCCATGCAGCTTGTGGGATCTTAGTTCCTGACCAGGGATTGAACCTACACCTTTGGCAGTGAAAACGTGGAGTCCTAACCACTGCATGCCAGGGAATTCCCTTCTCCCAGATTTTGATGGCTCTTTGAGACTTTTGGAGTTTTCTGGCTCAAAATATCAGAGTTGGGCTTCCTTTGTGGCGCAGTGGTTAAGAATCCGCCTACCGAGGCAGGGGACACGGGTTCGAGCCCTGGTCCGGGAAGATCCCACATGCCGCGGAGCATCTAAGCCTGTGCACCACAACTACTGAGGCTGCGCTCTAGAGCCCGTGAGCCACAACTACTGAGCCCGTGTGCCACAGCTACTGAAACCCGCGCACCTAGAGCCCGTGCTCCGCAACAAGAGAAGCCACCGTAATGAGAAGCCTGCGCACTGCAACGAAGAGTAGCCCCCGCTCGCCGCAACTAGAGAAAGCGCGTGTGCAGCAACGAAGACCCAACGCAGCCATAAGTAAATAAATAAAATTAATAAAAAATATATATATATATATCAGAGTTGCTAGAAAGAGAGCGGTTACTCAGCTCTCTGGGGAGGTTGGCTTGTCCAGACATTTCTCCAAGCCTCCAGAATGTCTCTGGAACCCTCGGGAACAGTATCCCAGCCTGTGCTCCAAGGCCATGTCTCTGACCTAACCTTGTGGTGGAGGCAGCCTTTACTGCCCAGCTGCTCGAGAATCGGCTCTGCTCAAAGGCAGTCCCCCTTCCCGGGGTCCCCAGCTGGTGAGTGGTGGTGTGTTCAAGGCAGGGTCTGCATGGTGAGGCCTTTTCTGTGGTTCTGAGCAATTAGGATTTACTCCTTTGCAGTGGTAGAAGTGGCGGAGGGTGTTGAACATGGCCTGGAGCTGATGCCTGAAGCTGGTCAGAGGCTGGTGGGGTGGAGAGGTAACATGGACTGGGAGCATGTGTCCGAGGTGACACGGTGGGACCAGTGCTGAGTGAGCTCCTAGGCTGGGAGGGCAGGTCCCTGACCTGGCAGCTCCCAGATCCAGATTGCAGGTCATTTGTGTGTGTGAGAGGGAGATACAAGAGAGTGACCCTGCTGTGGGCACCAGCTGGAGGCCATGGGGTGGGGTGGGGGATCGCATCTCAAAGGGGAGAGGAGGCCGAGTTCTCAGCCATGGCATTTATTTGTCTGTGATTTGTGCCTGCATCTCCTGGGACAGGTTTGGGGTGCTTTGCAGGTGATGAGAAGGGAGCAACTCGAGCTGAGCCCCGTGCCGAGATGCAGAGCAGCCTCCTGGGCTGCGCCCCAGAGGACCCGGGCCATCTAGGTGAAGCCCTCAGCTTCCTCCGCTGTAAGATTCCAGTCTGAGAGAGAGAGAGAGAGAGAAGTGTGTGTGGTGTGTGTGTGTGTGTGTGTGTGTGTGTGTGTGTGTGTGTGTGTGTGTGTGTGTGTGTGTGTGTGGTGTGTGTGTGTGTGTGTGTGTGTGTGGTGTGTGTGTGTGTGTGTGTGTGTGTGTGTTGTCATGTTGCCCCCAGGCCATGGGCAGAGGACAGGTTTGGGCAGAGTGAAGTTTGATGCTGAGTTCAGTGCCTGTTGATGAGTTTCAGTGAGCATTTAAAAAGGAAAAACAGGGACTTCCCTGGCAGTCCAGTGGTTAAGACTTCGCCTTCCAATGCAGGGGGTGTGCGGGTTCGATCCCTGGCCGGGGAGATAAGATCCCATATGCCTTGTGGCCAAAAACCAAAACATACAACATAAAACATAAGCAGTATTGTAACAAACTCAGTAAAGACTTTAGAAGCGGTCCACATCAAAAAAAATTCTTTTTTAAATATTAAAAAAAATAAATAAATAAAAAATAAGAAGGAAAAACAAGCCCACCCAACATTCAGGCTCCTGGCGAGGCACGTCAGAAGCGCAGTGGTGCAGAGTGCCCCAGGTATCTTCCTGCCTATTTGTCTGCATTTCCGGAGTGCTTCCATCAGCCTTGTCAAGGGCTCCCTGAAAGTAAGATGAGGCCAAGGACACAACTCCCTGAGGTGGGCTCCTGCTCAGAGGGAGGAGGCCTCAGATCCCCGGAGCAGAGCAAGGGGCCTGGGCTGCAAACTCCAAGACACGGTGCTGTGGTTCTTTGCGCAAGCTTGCTCTGTTCCCACAGGGCAGCGGTAACACAGACAAGATGAGATCCGAGGTTCGGCCATCTGGGGACAGGGAGCTGAGTCCAGCGTGTGGACCTGGCTCCTCCACAGGCTGTGCTCAGTGCTGCAGGCTGCGTGTGCCGGGGGCGTGCAGCAGGTACTGACGTGGGGCGGCTTCTTAATTTTTCTATTTGAGGAAAGGCAGATGGGAAAGATGAAATAATAATGAGGCAAAGGTGTTGAAAAGAGGGCCTGGCACAGGCGTGGGTTGCAGAGCTCAGAGAGGTGGCAGGGTTGGTGGCTCATGAGAGCGCACTCCCCTGGAGGCAGGCCTGGGATGTGCTGCGGGCAGCTGTGGATGGAACAGGGCTCAGTGGAATAGAAGCACTTTAATGTGAAGAATTGTTTAGCAAATGTTTGTCTCATCCCATTACCACGGGGTCACGTGCGTTTCACAAAGAGTTTGGATAAATTGTGAAGTTGGGATACAGTCTAATGGGGCGGTGACCGAGCGTGAGCCATGTGAGGGCCCCAGGACTGGCCTTCCTGTGAGGTTGGTATCAGCTCTGCTGGTGGAGTGGGGCCCCCAGCCCTGCCCTGTGACCTCCAGCAGCCCTGTCCCCCCTCTGTACCTTATTTTCCTCAGTCGTAACAGCAGGAACATATCCTGCATATCTGAGTAGTCGAAGATGGGAGTGAGTTTCTTGATGGAGGCCTGCTGTCCTTGATACCACAAGTCATCATGTTCAGTTTGGCTGTGATTTCCATGGAGAGCCTGTGCCCAGCGAGTCCGTGCAGCTCCCCTCCAGTCAGGGCTCAGATGCCGCCCACCCACCAACATTTAAGTAGAGCACACACCAGACCCTGCCCTGCGGGTCCTTTTGCCCTTCCTGTGTACCGACGTCCCCTGTGCTCTGATTTGTCTAGTGCCCCTCTGTAGAGTCACTGCTTTGGACACCTGGGGCAGTCGTGTCGGCTGGCACACGAGGGACACGGGACCCGGCAGGGGAGTGGTCTTGGTTCCACACGGCCTAGGCCCGACTTGTTGGCTTTATCGGTGTGTGAGCAGTGGAGCAGCATGTGCTGCCGCTCAGGGTGAGGCAGGGGTGTCAGGGGCAGGGAGGACACCACCTACCCCACCCCACCCCACGGGTGTTGTGAGGCTGAAACCAGATGATGTCCTCAAACCTTGCACCATCTGGGTGGTCAGCACCCAGGGAGTGTCTGGGGTCATGATGCAGAGAGCATGCAGACATGGAAATCTGAAAGAGACCCTGCAGTGGGATCTGGGGTGGGGGTGGTGTTGGACTCAGCAGTTCTCTGGAACTTCTTTTTGGGGAGAGGAGAGGGAAGTTGGTAAGAATTTAGAAGATTTTAATAAAATGGAGCCATTTAAAAAAAAGAAAGGAGCGGGACTTCCCTGGTAGAGCAGTGGTTAAGAATCCGCCTGCCAATGCAGGGGACACGGGTTTGATCCCTGGTCCGGGAAGATCCCACATGCCGCGGAGCAGCTAAGCCTGTGCCGCACAACTACTGAGCCTGTGCTCTAGAGACAGCAAGCCACAACTACTGAGCTCGCGCGCCACAACTACTGAAGCCCATGCGCCTAGAGCCTGTGCTCTGCAACAAGAGAAGCCACCGTGATAAGAAGTCCGCACACCACAACGACAAGTAGCCCCCGCTTGCCGCAACCAGAGAAAGCCTGCGCACAGCAACGAAGACCCAACACAGCCAAAAATTAATTAATTAATTAATTTTAAAAAATAGAATTAAGGACTGCTTTTTGAAGGACATTGTTAAGAGAATAAAAAGACAAGCCACAGACTGGGAGAAAAATCTTTGTAAAACTCATCTGCTAAAGCTCTGGTATCTAGGATATAAGAACTCTCAAAACGCAATAATAAGATGACCCAGTTTTAAAAAATGCGTTGGAGATTTGTATAGCTTCACCATAAAGATACAAGAATGGCAGATTAGTCCATGAGAACATTCCACGTCATTAGGGAAGTGCAAGTTGAAACCACGAGATACCACTTCACACCTACGAGAATGGCTAAAATAGAAAACCTGACAACATTAAATCCTGACATGGATGGGGAGCAAGTGGAATTCTCCTTCCTTGCTGATGGGACTGCAGAATGCACAGCCACCCTGGAAGCCAGTGTGGCCATTTCTCATGAAGTTAAACATACACTTACCATTCGGACCCAGCCGTCACGCTTCTGGCTGTTCATCAGGTGAAATGAAAACTCATGTCTGCACAAAAACCTGCATGTGAATGTTTATAGCAGTTTATTCATTAGTTTCCCAAACTGGAAATGACCCCAGTGTCCTAACTTAGTCTGCAGATGGATGAACAGACTGTAGTATAATATGGTGGGTTAATACTAAGCAGTATAAAGGAATGAACTTCTGGTGACAGCAGTGTGGTTGAATCTCCAAGGTATTATGCTAAGTATTGTGTGGTCAGCCGGATAAGGGCTCCCTTATCTGTTGATGTCCAGGTCTTAATCTCTGGAACCTGTGAATGTGACCTTATGTGAAAAAAATGACTTTGCTGATGGGAGTAAGTTAAGGATTCTAAAGCAGATTCACAGATACAGAGAACAAACTAGTGGTTACCAGTGGGGAGAGGGAAGCAGGGAGGGACAGTATAGGAGTAGGAGATATTTTTAAAAAGGGTTATTATGGGATTATTTGAAATCATGTGGGTGAAACTTCTGAAAATTGTAAAGCACTGTAGAATTTAAAGAATCTCTCATTCAATAAAAAAAGTTTTAAAAAGTTTAAAAAAATAGTAAAATATGATAAATGTAAATCTATGTTTAGATCAAAAAAAAAAGCCAAGAAAAAATTATTTTAAAGAGTTAAGAATTCTGAGATGGGATTATCCTGGGTTTATGGGCGCTAAATGTGATCACAAGTGACGTTTTAAGAGAGAGCAGAGAGAGATTTGATGCAGAGGAAGAGAAGGTGATGTGACTACAGAGGCAGAGACTGGAGTGATGCAGCCACAAGCCAAGGAATGCCTGGAGCCTCCAGAAGCTGGAAGAAGCTAGGAAGGATCCTCCCCTAGAGCCTTCGGAGGGAAGTCAGCCCTGCCAGTGACGCTTTGATTTCAGCCCAAGGGTACTGATTTCTGGCCTCCAGGACTGAGAGAATAAACTTCTGTTGTTTTACACCACCAAGTTAGTGGTGACTTGTTACATAGCCACAGGAAACTAATACAGTATGATTCCATTTATATGACCTTCTAGAAAAGATGCAACCATAGGGACAGAACACAGATTGGAGGTCTCTGGGGATGAGGGGAGAGTTGGAGTACAGGTGGGCATGTGGGAATTGCAGCAGAAAGGAAGGTGGCCCGTCTGGTGCTGACCGTGTTTATTTGCTGACCCAAGAAGAGCAAACAGAAATGCATGGGAAGGTGTCAGGGCCAGTTGCAGGTGATTTACATCTGTTTTTCTAATCCTCAGGATGTCTTAAAATTTTTTCCCTAAGCTTTCTGTGCACTTCTGTGACTTCAGATAGAAATATTTGCTGTGCTGGCCACCATGTGGATCCTGATTTACACCTGGCTTATGGCCACTTGGAATCCCTTTTCTTGCCTTTACATGTCCCTTCACATAATGATGAATGTTGTGCCGTCCTCCCGGCCAAGGGGAGGAGCTGCTCTGGGCCCCTGTGCTGGCCTGCCATGCCCTTGCTCTGCTGTGACCTCATCAAGTAAGGGTAGAATCTTACCACTGTGTCCGCCCAGGTTTCCCAGCTTGGCCCTGAGCTGGCCACGCCCACAGGACTGATCTGGGGATGCATCCCAGGCCTTTCTACCCGCCTGTGGTTCACACAGTTGGCCCCTCTTGGTCCCAGACACTGTCTAAACTCTCTATGGTCTCAGCATCCCACTCGGAACCTGCCAGGAAGTCGCAGGGAGGATTCCTGAAAGGCGTTTCCCAATCGTCTCTGCTTTACTGGAAATTGGGGGACAGTTGCCAGGAGGTCGGCTGACAGGCCTTTTCTCAGGACCTAACCTCCCCCTTTGCTGGCCACGCACTGCTCAAGAGAGGTTGGATCCCAGCTCTGCAGAATCAGCTCATGGGCTTCGTTTGTGCTTTGTAGAATCAGAAAGACAGACTGTTTAAGGAGGAACAGAAGCCTTCCCTCCCATCACTTTCCACAGGCAGCTGTGAGTTACGGGGGCTTCAGGCCACAGGGAGCATGCTGCCTGGGCACAGTTGCCACTGTCCCCAGTGGGCACTTCAGGACCGAGAGGGGCAGTGTTGGGTACTGATGCTCCCCACGTTCAGCCAGTGGTGGGCATCCTGGGACTGTGTCCAGATCTGCCCCGTCCTTGATGGTCCTTCCACTTCCACTGGCTCCATCCCTTTCCCCCACGTGAAGCACCAGCTCTGTGCTCACCATCCTCACACCCTCCCACACCATCCATTCTGTGTGCCTTGGGTGGGGGGTCTTGTACACGTACACTTTTTTAAAAAAAATTATTTATTTATTTATTTATTTATTTATTTTTGGCTGCATTGGGTCTTTGTTGCCGCATGCGGGCTTTCTCTAGTTGTGGTGAGCAGGGGCTACTCTTTGCTGCGGTGCGCGGGCTTCTCATTGCGGTGGCTTCTCGTTGCAGAGCATGGGCTCTAGGTGCGCAGGCTTCAGTAGTTGTGGCATGCGGGCTCAGTAGTTGTGGCTCACGGGCTTAGTTGCTCCGCAGCATGTGGGATCTTCCCGGACCAGGGCTCAAACCCGTGTCCCCTGCATTGGTAGGCGGACTCCTAACCACTGCGCCACCAGGGAAGTCCCGCACTTTTTAATTTTTTTTAATTTTTTTATTCAGCAGGTTCTTATTAGTCATCAGTTTTATACACATCACTGTATACATGTCAATCCCAATCGCCCAATTCATCACACCCCCGCCCCCACCCCCCTGTGGCTTTCCCCCCTTGGTGTCCATACGTTTGTTCTCTACATCTGTGTCTCAATTGCTGCCCGGCAAACCGGTTCATCGGTACCATTTTTCTAGGTTCCACATATATGCATAAATATACAATATTTATTTTTCTCTTTCTGACTTACTTCACTACTTCACTCTGTATGACAGTCTCTAGATCCATCCACGTCTCAACAAATGACCCAATTTCGTTCCTTTTTATGGCTGAGTAATATTCCATTGTATATATGTACCATATCTTCTTTATCCATTCGTCTGTCGATGGGCATTTAAGTTGCTTCCATGTCCTGGCTATTGTAAATAGTGCTGCAGTGAACATTGGGGTGCGTGTGTCTTTTTGAATTGTGGTTTTCTCTGGGTATATGCCCAGTAGTGGGATTGCTGGATCATATGGTAATTCTATTTTTAGTTTTTTAAGGAACCTCCATATTGTTCTCCATAGTGGCTGTATCAGTTTACATTCCCACCAACAGTGCAGGAGGGTTCCCTTTTCTCCACACCCTCTCCAGCATTTGTTGTTTGTAGATTTTCTGATGAAGCCCATTCTAACTGGTGTGAGGTGATACCTCTTTGTAGTTTTGATTTTCATTTCTCTAATAATTAGTGATGTTGAGCAGCTTTTCATGTGCTTCTTGGCCATCTGTATGTCTTCTTTGGAGAAATGTCTATTTAGGACTTATGCCCATTTTTGGACTGGGTTGTTTGTTTTTTTAATATTGAGCTGCATGAGCTGTTTATATATTTTGGAGATTAGTCCTTTGTCTGTTGATTCGTTTGCAAATATTTTGTCCCATTCTGAGGGTTGTCTTTTCGTCTTGTTTATGGTTTCCTTTGCTGTGCAAAAGCTTTTAAGTTTCATTAGGTCCCATTTGTTTATTTTTGTTTTTATTTCCATTTCTCTAGGAGGTGGATCAAAAAAGATCTTGCTGTGATTTATGTCTATAAGAGTGTTCTTCCTATGTTTTCCTCTAAGAGTTTTATAGTGTCCGGTCTTAAATTTAGGTCTCTAATCCATTTTGAGTTTATTTTTGTGTATGGTGTTAGGGAGTGTTCTAATTTCATTCTTTTACATGTAGCTGTCCAGTTTTCCCAGCACCACTTGTTGAAGAGACTGTCTTTTCTCCACTGTATATTCTTGCCTCCTTTGTCATAGATTAGTTGACCATAGGTGCGTGGGTTTACCTCTGGGCTTTCTATCTTGTTCCACTTTTTATTTTAAATCTTTTCACATGGGACTGTGCATGGGTTGCTGGGACAGAGGTGAGAATAACGATTGCCCCCTGGCTGTCAGTCTCACCCTCTGAACTTTTACCCATCTTGTCTCAACTTTTCCCTGTGCCCTCCTCATCCCCCCGTTTTTGGTTTGTTTGGTTTTGCTAGAGCATCTTTAAAACGATCCCAGGTATCTTCATTTCATCCATGGCTATTTCAGTCACTGTGTTGACTGTCAACAGATGCAGACTTGTGTTTTTTAGACATGGCCTCCGCGCAGCTCCCTGAGAGCACCCTTGCTGGCCCTCCGCAGGCTCCTCACTGAGGCTAGTTCAGGTAGGGTCCACACAGAGCCACACGCGACATTCGTGTTAGGTCTGTGGTAATTTATAGCACTCCATTCTTCTCCTCGAGCCATTCATCTGTTGAAGAAACCAGTTCATCGGCCGCAAGGAATTTCCCACATTCTGCTCTGGCAGTCACTGTCCTCGTTGCCTTCCGCGTGGCAGCAGCTAGCTCAGGGCTTCTCGGCCTCGGCTTCACTCACATCTGGGGCTGGGTCACTCTGTGGTGGGGCCATCCTGTACACCGTAGTCTGTCAGGCAGAGTCTCTGGCCTCCATCCGTCAGATGTCAGGAGCAGCCCCCCACAACCAAGTCACGACGTCCTAAAATGTCTCTGTGCGTCGCCAGTGTCCCCTGGGGCAGAGTCACCCAGTGGAGAACTGCAGGTGTAACTTGTTGCCTTACCCACTGCGCTTCCTACAAACTGGTCGCTAGACCTGGAGGTGGATTTCATAAGCCACTTCCTGTTGCTTCACCCTCGAAGTGTTCTTCTCCATGGGGAGAGAGAAGAGGATCCTGGCCGTAAGCTTCCTTCTCGCCCTCGCCCCATCTTAGGGAAGAGGAGTTTCAGGCCAGGATTCACACCTTCTCCCACAGGCCTGCCTGTTCCCCTGACCGTCACTGCCCTGTGCCCACCCTGTTTTTTCTTACATGCATCAACATCTTTATTAAACAGGTTTCTTCACCCAAGTTGCGCCCCCTGCATTGGGGAGCTGCCTGGGGGCTGAGTGACCTCAGGGCATGGACGCCCCTGCCCTGCTGTGTTGAGGCCTCCCCACTGCCCACCACTGCCAGGCCTCCCAACTCAGCCCTGGGCTCTTAGTCAAAGCATGGTACTAGCAGTGACACTTGTCCGAGCAGCTCCTGGTTTCATCCTCCCTGCACTGCTAATGCGGGATGGTGTTCTGCTACTCGGGGTGCTGACAGGGCTGGTGTGGGGGTCGGTGCCTGCTGCTTGGGAGGTGCCACACTGGGCAGCTTGGCCCCGGGGGAGGGCGTGACCTGTGAGCCTGCGATGTGAGTGACACAAGACCTCAGAGGGTCTGAAGAGACTAAGTGTGTCGTGTGTAATGCTGCCAGCCTGAGGCGTAGCCCATGCATGTACCAAGTGTGACAAGCATGGAGATGGGCGGTGTTGTGCCTGGGAGGGGTGTCATGGGAAGTTACATTACCTGGTGGCTTGTTAATCACCGTATGAGGGCTGACCCAAAAGCTGCTGAGGAGACAGGGACTTGGGCATTGCCCGGGCTAGTCCGTCAGTCCCTCTTGGTCCCTAAACACGTAGAGGAGGTAACAGGGTGGCAGGTACCCCTAACAAGAGGTGCGTCCCTGATCCTGTGAGCTGTCAGCCCCTGCAGGGAACAGCCAGCCAGAAGTCAAGGAAGGACCACGTTTGCACGTTCAGCCCATGCACCACCAGGGGCGTCCTAGCTGCTGGGGTCCAGGGCAGGCTGGGTGGGTCTGGAGGGTGACGCTGGTCCTACTATAAAGACACCTCTGCCTGTTTGCTCAGAAGACACTGTTGGTACCACATCTACTTTCTGAGAGGGCCCACGAACCCAGGGGGACCCCTGTCTCCCTCATACCATGGCTGCCCTCAAACCTTGCCTTCTCGGGCTTCCCTGGTGGCACAGTGGTTGAGAGTCCGCCTACCAATGCAGGGGACATGGGTTCGAGCCCTGGTCCGGGAAGATCCCACACGCCGCGGAGCAACTAAGCCCCTGCGCCACAACTACTGAGCCTGAGCTCTAGGGCCCGTAAGCCACAACTACTGAGCCCACATGCCACAGCTACTGAATCCTGCGCGCCTAGAGCCCATGTTCCGCAACGAGAAGCCACGACAATGAGAAACCCGTGCACTGCAACAAAGGGTGGCCCCCACTCACCACAACTAGAGAAAGCTCGCACGCAGCAACGAAGACCCAACACAGCCAATCAATCAATCAGTCAATAAAACAAAAAAACAAAAACCTTGCCTTCTCACCCATGGCTGCTGTCTCTGCCACCCTTGCTGCCTGCAGTCCAGCTCAGTGTCTGTGCTTCATCTCCTTACGCTATGTGCACTGTGCCCCTTACTTCTTCCTTCCATGTGCAGTCACGGCCATGTGGTGTCCTCTCTGTGTCCAGCTGTCCCACTCTGTGAGGCATGGCCTGGGACCCTCAAGGCTCGGGAAGTACCCCTTGAGGGCAAGAACGGGTAAATGGTCCGACCAGGCCAGAGGTGCACGTTCAGCGTGTCCAGAGGCAAATATGCGGGTCCATCTGCTTCACGTCCCCAGAGCTGAGGTGCAGGGAGGCCCGGGTCAGCTCTGGCACTGGGAGACCACGCCCTCCCAGTTAATCTCCTGCAGTGGGTCAGATGGTGTCAGGACCCTGGGACAGTCTGCTCCCATCTCCCCCTCCTCCTCCTTGCCCCTGGTTGCCACCCATTTAGTGTTGCACATCCAAATCCCGCACTTCATTATTGTTATTTTTGCCTTCAACTATCAATTATCTTTTACAGAAACATAATGAGAAAAAAGTCTTTCATGTTCATAAATGTTCACCATAACCTGACAGTCTTCATCCTCTGTGCAGATCTGCATGTCCATCTGGTGTCACTCTCCTTTCCTCCTAAAGAACTTCCAGAACCTTCCTTGTAATGCAGATCTGCTGCAAACAGACTCTCTCAGCCTTTGTCTGAACAAGTCTTTATGTCACCTTCTCTTTTCACTGTATATGGAATTCTGGGTTGGCAGTGTTCTTTCCTCAGTATTTTGAAGATGTCCTGCTGTGGTCTCTGAGCTTGTTTCTGACATTTGGCCTCGTGAGTGCTTCTCCGTTTGTGGTGCATCAGTCAGCCCGCTGCACTTGTTTGCTTATGGTGTGTTGCCATGTGGTTCTTTGTTTTCTGCTGGAGCTTCTTAGATCTGTGGATTTATAGTATTTGTCACATTTGGGCGTTTGAGGCCATTATTTCTTTGGATATCATGCCCTTGGGATTCCAGTTACATGTATAATGGATTTCTTAGTACTGTCCCACAGTTCACCACGGCTTTTTTTTTTTTTTTTTTTTTAGTAATCTTTTTATTTTCCCATATGCACGCACACACGCATATCTACAGAGTTCTTGTCGGAGTGTGCAAGCGGCGTGGGAAGACAGTTTTCACCTAACATAGGTTTCTGGGCCATGGCCCCACACCGCCATCTACGCAGCACTCCATGGCGAGGTTCCAGAACGTCCCACGCAGCCTCGCGACGCTCATTGTCGCGGTGAGACATCTGGACGTCTTCCTCATGTCCGGGCACTACTTCGGCTTTTCCGTGTTCCTACTCCCACAGACTGGCCTTGGGGCGCCCGTGGTAATACTCCTCCCCTCACGCTTCCCACGCCTGGATTTCCCACCGTCTAGGGCCACGGGCTGGCCTTCCTCACCTCCCACAGTCTTCAGACACGCAGCCGGGCTCACCAAGGCTTTGTTCATTTTCCTGTAGATTTTTTTCTGTGTGATTCATTTTGGGTAAATTGACATTACTTTGTCATCAGATTCACTAACCTTTTCTTCCACAGTGTTTAACGTTAATCCCACCCAGTAAGTATTTCATCAAGATACTGCATTTCTTAACAAAATTACGCACTGAAAACTCTTGCCTGAGGCGATTTTGTACTTCTTAACAATTCCCCAAAGCAGCTGAACAGGAATATTAAGATAAATATAAATCTGTGATGGTTTAAAGGAGTTGTGAGCTTTTTTATTCATGATAATACTTGGTAAGAGTGTTAGAAGATCCCTATGGAAAGCCACTGGTACAGTGGCTAGTACTGGGTGATACAGATTCTGGTAAAAACACAAATGTATTATTCCATCTCCATGTAGTAAAGAGTATACTTGTACAATGTTTTGTACTTGTATTTCATGATATTAA
Source organism: Balaenoptera acutorostrata (assembly GCF_949987535.1). Lineage (NCBI taxonomy): Eukaryota > Metazoa > Chordata > Mammalia > Artiodactyla > Balaenopteridae > Balaenoptera > Balaenoptera acutorostrata. Next base: position 173,207,704 of record NC_080065.1, read on the forward strand.
AACAGTGAAGTTTAAAAAAAAAAAAAAGATACAGCATTTCTCAGTTCAAGAAGTTCCATGTGACTCTCCTCTGGTACTTCATATTCCTCTTCTCACCAGTTCAAGGTTCTCTTTAAGCCCTTGAGCATTTTAAATTTAGAATAGTTGCTCTAAAGTGAAACCCTTGTCTGATAATTCCATCTTCTCTGTCCTTTCTGGGTCTGTTTCCATTGACTGATTTTTCTCTTGGGTTAGGGTTCACATTTTTCTATAGCTTCACATGTCTGGAGAGTTTTGGTTTTTGGATACTGTGTGTTGTAGATTCCATGGGATTGTCTGCTGGATTTTTTTTTTTTTTTTTTTAATTTTTTTTTTTTTTTTGAAATTCACGGTCTTTTATTTATTTATTTATTTATTTATGACTGTGTTGGGTCTTCGTTTCTGTGCGAGGGCTTTCTCTAGTTGTGGCAAGTGGGGACCACTCTTCATCGCGGTGCGCGGGCCTCTCACCATCGCGGCCTCTCTTGTTGTGGAGCACAGGCTCCAGACGCGCAGGCTCAGTAACTGTGGCTCACGGGCCCAGTTGCTCCGTGGCATGTGGGATCTTCCCAGACCAGGGCTCGAACCCGTGTCCCCTGCATTGGCAGGCAGATTCTCAACCACTGCGCCACCAGGGAAGCCCTGTCTGCTGGATTTTATTGTCTTAAAGCATGTCAGTTCTGCTGGCTGCTGACAGGCAGTTTGGTTAGCAGTGGATCAGCTGATCTTGGGGAAGCTTGTTTTTGAAATTTCTTAGTAAGCGGAATAAGAGAACCCCTTAAATGAGGGCTGGTTTAGCTCCACTGCCGAGTGGTGCAGTGTGGACTCCTCTGGGCTGGCTGCCTATGGCGTCTCCTGGCCCATATCCCTGGGCTTGGGGACCCACCTCAGGGAGAGACCTGAAGCCTTCCTGGGCAGCAGCTCAAGGTCCCGTGCAGGTGCCAGGAGCTGTCCCTCTGCACTGTCCCTGCCTTCATGGGCCTCTGCCCGCACATGCAGTTCCTTCAGCCTCCCTGGCCCGTGGTCCAGAGGTTCCTGGAGGCAGTGAGCTGAGCAGTCAGAGGCTCCCTTGGCCGTTTCCCTTCTTTTACATCTCTGGCTAGTGCTGCCTGCATTCACTTTGAAAGCATTGTTGTGTGTTTTGTCCAGCACCCTAGTTGTTGCCAGTGGATGGCTTGTCTGGTCCCAGGTGGTCTGTCTGGCCCTGACATGGGTGCCTGCTTGTGAAGAAACTGAGAAGGTTCAACGGGACAGCTATCTGTCCATTCACCCCTCCATCCATCCAGTGAATATTTCCTGGGCTTGGGTGGCCCACCATGGCCTTCCAGTGGTGGAAAGGCCTGCCCCCCTCTAAGTGGAGTGCAGGGCATGAGTCACCGGCCTAATCACCAAAATCTCCAGACAGAAGGTTGGAGGTGACTGCAGCAGACGTGGCTGTGTCCTCCTGGGGTCAGCCTACAAGTCCCTGAAGGGCTCAGAGAAAAGGAGGCTGCAAATGTGTGTACCACCCAGCACAGAGAACCTTGGAGGTGGCAAGTGGAGTTGGATCCTGGCCCCGTGTGGGTTTGGGCGAGTCATTTGACCCTCTCTGATACTTGAGGTTTGTGGTGGAGTTTAGCGATAACAAGCCTAAAATGCAGCTCTTAGCCTGCGGCCTGCAGGATGTGTTCCTGGGTGCCATGTGCCCTGGTCCCGTGGTGCCCCCCCTGCTCAGGATGGCTCTGGGTCCCGAGCCTTCACCAGGCTGTTAAGTCAAGGGAAGTGCAGGCGGGCTGTTCCTCAGGGATCCCGGATCTTTGGCTTTCAGTGTGGCCTGCCTACAAGAGGTTGTAAGTTGCCGGCCTGGGGCCTTGAGGCTGCTCTGCCCAGGTTTCCCCGGAGCCTTCGGGAACAGCCAGCATCAGACCTGCACAGTGTGCAGCGCTGCTGGTAGACCACAGCCACTCCTACTCCCACCAGCCCAGTGGCCACCCACTGGAGTCAGGCACAGGCCTTTGATGGGTGGGGCTTGTGTCCTGAGCGCACCCAGTGGACACCCAGCAACCTCCAAGTGAGGGTCCCCGTTGGCGTCCACTGCAGCTTGCTGGTTGGAGCGGGAATTAGCCCAGATGGTCCTGTCCTGCCTTGTTTAACAGCAGAGGGTGGAAGTGGGGCCATGGCCCCAGGTACTGGGAGGCACCTCTGTCATTGTGAGCGACCCATATGGCAGGGTTTCCAGAGGGGCCCACGGCACTTGGGGTTACCCTCAGACTACCTGCCCCACTTTGAACCTGACTCAGAAGGAAGGGAGAGAGCCGATGAGTTACCACGTGACCAGCTTCCTTCCGGTAGTTTCTTGGAGGTGACAGGGCTGGATGCACTTTGAGTAATTCAAATAAAGTGTATTTGCTTCACAGTAAGCACCTGAAAACTTCTGTTTAAGAAGATAGAAACCTTACTTTGATCTAAAACAGATCTCCATTTCAAGTAGCCCCTGCGCCACAACAAAACAGTATGTGCCAAAGGCCACTTTGGTGGATGTTGAAGACGCACAAGTAGTTTTTAAATACATTTTAGAACGCTTTAGAAAATTCTCTTTTCTTAAACCTTCTTGTAACAATTTTAATTTTGTTGTGCTTCATTAAAATGTTATTGGGCCTCCAAGCTGGGAGTCTGTGACAGGTGGGATTGTCACGTGCCAGTGTGCAGGACACTCCAAAATCAGAGACTCCTGCAGCCCTTGGAGAGGTGCCCTGGCCAGTGCCTGTGTTTCCTCCTGGAAACCAGATGGGGGGGACGCAGGGGTAAGCAGGCAGCTTACCTACAGGCACCCCATGTGGAAAGGTCTGCAGAAAGGGTCAAGGCTGTCGCCCCCAGGACAGAGGAGAACTGATGGGCGAGAGCCACAGCCAGCTTAGGCAGCTGCATTAACCCAGGTCACTGAGGGTGGGCCCTCTGGTGCCAGCAGATGTGCTTTTGACTGCTCTTGGTCGCCAGCTGTTAGGCGGCATGGGCTGAGTGCCATTAGAATACACCTCAGGGGAGGGACTTCCCTGGCGGTCCAGTGGTTTGGACTCTGTGCTTTCACTGCTGAGGGCCCGGGGTCAATCCCTGGTCAGGGAACTAAGATCCCACAAGCTGCGAGGTGCAGCCAGTCAGTCAGTCAGTAAACAAACAGCCGTGGAGCAACTAAGCCCGTGCGCCACAACTACTGAGCCTGTGCTCTAGAGCCCGTGAGCCACAACTACTGAGCCCACGTGCCACAACTACTGAAGCCTGCGCGCCTGGAGCCCGTGCTCTGCAACAAGAGAAGCCACTGCAATGAGAAGCCCATGCACCTCAACGAAGAGTAGCCCCTGCTCACCACAACTAGAGAAAGCCCACACACAGCAACGAAGATCCGACGCAGCCAGAAATAAGTAAATAAATAAGTAAATTTATAGAACAAACAAATGAACGTACCTCAGGGGAAGTCCCTGGCGGTCCAGTGGTTAGGACTCTGTGCTTTCACTACTGAGGGTGCGGGTTCCATCTTTGGTCAGGGAACTAAGATCCCATAAGCCGTGGAGCGCGACCCAAAAAAATGGAAAAGAAGAAAAAAGAATACACCTCAGTCATTGACCAAGTGTCATTGACTCCTCTTTTTGTTCTGAAGTCTTCCAAATGGGGCTCTTGTCCCCTCTGCCGGCACAGAGGCTGGTGGAATTTAGACAGGTCTTGGCTTGGTGTCTTTTTTGCTAATGGCGAGAGACAGGTGGCCCATCACCTACGTGTGTGTGTGCGTGCGTGCGTGTGCACACACACGTGCACAGTGGTGTGAGTGAATTGCTCTGTTGTTGACAAGAAGGACCTGGCCTGATCCTCCTACTGGAGGGAGGAGACACCACAAGAACCCATGTGGCCCGGACCCTGGTTCTATGATGAAAGTCAGGCGGCATGGGGACACGCACTTGAAGCCAGCCCTCCTGGCATAGTGGAGGAAGCTTGAGCTTTTAGGCCTCTTGGCTAACTTCTATACAGTATAAAGTCTTATTCTCAGTGCCCTTGGGGATTGAATGACTTTGTGAGAAAGCAGTCTCCCAAATAACTTGCTTGACAACTAGGCCAGTTAAATGCTTCACTAGATGGCCCACAGGGAGCGTGTGATCCAGGGGGAGGATGGCCCACCACACCATCGAGTCAGCCAGGCACCAGGGGGGCTGCCCTGGTGGAGTCTCTTCTGGGAAGGTGCACCCTTCTTAGTTCCTCTCCTTCGCTACCTACATCCGGGCTCGCATCATTGCTGACGTCATGGCCCCTGTCCCCCAAGCCCCTGGAACACAGAGGCCTTGCTGTGTGTGGATGGCAGACACACATGGTGCTATGGTTAGCCCCGAGCTGAGTCTTGCATGGAGGTCTGGACTGAGAGACCTGGGGGCACGAGAACCAGGTCCTGCATGCTGTCTACTACCATGGTGTCCCACGTCTGTGCTCCGGGCTTTGCACTTGCTGTTCCCTGGCCAAGAACACCCTGACTTCCTGCCTTTCATGATCAGGTGATGTCAGTAGAGAGCTCCGTAATGACAACAGACAGGGTGGCTTTACCTTGACGCTGTCTTTGCTGTGTGCTTGTGTGTTCTGCTGTTTCCCTTCCACCCACTTTACATCACTCTTGCACTGAAAATGGTTAACGGACGGGAGTCTCTCCCCATGTTCAGGTGGTGTTCCTCAAAGCCCACACGAGCCTTCAGAGAAAGACCCTCTGTATGCCCTAGGGCAGGTCACAGCATTATGGAGGCGTCATTTATAACCCATAGAACTTCCCCATTTTAGGTGTATAGTCAGTGAGTGTTAATGTTCCACCCAAGAAGTTCCCTCCAGCCTGTCTGCAGCCACTCCCCACTTACAGGCACTCACTGATCTTTAGTTTTGCCTTTTCTGGAACTTTATATAGATGGAATCATCCATCGTGTGGTGTTATATGTTGGGCTACTCTCACTTAGCTGGTGGCTTTGAGTTTCGTCCATGTTGTGTCCATCAGGAGTTCGTTTCTTTTTATTTCTGGGTATTATTCTGTTGTTTCTCTGTCCACCAACTGATGGACATTTGGGTTGTTGGCTATTTTTTTAATAGTAAGAGTAATTCTGCTGTGCACATTTATGTATGTTTTTGTGCAGACATATATTTTCATTTCTGTTGGGTATATCCCTAGGAATGGAATTGCTGGGTCATGTGGTAACTCTGTGTTTAACCTTTTAAGAAACTGCCAGACTTTTCTACAGGACCTTGTATGTTCCCACCAGTAAGGGACGAGGGTTCTGGGGTGTCGTCTTCTTTCTTTTAGCTATCCCAGTAGGTGCCTGTGCCGTCTCTTCCTCACTGATGAGTAAGGGCTTCTCCTGTGCTTATTGGCCACTTGCAGGTCTTCTTCTTGATCTCTGTCTTTAACCCATTTCCAAGCAAAGGCCACTGAAATGTTGCATCTCCAGGGGCCCAGCTAGGCGGGGCCCCCACTGGTGCTGCTCCTCTAGGACTCTGAACAGCAGCCCAGGCAGTGGTCTGGTTGTGGTTTGTGGGACGGGTCATCTGGTCCTGAGCCTGCTTTGGAGGGAGCCTGGCCCCTGTCTCAGCAGCACAGTGGCCCTTGTGCCTGCAGGGGCTGGAGCAGCACAAGGGGCTGGAGGACCTCCCATATCTTCCGGCCTGGTGGTGAGGGGTGTTGTGCTTTAGAAGTGTGGGGTGGTTTCTGGGGTGTCAGATCCCATGGAGATAAGTGCTGGAGCTCCGTGTGACCTCTCAGGTCTGCTCTAAATGGCAGAGTCCTTGGAGATTCTTGGCAAAAGGGGAGGCTCCTGGTAAGCAAAGTGGGGTGAGTGTGTGGCCCACAGGGTCCAAGCTGGCTGAGCCCTGTCTCCCTCACATGCCTACAGCCCTCAGCCCAGTGGCTGACCGGGTCACAGGCACCGAGAGGCCAGTCTGCCCATTGGTTGGTTCTCCCCACGTGTATGTAGCTCCTCTACCCACCCAGGGCTTGCGGTGGGCCTGACATTCTGGGTGGGGAGCAGACAGGTAGCCACTCCAGACGCTCTGAGAGAGGCGTGGGGGCCCAGGTGGGAGAGCCTCCCCTCCCTCTAGGGGGCGCTAGGGTGGAGACCTGAGAGGTGGTCTCTGATGGAGGTGGGAGAGCCCAAGACTTCGGCACCCTGTGGAGGAACTGGGGAGGACAGTGGGCACAGAGGCCAATTTGGGCCCTGTGGGTTTGGAGGTAGAGGGAAGGGGTTGTGGTGACAAACCAGCACCACCCTGTGGGGTGATGTCTGCTACACAGAAGGTGGGTGCTGAGGGCCCCAAGATAGATGAGAAAGAGAGGTGCGACCCTCCATCTGGATCCGTGTTCTTTCTAAAATTCCACCAGAAGGCTGATCTCTGAATAGCTAAAGCTTAAATTATTTTGAGTTTTTTGGTGTATTTTTTCTTGTGACATTTGGAAATTCCGCCACTCCAAGTGCAGTGACAAGCTGCTCTGAAGCTGTGACGTGGGAGCTGGGCAGGCGTTGGGCTCTGTCCTGCCAGGGTGTTGGGGGGCAGGGTGTCACCTCATCAGCCTGCCTCCTGGCTGGTGGTGCTCACCCATCCCGATTCCTTTCCAGCGGGGTGTCTCTGAGGCAGGATGACCTGGGCTGTTGTTGGTTTTGGGAGAATGGTGAAGGGGGGCTGCCCATTGCCTGTATCTTCACTCTTGCCTCTCATGTGTACCTTCAGCCCTGGACCCTGTGCCATCTGAGGAACTCCTACTGATCCTTCAAAACCCTGCTCCGGTAACCTTTCCTGTAATTTTCAACATGTGTGGGGTTTTTTTTTCACCCCTCCTGAAAACACTGTCCTTATCTGGCTCCTTGTATGACTGGGAAGTGAGTCTTTGGATTTCCAGATATCTTTATTGACATTTTTCCATCTTGCTTTTTTGCAGGATTCTGTTTCACTGAGACCTTCGATCCGATTTCAAGGAAGTCAGGGGGTGAGTCTTTTTTTGGTCTTAATCATATTTAGAATTGTGGAACTGGTGTGCTCCCTGCCCTGTTAGGGCTTGCTGGGCACAGCAGCCGGCTGAGAGCAGTGTTTTGGCCCCATCCACCTCTGTGCCAGGCTGGGCCCTATACTGAGTCAGGGTCTGCCTCTGGTTACCTCCAGGCTGGTCCTGTGGCTGGGGCCACACCAGCAGGCCATCTGTGGCCTGACGGCAGCTCTCCTGTCCAGTGGCTCCTCAGTCTCTCCCCCTTCCTTCCTGTAGCTGCCAAACCCCTGTTCTGACTTGATCTCTGTGCTGATTCAAAACTATGGCCCCAGAGCCCAAGCAAGCCTGGAACTGTGCCCCCCCAGGGTGGGACACTTGTCTCTGTCGGCGGACCTGGGACCATGGGTGTTTGTCTGGCTTTTGGTACTGGGCAGGGGGGTTATAGAAACTCAACATTCCCATTTTTTCGTGAAAGGTATTTGATTCTCAATAACCATCTTACAGAAAAATTGGGGAATGGAAGAAAGGGTGGGTTGTCCATAATCCTTACCCTCCCAGGTCTTAGGACCCCCATATTGTCCACCCACCAAAGGTGCTTTCGAACACTTTAGATTTTCTTCTAGTCTTCATTGCAAGTCTTTTTTTTTTTTTTAATCTGAAAAGTTGCCACATGTGTCTAAGTCAGTTTCCACCTGACAGCCTGCTGGCTTCTTACAGGGTTCTGTGGGTTTTGCCCCAACCAGCATGCTCCAGAGAGATGGAGCCTTGAGGAGATATGTGTCTGCATGTGCAGATACATCGATACCAAGAGATTTATTGCAAGACATTGACTCATGTGGTAGTGAGGCTGATGAGTCTGAATTCCATGGGGCAGGTAGGAGCTGGCACTGGGGTTCATAGGCGAGCTTCTTCCTCCTCAGGGAAGCCTTAGTTTCCTTCTTAAGGCCTTCAGCTGATTGGATGAGGCCCACCCAGACCATGGAGGGTCATCTCCTTAAAGTCAGCTGGTCGTGGGTGTCACTGCTTCTACAGAATACCTCCACAGCACACCCAGATTACCATTCATAGAGTCATTGGGAGCTGTGGCCTGGCCAGGGGGACACACGAACTGACCATCACACCAAGACCAGTCAAGGGTCGGTGAGACGCCCTTAAAGGCCCCAGGGCCCTCCCCCTGCCCGCCCCCCCCCCCCCCGACCCGTGCCGCCTCTGGGGCTTCCTCCGCACCTTCATTGGCCCCATCAGTCTTCTGCCGGTCACCCTTTTGCAGCCTCCACTTTATCTTCCCTGAGACATTTCCCCAGGGGTTAGAGGTCAATGCTGGGCTTGCTGCCAGACTGGCCCAGTGGCACCCTCTTGTGGCCCATGATCACTCTGTGCCCTCAGCAGTCGTGGGAAGATGAGGAAGCCAGTGCACGGATTGGTGTTCATTTATCCAGTGAGCGATGCTTTCTAGTCAGCAAGGCACCACTTGGCTGCTCATAGAAGCGCTGTGAGGTTCTCCTGGGTTGTACCCTGTGTCGCCCAAATTCCTGTGCAAAACCTAAGAGCCACATCCATTCAAGTTAGGGGTCCCAACATCTTAGTTTTAGACTTATGCTTTGCCCACATTTCCTTCCTTCTGGGCATTCTCATGTGTAATGGAGTTCCTAGAAGGTTCTGAGGGTGTGGAGGCCCTGCGCTGCAGCTTGGGGCAAGCCAGGCCATGAGTCTCCACTAAGAGACTCTGTATGAGACCATGTGAGGGCTGGAGGGGGCTGTGTGATGAGGGGGGTGCTTTCCCAGCTTGCTGTGAAGGATCAGGTGCTAAGTCTGCCCCTTATGACCTCTGGACCTTGTCCTTCTCCTCCTGGGCATTGATGGAATGTGACCATTCCTCCCTGCCAGGTGTGAGAGGCCTGGCCTGGTGCCAGGCACACAGCAGACTCTGTCCTGGCCAGGCCACATCTGCATGGTCACTCAGAGCGGAGGAGGGGAGGAGGCAGGGTGCCTCACTCTCCACTCCCACTTCTCCTGGTCGCTCTGTACACTCCACCTGTGGGGTTGGAAATAGAGTGGGAGGCTGGCGGGTGGAGTTGGGCAGGCTCATTCAATGTTCCTGATGCTTGGGCTGACTCGATGTTCTGGACCCCATGTAGGCTGACAGGGCCCGCTTCCCAGAGGCCCATGAAGCTGGCAGACTGAAGATTGAGACCCTGTTTGCTCCTTAGCTCAGGGACCTTGGCCAGATCTTCTCCCTCTGTCCCTTGGCCTCGCTGCCCAGGAGATGGGCCACCCACCTCAAGGGTTGTATGCAGGTTAACATGGCCTTAGGAGAACCAGAGTCCTTCCTGCAGTCCAGAACCCGCTCACTCAGTTCCTGGTGCTAAACCCCACCTGATGTGAATGCAGTACAGCTGGTGTAGGGTCTCGGTGTCACTCAACTCCTGGGTTGGGAGTCACATCCAGTCCAGCCACATCCCCGCCTGTGCTGTGAGTGCCACAAGGGCTGGGTGCTGTGTGGCTGGGCCCCCGTGTTGGCTGGTTCCTTGGGGCGACTGTATGGCATTTGCCAGGTTCCCCGGAGAGCCTGGCCCCACCTGTAGCACGTCCATGATCTAGGGCATCGTCTTCAGAGCAAAATGCTCACCTTTGTTTCATTTGCCGTGTACATGTGTGTTCTCTGCCCTCTCACAGACACTGAGCTGGCTGACCTGGGCCCCTCTGCCATCAGGGGTCACTTCTAAGGTGTCAGCCCCTGACAGCTGGTGAAGCGTCAGGCTGCAGAGGGGAAAAGAAAACCCCACTTGGCCGGCCGCAGTCCAGCACTCTTCAGTTGATGAAAAAAGAAAGAAAGGGAAGTAGGGTTGGCATCCAGGGCTGTTGAAGGCATTTCCACGTGCTGCAGCAGGAACCCAAATGGCAGTTTACAGAATGAGGTTTGGTGGCACTTGTCAAGGGCCTTTGACCAGTGTCTCTGTGATCTAGGAGCCAACTCTGCGGGAATCATTAGGGATGTGCACAAGATTGAGCCACAGGGGTGCTTGTCGCTGTGTCACGGGGATAACTTGGAAAGCCCGGGAAGGGGCGGGCAGGCGGGCGGGCATTGTGCACTCCCGCTTCCCAGGGCCCACAGAGTGTGGGAGTGGCTCTCGAGAAGGAAATAGGTGCTTAGAAAGCGCTCTGGGTTTGGGGTTGAGGAAGCTAGGGCCTCCCAGTGGACGGAAGAGGCCACTACAACTCTTAGGAGTTGTATTCAGCTGCGCAGTAGTAACTCTTTACCCAAAATATATTTTATTCTGAGGGTTCCCTGGAAAAGAAAAATAATGAAAACGAATGTTCTCTGAAAACCCCTCTAGCTAGAGAGAGGCTGGCTAGTCAGTCTTTGGTTCCTGTGTGTGCCTGTTTTGTCTTGTTCTTACCTGACTGGAATACCAAGTGCTCCCCACCATTTATCCCCAACCCAGCTCGGGACTTGATTTGTCTCATTGAAGCTCCCACCTGCACCGCAGACAGACCAGGCCCCGCAGGTCTGGGGGAGGGCTGCCGGCCTGACTTGGGACAGATTTCACAGGGGGTTGATTTAAGGGCTCTGGCAGGGACTCGACCTACTCGCAGCGGAACCAACAGCCCCTCTTGGGCCTCAGGCGGATGTCAGTCCCTCAGGTGCCCAGGACCATCTGGGTTGGGACAAGGCTGTTTGTTGCTCCAGATGCACCTGTGTGTCTGTGCACACAGACACATGCTTAAGTTTATGGCGACTGCCTCTGCCTCCCCATAACCAGGAGTTGGGGCTAACATCAGATGCACCCAAACCTGCCGTGCTCGGGCCAGCTGAGGGCCACGTGGTGGTCCCCATGGGACAGCCGAGACTTGGTCCAGAAGGCACACGTACTGCTAAGCGGGGGCCAAGTTTCGGAACGTGTCGAGCTCTCTGCTGTCACAGAGAAAGCCGCGCATTCCTGAACCATTCATGCCCAGCTGGCTGGTTTCCCTGCTGGTTTCCAGTGACTGGTAGCCATTAACCAGCAGCAAAACAGCCTGTTAACCAGAGGATTCCGTAGGCGGTGGTGCCACAGAGCTGGGGAGGGCCTGGGGCTTCAAGACCCTCCAGTGCCAGGCTCCAAGCAAGCCTCCCCTTCCCACCGTCCTGCAGCCCCAGTAGCTGCACAGACCCTCCTCTGGGCTCTGTGCTGTGCCCCCGCCTCCAGGATTTTGGAAGTGGCCATACATACCCATGTGGGAAAGGTTCTCACAGGGTAAAAGGATCACACTGAAGGTTCCACCACACCCCTGCCCAGAGAGAAGCACGGTTGTATCAGGACTCATGCTGTACGTACCCTCACCTTTCCTCTTAGGGGCGATAGCCTGATGGGGACTGTGGCAGTCATGGCAGCCACTGCCCTTTGAGCAGCCTGAGATGGAAAAATGCCCCCTGGGGAGGCCTGGTCTCTGCTAGAGCCAGGATGTGGTGAGGGAGAGGATCAAGGTCAGGATGGAGGAAGAGCCACCCGTGCTGGGGTTCAGGCTCCATCGGAAGTGCCTTTTGATTTTTCTGACTTTGTGGTGCGCAGTCTTCCTGCCGCATTCTGGGCAACTGCATCAGTGTGTACCTGGCTGCGGGTGCATCTCACAGTGACCCTCAGAAGCACCTGAGTGCTGGGTTTTCAGTTACTTATGTGATGGAGAACAAAAGTCACATCTGCAAAGGAATGTGCAGACAACACAGGGTGGCTACTAGTGCTGGACGAGATGCTGCACACGCACTGGAGCGTGTGTGTGTGTGTGTGTATACATGTGTGTTTTCCTGCCTGAGGTGAGTGATAGCAGGCAGCCTGGGTTTGATTTTTTTAGATGCTGAGTGTGAGTTGCTCCATCTCTTTTTGACCCTCATAAAGAAACAGGTGTTTGTGTTGAGATTAGGGCCTGTGTGGCTGGCCAGGGCCAACCTGGCATTGCCACCCTGCTGATCTCCTCCATGGACTTTGGCCTCACCTGCCACTGGGTGTGTGTCCTGGGTGGGCCCTGCCCCCGAACTGCATTGACAGGAACATGCCGGAGGGCCAGGAGGGAGTGCTGGACAGACCCCAGCTGGGTGGCTGGGTGGAGCTGGGCCAACGGGGCAGCCTTTCTCCTGGGCAGCATTCATTCTGGGGCGGGGAGGTGGGGGACAGGGATGATCATCCGCCCAAGGTCATTTGCAGTCCTTGGACGGCTGGTGCAGACTGTCCCTCTCCCCCAGGCCAGGCTCTTCCTACCCTGAGCGGCTGTGCCTGGGAGCCACTCTGTGACGCCTTGGCTCTCAGTGTGCACGGCGGAGGCCTCTCTTTGGAACAGGGGCTGGCTGTGCATTGAGGGAGTCCTGCAGCATTTTGAGCCAGCCCTGGGTTGTGTGACCTCCCAGCTTCCCTCATGGGTCTGCACACCACCCTGAGGGCTGGGGCGGGGGAGCCGCATCCCTCCCTGTGGCCCACGCTGCCGCGTCCTTGCTCTCACGGACAAGGCTCAGACAGGCTGAGCCGCCTGCAGTCACGTGTGACAGCTGGGCACAGGGCAGGGGCGATTCAGCCCTGAGCCGCATTCTGTCCAGCGCTGATGAGGCGTGTTAGTGTCCTCACACCACCAAAGAGGAGACGTGCTCACCTTGGCCTGCTGAGCCGGTGCGACAGCCCAGGAACGAGGCCTGCTGCCCCCTAACCCCCAGTGCTGCCCCTTCTTGTTGACCACTTGAGACTCTACCTTGTGTGTCTGCCTAGCTGTGATGAGCTCCTGTGCTCAAGCCCAGGGATTACTATAAGGCTGGTCACCTCTGGTGACAGGGTTCTGGAGGCCCTTCCACTGCCTGCACAGGGGCTGGCGGCTGGAATGTGAGGTTTTCCTGTCTGTGTTTTTCAGCAGCTGCTGGCCTTCACCCAGTGTGGGCAGGGGGCCAGAGGGTCGGCCTGGAATTAAGTGGCCTCTGGATGGCCTGCCTACGCTGAGCCCTGCACTTTGGCCAGGACTAGTGCTGTCTGTCTGTCTGTCTGTCAGCCAGGCCATCTGTCTGTTCTCTCTGGCGGCTGTGGTTTTGCCTCGCTAGGCTACACTGGTGATCTCTGAAGTTGGGGTTACATAAACCATGGCACACACATCCCCTGTCATGGTTGATTGGGGGGCAAGTGCTGCCCATCTGTGAGCCCCTTGGGGCCCGTGCCTGCCTTATTCACAGCCACACAGGTGGAGTCAGTGTTTGGCCTGGAGGAGGTGGAGGGGGCGTTGCTAAGTGGGAGTGCGGGTCAGGGCATCTCGACCTCTCAGCATGCCCTGCCCGCTGCTGACGCCCACCCGTCTTGTCTCATCTTTACGGTTGTCCTGAACCAGATCAGCCCTGTTTGGTGGGGAAACTGAGTCATGGCCCAGCTTGGGGTGGGGTCCCTGCCTCTGGTTGTGTGCTGAGTGCTCTGTGCTCCTCAGACTGAGTTGCCATTGCTGCTTAGAAACCAGACACAGGACCCCACCCCCCCACCCCCACCCCCCGCCACTGCATGAGAACCCAGGACCCACCAGCAGCCTGTCCATGGTGACACGCTGGTCCTGTCACTGTCAGGAAAACAAAGGTGCGTTTCAAAGGAATGTGGTTTTACATTCCCACTGTAAGGGGCATGCTTCAGGGATGGGCCTGGGTCCTGTGCTGGCCCATCCTGTGGTCCCCTCTGTGCTGTGGACCTACCGGTGATGTCCCCCCCTCTCCACGCAGCACATCTCCATCCCCCAGCCTGACTGCCCCACGGAGCCGCGGACGTTCTCCTTCTACCTCTCCAACATCGGCCGTGACAGCCCGCAGGGCAGCTTTGACTGCATCCAGCAGTATGTGTCCAGGTGAGCCTTGCCCAGACTGCCCCAGGTCTCCCAGTGGGCAGACCCGCCTCCCCCGACTTCCACTGTGGCGTTCCCCCGCCCCAGCCTGCTGTGCAGATGTTTGCCCACCACCTCCAGCCCCAGCGCCCCTTCTTCCTCTTCTCAAGTGAGCTACCCTGGCTCCTTACAGTGTGTCCAGGGCACAGGTCTAGGTCCTGGCGTGCCACCCGTGGCCCAGGGACCTGGGTTCCCTTGTTTCTTTTGGGTCAAGATGTGCCGTGAAGAAACCCTGTTGCCCAAGTCAGCACCGAACCCCATTTCTTGGGCATGGGGGTGGTGACCATCTCTCCTGGTCATCCCAGGTGCTCATCTCGGCTTCTGGCCCCTTGTCTTGCAGCCATGGGGATGTCCACCTGGACTGCCTGGGCAGCGTCCAGGACAAAATCACAGTGTGTGCCACCGACGACTCCTACCAGAAAGCGCGGCAGAGCCTGGCGCAGGCTGAGGAGGAGACACGGAGTCGAGGCGCCATCGTCATCAAGCCCGGAGGCCGTTACCTGGGTGAGGATCAGGGGCCTGGGGCTCCACCTGTGGGGGTCTTGTACCTGCTGGGCAGCTGTCGGGGGAGCAGGAGAGACTCAGGGCCCATCCAGACCAGGAGCGGGAGTGATGGGTTGACAGAGGTAGGATGAGCTGGGTCAGTGTTGGGTCAGGACAGAAGGTCCTTCCTGGGTGGCATCTGCTGCCTTCTGAACCCAAGATGGGCTAAGGGGCCTGAGAATTCCAGGCATTCTGAATCTCAGGGCTCCTCTCCCAGGCTGTAGCCTCTGCCCATCATTGAGACTCACCCTACATGAAGCCAGAGCTTCGGTCTGTCCTTCAGCTGCCACCCCTGCCCTCACCTGCCCAGATGTCTCCTTCCCAAGACCGACGTGGCTGGGGCAAGGTGCAGATGATGAGATGCACCCTATGGCGGGCGGCCTGCTGCTGTGTTGGGGCCAGCGAGGGACCGTAGGGTGGAGACCAGGAAGGAAACGCATTGATCCCTGTTCACTGGGAAGGCTCCGGCCCCTCAGCATCTGCTTGGAAACAATTTCAGTGAAGTCGAGACACTGACAACATTAAAAGTAGAGAGAAAAGTACTATCTATTTAGAAAGCTCCATCATCTTGCTGTAGTCTTCCTACCTCCTGGATGCAGATGGAGTTAAAGAGTCATTGGAATTCGTTGCCAGGCAAGAAAGGCCTGAGAGAGGTGTGAAACGGCTTACAGCAAGGGAGAACCTTGATGGCTTTTGGGGCTTTTTTCTTCTTTAAGAAAAAGCAAGAGCGTTTCACATTGCTCCAAAGAGCATGCGATTTCCCTTGCTTGGCAGTGGGGTTGGCTCTGAATGAAACTGCAGATGGTGCAGGAATCCGTCCTGCCTGTCAGCGCTGGGCCCCAGTGGATGTAGCTGTGAGTGACCAGGGAGCCTGGGCCCTGGGCTGTAAGCTGCCCAAGAGGTGCCAGCCAGAATCTAAAAGGGCTTCAGAGCCTGCTTTTGCCTCAAGATGCAAATGTGGACATTTGTACACATTTTAATAAAGTTTGGGTTGGGTCTTTCAACCAAAAACTTGGTCCAAAATTCATCTTACGGTGCCATTTTGGGTACAGTGAAGGTTTTTGCAGTAGTTTACGTTCTGGTGGAAACGCTCGTGTCCTGGCCTCTTAAGCCACCGACGTGCACGTCCTGGGTGTGTCAGGCCTCTCCCCCCACCCCATGTCGGCCCGTCAGATGGGTCCTCTGGGGACGAAGTCTGGCCCTGAGGATTCTAAAAGCAATTCTTCCCTGTGTTCATTTGACAAATCAGATTTGAGGGATACATGCAAAAGGAAGTCGTCGTGGAGAGGTTTCTGGCCCAAGGATTCAAGATGTGCGCTGACTTTGCTCAGCGGTCCTCGTTCCTGCAGTGGCGGGGGCGCCGTCCAAGGTGGAGTTAATGACTTAGGAGTGGAAGCACCCTCCCTTGAGAGCAA
Source organism: Balaenoptera acutorostrata (assembly GCF_949987535.1). Classification (NCBI taxonomy): domain Eukaryota; kingdom Metazoa; phylum Chordata; class Mammalia; order Artiodactyla; family Balaenopteridae; genus Balaenoptera; species Balaenoptera acutorostrata. Next base: position 173,223,526 of record NC_080065.1, read on the forward strand.
TGCTGGAGGCTCCATGGAGGATCCCCTCGTACGTCTCTGTTTGCACCAAGAGGGTGGGGGATCGGCCTGCTGCCCCCGGGCCTCCGAGCACAGCCAGGTCTGCCCAGGGAGCACTTGCCAGGGCCACCACTGGGGAGCTGCTCACACCCTGGGGTCTCCAGAGCAGCTGCCCAAGTGGCCCTGATGCCTTTATTTTCTTCTCCTTCTTCATAAAAGAGAATGGCGGATCCTATGGGACCAGTGTAGTGCTGTGAAGTTCAGGCTCTGGGTGCCTGCCTCTGGCAGTCTGGGACTCCCTTGTTACCATCAGCCCCCTCTCCCCATATGGGTCAGGTGTTTCGGGTCCCCAGGATGTAGGCTGCCCATGATGAAGTCACTTAAGGCTCTAAGCCCGCTTCTATTTCCTATAGCTCCCGCTTCTGAGACTGTGGGGCCCTGCAAGTGCCCACTGAGCTGTTTGTGGTCAGCAGGTGGCAGTCTCGGCCGCCCAAGGACCCCACTGAGCAGGTGGGGCTGGACGAGGCTTGAATTGCCTTCCTCTTGGGCTTAGTGAGAGCTTGGGGCTGTCGGCCATCGGCCATCCACGGGTGTCCACGAGCTCGCTCAGGAACTTGACGTCGGCCCCAGGCAGTGGGACGCGGTGGCCACTCCCTCACCCCTTGTAATCCCTAATGCCTGTCTCTTATTGCAGGCAAAAAGGTTCAGTTTCGGAAACCGGCCCCGGGGGCAGTGGATGCTGTGCCCTCCCGGAAGCGGGCGACCCCCATCAACCTGGCAAGCGCCATCAAGAAGACCAGCGCTGGCAGCGTTAGCGGGGGCAGCGGGGTGTCTCAGAGGCCCTTCCGTGACCGGGTGCTGCACCTCCTGGCGCTGAGGCCCTACCGGAAGGCTGAGCTGCTGCTGAGGCTGCAGAAGGACGGCCTGGCCCAGGCAGACAAGGACGCACTGGACGGCCTCCTACAGCAGGTGCGTGCTTGCCCTGGGCTGGCCTGGGCTGCGCATGTGGCACTCACTGCCCAGGGCCCTCCTCCTTACCAGCTGCGGACACACAGGCAGTGGGCGTAGCACAGGGGATCCAAGACTTCAGTTGCACAAGGTTTTTAGAATTGAACGAAGCCTGAGGAACCCACAAGCATGAGTTAGCAAGAGCTCGGGCTTCACAGTCAGACAGCAGGGGCCTCCTTGCTGCTCATCAGTTGTGGCTCCAGGCAAGGGGCTTCATGTCCGGACCCTCAGGCTTCCATCTGCGGCTGGGGCATGACCACAGCACCTCTCTTGGGGTCAAGAGCTAAGCGGGGAGGAACGTGGTGCCCGCAGGTGGAGCCTGCTATTAAGCAGCCGGGGCTTTGGAGCAAGGGTGGTGGCCCCAGCACCTTCCTGAGGCCCTACCCTAGCGGAGGCAACTCGAGGACCCCTGGGAAGGTGAGTGGCTCACTCCGGCTTCACCACATCAGCTGGGCCATGTGGATACCACTTTGCCATGAAGTGGGGATGGGCCACCTCAGAGCGCTGTGAGGATGGCACAGCCAGCAGCAGTCACGCCAGCATCCTGAGGAGGAGGCGTGGCCCTGCCTCAGATACTCTGGGCACTTGGATGGTGCCTCCTATAGCAGAAAGTACACGCTGTGACCATCAGTAGCTATGTCTGAGGATGAGTTTCAGATTTACCGAGTTCTTCAGCAGGCCTCCTGGCACTACTCTTCCCCATACCCAGTGCAGTCCAAGGCTGGTGTGACCACGCAGCACATTTGTTGGGAGGATGTCGGCATGGCTCTCGTCCCCCCGTGCTCTGGCTGGGGTCCCTGTGTTACCCATTACCCCCAGAGAGTTCAGGGCAAAGGGAACGGATGAAGAGGGAAGAGAGACCTCTGTGACATTCCCCTGCATTCCGAGCACAGATTCAGGTCTGGGCAGGGGCTGGGCCCCATCCACAGAGCAGGTGAAGTGTGCCTCCCCCATCCTTCACCCGAGGAGAATCCTCTTGTGTCCTGAGGGCTGAGGTGCTCACCGGAGACTCACGTTACTGTCAGGAGCGCCCATGTCCACTCACTGGGTGCCTTTGTGCGGATTTGGCCTCCTGAGCCACTGTCCCCCACGTGGAGGTCATGCTGGCAAGGACTGAGTAGCACTGTTTCTCCCTGCAAGCTTAGGAGTTGGCTTGGGGCCTATTAGAAGATAGATGCATGGCTCTGTAGCCCAGAAGTTTTCTTTGGCAAAGGGGCTTGCCAAAGCACCCAGAAAGCTCCAGAACCAGGAACAACATTCCCAGGGCGCTCGTTTCCTTGGAAAGTCGCGTGCCGACCTTGTCCCTGGGAAATTGGGGGAAGTACGTGGGAGGCCCTTTCCCTGGGCTGGGGGCCACCCAGAGCTGCCTCCTGCAGCATGGGGTGACCGCAGCAGGGCTGAAGGGAGCTGGACAGAGTCATCAGACATGAGCCAGGACTGGAGACAAGTGTGGCAGCCACGCCCGCCCCTGGATGTGCCCGTAGCTTGCATTGCCATCCAGCCGGGCCCTCAGCCCTTGGTGTAGCGTTCTTAGAAATGCCCTTGCTCCCGCTCTCTAATCTCGTTCTGTTTGTGCCCAGAATAAAAAAGCACAATGCAGAATGTGACCCTTAGCTGACCGAGCACTTGATTACACCTGAGATTTACCCACTGAGCAGCCCTCAGATGCGGCAGGGATGCCAGGCTTAGTTCTCTGGAGAGAGAGGGGTCTGGTGGTGCTGACTTAGGTCTGCCTGGGGCACTGCTCCATTTTTAACCCCTGTGACATTCTCATTGCTCCTGGTCCTTTCCTGGGATCAGAGAGGCACCGTACTGGGCTCCAGCTTCTCCAGTGGACTTGGGTTTGGCAGCTCCTAGGGGGTGGCCCAGCCAGTGTCTTGGGGTAGAGTCTCCTCCTCGTGCCCGCTCTGATTTCTCCTAAACTGTCCCATCTGCCTTGTGCTTCTGTGTTTACTACCCAACTTGTTCTCCACAGCGGTGTGGGGGGCAGGAGGACCCCCGCCAGCTTGGGGATGGGAAGGTGTCAGGGGCTGTGCTTCACCCAGGATGCTCATTTTCCGCCCCCGCAAGTGACCAGGGACTCTGATGAACAGCACTAACAAAACCACACTGCTCCAAGGCGCCTTCTCTATTCCTTCTGTGAAAACATCCACAGAAAAGATTTAAGTCGTTCCATCTTCCTGGTGGGAGTGTTGATGGGTGGGTGGCTCTTCTGGAGAGCATTTTAGCAAAACCAAGAGCCATAAAAATGTTCAGAGTCTTTGACCCACTAATCCCACTTCCGGGAAGCTGGCTGAAGAAAACCATCACCAGCATGGAAAAACCTGCACAAGTGACATCTGTTTATGCTACAGAGAAACTGGAAACGGCGTCAGCATCCAACAAAGGAGAAACGTTTGAGTAGATCACAGTGTAGCCACTTGGTGGAATGTTACTCAACCATTAAAAAATGCTCCTTGTGGAAACTGCTGTGATGTGGAGAACTTGTAGTCTCAGTGATAGCGAAAAACAGCGTGCCAGCCACACGGCTACACACGCGTGTTCTGGAGACCATGGTGCCCAAGCGAGACACTCAGGGAAGTGCCTGCTTTGGGTCAGGGGCCTGAATTCCATCAAGCATCTTACGCAAACGTTTTAAATCCATCTTCGCAAAGAGTCTTGGAGACAAGCTCAGCTTTTGTTAACCAGCAGCAGCAGGGCTGGCTGGTTGCAAGGAAGGTGGGCTCAGCCTGTCCCCTGGAGGCACCCCTCACCCAGCACTCCAGTCTCGGCCGACTCTGCCACAGGAGCTCTGAATCCGAGAGCGGGTATCTTAGTCCATCGGGCTGCTGTAACAGAATACCATAGACTGGGTGGCTTATACACCACAGACATTTACTTCTCACAGCTTTGGAGTCTGGGAAGTCCAAGATCAAGGCGCCGGCAGATTGGGTGTCTGGTGAGGGCATGCGTCCTGGTTTATAGACAGCTGCCTTCTTACTGTCGTCACAGGGTAGAAGGGGTGAGGAAGCTCTCTGGGTTCTGCTTTATAAAGACACTAACCCCATCATGGGGGCTCCACCCTCATGACCTAATCACCTCCCAAAGGCCCCACCTCCGAATACCATCACCTTAGATTAAGGGGGTTAAGATTTAACGTGGATTTTGGGAGGACAAAAATGGTTCAGTCCATAGCAGGGGGATGGGCTGGTGATGCAGTTTTGGGAGTATAGATGGCAGCCTCCCCTTTTTGGAGCCAACCTGGCCTTCAGCAGCTATAAGACATGTGTATCTGGACCTGCTGCCCTGACCCTTCTGCACCCCAAGGGTTGCTGCGCTGGCACGCAGGGGAGCTGTGGGGTGAGGTGTTGGCTCGGGGAGGGAGTGTGCTGTCCTCTTTCCCCTTTCATGTCTGTCTCCGCCTCTCCCTGCCCGCCCGCGCGCCCCCCCTCCCCCCCCCGCAAATGCTTTCAGGAATATCTGTCTCTCTTGGGCTTCACACAAGGTGACACCAGCTCTGTCTTGCAGGTAGCCAACGTGAATGCGAAGGATGGCACGTGCACGCTGAAGGACTGTGTGTACAAGGATGTGCAGAAGGACTGGCCCGGCTACTCGGAGGGGGACCAGAAGTTGCTGAAGCGGATGCTCATCCGGTAACGCTGCCTCCCTACCCCTGAGCGAGTTCCCAGCCCCTGGACCTGGGGCAGATCTCATCCCAAGGATGCTGGGGGGGCCTCATCTGGCCCCAAAGGCTGCAGGGCCCGCAAGCAGGATAGAGGGGTCTGTGGAGACTGCCTGGGTGGCCCACCGTGTCCTCCTGTAGGGAAAAGGCCAGCCCTCACCGAGTGGGGTGGAGGGCGTGAGTCACCGTCTTGAACACCAGAATGCTCGGACAGAAGGCCCCAGACCGTTCCTTCTGCCCCCTCTTTCCCTTCCTGTCAAGCTTGCTTGCAAAACCTGCACATCCCGACAGGCGTCTGCTGCAGGCCCTCTTTCTTAAAAAGAACCTCTCAAGAACGAGAAGCAGAGAGAAACAAAACAAAACAAAACTCCCCACAGACATGATTAAGCAGCATTAATTAAATGCATCCCCTCTCTGGTTAATTGGGACCCAAAGTCAGGAGTGGCCACGGTAGCTCTAGGGAGAAATGGGTAAGTAGGCCCCCGTCTGAGGCAAGCAATTAATGATTTCCTTCTCAATTGATGCCTGGCTCTGGAGCCCGGGCTGTGAAGTGAAGTGCTGTTCAGAACAGCCTGATATGCTAATTAGTCCTTAAGTGATTTCTCAGGGACTTGGAGCTATTTATGAAGGTTTTTTTGTTTGTTTGTTTTTTAAAGTTTAGCTGTTTAAAGCAGTAATTGCATCTGGAAAGCAGAGCTGAGTCGGGGCCAGTCTAGGTGAACCCTGAGTTCCTCCTTGGTCCTGTGGGACACTCACCTGCTGTCCTGGGGTCACTGCTCTGGCTGTCTGGAGGTCTCTGGGTGCTCAGGGAGGCTGAGAGGAGACGGTCTCGGCAGAAGGTGCCCCCCGGCCCCCAGCGCCCTCTCTGGGGGTCCTCTGTTGTCCCAGCAAAGCACATCTTGGATAGGCAGTCACCTCCTGCAGGTGTTCACATCTATCACGTTTTTTGGCAAAGGGTTGAAATAGTCACTTACACCCACCCTAGTGCTTTGAGGTGGCCAGGGGCACATGGGGGGCACCTTGAGGCTGCTTCCACTCTTCCTTCCTTCAGAGCCTCTCACTGGGTGCCTCTCGCTGATCTCAGACCCCAAGGGTCTTGGCCTCCCAGAGCTCCCGGGAAGGGGTGTGGCCGAGAGCAAGCAGCCTGTCTGTGTGTTGGTGGGTGTGGTTTGTAGGAAACAGCGCCTGGGCTGAATCTTGAGGGGTGTTAGGTGGGAGGTTCCTAGGGATGCAGACTCTGGAGCTCAGTGTAATGCCAAGCTCATGCTTCCTCCCTTGTTTTCGCTCTGGGCTGTCTTGATGCTCTTCTCTCCGTCTGCGTGGGCCAGCTGGGAGGGCAGCCTTGCCGCCGGAAGCCTCTTGGGAAGCTGACAGCTCCTACTGCCCTTGGAAGCTTGAACTGATTGGCGTGCAGAGGTCAGGGTCAACATCCCTGATGCCCACAGCCACACAGAAGGTTACTCCAGGCATCCGTCTGCACAACTTTTTTTTTCTTGTTTAGGTTGCTCCCTCCCTGAAGAAAGCCCCAATTATTAGCAGGTCTTGATGCTGTGGTCTCACGGCAAGAAGGAAAAAAATAGGATCTTGGGGTGTTTCTGTTGTTACAGGCAGGGTGTGGGGACTTGTGTCACCCCAGGGGCTATAACACCTCCTTTTCCTACAGCTTGTTCTAAACTCGTACCTGAGATAAACATGCTCATGCTTCCAGGGTCTGCCTGGGCCCCCGTGGCTTTGCTCTGCACGGACATGCACTCCCAGCATCTCTGCTGTTTATTTGGATGCTTCCTCTGTGCTTTTAGTCCCCATGTGTGTAGCTGCTTGGGCCTGGCCTGTCCCAGGAGGAGTCTGTGGACGTCCCAGTGCAGGATGAGGCCTCAACTCCACCTGGCCCTGAAATCAGTCACCCCGACCTGCCCGTGTCCTGGCCTCACCTCCCCCAGGGCACAGCCTAGACAACCCGAGCCTCAGTCCGTCTCACACGCATCATGCTTTCCCTGGAGTTGGTAACCTGCTTGGCCGAGTTGTTACTTTCTCTGCTCAGCGTTCTGTGTCCTTCATGTCCAACCCCAAGCTCCCCGTGGTTGTCCCATGGCCTTTTATCACTTTCAGGGGATCAGGGGTTCCCCCGGGAGCTGCCCCCAGCCCTTGCGGGTCCTTCTGTTCCTGGGTCTGTGGTTCTGCCCTGGGGTTGAAGGGACGCAGCTCTTGGAGCATCTCTCAGAGGAGAGGGCTTTGGGAGGTCCATCTGTCATATCTTCACACCTGGGTGGCTGTCACACTGAAGTGGCAGTTGGCGAAGTCTAGTCTTCCAGATTGGAAAGAACTTTCCCTCCACGTTGAAGACCCGGCCCCCGGAAAGCCGCGGAGGTTCCTTCCTGGCGCTGTGTGCATCTGCATGGTCACAGGACGGCCTGTCGGGTGCTCTGGGCCCGGCGCCCCAGCCCTTGCAGTCTGAAAACTTGCCTCGTCCTTCTTCCCGTCCTGGGCGTGGTTGTGAGAGGCCTCACTGTCCTCCCTCGCCCTTCCTCTCATTCTGCCGTTGGGGGCTGTGCTCCTGCACCATTCGCCATTGTCTTCCCTGTTGTTTCTTTTCATTTCTTCTACTTTTGGAAGATTTCTTCAGCTTCTCCCTCTGTCTCTTTCTTTTGCCATTGTTGCTAGTTCCCAAGGTGCAGCTACCACTTTTCTCTAGTTCCAAAGCAGTCACCCCAAAACGAAACCCCACGTTAACAGTCACTCCCCGTTCCCCCTCTCCCAGCCTCTGGCGACCACTAATCTGCTTCTTGTCTTGATGGATTTGCCTGTTCTGGATATTTCATATAAATGGGATTATGTACTGTAGCCTTTTGTGTCTGGCTTCTTTCACTTGGATTAGGTTTTTGAGTTTCATCCACACTGTAGCATGTGTCAGAGCTTCACTCTTTTTTTATGGCCAGGTAGTATTCTATTGTGTGTGGGTATTTTTTTTATTCATTTATATGTCCATGGACACTTGGATTGTTTCCACCTTTTCCTGATTATGAATAGTGCTGCCATGAGCATTCATGTACCAGGACACGAATATAGCTGACATAGATTTTCAGTTCTCTCAAATATACACTGAGGAGTGGAATTGCTGGGCCATATGGTAATCCTGTGTTTAACTTTCTGAAGAACTGCCAGACTTTTTCTCAGTGGCCATGGCGTTTTACATTCCCACCAGCAGTACACAGTTGCAGTTTTTCTACATCCTCGCCAACACTTGTTATTTTCCATTTTTTTGATTCTAGCCATCCTAGCAGGTGTGAAGTGGTATCTTATCATGGTTTTGATTTGTGTTTCCCTGGATGAATAATGATGTTGAGCATCTTTTCTTTTTTTCTTTTTTTTTTTTTTTTTAATTTTTATTTATTTATTTATTTATTTATGGCTGTGCTGGGTCTTCGTTTCTGTGCGAGGGCTTTCTCTAGTTGCAGCAAGTGGGGGCCACTCTTCATCGCGGCGCGCGGGCCTCTCACTGTCGCGGCCTCTCTCGTTGCGGAGCACAGGCTCCAGACGCGCAGGCTCAGTAGTTGTGGCTCACGGGCCTAGTTGCTCCGCGGCATGTGGGATCTTCCCAGACCAGGGCTCGAACCCGTGTTCCCTACATTGGCAGGCAGATTCTCAACCACTGCGCCACCAAGGAAGCCCCGAGCATCTTTTCATGTGCTTATTGGCCATTCGTATGTCTTCTTTGGAGAAACGTGTATTTAAGTTCTATGTCTTTCTAAGGCTATTAAGGATGGTGTTTTTCTCGTGGGTTTAAAGTTTTCACCCCCTTACAGAGTCTCTCTTTCTTCTCAAATGCATTTTCCTGTCTGTTCTGGGGTCTGACATTTGTTGCCTGGAAGCCCGGGTGCAGCCTCTTCAGGACTTTCCCATAGGCAACTCAGCCTCCTCAGGAGCACTGCTGAGGCGTTTCTGAATCCCCCACAGGCCCCTCTGTTTCCTCTTCTCCCAAGGCCACGTCTCTCTCCATCCTGTGTGGCCCGAGCATCCTGGAGGAGGCCTGGGCTCCTTCACTCCTGAACGTGCTGTGGGCTCCCCTGCTGCCCCACAGCAGGCCGGGACCCAGAGCAGGGCTCTGGGGGGACAGCCTGGCAGGGCCCCTCTGCTGAGGTCTCTGAGGCACCCACCCTGGGCCTGTGGGGTTCTGTGGCCTGGGACTCTGTTTTCTTGGATCCTGTAGGACAGTCACCACTTGTGCTTCTGCATTGAATATCATTGCTCATTTCTCTCTCTTTTTTTTTTTAAATAAATGTATTTTATTTATTTTTGGTTGCGTTGGGTCTTTGTTGCTGCGCGCGTGCTTTCTCTAGTTGTGGCGAGTGGGGGCTGCTCTTCGTTGCGGTGCGCGGGCTTCTCACTGCGGTGGCTTCTCTTGTTGCGGAGCACAGGCTCTAGGCATGTGGGCTTCAGTAGTTGTGGCTCGCGGGCTCAGTAGTTGTGGTGCACGGGCTTAGTTGCTCTGCGGCATGTGGGATCCTCCCAGACCAGGGCTCGAACCCATGTCCCCTGCATTGGCAGGCGGATTCTTAACCACTGCGCCACCAGGGAAGCCCCCTCATTGCTCTCTTTTTCCCTTTCTCTTTTATGCCTTTTTAGTGGGGGCTTGAAAGAGAGTGGATGTAAATACCTGGTTCTCTGTCTTGAACCGAAAGCTCTGGTTGCTTTCATGTGGCTGGAGCAGCAGACTTGCCCTGGCTGCCCTCAGCCTCGTGGATTGTGTTGCCCCAAGTGCCTGCATGTTTCGTGCCCTTTTCTTGTGGCTCTGCTTGCATTTCAGGCCACCGTGGAGGGGACAGCAGCAGTTGTCTAGAGTGTGGCTGTTGGTCAGGGGCTGGGCTCTGTTTGTCACTGGTTAGAGCAGCGCAGACATGGCCCTGGACCTCAGCTCAGCTTCCCTGCAGGGCGTGGAGGGCCCTCAGCACCACTCCCAGCACCGGGCCAGCTGCCTGGGCTCCCACGAAATGCACAGTCTCTGGGAGTGCAAGAGGCTAAGCGGAGACCCCCTCCCCACAGCCGAGCCGGGGTGACTGTCGGGGCCTCCATTTGTGTGTCAAGCATTGGGGTGTTTCTTCTCTCTTCCCTGGCTACACTGTTGTGCTCGCGTCCCGCTGGACTGGTGGCCACCCCTGCCATCCCTGGAGGTGCTGTGGCCTGGGCTCCCAGGACGATGGGAGCTGAATCTGGGAGGCCGTCCCACCACAGGCCAGGGCATCTCAGTCCTCTTCTGTGTTGTCTGTTTCTGCAGTGAGTGTTGTTTATTAGGATGACAGTTGTTTTTAAAAGTGAGGACCAGCACCCCAGTGACAGCAGCTCCCCTGGGGACACAGCATGGATCTTGAGTGTCTGGTCAGTTTTATATGGGTCCTTGGTCTCCATGGTAATGGGAGTCTAGATGAGTGGGTGGTCATCTGACCCTTCTCTGGGCGCAGAACACCCAATGGGACAGTCCTCCTGGCAGTGAGGCTGAGACCTTGGCCACAGGGCAGCTGTGGATAAACCCAGGGCGGAATGTGCTCAGGCTGCTCTCTGCCTGCCGGGCCCTGGTGTACCCATCACACTCAGCCCTGCTCTGGTTCTGCTCTGGAGTCAGGCCCTCCCCAAATCACTGGGCGTGAGTGGGACAACGTGGTGTCAATGCAGAGACAGGTGGGCGTGTGTGTGCCCCACAGGGCACTGCTGAGGATCCCTCCAACCCACCCTGCTTCTCCTTTGCAGGAAGCTGTGCCAGCCACAGAGCACAGGCGGCCTCCCTGGGGACCTTGCGGCCAACAGTCCTCCAGGCGAGCATGGGAGCTCGGCCTCACCCCCTCAGGTAGGAGCGTGGTGGGGAGGGAGGGTGGGTCTCACCGGAGCCAGTGGACCTGACCTGACCTTGGTTCCTTAGGGAGCCTGTTGGGCCTTTGGCTCAGGGCTGGCAAGCTTTCTTGAATGAGTGAGCAGCTGGCTGGGGGTTGGGTGTCCTGGGCCTGGGACTTGGATGTGGTTCCTTGGTTTACCTGTGGGTATGTAGCCGAGGGAGGGCAGGCTGCTGAACCACACTGAGCCTCCTGCTGTCTCTGTATGGTGGGCGCTCTTGCCTCCCAGGGCTGTTGGAAAATCAAGCGTATGGCTGCAGCCCAGCCAGGGCCCAGTGGGGTCCTATGAGCAGTGGCCACTGCCATGTTAGTCAGTAGTCGGGAAGGGCATTTGGGGGGGGCCTTGCTGTTGGGGGCTTGATCTTCAGCAATACCTGTCTCACCGTTGCTTGAGCTGTTTGGTGAAAGCTCTCCCCACCCACCTGCATGCTCTGATTTATGAGTCCCACGTCTCTATCCCCTGCTTGGCCAGCCCCTCTTCTCCCTCTTCTCCCTCTTCTCCCTCTTCTCCCTCTTCTCCCTCTTCTCCCTCTTCTCCCTCTTCCTCCTCTGCCCTGGAGGCACCCAGCCTAGGCCCCTGACTCTAAAGCTTCCCTGTGGCTGTAGGGCCGTTGTGGAGGACAGAGGGCCTCATTTCACTTGCGTCCCCACTGCTTCCCTCTGATCCTGGGTTGCCCATCTGCCATCTTTCACCCTACAGCTGCTTCCCTGGGCCTGGGCCACCTGGTCTGATCCTGGCTCCATTCCTGTGGTCTGGTCTTGCCTCACAGGCCTCAGTATTCTTGTCTGTGAAATGGGGATGAAGCCTGCACCATGTCACAGGGTTGCCATGGGGATCCAAGTAGTCAGGGGCCTGGAGGTGTTGGTCCTGGCCTGTGGGGCTGCCCTGTGTCACTCAGATTTGGCTCTGTCACTCTTCCCATCGTCCAGGGAAGATGCTGAGCACAGTGATGATTTAGACCAGTTCCCAGAGGTGGCCCTTATGGGCTGCAGCCAGGTCCACTAATGACCCAGCGCCCTTCCTCTGCTCTGGTGGCCTCTGGGCCCAGCTGAGAGCTGAGCCCCTGGGCAAGCAGCCCCTGCTGAGCTCTGGGCATCCTGGGCCTGGCTAGTGTTCGCGCGCCCCCATGTGGTCAGCGCGGGCCTTGCGTGTGGGCACTGGGTTTCCTCAGGGCCTGCGGTGCCCAGCCTCTCCCCAGGGGACACAGTAACTCCAGGCACAGGCTCCCCTCTGAAATTGTCTCCTTTCCTTCCCAGAAACGGCCACAGCCTCCTGATTTCATCGACCCTCTGGCCAACAAGAAACCCAGGATATCGCACTTCACCCAGAGAGCTCAGCCTGCAGTCAACGGGAAACTGAGTGTGCCCCACGGCCGTGAGGCCCTGCTTCCCACCCCGGGCCCACTGGCTGGTACAGACGCCCACCTGCCCCTGCGGCTGGAGCCACCACGGGCCCACGACCCCCTGGCCGATGTCAGCAACGACCTGGGCCACAGCGGCCGGGATTGCGAGCGTGGGGAAGTGGCCGCCCTGGCACCTGAGTGCCTCAGCCTGCCCCTGCTGACGGACTGTGCCCAGCCCAGCAGGCCCCATGGCAGCTCCTTGCACGGCAAGTCCAAGAAGAAATCCAAGAAGCACAAAGACAAGGAGAGGGCGGCTGAGGACAGGCACCGGCCCCGGCCACCAGACCAGATGCCAGGGCCCCTTGGAGCCCCACCAGTCGCCCCGGGTAAGTGCCAAGAGGCAGGCCTAGGGGCAGGGGCTCTGCAGGAGGGTGTCGCCAGGAGCCTGAGCGCCGGCCCCACGCCCACCACCCTCACTCCACAGAGTGCTGAGAGGGCTGCCCACGAGCCGCCACTTCGGCTCAGCCTGCACATTAGGCCTCTTTGCCTCCTGTGTCCTCGCATCGGCTCGTCTCTGACTGCCCTGGCAGTGTTGTTCTGAGAGCCTCTTGCAGTCCTGTGTGTGCCAGGCCAGCTCTGGGGGCCAGGGGCTTGGAGCCTGACGGAGCTGAGGCTCACGGGAGGAGACATCACACAGGGAGAGCAACAGTTCCAGGGCCCAGCTCTGGCTGCAGGGAGGTCCCAGACAGAGAGAACAGGGTGGGGCTGGGGCTCAGGGAAGGCAGTGGGGGGCAGGGCCTGGTGGAGAGGGAGGTGGGCAGTCCCTGGATCACCAGGGACCCGGTGTGGCCTGCTAGGCGAACATTTCAGCCTGTGGAGAAAGGTTTGGGAGGTGGGCCCAGAAGGAGGTGGGAGACCGTCCATAGAACGACAGACGGTAAGAGCCGGAACACAGTCTTGCAGTTGCAGCCTATGGGGAAGTTGCCAGTCGAGAGACCCTCAGCAGGATGAGGAGTGCAAGGCTGGCCAGGGCCGTGTGCTGAGCAGGGAAACCTTCTCAGGCCCGGGGCACTGGGGAGGCGCATGGATGGGCTAGGATAGCGGTGGGGCTGGGGTCATCTCCCCCAGAGCCTCCCCCGCCTCCAGTTATAGCCCTAGGCACCTGAGCCGAGCACCCCTTGTGGCTGCTGTCAACCCCAAGAATAATTCAGGAGGCTGCAAATAAGAAAATCGTGTATTTGAGGTCTTAAGAATTACAGTTCGGGAGACATAGATTCAGATGAGTGCGAAAGAGTGTTCTGAGGAGGAGAAAGAGTCGGGCTTATAAAGACAAAAAGCCACGAGTTTGTTAAAGGTTGCCTGGTGAGGATGGTTTAACTCTGATGCAAGTCAGAAAATATTTGTTTGAGGTTAGGGGTCCAGTAGGTAGACAGAGTGTCACGAGTGTTTTTAGGGTAGGGGGTCTGATGAGTAGATAGGCTGTCACAAGTTTCTGGCAGATGACTTCATCGGGTCAGAAGGTCAGATTCCATCTAGGCTGAGACGTGTACAAGTCACACTTCCTTAATGGCCTCTTGGTTCCATTTTTAGAGAGCTCTCTTAGCAATACTGACTCCATTGTGAATTTCCTTTCATGTAATTTAACCTTATCAGCATGTCGTGGCAACAGAGGCTCAGTCATGTGGGCCACGTCACCTGCTGCAGCTTTCTGATTATTTCCTCAGGAGGGTCCCCAGCAGGGGGCATTCTTGGATCGGGTGGAGCCACTTCTCCTTAAGGCTTTTAAATTTGTCCTCACCTATCCTTCACGGTCGTGCCAGCCCCCTCCCTCTGTGGCTGGAGGGCAGGTCCTGGAAGAGCAGGGTTGGTCCGGTGAAGACGGACACTGCAGTTCCGTCAGTCCCCTGGTATTCCTCAACCCTGTTGCGCGCTAGGCTTCCTAGCACCTGTGGGTGGGCCGCAGGGGAGAAGGCGCCTGGTTCCCTGAGCACGCGCCATCTGATTCGGCTCCTCAGGGAGACAGGCCCTGAGCAGCCGGGCAGCGCATTCTGTCCCAGATGGCGGAAGCGGATGCCGTGTGCTTCTGGCAGGGCCCTGGGCAGGAGGACTGTGGGGCTGGGCATCAGATGGGGCCAGGAAGATGCTGCCCAGGCTGGCCCACACGCAGGGCTCAGATGGCTTTGGGTTCTGCCCGGTGTGCGTCAGCTCCAGGCAGCTCCTCCCCAAGCCGAGGTGAGAAAGTGACGTTTGGGATCAGGCAACCCAGGGAGTAGAGACCCCAAGGAAAAGGAAAAGGGTAACAGGCACCAGAAGCTGGGTCTGGCGCCAAGTGATCCACCTTAAGCGGTCTCTCAGGCAGCTCAAATGATAATGATAATAGGTGGGTGCAAAGCCCCCCCCCCCAAGCTCCCAACACACACACACACACACACACAGGCAGCTCAAATGATAATGGTAATAGGTGGGTGCAAAGCCCCCCCAAGCTCCCAACACACACACACACACACACACACAGGCAGCTCAAATGATAATGGTAATAGGTGGGTGCAAAGCCCCCCCAAGCTCCCAACACACACACACACACACACACACACACACACACACACACACCACCCCCCCCCCCCCCCCCACTGTAACATCTGTTGTGACGCCTTCCTGGGTTGGGGGCATGTGCAGGCGGGAGCTACCCACCCACCGTTAACAATAGCATTGTTCTCTGAATGCTCCCCCAGCCTTGCTGGAGAGGGCTCCAGGTCAGCCCCTGAGGAAGCTTCCTCACCCTTATGTCCTATGGGGCAGAGGGATGGGCATCTGTTTAGCCCACCCTTCTGCGTGACACTGTTCCCCTAGTCTGGCCCTGCTGTCCCAGCCCTGCCCTGTGATCGCCTCTGACCCTGACAGGTGTGGCGGCCTCCACCTGTCAGGCAGGTGGTTCAGCTCAGCCTCCCTGTGGCCCCCACTCTCGAGGCCCCCCCGGCCATCTTCATCCCCCTATGCCGCAGGCCCACTCCTGGGTCCTACACCCACCCTCGTGCCTGCCCCCGACTCTTGCTCAGGCTGTGGATCCCTCCTGTGGCCAGAGGGTGCCTTCCTGGGCAGGCTGGCATGCTGGGTGGAGGGCTTGGGCTCAGCCAGGCCAAGCTCAGGCCCACTGACCCCTGTGTGGAAACGGGGGCACCCTCTCTCGTTGGCACCCAGACCTGGGTCCTGCAGGGTGAACTCACAGACATGTCCCTGCACCCCCTGCCCTGGGGAGGCACAGGAGAAGCTAGTGGAGGGGACACATGGGTGTGGGAACCAGCTCGGCTGGTTCAGGGGCAGCCAAGTGACAGCCTCACGCAGCCAGTGCCGGAGCAGGAGTGGGGACCACAAAGGTTTGCCACAGGCTGGACCCCAACGGTGTCTTGGGTGCCAGGTCAGTCTGACCCTAAGCCTCAAGGCGGAACACCCCAGGAGGCCTGTCTTGGGTGGGATGTGGGTGGTGGGAGTGTAGACTAAACCCTCATGTATGTGCCTGTTGGGCTGCATTCTGGGGGGGCCACAGCCTCTTCAAAGATGACACCCGGGTGGGGGTGGGCTCCATCCATTGGTGGGAATTGCACCTCGCGCTGGAGTATAAAACCACAGAAGGGCTCAGCAAACTGCTGATCCACTGGGTGGGCTGCTTTCCTCTGAGAGAGGCACAAAAATAAGCACTCAGGATATGCTTCAAAGCGATAAAATTGCTTCTAAGTTAGGGGGAGGGGGAGGCCAGCTGGAAGAATTTCCCAGGGGAAAAGGACCGGACTGTAGCTTTGGTTGACTGCAGCCCAGGCAGGCCTCGAGCCCTGTGGACAGTCTTGTGTCACAGTCCCTGGCCTCTCAAGCCACCAGCCCAGCCCTGTTCCGGGGCTGCCCCTCTGATCCTGCAGTCCCATCTCTGGTGTGGAGAACAGGAGGATGGGGAGGGGGGGTGGCTCAGACCAGGGACCGGAGCCTGCAGAGCCTGCGACTCCATCCACAGGGAGAGGCGTGGACAGGAGCCAGGGCTTTCCCTGCTGGCTGTCTGTCTTTGTCCTGTAGGGCCGGAGACCGGGATACCCCCGGGACTCGATTATCCAGGGGTCACCGGTTTTCAGCTTAGTGATCTTTTACACGAGGTCAGTGGAGGCGGCAGAGGCTCTGGACGAGTTGCCCAGGCTTTGCCCTGCAATGAATCCGTCCTTTGGGGTGCTTGCTGAAAACATACCCACGATGCCATCTCTGCACGGCTGTGCTTTGGGGACACACACCATGCTGCCTCGCCACTTCTCCCGTGGGCCGAGGGCACTCCTGGCTCCAGCTGGACCCCCGAGGTAGCCAGACAGCCCTTGCCCAGTGCTCATGCCTCCTTTGCGGGTCCTGGCTCCCGCTACGTGGCCTCAGCAATCCTCTCCACGCAGCGTCCCCTCCAGGGCCTTCAGACAACAAGGCATCAACCTTCTGAGGATCTCACTGTGGACACACGAGCTGTGGACTCAGGAATTATGCGTTTGCTCTTTGTAGGTTTAAATGGGACCTGCAGCAGCTCAAGTGTTCCCACGTCGACCTCGGAGACGCCCGACTACTTGCTGTGAGTACTTCCCTTGCCGGCTGCACCTCTCCCCTCCCGGCCCCTGCCCTGCAGGTTAGCAGAGGCAGAGCTGACCCCAGGCCGTGTGTGTGAATTCCTGGCTCAGTCGGCTCGAGGTCAGGGCTGCTTCCTGGGTGGGACCGGCCGCAAGGCTGTGGGCACTTCCAGGCTCTCTCCTGCCGCCCCCTGAGCCCCTCCTGCCCTCTCTCTGGTCTCCCCAGGAAATACGCCACTATCTCCTCCTCGGAGCAGCGCCAGAGCTACAAAAACGACTTCAATGCTGAGTATAGCGAGTACCGAGACCTGCACGCCCGCATCGAGCAGATCACACGGCGCTTCACGCAGCTCGATGCCCAGCTCCGGCAGCTCTCCCAGGGCTCCGAGGAGTACGAGGTAGAGCCCTGCCTACACACATCCAACGGCTCTGCCCGGTGCTGGCATCCTTGGGCATGTATTGTATTCTGGGCTGAGGTCCCTGCTCACCCCTCTTTCCCACTCCCCAAGTGGTTTAGGCCTGTCCCTGGAGCTCAACGTCCTCAGCAGTGGGGCCGGTTGTGACTGACTCCACAGGTGGGAGATGACCCGCGGGGGCGGGGGCGGTGTTCCGAGCAGTGGAGACAGCGGGCTAGGGTGCCTGTGTCTCCACCTCTGAGAGCGTCTGGGGTCCTCTCTGCAGCCCACTACCCACGTCACACGAGAATTCTCAGTCCCCCAGCCAGGAGGGGCTGGGCCAGGCCACACCCCACGGCCCATCAGAGCTGTCACAGACACGGTGGGAGGGGATGGAGGGTCTTTGGGGTCCCCCCACCACAACCCTCTTCCTCTGGCCAAGGGCACCTGGGTTCCCCAAGCCATCCCATGTGGGAGCTCACTGCAGGGGGCTTGGTCACCAGCCCTGGGACGCCACCCCACCCCCTGTGCCACCTTTCAGAGCTGGTTACCTGACTGCAGGGCCAGCCCTGATTAATCATGGTGTTGGGGTCCATCTCCCCTGGTGGAGGCCACTTTGGTTTCCAGAGGAGATGACTTGTGATTGGGGCAGAGCAATGGGGCCTCAGAGGGTCTAGGACAGAAAATCCCCAGGGTATCCCCGTCCTCTCTCCTCCCTGCATGCCCCACAGGGACACTCCCCAGGTGGTCAAGGGGCCTCTGTGCTTGGCCTTGAACGGTGCACAGGCCAGCTGGGTGTGAGGGAAGGAGGCCGTCCCATCTGCTCTTTGCCTCCTCCCGCGGCTCTGGCCAGCCTGCTCCTCCTACCGCGTGGCCTCGTGCTTGTCCCTGAGGCTGGGCCCCTGCCCCTCCTGCCCATCCCCCAGCCTGTCCCCTGCCCCTCCTCTGTGCTCCCTCACGCCATCACGCCATGCTGAGGCCATTGTCCCCCAGCATGCGGTGACCTTACAGGTCGCAGGTTATCAGGGAGAAGGGGCCACTCAGTTGGGGTGTCCTGCAGGTAGTGCATTGTTCGCTTTCTCTTTTGTTTTTCCTCCAGACTACTCGTGGGCAGATTTTACAGGAGTATCGAAAAATCAAAAAGGTGAGTCTCCATCCCATTGTGGGGGGTAGCTGGGGTGGGCTCAGAAGAAGCTGTTTCAAGATGAGTGGCGCCAGAGTCTGGGAGAGGAGGGAGGGAGGAAGGGCCTCGCTGGGCTGGTCTCAGGCCCTCGGAGTAGCCCCTGCCCCTGGTCACAGCTGAGGAGTTGAACCTGTCCTATGAGCTTGGGTGCAGCCCCTCCCCGGGCACCCCTGCAGCCCCCACCCCCGCTCTCCCAATGTTTGATGGGCACAGCCCCAGGTCCTTTCCGCCTCCCTCAAAGGTCCAGGGGAGGAGCCGTAGTTCCCTGCCCCCATCCTGGCCCCATCTGAGTCCTTAGCTGCTAGAGTCTGGGAGGAACGCCCAGCCTCCTGGGCTCAGGCCGTCTCCTTGGGAGCACCAAGCCCCCAGCCCGGGCTCCCTGAGAGTCTCCTGCGGTGTGGTTCCGCAACAGCAGCTCTCGTTCCCGAGGGCCACGTGTGCCAGGGCGGCTCTCTGCCAGCCAGGCCCGGGCCCAGCGTGGAAGCTCCATGACCCATCTTGCCTCAGCCTCTCACCCTGGCTGTGACCGTTTCCCAGGGTGGAGCCGAGGGACAGAGCAGGGGTCCCCGGCACGGCATGGAGAGCTCAGGCTGCAAGCAGGGCGAGTGGGAACCTGGGGCAGCCAAGCGGGGCAGCTCGAGTTGGGGGAGTCTCAGCCTGGCCGCTCTCTTACAGACCAACACCAACTACAGCCAGGAGAAGCACCGCTGCGAGTACCTGCACAGCAAGCTGGCCCACATCAAGAGGCTCATCGCTGAGTATGACCAGCGGCAGCTGCAGGCCTGGCCTTAGCCCAAGGCCACAGGGCAGGAGGTCCCACCCAGCCAGCCAGGCCAGCTCACCTCACCGGGCTGACCGTTCTGGATGGTGGGGGAGCTGGGGGCGAGGGGGAGCTGGACGAGGAAAAAAGAGATTTATTTGAAAAAATAAACGTGAGGAAGACGCATTCATCTGAGCCAGGAACGCCGGCTTTCAGGGGAATCCCTGCAGCCCTGGCACCCACAGGTCACACAGACCCAGGTGGGGTGTCCAGCTCCCCCGGGGCCCCACACACCTCCTGAGCAGCCTCCCCACCCAGGATGGGCTCCCCAAGAAGCCCACCTCCTCGCCATTCACCCCCCACCCCCCAGGGGCTTCAGCTTCCTGTCAGTGAAAGACTCCAAGGCTGGCCTGCCTGCCCGCCTTTTCTAGTTTTATACAAAGACAGCCACTTTTAGCTACTGCTTATGAGACTTGAGTCTATTTTTATACGAAAGAGAAAGCATCTTTTTTCTAAACCTGTGCCTCCCCTCCTTGGACGCCCAGGGTCTAGGCGCTGCCCTGTGTCCTTTCTACAGTATTACAGATGCTCGGGAAGTTCGGCGTTGTTTCTGCGAGCTCCAGGGCTCCCAGGAGAGAACCCGTGGGGGGCGGGCAGGGGTGCCTCTCCCACGCTGGTCTCCCTCACACACAGCCTCTCCCTCGCTCTAAGGGGGCGGGCAGGGCAATGCGACCCCCGCAGCTCTATTTGGAAAACTCCAGCTGGTCCAGGAGCAGCTGCTGGGAGCCACCGGGCCCACCCTGCTATTCCAGGCCCTCAGCTGTCAGGGGTCACTGGGAGTTTCTGTGCTTGTAGCCCGCGCTCTGCGGCAACAGTGTCGGATTTTATTTTACTGTCTTCTCAATTCTCCCCTTTGCTGCTGCTCTTCATTTCGCACTGTTGAGACCAAGTGGTCTCCATGCTGTTGACCTCGCTCCGCCCCTCAGCCCACTTGTGGGTCCTGGGGTCGTCTTTGCAGAGCCACCACGGGGTTTGCACTCAGGGAGGGGCTGGGGGGTCGATAGAGCCGGGGGTGGGGGGGCGGGGGCAAGAGTGAGCTCGGAAAAGGCGCTGGATCCACCCATTTTGGGGGTGCTGGCCCGAGGACACCCCAATTGCTGCTTAGTCACTGTGCCTAGTCTAATGCCCCCAAGGGCGTCAGGGGGCGTGCGTGTTTGTGTGTGAGGGACCCCCGGGCGCGGTGGGGTCTAAAGCGAGCGTTCACATGAATTTGGAGCCTTTGGAGCCGCATTCAGCGAAGCCACAACTGGGGAAGGTCATGGGGGTGGTTGCAGCCCACAGCCCAGGGGTCACGGGGGGGCGGAGGTGCTGCCAGGAGCAGTAGCGAGGGAGAGCGGAAATGCTCACGTAGACACGTCTAGTTTTCTGAGCTGTGGCGGTGTCTCCTAATGGCTTCCCAAAGAGCAGGCACGCCTGTAGTGTGCCCACCCCACCCCAGAGTCTCTGTGGGACCCCTGGGGTGCCTGGAGTGCCGAGGATGCTGATCCTTTCTGTTTCAACAGCTGTTGTTTTGTTTCTCATTTGGGATGGAGAGGGGGAAGGGCTGAGCAGACCCTGGGACCCCAGGTTCCCCCGACAGCCATCTTGTACTCAGCCTGGACTGCAGACTCAGGTGAAATGGGATCACTCAAGGAGGCCCCACCCTGGAGGGCCGAGCCGCCCTCTGCCCTGGGATCCAGTTCAAGGGACTCTCAGTTGAATTTCCTCCTTCTCGTTGTTTTTTGTTGTTGTTGTTTATTTTCTCCTTTTAAGGAATCATGAAGCTAAGAAAAGTTTTGTGCTTTGGGGGTTGATGGACAAAAGTTCTAGCTGATTAAATATGGTCTAACTTATTGATACTGTGTTTTTTTTTTTTTTCCTTTTAATATTGTACTGTGGAGAAAAACTTTTGAGCCATGGAGTTGGTGTTTACAAGAACTTTTCACTTTTGCCAAAATGTTACAATTGAAAGGCATCTGCATCTTTAGTTTCCTAATATTTTCTTAAAAGATCTAGTGTCCTTTTTGTACACTAAACAGGTGAATGCTGATTTTTTTCAACCTACAATAAATTTCACTGAACTGAACCTGTCGGCCCAAGCTGGGAGTGTATGTGTCATTCCCCGGGGGTGGGCGGCTGGTTCCGTGTTGGGGGTGGGCTGGGGTGAGGAGGCAACCTGGCCATGGGGCGGCCATGGTGATGGGCAGGGCACAGGCTAGTACTGGGCAGAGAAAGCGTCCTGGGCAGCCTGCCAGAGCCACTGCCCAGGAATGAGGCCGGCAGGTGGAGGGCTGAGCTGAGGCGGAGGGCCCTGCAGGTGCCAGAGCAGGAGGCCAGACAGCCTGGTCATGGGTGAGAAATGTCAAGAGATGGGAGGTGGAAGCAGCGGGGAGCCATGGCCGGTGTATGAGCAGGGCAGTACCCCCATGGAGTGCGCAGGGTGGGCTTAGCCAAGCAGGGGGGTCCCCAGGGCTCCCACAGGGCCAAAGCCCCCAGTAGAGGGGCCACATGGGGCAAAGGGAGTGCCCTTATTTGGGGTAACAAGCTGTGACTGACGAAACGGCGATGAGTAACGGCACTGCTTGATTATTCCTCCCGGGCCACACGCTGGGGTGGGGGGGTCCCCTTGCCCCCCCCATGGGGACAGGGACACCAAGGCCCAGTGGAGCCCTACAGGCTCAGGACACCAGCCGGATGGCCATCCTTGCCCCTTGTTCTAGGTGAGGAGCGGAAGGCAGGGGGCAGGTTCTACCCTCCAAGGACACAGTGTGGGGGGAATGTTTGTTTTAGGAAGGAAAAACAGACAAAGAATAAGACCAGGATTAAAGGGGTCCAGGGGTCAGGGACTGTGGGTCTTAGCCTCTCTGGTGGCTCTGCTGGCCAGTGGCCTTGGCCTGAGTTCTGAGGCAGCCCAGGAATCTGAGGGGCACGGGAGGGGAGGTCAGGCAGGCCCTGCGGGGCAGAATGTACCCTGCTACCCAGGCGGCCTGGCCGTGCTGTTCTAAGGAGTAAGAACGTCCCTGCCGCCACGGCCCAGGGCCGACACCTGCCTCCTTCGGCCTCCCACGCCTCAGCCTCACATTGCCCACCCGCCTCCCCCAGCCTCCCCCACGGCCCCCACGCTGCCCCATGGCACCATGGCCACAGGCGGTTCCCTGACCATCCTTCCCAGAGCCGACGGCACCTGAGTCCAGTCCCTCAGGGGCCCAGAAGGGTCTTCCCACCCTCACGACCTGCACCGTGGCCAAGGGGCTTGGGGTCGTCCACCGGCCCCTGCCACTTGCCGGACAACATCCTGCACCCAGATCCTGCGGCCCCTCCTGTGCACCGGGCTCCATCCGGGCGCTGGCACTCAGCAGTGACCTCGACAGCTCTGCCCTTGCCCTCGGAAGCCTGCGGTCTGGTGGGATCGGGGGTCTCCAGTCGCTCACTGCTCACCCCCAGGCAGCACACTCACCCCGTGTCACACACCTAGGCGGTCCCCACAATGGCCTTACAGCACCAACTGACGGCTTGGAATCAAAGCAGCCACGTCCCTCCCAGCTGCCCCAACACTGACCCTCCAGGGATCCTGCCCGGGTCCGTTCTGCCCCCACCACCCTCCTGCCAGCACCTCCCACAGGTTGTCCTGTGAGTGCTGGGGTTTCCCAGGGCTGGGTCTTTGGGGACCTTTCTGTACCCATTACTGTCACACATGGCCTGAAGGCGCAGCCTCGCAGATTCTCCGACACCAACTGGAGGTCCAACAGTTCCATTACCAGGTCTGGCATCAGACGCCACAGGTGAAGGGGCTCAGGCCCCCACTTCGGACACCTGCCACAAGTCCCTGGCCACCCAGACTTCTGACCAACCCGCTATAAATCAGGGGTTCCCTCCCGCCCCCTCAGAGGTTTGGTGAGTTGCTAGAATGGCTCACAGTGCTGAGGAAAACACTTCAACAGCTGAATGGAGGAGAAGCCAAGAGCAGGGTGTGGGGAATGGTACAGGGCTGCCATGACCTCCAGGTGTGCCACCCTCCCAGCACCTCCATGTGTTCCCCCGAATCCTGTTGTTTAGGGGTTTTTTTAACAGAGGTTCCATTACATAGGCATGATTGAGTAAATCGCTGGCCGTCGGTGATTTTTTTTTTTTTCTTCTAATTTTTGGCCGCACCGCGCAGCATGTGGGATCTTAGTTCCGCGACCAGGGATCTAACCCTTGTCCCCTGCAGTGGAAGGGTGGAGTCCTAACCACTGGACCACCAGGGAAGCCCTTGGCAATTGGTGACTGAACTCAATCTCCAGCCAGGAACCGGGGACAAAACCCAAATATTTATTGTAAGGAATTCCCTATCCCCAGCCCTGAGGGTCTGCCCTGGTCCCCAAACTGCCTCCCTCTCCCTCACACCCAGCCCCTTTTCATCTGCCCCTGAAACCAGTCCCCCAGGTTTTTGCCTGGGCAGCTGCTCTTCAAATCGTTGATAGGAGATGTCTGAGTATCTCAAGACCCCTTCCAGCAGCCACCTCCTCCAAGCAGTCTGCCCTGCCCACCCCTGCCTCTTAGGTCCCTCTGGCTGGGAGTGCCCCAAGTCCACTTCTGAATCCCCTACACTGGGTCCCCTTGACGGCAAAGCCTGGACCAGAGTCTTAGAGCCCCCACTCCCCAAGGCCAGGCTCTGACCGTTTCCTGCAAACGTTCCCAACGATCCACCTTTTGGGCCAGCTCCAGTGGTGGAAACTTTCCAGCCGGAGGAGGCCGCTTGTTTTGGAAAGTTCCTGGGGGAGCCGCCCCCGCCCGCCTGCCGAGTTCCCACGCTCCTTTATCACTGGGCGCTTAGAGGGGCTCAGTGCTGTGCAGGCCTAGCTCCTCCCAGCTGGCCGCCTCTGCCCTGCCCATCCCCTTCCCTCCCTTCCCCACAGAACAGTCTCTCCCCCTGCCCCCACTCCAGCCCGGCCCTATCAAGCCCTCCTGCTATAGGTGAGGACACCGAGGACTCGAGGACTCGCAGCCACCCCCGCTCCATGCGAGCCCTGTGGGGGTGGAGTGCCTGGTGGGTGCTGCTGCTCAGGAAGTGGGAGGAGGAGGCAGCCTGGACTGGAGGAGCGTCTCGCTTTGAAATCCGAATCCTGACTTGGTCTTCTGCCTCAGTGTCCCGTGCCTCAGTTTCTCCAGAGACGCCCCCCGCCGGTCCCCCCGACGCAAAGAATGAGCTTCCTAGCCTAGCTCCCCCTCCTGCCTGCCTTGTGGTTGGGGCCTGGCGCTCACTTACAGCCTTAAAGTCCTCTTTTGTAAAATGGGGATAAGCGGCCGCGGGCCCTAAGTGAATCACACGCGCCAAGCTAGGGCCGGGGCGGGGGGGCGGGGAGGGGCTGCGGCCCACGTGATTGCACGGCCGGGGACCAGATAGCCGCGGAAGCTCCGGGCAGAAGGGCCTCGAACCCGAGCCCCACGGCCGGTGCGCGCCCTCCCCCCCACCCCGCGAGCGCCCCTCCTCCCCTGCGCGGGCGGAGCGAGGGGCGGGGCGGGGGTGGGGCCGCGGCTCTTTTCTCTGGAGTTCGCGCGCCCGGAGCCCTAGCTGTCCCCCGCTGTGCCAGCCGACTCCGCGCCGGTGAGTGCCGCCCCAGGAGGGGTGCAGGCTCCCCGGGGACCGAAGTCGGCTTGGCCCGGCCGGTTCTCGGGTCCCCTCTGACCTCCTGCCAACCCCGCGCCCCCAGCTCGTCGCGATGGAGGCCGCAACCGAGTTCGTGGTCGAGAGCCCCGACGTGGTCTACAGCCCCGAGGCCATCGAGGCGCACTACGAGTACCGGACGACGTGCGTCAGCCGCGAGGGCGGCGTCCTCAAGGTAAGCGAGGGACCGACTGGGCGGGCCATGGGGCTGGGGGAACCAGGGAGCCGGGAGGGAGCGGGAATTGCCCAACGTCTGCGACTCCCGCCCTGCAGTGAGGCGGGAGAGGCCTGCGGCCCCGCGGCTCACCGAGCTGCCCGCCCTCAGGTGCACCCCACGTCCACGCGCTTCACCTTCCGGACCGCCCGGCAGGTGCCCCGGCTCGGGGTCATGCTCGTCGGCTGGGGCGGGAACAACGGCTCCACGCTGACCGCTGCCGTGCTGGCCAACCGACTGCGCCTGTCCTGGCCCACGCGCACCGGCCGCAAGGTGGGGGGTCGGGCGAGGCTCGGTCGGAGAGAAGGCTTCGCAGGAATCCATGCGGAGGGGGAGGGGCTCTACGGAGGAGTGGGCCCGCAGTGGGCGGGGTTTCTGGCTGCGGGCGGACTCCGGGGAGGGGCTTCCGCGGGGGGGAGGGAACTCCTCAGGGGTCTTGCGGGGGCGGAGCCTAAGGTGTGGGAGGGCTTCGGGGTGGGACCTCCGGAGCGGAGTGGCTTCCGCCCAGGCTTGGAGCGCCGAGGGGAGGTGCCCAAAAGTAGGGCGGGGCTTGAGGGTGCCGAGAGGGGTCCTGGCCAGCTCGTGGCCCACGCCACGCCCACCCTTCACTCAGCCCCGTCTGCCCACCCCCCCAACCTAGGAGGCCAACTACTACGGCTCGCTGACGCAGGCGGGCACTGTTAGCCTGGGTCTGGACGCCGAGGGCCAGGAGGTGTTCGTGCCCTTCAGCTCGCTGCTGCCCATGGTGGCACCCGACGACCTCGTGTTCGACGGTGGGCGGGGCCCTGGGTCGGGGGTGGGGTGGGAGGCGGGGCCTAGAGGGGCCCAGGATTGGGGCCGGGCCGAGCTTGAGGGTCCCCCCCCCCAGGCTGGGACATATCGTCGCTGAACCTGGCAGAGGCGATGCGGCGCGCACAGGTACTGGATTGGGGGCTGCAGGAGCAACTGTGGCCGCACATGGAGGCCCTGCGCCCGCGGCCCTCCGTCTACATCCCCGAGTTCATCGCAGCTAACCAGAGCGCGCGCGCCGACAACGTAATCCCGGGCACGCGCGCGCAGCAGGTGCAGCCCCTCCCCGCGTCCGTTACCCCTGCCACTTGTCCTCCCTCCCCACCACCTGTTACCCCTCTTTTGTCCCCATGCTCCCATCCCGAGGGTCCAGGTCCCACTTTGCACTTGGGGAACTGAGTGGCCCAGGCCTCCAGAGGTCGGGGGAGCCTGTACAACCTCCCCCCCCTCCATCCCCTCCCCCCCGCAGCTGGAGCAGATCCGTAGGGACATCCGCGACTTCCGGTCCAGCGCCGGGCTGGACAAAGTCATCGTGCTGTGGACAGCGAACACGGAGCGCTTCTGCGAAGTGGTCCCGGGCCTCAATGACACCGCTGAGAACCTGCTGCGCACCATCCAGGTGGGCGCGCCCAAGGGGTGGAGTAGGCTCAGGGCCAGCCCCCAAGGACTCTTCTGTGCTGACTGCTCGCCTTTGCCCGCAGCTGGGCCTGGAAGTGTCGCCCTCCACCCTCTTTGCCGTGGCCAGCATCTTGGAGGGCTGCGCCTTCCTCAATGGGTCCCCACAGAACACCCTGGTGCCTGGTGCCCTCGAGCTTGCATGGCAGCGCCGTGTCTTTGTGGGTGGAGACGACTTCAAGTCGGGGCAGACCAAGGTCAAGTCCGTGCTCGTGGACTTCCTTATCGGCTCTGGCCTCAAGGTGTGTGGGCCTGGGGGGCTGCTCAGCTCAGTATGGGGGGCGTGGACCCCGAGGTGTGGGCTTGTGTGCTGCGGGGCCTGCAGCTGCCGCGGGTCTCCTTGCCCCCGCAGACCATGTCCATCGTGAGCTACAACCACCTGGGCAACAACGACGGGCAGAACCTGTCGGCGCCGCCACAGTTCCGCTCCAAGGAGGTGTCCAAGAGCAGCGTGGTGGACGACATGGTGCACAGCAACCCAGTGCTATACTCGCCGGGCGAAGAGCCCGACCACTGCGTGCGTGGGGCGCAGGCGTGGCAAGGGGCGGGGGTGGGGTGGGGTGGGGCGGTGCTCCCCACAGAGAAGGGCAGGGACCCGTGTGACCTCGTGCCGCCCCCCAGGTGGTCATCAAGTACGTGCCATACGTGGGCGACAGCAAGCGTGCCCTGGATGAGTACACATCGGAGCTGATGCTGGGCGGTACCAACACGCTGGTGCTGCACAACACATGCGAGGTGCGGGGCACGAGGGGGCAGGAGTGGGGCTGCCCACCAGCCCGGCCCACCTCCTGACCCGCTGGCCCCGCAGGACTCGCTCCTGGCCGCGCCCATCATGCTGGATCTGGCCCTGCTGACTGAACTGTGCCAGCGTGTGAGCTTCTGCACCGACATCGACCCGGAGCCGCAGAGCTTCCACCCGGTTCTGTCGCTGCTTGGCTTCCTCTTCAAGGCGCCGCTTGCGCCACCGGGCAGCCCAGTGGTCAACGCGCTCTTCCGCCAGCGCAGCTGCATCGAGAATATCCTCAGGTGTGCCCCGACCTTGGGGATCCCCATCTACGGCCCAGATGTCCACTGGCGGGGCTGTGCACAGGGCCTAGGGACTGCAGGGCAGTCTTGGGGTCTGGCCCCGCTGAGCCGTGACCATCTCCCAGGGCCTGCGTGGGGCTCCCGCCGCAGAACCACATGCTTCTGGAGCACAAGATGGAGCGCCCTGGCCTCAAGCAAGTTGGGCATGTGGCCACCGCCTGCCCCGTGCCTTGCAAGAAAGGATCAGCGCCAACTGCCCCCAATGGCTGTACTGGTGACGCCTATGGGCACTCACAGGCTGAGGCACCCCAGATGCCCACCACCTAAGG
This sequence comes from Balaenoptera acutorostrata, assembly GCF_949987535.1. NCBI lineage: Eukaryota > Metazoa > Chordata > Mammalia > Artiodactyla > Balaenopteridae > Balaenoptera > Balaenoptera acutorostrata. Next base: position 173,251,060 of record NC_080065.1, read on the forward strand.
CCATGGCCATACAGCTCCCCTGTAATTCCTGCCCCCATTGCTCCTCAGCACCCGACCCTTCCAGGCCCCCTTAAGACAGACAATAAAGCCAGTGCCACTATGAGCCACACCTGTGGATTCTTGGTGCCTGCGACCTAACCCTAACGGCCCCCAATACCAGCCACATCTCCCTTTTCCAGCAGGTGGACTTCTACCTACCCTTCCAAACTCTGCTGCCCCAACTCTCAGGGGCTTTCCAGAACCCCCGGGGGGAGGGGGGCTCTGCCTAACCACAACCCTTGAAGGTTAGGCTAAGCAGGCTGTGGCTGTAAGCCAAAGTGAAGAAACCCAAGTCCAGATGCCAAAAACCAAAATCGAGTTATGTTTATTGATGGGGCCCACCCCTGCTCTCCAGGGGAAAGGAAGTCCCCCAAGGAGCCCCCTGGACAAAACAGAAATGGCGGGAAGGGCCCATACAGGAAAGAACGTCTCTGAGGTCCTTGTGTTTTTTTATAAAATGAATGAGTCCTTTGCGCGGGGCTCCCCAGCCATCCAAGCCTTGACCGGGAGTCCAGTTGCCCGCGGTGTGACCTCAGACCCTCACCCTGCAGACCACCCGAGCCCCTGGACCTTGGCCCCGGGCAGGGGCGCTGGGCAGAAACCGAGGTCGGCAGTGGGCAAGGGGCTGCGGCCCCATCACACGCTCATGGTCATCCCGGGGGAGTACTGCGGAAAGACGAGGGGGTGGCGCGCGGGGGCCGGCTCAGTTCCGGCCTAGGCTGGGACCCGCCCCCGAGGGGAAGGGGGGACAGGGCAGTGTGGACGTGGGATGGAAAGGGACCAGGTGGCGATGCGTGAGGAGGCCGCCCTGGGCCGCGGGTCCCAGGGTTGGGGTGGGATGTGGGCGGAGCGGGGCGATAGGGCGGGCCTCGGGAGGGGGAAGGCGGGAGGAAGGGAAGGATGCCGCGGCCGCCCCCCCACCTGGCCCGCCGCGGTCACGGTCTTGCTCTGGCCCCCCGGCCGCCCCGCCGGGGTCTGCCCGCCAGGCCCCTCCGGCCCGACGCCGCCGCGGGGGGGGAGTCGACGCAGTCGCTTACGCTTTCGCTCGGGAACGGGTGCAGGAAGGTCCCGGCGGCCGCCATCTCGCCGTCGTCCCGCGGGGTGCCCGGGGTGTTGCTCAGGCCGGCCACGGCGCCGGGGGAGCTCTGGGGGCGGCCGCGGTCAGAGCGGAACACCCCGCCCCGCGGGCCAGGCCCCGACCGCCGCGCGGCCCAACCAGGACTAGGCCTCTCCACGCGGGCCGACCCCGCAGCCCCGCCCCCCGCCCCCCGCCCCCCGCAGGAGCGCGGCCCCCTCACCTTCGGCAACCCGTCCAGATCGCCCGAGCCTGTGGACCGACAGACGGCGGTGACGCGGCTCAGACGCGCCTGCGCCGCCAAGCCGGCTCCACCGACCCCTTCCCGAACTTCCCTGGCGGCCGCGCCCCCTCCCTCAGCCCAGCCCACTGGGGCACCACCGGGGGTCCCGGGCGGAGGGCCCAGATCGGGGGTGGTGGGTCAGTGCCGGCGGCCGGTTTAGTTACTGGACCCTCCCCGCAGCGCAGCCCCAGTCACTGAGCCCAGAGAAGCTCGGGGCGCGCCCCCAACGCCGGCCGAGCACAGAGGCGGAGAGACTGAAGGGGGCCGCCAGGGGGCGCACGAGGCTCGCGAAGCAGCGGGGCGGAGGCGTGTGTGTGGGTGTGTGTCCCGGGACTCCGCCCACTCACCCAGGGATCCGTTTACATGGTGAGGTTCCATCGCACTCATGGCGGCCATGGGGGCCTCCGGACCAGGGCCAAGCGGGAACTGCAGGCAGAGGAGCAGCTTGGGCCTCGGGCCACCACCTCTCCGCCCCCACCCCGACCCCCACAAGCCCCAGCTCACATTAGTCCTGCCGGCGCCTGGCCCGATGGGGTTCATGATGGTGTACATGTTCTCACTGGAGTTGGTGGAGTCTGAAGCAGCACGTGAGGGGGTGGGGTGTGAGAGGGCCTCACCCAAACACACCCCTCCCTATGCCCCGCCCAGGCTGTAGTACCTCCAGGACTGGGCATGATGGGTGTTCCAGGGGGCCCACCTCCTCCTGGGGGTCCCTGCACACAGAGACACAGAAGGTGAGAAAAGCCCTCCAACTGCCACCCCACAACCCCTGCCCCCAGGTCGGGTGTCCCAGCTTCGGCATCACTCACCGTGTAGCTGCCAGGGGAGGAGGAGGAATAGGGGATCTGGGGAGATGGGCAGCTGTGAGCAGTCCGCCCACTCTACCAACTCGCACACTCCTAATCCCCGCCCCCCGCCCCCGCACGCCGTCCCGACACTCACCGAGTTGCCACTGGGGCTGGCCCATGGGCCACGCACTCCGGGTCCCCTAGAACAGACAGTGATGGACCCTGGGTCTAAGCCAGGCGGTACACAGCCCCCCAGCACACAATCCCTGACACCCCCAGCCTGCCCCACGTGCCCTCAGAGCAGCAGACGTTGGCGGAGAAGTAACCAAGCACAGATGCCAGGCCAGCCTTCAAATCCCAACCCCATCCATCACTCACTGGTCTTTGAGCCTGTTTCCCCACCCAGCAGTGGCATAAAAACAGTATCAGGGCTGTTGTGCGGCTTCGGGGTCTGCCCCAGCATACCCAGCCCATGAAGGTGGGTGGTGGCCCGCATGGGCACACTCCCGGGGGTTCCTGAGGGCCTTACATGTTCATGGTGGGCAAACCCGGGCCAGCAAGAGAGTTGGGTGGGGGCCGCATGCCACTTCCGTAGCTCTGTGAAGGTAAAGGGGCCGTGAGAGGGCAAGCCGAGAGAGGGCAGCCCCTGAAGCTCCCCTGTCGCCTGGGCCCAGGCCTTACCTGGGGCCCAACGCTGGTCATGCCCCGTGGAGGCGTCACCCTCTGCATCGGGCCCATGCTCGAATGCCCTGGGGGCAGAAGGAAGAGGGCTCAGGCCGCGGCCGTTCCCCGGTGTGGACAGGCGCTGTGCTGGGGGTTGGGGGTGTTCCTGCACGGTGGGCGGCGGGGAACTGGCTCTGGGATCCTGACGGGGGGCGGGGGACAGCAGCGGGAGCTTCCCTACTCACCCTGAGCACGTGGGGAGGGGTCCATGGCACCAGGGAGGAGGGGCTGGGAGCCGGGTAGGCCCACGGGAGGCTGCGGAGGGGGAGTGGCAGCACTGTGTGGGTGCCCCCACCCCGGCCCAATTCCTGCCCCCCCCTCCCCTCATCCCTCTCTCACCTGACTCGGCATCCGCAGGGTGGGCCGGGGGCCCCCTGGGAACCGCGGTGACATGAAGGGCTGGAAGAGGTGGGCCGGGGATCAGCACCTCCGCCCACCTACTCAGCCCCCAAAGCTACCCGCTTCCTGCCGCACCCGGGCCCCCAGCCTGGATACTCCCCCTCCTCCAAGACCAGCCGGCAGACCTCAGCCAGCCGCTCCGGGGGCGTGGGAGTGCAGTGGGACGGGCCCAAGGGCCAGGGGGAGGGGTGTGCGTGCTCGAGGGGGCAGGGCACCACAGGTCCTTACCGGAACCTGAGGCCCCATCATGGGGGCGTTCGGGTTGTGGGGGTAGGCTGGGAGCCGGGGGGGCCCTAGGAGGACAGAACCAGGTGGGTTGCGAGGAGCGAGGTCACCCGAAGTTCCACGGTTTCCTGTGGCTCTGCGGAGCCTGGCCAGGGAGGGGAGGGGAGGGGACACCGTGGAGGCAGGAGAGTGGGCCAACTAGCCCCATCTGCGGGACGTGGCGGGGGTGGCATGGACCCTAAGGGGAAGGTCATGGGCAGGACCTGTGGTTCAGCGAGCCAAGCTGTGCGGCCCCAGGCGCCCCGACACACACAGGTGCAGGCCTAGTGCAGAGACCCCGCCCCCTCCCGCAGCGGGGGGGGGGGGGCCAGGCCAGATGGCCCCTCCCTCACCGGCACTACCGAGTCCCGCAGGGGCATACCCACCCCCTCATTGCCCCTGCCTGTCACCCTCCCACACAAGCCCACCCAGGGTCAGGAGACAGGGAGCCCCAGCCCTGGCTATACCTGGAAGAAGCCGGGTGCCATGGGGCCTGATGCCATTGCATCATTGGGAGCCATGCTCCCCATCACCGGGCTGGGGGCCGCTGCAGCGCTCTGCAGGGGTGGGGGAGATGGCAAGAGCCAAGTCAGGTCACTTCCTGTCCAAGTGTTTCCTTCTCTCCTCAAGCAGCTGGCCCCACGGAACAAGGAACCCAAGCCATCCAACTACTCAGGCACGGGAGGATTTGCGGGGGGGGGGGGTGTGGGGGGAGGGGAGGAGGCGGCTCTAGGTGAGGGAAGAGCTGCGGCCCCTGTCCCCACCCTGGCTTAGCAACCAGATGTGCTGGGTGGCCCTCGGCAAGGGCTCTGCCTCCTTGCTGAACCCGTGACCCTGGAGGTGATCAGGGCCCAGCCTGGCTGAGCCCACAGCCCAGGTGATCAAGGACCTCAGCTCCCAATGTCCCCACCCTGAGGATTCTGAGGGTCTGAAAATGCCATCCACCCAGGACTCCAGTGTGTGCCGCATCCTTCTAGCACAGGCTTATTTTTTGGTCTGAATCTAACTTCAGATGGGTGGGGGCACAGTCCCCCACTCCCAGCCCAAGCCAACCAGCCCTGATTCCTCCTGCCTGGGAAGGCAGCTTAGCTGGGCCCCCAAGACACCTCAAATCAACAGACAAAAAAAATCAATAGACAGTTTCAAGATGAACCTCCCTCCCAGAGGGCTCCTCCCTGCAGCTACTGTACAGACCACTCCCCCTCCTCCTCCTCCAGGAAGGAGGGGAAGGAAGAGCAGAACTCTGCAGTGGGGTCTCCAGGCCCCCAACCTCTCTTCAGATGGAGGAGGGGAGAAGACCGGGTGCCTGAGAGGGGAGTTCCCATGTCTGCCAAGGGTGGAGATGCTGGTGGCAGGCCCAGAGTTGGCAGGGGGACAGGCTGACAGGCCACTTCCTCTGGTCGGTTCCAAGTCCCAGGCTTGTCTGCCTTTGGGGCCCACAGAGCAGGGGGAAAGGGGGAGATAGAGGCCTAGTCTTTAGGGCTGAGGAGACACATCAAAAGGATAGGGAAGGGGGAAGACACTGCAGGCACTGAGTAGAGCACTTCTCTTAAGGCCCCTTGACTCTTGTCTCTGCATCATCTGCCCTTCCCCCTCTGCCTCCAGGCCCCAAAAGGAAGAGGCTGGTCTGTCTGGGTCACTGCTGTCCCTGCAGCTGGCACAAGCCAGCACACAGGGACACTCAGGAATTTGTGGAACTGCAGCCACTTGGGTTCCGAAGAGTTAAGCACTTAGCCCATGGTCACACAGCGCATCCTGCCCTACAGCAGTGGGGAAAGGGGCCCCTTGTCTGGGTCGGAGCAGGGCCCCTGGAGTCACACCCTTCCCTTTGGGGACTGACACCTGCCCCCTTCTTGCTCCTTCTCAAAGGTCAGCCTCTAATGGATTTCTACCCAGGCCCAAGCTGGGAGGATACCAGTGGGAGCACTCCCAGGGCCCAGCACAAATCTTTGAAAACCCAAGCGACCCCGGGGGTGCGGGGGGGGGGACGAAGCTCTCAGCCCCTCTCCAAAATGCTGGGTCACCCCTGCCCTCCACCTCACCCTCTCCCACAAACACAACACGATGGCTTAGAGCAGCTACTCTCGCTGGCGCCGGCCTCAGTGGCTGGAGGGAAACAGCTCTGAGCCCTGGGTCTGTCCACTCCTCCCCAACTCTTACAGAGGGCAGGAGGGCAGCCCCCCTTTTGAGCCGCAGCAGGCGCCAGAGCATTTCCTGGTTGGGGAGGGTGGTGGTGCGGGTGGCTGCTGCTCCAGACCGTGAGGTGTGGGGGCGGGGAGAAGATGGGGCTCCCCAACTCTAGGCCTTGAAGGGTTAATCCAGGTTCGGGGGGGTGGGGGGTAGGGCCCACCCTCCCGGTCGGGTGACCTGAGCTGGACCCCCCAAGTCAATCAACCACCCCCGGAGGCGCCAGCCTGGCCTGCGTTGCCATAACAACAGGCTGGGCGCGCTTGCGTTTCCTGGAGATGCTGAGGTTGGCCCCCAGCCGGGAGGCTCTGACTGAGCCCCCTCAGAGGGCGGAGGGCGGGAGGAGGGAGCCCCGACTGCGAGGGAGAGGCGGCAGGACGCCCCTTCACCCCACCCCCAGTAAGTGCGGAGGTGGGGCAGAACGTGTAGCTGGCTTCAGTCTGCTGACACAGGAACCCTGTCACCCCAGGGACGGGGCGCCACCCCCCTCCCCTGACGCGCCCCGCTGCCATGGTAACCAGCAGCGCGCCCCAGGAAGCGCGCTCATTCCGCTGGGAGACCGCGCTCTCCCCTCCCCTCTCCCCTCCCCGGAGGCGCCAGGCTCGGGGGCGGGGACGAAGCCAGGCGCGGAGAGGGGAGGGCTGCGCAGCCCGGGAGGGGAAACAGCTCTAGGGGCCCGCGAGAGGCAACGGGAGGAGCTGGGGGCTACACTGGGGAGAGAGAGACGGGCCCACGCGGAGTCACGCACGCACACAGCTCCACACACTTCTGTTACCCCAGTTCTGGCGGGACCACAACATGAATAGTGGGACCTGATGGGGGTGAACAGCAGCGACCTAGGCTCCCATAAATGCGCATACAGCGTGCATGGGGCGTCTTCAGGGACATGGTGAACCCCAGCCTTCTCGGGCTGCACCCTGGCCCTGCAGAGGCCTGCACGCCTCCACAGGGGGGCCTCTCTGTTGCGAGGCGGTGCGTGGTGTGCGACCCAGACTAACCGCTGAGGGCGGGGAACAGCCAGGCCCTGAGGGGCACAGCAGAGCAGAGGGCTCAGGATGTGAAGGCGCCCGCTGCAGGAAGAGTGGTTGCGAGGGAGGGGGGAGGGCAGGGGGAACCTCTCTCAGGGGCCAGGTGGCCAATCCCCACGGGCCAGGGTGAAGAAGTTAAAGGCAGGGGGCTGCCATCTCCCCAAGACAACAAGGTGCCTCCCGCCCCCTCATGTTACCCACCCTCCTCTCGGGACAGTCCTCTGACTCCCACTCAACTTGTACGAAACTGAGGCCAAAGACGTGAAGTCAGCAGCCCCAGTCGCAGAGCAAGGTTGGGAGATCTGCCAAGTGCTCGGCCTCTCCTGCTCCAGGGTGCACGGGCAGTTAGCCTTCCCCCAGCACCCCTGCCTGGGCCCCCACCCCAGAAGGCTTGGAAAGGCTGGGGTGGGAGGGGACAAGCAGTGGTGGCTGCCCCGTCCCGCCCCGCATACACGGAGCTGGGCAGCCAGGCAGGCAGGAGCTGTGGTTCTGTCTACCTGGTTCCACATGGGGTTCACGTGAGGGGGAGCAAAGGAGGGGCTGGCCTCGGGAGGGTATGGGGCTCATGGGGACCTTCAGGAGTTGGGTGCAGTGGGGGGCAGAGGGACCCCACAGAAGCCATGATCTCAGGTCAAACCCCACAGTCTGGCCCACTAGCCCACCTGAGCCAGATTCGGGCCGTGCAGCCCCCCAAGACCACAGGCCCTTGCCCACACCCGTGAGCCCTGGTCCCAGCCCCCGGGGCGGGGACTCACGTAGTCCTGGAAGGCCTTGGCTTCACTCGAGTGCTCGCACGCCTCTCTGCGGTCGGGCGCTGCACAGTACAAGTCCCAGAACACGCTGTGGGCGGCAGGGGGGGACGATGGTTTCCCCACGCACCCCCCCAGCCCCCCCCCCATGTCCCACCCACACCAGCCTTGCGCGCACCACCACCAGGAATGCAGGAAGCCCGGGGGCTCCCCCAGCGTAATGTTCTTCTCCCATCGGATCTGCGGGGGAGAGGGAAGGAAGGTGAGGGCTAACGGCCTGGTCCTGTCTGACCCCTTCCCCTCCCAAAAGGCAGGCCCAACCTAACCCTGGGGCCCAGGAAACACCGGGGCAGGAAACCAGCAGATCAGAGCAAGGGAGCCAGGAGGGGGACAGCTTGGTGAGGAGAGGGACAGAGGAGCGGAAGGCAGATCCTCAGATGGATGGACAGACACCAGGATGCCAGCCCCGCCGCTCCGCAGCCCTCAGTTCCCAGGGCACAACCCAACCCCACCACGGAGACCTGATAAAAAAGGGGGGACCCCAGGGTGTGGGTGCCAGGGAAGGGGCTGGCTGTGGGGGCCCTGCCTGGCCAGGCCAGCTTACCTCGGACAGAAAGGTCTGGGCTGACTTCTGGGCACCAACGTGCAGCAGGTACTCATACACGTACAGCGCCAACCTGCAGGGAGGGGTGGGGGCCGGCTCAGGCTCTCAGGAGGCCCGGGCCAGACCCAAAGCTCCGCCCCGAGGGTCCCTGGGAGGGGCTTTAAGGCGAGGCACCTGCCCTCTGGTGGGAAGGTGGAGAAGGGCAGGGGCCCACAGTGAGCCCCTCATTGTACCTACCACCTACTGCCAGCCTCACTCACTTCCCTCTGCTGGTCCCCCCCTTGCCCCACCTCCCCCACCCCTCAGAAGAGATGGCCTCCTCACCAGTTGCTCAGCCTGGCCAACTCCTACACATCCATCAACACACAGCCTGCAGGCTCCTCCTCTAGGCAGCACTCCTAGCAGTCCCCAGCCCCCACCTCCAGGCCAAATTCTGCTCAGTTCAACACCCCCTGATGGACCAAGTCCTGGCCCCAGCCTGCCAATGCTGAGACCTTATAGCAGCCTTGGCCCCAGGGAGTTCCTCTCCTTGGAGAAAGGGCTCCTGGGCTTCACTCTAGATTGTGCTCTGGGTGGGGTCTCCCAGCAGGCACCCTAGGCCATATGGCCAGGGCCCAGCGCCTAACTCACTCCCAGCCTCGCCTGCCAAGGAAGAAAAGGGGCTCTCTGACCCGAGGTCTTCCCCCTCCAGGTTTCCCTAGACCCCATCCTTTTCCTCAGGATCAGTTCCCATCCACCAGTGGTGGCTATGACATATCCATACCAGCCCCCCAGGGGGGAGTCTGGGGAAATGGGAGGTAGGGCCAGCAGTGCCACTCAGCTGCCACGGCACGACCCTGTCCAAATGCCCACAGTGCCCAGTACCCCTGGACACACCAACTCGGCCACTGCCCACCCCAAGAGCACAGGCCACGCTCCAACCAGCAACACCATCTGTGGGCCCACACAGGGAGGCCGGACCATCCACATTGCCTTCCAGGCCTTTCCATTCTTGGCCTCCACCATCCCCCAATCTGTCTTCCACACCTGCCAGCAGAGGGACAATTCCCCACCCGCTAGGGTCACCCATTCCCCAGCCCCCACTCTACCAGTACCGGCCCCTCCGGGCACCTCCAGGGTCTTCCTACTCCCCAGCCAGGCCCCAGGTGGACCGAGGGGAGTCTGGATCTAAGACCGGGGGCTCCCCAAGAGCCGGCCTGAGGCTGCTCCGGTGAAAGCTGTAGGCCCTTCCAGATGCCTCCCCGCTCAGCTGGCCTCCCTCCCCTGGCTGATGGCCCCATCCTGAAATAACCTTGCTTTGACTCATGCTCCTGCTTTCTCTCACCCTTCCCAGCCAGGCTGCTCAATCCTCACATCCCAGCCCCCTCTGCAGAGCACCCCCGCCCCCAGCTCCAGCTCAAACCTCACCAAGGCAGTTCTAGTCCTTCTGTCCCAGGCCCCACCCCACGGCTTCTGCCCTTGCCCTGGACCCTCTTCCTTCCTTCATCTATCTATCCGTTCTTTCAGTCATTCATTCAACAAACATTCACCTCCTTGAGCAGTGAACACAACAGACCCCTGTCTCCCTGGAGGCTACCTGCTCACAGGGAGAGACGGAGGAGCAAAAATATAAAGGAGGAGGTAAGTCATCTGGTGGGGTAGAAGGTAGTGTGTGCTACAGAAGTACAAGGGGGGACATTAGGGAGTCCGGGTGGGCAGCTGAACCAGGGCAAGGTATGTCCACAGCTCACATTACACCACGCGAGCTGTGACAGCCACCGGAGAAACAGAAACAGGGCACAGAGGGGTAGGATTTGTGGGGCTCACATAGTTCTGAGCATGGGTCTCCCCCAAGACTGGCCAAGGTTCCTGCCTCGTCATCACACCCCTCTCAGCAGCGCCTCCAGCCCAGGCGCCCCCAGGTTCCAACATCACACCCCGGCAGTATCCAGCATCCACCCTTCTCCAGCCCAGTGGTCTTCCTCATCCCCCAGCCTCCAGGCTCACCTGTCCAACTCACTCCTGGGATCCCCCTCCCTTTCTAGAGGCTTCCTGAGCCTTCACGAGTGGCCTGCATCTACCAGGCCCGAGTCCATCAGTGAAGAAATGAACATGAAAAGTCAGTGGGGCCGGAGGAGACCTGAGCAGCCCCAGCCTGCTCACCAACCAACCCTCCAGGCAAATAGAGAGGTTTGAAGAGATCCAGCTGGCCCCGGCCACCTTGGGGAACAGTGCAGGGAATGAGGTGCCCAGAGACAGGGAGCAAGACGGAGTGGGGGGATCCAGGTAGGCTGCCCAGAAGGGAGCCTCCTGAAGAACATGTTGGCTCCCACTAAGGCCACCAAGGGCTCTATGCTGCCAGCACATCGGGTCCCTCTCCATCACCTCTCACCCTCCACTGTCCAGGGGTGGCATCGGACCCAGGATGCAGGTCCCGGAGCCCACCACTGCCCGCTCTCCTCCCTCCTCCCGCCCTGCCCCAGCTCTCCTCTCTTCTCCCTGGGTGGCCTCCCCTCCTGCTTTGATGTTGATGACTGACATGGTGCAGCTGCCCACAGGGTTGCTCCAACCTGGCCTCCCCCAAAACTCAGGGTCTGCCGTCCACTTGACATCTTAAAGGCCCAGCCCCACCCCATCTTCTTCCTCTCCTTCCCCTCCTGTTCCCTGACCTGGGTGGTCTTGACTCACATAGGTGCGGCGCAAGTGTGAAGATCCACCTAGCTGTTCCCCAGAGATCACTACATTTATTGAATTTAGGGGAAAAACTTAAGGAAAAAGCACTCTCTCTCCTGATTCTGAGCCTTCTCCCTTCCTTCCTCAGCACACACTTGGTCCAAGCCACCACTATCACTTACCTGGATTTCAACAGGGCCCCTCCTGGGGCTGCTTCCTCCCCTCCCCACCAGCACTCCTCACTCAGACCCTCCAGTGCCTCCCACACACATTGGCCACTCTCTACCTCTCCACCCCAGGGCCTTTGCACAAGCCATTTCCCTGCCTGAGACACTTCTGCTAGAGACCCTCATGGCTCCAAAGTCACGGGGCAGAGGCTTCCCTATCACTTCTAACGGCAGCCCTGCTCCATTCTCCACTTGCCCCCCATCATATTTATCTCCATTTGACACAAGGCCCTCTGCTTACTGCCTGCAGCCCCCACTGGATGTAGCTTTGGGAGGGCGGGGACTTCGTCTCACTACTGAGCTTACACAGCGCTGGGCATCCTGGGCCCCCAGCCACCCCAGTGAATGAACAAACCAACCCTGAACCCCCTCGCTCCCGGAATGTCCAGTAGGCACTTATGAAGGTCAGCATTTACTTACTATTCTGATGTTAAGGATTTGGGGTTTTATCCCAAGAGCAAAGAGAAGCCAGAGAAGGTTTTCAGTTTTGCTTGATTTCTCTTATATGCTGGTACTTTAATTTTTATCAAGATCAAGTCTCAGAGAACTGTGAGCAGCTTTGTTTGTTTGTTTTCAGTGAAAACTTTTGAAGCCTGGACATCTGGTCAGGTTGTTTCGGGACCTCCAGGGCCCGCCACTCAGGGAGGGCTTCTGGCTTGCAGGTCACTGTCTAGGCCCTGAGCTGGGTTGTGGGAAAGGGCCTGGGCTCTAGATCCAAATCCTGGTCCCACCCCAGCCCTGGTCAGCAAATGACCTGCAGAATGAAGAGCGCATCCATCAGAGGGGCTCCCGCTGCAAGATGGCAGGAGATGGGAGGGAGTGTGGGGTGCACCGGGGGCCCTCCCTCCAGAAGGAACGGTGACCTGGAGGATACAGGGTGCCCGGACCTGGAGTGCTCATGGGGAGAAGCTGCAGCTGCACAGGGAAGTGGTGACAGAATGGGGTACTGGAGCCTCCTGGACTAAAACGCAGCAGTACTACCTTCATCATCAAGAATTACCATAATAACCAAGAATTAAGGTAAGAGGTGCTCCCTTCCCGGCTCCCCCTCCCCCTTAAAGCCCCTGGAGGCACATGCTGCTGGGGGCTGGGAGAAGCCCTCTCTACTCAAGGCCGTGTGTCACCCCCTCACCCCCATCTAATCCATCACAAGGTCCCACCGATGCCCCTAAGGGACTCTCCTGCCCACACATTCCCTCCCTCCCCTCTGCCACCCTCATGGCCAGGGCCTTCAGCTCTTAAGAGCCAGGGTGGTGGCCACCCTCCTCACCAGCCTCCTGGAAGCCTCCACATTTGCCCCTTGCAGCCTTTCTCCTACCCAGCAGCCCCCACTAACAAATTCCATCCCAGCATTTGCCCCTCAGATACTGCCTCAAGACCTTCCCAGTAAGCTCCCCTGTGTCCACCGGCTCTGCTCAGCCTCCAGGACTCAGTTCGGGGGCTCCTTTCTCAAGAACCTCTTACCCATGCACGCACCTCCAACAAGGATGCCCACGGGCACGGGCACCTGGAAGCCCAGCTAGGGATGGGACAGACACATGGTGAGTCCCTTGCCTGCTGGGATAATGAACAAACTACCTGAGGCCATGTGTCCATATCAGAACTAACCCTGGGGACTTTCCTGGTGGTCCAGTGATAGAGAATATGCCTTCCAATGCAGGGGACGCGGGTTCCGTCCCTGGTCAGGGAACTAAGATCCCACATGCCGCTGGGCAACTAGGCACGCGTGCCACAACTACTGAGCTCATGCACCTCAACGAGAGAGCCTGCGTGCTGCAACCTACAGAGCCCACACGCCCTGGAGCCCACATGCCACAACTACAGAGAGAAAACCCGCTGCCACAACTAAAGAGAAGCCCGCGTGCCGCAACGAAAGAATCTGCATGCCTCAACGAAGATCCCGTGTGCCACAACTAAGACCCGACGCAGCCAAAAAAAAAAAAAAAAAAGTACTAAATAAATCTGAAAAAAAAAACAAAAACAAAACTAATCCTGGGAGAAAAACACAAGACGCCCAGTGACACTGACAGTGACCATCACTTACGGAACTATTCTAAACCCACGTGGCGGCACTTAGTGTTCAAGGATATACACACACGATGCAAACATTTAGATCTCTCCCCTCAACTTAGGACAGCACAGCCTCTGGGGCTGGAAGGGGGAAGGGATGCAAAGGGGACACAGGGGCCTTCAACTGTCCCTGTCACCTTCATCTTATTTAAAGAGACCTGAAACCAGTGACCGAATGCAAGCGCTAGTTAGTTCTGGGTGGGAAGTGATCTCGGGGTCTCCCTGTAGGTTGGAGTGTTCATCATTTACACAAGGAGAGGCTGTGTCTTCCTGCAGGCAGCCCACTCAGACCCCAGCCTCCTTCTCGCCCACCCTGCCATCCCTTCCCTGTATTCCCTGGACCCAGCAGTCACCACGGTTTGCTGTGAGCCCCCAAGAGGAGGGACCCACCATCTGTGTACCCAGCAGGCGCTAAGTCCATTTCTGGGACAGGCTAGCCCAGACCTAGTGCTGAGATGGGGAGCCAGAGGGGGCTCAGGACAGGGGCCCAGGAAGGAAAAAGAGGAAGGGCAGGAGGAGTCAGGAGAGTGAGATTAGGGAGGAAAAAACAGTCCTGGAGAGTCGAGCAGTGGAACCCCCTTCACCCCATTTCACGGAAGAGGAAACCAAGGCCCAGAGACAGGAAGTGGCATGATCGGTGGCTGCCTGTGAGGGGTGCTCTATCTGCAGCCTCTCCCCCAGTCCTCGTGAGAATCCTGCAAGGCCGGCTGTCCGCGTTTCAGAGGGGAAACTGAGGCTCAGAGCAACTAGCCCGCCTCTCTAGTGTATCAGCCCCAAGCGTCTGAGAGCTCTCCTGTGCCCCAGAACCTGAGTCTTCAGCAGGGTCCTTCCTCTCCAGGGCCTGGCATCCCCGTCAGTGAAGTGGATGCCACCATCTGGTGTTTTCCAAACTTTCTTTAGCGGCAGAACCTCGTCTCCAAGCCAACGCTGCTACAGGACCCTCTCGACAAGAAATGGATGAGCGCAGGATGGCTCTGGCCAAGAATTCAGATAACCCCCTCTTCCACCCCTAGCCAAGAGCCGAGGCCGGGTTCAAAGAATCAAAATCTCTCCTGGACTGTCTAGTGGGATTGAAACGCAACTCCAAACACCACCACCCCAGCTCAAACCTATTTCCTCCCTTCTCTTATCTCCATGGCCACCCCCTAAGCTGCCACCATTAGCTGTCTCCCAGATAACTGTGCCTGCCTCCCCCAGGTCTCCTGGCCCTCTACCTTCACCCGACCCCCAATAAGCCCCACTCCACAAAGGAGCTGGATTGTACTTTCGAACACAAGCCTCTCTGGCCCCCACAGCACATCCCCGCCCTGGGCACCAGCTCCAGCTCTTTGGCCTGGCCTCACCCTAGGGCCTTTGCACTTGCTGTGCCCTCAGCCATCGGCTCTTCCTCCAGGTCTCTGCACACCTGACACACCTCCTCCCACTTCACTACCGCCCACTTTCCCATTTTGCTTTTTTCAGAGCATAGCTCCAGATCCTTCCATCGGCTTGCTGAGTAACTCACTTGCCTCCTAGCTAGGATGTGGGCTTCTTCAGGGCCAGGGCCTGGCTTCCCAACCACTACATCCCAACACCCAGCCCAGCACATGTCTTAACAAGTGAACGATTCCCACTGGGGGAGTGGTAGCCCCCAGAGCCCAGAAGCCAGGGTACAAGGATGGCTGGAGATGTGCCAAGATCCCCAGGAGTGGGGTGGCTACACACCCCCTGCTTCCAACCTGGGCAGGAGCCAGGTGCCAGTTTCAAAAAGTCTTCCTGCTTAATGGTGCTTGGAAATGGACCCCAACCTCATAACTGTGCAGATAGACAAGAGAGGTCTGGAAGGGCAGTCATCTGTCTAGCATCTTGTGGCCAGAAGAATCTCTTCTCCAAAATGACCCCGAGGCTGGGTACAGAATGGACACTCATCCTTGGGTTGGGGGGAGAGGTGGTGTCCCAATGTCAGTCCAGGCAGAAAAGACAGGAGAGAGCCCATAGTCAGGGCTCCTTTTCACTGCCCAGACGTTCAAGTCCTCACTCCTGCTCTGGCCCTCAAAGAGAGTCATCATGGGACCTCTCCCCAGTAACCCAGCCTCCTAACTGCTCCAGCAGCTGGTTTCCCGCCCTAGGTGGCTTGACTTCTAGGATCCTGCAAATCAGCCATTAGCCATCAGACATCAGAAGCCTTCTCTTTTCCCTGGCACTTTAACAACATCGCAAACTGCTGGGTGCCCTTGCTGTGAGACAGTCACACGTCCTAGCACCTTTCAAACGCTCCCCAAACCTAAGAGATGGCACTGTTATTATGTCTGCATTTCTCAGGATAGGAAAGTAAGCCTAAGACGGAGTGCTCCCTCACCCAAAGCCACAGGGCAGGTAAGTGGCAGGGCCAGGAGGCAAGCGCAAGAGCTCAGCTGCCTCCCCACCCCAAGAAGCTCTGAGCGCCCCCCGCCCCTCACTGCAGAGTCTGGGAGTTAGGAACCTGTCCCTCTACCAGCCTGAGACCATCTGCTACCCACGACCCAGCGCCATGCCCAGGACAAGTGGGGGCCCCAGGACTGTGAGCCTGCGGCTTCCCCAAGGGCCCCACCCAGCTGCCCCAGGCCCGGCTGGACAGGTGGCCTTTCAGGGGTGGGGCCAGCGCCCCTTAAGTCCTTCTCGCGTCTCTCAAGCTTTCAGTAAGGAGCGGGGGAGGGGGGAGGGGGGAGGCGCCCAGAGCGGCCAGTCTTGCCTGTCCGGGAAACTTCCCCAGAGGATGGGGGAAGCGGCACGAATGGCGACTCTGCGCGCACACGCGTTCGCAACCTCCCACACCCAAGGCTCAACCGTCGGGAAGGTCTCGCGACCCTCTAGTCCCGCTCGAATCTCGTGCGCCCCCGCAATCTCGCCCCCCTCGGGTCTCCGGGGGCCCTTCTACTCTCACGACCTCTCGAATCTCGCGCGTCCCCTCAAATCTCGCGACCCCTTAAGCCCCTCACGCCCCTTGGGTCTAGCGAGCTACCCCGTAGCTCGCGACCCTCCAGCCCCTCTGGTCTCGCGCGCCCCTCAAATCTCGCTCCTGCCCCTCACCCACGTGCCCCACGCGATGCCCGCCGGCGTTAGGGCCACGGAAGCGGCGCGGCCACTGAGCCCCGCCCCCGTCTCCCACAGTCCCGGACCACCGACTCACTTCTCTCGTGCCTGGCTGTCGGAGGGCACGGCCGAGCCCTTGCCCCCCTTGGCGTACATACTGCTCCGTGCCGCCGCCGCCGCCGCCGGGGCCCCACACCTGTCAGGCGGCGCCGCGGGCCGCGCTCCCGGTCGCCATAGCTACCCCGCGCCCCGGGCCTCACCGCCCCGAGCCCCGCGCGGGCATCGCGGGCATCGTCCGCGCGGGGGAGCTCCAGACGGCCGAGACGGCGGCGGCGGCAGCTCCAGCTTTGGCTCCGGCCGCGGGTTTTATTTTCTTCCTCTCTTCCCTCAGCGCGGGCTGTTCCGGGAAGCGCGCGCCCCCTCCTCCCGCCGCGCGCGCCCCCGCCCGCCGCCTCCCCGTCGCCCGCGGGCGCCGCTCTTAAAGGGGCGATGGCGTGAGCGCGGGTGGGTCCCGCCGCCGGGACCGTGGGCCGGGCGCGCACGCGCAGTGCCCGCCGCGGGGGGAGGGGGCGCGGGCATACACATACTCGGTGCGACTGGGGACAGCCATCCGGGGGCACACAGCTGATCACGCCTACACACACACTTTCCAGATACACCCAAATTGTACACCCAAAACCACAGCCACACACTTAGTTGCGGCTACACTCTCCGACACAGGACTCTGCACACATAAGTCTGCATAGCTACTGGAACAACTACTGATAGCCCCGTAAAGCTACAGGCAGTTATACTGGGTGTATCGCCCCGCAGAGCTACCCACGCCCAGCACGGGTGGGAACCGCCACACACACAGTCTGCCCAGGGATATACTGTCATACACGCAGGTATACACAGCTCAAATAGTGGCTGTTACAGAACATTGAAACACACTCGACGCTCACATACGCACACAGCCGCACAGAGACACGCATCGGCACCGCTATGCCACAGCTTCCAACAGCTGTGGAAAGAGCCCACGCAGCTACTTGCTGCCACCCTGGGGCACATCGTCGCAGCCTCCCGAGGGCTCCACACAGGGACCTAGGGTCTCACCGAACCACAGATGGCTCAGTCACATGCAACATACAGTCACACAAGACAGATACATGCAACACAAAGACACCACACAGACAAGAAGCTCCTGGGGTACCCAAGCCACACCCTGGGAGCTATCCTGCACTGCCCCACAGTCACACTTCCGTGTCAATTGTAGGTGCTGGGTGACTTGACTGACTGGGTCATTCCCGCTGGCTCCGCCTCTCAGCCTGTGCTGCCAGCTGTAAATATTCCAACTTTAATAGCACCTTTGCAGGAGTCAGGGGTGCAGGCAGTGGGCACCCCATTCTCCCTCCTGGGGCCCTTCTTCTCTCCCCAGGAGGTGTGCAGAGGAGGTGGAGGCCGACACTGAGGCAAGGACACCCGCAGGGCAGAGGTGTCTGGGGTGGGGGTGGAGGCCTGTGTGCCAGGGTACCTGTGGGCAGTGTGCGCCGGACGTGCGTGGGCTAGGTGGCGGGAGGCCGTCCAGTTGTGACTCGGTCTAGATGCTTCTGTGAATGTTTGCCATAGGTTTTTTTTTTTCTTTTTACGATCACAAGTGTGTGTGTAAACACGCGGTTCCTGTGTGAGTGCACGTGTGCGTCGTTGTGCGTGGGGGGTTGGCAGGCACCCAGTCGCTGTCTGGGCAACTCTCCCTGGCTCTGCGACGGTGGTTATGTGTCCGCGGCGGCCGTGCGGGGCCGAGTGACGCCGCGTCAGGTTTTGTGCACTAGTGTGTGTGCCTCCCCGAATGGGTGGATTGCTGGCCCCCTGGGACGTGTGTTGTGTGGTTGTGCGCTCACATTTCCTGTGTTGTGTGTTGATCGGAGTGCCCCTCCCGCTGCCGGCCGACCCCCCGTTATGCCTCCCTCTTAGAAGTCCCCCAACGGCCCCCCACCCCCAGGTCTTCTGCCGGGCGGGAAGTCTTGAACCGCTGCGGTTCCAGACAGGCGAAGAGGAAGGGAAGGGCCAGGCCGGCCCCAGCCCCGCCTCCATCCCGAGGGGCCACGGCCGGGGGGAGGGGGGGACACGCCAACCCTTCCCACTTCCTGTCCAGCCGGTCGTCCCCTCCCCCAACTTCCTCTCCCGCGGACCTCCCGGGCCCCGGGCCGGCGCGGAGGAGGGGCCCGCGCTGCGCACTAATGGGGCCGCGGCAGGCCAGCTTCAGTCGGACGTCGAGATGGGGACTGCCCAATGCCCCGGGGGCCACCTGTGAACGTGGGCGTCAAGGACACCCTCATCGTAATACCCGTTCCCATCACCGCTCTCCAAAAACTACTCCAGGCCAGGCACAGAGAGGGTGTGACTCACCCAAACCACACAGTGTATTGGTGACAGCTGTGATTCCCACGGACTCTCCCACCACCACCCCAGGCGCCTCCATTTATCTCCTAATACTCTGTTGCTCCCCAGGATTCTGTGTGCCCTGGGCGGGTCCATGGCCCTCTCTGAGCTCCGGTTCCTTGAGTCGATGTGAGTCTTCATCCTCCCCACAAACATTTATTGAGTGCCTCCTGTGTGCCGGGCTCTGTGGACCCAGTCGGGGCACGTTGCTACTGCTTGTGGAGCAGAGGGTCTAATGGGAAAGGCGGACAGTCAAAAGCTGGCGAACAGTAGGATAATTTCAGGGAGTGCCACGTGATGGGCAGAGGGAGGGGACCCCGGTGAAGAGGACGGGGCGACCGCAGGGGCGGAAGGCGGAGGGAGAGAGGCTGGGAGGTGGAGGCGCCCATGGCGGGGCTAGCTGCAGAGGGGGAGGCGCGGCCGGCGGGAGAGACTAGCGCGGTTCTCATGGCAACAGGGACGGATCTCCAAAACACTGCCTCGGCGCCGGCGGAAAAGTCGGAGAAGAGCAAGCTCTGGCCCCCATGCGGCGTCCGGGGAGCTGAGCCGTGTGCACAAGCAACCAGAACGCACGCCTTGCCAAAACATATATATATATATATATATTTTTTTTTTTTTTTTAAATAAGGGGAGGGGGTGGATCCGAAAGATCTGGAAGAAGAATGTTCAGATTGTAGTCACGGCAAGTGCAAAGGCCCTGAGGTGGGCACACGGTTAAAGTGTTGGAGGCAGAGCGAGGAGGGCGGGGGGGGGGGGGGGGGGGAAGGAGGAAACGGGTCGGGCCATTCCTGGCGGGGACGGGTTGGGCTTTGTTTTAAAAGGAATAGGGAGCCGCAGGAAGGTGTGTAGCCGCGAGGGGCGGGATCTGCATCAGGATTTTAAGAAGCTCCATGGGGCTGCCAGGTAGATCGGGATGGCGTGGAGGAGGCAGGGAGGTTGACCCGGTAAGAGGCCCAGGAGGACCTGGCAGGCCCGGGAATTGATTTAGGAGCCGGTGTGGGGGCAGGGGACGGTAAGCAAGGAGCGCTAAGGGTTAAGGCTGGGCCCCAGACCTGCGGCTCCTTTGCCGGCTCCCGGTCGCCCCGTGTGGCTGCCGGGGACTGCAGCCCTGAGCAGGGTCTCTGACTCTTGGGACCACCGACGCCCCCAAACCCCAGCCCGTTAAGGTCAGAGTCGGTGCCTGGGAGAGCCCGAAGTCGGCTCTGCTTGTAGGGCAGGGGGATTGCCTGGAGGAGGAGCCATCCCTCCCCTCACTTACTCCCTTCCAACCCTTCCATTCTTCAGACCCACCTCTCGGCCTTTGCACTGGCCGTTCCTGCCGCCTGGAGCTCTCTTTTCTCTGGCTCTTGGCCTGGCCCGTTCTGGCCTCCTTCGACCTTTGGCCGCATTATTCCTTCTTCTCCCCCACTCGCCCTTCTCTTTCTCCTTCTCTCCCTCTTTTCCCTTCTCCTCCCTCCTCCTCCACTTCTCCTTCTCCTCCATCTCTCCCTCCCCCTAACTCCTTGCCTTCCGTGGCCATCTCCTCCAGATTACTGGTTCTGCACTAGCCTTGGTTGGACTTGTCACTGTTACGATAAAATAATGCCTAAGTCATCTGTTGGCAGCCTCCGCCTCCCTCTGGATCTGCTCTCCCTGCAGACACAGCGGTAGGGGTCCATGAATATGTTGCTTGAGTCGTTGGGAAGGCTAGTTTGGGTTTTCCCGATGATGGTTTTTCCTCTCCACAGGAGGTGGAAGCAGCCCGTTAATGGGGAGGGGGGACGGGGGGACGGAGGGATTCGGGGAGGGGCTAGGATCCAGGCTGGAGACCCCTGCAGCCCCTCCTCAGCCGTGAGTGGGAGGCGGCCACAGCTGGGAGCAGGGTCTGCGCCGTGAGACGTTTCCTTTCAGAAGCTGTAATTATGGGTAATTTTCTAACTGCAACACAAAAATTAAAACCCAAACAACACCGGGAGGGAAGAAGCCACAGCAGCTGGTGAGCACCGGCGCGGGCTGGGCTGCGGGTTCCAGCCTAGACCTGGTGGGAGGAGCAAGTACGGGGGGAGGGGGTTGTGAAGGGACACAGGGCGGAGGGTCATTAAGACTGGCTGGACTCTTTGGACAGCCAGCAAACCCTTGTAGTCTCGGGTTTGCGAAATGGGGGTTATACCCCAAGGCTGATCACCTGGAGGCGGAACTCCCCGCATGGAGGATCTGGACCTGGGTTTGAACCCTGGCGCTGTCGGTCCAGCTGTGTGGCCTTGAACCTCAGCCCCTAGGCTCTCAGGGTCTTGAGGAACTCAGGCGAGAGAGGGGACACAGGAGGACTGAGTGGAGGAGCCGCAGTCGAACCTACAGCTCACTCCCCCATTCATCCTCCGCGAAGCTCAGCCTGAGCCAGTACACTGCCAGGCTTCCAGCACCTTCCGTGGCTCCACAGCTCACAAATCAAGACTCCGCCCCTCTGCCCTGCACTTTCCAGAGTCAAACTAATCAGTAGGAATTGGTACGCCCAGCTCTGATCATCCCTTAAAATCCTCCCAGCAGCCTCCTGAGAGAGGCAGCATTTTTTTCTCCCCATGTTACAGAATGGGGAAACTGAGGCGCAGAGAAGCCTGAATGAATGAAGCTTGAATGAAGGGAGATACATGGGCGACCCAGAGGCAGCACCCCGCTCACTGGAGTGCCCCCAGCTCCCTGTGTGGGTCTGGGATACTCTGGGAGATTGGAGGCATTTTGTGGAAGAGCAGGGAAGGGAGAAATGGGGGAGGGAGAAACCTATAGCAGCTACAGAGAAAGTTCTGCAGATAAATCTGAGGCTCAAAGCCGGGGAGCCACTCGCCCGAGGACACACATTAGAGAGTGGAGGCACCGGGTCCCACTTTGGGGTGCCCTGGCAACGCCCCTCCCTCACCACCTCTCTCTGGAGCTCCGCCTCTCTTCCTGTGGTGGAGTTTCCATGGCAACCTAAAGTCCTAAGATCCCCGGTACAGGGGGAGGGGTCTTTTCTTCCCTTTTGGTGGGGGGGTTCCTCTGCTGAATACCAGCAGTGGGGAGTGGGTGCTCACTAAGCACCAGAAACTGGGCACTTTTGTCCATGATCCTGTTGCCTGCACCCAGCTCATTCCCACCCCAAAGCCTCTGCACAGGCTGTCCTCCCGGCCTCGGACACCCTTTCCCAGCCCTTCCCCATAGCCCGCCTCCCTTTGTCCTTCAGGCCTCAGAGAGGCCCTCCAACCATCTGGATCACATTGCCCTGTTGGGTTTTCCCGCAAATCTTATTTTTGCACGTTGATTGCCAATGTCCCCGGTAACCCATGAGTTCTGTGAGGGCAGGGAATTCGATTATTTTGTTCAGTGCTGTGTCCCTAGCACTTACAAGTCTTGACACACAGGCGCTTAATAAATACCTGTTGCCGACCGAATGAGTTAAAAATTAACAACGTCCCCTCTGTTCTGAGGTCTGAGGCCTCCAGTGCCCTCCTTCAGGAGTCTCAGCCTGAGAGCGACACAGACCGTCTTGAACTCCCCCCATCCTCCCCGTGTTGGTCGGGATGGAGTTTGGGAGTCAGAAGTGGGAGGGACCAATTCTCTGCCTCTGCCAAAGCCACCAGAACCTGCAATCCCGAGCCTGGCCACACGAGGGCAGCAGAGACTCGCAAGTACAACTCCGTAGGGTCCCAGCGAGCCCCGCCTTAGCACGCCTTTGGAGTGGCTCTTGAGACCCGAAGTTTCAGGCTTGGAATCTGGTACACCTCTGTTGACCTTGTCCATGCCCCCAAGTAGGCTTACAAACATATATTTACATATTTATGTACTGAATTATTTCATGGCAAAAAAGAAGAAAAATCACCCAGTTCTCCCATCCCCCCCAAAGTGTTCTCATTTTGAGCTCTTACCTGCACATTTTTTTTCCTTTTTTGTCTGTTTTCTTTTTTTTTTCCCCTCGAGAGGTTTTCTTTGACGAACCCTCTTCAAAACTGCAAACCGCCCTGTTTTTCTCTCCAAATCCCCCAAATTCTTTTTAACTTTTCCTCTCCCCAGCCCTATTATTTCCTAACCTCCTTTAAATTTGCTGATTTACGGTTCATCGGATCTCCCCCAACCTCCCACCCCTCCCCCAATTCACCTTTCTAAGAGTGAGAGTTTTGCTGCATCTGGTAGGTGCTCAGTAAATATTTCTGGAAGGAAGGAAATCTTACCAAAAGTAAAAAATAAATTAAATAAAACCTAGCAAATAAGCTAAATAGCCTTCTTAGCCCCACCACCCCCAGGCAGCCACTACCATGAGGTCAAGTCTAAACCTGCGCATCCAGGAGCGGCAGATTGTCATCGTGTGCCGTGCAATGGCTCTGCACATGCTTCTACGTAGATGCAGACAAATGAATCTTGTCTGAGCACAGTGTAGCCTAATGGTTAACCACATGGTTTGAGGGCTCACCCTCGGTTACTGTAGAGCCTTGGGCAAGCTACTCAAACACACTGTGGCTCAGTTTCCCCGTCTGTGAAATGGGGGGTAATGACAGTTCCTAGCTCAAGAAGCTATAGTGAAGATGACATTGCTGAATGCTACTTAAATAGCCAGTGCTTGGCTGCTGCTATTTATAATTACTTAAAATGTTAAAAAAATCTGACGGCTTATAATGTTTCTTTATATTCCTCCACCTATCTTAATTTGGGGCCCCCTGGAAGTAGACCGGAGATCGGAATTCAAGACAGTAATTATTTGGGAGGAAGCCCTGGTCCGGGTGAGAAGAGAGACGGGGACCTGCAGGGGGCGCCAACGAGCAGGCTCCACAAGGCTGGGTTCCCAGTGGGCCCTCAAGAAACCCGCCAAGAGCAATTGTCTCAGAGACGTCCTACCCGAGGGAGGAGGGAGGAGGAAGCCGAAGCGTTTCTCATCAACTCTCCTTCCGTGTGTGGTCAGGGCTGCTCCCAGGAGAGCCGTGTGGGCCAACAACGTGGCCTCCTGTGACCAGAGCAGCCTCAGCAAAGAAATGCCGGTCTCGCAGGTGGAGGGTGCTTGCCGACCGCAGCTGCCCTGGTGCCACATTGTGTTTGCCCACCCCTCTCCTAAAGGCATTCTTTGGCTTCTAAAACTTTACTATAACCAACGAAGCCATGTGACCTCAAATAAGGTCTTTCCATTACATTAAAAATCAAGCTTTAGGGGCTTCCCTGGTGGCGCAGTGGTTGAGAATCTGCCTGCTAATGCAGGGGACACGGGTTCGAGCCCTGGTCTGGGAAGATCCCACATGCCACGGAGCAGCTGGGCCCGTGAGCCACAACTACTGAGCCTGCGCGTCTGGAGCCTGTGCCCCGCAACGGGAGGGGCCGCGATAGTGAAAGGCCCGCGCACCGCGATGAAGAGCGGTCCCCGCACCGCGATGAAGAGTGGCCCCCACTTGCCGTAACCAGAGAAAGCCCTCGCACGAACCGAAGACCCAACACAGCCAAAAATAAATAAATAAATAAATAAATAAAGTAGCTATAAAAAAAAAAAAAATCAAGCTTTACCTTCTGAATTCGATTTTTGTGCATGATGGACCATTTACACCTCCCCCACCCTTGGGACACTCAGCTGGTGTATTAGTCACACACGGCCTGGTACCAGGCACATGGCTAACGTTCACATCCGTCTCCCAGCCCTTCACGGCCACCTTGCACGGTGGTTTTTACTGTCCTCGTTTCACAAAGGAGGAAGCAGAGGGATGTCCCTGGTGATCCAGTGGTTAAGACTTCGCCTTCCAATGCAGGGGGTGAGGGTTTGATCCCTGGCGGGAGAGCTAAGATCCCACATGCCTCTCAGCCAAAAAACCAAAACATAAAACAGAAGCAATATTGTAACAAATTCAATAAAGACTTTAAAAATTGTCCACATCAACAAAAAAAAAAACTTAAAAAAAAAATTGGGGCTTCCCTGGTGGCGCAGTGGTTAAGAATCCACCTGCTAATGCAGGGGACATGGGTTTGAGCCCTGGTCCAGGAAGATCCCACATGCTGCGGAGCAACTAAGCCCGTGAGCCACAACTACTGAGCCTGCGCTCTAGAGTCCGCGAGCCACAACTATGGAGCCTGCGGGCCACAATTACTGAAGCCCGGGCACCTAGAGCCCATGCTCGGCAACAAGAGAAGCCACCACAATGAGAAGCCCACGCACCACAAGGAAGAGTAGCCTCCACTCGCCACAACTAGAGAAAACCCGCCAATCGCAGCCAAAAATAAATACATACATAAATAAATAAATTTATTTTAAAAATTACAAAGGAAGACGTGGAGGAACAGAGAGTTTAAGGTACTGGCCCCAGGTCACACAGCAATGATGTGGCTCAGTGCACTGTTTGCTGAATTAACGCATGGAGGTCTGTAGTTGCTGGAGTCTGCTCACATTCCAGGTTTGCCCCTAAGTTGGCTTGGCCACCTTAGCCCAGCCCTTGGGCATCATAACTGCCTGTGGTCCTGACCAGCCAGCTCCAGAGCTCCTCCGATGCCTCAAGGTTCCCAGGCCTTGTAAAGGGCTTCTACTGTGGCTTGGGCTGCCTAGCAACCTGCCCTCCACCCTCCCTCAGGTGAGACTGGACTCAAAGAGTAGCTAGACCAGGGCCAGGGGATGCGGGTGTCGGTAGTTCAAAGGTTGTCACAGGGAGAATGGAGACGGCAGGAAGGGGCTGAGGCCGGAGATTTAGAGACCTCGCCCTGGGGAAGCTCGGAGGTGGAGAGGGGTTGATTCCAGATAAGTGTGAGAGCCTCGGGACAGGACTGGAGGTGGATGTGGGGAGGGGAAGCCCTTGGCCCCTCTCCAGCTCCCCAGACTAGGGGCTCCTGGGGACACACCGAGGCCTCACCCAGCACAGAGTACGTACAGGGGATCAGAGGGTGTTGGGCAAATGTGGCAAAATTGTGGGACCACAAGTTGGTGGCCCTGAGGCTGGGTTACCCCAGGGTACTCCCTGCATCTCTGTCTTTGTCTTTGGGAGTGGTCTCTGAATTTCTTCTATGTATCGCTGGGGTCTTGGGGATGTCTGAGTTTTTCTGGGTTTCTCTGGGGTTTCTGAATATCTCTAGGTGTTGCTGAGGCTCTACAGAGGTCTCTGTGCTGACAGGTTGGCCCTGCCTGGGACTCATATGGGCAGCAGGGGGAGTATGAAGATGAGCCCTCTGGAAGCTTCTGGTTCCTCTCAGCCAGGTTGAGGGCCAGTGTAGCCCCTCTTCCCACAGCCTAGCCATGGCCTGCCGGGGCTGCAGCAGGAAGGCCCAGGCCCCAGGCTCCCCCAGACCCACCTCCAGAACCCACTGTCTCAGGCCCCAAGCCAGCCTGTCCCACGCCCACACAGCCCACCCCAAGCCTGAGTGTCTGGCCCTTTAGTTCCTCATTTCCTTCACTTAATTTCCTCATTTCCTCCTATTCTAAGAGGCCTCAGTGTTGGAATCCACCCACACCCAGGCCCGCCAGCTGGCGCCCCTCTGTCCCTCTCATCCTAAAAGCCTGAGTTCTTGTGTGTGCTTGTTGGCTGATTTCAATGTTTGGATTGAACGTGTTGACTGTGATTTGTATTCACATGATATGATAGGATTCTAAAGGAAAAAAGATAAAAACATACATGGGGAGCTTCTCCCTCCCATCCATCTGCCACTAAGAGGTAACCCCAGGGTATTTGTTTTTCCTGTTTCATCAAAAGTGTCTATAAGGGGGCTTCCCTGGTGGCGCAGTGGTTAAGAATCCACCTGCCAACGCAGGGGACACAGGTTCGAGCCCTGGTCCGGGAAGATCCCACATACCATGGAACAAGTAAGTCTGTGTGCCACAACTACTGAAGCCCGTGCACCTAGAGCCAGTGCTCTGCAACAAGAGAAGTCCGCGCACCGCAACGAGAAGTAGCCCCCGCTCACCGCAACTTGAGAAAGCCAGGACGCAGCAATGAAGACCCAACGCAGTCAAAAATAAATAAATTTTTAAAAAAAGTTTCTGTAGGAAGCTGCTTTTTTTCCCCTCCAGTTAACATATTCATTTGAAGACATCTGCTCTCACCCAGGCCCACTCTCGCCCCAGGGCCTTTACACAGGCTGTTCTACTCCCTGCATGCCCTTCCCACACCTCCTTACTCAATAAGCCCCCTTATCCTTTGCAATAAACCCTCCTTTGATCATCCCATTAAAAAGTTGCCACCCTCCCTGCTTGCTTCCCAACTTTACTTTCTCTGCCACCTGTTACATATTTTTTAATTAATTAACTAATTAATTTTTGGCTGCGTTGGGTCTTCGTTGCTGCGCGCGGGCTTTCTCTAGTTGCGGCGAGAGGGGCTACTCTTCATTGCGGTACACAGGCTTCTCATTGCGGTGGCTTCTCTTGTTGCAGAGCAGGGGCTCTAGGGGCTCTAGGGGCTCAGTAGCTGTGGCATGCGGGCTCAGTAGTTGCGGCTCGCGGGCTCTCGAGTGCAGGCTCAGTAGTTGTGACGCATGGGCTTAGTTGCTCCGCGGCATGTGGGATCTTCCCAGAGCAGGGATCGAACCTGTGTACCCTGCATTGGCAGGCGGATTCTTAACCACTGCGCCACCAGGGAAGTCCCATATTTTCTTGATAGGTTCCGCATGTTGCCAGCCTCCCCGACTGCTACAAGAACTCCACGGGGATTGGGAGTTTGTCTGTTTTGTTCATGGCTGTATCTGCAGCTCCTAGACCAGTGCCTGTCACACAGTAGGAGCTTAATAATGGTTTGTGGAGGAAATGAATGAGTCTTTCCTTATTGTTTCATAGAGGTCTATAATTTCATTTTCATGACTCTGTAGCACCTCCCAGGATAGGTGAACTGTTATCGATCTAACCAATCCCTTAGGTGGTTTCCAATTTTTGTTTTCATAAAACAAACAATGCTGCAATGAATCATCCTGTAGCTCTGTCATCTTTTTGCCTTAAAAAAATTTTTTTTAATTGAAGTATAGTTGATTTACAATATCTTGTAAGTTTCAGGTGCCTTTTTTCTTTTTAATTGTGCAAAGTACACTTAACACAAAATTTACCACTTTAGCCATTTTAAAGTGAACAATTCAGTGATTTTTAGTACATTCACAGTGTGTGCAACCATCACCACTATCTAGTTCCAGAACATTTTTATTACCCCAAAAGGAAACCCCGTCCCATTAGCAGTCACTCTCCATATCCCCCTCCCCAGCCCCTGACAATCACTAATCTACTATCTGTCTCTGTGGATTTGCCTGTTCTGGACGCTTTATATTAATGAAATGATACACTATGTAGTCTTTTGTGTCTGGCTTTGTTCACTCAGCATAATGTTTTTGAGGTTCATCCACATGTAGCGTGTATCAGAGCTTCATTCCTTTTTATGGCCAAATAATATTCACTGTATGGATGGACCACATTTAGTTTATCCACTCATCAGTTCCTGCCCCTGTCATTTTGTAAACATGAAAATATTCAGGAGTCCCAGGATTGGGATGCTGGATCAGTGGGTATGTGCATTCATAATTCCCATGACAGGATGCCTTCCATCGGGCTGCACTACAGATGCTCCCCCAGCAATGTGTGGGGTTGCCTGATTCCCCACAGCCTGGCCAGCACAGGGTGTCATCACACTTTTGAATTTTTGCCCAGCTGATAGATGGAATCAAACAGTATCTCAGAGTTGCTGTGATCTGCTGTTTTTTTACTAGGAGTGAGTATCTTTGGGTTGTTGAAGAACAAATTGCAGCCCTTCCCCAAAGTCTCAGTTCAAGACCTTTGACCATTTGTCTGAGTTTGGAGATGGAAAAGGGGCAGAGTCTGAGGAGAGGGGAAAGCGTGGGGGAGTAGACTTCAGCCTCCCAGAGTCCAGGAAAGACTCTTGACATTTATCCCATTTTACAGATGTGGAAACTGGGTACAGAACAGTTAAGGTCAAGCAGTGAGCCAGGGGCTGGAAAGGATTTGAACCTGATCTGCCTGAAGCCCGGACCCCAGTGAGGCTGAGACTCTCTGCCAGCCTACCTGTACCCATTCCCTCCTCAATCTCTCTTGTGTCACTATCCCTCAGGTCTGACTCAGCTCCCCCTCTCCCTCTGGGACTCTGGGCTCCTCAAAAAGTTTCCCACCTCCAGACCCCAGACTCACTCCAGAAGAATCTTTTGACACAGTGCCCCTCCCCTGCTCACACACCTGCATGGCCCTGGGAATAAAGCCCCACTCCTCCGCCTGGCTTTGGAGGCCTGTGCTGCCTCCCCACCCTGCCCATGTCACCAGTTCCTCCATTTAGTCTGTCCCCTCCAGCCACTCCACTCCTAACTACGCTGTCCCAGCCGGCCATGCTTTCTCAAGCTGCAGGACCTTTACTCCTGCTGTACCTTCTGCCTGGAATCTGCAATGGATTCGTTTCTGCCTGCCACTGCAACTCATCCTCCAAGCCCCAGACTCAACATCCCCTCCCCCAGGGAGCCCTCCTCACATCCCCCTGCAGCATAGAGGCATGGTTTGTACGTGAGGAGAGCTCTGAGCTTGTGGGAGAGGCTAGGAGCTTGGAAAGTCAAAGGCAGTTTGCCAAGGAATCCTTGGCAAACTCCTACTCATGTGTTGAAGCCCCAATTCTAATGTCTCCTCTCCAGGAAAGCTTCCGGTACCCTGTCCCTCACTCTGGCCTTGACCTGACTCCATCAGACTCGGGGTGCCTGTGTCCTGTTCTGTCTTTTTCCGAGACTGGTTGCTCCTGAAGAAACTGGACAGGGCTGAAGTCTCTTGGGGGCTCAGCATGGATGATGTTTGTTGAACAAATAAATGAATGCATGGGTTGGGAGTCAACTGAGCTGAGACCAGGAAGTGAGTTGATGAGGTAGCAGTTAGTTGGGGTGTTATTGGGGGACATGTAGTCATTGGGTTCCAGCAAGAAGGAAGCAGGCTGCCCTTGCCCTTCCCCTAAGAATCCTGGTCCTTGAGGCCTTTCGGCGGTGGCGGGGGGGGGGGGGGGGGGGGGGGGGGCGGGTCTCTGTGTCTTCTTCATTCTTCCCCTCTGCACTTCAGCGGACACCAGTTTCTCTTCCCCTGAGTCGCTGGCTACAGAGCCTGAGGAGCGCCAGGCACCACAGTGGATCCGGATCCGCGGAGGGTCAGACCCTCTGACCCCCGCGTCCAGGTGAGCCAGGACGCAGCCCCTCCGCGCCGGAGACTTCTAGCACGACCGAGGCCAAGGCGTGGCAGGGGGACCAGAAAGGTAGGATGAAGACACTAGAACTTGGGTCTGTGCAAACCAGAGCTGGTGGGACCCCGTCAGCAGCCCCCCCACCCCCACCCCCACCGCCAGCCCAAGACCCAACAGCCTGCAGTTCGGAAAAGAAAGGCAGAGGGGCGGGGTCGTTTCCGGGGCAACGGCTCATTTGCATATAGTCCCGACTTGGCCAAAGAGGGCTCCCGGAATGTTCGGGGAAATTGGGCAACTTAGCCCGAAGGGGCTGATCTGAGAGAAGGGGAAGGGGCTGTCTGGGTCAGGTCTCCTCCTCGCCTTCCAAGCCCCTGAGGCATCCGGGTTAGGTACCCATTCCCCGGAAGGGGAGACTGAGGCAGGGGGCCAGAGCCAATCAAAGAGGAGCCACCAGCGGAAGGGCTAAGTTTTAACACTTCAGAAGTGGCCTGAGCTGCTCTCAGCTATTAAGAAAATATATAACAAACATAGGTGGCGAGGGGGAGGGTGACCCCAGACTGAGGTTGGGGCTTGGATTCTGGTGTCTCTGCCTAGGTTGCCTGCATGGGGGGCGCCCTGGTATGGGTGCTGTTGTTGCCGCTGCTGCTGCTGCTGCATCCAGGCAGCCAGGAATTGTCGTGCCCCGTGTCCTCGGGGGATGTGGACTGGACCAGGGAGTTCTCGGACACATGCCTGAACTTCAGTGGCCAAAGCCTGAGCCTGCTGCCTCAGAACCAGTCTCTGCAGGCCAGCAGTGTGCTTCTTCTCGACCTGTCTGGGAATGGCCTTCAAGAGCTCCCACCGCTTTTTTTTGCTCACCTGGGAAAGCTGCAGGTCCTGGATGTGACCAACAACCCCCTGGACCCCGTGGGTAGGGCACTGGCCGAACGCTGTGACCTTGACCTGAGGGCTGACTGCAGCTGTGTCCTATTACCCTGGCACAAGGTCCGGCGGGACAACTGCTCTGGCTCACTGCCCCTGCGGTGCCTGGATGTGTCCACCAGTGCCTGGCACAACGTCTCTGCCTTCTTGGAAGTGGGCTGCGCCCCTCGCCTGACCATGACAACCATAGGAGCGCTGGTGGCCAGTGGAAGCCTGTTGCTCGTGCTTGCCATTGCTGGCCCAGCGCTGGCGTGGAGACTCTGTAGACATCGGGTAGGCAGTAGCCGGGGCATGAGCAAAACGTGGGCTGCTCAGTGTGGTCCCAGGTCTGGCTCGGGCCAGCAGCCACGGTACAGTAGCCGGGGCCTCAGCCCTAAGCTCCCAGCAGCCACCCGGCCCGGATCTTCCACTTCTGACTATGAGAACATGTTTGTGGGCCAACCAGCTGCCAGGCACCAGTGGGCTGAACACAGGTGAGTGACCCACACACATCTGCCTGCAAGACTCTGGAGCCAGATGGCCAGGGTTCAATTCCCAGCTCTGCCTCTTACAGGCTGTGTGATCTTGGGCAAGTAGTTTCCACCTCTCTGGGTCACCGTTTCTTCACCGATAAAATGGGGACGGTAACAGCCCTCCGCCTCATGGAGTTGGGATAAGAATTGAGTTCTTGTGTATGAGACAAGCGTCCCTCTCACGACCTGCAAACCCAGCTTCTGGCTGCCAAGGATTGGGAGAGAGGAGGCAGGTGTTCAAGGCAGAGTTGGGGCTCTGCCGTAGCGGTCAGTGGCCTGGGCTCAGATGTCGTGTGACCCCGGGCTGTCTCTGAACTTCTGTTTCGGTCTCCGTAAAATGGGACAGCACTCCGGTCTCCTTCTGACACATAGGAGATGCTAAGAAAGCCATCTGTGTCTCTCTCTACCCCACAAAGCCCTGCCTCCAAAGTTGCCTGGGCTTAGATAGATGGGTTCAACTTTTCCAGGTTGGATGAGGGAGTGGAGGGGATTTCAGGGGGGCAGGCACAAGGAAGGGCAAAAGCCTGGAGGTGGGAGAGAACAGAGAATCTGCTGTGGATGTGTTTTGAGAAGGCAAGACATCAGGGCTGAAGTTGGAGGGGGCTGGGAGGATCCAAGCAGGAAGGGAAGAGGGTCATGGTTGGGTTTTGGGGCAGCAGAATCCAAAAGGTGGGGAGGCCTGTGGGAGGCTGTTGGTGAGAAATAAGAGAATATGCAAAGCAGATGCAAATATGGCTCAAAAGCAGAAGTGGGCTGAGGTAAGGAGTTGAAGGCACCACACTCCCTAAGGCAGCTTGTGTTCTGATGCTTGCCTCTGCCTCGCTGTCACCAAGACCTCAGGACCAGTCTCTTCTAAAAACAGTTTAGAATTGGATGTGTCAATCCCAACCTACATTTTACAGTTGCAGAAATGGAGGTTCTGGAAATTCCCTGGTGGTCCACTGGTTAGGACGCTGTGCTTTCACTGGTGAGGGCGCGGGTTCAATCCCTGGTTGGGGAACTAAGGTCCCACGAGTCGTGCGGTGTGGCTGAAAAAAGAAAAAGAAAGAAAGAAAGAAAGAAATGGAGGTTCTGGAAGACAGGGGAATGACATGCCCAAGGTCAGAAGCAGAAGCAAGAAACAAACCCTGACTTCCATCCCCATACAACCATTTATGTATTTGGAGTAATTTATACTAAAGTACAAATGACTGATAGACACCACTTACCCAAAGTGGCCTTTTTTACAAGAGGAGCGGGGGTGGGGGTGTTAGGATGTTCTGGAGGCAGGAAAGTTCTTCTCTGGGTGTCTTGCCCACCATAGCAAGACATTCCTAAGAAGCTACCTCCTCCCTGATCCATTTTGTGGATGGGGAAACTGAGGCTCAGAGATTTATTTTTGTATCAAGACCACAAATTCAGTTGCTTCTGGGGACCTGGTGAAAACATTTCCCATCTGAAGGGGCACTGGTTCAGCTCCAGCAACTTGTGTTCATGTGGCTGGTGTGACTAGAGCTTCCAGTTTTTTAAGAGGAAAACAAAATCTAGAATTTAATGTAAAAAATGGGCAACCATCTCAACTTTAAGGAAGGAAAAAACCCTACAATGACTCAAGGTCCTTGGACCACAGTGTTACAATGCTGAATCCACAGAATCTTCCCTGAATCACTGCACCTTACTTGCTTTCCTCACAGAAAGTTGGGCCAGGCTGGGAGAACACTGCCCCATGACTCACTTTTCTCATATGTAAATATTAGGAGTGGACTCAACTGCCCTGAACTACTTTGCCTCTCAAAGCTGATGTGCCTGCTCCCTGAATCCTACCTGCCCTCCCATCTGTCTGTCCCCACAGGCCTCACCCTTCAGAGGACAGCGACTTCTACATGAACTATAAGAGCCTCCACCATGATTCCCAGCCTGTCTACTGCAACTTGCAGTCGCTGGGCCAGGCCCCATTGGATGAAGAGGAGTATGTGATCCCTGGACGCTGAGCCTTCAACATCTCAAACTCCAGCCTACCCCCTTCCAGGTGACTTGGGGCACCCTGGATCTTCCCTGGCCTCAGTCTTCCCATCTGAGGAATGGGACCAGGGAAGGATCATCCTTGAGGCCCCAG
Source organism: Balaenoptera acutorostrata (assembly GCF_949987535.1). NCBI lineage: Eukaryota > Metazoa > Chordata > Mammalia > Artiodactyla > Balaenopteridae > Balaenoptera > Balaenoptera acutorostrata. The sequence continues at coordinate 173,284,250 of NC_080065.1, forward strand.
GGAGGCTCTGCAGCCCCCTCTCTAGACCACTCTGCTCCTTAGGCCACTCGGCTGCTAGAAGTGGAGAAGGAGAGACCCCAACACAGGGATGGGAGGGTCAACATGTGAACTCTGTCGTCACCCTCCTGTTGGTGTGCAAGTATTGCCCAATAAATTCTGCGGGACAGATGAGGCTGCTGGGCTCCCAAGACAAGAGCTCTGGGACTCCCAGATTGCTCCCAACCCCCAGTCTCTCCCCTCTGTCACTCTCAGGCCCCCTTCTCAGGTGCCTGGTATCCAGACTTGGCCCCCCAGGGCAGCCCACACTAGCCTCAAAGGGATCCTTATAACTCATGAATGGGACTGCGCCCCTCCCCTGCTCACGCACACTCTATGGCTCCCCACTGCCCCCAGATTCTCAGCCTGGTGGTTGAGACCTGCGTGACCCAGCCCTGCCCAACCCACTGCCCTCTCCCATTCCTCTGCCTTTCTGGTCTGGGCCTCCTCTCCATCAAGCTCACTTCCCTCCTGAAGCTTTCATTTTCTCATGCCATTTACCCATGCCTTTCCTTTTGCCCAAATTGCCATCCCCTTCCACGTTTTCTCACTCTTAAGCATCTGAATACAGATGCAGAACTCTGGTCTGGGCATCAGGAGGCATGGGTCCACTTCCTGACTCTGCCATTAACCCTCTGGGCTTCAGTTCCCCCATCTGTAAAACAAGGTGATTAAAATTGGCCTCTAAGGCTGTTTTAGCTCTAATATCCTGAGATACCTTAACTCATCCTTCAAGGCCCAGGTGCAATGCCAATGCCACTCCGAGAACCCTTCCCTGGTTCCTCCTCAGGCAGAGTTCATCACTCCCAGAGCTCAGTGTATTTCAAGAGTTGGTTCAAGCTCATGCCTCAGCTGGGTTTCCTGTCAGCTGCTCCCAGCCCGACTCCTGCCAAGCCCCCAAACTAGGGGAGACAGAGCTGGACACAGACACCCCCAGTCCTGGGAGGTCAAGCCTGGGCCAGAAGGAGAGATGGAACGACGGTCCGCAGAGGGAGATGAATGAAGGAGTTTAAAAAGGGCTGTATGTAAGAGGGGAATCCGAAGTGGGTTTTGAAGGATGCATAGGTTTTCGAGAAGTAGAAAGGACAAGGCACACTGGGCAGGGGGACCAGCCTGGAGGTGTGAAAAGGCACACGGGCAGCAGTGTCCGGCAAAGGCAACAGTAGATGTTTGGGGAGAGACTCAGTATGGCAGCTGCTACCTTTGGGTGATCCTGACATTGAGTTTAATTTTGAGGCTCCCTTGGCTTCCCCAACACCTGGGAGTGACCCAGGGTGGGAGAGGCAACCTATGAGGGTCTTCAGCTTCCTTGCATCCCTACATCCCTGCCCTAGACACTACTCGAGCCCCCACTCCTGCTGCCAAAAATCTGTCTTCCTCTGCTCACTAATGCATTGCCTGGGTTGACCTCTTTGCACGATTCTTACTACAATCAGCCACTTATGATCTATCTTATACTCATTTGTCCCTGCACTCAACTGAGCTTGAATGGAGTGGTTTTTGCCTGCGTTGTTCCTTCGTGTCCTCAGTGCCCAGCCATGGCCTGGCACAAAGTGGGTACTCACTGAATACATTCAGGGGCACCTGCAGTCATTCAGATCTGCCTCTGGATGGTGGGGTTCACAGGGGACACATCTCACTCACTGCTGAAGCTGGGTGCTCTGTCCTCCAGACTCCCATGACAGTTCCTCAGGGTGAACAGGCAAGTGGGTGTGGGGAAGGGGCTGGGCTTAGTACATCTCAGCAATTCCAAGATCCTAAGTAGGAAAAGATATAACCTGGGAGACGTGGTGTGCATGAAAACGTTCTTCACAACTTACTTCTCCCTGCTCTTTTTTTTTTTTAATTAGTTAATTTCTTTTTGGCTGCGTTGCTGTGCACGGGCTTTTCTCTAGTTGTGGCGAGTGGGGGCTACTCTTCGTTGCGGTGCTCAGGCTTCTCATTGCGGTGGATTCCTTCGTTGCAGAGCATGGGCTCTAGGCATGCGGGCTTCAGTAGTTGTGGCCCGCGGGCTCAGTAGTTGTGGCGCACGGGCTTAGTTGCTCCATGGCACGTGGGATCTTCCCAGACCAGGGCTCGAACCCACGTCCCCTGCTTTGGCAGGTGGATTCTTAACCACTGTGCCACCAGGAAGTCCCTCTCCCTGCTCTTTTTATATGAAAGGATAGAGGCATCATTAAAATGAAGGGAGGTGCCACAAACAGGAGAGGTAATGGGACTCTTCCAGGTCGGGGGCAGATTCACACACAATGCACTTGACTCTGGGCTGCCTGTGTTTGGAAAGGTGACCCCCATGGAGGGAGAGAGAGCAGGATAGTGATAGAGACAGGGCCAGATAATTACAGAAACAGGAGTACTGAGAGATCAGAAGAGATGGAGGGAGACTGAGACCCAAAAGGGTCTCAGAAACCAAAGCAGAGGAATAGGGAGGTAGAGAAGCACAGAAACAGAGAGAGGGGTGTCTCCGGCTGTGCTTGAGGACCATTGGCATCATGACCACCGTCCAATTTCTTGGAATCCCCAAGAACATCCTGCCACCCATTCCCCGGACTGTTCCAATCATCTCATAACAGCTCCCCTGAGGGAACTGAGGCCAGCGGGGGTGGGCTCTTCCCAAGGTCACCAGCTCCATCCTGGACACCACAGGGGTCAGGTCAGACAGCTTCATTTTTATTACCAGAGTTTTCCATAAACAACACCCTGTCAGACCACCCCTCCCCAGCCCTCCAGTACCCAGGCAGATCACCCCAATAAATTAATAATAAATACATACATAAATACATAGGTTTGGGCCAGGAGGGAGCAGATAGCAATGGTTAGGAATCGGGTATTTCAGGTTCCACGAGCCCATTAGACAGACAAGGACAACTGAAGTCATTTCCATTGCATTTGTGCCATAAGTGAAGGACCAGGGCCGCTCACACGCAGTGGCAGTCCTTGGCCACGAGGTCGTCGAAGGGCGTGAGTGACACGCGGCCGTCGCTGTCTTGGTGCATGAGCACCACCGGATCGTAGCTGGCTGGCACGCAGCATGGGGCAGGCGCAGCATCAGGGTTCAGGCCATGCAGGCGCGCTTGCATCTGCGCGTGCGTGTTAGCCGATCGGAAGTGGCTCGGGCACGCGCCGATGCACATGCGCACGTCCAGCTCGCGTGGCGCCAACACCCAGTCAGCCCAGCCCAGGTCCTCGAGCGACGCGCGCAGGCTCTGCAGGCGACAGCAGCGCCCCTCCCCGAGCGGGCAACCGTCCCGGGTGCGAGCATGCGCGTGGCGTCGCCCCCTGGTGGCGCTTGTCCGCCAGTGCAGCTCAAGCTGGGGCTGTGCAGAAGACAACGCCTCCAGCAACTGGTCCGTTCGCCGCAACGGTCGCAGGCGTATTGCGGGAGACCGGGAGCTTCCGAGGCTGAGCTGACGCTGTAGTGGCCGCGTCACATCCCACGAGCTCCGCGCCTTCGGGGACAGCTGGAGAAGGGCCCTATGCAGGCGGGAAGCTGCAGGGAGCCCCTCAGTTAAGTCGACCCGGGGGATGCGCAGGTGCAGGTGGCCACCTGGCCCAAGTCGCACTATGGGAGAGAGGAAAACCCGTCACTCATGGGCCTACTGTGTGCCGGGCGCGGGGTGGTGGTGGTGTGTGTGTGCCCATTTTCTCCAACACCCCAAGCTGGATCCTACCTCAGGGCCTTTGCACAAGCTACTTCCTCTACCGGCTACACTCCTACCCTGAATCTCAACATGGCTGGTTACATACCACTCCAGCCTGCCTAAAATTGGCACCGACCTATTTTATTTGGTTGTCTATTATTTGCCTCCCCCACCAGAATCTCAGTGGGGATTTCTGTCTGCTTCGTCACCACTGTGCCTGGCACATAGTAGGTGCTTAGTTAATACTTGCAAGAATGAATGTATATCTGATCTTTTAGAGAGACTGAGATTCCATTGCTGGCTCTGCCTCCTTCTGGCTGCCAAAATCATTTTTACTGAAGTTCTACTAAGTGCCCGGGGCTGGGGATACAGCAACGAGCTACTGTGTTTTCAACTCTCTGGTTTCCTCCATATCTGAGAAATGAAGGGTGTCTGGCTCCCCAGGATTCTCAGACCTCCAGGCTGGTACATATGTTGGGGACACTGGGGAGACTGAGGTTTGAGGGCTCGCAACCCAGTCTATAGGCTCAGAGAGAAAGAAGTTTTCCTGGAGTCCCACAGCACAAGTGGGATTAGGGCGGGGTAAGAGCTCTCCCTTCTGGCCTGACACCCTCCCCTCAACTCCTCCCAGTTCCTAGCGCAGCCCACATCTCCTTGCACCCCCTCCGCCCGCTGGAGGCTAGGTGGAGGGCGTGAAAATACTCCACTCCCTCCCTAAGGCACCAGTCACGTGCAACTTTAGCGGTGCCTCGGCGCGCGATTGCATCAGATTGGGAACCAGCCCAAGCAGGTTCTGCGCATCTCTGCGCACCGCTCTGTCCCCTCCCCCGCCCCTCCCTTCCGCCGGACCCCTGGATCCTTCCCACTGGAAATCCCCCTCCAACCCTTTCCTCACATCCAAGGGCAGGGACCACGTCCCCTCGCCCGACCTTGTCTCTCTGGGTTCTCCAGGCTCTTTGAGTCTTCAGTAGAGTCTCTGGATTCTGTGGCCTTAGTTTCCCCATCTGCCACCCGGGGAGGTGTTGTAACATCTCAGGTTGGCTAAGCCTCGCCTGGTCCTGATGCAAACCCAGCCTTTAGTTCCCCCATCAGCCTCGAAGGGTGACTTTCTTGCCGGGTTCACGGATGGGGAAACTGAGGCTCGGCGTTAGGTCTAGGCCTCTATGTCTAAGAACCACTGGTTAAATGATGGGAGCTGCCCAGGGTGGGGTCTCCGAGATTTTACTCACGCTTTGGAGTGACTATCCGGACTTCAGGGGGAATGAGGTCCGGGTTCGAGTCTTCCCGGGTCTGGTTCGCTCGAAGCCGGGTCAGCAAATCTTCGTAGCGTTTCCGCAACTCCCGGAATCTGGAGACATCAGGACTGGAGTGCACGTTTGCGGGTCCCGGGAAAGCGGAGAGGTGCTCCTGGGCCAGAGATAGGGCGCCTCCCGAGGGCAGCCAGGAGAACATCAGCAGCATCAGCAGCATCGGAGAGCGGTGTGGTGGTGTCGGTCGCTGCCCTGGCATGACTGTGTTAGTTAAGCTCTAAGCTGTGACTGACCGGACGCTGCTGGACTAGCCTTTATAGTCCCCGGACTTTGTCCGCCCCCGCCTGCCTGGTCCCGCCCACCGTGGGTGCAGAGTAAACACTCCAGGGACCACAACTGGGCGGGGTCTTCGGCTGCTTTTCAGGGGGCAGTGCTTTTTGATGGGTGGGGGGGGGCTCCTAGGTATGCTGGGGAACCCCCTTCAGGAGCCTCTCTGAGCTTCAGTATCTTCTTCTGTGAAGTGGGGACATCATCCCAGCTTGGTGGACTGGAGGGAAGAATAATTTTCTCAAAAAAGATTTATTATTATGTGCTAAACTCCACAGCAGGAGCTTAAGAGGTGAGGTGGCTTTCTTCCCTGATGAGATTCCTGCTCTCCCCTCTTTGCTTAGGGTCAAAGGCTGAAGATAGTGAAAAACAAAGGAAGCAGAGGAAAAAAAGGGCCAGAAAAAGCCAGATAGTGCAACCTGAGGCAAATCATTCCTCTCCATCACACCTCTATTTCTTCATCTGGAAAATAAGGAAGGATTGAGACTTTCACTGGAGAGAAGGTCAAATGAGGTGTAAAGGACAGAACCAGGCACATAGCAGGTGCCTGATAAACTGGGTGTTTTTGCAGTTACTCATCTTCAGCTGGGGAACTCCTATCCAATCCTCAAAACCCTACTCAGAAAGCTCCTCCTCCAGGAAGCCTTCTCTGACATTTCCTTTCCAGGCTCAGCAGGGTGCTTCCAACCCCATCCCTTCCTCCAGCCCAGCCCTGACCCCACAGCGCTGGGAGTGTGTGTGCTTGGCTCTGTCTGCCCCCAGACTGGGGTCTTCTTGAAGGCTTGGGCAGGGATGAAGCTACTCTGGGCCCCCATCCTTTGGCTGGGCCTGAAGAAGAGGTGGCAGAGAATTGGGGTGCTGGGGCCTGGGGCAGTGAAGGCTGGTATCAGGTCCAGCCACCAGAGGATAGAGGAATAGAGGGTGCCCCAGGAACATCCTTTCTCCTGGGGTACCCAGCCCTTGCTCTACTGCTCAGGACTCCTGGCACCAGGCATCCATCCCTGTGCCTACTCCCAGCTTCCTGGCCTCAGAGAGGGTGGGCTGCTGTGCAAAGCAGATCGTGGGGGTGTGTAAAGTGTGACGGGGTGTGTGCAGGCAACAGATACAAGGGGGGGTGTCACACAGCAAGGCTCCTACTGGAGAAATGGAGTCCAGGCCCTCCCCACCTCCAGCTGTGTGAGCCCCACCAAGCCTCTGGCTCCATTGGGTCTCAGCCTCAGCTTCTGTGCAGTGGGATTATCTCCCAGCTATCGGGGTGGAGGGCTGAGGCTCTCGATGTGATGCCCCGGGAACTCAGCAGGTGCTTAGTAGAGACGTCTCTCTGCTCACGTCACCATCATGTCCATCTGACTGCAGCTGGTTGGGAGGCTGGACCAGTCCTCTTCTTTCCATGGGACTCATTTCCTTTCTAAGGATAAGGAAACCAAGACTTTGAGGGGCAAGTAAGGTGGGTAGAGTTGTAGGGGACGATCCCACCATGGGATCTTGCACGTGTCCACACAGGCCACGCAGACCTCATCTGAGTCTTGTCAGAATGCCTGGGTCCCCTGGGAACCCAGAGTTTGGAGGCCTGAGAGGAGTTTCTCGGAAGCCATCACCACTCACCTCCTTACCTCTCTTGGAAAGCTGTCATGGGACAGCTTCTCATGCCTCCCAGGTTTGAGCCTCCCCAGGAAATTAACAGAAAATTCAACTTTTAAAGTGAACAGGACTTCCCTGGTGGTGCAGTGGTTAAGAATCCTCCTGCCAATGCAGGGGACACGGGTTTGAGCCCTGGTCCAGGAAGATCCCACATGCCGCGGAGCAACTAAACCCATGCGCCACAACTACTGAAGCCTGCGCACCTAGAGCCCATGCTCCGCAACAAGAGAAGCCACCACAATGAGAAGCCCGTGCACTGCAACGAAGAGTAGCCCCCGCTCACCGCAACTAGAGAAAGCCCACGTGCAGCAACGAAGACCCAACGCAGCCAAAAATAAATAAATAAATTTATATTTAAAGAAACTAAAGGAAACGGATCAACAGCCAGATGGAAGAGATGCATAGGGCAAGGTATGTGAAAAGGGCATGGATTTTCCATGTCTGCTTCCAGCACACCACCCTCCCAGCACCTCTGCATGTTCATCAACCCAGACGCTCTCCAAAGCCCATCCTGTGGGGGTTTATGGAAGCTTCATTACATAGGCACAGTTGATTAAGTCATTGGCCATTGGTGATTGAACTCTAGCTCCAACCCCTCTTCCATCCCCGGAATTGGGGGGTATGGGGAGGTTGGGGCTGAATGTTCCAACCCTCTAATTGCATGGTTTGTGCTCCTAGCAACCAGCCTCCATCCTTGAGTTGTTTTTCAAAAGTCACCTCTATAACATAACGAAAGACACCTTTATCTCTCTCTTCACAGGAAATCCCAAGGGTTTTAGGAGCTCTATGACAGAAATGGGGTGGAAGACCAAATGTATATTTCTTATTATAAGTCACAATATCACATATATAAACAGAATCATGCAGCATGTGGTCTTTTGGATCTGGCTTCTTTCACTCAGCATGTTTTCAGGGTTCATCTATGTTGGAGTGTGTATCAGTGCTTTTCTCTTTTTTATGACTGAATAGTATTCCAGCGTATGAAGACACCACACTTCGTTCATCCATTCATCCATTCATGGTCATTGGGTTGTTTCCACCTTTTGAACTATTGTGAGTAGTGCTTTCTTGAACACATACATGAAGATTTGAGGACCTGTTTTCAATTCTTGTGAGGTTGTACCCAGAAGGGGAATTGCTGGATCATATGATCATTCTATGTGTAACTTTTTGAGGCATCACAAAAATGTTTTCTACAGCCCTCTGCCTTTTTATTTTTAAATTTTTATCAAGATATGACTTACAGAAAGCAAAAAGGCCTAATCTTAGGTGTTGAGTTCGATGACATTTCACATAACCACCTCCCAAAATGAGGTTCCAGAACATTCCCAGCTCCATCACTCTCCCTACCTTCAGATAACAGCTGTGCCCACCTCTGTTACCATGGATGAGTTTGCCTATTTCCTAACTTGATGTAAACAGAACCAGCCATTGCATCCTCTTTTCTGTCTGGCGACTTTCACTCAACACCATGGCTGTGAATGGCTGTGTTCTTCACCTATTGTGTGCCTTGTTCTTTTTCCTTGCTGTATAGTATTCCACAGTGCATGTCCAGGAGTGGAGCTGCTGATTCATGAGTGGGTGTCTGTCACTTTACGAGCAGGACCAGTAATTAGTTCCCTTTATTCCTGGAACTTCTCAAGGGGACACAGCCCGTGGGTGGTCCCTAGGGACAGGAAACGGTGACATTAGCTCCATGGTGGTTTCCACTTCACCAAATTCTGGAATGCTGGCAGCCAGGCCGATCTGGCTCCCCTTCACAGCATTGCTAGCCGATGACCTCATGGCCAGTCCCATGGCCAAGCTGGGAGGAGCAGTGGGGCAGGCTGCAGGCAGCCAGCCAGCGATGAGCTCAGTCGGCCGGGACCCTGCATTCCTCACTGGCAGCTTCCACGAGTCCCAGAAGCCACGCCACGGCAGAGGTAAACAGAGCACAGAGGCCGGGGGTCAGGCTGTTCCCTCCATTTAGCTTAGCTCCCAACCTCCTAGAATTTTTCCTCACCACCTTCTGTTGGCCGTAGGCACCCTCATCAGACACACACGACACACAAGAAACAACCCAAACCCAGTTGTTGGTTTCTCATTATGTGAGGCAAACACAGTCATGACACGAGATCCGGAAGAGGTGAAAAAGCAGGTTATTTAAAAATCTCTGAGTTCAACGGACAAGGAGAACTGCTCTCCTGTAGCTGTGAACGTCCCTCCAGGCCAACATGTGCCTGTGTCATCGATGGGGGTCCACAGGCAGCCTGGGTTCAAATCGTGGCTTAGTCCTTGAGATGCCAAGCAGATTTGGGACGCATTACTAATCTCTCCAAACCTCAGTTTCTCAGTGCAGCCTGTCTCTCAGTATTACCCTCTTATAGGGCAGCACTGAGTAGATGAAGTTTGATTGGAGCTACAATCCCAAGAACTAATAACTATTGGTATTATGGGTAATTGGCCAATAATGTCTCAGCTTCAGCTAGAGTTGAGCTCAGATAGGTCTGGGCAATCTTACTTAGAAAGAATGGCCCCTACCGGCAAACTCCTATTTACCTCTTAAACCCCAGTTTGATGCCCCATCTTCCAATAAGACTTCCTTGTTCTCTGCCCAGGTTCCCTCAGGCTGAGGGGCCTCCCTCTGGCCTCATCTTGACCACACAAGGCTGGAAGGTCTGAGTCCGGCTCTGTGCACTGCCAGACCAGAGCTTTCTGGGACCAAGTCCCAGTATCACTATTTTAGTTTCCTGTGGCTGCCGTAATAAATTGCCACAAACTGGGTAGTTTAAAACAACAGAAATTTATTCTCTCACAGTTCTGGAAGCTAGGACTTTGAAATCATAGGTTGGCAGGGCTGTGCTCCCTCCAAAGGCTCTAGGGGAGGATGCTTCCTTGCCTCTTCCAGCTTCTGGTGGCCCTAGGTGTTCCTTGGCTTGTGGCTGCATCACTTCAGTCTCTGCCTCTGATTTCCCATGGCCTTCTCCTCTTCTCCGTCTATCCCTCCTCTTCTCTAAGGACACCTGTCAGTATGCAGTAAGTCCCCTACGTGCGAACGAGTTCCACTCTGAGAGCGCATTCATAAGTCCAATTTGTAAGTCCAACAAAGTTAGCCTACGTACCCAACTAACACAGTCGGCTATATAGTACTGTACTGTAATAGGTTTATAATACTTTTCACACAAATAATACATACAAAACAAACAAACACAAAAAATAAAGAAAACATATAAAATTTTACAGTATAGTACCTTGAAAAGTACAGTAGTACAGTACAACAGCTGGCATACAGGGCTGGCATTGAGTGAACAGGCAAGAAGAGTTGCTGACTGCAGGAGGGAGAGGAGGTGGGAGATGGTAGAGCTGAAAGATCGTCAGCAATAGGAGATGGAGGGCAAGCTGCAATTTCACTCATGCCCCACCTTGATGGAATGTATGTTCGCATCTTTGAAAGTTTGCAACTTGATGGTTCATATGTAGGGGACTTACTGTATTTAGGGCCCAGTGTAAATCCAGAACAGTCTCATTTCAAGATCTTTAACTTAATTACTTCTGCAAAGACCCTTTGTCCAAATGAGGTCACATTCACAGGGACTGAGGGATCTGTATCAGCTCATCAAGGGAGGTGTGGTCCAGAGAAGGGCCATGAAATTCCCTGAGAAACATCACAGCAGTGAATGATGGAGATGGTGTGGGGAGACACCTACATCTGCAGCAAAGTGTGGAGCAAAGAATAAATACCACGGGAAAAATTTTGAGCACCTACTGTTACCAAACTGAACTCGGGTCAGCTCACCCTACACACAACAAAGCCAATCTACTGACACCAGGTTGTGTTGAAGGAAAGTACAACGTTTATTGCAGGGCACCAAGCAAGGGAGTGGGAGACCAGCCTCCAATCTACTCCACCTTGGCCCCTGAGTTAGGAGTTTTTTTTAAAGGGGAAGAACAAAGAGGCTGAAATTAATCATCTTGTGACATTGCTGTGACATATCTGGTTTTTTTAAATTAGAATTGTACCCATTTTTTTTTTAATATTTATTTATTTGGTTGCACTGGGTGTTGCAGTACTTGGGCTCCTTAGTTGTGGCATGTGAACTCTTAGTTGCAGTATGCATGTGGGACCTCGTTCCCTGACCAGGGATTGAACCCATGTCCCCTGCATTGGCAGGCGGATTCTTAACCACTGCACCACCAGGGAAGTCCTGGAGTACAGAGTCTTAACTACTGTGCCACCAGGGAAGCCCCTGCTGTGACATTTCTTAATCGTAGTTTCAGGCATCAGGATATGTCTGGTTTACGATTCTCTGGCCAGGTGGTCCATGGCTCTGGGGTCTGTGAGCTCATCTTGCCCCGGAGAAACAAGCTGAGTTTGTATGTTAGCGATGTTATCTACAGTAGCCATTTTGGTACATTAACAATGTTATCAACATCAGCAATTTTAATCATCTGACTCTGGTTGATTAGTGTTCAGTTAGCACAGGATTGAGGTCAGACAGGACAAGAAAGGGAATGAAGTTTGGGATAGAGGGATTAATCCTAAACTTGGTAAGGGAACTTGGTTTTAGGGGGGCTCAGTTTCACTACTGTGTGTCTGGCACATAAGACATAATCCTTATAAGACCTGATGGGGGCGGATCATGATCTTCATTTCACAGGTGACAACCTGAGGCTGGAGAGGCATTGTGCCAAGGCCAGAAAGCTTGAAGTGAAGCTGGGCTTGAAGCCCAGGCAGCCAGCTCCCTAGCCTGCTCCGTCTCTCCCAGAGCCTCTAAAAAGAGGGGATCTGGCCACCCTCAGGGGCCAGCGTGAGATGTGGGGCGGGGAGGAGGAAGACGAATTCTCCCTCTACCCTTCTGTGTTCTTGGCTGAGACCCCCTGGAATAAAAGACAGATTAGCAAGAGAAAAACACACAGAAGTCTAACATGTATATCTCGTGTATATATGGGAGATACAGAGGGAAACTGAGTAAAAATCCCCAAGAGGGCCCCAGCCACTCCCTTAAATACCATCTTCCGCTAAAGACAAAAGAAAGGTGCTGGGCCTGGGGTGGGTGTTGAGGCCAATTCTGGGAGGTGACCAGGAAAAGCACAGTAAACAAGGGTAAGGTTCGTTCTGCAGGTTTTAATTTGTGCTCTCTCCACTGATAAGATTCTCCAGGGATTTAGAGCCATGCTCTTCTTCCTTGTACAGAGAGGGAGACACACTTAACAAATGGAGACTTCTTTTATAAATGTAAATGCCCCTTACAAAAGCGTAACTTCTACTCTGTTTTCAGAGTTTCTCCTGTACCTGCAGTTTCTCTAAAGAATCTTTATGCCAAAGAGGCAGGCTCTGGAGTGTCACCTTCTGCTACCCTTCAGATGGGACTGATGAAATTGCAATGTTGGGCATATGATGGGCTTGCAATACCTGGGCGTGTGGGAAGAACCCAGGCTCAGGGAAGGGAGATCCAGGTTTGAATCCTGACCATGCCAGTTCCTGGCTGTGTGACCTTGGGCAGGTGGCTTGGCCTCTCTGTGCCACTCTTCCTTCAATGTCCTGAGCCCTGGACAGGCCACAGCTGTGAGGATCCACAGGTCTTTCTCCTTGTGCTCACATAAGAGGTGCTTTAAAGGAACTCATCTACTCATTTGTCCATTCACTCCTTCATCCATTCGCTCCACAGATATTTCTTTAACATCTATTATGTGCCAGACCTCCTTTCAAGTAGCAAAAGAAAAGTCTCTAGGCATGGGAGGAGTAGAGGAAAGGGTGATTCTGGCAGCGGAACACAACATGTTCAAAGACCCTGAGGTCAGACAGTCAACTCCAGGCACCAGGCTGGCAAAGGAACTTGAAAGCTGACGCAGGCCCATGAGGCCATTCACAGCAGACAAGCCTGGTTCAAATCCCAGTTTGGCTTCTCCTTGGCTCTGTGACCGGGGCAAGCAAGCACTTCACATCCTAGAATCTTTTCCTTGTCAAAGGTAGTTTTCCTCACCTGGAGAGGTGTTTTTGCAGCTCTTCACAGTCAAGGTAAGTTTAAAAAAAAAACTGTGAGCATTTGAATGCACCCCCAAAGGTGCCCAACTGATGGCCGGGGTTACTTGAGCAAAGTCACTTTTAGTTTACTTTTTTTTTTTTTTTAAAGGTAGATGCTGGAGTATCTATTTATTTATTTATCTATTATTTATTTATGGCTGTGTTGGGTCTTCGTTTCTGTGCGAGGGCTTTCTCTAGTTGTGGCAAGCGGGGGCCACTCTTCATCGCGGTGCGCGGGCCTCTCACTATCGCGGCCTCTCTTGTTGCAGAGCACAGGCTCCAGACGCGCAGGCTCAGTAATTGTGGCTCACGGGCCCAGCTGCTCTGCGGCATGTGGGATCTTCCCAGACCAGGGCTCGAACCCGTGTCCCCTGCATTAGCAGGCAGATTCTCAACCACTGCGCCACCAGGGAAGCCCTAGTTTACTTTATTTTATTTTATTATTAAAACAATTAAAAAATTCTTTTCCATTACGGTTTACTACAGGATACTGAATGTAGTTCCCCTGTGCTATGCAATAGGACCTTGTTTTTAAATAAATTTTTTCATTGTGGTAAAATACATATTACATGAAATGTATCATTTTAACCATTTAAACATGTGCAACTTAGTGGCATTTAGCACATTCTCAGCGTGGTGTAACCATCACCATTATCTATTTCCAGAACTTTCCCATCACCCCAAAAGGAAACCATGTCCCCATCGGCAGTCACTCCCCATGCCCCCTCCTCCAGCCCTTGGCAACCACGGAAACTGGCCCCAGAGAGTTAACAGAAGCAGATGACTAACAGGAATTCTTGAGTTTGTCTTGCAGAGCCACAGATAGGGGAACAGCTTGTTGAAACCTCTCTGCTTGTAAACTGCCTTCACTGATTAAGCTTGCTTTAGTTATTTTTTGTTTCATTCTTTTCTTCCTCTCTTTAATTGCATACCTTCCCAGAGTCACGTAGCCCAGTTGTTTTACAGGAACTTGGAGTCAGCTCTTGTTCAACTAAGGCTGATGGGGACCACTGACCCCAAAGCTGGGCCCGTGCAAGTGTTGGATGAATGGCCTTTTGACATCAGAAAACTCCACCCTCAGATCATGCTAAGTACCTCCATTTTTGAAGATGCATAAAAATGTAAGCCAGATACGCCTGTGCAGAACACCGATTACCTCACCTTTTCCCCTACCTCCAATCACCTTTTCCTATGCCCAAGACCACCCTGCTTCTCCCATAAATATCCCAACCCCCTCGCCTTCGGGGAGGCAGATCTGAGACTTGTTCTCCCGTCTCCTCGCTTGGCTGCCTTATGAATAAATTCTTTCTCTGCTGCAAACCTCAGAGTCTCAGTGTTTGGCTTGCTGTGTGTCAGGCAAATGGACCCAGTTCGGTAACACTGGTATCAACATGTGTGTACAAGTTTTTGTTTGAACACCTGTTTTCAGTTCTCTTGGGTATATATCAAGGAGTGGAATTGCTGGGTCACGTGGTAATTTTGAAAGTAGCAGGAGAAAGCTACTTATCAAGTACAAGGAATCCTCTATAAGATCAACAGCCAGTTTCTCATCAGAAACCCTAGACTCCAGAAGGCAATGAAATGACATATTTAAACTGCTGAAAGAAAAACTGTTGACCAAGAATTCTATATCCAGCAAAACCGTTCTTCAAAAATAAGGGAGAGGGAATTCCCTGGTGGTCCGGTGGTTAGGACTTGGCGCTTTCACTGCCAGGGCCCGGGTTCAGTTCCTGGCTGGGGAACTAAGATCCCACAAGCCATGCTGCATGGCCAAAAAAAAAAAGAGAAGGAAAGAAAAAGGGAGAAATCAAGACATTCTCAGGTAAGCCAAAGTTGAGGGAGTTTGTTACCATTATACTTGCCATGCAAGAAATTCTAAAGGGAGTCCTGCCGGTTAAAATGAAAGGACCCTAAACAGTAACTCAAAGCTGTATCTAAGACTTGAAGGGAGAAGTAAATAGTTCTACAGTAACAGTTGGAGACTTCAAACCCCACTTTTAATAATGGAGAGAACATCTAGACAGAAGATTAAAGATATGGAGGATTGAGCAACTCTCTAAACCAACTAGACCAAACAGACATCTATAGAACACTCCAACAGCACAATACACATCTCTATCAAATGCACATGGAACATGCTCCAGTATAGATCAGCTATTAGGCAAAAAAGCAACTCTCAGTACATTTTTTGGCATCATTTAGTTTTATTTTTTATTGAAGTATAGTTGATGTACAATATTATATAAGTTACAGGTGTACTCTCAATAAATTTTAAAAGGCTGAAATCATCTCCAGCTACAATGGAATAAAGCTAGAAATCAATAACAGAAGGAAAGCTGGAATGTTCACAAATATGTGGATATTAAACAACACACTCTTTTTTTTTCCGCTGCAAAAAGTTTTATTGTATCCATTTGGTCCAAGGCTTGGGAGAGGGCTCCAGGGTGGTTAAAAAGCTGCCTAGTGGCTGCAGAGACGGGCTTCAAGCAGAAGCCCTAACACCAGAGGGGCTCCTCAAAGGCCACTGGGCTCCAGAGGTTCCTAGTCATGCTTGAGCGTGAGTATTTCCTAGAGATACTCGCCCAGCCCAGCCTGGGGACCAGCCAGCCTGTGGAGGTTGGTCAGGTGGTCACCCATCTTCTTGATGAGTTTCACCTCCTCATCTAGGAAGTGGCTCTCCAGGAAGTCACAGAGGTGGGGGTCTGCATGGGCAGAACCCAGGGAATGCAGATCCAAAAGGGCCTGGTTCAGGTTCTTCTCAATGAGAATGGCGTCTTCCATAGCGTCCTGGGTTTTACCCCACTCATCCTGAGATGGCTTCTGCACATCCTGGAAGAGGGCGCGGCCGCCGCGCTGGTTTTGCATTTTCAAGAGACACTCGGAGCCCTCGCACTTCTCTTCGGCCAATTCGAGGAAAAAGTGGCCCACGCCCTCCAGAGCCACATCGTCGGGATCAAAATAGAAGCCCAGAGAGAGGTAGGTGTAGGAGACCCACAGATGCGTGTTGACCAGGCAGTTGATGGCGGCCTCCACCTCAGTGGAATAATTCTGATGAATCTGGGAGCTCATGGTTGATCGGTAATAAGGAGTTAATCTCGAAAAACGGTGTTGGCTGGTCCCGGTGACCGAGGATAACTGAGTGGCTGATTCTGAAGATTGCGACTGGAAAAAATGTTGGAGGGTGGTCAGAGGCTGGAGCAAAGGGTGTCCCTGGGTCTGTTCCATCCAAACACTGTTGAAGCAAGAGACAGATGCACGGGACTGCTGAGCACACTGCTAACACACTCTTTTTTTTTTAATTTTTTTTAAAAAATTATTTATTTATTTATTTATTTATTTGGCTGTGTTGGGCCTTCGTTTCTGTGCGAGGGCTTTCTCTAGTTGCGGCAAGCCGGGCCCGCTCTTCATCGCAGTGTGCGGGCCTCTCACTATCGTGGCCTCTCTTGTTGTGGAGCACAGGCTCCAGATGTGCAGGCTCAGTAGTTGTGGCGCATGGGCCTAGTTGCCCCGCGGCATGTGGGATCTTCCCAGACCAGGGCTCGAACCCGTGTTCCCTGCATTGGCAGGCAGATTCTCAACCACTGCGCCACCAGGGAAGACACTTACACTCTTAAAGAAACGATGGATCAAAGAAGAAATCACGAAAGAAATTGGAAAATACTTGGGGCTGAATGAAAACAAAAATACAACACGTTAACGAACCAAACTTGGGTCCGCTCGCCCACGTGCGGTAAAGCCAATCTATTGACACCAGGTTGTAGTGAAGGAAAGTGCAGTATTTGTTGCATGTACCAAGCAAGGTGTCCAGGTAGCTAGTGTTCAAAACACCTGAACTCCCTGGTGGCTTTCAGGGAAAGGTTTTTAAGGACAAGGTGAGGGAGGGGTGTTGTGGGTGTGTGATCAGCTCATGGACATTCTTCTGATTGGCTGGTGGTGAGGTAATCGGGAGTCAACATCATCAACCTTCTGGTTCCAACTGGCCTGAGGTCTACGTGCTTGTGGGCAGCATACGGTTACCCTCTTCCACCTGGTGGAGGTTTCAAGTATCTGAAAAACAGCTCAAAGGACGTGGCTCAGAATATTATCTATAGCCCTTGAGATGGAACTAAATGTTCTTGACTTTGCTTAATGGCTAAACTAGTATTATTTTGCCTTGCTTGACTGTTTTCCCTCCTTTCTGCATTTTCTCACTTCTCTGATTAAATTTATGCTTTGGAACTTGAGGAAGGCCTAGGAGCCTAATGTTCTTCTACAGACAAGAGGCAGGCGGAAGACGTGGTGGGGTCATGGTGGGGGGTCTGTCGCAGGAAGGCCCCATAGGGTCCTGGTCAATTATAAACATCCTAAAAGTTATCAAGAACCTAACTTTATACTTTGAAGAAGTAGGAAAAGAGGAGTAAACTATAAATCAAAGGTAGTAGAAGTTAGGAAATCATAAAGATTAGAGCAGACATAAATTAGAGCATAAAGAAATAATAGAGGGACTTCCCTGGTGGTGCAGTGCTTAAGACTCTGCCTGCCAATGCAGTGGACACAGGTTCGAGCCCTGGTCCAGGAAGATCCCACAGGCCGTGAAGCAACTAAGCCCGTGCGCCACAACTACTGAGCCTGTGCTCTAAAGCCCGCGAGCCACAACTACTGAGCCTGTGTGCCACAGCTACTGAAGCCCATGCGCCTAGAGCCCGTGCTCTGCAGCAAGAGAAGCCACCGCCATGAGAAGCCCGCGCGCTGCAGCGAAGAGTAGCCCTCCCGCTCGCCGCAACTAGAGAAAAGCCCGCAAGCAGTCATGAAGACCCAACTCAGCCAAAAATAAAAATTAATTAATTAATTAAAAAACAAAAAGAACCAAAAAACTTCGGGATTTCCCTGGTGGTCTAGTGGTTAAGACTCTGCGCTTCTAATGCAGGGGACGCGAGTTTGATCCTTGGTCAGGGAGCTAGGATCCCATATGCCACGCTGTGTGACCAATAATAATAATAATAATAAACCTTCCAACAGAGAAGTCCAAGACCAGATGGCTTCACTGGTGAATTCTGAATCATTTATGGAATAATACCAATTTTTATCTAATTCCTCCAAAAAATAGAAGGGGAAGTGACAGTTCTAACGAGGCCAGAATTACTCTGACAGTAATGACAGGTAAACATGTCGCAAGAAAAGAAAATTACACACTGTGAGATAATAGGGAAAAAAAAAAAAAATATATATATATATTGGTCTCTGCCCCCGGTTCCTGGCACAGAGCTCCTGAAACCCTTGTAACTTCCTACGTGATAAGAACACTAAGAGCATCTTTTGTTCTAATATTTGGTCTTTGACCCTAGTTCCTGACACAGAGTTCCTAGATCCTCTGGAATTTCCTGGGTGATAGGAGTGTCTTTCGTTGTAATGACGGGACTCTGGGTGGGCTCGTGGATGGCTCCTGGATTGGGGCTGGTCACCAGAAGGGCCAAGTCATGATTAGGAGTTTGGAATTTTCAGCCACACTCCCTCCCCCACCATTCTCCAGAGAGGGGGGATGGCCTGAAAATGGAGTTAATGATTGATCATGCCTACGTGATGATGCCTCCATAAAAATCCCAAAAGTACCGGGTTCAGAGAGCTTCTGGGATGGTGAACACGTGGAGGTGCTGCAAGAGGGCATGGAAGCCTTGTGCCCCTTCCCGGATGCCTTGCCTTCCGTATCTCTGTATCCTTCTCATCATCTTCTTCTTCTTCTTCTTCTTTTTTTTTTTTTTGGCTTAAAACAGTAGCAATTTATTTTCTCATAGTTCTGGAGGATACAAGCCTGAAATCAAGGTATTGATAGGGCCATGCTCTTTCTGAGATCTATAGGGAAGAATCCTTCCTTGCCTCTTCTAACCTCAGGTGTTTGCCGGCAATCCTTGGTGTTCCTCGGCTGGTAGATGCATCACTCCAATTTCTTTTTAAATTTAATTTAATTTAATTAATTAATTTATTTTTGGCTGCGTTGGGTCTTCGTTGCTGCGCGTGGGCTTTCTCTAGTTGCGGTGAATGGGGGCTACTCTTCGTAGCGGTGCGCAGGCTTCTCATTGCTGTGGCCCTCGTTGCGGAGCACGGGCTCTAGGCGCCCGGGCTTCAGTAGTTGCGGCGCACGTGCTTAGTTGCTCCACAGCATGTGGGATCTTCCTGGACCAGGGCTCGAACCCCTGTCCCTGCATTGGCAGGGGGATTCTTCACCATTGCGCCATCAAGGAAGTCCCGAGATACCATTTTATACCCATTAGCATGGCTATTAGCAAAATAACAAGTGTTGGTGTGGAGAAATTGGAACCCTCTTGGACCTCTGGGGGAAATGTGAAATGGTGCAGCTGCTGTGGAAAAGTCTGGCATTTCCTCAAAAAGCTAAACACAGAATGACCATATGATCCAGCAACTCACTTCTGGATACGTATTCAAAAGAATTGAAAGCAGGGACTCAAACTGAGCTTGTACACCAATGTACACAGCAGCACTGTTCACAATAGCCAAAAGGTGGAAACAATGCAAATGTCCACCAATAACTGAATGGATAAACAAAATTTGGTATATCCACACAATGGACTATTACTCAGCCATAAAAATAGAATGATGTTCTGATCCATGCTACAACGTGGATGAACCTTGAAACATTATGCTGAGTGAAATAAGCCAGTCACAAAAGGACAAACATTATATGATTCCACTGATATGAAATGTCTAGAATATGCAAATTCATAGAGACAGGAAGTCGATTTTAGGTTACCAGGGGCTGGAGGAAGAGGGGGGAGAAATGAGGAATTATTGCTTAACAGTTACAGAGTTTCTGTTTGGGGGTGATGGAAAAGTTTTGGAAGTAGATAGTGATGACGTACTATGTGTATGCTCAACATTTCAGATGTACTTAATGTCACTAACAGTCCACTTAAAAATGGTTAAAATGGAAAATTCTATGTATGTTACATATATTTTACCACAATACAAAAATGAAAATTAAAAAAAAACTTTATAAAAATGGTATCACACTGTTACAATTATTTTCACTCAAGGGTCTAGATTGGAGATTTTTGCCTGCAAGTCTGGCTCATCTTTTTTCACTGCTGTGTAGTACTCCACCGTAAGAACACACCCTAACATTTCCCTAGTTTCCAGCTCCTTCTTATTATGAACCATGCTGCTGGGAAGGCATGCACATGTAGGTTTCTCTGGGGTTCACACTAGGACCAGGAGGGAGGGTCCGGCCATCCTCAGCTATGTTAGCATGGCCAAATGGTTCTTCTGAGTGGTCAAACCAATTCCCACGCCCGTCACCAGTGACTCTGTCCCCTGCCTAAGAGTGAAATGGGATCTCAGTGAATTTTTTTCCCTGATGACTAGATTGAGCTTCTATTTATTGGTTGTCCTGGGTTCATCTTCCCAGAATTGCCTTTTCATGCCTGTACTGCATTGAATAGTATGTCCCCAAATTCATGTCCACCAGAACCTCAGATTGTGACCTTGAGGGTCTTTGTAGATGAAATTACTTACATTAAGATGAGGTCATACGGGAGTAGGGTGGGCCCTAAATCCAATGACTGATTACTTTGTAAGAGGCCACATGAAGATGGAAGCAGAGATTGGAGGGATGCAGCCACAAGCCAAGGGATGCCGACCAGTGCCAGAAGCCACCAGAAGCCAGGAGATCGGCCTGGGACCAATTCTCCCTCACAGCCTCCAGCCCTGCTGACACTTTGATTTGGGACTTCTGGCCACCAGAACTGTGACAGAATAAATTTCTGCTGTTGAAAGCCGGAAATGTAAGACCCAGTTCGTGGTCATTGTTATGGCAAAAACAATGCCATCTGCCCATTTTTCTGTGTGGTGTTTTTTCTTTCCGTCTAGTGTGTCTGGTGGAGTGGGGGCACTTCATATGTCCTGGAAGCTATTCCTTGGTCAGTTAAATGCATCGCAGGTATCTCCTCTCTGTCCCTGGCTTATCTTTTCAATTTCTTTATGGATTTTTTTGGTGGCCGAAAGTTTGAAATTGTGACTGATTCCAAAGGACTGTCCCAAAAGTATTCATTTTTTTCCTTGTCAAGAGCAGGTTTTCATTGTTCAGGCAGTTAAGCCTGGGGTATAATTCTCTCTCTTCCGTGATGCTCCCAGCCGGCCGTGACTTTCCTGCCTTCGGGGTTTGGGCCTCTGCCAGCGCCCCTTCCTCTCAAAATCAGATCTCAGTGACGGAAGAATGGGGACAGCTGAGTGTGAGTCAGCAGGGCCCGGGCTGCAGGGGGAGCGGGGGACGGAAGTGGTCGGCTCAGGCCCTGGGACCGGCTGTGCGGATTCCTGGCTGCGGGTGGTCACCAGCACAGCCCAGGCCAGGCAGGAAGTGGGTCAGCTGAGGCATCAGGCTTGGGGCCCCACATGCTCACTGCCCAGAACCCCTAACCACCCCCACCTCCTGCCCCTGCACACCCCCCTCCAGCGCCCTGGTTTGCATGCCTGCTCCGGTAATGGTTTCACTGACCACGGTGTGCATTTATGGAGCGCCTGCTGTGCGCTAGGCCCTGGTTGAGTGTGGACCCCCAGCCCTGGCAGGTGGCTGGGAAAATCAGTTCCCTGACACTGGGGGAAACTGAGGCCCAGAACAGGGCAGCCCTGTGCATGACTCACACAGCGTGGTGTCCCAGTCACCCAGCATCCCAAATCCTCCTTGGCTGGCTGGGGCCCTCTCCACCTCTAGGTGTCCTCACCCTAAACATGGCAACTTAGAAGAAAAAACAGCTAGGAAGTTTCCACATTTTCTCTCTTTGCCTCCCTCAGTCCCTCTCTCTCTCTCCCTTGTTCTCTCTGCATTTCTGTTTTTCAGTTTCTCACCACAACCCCCATCAGTGTGTGTGTGTGTGTGTGTGTGTGTGTGTATGTGTCTGTGTGTGTTGGGGGTGGGAGCAGCCTGAACGCACCCCTCCTCTCTTCCAGGGGACCAGGACATGTCTGGGCAGGTCTGGGCACTCCTTGTAGAAACTGCTGAATGCCTAGTGGCAAGATGCCAGGGCAGGAAGTAGCCAGTAGGAAGGTTGAAGAGGGTGTGCGGGAAGGCCTAGTTTGGGATTTCTGGTGTGGTACTTTGCCCTTCTTACTTACCCCCACCCAGGCCTGTCACAATCAAAGTGTCCCAAGATGACCTCAGCATCTTCCCCCAAAACTTTGGGTTTTGAGGGATGCATAGGAGTTCTCTAGGTGTAAATGGAGGAGGGGGGACTTCCAGGCAGAAAAGACAACCTGGGGTCAGCAGAGACAAGGGAAAAGGGGTTCAGATGTCCAGCAGAGGAGTCTGGCTTTCTCCTGTGGGCCAAGGGGAGCCACCGAGGGTGTGAGAGGTGAAGAGGGGCCCAGGCAGATCCCTGGAACGGGATGGACTCTTGTCTGAGACCCTCACCTTTAAGACCGAGAACATCCAAGCGAGAGCTGAGGGGAACTCTGTTGAATGGGGCCAAGCCTTACCCTTGAATGAGCCTCCCTGAATATGCCTTACACCCTTCAGCTGCCTGTCTGTCCCCCATCACAGCTGGGACCCCTGCACTGTACTCCCAGCCTGGGAGCTGCTGGTTTCCTGGTGTGTCCCCAGTCCAACGCCCAGAGCACGGTAGGTAATTTATAAGTTCCTGGAGCAGCCAAGAGGAGATGGGGCTCTAGAGGCAGCGAACAGGCAGGGTGGGGGCCTCAGCTGGAGGAGGCGCCTGGCCTTCAGGGGAGTGTCATCCCCCTTCCCCTCCCCGGAGGCTCCTGCGCCTCCCTGCGCCCCCTGTTGGCCTCAGAATGCAACACCCAGCACTGACCCCTCTCCTGTCTCCTGTAGCTTATTGCACACCTATTACGTGCCCAGTGCTGTTCTGGGTGCAACAGACACAGGGGACCCCAGACAGACCTGCCTGTCCTCCGGGACTCCCATAGAACTAGTCAGTTACTACCCAGAGTATGTTGGCATGGGGGTGGGGGGGGAACCAGGCAGCTATGGGAGGCAGAGGAGGTACCTGGACAGCCAGGAGGGCTTCCTGGAGGAGGAAGTAATAGTAGTTGTACTTATTAAGTAAGTACTATGTGCCAGAGCTGTAAAAGCAGAATCTCACTGAACTCTCACACAAGGCCCATGAATATGGGGAACTGAGGCTCAGGGAAGTGGGCCGCAGATCGTCCCCAACCTCTCAGCTTCTCATAGCCTTTGGAATAACACCCAGACCACTCGCCAGGCCTTGAGACGCTGCGCCATCAGCCCTGTTACCCCTCCCACATCCCCTCCACCTGAATCACCCACTCCCCTCCACACACAGCCTCCCCTCTTGGCCTGCAACTTGTAGGGTACAGTTGAGGTCAGGGGGTTTCTCTCTGGGCAGCATGGACAAGGGGAGGCGGGGGTTCCCGTTGAACCAGGGAGGTGAGGGGAGGTCTCCAGGATTTGGGAAAAGGATCCCCCATGTAAAAAGGACACAGCCCCTTCCAGTGACCACAGGAGCATCTATATGGTACACCGGGGACCCTGCTCACACCCTGGGGCCGTGGAAAGAGCCAGCCTTAGAAGCAAAATCACTGTGCTATAGACACCTCATCTTGGGGTGCAAAGACCTTGGGGGCTCAGGGACTTGGAGGGGGTACCCCCTCCCCTGGGACCCATGTTCCCAAAGACAAGCCATTTCCTTACTGCTGAAGCCCCTTCTTCTTTGAAGGCCACTGACTCTGGAGTGTCCCCATTCCTGCTGAGGACAGACACGGGGGGATGACCGAATCCTGTTTCCAGTGTTCAAGCTGCTCAGTCCAGAGAAGCTGGCTTGGGTTCACATTCCCGCCCCTTGTCTCCTTGGGACAAGGGGCCTCAAATGACAGAGCCTCAGTTTCCCCAGCTGTAAAAGGTGGTAATACACCTTCCCCACAGGGGAATTCTGCACACGCTGGGGGGGTCAACATGATCACGATTCAAATCCCACCCCCCACACCCCCTTGCTGTGTGCCCATAGGCAAGTTACTCAACCTCTCTGTGCATCAGAACCAAGGCAGTGGGTTGTAGGAGGTAGAACACTCAGTACAGAAATCCTCTCATCATTATCCATTCAGCACACTCATTGCAGTGGCCACACACCAAGTACCAGGTCACACACCAAGCACCAAGGACAGAAATACTGGTGATTTGAGGCCCCCTCTGCCAGTTGATGACCCCAGGTTGAGGATGACCCTGGCGGACGCCAGCTTCTCACAAAGACACACAAGAAATTGCATATTTCAACTGTTTTATTTGCTTTCTGGGGTGTCAAGTTTGGGGTCTCCCAGGGCCCAGCCCCCAGCAAAGTCTGGTAGACCCTTGCCCGGCCTGGGGTCCTAGACACAGGGCTTTCAGACAAGGCACTCATAGGAGTCTCCCTGGATTCAGGGAGAAGCCACCCCGAAGCTGCAGGGGCTGGACCCTCCTTTGGGGACAGAACACAGGGTCACCTTCAGCAGGAAGGGTTTTTCCTAGAGAGAGATTTAGGCCAAGATAGAAACCTGAGATGTTAAGGGAGCCCTGGAAACATGCCTGGGCAGGAGGAAGGCCAACTCTGTTTCCCACGATCCAGATGGGTCTCCCGTGGCATCCAGCCAGGCCTTGGGAGCAGAGAGCCCAATTCCAAACCGGCTTTCTCTGGGATTTCCTCAAAGTGTGCAGGACACAAAAGCCACTGGCCCCAGGTCCCACCCCTGCAAACGGCTTGGGTGAGGCCGGTCTGGGCAGCGGGGAACCAGGGCCTGGGGGTGCTTCTCTCTTTCCCATCTTGTCCCCTTTCTCTGTGCCCCATGTGTACTGCAGAGGCAGGCACTTCTGTGGGTCTCTGGGCAGCTGAAGGGAAGCCTTGGGTGAGGAGAGGGAGGAGGAGAAACAGATTTTAAGTGGGGGGAGCAGCTCGGGCTGGACTGGAGCCCTTGGAGGTCTAGGAGCCCCTGAAACTCAAGCTGTGACAACTGCCCCTAAACTGGAGGACAGGATCTCGTAGCAGGTATGCCCAGTGTCCATCCAAGAACTAACTTTCAAGATGTGGATTTTTGGCAAATGTCCTTTCCCCTCAACAGCCATTCTGCTCTGGGTCTGAGGGGGACCCTGGCCTTTAACACACTTCCTCACTGCAAAAATGGAGATGTTTTTCCTCCCAGGGGCAGCCCTGGTCCCTTTACGAGGCACTTGTTCCATGAGAAGGGAAATTTAATTAGAGATATAAAAACAAAGCCCTTTTTAGCTCCCCACAAGTCTGTGGAGGCCATGAGACTCTTGGCCACAAGGGATGACCTGACGATAAGGCAGCTTCTTCTGCCTGTATGACCACCATCAGCGCCTCACGCTGGCTGCAGGCTTGAGAAGGCTTCCAGTGGTCTCAGGGCAGAGGCTGGGCCCTCAGAGAAGAATGGGGCTTTGTCCCACCATCCCCGAAGGGGACTTCTGGGTTCAGACACTCCAAGAGGTGAAGAGGTCAAAGGTCAACAGTCTAGACAGTGGCAGCAAAAAAGAGGCCAGTGTGGTGGGTGGATTTCCACGAGCAGCTCCCCTCCCCCTCCCGGTCACCCCTCGGGGGAACAGGCCTGTGGGTGTACATGCACACCCACTGGCCTGGCTTCCTGGCAGAAACTTCTAAGATAACAAAAAGGCATCAAGAGTATACTTTTCCAGTCGTCCCCTTAAGCAGGTCCTTTCTGTTCTAGAAGTTTCCACGCCAGCAAAGAGCAGGGTAGCTGAAAACTATTTTTCTTGCTGAAACTATCACAATCTGACCTTTCCCCAAAGACCTGGCACCGACTGGGAAGCCATGACCTCTGCCCGCCACCCCCTGCTGCCCCACGGCCCTGTCTCTCTCAGTGGCCAGGAGACCTTGGCTGTTCCTCGATTGGACCAGGTGAGCCAGGTGGCACCAAGCCCAGTCCACCAACTGGAATTGCTGCTTCTTCCCACCTTTCTTTCTATCCACTCTGTCTTATTTCTTTTTCGAGCTGCGTACTCATACGCAGACCACCGACCTTCTTTTTGGTGGGAAGGGGGGAGCCAAAGGGGCTTAGAGAAGAATAAAGTTATAAGGTGCAGAGGCTCTGGCACCTTAAAGGAGATGCCATCACCCGACGCACACATCACTGTCTCTGCCCCCATCCCCCACCTCAGTACCCTCCACAGGGCTCACCAGAGAGAGGCCCCCTCCACTTTCCTATGAGTCCACCCCCAGCACCACGTCTCACCTTTCCCCCACCAGCCTTCCCACCACATCCCTCAGCCCATCCCTCCACCACTAACACTCACTGCACCCAGCCCTTCTGGCATTGCTCACCTCCGTACATGCCAAGCTGCACCCACTTCACAGGCTCATGCCTTTCCCTATTCTGTGCCCCCAACAACCCAGACCCTGAAATGACAAGGCAGAAGGAATGAGACTTGGTCCCCCTCTTCTCACACAAGGACATTTTTGTCCGGGACCCAACAAATGCAGACAGATATACCATGGATTGAATGGCTGAGTTTGCCCCAAAGAAAAAGATAAAAGTAATTAAAACAGGAAAATTTCAAAGCTGGCAGGGAGCGAGTGAAATGTTTAATGGCTATCTGATTAAATAAAAATGAGCTATGTGCTCTGCATCATGAACAAGGACAGGGTTCTGGTTTGACTTGATGAGGAAATCTAAAACCATTGCAGGAACACAAAAATGACACACACACACTCGACAATGATCAGACAATAAATTATATCTCTAAGTTGCTAAACCACATGGTGCTTTAAACAGAGAAGAGAAGGGAGCACAAAAGAAAGATGAAAATGCAGAGTTTGGGGATGGTGTGTCTGGGTTCCGTGGGCACCCAGCTAAGCTCAAACCTGGCTCACTTCCAGTCTTCCCTCCCTACTCCAGCTTGCCTAGATCCATTTCCTCCTCAGGGCCCCACAGATCAGACCTGTAGAGAACAGAGCTAGTTAGAGCTAGATGCCATTCTTAATAAGACCTCTGGGGGACCCCCTGGCCTTGAGCACCCCCGCATTCAAAAGAGCCACAGCCTCTGCTCACAGAAGCCAGCTGAGTGAGTAGATGCCATGACATCTTATGCTCCAGATTTCTCAGGAGACTGAAAACTCGGACCAGGGATGTGGAGGGGGCATTTCTGGCAGAGGGAGGGCTGGCATGGAGAGGGGAGCTAGGTCCTGATCATTTTACCCTGCGGGCCATGGTACACACCCACTGCCATATGCTGACCCCACGTCACCCACCTGTGCCCACTTTTCCCCTCCAGAGAAAGCCCAGGACTCAGAAAATGCATTTCACTCAGAAACCTATCAACCTGGTCTCCAAGAGACACAGCAGCTCAACGGAGGCAGCAACCACCCTGGGCATCGGAACAGGAGGGAAAGAGGGCGAATGTTTAAGAAAACAAAACAAAACAAAAATCTCAGCTGTTTTCAAAAGAACTGCATGCTGGGAAACACCAACATGATCCAACACAGCATCAGACTCCAGCACGCTTCACACTTAGTGAAGCGATAAAACTGCGTGTTCTCCAAAACAATAGAAGAATACTTCCAAAATGTGTGTTTTCCTCACGGTTGCTTCTGCCACCCCCTCTGTCTGATGGGTGTCAGGGTCCAGCTGAATTTAGTTGCCTCCTGGGAGATGTCACTCTCACCCCTGCTGGTAAGTTCAAAGTCACCAGGGAGTGAGATAAAAATTTACCGAGCCCTAGGCGCATCCAAAAACCAACTACACGAAGTCTGCTGGCTGCCCCACCGCTCTCCTGCTCAAATACACCAGCACACATGGAGCTCAGCCCCCAGACTCCATTTTGGCCCTCTCCCCTTAAGGACAACAAGCACCAAGACTGAAAATCCAGGTCAGATGTGGGGTAGGTTTGCAGCTGCTACGCATTTTTACATATTAAAAAAAAAAAAAAAAGTCATGTGCATGTTGAAATGAGAGTCTGCTTTCCCAGCGGCAGCCTGGCCCCAGTGGCCCCGTGGGTACAGCTCACAGCTCGGTCGTTGAAAGGATCAGCCAACCCTTTCAGTCTCTTGGGGCACCAGCCACCCCCCACTCCCCGTGGTCTGGCCATGGGCCCAGTGCCACCCCGCCGCGAGCAAGGGGACCTCAATGTCACTCCCAAAACAAAGATGTAGGTCCAGTGTTCAGGGCAGGAGGCAGAAGGGGCTGCACCCCAGGAAAAAGAAAAGACACTTTTGTGTTTGGCTAAAGCCCGCGTTTTAACCAAAGGGAATATAAATTACTCTGTGCCCAAACTAGCACTATTGTTTTTAAAAAGAGAATAAGAAAGAAAGAAAAAAAGCCATGCCAGATCCCAAGGCGGCCCTTGCCGGGGCTGTCCAGGCTGCTGGGACATGGATCAGGGTAAAGAGTCTCCATGAGGCTTTTACATTTGGGAAAAAACAGTCACGGACGGAGGGAACTCTGGAATCCCTCCACCACAGACTTAGAATGGCAGGTAGCCCCAGCCATAGGATCGTGGAAGAGAGACACCTGATAGGGGTTCTCTGCAGAAATCAGGACCTCCCGGCTTCCTGGCTGCCACAGCTGTATCCCCAGATGCAAAGAGAAATAGAGAAAAAAATCTTCACTGCGGCCTTCAAATCAACCAGTGCTTTTGCAGAGAAAAAGGGAGAGGAGGTGTGTAAGTTGGCATATTTGATCCAAAACAGATCCCCAGCTGATGGGCTCGTCCTTTCCAGTCAGGCCCCGGAGGGCGGACGTCTCTCTCAGGGTCCCTGGCAGAATGAGGTCTTGGGAGGCCTGAGCAGCAATCAGTGTTTGTGGCAACAGTTGAGTTTGCCTTCTGACTGCTCTAGGACGTCCAGCATCTCCTCGATGATGGCCCGAAGTGCCCGGCCCAGCTGGTCTGCATTGTAGGGCTTGCCCAGAGGGGGCACGTGAACAAAGGCTGAGCGGCCGTGACTCTGGTACAGAGAGGTATAGTAGGCGAAGTCGCAGAGGTACCTAAGACACAGGGCGTGGGGGATGGGAGGGAGACCAAATGGGGTCAGAGAGTGAATGTTCCATCGAAATCCATCATAAGACACCCCCCCGCCCCAACCTCACCAGTCATCCACAAGATGGAATACTGCTTCTCCCTCCCCAGACCAGCAAATAAATAAATAAATAAATAACTCCAAGTGCTGGGGTGTATGTGGGGAAGGAAGCAGTGTGAGATGTTGCTGGTTGGGATGCAAATTGCCCCAGGGGAGGGCAATCTGGCAGGCTACAAAAATTACAAATGTGCAATATTCAATACTTTGTGATAAACCTTAATGGAAAAGAATATGAAACAGAATATATATATATCTCAATCACTTTGCTGTACAGCAGAAATTAACACAACATTGTGAATGAACTACACTTCAATAAAATTTTTTTAAAATAATTTTCTTAAAAATTACAAATGCATAGACTTTATGACCTGATGTTTTGAGTTTTTAGACTCTATCTCGGGAGCCATCTGCACAAGAGCACGAGAAAGATGAACAAGGTATCTGCTGCAGCATGATGTGTAAAAGCGGAAAAACAGGAAGCAACCTGCTAGGATCTGAATGTCCCTCCAAATCCCCTCCCACCCTGTGAGGACATGGCCAGAAGTCGGCAGCCTGCAACCTATAGGAAGGCCTTTATCAGAACACTGCCTTGCTGGTGCCTGGATCTTGAACTTCCTTGCCTCCACAACCGTGAGCAGTAACTTTCTGTTGTTTATAAGCTGCCCAGTCTGGGGTTTTTTTTGGTTATAGCAGCTCGAACAGACTAAGACACCACCTAAATGTCCACTGACAGAGGAGTGGCTTAATAAACTCTGGTTCATCTGCACAGTGGAATACTATGCAGCCGTTTACAAGGCAGGCAGCGGAGCCACAGGAAGACAGAACTCACTAAGACCCATGTCACATGCCCACAAGTGAAACCAAGGAAGGGAACTCTCATGAAAATGCACACCACGTAACCCCATCCACATGAAAGCAAAGTGAAACAGGACAAAATTCGAAAGTAGTATGCCAAATGTCCTCATATGTATGGAAACATATGTGTGGGTGAGTAGGAAGGGTCACAATTTAAATCTCTGATTTAACCGAGGGATCCCTGGGGCGGGGAGGGGTGGGGGGAGGAGAGAGGGCAAGAGAATCTTTCACAACAGGAACGTATGAGAATATATTCTAGAATTATCTGAGTAACTTAAAGTTAATTTCAGGGGAGTTCCCTAGTGGCCTAGTGGTTAGGGTTCCGGGCTTTCACCGACAGGGCCCGGGTTCAATCCCTGGTCAGGGAACTGAGATCCTGCAAGTTGTGTGGCGCAGCCAAAAACAACAAAAAAAATCAGTTTAAAAAAAAGACTGAGAAAAAAAAAAAAAAAAAAAAAAGACTGAGGGCTTCCCTGGTGGCGCAGTGGTTGAGAATCTGCCTGCTAATGCAGGGGACACGGGTTTGAGCCCTGGTCTGGGAAGATCCCACATGCCACGGAGCAACTAGGCCCGTGAGCCACAACTACTGAGCCTGTGCATCTGGAGCCTGTGCTCCGCAACAAGAGAGGCCACGATAGTGAGAGGCCCGCGCACCACAATGAAGAGTGGCACCCTCATGCCACAACTGGAGAAAGCCCTCGCACAGAAACGAAGACCCAACACAGCCATAAATAAATAAATAAATAAATAATTTATCTAAAAAAAAGACTGAGCCCACGTGCCACAACTACTGAAGCCCGTGCGTCTGGAGCCCGTGCTCTGCAACAAGAGAAGACACCACAATGAGAAGCCTGCGCACCGCAGCGAAGAGTAGCCCCCGATCGCTGCAACTGGAGAAAGCCCACGTGCAGAAAGGAAGACCCAGTGCAGCCAAAAATAAATAAATTTAAAAAAAAAATAGACTGGTGGGAGGGGGAAGGGGCAATATAAGAGAGGGGGATTAAGAGGTACAAACTATTAGGTATAAAATAAGCTACAAGGATATATTGTACAACACAGGGAATATAGCCAATATTTTATAATAACTATAAATGGAGTATAACTTTTTAAAAATAAATTTATTTCTTTCATTTTGGCTGCATTGGGTCTTCATTGCTGTGTGCAGGCTTTCTCTAGCTGCGGCAAGCGGGGGCTACTCTTCCTTGAGCGGGCTTCTCATTGTGGTGGCTTCTCTTGTTGCAGAGCATGGGCTCTAGGCATGCGGGCTTCAGTAGTTGTGGCACACAGGCTCAGTAGTTGTGGCTCGCAGGCTCTAGAGCGCAGGCTCAGTAGTTGTGGTGCACGGGCTTAGTTGCTCCATGGCATGTGGGATCTTCCCGGACCAGGGCTCGAACCCGTGTCCCCTGCATTGGCAGGCAGATTCTTAACCACTGCGCCACCAGGGAAGCCCAGGAGTGTAACTTTTAAAAACTGTGAATCACTGTATTGTACATCGGTAACGTATACTATTGTACATCAACTATAATTTAATAAAAAAGTAATTAAGGGACTTCACTGGTGGTCCAGTGGTAACGAGTCTGCCTTATAATGAGGGGGACGCAGGTTCAATCCCTGGTCAGGGAACTGGGATCCCACATGCCACGGGGCAACTGGGCCTGCACGCCACAACTACTGAGCTCAGGAGCCTCAACTAAAGAGCCCAAGTGCCACAAACTACAGAGCCCACATGCCCTGGAGCCCGCGCGCCACAACTAGAGAAGAGAAAAAACCCCGCACGCCACAGCTAGACAGAAGCCCACGCATCACAATGAGAAGAGCCCGCACGCGGCAACAAAAGATCCCACGTGCCACAGGGAAGATCTCGCATGCCGCAATTAAGACCTGACGCAGCCAAAATTAAATTAAATAAAGAAATAATAAATAAATCTTTAAAAAAAATAATAATAATTTAAAAAAAAAAGACTGATGGTAAATTCAGCCACTTCTTCATTCTGTCAACTGAATTTGCTACCTGCCGCCTTTGGACTGGAGAGGTGTACAAACTGTTGAGAAATCAAGGTACCTGGTGTTGAGAGGGCATAGAACAGAGAGGTCTGGGAGGCTGGGAAGTCCTTCCCAAGGGGGCAACATTTTGGAGTTAAGACCTGAAAGAGGTATTATCAGAGGGAGGTGAGCTCTGGGCAGAGGTCTTAGCATGTGCAAAGGCCCTGATGCTAGAGTGAGCTTGGTGTGCTTGAGGAACAGGAGGAGGCTGGTTTGTGGGTCTGGAAGGCAGTGGTGAGGCGAGAGTGAAGGCAGAGGAGGGTGGAGAGGTGGGCAGGGGCCAGACCACACAGAACCTGTGGATGGTGCAGAGTTGGGATTTTATTCGAGGTGCAGTGGAAGCTGTAGGAAGAATTAAGCAAGTTAGGGACATCATCGGACTTAAATTAATAGAAGACCCTCTAATAGGCTGAATAGTTAGTTTCTGCCCCAAATCTATGCTCATCTAGAACCTCAAAAAGTGACCTGATTTGGAGACAGGGTTTTTGCAGATGTAATTAGTTAAGATGAGGTCATAGTGGTTTAGGGTAGGTCCTAAATCCAATGATTGGTGTCCTTGTAAGAAGGCCACATGGGGACTTCCCTGGCTGTACAGTGGTTAAGACTTCGCCTTCCAATGCCGGGGGTGTGGGTTCGATCCCAGGTCGAGGAGCTAAGATCCCATGTGCCTTGCGGCCAAAAAACCGAAACATAAAACAGAAGCAGGGACTTCCCTGGTGGCGCAGTGGTTAAGAATCCGCTTGCCAATGCAGGGAAAAACGGGTTTGATCCCTGGCCCAGGAAGATCCCACATGCCGCAGAGCAACTAAGCCCATGCGCAACAACTACTAAGCCTGCGTTCTATAGCCTGTGAGCCACAGCTACTGAGCCCACACGCCACAACTACTGAAGCCCATGCCCCTAGAGCCCGAGCTCCGCAGCAAGAGAAGCCACTACAGTGAGAAGCCTGCACACCGCAACGAAGAGTAGCCCCCACTCGCTGCAACTAGAGAAAGCCCGTGCGCAGCAACGAAGACCCAATGCAGCCAAAAATAAATAAATACATCTATATTTAAAAAAAAAAACAGAAGCAATATTGTAACAAATTCAATAAAGGCTTTAAAAATGGTCCATATCAAAAAAAATCTTAAAAAAAAAAATAAAAGAAGTCCATGTGAAGACACACACAGGGAAGAAGGCCACGTGGAGATGAAGGCAGAGACTGGGGTAAAGCATCTCAAGCCACGGAACACTCAGCGTTGCCAGCAGCCCCCATAAGCCAGAGAGGCATGGAACAGGTTCTCCCTCAGAACCTCCAGAAGGAACCAACCCTGCTGACACCTTGATTTTGGACTTTTAGTCTCCAGAACTGGGAGAGAATAAATGTTTGTTGTCCTAAGCCACCAACATGGTAATTTGTTATATATAGCAGCCACAGGAAACTAATATAGACACTGACTGCTTAGGAGAGAAGGACTGTCAGGGTTGGGGTAGAGGTGGCAGGAGGAACAGCAGGGAGACGGCCGGAGCAACGTGCAGGTGGGAGATGCCAGGATCCACAGTCCACACACAATGAGTTCCAGAAGCAGAATCCGTGGAACCTGTTTTATATATATATACACACACATACACATATATACTTAACTCTGTGCCTCATGCACGGTGAGGTTTATATACTGTGAAATTCTATGTAAAAATATTATGTATAATACTGTGAAAATATCCCATGCTTAAAAAAAATTATCCCATGCTTTAATCAGGTGGTAAATCAATTATGTTTTCAAAAGTGAAAAAGAAAAAGTGAGCGCTTGGCCCAAAGAAGCTAAAGTCAAACACTCTTGGCTTGTTCAACACCCAGTCTGGGCTGATGTAGGAGGGAAACCCCTACTCACACCTACACCATAGGGCCCCATGGTGCCTTACCTGCCGGCATCTTGTGAGATGGTCACTGACACATCCAGGCCCAGTGTAGTAACCCTCTTACATACAGCGTCCATGTCAATGATGGAGTCAATGCTTTCAGGCCCATCCTCCACACAGCACTGGGAGCCGGGGCAGAATCGGCAGTTGTCCAGCCCCTTGTAGCCCTTGTTGTGCCCGCACTTCTCCAGCGTGACTGTGGTCGCCATGCCTGACACCCCCACATGCACCACCAGCTGCAGACAGATGGGCAAGGCTTAATAGGGTCTGGTCATGGGACTGGGAGTCCCCCCAGGCCAAGGAGAGGGCAGCATCCTCACAGAGCTCTGCTGGGGGTTACGTGCTTTCTGACATCTTGCTGCTGGAATAGACCCTACAGTCACTCTTACAGAAAGGTGTGCCAAGTGAAACATGCAAGAATGTGAAATATGCAAAGATGCTCATTGCAGCTTTGTCATTACAATCAAATATTGGAAACAACTTAATTAGCCATTCATGGTGAGGTGGGGGGGTTGGATAAATAAAGTATGAGCTACTTTGTAGCTGTTAACATGCCCAAGGCAATTCTGTATGAAATAATCTTCAAGACATATTGCCAAATACAAAAGGCAAGGTATAATTTCCAGGAATCTAACCTAAAAACAATCAAAGAGATAATAATTTGCCAATGGTCACTTCAGTGTTATTTATAAAAGTGAGGAAAAAAACCCCAAAACATAGAAATGACTAGCATGCCCAATAATAGGAGAATGGTTGTATTAATTACTAAATATTACCCAGCTGTAAAAATAATGTTAGGGAGAATTTTTAATGACCTGTGTGATTAAATGCTCATAATAACATATTTATAAGAGGCAGGATACCAAACTGAATACAGTTTAACTTCAAATATTAATTATTTGTGTGTATGTTTATATACAGAAAGGACGCTGTAAGAAAATATGTGAACATTTAAAATACAAACTGGTGAGCACACTGTACCATATGGCAGTCACAGGACACATGTGGCTATTGAGCATTTGAAATGTGGCTGATACAAACTTTTTTTCTATGCATTTTCTTTATTTGATTATTGGTTATTTCCCTACGGTGATATATCTCACAGTGACTTTTTTTTTTTAACATCTTTATTGGAGTATAATTGCTTTACAATGTTGTATTAGTTTCTGCTGTATAACAAAGTGAATCAGCTATATGTATACATATATCCCCATAACCCCTCCTTCTTGCGCCTCCCTCCCACCCTCCCTATCGCACCCCTCTAGGTCATCACAAAGCATCGAGCGATCTCCCTGTGCTATGCAGCTGTTTCCCACTGGTATATGTATGTCAATGCTACTCTCTCACTTCGTCCCAGCTTACCCTTCCCCCTTCCCATGTCCTCAAGTCCATTCTCTATGTCTGCATCTTTACTCCTGTCCTGCCCCTAGGTTCATCAGAACCATTTTTTGTTTTTTAGATTCCATATATATGTGTTAGCATACAGTATTTGTTTTTCTCTTTCTGACATACTTCACTCTGTATGACAGACTCTAGGTTCATCCACCTCACTACAAATAACTCAATTTCATTTCTTTTTATGGTTGAGTAATATTCCATTGTATATATGCGCCACATCTTCTTTATCCATTCATCTGTCAATGGACACTTAGGTTGATTCCATGTCCAAAAATAAATACAAAATGGATTAAAGACCTAAATGTAAGGCCAGACACTATAAAACTCTTAGAGGAAAACATAGGCAGAACACTCTATGACATAAATCACAGCAAGATCCTTTTTGACCCACCTCCTAGAGAAATGGAAATAAAAACAAAAATAAACAAATGGGACCTAATGAAAATTAAAAGCTTTTGCACAGCAAAGGAAACCATAAACAAGACGAAAGACAACCCTCAGAATAGGAGAGAATATTTGCAAATGAAGCAACTGACAAAGGATTAATCTCCAAAATATACAGGCAGCTCAATATCAAAAAACAAACAACCCAATCCAAAAATAGGCGGAAGACCTAAATAGACATTTCTCCAAAGAAGATATACAGATTGCCAACACATGGCTGATACAAATTGAGATGCCAGTGCAGCACACACACCAGTTTCGGAGACTGGGCATGAAAAAAGAATGTAGGGATTTCCCTGGTGGTCCAGCGGTTAAGACTCCGCGTGTTAAGACTCGACTGCAGAGCACGGAGATCTCACATGCCGCGTGGTGCGGCTAAAAAGTAAAAAAATTTAAAAAAAAGGAAAGTAAAATGTCTCATTAATAACTTTTTAAATGTTGATTACACATTGATATAATATTTTAGAAATAAGGGGTGACATTTAAGATATTATTAAAATTAATTTCACTATTTCTTTGTATGCTTTTTTTTTTTTCTGGCCATGCGGCTTGTGGGATCTTAGTTCCCAGACCAGGGATTGAACCCGAGCTACAGCAGTGAAAGTGCCGAGTCCTAACCACTGGACCAGGGAATTCCTTCTTTGTATGCTTCTCAATTGTGGCTTCTGGAAAGTTTAAACTGTCCTGTGTAGCTGGCATGGTAACGTCTAGCGGGCCATGGTTCTCAAGAACATAACTAGCCAGGAGCGGGGGCTATGCTACTGGAGGCCTAGCACCCACACTGTGTTATCTGGTGTTCCATAAACCAGTGGAGCACCAGGTAACACTGTAATTCCTGTGAATGCAAAAACAAAATAGCAGCTAGCTGTAGTATAGAGGGTTGAATGGTGACTCCACCACCACCACCAAAAAAAAAAAAAAAAAAAAGAAAAGGAAAGGTATGTCCCTGTCCTAATACATGGAAACTGTGACTGGGACCTTATTTGGGAAAGGGTCTTTGCAGATGTAATTAAGTAAAGGATCTTGAGATGAGGTCCTCCTGGATTATCTGGATGGGCTCAAAATCCATTGACAAATGCCCTTAAAAGAGACACACAGAGCAGGGACAGAGAGAGAGGAAAGGAGAAGGTCATGTGGAGACAGTGGCAGAGGATACAGTGATGAGGCCACAAGCCAAGGAATGCCTGCGGCCACCAGAAGCTGGAAGAGACGAGGAAGGATCCTCCCCTAGAGCCTTTGGAGGGAGCTACAGCCCTGCTATGCCTTGATTTTGGACTTCTGGCCTCCAGAACTGTGTGCTTATAAATTTCTGTAGTTTCAAGACACCTAGTTGGCAGTCAATTGTTACGTCAGCCACAGGATACTAATCCATGCAGTATGATGCTTAAAAAGTACTTGCAGGGGCTTCCCTGGTGGCGCAGTGGTTGAGAATCTGCCTGCCAATGCAGGGAACACAGGTTCGAGCCCTGGTCTGGGAAGATCCCACATGCCGCGGAGCAGCTGGGCCCGTGAGCCACAACTGCTGAGCCTGCGCATCTGGAGCCTGTGCTCCGCAACAAGAGAGGCCGCGATAGTGAGAGGCCCGCGCACCGCGATGAAGAGTGGCCCCCGCTCGCCGCAACTAGAGAAAGCCCTCGCACAGAAACGAAGACCCAACACAGCCAAAAATAAATAAATAAATAAATTTATTAAAAAAAAAAAGTACTTGCGGGTGAGCACAAATGTATATGAAGATGCACGTGTGCGAAGAAGTTGTGAGTGATGGCAATAGCCACGGTACCAGTTAACCACTATTAAGAGCTTATTATAGGGACTTTCCTGGTGGTCCAGTGGGTAAGACTCTACGCTCCCTATGCAAGGGGCTCGGGGTTCTATCCCTGGTTGGGGAACTATATCCTGCATGCATGCCGCAACTAAGAAGTCTGTGTGCCACAACTAAGAAGTCCGCGTGCCACACCTAAGAGTCCACATGCCGCAACGAAGATCCCGTGTGCCGAACTAAGACCTGGTGCAGCCTAAATAAATAAATAAATAAATTTTTTTTTTTTTTAAAAAAAGAGCTTATTATAGACCAGGGGTGAGCCTGCCCCCAGAGGGTGTTTGGCAACATCTGGAGATATTATGGGGTATCAGACTGGAGACAGAGCGCTCCTGGCATCTCATGGGTGGTGGTCAGGGAGGCCGCTCAGCATCCTACAGTGCACAGCACAGCCCATCACAGAGAAGGTTCTGGCCCCAGTGTGGCTGAGAAACCCTGGGATGGGCTGAGAACTGTTTATTGCCCTACTGGCCTCATCTCCCTCATCCCCACCACAAACTCATGATGTTAGTCCTTGTGATAGCGAGATCTATAGTAAGAGATATATATTTGTTGGAACTTCCCTGGTGGTCCAGGGGGTGAGACCCCATGCTCCCAATGCAGGGGCCTGGGGTTCAATCCCTGGTCGGGGAACTAGATCCCACATGCATGCCGCAACTAAGACCCGGTGCAGCCAAAATAAATAAATAAATATTAAAAAAGAAAAAAAGAAATATATATCTGTCCTTAGTTCACTATTCCTGGCACAGAGCTCCTAAAACCCTTAGAGTTCCCTAAGTGATGAGAGCAATAAAGGTGTCCTGTTTTGTTAATTTTTTTTTTTTTTTCTGCTGCATGGCATGTGGGATCTTAGTTCCCTGACCAGGAATCAAACCCGTGCCCCCTGCAATGGAAGCATGGAGTCCTAACCACTGGACTTCCAAGGAATTCCCCTGTTTTGTTAAGGAGGTAACTTTTGGAAAGCACCTTAGAATGGGGGCTGGTTGCCAGGGGAACCAACCACATGATTAGAGGGTTGGAACTTTCAGCCCCATCCCCCTACCTCAGAGGAAGGGAGAGGGCCTGGAGATGGAGTTCAGCTGGGGAGAGTAGGGCACTCGGGAGGGCGAAGCAGCTCTGCACATGTTCCCACATACATTGTCCCATGCATCTCTTTCATCTGGCTGGCTGTTCCTGAGTTATATGCTTTTATAATAAACCGGTAATCCAGTGAGTAAATGGGGTTCCTGAGTTCTGTGAGCTGCTCTAGCAAATTAAGGGAACCCAAGGAAGGGGTCGTGGGAACCCCTGATTTATAGCCAGTTGGACAGAAGCACAGGTAACAACCCAGACTTAAGATTGGCATCTGCAAACTATTTTATATAGAATGGATAAACAATAAGGTCCTACTGTAGAGCACAGGGAACTATATTCAATATCCTGTGATAACCATAATGGAAAAGAATATTTAAAAAAAGAATATATATATGTATAACTGAATCACTTTGCTTTACAGCAGAAATTAACACAACATGTAAATCAACTATACTTCAAAAAAAAAAAAAAAAAGATTGGCATCTGAAGTGGAGGGCAGTCCTGTGGGATGGAGTCCTTACCCTGTGGAACGCGATTCTATCTCTGGGTAGGTAGTGTCAGAATTGAGTTGAATTTTAGGACCCACAGCCGCTTTCCGAGATTTGCTTGGTGTGGGGATAACCCCACCCACGCACTGGAATTGGGTGGTAGGATTTTAGTACTTCAGTCACCCCTCGCTTCGGTATCCACAGGAGATTGGTTCCAGGTTCCCCCCCGTCCTCCCTCGGATACCAACATCTGGGGACGCTCAAGTCTCTTATCTAAAATGGCGTAGTATTTGCATATAACCTACTGCACATCTTCCTGTATACCTCAAATCATCTCTAGATTACTTATGATACCTAATAGAATGCAAATGTTATATAAATAAATAGCTGCCAGCTCAAGGCAAATTCAAGTTTTGCTTTTTGGAACTTTCTGGATTTCCTTATTTATTTATTTGTTCTGCACTGCATGGCTTGCTGGATGTTAGTTCCCCAACCAGGGATTAAACCCGGGCCCCCAGCAGTGGAAGCATGGGGTTCTAACCACTGGACCACCAGGGAATTCTCTGGAATTTTTTTTCAAATATTTTTGATCTGTGCTTGGTTGATTCCTGACTATTATTATTTCCACCTGTCACAGGAGGAAACTGAGGCACGGGGAGCCCAAGGAGCTTCCCTGAGACCTCACAGCTCATCAGTAGCAACCTGGACCCAAAATCTTTCTTCTTTATTCCTTTCTATATAGTGAGACATTTTTAAGACATGTTCATGCCTTAGGTTTTCTTTTTAACTAGAATAAGGCAGGACTATATAGACAATAGAGGAAAAAGCTCATTCACAGAACCTTCAGTCACATCTCACTGAGCCTCCAGGTCCCCCTCTGTAAAAAGGGACAAATTCTAATTTTTAAAAAAAAATTTTGAGGGAGCTTCGAGGATGGCGGCATCCACGGCACTGATCCTGCAGGAGAGCCCCAGCATGAAAAAAGCAGTGTCGCTGATAAATGAAATAGATATAGGAAGATTTCCACGATTGCTCACCCGAATTCTTCAAAAACTTCACCTGAAGGCTGAGAATAGTTTCAGTGAAGAAGAGGAAGAAAGACTTCAAGCTGCATTTTCTCTAGAGAGACAAGATCTTCACCTAGTTCTTGCAACAATATCATTCATTTTAGAACAGGCAGTATATCACAACGTGAAGCCAACTGCTTTGCAGCAGCAGTTAGAGAACATTCATCTTAGACAAGACAAAGCAGAAGCATTTGTCAATGCTTGGTCGTCTATGGGTCAAGAAACAGTTGAAAAATTCAGGCAGAGGATTCTCACACCCCACAAGCTGGAGACGGTCGGATGGGTGGCAGCTTAACCTTCAGATGGCTCACTCTGCCCAAGCAAAACTAAAATCTCCTCAAGCTGTGTTACAGCTAGGAGTGAGCAATGAAGGGTCGAAGAGCCTGAAGAAAGTTCTTGTGGAATTCAGTCACAAGGAATTGTTTGATTTCTATAACAAGCTTGTGATCATACAAGCACAGCTGGATTCCCTTACATGATGCTCTCGAAGACTTGTTTCTCCATACACTCCTGCCACCTTATTATTTTGCATTGAAGATAAACTGCCAGGTTGTGTTTTCTGAAGGATTCATTAGCTTTCTTCTTGTAAATTATATGGCTTATTGCTCCTTATCAAAATAACAGCCAAGGAAGATCATTGTTCTGAGTACTGATGTTCTAATATACATTCTCTAGTTCTGTGAGCCAACAGCAAGCAATTGTTAAGAACACTTCTGTTTTAAAGGAAACAAAAGTGAGTATCATATTGTTTTTACTGTCCTATTTTCGCTTTATTGCCTGACCTTTTTGTTTTTTACATACCTGATGATACTTTTATGTATCAAGAAGGGTCCATGGATACAAAGTGTAATGTGTACCTTAGAACACAGAACTTCATTAATTACATTAATAAAAAGAAAGTAGCCACATTCAAAAAAAATTTTTTTTATTGGAGTATAGTTGATTTACAATGTTGTGTTTCAGGTGTACAACAAAGTGAATCAGTTATACATATATCCACTCATTTTTAGATTACTTTCCCATATAGGTCGTTACAGAGTATTGAGTAGAGTTCCCTATGCTATACAGTAGGTCCTTACTAGTTATCTATTTTATATATAGTAGTGTGTGTATGTTAATCCCAACCTCCCAATTTATCCCCCCCACCCACCCCTTACGGGACAAATTCTACTTGAGGTGCAATGAGAGGGCTTCTTAAAAAGGAAGATGCCTCCAGCCAGCCCTGGAGAATCTGAAACAGCAGGCTAGGGTAGGAAGCTGCGTGAGGCCCCCGCAAAGGGGACTGGGATTGCACCTGTCAGAGATACCAGCCCAGGTAAGTTCCCAGATGGCTCCTGCCCAAGGTCTTGGCTGGGCCAAAACTACCTCTGGTGGGAGGGTGTGGTTCCTGCCTGCCTGGCCTCCATTCCATCACATCAGGTTAAAACCACAGCTCCCTCCCACAGCTGTTTTCCCTCTGTGGACCACCCTCCACTTCTTCTCATTCTAGGAGGTTTGGAGAGAGGTGACACCACCCTCTGGCCACCAGAGTGGGCATGTGGGACTCAGGCTTCACAAATCACAGCATTCCTTCTTCCCCAACCATAGTGATTGGCTCAGGGACTGGCCTGTGACCCAAGCCGGCCAATGAGAATCAGCCATAGACTTTGGGGAATTATTTGGAGGAGAGGTGTTCTCTTTCTGCTGAGCGGCTGAGTTGGGAGGATATCAGCCAGCAACCACCTATCTCTGCCAAAGCAAAAGCAAGGTGGAAAGCAAAGCAAAGCTACGTGGTCAAGAGAGGAGGCTGATGACATTGGGTGAGCACCTGAATCAAGCTATAGCTGAAGCATACCAACATTTGTGCTCAAGCTGGGTTGAGGTGTGATTTGACTGTCACTTATAACCAAACAGGTCATGACTGATACAGAACTCAAGTGGGACAGAACCAGGCTCCGTGAAGTTCCAGATGTTTGCTTTCCTCCCTCACCTCTAAGGGTAACCCAGGAAAGTGTGGCGCTTTAGGAAATAAGACTGTGGCATCAGCCATGTGATCAGAGCAGGAACAAAGTCACACAAACCATCCATGTGTGGGGCACCCACCTGCAGGTCCTGAAGGGGAAGCACCTACCTTCACCCCACTCATCTTTGCCCCATTTACCTGTGGACTGTGCTTCTCCCACAGGGCGGGGATGAGCCTCTGGACTGTCTTGTACTCCACTGGAATCTCATACACATGCAGGTCCACGCTGTCACCGAGCCCCAGCTTCTCCAGCTCCTGGGAGCAAGAGCAGAGGAAACGTGGCATTAGGTCAGGGCTGCAGGGATAAAGAGATCCCTGGGGACAGAGTGACCTGTCTTCAGAAGACAGGCAGGGTTCCTGACTCACTGTGCAGAGCAGGAAGGCACATATGCTGGTCGATCCCAAAGCTCCTTCCTCAGCCCCTTCCCCACCCACTCTCTCAGCATCTCCGTGGGCAGCAGCATGATACCATGGCCTTTGAGGCTAGTCTCCTGGATTTGAACCCTGCCTGTGGGGGGAAGGGCAGTGACTTGGGCAAGTCACTTAACCTCTCTGTGCCTCAGTTTCCTCATCTGTAAAATGGGGATAATAAAGTACTTACTTCACAAGGTAGTTATAACAAATGAAGGAACTAATTCACGCTAAGGAGTTCCAAGCAATGTTTGGCATACTGTAGGGACTCGAATAATGTTGACTACTATTACTACTATTATTTTTGTTGTTTGTTATTATGCTCTCCCTTTGTTACACCTGTTAAGAATTGTTTATAGACTTGGTGCATGGTAGATAGCAGGGTCTCAACATACATTTACAGATGGACCCAACTCCTTAGGGAGCCTCTAACCACCTCAGGAATGAAGGGGTTTAAGAATATCATGAATTATAAACGAAAATGCGCTATGATGACCCCAATGTTCACAGCAGCACTATTTACAATAGCCAAGACGTGGAAGCAACCTAAATGTCCATCAACAGATGAATGGATAAAGAAGATGTGGTATATATATAAATGGAATATTACTCAGCCCCAAAAGAGAGTGAAATAGGGACTTCCCTGGTGGCACAGTGGTTAAGAATCCGCCTGCCAATGGAGGGGACACGGGTTCGAGCCCTGGTCCAGGAAGATCCCACATGCCGCGGAGCATCTAAGCCCGTGCACCAAAACTACTGAGCCTGCGCTCTAGAGCCTGCAAGCCACAACTACTGAGCCCACGTGCCACAACTACTGAAGCCCGTGTGCCTATAGCCTGTGCTCCGCAACAAGAGAAGACACTGCAATGAGAAGCCCGCACACTGCAACGAAGAGTAGCCCCCGCTCGCTGCAACTAGAGAAAGCCTGCACGCAGCAACAAAGACCCAACACAGCCAAAAATAAATAAATAATTTTTTTAAAAAAAAGAGTGAAATAATGCCATTTGCAGAAACACGGATAGACTTAGAGATTATCATACTAAGTGAAGTCAGTCAAGCAGAGAAAGACAAATACCATATGATATCACTTATATGTGGAATCTAAAAAAAAAAATGATACAAATGAACTTATTTACAAAACAGAGACAGACTCACAGACAGAGAAAACAAACTGACAGTTAACAAAGGGGAAAGGGCGGGGAGGGATAAATTAGAAGTTTGGGATTAACAGATACACACTACTATATATAAAATAGATAACCAACAAGGACCTACTGTACAGCGCAGGGAACTATATTC
Source organism: Balaenoptera acutorostrata (assembly GCF_949987535.1). NCBI lineage: Eukaryota > Metazoa > Chordata > Mammalia > Artiodactyla > Balaenopteridae > Balaenoptera > Balaenoptera acutorostrata. The sequence continues at coordinate 173,327,991 of NC_080065.1, forward strand.
ACTATCTTGTAATAACCTATAATGGAAAAAATCTGAAAAAGAATATGTATACATAGGTATATACACATATATGTATATATAAATATATATCTGGGAAAAAAGGGCTATGATGGAGCACCACATGTGCACTTTTCTGGGGAAACATGGACGCTTTCCTCAGATTCTCAATGTGGCAGAGCCCATGACTGGCCCTCCTTCCCCCAGATGGCCCACAGCCCAGAGCACAGCAGACCCAGAACCAACTTTCCCGGAGGAATGATGATCCTGGCAGCTCTGGCGTCCAGGGGTGGGCAGAGACGTTCAGGGATGAAGGTTTCAGCTCAATATCAAAAACTGAGCATTGTTCATGGTAAAATTAATACCCCAAATAATGATTATCGGTCAGGCTGTTTCAGATTATTCTCAGATCTCATGCAGTAATTTGGACATGCTACCACTGGCGGATGTTACAGAGTTCTATGGGCAGGTCCCAGGAGAAGCATTTTTTGCATCTGTCCTTGCCGAATTCACTAGAGGTGAGCTCTTATCTTTTTTTTTTTTTTGGCCACGCTGCGCAGCTTGTGGGATCTTAGTTCCCCGACCAGGAACTGAACCCAGGCCCACGGCAGTGAAAGTGTGGAGTCCTAACCACTGGACCACCAGGGAAGTCCCTAGAGGTGAGTTCTTGCATCTCCTGCAGCGGCTGCAGGATTTCTTTCTCTGGTTGCCTTGACCTTGCTACCCACGCTATCCCAACTCTGCACCCCACTGACTGCAGTTGCTCTGGAGAGTATCCGATGCCTGGAACAGCAGGTCTTTCCTCACTGATAGATAATTCCAAATTGCTCCCCAAAGAGGTCACCTGGAGACAAGGACATCTGGAGGGTAGGTGGGGTGAGGCAGGTGTGTGTGCAGGGGGAGTCTCAAATGCCAACACCAGGATCTGGGACCCCAGCGCTCTTGCTAAGCCCAGTTACGTGTGAGATCAGGAAGCCCTCCCCGCCAGACAGAAGAGGGCAGAGCGCAAACCTGCTCCCCAAACGTGGTGCACGGTGAGCTGCAGACACTGATGGGTAGAGGACTGGGGGGGAGGGTGGTTATATTTTGTGTGAAATCTATTTTAAAAGACACTAAAGAGAAAACTTTGTAAAATATTTAATTTCTCCCACAATCATTTTTCTTGGTCACTAATATTTTTATTCTTCATGCTCCTTTGTCTTCTCAACTCCCTGGACTGTGGTGATGGGAATCAGAGGGGACTTTCTTCAAGGGGTTTGTGGATTCAGAGACGAGGCAGGCCTGGTGCTCGCTGACACACAACCATGATTCCTACCTGACCGTATTGTTTTTTACACCATCGAACCCCTGAGAAGCGCTGGAGGTTTTAGATCTGTGCTCCCTGTTTCCATTCCCGTGATTTTATCAATAGTCACCCTGTTTGTGCATGCTGCACGCCCGGAGTGATGATTTTGAATGGCCACACATTAAAAATAATAGGATGTTAGAGACCACTGTTTGCTTGACGTTTGTTGGATACACACAAGTTTTGTCCGGCTAATTGATTTGGAGACCAAGCCCCATCTCCTCCCCAGCACTGCCCCAGCCTCTTGTCCCCCAAGGCAGCATCTAAAATCACAACGCAGCCTTTCCCTGCTGCCGCCCTGCTGTGGCTCCTGCCACGCTCATAATAAAAATCTCAACTCCCAGGGCTTCCCTGGTGGCGCAGTGGTTGAGAGTCTGCCTGCCAATGCAGGGCACACGGGTTCGAGCCCTGGTCTGGGAAGATCCTACATGCCGCGGAGCGACTGAGCCCGTGAGCCACACCTACTGAGCCTGAGCGTCTGGAGCCTGTGCTCCGCAACAAGAGAGGCCGCGATAGTGAGAGGCCCGCGCACCGCGATGAAGAGTGGCCCCCACTTGCCGCAACTGGAGAAAGCCCTCGCACAGAAACGAAGACCCAACACAGCCATAAATAAATTAAAAAACAAAACAAAACAAACAAACAAACAAAATCTCAACTCCCCACCATGGCCCACGATGCCCTGAGGGGTCGGGATGCTGCCCTCCTCTCCCTTTGTCCCCCTTTTGCTCACTTCCCCCAACACAGCCTCCCACATACCAGACTCACTCCTGCCTCAGGGCCTTTGCACTGGCTATTCCCTCCGCTTAGAATGCTCTTCCCATCACTTTCCGGTCAGTTGACTCCTTAGCCTTCATGTCTTAGCCTCCCAAGAAGACATTCTGGATGCCCAGCCTGCTTTACATGCTCTCTCGGTCCCACAGGTCAATGTCCTGGCCACGGCCCAAGATGTGTACACATTAGGTGCTGGTGAATGTCGGCTGAACAAGTGAGCAGTTCAAGCTTGGACTGAGAACAAATACAGACCCAGGTGAGCCTGGGCAAATACCCGACCCTCCTGAGGTGCCTTGTTTTTCTTAACTGTAAGTGGGGGTTTGGACTCACTGCTGGCTGTGACCCCTTTCCTTTTCATCCTTTCCTACATTTAAAAGTAGCTCCTCACTATTTGCAACAGCCGAAAGGCAGAGACAGCCCAAGTATCCATCACTGGATGAAAGGATATAAACAAAATGTGGTCCATCCATACAGTGGAATATTACTCAGCCATGAAAAGGAATGAAGCACTGACACGTGCTACAATGTGGATGAACCTTGAAAACATCATGCTGCATGAAAAAAGCCAGACACAGAAGGTCACATATTATATGACTCTGTTTCTGTGAAATGTCCAGAACAGGCAAATCCACAGAGACAGAAAGCAGATCAATGGTTGCCAGGGGCTTGGGGACTGGGGATGGGGAGTGACTGCTAACGGGGACAGGATTTCCTTTTTGGATGATAAAAATGTTCTGGAATTAAACAGAGGTGGTGGTTGGACAACACTGTGAATGTAATAAATGCCACTGATTTGTACACTTTAAAATAGTTTTATACTATGCAAGTTCATCTCAATTTTTTAAAAAAGGAAAAAGCAGCTCTTAATTGCATGGATGGTGGAGGGTAGGAATCAGGAGTGGAGCCTCTAAAGCCAGGTGACCAGGTTTGTTCTCCCTCCCCTACCCTCACTCCCTGGCTGGGTGACCCTGGGTAAGTCACTCAACCTCTCTGTGCTTTAGTTCCCTCATCTGTAAATGGGTGAACAGTAGTACCCATGTCATAGGGAGAAAAAATAAAACAATAGAAGAAACTAGAAAAAATAAAACAATGTTAACTTAAATTATATTTTAAAACATTAATGTGTTTCCTTTAAAAAAAAAATCCAAGTGACTTTTTCTGCCTAATATGGAATAAGCGAAAAAAAAAAAAAAAAAGACAAAATGTGTAAAATAACAATTTTCAGACGTGGAGTTGAGGAGTCAAAGCTGAGGTTCTAGAAAGTGTAAGAAGGCTACAGTTTGCAGAGTGGAGTCCTGGACAGGAGGTACCTGGGGGGAAGAGGAGGTAGGGGGAGGGAGAGGAGGGGGGAGGGGAAGGGGAGGAGGGAGGTAGGTAGAAAGGAGAGAGTGGGTAGAGAGGGAGAGAGGAAGAGAGAGGGAGAGAGAGGGAGGAAGAGAGAGAGAGATCAGTCTAGAAATTGATCCAGAGATCTTTTGAGGGTCCGAGGCCTGATGGGTTTACACGCATGCAGAGGCCAGGGATAGAGCCACTTGAAAGGAACAGAGGGAACAAGCCTCCGAGCTCACACCGGGTTGGAAATACTTGTTCCCACCAGCCAGAGTGGAAAAACTTCACAAGGAAGTGGAGAAAAATTAGCCCCAGAGTGAAGACTGCTCTGGTCCTGCCTAACAAAACTGAACAGCAAGCCTGGAAAGGAACGATTTCCAGTAGCTTAATTGTATCCCAGAACAAAGCTCAAGAATGTTTTGAGGAAATACAGAAGTATACAGCATGCCACAAGGTAAAATTCACAAGATCCGGCACCAGTTGAAACTTACCAGGCATGCAAAGAAGCCAAAAACTACCACCCATAATGAAGAGAAAAATCAATCAATAGAAACAGGACCGGGGGCTTCCCTTCCCTGGTGGCGCAGTGGTTAAGAATCCGTCTGCCAATGCAGGGGGCACGGGTTCAAGCCCTGGTCCAGGAAGATCCCACATGCAGCGGAGCAACTAGGCCCGTGAGCCACAACGACTGAAGCCCGAGCGCCTAGAGCCCAAGCTCCGCAGCAAGAGAAGCCACTGCAATGAGAAGCCCGCACACCGCATCAAAGAGTAGTCCCTGCTCGCCACAACTAACGAAAGACTGCACGCAGCAACGAAGACCCAACGCAGCCAAAAATAAAATAAATATTTTTTAAAAAGAAAGAAAAAACCCTGCTATGTAACTATTGTAAATATAAATTTAAAAAAGAAAAGAAAAGAAACAGGACCAGGGAATTCCCTGGTGGTCCAGTGATTAGGATTGCACACTTTCACTGCTGATGGCCCGGGTTCAATCCCTGGTCAGGAAACTAAGATCCCTCAAGCCACGTGGCACGGCCAAAAAAAAAAAAAGAAAGAAGAAGAAAAGAAACAGGACCAGAAACAACACAGATGGTAGAATTAGTAGATAAGGACATGAAAACAGTTGGTATATTTTTAAAAAGCCAGACAGATCAAGTTTGAAGCCCCCTCACCCTGAGTCTGGGTCCCATTCCCATACTTCAGAAGATACTGTTAACAGCACACACATCCATGCAGACCTATTTCTATCCCTTCTACACACCTATCCGAGAAAACACATAGTATTTATTTTTACATCTATTGCATCCTTCAGCAACTATGCTTTCTCCACTCAGCAGTTGGTTTTGGAGATCTAGCTACATTATTATATGTAAATCTTGTTCCTTCCCTTTTCCCTGCTGCATAATATTCCATCTCGGAAATTAGCTGGATTTAAACATTCCCCTACACTGGAATATTTAAGTGGCTTCCAATTTTCCTCAGTTTTAAGCCATACTGCAGCAAGCATCCTTGTGCACATTTCTCGCACCCATGTGTGAAGCATAAATGCTAAAAAGTGACCTAGTTGCACTGCAAGATCAGAATATGTATGCTAGTGAGTGATACTATCAAATTGAAGCCTGCTTTTCTTTTCTTTCTTTCTTTCTTTTTTTCTTTTGGCCACACCACAAGGCTTGCAGGATCTTAGTTCCCCGACCAGGGATTGAACCCGGGCCACAGCAGTGAAAGCCCAGAATCCTAACTACCAGGCCACTAGGGAACTCCCGAAGCCTGCCCTTCTGACCTCAGACTCAGTATATACTAGAGGCAGGGGAAAAACTTAAGGGTTTATAAATGAAACTTCCCTTAATCCCCAAAAGGAGACCCAGTGAGCTCTTTTCCACCTTAAAAACAAATTCAATGGCACCAAAAGTATAGACAATAAAAGAAAAAAATAGAGAAATTAAGATTTCATAAAAATGAAAAAAAAATTGTGAATCAAAGGATGCAATAAATAGAATGAAAAAGCATCTGGGGTGAAAGAAAATATTTGCAAACCGTATATCTGACAAGGGATCTATATCTAGAATACAGCTGACCCTTGAACAACATGGATTTGAACGGCATGGGTCCACTTATATGCAGATTTATTTTCAACAGTAAATACCTCAGCACCACACAATTCGAGCTTGGTTGAATCTGCAGATGCAGAACTGTGGATATGGAGGAACAAAGCATATGGAAGACTGACTGTAAGTTACAGACGGGTTTTCCACTGTGCAGAAGGTTGGTGCCCCTAACGCCCAAGTTGTTCAAGGGTCAACTGTATATAAAGAATGCTTACAACTCAATAATAATAATAATAAAAACCTAACAACTTAATTTTAAAATGGGCAAAGGACATGAATAGACATTTCTTCAAAGAAGCTATACAAGTGGCCAATAAGCACAAGAAAAGATGTTCAACGTTATTAGTCATTAGGGAAATGCACATCAAAACCACAGTGAGATATTATTTCACACCCACCAGGATATCTTAAAAAAAAATGGAAAGTAACAAGTGTTGGCAAAGATACGGAGAAATCGGAACACCTGTTCACTGCTGGTGGGAATGTAAAATGGTGCAGCCCCTGTGGAAAATAGCTTGGTGGTTCCACAAAAAATTAAACAAAGAATTACCATATGATCCAGCAACTCCACGTCCAGGTATATATCCAAAAGAACTGAAAGCAGGATCTTGACCAGATATTTGTATATCCTTGTTCACAGCAGCATTATTTACAATAGCCAAAAGATGGAAACAACCCATATGTCCATCAGCTAATGAATGGATAAATAAAATTTGGTATATCCATACAATAGAATACTCTTCAGCCTTAAAGAAGAAGGAAATTCTGACAGATGCTACAACATGGATGAACCTTGAAAACATTATGCTGAATGAAAGAAGCCAGAAACGAAAGAACAAAAGCTGTATGATTTCACTTATATGAGGTCGCTAGAGCAGTCAGATTCATAAAGACAGAAAGTAGAATGACGGGCGCCAGGGACTGGGGAGAGGGGAGAATGGGCAGTTAGTGTTTAATGGGGACAGGATTTCATTTTGGGAAGATGAACAAGTTCTGGAGACGGATGATGGTGATGGGTGCACAACAGTGTGAAGGTACTTGATGCCACTCAGCTGTACACTTACAAATTGTTCAAATGGTAAATTTTATGTTATGTATATTTTATCACAATTTGAAAAAGAAAAAGCACGAAGCTACAGTCTATATCAGTCTCCTTACCTTTGAATTGCTCCCTGAACACAGACCCTAAAGGCATCTGCTGTGTGCTGACACCAGGGGCTCTCAGGAGCTTGCTAAGATTTTTTTTTTAATGTGAACCATTTTTTTAAAAGTCTTTATTGAATTTGTTACAATATTGCTTCTGTTTTATGTTTTTGTGTTTTGGGCCGTGAGGCATGTGGGATCTTAGCTCCCTAACCAGGGATTGAACCCGCACACCCTGCATTGGAAGGCGAAGTCTCAACCACTGGACTGCCAGGGAAATCTGTCAGGAGCCTGTTAACAGGAAGACAAACAGCTTCCCTCAGGCCTCTGCCCCTGAGTCCAGGATCTGAGTACATTATTCCCTGCAGCCCAAGCCGTTCCCTGTGCACCAGACTCTCTCCATTGGAGATTCTGAATTTGGCTCTTTACCAACTGTACTTCATTTGTTGAAAGCTGGGAACTGTCAGATTCCAATTTTAAATCCTCCACAACTTTCTGGAATTCCTTTCTGCCTTTTCTCTCAATCTCAATGGAAAACCTAAAATCTACAGAGTATGGGACTTCCCTGGAGGTCCAGTGGTTAAGACTCTGAGCTTCCACTGCAGGGGGCTCAGGTTCAATCCCTGGTTGGGGAACCAAGATCCCACATGCCGTGCAGCATGGCCAAAAAAAATAATAAAATGAAATGAAATGAAGTGAAATAAAATAAAATCTACAGAGTAAATATCCACTTCCAAGCCCTCCACACACACATAATTTGCAGGAATTTCAAATTCCCAACGGTCTGGCCAGGAGGAAGGACCTAGATATGTGAGGGCACCCAATCTGGGGTCTTCCTCGTTTCCCTTAAATGATGAATTGTGTCCCTTTATCAGGATCTTGAACATGTAGGGGAAATGGGGATAACAAACTTTTCATTTTTAAGAAAAGTGGGGACTTCCCTGGTGGCGCAGTGGTTAAGAATCTGCCTGCCAATGCAGGGGACACGGGTTTGAGCCCTGGTCCAGGAAGATCCCACATGCCGCGGAGCAGCTAAGCCCGCGCACCACAACTACTGAAGCCCACGTACCTAGAGCCCGTGCTCTGCAACAAGAGAAGCCACCGCAATGAGAAGCCCGCACACTGCAACAAAGAGTAGCCCCCGCTCGCTGCAACTAGAGAAAGCCCACGCACAGCAACGAACACCCAACGCAGCCAAAATAAAATAATAAATTAATTAAAAAAAAAAAAGAAAAGTGAGTTTTCCAGAAAGTCATGAGCTTAGAGGCACAGAACACCTTTCCCCAAGCCCCAGACTATAGGCCCACCATGCTCAGCTCCGTTTCCCCAGTGGAGCTAATATTACTTAATATTCTTCTCAAACTCAATCATTTCATTTTTTCCCTTAAATAAATGTAGCCTCATCCCTAGGTGACAATATCCATGAAGTTACAGGACGTGATGTGCTAGTTATATATGCTTTTTCTAAAACACATTATATTAACTACATAGCCACCATAATTTCACGTTTGCCCTACATAGAGTGTGTGTGTATACTTTTCATGTATGAAATATTTCAAAAATAATTTAAAGCACTTCTCTCTTCCTCCAAAAATATTTTAAAGTTATTCCTTTTAAAATTAACTCAAGTTAAAAAAAAAAAAACTAACCCAAGTAGATAAACAACAAGGTCCTACTGTATAGCACAGGGAACTATATTTAATATCTTGTAATAAAATATAATGGAAAAGACTCTGAAAAAGAATATATACATATACATATATACACACATACATATATACATGCACACACACATGAATCACTTTGCTGTACGCCAGAAACAAACACAACATTGTAAATCAACTACACCTCAATTTAAAATAAGTAAATAAATAAATAAATATTGAATAAATAAAAAGTAACTCAAGTAATTTTTTTGAATACATTGTTTGGACTCTGCGCTCAGGCTAAAGACAAAAAGAACCATAAGCAAATACTAAATTCTAATAAGTAGGCTTTCTTTGGGGGAAGCATGAGTAGGTAATTCTGAAATTCCTTTCTGTTTATTCTAGGATTGATCAAAGAAGTGAACACACTGGGGATCATGAGGGGAGGGGATTCACAGTGTTGGAGGAAGGAGTCACAAGTCTGTGGTGTTGGATCAGAATTGAAGGCATCTGTGCAAATTCCAGGGTTTTGATATAGAAATGGGTGCCAGTGTGTGTGTGTGTGTGAATGTACACACCTCTACTTTCCAGTTCTGTCAACTGACAGAGCTCAGAAGCGATGATATCCTAGTAGCAATGAGCACACCCAGCTCCCAGCTTCTAGCTTTAAACATTATTCTCTGCTAAAAGAATGAAGGTCTTCTTGGAGAAGTTGCTCATTTCAGGGATGGGACAGGGAAAGTACAAAGGTGGACCCAGAATTCCTATATGACCCAGCAATTCCCCTCTTGATACACACACATACCCCTAAGAGAAATGAAGACCTACATGCACACAAAAAGTTGTATGTGAATGTCCATGTAGCATTACTCATATAACCAAAATGTGGAAATAACCCAATGCCCATCAACAGGTGAACAAATAAACAAAACATGGTCCATCCATACAATGAAATATTACTCAGCCATGAAAAGGAGTGAAGCATTGATTCATGCTACAACAGGGACGGACCTCGAAAATGTTATGCTGAGTGAAAGGAGACATAAAAGGCCACGTCTTGTGATTCCATTTATATGAAATGTTAAGAAAAGGCAAATCCATAGAGACAGAAGGTAAATTAGTGGTTACCTGAGGAAAAGGAGGAATGGGAGTGATAGTTAATGGGTATGGGCTTCTTTGGGGGTGATGAAAATGTTCTGGAATTAGATGGAAGTGATGGTTGTACAACTCTGTGACTATACTATAAACTGCTAAATTATACACTTTAAGAGGGTGAATTTTATGGTACATGATTATATCCCATAAAATTGTATCTCAGTTTTTTTAAAAAGCATACAAAGCATCTGACATCCAATACTCAGGTAGAAATCAGAAAAATGCGGGGGGAAGGATGCCCTACTAAATGCAGTGTAGTGTCCTGGATGGGATCCTGGAGCAGAAAAAGGACATTAGTGGGAAAACTCGTGAAACTCGAATAAAGACTGGAGTTTAGTTAACAGTAATGGACCAATGTTGATTTCTTCATTTTGAGATATGTAGTCATTATGTATGTTAACACTAGGGGAAATCGAGTAAGGGGTATGTGGGAACTCTTTGTATTATCTTTGTAATTTCTCTGTAAATCTAAAATTATTGTGAAAATACATGTGAAATTGACATGCATACACTGATGTGTATAAAATTGATGACTAATAAGAACCTGCTGTATAAAAAAATAATAATAAAATTCAAAAATTAAAAAAAAAGTAATACTAAACTTTCTTTGGGTTATTTGTATGGAAATATGTTAATATAAATGTTTCAGACATTACATGAAATTCCTAAAAATCTTATATGTTCTGGTATAAGTCATAATTCTAGTTATTACTTTAAAATGTATATCTCAGAAATAACTAAATTTCCTTGTCAATTGCATTATTATGAACTTTCATCAAATCTTTAACCGTGGTCAGTTTTAAGTCTTTTATCATTGACAGACAGTTCTGGGTGTACTCTGATGCTTTTGCAAAAATGTTCCTATAAAAGGGTTTCATCTTCAAGGAATTCATGGAAAAGACTCTGACAAGTACAGGTTTCTGGTAACTGACTATACTGCTGAACTGAATGAATAAGCATTTTCAGAACTCTAATGGAAAACTGATGAATTCATAAAAGTGCTAACAAAAGATCAAGATGAAAAAAAATTAATTACATGGGACTGAGTGAACTGATGAGGATGATTATAATTTTTGTGACTTTCTGTTTGAATTAAAAAAAAAAAGTTAAATAAAAAAAAGCATTTCCAAAAAGTGAGCCTGAAACCAAAAAGGAAGGAAGTGCTCAAGAATGATACAGGAGCCAGCCTGAAGGGGCTGCCATGGGCCAAATCTGGGACAATTTGAACATCAAAATTAAGAGAGTAAGACGTAATAACCCATACAGGAAAAGAATCTGAAAAAGAAGAGATATATGTATATGTATAACTGAATCACTTTGCTGTACACCTGAAACTAACACAACACTGTAAACCAACTATACTCCAATATAAAATAAAAATTAAAAAAAAAAATAAGAGTAAGAGATTATCATCTGTTGAAGACAGTACCCATGAGTCCACGCAGATACAAATAAACTCACAGAAGGTCATAAAAAGTGTCGAAGGAAAGATGGAATTAGAAAACCATCATTTGGCAAGCATCATACTAAAATAATAACTGATTCAGGTGAGACTCACCAGGGGATGCCAATATGGTCTCAAAGTATCTCTTTACAGGGTCTCAAAGTATCTCTCTATGGGATACTTTTTCATCACAAAGGGCAAGATAGTAACTTTGCCAAGAAGAAATCCATCAGACCTCACCTTTAGCAAGTGATCAAGGTCAATGATACCAAGAATGAGACACATCAATATATCCAGTGCCTCCTGATATGACGCACGGAGAAGGACACAACATTACTTCTGTGGGATTCCTGCCCCAAATACACACACAGCCTCCATCTAGTCATGAGGAAACACTGGAGGAGCCACCCTGACGGACACTCTCCAAAGAACTGAGCAGTTCTTAGCAAACATGTCATGCCATGAGACACAAAGGAAGACTGAGGAACTTTCCAGACCACAGGGGATTAAAGAAATGGGACAACTGAACCCTACATATAACCTGGAACTTTCTTCTGCTGTGAAGGACATTAACAGGGTGGTTGGCAAAATCTGAATAAGGGCTGTAGATTATAGAATTGTATCAATGTCCAATAAGCTTGATTTTGATCACTGTGCTGAGGCTGTGTTTTAGGAAATACACGGTGACTTATTTAGGGATAGAGGAGTATCATGTCTGCCAACTGACCCCTAAATGACACACAGCATGACAGTTCCTCAAAATATTAGACACAGAATTACCATAGGATGCAGTCATTCCACTTCAGGGTGTATACCCCCAAGGCCTGAAAGCAGGATCTTGAAGAAATACTTGTAGGCCCATGTTCATGGCTGCATTATTCATAAGAGCTAAAATGTAGAAGCAACCCGAGTGTCTACTGACCAATTAATGGATAAGCAAAATGGGGTATATACAGCTTGAGACCAGGCAATGGGATATAAATCAACCTTCAAGAGGAAGGAAATTCTGACACGTGCTACAACACGAATGAACCTTGAAAACATTATGCTAAATGAAATAAGCCAGGCACAAAAGCACAAAACCGTATGCTTCCATTTATATGAGGTCCCTAGCGTAGTCAGATCCAGAGAGACAGAAAGGATAATGTGGTAGTTGCCAGGGGCTGGGAGAGTGAGGAAAGAACAGTTAGTGTTTAATGGGGACAGGGTTTCAGTTTAGGAAGATGAAAAAGTTCTGGAAACCAATGATGGTGATGGCTGCAAAACAATGTGAATGTACTTAACGCCACTCAACTGTACACTTAATAATGGTTAAGGTGGTAAAGTTTATGTTATATATATTTTACCACAGTTTAAAAAATGACTTGGAAGTCAAAAAAATTTTTAAACTATATTTATCTACCTACCTATTTATCTATAGAGAAAGAGCAAATGTAATACAATGTTAACACTTGGGGAATCTGGGTGTGAAAGGACTTCTTTGTCATTCTCTCCTGCCATGGCTGGGAGGAGAAATCTCCAGCAAAGACCTCTCAGCATAAGGTAAATAATCTCATCTATCTTTACATCCTGTCAACCACGACGCCACTTTTTCTTACCCTCCTGTCCCCCACAGCTTAAATTTCCCTGCCCTCTCCCCCGTTTCTTTTCCCCATGGCCCTGGCAGCGCTTTCTGGCAACATGTTGAAAGGCCAGTAATGAAAAGAATCCATCTCCCAGGTTAAGTGAGGACTTAAAAGGATCATCTTTATTTGTTCAGAGTTTCACTCAGGGAGTTGGCCCCAAAGCTGTCCCCGGGACAGGCCACCCATATGCCCAGGCAAGTCAATTAGGTGGAAGAATCTCTATGGGGGGGGGGGTACTGAGGATGCTACTAACTCGGTTAGTGACCAAGCCAAGGAACCCTCTATACGGCGCAGTAAGCCTCCCGGTGGCCACCATGCCATGTGATACGCCAAGGTCGGACCCCCAGCTCAGGGCAGCAGCCCCGCCTCATGGATCCTGTCTCTGCCCCTCTCCCTTCACCCAGCAGAACAGGCGCTACGTGCTGAGCACCACTGCCCGCCCAGAGTAACTCAAGGGTCTCTCCCACTGGGTGATGTTTACCAAGCATCAGTGGGAAGAATCGCCCACATCGACTTTTGATGGTAGGAAATGACCTGGTGCCACCGGGGAGCCATGGAGTGAGTCACCTTCTTGTCCTAACCTTTCCTCCTCATGTCCTCTGGGTCCCCACCTCCCCCCTCCCCATCTGGGGGAAAAAATAAACTAAGAAACCCACCATCAAAGAAATACACACACCCCATAGCCAGCATCCCCACAGAGAGGCGTCCACATGCTCGCCAGAGACCCTGAGAGGAGCATCCTTGTTGCTTTATTCTTGGGGAGCAAACCCTGAAGCCCCCAGTGTCAGTGCCAATGGGAGGAGGGGTGGGTCGGGAAAGGAGACAGTTGTCCCCCCGCCACACACACACACACACACCAATACAGGCTAAGCAAAAGCAGCCGGCGTCAGAGGGACACAGAGGCTGCGCCATCCCATTCATTTGTTTGCAGCCTGAGACCAGGCAAAACTCATCTGTGGTGACGGAGCTCAGGAGGCAGCTGAGGAGTGATGGGGAGCGGGGGTGGGGGGTGTGGGAGGGGTAGTAGGAAAGAATGTTCTGGGTTGATGGGAATCAACCACCTTGATCGAAGTATTGGTGACATGGGCATAAATACTTTTCACCAAAGTCATGGGGGCACTGAAGATCTGTACATGTTTTTATACAAATGATTCCCCAATTTTAATAAGGGCCATGGTGGGGGAGGAGCAGCTATCCCATTCATCTGAAGTTAAGAGAAGTGGGTGGCCTGTAATCAAGCTAAATTCTTGGCCTCTGACCACTTTCTGCTCCAAAAGGGCTGGACAGTTCTCCTGGGGGGAGGGTAGCAGCGCACCCCAAGTCCCACGACAATCTGCAGGGAGCACATCCGCCAAGCACAGACTGTGAAAGTAACGGGGCTTGTGCGCCCCAGACAACACATTGTCTACACCCCATCTACCTGACAAGACCCCGCCGTGCGGCTGCGTCTGACCGATTCCCTTGACCCCATAACAAAGACCCCCTTTGTTCCCTGGTTAATATCCTTAGCAGGTCTGTCTAGACTCACTGTGGCAGTAATTGTCCTGTGAAGTCACCAGGACCTGTGACCCGACTCCTCCTTGCCCCACTTGAGCAGAGAAGGCTACAGATGGCCCCAAGCCAAGGGGGTCCAAGCCTTCAACACCCACCTGAGCCTCCTAGGGCAAGAAAGACCCGCAGCCAGCATCCCACTCCCACCACCCAAGACCTGCGGAGAGACAGGACACTCGAAAAATGCAGTCCCTCCTGTGTGGGGTGCTAGGGGCAGCGGCATTTTTTCCTGGGAAAGACGAAAGGAGGGGTGCCCCTCTGTCCCCAGAACTCCCACCTCCCGAATGTGGCTGGTGGGAAACAGTTCACTCTCTGCTGGGGTGCCAGTTCACCCAGGGCATGAAGAAGGAAGGTCAGATAAGAGAGAGAGGAGAGAGACAGAAAGAAAGAGAGAGAGAGAGAAGGAGGTGGGGGGAGGGAGAGAGAGAGGAGGGAGCAAAAGACAGACATGGAGAGAGACACAGACTGGGAGAGTGAGAGACAGAGACAGGAAGAGACAGAGACCCAGAGAGGCCAAGAGAAACTCAAAGAGAGAGAGACAGTGGGGGAGAAAGATACATGGAAAGAGACATGAAGAGAGAAGGGGAGAGACAGAGACCCAGAGAGAGAGAGAGACAGAGAGAGACACCCAGAGAGAGACTGAGAGTGACAGAGAAACAGAGAGAGACAGAGAGAAGGGGAGAGACAGACAGAGAGAAGTGAGTTAGTTGGTCCCTGGCAGAGGAGAAGGAGTTCCTTCCACAGGTGGCAACTTGAGCTTCAGAAAAATCAGTCGGGACAGTAAGTAACGGCTGCTCACCCCGCCTCACCAAACACCCATCTTCAGCTTGAGGTGACAGACATCAATGGTTGCCCGCAACTCATGTCTGGATCACACCAAGAACACTCTGAGGCATATCTTCTTGAGGGATGGATTTGACCCATCCAATGACTACACCCTTTCCACAGGCAAATCTGTTTTATCCAGAGAAACTGAAAAGCACCACCAGAGGCTCCTAGCCACCCCATGCGTGGATCCGGCAGATGCTCTGCTGTGCAGAAGGCATGGGACCCAAGTGCAATTCCATTGACACCAAGCTCTAGAACAGGTAAAACGCACCTACAGAGGCCACAAAGTCAGCAGAGAGGTTTACACCTGGAAGTGGGGTTGGCGGGTGCAGGGGGAGTAGCTGGGAAAGGACACAAGGGGCTTCTGCAATGGGGACGAACAGAGAAGGGGCTGAGAATGTTCTAGGTCTTGATCTGGACTCAGGTGCTGCGGAGGTACAGACGTGTAAAATTTCATGGATGAACACCGCTGTGCACACTCAGGGTACGTACGCGCAACTCCAGTTTTTTTTTTGTTGTTGTTGTTGTTTTTTTTTTTTTTTTTTTTTTTTTTTATTTATTTATGGCTGTGTTGGGTCTTCGTTTCTGTGCGAGGGCTTTCTCTAGCTGCGGCAAGTGGGGGCCACTCTTCATCGCGGTGCGCGGGCCTCTCACTATCGCGGCCTCTCTTGTTGCGGAGCACAGGCTCCAGATGCGCAGGCTCAGTAATTGTGGCTCACGGGCCTAGTTGCTCCGTGGCATGTGGGATCTTCCCAGACCAGGGCTCGAACCCATGTCCCCTGCATTGGCAGGCAGATTCTCAACCACTGCGCCACCAGGGAAGCCCTGTTGTTGTTTTTTTAAGGGAAACAATTGGATCTGGGAAGGTTGGCATTTTTTTAGCTGGGGAATGGTGGAGAATTCTCTCTTCTTGTCTCATAAAGTTGGGAAGAAAACTGAAAGTCTTCTAGAGGTGAGGCCTGGAGAGATGGGTGACTGAAATATAAGGGGTATTTCCCCACCGGCAGCAGGATGAAAAGCTGCCATCTTCCACCATCCGAGTCCCAAAGCTAGGAGGGATTTCCAAAGATTGTTTAATTGATTTTTCTCCTATTTAGATGCAGATCATAGTGTCTGGGGCCCAGGAATTCAGACACACGGCTTTGTGTCCACTCAGCCCCGTGAAGACTCCTGTCTGAAACTCGCACAAAGCCAGACACACACGTCTTCAGAAACACGCTGTTTCTTTTTTGTCTGGGGCTCCAGGGAGCGGGTGCGACGAGCAGGGCCTCAGACATGCTCCCATCTGCGGAGTCCCGGGGATCCTGTCCCTCTGTTCTGCTAGTAAAGTGGGGTGAAAATTTTTAAAAAGGGAGAGGAATGTGGCCAAGATTTTGAGGTCTGGAAGAAGGGTAACAAAAAAGGTGGGGCACCTCAACTGGGAATAGACACACTGAGGTTTCAGCTTGGATTTTTCTCCGACTTCAGGGCTCTGGAGTGGAAAGCAGGGGATGCTTTAAATCAAGCAGCTAATGGGCTAGGATTAACACCAGTTTGGCTCTGGTCCGTGCAGATCTGATTTATATAAGGAGAAAACTTTTCTCTCTTTCTCTCTGCCCATTGTTCCCCAGTCTGTCCCTCCAAATGTCCCAGCTGACAAAGAAACTGGAAGGCTCAGGACAGTGGGAAAGACCTCCTCCCCCCCAGTATGCAGCCTTTGCTTCCTCCAGCTGCCAGGAAGCAACACTGAGGGTCACTGCACCCCCTCTACAAGGTTAATACATCCCCCAATATC
Source organism: Balaenoptera acutorostrata (assembly GCF_949987535.1). Taxonomy (NCBI): domain Eukaryota; kingdom Metazoa; phylum Chordata; class Mammalia; order Artiodactyla; family Balaenopteridae; genus Balaenoptera; species Balaenoptera acutorostrata. The sequence goes on from NC_080065.1 coordinate 173,344,707, forward strand.
CCTGCCTGGTCCCCCAAAACCTGGCTGTGGCATGGGATACTTCCGAAGAAATGCCACTCTGGTTTCTGAGCTGGATGACCTCAGATAACTCTCTCTGTGTCTCAGTTTCCTCATCCATAAAGTGGGCACAAGAATAACTGCACCTAAGGGTTGTTGGGAGAATTCAGCAAGCTGGGCAGCAAAAAACGCTTGGCGCACAGCAAGCACTCAACAAACGCAAGCTACAGTGGTAACTATCTTAGAGGAAGTGTATATCAGACTTAAATATCTCTCAGGAAGCTTCACGGGAGACGGTCTCTTCGTAGGTTCCTTCCTTTCTTTGGTGTCAAGTATTTCCAGGGTAAGCCCAGCCCCAAGCCTGATTCCTCCCCTCTGGATCCAGTTACCTGGACTGCAATCCAGCTGGCATTCACAGTGTGTTCCCCAAAAGGGCCGAACCCTGAAAAAAATAAGAAAAGCAGCATGTCACCACCCAGCAGCCCCTCCTGGCCTGCCCAGGGCCAGGCTGCTGCTTTCATCCAGGAGAATGGAGCAGGGAGCTTCGGGAGCAGCTGCCACCTGGGACAATGTCGGGGGCCTGGTCCCAAGTTCTGGGTTGCACCCAGTGTCCCTTCAGAGCCCTCCACCACACAAACTTGTCTGCTCTTAACAGAAGCTGTGAGTCCTTTGTCGTCCTCACTTTCACCTGACCTTCACGCCCAGCAACAAGCCAGTGCCCTCCTTTTGCCCCAGAAAAGGCTGGCCTTGTTCCCTTCCCAATTTCTTCCCCTATCCTTGACCCCCAAATATAATTTTATCATTGTCTTTGTGCGTCTTCCCTGGACTCTGGAACTTCAGGGCCATAGGCGGTCTGTGAATCATCGCCTGATAAGGAACGGCCCTTAAGGGATGCAAGTGGGTATCTCCCAGGTCAGGCTGTCCAGACGTCATCCCACCACCCTCCTCCCTACTCACTCAAACTCCAGGCCCCATTTACAAACCAGATTCTCACCTGAGGATGTGCTAAGTGCTCTGCATGCCCTGTGGCATTCAGCCTCCCTGTGCCTCCCTTTCAGGCAAGGGTGTTTCCTGGGCCCATTTTAGAGGAGCCAGGACTGAGGTACAGAGAGGTGAAGCCAGCTGCCCAAGGTCTCACAGCAAGAAGATGTAAGAGCACGGATTCAAACACAGACCCAGGAGAGTCTGTGGCCTCCCTCTTCTAATCGCCCCAACACACCACCTAAAAAATAAACCTCTCTAAGAAAGCCTGTCATTGAACCATGGGTCACTCCAGCTGGGCCAAGTGTCCCAAGTGGTATCACGGCCCTGGGAGGGATACTGTTCCCTGGAACAGCAGGGGGCCCCCAAGTAGGGTCAGAACCTCTCCACCCCTTTCCTCCTCCTGCATGGACCAAGTATGAGTCCCAGCTCAGCCACTTACAAACAAGGTGACCTCTGTGAGCCTCAGTTTCCCCCTCTGCAAAAAGGAGACTGTAAAGATTTAATGAGCTAATGCAAGAAAAATGCCCAGTCCCATGGCTGCCTGCTGAGTCAGGACTAAAGTAATAAATAAGCAGATATAGGAGGGCTGCAGGGGAAAGTGACCCTCTGGCAACTTGACACACCTGTTTGTCAGATAAGTGGCTTCTTCCATATTCCTGGAAATTCGAGGACCAGCCCAAACCTCCCTGGACCACAATATACCTACTCGAACCTTAGCTGGATTTCTCACTCTGACCCCTCCTGACAGGGTCAAAATACCGCACCCCCCCCACCCCCCACCCCGACCAGAGGCCTGGCAGAAATTGACCGCACACGAGGCTCCGAGGTGGAGTCTCCTAGAGGAGAAGCAGTTAGTTTTGGGGAGTCGGTGACAGTGGGGCGGGGGTCCGGGATCACCCAGAAACAGCCCGGGCAGGAAAGATTTTGACCAAGACAATCCTTGGGACAAGCGGAAGAACGGCCGGGCACCCGAGGTTCCCCGAACTTCACCTGCCCCTGCCTCGGGGGAGCAGCCCCCCATTAGCGCAAGACTCGGGGAGCAGTGGCTGGCAAGAGATTAACTTGTCACGGGGCACTTCCTGCCCGCAAATCGGCCTTTGTCCCCTGGGACCGAGGGTGGTGACAAACCCGACCTCGGGAGGGGCAGGGAGGAGTCCAGTCCAGCCTGCCGGCCGGGTAGACACAACAAACAGGTGCCCGGAGGGTCCCTGTCCCCGACTGGGGAAAGAAGGAGGCCAGAGGGGCTTGCTCCGTGTGGGGCACTTGGCAGGACCCCCACGTCCTTGCCTGCCCCGACTCCTGACAGTGGGACCACAGGGGCGCCCCCTTCTCCACTTTCTCTGTCGCGCGGACTGAGCTGGGCTCCCGTGGGCGATGACATCTTCCAAACCTGGGACGACTTCTAGCACCTGCCCCACCCGGGCCACCGCGCTTCTTCCGGCCCCGCTGCCTCCGGAGCCGCCCGACCCGCCCCAGCCACGGGCCGCCGCTGCCGCGGCCGCCATCAGCGCACTACCCGCGTACCCGTCACCACCACCGCCTTCCTGGGCTGCTCCATGGCGGGCTCAGGCTGCGCCTTTGACCCACTCCTGTCCGGACTGGCGAGACCTCTGCCGCCGCTGCCGCCGCTCGGCCACCGCGCCGCCCCGCCCCAAAGCCCAGCCCCGCCCCGCCCTGGCCCCGCCCCCGGCCGGGCCGCTGGGCGTGCGCGTCCCCGCGACCAAGACGCAGAGTGCACGCCTCATCCCGAACTCTCCCCCCAGTAGTGCGTGGTTGCCCCCACTCCCCAGCCTTAGTTTCTCCACCCGTAGGATAGGGACAGTTCGTCCTACAGGCTGTGGCCGCTTGAACTCGAGTCACGCGCTGGGGACGGAGACGGTTATTCATTCCACAGTGTTCACCGATCGCTTGCTGTGAGTTATATCGGTGCCCCCCACCTCCCTGTGAGCAAGGCTCCATTAGTCGGCCCCTTTTACAGATGAGGAAACTGAGGCATAGTTCGGAAGGCCATTCACCTAAAGCCTCCTGGGGTTACAGATGCGGCATTCAAGCCAGGAGTTTGAGGCGGGGATGAAATAAAGTGAAAACCGGGCACCCACAGCTGGGTGGTGCCCAAAGCAGGCTCCTGTGTTGCTAAGGAGGCTGATGTGGCCCCAGAGACCTGGGCCTTCCCTCCCTCCTTCTCCCCAATACACAGCTGCTCTAGACCCAGCAGTCCTCCAAGGGCCCACCCAACACAGTCCCACCTTAGGGCCTTTGCACTTGCTGTTTCTGCTGCCTGGAACATGCCCTACAGGTTCCTGCAAAACTAGTTGCTTCTTCAGGGCTCAGCTGGAACATCACCTCCTCCTAGGGGTCCTCCTCACCCTGGCTGAAATTCCCCACCCCAACTCACCACCACCCCAGTAGGTCCATCTCATTTCCTTGTTTCATCCTCTTCCGAGCAGCAATCACATTCAGAAATCATTTCTTTATAGGCACTGCTTTTTTTTTTTTTAATTTTATTTATTTATTTATTTTTGGCTCCGTGTGGGCTTTTCTCTAGTTGCGGTGAGTGGGGGCTACTCTTCATTGTGGTGTGCGGGCTTCTCATTGCGGTGGCTTCTCTTGTTGCGGAGCACGGGCTCTAGGCACGCGGGCTTCAGTAGTCGCGGCACGCGGGCTCAGTAGTTGTGGCTCGCGGGCTTAGTTGCTCCCCAGCATGTGGGTTCTTCCCAGACCAGGGCTCGAACCCGCGTCCCCTGCGTTGGCAGGCAGATTCTTAACCGCTGCGCCACCAGGGAAGCCCGACACTGCTTTTCTGGTTTATTTCCCATTTCCTGCCCTGACTTCCAGAGCAGGGTTATGTCTCCATTAGAGCCTTGTGCCTGGCACACAGTAGGTCCCCAACCCACATTCAGCAGAGGCCAGCATTCTTCCTAAAATAGCCAAAAAATACAGCTGAGTTTCTGGCCACATCCTTAGAAACAGGACTGGACCTTGGACGTGGGTCACTGACATCTCATTTCAAGCAGCCTTGGCCCAGATTAGTCAGGGTGCTGACCAAAGACCGTCTGCCTCTGGCCCAAGCCTCAGAATATCCAAGGCAGTGTTCTCTGAACTGCCCAGGAGCCTTGTTTGCAAGCTCAGACCAGAGGTCACACACTCAGTGGCTATTTTGGTCTCTGGCAGTTTCAGGTAGAATTCAGAAAATCTGAAATCCAGCCTGGGCCAGCTGTGGGAGCAAGACCTCAGCCAAGTGGAAGAAAAGAACAGAAGAAAAATCTCACCAAGAATCTGGTTTTATAACTCAAACATGTAATAAGTGTCTGGTACAAAGTGCATGTATTGCTAGAAGCTGGGTATGTGAAGAGAGGGAAACCACAGAGGGTTTCATTTTCCCCCCCATCGCACTGGGAAAAAAAAAAAAAAGAGGAAATTGATGACACCGAGTTAGCGGTGATCAGAAAAACTGCGTCACATGCTACTGCCGAGAGTGACGGGGGTAAAAGTTAGCATTCACTGGATGCGGGCCCTGTTTAAGCACATCACTGATGTTCTCTTTTTTGATATCACAAATCTTTGGAAGGAGGAACTATTCTTATCCCATTTTGCAAGTAAGGAAAAGGGACCCAGAGCAGCTAAGCCACTCGTCCCAGGTCACACATGGAAGGGGCTGGGATTTGGATCAGAAATAAGTGGGTGAGTCCTTAGGGAAGGAAAGCAGGACCAAAGTCCTTAAGGAAGGACAAGCAGGGCCAAAGAAAGCTGGCTAGAGGGGCCAAGTTGTGTGTTCACAGTCTGGCTTTGCAACAGTGTAACGAGCAGCTCAGTGCCTGTGAGGGGTTAGGTGAAGGGAGGGAAAGGGATGGAGAGCTCTTTATTTAAAAAACCAAGATGATTACATTGGAAAGCCAAGTGCAGTAAAGTGGTGCAGCTACTGTGGAAAAGTTTGGCAGTTCCTCAAGAAGTTAAACATGGTTACCATAGGCCCCAGAAATTCCACTCCTAGGGATAAAGTCAAAATAATTAAATAGGTGTTCAAATATTATAGGTGAAAGTTCATGACAGCACTATTCACAATCACCAAAAGAAAACAAATGTTCATCAACAAATAAAGAAACAAACCGTGGTCCATTCATACAATGGAATATTACTCAACAGTGAAGAGGAATGAAGCCCTGACATATGCTACTGCGTGGATGAACCTTAAAACACCAGGCTGAGTGAAAGAAGCCAGACTCATAAGGCCACATACTGTATGATTCCATTGATATGAAATGTCCAGAACAGGCAAATTCATAGAGACAGAAAGCAGATTAGTGGCTGCCAGGGGCTGCAGGAGGGGAGATGGGAAGTGACTGCTAATGGGGACAGGGTTTCTTTTGGGGGTGATGGAAGTGTTCTGAAACTAGATAAGAGGCAATGGTTGCACAGCATGGTGAATGTAGTTAATGCCACTGGATCATATACTTTATTTTTTTATTATTTTTTATTTATTTATTGGCTGCGTTGGGTTTTCATTGCTGCATGCGGACTTTCTCTAGTTGTGGCGAACGGGGGGCTACTCTTCATTGCGGTGCGCGGGCTTCTCATTGCAGTGGCTTCTCTTGTTGTGGAGCACGGGCTCTAGGAGTACGGGCTTCAGTAGTTGTGGTTTGCTGGCTGTAAAGTGCAGGCTCAGTAGTTGTGGCGCGTGGGCTTAGTTGCTCCGCAGCATGTGGCATCTTCCCAGACCAGGGCTCGAACCCGTGTCCCCTGCATTGGCAGGCAGACTCTTAACCACCGCGCCACCAGGGAAGTCCCTGGATCATACACTTTAAAATGGTTGAAGTGGTAAGTGTTATGTGTATTTTATCACAATGATTAAAAAAAAAAAACAGCGTGGAAGCATTGATGGAATGAAAAACAAATATCAGAGTAAGAAAAATGTGTTTGCAAATGCAGAAAATATCTGAGGAAGGAAGAGTAAGAAATTGATAACAGTGGGGGCTTTGGGGAGGGAACCGGGATACGGGGGAGGTGAAAGTGGGGGTGGAGGGGAGACACCCTCAGTATTTCTTCCACTGTGTACGTACGTGGACTACTCAGAAATAAAAGATGAGGGCTTCCCTGGTGGTGCAGTGGTTAAGAATCCACCTGCCGGGGCTTCCCTGGCGGCGCAGAGGTTGAGAGTCTGCCTGCCGATGCAGGGGACATGGGTTCGAGCCCTGGTCTGGGAAGATCCCACATGCCGCGGAGCAACTAGGCCCGTAAGCCACAATTACTGAGCCTGCGCGTCTGGAGCCTGTGCTCCGCAACAAGAGAGGCCGCGATAGTGAGAGGCCCGCGCATCGCGATGAAAAGTGGCCCCCGCTTGCCACAACTAGAGAAAGCCCTCGCACAGAAACGAAGACCCAACACAGTCAAAAAAATAATAATAATAAAAAAAAAAAAAAAAAAAAAAAGAATCCACCTGCCAATGCAGGGTACACGGGTTCCAGGAAGATTCCACATGCCGCGGAGCAACTAAGCCCATGAGCCACAAGTACTGAGCCTGCGCTCTAGAGCTCGCGAGCCACAACTACTGAAGCCCGCATGCCTAGAGTCCATGCTCCGCAACAAGAGAAGCCACCGCAATGAGAAGCCCGCGCAACAAAGCAAAGAGTAGCCCCTGCTCGCCGCAAATAGAGAAAGCCTGCACACAGCAACGAAGAACCAACACAGACAAAAATAAATAATAAATTTTTTTAAAAAAGAAATAAAGATGATACACTCTCTTTTTTAAAAAACACCACTCGATTTTTTAAAATTGTGGTAAAACCATAAAATTGACCATTTTCAAGTGTACAGTTCAGCAATGTTAAAAGTACATTCTTCACATTGTTGTGCAACCAACCTTCAGAACTCTTTCCATCTTGCGAAACTGAAACTGTACCCATGAAACAACTCTCCATTCCCCCCCACCGCAGCCCCCGGCACCCACCATTCTACTTTCTTTCGCTGTGAATTTCACTACTTCTAGGGATCTCATATGAGTGGAATCATACAGTATTTGTCCTTTTGTGACTGGCTTATTTCACTTAGCATAATGTCCTCAAGGTTCATCCACGTAGTAGCATGTGTCAGAATGTCCTTCCTTTTTAAGGCTGAATAATATTCCACTGTATGAATGGGCCACATTTTGTTTATACATCTATCCATCAATGGACACTTGGGTTGCTTCCACTTTTTGGCCATTGTGAGTAATGCTGCTGTGAACATGGATACACAAGTATCTTTTTGAGATCCTGCTTTCAATTCTTCAGACCATTCAACTTTTCTAACTTCCTATTTGGAAATATTTTAAGACTGACAAAGTTGCAAAAATAGTTCCCACTCCATGGACACTTAACTAAACCATTGTCAAAACCAGGAAATTGGGGCTTCCCTGGTGGCACAGTGGTTAAGAATCTTCCTGCCAATGCAGGTGACACAGGTTCAAGCCCTGGTCCGGGAAGATCCCACACGAGGTAGAGCAACTAAGCCCGTGTGCCACAACTACTGAGCCTGCACTCTAGAGCCCGCGAGCCACAACTACTAAGCACGCGTGCCACAACTACTGAAGCCCACGCGCCTAGAGTCCATGCTCTGCAACAAGAGAAGCCAACGCAATGAGAAGCCTGTGCACTGCAACGAAGAGTAGCCCCTGCTCGCTGCAACTAGAGAAAGCCCGGGTGCAGCAACGAAGACCCCACGCAGCCAAAAAATTAATTAATTAATTAATTAATTTTAAAAAAACCAGGAAATTGACGGTACGATGTAATGGACTCAGGTACCACACCTTATTTCCCAGAGTTGTAAAAACAAACAAACAAAGAAACAGAACAAAACAAACAAAAACGTTTCATTTGTGAAGAATTTTTCCTCTTAAAATTTCTATGCAATTTTCTTAGGGAGAGAATGGAGGGCAGCAAGTATGGTGGTTAGAGCCAGCTTGCCTGGGTTCAAATTCTGCCTGGCTCCTCACGTGGTGCCTGCTCTCAGATGAGTTATTTTCCCATTCCAAACCTCAGTTTCCTCATCTGTAAAATGGGAATCAAAGAGTACTGGGGCCCCAGTGAGTCCTGGGAAGGAAGGTAAAGTATATAATAGGAGTATTAGCATGGATAACAATGTGGTCACACAGAATGTCTTCATGGAGCATCTTTTTTTTTTTATTGATGTATAGTTGATTGACAATGATGTGTTAATTTCTACTGTACAGCAAAGTGATTCAGTTATACATATATATACATTCTTTTTCATATTCTTTTCCATTATGGTTTATCACAGGATATTGAATATATTACCTGCACTATACAGTATTTTTTAAATAGAATGCACTGTTTGCATATAGAAAGATGAGTGTGATGTATTGCTTAGTCAATCAACAAACCCACAGTCTATCCAGTTTCTTCCACATGCTCTCTCTCCATGCCATCTCCAATCGCTCCTAACACGTGTCACTGCTGTAATTTCACTTTTATTCATACAGTTGTGCAGCTGCCGACTGTCTCCCTCTGGACTGTGAGCCTGGGAGGGCAGGGACCTGATCTGACTTGGTCACCGCTGCGCACAGGGGCCAGCACGCATCGGTACTCAATAAATATGCTAAGTAGAGCAGAACCCACCATGCTGGAGGTTGGCTTGGGAAAGAAGCTGCATTTCTCTGTGGGCTCCCACCCTGACAGCACTGGGAGATTAGGGGCTCACAGCCACAGAGAGCCAGGTGGGGGAGGCTAGGACTGGAGCTGGGTTCAGATCCCACCCCTGGGATCTCCAAGACTCTTCACATTGCCAGCTCCTGCTGGGTGTGGCCTTGGGGGAGGCGGGAGAGAGTGGAAGCCCGTGGGACCCCATGGCGCCTTCTTGGGGCTCCTTCCTTTTGGCTCTGCCAGTGTAGGGACTGGATGGGCCTTTTGGCCGAGTTAGGCAGAGTGACATCTGGGTAGACGTGCGCGTTTAAAAGGGTGAATGCCCCTTTTTCTCCAGGTGGTCTTGAGATGTGTGAGTCCTTTCGGGGGCTCAGACTAGAAGATGGAGGGGGTGCTTTTGTTACTGAACCAAACTTGGGTCTGCTCACCCACGTGCAGTAAAGCCAATCTACTGACACCAGGTTGTGGTGAAGGAAAGGGCAGGGTTTATTGTAAGATGCCATACAAGGAGAAGGGTGGCTCTGGTGGCTTGTGCTCAGAAACCCCAAACACCCAGAAAGGTTTCAGCGAAGCATTTTTAAAGGCCAAGTGAGGGAGGTGGGTCGCAGGGTATGTGATCAGCTTGTGCTGATCCCTGGCGGTCCAGTAGTTAGGACTCTGTGCTTTCACTGCTGAGGGCGCAGGTCTGATCCCTGGTCAGGGAACTAAGATCCTTCAAACCACGTGGCCAAAATTTAAAAAAAAAAAAAGAAAGAATAAGAAAAAAAGAGAAGATGCATATAGTTTTCTAGCAATTTTCTTTTTTTCCTGTACTCCTTTTGCGAAGTGGGTTCTGGTAATCCTCAGAAGCTGTGAACGTCGTGGCAGGAGGGGGAGGTGGGGGAAGCAGTTTCCACCTGCAACTTAAAACAGAAGAAAACAAAATTAAGGAAGATAAATCTTTTTTTTGTTAAAGAACTTACATTTTTAAAAAATATTTGTTTATTTATTTATTTGGCTGCATTGGATCTTCGTTGTGGCACGCCGGCTCTCTAGTTGTGGTGCAGGCTCTAGGGCGTGCGGGCTTAGTTGCCCCGCAGCATGTGGGATCTTAGTTCCCCAACCAAGGATGGAACCCACGTCCCCTGCATTGGAAGGCAGATTCTTAACCACTGGACCAACACGGAAGTCCCAAGGAAGACACAACTTAACGCTCTAATAACCCAACACAGCCCTCGATGTTTCCCCTGGTGGTGCTTGTGCCCCAGGAGCACTTGAAACTCAGAGACTGGTACTGATGGGGAATGCACGTGTGGTGCCTCAGTTTCCCCACCTGTCACGTGGAGGAAAACCCTGGAAATACCTCACGGGTCGGATGTTGGGATTCAAGGGGGAACTGAGTCCTTAGCCTGCACAAGCAGCCCCAACCTCCACCTCATCCTCCTTGTCCTTGTCGTCCTCCTCTTCTTGATCACAATTAACTTTGTACAATGCATCTCAACATAACATCATAACCTGTCCTACACATAGCATGTGTGTCACGTGTGATTTTATTTTTATTGAAGTATAGTAATTTACAATGTTGTGTTAGTTTCAGGTATACAGTGAAGTGATTCAGTTATATATATAATATACACATATTCTTTTTCAGATTCTTTTCCATTGTAGGTTATTACAAGATATTGAGTATAGTTCCCTGTGCTATACAGTAGGTCCTTGTTGTTTTCCTGTTTTATATATAGTAGGGTGTATATGTTAATCCCAAACTCCTAATTTATCTCTTCTCCCCACCCCCACTATCCCCTTTGGTAACCATAAGTTGTTTTCTATGTCTGTGAGTCTATTTCTGTTTTGTAAATAAGTTCATTTTTTTAAAATTAATTAATTTATTTATTATTTATTTTTGGTTGCATTGGGTCGGTTGCTGTGCGCGGGCTTTCTCTAGTTGCGGTGAGCGGGGGCTACTCTTCTTTGTGGTGTGTGGGCTTCTCATTGTGGTGGCTTCTCTTGTTGCGGAGCATGGGCTCTAGGCATGCAGGCTTCAGTAGTTGTGGCTCGCAGGCTCTAGAGCGCAGGCTCAGTAGTTGTGGCTCATGGGCTTAGTTGCTCTGTGGCATGTGGGACCTTCCCGGACCAGGGCTCGAACCCCTGTCCCCTGCGTTGGCAGGTGGGTTCTTAACCACTGCGCCACCAGGGAAGCCCAATAAGTTCACTTTTATAATTTCTTTTAGATCCCACATATAAGTGATATCATACGATATTTGTCTTTCTCTGTCTGGCTTACTTCACTTAATATGATAATCTCTAGGTCCATCCATGTTGCTGCAAATGGCATTATTTCATTCTTTTTCATGGCTGAGTAATATTCTATTTTATTTATATATATTTGTCATATATATATATATATATTTATATATATATATATCTCACATCTTCTTTATCCATTCATCTGTTGATGGACATTTAGGTTGCTTCCATGTCTTGGTCATGTGATTTTTTAAAATAAGCTTTTTATATTGGAGTAAGTTCAGATCTATAGAAAAGTTGCAAAGACAATACAGAGAGTCCCCATCCCTTCACCCATATTCGCCAAATGTGAACATCTTACATTATCAGTTGTATTACAGTAAGTCCCCTACATACAAACGAGTTCCATTCCAAGAGTGTGTTGGTAAGTCCAATTTCTTCGTAAGTCCAACAAAGTTAGCCTAGGTACCCAACTAACACCATCGGCTATATAGTACTGTACTGTAATAGGTTTATAATACTTTTCACACAAATGATACATAAAAAACAAACAAAAAATAAAGAAAACACTTTAAATCTTACAGTACAGTACCTTGAAAAGTACAGTAGTACAGTACAACAGCTGGCATACAGGGCTGGCATCAAGTGAACAGGCAAGAAGAGTTACTGACTGGAGGAGGGAGAGGAGGTGGGAGATGGTAGAGCTGAAGGATCATCAGCATAAGGAGACACATTTAAAATGATGCTAGAAGACTTATTAAATCTTAATAGCCCTGTATCCATTAAGGCCTTTGAATTTGTAATTTAAAACCTTTCCACAAAGAACATTCTGGGCCCAGAAGGCATCATTGGTCAAATCCATCAGACATTTAATGAAGAAAAAATATCAATCCTTCACTAAATATTTTAGAAAAACAACAAAGAAGGAACATACCTAAACTCATTTTATGGGGCAAGCATTATGATACCAAAACCAGATCAAGATATTTCAAGAAGAAAAAACTAAAGACTGATATTCATCACTAATCTACATAAAAACAGGCTTAACAAAAGATTTACCAAATAAAATATAGCATTATAAAAAAGGATAATACATTGGGACCACGTGAGTTTCAGCAGAACTAAAATAGTGGCTTACCAATTAAAAAATGCATCGATGTAATTCACCACATTAACAGAAAAAGGGAGAAAAAACATATGATCATCTTAATAAACCACATGATCATCTTAATACATGTTGAAAGCATTTAATAAGATGCAATATCCATTCAAAATAAAAATTCTCATAAAACTAGAACCAGAGAGAAATTCCTCAACCTGTTCAGGGTATGTATCAAAATCACATACAACTTCATGCTTAATGGTGAATGCTTCTACTCTATGATCAGAAATAAAACAAGATGTCCACTCACCAGCTCTATTCAACACTGTATGGGAAGCAACAGCCAAAGGGGAAAAAAATAAATGCCAGGGGTTTGGAGGGAAAGAGGGATGAACAGGTGGAACACAGGGGATCTTTAGGAGAGCAGAACTGTTCTGTACTGTAATGGCTGAGACATACCATGACATATTCATCAAAACTGTAGGACGTACAATGCACATCAAATGTACCACACTGATGCAAGATGTTAATAATAGGGAAAGTAAGGGGCACATGGGAACTCTCTGCTCAATTTTTTGGTATACCCAAAACTACTTTAAAATATCAAGTCTACTCATATATACTTAAATAAATAAATAAGTAAGCAAATAAATAAAATGTGTGTAAGTATATAAATGTAAAAATGGTGAATCTAGTGAAGAGTAGAGGGTGTTACTTCATGTTATTCCATTTTTCAAAATGAGAAGTTGTGAGAAATCTAAGGAATATATGAAGAAGTCTTCAAAATAATATTTAAGAATACATAAAATAAAATCTAAATATGTTAAAAAAAAAACACTAGTGCTTAGGAAATCTATTGGAGGCAGAAGCAGTAAAGGGTAGTTTAGGGTTAGGGTTAGGGTATGGGTTAGGGTTAGGGTTAGGGTTAGGGTTAGGGTATGGCTTAGGGTACGGTTTAGGGTACGGCATAGGGTGTGGGTTAGGGTTAGGGTTAGGGTTAGTTTTAGGGTTAAGGCTAGGTTTAGGGTACGGGTTAGGATTAGGGTACGGGTTAGGGTTAGGGTACGCGTTAGGGTTAGGGTATTTATTAAACCTATCCCACTCTCTAGATACCACTTAGCACGTAAAGGAATATTATTTGGGGTCCAGCCACGGAGAAGATTTTAGACACTAGGATAAGATAAAGAACACACACATTATAAATAAATCACATTAGGATTTTCTTTTTAACCTGTTCCTTAAAACAAAAACAAAAACAAACAAACAAACAAAAAATAAAGAAAACACTTTAAATCTTACAGTACAGTACCTTGAAAAGTACAGTACTACAGTACAACAGCTGGCATACAGGGGCTGGCATCGAGGGAACAGGCAAGAAGAGTTACTGACTGGAGGAGGGAGAGGAGGTGGGAGATGGTAGAGCTGAGGGATCGTCGGCAATAGGAGACTGAGGGCAAGCTGCAGTTTCACTCACACCTGACGCTGATGGAACACACGTTTGCATCTTTGAAAGTTTGCAACTTGAAGGTTCGTGTGTATGGGACTTACTGTATTTGTACATCTAAGAAATCAACACCAGGGCACTGCTATCAACCAACCATCTGACCTTATTCAGATGTCAACAGCTCTTCCATTCATGTCCTCTCTCTGATACAGGACCCCAGCCAGGGAACCCTGTTAACGTTAAGTCATCACATCTCCCCAGTTTCCTCTGGGTGGGATGGCTCCTTGAGCTTTCCTTGTTGCTCATGACCTTTGCAGTCTTGGGGAGGACTGGCCAGGTGTCCTGCTGGATGCCGCTGATCTGGGTCTGTCTGTTGTCCTTGTCATGATTAGAATGGGGTTATAGGTATTTGGGGAAAACCACAGAGGTGAGGCACTCTTCTCATCTCACCATATCAGGGATCGCTGTTATCCACATGACTTATCACAGTGATGTAATCTGGATCACTTGGTTAAAGTGGTGTATGAGGTTCTCGTGGCTGCTGTATCAACTGACCACGAACTCGGTGGCTTAAACAACACAAATTTATTCTCTCACACTTCAGGAAGCCAGAAGTCTGAAATCAAGGTGTCAGCAGGGCCACGTTCCCTCTAGAGGCCCTAGGGAAGAATCCTTCTTTGTCTTGCCCAGCTTCTGGGGGCTCCAGGTGTTCCTTGGCTTTTGGCTGCATCACTCCAATCCCTGCCTCTGTCTTCTCTGTCTGTGTCTCAAATCTCCCTCTGCCTTCTCTTAGAAGGACATCAGTCATTGGGTTCTGGCTCCATCCTGAATCCCAGGTGATCCCAGGGTCCTTAACTTAATTACATCTGAAAAGACTCTTTTCAAATAAGGTCACATTCACAGGTACTGGGGTCAGGACTTGGACATGTGTTTGAGGGGCCACCATTCAACCCACTACGGGTGGTATGTGCCATGTCCCCACTGTCAAGTTACTATTTTCCCTTTTCTCTCTTTTTTAGAATCTAACCACTAAGCTCAGCCCACTGCCCGCTCCCGGGGGTGGGGGTGGGGGAGGATTTACATATAATTTTTTAATGAATGGAAAATTTTCTGTCTAGTGGAGGAAACATAGCTTACTCAACCAGTCCACTGCTGTTAGACATTTATATTCTTTCTGCTCTTTTAGAATTGGCAACATTGTTGCAAGGTCTTGGTATGGAGCAGTTCCCTTCATTTGCAAGACCTCCTTAGTATAAAATTTCAGAAATGAATTACTGAGTTGCAGGGTGTGACACTTTTATGGATTTTGAAACATAATGCCATTTCTCCCCCACTTAAAAGAAAATATATGTCTACCAGTTTCAGGACAACCTTGCCAACATTGAGTTTTATGATCCCCCTCCCCCCCCTTTTTTTTTAAGTGGAGGATAGTGTATCTTTTTAAATTTGATAGGCACATTGGTTCACACTCTTTAGGTTTCCGCTGTCAGAAATACAATTTAAACTGGACTGGAAAAAAGTAGAGGAGTATTTTCAAGGGATAGGAAAGGATGATGATTTTCTGAAGCATCAGGTACAGCTGGATCCAGGATTAAACAGGGCCAAGATTCTAAAGTGAAAAGATGGCCATGTCTGTACCGGACTCACATTACTCCAGCTCTGCAATTCCAGGAGACTTCCAGGGAAGACCTCTGATTGGTTGAGCCTGGGCCATGTGTCCATGATGGGGGGAAGGAAAAACTGTGCTGACAGCCTAAAATAGCGGCCCATGCAAACTCTCATGTTGCTCCTACAAGTCAGGGTCAAGAAGGCTTAAGTGTGCAAACGAGCAATTACAGCGTGGTACAATTACAAACCAGGTAATGATGAAAATCAATGCAAGGTACTGAAGTTCAAAGTATAAGAGAAGGAATGATTAGATTTGGGGGGGCAGTCATTGAAGAATTCACAGAGCAGCTATGCATCAGTGGAGGGCCTGCCAATTCCTGGGGACAGAGTCCAAACTCCAAGTGGATTAAGCAATAAAAGACAACTTGTTGGGCTCATATAAGTGGAAAGTCGCACCTTATGACTTCAGATATAGCTAGATCCAGGGGCTCAAACTGTGCCTCTTTTCCACAGAGGAATTCTATGTTAGATTCAACCTGCAGAGAGCTTCTTCCAGAAGATCAATCGGGATGGCACTGGGCTTTCACTACTGCACTTTTAAAAACCTCTATGGAAAGCACTTTTCTCCCTTCTGGCCCTCAGTATCCATCCCAAGGGTGCGTCTAATTGGCCTTGGTTGGTCACTTGCTCCTCTTTAGCCAACGACTATGCCCAGGTGGACGGGGAACTCCGATTGGCCTCCCCTGTGTTGAAAGAGCTGACCAAATCTGCAGTAACCATAGTCCGCCACACGGGGTCACCCAAGAAGAATTTTCAAGGATGAATAGGAGTTTGTCAGTTGTGCAAAAGGAGAAGGACTGCACATAGAAAAGTCTAGAAAAGTCAGAACGAGGTGAACCAGCATGCAATTTTCTTCCTACTTCCACCACCATGTTGACGCTGGAGCACTTCATGTAGCCCATTTTCTGTTGTTTACATCAAAGCGGGCTTTACCCTTGGCAAATAAGGCTCGGCTGGTCACACTGATCCCTCTAGCCCAATCGGCATATCACTTTTGGCCACTTATTAGCATCCTGCACACTTCCCTGACCTCACCAGCACCCCTGGGAGCATCCCCAAGCCAATGATAGAGGGGAAAATAAACTCTTCCCTGACCCTGGGTGGGACCACTTTGAGACACAAGCTCTTATGCTGTCTCCCTAAGGTCCACAGCTGGACTAACCCTCAGGTGCCCACTTTGTCACCTGCTCATTGGCATCCACTGCAGGGATCCTTCCCTCCCTGTCTCAGGTCTCCATCCCTAGTGGGGACTTCCTGGGGTCACCCCCTGAATACTCCATGTGTCCTTGAGTCCTCATCTCAGGGTCAGCTTCTGGGGGAGGGAAGACCCCAAACTAAGACATGAAGGACAACTGTGGGTCCAGGGCTACCAGGTGCTTGGTACTCTATATGGGTTTCACATGTGATCACTCCACACAGTAACCCTGATTTGCAGAGACGATCACAGACTGTCCCCGACTTATGATGGTTTGACTTCAGATTTTTCAACTTCATTATGTGCGAAAGCAATCATTCAGTAGAAACTGAACTTTGAATTTTGATCTTTTCCCGGGCTAGACATACACTCTCGTGATGCTGGGCAGCTGGCAGTGAGCCTCAGCTCCCAGTCAGTCATATGGTTACAATGGTAAACAACTGATACACTTAAAACTATTCTGTTTTTTACTTTCAGTACAGTGTTCAACACATTACATAAGATATTCAACATTTTATCAAATAGGTTTGTGTTTGATGATTTTGCTCCACTATAGGCTAATGTGAGCGTTCTGAGCACGTTTAAACGTAGGCTAAGCTAAGCTAAGCTACGATGTTTAGTAGGCTAAGTGTATTAAATGTCTTTTCAATTTATGATATTTTCAATGTATGATGGGTTTATTGGGACGTAACCCCATCGTAAGTCCAGGAAGATCGGTATTCCTGTTTTTCTTGGTGTTTTTTTTTTAAATTTATTTATTTTTAGCTGTGTTGGGTCTTCGTTTCTGTGCGAGGGCTTTCTCTAGTTGTGGCAAGCAGGGGCCACTCTTCATCGCGGTGCGCGGGCCTCTCACTATCGTGGCCTCTCTTGTTGCGGAGCACAGGCTCCAGATGCGCAGGCTCAATAGTTGTGGCTCACGGGCCCAGTTGCTCCGCAGCATGTGGGATCTTCCCAGACCAGGGCTCGAACCCGTGTCCCCTGCATTGGCAGGCAGATTCTCAACCACTGCGCCACCAAGGAAGCCCTGTATTCCTGTTTTTAACGAGAAGGGAGAGGGAGAAACATGCCTGAGTCACTCAGTTCCTTCATAGCAAAGCCGGTCCCCAGACCCCTTTCCCCTCACCAGGTCCTGGAGGGGAGATTTTGGTGCCCTAAACCTGCCCAGTGGGAGGTGGCTGGGCCTGTGAGGTCCCATCCTCTTCTGCCCAGGTCTCTGAGACCTGATGCAGGGGAATCTTTTATTGAGAAGCTGAGCATCAGGGGGTCCCTGAGCTGGCTCTGAGAGGAATAGGGACTTTACAGCTGGAAGAGCTTGGCTCTGGGCTTGGCTCTGGGCTTGGTACGAAAAAGCTCTCGGAAATTCCCTGGCCGTCCAGTGGTTAGGACTTGTCAGTTTCACTGCCGGGGCGGGTTCAATCCCTGGTCAGGGAACTAAGATTCCACAAGCCACGTGGTGCAGTCAAAAAATTAAAAAGAAAAGAAAAAGCTCTCGGGTCAGCGCTGACACTAAGGAGGGCTGGAGAAGGGTAATCACTGGAGGAGAACATCTATGTCTCGTTTACAGACCTGAAGGTCAAGGCATCTGTGAAAGTCAAGGCAGAGGAAGGAACCCTCAATGGCCATCTAGCTGGACCTTTCCTGGAAATTCAGGCTGCAGATATGCTCAGAGTGTGTGAAAGTACATGCATGGTCACCTAGGAGACATGAACTATTCAAATAAATGTCTATATTCAAAGGAATCATAGCTAATACTTGATGTAGTGGGTTGAGTATTGTCCCTAAAAAGAAATGTCCTGGCATATCTTGGATAACATAGATAAGTTCTAACCCCCATATCTGTTAATATGACCTTATTTGAAATAAAGTCTTTGCAGATATAATTAAGGATTTCAAGATGAAATTTATCCTGGATTTAGGGTGGGCCTAATAAGA
Source organism: Balaenoptera acutorostrata (assembly GCF_949987535.1). NCBI lineage: Eukaryota > Metazoa > Chordata > Mammalia > Artiodactyla > Balaenopteridae > Balaenoptera > Balaenoptera acutorostrata. The sequence continues at coordinate 173,362,889 of NC_080065.1, forward strand.
GAAAGGAGTGTCCTCATAGAAAAGAAGAGGAAGATCTGAGACAGAGAAAAGCCATGTGATGTCAGAGGCAGAGACTGGAGTAATGTGTTTATAAACCATGGACTACGGGACTTCCCTGGTGGCACAGTGGTTAAGAATCCGTCTGCCAATGCAGGGGACATGGGTTCGAGCCCTGGTCTGGGAAGATCCCACATGCCACGGAGCAACTAAGCCCGTGTGCCACAACTACTGAGCCTACGTGTGTGCTCCGGAACAAGAGAAGCCACCGCAGTGAGAGGCCCACACACCACAGTGAAGAGTGGCCCCTGCTCACCACAAATAGAGAAAGCCTGCACGCAGCAATGAAGACCCAACGCAGCCAAAAATAAATATAATTTATAAAAAATAAAAGATAAAAAGAAATAAATAAACCAAAGACTACAAGGATTGCTGGGAGAGAGGCATGGGATGAATTGTGCCTCAGATCCTTCAGAAGGAACCAACCCTGCCAACACCTTGATTTCAGACTTCTGGGTCAAGTTTTATGGTTTAAAGCCACCCAGTTTGATCACTCTGTTACGGTAGCCCAAGGAAACTAATACATTTTCCGAACTATTTGTTTACCATCTGTCTCCTCAGTGGGCTCCTAAGCCTCAGGAGGGCCTGGAGTTTTGTCTGGTTTATTCACGTCTGTGTTTCTAGGAGCGGGTCCATAGTAGGTGCTCAATGTTGCACACCCGTGTATCAAGTGCTCAGTATGTGCCACATTCTGTTCTACGTGCTTTTCCGTGGCTTAACTCGTTCCGTCCTCACTGCAATCTTCTAGCGCAGACACTATTATTACGGCCATTTCAAAGGGAGGCAAACTGAGGCTTAAAGGGCACAGCCGGGATTCCAACCTACCAAAAGACGTGCCTTGGATAATGGTCAACTACAACAATGAGACTCAGGAGAGGAGGGGCCCGAAAGGAGACATTAAGCACATCCCAATAAGAACCAAAGAGCTTCCATTTCTCTGTCTCGAAACTGGACGTAATAACCGCCTTCGCCCACAGCGTGGAGCCGAGATCCGCGAGGGTTTCGCCTGCGCATGCGCCCTTACCCACAAGGCCTCCTGCGCCTGCGCATATTGCTCCGCCCCCCCCCTTTTGCAGCACTCACGGCGGCACTTTACGAGTCTGTCCCTTATTTCTCCTGTGAGAACACGGCCCGCCCCGCCCTCGTGCTTAGTAGGCCTCGCCTTACTCTGCGTGGATTGGTTGTCCTTCCCACGAGCCCCTCTCTGACTGGCTCGCGTCGCTGCCACTCCATTTCAGCCTAGTGGCGCGCAGCGGGGCTGCTACCGGCGGGAACGTGAGCGGCGGCGGCGGTGGCGGAAGTGGCCGGGGAGCCCGGTCCCCGCCGACACCATGGTGAGGGCAAGGCGACGGGGGAGCCGGCTGCCAAGGGCCCTCGGGGCGGGTGCTGGGGCTGGGGTGATGCGGAGCGAGCGTACCATCCGGGCCTCGAGTTCCCCCCCCTCCCCGGCCCGAGGGGGTGGTAACTGAGACCGCGGACGGCAGGGGCTTCTCTCAGGACACCCAGCAAGTCGGTCTCAGGGGAACTTGTGACTGAACGAACGTGTAATCATAGTATAGCGGTCTGGCCGCAGTCTTCCCATTTTTCAGGTGGGGAAACAGGCCGGAGAGGAAGGGGACCCACCGAAGGGCCCGGTGAATGCAGCAGAGTGACTTTTCGGGCAGGGAAGTGACTCCGAGTGCATCCGACCCAGTCTAACCTCATAGATTGTAAAGCTAGAGCGTCAGGAAGTAGGGGGCCGGTGTGCGTTCTCAAATTAAACCAATTTAAGGAATTTCAGGGCTTGTAAGGCCCTTAGAATGCTAGCCGCACAACCTCCTGTGCCTGTCTTTTTCAGGCTGACAAACAGACCCGGAGAAGGGTTTGCTTCTTCCTGTGTCATACAGTATGTTGTTCAGAGGGAGAGAGGGGGTATTTTGAGCTAAGGATGGACTAACTGCATCCTCCCAGTTCACAAAAAGAAAAATTGAGGCCCTGACAGGAAGCCTCCCCAGGGCCATGGCGCTCACAAGTTGTGGAAGTTGTAGATCTAACCCAGAGAGTGCCTGTGCCCCCTGCGTATGACAGGGAAACGGAGGTCCACACAGAGGAATTGAGAGCTGGGAGCTTCTTGGGAGAGTACTTGGCCCATCAGCACCTGCGTTGCTCTGAGATGGTGGCTGCACATTTTTCAGAGTCGACCATGAGGATTCACTAAATTCTCCTGGTCAGTGTAGGGATGGAGAGAAGGAAGCAGGTTCCTCTCAGCTGGAGGGTGGAGTTGATCTGAGGGACTGGGCAGAACTGGAAGAATGCATCTTTTAAGTTCCATGGAGACAGGATCTTTGTTTTTTATCCTCATATAGTCCCAGAGCCTAGAACAGTGTCTGTGCGAAGTACAGATTCCTTCATTCAGCCTGTTCCCGCCTTCTGAGGAGTGTTCAGGAGTGGACAAGGCATGACACACTGCCTGTTCCCTGTGGTCAGGGCAGGGCCGGAAGCAGAGGTCTGGGCGAGGGAGTGGGTGGTCTGCAGCAGCTTCCTGAGTTGGGAGCCTCAGGATACCATTAGGTCTAGTCCTGGATTGGCCCAGGCCTGAGGGTCAGACCCCAGGCATTCTGAGAAAGGCCAGAAAAAGGAATTCTCATGCCTGAAGCTTTTTTATGACTTTCCCGACTCCAGATGACCCTGTCTCCCACTGAACTGTGTGTTTGGCCCTTTCCTGTCTCCCTGGCACCTTCAAGTGTCTTCCATCCCCCCACCCCTGCCACCGCCACCCCTTCCCCTTGGCTTTCAAGTTCACCGGGATCTTCCCCTTCCTTTCGCCTCTGTCTCCAGCACAGTTTGGGGACAAGGACGTAGAAGATGGCAAGATGTGACCTCTGCTTGGCATTGCTACCCCAATGCCACCTCTCCTTTGAGCAAGAATTCCCCCCTGCCCCAAGTGCCTCCCTTGGTGGTGTGTGCCTTATTTGTTCAGAAAATATTTACTGAGTCCTTCACGTGTGCCTGGCCCGGTGTTCAGTGCTGGACAAAATCCACACCCTCTGAATTTTCCAGTCTAGCAGGAGGCTTGTGGCACTTCCAGTCTAGCCAGGGAGACATAATAAATAAACAAGTTAATTAGAGACTGGCTACGTCCTATAATAGAAACCGCAGAGGGTGGCCCAGGTGGAAACCTCGTTCCCTCGATGGGGTTATAGTGAGGGCCTGGCTGAGGGAGCAGCCACCAGCCTGGGGAAGGGCACCCCAGGCAGAGGGAACCGAGGAACAAAGCTTGGCCAGCAGCACCGGGCATGGTGTGTGAGGAGCAGAGTGGGCCAGTTTGCTGGAGCTGTGTCAGGCCTGGCTCTGTGGGCCGCCTAGGGAGCAGCTGCGCAGGCGAGGGTTGTGAGCAGGTGCTGGACCCATCTGTGTCGCGGCTGTATTCTGAGGGCACACTGCCAGCAACAGCTAAGGAGGCTGTGGGTCCTTCAGGGCTGTGCCGCCAGTAGCTGGGACAGGGTGGCAACCTGAGAGGGACCGGCATAGAGGCTCTGTATGCCATTGAAGGACGTCTGTGGGTCCCCTGCTGACAGGCATCAGCCTACTTTCCCCGGCTTTAGCGGGATCTTGCTCCGTGTCCCTGGGCAGGTCCCATCTGCTCTACCGCTGGTGCCTCATCTAGAGGGGCCTTGAGGGTACTGCTGTGACCCTCCCTCCACCTCTCAGCACTGAGTCCATCTTCATTCTCGCCTTCCAGGGCGAAGCTGGCCCTGTCCCCTCTCTGGTGGTCTGGGAGGAGGACCTAGGTGTGTCATCGCCCTGGTCCAGATTCCCACTGCGGACACACAGAACAGGCTTGCCCAGCAAAGCGTGAGGCTTCTCCGTTGTAAAATACCCCCTGGGTGTGTGGCTCCCGCATGCGCGGCTGAGCCTCCAGCTCTCCGCAGCCGGCAGCCTCACACAGATGCATTCCAGAGGAGAGGGCAGGAGCTGCAGGTTGGCCACATTGGGACCCCAGCCTGCCTGCCCACCCTCCTTGGAGCAGCCACCTCCTCTCCACGTGGCTCCTTCCTCCTTATCGTGCCCTTCCAGGAAGCCAGTGCAGGAAGTGGGCTTGGGCCTGGCTTCCTGCCACCCCTGGATCTTCCCCGGGTGGCTCTTAGGGAAGGCCCGTGGGATGTGAGATATCCCCCCCACCAAGCCCTTCCATAGGGAGCCATCCTCTGGGGGTTGAGGGCCCCTTGTGGCCTCCTGAGAGAGGCCTCACAGTCCCCACCACCTGGAGAAGCAGCTGCCCCCTATTGGAGGGTGAGGGTGGGCTGGGACTCCCCTGCCAAGAAGTCCTGGGGCTCAGGCCAACTTAGAATTCCAAAGTTGCTTGGGCAAGGTGTGGTCCTTGCTGAGGCAGTTTCCCATCTTGTGGGGCCCTTGGTCTAGAACCTTCACCTGGCTATACTGGATAGGCTGTCACTGGACCCTGGACCCAAGCACTGCCACCTGAGTCACCGTTCTGGAGACCCAGAGACAGGCCCCAGTGTATGGGTCGTGATTTGTGTACCCAAAATGAAAAGAACTGATTTTTTTTCCCCAATTACACTATATGTTTTTTATAAAAAAGAAATTCAGTAGTAATGGGAAAAGAACTATCTTGAAAGTTCACCTTATCAGGGGGAGTTTTGAAATCCCATCCTTTATCTGCTCTCACTTGCAGTGACCACAGGCTTCTTCTGAAATGTTTCTTCCTCTCACCTGGTGAATTTCTCTATGAACACCCAGCTCAGATGTGGCCTCCTCAGATCGGGAGGCCAGTTGCGCCTGGCCAAATCACTCTTGGTTCAATCAGGGCTGCCCCCTGAAGTGTGGGCTCAGCGTGAGCTGGCTTCTGACAGATGGGGTCAAGTCAAGCTCCGTCTCTCACTAGCTCTCTGGTGCCGGGCAAGTTCCTCAGTCTCTGAGCCGCAGTGTCTCTGTCCATAAAGTGGGTGTGATGATAACCACCTACCATGCCGAAAATGAAAGGCCCGGCTAGAGCTGCATGTATCAACCTGGATGTATCTCAGAAACATCAGTGGAGCAAAAATGCAAGCAGCAGCAGAACCCGTGTGCTGTGATGCTGTTGATAAGCATGGAGGGCTACACCTGGTCCTGTCAGGGGTGGGACTATATGCAGCCTGAGCTACAAAGAAATGCCCAGAATGGTCAGCGCCAAGACCAGAGGGCAGCTGCCTCTGCGATTGCAGGGGTGGGGGTGTTCCTGAGACTTTTCTGTCCTAAACTAGGAGGCAGGTATGTGTCCTGGGCTCCGGCAGAGTTCAGAAGCTGCGTTTGTGTCAGGGAATGTGTGCTCCTGGAGTCCCAGCCCTGCCCAGAGGCCAGGGCTCCACAGCGCTGATGAAACAAGTCATGTGCTTTTGTTTGCCTTTCAGCTTCCTTTGTCACTGCTGAAAACGGCTCAGAATCACCCAATGGTGAGTACGTGCCGGTCTGGGATGGCACATTTCAGCGGGGACCAGCCTCAGCACAGGGACAGGGACACTGGGCAAAGGGTGAGGTGCCTCCAGCCAAAACCACTTCCTGCCTGTCCTCTTTTCCCTCCCACGTGCGTCAGGACCTGTGTCATTTCTGCTCCTGATCAAAGTAATACATGCTTATTAAAAGTGTCAAATACTAGAGATTCAGAGAAAGTGGAAGCACCTCTTCGTTCATCTTCCCAACAATTTAACTATTCTTTGATATATACACATCTGGACTTCTAATGTGTGTGTAAACGTGAATGATTTTTTAAAATATGGATAGGTTCATGCGATGCTCATTCCCTCAGCTGCTTTTGTCCTTTCGTGATACAGTGTAGTATCTGTCAATATGTTCTGTTGTCTTTTCTTTTTTTTAATTCAGACGTTATTCACATACCATACAATTCAACCTTTTGAAGTACAGTTTAGGGACGTTCAGTACATTCACAGTGTTGTGCAGCCACCACCTCTATGTAGTTCCAGAGCAATCCTGTCACGCCAAAAGGTGACCTAGTCTCCATTAGCAGCTGCTCCCCTCCCCCTCCCCCCCGCCCCAGCCCCTGGCAACCACTAATCTGCTTTCTGTCTCTGTGGATTTGCCTGTTCTGGACATTTCCTGTAAGTGGGATCACACAACATGTGGCTTTTCGTGTCTGGCTTCCTTCACTCAGCATGATGTTCTCGGGGTTTGTCCACATTGTAACGTGTGTCAAAGCTTCATTCCTTACGGCCAGGTGATGTTCTATTGTGTGGATACATCACGTTTTATTTATCCATTTGTCCACTGATGATGGACATTTGGGTTGTTTCCACTTTTTTGGCTATTCGTGAAGATTTTAGCTGCTGGGAACATCCATGAACACATTTTTCCATGGATGTATGTCTTCGTTTCTCTTGGGCAGATAGCTGAGTTGATTCCTTTTTTTTCTTTTTTCTTTTCCAAACTTGAAAGTGATGACTTTACAAATCATATTTTAAATCTTAAAGTGGTTGCCAAGGGAAACGGGCAGAGTAGCTGGAAAATGTCTGCAGCACTGCAGAAGGCAGCAGGAGAGCACATGATGTCTGCCAGGTGGCCGTCCGGGGACTCAGCTGTATCGTCCTGCAGGCTCGCCAAGATCTCACCCTCGCCACGTCACTGTCACCCACCAGCAGGAACTTCAGCAGGAAGTCATAGGCACGGACCAGGCTGCTGCTGGCGCTCATTATGCCGGTGCCTGCGCCCATGCCCGGCCCACGGAACGATGCAGAGGTGGCAGCTGTGAGCCCAGTGCCTCTCCAGCCCCGAGAGTTGATTTTTTTTTTTTTAAACTTTTTATTTTATGTTGGAGTATAGTTGATTAACAATGTTGTTAGTTTCAGGTGTACAGCAAAGTGATTCGGTTATACATATACACGTGTCTATTCTTTTTCAAATTCTTTTCCCATTTAGGTTGTTACATAATATTGAGCGGAGTTCCCTGTGCTATACAGTACTTCCTTGTTGGTTATCCATTTTAAATATAGTCCTGTGTACATGTCAATCCCAAATTCCCTAACTATCCCTTCCCCCCACCAATCCCCTCTGGTAACCATAAGTTCATTCTCTAAGTTGATTCTTTTTTGGGCTTCCCTGGTGGCGCAGTGGTTGAGAGTCTGCCTGCTAATGCAGGGGACACGGGTTCGAGCCCTGGCCTGGGAAGATCCCACATGCCGCGGAGCGGCTGGGCCCGTGAGCCACAACTGCTGAGCCTGCGCGTCTGGAGCCTGTGCTCCGCGGCGAGAGAGGCCGCGGCGGTGAGAGGCCCGCGCATCGCGATGAAGAGTGGCCCCCGCTTGCCACAACTGGAGAAAGCCCTCGCACAGAAACGAAGACCCAACACAGCCAAAATCAATCAATCAATCAATCAATCAAAAAACATACGCATCTGATTCAAGATCCTCATTAAAAAAAAAAAAAAAAAAAAATAAGTTGATTCTTTTTTAAGTCTCAGCCTTTTCCTAGCAAAAGCCTGTCTTCCGCATGACGCGCTTTTCCCGAAACACATCAAAATAAGCAAGTAGTTATTGCAATGAAAAACAGTTTTTCCAGACCACCAAGGATCACACGTGTGTCATCACCGGGCACCTGCCCGGCCCCTGGCCACCCTCACTCATTCCTTTAAAGATGTGGGGGGGTTTTTTGTCTGTTTGTTTCTTCCACACACACAAAAATGGTTTCATCCTAGAAAGTCTACAGTGCCCAGCAAAGCGTACCGAGAAAGCAGAGTGTGTCTCCTGTAAGGTGGGCCCCTGGGGGCCTGGGCACCGTGTGCTGTGGCCAGTGGGTCCCAAGAAGAGCCGAGGATGTGTCTGAATGAGGCCCGGTGGTGGTGGCCTGCTCTTCGGGGTAAGTCTGCACCTCCCTTGGGGCCTGAGACTGACGTGGGACCCGTTTTCTCTCCAGTTGGTGGAGCTCAAAAATGGGGAGACGTACAATGGGCACCTGGTGAGCTGCGACAACTGGATGAACATCAACTTGCGTGAGGTGATCTGCACATCCAGGGTGAGTGCCCTGCGCCCCGAGTCTGCACCCGCTGCCTGGGGGCCTTGGGGCAGCGCCGGTCTGGTGGGCACAGCGAATGGGGGTCGTGTGGCCAGGAATGCGCACTGGGACCTGGGGCTTTACAGAGCCTCAGCATCCTTGCTTCCAAGTGGGGTAGAAGCCCTTCCCTGGACGTGTGGGAGGAGTGGGAGGGTGCCTACCTCAGCCTATACAACCGGTCATCCTGCCAGGGGCGGAGCCTCTTGCAGGGGTGGGGCCCGAGGGACTGGGCAGGATGTTGGGGGGGCACAGCCGGACAAGGCTCCAAGTCTCTCTAGTGCCCTGGACTTTGCACCTGCGGGGATGCTGCCCGGCAGGTACTGAGCTGTTCCCGCACCCCCGGGTGCCACCCCTGACCAAGAAGGACTTGGGCCTGGGGGGTGCTTCTGGCCATAAATCCCTGCTCTACAGGGAGGGGTGGCCTCCAGGGCAGGCCCCACCCTCCTTATCAGCCTCTGCTGCCTTTGGTCCTGGCTGTGGGCATTGCCCACCATGTGGGCCGTGGTGGCGTGACCGTGGGATGTCCGGGTCACCACAGGGCGTGTTTCCCCTGAGGCCTGAAACCAGGAAGTGCAGGGCCGGGGTGGGGGAGAATGTTCCCCAGGGTCACTGGCCTTCCCCGCCTTGGGGTGATCCACAGAGTGATGAGGACAGTGAGGAAGGCAGGACTCCCTCCCCCTAATCTGCACTGGCTTCTGCTAGAGCTTTCCTCTCACCTTATTCCGGTCTCCGTCCCCCTGCCCAAGATAGCCCCTCATGTTACGGGGAGGAAGCTCCTGGGGGGCCCAGGCAGGGCCCGGCTGTCTTGAGCCACAGGCAGTGTGCCCCCAGGGCTCGCCACGCCAGCATACAGCAGAGCACAAGGCAGCCACTCTCACCCCGGTCTGTGCTCCTGGACAGTTCACACCCCAAAAGGCAGACAGAGGGCTGTGACCCCCTGCCCTCACCTGCTCGGCTCTGTGACCTGCTTCTTGGGACCGAACTCCTGGTGGCAGGCGTTTCCAGTGTGCCTGTGGCAGACGGTGCCGCAGTGCACAGCTGAGCACTTGTCCTTCTGCACATCGCCGTTAGGTCTGTGTCCACTTCTGGCACCTAGAACCAATCACTGGGTCTCGGGGCAAGGTCCGTCCGGCCTCCACGGCCAGCCGAGACTGGACACGTGGCTCCCCCTGGGGAGTCCCCCTCTGTGACCCAGCAGTTGGGAGGAGAGGCTGGTGGGAGGTACCGTCTCACGCAGGCCACCCGGAGTCCTCATCTGTAAACAGGTGATGGCAGCCTCTCCTTCCCTTGGGTAGCAGGTGGCTGAACACAGAGACCTCAGGGGCTGAGAAAGCACGGGAGAGCAAGGGTCGGGAGGCATTTAGCTGACCCCATGGAAAGCACAGTAAATCCTGTTCCTACAGGGAGCGCGCTGGGCTCGGCCTGCCCTTGGCTGAGGGAAAGCCTCGCGCTGAGCCGCCGGCCCCAGCCCAGCCCCAGCCCTGAGCTTGCACACAATCATTGTTTCTGTCTGGCTGTACTTTGCATCCCCACGGACTTGGCCCCTCGCCTACCATTTCTGGGAAAGGAATGCTCTGAGGCCTCTTGGGGTTCCTGTATGGGTCGGGGGCTCTCGTGTGTGTTCCTGGGAAGAGTTGGCCGGCAAACATTCCATTTGTCCCTGCCGAGTACCTCCACTGGGCTGGGCCACATCGGCCCAGGCACCGCTGATGAGTGTCATGCAGGAGGACTGGGGGTTGCAGGGAGGCTGGAAGCAAGGCCTGTTGAGGGCTGGAGTTAGCCAGACATGAAAAGGTGGGAACAACGTGTGCAAAGTGCTGGGGGCCAGAAGCCCACTGTGTGTGTTCCAGAAAGTTCCATCTGGAAGGCACATCGAGTGCCGAGAGAGGGCAGCCAGGGTGGGGCTGGATCTCAGGCCCTCTGGAACCACACTGAGGAGTTTGGACCTCGTCCTTGGGCCAACGGGGCGCTGATTGGGATCTAAGCAGGGAGATGTCTTGGTCTGATTTCTAGGGGTGTGGGGGAGGGGTTACCCAGGCTTCTGGCCTGGGCAACAGGGGTGGGGCCGGAGAATTCATCTGATGGATGAGGCTCCGGGCTCCCGCCCAAGGGCAGCAGGAGGTAGCGTGGAGGGAAGGCCTTGTGCTGGTCGCAGGGTATGTGGTGGTGGGGAGGAAACAGTCAGCATCCTAAGAACTGCAGGGTCGGCGTTGCTCAGGAGTCTGCAACTTTACAAGCCCCTTGTCTCTCTAGCTTCCATTAGCTCCCCTGAAAACTGGCATCACTGGGAGCTGCCCCTGGCTGGCCCCAGACCTGGCTCCCCACCCCCTCCTGGCCCTCTTCACCCATCACACAGGGTCTCTGTCCTGCTCACCTGTGTCCCAGGCCCAGCTCAGACCCTGCCACGAGATACTTGTGTGAATGAATGAGTCAGGGTGCATAGAGAGGGTTCCAGAAGGTGAGTTCTGGAAGGCTGGGGGAGGAGGGGGAGGAGCTGGGCTGTGGCAGCACCTGGCGCGTGGGACAGCCTCACCCTTCTCCAGGCTTCGGGCTGCATCCCCCACTGGAGGACAGGCTGAGGACGCGGAGGCTTCTCACGAGGCCCTGCCCCACCCTCTCTCATGTGTGAAGGGCTGCCAAGGATCTGGAGAGATCCTGCTGGAGGGCGGCCCCTCCAGTGTCCCGTCCAGGACGAAGAACTTTGCAGCCTGTGGGGGCAATGCCAGGTGCAGGCGGCCTGAGGGGACAGATGCTGCCCCGGCATCTGCACCTGCTCTGCAGGGACCCTACCTGCCACAGATCTGACACACACCCCCTCTGTCACAGGACGGGGACAAATTCTGGCGGATGCCCGAGTGCTACATCCGCGGCAGCACCATCAAGTACCTGCGCATCCCTGATGAGATCATCGACATGGTCAAGGAGGAGGTGGTGGCCAAGGGCCGCGGCCGCGGTGGCCTGCAGCAGCAGAAGCAGCAGAAGGGCCGCGGAATGGGGGGCGCCGGGCGAGGTATGCCCTTCTCTCCCTGCTTCCTCCCTAGCAGGCTGCTGGGGCCTCCCCATTGGCGGGGGTGACTGCAGCACGTGGCATCCGTCCCGGCCCAGTGTTGACATTCTTGGCTGGTGCCGTCATGGTGCCGAGGGCCTGGCTCTGAGCCCCTCCTACATGGAGCTGGGGGGCTGTGACTCATGGGGCTCCTCTGCGGAACAGCTGACGCAGCTGGTTGCCGCCTGCCCCGCTGCAGGAGCCCAACCCGGGGAGCCCAGCTGAGTCCTGGTGGTCAGTGCTGACCCTCACCCACCTGGGCCCTCCTGCCCCGCAGTGGCTCTCAATGCTCCCTTAGGTCCGGGTCCAGGCCCACGTAGACCTGGGACTTGAGCCCTGCCTGTTTCCTGGCAGGTGCTCTGGGCACCTCGCCAAGGCTTAGTTTCCCCTCTGCAGAGAGGGTCCCGCGGTGCCCACCTCACTAGACTGTGGGTGAGGACCCCAGTGCGGGGCCGCGGCATGGGACCCTTCCCTGCTATGACTCCTTTATACAAAGCCAAGGTCACGCCTTTTGGATAGATCCCACCACACCACCCTGAGATTATAAATCTGGCATAAAATTAAACTTGTGCAGTCAGCTGGGGCCTCAGCCCAGAGGCCATCTGCAGACCCTGCCCTTCCCCGCCTCCCCGGCCTGGCTCCTGTTCTTGGAGGGACCTGGCTTTGTCTCTTGCATCTGGAGGGGCCTCCTGTGTGCCAGGCCAGGGGCCCACCTTGGGGGCTCGTGGGCAGGGCTGGGAAGGACACAGGAGCCAGCCATGAGCTGAGGCTCACGTGACAGTCAGAAAGGAGCCAGACGGAAGAGGGCAGGAGGGCACCCCAGGTGGAGGATAGCTTAGGATGGGGGTGAGCAGGGCCCCAGGGGTCCCAGGACCTGTCCCCAGGGCTAGACTCTTCACTGGGGGCCACCACTGTCAAGTAAACTGCCTGAAGGAGCAGGGAGGACGGGGAGAGCGGCTTGCTCGGGCGGGTCCGAACCGAGGCCACAGGGCCTTCCACAGCCAGTGGAAATCTCACAGGGGTCCCCGCATAGCCAGGCTCCCCTTGGCAAAGCTGGTCTTGCCCCATGAGACATGAGGTTAGGCAGACCCTGCCAGCATTGGCTTCTGTCCCCAGAGGGCCCCCTGCATGTCTGTGGAGGAAGGGGGCCTGTGTGTACATTTCCATGTCCCCATGCTGTCCTGATCCTTCTGGGACCTCCCTGGGCCAGGGGCACACCCTCCCTCTGACTACCCACCTCCCCCAACAGCAGTGCCGTTGCTCCACGTAAAATGTATTTTGGAAACAGCCCCACCACTGACTGCAGAGGTCAGGGCTCAGGAGGCTCCCCTGCCCCTTCTCCAGGCTGGACACACACAAACCACCCAGACGCTTCTCTCCTGGGCCAGATGCGGGTGGTGCCAGAGCGAGGAAGGCCCAGGTCCCCTGGTGCAGCTCCCAGCCTCACAGCTGGGGGTCATCGCCCCATCCCTGGACTGAGTCCAGGCCTTGTCCTAGCTCGTGCCCCCCCCTCCTGGAAGCCCTTCTGGCTTTGTCCTTCTGGTTACTGCCCTCCACCTTGGCCCCCAGCCCTCTCTTCCAGGAAGCCCGCCCCAAGCCCCAGTGTGACTTGGTGCCAACCTCTGTCCTCCCTGGCATCCTTCGCACCCCTGGGGGGCCTGGTCTAGTCCCTTGTCACACTGAGAATGTTCTGGAGCACTGCCCATGCCCAGCCCTGGTCAACACTCCACCTCAGATTCTCAACCTGCCCTTCCCGCCAGAGGTAGGATCACTGCCCCCACTTTACAGAAGTGGAAGCTGAGGCTCAGAGGGATTAAACAACTTGGCCATAGTCTAAGGATTCCAGTTCCTGTTCCCAGTCCACAGTGGGCCTCCCAGCCCGGCTCCGCTGAAACCCCTTTCCCCTGTCTCACAGGTGTGTTTGGTGGCCGGGGCCGAGGTGGAATCCCAGGCACCGGCAGAGGTCAACCAGAAAAGAAGCCAGGCAGACAGGCGGGCAAACAGTGAGCCGCCCCTCTGTTCCCCAGAGACTGAGCCGCCGCCTCCGAGCATCTGCTTCCACCCGCAAGGCCGCGTTTCTACTCTCCAGTTCATGAGTCTGTTCAGAACAAAAAGAAGAGGCAGGTGTTGGGGGAGGACCCCCTGCCTGTCATCTTGTGATCCTCCTCTTTTTTTGTCAGCCAGCAGTTCTACAGTTGGAAACGTTATTCTGTGCTTCTGGTTTTGTGAAGTCGCAGCCAACTTGATTCCTGGAAGATTCTGTGTTTAATGCATCTTTAAAGCCCTCCCTCTTGTTTTAAGGGCAGGCATTTTCCAAACAGGTTTGTTTTGCATTTTGTGTTAGATCCCTGTGTGGTGAACAGACGGGAGGTTTTTATTTTAAGCTGTTTGCACTGAGATTGACAGCCTGGAGAGTTTCCTGAAACACGGACCCCAAAATTGCCTTTTCAAAACGAATCCAGGCGAACGTATGCCTCAGAAGCTGTTCTGGGGGACGACGCTGGGCCCTGTCCCTTCACTTCCTCTCTCTTTGTGTTACAAAAATAAAAACAAATACAACTACAAACTGTAAGTCCATAATTCCTTTTGAACCACTGGGTGCATCTAGTAGGTAGTGTCCTCAGGAAATCACAGCCCCATGCAAGAAGTTTCCTTTTGTACCCTGTGGCCTCTCACTGAGGGGAAGCATTTCGTTGGGACACTGGTCCCCATGTCCCTCAGCAGCCTCTTAAAACACGTGGAAGGCAAGACTGGGCTCTGGGCAGTAGGCGACCCCCTCCTCTCTTTGTGGGGAGGTGTGGGGAGGAAAGTCCCAGGTGGGAGCCAGCGGGACACCCACCCCGCCTGGCCTTGCCACCAGTGTTCTGCCCTCCGTCCCTGTTTTGCAAGCACCATTAACACCAGAGTTCACCAAGAGAGAAGCTATGACAGGCGGCTGCTTCGAGGAACACATGAGGAAGGTTTTCGTGAACCTTTTACCTCTTCTTCAAGTCAGGGTACTGCCTCTCCACAACCCCGTGATTTGCCTGAGACGCTGAGCCAGCACTTGTGAAAATGTTTCCGGTGACGTGGTCTGCTGACCGATATTCCTGGGAACCGCAGAGACAGTGCTGGTGTTAGGAGGCTGATTCCTGTGGGTGCGGGTTCTACCTGTCACGGGGTTGAGACCGGTTCTGAGGGGTGATTGGAAGAAAAGGTGGTGGTGCCTGTAGAACTGCCACTTATCAGGTCTGCAAAGTGCTGGCCTAGCTAGCTCGAAGACCTCTGACTAAGATTTCTCAGCCCCATCCTATCTGGAGAGTGCCATTCCCTGCCACCACTCTCGCCCCCATCATTGCTTCTTCCCCGGGCCCCCCCTCCAGGGACCTGCTGCTGCCTGAATCCTTGCCTAGTGACAAAGCAACACTTTGGCATAGGTTGAGGACACGGGTGTGGGGTCTGAGTGTGACCTGGGCCCTGAGAACCCACCTTCCTCATCACAGACGTGGGCTGTGCAGGGGCCCGGCTGACATGAAGGTGCAAGAAGAGAAGGACGGTTGGGGAGGGAGGGGGCCGTGTTCACAACTCCCCTCCCCCATGGCCCGGGACGCAGAGTCCCATTATGGCCTCCGAGGCCTTGGTCTGGGGGGCTAGGTCTCCCCCCTGCCGGGCGCGGGTCGTCTCCAGTCAGGCTTTGATGAAATCCGTGGGGCTCTGGTGTCCTGCGCGGCTGTGAATGGGAAGCCCTTTAGGAGCCCCGCCCCTTCCTGCTCTTCGCAGTTTGGTTTTTCTTCCCTTACCCAGCTCTGGACCAGGAACGTGTTCAGACGTTCCCAAGGGCCCATTCGCAGCTCAGGGTCGTGGGTCCCAGACGCGCCCCGTCTCCGCGCGGGGGCGCATCCCCGGCGTGCGTAATCGCGGCTTCCCGTCCGCGCCGCCAGCCGCGCCAGGCAACCCTGACCTTTCCAGCCGGGCAGTCCGGGCTCCCAGTTCTCTCCTTGCCCGCTGGTGATATGAGCCGCTTCCCCGGCCCTGGCCGCTTAGGTGCCGTGGGCTTCCGGAAGGCGTCGTCCTCCTGAGTTGGGTGTCGGGACAGGCCCGTTTTCCAGTCTTCCTGGTCGGTTTCAAGAAACCAGCCTCAGCCCCTTCAACAAGAAGAGAAACCAAAAGTGCTGGCCTAGTTCCCACAACTCGGCCTCCTTCTTTCTGCCCTTCTGATGGTCTGTCCCCAGGGATTTTCACCACCGTCAGCTGACTGCTGCATGACCTGCAGCCTGCGGGCTACCTTAAGTGTAGGTGGTTAAGCGTAGGTGGTTCCTGTAGGCCCCGACCTCCTCCCCTTGGAGTTTGCTCCAGCTGCTTCAGGTCAGGGAGACCCACACACCCAGGGTGTGACTCAGCCTGGGGCCAGTGCCAGCCTGGATGGCCCTGCTGCCTCACCCTGGGGCCCATGAGTCCATTTCAGAGACCTGGATTCAGCGGGCAGCCTCAAGCGGCAGCCCCGCGAGCTGGTGGCGGGTGGGAGGGTGTCTCTTGCTTTCCCGCCTGCACACACTTCTGCGCTGATTCCTCCTCTCCTGGGCCTCACCTGCTTCTCCAAGAGCACCTCCCCCGGGAAGCCCTGCCCCCAGACTGCTGCCTCCCACGTCCTCCAGGCAGGCTTGACGGCCGGTGTCCTCCCCACCCATTCAACTGGACCCTGGGGTCCGCATGTCCTGGCATCAGCAGCATGTGGGCCCCTACTGGCTCAGCATGTGCTTTGCTGTCCTCTGACATCTCTCTGTGGACAAAGGGCTGCTTGGCCTGTGGGAAGTGGTCTGATGTCCACTCAAACGATCTCAGTGGGAGAAGCTGCCTGCCACAACGGGAGCAGAGGGCTGGCCGGGGGCGGAGGAACTGGGGCCACAGCTCCATCCCAGGCACTGGAGACTCAGCTGTGAATTAGGCAGAGAGTCCCCACCATGGTGGCCCTTACCTTCCACAGGGGTGAGCTGGCAACAAACAAGCCGAATGCATAAATTCAGAGTAGAAAGCAAGGGTTGGGGAGAGAGGTGGTCCGGGCAGGCCAGGGGGTGACCTTTGAGAAAAGGGTTTGAGGGAGGCAAAGGAGCCAGCCATCTGGGGGAAGAGTGTTCCTGAAAGGGGAAACAGCCTGTGCAAAGGTCCTGTGCCAAGTGGTGACAGGAGCAAAGTGAGAGGACAGGAAATGGGGCGGGTGCAGGCCCTGAGCGAAATGGGAAGCCACAGAACGTTCTGGAACAGACTGAGGCAAGGGTGAAAGCCAAGAGACCAAGAGGAGGCAGTGCTGGGGGCTCAGCCCAAGGTAGAGGCCGCAGAGGTGACAGGAGAAGGGGCAGGGGTGCCGTGAGGGCCCAGGCAGACAGGCTTGTTGTTCTGCAGGAAGCTTAGGATGCTGGGGTGGGTCCTTTCCAAAGAGTAGAAGGGGGACGTGGTCAAACCAATTCCTGAACAACGAGAAGCCTCTGGCCTCGGAAAGAGAGCAGGGAACAACAGGTAGAGGGAACAGCATGTGCAAATCCCCTGAGCTTCCATGGCCTGCTTGGGAAGGGCAGAGAGGATGAAGAGACCCAGGGCCGTGAACTAACAACAGTCTAGCATGTGCCAGGCAGTGCCCAGGCGCAGACACAGAGAGGGTGAGCGACCCTCCCCAGGACACACAGCCCCCAGGACACACCGCTCCAGAGCCTCCTCTGAGCTCCTCCCTCCGTCCCCTCGTTGAACTTGGAGGATCCATTTACCTTCTCTCCGATCAGTTGTGTCAGGTGTAGAATTAGGAATGGGGGCAGGTGAAGTCGGCACCTGTTTTTTTTTTTTTAATATTTATTTATTATTTATTTTTGGCTGCATTGGGTCTTAGTTGCAGCACACGGGATCTTCGTTGCAGTGTGCGGGGTATTTAGTTGCGGCATGTGGACTTCTTAGTTGCGGCATGTGGACTTCTTAGTTGCGGCATGCATGTGGGATCTAGTTCCCCAACCAGGGATAGAACCCGTGCCCCCTGCAGTGGAAGCGCAGAGTCTTAACCACTGGCCCGCCAGGGAAGTCCCTCATACGTGCCTGAAAACATAGGAGAGGCGCTTCACTGAGCACCTGTGGAGTGTCTGAAACCTCACCCGGGACCCTCTTTATCTCCATAAGCCGTGGGGTCAACGTGATTTGCTTGCTGTCCAGGGGGGGACCTGGGCAGTGGTGCCACGCTACAGGGAATGGCCAGGCCACTGTCCTCTGTACCCTGGAGCCCAGCACCAGACGCCTGGCCCCGGGCCAGGGAGCCGTCACCCTACAGGCCCAAGGTCCTGCCCTGAGAGCCCCCTCCTGGTCTTTGCCCAGCCACCCAGCAGTGACTCACCCCCACTCTGCCCCCGCTGGGACCAGGCACCGAAATAGTCACCCAGCTCATCCTCTAGGAGTGGCCATGGAAATATTTCAGGGCTGCATTCAGTGCCTAAAAATACTTGGCGAGTTCTCATGCATCTTCCCCTCCCTCATTCCCTTCTCTGTTCCTTTGAAGACTGTCCCTGTAAACACCCCCAGGACCTGTCCCTCCACGCTGCACCCCTCCAGCACGTTAAGCGTCCAAGGCCAGCAGGGCTGTGGGATGTCCCCAAGTGCCCAAGTCCGTGTGAAGTGTGGCGAGGTGGCCTCCCTCCCTCCCTGTTGCCATGGAGAGACTCGACAAGGTTCCCCAGAACTCTCTGGAAGGGCGAAGCCTTTTCCACAACCCCCAGAAGTCTCGGTTCCTGGATGGGGAGGCCCAGGCGCAGCAACACTGTCCAGGGAGATCTTCATTACTCAGCAGTTTTCCTTAAAAATTAGAAAATGGATCTTGTTGTTTGTGTTCATGAGGCTGCTAGAAGCAGGCCCCTAGGACAGGGCCCCCAGCTGGACTGAATTCCATTGCCTTCCCTGCCCACTTGCTTTGGGACCCCACATAGGTTACAGATCCTTCTCCCTCCCCCAGGGGAACAGACCGTTCCCTCCAAGGGACCCAAATATCTTTGATGTCATCCCAACCACTCAGCCTCCCGGGCACACTCCATCCTAACCACCAAGCCCCTTGACCTTTCTTGTGGCCACAGGAAGGTGAGGGAAGCAATTGGAGTCAGACTGTGCCTTGGCCCCCTGGGGTCTGATCCAGCTTCTCTGTCACTTGAAACCTCCAGCTAGAGGCAACAGCGGGCACAAAGGCCCTGGGGAAGATGCATGCTGGGTGTCTTGGAGACACAGCAGGTTGACCATTATTGCCTAAAGTCCACACTTTTTTTCAGATTTCCTTAGTTTTTACCTAATGTCCTTTAAAAAAAAAATGGAGGTAACATTCACTAACATAAAATCAACCATTTTAAAGTGAGCAATTCAGTGGCATTTAGTACATTCACAATGTTGTGCAACCATCACCTGTACCTAGTTCCAGAACATTTTCATCACCCCAAAAAGAAACCCCACACCCACTCCCTCCTCCTCAGCCCCTGGCAACCACTAATCTGCTTTCTGTCTCTATGGATTTGCCTGTTCTGAACATTTCACATAAATGGAATCACATACTATGCAGCCTTTTGTGTCTGGCTTCTTTCACTCAGCGTAATATTTTTAGGGTTCATACATGTTGTAGTGTGTATCAGTGCTTCATTCCTTTATTTGGCTGAATAATATTCCGTTGTATGAATGGATCACATTTTGTTTATCCTTCATCAGCTCCTGGACATTTGAACTGTGTTGAGTTTTTACTCTGCGTTGGGCACAGTTCTAAGCACATAATCCCCACCCCCCACTATAAAGTCATACTGTGCTCACCATGCCAATTTCACAGTTGGAGAAGTGAAGGCATACCCTGGGGGGTAGAGAGATAATTGGGAAACCAAGAATTAAAGAAGATAAATACACAGGTGAAGACCCTAAGGGTCTTTCAGGCAGGGAGAGCAGCATGTGCAAAGGCCCTGAGGTGGGAATGAGCTGGTGTGCTGGAGGAAAACTGCAGAGCCTGGCGTGGCTGGAGTGGAATAAGTAAAGAGGGTGGAGGGAGGTGGGCAGCAGCTGTGGGCCCTGAGGGGTGTGGGGAAGGGTCCGGGCTGTACTTTGAGATGGAGAGACAGAGAGACTGAAAGATGCAGGAAGAGGGGGAGAGACTGAGAGCAGGAGGGAGAGAAGGGGGCCTCAGCATCTTGAGGCCTGGACCCAAGTGGCCGGGGGGTCTTCACCCACATCCTCCCAGCCCAGACCCCTCTCTGATACCTTGACTGCATGGGCATGAGGTAACTGCCCTGTGCTGAGAACGATGTGGGCACACAGGAGGTGGTCCATAAATGTTAGGCGGATGTATGAACGAGGGATGGACCGAGAGACAGACAGACGGGCAGGACGACAGGTGGATGGAGGGAGGAAGACCTGGTACCCAAGTCAGTGCAGTGAGAACATTGTCCCCCACCTTCCAGCAGGTGATTGGATGGGGGTTGTGGAGGAACTTATCCAGCTGCCACAGGGACTCACCCACCCCTCTCTAGTCTCAGAAAATGAGTGGAGTGGAGTGGAGGCTACAGGGTGGGGGTTGGGGAGGGTGCTGTGAGTTCAGAGGCGGGCCGGCTGGGTACCAGATGCCGCTACCTGCCTCTGCCTCTGAGTCAGCATCACCATGGCAACACGGGCCCTGCCGGATGCTCCTCTGGGCACATCCCCCATCGCTGCAGCCACTATCACTACCGCCTCCTCACAGGGGGCAGGGGCAGAGGGGACAGCTATTTTTACCCAGGTTCAAGGACCCTGATGCCCACCTTCTCCCATTTCTGTCAGCCTCTCTGTCTCCTAAGCCACCCCCTCCCTGCAGAGCTTGCAGCCAAACTGGGGGTGAGGAGGCTGAGTGAGGGGCCCAGTGGCATTGGGGAGCCAGCCAAGGGAGAGTCTTTGGGCTCTGCTCGGTAGGGGAGCTGCAGAGTGTTTCCTGAGGTGGGCACTGGTGAGGGAACATCATGGGCAAGGGTTGGGTGGCTCGATGACAGCAGTGGGCAGAGAGCTAAGGGGTGGCAGGGAGATGGGCAGGGAGCCACAGAGAGTGTGAGGAGGCCAGGGTGGCACTCACAGAGGGCAGAAGATGGATCCCTGTGACCCTTGGCAGTCCCTATGCCCCCTGTGCCTCCCCTGCATCCTCTGGAACATGGACACTGGTGGGGAAACAGAGGCAGGGAGGGTAGTCACAGGCTCTACCTGGGCTGGCAAGGACTCCAACTATCCCCCACTCCAGCTGCTGACAACATGGATGCCCCTGTGATTCCCCCCGACCCTTACCTTCTCCCATCTCCCCTTTCCTCACCCCACTCCAGGCCTCTTCCTTGATTCTCTTCCAACACACCTTGCAGCCCTACCTCAGGGCCTTTGCACTTGCTGATCCAGCTTTCAGACACATCCTTCCCAGGTGCCTCCTCATGGCACCCCTTTTGTCTGCAGGTGTCAAGGACCCTCTGTATTCACCACTCCCCTCCTCCCAGTGAGATTTCTTCATAGCTCTTGTCACTGCCAGATATTATATTATCTATGTTTTCACTTATTTCCACCCCAAGAATGTGGGCCCCTCTCAGAACCTCAGTTTACCCAGCTTGACAATGGCAGTAGCCAGTGTGCGGAGAGAAGGGGAAGCCAGGCAGTGAAATACCAGTGTCTGGGTCCTCTCCACCTGACCCAGAGCTGCAGGGGCATGGTGGGGACTTGGAGTGACCTACAGCTCCCTGGGCATTTCAGGCCACAAAGCCCTGTCAGAGGTCAATGAGCAGTGGGTGAGCCAGGCTGGGGCCGAAGCCAGCATCAGGGATCCTGCCCTGTGAGCCTCCAGGACAGTTGGGGCCTCCAGCTCCCGAGGTGGCCTGTGAGTCCCTTATCACCACACATACTGATCATCCCTAGGAGACAGTCACTATATTTTCCTTGTACAGATTTATAATGTCACCTTCTCTTCATGCCAACGAGACAGAAGACTGGGTCCAGTCCCCAGCCAAGGGCCCTGCATCCCAGTGAAAAATGTGGCTTGATTTAAAAACAATCATTTGTCTCTTCCTGTGTCTCCTGCCTTCTCGAGCTGGTCTCTCTTCCCACCTCCTTTCTCTCTGGTCTCTGTCTCTGTGTTTCTCCACCAGACTTTGCTTCCTTCCCTCTCCCGCTCTCTCTCCCTCCATCTCTGCCTTTCTCCCTTTGTTTATTTCTCACTCACTATAATTCCCTTTTCCCTTCCACTATGTGCCCGCTCCAACCCCCCTATTAGGAGGCCCTGATAAATCCGGCCTTGCCCAGAACCTTGGGGCCGGCCCCTTAGCCTCTATCTACCCATTCATCAAATGGGCTTGTCCTAGGACCTGAAGTCCTGGGCGGAGGGGAGTTTGGCAGCGGACATTTCCCTCCCTCCCCGACTGCAACAGCACTTCACGGCCCGGCAGGGAGGGGTTAACCGCGTGCCGTCCCCCTTCCCCCAGCCCTGCATTTAATTAGCGGCCCCGCGGGGCTGCCGAGCTGGGCGTGGGGCGAGGGGGGCCGGGCCGGGAAGGGAGGGAGGGAGGAGAGGAGGCGGGGAAGAAGTGGAGGGGAGAAGAAACGGAGGGAGAGGGACGAAAGGGGGCTGGAGGTAAGGAGGGGGTGCCGGGAGCCAGCCGGGGATTCGAATCCCGCCTGGCTAGTGTCCCCAGCTCGTACCTCAGGGCTCTCGGTTCCCTTCCCCGCCCCTCGGGGTGGGAATCCCCTCCCACCCCCCCTCCCGAAGGCCGAGCCCGGCGCCCGCAGTAAATGTCAGCTCTCTTCCCATTGTCCAGTGGAGGAAACTGAGGCCCACGTAGATGTGGCGACTAACTAGGACACGGCTCGGGGCCGCCCAGCGTTTATCTGCGTTTGTCTGCGTGCTGGAGAACAAAACCAAAACACCAGTTAGTCCCAGCCAGGCGACCCCGGGGGCGGTCTCGGCTTGGGAGACAGTGACACGGTGGGATAGAGGTGGGCTGGGGCAGAGGGGCGGGGGAACCTGGAGCCCAGAGGCCCAGGGTTTTCCCAGCTAGGCCACGCCCCTCGTGCCTCAGTTTCCCAGTCTATTTGCGCAACGTCGGGGAAACTGGAGGGCCGGGCCCTACCCACCACCACACCCACGGTCTCCCGCGCTACAGGGGCGCGGGCCGGGCGGCCAGAGCACCCGAGTCTACGCCGCTCCGCCTCGCCTTGACGTCGGTGCTGACGCCACCCGCCCCCCTCGCCGCCACAGAGTCCGGTCGCCCCGCGGGGTTAACTCTTGCGCTGCCACCCGCCGTGCCGAGACACCCCCCCCCCCCAACCCAGTAACCTTTCTCTCCCCTACCCCCGCCAGAGGAGGGGCCAGGCTGCCCGGACCGACGTGGGACAGGTCCTGGGCAGCCCAGCCGCCAGGCGAGGCGAGAGGCCCCGATCGGCATCCAGGTCTTTGCCTGCGCCTGGAATGCGCCTCCCTCCCCAATCCAAGTCCTTGTTTACTGCGACATCCCTCCCTCCGGCCCGGCCCTGACCCCTCCAGGGCTGGGCGTGTCCTTGTCCGGCTGCGTCTCCACGCCCCGGGCGGGGGGCTCCTCAGGCCCGGGGCGGGGACCTGTCACCCAGCAATTCGCTGTTTCAAGGTTCGAGTTTCTTATCCCCATTTTTAACATGAGAACCGTCGAAGCCTAGAGAACTTGTAAGTCACCCAGAGGTGGGCCGTGTAACCCTGGCCGAGCCCCAGCTCTTGCGGCTCCCCTGCCCCACCCCTGAGGGGGCGGGGGCTCGATTCCCTCGACGGGGGAGGGAACCCTGCAGGCCCCGCCCTGCCCCAGGGGAAGTGAGAATGGGGGGCCCTCCCCCGCATCCTCACCACTTCCTCCCGGGGAGAGGCGGTGGCGGAGGGGGCAGGGGGGAAGGGTGGGAGGCGATGGGCGAGGGAGTTCAGAGGAACGGCCTCAGGTTCAGAGTGGGGGGGTCTCCCTGCCCCCACGCCCAGGAAGGGCACGACTGGCGTTAATATATACCTCGCATGCAGTCCCCCCCCGCAATCTGCTCCTTCCTGGGGGGCCCCTTCCCAAGCGACCCGGACTCTGCCTGCTCCTTCCCACCCTGGGGGCCCCCGCCGCCTCCTTCCTGCTCCCTCGGCCGCTTGCTTCACCCCCATTCGATCTACTCCCCTACAGGAGCCTGATCCTGTAGGGCTGCCGACCAGCTGCCGGCCCACAAGGTCCTTCCCCCGCCCCCCGCAGGCTTGAGGTCCAGCCCCATCTTCTCTCTGCATCAGCCCAACTCCCTGAGCCTTGTCTGCCTGTAGAGATTCACCTGGATTCCAGTCTTCCCTACAAAGATTGGACCCATGCTTTGCTCAGAGCCTCAGTTTGTTCATGTGAAAAATGGGGACAGGTGTCACTCTTCGCGGTGCTGCTGTGGGGTTTTAAAGGAACAATGTCGAGAGTGGGTTTCCCATCTTGGCAGCATGGAAGCATCTGCTCATTACTTCACTAACTCATCCACTTATTCATTTAATTACTTATTAATGTATCCATTGATTCACACACACACCCTCCCCAATCCCAGGCAGCTTGGGAGCGACCTCAGGGGCCCAGAGGACTGTGGGTGGGGACAGCCCCAGGGTCTTGAGGCAGAAATGGGAGCTTCCACTTAACCAACCTGAAGCCTCCTCAGAGAGGCCCCCGGGGTCCCACCCCCAAGAGGCCTCTGCCTGCCACTGCAGCCTCCACCTGTCCCCCCAAACAGGTCGGTACGTCTCAGGGCCTTGGGAAGATTCCGGCTGATGCAGGCAAACCCCACGTCATAGGTGCTCATCACCAAGGCTGGGCACATTATTGAGCTCCTACTGCGTGCTGGGGTCCTCCCCTTGGGGACAGGAATGCTGGGTGGGTCCCTGTGGCCCCTCCTGCCCTCTGGACACACATGCCCCACTCTTGTTGGTTTGGGGCTTCCCTGCTTTTAATGCTTTCTGGATACTGGGACATTCAGGGTCCAGGACGGGCCCAGAGTGTCCCTGAGGAGTGAATGCCTGAGTTTTGCTCTCATTTCATCGTTTTTCGGTTTCTTTCTATTTATGGCAAGAGAAACTGGTTTTCCATTCCTGGTGGTGACTCGAAGCTTCCCTCTTGAAATGTATTTACTGAAGTAGAAACAGAAAAGGGGTCGACTTAAAGGAAAAAATTGTGACATTGACCTAAAGCGGGCTTCTATGTTATGGTGGTGGTTTCCCATCCCGGGTGAGAGTCTGGTCAGCTCAGAGGTGATGAGGGATGGCCCCAAACCCTCCCCCAGCACACAGGCCTGGGCATACAGCAGGTGTTCAATAGAGGGTGGTAGAATGGATGAATGATGGTGCTTGCACTTGACCAAAAGCAAAAAACAAAAACAAATCAGCTTCTGAAGCTGGTCTTGTGAAATCGAGCTCACCACCCTCTGACCCCCAAATCTTCTGGTTCCCCAACGTCGGCCTGTGAAAAGGCCTAACCTGGGTCTGGGCATACAGCAAGTGTACATAAAACGTGCACTGGGGCTTCCCTGGTGGCGCAGTGGTTGAGAGTCTGCCTGCCGATGCAGGGGACACGGGTTCGAGCCCTGGTCTGGGAGGATCCCACATGCCGCAGAGCAGCTGGGCCCGTGAGCCACAACTACTGAGCCTGTGCGTCTGGAGCCTGTGCCCCGCAACAAGAGAGGCCGCAACAGTGAAAGGCCCGCACACCGCGATGAAGAGTGGCCCCCGCTTGCCGCAACTAGAGAAAGCCCTCGCACAGAAACGAAGACTCAACACAGCCAAAAAATAAATAAATAAATAAATAAAATTTAAAAAAAAAAAAAGTGCACTGGATGAGTGCAGGAGTCCTGCCTGTCCTGGGGGGTGGAGCTCAGGGTAGCAAAAGAAGTTATTTTCTTGTCCCATAGCCCTTCTGGACTCATTCAATCGATCAACAAGTATGGGATCTAGTGACTCTTCTGAGCCTGCGGGAGCCTCGGGACACCACAACCTCGGGAAAGAGTCAACAGGGCCACCGGTCATAAAGCAGGCTCTGCCCGGTGTCCATCTGGTGCTGAAGGGGGCTGCCGGCGCATCAGCTTCCTCGTCGGTAAAATGGTCTTGTGAGACTGGAAAGAGCCATAGGGCAGGGGCTGAGTCCTCTCCCAGCGGCCTGACAAACACCTGCACTGGAAGAGGGAGGAGGGCGGTTCCTGCTCCAGGCGAGGGCGGAGGCGGGACAAGAGGGGAGGGGCCGCCGCCTGCGCCAGTAACCCGATCCTCAGGAATGCGCCGGGGCCAGAAGCGCCCCCAGCCCGAGCCCGGCGCCCTTCCCCCGGCCCACCCGCAGGGTTCTGCCACCCGGGGACGGTCTCCGCAAGTTCCACCCCCACTAGACCTTGGGTCCTAAGCGCCGGGGGACTGTCCGCAGAAGCCCCATCCGGCTCCGCGGTGCTCTGAGCACACCGGGACCATCCTTGGCAAGAGCCTCTGCCCCAGGACCCCTCCGCTTCACTCCCTTGGGCTTCCTGCTTAACTCTTTTTCTTTGGGGCTTTCCGTTTTATTAAGTAGATTTTAGGTCTCTGGAGCTTCAAATAAAGACTAAATATTAAATCGAATTGCAGGTTGCTTTAAACAAGAAAGCAAATCTCTTCGCGCTGGGGAGAGGGCAGAGCTGCGGAGATTTGAACGCCGGCGAGGGGGCGTTATGTTCAGCCTCCATTTGGAAGGCTGGGGTGGGAATGGGGCTGAGGCCTTGGCTGTGTGACCCAGGGCAGGTCGCGCGCCCTCTCTGGACGCTGCTCTGGGAAGTGGGATAATGTCCCAAGACTTAAGAAGCTGCAGGGAGAGTAAAGGCGAAAATGAAGAGTCCCGACCTAGCCCTGTTACCCTCTGGTCCCTCAATCCTATCCGCCACTTCTGCTGCCCTTGAGACAAATACCACCTAGGTTTCAGGGGAGGTACCTCCACGGCCCCCCTTGCCTTCCTTCTCTCGCTCTGGCTCCCCTTGGCTCAGTGAATCCAGCCCCACTTGCCTCTCTACCCTCCATCGATGTGGCCAGCAGGTTCTGCCCCTGGGCCTTTGCACTTGCTGTTCTCACTGGGACACTGCCCTCAAATGAATTATCTCATGATTTGCTCCAGCTCCTCCTGTATTCAACATCACCTCTTGGGATGACCCTCCCAGAGTACCCAACTCTAAAACACTACCCCCTTCATCCTCCATGAAGGAGGTACCATTTATTTTCCTTGAAGCTGTGCTTGTCAGGTTCCTCCTTCACACTGTGTGTCTGAGAGGTTGCTGGTGTTTGCGTCACCCATGTGAGTCCCCATCACTAGGCTCACAGTAGGTGCTCAATCATTGTATGTGGAATGAATGAATGAATGGGAGTTTTCCCTAGTTCACTGCATGGGACTGTTGATGGATTTCAGGCCCCCCTTGACCTGCCTGAGAAGCCCCCTGTCTGGGAGTACTAAAGCTGGACACAGCTGCCCCCCAGCTCTGTGGGGTCAGCGCTGGTCCAAATGGAGGAGCAGGACTGGAGTGTCCCAGAGGGAGGAATGAGAGGATGGGGAAGGGCACTGGGTCACAGGGAACAGCAAGTGCACAGCAGAGGAGCCTGAGGCGGGTAGATATTGGAGAGTAAGGATGGCAGAGGCTGCCAAGGGCAGCTCCCCACACTTAGAGGCCAAGACAGGTCTTCCCCACCTAGCTCCAAGGACCCTCCTGGGGCAGAGAGAATCAAACACAGAGTGGACAGGGCTTAGTCAGATGGAAGGGTTTAGGGGAGTCGCTGGAGGCATGGTTAAGGAAGACTTCTTAGAGGAGGGAGTACTGGAGGTGGGTTTTGAAGGATGAGTAGGAGTTTGCCAGGAGGCTAAGGAAGGGCACTCCAGGCTGAGGGTACTCCAAAGAACTGCAGTTAAGTTTGGCCAAATGATAATAAAGTAAAACAATTATTATAGAGAACATTTATTGAGCCCTTACTATTTGTTCAAATACTTCCAATAAAAGTCACAATACTCCATGAAGTAGGTGGATTATTTGCTCCATTTTCATAAGCAGTAAACACACTCAGAGAGGTAACATGCCTTGGCCTTCCTGTGCCTCCATTTCCCAAAGCCTGTCTGTTGGGTGACCTCTCAGCTCAAGCTGGCCCTGCCCACAGCTTACCAGACCATCCCTACCTATCAAAGTCAAGGCCCAAGGTCAGGGTGGAGCCTCCCTAGGCCACCCACTCACCCTCCTGCCTTGGGGAGAAGCATGATCCCATCTCCTTCAGTTTAGCCCCACTGCACAGGCCCAGAGAAGGGTCCTAGGGCAGGGCTGGTTACAGGCTGGGGGCTGCATTCGCTCCATTTAGGGGTCCCTTTGCCCAGGCTGGTACCCAAGAGGACAGGTCTGGAGGGCACAGAGACCCACATTCCTGGAAACACAGACACATACATCTACACACACACACACACAGGTACATAGATCCATATGCACGGATCCACACGGGCACAGACACCCACTCCCATGTGTGAACACATTTGGGTACACTGACCCACGCATGAACACACACAGGCACATGTGGGCACAAACAGACATTTGTGTGTATGTAGACACAAACCCATACCCCCAACCATCTGCCAGCCAGGCCAGGCTTCTTGCTCGTGATGACAACCTCCCTCATGGCCTTCTTGCTCCACAGCCCAGTTAGGGGCAAGGCCAGGTGAGGAAGGGACATAGAAGAACAGGTGCTCATGTCCATAGGCCAATCAGACAAACTGAGGCCAGAAACTGCCACAGCAACCCCACCAGCCAGTGTTCTTTAACGCTGGCTATTGGATGCTAGGCCCCATGCAGGAAGCTGGGGACCCATCAGGCTCAAGATAGACAAGGTCCCTGCCCTCCTGGGACTTATGGTCCATCCCATCATTCTGGATGGTTCTGAGAATATAACGGAAACAAGGTGAGTGGGAGGGGCCTCTCTGAGGACAAGTGTAAGCATGGGGGGGGGGGGTAGGGATCACCAGGCTGAGGGCATAGCACCTATCGATGAGGCAGCAATGAGTTGGGAAGACAAAGCTCAGAGAGGTTGAGGGTGATAGGTTAGAGGGGGTCACCCGAAGGAGCAAAGGAGCGTATGGGGCCTCCACCAACTGCTTATGGACTGGGCGCCATCCTGAGTGTGGTGAGAGCCATGGAGGGGTTCTGTGCAGGGGCTGTAGGTCAAGATCCAGATGTCCCGAGGATCTCTTGGGAGTGTGGGGAAGGATCCCTCCCACCTCCCTCATATCCCATCGCCAGCCAGCCTTTATGGAGGCCCATTAAGCCTGATCTGACAGTCATGATAATAGTAATAAACAGGTAATAATTACCAGCTGGAATTCCTGCCTTAACAACCCAGTCCGGGAGTCACTGGGGTACCCACAGGAGGCCCTGGCAGACGCAGAGATAAAACGTAGGCGGCTGCCCAGGGGCACGGACGCCTGGGTTCTACCAGATGGATAAGAGCTCAGACCTGGTCACAGCTCTGGCCCCGAGGGCAGGTCACTCCACCTCGCAGAGCCTTAATTTCCCGTCTGTAAAGTCAGGAAGTCGGACTCCCGCGCTTTAGACCCCACCCAGTGAAGAGTAGCAGGATCAAAGCATTTCCAGCAACTTCTGGCTGAAACCTCCTCTCCCCTCCCCCATCTTCCTGGGGCAAACACACCACCGGGGACTGGGGCGGGGGCGGGGGTGACGTGGAGACAGATCTGGCCCACACCTCCGGCGAGCCACCCGGCACAGCTCCCTCAGGCCCGCACAAAGCCTAGGCAGAGGTGCGCTAAGGAAGGCACAGTCGGCACAGTGCGAGCGGGCGGCGACAGGGAGTTATTTATCCATCCGGAGCCCCATCCCCCTCCGGTCTCCGGAGGTCGGCACCGCCCCGCCCGGCCGGGGCCCCACGCGCGGACGCGGGGCGGGGCCGGGCCGCGGGGCGGGCGGGCGCCGGGTGGCCGGGCCCATCACGCCACCCGGAACGTGCCTTGGCGGGAGGCGGCGCTGGGGGCATTGGTCGTACACAGCACTCCTGGGGCGGAGTGACCGGGCCGGGCGCGCTGCTCGCCCCCATGACGTCAACCCATAAGGCAACGCGCTGTTGTGCCGTTTACCGCGCGTCACCCGGACAACGGCAGTCGGTGGGGGTTGAGGGGGGCGTCAGTGACTTGGCCCCGCCCCACCATGCAAATGAGCGACGTCACTCGTGCCCAATGGCGAGCAGGGACAGTGAGCTCATCGCGCCCGGCCGAGGCTATAAGGGGGCGCGCGGGACGCGCGGCTCAGGAGCCGCCGCCAGCGGAGGGCCGGGCGCAGCGGCCGCGGCGGGAGTAGGGCCGAGCGGACGGGGGGGCGCGGGCCCCCCGGGCGGCCGCGGCCACTCCTCCCCCCCCGGACCAGCGCGGCGGGGGAGGCGGAGGATGGAAACACCCTTCTACGGCGATGAGGCGCTGAGCGGCCTGGGCGGCGGCGGCAGTGGTAGTGACGGCAGCTTCGCGTCCCCGGGTCGTCTGTTTCCCGGGGCGCCCCCGACGGCGGCGGCCGGCAGCATGATGAAGAAGGACGCGCTGACGCTGAGCTTGAGCGAGCAGGTGGCGGCAGCGCTCAAGCCCGCGGCCGCGCCGCCCCCAGCCCCCCTGCGCACCGACGGCGCCCCTGGCGCGGCGCCCCAAGACGGTCTGCTTGCCTCGCCCGACCTGGGGCTGCTCAAGCTCGCTTCGCCTGAGCTCGAGCGCCTTATCATCCAGTCCAATGGGCTGGTCACCACCACGCCGACAAGCACGCAGTTCCTCTACCCCAAGGTGGCGGCCAGCGAGGAGCAGGAGTTCGCCGAGGGCTTCGTCAAGGCCCTAGAGGACTTACACAAGCAAAACCAGCTGGGCGCGGGCGCGGCCTCCGCTGCCGCCGCCGCCGCCGCCGGGGGACCCTCTGGCATGGCTGCGGGCGCCGCGCCTCCCAGCGAGCTGGCCCCGGCAGCGGCCACGCCCGAGGCGCCCGTCTACGCGAACCTAAGCAGCTACGCGGGCGGTACCGGGGGTGCGGGGGGTGCTGCGACGGTCGCCTTCGCCGCGGAACCCGTGCCCTTCCCGCCGCCGCCACCCCCAGGCGCGCTGGGGCCTCCGCGCCTGGCCGCGCTCAAGGATGAGCCGCAGACGGTGCCCGACGTGCCGAGCTTCGGCGAGAGCCCGCCGCTGTCGCCCATCGACATGGACACGCAGGAGCGCATTAAGGCGGAGCGCAAGCGGCTGCGCAACCGCATCGCTGCCTCCAAGTGCCGCAAGCGCAAGCTGGAGCGCATCTCGCGCCTCGAGGAGAAAGTGAAGACGCTCAAGAGTCAAAACACGGAGCTGGCGTCCACGGCGAGCCTGCTGCGCGAGCAGGTGGCGCAGCTCAAGCAGAAGGTCCTCAGCCACGTCAACAGCGGCTGCCAGCTGCTGCCCCAGCACCAGGTGCCCGCGTACTGAGCTCGCGTGCGGTGCGCATGCGCGGCCTCCTCCCAGAGAGGCGGGCTCGCGTGGTTGGGGGGGGGCGTGGGCGCCCCGGACTCGCAGAGGGCGCGGCCCCGGGATCCCCCCCTTGAGGGTGCCAGGAGTCGGAGAGGGCGCCTCAGACTTGACAAGCTGGACCCCCTGCTGCCGGGGGGCGAGCGCATGACCCCCACCTCCCCCGCCCTCGCGCTGCCTCTGTCCCGGGCGCGCGGCCACCCAGTGTTGCACAAACCCGCGCGTCCTGGCCGCCCCTTTGTACACACCGCCGCCGAAGGAGGCTCCGAGGGGGCGCAGCCTCAAGCCCTGCGTTTTCTCTTATTTTACTTTTTTTTTTTTTTGACTTTGGAAGAGAGAAGAACAGAGTGTTCGATTCTGCCCTATTTATGTTTCTACTCGGGAACAAACGTTGGTTGTGTGTGTGTGTGTTTTCTTGTGTGGGTTTTTTAAAGAAATGGGAAGAAGAAAAAAAAAACTCCCTCCTTCCCTTTCCTCGCTCTCGCTTCCCTTCCCCTTCCATCCCTCCGACGCCCCCCTCCTCCCGCCCTTTTTCTTCTGTTTGTTTTTTTGTTTCGTTTTGCTACGAGTCCACATTCCTGTTTGTAATCCTTGGTTCGCCCGGTGTTCTGTTTTCAGTAAAGTCTCGTTACGCCAGCTCGGCTCTTCGCCTCCTTCTTCTCCGGCCGGGGCCTGACGAGGTGGGCGGGGCCTGGCCCGGTCCCCGTCCCCTCCTGCCTCCTTCGCCTCCTCCCTCGGCCCCTGCTCAGAGGAGGGAGTCGGCGTCCGGGAAGAACCTGCACATCTGGCGCTCAGCGAGCGCCATCTAGGAGCGCCTGGGCGCGGGGCCGACTCATCTCCGGGTTGGGCGGGGGACATTGGGGTTTCCAACCTGAGTTTGGAACTAGCCAGCCCGCGGGTGTCCCCTTTGTCTCCCCTTTGCGGAGGAGGGACTGCGGGAGGGAAGGGGGACAACTTCAGCCCGAGGCAGGGAGGAAAAGGCAGAAACTAACTTTCCAGGCTTCTGTTTGCCTGTCTGTAAAATAGGCAGAGCAATGGTAAACTTGTCCTATAAAGTTGTGAGGATTGACAGTTCGTTTACAGAGCAGTTCTTGGCTTACAGGTGGTGCTCAATGTAAGCTTGTATTATCGTTTGTCGGATGATACGTGAGTCTCAGGAACAGAAGGAAGGTTGGCACAGGTAGGATCTGACCCAGGCAGTCTGCCTCCGGGACTGGAGGTGTGGTTAGGTTCTGTGGGACCACTGACTTGGAATCCAGGATTTTTCAAGTACTGTCTGAAACACCCATCCCCCAACATCGTATTCTCCCATTTTGAAGAAACTAAGGTTCAGAGAGGTTGAGTGACAGGCTTCAGGTCACACAGCCTTTTTTAGGAGACCGTGCAGGGACATTTGCACCTTGGGTTTCTCACTTCCACAGCCTTGACTGCCAGGTTACCCTCTTCCCCTGCCTGCTTTGGCCTTTGCTACTGTGGGGGCAAAAGACCCTGGACCTTGGGCTTCTGCCTCACTTCGGGCCCGAGGGACCATGAGCATTGGTGGACAAGGACACAGGGAAAGAGGGCAAGTGAGCTTTGAACTCCAATTGTGTACCCAACCCTGATAGGGAAGGTGGGCAAATCATGCCTGTTTTACAGATGAGGAAACTGAGGTGCAGAGAGGTGCAGAGAAGAAACGCCTTGTGCCCACAGTCCCTCAGCCATCGAAAGAGTGGGGCTTCACCACATACAAGTTCCCTCTTCCTCCGGATCACCCTGGCTGCCCACCTTTCAAGGCTTCAAGGGCTGCTTTGGGGTTTGTTTTTTTTAACTATGTGACCTCTCTTTGGTACCACCTTCAGGCAGATGTTTCAGGAGAGGGGTTTGAAGTGAAAAGAGGGCTGATGCTGAGTTTGGGGTGTCCACACAGAGGAGACCAAGAACCATGCTTGGGGATCAGAGCTTCACTCTTCAGGAGACTTGAGTCCCAACTTGGGTGCCAATTTGCCCAATTTGCCTCTGTAACCTCAGCCAAGTTCCCTCCCCGTTCTGGCCTTTACCTACTGTGCTGTGAAAAGGATATGTTTCCCGTGTCCAGGTAACATATCTCAGGTCAGAAGTTGGAAGTGCTTGGGAGATGAAAAGCAGTGAAATAGAATTCAGGCGAGGCGTACACTGTGCAGCCCCCAACCTATAGAGAAGGGGAGGCCCAGGGAGGTTACGAGATCTACCGGATACCCCCTGAAATGTTTTTACTCACAGCACTTCCGACACCAAATGAGTGGGTTTTTTTTTTCCCCACACTAACCAGTTCTCCAACTGCAGACACCTGCTGGGTATCCTACAATTCAATTCTGACACTCTCTGCTTGGAGTTAGCACGGACCACACAGGTGAAGAGTTCAAGACTGCCCCACTTCAGACGCCAATCACAGGTCCCAGGTTGCCACCTGTGCTTCTTTTTATTAAAAAAATTATTTATTTTTGGCCCTGGGCGGCATGGGCATGCAGGGATTAGTTCCCCCAGCAGGGATCGAACCCGTGACTCCTGCAGTGAAAGTGCTGAGTCTTAACCACTCCGCGGGAATTCCCCCCCGCCACCTGTACTTCTTAAAGACCGGCTATAAACCCGAGGGTTCCCATCAACCCCTCCTTAGGTTCAATAATTTGCTAGAACCGCTCACAGAGACCAGGAAAGCACTTGACTCACTCTTTCCAGTTTATTTTAAAGAATACAACTTAGGGACAACCAGATGGAAGAGATGCTTAGGGCAAGGTATGGGGGAAGGGCAAATGGGGGAAGGGCGAGGAACTTCCATGACCTCTCTGGGCACCTCATCTTCCCAGCACCCCATGAGTTCACCAATGCTTATGCAGGATTGATGAAATCACTGGCGTTTGGTGATTAACTCAATATCCAGCCTGTCTCCCCTCCCAGGAGGTCTGGGAGGTGCGGCTGAAAGTTACAACCCTCTAATCATGCCTTGGTCTTTTTGGAGACCAGCCCCCATCTTGAAGCTATCTAAGCTTGGCCTGGCCACCGATTATCTCATTAGCATACAAAAGACACTTACCACTCCGGAGTTTACAAAAGTTTTAGGAGCTGTGTGCTAAGAACCAGGGACAAAGATCCTGCTAAATGGCAGCACAGGGGCTCAAACCCAAGCCTTTTACCTGCCTAAAAGGAGCCTTGGGGCTAGGTGGAGGCCCTGTCTTTTCATTAGCATGTGACCTGAAGGGCTTTTTGGAAACCATAGATCTGGCCCCTACTTGCCGCTTTTCTGGAAAAAAGGCCTTGACTGCACCTGGCCCTGGGCAGGTCAGTGTCTCTTTCCAGGCAGCTCCCCACCCGAACTATTTCCCTTCCTTCTGGCCTCGGGACCTTTGCACAGCTGCAAGCCTGATACACCTCTTCCCTCAGCCGCCCAGCTGAACTTCACCTCTCAAGCTCTGCTGCAGATGCCCTTATTGGGCTCCATCAGTGCTCTGTGCTTCCACTATTATTGCCCTGATCACCCTGGATTTGTGTTTGGCTCACTCAGGTCATGGATGGGAACTGTCCTGGTCACTGCTGAAATGAAGGACATAAGTCTTGTCCAACTCCCATATCCCTGGTTTTGCCCAAAGCCACACCCACAGTGTGGAGAAGACGGGATCTTTGCAGAGGGAGGCTGGGCGTCCCTGTTGGCCTCTTGTTCTGATGCCCCCCAGTGGCTCCCCAGGGAGGCCAGGCAGAGGCCTCTGGGCCAGGCTGTGTGGCTTTGGCACGACACTGCTGAGCTGAGGCCAAAGTGTGTGTCAGCCGTGGCCCAGCCAGCAGTGATTCACACCAGACCTTGGCCCAGCCCCAGGAGGTGACCGGGGATGGTGGCCTCACTTCCCCTTCCAGGCCTGTGGCTCAGGGTCAGTGCCCACTTTTGCCAGGCAGTGGGAAGATCCCAAGGGGCCCTGGGCCTGGCACTACCCTAAGGAGTCCCCATCCTCAAAGCCAGACACTCTAGGCCCTTTAGGATGTAAGTCAGAGCACAAGAGCCTGGCTTACCCCTCACCTTCTCAACAAAACCCAAACTCCTATAGTCCTCTCTGAAGCCCTACCTATACCGTCACCCTCCCTGCCCTCTTCTCCCTCCCTGCAATGACTTTAGCCTCCTCCATGTTCCCTAAACATGCCCAGCTTGTTCCCACCACAGGGCCTTTGCACATGCTCTGCTGGCCACCTGGGATGCCCTTCCCACAGCACACCCCCAGCCAACTCTTTTTCTCTCTCTGTGGGGCTCAGCCCATCCCACCCTCGCTTTGGTTCCCTCGTAACAGTTTCACACCCCTAGATTATCTGAGTTGTTTGTGTCCCCAGGTCCAGATCAGGTCCCAGCACAAAGTAAGTGCTCAGCAAAGACCCAAGGGATGAGACTGAGGCCATCTCCAGGCACATGGAGGGGGAGATTTTGGGGTCCCCTCTGTGCTCAGAGCCCTAACTTTCTACTCAGGATGGGCAGGCAAGATGTAGCAATCACCATGCCCTCAACCCTGACCCTGACCTGGGTCCTGCCCCTCCCCCACCCCACTGAGTCAGCCTTCTAATACCCCCTCCCCCCAGGAGATAGGATTGGCCAGAACCTGGCTGTGAGTCACAAAGCCACTGTGGCACCAGTGCCCCAAGGCCAGCCGTCGGGCTGGTGGGTTCAGCTTCAAGGGCAGGTGAGTGAGGCTGGTGGCAGGTTTGGTGGGGGGGTAGTACGTGGAGACCTGGTCATTCTCCCCTGGCCCCTAGTGCCTTCAGAGTCCTCCTGGGCCCTCCAGACTGCTTTGAGAGGTGGAACAGCTCCACAACCTCTCACAGCAGGGGTGCTAGGGGCCCCCAGAGGCCTGATGGTGGGTTTGTCTGCCTTGGGGGCCCAGCCTGGAGAGCCTATCATGTCTTCTTGGGAAGCTGGGAAAGTGGTCTTAGCTCATGTGACACATTTGGAAGGCTCAGAGGGGTTTACTCAAAATCGCCTAGCTGGTCACTGAGCTTATGTGTCCGCGGCTCCTATTCCTTCTTTTCATTTCCTGCCATCCTGTTTCTCTCGCTCTGTCCTTCCTTTGTCTCCTTATTCTGATTGAGTTTATCGAAAGGGCTGAGCCATGTGGTTGAGAAAACCTCAGAACCTGGGATGGACCAATTTGGAACCTGAAGCGGCCGTCACCAAGTTCTGAATCCTGGGCCACATTCATCCATCCATCCATCGATCCATCCATTTATTTATCCTTCCTTTCATCCTTCCATTTATCCATAAATATCTCTTGAGCACATACTATGTGTACTGTTCTAGACACTGGGACAAGGGTAAACAAAGGGTCCTCCCTGGTGGGCAGCTCAGAGTCTAACGGGGGAGGCAAATACGAAACGATATAAAGAAGTAAGACACAGTATGTTGGTACTTTCCTGGTGGTCCAGTGGTTAAGACTCCGCGCTCCCAATGCAGGGGGCCTGGGTTCGATCCCTGGTCAGGGAACTAGATCCTGCATGCCGCAAGTAAGAGCCTGCATGCCGCAACTAAGACCCGGCGCAGCCGAATAAATAAATAGATTTTTAAAAAAAGAAAAGAAAAAAAGACACGCTGTGTTGCCTCAGGTTCCTCCTCTGACATGGGGGCAGTGACTGCGCCCACCTCCGGAGAGCCAGCTTCAGGCCAGTTTGCTGCTACGATTCAGTTCACATTGATGCCCATTGCGCCTGGGGCCTGGCCCATCTTGGGGCCAGATATTCTTTTTTTTAAATAAATTTATTTATTTATTTATATTTATTTTTGGCTGTGTTGGGTCTTCGTTTCTGTGCGAGGGCTTTCTCCAGTTGCGGTGAGCGGGGGCCACTCTTCATCGCGCCGCGCGGGCCTCTCACCGTCGCGGCCTCTCCCGTTGCGGAGCACAGGCTCCAGACGCGCAGGCTCAGTAGTTGTGGCTCACGGGCTTAGTCGCTCCGTGGCATGTGGGATCTTCCCAGACCAGGGCTTGAACCTGTGTCTCCTGCATTGGCAGGGAGATTCTTAACCACTGCGCCACCAGGGAAGCCCTGGGGCCAGATACTCTTGAAAACAAATCGACTGTGATCATCTCTGCCTTGAGATGTTTAGTCCATTATCATATCAATGATTAATATGATTGAATTTAAATCTACCATTTTACGAGTTTTCTTTCTGTGGTCTCCGAATTTTATTCCTCTGTTCCCCCACTTCTGCCTTCTTTTGGATTATTTGAATCTTTTTCAGAATTCTATTTTAAATTACTGCCTTTTTTTTTTTTTTCCTTTTTAGGGGCTGCTCAAGGAACTGTGATCCTTAACATATATCCTTAAGTCACAATTGACTTAGACTTACTATTGTTCTACTTCACCTAAAATGTAAAAATCTTCCAACTGTATAGGTCCTTTTACCCTCACCACTGTCCTTTATTCTCTTTGTCATATGAATGACATCTACCTAGATTATAAATGCCACAAGACAATGTTTTAATTTTTGCTTATACAGTTATATGTGTTCTTTAAAAGAGGAAAATAATAGTCTTTCCTATTTATGAGGTATTTATCATCTCTTATGTGTTCTTCATTTCTCCCCAAAGATCTGTTTCCCTCAAGTGTAAATCTCCTTCAGCTTGAAGAACTTTCTTAGTAGCATTTATTGTAATGCAGGTGTGCAGGTGACAAATTCTTTTAGTTTTCTTTTACCTGAGAATGTCTTTATTTATTTATTTTTTTTCAAAAAAAATTTTTTATTGAAGTATAGTTGATGTACAATATTAAATAAGTTATAGGTATACAGTATAGTGATTCACAATTTTTAAAAGTTATGCTTCATGTATAGTTATTATAAAATATTGGCTATGTTCCCTGTGCTATATAATACATCCTTGTAGATTATTTTATACATAATAGTTTGTACCTCTTAATCCCCTACCCCTAGATTCTTAGGAAGCTAAAGGGACACATCTGAGAAGGTATGGTGGCATCAGACCCTCTAACTGATTAATAACAAGACACATCAACAAGCACTTACTCAACAAGCAATCTGTGTTGGTTGATTATGTGCCAAGCTGGCAATAGAACTGGGGACACAGCAGTACAGCCCTTGCTCTCCAGTTAGCATGGTAATCATGGAGGTAATCACCCATGACTGCTGTCTGGGCACAAAGCATCTCTCAGGGCATAGGAGCTACACAAGCCACATAAACCAGGTTCTTTGCACATTTTGGACCAAGCAGAGATGACCAGTCAGGTATCATCTTGCTTCTCTTTCTTTCTTTCTCTTTTTCTCTCCCTTTCTTTCTTTCTTTCTTTCTTTCTTTCTTTCTTTCTTTCTTTCTTTCTTTCTTTCTTATCAAAGTATAGTTGACTTATAATGTGTTAATTTCAGCAAAGTGATTCAGAGAGATATATATATATATATTCTTTTTTAGTTTCTTTCCCATTAGAGTTTATCACAAGATATTGATCATCTTGCTTCTTTTACTTCCTCTCTGAGGCAGAATTGATTCTCATTCTTTGCATACTACTTACAGAAACACTTTTGTTTCTGAGGAGTTTAAAACCTTTTTATGCAGCTTGAAATCTCTGAGTATCTCCGTTGGCGGCTATTATTTCATAGAGTCTACAGAGAA
Source organism: Balaenoptera acutorostrata (assembly GCF_949987535.1). Taxonomy (NCBI): domain Eukaryota; kingdom Metazoa; phylum Chordata; class Mammalia; order Artiodactyla; family Balaenopteridae; genus Balaenoptera; species Balaenoptera acutorostrata. The sequence goes on from NC_080065.1 coordinate 173,401,144, forward strand.
AGGTGTGCATGAGATTTCTTTGAGTGCCTAGCCCACCAACCCCACTTTGAGGGGGGGAATTCCACAAAGCCTATCCATTTTGAAAAATTTCAGTGATGCTTTGTGTCATACAGTCATCTCTATTCTGGCTTGCAGGACTTCCCAGGGGGTAAATTGACCAAAAAAGGGCAGCAATTCAAGATGCAAGTCAAGGATTTCCCTGGTGGTGCAGTGGTTAAGAATCCACCTGCCTATGCAGGGGACGCGGGTTCGAGCCCTGGTCCAGGAAGATCCCACATGCCACGGAGCAACTAAGCCTGTGTGCTACAACTACTGAGCCTGAGCTCTAAGAGCCTGCGAGCCACAACTGCTGAGCCCGTGTGCCACAGCTACTGAAGCCTGTGCGCCTAGAGCCTGTGCTCAGCAACGAGAGAAGCCACTGCAGTGAGAAGCCCGTGCACCGCAACGAAGAGTAGCCCCCACTCGCCGCAACTAGAGAAAGCCCGCACGCAGCAATGAAGACCCAATGCAGCCAAAAAAAAAAAAAAAATGATGCCACTCAAGGAGGACCAGCTTCTGTTTTCTGTAAAATGTCTTTAACTTTACTCTCAAAGGACATTTTCACTAGATATATAATTATCAGTTGGCAGGTTTTTTGTTCTTTCATCACTTAAGGTGCACGTCAGTTCTCAATTTATTACATCTTGCCTCCAAATGTACCTTTCAATATGTCCATTACTCTGTAATATACCAAGGAGTTCCTTTCATTGTCTCCTTTCAAGTGAGTGTAATGTTAATCTTTCTCAGTAGAGGGTACTGGTGAAACATTGCAGGAAGTGTCAGTGGTAGAGGTGTGAAGATTCCTGGTGAACCTGCCCCACTCATGGGTCTACAACGTCATCCCTTTGCGACTTTGCAGACATGACCTGGTGAAAATCTTTCTGTAGCCTTCTTGACTCAAAACCCAAAGCCCCCACGGTAGCCCACACACTCTGCAGGCCTTCTGTCCCCACCAGCAACTGGACTCCTGATGTGTGCTCATATCACCAGTTACTGATCACCTGTTCCTCCACGTGCACTTCAGGGGGTGGCCTTTTGCTTGCCTGGCAACTCCAGCTCTGCTTCGGTCTGGCCAAACCAGCAAATATCTCTGCCATCTGGTGGGTCAAACCACATCTTCTCCAAGGGGGTTTAACCTCTTCCAAATTTGCCCTTCCTTTGGGATACTCCCTCAGCCCTAGGAAACCACATTAGAGTTTCCTTTTGGCTGCGCTGGGTCTTCGTTGCTGTGCGTGCGCTTTCTCTAGTTGCAGTGAGCAGGGGCTACTCTTCGTTGCGGTGCGTGGGCTTCTCATTGCGGTGGCCTCTTGCTGTGGAGCATGGGCTCTAGGTGCGCAGGCTTCAGTAGTTGTGGCACGCTGGCTCAGTAGTTGTGGCTCGCAGGCTCTAGAGTGCAGGCTCAGTAGTTGTGGCTCACAGGCTTAGTTGCTCCGTGGCATGTGGGATCTTCCTGGACCAGGGATTGAACCCATGTCCCCTGCATTGGCAGGCAGATTCTTAACCACTGTGCCACCAGGGAAGTCCTGGGCTATTTTTTATTATTATTTTAAAAATTAATTAATTAATTAATTAATTTAGGCTGCGTTGGGTCTTTGTTGCCGTGTGGAGGCTTTCTCTAGTTGTGGCGAGCAGGAGCTACTCTTTGTTGTAGTGTGCGGGCTTCTTGTTGCCGTGCCTTCTCTTGTTGCGGAGCATGGGCTCTAGGTGCGTGGGCTTCAGTAGTTGTGGCACGTGGGCTCAGTAGTTGTGGCTCATGGGCTTAGTTGCTCCGCGGCATGTGGTATCTTCCCAGAGCAGGGCTCGAACCTGTGTCCCCTGTATTGGCAGGCAGATTCTTAACCACTGTGCCACCAGGGAAGTCCCCTGGGCTGTTTTTTAAAAAGTCAAGTCCTATGGTGCCTGTGGTTTGCAACTTGCATTTTTCATTTAAGATTATGCTCTGATTATTTGCTTACCTCATTACATATTCCTCAACATCACTTAAGAGTATTTTGGCCTCTATATGAAGGTGATGCAGAGAGAAAAGACCCCAGGTCAGATTTTCACAATCCGAAGAAACCCACGTGACTGGTCTCCCAAGCCCCCTCATGTCCCCTCCCAGTCACCCCACCACAAGGGCAATCCCACTGTCCAGACTTTTAATAGCAGACCTTAATTTCTTCTGTTCCCTTTTAAATGTCCTATAATTGGAATAACCAATCTGTCCTCTTTTATGTTCAGCTTCTTTCACTCAAAACAATGTATGTGCGATTTCTCTATAGTGTTGACCTCATTCTCATTGATGTGTTGAACGGGTATAAATAAGTCAGTATTTCTATTTCTATTCGTTCATATTAATATATTGATGAATATACACTTGATATTCATTATTCTGTTGATGGGCATTTGGATGGTTTCTGGTTTGGGGTGAGTATAAACACTTGGACCTCTTGAGTATATTTGTCAGGGTGGAATTGTTGAGTTCCCTTCAAGATATGGATCGTTTCTGCATATTCACCTTTTAAATTTTAGCCATTCTTGTGGGTCTGGACACCATTTCTAATGGCTGGATAGCATACCACTGTATGAATGTTCAATTGATTAATTTAAACCACCATTTGGGTTGTTTTCAGTTTTGACTCTTCTAAAAAATATAGTGATGAACATCCTTGAGTACTTTTCTTTATGTGCTTGTAACTGCCCCCTAGCAATCACCTTTTTGGTTATTTCCAGTTTTGTTTTTAGGTACAAAATAGCACTGGATGTATGTAAAATAGATAACCAACAAGGGCCTACAGTATAGCACAGGGAACTATACTGAATACCTTGTAATAACCTATAATGGAAGAGAATGTAAAAAAAGAATATATATGTATATATGTATATACATTTATGTATATATAACTGAATCACTTCTCTATACACCTGAAACTAAGACAGCATTGTAAATCAACTATATTTCAGGGCTTCCCTGGTGGCGCAGTGGTTGAGAATCTGCCTGCCAATGCAGGGGACGCGGGTTCGAGCCCTGGTCTGGGAAGATCCCACATGCCACGGAGCAACTGGGCCCGTGAGCCACAACTACTGAGCCTGCGCGTCTGGAGCCTGTGCTCTGCAACAAGAGAGGCCGCGATAGTGAAAGGCCCGCGCACCGCGATGAAGAGTGGCCCCCGCTCGACGCGACTAGAGAAAGCCCTCACATAGAAACGAAGACCCCACACAGCTAAAAATAATAAATAAATAAATTTATAAATCAACTATATTTCAATAAAAATTAAAAAAAAAACCCACTGGAATAGACTTCCTTGCACATTCATCTTTTTGGTTTTTTTTTTTAAATCCAAAAACATGTGTGTGGAGGAGATTCACTGACAATTGTAGCAGAAGTGCCAATTTTTAAAAAAATTAATTAAGTTATTTATTTTTGGCTGCATTGGGTCTTAGTTACTGCACGCGGGCTTTTCTCTAGTTGCAGTGAGCAGCGGGCAACTCTTCATTGTGGTGTGCAGGCTTCTCACTGCGATGGCTTCTCTTGTTGCGGAGCACGGGCTCTAGGCACACGGGCTTCAGTAGCTGTGGCACACGGGCTCAGTAGTTGTGGCTCGCAGGCTCTAGAGTGCAGACTCAGTAGTTGTGGTGTACGGGCTTAGTTGCTCCGCGGCATGTGGGATCTTCCCGGACCAGGGCTCGAACCTGTGTCCCCTGCATTGGCAGGCAGATTCTTAACCACTGCACCACCAGGGAAGCCCAGGAGTGCCAATTTTTGATGGTGGCTTTATCCTACCCTTTGGCCTAACTGGTATTTCTCTAGTTTTACCTCTGAATGAGAGAGATTTGCAAAGAGAAAAAAAAAAAAAGTTTTTTTTTTTTTTAAGAGAATTTAGTTTTTTTGCTTTTAACATCTCTTTTCGTTTTGGTCTCGGGGACAGAGCCAGCCCAGGGCAGTATTGCTGCACAATGCATGGGATGAAGTGCTGAAGGCTGCTTCCTCTTGCAAGCTGGCTTCTCAGATTGCACCTTCTCTTCCTGCTTTTCCTCCAGCTCTATGACCCTCCAAGGTATGAAGTCTGGCTGGTCCAGCCAGAAGGGGGTACTTCTGCAAAGTAAGTGTCTTATGCTCCAGGTTATACATCAGGGCTGCTTGACAGTGTCTGAACTCTCTCTGCATCAAGGTACTTCTGAAAGCCAGTCATCCCCTCATTCTTCCCTCTACCACCCTTCCATATGTCATTGATCTATCCATCATCTATGTTATCCCCCATTCATTCACTGATCCATCCAGCCATTCATCAATCCACCTTCTATTCATTGATCTCTTTGCCAATTCCTTCAGCTTTCTTCATTCACACACACATTTATCTACTCAGATTTCATCCATCCTTCTGCCCACTCATCTATCTTCCCTCCCTCCATCTATCCATATATCCTGCAACCCACCCACCCACCCATCCACACATTTATCCATCCACCCACCTACTCATCTATCCATCCATCCATTCCTCCAACCATCCATTCCTCCATCCACCCACACATCCATTCATTTATCTGTTTACTCACACATCCATCCGTTCATCCATCCATCCATGTGTCCATTTCCTTATTTACTTATCTGTTCATCAATTCATTCATCAACTTCATTTACTCATCCATTTGCAACCCTACCCTTCATCCATTCCTCCAACCCATCCAGCATTCATTCGTCCACTAATTTATCCATTCAGTATCTAGCCATGCGACCATCTATCCATTCAACTTTCAATCCACTCACCCACTCACTTACTGGTCAAGCTAGCCACCCAGCCAATACCTGTTCAAAACGTGGAGCCAAGCCCTGTGACTGAGATAGGGCCACAGAAGTGACTCAGACTTGGTTCCCGCCCTCTAGGAATTCACAGTCGATGGAGAAAAGCAAATAATAACACCAGGCTCACGCACACACAAACAGGATATTTCCAAAATACTGTGATCAGTGCTGAACTCACAGTATGTTCCAGATACAGAAGAAGGTCAAAAAGCAGATAGGTGGTCAGACATTCAGGTGAGAACGTGCCCTGTGTGCTGATGTTGAAGTAGCCACAGGATGATGAGGGAGACACGGGTACCAAAGGCCACCTGGGCATGTGGCTGGGAGAGAGAGGGCCTGCAAAGGAGAGGAGGAAGATTGCAAGGTGCCAGGAGCAAGAAGATGTAGGTTCTGGGGTGAGTACCCGCCCCAGCCAGGAGGCCTCGTGTGTACATTATGCCGCTCCCTGACCACCTTCCTATAACCCCCCACAGGCAGAGCTGAGCCACCTAGGAGCCAAGACAATGCAGCAAGCAACACAGCTACAGGTGTCACCCAGTGGGCAGAGCCCCTATCAGCCCGTCCGCAATCTCCAAGGCAAAGCAGGGACACTGCGTCCACAGCTACAGGTGTCACTCAGTGGACAGAGCTCCTATCGGCCCGTCCCCAATCTCCAAGACAAAGTGGGGACACCGCATCCACAGCTACAGGTGTCACTCAGTGGACAGAGCTCCTATCGGCCCGTCCGCAATCTCCAAGGCAAAGCAGGGACACTGCGTCCACAACCCCAGCATGAGCCACCTGCATCCAAGGAGACCCTTCTGCAACAACCGGGCAAGGACAAGATGGTGACTCATCGTATCCCACGCCTCCGGGCTGTGGTGGAGAGCCAGGCCTTCAAGAATGTCCTGGTGGACGAAATGGACATGATGCTGTCCCACGCAGCCACCCTCATCCAAGCCAAATGGAGGGGCTACCAGCTCCGGCAGAAGCTAATCTCTCAGATGATGGCGGCCAAGGCCATCCAGGAGGCCTGGCGACGCTTCAACACCAGATGCCTCCTCCAGTCTGGCAAGACGGTGGAGAAAAAAGCGAAGGTGGAGGAGGGGGACATCCCTTACCACCCGCCCCAGCAGGTGCGGTTCCAGCATCCGGAAGAGGGCAAGTCCCTTCTGGCCCAGCCCACCATGGTGAGCAAGGAGACCCAGTTTCCTTCCTCCAACAGCCTGGCCGCTTATACTCACCAGCTGGACCTGCTGCAGTCCCAGGGCATGTCACAGCCGGGTACGTGCTCTGTTGGAGGCCCTGGCGTTGCCTTCCTTCCACACCAGACCGTTGCCATCAGACTTCCGTGTCCTGTGAGTCTAGAGGCGAAGTGCCGCCCATGCCTGCTGACAAGAACCGTCAGAAATGCCTGCCTTGTCCACGTAGAGGGGGACACGATGAAGACCAAGCAAGTAACTGCCAGAGCCAACAAGGCAGGAGCCCCAGGGCCACCACCACCCGGAAGGTGTGCCCAGGCAGTTCAAGGACAACTCAAGATCCAGACCCAGGCCCACATGGAAGCAGCGGTCCTCGAAGGGCCACCACAGACAGGCCCAGCACCTGTGATAACCAAGACCCCACCCCAGCCGGTGCCCACAATGACAACGACCAAGACCGCACTCCAGATGTACCCAGCCGCCCCGATGACCAAGAGCCCAGCCCAGACGTGCCCGGCAGCCACAATGACCAAGACCCCACTCCAGCCGTGCCCAGCGACAACAGTGACAATAACCAAGACCCCACGCCAGGTGCACCCTGCATCCCCAGTGACCAAGACCCCACCCCAGACGTGCCCACAAGCCACGGGGACCAAGACTCCACTCCAGTCGTGCCTGGCGGCCATGATGAGCAGGATCCAATCCCAGCCGTGCCCAGTGCCCGTGGTAACAATAACCAAAACCCCACCCCAGCCCTGCCCAGCGACCCCAGTGACCAAGACCTCAGCTCAAATGAGACCATCAGCCTCGATGACCAACACTTCACCCCAGACACGACCAGCAGCCACGATGGCCAAGATCCCACCCCAGTTATGCCTGTTGCCCTCGATGAGTAAGTCTCCAACGCAGACACGCCCTGCAGCCACAATGACCAAGGCCCCGCCCCAGACGTGTGCAGTGCCCGTGACGGCCAAGACCCCGCCCCAGGTGCGCCTGGCAGCCACGATGGCCAAGACCCCATCTCATCAGACACTCCGAGGCGTCTCGGTGACCAAAGCTCCTCCTGCCCAGACACGCCTGGCGGCCATGGTAACCAAGACCCCAGCTCAGTTACGCTCGGTAGCCAGCATCCTCAGGACCCTGTGCCTGCCCCCTCCAGCAGCTGGAAATCTCAAACCTTCATCTTCAGCAGCGGCGGCAGCTGGAATTCCCGACACCTCATCCCACACGTGTCTAAGTGGACCGAAGGCCAAGGCTGTGGTGAATGCGAGGCAGGCAGCAGGGGTGACCAAGGTCTCATCCCACTCATACTTGACTGAGGGAAAAGTGAAATGCTTTCCGCCATCACATCTGGGGGCTGGAGATCCCAAGGCTCCAGCCAGGCCTCCTTCGGAAGGAGAGAAAATCAAGGCCTTCTCCCAGAAACGGGTGAAAACGGAAACAGCATCTAGCATCAGTGTGGCCATGGAAGTGCCCGTGGTTTCGTCCTGGGCAAAAGTGGCTGAGGACGGGAACAAGCAGGCACACCTGAGGACGGACGTCGTGAAGGCCCTACCCCAGGTATGTGAGCCTGTAGAGACAGCTGTAGCACATCTGGGTACATGTCTGCCTCGGGCACAGCCGGCCCCGTGTTCAACCACAGGCTCGCCCCAGGCACGTCTGCTGGCCGAGCTGACCAAGCCCCTGTCCCAGGCACGTGTTTCTACCAAGCTGACCAAGGGCCCGTCCCAAGGACATCCACCCCCTGAGCTGACCACAGCCCTAGCCCAATCACATCTGGGCACGTGTCTAACAGCCAAGAGCCTCCACGCAGCCCGCCAGGCCGCTGAGCTCAGCAGCAAGACCCAGTCCCAACCGCTCCTAGTCGAGTTCAAGGCCTCCACCCAGCCCTGCCAGCACATCGGCGCTCTGCCCCGAGCCAAGCCAGAGGACAGACTGACCCAGCTCCTGTCCCACAGCTACGTGCAGGGCCAGGCCACCCAGGGCCCACGCCAGGGGGCCTCTGAGACCCAGAACGTGCTGGTGCCTCTGCTGGCCTCTGCTGGACACACCACGTGCCATGTCGAATCCTGGGGGGACAGGGGGGCCGCCTGGGCCCAGCCGTCAACAACCAGCCCAGCCCCGCCCTGCCAGGAGGAGCTGGCAGCCTCCCAGCTCGCTTCCCTATGTGCCGAGCTGGCTGGCCTGCTGGGCTCCCAGGAGAACCTCCGCGCCCTGCTGGCAAAAGCCCTCTCCCGGGGGGAAGTGAGGGCGGCCCTGAACCAGGCCCTGTCCAAAGAGGTCTCGGGAGCCACGATGGCCAAGGCCCTGCCCCAGGGCATCCTGGGCACGGCGCTGGTGAAGGCGCTGTCCTGGGGCAAGCTGGCCACCAGCCTGTCCTGCGCCCTGTCCCGGGGCGAGCTGCGGGCGGAGCTCACTAAGGCCATTCAAGGCAGACTGGCGGACGTGCTCAGCAAGGCCCTGACGGAGGAGGAGCGGACCACCTTGAACCAGGCCCTGTGTCAGGGTGAGCTGGGCGCAGTCCTCAGCCAGTCTTTTTCTCAGGCGGCCCTGAGGTCTGGAGTCGTCCTCCCCAAGGCTGCCGCGAAAACGGCGGGAAGCAGGGTGACCGCGATGCCGACCCCAGTGGAGGTGGACTGCAGGGGGAGCCCGTCGGCTGCATGGGGGCCCACCCTGGGCCCCATGAGGCTACAGCCCAGCAAGGTCAGGGTTCCCTGGGGTGGGGCCTGGGAGGGTTTCATCACAGGCTGGCCCTCCAGGCTCTTGGAAGAGGTGGGGGATGGGGCCATGCTCGGGGGGGTCACCCTGCTCATCGGTGGTCTCTGTGGGCGCCTCCTTGACTGCTGGACTCCTTGACCCCTTGACCATTCATCAGTATCCCCTGATTGCTGCCCTGGACCCCACTCTGTCACAGGAGATGGGACCCAGCAGAGACACCCTAAATCTGTACTTGACCCCCAAGGTCCGTGAGGCAGATGTGTGCCTGCACCCAAGGGCTAGTGAACTGGCATCAGATCTCAGTCCCATGGTGAGTGATGTGGACCCCAATTTGCCCAACTCGCCCCACCAGCAGTCGCCCCCCAGTCTATGGCAGCCACTCATTGCCAATGGCGTGGGCCCAAGCATGAGCCGGCCATCACTGGCCAGTGGCAGCACGACCCCAAGCGCCCACAATCCACACGAGGTCAGCAGGGTGGCCCCACGTCCATGGGTGTTGTCGGGGGAGGGCAGGGTGGTGGCACTGGGCAAGCTTCCCGGCACTACAGGTCGTGGGAGGGGCACCCACTCCCACCAGTGTGCCGCCGCCTATGGGGGGTCGGCTTGCGGGTGTCAACCCTCCGGGGTCAGCAGGGTACCTCCTGGTGTGTGTCGACCCTCAATGGCCAGAGGTCCGCAACAGCCATCTATGGTCCCTGAGGAGACCATGCAGAGAACTCGGTCCCCAAGTCATAAACGAGCCTCCATGGGCACTAGGGAGATGACCAACAAGGTGACCCCAAGTCCACCACATGCCTCCACGGTGAACAAAGCACAACCACAGGCCCCCAAGGCCTGTGTCATAACCCCAGATCTCCGGCCCGGCTCCATGGCTCCTGGTCATCGCTGGGCACTCAAGACTCAGGTTGATCCCAGTCTGTTCCAAGCCTCCCCAGGCAATAGGCTGGCACCCACCCTTCCCCGTACCGTCATCCCTGGGCAGGAGAAAAATGAAACACGGGGTACCATTTCCAGTGTTCACTGCCCACAGGAGCTGATGACTAGCCATATACTTAATGAACTGGTGTCCACTTTGCCACAGGGTCCAGACAGTGACCTGGCCAGAAGCTTCTCCCAGGGTTCCACAGACTATGGCCCCAATATGAGCAATTCCCAGAGCTCACTGCGCAGCTGCGGTTCACTCAGCCTCTCCACCAAGTCTGTGGCCAGCATGACCGCTGTTGACCTGGTGGAGGAGGAGTCCTGGGAAGCCAGCTTGGACAGGGACCTTCATCTAGATCCTCTCCTCTCTGGGGCGCCTGTGGAGAGGTCCCAGGGACCTGGGAATATGGAAGAGACTGAGAGAGCAGGCCATAGGCACATGACCCCAAACCTCCAAGACCAGTCTTCTGCAGCCTCAGAACTGATCCCCATTCTGCATCACAGTTCAGTGGCCAGTCGCATGACCTTGAGTGTCCACTGGGGCTCAGATGATGAGGGAGATATGTCCTCAGGCCAAAGCTCCATGAATCTGAAGGAGAGCTTGTCCCAGAAACCCTATAGGACTGGGTTGACCAGAAGTCTGTCTTTGAGTAATGTGGTCCCTACGGTCTATTGGTGACCATCTGTGGCCAGTAGGTTGACCCCATGCCTATCCCAGCCTACAGTAGCCAGTAAGGTCGCCCCAAACCCAGACCAGCTCTCTATGGCCAGTAAAGTGATCACCAGCCTATCTGAGCCATCTGTGGCCAGTAAGATGACTCCCACCCTAAGCTTGCCATCTAAGGCCAATAAGATAACCCCCAGCCTAAGCCAGACATCCGGGACCAATAGGGTTGCCTCTAGCCTAGCTCAGCCATTGGTGACTGATGGGGTGGTCCCCAGCTTTGCACAGCCATTGATGGTCTGTAGGGTGGCCCTCAGCCTAGCCCAGCCATCCATGGCCGGTGTGGTGGCCCCCAGCTTAACCCAACCACCTGTGACCGGTGGGGTGGCCCTGGGCTAGCCCAGCCATCTATGACCACTGGGGTGGCCCCCAGCCTTGCCCAGCCACCTGTGAACAGTGGAGTGGCCCCTAGCTTAGCCCAGCCGCCTGTGACTTGTGGGGGGACCTCCAGCCTAGCCCAGCCACGTGTGACCAGTGGGATGGCCCTGAGCCTAGCCCAGCCACCTGTGACCAGTGGGGTAGCCCCCAGCTTAGCCCAGCTGCCTGTGACTGGGGGCAGGGCCCTTAGCCCAAGCCAGCCACCTATGACTGATGGGATGACCCCCAGCCTAGGCCAGACATGTAGGGTTGGTGGGGTGGCCCCAGTCTAGGCCAACCATCTTTGACCATTGGGGTGGCCCCTAGCCTAGGCCAGCCATCTTTGACCATTGGAGTAAACCCCTGCCTAGCCCAGCCATCCTTCACCAATGGGATGGCTCCTAGCTTAGGCCAACCTCCTATGGCTTATGTGGTGGCCCCCAGCCTAGGCCAGCCATCTATGGCTGGTGCGGTGTTCTCCAGCCTAGCCCAGCCATCTGTGGCCAGTAGGGGGACGCCCAGCCTGGCCCAGCCATCTGTGATCAGTGGTATAGGTTGTGCACTCTGTCAGCCAAGTTGGGCCCGTAGGGTGGGTTCAAATCTACTGTCATCAAGGGTGAATGCAGTGGCTCCCAGTCAGTGTCATTCATCTTTTGCCATTGAAGTCACCTCATGTGCACCATATCCATCAGTGGCTAACAGCATGGGCCGGGGTCTGAGCCAGCCAACTGTGTCTACTAGGGTGGACCCATGTCAAGATCCTGTGATGGTTAGTGGGGTGACCCCAAATCCCCAGGCCCCTGAGTTCAGCAAGGTGGCCCTTGGGTTTCATCAGCCATCCAGTATCAGTGGGAGGCACCCAAGCATAACTGAACAATCTGCTGTCACTGTTTCGGCTCCAAGTCTCTACCAGACATCTGTGGCCAGTGGAGAGGACTCTTGTCTGGGCCAGGGAACCAGTATATCTCAGGGGATTCTGTTCAGGGGCATGGCTACAAGCATGTCCCAGGGCACCATGGCTGCTGGCATGTTTCCAAATGTGCCTCAGGGGACTTTGGCTGCTGGCATGTTCCTAAGTATGTCTCGGGTACCTATGTCCCCTGGCATGTCAGGGAGTATGGGGTGGAGAAGTGTGGTGACTGGTATGGGCCCAAGCCAATCTCAGGTGACCAGGGGCATGGCCCCCATTACATCCTGGGCCTCTGTGGCTGGTGCCCCCTTGATTCATGAACCAGTCTCCGAGGCGGGACCTGGCTTCTCTCCGGCTTCAGTGCCCGGTGGATTGGATGTGAGTTCATCCAAGTTTTCCCTCACCAATGTGGGCCCCGGCATATCTCAGGTCAATGTCAATCTCCCAATATCTTTGGACCAACAGTGTCCTTCTGTGTTCACAATCTCCAAATCCAGTTACCAACAAGCAGATGCTGTCAGCCAGGAGCCTGGGATGGGCATGGCCAGTGGTGTGGTGCCAGGTTCTGTAGCCAGTAGGATGACCACAACTGTGGCCCTAGGTACTATGGCCGGTGGCATGACCCCTAGTCTTTCCCCAGGGTCCGTGATCAGGGGTGTGGGCCAGAGCCTTCCTCAAGGGTCCACGATGAGTTGTGTGGCTCCCAGCCTTCCACCAGGTTATATGGTCAGTGGGGTGGTTCAGACCCTTCCCCCAGGGTCCGTGATCAGTGGCATGGGCCAGGGCCTTTCCCCAGGGTCCATGATCAGTGGCATGGGCCAAGGCCTTCCTCCAGGTTCTGGGGCCAGTGGCAAGGCCAGAACCCTGCCTCTGAGTTCTGTCACGACTGCAGTGTCCCCCAGTCTGATTGCAGCATCCCTTGCTGGTGGGAAGAGGCAAGGTCTCTCTGTAAGACCCTCAGCTAGTCTAACTGCTCCAAGCCTGCTCCTAGGTTCAGCGGCAAGTGGGGTGGGCTCAAGTATCCCTCCTTGTCCTGTGGCCTCTAGTGTGGACCCAGCATCTATGCCTGGGGGACTGGATCAGAACCTAGTTCTGGAGTCCATGGCTAGTACAGCTGGTCCACCCTCCACAGTTGGAGGCGTGGCCCAGAGCCTTCCCCAGGGGTCCATGCTGACTGGGATCTCTCCTCGCCCATATCACGGAGCCCTGGCAGGAGAAGCGTCCACAGCCTCCTTCCAGGCATCCCGTACCCCTGGCCTGGCGCAAGCTCATCTCCAGGAAGCTAATGGCACAGCCAAGGGAGTGTACCAAGTGCCTACGGTTCTGCAAAGAGCCTCACAGTTGAGCCAAGCTCTTGGGATGATGCCATTTGAGACCACGGGCCACCAGACTGTGATGAAGCCAGAGGACCTGGACAAGGCTTTGCCCCAGGGGTCCATATCCAAATGGGAGTCTGAGGTCCTTGAGGCAACCCCGTGGATGTCCCATAGTCCCCTGGCAACTGACATCGACCACAGTCAAGAATTCCCTGCAGAGGATGAGACTCTTCCCAAAGACCAAATGCCGCTCTTGGAGGAGGTGGCTCCCAGCCAAGCTATGTCTATGACCAGTGGCATGGCCTCTGTCCCTCCCCGGTCCCCGAGTTTTGCCAGGCACTCCATGGCCAGTGGTGGCACCCCAACTCTGCATCAGAGGTCAGCCAGCAATTGGGGGGCCCCCAGTTCCCACCTTGTGGCTGCTAGTGGGGTCCCCGGTGTGCAGACAGGGTCTGTCCAGGGCACTTTTGCTCATCAACAGACGTCAGTGTCTCACACTGTACCCCAGAGCCCCTCCGTGGTTTATGTTGTGCCCCGGAGCCCCTCGGCTTATCAAAAGGCTTTGGAGGCTCACATTATGCCCCAGAGCCCCTCGGTGGCTCACATGTCCCGGAGCCATTCCCATGGGATGATGGCTTCTACTGTCACCTCAGGGTCCCCCAAGCTGGCCCATGGCAGTACTATGGCAACCGGTTTACGCCCAGGGTCTGTGGCTGGGATGGGGACCCCAAGCACTTCCCGGAAGTCAGGGGCCACCAGCGTGGCCTCACATGTGCCACTTCATCCACCCCTGGTTAGAGGGGTGGCATCCAAAGGGCTCCAGAAGGCAGCCATCCCCCGCGCGCTCCAGAAGCCAGTGTCTGGGGGTCTGATTCAGGATGCCCATGAGTCCCTTGGCCCTAGAAAATCCTTCAGGGCCATGCATGATGTCCCTTTCCCACAAATGCCAGACAATTCTGTGGCTGGGACTGTGCCCGCCCATCAGGAGCAGGACGCCCCCAGGTCCTCACAGGAAGTTCCTAAACATTCCACAGGTGCACCGCTGGCCATAACGCCAATAATCCACACTGGTGAGGTGGCACAAGGGACGGTCATCCCTAGGCTGAATCCGGGGGTTTGGAGGGTGTCTCTGGGCTATGAGTCTTCACCGAGTGGTTCCCGGCGGCCCCTTTTTAACCAGGAGTCGCCGCTGGTGTCTCGGAATTCCCTTAGCTCCGGGCTCCTGCAGACAGTCACGGGGCATCCCTGACTCCCGCTGTACTCCAGGGTCCTGAGGACGCTGGCGTGTCTGGCGGCCAAGCGTGGAACTCTGCCGTCCCCAGTGTAGCGGTCGGGCCCAGGAACAGCACTGCGGTCCCTGGCGGCGCGTGGGAGCCAGCCAGGGGCACTGTGCCGTGGGATGTCATGGCGGCGGTGGATCCCAGACAGCCGGGGGAGCTGGTGGCGTCGGTGCAGGCTGCGGAGAAGATAATCATCCATGCGGTGGGCATTATCCAGGCGTGTACACGTGGCTTCCTGGTGCGCCGTACCATCAAGGTGTGGCATCAGTGGGCCATCACCATCCAGGCTGCCTGGCGTGGCTACTGTGTACGGCGGGACCTGGCCCGGCTCTGCAGAGCTGCCACAATCATCCAGGCTGCGTGGCGAGGCTTCTGCACCCGCCGAAGCTGCACCCAGGAAATGCTGCTCCCAGGCATGTGGGCTGAGATGGGCAGCGGGGCCAGGACAACGTCTGATCACCGCTGCTTTCAGTCCTGCCGGCCACATGTCTGTAGTCTCTGCCAGTCACTGAGCTCTGGGCTGGGGAGCCCACCCAGCGCGGTGATGCTTGTGGGTTCCAGCTCCCGCACATGCCACATGTGCGGCCATACCCAGCCCACCCGGGTGGTGCATGGCACGGGTCAGGGTGCTGCAGGCCAGGCCGGCATGCCACGGGGCTGCACCACCCGGTCAAACCCCCGGAGCCCCCGGCAACCCCATCACCAGAACAAGGCAGCCACGGCCATCCAGTCAGCCTGGAGGGGCTTCACTGTACGCTGCCGGCTGAAGCAGCAGCAGTTAGCAGCCAAGATGCTTCAAGCCACCTGGCGTGGCCATTGCACCCGGGCCTCTCTCACCACGGATGCGCTCTTGGGAACAGCGGCGTGGGACAACTCACAGCACACGCAGTGGCCAGGTGTCTAGGACCTTGGCTTACCAGTGGGGGAACACCAGGGGAGGAGCCATGTGGCTCTCTGAGTCTAATGAATAAAGCCCTCCACAGTCTGGGTCTTGGTCTACCTGTACTTACGGGGGTGTCTCGGGCATGGTGCGAGGGAAAATGAGAGGGATCTGGAACATCCTGGACAGGAGGGGCCCCAAACTTCCAACCATGCAGTTGGCACCTAGGGTCTGTGGCTGGGATGGGGACCCCAAGCCTTTCCCGGAGGTCAGGGCTGCCAGCGTGGCCTCATATGTACCATCATATTCATCCACGGCTAGCAGGGCAGCATCCAGTCGGTTCCAGATGGAAGTACTCCAGAAGCCAGTGTCTGGGGACCTGGCCTAGAATGGCCACCGTGAGTCCCTTGGCCCTGGAAAATCCTACAGGTGCATGCATGGGTGCCTCATTCAGGAAATACTAGAGGGTTCCAGCTACATCCAGATTTGGGGGGATGCTAGGCCCACCCCCAAGGGGCCCCGATCTGGGTGAGAGAGAGCCGTACACAGACATCCCCAGCTGGTGGGATCAGGGACAGGGCAGAGAGGGAGAGAGGGGGCTCGGAGCCCCCAGAGGGGGCAGCCTGGCCAAGAGGAGGGGTAGAGGGGGGTGACAGCGTGGGTTTGGGGCAACCATAGAGGGGGCACAGAGAGATGGGGGTTCCAGGGGGAACTAGAAGGGGCAGCGGGTGTCCTGAGGGGATAGGCAGAGTGTAAAGACTTCAGGGTCATGAATCAGGAGGGTTTGTTAGGAAAGGTGGAGGGGTCCAAGTGGAGAGGGGTGTCAGGAATGTCGCCCCTGGTGAACCGTAGCGCCCCCCAGAGGCCCTGCGTCCGGAAGCCCTGCCTCCGCCTCGCCCCTGAGCAGCTCCGCGCGCCGCCAGCAGGGGGCGCACAGGTGTAAAGAACAGGCACCTGGCCACACACCTGTGCGGAGCCCGCCGTCCCCCCTCCCCACGCAGGAATGGCGGGCTCCCAGCTGCCGCAGCCGCTTCTGCGGCTCTGGTGCTGCTTGCTGGCTCTGGCGCTGCTGCTGAAATCTGGTGGGTGTTCCGGAACTACCAGTGTCACCTCTACAGGTAAGAACAAGTAAGAAGGAGATCCAGCTTCCAGGAAGCTGGAGGGGGCATATGGCCTAGCCACACACCTGGCAACTGGACTCCTCCCTTAGACCACGCTGCTCTGCCACTCCATCCCTCCCCCCAAAAGGGCTGCTCCTTCTCCCAGAAGCAAGGTGGGGAGGTCGTGAGAACTGTGGGAGCACCACCACCCTTCCACCCCCCGCCCCAGCCCTGAGGCTGCCAGTTCCGCCACCCCAGCATAACCTGAACCAGCGAGAGGCTGGTGAATGCCTCATACCCAGTTTGGGGTTCCGTTTCAAATCTCAGTTTTTCTTAGCCAGACCCCAAAGGGAGAAGTGTGAGGTCCCCAGGACCATGGGGGTGCGGGCGGGAGAAGGGCTCACTTCCTGGTCACTGAGCATCTATGGCTCCCAGGAGAAGTTCCTGGCGCCTGACTTAATTTCTTTTTACTTCCCTATAAGACAGTTCCCAGGGTGGAGAAGTCATCGCTCTCTCTGACCCATGTCCCAGCCCCAAACCTGGAATATCAGAGTGGAGGCCACCACACGTGAGACTCTTATAGCAGACAGGGGCTTCACTCAGAAGTCACCACATTTATCCCCATTTCATAGCTCTGGAAACTGAGGCTCAGGCAAGCTGAGTCTCCCAGCATGTGCCAGACCCAGATTAGAACCAGTTGACTTGGCTCATGCCAGTCTCCTGGTCTAGGAGTCTCTGGGCAAAGCAAACTCCTGGCACAGTGCATAGAAACAGCCCCATTTTACCTTCTGGTCAACTCTCCAGCAGCTCGTGAGTGCCTGCTCTGTGCCAGGCACTCAGTAGAGTTTATGTCCTCAACAACCTCCTCCTTGCAGGCCCACTAGTTTTCCTCAGTTTGCTTTAGAAGTTCAACTCCTCAGAGGTCTAGCTTGGCTTGGGATCCACTGTGGCCCCTGAGTCATCTTCATTTCAGCAGAAACCTCTTGTCATCTGTATTCCTCCTCAAATAATGGTGGGAGGCATTTTGGGGAGGCTGAACTCTTAGTCCTTGACTCCTTGGAGGTCTTTGAGGGGCCTTCTTCCCATTTTCCAGTCACCTGGGGCCAGACTCTCTACCATTCTGAGCCTCAGTTCCCCACCAGTAAAATGGGGATGAAGTCAGGCCAGTGCACCATGCCTCTTCTAGACTCATCTGTCATCCCCGCAGGGCCTGGGAAACTGGACAGAGAAACAGGGTCTGCATGTGGACCTTGCCCCCTGCTGGGGCCAGTGCCAGATATTATTTCCGCATTTCTGCTGCTTGGGGTGAGGCAGGGGAGGAAGCACAAAGATTGGTCCAGGGCAGAGTGGATGGGGTGGGGCAGGGAGTGGTTGATGAATGAACTTGCAAGCAGTTAAGGTGCCCAGCAGCCTGGAACTGGGAAGGAAGTAATTGTGGGGGGCAGCGCATGAAATCTTTACCCACCCTCAGCCTGGCCCCTGGGCTCCGTGTCTAGGATGGGGTAGTAGCTAGGGAGCAGCTGGAGCAAGGTAGTGGGGGTTCCAGAGTCTTAGAGCCCAGGCCTCTGTGCCCCCAATAAAACTCTGAGTTTAGCCATGGGGACCTTCCAGGTACCTGGGGAAGGAGATTAGGGCTGATCCTCCTTGGGAGCTCTGAGGTGGATCTCTGCCGTCAAACATCACCTTGTACCAGACCTGCGTGAGCTCTCAGAGACTCTGACTTCCTGTGATGTCCATTTTACAGACAAGGAATCTGAGTCCCAGAAGGTTTAAAAGAGTTGCTCAGCATGCTGCTTGGGTTGCAACCATTCCCTATATCCAGAGATTTCTAGACCCCTGAAGCAAGAGTAGGGGGCAGGGAGGGTCCACCCTGAACTGGAACCCTGGCTGTGGGAGTTCAGATAAGGAAATTCAGACAAGGGCACCTCAGTTTCCCACTGAGCACTCACGTGGTGCACTAAATCCTCCAAGTCTCCCTAAGTGCTGGGCGTCGTCTCTCTGACATAATAGGGAAAGAGGCATCCAGAGGGGAGTCTGGGCCAGGGTCACAAGCCCTTGTTCCTAATCATCTCCTCCCTGCACCCCAATGGTGTTTTCTTTTCAGGTGTTGCAGTCTCAGAGATGGAGGACTTGGCTTCCAGTCCTCTGACTTCTCCCTCCAGCCACCCCTCCCCTACTTCAGTGGAAAACCTCAACAGCCAAGAGAGCACAGAGAGAGGCTCCATCCCCCACCCTAGCACCCCTAGTTCAGAGGCAGATTCCATAACCCCCTCAAATTCAGAGGCAACCTCCACCATGCAGCCCACCTCCTCACAAGCAGAGACAGTCACCCACTCCAGCTCTGGCTCTCCCAGTTCAGAGCACACCCTCACCTCCCACTCTAGTCCCCTGAGTTCCATCTCCTTGACCACCCTGCATCGGAGCCCCACTCACCCCAATCCCAGCACGGTGCCTTCCTCCGTGTCCTCGGCCACCACTGACGGGACATCCGTGGCCTCTGACCTTGGTGAGTATTGGGACATTTGGGCAGATGGGGGATGGTTGTGGATACCAGGGTGCAGTTCTAAGATTGACCACCAGAGGGAGACACAGTCCTAAGAATATGCTGGGAAGGGCCTCGTCCCCCAACCCCAGCATCACCTAAACCTCTTCAGACCTTCTTCATTCCAAGCACGTTTTATTAAGCACCTATCCTGTGTCGGGCCCTGTGAGACACAGTTATGTTGGGAGACAGGTTATAAGCAAATTACATATTCGTTTCTAAAAGAACAAAGTAGAGCAGGATAAGGGGTTGGAATGTGAGTGCAAAGGATTTGAAAATTTTTAAAGACTATTCAGCCAAGGTCTTGGTTTGAAGGAGGCGAAGGAGGGAGCCACGCAGGTAGCTAGGGGGAGAACAGTCCAGGCAGTGAGCACAGCAAGTGCAAAAGCCCTGAGGTAGGACTACGCCTGGTGCATCTGAGGAAGAGTGAGATGGCTGGAATGGGGCTAGTGGGGGGCAGTGAGGGTGGGGAAGTTGCAGGGTGTGATCATACAGGGCCCCAGGGGTCCAATAGAGGCCAAGCATTTTCAGAGGGTCTAGAAAAATCTGTCATTCAAAATAATACATTGTCTCCAAAACATGCAAAGAAGAGTGCAAACACGAAGCCTAATAACATTTTGCTTAAAGTCACAGGATATAAACCATCTTCACGAAGTGTGAAATTTTGCACGTATCCTCAGAAAGTCCCTGCATTTGGGAACAGAGTTCTAGGTTGGATCATTTTTTTCACTTTGCAAGAACTCCCAGAAGTGGCCAACAATAGCTGTGGAAACACAGTGAACAAAATTGATTGCTTGTACACAAATATATTCAAAAGAAAATGAAAAAAGAAAAGAAAAGAAAAGAAAAACAAGAAAAACAAAAGTAAAAGGATAAAAATGTGCTTGAAAAAATGGTTACAGCAGAGACTGGAGAGGGAATTAAGCACAGCTTCCTGAGAGGGGACTTAAAAGGCACTGGGCCCTGGTGGGTGTCTCAGCCTTAGAAGGGATGGGGTCTAGGGCTGACTCAGAGCTCCCCTCCAGGTGACACTGGGGCCCCCGAGTTGCACAGGAACCCAGGGGTGGTGGTGGCCGTGTGTCTGCTGGTGTCTGTTTTGCTCATCGGATGTGTGATAATGGCCGTGAGGTACTGCCACACAGGCGTGTCTGAGTTCCAGAAGCTGGATGAGGTATCCATGGGGGTGGGGGGAGGCTAGGCTGGGGGGATTGCCCTCCCAAGCAGGGCAGGCCCCTGCTGCAAAGCCCACTGGTGCCTGAATAACCTCTTGTGTGTGTTCCTCCTTCAGGGGCTTGTGAGCCAAAGGTCATCCTCTGCCTATCACACACTGGAGTGATCCTCAAGAGGCTGGGATGGGGGACTTGGATGGGGCTGGGGTGTCTGGAGAGGGGCAAGGCTTGTGGGAATAAAGCCCCTGCTGTTCCTCTGAGGCATCCTGAATCATGGATTCATTTGACAAACATTCTTGAGTACGTACTATGTGCTGGGGTCACAGTGGGGACCATTTCTCCACCCTTATGGAGCCAACAGTCTCAAGGGGAAAGACTGACAACAGCCAGGGGATCAAGTGACATAATTTCAGATGGCTGAGGGCCAGAAAGTCACAGATTGGGGTTGTGGCTGGATCCCAGGGTCCCATGTGTCCAGGTTTGAGAGGGTAGGGAGGTCTCTCTGGAAGGTGCACCACGTGGCTTGTGGGATCTTAGTTCCCTGACCAGGGATTGAACCCGGGGCCTTCGGCAGTGAGAGCGCAGAGTCCTAACCACTGGACCGCCCAGCGAAGTCCCTGGAAGGTGATATTTGTGCCAAGACCTGAAAGGGCGAAGGAGCCACCCTGGGGGAAACCAGGGAAGGTGTCCCAGGAAGCAGGCACGGCAAGTACAAAGGCCCTGTGGTAGGAAAAACTAGGGGTGTTTGGGAAACAACAAAGAGATGAGCAGGGTCAGAGCTGGGTGAGGGAGGGATCTGTGGGGCACAAGGTGGGCTATGGGAAGAAGTGTGAGTTTTAGCCAGAACACCATGGGGGAGTCTCCAGCCAGCAAGTTCCAGAATCCGACCGGTCTTCTTTCAAGCCTTTAGGAGGGCAGATCGGCAGGGACAGCCTGTGCAAAGGCTTAGACGCTGGAAAGGGCCAGAAGCATGCAGAGAACAGGGAGTCAAAATGCCCTCTCTCCTCGACTCCCATTGCCTCAGTCCTGTTTCCCAGGGTCTTAGCATGGGCGTCCACTCTCTTCCCTCCCATTGTACAGGAGGGAAAACTGAGTTTGGGGAGGGGCAGGCCTGGGACTGGGGACCCTGGTGGGTCTGTGGGTTCTTCCTTCTACCCACTCCACCCCCAGGGACTTTCCAGGCTTCTCTAGCAGATTGGGACACGGAGGCTCCAGGCTGGGTCTCGACCGTGTGCCTTGGCCATGACTCAGGCCTGGAGCTGCCCCGTCAAGGCTGAGTTTAACCCACAGTGAGATGGGTGGTCAGAGAGGCTGGGGGTCAAAGTCACCCAGCACATCGAGGTGAAGCCCGCCCAGGGGAGGGTCATGCTCTGATGATTCTTGGGACAGAGGGGACAGCAGGGCCTCCCAGGCAGGCAGGCAGCAGGTCTGGTGAAACATTAACTCATGGCAGCTTGGGAGGTGGCAATGCACATGAACCCTTTTCCCCTGGCCACAGCCCTCCTCACCCCACAGCCCCTCCTGGGGGCCCCAGGTTCCTGCTGCAGCTCCAGCCCCCACTGTTTGTAGAGAGGGTGTTGACCAGAGGACCAGAGAGGGTCATCAATCTGCCTGGGGCAGCAGAGCATGGTGGGCAACTTTCCCGGAGCCTCCAGGGACCTCCCGAAGGCCATCTTCAAACTCCTGAAGACATACCTCATGGGCTCTGGCTGTGAAGCCCATGTCCCAGACCCCAAGCTGGTAAAATCCTCCTATTCTGACCTCAAAACTGCACCTCTCTCTGCCTCTCTGTCTCTCTGCTCTCTTTCTCTGTCTCTGTCTCCATCTTTCTGTCTCTCTCCATCTCTCTCCCCGTCTCTCTCTCCTCTTCTCTCTCTGGCTCCCTCCCTCTCTCATAAGCAAACACAAGAACAATTCAACTTAACACCTGCCCACTCTGGGCCCGTCCCTCCCCCTCCCCCCCTCCCCCCACAAACACACGTGGTCACGCGCTCCTGGCCACTCTCTCACACCTTCTTGGTGACACCCTCACACCCTCACAGTCGCTCTGCCCCTCACCTCCCGGCTGGGTCCTGAGGGTAGTATGTGGGTGTGTCCTGCTCAGACCTGGCGCTCAGACAGTTAAGGGGCTCCACTTGGGCGGGGACCCTGGGCCGCCTCTTGGGCAGGCTAAGTCCTCCCCTCCCCCGCTCCCTGCGAGGTCACAGGACTCAGGCAGGACTCAGTGGTGGCAGTGAGCGTCAGGCCTACCCAGGCCTCGCAGAGCTGGTGTGAGTTTGGGGGGTTCTCAAGCAGTGGGCTGGGGTCCCTGCACCCTCCAGAGCTTGGCTGGGAGCTAAATGGATCTCCCATGGGGCCAGGGGACTTCTTCCTGAGGGTCCTGATGTTCCAAAGCTGCTGACTTGGGCAGGGAGTTGGGAGGGGGCTTGGGGAGTATGTCTGGGCACCGAGCCCACTGCCCTTAGACGGAGGCCCCTGCAGAGGGCCGGGTGGTTGCCCCACACTGGTGCCTGTGGTCTGGCCCAGGTTACCTTGATTGAGTATCTGCGGGCTCCAAGAGAGGATGCGGGGTATGGGAGTGGGCCACCTGTCTGGGGGGGGGGGCTCTCACAGGAGTATAGCAGGGCCCTCAGAGCCCAGAGGTCTCATGTCCGTCTCCCCAGGTTCAGAGACACCTCGTGCTGCCATGCGGTGCAGCGGAACAGCTCTCTCCTTCCCGCTAAACGAGGTGAGCCGTGGGGAGCGGGCTGTGGCTGACGTGGGGTGCCCTTGTCCAGGCCATGGGGGAGGGGGGGTCCCAGTACTTGGAAACACCCAGAGCTGCCTGGAAACCCACTTACAGATGGGGGAACTGAGGCCCATAAAGGCCACTAAGACTCGATCCAAGTATCCAGCCCAGGGCTGCAGCCATTGCTTTTGGGAGCAGGGGACCGGGGTGGGGGGCATGGGGGAGGGAGGGCACTAGGGACCCCTTGGGTCTGGATGCAAGGTTTTTGATTGCCCAAGGGAAGGGGGCCTGGATGCCCTCAGTCCAGGGTGTGGAGGGTGTGAGGCCAGACATTCGGGGCAGGGAAACCGAGGCAGGAGAAAAAGACAGTAGTGAGTGGGAAACTGAGGCAGGAGAAAAAGACAGTAGTGAGTGCGGAACTGGGCAGAAGCTGGATTTGAATCCCAGGCTGATGCCTGAGTGGCTGGTAATTTCTCTGGGACTCTATATGCTTGTGTAAAAAAAGGGGGGTCTAAAATTTTGTGGCCGGAGAGAAGTCAGGATGAGGTGGTCCCCGGCAACAGGCAAGGTCCCACACGCTTTAACTCATTTAGCCACGCCCCAGCTGTCTGCGGGAGGAGGAGAAAGATAAGGGTAGCCCCAGTTTACAGATGAGGAAACTGAGGCCCAGAGAGGCTACCTCTCCCTTAAGGTGAATGGTTGAGCAAGATTTGAACCTGGGTCTTTGGGACCCTTGTCTGTGCTCTGAACCCCTGCCATCGAGCTGAGCCCCCAACTGCTCCAGCCGCCCAGGACAATCCCTGGCCCTCCTCTTTCATGTGGTGTGTGACCAGGCAGCCCCAGTGAACCCTGGCAGCTGGCTCCGTCTCCAAGTCGCACCTTCCTCCTCTGCAAAGTGGGGACCACATTATGCTCCCCCAAACACTCCGTTTACAGCATCAGTCATTCCACTTGCACGTGGAGTGCCTACTGTGCTGGGCCTGGGAACATGGAGGCTCACAGGCTGGGCAGACAGAAATTAAACCAAGAAAAAGGATAACCTCTGGAGGTGGGAGAATGTGAGTGAGGCTGCCCAGGCTGGGCAGGGAGGGCTTCTCTGAGGAGGTGACTTTTGAGCTGAAGAATGGATGAAAACAAGCAGCCAGCCACGGGGAGAGCTGGGGGAAGGGAATTTCCTACAGAAGGCACAGCCTGTGCAAAGGCCCTGGGGCAGGTTTAAGGAGCAGCTACGACAAGGCTGGTGAGGCTGAGGCAGGTTGAGTGAGGGGAGAAGAGGAAGGTGAGAGGTGGTGGAGGGCAGGGACTAGGGCACGTGGGGTCTTGGGGGCTGCGGTGAGGGGTGTGGATTGTGATCTAGGGGTGCTGGAGGCCACAGGAGGGTTAGGATCAGTCAAGGGACAGATTTACGGTTTGTCTTAGAGGCAGGACTTGGGGTCGCAGCCAGAGCTAGCTCATATCAGGATTTCAGAGACAGGAGAGATGGACAAATCAAGACGGCTTCTCAGCCTCCCCGCAATCCCTTCCCCACCCAGGGCCTCCTGCCAGGCCCTCTGTCCCCACTCCAGACTCTCAAGGAGGAAAGCAATCAGTCTGGAGTGGCAGGTTTATTAACGCTGCAGCTGAGAGGCCTGGAGGACCCTCCCCTCCCCCACCTGCAGCTCTGAGAGCCCCCATCCTTACCTTACACCACCCCGGGGGAGAAGCAGCTGGGCTAGGTCCTGGGAGTCGGGGCTTGCTGAAGAACCCACCACCCAACCCCCTGCAGATGCTGTCGACTGCTCCCCACAGGGCCTGTCTTGTCTGTTTCACCCCAAAACCAGCCAGGCCCCCCACAAGCCCAGACCCAAACATCAAGCTGCCTCCTCTGGCTCCCCCTGGGGGCCATGTGGAACCTGGATTCACCAGATTGTGGTGCTTCCTCCCAAATCTTCCCCATCTAGGTCATGGTGGCCCCACTCATCCAGAGAACTGTGTGACAAGTCACCCATCATAATCACGAGTTACCCTTGAATCTCCTTGAACACCCTATGGCCATGGCCCATCTCTCAGCCACCAAAACATGTCCCGCATCCACTCATGGGCCCCACCCTGGTCCATGTCCCACCCAGTTGCTGCCCCAGCCTCTATCCTCCCCCAATGATCCCTGATGCAGACACAGGAGACTTCTTAAAATCATAAAGCAAGTGGTATCTCTCTTTTTTTTAATTTTTAAAAACTCATCGGGGGCTTCCCTGGTGGCTCAGTGGTTAAGAATCCGCCTGCCAATGTAAGGCACACGGGTTCGAGCCCTGGTCTGGGAAGATCCCACATGCCACAGAGCAACTAAGCCCGTGCGCCACAACTACTGAGCCTGCGCTCTAGAGCCCACAAGCCGCAACTGCTGAGCCCACATGCCACAACTACTGAAGCCTGTGTGCCTAGACCTCGTGCTCTGCAACAAGAGAAGAGAAGCCACCGCAATGAGAAGCCCGTGCACCGCAACAAAGAGTAGCCCCCGCTTGCCACAACTACAGAAAGCCCACGCGCAGCAATGAAGACCCAACACAGCCAAAAACTAAATAAATAAAATAAATAAATTTATTTAAAAAAACTCATTGGTGTTTATTTATTTACTTACTTATTTTTGGCTGCGTTGGGTCTTCGTTGCTGCGTGCAAGCTTTCTCTAGTTGCAGTGACTGGGGGCTACTCTTCGTTATGGTGCGCGGGCTTCTCACTGCGGTGACTTCTCTTGTTCTCTTGTTGAGCACGGGCTCTAGGCGCGTGGGCTTCAGTAGTTGTGGCACACGGGCTCAGTAGTAGTGGCTCGCGGGCTCTAGAGCGGAGGCTCAGTAGTTGTGGCTCATGGGCTTAGTTGCTCCACGGCATGTGGGATCTTCCCAGACCAGGGATCGAACCTGTGTCCCCTGCATTGGCAGGCAGATTCTTAACCACTGCGCCACCAAGAAAGTCCCGCAAGTGGCATCTCTTGAAAGCTCTCAATCCACTCCCAGAACCACCCCCGAGGCCCCACATCAATTCCCCACCAACCCACCTCCTCGCACTCCACTCCAGCCTCCCCTCGCTGTTCATCAAACCACACCAGCTTGTTCCCACTTCGGGGCCTTTGCACATTCTGTTCCCTCTGCCAGGTATGCTATTTTCCTAGTTCTCTCCTGGCCAGCTCCTTCTCCTCTTTCCAGTCTCAGCTCAAAGTCATGTCCTCAGAAGGGCCCCTAACTACACCTGAGCAATATTACTGGCCCCTCCCCCAATCACTCTCCAGGCCCTAACATGGTTTAATTTTCTTTCTAGCACCATACAAACTATCTTTTTGTACTGAATGAATAAATGAATGAATATAAATGTGGGCAAGTGGTTTTCCCATCTGGAACTCAGTTTCCTCAAGAAGAAAACAGACATCTGACATCTCAGTGGGCCTCCTGTTCTGAGAGGGGCCCACTGTCTCCACACACGCCACCCTCAGCTTTCCCTGCACACCCTCCCAGCTGCCAGGAATCCTCCCCGGGGAGGCCTAGGATGGAACACTTCGATTCTGCATTAGAATTCAGGCGCCCCTGGGAGAGGGTGGTGACGGTAGTGCTCAAATTGGGTGTGTGTCAGCAAAGAGTCAGGTATCCTAGGTCCTAGGAGGAGCAGATTCGTGCAAAGATCTGAAGGGAGAGGGGGGGGAAATGAGCCACCCCCAGCTGTGTGACCCTCAGCAGGTCATTTCCTCTCTGAGCTTTAACATCCTCCTGTGTGATATGGGAATAAGAAGATCCACCTCATAAGGAAGGAAATAAACATAGTAGACGTTCAACTGATGTCCCCTTCTCTCATCTTCTTCCCCACCCCCCTTACCCTGGCTCTTCCCTGATCAGCCTTGTGGTCTTGGACCTCAGTTTCCCCATCTGAATGTTGAGTCTGATGGTGGAGACGGGCTCACTTGTGAGGTGCAGGGGCAGAGCAGGAGAAGGCTGACTCTGAGCTCTGCCTCTCCCATGTTTGTTCCTTTGGCTCCCACTCCTACCCCCACGGCTGTGGGTTCCAGTTTTGGTGCCACTTCCTGGGGTCAGCACTGCGGACAGCTCCCAGCCTACGACTGGCCCGTGCCGGACGAATCCTTTTATTATCAACAACCCCAAGGAATCTGTTTGGATTTCATCACTGGTTCACAGATGGGGAAACTGAGGCATTCTTGGCCTAGACCACATGGCATGGATTGAATCCAGATCTGTTGGGCTGGAGAGCGCACGCTCCCGACTCATCAACTCATCCCGATTCTGTTTGATTTTTAAATGTCCCAAGTGTTTACCCAGCATATGCTTGCAAACACTATCTCATTTAATTTGTCCTGTAAAGGCCTTCCTTCAAGAAATGAGTCACCAAAGCTCAGAATCCGGAATCCCATCTCCACCATTTACTTGCCAACTGCAACCTTGGGCAAGTTACTTAACTTCTGAGCCTTGGTTTTCTTGTTTGCACAATGAGGATAATTGTATAAAATGGCCTCATTGTGTTCTTGTGAGCTAACCCATGAGGGATCCTTAGAACACCACCTATGTGGAGTGAGTGTACAAGAAAGATTAGCTATTGGTACTGTCATTATTCACTTGTTTACTTATTGCATACCTTATTTTTATATTTTAATAAATAATATACTATGCTAGAATACCATTACAGTGCATATTATTATAATAAATAGCAATGTATTATATAATGTTATAAACAATGAATATACTGTGTATTAATTGATTGATCAATAAATATTTTTGCAAAGCCTACTGTGGGCCGGGCGCTATTCATATCTTGCAAAGTTGAGATCCACATCCCCATTTCATAGATGAGGAAACTGTGGCTCAGAGAAGGAAATTCACTCAGGGAATAAGTAGGACTGAGATACAACTCTCCAGGTCAGTCCAGGAATCTAGGTGAGGGCGTCTCAGAGTCTCATGGTCCCCGGGGTCCCAGAGAGGCCCCAGGCCTGGGAACTTGCTCATATTTTGTCACTCTCTCCCCAGTCAGTCTGGGAGTCGGCGGATTCTGGCTTGGCCCCCATGAACCCCCTTGGCAGTGGTGTCATCCGGAGGTGCTTCTCAGGGACCCCATTGCTGCCACCACTGTCGAGCCGTCTCGGGACCACTGGAGACGTGGAGCTCAGTGCCTGTGTGGTGTTCAACATCGAGGCTGGAGGGAATGAGCAAAGCCACAGCCTGGCCCCAGGCAGGTGAGGAGGCATGTGGGGATCAAGAGGGCCTGTCCCAGGAGAGGGAGAGTACTTTGTCTAGCTGAACCTTTCTTTAACTTGTTCAGCAAGCATTTATTAAGCACGTACTGTGAGCCAGGCCCTGTACTGGGAACACAGCCATGGGCAAGTAGGTGTTCACAGGGGGATGGTGGAGATAGACTCATACTAGCTGGAGAGATCAGGGCAATATGGAAACCCAGAGGAGGCTTCTGACCCAGCGCTGGGGGGTGGAGGGGGTGGAGGGGGGGAGGAAGGGCTGGTTGGAAGAAGTGACATCTAGGCTTAGCCTAAAGGATGAAGAGAAGTCAGCCAGGAGGAGCACAGGGAAGTGTGTGCCAATTAGAAGAAACAGAATGTGCAAAGTCTTGGACTCAAGAGTATCAGACGCATGAGGAGTTGAACATGGGTCACTGTGGCTGGAGGGTAGGAGGGGAGCCTGGGGAGGTGGGCAGGGGCTTGACCACCCAAGACTTCATGGGGTGTAATGGGGAGACATGGGTGGGTTTTCAGGGGATCGAGATTGGCATTTTAAAAAATTCCCTGCGACTGCTGTAGGCAGAACGGTCAGGAGCAGTAGTGGAAATAGCTGGAGCCCAACGAAGAGGCCTGGGTAGTTCTGGGCAGGAGAAAGTGGTGCCTGGACCAGGACAGGAGCCATGGGCTAGAGAGAAGTAGGTTATTTATGAAGTAGACACATCAGGCATTGGTGGACACCAGCAGGGGGTAAGAGAGAGGGGGCACTGGTATGGGCAGCTCCTGGTCTTTGACCCTTCACATGTGACATTTCTTTTCATCCTTGCAACAATGCCAAGAGGTGGGAATACCATCATTACTCCCATTTTCTGGAATAGAAAACAGGTTTGTGGAGGGAAAGTGACAGCCAGCCAGTGACAGAGCCCACATCTCCCACCACTGGACCAAGTTGTCTCCCACTGTCAGCTTTGGAGGGCAGGGGACTGAGCCATATGTAATGGACAGAGAGAAGCAATTTGTTTTGCATCACCCAGCAAGGTGTGGTAGTACTGGGGCTGGAGCTCGGTCTGCTTGACTCCCTGGCCCAAGCATTTCCCATTCCTCCAACTTGGGGACATAACTGGGGCAGAGGGTAGACAGTCTTCATGGGAAATATCCTTGAGATGTCCTTGTGAGCTCTCTGAAAAGATCGGGGCTCTTCCTCTCCCAAATCTGCTGCACCAAATGGCTGCAAATGCTTGCCTTCCCCAGCCACACCCACCTTCTCAGCCCTGCTCTTGTCCATGTCTACTTCTGTTAACCATGATGATAGAAAATATTCTCGCCCTCCCTTTGCCACTTCCCAGGAAATTACCCCTGAGATTAGAATGTCTTGTGGTCAGGGCCTTGAGTTTCTAGCACTGTGGAAGGGAGGGGCAGGCCTGGGATTTGAGGGCAGCAATTGTGACTGTGAGGTGGGACCCAGGGCGTCACAGGGCGAATGAGATCCTGCCATTTCTGCTGAGGATCTGGGTGTCGGTGTGGCTATAAAAGAGTGCCCCTCTCTACCCACCCCCACTGTTGGCAATCCCAACCAGAGGCAGCTTCTGTGTGCCCATCCCAGGCATTGGAGAGCCCTGCCACAGCCCTCCCCCATCTCTCTTTACTTCCCGGATTCCTGCCCTGCGTGTATGGGGGTTTTAAGGTCCCAAAGAGACCCCATCTGGGGCTGAACCGCTAAGCCTACCTTCCTGAGCAGAGAGACTGCCATCTGTGCCTACCACTGAAGACCAGAGCCCTTGACTCTGCTTCCAGACTCGTCTTTGCTACAGTCATGGGGGAGGGTTGAGGACCCACCACTGCTTTCAGCACCTCCTGGGCAGTCGGCACCCTGGTCTGAAGGTTCTCCTGAACCCCTGTCTGTCTTCCTGCCCTGCCTTTCAGAACCGACAGGTTGCGGACAGCTCCTTTCTGTCTCAGCCACCCGGAGCTCCTGCATCTACTACCTTCTTTCCTTTCGGCATCAGGAGTCGGGGCAGTGCCTTGGTGTTGGCGGTCTCCAGAGCCCCTGTTTTCCCGCTCTCCATTCAGCAGCAACCGGGAGGATAATTTCTGTCTTCACTCCAAGTCCGTGTCTTGCCCCTATTTCGTTCAGCACTAGAGGGGACGTCAGGCCATTCTTGGCGCTGGGGATCTCCCCACACCCTGTCTTCAACCCTCACCCGCAAGTTCTTCTTCCCCTGCTATCTATCCTTCAGCACCATCTCAACGAGGACAGCTCCTTGATGTCAGCCCCACCTTGAGCCCCTGTTTCTACCTTCTCCCGCCTCAGCACCGCCGGCGCGGACAGCTCCTCCACCCCCGGCTCTGGCCGGACCCGGGCTCAGACACTTCGCTCCCGGGGACCGCTCCCGCGCCCTGCTCTCTGCCTGCTCCCCGGCTCGGTCGCATGGAGACCCCGGGGGTCCAAGAAGGGGTAGAGGCACCCCGCGAGCTGAACCGCGCTCGCAGCTGCCAAGGCATAGCCAGGGCTCCGAAGCACCTGTGGCGGCAGCCCCGGCACCCCATCCGCATCCAGCGGCGCTTCCACTCAGACCCGGACAAGTCTGTGGGCCGCAGGGAGCGGGACCTGAGCCCGCGGCCGGCGCTCGAGAAGTCGCGGCGCTCCTGGCCCTCCTCCTTCCACAGGCGGTAGGTGGGCGGGGGCAGGGCCCTCCCGCGGAGTGGGGGAGGGGCGCGCAGGGCCTGGCGGGAGTAGGGGAGGGTCTTTGCTTTTCCAGGGGCGGGGGTCTCTACCTCTTGGCTGAGGCTGGCGCTTTAGAGGAGGGTGGAGGTGGGAGGTGGTAGTGCCATGATTGCTTATGGGTCTGTGTGACCTGGTGTGCCCAAGTGCCGTTGCATCCGAATGCGTGTGAGTCTGAGCAGTTGCGACCTCGTGTGTGCTATCTGTTGTGTGAGTGTCCACAGCTGGCTGTGTCTCTGTGGGTGATGGGATGTGTTCAGGTGTGTGTGTACCAGTTACCTACGTGCTTGGGTGTTTCCCCTTGTGGTGCCCCTGTGTGTGTGGCTGGGCACGACTGTCCTCGCTCTGATCCAGTTGGGTGTCCAAGGGCCCTCCAGACCCTGGAGTGTCCTCGGGTGTTTGTGGGTTTGTGGCCACGGCAAGCATTTCAGGGGAGCTTGGGTTGGGTATATGAGAGGGCCAGGGCAGGCTGTCTGCTGTGCTGGGGGAGGAGCCTCCTCTGCGGCGTGTCCACACACACACACACACACACACACACACACACACACACACACACACGTGTCCGCTGATGTCAGAGGGAAGCCTCTTGGGGAGCCTGAGCACAGGATGTTTCTTCCACACAAGAATGAGGTGGAGAAGAGGGGAGCAGAGGTGGGGGAGGGGCTGCTCCCGTTTCATATAAACTGAGGGAAGGGGGCAGAATAAGACAAAGACAGAATAGAAACACAGAAAAACAGGGGCCTTAGTGGGGTCAGAGGGGCCTCAGTGCCACCAAAGAGCAGGGTCCAGGAGTCCCAGGCCCTCCTTGGATGGGAAGGGGAGCTAAATCAGGCCAGACCTAGAGCCCTGGGTTTGAGGCCAGGCTGAGTGACCTTGGGTGAGTCGCTTTCCTCTCTGGACTTTTCTCTTGCCTTGGTCCCTGGACCTCCTGGGGCCACAGGCTTCTTGATCAACAAGCCTGGCCTAACACCCCAGCCTGGCCCTCCAGCGGCCCTGGCTGGTGTCTGGGGCAGAAGGGCCCCACGGCCCAGAAGGGTTGGAGCTTTCCCAGGTGACCCAGCAGGCCCCTTGCCTCCACCCTCCAGCCCTCAGCTCCTCCTCCCCTCTCTCCCAGTGACTCATGATTTTCCATCTTCAAGAAAGAACAAACAGAGACTAGGTTTGGGCCCATCTTGGGGGAGAGCCACGTGACTCTGGAAGGCAGGAGTGGTGGGTTGTGTGCCTGTGAGTGTGTGTGTGTGTCCCGCCCATGCATATACGTGCTGATGTGCTGGGAGAGGCTCAGCCTTCAGGGAAGCTGGGTTCAAGGCCAATGTTCTGTGCACTGCCAAGCAAGCGGTGGTGCTTCCCTGAGCCTCAGTGTCATCAGTGAGATGCAAACACAAACTCATAACTTCTGCATTCTGTCATGAGCGTCCTGTGTCAGAGCATAGTCCTCAGCTGTGGCCCTCCTCCCCACTACCCCAGGTGGATCACGTGGGTCTGGGAGCGTCTGAGCATCTTGTTCAGCAAGCATTTATTTAGCAGCTACCATGTGCCAGGCCCTGTACTGGGGCCACAGTCCAAGGGCAAGCAGGTGCTCATAGGCTAAAGGTAGAGACAGACTCATACCAGCTGGAGACAACACAGAGTGATCTGTGCTGTGATGGAGAGAGATCAGGGTGCCGTGGGGCCCAGAGGAGGCTTCTGACCCAGCTCTTGGAGGTAGGGGGTGAGGAAGGACTGCTCGGAAGAAGTGACATCTAAGCTTAGCCTGAAGGGTAAAGAGAAGTCAGCCGGGAGGAGTGCAGGGAAGGATATGCCAAGCAGAAGGAACAGAATGTGCAAAGCGTCAGACTCAAGAGGAGCAGATATATGGGGATATGA
Source organism: Balaenoptera acutorostrata (assembly GCF_949987535.1). Classification (NCBI taxonomy): domain Eukaryota; kingdom Metazoa; phylum Chordata; class Mammalia; order Artiodactyla; family Balaenopteridae; genus Balaenoptera; species Balaenoptera acutorostrata. Next base: position 173,433,581 of record NC_080065.1, read on the forward strand.
ACACAGATCAGTGTGGCTGGAGGGTGGGAGGGGAGGCTCTTATTCATCTCACAAACATTTACTGAGCACCTACTGAGTGCTGGGCACTGAGGGCACAACTGGGAGCAAGGCAGACCTGGTCCTGCCCTCAAGGGGCTGGCAGGTGAGGCAGACACAGATCAAATAATCAGGACAGTAAATGTGAAATTGTACCAATGAGAGGAGGGTGCTCTGAGAATATTTATTTACTTGGCTGGTCACGGAGGGCTTCCTGCAGGGGGTGATGCTTCAACTGTGACCTGAAAGACAAAAAAGTTAGCAGGGGGGACTTCCCTGGAGGCGCAGTGGTTAAGACTCCGCACTCCCAGTGCAGGGGGCCTGGGTTCGATCCCTGGTCAGGGAACTAGATCCCACATGCATGCCACAACTCAGAGTTCGCATGCCACAACTAAGGAGCCCGTGAGCCACAACTAAGGACCCGGTGCAACCAAATAAATAAATTTTTAAAAAAAGTTAGCAGGGGAAGAGCCTTCAGGCAAGGGCATGGGATAAGAATGAGCCTGGATGCTTTGAAAAACAGCAAGCGGGGAGGGGATGATGAAGCTGAAGCAGAGTGAGCCAAGAGGAGTGTGCGGGGGAGGCAGGCAGGAGTGAGGCCACACAGGTGTCCTGGGAGGTGTGGATTCAGAAGTGAGGGCAATGGGGAGCCACAGGAGGATCTGGAGCAGAGAAGGGTGAGATCTGACCCATGTGATCATCTGCACATGTGACTCAGCCTCCACCCTCCTCTCTCTATCTAGATTCTTCAGAGGGAGACTTTCCTGGTTGTCCAGTGGTTAAGACTCCGCGCTTCCAATGCAGGGGGTGCGGGTTTGATACATGGTCAGGAAAGTAAGATCCTGCATGCCCTGGAGTGTGGCCATAACTTTTTTTTTTTAATTAGAAAAAAAAAAAGATAACTAGATTCTTCAGGCGGACTTGGGCAAGTCATCTCTCCTCTCCAGACCCCGGTATACTTGTCCATAAAATGGGTGTAACAGCACCCACCTCCTGTCTCACAGGGGCCACCTGGTGGCAGAGGAGACAAGTGCTTGCCCAGGGAAGAGGCTCAAATAGGGGAAATTGAGACACCAAAGTGTTAAGGGCACTAGAGACTGCTGGGCACCTCCTCAGGTCACATAGCATGCAGGGACAAAGTTAGGGTGAGACAAAGTCATGTCAACCCCTCCTTTGGCCTCTGCCCCTTCCTGGGCAAAGCTTGGGGTCATCTCTCAGGGTCAGGCAGGCCAGGTTTTGAATGCTGAATCTTGGCTCTGTGGCTCAGTTGCTCCATCCAAAAAGCTACTGATAATGCATTACCGTTAAAACTGGTTATAAAGTATTTAAAGTTGAATCTATTAATGAAACATTAATTTTAAAACTACTGATAAAGCATTAATGTCAGAGTAGCACCTGGGACTGCAGAGGAGATGGAGCCATTTAAGCATTAAGTGGGAGAGGCTGGGGAGACTGCCAGCCTAGGCTTGAATGACCTCAGGCAAGGAGCACACCTCTCTGTGCCTCGGTTTCCCCATCCACAAAATGGGAATAATAGTCCCCACTTTATAGAGTTGCTCCAAAAATAAAATGACTTTTACATGCACAGCCCTTGGCTCAGCACCGGGAGAGCAAGGAGTGCTCAGTTCGTACCCATGTGTTTAGCCTTAACCTTCCATTTTATGTTTGTGAATTCAGGAGAAGGACTGCACCTCTCTGTGTCTCAGTCTCTCCTTGGGGATATGAGAACACTGTGAGTCTCCCCCATGGGGCTGAGGTGGTGTCAAGGCTCCTTGGACCCAGCCCCAGTCTCTCCACTGATCCTGGCGGCCTCTATCCCCTGGGGACCAGCTATAATTAGGTCTAGCCGCAGCAGCTACAGATGGTATTTTTGTCTTGGGGACAGAGAGTCTGATTCCCACCAGGTGTCCGGTTGCAGGGCCACGGGGACAGAAGGGGGTTCCCAGCCAAACCCTTGAGACTCTTTGTCCTCCTGGGCCCCAGTGTGACTCCTCTGTGAGCCTCCATTTTCTCATCTATACAACGGGGACCATAGTATGATTGACATGTCAGGGGAGGGTCAGGGTCTCACCACTGAAGCCCTGATCTCCCGAAATAGTATCTCGCATCCCCCCAAGATTGCCAGAAACCTGGGTGGCATTTGTCTGGGGCTCCCAAAACTAGTGCAGTCCCCTGGGCCAAGGCCCAGGCAGGGGGCTTGTTATCCCACAGCAGGACACAGTCAGGCCCATAGCTTCTGTGTGGCCTCAGCTGGGAGGCCCAGCCTCCCTGGGCCTTGGTGGCTTCTGCCTGAGAGGTGGGTGTTCTGGGTCTTGTCTCCAAGTGTGACATTCTCCGAGACTTGGTTTCCTTTTCTGAAGAATGGGGCAAGACCACCCAACCCCAGCATTCTGAGGGTAGGCCAGCTGGTACAGACCCCTGAATAGCCCCCCTGATACCAGGGGCAAGGCTTCCCTTTCCAAGGGTCCTTCCTGGGGTGGGCGGTGGCAGCTGAAGCTTCACAGGACCGGAAGGCCTGGCAGGAGTAGAGTGCGGATGTTTGTCCAGTAGAGACAGCAGGAGAGGGGAAACGATCCAGAGACAGGGCCTGGGGAATGTCAGAGCAGGTGGAGGTCATGTGGGGACTTGTGGAGGGGGACAGGAAGAGGGGGAGCTGCCTTGCAGTGAAGACTTGCGACTGTTACCACTTTTCTCCAAGCCTCAGCTCCCCACCTGACAAAGGATTAAGGGTTTGTAGTTTCTGAGCAGCCCCTTGGTGGCTCAGTCCTCAGTTTCTCCATCTGGAAAATGGGTAGAGGGGTATTGCAAACACTGTGTGGGATCTGGGCAGCCCCTCAGCAAACTCTGTGTCTCGGTGACTCCCTGATAATGGAGAGCACTTCCTTTTTTGACTTCTGTATCTCTTTTCAGCCGAGTTATCAGCTGAGCAAGCTGCACTACTGGGGGACATGGTGGCAGAGGGAAGTGGTATAAGGTGCGGTTTCTGGGCTCCCCCAAAGGGGAAGCAGAGAGTGTCCCGTCTAGCTAAGGGCCTCGGTTTCTCCATTTGTCCCGGTGAGGGCGTCCCTGAGCGGTCCTGCGGCGAAGGCGGGGCGGGTGCGTCTCCTGCCCTCTCTCTGCCGGGCCCCGCCCCCGTGGTTGTCCAGAAAAGGTCCCGCGCAGCCTGCACTCCGTCCAGCCTCCACGCGGTCTTGGCGATGCAGGGCCCCCCTGCGCCCGCCCCGGCCCCTGTGCCCAGCTCCCCACGGGGCTCCCCGCGCGGCTCCCCCGGGCTCTTCAGGAAGCTCCTGGTGAACCAGAGCATCCGCCTGCAGCGGCGCTTCACCGTGGCCCATCCGCTGTGGTGAGGCGAGACAGTGGGCCTCGCAGGGGTCATGGGAACCGTCGGGCTGGAGGTGGGAAGGGCAGAGTCAAGGACAGCTGGGGCCAGGTTGGGGGTCAGGGCATAAAGGCTCTGCCCCTTTGCCCTTTCTCGGTATCTCTCTCCCTCTGTCTTATCTCTGTCTCTTTTAGTTGATGACTGTCTCTCTCCATCTCTGTTTCCCTCCACCCACCGCCTGGACACACGCCCAGGGGACCAGCCGTCTGTCCCTCTCCAGCTGTGCGGCCTGGAGCAGGACGGGCTGAGGCTCACGTCTCCTTCTGACCCTCGCCAACCCAGGGCAGGCGGGCTGAGAGTCCTGGAGGTGGAGGGAGGAGGGTCACTCCTCCCCTCGGTCTGCCCCCGCCATCCGTTCTGGCGCCAGCAACGGGATGGCCTGGTGGCCTCACACTAAGCCCTCGATGTTCGCGGAGGAAGACGTGATTTGATGGAGGCCTTTGAGGCAGGGTGTTCGCGGTGTAAGAGAGCTTGTTGCGCACCCGCGCAGAGCGCCGCCTCTGCGCAGCCCCACTGGGTTGCGTTCTCCAAGGACTGGTTCCACCGCTTTAGGTTTGAATTCCGGCCCTTCAGGAAGCGACTGTCACATCGTGGGTCGCAGGACAGAGGCTGGGGTTGGAGGTGGGGCTGATGGGCGCCGACTGGGTCTCGTACCTTGCGCTTGGCTTGTGCGGTTTTCGCACTTAGTAATTTGGTATCTTGCGGCTCAGAGACTAAAGGTCCCTTCTCCAGGGTCACACGGCCAGTGGCAGCTGGTGGAGAGGGGGGCAGTCGTGACCGTGGTCCCTGATGGCGCCATTTCAGGCCGAGACTGGGGTCCCGGGTCCGGGAGAGCGCCCCCAGGGCACCAGAAGCTTGCGAAGAGGGGTCCCCGCCGAGGGCTCCGGAGTGAGCACAGGGGCGTCAAGGACGTCAAGGGCGTGAGGCTGGGCGAGGGCAGGTCTCTCCGAGGCCCCTGTGCTTCAGTTTACCTGTCTAACCGATGGACTGACGCGCCGTTCCCACAGTCGGTGCGAGCTCCTCCCCGCTGCCCGCGTCATGGAACCACGGCCTGACCCCGCAGCTCTCGGCTAAGTTTAGAGCAGAAAGAAAAACAGCTTCCCCCGCAGCGACAAAACCCCGGCTCAGCCCTTAAATCTCCGTGCTCGCTACTTGGATTCGAACCCAGCACGCTGTGGCCTCTCCCGGCCTCAGTTTCCCTATTCATCCATAGGTGTGCTTTTCCCAGAACTTTTGGGGAGATGAGAGGGAGGGGTAGGTGGTAGCCACTCCCAGGCCTCCCCCTCTGAGCACAGGTTTAGGGTATCCACCGCCACTAGTCCGCACCCAAGAGTCTCTCTCCTCCAGTCACCCGGCACACTCGGAGGCCGGGTAAGCGCTAAGAAGTCCCGCCCCTCCGGGTGACGTCACGAAGCGGGAACTCAGAAACGCTGGACTTTAGGGGCTTCTCCAGGAGCCCCAGAACCCGAACAGACCGAGAGCGGTCGGACATAGCCGAACACCCGAGTGAGGCCGGACTAAGCCGAATATGCCCGACCTAGCCCGAGCGCCATCCGGACTTTCTCGAAAACCTGGCGCTACCGAACACGCCCGAACGCATCCGAACCTACCCGAATGCGGTCGGTTGTAGCCGAATTCTACCGAACTCACCCGACAGAACTCAGGGGAAGAGGTCCAATCCTGTATGATCAGACCCAGCTTAGTCAAACCTGGCCGTACTTGACGGAGCCGGACCGAATCCAGCTGAACCGGACAGAATCCTGACGAATTCCCCACCCCCAACCCGGTCTGAGCCGAATTCCCTGTTCGAAGTCTTCCGGCAGGCGCCGATCCCATCCGTGGACGGGGATGGGGTGACCTGGAGGGGTACCAGGTGGACACTGGCCCTCGGCCAGGAGAGGCGTGTCTAGGGGCGGCCCCTGGGGTCTTCCTGTCTCCTTTCCTGCCCGCTCCCTTCTCAGAAACCTGTGACCCACTTGCAGCCCCTCTCCCTGGTTGCTAACTCCCCCTCCCACACTTCTGTTCTAGCCCCCTGCCCCCTGCCACTCTTTCTCTGACCTCTGACTCCAAGGGGGAGAGTCGTAGATCCCCCTTATTCCGTCAGGGTGTGGCTGGAGGGAGAGACGGGGCTGAGAGATGGGAGGGGCGATTGGGGATTGCCTGGAACTGGAGGAGGACGGTGCTCTGGGGGAGAGGACACATTCTGTGCAAAGGGCCAGAGGTGGAAGAGAACAGGCAGAGCGTTCAGGCCAAAAATAAAGCAGAAGAACTGGGGAGCTAAGGATAGGGCCAGAGCGAGCTGGAGGCGTGGTTGGTGAGATTGGGGCAGGGCCATATGGGCTGAGGTGGGGACCTGGAGCTGGGGTAAGGGGACAGGTGGTCCAGGGCGTAGCCAAAGCTGGCTGGGGATGGGGGCCTCTCCTGGCTGTGAGGAGCCTTCGCGTGTGCCCCGTCTAGGCGGGACCCAGGTCCCCTCCAGAGAGGAAAGCCCAGGAAGTCGTTTTCAATCTCCATGAACTTACCCTGAGACCTGGATCTCAGTTTACTCCTTAGTAATACGGGAGCCCTGTCACTCTCCACAGGTGCTCGGTTGTAACTCCCTAAAAGCACCCTGGGGATGAAGTCTACCACACCCATATTAGAAACAAAGTTGTTGATGTCCATAGAAAAGCTGAGACCTACCTATGGTCACAACAGCCACTTGGAGACAGATCCGAAACTCATGTCCTGGAGTCCAGATTAGTCCCAGTGGAAAAGACTCTGGGGTACAGAGGTGGAGATGGAGGCATGAGGGGCGCGGTGTCCCTGAGTGGGGGTGTGACCGTGGGACAGATGGACAAGCTGCAGGCCACTCCTGCCCAGCCCACCGCATGGCCCCAGGGAGGATGTGACAAAACTGATATAGGCCATGACCCAGCATCCATATGCCAGGACCCTCGGCTCTGACTATGACTCCTTTTCCTTCAGCTTGGACCTGGAAAATGGGCTCTCATGCAGAAGAAGCGCCCTGGACCCTCAGGCCGGGTCTGGCCTTGGCCGGGTCATCCAAGCCTCTGCCCAGCACAGCCAGAGGCGGGAGTCCTTCCTGTACCGCTCAGACAGTGACTACGAACTCTCGTCCAAGACCATGTCCCGGAACTCCTCTGTGGCTAGCGACCTGTGAGTCTGAGGCTGGGGGATAATACCGCTTTCTACTTCCTTCCTTCCTTTATTCCTCCATTCAGCACACCTCCTTCAAATGACCGTTTGAGGTGGGCTTTAAAGTTTATGTAGGAGTTTGCCAATTTGCTTGTTCAGTCGGACATGCCGAGAATGATATCCAGTGATCCTCTGTGCCTCACTTTAGGCTGGGGTTGGGTGGCAATCCAGTGGCATTAAGGCCAATTAACAGCAACCGAACATACACTTTGATTTGAGCTTCCTGGTAGCCATAATTTCCTGCCTCTACTAAGACCCCTATTGCCCCTGGGACTCAGATTCTCCATTTGTGAGATGGGGATAAAGTGAGTGATTGGTCAGAGGGGCTGTGGCTGCTTTCAGAGAAGAGTCAGGTGAGGGGAGTCCAGGAACTACTAGGAAGACACCCAAAGGAGGGAGTCGGGGCAGGAGGATGCACTCAGCTGAGGGCACAGTGGGGGTAAAAGCTGAAAGATGCGGGACTTCCCTGGCGGTCCAGTGCTTAAGACTCCGCGCTTCCACTGCAGGGGGCACGGGTTCAATAACTAAGATCCCGCATGCCACGTGGCGCAAAAAGGAAGAAAAAACAACAACAAAAAAAACCCCCACAAAAAACTGGAAGATGGGAACGTGTGGGAGGGCTCCTTCTGACCGCCCTTCTACGTCTGGTCTCCCCGCAGACACGGAGAAGACGTGATTGTGACACCCTTTGCCCAGGTGGGTGCCCACCTCTTCCTTCTCCCGTGTGCCGGGCAGGTAGAGCCGACCCCTCCTTCTCAACGCTGACCGCTCCCCCTCGCAGGTCCTGGCCAGTCTGAGGACGGTTCGGAGCAACGTTGCGTCCCTTGCCCACCTGCAAGGCCGCGGGGCAGCCAAGTACGTAGGGGGCGGGGCGGGGGCGGGGCCTTGCGGAGAGAAGGGCAGGGCCTGGCGGAGAGGGGCGGGATCAGAAGACAAGGTGGGCGAAGCAGAGGCGGGGCACGGGCGGAAAGGGCGCGGCTGGCAATTCGGGGATGGGGGGAAAGGGAGGAGGGGCCGGGGCCACGAGGTCTTGGGGGCGGGGCCCTATGGGTGGGGCAGGCCGCTCCTGAGCCGATTGTACTGCAGGCAGGCATGCGTCGGGAACACCCCATCTGGCAGTCAGCCCCCTCCACCAACAGGTAATGCGCCTGCTCCTATCCCCTCCTTCCACTGTGGGACAGCTGTGAACTTCCTCTCTATGGGGACCTCCCCAGCCCATGAATCCTTAGGCTGTGCTAATTGTAAACCTACCCCCCAACCCCACCCCGCCATCCCCCCGCCCAAACACCCTTGGGGTTGCGGAGATGCTGGGGTCCTGAGTGGCCCCATTCTCATTGGGAAGGGATCCAGGGTCCAGATGCAGAGATGGGAGCAGGAGGGGCACAGGGTTCCCAAGTGGGGGTGGGGCAGGCCCCTGACCAGCTTGGCCCCCAGAGGACACTGGGCAGACGCTGGCTTTGGAGACACTGGACGAGCTGGATTGGTGTTTGGATCAGCTGGAGACACTGCAGGCGCGGCACTCGGTGGGGGAGATGGCCTCCAACAAGGTTAGTAGGGCCAGATAACTGAGATCACTTGCCTATGTCCACAGTGCCCCCATCATCACTGACATCACCTTCCCCTGCAGTTCAAGTGGATGCTGAACCGGGAGTTGACTCACCTGTCTGAAGCCAGCCGCTCTGGGAACCAAGTGTCTGAGTACATATCCCAAACCTTCCTGGGTGAGCTATGGTGGGTCACTGACTAGGCCACATTACAGAGATAAGAAGAGGGAAGGGAAAGAAAGACTTCTGCTACAGACCTCAACTGAGGAAGATAGAAGCAGACACGGACACCCCCAGCCCCATGAGGCAGGGCTGGACCAGAGGGAGGGACAGGAGGATCTTCCAGGAGGAAGGGGACATTAAAGTTAGGGTTTTGAAGCATGAGTAGAAGTTTGCCAAGGAGGAGATAGAGGGAACCACAGAGCTGGGTCTCCAGCTTGGGAGACGGAAAGGACAGTTGACTGTTTTGGGAAAAATACTAAGCTCCAGGTGCCCAGGGGCCATGTCCAGCAGAAGAGGTCACTGAGATCAACCTTGAACAGAGGAGAAGGGTATCTACAGGCCAGAAAAGACTTTACTCTGAGATTACTTTGGTCCAGGTAAAAAGGAAATAGGTTGATTTTGAGGCTTGGCAAGGTCCAGTACTTAAGGCCAAGCAGGCCAACCTTAGCAGGTGAATTGACTTCTCTGAGCCCTACCCTGCCCCATCTACAGACCAGCAGACTGAGGTGGAGTTGCCCAGGGTGACCCCCACGGAGCCCCCAAGTCCCATGTCCCAGATCAGCGGCCTGCGTGGACTCCCCCACAGTACCAGCCTTTCTGCAGCCACTGTCCCACGCTTTGGGGTCCAGACTGATCAGGAGGGGCAACTGGCCAAGGTGGGTTTACAATAGGAATGCTGAGACCCAGGTTTGAAACCTGGCTCTGTGTGGCTACCCTATTTTGGGCCTCAGTTTGCCCACCTATATACTGACCAGGTGGGGCTCAATGTAGGACCTGAGGCCTGGGGATGGGGGTTGAGGCTCCAGAGTCTGGGGAAGTTGGGCTGCAGTTAAGCTCCAGTCCTTCACATTTTAGGAGCTGGAAGACACCAAGAAGTGGGGGCTTGATGTGTTCAAGGTGGCAGAGCTAAGTGAGAACCGGCCCCTCACAGCTATCATGTTCAGCATCTTTCAGGTACCTCCCCTGCCCTTGGCTTCTAATACCCTTGTGTTTCCTTCACTCCTTCCTACCTCAGGACCTCATGGGACACACATTCTTCAAATCCTCCCTAACATCCCTGAATGGGGTCATTTGAGCAGGGGCATTGAAGGATGGATAGGCATTTGTAAGGTTTAAAAGTTCACTGCTGATTGGCAACAAGACTCAAGCCTCAGCCTTGGGCCAGGCCTGAAGGGACCCAGTCTTTAGGGAACAACTGTGGGGTCAGAGATGAGCCAGAGGGGAAGGACAGAGACCAAGGGAGTTCAGATGGAGAGCAGGGAGGGCATCCTGGAAGAGAGGGCACTTGAGAGTTGGATAGGGATTCAGAAGGGGAGAAGGCATAGGAATAGTGTGTGCTGCCACCCAGAGGCCGAGGCCCTGACTGGGGCCCTGTGATGGACCAGGAACGGGACCTGCTCAAGACATTTCGGATCCCAGCCGACACACTTGCCACCTACCTACTGACACTGGAGGGTCACTACCACAACGATGTGGCCTACCACAATAGCCTACACGCCGCTGACGTGGCCCAGTCTACACATGTGCTGCTGGCCACACCTGCGCTCGAGGTAGGGCCCTACAGCTGCAGGCAGCCCTGGTGCGTGCAGGGCACAGAGAGCCTACCCCTCACCTCTTATGCTCCGTGCCCACTCAGGCCGTGTTCACAGACCTGGAAGTCCTGGCTGCCATCTTCGCAAGCGCCATCCATGATGTGGATCATCCTGGGGTCTCCAATCAGTTTCTCATTAACACCAGTGAGTTAGGGGGCTGGGCCCTGCCACCGCCTGTCAATCAAGTCATGTTAGTTGGTCCCATTCCTGCTCTGAGTCTCCCTGTTTGTGAAATGACTGCCACAATCTTCCCTCCCTTAGGTGCTGAGAGCAGACCCAGATATATAGTAGACACTCAATAAATGAGAGAATAACAAATGTGGCACAGCTGATTTGGGCCCACTGAGATTTTAAAGTTTAGGATCCTTTGTGGTGTCAGAAAAACTCAGTCAACAAGCAATTATTGGGTACCTCTTATATACATCCCTGGAGAGCTGGAGATAAGAGTGGAGCCCTCTCACTTGAGGATCCCAGGGTCTAATAAGACAAATACTTGGTAGTTCATTCAACCAGCACTCAGCACTGTCTCCTGCCATGCCAAGTCCCCAAGGAGTCACCAGTCTCGAGGAGGTAGAGCTGAACACAGATGCCGCCCCCACCCCGCAGAGTCAGGGCAGGGCCATGGGGAGAGACAGGGTCCTAGAAGGCTTCCTGGAGGAGGGGGCATTGGAGTTGGGGCTTCAATGCATGAGTAGGAGTTTACCGAGAATTTACAGAACCAGCCTTTGGGTGGAGTAGGTTGGGCAGGCAGGTCTTGAGGTGCTCCACCTCCCCTACAGACTCAGAGCTTGCACTTATGTACAATGATACCTCCATGCTGGAGAACCACCACCTGGCTGTGGGCTTCAAGCTGCTGCAGGCAGAGAACTGTGACATCTTCCAGAACCTCACCATCAAGCAGCGGCTGAGTCTGCGCAGGATGGTCATCGACATGGTGAGACAACAACGATGGATGGGGTGGGGCGATCTTGGTATGGCTGGGGGTTCAGTTGGACCAGGGCATGTCCCCATTCTGAGTCCAAGCTTCCTGGTCTGTAAAATGGGGTGATGACTGTCCAAGCCTTGGGTAGGGGTGACTAGGCCCTTGGTCAGGCTAATCAGGTCTTGGATGTGATTCACGTGCAAATGATGTGGAAACTTTCTGGGGTTTCAGGTGCAACTTTTCTGACCCTTAAGTCTGTGCGTTTGATATTTTTCAAGCTGGGAGACACCAGTATGTTTTGGGTTCTTATGCATCAATTCACTTATTTAACAAGCATTTATTGAGCATCTATTGTGCTTGTCCTGTGACAATGACCATTAGAATTCTGGCCTTTATGAAACTCACAGTCTGTGGGGGAGATGGGCACATAGGTGGGAGCCATGATGGGGGACCCACAGCAGAGCCATGATGGGGGACCTGTAGACAGAACTGTGATGGAGAGATGCTCAAGGTTGAGGAGGGCTTCCCCAGGAGGGAACACTGAAGTCAGGGCCGGAAGAGTGTAGAGGACCATGGGGTGGGGAGGAGTGTTCCCAGCAGAGGGAACAGCATGTGGGGAGGGCTCAGAGGAAACCGGGCTCCAAGTGAAGAGGAACTAAAAGTTTGCTGAGGCAGAGTGGGGGCTCTGGGCAGTGGGCACTCCCAGTGGAAGCATCATTTGGGCCAGATGGGAGGTTTGGGGAGAAGTATTTTTTTAAAAATATTTATTTATTTATTTTTATTTATTTGGCTGTGCCGGGTCTTAGTTGCCGCACGAGGGATCTTCATTGCAGCGTGCAGGATCTTCGTTGCAGCGTGCAGGATCTTTAGTTGTGGCGTATGGGATCTTTAGCTGTGGCATGCGGGCTCTTAGTTGCGGCATGAGGGATCTAGTTCCCTGACCAGGGATCGAACCCGGGCCCCCTGCATTGGGAACATGGAGTCTTAACTGCTGGACCACCAGGGAAGTCCCCTGGGGAGAAGTTTTGAGACTTCTGTCTGATTGTCAAAGAAGCCCGTGGGTCATCCCTGGGCTGGGTCCGCATGGGTCCAGCTAAATGAGTTTTTTTTTTTTTTAAAGAAATTCACGTTCTTTTATTTATTTATTTATTTATTTATTTATGACTGTGTTGAGTCTTCGTTTCTGTGCGAGGGCTTTCTCTAGTTGCGGCAAGTGGGGACCACTCTTCATCGCGGTGCGCGGGCCTCTCACCATCGCAGCCTCTCTTGTTGCGGAGCACAGGCTCCAGACGCGCAGGCTCAGCAATTGTGGCTCACGGGCCCAGTTGCTCCGCGGCATGTGGGATCCTCCCAGACCAGGGCTCGAACCCGTGTCCCCTGCATTGGCAGGCAGATTCTCAACCACTGCGCCACCAGGGAAGCCCCAGCTAAATGAGTTTTAAGCAGCCGTGCTCAGAGCTGAACTTCCCTTCCGGTGGCTGAAAACAGCCCTCCCGGGCACGCAGCAGCCACAGGAAGGTTTGGGGAGCACTGAGTCCACCTGTGGCTCCCACGGCCCTCTGGATAAATCCCCCACTCCTCCCTGAGGCCCTCCCCACTCTTGTCACCCTCACTTGCTCCCATGTTGCTCCTGCACTCGTTTGCTCTAGCCACAACTCTCTCCTCTATGTTCCTCAGCTTATTCAGCCTCAGGGCCTTTGCACTGGCCAAGTCATCTGCTGGGCTTCAGGCATGTTTCATGTCAACCCCCAGGTCTAATCTCCCTCCCCCATGCCCTGTCCCACATGTGGGATGCACCCCACAAGCCCAGCAACCTTGGAGAAGAGACTATTGACTCAGCTTCTCTTGTGAGCTGGGTTTACAGCAAATCTTGATACACGCCCCCATTTGACAGATGAGGACACTGAGGCTCAGAGGGCTGAGGATCCAAGTGGGTGTGGCGTCTGGGAGGTGGGGAGTGGGGGTGGGGCAGGCGCTATCCTCATACCTGCCATCCTCCTTCACCTTCCCCCAGGTGCTGGCCACAGACATGTCCAAACACATGAACATCCTGGCTGACCTCAAGACCATGGTGGAGACCAAGAAGGTGACAAGCCTTGGAGTCTTGCTGCTAGACAACTACTCCGACCACATCCAGGTGTGTGGCTGGGCCGGCCCTAAGGTCTTGGTTTCCACACTCTCATTCAGCTGCATTTATGAAGTGCCAACTGCGTGCCCAACTTGAAGAAATGGAGGCACATACGGTCGCGTGGCTGTGCCTTAGCCACCCTTTCCCCTGCCCAGCCTCAGTTTCCCCACCTGTAAGATGGGTATGTCCATGGCGCCAGCCTCTGGGGTGGGTACCAGGCCTGGGGTGGCCTGGCCTGAGCCCTCCCAAGCCTCGGTCTCACCAGGTCTTGCAGAGCCTGGTGCACTGTGCCGACCTCAGCAACCCCACCAAGCCGCTGCCGCTCTACCGCCAGTGGACAGACCGCATCATGGCTGAGTTCTTCCAGCAGGGCGACCGTGAGCGCGAATCAGGCCTGGACATCAGCCCCATGTGCGATAAGCACACGGCCTCGGTGGAGAAGTCCCAGGTCTGAGGGTGACTGAGCCGAGCTGGTGGGCACTGGGGAGGTGGGAGGGAAAGGAGTGGCTGAGCTGACCCCACGAGTCCTGGCTTGACCCCTGGCTGGCAAATGAGGGGATGTGGGCTAAGGGTCTGCACTGGGCTGTGCAGGGTCAGGCCTGGGATGTATTCCCTCTGGGCTGCCGGAAGAGAGATCTTCACTCACTTGTGGAGTTTGGAAGTATCTGTTCTGAGTGACATAGGAGATTCTTGAGGTGCTCCCAGTCTGGGGGACACATTCATCCAGCTCTGAGGAGTCAGGGCTGAGGTAGAGGGAAAGACTTAGGGGTTGGGGGAGCCCAAAAGGGGCAGAGGAGTCTTCCAAGAGGAGGGGTTATTTGAAGAGGGTTTCGAAGGATGTGTAGGAGTTGGGAAATGGCATTGCAGGCAGAGGGAACAACCTGGGCAAAGGTCTGGGGGCTGGACTGGGTCTAGGTTCCATGGTAACTCACCACCCAGCAACCTCTATCCCCCAACTCTGTATCACCCCACAGGTGGGTTTCATTGACTACATTGCCCACCCACTGTGGGAGACGTGGGCTGACCTGGTACACCCAGATGCACAGGACCTGCTGGACACTCTGGAGGACAACCGCGAGTGGTACCAGAGCAAGATCCCCCGCAGCCCTGTGGACCCCACCAGCCCCAAGCAGGGTGATCCCGACAGATTCCAGTTTCAGCTGACTCTGCAGGAGGCAGAAGAGGAGGAGGGAGAGGAGGAGGGAGCATTGGGTGGGAAGGCCTCAGAGTCACCTGACACTGAGCTCCTGTCCCCTGAGGCCAGCCCAGACCCTGGGGCCCTATACCTGGACAACCAGAGGACCATGGGCAAGCCCTGTGTGGACCATGAGGGCAATGTGATGGCTGAGCCTTTGGGCACCTAGTGGCCCCTGATGGGTGGGTGGACTTTCCAGGAAGAGGTCCCAAGTGGCCCCTGCTTTGCCTTCCGCACCCACTGAGGGAGACAATCAGGCTTTTAGCTACAGACAGTTCTCAGGGTTGAATTGGAGGCACCTGGCGGGGTCCACGCTGACCCTGAGCTCAGCTGAGAGAGCTCTCCAAGGAGCTGGGCTGGGAGCAGCCTCTTCCAGGGCCCTTGAGTTCTCCCTCCTGGACTTCAACCCCTGGTGTAGAAAGGGAGTATCTGCCAGGCCCCTTGTCTATCTTCTCCAGTGGTCACTCTTCAGCCATGTCCATCACTTTATTCTTTCATTCTTTATCCAATATTTACTGGGCACCTACTGTGTGCCAGGCCTGTGCCTGTTATGTGCCTGTGGGGTAGCCCTGCACAAGGAGGTGGGGAGTCAGCCTCAAGGAGATGCCCCCTCCCCTAGACACCTCCCCTTCATCTGCAAGGCAGCTCATTACAAGAGAACAAGAACTTGAATGGGAGAATTCTCAGCACCAAAGCTTCATCCAGACCCAATTCTGGCTCTGGAGCTCTGGTGGGGGGTGATAGGGGCCATGAAAGAGAGGGCTGTGTGTCAGGAACTGTCTCTGAAGACTGATTTAACCTTCATTGCTTGTGCACTGGCTGTTGCTTTAAGTTGCTGGGGTTTCTGTCTTCAGGTCTAAGGATCCTAGTTCTCCCTGGTCCCAGGACCCCCTGCTGGCTCCCTTATACTTTCTCCCTCTCGAGAACAGCAACAAAAGCACAGACTTCTCCCCCATGGAAGTTCTCTCCATCTTCTGATTCTGAGGCTGTCTCAGATTCCCCGTAGGGAAAAGGAGGCCTCTGATGCTTTCTTGCGAGTCACAGCCCCTTCTGGGCCTCAGTTTCCCCTCCATGGCCTAATCCTTAGTACTTGGGTAAACTTTGGTTGGAGGGTGGTGTTTGTGACCTCCCTGAAATATCTTAGAAATATGGGGCATTCTCTGGGGTTAAATAAACTCTATCACCCATAATTAGTACCGTGCCCATTTCACGGATGGGGAAACAGGAGTGGAGAGGTCCTGTGGCCTGAGGGCTCAAGGCCCTGTAGGTGGGGGGCACACGTTAGCCAGCGGCGCCCTCTGGTGGCTGGAGGCGCAGCGGGGAGGCGGGGCGAATTCGGGGCCCTTCCTCGCTTTGCCAGAAGTCTCTCCCGCGCCCAGCTTGGTTGAGTTCACCCTGAGGGTGCGGGCCTGGCGCAGAGCAGGTGAGGCGGCTCTGTGCTCAAGTCTCAGATTCAATTCCCGCTTCCGGAGGCCTCAGTATCCCCCCATCCCACCACATCCCCCACCCCCTAGCCTCCCTCCCCGCGTGTCTGATGACTTATACATGGCACAGGTCATCACAGCAGCCCCTGGCTTCAAGAACAGCAGGCTTCATTCCTAAATAATTTCATTAATAATTTCATTCCATTGATGAGTCATCGTCATCACAATTAATGATCAAATTCCACAGAGGGAGAATTAAAGGGCAGCTGGATCATGAACTTGGTGCATTTCCTTCCACACTTTTAAAAGGCAGAGACTTATGGGATTTTTAAAAGGCAGAGATTTATGGGATTTTTATTTATATATATTTTTTATCATTTTCCCCTTGCAAGTAATACATGTCGCTGTAGAGAATCCGAAAATAATGGAAACATGTAAAGACGAAAATAAAATTCTGCTGTAACCTCACCCACAGATCATCTGCCTTCAGCATTTCACCTTATTTCCCTCTGTTTTTTTCTCTACCCATTCATAAGAACACTCATATGTCCCCCTTCATTTTGGGCCACAGGTATTCCTCCCTCTTACTGACTGCACACTACCCACACTGGTTTTTTAACACCCCAAGCACAGTCCCACCTCAGGCCCTTGGCACATGCTGTGCCCCCTACCTGGAATACTTCTCTCCCTCATCCTCACCCTTTGGGTCTCAGCTCAGCATCCCCTTCTCCAGGAAGTCCTTCCTGACCCTCCCCCTCCCACCCCAGGCTGGCACTGGTGGAAGCTCTCTGGGAGTCTTTGCTTCGTGTCTACCACCCTCTCCAGACTGTGATCTTCAGAGTTCTCCAGAGATGGACTTTGAGAACGTCAACAAATCTCTTAACCTCCCCGAGCCTTTGTCATTTCGCGGGTAAAATGTGTTCTTTGTGAGGCTCACAGAATTGTAACAACAGGTATTGTTTGAGGAAAGCATGTCCTGAGCTCTTTCTTCACATGTATAGAAACTGAGGCCCACAGAGGGTATGAGGAAGAAGTCACTCACATGCTCCAGGTCTCCCATTTTCTCCTGTTTAGGGTCCTTCCTGAGGGACATAGTCCTTGCCTTTGTGGCCCACTCTAGACCCAAAGAGGAGGGTGGGAGAAGATCTTTAGGGCCCCTGGGAACTTTCAGCCCTTGTGAACTCCTAGGGTGACTCGTAGGGCCTCACTTTGCCCTCTGTTGAGGGGGAAAATGTTGCCTGGCCCCCTTCCTCACAGAGCTGGAGAGGGGTTGTCCCTCGAGCTTGTTTAGTGAGTTCCAGCCTCAGGGCCTTTGCACTCGCTGTTCCTGCTGTCTGGAGCACTGTTCCCCCACTTCTCCCAGTGGCCAGCTCATTCTCCTCCTTCAGATTCCTGCTCAAATGTCACTTCCTCAGAGAGGTCGTCCCTAACCTCAGTGGCCAAAGTCACGCTCCTTCTAATCATTCATTTGTTCATTCATTCATGTCATACAATCACAGGGCACCTACTGTGTCCAAAGGTGTAGGTGCTGGGGACACTGATCACCGACTTTCAAAGCTCACAGCTGGCTATTGGATAAATAAGTCAACATGATCATTTCTAATGGGGATGTGTCAGGAAGGAGAACTATGGTGACATGATAGGAGGTGACATGGTGAAATCAGAACTTCTGGAGGGAGGTGGGTGTTGATTGGAGATCTGAAGGGGATGAGAGAGCCAGGCACAGAAAGAGCTGGGGAAATACCTGGGGAAGAGGACACAGCAGGTGCAAAGGCCCTGAGGCAAGGTTGCACCTGGAACCTCGAAGAGGGAATGACTCACCGGAGGAGAAAGATGAGGTAGTGGGATGGGATCTGAGAGGGTTTGGGGCCCTTCTGCTACCCAGCTCTGTTGCTCGGACCACACAGGACACCTCCCCTCAAGTCTGTAGTCCCCACCTCCAATTCAACCATCCTAATTCCAGAGCCTTATGCTGATTCTTAACAATAAATCCTTCCATTATTTTTATTTTAAAATACAAAATCCTGGGACTTCCCTGGTGGCGCAGTGGTTAAGAATCCGCCTGCCAATGCAGGGGACACGGGTTCGAGCCCTGGTCCGGGAAGATCCCACATGCCGCGGAGCAACTAAGCCCGTGCGCCACAACTACTGAGCCCGTGTGCCACAACTACTGAAGCCCGCGCGCCTAGAGCCCGTGCTCCGCAACAAGAGAAGCCACCGCAATGAGAAGCTCGCGCACCGCAACGAAGAGTAGCCCCTGCTCGCCGGAACTAGAGAAAGTACGTGTGCAGCAACGAAGACCCAACGCAGCCGAATAAATAAATGAATAAATACATAAATAAAATAAAATACAAAATCCTTTGTGCAGAAGCTGGTATACATTGGTGTGGGCTTTTACCCTTTGGGAAAAAAATAAGTGCGTGTTTCCGATCGACACCCACGTACAAAGCCGGAAGCATGCATTTGGGAGGTCAGGGAGCCTAGCTGCCTCGCACGCCCTCCCCTCCACCTGGGCAGCTCCTGGAGCTCCGCCCCCCCCAATCCCCCACCCCAAAGCGGGAACTCGACTGCTGGTCTTCCCGTGGGGAGAGATTGGAGGTGGATTTATATTTATTCATTATCTTTTTCTGAATCTTCCCAGTTCTCCGCAGTGGGTTTGTGATACTTTTATAGTCTGAGTGAAGAGGAGGGACAGAAATGTTATCCTTAGAAAAAAATAGATTTCCCAACTGCAAGGAGAGCTGGAGGGACGTCTCCGCACTTCCGGGGCGCTGGGGGCGGGGGTAGGGGGCGTGGGCGGCCTCCAGGCGCTAAGTTATTCTGGTTTCTAGGCGCCTCTGCAGCTGGCGAGCTTTTTATAAAAAAGACAAGCCCCGCCCCTCGTCTCCTGAGGAGGAATCAGGGAGATGAGAATTTTCCTGGGGCCACACGCCCCCTGCCGGGTGTGGGGACCGGAGTTGGGGCGGAGGGCAGAGACCTGGAATGGAGGCCAAGGTCTCGTTCTTCCTCCCCTCTCCCAATTCTGACTTTTTCACATGAAGATGGATGTGACGGGTCACCTTGGACCCCAAAGTCTCCATCTCTGAGTCATTTTGCCAGGATGAAGGAGGGAGGACTCTCTGTCCCTGTCTTTTTAAACTCAGGAACCAGGGAGGAGTAAAGCATCTCCCACCCCTTGTCTTTATTGTTGGGTCTTTGAACCTCGCTCGTATACTCCCTGTTTCCCAGGTTTTTTACCGCATACTTTGCGAGTTTAGGGGACAGGCCGTCTTTCTGCCCTACTTCCGCCATTTCGTTGAATTTTTCTCTGGAAAATGGGGAGCAGGAAGGAAAGGAGTTCCTGGAGCGTTCGTTAGCCCCTTCCTTTTTTCTGGAAATTGGTGGGGAAGGGTGACTCTCTTGATCCCAATTTCTTCTTTCTTCATCTCAGAAACAGGGTGGAGCATCTACTAGCCCAGCCTCTTTTGGGGGTCTTACAGCTGAAATTAGACGGAGTCTATCTTGACCCCTATTTCCGCTTTTTCTTCTTTTCTACTTATGTTGAACCCAATAAATAGGAGACGTGGAGCATCTTCTCGAACCTCTGTTCCTCTTTTCTGAAATTGGGAATAGGGAGCGTTTAAGGAGAGGTCACAGCACCCTGGACTGAAAGGGGACCTGCTGAGTCTCCGACCTGGGTGCATGTGGGCGGGGAAGTGAAACACCCCAAGAAGACCCAGGCTCAGCCCAGGCCTCAACCTCTCGCCCCTTCAACCGCTCGGGAACCGTCATTGGACAGGAGGAGGGAGTGACAATTGGCTACTTTGCCCGTCGCTCGAGGACTTAAGCCAATGAGAAGGCGCCGCGCAGCCCCGCCTCCCTAACGCTGAAGAGAGGCGGAGCCGGCAGGCGATTCCTCCCCTCCCGCACCGCTTCTGCTAGCTACTGGATGCGCTCTCTGGGCCCCGCCCCATTCTCGCGTCAATCTGCGTGAGAGCCCCGCCCCGCCCGGCTCTGTGTGCGACCGTGGACCACATCCCCATCTGTGGCTCCTCCCCAGAATGGCGTCACGACCGCATCTGCATGTGAAGCCCCGCCCCTCTCTTTGCAGGACGTCACCGCGGACTGCAGGGGCCTGAGCCGGTACCGTCGCCTCCGCTGCCACGCAGCCCCACATCAGCGCCCTGGGGGCCCTGTCACCGCCGCTGCCAAAAAAGTCGCTGCCACTAGGGTCGCCGCCGCATCAGTGCAGGGCAAGGTGAGCTCCCGGACGGTCCGGTGCGCTCCCTCTCGGAGCACCTACATAACCTTCATTTGACTGATGGGCTGGGGTAGGGGGACGAAGTTGGCCGGCGTTAAGTGAGGGGAAGGATGCGGCGGTCGTGAGCCTGGGGAGGGGGAGGGCCCCGGCTCCCTCTACCTGCCCTCTCCTCACCCCCACCCCCATCCCTCCACCCCCGGCTCTGCGGCGGAGGGGGAGGGGAGACGAGACGAGTGCCTTGCGGGAAGCTGTGCGCGCGGGAGGCTCCGTGCGTGCGCGTGCGCGTGGTGTGCACACGCGTGTGCTTGCCCGCCTGTGCGGGCGGATCTGTGTGTACCCTTGCTTGTGTACCAGGGTATTCTCGTGTGACCCCTTGGAGGTCCCGATCCAAGTTTGTGCGTGTTGCAGGCCAGTGGAGGGAGACGCGTGGACTGTGCGTGTGCGTGCACAGCAATGTGCATATGTGCGCGAAGATGCGTGCCCGTGTGGGTGACGTGTACTCGGCTGCATGGGTGGAGGACGCAGTGCGCACGGGTGGGTTTGCACATTTGTATATGCATGTCGGTGTGCAGACAGGCTCTGTCCCGTGCACCGAGTGTGTTCGACGCTCAGATATGCACGAGCGTGTCTGAGTGTGTGCCCTGCTGTGTGCACGTGAGCGTGTGCATGCCCCGCTCCTATCACGTGATGTAGCTGTCTCAGCCCAAGCTCTCCCAGCCTGGGAGTCTGGGAGGAGGACTGCGGACACGCGTCCCCGCGGTACCATACACGCGTGTGCACGTGTGCCCGCGTGGCTCAGTTCTGAGGAACATGAATGATTGATGGGGGGCGGGGCCGGCCGTAGTCACCCCTCCAGGCGCAGCTGTAGTGCTTAGATTACAGCCGGACCTGGGGAGCAGGCCTGCTGGAGGGGCCTGCAGGGGTGTCTCCATCCCCTTCGCTCTGAGGTTCTCCCCTGAAACCTCGGGCCTTTCAAGGTCATGGCCCGCCCTCTGCCGTGGGCCGCACCGTTAGTACTGGGGCTCCTGATGGGATAAGGGTAATCTCCATCCCTCTCTGGGAGCTCTCCATCCTGAGCCTGGGCTTGGGTGTTTGGGGATGGAGGGAGACCCCTCACGCTTGCCTACGCCCCGCACCCCCAGATGGCATCCGCCACAGACTCTCGCTATGGGCAGAAGGAGTCCTCGGACCAGAACTTCGACTACATGTTCAAGATCCTCATCATTGGAAATAGCAGCGTGGGCAAGACGTCTTTCCTCTTCCGCTACGCAGACGACTCCTTCACGCCTGCCTTTGTCAGCACTGTAGGCATTGACTTCAAGGTCAAGACCATCTACCGAAACGATAAGAGGATCAAGCTTCAGATCTGGGTGGGTCCAGCTGGGGGGATTCTGGCTTCATCACTCTCCCTACCGAGAATAGCAGCCCCAGCTTTGCCTATTTCTTTCCTGTCTAGATTCATTCATTACACACTGGGCATTTATCAAGCACTTACTGTGTACAAGGGGCTGGAGGCACTGAAGAGAGTGCCCCTGTTCTTCCATCAGTGCCTAATCAGTGCTCTTCAGGGGTGGGGAAGGAGCAAATGCTGGGTCCTCTCCTGAGCCTGACATCATCAGACGCATCATTTGCTTGGTGCCTCAGTTTCCCCATGTTCAAGTTCCTCCATGTGTGTCTGTATCAGGTTTCAGAGGGATCTTGACCCCCAACCTCATTCCCTGGGACAGGAGCAGGCTTCTCCGTCAGGGTCTTTTGGCCACTTCCCTGAACGCCTCCGAGGCCTGAGGAAGCCTGCTACATCCCAAGTCAGAACTGTTCGTTCCCTGCTCCCAGTCCTTCCACGGCTCCCACCTCACTCCGGGTAAAACCTGCACCCCTCCCCGCAGCCAGACCCTGCCTGGTCTGCCCCCGTTGATACCCCATCTCATCTGTCTCCTTCCATCTCTGTCTCAGCCTCTTCATTGTTCCTCAAACGTACCAAATGCAGTCCCACTTCAGGGCATTTGCCCGGGCTGTGCCTTCTGCCTGGACTGTCCTTCCTCTGATCCCCACACGGCTCCCTCCCTCATCCTTCAAGTTTTAAAATTGAAGGCAGCCCACGCTGCCCATCCTTGTCGGGCTTTTTTCTCCTCAGTCCTCGCCACCCTCTGATGATACATTTTCTACCTTTTCACGGGTTTATTGTCTGTTTCCTGCACTGGATTGTCAGTTTCACAGGGGCAGTGATTTTGGTCCATTTTGTTTACAGCTGTGTCCCCAGTGCCCAGCACAGGGTGTGGCACAGGTACACGTGTGTTGAATGAATGAGGGAACGATCCTGTAGGTACCTTAGGATGACTGGGTACCACATTCCCAGTGCAGGCAGCCAGCTCACTCTCCCTGACCCACTGTGCCCCTGGGCAAGCCCCTGCTCCTCTGGGCCTCGAGGGGGCTGGACTTGACCATCTCAGAGTTCATACCTACTCTGAAGAGTTTCCATGTGTGTCCTCTCTGACACCCTGTCTCTTCTTCCCCAGGACACGGCGGGGCAAGAGCGGTACCGGACCATCACGACAGCCTACTACCGGGGCGCCATGGGCTTCATCCTCATGTACGACATCACCAACGAGGAGTCCTTCAATGCGGTGCAGGACTGGTGAGCGTGCCCCCACCTGCTCGCAGATGGTCTTCTGAGCTAGGCTTGGTGTAAAGCCTGGGGTACAGGCAGAGATCAGGGAGCCCCAGCCGCTTGGCAGAAATGTAAATAACAATATTGGGGTCCCAGCCCTGCTATCAATCTATAATCATTAAAACAGTGTGGCATCAGCTCAAAATAATGGGAAACAAGGTTTCAGGTGGAAAAATGAAACTGTAAACATATAGGAAAAAAAAAAATCTGGGACAGAAAATATGAAGACAGTTTGCATAGGTTAGAGGATATAAACATTTACATTTTCTGACTAGAGTAATGATAAATTTTGAGAAAATGTCTGAATTTGTTTTAAGAGCGAGAATTCTTCTCTGGGGGTGGGGGGATCTGGGAAGGATGGGAAAGGCTGCTTGAAAGAGGACCTCCCAAGAGCAGTGAACTGTGGGAGCAGACACCTGCAGAGAGTGTTCCTGGCAGGACAAAGACGGGGAGGAGGACCGAGCCTGCCTCCCTCAAGAATTAATGGGAGGTGCGGGCTGGAGTGGGGTGGGGCTGGAGTGGGGTGAGGACGGGGAGAAGGGGGAGAGGGGGGCGGAGCTCAGATTCTCCAAGCCCTAACCCTCCTCTGTCACCACCTCCTCCAGGTCAACCCAGATCAAGACCTACTCATGGGACAATGCCCAGGTGCTGCTGGTGGGGAACAAGTGTGACATGGAGGATGAGCGGGTGGTGTCATCGGAACGCGGTCGGCAGCTGGCTGACCACCTGGGTGAGTACCCAGCGAGGCTGGACACCCACAGGCTAGGAAAGGGACACTGAGGCCCCGAAAGGGGAGGAGACACACCCAAAGTCTCACAGCAAAGCCAGGATGGGGCGTGGATTCAAATCCAGATGATTCATACTTTCTGCAAGCTGGCCTTGATCCAGGGGCCATTTGAGGTGAGTCTTTTTTTTTTTTAATTAATTTATTTTATTTATTTATTTTTGGCTGCATTGGGTCTTCATTGCTGCGCACGGGCTTTCTCTAGTTGCAGCAAGTGGGGGCTACTCTTCGTTGTGGTGCGCGGGCTTCTCATTGCAGTGGCTTCTCTTGTTGCGGAGCATGGGCTCTAGGCACGCGGGCTTCAGTAGTTGTAGCACGCGGGCTCAGTAGTGGTGGCTTGCGGGCTCTAGAGCACAGGCTCAGTAGCTGTGGTGCACGGGCTTAGTTGCTCCGCGGCATGTGGGATCTTCCCTGACCAGGGCTCGAACCCGTGTCCCCTGCATTAGCAGGCGGATTCTTAACCACTGCGCTACCAGGGAAGCCCCTTGAGGTGAGTCTTGATGGATGCTTAGGAGTTCACTCTGCAGGAAGTTTCTGATTCATTCTGATACTCTCGCTGCCCAGCCTTGTGCTGGGTGTTGCTGGGCCCCTGAGAGGCCTCCAGCTTTGTGAGAGAGGGAGGGACCTCAGCTGGGGGAGCCAGGCTCTGCCTGGCACAGGTAAGTCTTCCTGGAAGTGGGCCTTGGATCTGGTACTTGAAGAAAAAGGGTGGTCTTTCAGACAGAAGAAACAGTGTGGGCAAAGGCCAGACGTGGGAAAGATCCTTTTGGCAAACAGTTTTACGTGACTGGAACATGAGGGTCACTTGGAGGAAATATGGCTGATCTTGCAGGGCCTGATGCACGAGCTGAGGAGCCAGACTTTTCAGAGGGCAATAGGGAGCCATGGAGAGTGTGTGAGCAGGGGAAGGCCTGGATCTGAATGTCAGATGCCGCCAGGGCCAGGGCTGGGCTGTATGGTGGAAGCAGGGAAGTGGGTCTTACCAGGGCTTTGGGGACAATGAGAGGGGACAGTTTTAGGGTGAAGAAAGGAGTGCAGGAAATAAAGGCTGACTCAGTCCAGTGTTGCTTCCCCAAGGGACCTGTCAGTGCCTATAACGTGCAGTTGGCACTGGGAATCTCCAGGTGTTACTTGCCCTCGGAAAAGTGTCTCTGGGCGTGGGGGGACCAGGGTCCTCACCCCTCCCTTCCCCGGCCACAGGGTTCGAGTTCTTTGAGGCAAGCGCCAAGGACAACATTAATGTCAAGCAGACCTTTGAGCGGCTGGTGGATGTCATCTGCGAGAAGATGTCCGAATCATTGGACACAGCCGATCCTGCAGTCACGGGCACCAAGCAGGGCCCACAGCTCACGGACCAGCAGGCGCCCCCCCACCAGGACTGCGCCTGCTGAGAGCTGCCCCGCCCCATCCTGGCCCCACCCCCTGCCCGTCCCCTGGGCCTGAGCCAGGGCCCCTACTGGCCATGGGCGTGAGTCCCCTGCCCTGATTTAGCCCATCACCCTATTTATTATCGTAGCTATTTATTTATTTATTTATTGGAGGTGTCCCCCAGGGGCTCGGGCACCCCACCTGCTCCGTGCCCCACCCTGTACATACAGCCCTGTTCCCGCTCTGCAGTGGCGTGTCGTGGCCCCGTGAACTCACCACTCACCCTTCTCTCCAGAGCCCACCTTTTTATAAATTCACCCCCATCAACAGTTAACAGTTTTGAATAGGGGGCCGGATGACACCCCAGGGCAGTCTGGTTGCGTGATGCAAGGTAGCCAGACCTGCCAGCCCCCTGGCTGTGACACGGTAGGTCCAGGTGGCTGCAGGCATCTCGACGTGGACCACGGGGTGGGTCAGAGCCAGGAAATGGCCCGCCTGGCTCCTCGCCCCCAAGGTTGTACCTTTTTTTGGAGGGGGGCGGGGGCTGCTGTGGATATTCACCACCCTGGGACACCGCCTCCCACCTGACCTGTTCTGATGTCATGAGTGTCAAACATGCCCCCCAGTCCCCCCAGGAGATGTCATGACAACACTACACACACCCAATAAAGTGAATGGACGACACAGTGTCCCTATGAGCGCCGGCCTGCGAGTGCTGGCTTTGCTCATCCACAAGATTTTCAATTACAAAGAGAATTTAATTCTCTGTACTTCCATAGTCCACGAACAGAGGATGAGACTGGAGGCTACCCAGCCCCACCCAAGGCTCAAAATTCTGGGGGCCCTGCTTCAAGGGTATGGGCGATGTCCCCACCTTGGTCCCAGAGCCCAGCCTGCAGGAGCGTTGAGGGCTTGGTACTAGCTGGCTGGCTGAGGCCCAGTGCTGAGGATGGAACATCTGTCACCAGTCACTTGAGGCTCTCCCAGAAGGGTTGGGGGATGACGGTCCATCTTCATGGTTGTGTTCCAGATGGAGAAACAGAGGCCCGGCAGTGGGCTTGGAAGGGGCAGCCCAACCGGATGCCTAGGAATCAGGGTGGGCCTAGGACTGGGCCCAGCAGTCTGTTCCACTTCCTGCCGAGGCAGCTGGTCAGCTGAGGGTCAGTCTTGCCCTGTCTGGCATGTGGTGGCAGTGTGGGGCAGCTCAGTGCCCAGGGCCACACAGCCTGGGGGCGCTGGGGGGCCTGGGATCTGTCCACACAAGAGGATCTGGTTATAGGCACTATTCATCCCTCTGGACTCCTCACTGAACCCTCCTCCACCCGTCAGGGCTGGGGTCAGCCTTGCTGGACAGATGTGGCAGGGACCTGGCCGAGGTCACATCAGACAGAAGACGTGGGCTTGGTCTTCACCCCGCTGGTGATCAGCAACCCACCCACCCACCATGGGGTACAGGTTGTCGTGGGCACAGGAGGCCCGCACCCTGGAGCGTAGTTGTACTGCCATTTGGGGCTCACACATGTGGCCCCCCAGGAGTCCCCTGGGTACTTGGTCTGCCCACTGCACTTACCCGGTATTTCAGATAGGAGAGGTATGTGTCCCAGCCCAGCGTCAGGCCGTTGATGTAGGTGACTCGGAACTGGGGGGGCACGAAGAGGAAATTCACCAGCTGCGCAGCGGGCCACACACACCAGTCAGCCTACGGGGAGGGGTGGAATGCAGTGAGAGGCGGGGCCGGGAGGGACCTGGGTGGGGCCGGGTGGCTGTGAGAGGTGGAGCTTTGAAAGGGGGTGCCTGTGAAAGGGAGAGGAGGGACAGATGCAAGGGGGCGGAGATGAAGGACAGGCGGGGCCTGGGAGGGCACGCCCACCTTGTAGAATTCCCAGAACTTGTCCCGCAGCTCCTGGCAGCTCTCGCCCAGGGTCTGGCCCTCCAGGCAGCCAAGGCCTAGGAAGGAAACCAAGAAATCAGAGTGTCAGAGGCTGGGGAGTACGGAGTACGACGGTAGAGCGGGTGGGGTTGGACCCCTGAGGAACAGTGTCTCAGGCAGAGGAAACAGGACACTTAAAAGCCTTGCAGTGGGAAGGGCAGCACAGCAAGGTGGGTAGGGTGGGTAAACAACAGAACAAGTCAGAGAGAGGTGAGAGGAGAGAGGTCTGTCGTGAATAATCGCGTACCCTGACGGATGGGTACGCCACACACCCTTGTTGTGGCTGGGGCTATTTTATTACCGGTCCTAGGATGATTGTGCCCTGTCACCGTCAGTCTCAGCTCCCCTTCCTCCAGCCTCAGAGCCTTTGCATGGGCTGTTCCCCCTGCCTACTGGCTCCTTCTTCAAGTCTCAGCTGAGTGTCTTCTCCTTTGGGAAGTTCTCCCAACCACTGTCCAGGGCAGCCCCATCAGACACTGTCTTCATCCTTCCTACATTTAGCGTCATTGTCTGTAATTCTGCCATTCACACTTGCCTCCACTGGGTCTGCCTATCACCACTGTACCCCAGCCTTCAGGAGGTGCATCAGTAATGGGTCTCCACATCCTTAACACAAAGCTGGCTCTGTCCCTCCCGACCTATGAGGGGCAAAGCCCAAGCTCACGGGGCTCCTTACCCAAGAAGTACCAGACGCCCAGCATGGGAGAAGCCACCAGTTGGTCGACGAGGACCTTCCTGAGGACGTTTGGGAGGCCACGGAAGCCAGATGCAGGGAGCAGGCGGTCCAGCCAGAGGTACCAGTAGTGCAGGAAAGGGCCCATGCTGCAGCCCACTGCAAACATGCTCGCTGTGGGCGGTCCAAGAGTCAGGGGGTCCATGTTAGGCCAGCAAAGCCCCCAATTCACTCTCTCCCTGTCTAAGACCTGGGTAAGCCTGACACCCTCCCGGAGCCCAACCCATTACTAGCCCCACTGCCACGTACCATTCCAAGAGCTGCGTTTGCATTTTCTTCCCTCATTCCCTCACCACCGTGGCAGAGGGTTCTACCATCGCCCCGCTTTCCAGAGGAGGAAACAGAGGCACAGCGGGTAGGGAAGTGTGGGACCAGGGCGCGATCCTAGGCTGGCTGGGGCCAGACGCTGCGCCCTTGACTACCCCGGGTGCAGCATCCTGTGCTCAACGCTAGGTCTCTCTGTGCAAGGG
Organism: Balaenoptera acutorostrata; assembly: GCF_949987535.1. NCBI lineage: Eukaryota > Metazoa > Chordata > Mammalia > Artiodactyla > Balaenopteridae > Balaenoptera > Balaenoptera acutorostrata. Next base: position 173,461,414 of record NC_080065.1, read on the forward strand.
AGAGGGAAGCAGACCAGGAGTTGGGCGGGGACCTGACCCTCAGGATGGGAGCGAACCGAAACCCCACGTATGGTAGGGGATGAAGACCCCCGAGGGGAGAGGGGGCAGAGATCGGGGAGGGGCTGTCTAGGATGCACGCTGAGGTCAAGGGTCTTGCCAGGGACTGAGGTCTCGGGTCATGGGTCACGGCACGCGGGTCCGGGTCACAGGTCTCCGAATTGAGGTTGGGGCCAAAGATCCTCTGGGGTCAAAGGCCAGCAGCACTCGCCCCCTCACCTGAGCGCCGAGGGTCAAACTTCTGGCCGGGCCGGGCGCGGATCTCCCAGGACTGGCGCGCTCCATCCCCGGCCGCCATGAGAGCGCCGCAGCCCAGCGTGTTGGTGACGAGCAACGCACGGCCTTGGAACAGGGGCTGCCCCGCGGCCCAAAGGCCGCGCAGCCAGCACCAGCCGCCGGACACCATCGCCTGCCGGGACCTAGGAACTGGCACACCCGGCCGCCCTGCCCATGCCGGCCAATCTCCAGTCACCCTGCGTCCCGGATGCCCGCCTCGCGCCGTGCTACCCAATCGCACGCTGCCTTCGTGATTTGCACGCCTTCACCAAGTCGCTGCAGCCAATCACCGACCGCTTGTCTCTTCACTTTGCCCGCCCCGAGAGGTATTAGCCAATCAAAAATCGGCATCCCCTCTAGAGGCTAACTGCCGAACGAAGCCGCACACCGCCTTCCGCGCCTTACGGGCCAATCGCAAATAGGCTTCGCGTCACACCGCGCATGCCAATTGCTGTCGTTCTAACCTCGTTTTCCCGCCCCTATCTGCTCTGGCCTATGGGTAACCGCCGCCACACCCTTATTTGCCTGCCCAGTACTGCACTGGCCAATCGGAGAGCCTCGCTGACTATCGTTAGGCTGGCAAATCACTGACTGTCGTCCTGCCTCCCGCATTGAGATGGCCAATCTTGAACAACTCCACCGAGTTCTCTCTTGTAGTTGCCCTCCAGATTTCCAGATTCTCCCGGAATTCCTGAAATGGGGAATCGGACTGTGGCCATGACTACCGGGGCGGAAGTCCAATCCCGCAGAGACTCGAGAAAGTGGGGGCGGGGCTACAGTTCTGCGGCGCGCGCAGGCCGCTGGGATTCTTGTGAAGACGTTGACCTTGGTCCTGACTACTGCTGGGTATCTGACCTCAGTTCAAGAATAATATAATTAGGGCTTCCCTGGTGGCGCAGTGGTTGAGAATCTGCCTGCCAATTCAGGGGACACGGGTTCAAGCCCTGGTCTGGGAAGATCCCACATGCCGCGGAGCAGCTAGGCCCGTGAGCCACAATTACTGAGCCTGCGCGTATGGAGCCTGTGCTCCGCAACAAGAGAGACCGCGATAGTGAGAGGCCCGCACACCGCGATGAAGAGTGGCCACCACTTGCCGCAATTAGAGAAAGCCCTCGCACAGAAACGAAGACCCAACACAGCCAAAAATTAAAAAAAATTAAAAAAAAAGAATAATTAAAACGTTAGGCACTGTTCTGGGCACATGATGTGCATTAAGATTTCACAGCAACTTTGTGTTGCTGCAGGGACAGTTTTATCACCATGTTATTTCCTGTGTTCCTGGAGGGGAAAATGTGAGTTTCAATGGAAATCTATGCGTTACCTACAGGAGCAGGGTGTCGCAAACTGTCGCCTGTGGGCCAAATCCTGTCGGCGCCGGTTTTGGTGAGGCTCGCGAGCTAAGAATTCTTTTACCTTTTTTAATTGGTCGGTGAAAAAAATCCAAATAATATTCTGGGACATGAGAAAATTATATGAAATTCAAATTTCCGAATCCTTAAATAAAGCTATGTTGGAACACGGTCATGCCCATTTGTTTTTTTATTGTCTACTCTCATTACAGTGAGCAGTTGCAACAAAGATTGTATGGTCTGCAAAAACTAAACTATTTACTATTTGACTCTTTACAAAAAAAATTTTTTCCTCTTTGTTAGAGGACACCCTTCAGGGTTTTCTGATTTTGATTCTATGGGAGATATTTTATAAACCCTGTGGTTATAACTGATAACAGGGAAAAATAATTCTTCCCTATAGACATGCAAATGAGTTCTGCCAAGTGGAGAGATGCCCACCCCCAATTTTTTTGCCTTAATTTGCACATTCATTTTACTGTGCTTGTTTTGTCTGTTGTTTGGTTCTTCTTTGAAATGGGTTTAACGCCTGATCAGTTGCCTTTATTAACAACGAGTTAACAATTTTTAACACATGCTCATTTTTATTTCTGTATGAGAGTCGTGATTTTTACCTCTTTTGGGAAAATTATCCTTCAACACTTCCTATTGCTCTCAAGTAACTCAGCCTGGTATTCCAGGTTCCAGATTTTACTGCATTTTGGTGGAAAACCTCCAAAATGGTTAAAAGAGGGGGAAAAGTCAAATTATGATTAACGAAACAGAGTCAGGTAAACTTTTTCAGCAGAGAAGTGCATTTCATGGTGGCTGAAGCCCTGGCAACTTCAAGAGGTAAGAGAATCTTGCTGATTCTCTATTTTTCTCATCTGTGTTTTCCTCTCTCTAGATAGGTGCCTTGTTTTTGATGCTTTTATGATGGATAATGTCACCAGCATTAGAGGCATCAGGGACTGGGAATTTGTCTTTATGGTCTGACCATTTGGCAATCTCTATCAATGGATTACTGCTTTACTGGCTGAAAAGCAGTGGAGGATCCATTAAGAATTTAGTGCCCACCAGGAGGAACAGCTTTTGATGTCTAGACCTGTGATTTTGGGTGTTTCTGTTGAAGGAGTTTTCAGAACATGCCACCCCAAAATATGCTGCTCTGGCAGATTGATTATTTTGAGTTAAAGGCATTAATAAGACTGCAAGATGCAAGAAGGGCTCTTGGTCTTTCCTTTTTCTTACTGAAAGCAGGAAATAAAATTCCCATGGCAAAGGTGCCCTCCCTCTACTGGGAGGAAGAAACCCTCTTATCCCCAGAGACAGGGAGTCGAAGCTGAGAGAAATCTGTACAAACAGGTCTTGTTGAAATGACTCTTATCTTCCTTTAGTCTCCCTATGTATTTTAGTTGCTTTTCTGCAGTTGACGCTCTGTTCAACCTAGTAAATAACAAGTCTTTGGGTCTTAATTTTTCTTGCGAAGACTCCCACGTACATGTAAATAAATTTTTTATGCTTTTCCCCTGTTAATCTGTCTTGTGTGTCAGTCTCAGCCAGAGACTTGTGTGCCGAGAGCTTGGCTTGGCTTTCTGTCTGCTAGGGCATGCCGGTTTTGGTCCTACATGTCCAACCATCAGGTGAGAGCCCTGAGAATATGTAGATGGCCAGAAAGAAATGTGGGTTGCACCCCATTTGTGGCTAGGGTCCTACCGACCACTGGACCACTGTTGCCAGCCTCTGAGGGGAATTGTCTAAGTCTTTCTCTCTTTTGGCCATCTTTGGGAGTGGCTCTGGATCTTGAGAGAGCTGCATTTTTTGCACCCTCTTTGGGGACCCCTCATGCATCCATGGTTTAGTCATAGAAGGCTGATTGGTTTTGGTTTTGAATCACTTGGAATAGGTATGCTTTTGGTTAAAAAAAAGAAGTTAAAAAATAAAAAGGGAGTTCAATACTGCCGGGAAAATTTACTGTTTGGGCTGAAACCTGATGATAAGATATTGAAAGGATTTTTTTTTAAAGGAACTCTATGTCAGAAATTGGCTTTATTGGAGACATATTCAGAGCCTGATTGGAACTATTTTCAAGGCCTTCTTCTTTCCTAAGCTAAAATGGAACTATGTACTCAGAGGGCTATTTGGAAATACACCGGCAAGAAAAAAAGTTTAAAAAGGCTTCTTCACAAATATTAGTAACTTGTTCCATCTGCCAGAAACACACTTTGGATCCAACTTTTTTTTTCTTCAATAATGAGTTTAAAATTCTTGTACCTGTCTCATGGCTAAAATTTAAAAATAAAAGTTATAAGATCTCTGTTTGCTTCTGTCTCTATGTTTATGTTTGTCTATATACATGTGATATTCTTCTACCTCTGGGAAGTATTGCTAAAAATTAACTTGTAAAAGAGCTCTATTTAATTGTCTTAAAAAAAAGTGCTTACGTAAGTTGATTAGTCAAACAAACTGGTTGTCTCTACTAGATGTTTAGATTATAAAACTGTAAATTCAAACTAAGAACAAAACAGACAATAAAAGTGAATTGCTTGATGTATATCAAGCACGACAGTAAATTTTAAAATAAAGGAGGTCATATATTTAACTTTTTACACTCTTTGCTTCTGTGATTTTTGATACTTGCTTGATTTATCAACAATAACAAGATTATGGCTAGCTATTTAATGAGTCATGAAATTTTCATGAGTAATTTAAGCATAATTGTTAAAAGCAAGTTAAGTAATAAACGTAAATGGGATAAAAGTTTATAAGTGAACTTCTCAACAATAATTTTGTTTTGTAATGTCTCCTTAAAAATAGTTTCCAGAATCATTTTGGAAAATTGAAACCTTATACTAAGTTAAGTGAAATGGTGGATAGTCATTGAATATATAGACAATTTTCAAATATGAGAAAATACTAAAATATTAATCACTAAACATAAGTTTATCTTGTTGGCTTCTTAATTTTTACAAAGGGACTAATGATGTTTCCGTTAGTAAACACGTCCTTTGCCACATCAAAAAACTGTATTATAAGGAAGCATATGCTTCTAGAAATTATGAAATGATGTATTCATAAATTTGCTAATCTACTATAGAATGTTGGTATAAATGTTGGTAAGGCCACAGGCAGTTTACAATTGCTTGCTTCCTAGTTTTCACTGGAACTTAGGATTATGAATTATAATCAATGTAAGTAAATGAAACTGCTAGGAATAATAAAGGTACAGAAAAAAAACTCTGTATGTGAAGTGTGCAAGGAAAATAAGATGTGTTTCTGCAGGAAAAAGTATGAGGTATGAAGGATGCGCTCTTTTTTTTTTTTAATTAGCAAGTATTTAATTTAATTTATTTATTTTTGGCTGCGTTGGGTCTTCGTTGCTGTGCATGGGCTTTCTCTAGTTGCGGCGAGCGGGGACTACTCTTCGTTGCGGTGCGCGGGCTTCTCATTGCGGTGGTTTCTCGTTGTGGAGCACAGGCTCTAGGCGTGTGGGCTTCAGTAGTTGTGGAGCACAGGCTCAGTAGTTGTGGCACTCGGGCTTAGTTGCTCCACGGCATGTGATATCTTCCCGGACCAGTGATTGAACCCTTGTCCCCTGCATTGGCAGGACGGATTCTTAACCACTGAGCCACCAGGGAAGACCAAGGATGCGTTCTTAGGAAGGAAAAAGAAGAGTAATTTTGTCCCTGTTTAAGCGTATTTAGTGATTGTTTCAAAATACAAAAGAGGAAAATAAAGGAGAAAAACCTAAATGGATTTAGAAAGTTGGAGAGGGAGAAAGAGGAAATCTTATCTTGTGTGGTCAAATTGGCAAAAATTAAATGGATTATTATAAGAATTTTAAAAATGAGCTTTATTTTTAAAAAAATTTTTATTGAAATATAGTTGATTTACAATGTTGCATTAGTTGCAGGTGTACAGCAAATTGATTCAGTTATACATACATATATACCTTTCTATTCTTTTTTAGATTCTTTTTCATTATATGTTATTACAAGATATTGAGTATAGTTCCCTGTGCCATTCAGTAGGTCCTTGTTGGTTATCAACAATGAGCTTTAATATCAATAATGTGACTATGCAAAACTAGAATTTGACTTTCTTTCTCTGTTAAAAGAATAACATTTTCTTGGATTATTGTAAAAGATTTTTCTTTACCTGTTAAGTAATTCATATAGAAAACAAAGATTCTGTTTTATCAAAATGTTGTCTTTATCAAGTCTCTAATTAGGAAAACTGAGTCGTCTCAAAATTAAAAGAGCTGGAGCTTTTTCTTTTATCATGTTACTGTATTTGCCTATAAAATCTTTTATTGTCACTTTGGTTAAATAGGTAACTAAGTATTGTTTCATAATAATTTGTGAGCTTATTTAACCTAGTGTTCAAATCTTTGACATTTTGGACAAACTTCCCAAAATCAAATTCTAAATTTTATTTCCCCTACACTGTGTTTCCTTTTGAACCATGGTTGAAATTTTAGAATTGGAGCCACTAAACTCTGTCTGCCTACCTATAGGTCTGTAATTCAGAGAGGCCTTTACTTCTCACTATGTATGTTGTATTTTTCTACACCAGGAGGTGTGAGAGGCAGGATTCTAAGATATGGCCCCAAGATTTCTGCCTCAGATGTACATCAGTACATCCTCCTCAAGTGTAGGTAGAACTTGTGAATATGATAATATGCAAATATGATGTTATGTTGTATTTTAGAAGGGATTTTTTAAAAACTTATTTTACTGAACTATAGTTGATTTATAGTGGTGTGTTAATTTTTAGAAGGGATTTTGTAGGCATAAGTACCCTAGTCAGTTAATTAAAAAGGAGCTTGGTTAGTGCCCTCACTGTGATACATTTCTTTTTTTTAAATTGAAGTACAGTTGTATAATATTATGTAAGTTATAGGTATACAGTATAGTGATTCACAACTTTTAAAGGTTATACTCCATTTGTAGTTATTATAAAATATTGGTGGGACTTCCCTGGCAGCTCAGTGGATAAGACTCCCTGCTCCCAATGCAGGGGGCCTGGGTTCGATCCCTGGTCAGGGAACTAGATCCCACATGCATGCCACAACTAACAGTTTGCGTGCCACAACTAAGGAGCCCACCTGCCACAACTAAGACCTGGTGCAACCAAATAAATAAATATTTTTTTAAAAATTGGGCTTCTCTGGTGGCACAGTGGTTAAGAATCCGCCTGCCAATGCAGGTGACACGGGTTCGAGCCCTGGTCCGGGAAGATCCCACATGCCATGAAACAACTAAGCCCGTGCGCCACAACTACTGAGCCTGCGCTCTAGAGCCCGCGAGCCACAACTACTGAGCCTGCATGCCACAACTACTGAAGGCTGCGCGCCTAGAGCCCGTGCTCCGCAACAAGGGAAGCCACCGCAATGAGAAGCCCGCACACCGCAACGAAGAGCAGCCCCCGCTCGCCACAACCAGAGAAAAGCCCACGTGCAGCAACAAAGACCCAACACAGCCAAAAATAAAATAAATAAAATTAAATTTTAAAAAATATTGGCTATAGTCCCCGTGTTGTAGAATATATCCTTGTAGCTTATTTTATACCTAATAGTCTGTACCTCTTAATTCCCTACCCCTATATTGCCCCTCTCCCCTCCCCCTCCCCACTGGTAACCACTAGCTTCTTCTCTATATCTGTGAGGTCTGTTTCTTTTTTTTTTTTTTAACATCTTAATTGGAGAATAATTGCTTTACAATTGTATGTCAGTTTCTGCTTCATAACAAAGTGAATCAGTTATACATATACATACATCCCCATATCTCCTCCCTCTTGCCTCTCCCTCCCACCCTCCCTATCCCACCCCTCTAGGTGGTCACAAAGCACGGAGCTGATCTCCCTGTGTTATGCGGCTGCTTCCCACTAGCTATCTATTTTACATTTGGTAGTGTATATGTGTCCATGCCACTCTGCTTTTTTGTTACATTCACTAGTTGGTTGTATTTTTTAGCTCTGTGATACATTTCTTTAAACAAATTTTTTTTTAGTATTTATTTATTTGTTTATTTTATTTTTGGCTGCGTTTGGGTCTTAGTTGCAGCTCGTGGGATCTTTCGTTGTGGTGTGTGGGCTCCAGAGAGCGTGGGCTCAGTAGTTGTGCTGCGCGGGCTTAGTTGCCCTGCAGCATGTGGGATCTTAGTTCCCCGACCAGGGTTCGAACCCCCATCCCCTGAATTGGAAGGCAGATTCTTAAGCACTGGACCACTAGGGAAGTCCCTGTGCTACAATTCTATTTGGCAGATTCCTGAAGGTGCATTGGCTGATGTTAGGGAACCACAGGACAGCATTATCAATCCTAATTCCAGTTATTCGTTCAAATGTGAACTTGGCCACAATCCCACCACATTGCGTTTAGTCATCCCCTCTCCTTAGGCTCCTCTGGTCTGTGATTCTTTCAGGGTTTTTTCTTGTTTTTCATGACCTTTACACTTTTGAAGAGGACCGGTGGGACATTTTGTAGAATGTCCCTCCATCTTGGTTTGGGTGCTGTTTTCTTGTGGTTAGACTGGGGTTCTGGGTCTTTAGGGAGAATCCCACAGAGGTGGTGTCCTCCTTGCATCAGATGGTGCATGTGATATCACATGATTTACCCCGGTGACGCTAACTCGGATCACATGATGTTAACCAGGATCACGTGAGGCTCACCTGGCTCACGTGATTAAGGGACATCTGCCCGGTGTTTCTACTCCACTGTCAGTTTACCATTTCTCCCTTTCCCTACTCTTTGGAATTGAGTTCCAAAATCCAGTCCACTCTTAGGGCTAGAGTGAGGGGGTGGAATTAAGCTCCACCTCCTGGAAGACAGACTGTTTCCAGATACAATTTCACCAGCCATTTTCAAGAAACTAAGTTGGACTTTTGGGAGCCAGTGCTTACAAAACCCTCACAGGAAAACTGGCCTGTCCCTGACTTGAGGGTCAGCCCTACAGGTCCAGCCTGGCCAACCAAGATCCTTGCCATACTTTGGGGACATCAAAGAAGAGAGAAATTCACCAAAAGGCACAGATGAAACTGCGGGTGAAGCTCGAGTTATCTCCAGTTAACAAATGATAGAGGCTTTTAGAAGTCCACCCTGAGATTCTTTTTTTTTTTTTAATTTTTATTTATTTATTTATTTATTTATTTATTTATTTATTTATTTATTTTTGGCTGTGCTGGGTCTTTGGTTCATGCGAGGGCTTTCTCCAGTTGCGGCAAGTGGGGGCCACTCTTCATCGCAGTGCGGGGACCGCTCTTCATCGCGGTGCGCGGGCCTTTCACTATCGCGGCCCCTCCCGTCGCGGGGCACAGGCTCCAGAAGCGCAGGCTCAGCAGCCGTGGCTCACGGGCCCAGCCGCTCCGCGGCATGTGGGATCCTCCCAGACCAGGGCTCGAACCCGTGTCTCCTGCATTAGCAGGCAGATTCTCAACCACTGCGCCACCAGGGAAGCCCCACCCTGAGATTCTTTACAGAAACTTGCAGTAAAGCAAACTGAACTCCTGCTGCACCTGTGTAAAATAATCAGGGCAAATCCCATGAGACCTGTCAAGGAAGGACTTTCTTTGAGATTTTATTTTATTTTTTATTTTTATTTTTTTGGCTGAGTTGGGTCTTCGTTGCTGCATGTGGGGTTTCTCTAGTTGTGGAGAGTGGGGGCTACTCTTCACTGCGGTACGCCGTCTTCTCATTGTGGTGGCTTCTCTTGTTGAGGATCGCGGGCTCTAGGGCATGTGGGCTTCAGTAGTTGTGGCCTGAGGACTCAGTAGTTGTGGCGCACAGGCTTAGTTGCTCTGCGGTATGTGGGATCTTCCCGGACCAGGGCTCAAACCCGTGTCTCCTGCATTGGCAGGTGGATTCTTAACCACTGTGCCACCAGGGAAGTCCTGAGACTATTTTTAACAAAAGGCACAGCTCAAATATCATTCAGTCATTAAACAAAATAGAAGGAAATCCTGCTACTTGTGGCACCATGGATGAACCTGGGGGGCGTTATGCTAAGTGAAATTAGACAGACAGTGAAAGACAAATTATGATTTAGTTTATATGTGGAATCTAAAATAGCCAAGCTCGGGCTTCCCTGGTGGCGCAGTGGTTAAGAATCTGCCTGCCAATGCAGGGGACATGGGTTCGAGGCCTGGTCCGGGAAGATCCCACATGCCGCGGAGCAACTGAGCCCGTGAGCCACAACTACTGAAGCCCGCATGCCTAGTAGTCGTAGTTGAAGTTGAAGCCACCGCAATGAGAAGCCCGTGCACTGCAGCGAAGAGTAGCCCCTGCTCGCCGCAACTAGAGAAAGACCATGTGCAGCAATGAAGACCCAATGCAGCCAAAAATAAATAAATAAAATAAATTTATAAAAAAAATAAACATCCATTTTTATAAATAAATAAATACATACATAAATAAAATAGCCAAGCTCATAGAAACAGAAGAACGTTGGTTTTCAGGGGCTGGTGGGGAGGGAAGGAATGGGGAGATGTTGGTCAAAGGGTACAACTTTCACCGTAAGATAGTAAGTCCTGAGGATCTAAGGTACAGCATGGTTACTATAGTTAACAGCACTGTATTGTACACTTGAAAGTTACTAAGCAAATAGATCTTAAGCATTCTCACCACACACACCAGCCATGGATCATGTAGGACTATAGTACATATTTAGTGAAAAAAATCCGTGTAGAAGTGGACCCATGCAGTTCAAACCCATGTTGTTCAAGGGTCAACTGTATTAAAATTAGAAAAACATAAAGCTGGGTGGGAAAAAAAAGGAAGAGCTCTCCCATCCCCTGCCCCTGTGAAAAAGTCGGTTTTGCACAATCATTTCAATATTCCTGACCTATAAATCTGTCTGTTCTTGGAACATCTGACCCGTTTCCCTAATTAATCATGAATTAAATAAAATCTTTAACATTTATTCATTTTACATCAGTATGAGAATCACGATTTTTCCTTTCTTTGAAAATTATCCTATAACATGCCCTGTCGTTCTTAGGTGCCTCAGCCTGGCATTCTTTTTTTTTTTTTTCTTTGGCTGCATTGGATCTTCATTGCTGCGCATGGGCTTTCTCTAGTTGTGGTGAGCAGGGGCTACTCTTCGTTGCGGTGGTGCATGGGCTTCTTATTGCGGTGGCTTCTGTTGTTACAAAGTACGGGCTCTAGGCACGTGGTCTTCAGTAGTTGTGGCTCACAGGCTCTAGAGCTCAGGCTCAGTAGTTGTGGCGCACAGGCTTAGTTGCTCTGTGGCATGTGGGATCTTCCCGGGTCGGGATAGAACCCTTGTCCCCTGCATTGGCAGGCAGATTCCCACTGTGCCACCAGGGAAGTCCCTCAGCCTGCCATTCTAACTCCGGATTTTGCTGCTGTCTGGGCCTTTTTACACTGGTTCCCCTTCCCTGAAACACCATGATTTCCCCCCAGTGAACATATTCTTTCAGACTCCCCAGACAAGGTCCCTGCCCCATCCTCTGGCCTTGCCTGGCTCCAGTTACCATTCTCTGGCTTAACCCATAATACCCAATGTGAGGCAACAAAAAGGGGTAGCTAGGGATGTTTGCTGAATTAATAAATACATTTTCTGCCTAATGAACTCCTAGTCACCCTTCAAAACCCCAGTCCCAATGACCCTCCTCCCTATGCAGAACGTTCACTCCTCCTCTGGGTTCTCTAGTGCTGGTGCCTCCCCCTCTAGCCCATCCCTGCCCCCATGGGACTAGGGATGTCTCTCTGGCTCTGCATCCCCTGGACAGGGGGCTTCTCAGGGGTTCCAGCATTGTGCAGATCCAGGAAAAGGGGATTTGCTGACTTAACAAATGAATCACAACATCCAGAAGTGTTTATTGAACTAGTTTCAGTGTAGCACCGTTCTCAGTGGGGCAAGATTCTTGATCTCAGGGCAGAATTTTGAGTCTCGGCTTCGTGGAATGTGTAGAAGTTATCTGGATGATAAGTAGTGGCTGCTGACTCAGGGATCAAAAAATGAGCGCAGGTGGGATCTTGTTCTTCCTGCATCAGTTCCCTCCCAGGGCACCGGCCATCACTTGAAGCAGACTTCCTTGTGGGAACTGGCTATGAGTTGGCAGACATCCGGCTTCTCGCCCTGGAGGAGATGGCCAGGAGTTGGGGTCCTGAAAGGAGACCCTGCCCCCACCAGCTGAATCCCTCTGTTCCCTGTCTAGCTTACCTGGTATAACTGGCAGACGAGGCGTAAGAGCTGGTCCTTCTCTTTCATGGGTTTCTGCACAAACAAGACAGGAGGTCTTAAGTCCCACCTGCCCCAACCAACCCGTGCTTGGCCCAGAAGGGGCTGCAAATGGCCCCAAGTCTGGCCCCTGCCTCCTGCCTCCCAGCCCAGTGGTCACATCCATCAACCCGGTCCCTGCCTGGGGGATGACCTGAGGGCTGCAAGAGTTCTTACCCCATTGACGACGACCCAGGGCACATACTCGTGGGGTGGCTGCAGAGCGTCCGTGAGCTGGGCATTGATGTGCAAGAGCTGCATGCCACGGTCCCCTGTGGCACACTCCATGATGGAGTCAGGGGACACCTTTGGAGCATAGATCTGCAGGCACTGAGGGCAGAGGGGGAGCTGGCCAGCTGGGGTGCTGTCTCAGCTTCCTCCCTGTTATCTCCCCAATGGTCCTCCCACTAGCACCACCCCACACCCCAAGCCAAGCTTTTGTTTCCTCACTAGCAACAGGAGACAGTTGGGTTCACAGGGATGCAGCAATGCCCATAAACAATGGGTGCTTAATACATGCCTGAGTGGAGGCCCCCAAGGTAGGGGCTCAGGCTGCTCCTGTCTCCCATAAGACCAGACCCGCAGCCCGACCCCTATAGTGTTTTATTTTCCTGAGAGCATCCGTACTTGCTCTTCCCTCTGCCAGGAGCACTTTTCCTTCCCCTTCCCCTGAGTCTCCTGAGTGTTCCCTCATCCTTTGCACTCCATACTATGACTCTGCAGGGCCTGGAGGTGTCTCAGGGTGGCTCAGGTCTCTTGGGTGGCCCAGATGTTTGATGAATGAATAAACAATCAGGGCAGATGGGTCACTCCTTTGGGAGTTCTTTTTCATAACCCGCCAGGGAGTTAAGTGGGCCTGTCCTGTCATCTCCTTACCCCAGAGAAGGATCACCATCTGTGTCCCTGCACATTCCTGTTCGTCCGAGCCCAGCTCGGAGGCATCTTGTCCAGGAAGCCCTCCCTGATCTACCCACGTCCCCAGAAGATCTTCGTTCTCTCGATTCAGAGATCGAGGCTTCGAGAGGGGAGGCTGTTTTCCTGGGGCTGCATGGAGAGTGGTAGTCGTGGCCAGCACTTGAACCTGGGTCTGTCTGGATGCAGGAAGGCCAGGGCCCTCCAACCCAGGCTGAGTGAGGGGCATTGCTCACCGGCTTCAGATTTTTCTCCATGTCATCCATTTCTTCTAGGCAGACAATGGTCAGGAAGGCCGCGCTCCTCTCCAGCTGGTCCAACAGGCAGGCCTGGGGTGTGGGGGGGGGGCAGGCAAGGATGTGAGGGTGGCCCAGAGCACCCCAAGACCACTCCGGGAATAACCACGAGTGTCCACTAATAAAGCGGAGAATGAAGGCACACAGGCAAGGGACGGAGCTGGCTGCAGTCCATCCCTTCTGAGTCTTGATTTCATTTTCCTTATCGTGGGCAGTTTCCCCAGCCTCATGCCCCCAACTCGGGAACTCTGGGGGCTGCTCACCTCCACCTTGTTAAGCTTGCACTCCTGCTCGCCGTGCTGGCACGTGAACTCCCACCTGCCGCTGATGTTCTGTTCCTGAGAAGCAGTGGGGTGAGTGCTGGCTGCCTCCCCGCCCAGATCCCCTTCCCCTGGCCACAGGCCTCAGTTTCACCTGTACCCACACACCTGAGCGTTTCCGTAGGGCACCAGCGTGACATTGAGGATTTCCCAGACCATCAGCCATGTCGGGAAGAGCTCTCGGATCAGGAAGTACCGGCAGCCGGGGCACAGTGACTCATAGTAGAGGCTCACGTTGATGGGCGGAGGGTCAGACTTCCGGAGGGGCGCCTGCAGGCACAGCTCACCGGCCTGCATGGAAGGAAGGGATGTGATTCAAATGTAGCTCTGCTTGGTTCTCTTGCAGGAAGGGAGCTGCAAACAGTAGGTGCTCCATCTCACACTCCTTCCGGACCTTGCCAGGTGGAATCCTGACTCTGAGGCTTAACGGCATTCCTAAATATTCTTAAATATCAGTCTGTCTGCAGAATGGATGTGACAAAGATTTGCAAACAGTAGGCAGTTAATGAATGCACAAGTCTTGCTTTCTTCCTCCAGGTGAGGTGAAACTCCTCACCCAGGGGCACGCCATGCAGTAAGAATTCAAGGCATGCACATTTCTGGTCTCTGCCGTCAATCCTGCCTTCTCAGTCCTGCCTTCTCGTGAGGCATACCACTAAGGCAGGCTCATTCGTTTCCACTTCATCCCTAGAGCCTTCGCCCTGAACTGAGCAAGGCCCTACATACCCGCTGACTCATTTATTCTTCCTCTCCACGGGCCCACTGAACCCCTCCCAAGGCTACTGCAGAGGCGGCGCCTAATAGGTGTTGACTTCCGACTACAGCTGAGGGGCGGCGGACGGTCGCATCTGTGAGCGAGTCGTTCAGCCTCCAGGGCGTCTGCTTCCTCTGCACCAGGAGCACGCGAGCTCTTCCCCGACCGAAATGCACCCAATAAGGAGCCCCTAATGAATGCGGTGGCCACGCGCAGGCCGCTTAGCTAGTCTGGGCTTCCCCTGGCCTAAAAGAGGAGACTCTGATTCCTGCTCCAGATGTACATAGTAGGTGCTCAATGCACCCTGGGGGGGGCGGGGGGAGTTGCGGGAGGATGGGGTGGGGGGACAGCTGAGCTACTCAGACTCCAGTTAGGGAAGCAAAAGGGAAAGGGAAGTATGGCCAAAGTGTAAGGATTGATGCGGGGGTGGGGGTGGGGGCGGCCGGCACCGACCCGGGCAGCGTCCCCTCCGGACCCCGGTCGTCCCCGTCGAAGTCTGGGGAGCGGGAGGAGCCGCGGGCACCTCGCCTGGGCGCTGGTCCCCGCCGGCCCGCCCGCCGCGTCGCCTTCTCTACCTCGCAGGGGGCCGCCCCCTCGGGGAGTATTTCCAGCGGGGACGCCCGCGCCGCAGCGGTGACCTCCAGCAGCAGCAGGAGAGGCAGGAACAGCAGGAGAGGCGACGAGGCCATCACAGTGGGGGCGAACGTGCAACGGCGGGAGCAGCGTCCCGGGGAAGAAGCCGCCTTTAACCAGGCGGTGGCCCAGCCCCCAGGCCGGGCCCGCCTCCAGGTGCACACGCCTCTCGGGGGCCGGGGCTGACGTCTCTAGGGATCTCTACTTTTCTCTCTCTGGGTCTTTCTTTCCACCCCGACCCCACCCGCATCCCACAGCCCGCCAGGTGCTGGGCTCCCAATCTCCTGGACAACGTGCTGCCCTTCGATCTTCCCCGACACTTCCCCGTAATCAGCCCCGTCCAGTCCTGTGAGGCTGGGGCTTGAGCACCTTGAGCGAAGGATAGGTGGGGGCTTAGAGACAGAGACACGGAGAGACCAAGAGATAGGAGGGTCTCTATGGGTCCACGGATCCCTCTGGGGGCCGCCAGGGTGCTCCAGGCCCCTGGTCCTAGCCCGGGGACCCTGCCTCCCCACACCATGCTCCGATGAGAGGTGATCCCTGGCCTGGGAGCGGGCAGGAGCTGAGCAGCCCGGGCCCTTTCCCCTAGCCTGGCCCGGACCCCCCTAATTCTCAACCTCCACCCTCTCCCCCTCTCAGGTTCCAGAGCCCAGACGCTCCAGATCCACCAGCGTGGTCCTGTGGGGCTGACTCAGGCTTGGCCACAGCTGGGCCAGAAAGCAGAAGCCAGCGCAGGGAGGGGCTCCCTTCTCTTGGCTCCCTCACCCCTGGCTGGGGGGTGGGGAGAGAAAAAAGCTGGTGTTCCTTCTTTCCACCGTCCAAAGGCTTGAGGAGGGGGGCATCCCTGCCCTCAGCCAGTGCCCTTGTCAGAAGAGAGGCCCGGGTTGGAGCAGTCATTATTACCTGAAGCCTGTACTCTGTACATGGAGCGGGGGCGGGGGATTGGCCCCGTAGGACCCAAACCCACAGGAATCAGCCAAACCCACGTTTGCTCTGGGACGGTGTGGGCATCTCAAGTGATGAAGCCTCAACTCATTCTGTAAAACGGGAGAAGTGAGGTTTGGGGAATAAAGCTACCATGGGGGGGCTCAGAGCAGAGGGAGAGTTGCCCCAGGCTGGGTGTGGAGGTGACACAGGTGAGCCTGGGGAGGTGTTGACGGGACAGCAGTGAGGGCAGGGAGAATAGCCCAGGTAAGGGCTTGGCGGCTGGTAGTGTCGGGGGAAGTAACCGAGACGTTCAGACTTCAAGGCCTTGACACGACACAGACTCAGATCCCACCAGAGAAAATGCTCACCCGTGGGCCGGAAGACGGCCCAGTCCTCCGCTCCACAGCCCGTGTCCCGCTTCAGTTCTGGGGAAACCGTGGCCCGCGTGGCCACATTCATAGCAGCAGGTTTGGGAGCTGGGGTTCCCCTGAAGTCTCCACTGCTGGATGAACCCCCACCCCATTCCTCTGAACCCTTAACAAAACCCACTTCCTTTGTGAAACCTGCAAGACTAAGCAACACAGCTTTGGGGAACTAGTGTGTGCTCGGTCCTGTACTGGGCAGGACAGAAGAAATAGCAATAAATATAATTGCTACTATTTTTCCGGTGGTTATTAAACACCAGCCCTATTGGAGGAATTCATAAATGTAACCTCACCCATTTGATTGTGGAACCCTCAGAGGTGTCCACTGGGGGCAGGGGTAGAAACTACTGACCCTACTTGGTAAGAGGAAACAGGATCAGAGAGGAGAGGCGACGTCTCTGAGAAAACACAGTTGACTGAGTGTGGGGACCGGCTAGAGGCTCTGTGGGCCATTCTCTTGTGCCCCTAGGCTCCACCCGCCTGGACTCATGGGACTGAGAAGGTGAGCTTTACCCTGCGTCCACCCATGCAGTGGGTGAAGACCACAGTGGGGGCAGAGTCCGGGCTGGAGTTATTTATGGGGCGCCTCCTGACTGACCACTCAGCGGGGACAGTGCTTGGGAAGGACCAGAGCTCTGAGGCCAAGGGAAGCAAGTCCTGTCCCTCTGAGAGCCCAGTGGAGAGACGGGTCCGAGGCAGCCTGGTTCCTTCATCCACCTGGGGCTGCCTCAGGCGTGCTGGATCCTGACAGGTGCTGTGTGGGGAGAAGAAAGGTCAGAAGGTTCCCAGCCCTGGGGGTGTGAGAGGGGAGGGTAGAGTGGCAGGGACCTTGGGGAGGGGGAAGATGGTGAACATGAATCTGCGTTAAAGACAGCATGAGGACCCAGCTCAGTGTCCCCTGGGACGTGGCAGCTGGCGTCAGGGACAGGTGTGGAGAGGGGGTCAGTGGAAGGTCAGCAGGGAGGGGCTGGCACTGAAGACTCCTCTGGGTGTCACGGGAGGGGTTGTGACTATTGAGCCTGCCTGGCAATGAAGCTGCACATCAGAGGGGAGGTGACTTTCTGGAGGGTAGGGCTGGTGGCTGATTGCCGGAACTCCAACTCCAACTTGGGGGCCAGGGAGGAGCTGGGCCAGGGTCTGCCTGGGGTCCCCCCAGCAGGCCAGGGTGTGGGGCAGAGCTTGGGGTCTGAGCCTCTCTGCTGTGTGACGTTGGCGGGTCTCTCAACTTCTCTGGACGTGAGCATCTAAACTGGGGTTGGGGGACTTCCCTGGTGGCGCAGTGGTTAAGAATCCGCCTGCCGATGCAGGGGACACGGGTTTGAGCCCTGGTCCAGTAAGATCCCACATGCCGCGGAGCAACAAAGCCCGTGCACCACAACTACTGAGCCTGTGCTCTGGAGCCCGCGAGTCACAACTACCGAAGCCCACACACCACAACGAAGAGCAGGCCCCCCTCGCCGCAACTAGAGAAAGCCCGCATGCAGCAACGAAGACCCAACGCAGGCAAAAAATAAATAAAATAAAATAAAAAATAAGTAAATAAAAAAAATAAACTGGGGTTGGGGGTGGAGGTGGGGAGGAGGCAGGGGTTGTCAACCCTCGTTTGGCAGCCCGGAGCTAAAGAAGCCTGTCACCAAAGACAGAAGCATCCATCAAGTTCAATGTTTTATATCCACATCAGTATCAACGTACCATACAAAACCCGCCTGCCAGCCTGGCCAGGCAGGCAGGAGGTGGGGTGGGATGGGGGTCCGTGGGCGGCGTAGAAAACCAGGGCTCTCGTCCCAAAAGAGGAGAGAAAAGAGGGCTTTACGTACAGTCGAGGAAAAATAAAATCAGAGCCCGACATGATTGAGAAGAAGCCTTGAATCTGCGTCGCGTAGAGGTGCTGTGGGCAGCGCTGCGTGTCGGCTGCCCCAGAGGTGCTGGTGGCCTCAATTCCTGGGAGGCCTGGGGTCAGCTCATGAGTTTATTTTTACTTATTTTCTTTTTGGGGGTTATTTCTTGGCAGCAGCCCCGTCATGGTGTTAACCGGGTTTCACTTCAGGATTTGAAGGGGAAGTTGGGGTCTGTGGGGCAGGTCCCGCCTGGCCCCAAATGTCATGGATGAGGTTCCTGGAAGTGGCCAAGCGAAGTTCCTTCCTGCCCTGATCCCAGGTGTATGGCTTAAAAATCGGGGTACCCAGGTCGGGGCCGCACAGCCCGGAGGCCTCTGTAAACATGGCAGGTGCAGCCAAGGTGGGGCTTTGGGGACCCCGGGGGCCTGTCAGGGGCAGGGCACAGGGGTGTGGGTGGCCAGAGCTGCAGGGAGGGCAGTACTGGTGGGGGAAGGGGGATGGAGTGGGGGAGGCGGGACCCCCACCACAGATACATAGAGGGACAGAGATCAAGAGGGAAAGAGAGGACAGACAGATGGAGCTAGAAAGAGACGAAGTGTGACAGCGGGAGACGGATAGAGACTCAAGAGAAAGAGACATGGAGGGACAGGCAGACATGGAGGAGAACCTGAGAGAGACAGAATTGCAGAGAGATGAAGAGAAAAACAGATAGACCTGGAGAAATTCACAAAGACGAGAGAGATGGAGAAACCCAAGAAAGAAGAGACAGGTTCAAAAAGATGGAGACCGCGGATGTAGCTGCCACCCCAGCCGGGCCAGTTCTCCTGCTCAGAGCTCAGCGGGTGGCAGGTGGGGGCCCGGGGCCCGGGGCGCGCACAGGATGGGCAAGCGTGACAGTGAGCGCGTCGTTGTGCTGCACCAGCGAGGCGTGCTGGTAGTGCAGCACCAGCTCCTTCAGTGACCCGTACAAGTTGTAGGGTTCTGCAAAGCCAAAGCCCGTGGCAGTGCGGTAGATGACGCAGTGCTTGGTGTCGCCGTCCACCCTGTGGGTGCAGGCGAAGGGGTGGGTTAGATGGGCCCCCACCAGGCTCTCCCAGCCCCGTCCCCCAACTCCTGTAGGGTGACCCTGCCTGGCACCCATATCTCCCCATTTCCTGGATGCTGGATGCCGACCCGGTCCAGACCCCGCAATCTCCTGCTTTGATACTGTTCCAGCTTCCTCCCCTGTCCCCAAGAATCTAGGGCTTCTTCCTGACTGTCTTCCCGAGGCTTAACATACAGTTGGCACTCAATGAGAGCTCTCGGAAGGAATGGGCGGATCCCTCCTCCCCACCTTCAGTCCACTCTCCGTTCCCTCGCCAGGCACTCACACCACAGAACAGGCATAGCAGCCCCGCTGGCTGCTTTCACGGATGAGGAAGGTGCCATCCCGCTTGCCGCTCAGCATTTCCTCAGCTTGGGTGCGGTTGATCTTGCCTACATACCACGTGCGTTCCTCATGGTGGGGGAGATCATCTTCATCCTCCATCAGTGAGTACTGGCTGCGGGGGAGGCAAGGAGGGGCCCTGGTCACTTACTCGTTAGCCTCCAAGGTCCCCCTGCCACCTGGACAACTCTCCCTCCGTGGTGAACTCCTACTCATTCTGCAAAGCCCACCAAAAATGGCCCCTCCCCTGGGACAACCCCTCCGCCCCCCCCCCCCAACCAAGTGGTCACTCACTCCTCAGTCTCGTTCTTGATCCCCAACCATTCATTGATTTTCTTCTGCCGGGCACCTTTCTGAGTGAGCCACCTGGGGGGAAGAGGAAAGGTGGGCTCCTGCTGCTCCGCTGGTAGGGGAACAGCAGCTGCAACACAGGCAGGGTGAGCCACCATGGGCCAGGCCAGCCTGCCTGGAGGCAAGGGCTGACAAGTGCAGGTTCTGGGTGTGATACCCCTGGTTGCCACAAGGGGTCAGCCTTGGCCTGGCCAAGGACCACTTGAACCCAGATGGACTCCCCAGGCTCTGCCAGGGAACCCCCCTATTTATTATGTTTCTGTTAACACTTTTTGAGACCCTGGATTGTGCCATCATGGCAAGGTCTTATCACTATCAGAGGCTCAGTCCCGGGGACTGCACAGTGGTGCGCCTTTGCACAGGGCAGCTTTACAAAGGACTTTGAAAGGACCAAGTGAGCTAACGTGTGCAGGGTGCTTGGCACACAACAGGTGCACATGAGCGTCAAAGACCCAGGCGGAAGAAGGAAGCCGCTGGTGAAGTCCTCAGTGGGTCAGTGGGCAGAGGAGGGATCCTGGGCTCAGGCTGGGCACCGTGTGCTGAGCTGCACAGTTGGCATTCATGGAGTGGACCCTGTCGGAGGCTCCCAGTGGCCCGGCCTCGTGAGAGCAGTGTTCCCATTCCACAATTGAGGCTGAGGCCGCCGCACAGGGAGCCCTTCTGAGGGGGATGGGAGGGGCCTGATCGAGAGGGAAGGGGCTGGTGGACAGACGAGGGGGCTAGGAGACTAGGTGGGGCTAGCTGGTGGAGAAAGCAAGAGTGAGATGCATGCAGAGGTCACCTCACCAGGTGCCCCTGCACTAACAGGGGGCTCCACGGGTGAGCGCAGAGCCAGGCACTCACACGAGGTACTGGTCTCTAATCTTGCGCAGCTGCATGAGGTCTGGCTTGAGGCTGTTCATGCGCTTGTCAATCTCTCGGTTGTCGGAGGCCTGTGCCCGCAGCTCCTGTTCCAGCTTTGTGCGGCTCTCGTGGATCTCAGCAATGCGAGACTTAAGTCGCTCTGAGTTCAGCAGGATCCTGTAGGAGGAGTGGCTCAGAGGCCTCAGATGGCTTCCAGTATCTAAGCCTTTGGACATGCTGCTTCCCTGATTGCTCTTTCTGGCAAACTCCTATTCATCCTTCAAAACCCATTCCAACCGACCCTCTCTTCCCCTGAAACCCAGGCTGCCCCTTCTGTTTCCTTTCTTTCCCCACTTGCGCTGTGTCAGATGAAGGTGCGGTAGGGCAGGGCAGAGGAACCAGACTCACCTCTGCATCTCTTTCTCATTGCCCTCACGCCGGAAGCGCTCCAGATATTCCTTGCTGCACTTCTCCTGTGTCTGGCCCTGCTCTTCAAAGATCTTGATAGTCTCATTGAAGGCCTCGATGGCTGTGCGCTTCATCTGCAGTTCCTGGAGGAGGGAGTAAATCTGAGCACCTCCTGGGACTCCCCGCAAGTCCCTCAGGAGGGATAAAGGCAGATCCCAACCTGATATGGAGACTTTGCTCAAGCTGTTCCCTCCACCGCGTGCATCGTTCCTCTAGCCCCTCCTTCACCAAACAAACTCTTATTCAGCCTTCAAATCCCACACTCCCCAAACCCCCTCTTCCTTTAGATCCTCCTTTAGGCACCTTAAAAAATACCTGGGTCTGTGAGCACGGCTGAGAATTAATGATAAATCTAGTTGCTACAATTCATGGGGCTCCTTCTCGGAGTAGATGCTGCACCAAGCACCTTCCATGCATCATCTCATAAAACCTCCCAACAGCCTCTTACAAAGTCAGAACTATTAATGGGGAAACTGAGGCTCAGGGGGCCTAAGCCATTTCCACGGTCATGATGTTCCTAATTGATCCCAGACAGGTATCTTGTCCACTTAGAACCTCAGGTGACCCATCACTAGAAAGGGGACAAGACAGAAATTGCTCAGCGACTACAGGGGAGACAGAGAAATTCCCTGCTTGAGATGGATGTTCAATCTGAATAAGTTGCATCTCAACTTACAAGAGAAATTTATTAACACAGTCTTTGAGTAATAAAACCTCCCCCCACTTCCCTGTTTTTAAAAGACACTGCTCTTTTCCATGACCTCTTGACCCTTTGTCTTAGGCAACTCTTCGTCAGGCGGTTATCATCATTTTGAATAACATCCAGGTTGAAGGGGATGGAGAAGTAATTAAGACTCACGGTTCCAGTTTCCAGATGGGGAGACTGAGGCCCAGAGGCTCAACCAAGACATCTCCCACAGCTCAGCCGCTCCTGGGAGGCTGGTTGGTGCCTCTTCATCTGTTTTGTTTTTTTTAGAAACACATACATTGATTTCTATGTTTTTAGGGTGGTCCCTGGTTGTGAGAGCCTGCTGTGACCTAGAAGTGGACGTCTGTCCCTGTGGCCTTGGCACTGCCCTTCTGTGCCTGGGTCTCCCGGGGTGCGCTGGCCCGCGGTACCTGGGAGGTGCGTGTGTACTCCTCGTAGAGCTGGTCATACTCGCGGCTCTTGTCCTGGTACTGCTGGTGGTAGACCTTGAGCTGGGCGCCCACTGCTTCCACACTATCCTCCTTGACGATCTGGTCCTGGGGATAGCCGGTGCTGTCAGGGAAGCTACCTGGGAAACAGGCCCAGGCCCGGCCAGGCACCACCCACCCCCACCCCCAGCTCCCACCCCAGCCCTGCACCTGCTGGTACTTGGACACCGGGTAGAGGAGTCGCGTGTCCAGCTTGGCGTTGTACTGAGCCAGCGACTCGTGGCGGTAGTGGGTGATGAGGTCCACAACAGAGCAGAAGGTGAGTGGCTCTGAAAAGCCATAGTGCCCGTCTCGGTGGAAGACCTTGATCAGCTTGTTGTTTCCACCTTTCCTAGGGGCGGGTGAGAGGGGATGTCAGCGACCAGCAGCATCTGCAGACCCAGCAACGTCCCACTGGCTGTGCGACCCCCAGTCCTCTGACCTGGGTGTTCTCCCTCCCAACGCTCACCCCTGGTCTCCCTGAAGGGACAGGCCCCCACCTGAGGGTCAGCGTGTACTCCCCCTGGATCTTGCTAGATGCATCTCGGACCAGAAAGGTGCCATCAGGTGTGTCCCGCAGTTTCTCGTTTACCTCCTCCCTGTGGAGACAGCCAGGACTGGGGCTGCCCACTGGGAGACCCGACCCCTCAGGCTTTGCCCACCATGTGGCTCCACCCCACAACCCTACCTGGAGATGTCACCCCAGTACCACTCAGCATCCTGCAGGGAGGGCGGGTTGCCCCCATTGACCAGGCCTGTGGGGGCTGGCTTTGCCTTGGGGGGTTTTGGTGGCAGTGCTGGGGGACAGGAAAACAAATGCACACTGAGCACCAACTGTATACTGTGGCCAGCTCCCATTGCAACCAAGCCTGCTGATACCGGCAGGGCTCCGAGTCAGCATTCTTGGTCCCCAACGATAGGAGCTAATACAAGGGGGTGGAGGTCACCTGGGGGCGCAATCTCCTGTTCCTCCAGATGTTCCTGAAGCAACTTCTCCACCAGTAGCGCAGGGAAGTCGGGGGTAGCCTCAGTCCTACGGGGAAGGGACGTGTGGTGAGCGCTGGGTAGGGCCTGGTGTGCACAGGGCCCTGCATGTGCTTGCGCGTCTGGCGGGGGGTCTATGTGAAAGCATGTGAGGGGAAGAAGAGTAGGTGACGCAGGCTGGTGTGGGAGACCCACTACTGTTTATGCATATGCAGTTAGCGCCCAATAAGTATTCATACAACAAACAACAGGAGTCAGCATGTGAAGGAAGGTACAGACACCACCCAAGTGCCTGCCCTCCGGTCTAGGCCCCATCACCTTGTCCCAAGCCCTGCTAGAGTCTTCCTGGACCTCAAGTCCCACCCCTTGTTATCTTTCCTAGCTCGCCCATCATGACAGCTCTGGCCTCTTCCCCGCTGGGCCCCGTCCATACTCCTTTCTCATCGTCTAGACCCCCGCCCTGGCTACGTCTCCAGCCCTTCCTCCATCTAAAGACCCACCCCTTTTTGCTCCGGCTCAGCCCCGCCTCCCCAGGCCTCTCACCCGTCGGGCGCGCCCCCTGGCGGCGGCGGAGGCGACGGCGCCCGCAGAAGCAGCGGCCCAAAGGCGGCGCTCAGGGCACGCACAGCTGGGCCCAGGGCTGGGGCGCGCCGGGCCACCCGGCCCAGGTGCTGGAGCAGGAAGCGCAGTGTGAGCGCGCTGTGCAGCGGCAGCGTCGGGGGCTCCAGCGCCGGCCCCACGGGCCCCGCGGCCTCTGCGGACAGACGGCCAGGGGAGGGTGAGCCAGGGCCGGCACCCGCCCGCCCCAGCGCCCTCCCCAGTCCGGGCTTCCCGCCAGACTCACCCCGCAGGGCTCGGTGTGCCTCAGCCGCGGCCTCGGGTGTCACAAGGGGTGCGGGCAGCGCCAGCAGGAAGCCCTTCACGCCATCAGTCAGGGCTGCAGCGTCCCACTGCTCCATATCGCTCAGCGACCAGTCTGCGGGTGCAAAGGGGATGCATCGATCCAAGGCGGGTGCAGGGAGGGGACATCATCCGTCCGGGGCAGGTTCCTCTCCCACTCTTGCCCACTGAAGCTTTCCCTCACCTGTGCGCGCGGCAGGTGCCTCAGGCCTGTAGCTGTCTAGCCCTGTGGGGAAGGGGATGGGGTAGGTTAGTGCCACCCCACGCGGCAAGGCCAGCTCTCAAACGCTGCCTCGACCCCCGTGTGGGGTCTGGGGTGGCTGCTAACCTCCCAGAGGTAAGAACAGGGCGAGGGGAGGGAAATGGTGGCAGAGGGCATGGCACATGCAATGATGGGGTCTACATTCCCCCCGGGAGTTACTCCTTCCCCAACTCAACATGGAGGCCCAGAACATCCAGACTCAGCCTCTTCCCATACAGAGTGAACCCAGCAGCCCTGTGAAGGAGATGAGTTGCCCATCACCAGAGGTAAGCAAGCAGAATCCAGGGGTTGCAGCCAGGCCGAGGCTCACCTGTCCGCTCAACGGCCTCCACAAGTTTCACCAGGATAGGGGGAGCCACGTCAGGCGGGGAGAACTGCTCGGGTAGGTCAGGGAGTGTGAGGCCTGGC
The DNA here is from genome assembly GCF_949987535.1 of Balaenoptera acutorostrata. NCBI lineage: Eukaryota > Metazoa > Chordata > Mammalia > Artiodactyla > Balaenopteridae > Balaenoptera > Balaenoptera acutorostrata. The sequence goes on from NC_080065.1 coordinate 173,486,236, forward strand.
AGGAGGGGACAGAATGTTGGCAGGGTCCCTAGAAGGACCCCGGTCCCTCTCTTTGCCTGCTGCATCTCAGCCCAAGTGCCTGGCATCTGGACCACCACTCTAGGGGGGGAAAGAAGGCCCAGCTGGTGGGGCTGGGAGGGCTGAATTAGTGGGAAACGATTTTCTAGATTAAAATATCAATTCACCCAACTACACAGGCCAGCTATAGTTGGCTGACTAGTGTCCTCCCAAATGGTATGTCCACTTCCTAATCTCTGGTACCTGTGACTGTGACCTTACTTGGAAATAGGGTCTTTGCGGATATAATTAAGGTAAAGATTTCAAGATGAGATCCCTAAATCCAATGACTGGTGTCTTTATAAGAGAAGGCCATATGAAGGGAGAGGCAGAGATTGGGGTGATGTGGCCACAAGCCAAGGTACACCTGGAGCCCCCAGAAGCTGGAAGAAGCAAGGAAAGATCCTCCCTTAAAGCCTCTGGACAGAGCACAGCCCTGCCCACACCTTGATTTTGGACTTCTGGTCTCCGGAACCATGAGAGAATAAACTCCTGTTGTTTGAGGCCACCGGTTTGTGGTAGTTCATTACAGAAGCCACAGGACGCCCATACAGCAGGTTTAGGGCTCTGCCATTGCTTGCTGTGCAACCTCAGGCACAGGACCCACCCTCTCTGTGCCTCAGATTCCTCAACTGAGAAACTGGTCGATGGCATCATCTCTCCTTTCTCAGTGGGAACAACAAAGTGGTTGAAGAGAGTAAAAGGAAAATACCCCAGCTGGATCAGAACACCTCATTCCAAGGACCTTTCTCCATTTTCTAAGTCATTTTGCTTAAAAAAAAAAAAAAAATTCCCCCCTTTTAAAAATGCTGACCTCCTTCCGTGTCCCAACCCCGCCCCCCCCCCCCAGCCCCATGTTTCTGCCCCACCCAGCCTTTTGTGCTCAGGCGCACTCTGCCTGCACAGCCACCATTTGATGCAGCTTTGGCCCTTGGCGGGGACGCCCTGGCACACAGCAGGAGCAAGCCGGGGCCTGCGGGGCCTCCCTGAGTGATGGGCCAGGTGGTGCCTTGAGCTGAAGAAAGGCCCAGCTGTGTCAAAAATGCAAAAAAAAAAAAAAAAAAAAAAAAGTGAGCGAACAAGGGGAGGTGGGTGACATCCCAGCTGGTAGGGGGACTCTGAAATTCAACTTTGAAATTTGCCTGTGACCAGTTTGCAAAGCATGGAGGGAGGTCCCATCAGGATAGGCATTATCCCCATTTTACGGATGAGGAACTGAGGCTCAGGGAGGGAGCAACCTCCCCGTGGGTGCACTGCCAGACGGGGGTGCAGGTGACATCAGGGTTTGGCACGCAGCTCCCTGCGTGGAGCTGAATGGAGGGAAGGCAGCTGCAGCCTGCTGCCTGGTGGTCCCAGGATCCCGGAGGGTCAGGGCTTGAACAAAAGGACTAGTACCCCCCATTTCCAGATGAGGAAACTGAGGCCTGGAGAGGGCTGGTCCTAGCCGATGTCATATAGTCCTGGAAGATTTGGAGGGTGGGGCTGGGTGGCCGCCCGGAGCGGGGATGTGTGTGGTGTCTGGACCCAGGCCAGGCGCAGGAGGGAGGCGGCTGTTACCAGGGGGAGAGGCAGATTCTGGCTGGGAGCCCGGATGGGGCCTCCTCCTGCTCCTCTAGGCCGAGGCGGGACGCAGGCACTGGCCCTGGAGACGCCAGATGCTGCAAAGCCCAAGCCAGCAACCATGCTGCCTCAGCACCCCGCCATTCCACCCCACGCTGTGGGACCCTGGCCTGACCCTCTTTGGGCATCAGTGTCCCTCGGGAACAAAACCAGGCAGGCCGTCGGGTGGGGCCACGGTGCCTCCCAGGGGCTTTGGCCTTCACTGGGTGACTGCCCCTGAGCGAGTGGTTCAACCCCCTTGCACCTTGGTCTCCACATCTGTACACAGGGCCTCACTGGGCGGCTGTGAGGGTCGGAGCAGACCACGCCGGGCGCTCAGCACTCATCAGCCTCCACCCCACAAGCTGAGCCTCGGTTTCCCTGGTTGGAAGCCACACGCCCTGCCCAGCATACAGCCCAGCACGCAGCAATTGCAGCGTACGTTCAGTGCCCTGATTCTCCACTCCCAGGATACTCTTTGGAAGTAGGGATGGCCGAGGGTCTCTTTGGGGAGGGATTTAGGGTCCTCACACGTCACTGTGCTGCGTGGCCTCGACTGAGTAGCCCACCTTCTTTGGGCTTTTTGGCTCTCTTCATTTTGGAAACGGGAAAATTAGGGTTACAACAAAGGGGGTTCCTCAAGGGATTCTGTCTGCAAACCACAAGATGAAGCTAAATTGAGCCCCTGAATCTTAATGGACACTCCCTATTGTCCTCAAAATCAATCACACGAAGTCCTTGAGGTGAGGACCCTGCCCCTTTCCTCACTCCGCTCCACCTGATGGCTTGTTCCCTGAACCCGTCATGACATTCCCACCTCAGGGCTTCTGTCCTCGCTGTACCTGCTGCCTGGAGCCCTTTACCCCCATCTCTCCTGAGAGGCTCCCTCCTCACAGCATCTGTCATCACCTAATCACGTTCTCATCACTTCTTGAACCAGAAGCCCCATGAGGGCAGGGCCAGGCCTTGTGTCCACCACTCGGTGCCCAGTGCCATGAACTGCATCCAGCCCTTGACGGCAGTGTAATGAACACTTGCCGACCAACCAAATGTCCTTATTCCTCCTCTCCTGGAAGAAGCACCATTGCCTCATGGGAGAGAAGAGGATACTAAGGGTCTGAGGGCACTCCCCCTTTCCCCCAGCCCTGCCAGGGGCCCTACCTGTTGCTCACCTGGCTCAGGGGGCCCATCTCGGGGCCTGGCAGGCAGTGGGCGTGGGCCACGTGGGCGAGGCCCAGGCCGGGCCAGGGTCACAGGTCCTAGGAACTCAACATAGGTGCCAGGGAAGTCGCCGCGCTGCCGTGTACGCTCATTGAGGCCAGGCATCCAGCCCACGCTCTGTGGGCAGCGCTCGCTGCCCTCGGCCACGCCCAGCGCCTGCAGGGCTGCCCTGCTCACCACCAGCACGTCGCCCGGCAGCAGCTCCAGGTCCTCCGGCCGCTCCCGGCGGAACGGGTACAACGCACGGTACTGGAAGCCCTCGGCGCCAGCCATGGCTGGGCAGGGTGGGGTATGGATGGTCAGGTGGCTGCTCGGGGCCCCAGTGGCCCCATCAGCCTGGGGTGGGGGCCAGGAGGGTCCGCTGGGTGGGCTTGGGGACTCAGACCTCTATTTCCACCAGGAAGTTACAGGTGACCACAGGGGATGCTCACGCCTTGCTTCCCACCATTGTTCCACGACCCTGACAAGGGTCACTCGTTGCTCGGTCCACCATTCGTCAACTGGTGGGAGGGGGGCGGCAGCAGCGTGATCTCAGGTCACTCAGCCGCTGCGTCCCCCCTCAATCCGTAGGGCTGGGCTGGGCCGCTCACTCCCTCACGTGGGGGGCCATCGGCTCCCGAGGCTGGCGGCTCTTCCAGCTGCGCCAGGCGAGGGGGCCGAGGGCACAGGCTGTCACCATGCTCAGCTCGGGACGCCGACCTAGGGGGAGAGGGGCAGGGCAGCATCAGCCAGTTTGGACTCCTGCCACCCCCAACTCAGAGATGGGCCCAAACACCAGGTTAGAATCCCCTGACTCATTGGGTAATGGGGGGGCCAGTCCCTGCCCCCTCAGTTCCCCCAGCTGTAAAATGGGTACAATAATAGACCTCCTTTGGGGTTGTTGGGGGCAGAGCTCCAAAGAATCTGCCCCGGGCATATTGCATGCTCAGTAAACAAGCTCTTCATCATCCCTGTTAGAGATGGGGAATCTGAGGCTCAGAGCAGGGAGGTCTTTGTTGGACAACTCAATGGGCCAGGATGCCAGGACTCAAAAACTCAGATCCGTCCAACTTCACAAGGCCCAGGATAGATGAGAGGAGGCAGCAGCCACATGACAGATAGTTATACCCAGAGTGGGTAGGGTGTAATGGGTGATGCTCAGGGTGCTGTGGGAGCCCCGAGGAGAGACTGAGCCAGCTGAGCACAGAAGGAGGCGTCAGGGGCAAAAGGCGGTAGGAAAGGAGGTACAAGCAGAGGCCCCAGCACAGGCAAAGGGCTAGAGGTGAGTCCAAACAAATGGATCTCTGATCTCTGCGGGGGAGGAGGGAATGGGGGGGGGCGGTGTCCAGACATTGCTCAGTTTGGTGCCCACAGTAGGTACTCAAAACAGAAGGGGGGTGGTGGGAGGCCAAGAGGACCTTAGCCCCAGGGTAGACATGGAGCCAGTAAAGGGTGGAGGCAAGGAGGGCACTGCAACTGCCAAGAGGGAGGCTGCTGGATGCAGGGGCAATGATCACCCCTTAGGAGCCCCCAGTCTCAGGGAGACACAGCCCAGCACAGACACATTCTCAATCTCAGCCCTGCAGGTTCAGTCCTCCAGAGAGGTTGGGGGGTGGTAGGCGGTGCTTTTCCTAGGGGCGGGTCCTCACAGAGGAGAGGAGGGAGCACTGGCCAGAGGAAATAGTACAGGCAAAGACTTGACAGCAAGAAATGCTTGCCAAGAGTTCAGGGTGGCTTTAAGAAAGCCGCAGACCACGCAGGGCCCTCGAGTGCCAGGCAGAGGGTCAGACTGTATCCCTCGACCACGGGAGCAGCAAGACGTGTCCGAGCTGGGGGCACAAGCTCCACATTCCAGGACGCCCCAACTTACCCGCTCCCTGGCCCCTGTACCCCCACTCTACAGGTGGGGAAACTGAGGCCCAGCGAGGGGGACATCCAGGAAACCGCCTAAATCCGCTTGCCTGCCCGCCTCCGCGCCCAGCTGAGCACACGTTTGCACACGCCCCGGTGTGCGCGCCTGGGAACCAGCGCTCCCCGAATCCAAGAGGCGGGTGGAGAGGCCAGGCCTGGCTGGGGTCTTGGCGGCTGGACTCAGGGCCTGCGCGCTCACGCGTGTGCAGACGCGCACTCGGGCCTGCGTGGACCCCGCAGCCCGGCCCAGGGGCCGGAAGTGGAGTCGACCCTCTACCGTCTTGCACCCCACTATGCCCCACACAATGCCTGGGCGCCCCTCATTAATGCTCAATGCTCCACTCCCAGCAGGGCCTCCCTCAATTCAGGGCCGCAGCTCCAACCCCTTATCTCTGCCTAGGGTCCCCCGTTCCACCCCCATCGTCCGGGGAAGGCTGCAACGCAGCCAGGTCGAGCCAGAGGCCTCCCGCTCCCTGCGGCCCCCAGTTCCCGCGGGGCCCGATGCAGCCCTGCTCCCATTCTGGCTTCCACCGTGGCCCCACACTCTGCCTGGGCGCCCAGCATCTGACCGAACCCCCAGACCGGCCTGCCACGCGGACCAACCCGGACTTACCTGGTCGCGGCCGCCACCGCTGCTGCCGCGGCCGCCGTCACGCAGAGCCGAGCCAGACCCGTGGCTCCACCGCGGCCGCCGTCGCCGCAGCCGCGGGATCCCCACCTCCGCCGCCGCCGAGATTCCGAACGGTCGGGCCCGCCCCCGGCGGAAACGGCCGAGCGTATTCGGGCCGGGAGGGTGCAATGAGGCCGAGGCGGAGCCTGGGAACGCTCGAATGCTTCCGGAAAGAGCCGAACGTACTCCCGCGGGACTGGAGGGTAACGGGGGTGGGGGTGGGGCGCCCCGAGAGAGCCGATCATTTCCGGAAACAGCCGAACATACTCGGGTCAGATGAATAATTCCGAGGCTGAGCTCGGCTAGGCTCGGCTGGACTCAGAGATGCCCGAGCGATTCCGGAAATGACCGAGCGCGCTCCCCCTGGACCGGCAGAACAGAGGCTGGGCCCCGAGACTTCGGAAAGTTTCTGGAAAGAACCAAGGGTGCTCGGTCCCAAATGAGGCCCTGGGAACTTAGATCTAGAGGCGACCACCAGCTTCCGGAAACTGCCGAAGCATGGACGGCTCCAGAGGGCGAGTGAGGTGGCCCAGAACTCAGGAAATGGAGGCGGCAGAGTTGGGGGGAGGGGCTCAGACAGAAAGCTGCGCTTTTCAGGAAACAAGCTGAGAGCCGAGAAGGAGCCGGGGTTGAAAGCCGGGGTTTCCGTGGTAGCCCAGAGCGTCCGGAAACAGCTGAACTAACTCTCTCGGGTAGGGAGAACTAGTCCAAAGCCTGTCCACATGCGGACTGTTTCCGGAGATAGCCGAAGACACTCGGAAACGGGGCGTGGCCAAAGGTTTCCGACCTACGGAGCGCTTCGGAAGTAACCGAACGCGCTCGGGCTGGGTTGGGTTCCAGTGGTGGCGAGGGGAACTTTAGGGCACAGCCGGTTAAAAAAGGACACAAAGATGGTTTATTTATTTATTAACACAGCTTCAGGGCCCCAGACGGGTGTCTGGATGAAGCTTCTAAGGACAGAGCCCATGATGGGTACTCAATTCAGAGAGGGCAGCAGGAGGCCAGGACCAGAGAAGGCATCAGGAAGAATCTCAACAGTGAAGTCCCAGCAGCCTTCAAAACCCACTTCAAGTGACTTTGAGCCAAGGGTCTGTTTTCATCCCGCCCCCCACCCCACTCTTCCCTTAACCTTTTCTTGGCCCCTCACAAATCCAGACATTGGACTTCTTCTTTGTAAATGTGGGCTTTTATTCACCGTCAGCTCCGGGATGGAAGGCGGGAGCAAGTCATGCACAGCCTTGATCTAGTTCCAACACCAGGCAGTGCTACGCGGATGTCTCCAGAGAGAACACAGAGTGGGCTGCACTGCCTGGAAAGTGCCCTCACCATTGTGGGGTACGGTGACCTTGCTGGCCACCTCTGAATGGGAAATGGAGACTCTGAGATGCCCAGTGGGTCACACAGCATTACAGGGGAGAGAGCTGGAGTTGCAGTCGGCTATATCTGACAACAGATTCTCCATTCAAGCTCCCTTGACTACAATGCCCAGGACAGGGCCTGGCTGCATGACTCTTGCAAGGCAATGGTGGGGGCAAGTTTCCACGCCTTGCCAGGCCTTAGTTATTTGTCTGTAAAATGGGGATGACGACACCACCTCTAGCCTTCTCAAGGTTGGCTGAGGGAAAAGCCACAAGTAAAAGCGCTTGGCATACAGTAGGTGCTTAATAAATAGTCATTGGGATTTGTTTTGTAAACACAAGGAAACTGAGGCACAGAGTGGGGAAGTCATTTTCCCAGAGCCAAACAGTGAAGCCAAGATTCCAACTTGGGCCTCACTGCCCCCCAGTTGGATTTTTCTCACTCGAATTTCATCCCTACAAGGCTCTGGCATATCGATGGCACCCCCTAGGGGCTGTTTCAGACACATCATGGTCAAGTTCTCACCCTGGTGGGCATCAAACACAAAAAATCTTGTCCAGGGTGGACATTCTTCTCCTACCCTGGCAGTGTCCTGTGAGGCCTCTGCCTCCTGGGGCATCAGTGTCTGCTTGTGATGCGGGTGACCCCTCTGCCTAGATCTGGTGAACTTCTACTCATATATCAAAGCCCCAATTCCCACACCTCCTAAGCCTATAAGACTGGAGGCAGACTCTAGCAAGGCTGGCCTAGGGATGGAGGCTATGATGGTGGGAAGTAGCCTTCAGAATCCAGTCCATCATCAAGATCACTTTGTTTTGTGGTGGAGGGGAATTGTTTACAGAATCTCCAAGTCATCCAAACTGGGTCTGGACAGGTAAGCTTGGCTGCATCCCTTCAAATCTGTGGGTCTTGAGTCAGGGATGGGATCAAGTAACACAAAAAAACTTTAAAAGTTCAGAAAAACCATAAAACACGAACACACGTTGACTTGTCCAAAGTGCTTCCTTCTCAGCCCAGGGGGCAGGGTCTACAGATGGGTCCCAAGTGCATGGGACAAGACCTGGGCAGCCGCCTTAACAGTGGCGGCTCAGTCTGGCTATCGCTTATAAAACGTAATAAATTAGCTGCAGGGATTTGCTGCTATTTACAATGCCACCCTAGTCTCCCTTGCCTGCCCCTATGGCCCCCGGATTGATCGGCTCCAGAACATGAGGGAGGCACCTTCCAGCAAGAAACGCGATCGCTTCTCATCTTCCAGGTGTCAGAGGCTGGTGGCTCAGTCTCCATCCAGCTGTCAATTTATGGAAAACACATTCCACAAAAAATGCGTTGACTTCCAGGCCAGGGAGAGGCTAGGTAGGGGGGATTAGTCTTTCTCATAGGGTCCAAGGGCTCCTGGCACAGCCTCAGCGCCCTCCACGGCGATCTGCGGCACCAAGGTGGGTGGCCCAGTGGCCTCCTCAGGTGGTTCGTCAAAGCTCACCTCCTGCACAGCCTCCTGCTTCTTGAAGGAGTCTCGGCGCTCGGACAGGTGCAGCCGCCGCATGACCACCAGCTCGGAGTCTGGCCCGCGGCTGCGGCGCCCCAGCTCCCCGTCGAGCCGCTCACCTGTACCCAGCTTGTCAGCCGACTGGCCTCGGCGCAGCCTTGGGGACCGGGCAGGCACAGGCGGATGCCCTGGCAGGGGCGAGGGTGAGCGGGGTGGGGGCGCTGACACGGGCGGGCAGGCCAGCGGGGAGGGCGGGATGCTGCTGGTGGACTTGCGGCGGCCAGCTTTGGGGCGGGGTGGCCCAAGCTTGGTGGCCAAGCCATGCAGGGAGCTGGGTCGGGTGTGGCCAGCGGCAGCCGGAGATGCAGGGCTGCTGGAGCTTGGGGATGCGCTGGGTGGAGACACTGTGTCTGTGGGTGACAGGGGAGGGTCAGGGCCACCAGCCTCAATGTGCCAGCCTCGAGGTGGGGCCCTAAGACTGACTGCCAAAAGCCCACACTGTTCCCTGTGGCCACCCATCAGGCCTGGTTTTTCCTTTGTTTGAACAGGCTCTTCCTTTGGCTTAGATCTGGTGGACTCCTACTCATCCATCAAAGCCCTAGCTCCTCTTCACCCACTTCTCACCTAAATGACCCACTGAATCATTCAGCCAAAGGTACCTGCCCACCGTCCATCTATCCACCCCATGAGCCATCCACCCACTGGTTCTGGAAGTTATCCAGTAAGGGCCCTGCCTCTGCCTTTGTCCACTCCCTACCCCTAGGCCTCAGCCCCTGAGGATGCCTGATCTGAGAAAGACAAAGATGGCACAGATACCCCCAGCCCCATGAGGTCAGGGTAGGCCAGAAGGAGAGATAGCAGTTGGGGTCCCCAGAAGGCAGGGAGGGCTTCCTGGGGGCTCTCCTCCAGGAAGCCTTCCCTGCCTCTGTGGATTGCCCCAGACTGTCTCTAGTCTGATGCTAACCCAGTGGGACTAGGGGTGTCCATCTCTGGCTGTCTCTCACAGACTGGGGACCCTCAGGGTTGGGCCAAAGTCACCATCCTTTCCTGCTCCAGAACAATCTTTCCATGCCCTCTCTGGCTCACCCTCCATGGCTCCCTACTGCCCCCCAATTTAAGCCCAGCTCTTCGGCTTGATCCATCCCCCAATCCCCTCTCCCTAGCCTCCCTCTAGCTTTCACATCTCTCCTGTCTGGATCTCCTTTGTTCATGATGTTCCTTCTGCTGGGCACACCCTTCCCTGCCCATCCCAGACTGCCTTTGAGGCTGTCACACATCAGGTCATTCCAGCCTCCCAACTCTGCTCACTCCCCCGCTGGGCTCACCACCGCAGCCCTAAGGGGCCGTTCTTCCCAGGGTGGTCCTGGCGGGTGCACCCACCTGCTGGGGCATCGGGAGCCGGGCTGCAGCAGGGCGTGGTGGGGCTGGGGGAGAGGCTGTGGGTGGGTGAGCCCGGGAGGCTCTCGCTGGATGACAGGGAGTGGTGGAGGCCGGAAGAGAAGCTGCGGCTGGTGTGCAGCACGGACGACTGTTTTGAGATCTTCTTGAAGAGCGACTTCCGCCTGGGGGTTAGAAACCCAGATTCTTCAGAACCCCTGCCCCCAGCGGCCCGGGCTGCCCAAACATGCCACAGGTCCTGCATCAACCCTCCCCGGCAGCCAGCCCACTGCTCACCGGTCCTGCGTCTCCCGCCTTCGGCTCCGCTTGTTCCTGCGTGCCATGCGGCCCTTGGTCACATTCTTCCGTGCGGGGCCCACCTTGATGGAGGTGTTCTCCAGGGGCGTGGTCCGAAGGGCAATCTTGTTGCCACTCTGCAGGAGGGATGGCCAAGGGTCGCCTGTGTGCCTTCCATCCAACGAGCCGTCCATGCACCCACCCACCCATCTACTCATCCATCGGAAGCCCCGGATCCTAACCACCTGTTTCTTACCTAATGACCCCACCACTCACTGGGCCAAAGATGGATGTCTGCCATCTGTCCATCCATCCAATGAGCCATCTACCCACCCACTGGTCCCAGGAGCTATCCAACTAGGGGTCTGCCTCCTCACCTGTGCCCACCTCCCCACCTCTAGGCCTCAGCCCCTGAGGACCCGTGGTCTGAGGGGGGCAGGAGGCAAAGATGGTACAGATACCCCCAGTCCCACAGAGTCAGGGTGGGCCAGAGGGAAGGTCAGGAGAAGGGGCACCCAGGGGGCAGGAAGGGCTTCCTGGAGGAGTGGCTCTGAGGCAGAGGGGACGGGGCATGCAGGGCCGAATGCGGAGTGGTATGGTTGGACGGGGAGAACTACACAGAATCGGGAGCTGAGGCCAAGGGGTGGGGATGGGGGTCACAGGAGCAGCCCAGAGGGTGGGCAGTGTTGGGAGATCCAGGGGCCCTGAGGATGGACAGGGGGTGGAGGCTCTGGGATGGAGGCGGGGGTGGGGTTGGGGGCCTGCACCTTCAGCAGTAGCTCCACGACGTCCATGTGCACCAGGCCCAGGACCGACTCCCCGTTGATGTGGGTGATGAGGTCCCCGGCCCGCAGGCCTGCCTCCTGGGCAGGGCTTCCCTCCTCCACATTCTGGGGGTGGGGGCAGATGGTGGGGTCAGTGGCCTGGGCCCCAGAGCTAGAGACCCCAGCCCAGCTGAGTCAGCTACAGGCCCCCAGCAAGCTGCTGCCTTTCACACTGCCTGGTTTCCCAGACCTTTCAGAGACCAGTGGGGAAGGGACAGGTCCTGGGCTGGGGGAGGGAGGACAAAACACCCACTGTGCGGGAGCTTTGTGCCCACTTGAGGTCTCCATCCCTCTCGCCTAATCCTCTCCCCATAACTGACAAGGACCATTAAGACACAGGTGGCATCAGTTCCCTGCCCTGGGCTCCAAAACCTCATAGGCAATGAGTACTCGCCTGCTTTCCAAGACTAACAAATGCAGCTCCAAAAGGGAAGCGCCTTGCCAGGGCAGAGCTGGGACTCAAACCAGGTCTGGCTGTTCCCGCCCATCCCAGGGCCAACTCACCCACACGACATGGTGCACGGTGTAGATGTCACTGTCGCCCATGTAGACGCGGATTGCCCGCAGGCTGAAGCCGTACTTCTTGCCCGAGCTGTGGATGACAATGGGGGGCCGCAGGCTGCCACACACGGGGGAAGGGTCTCGGCTTGGAGAGGAGTCGCGGGACGACGGGTTTGAGGACACCGAGCGTGGGGACAGGGGGCTCATGAGGGGGCCGCCGCTGCCGTCATCTGCAGGGACGAGGTTCAGGGAGGGGGGTCACTCCCTTGTGGGTCCCCTCACAAGGCACCTTCCCCTCCCTCCACACTGATCAGTCGGTTTGTTTTTGTTTTTGTTTTTTGGCCGCACGGCGCAGCATGTGGGATCTTAGTTCCTGCACCAGGGATCGAACCTGTGCCCCCTGCAGTGGAAGTTCAGAGTCTTAACCACTGGACCACCAGGGAAGTCCCCACACTGATCACTCTGGCTGCTTTGCTGCCGCTCCAATGCCCCAAACATCCTCCCCCTTCCCCTCCAGGACTTTGCAAATGTAGTGCCCGCTGCCAGGAATGCCAGTCCCCCAGCTGCTTCCCGTCTCCTGGGCTCAGCCCCGAAGAGCAGCCCTGGGAGCTTTGTGCCCAGGGACACATCATCTGGAGGGACCCCCTCTAGCTCCTGCTGGCCAAAGCAGCCCCCACTCCATGGTTAAAATGGACATGGACAGACAAGCAAAGACGAGGCTGGGCCGTGGGCGTCACCTGCCGTGATGATGAGCGACAGGGCAGACACTGAGGCTGACTTGGGCACGCGACCCCCGCTGGGGGAGGTCCTGGATTTCTCAGGGGCTGAGTCTCTTGGGCCCCCAAGGCGGCGGCCCCGGCCGGCATCCAGGGCCCTCGGCGTAGAGTGTCGTGCACCGGTGCTGTTGCTTCGTAGGCGTGCGTGGCTGAGGGCAGCTGTGTCAGCTACGGGGATCAGCAGGGTCAGGGGGTCAGTCTGCCCCTCCTCCATCTCACCACTTGGCCCCTCTGCCCTCAGAAGGCAAAGCCCCTTCTTCCCTGGTCGGTGTGTACACAGTCCAGCCTCCTGGCCTTTGTTCAGGCGTTCCCTCTTCCTGCACACCTTTCTTTCACTGCTCTCCCTGGGAAGCTCCACTCTTCAAGTCCCCTACTTCAAGAAGCCTTCCCCTCACCCCAGTCAGATTCCTAACTCCCACTCTTGGAGCTCCCCAGTTCAATTCCTCTCTCCCGTCCTAATCCAATGAAGCTGGGGGGTATCACCCTCAGACTGAGGCCTTTGTTACACAAGTGAATGTTGTCTCTAGAGAACTCCTACTCATCCTTCAAAACCCATCTCAGATAGTCCCTCCTGTGGGAAACTCTCCATGACACCATCCCTCCCACCCTGGACTCCACCTACCAGAAAGGCTTGAGGGCTTGGGCATCACTGGGGTGGCTGCTGGGGGTGGGTCGGGCTCCCCTAGAATGAAGACGGGCCTTTTGGGGCCCACAGGAGCTGGGCCGGCTCCCTCATCCTCTGATGAGAAGGCAAATTTGGGCATCGTGTCCAGGTTGATGGTGTTCAGGAAAGATGGGCTAGGGCCCCGCTCAGGCTGGGAAAAGGATAAGTGGCAGGAGGAACCGGAGGATGTGCAGGACCTCAGCCTGTAGCAGGGAAGAGCCTGAGTCACACCTGCCAGGTGCCCTCACCCCAGGACACCCAGTCTCCCCTAGTGACCATACCTTAACTCTCAGCCTAGATTCAGAGGTAATTTGTAAATATAAGGTGAGCTCCCTCTGCCTGCTCTGTCCTCTGTGACTGCCCAGAGAACTCCTATTCAATTTTTAAAACCCAGCTTCCAACACCCATCCTCTAGCAGACATTGATTATTTCTGTGAGTTTGGACATTGAAAGATGAAAGGGACTTCATGAGCAAAGGGTATTCTGGGCAGAGGAAACAGCGCAAGCAAAAGCCTAGCAGTGTGACGGTACATGGCTGCTTTAGGTTTAGTGTGGTTAGGAATGCAAAGCCAAAGGGAGTGATGACAGGGGCCAGGTTGGCAGGGGTCTGACAGGCTGGCCAATATGTTTTACCCTTTTCTACTGGGCCACTGGGAAGCTCTTTCCAATGTTAAGACTTTGTGGCTCCACCTCCCAGCAGGTTTGGAAGCTGGATCTGCTTATACTCCCCAGCCCACCTACCGGACCTCGGTGATGCTCAGCCGGCGCCCATAGTCCCCCTCACTGCTGCGCTCCCACCCTTCCTCCCGGTCCTCACTGAAGCTCCGTTCAGCAAAGGTTGGGGTGGGCTGGGCGGCCAGGAACTCAGAGCTGCTGTAGACCTGGGAAGCAATTAAAAATAACAGTAACGGGACTTCCCTGGCAGTCCAGTGGTTAAGACTTCGCCTTCCAATGCAGGGAGTGTGGGTTCAATCCCTGGTCAGGGAGCTGAGTTCCCACATGCCTCGCAGCCAAAAAAACCAAAACATAAAACAGAAGCAATATTGAAACAAATTCAATAAAGACTTTAAAAAATGGTCCACATCCGAAGGGGAGTTCTGGGCAGAACTCTGGCCCCTGAGGCTTCTGAGGAGGAGTTGCTACCATCATGACAAGCATGTATTTCTGTACATGAGCCCCTTTGGCAAACTGGTGACACCTACAGATCTCTTCTCAGAGTAGTATTTTTAAATGCATCAAATGAAATAGGTCAGGTTGCAAGCGAGGCTGATTATATTAAAATAATATTAGAATATTTTTTAAACCAGCAATATGGTACTATACGTGTCTCTTTAGTAATGCATTAAATAACAAGATCTAGCAGGTCTTATAAGCACCATAATTTTGAAGTAGTTTTGAACTTGAAAGATATTTTACAACGACTCCAGCGTGATGTGAAAAATCCATGATTTGTAATGGTGACAAAGTCAAGGTCATGCTAATATTACTGTGATTTGTTGCTTATATTACAATTGGAAAACATGCCAAATTTCAGTTCGAGATTAGTGAAAATAAAGATGTAATTTATTCCCATGCAAGTTCACAAAGCCTAGATTAAGCCCTTCAATAAATTCTGATAGTACCTGAAAAAAAAAAAATGGTCCACATCAAAAAAAGAAAAAAAAAAACAGAAACAAAAAAACAGTAACAACAACCACATTCGTGGGGGACGGCTTAGTTGAGTGTTTCCTACATGCCTGACACTTCCCTGAGTCACTTCCTCAGATCCTTACTTACCACATCTCTAAAGACGTAGAGTCTTTAGCCCACTGTACAGGTGGAGAAACTGAGGCTCAGAGCGGCCTGGCTACCAAGGGGCCACAGCTGGGGTTTCCTGCTTGGGGTCCAGACCCATAAGCAGTGCAGGTTTTTAAATCAAATTATAAACAAAGGAAGGAACTCAAGTTAAGCTGATGAGGCTATAATATAACACCCAGCATAGCAGGTCTATTCACAATTGCCCCAAAGTGGAAACAACCCAAATGTCCATCAATTGATGAGTGGATAAAACAAAATATGGTCCAACCATATAATGGAATATTATTCAGCCATAACAAGGAATGAAGCACTGACACATGCTACCATGTGGATCAACCTTAAGAAGCCAGACACAGGGAATTCCCCAGTGGTCCCACATAGCGTATGATTCTATGTATGTGAAATGTCCAGAACAGGTAAATGCATAGAGACAGAAAGCAGATTAGTGGTTGCCGGGGAGCGGGGGAGGGGGAAACGAGGAGTGACTGCAACCGGGTACAAGGTTGCCCTTTGGGGATGATGGAAATGTTCTGGAACTAGATACAGGCGATGGTTGCACAACACTGTGAATGTACCAAATGTCACTGAATTGTATGTACAGTTTAAAATGGCTAAAATAGTCTATTTTATGTTACATGTATTTCACTACAATAAAAAAAAAAGAAAAAACCCCCCCAAACATCTTGCCCTGTTTCCTGAGCACTAGCTACATCCAGGGCCCAGGCTCACCTTGCTGAACCGGTGGGAACAGGATGAGAACTGGGGGATCTCCGTGGATGACTCCTCATCATTCGTCTCGTCATCTTCAGAGCCCAGGTGACGGTAACGCTCTGAGCGCGCTGCGGGAGGGAAAGGCATGTGCAGCCCACCTGATGCTGGGAGGTGGACACAGGGGCTGTGGGGTGATGTGGGGAGGGCCTCCCAGGTGGGGAGACACTGTCAGGGCACAGGCTTTGTGGTGGGACCAGGCTTGGTATGTTTAAGGACCAGAGGAGACTTGGGAGGCAGATTTAGTATCTGGGAATAAATCCCAGTTGTGTTCCTAAAAGCTGTGGGACTGTGGATGGGAATTCTTGTGTCTCAGTTTCCTCACCCTTAAGATGGGTTACCCAGAGTTAGGTAAAATTGTGCATCTCAAACATAAAGGATGTTCCTCATCTTACAGAAAAGGAAACAGATGCTCAGAGAGGACCTCTGACATGCCCGAGATCACACATCAAGTTCTGGAGGAGGCACTGGAAGCCGAGGGCATTTACTCTGTGTTTGGCCAGAGCCCCGAGTGGGGAGAAGGAGATTTGTCTGAGCTCACCTGAAGTGCTTGAGGGGACCCCCTCCAGCAAAGCTGAGCGAAGCACCCCACCCTCCTGTATGACAGGCAGGGCTCCATGCCTGGTCAGGGTTGACACTCAGGAGGCTGAACCTGCTGGGGGACCCCCAGGCGAGGGCTGCCACACTCAGTGCCTTGGTTTCCCCTCCCGCAACCCAAGGTGGTGCGACAGCCTCCTGAGCTCAGACGCATAGGAAATCCAGGCAGGGGGGCAGCCAGCAGACATGCCCCAGCTTCTTGGAAAGCTCAGGAAGTTGGAAGCTCCAGGCCCCGGGCGAGGCACCAAGCTGGGGTGGAGACCCTGTTAGACACCCCTCACCACCCCAGGAGATCGTGGGACAGCACAGCCCGCCTCCTGGACCCCTGCTTACTGTCGAAGTAGCTGGTGTCGTCCTCAGCTTCAAGCTGCGGCACAAACTCGGCCTTGTGTCGCAGAAGCCCCGCCCAGTCCAGTGTCCAGAAGAAGGGGTGCTGCTTTACTTCGTGGGTACCTCCTGCAGACATGCCTGGCTGAGCCCTGCTGGTCCCCACCCCCCATGGCCCCCTGGGCCAATTATGAACACAAACTTGGCCAACACAGAACCAGAAAGATGGGAGGGGAAACGAGCCATCCTTTAAGAGCCCATAGGGGAACCAAGCTAGGGCTAGAACCCAGGCCCTGCTCTTCCCTCTGCTGGATTCTGAGATCCCATCACCTGGAGGAACCCCAGAACCTTAGGAGGGGGCTTTTTCCACATGTTTCTACCCCATGGAGCAGAGCTGACTGCATGAAGCAGAGCTGACTGTATCCTGTTCCCCAACCTCAGCCCCCATAGTCCTCTCCAGTGGCCAAGCTTCATCCTGAATGTGATCTGTAGTGGCCACATAATGGGTGGCTGCATGAATATTAAATAGTCCCTTAATCACTATTTTGGTGGCTGGGGAAACTTGGGACAGTGGGATCCACTGGGCTGGGCCTTGGGGACCATAGGACAAAGCCCATGGCAACCTGGCAGGCTCATATACACAGCCTCAGTGCCCCTTGTCTGAACCAGACCCAGGTACCTGCTACTCTTCAAAGTCTTATGCTAGTTCTTGGTAAGCTCCTATGCATCCTTCAAAACCCCAGTTTCAAGTCCCCCTCCTCTATGCAGCCTCTCAAATAGAGCTCTTGTTTACTCCAGCCCCCATCCCACCCACCTGGGCCCCACCCACACCTACGTACCAGTGCCCAGACGGTCCAGGGGGCTCTGTCGGAGCAGCCTGGTGATGAGGTCCTGGGCGTCAGCTGGAAGGGCTTCGTCCCCCTCTGGCCACATGATCTCGTCTAAAATGAGAGGAGGGAATGAGGGACTGGGGACAGCGCTTCCTAGCACCTCCTACTACCTCCCCTTTCTATGCTCCAAGCCATCAGCCTCCTCTGCTCCTTCAGCATACCAGGCTTGGTCCCATACAGCCTTTGTTCTGGCTGTGCCCTCTGCCCTGAGCACCTTCCCTTCATCCATCTCTGTGGCTCCCTCTCGCTCCTTTAAGTCTTTGCCCACATGTCACCCCAGTGTGGCCCTGCGTGACTCTCTATTTAATATAGCACCCCTACCACCCGCCCCACCGCCCCCTCCCTTCTTCCTGCTTCCTTCCCTCCTCAGCATTTTTTGCCTCTGATTGCTCTGTAATTTGCTTATTTATCTCCCTTACTGTCCGTCTCGCCCTTGGCTGTGTCCCCAGGGCTCAGCTGGGGCCGGGCACGCCATAGGTGCCCAATCCACAAGTGGGCCTGCTCCCCTCCCCGGCAAAGGCAGGGGAACCACCGACCAGAGCCAAAGTGGGGCTGAGACTTAAACCTGGGGCTACAGGGCAGGGGGAACGCACCACTGACCACCTGGCCAAAGAGTTCCTCAGGGGTATCTCCGAAGAATGGCACGCAGCCCACCAGGAATTCGTAGAGGACGACGCCCATGGCCCACCAGTCCACTGGCTTCCCGTAGCCCTGGCGGAAGATCACCTCGGGGGCGATGTACTCAGGCGTCCCGCATACCTGGGCCAGGTGGGACAGGGAAATGAAAGACGGCCCCCAGCCAGGGAAGAAAGTGTGGGTAGAATTACAGGGATAGTTTATTTTCTCCTTTTTTGCTGCAATGTCTCCCCATGTCCTGGGCTCAGGCTTCAGGCAGAGGGAGGCAGCCCCGCCCACCTGCTTGTCCACGAACTCCCGAGTGTCCTTCTCGATGTGGCCCTCGTAGAGGTTGGTGGCCATACTCATGAGCCCGATCTTAGACAGGCCGAAGTCAGTTAGCTTGATGTGGCCGAGCGAGGTGATGAGCAGGCTGTGGGCAGGCGGGTGGTGCGCTCAGGGCTGGGGGGCCCGAGCTGCTTGGCTGCTCCCGCCCCCTCGCCCACCCAGAACTTGGTCCTACAGGAGGCGGCCCGACTCCTCCATGGATCAGAAAGCACTGCCTGTGCATGATCACATTACTGAAAGAACCAGCGGGTCCTGGGCAATATTACAAATTTGGCAAACATCTCTGTGCACCAACTGGGTGCATCTGGTGTTGCTCTTGAGCACCTGCTGTATACTCCGCTGTGCAAAAATTAAGTTCCTGAGAATCACAGCATGTCCCCACTGGGCATTAAAACGTTTCGTGAACACCTCCTGGGGGGGATCTACAGCATATTCTTGTACGTTCATCCACGATTTTAACAAACTGAACACTTTGTAAGCACCTATTGTTAAGTGAACATGTCTTTAGCACCTGCTGTGTACAGAAATATTTGTGCCCCTCATGGGCGCACCAGTTTTTTAAAACTTACACACCTACCATGTATCCCTGAACCCTCCAGGGCTGCACCTTCCCACCCCGTTTTTCAGATGAGGGTCCTGAGCTTGGGAGGGGCAGATTCTGCCTTGGGGACACTTGGTAGATCCCACTCCAGGATGATCCCACAGAGGTCCGATGGGCACAAAGCAAGCAGCCTTAGAGCGTCGAGCACAGAGGCCCAGGTACACAGCAGATGCCAACACACATTTGCTTTGTTTTCTAAGCCACTCGCAAACAACAAGATGCCCTGAAAACATGCAGGGCTCTTAAGGCTTGTGTTCACACCTCCACATAGCAAGTACCTCCATTGGAGAAAGGGACCCATGTCCCTGGCACACAGTAGGTGCTCAATGCATGCTGACTTCAACATAAAAACTTTATAAAAAAACAGCTGCAGTGTTCGGGGACTGACACACAGTCATTGCCTAATAACTGTTGTTCTGATCACTTTTACACAGCTGGTGCCCAATAAATACACACCAGCTAAAAAATGTGCTTTATAAACTCAAAAGGGTCATCAGTGTGTGAGAAGTTAGTTATACCGCCGTCTGGGTTCCTTAAAACGGTGAGCACTGGCCCAGGTATACAGAAGGTGCCAAATACAGGTGCTTTGTTTTCTAAGCCACTTTCAAACTACAAGATGCCCTGAAAACATGCAGACTCTTAACGCTTATGTCCACACCTCCACATGGCAAGTACCTGAGAAACTCACACTTCTTGCCTGGTATCCAAAGGGCACTTGATGTAAGAGCAGCCCTTTCCTCTGTACACAGGAGGTGCTCAACTAATGTAGGGAAGAGTGCTTTGAAAATTATGAAAGGGTTACAAAGCATGAGGGATTATTCACACTCACACTTGCGTTTTTCAGTCACCCAGAGAGCACCGGGCACTCAGTAGGTGCTTACTAGAAGCTAGGATAAAATAAACACCCTAGGACTCTCTTTCTTCCCTGCACTAATACACAGCAGGAGCTCAAGACATGCAGTCCCTTTCTCTACACATAAGGTCTTGCAAAGTGCATGTCCCCGCTCTTTGTATATAGCTGGTGCCTCATAAGTGCATGTTCACTTCCCTTGTGTGGCAGCAGCTCTGTGAGTGCATGGTTCCTTCCCCTGTCCAGTCTGTGCCCCCTCACTTTGCCTGGCCAGCACCTCGATAAGTGCACTGTCCTTCCCCTGCACACAGCAGGCGCCTATTAAATACCTGCTCTCTTCGGTACACACCAGGTGCTCAACATTGCCAAGATCCCTGCTTTCTACCAGCAGCGGGCCCATGATGCCAGCAGAATCTAGATGGTGGGGCTCCTGAGCAGCCCCAGACCCACTCAGAGGCCCCGCCCCCAGGCTACTCTGAGCCCCGCCCCCTGAGAGCCGGGGCCACTCACTTGTCCGGCTTGAGGTCCCTGTGCACGATGCCATAGTTGTGCAGGTACTCCAGCGCAAGCACCGTCTCGGCGAAGTACATGCGGGCCATATCCACGGGCAGCGGGCCCATGTTCTTTAGGAGCGTGGCACAGTCGCCGCCTGCAGAGGGGTGGACGTGCTCACAGAGGCCCTCGGCTCTACAGCCATGCCCAGACTTGTGCCTATGTGCCCTCCCCACCTTCTGCAAAGTGTCTCCAATCTGTCCTGAATTGGGGTGGGGAACTGGGAGGGGCGGGAGGATAGGCAGACCCTGCCTTCTGATTTTCCCCTGGCAGGGCAGCAGCTCTGTTAAGTGCACAGTCCCTTCCCTTGTACACAGCTGGTGCCTCCTAAGTGCATGCTTCCTCTCCTCACCTGGCAGCACCTTGGTAAATGCACGTCCTGCACTTAACCTGAAGGCCCTGCTGTTTCCTGAACTGCAAACCTGATCCCACAACTCCTCACCCTGGTCCCCAACCCTCCTAGTCCTTGTGACGCACGCCTCCCTCCCTTCGCTGCTCTTGCTCTAGTCTCTAGGCCTCTGACCACCAGTCCCTCCTGCCTAGGCTGTCCATCCGACCCCTATACCCTAGGGTCCTGCCCTCACGCTTCTCTTTGGGATCCCCCAGTTCCAACTCCCTGAGGCTGGGACCCCATGGAGGACAGAGCAGACTGCGGGCTTGATCAAAGGAGGGGTAAGGTATTTCTTCTGGGTAAGGAGTAAGCTCTCCATTGCTGTGGAGGCATGCAAGCCCCAGTGACCGCACCTTCCACATACTCCATAACCATGCACAAGTGGCGCCGGGTCTCGAACGAGCAGAACATGCTGACCACAAACGGGTTCTCAGCGAAGGTGAGGATGTCGCGCTCCACGAAGACCTGCTGGATCTGGTTGCGAAGGATCAGGTTCTGCTTGTTGATCTTCTTGATGGCAAAGCGCTGCCTCGTTTCCCGGTGCCGCACCAGGTAGACGGCCCTGGGGCGGGGGGGCGGAGCCGGGCTTGCTGAGGCCCGAGATCCAGGTCCCAGCAAGCACTGGGACCCGACCTGGGTCCAGAACCCAACCCGCCGTGCCTTTGCCTGTGCTGTGCCGTCCACCTGGGACACCTGTTCTCTTTACCCGGCCCTCCCTTCTCCCAAAGCAGCCACCCCGTGGGTTTAAGCCACTCTCCCTGGTGTCATATAAAGAGCCAAAGATGACCCCTAGGTTGTTTATTTCTTCACAGCCGACTGAGACCCATTAGCTCAGAAGCCCCGCTGGCACACACTCAAATTGCTTTAACTACAAGTCAAATAAGCAGATTTTTAGCCATTTAGAGCCTGCTGGTTTTGCATACCTTGTAGATAAGATAGACGCTGGGGCTACTAAAGACCCCAAGCTGCTCCTGCCCTGTGGAGCTCTCTGACCCAGAGACTCCCCACTGTGCTGCGGACACATAAGCCTGGACACAGAAGCCTCCTCTGCAAGCCCCCCTCCGTCCCAGACCCCACAACGGTCTTATGCTGTGAGGGACTCCTCCCCGCTCCCAACCCCCCCTCCCCCAAAGCAAATCCGTCAAAGCGGCACTTAAAGAATGCTTGGCGCACGCTACTGCCATCGTGTGGCCATCTTTTTCCTTGCGCAGTCCCCAAATTCCTAGAACCCCAAACACCTGGGGCAAGTAAGGACCTAGATCACGGACAAGCCCTTCCAAGGCCATGCCCCTGCTGTTTTGTGCCTCCACTTCCCTCTTCAGGCCTCAGTTTCCCTGTCTGCACACTCAGGGACTGTGTGGGTTTCAGCCATCCCCATGGGCATCTGAGAAACGGGTCTATGGGGTACCCAAGGACTCACCCGTAGGCCCCATTGCTAATGAGTTTGATAGTCTCGAAGTCGCTCTCACAGGGCTTCCTCCGTGAAGGGCCGACCAGGGCACGACTCTGCGGGGGGATGGCAAGAGGGGTCAGGGTCCTGCCCCACCGCAGAGCAGGCTGTGTTCTTCCTGCCCCCAAGTCCCAACTGCTGGTCCTGGCACCTGATGCTACTTCTTCTCCTATACAAACTTCTCAAACTCAGCTTCCGAGTTTGAGCTTTTGCTTAAGCCATGCATGCCCTCCTTCCAGAAAACTCCTACACATTCTGCAAAGCTCCCCTTTCCAATGCCCCCTCCAACCCTGCCCTGCCCAACCTCCATGGCAGGGCAAACTCACCTGCCCCCACCACCCCCCCCCCAAAGTCACAGGCGTTCATTAAGCACCTGCTATATGCAAAACCTCAGCAAACAGCAAACCCAGCCCTTCTCATGGCCACCTGGTCTACTGTCAAAAGAACAAGACAGGTGGGGCCGCCAAAGCTCTGCGTCTTACTTCTGGGGACTCCGGTGCTGGGGGCTGTCCTCCACTGTCATCAAGGTGACTCAGAGGCACCATCTCTGTAAAGTGAGGGAGGAGCCTCAAATGGGGTTTCTGAGCCCTGCCCCTCCACCACCCAGAGACTTCCAGAGGCCTCCAGGGCTCATCCTGGGCTGGGGAAATGGTGCCTCCCCTGACCAGCTCCCACGATGCTGTCATTCAGCCTCTACTGCGTCCAGGTGTTGGTCAAACCCAGGAGGCTGGACTGAACAACGACTAAGGAACCTTCTAGAAGGGCCAGTGGGAAGCCCAGGCTCCAAATGCTCAGCCTACCTTGAACCCTGGCCCCAAGTCTTGGGCCTGTGAACACCGGCCGTGATGCCACCCCTCTGGGTGATGGCTCCTAACATCCTCCTCAGCTCAGGGCATGGCCCAGGGGAGCCCCCTTAGTTTCCAGCCCTGGGGCTTAGCAGAGGGGCGGCCCCGGGTGGGAGTGTGCAGTTGGTGAACATCAGCAGTGACGGTGGCCATGAAGACAGTGTCTTGCGGTCACAGAGCAGGGCTAAGATGGGGCAGTGGAGCCTCAGGGTGAGGGAGGCCCGGGTTCAAATGCAGCCCGCCTGTCCCACTGTCAGTGGGCCCACTGTGCGGTGCTGGGTAGATGATCTGCCCCCGCAGCCTCAGCTGCCACCTGCCTGCCTGGCCACTTCGTGTTTCCTCTGACACCCGGGCCCACCCACAGTGCCACCTGCGTCATCTTCATGAGACAGAAAAGAGGTTGGCTGCAGCCACACGGCTAGTCCATGGGCGATCTGGCCTCGGGCACACATGCGCCTGAACCTCAGCTCAATCTCATCTGCCTGGAGCCTCAGTCTCTCCAGCTTTAAATGGGGACAATGGCAGCCCAATCCCAGCGGACGCTGGCCACTGCGGCTGGTCCCTGCTGACCCCGTAGCCTCCCCCCAGCTCCCCTCCTTCCTCAGCCACACCCCTTTCCTCGCTGCTCTTCCAACACGCCAGACACAGACCCACCTCAGGACCTTTGCCTTCACCATTCCCTCTGCCCAGTTCATTTTCTCTCTCCCCTAAATCTGCACACCTTTCCATCCTCCAGGCCCCAGCCTGAATATCCTCCCTTTCCAGAGCTCCCCCAACCACCCCTGGACCAGGCCAGGTTCAAGTTCAACGCTCCCCTAGCACCATGTCTCGGTTGTTCCCCTGTCCTGGCTGGGGGGCTCTCGACCACCTCGGTCGTGCCCATGGGCTGCCCCGTCTGATTCCCACTTCCCAGGTCCCACTTCCCGAGCCACAGTAGGATGAAACTGGGAAAGTGCTTTGTGAATTTACAGGACAACGTGAATGCCACTGCTAAAGGTGGTCCCCTGGCACCCTGGCCCAACTTGACTTAGCATTTGAGGACTTGGCAGGTCAGGGGCTCCAACTTGTGGCCACCTTACCCCGGAATCCTGGGCACTTTCCCCATAATATGCCCTGCAGGTGGCTGAGGACAGGGCCAAAGAGAGAGGAAGGACAGTGTGGTGGCTCTGGAGTCAGATGGGCATGGGTTGGAATCCCGGCTCCACCGCAATCTTGCCCCAGTTTCTTCTTTCTGCCCCACCCCAAGCTCACCCTGGAGGGGGTCCTTAGCCAGGCCCAGCTGCCCAATGATGTACCGCGGCAGGTCCGTCTTGATGCCCTGGCCCTCACGGGCCTGGCCCTCGGCAGCCTCCAGCAGGTGGTAAAACTCCTCAGGGTCAAACTCCTGGGGGTGCAGAGGGGTTGGTTAGCCGAGGCCTGGTCCCACCTGCAGGCCTTTGCACACGCCGCTCCCTCTGTCTGAAGCATCCTCACCAGTGGCTCCAACTCGTCCCCGGGATCTTAGCTCCCGGCCCCTCCTCTGGGAAGCCCGCCGCAGCCTGGCAGCCCCCAGCATTCCTCTCAAAGTCCTATAGGATGGGGCCTGACTCTTGTATCTCGGCAGGACTGTTGGGTGCCTGGACTCAGCCCGGCACCTGGCCACGTGCCAAGACACTCACCAGGCACTCGAGGAGCCTCGCTGGCCGCGAGATGATGATCAGCAGCTTCCGGACAAGCTGGACGATGAAGCCAACTTCCTCACTGTCTGAGCGCTCATGGGCCTGGGGGCAGATGGGTGGTAGCGTCATCCGCAGGCCCTTGGTCCTGCCCTGCCCTGCCTGGGGACTCCTAAACCCTGCGCTCCCCTGCCCCCACGCACATCCTGCAGCAGCCTCTCCAGCTTCTCCTGCATCTCCAGGAAGTAGCGGGAGGTGACAAGAGCCTCTCCAGACTTGGCCAGGCAGTCGCGGGCCAGCTCGATGATTTGGTGGTGGATGAAACCCAGGACGCCGTCAGCCAGTGCCAGCTGGGCGCCGGGTGAGAAGGTGGCCAGAAACTCCTGCAGACGGCCCTCCATCTGTGCTGTGGCCTGGGCGGGGAGCAGGGGAGACGGGGTGACCTGGTCATTGGACGGGGCTGGGGAGCGACATGCGCAGATGGGGGCGGGAGAGAGAGAAGATATGACGATGGGGTCCAAAGATTGGAGGAGAAGAAGCAACGTGTATAGGTGTGGGTGGGGGAGGGGGGAGTTTGAGACACAGAATTAGGGAAAAACAGAAATGGACAGATGGGGGGACGCAGCCAGGAAGACAGCAGGTGCCACTGGAGGGACAGCAACATGGAGGGGAGCTGGGGCTGGTCTAGCCGCCAGGCGCTGCCCACCTTGGGGAATCTCTCCCGGTACACGTGATTCATCATGACGATCTCATTGTCGAAGGCCCCTGTTGTGCGTCCAGGGCTGAAGGAGGGGACAACTGGCTTATGACATGGGACCCAAAACACAGCCCAGGGAAAGGCAGCTGAGTCAGGTCTGAGGGCCAAGGGCCAGAGGCCAGGCTTGTGCACGGTCAGGACCAAAGGGGGAGGAGGAGCCACAATGTGGGTCCCAAAGCCAGCCCAGGGAGGGGCTGGGGCTGGGGTCAGAGGTCGAGGCCCACCTGAGGCTGCGGGAGCGGGGCCGAAGGCGAGGTGAGTGGCCGCCTTCCTCATCAGCCATGCTCTCTGAGCTGCGGAAATGCTTGGACAGGAAGCATAGTTCGTCCGGTGTCGGCTGGAAAGGAAGCTGGTGGAGGTGCTCCCTGGAGGATGAGCTCGACTGGCAGGAGGGGGTATCGGGGCCATGGGTTCATGGTCAGTGCCACAGCCAGGACCCCAGCATTACCCCTCGAGGCTCAGGCTGTCTGCTGGTCATCAGATGGTAACTCTCCTGCCTGGCTCCTATGCATCCCTCAAAACTCCAGCTTTGATGTCCCCTCTTCCAGGAAGCCTTCCCTACCTGCTCCCTTGGCAGCCCCAAGACCCCCTCTGACCAGGCCTTCCCTGACCACACAAGGATGAGGATATCTGTGTACCCCGGACCAGGAGCCCCTTGGGGCTGAGGCTGGGTCCTTTCAGGGATGCCCCAACATTGCCCAAAATGGGGCACAGAGGGGCCAGCCAGGATGTTTGCTGATTGAATAACTATCCAACATCTTAAAAAAAAACCCAAAGACGTGTCTCCCCCACCCCCAACCTGGCACTCCCCTGTCTGCCTGCCAAGGTAGGACTTGTGGGTACCGAGACAGTGGAGCTGGGCGTGTTGGTTCCATAGCCAGAAGACGGGAGGGACGCGAGGGACCATCTTCTGCCGTCGGCCCTGGAGAGAATGAGAAGTTGGAAGGAAGGCACGGCCCCTGCAGCTAGTGGGGACCAAGGGCAGGCACTGTGGCTGGCCGATCCTGGCCCCACTGGAGGAAGGACCTTCTGAAAAGGCCAAGAACAGGAATACAGGGTGAGCAAGTCCACTGTGTGTTTTCTCCTTGTTCTTCAGCTGCCTCCTCCGGGAAGTCTTCCCTGATGCCAGCGGCCAGTGCGTCCCCCATCAAAGCTGCTCTCTGAGTTGCAGCTGCTGGGGTACACGCTGGCCACTCCCACCAGACTGAGGATTCCCTGAGGGCCAAAGTCCAGCCTCCCGTTCCTCAGCCCCCAGGGTAGGGCACGGCATCCAGCAGGCACTGAATAAATGTTGTTGAATGAATAAGTGACATCTAAGTGCCTGGCACATAACAGGTCCTCCATCAGCTCTTGTTAAGTGAATTAACAACTTTCAGTGAATGAGTGATTCCTGGACCAAGCCATGCCACCCCCTCCGCCTCCCCCTCCCGGAGGGCTCATAGAAATTACCTGTCTGTGCTCGGGATGTGGCTGCAGGAGACCGTGCGTGCATGCGTGCATTTGCCAGGGGCGGAAGCCAGAGGAGAGATCACAGCAGGGCAGAGGCCAGGGGTGGGGAAAAGGCTAATGAGGAGGCAGGTCCAGCCACCAAGTGCATGCCCCTGCCTGTCCCCTCGCCCATCATGTCAACACCATCCCCCAAAGCCGGAGACCACTCACCTCCGGGCAAAAGGGAAGTTGACAGCAGATGCAGCTGAGAAGTTCCGAGGACTATCCAGGGGGCTGCTGCCTGCTGAGGAGGAGGTGGGGGAACTGAGTCAGTGGGGGTGGAGACAGGACACTCCCAGCCCGCCCCACTTGCCCCTGCGCTCACCTGTTGGGATGGACAGTGGTGACAGGGGCCGGGAAAGGGTCGGCGAGGGCGTTCCTACCACCAGGCTCTTGCGGTTCCCGCTGCGGCAGCTGTTGCGGGGGGAGGTGGGGACAAGGTCAGGTCCAGGACTCCTGCTTCAGAGGACCACATTTTCAACTGGGAGCACACGGGTGATGGCTTCAGGGCAGGACATGAAGCTGGGGGCGACCACTCTCTCTCTGCTCCCCAGGCGGACCGCCCCGCTCCAATGTCACAGCCCTGGCCCAGCTTCTCCAGCTTCTGTGTTCACAATCCCACGCCCAGGACTTCCCTGGCGGTCCAGTGGTTAAGACTCCACACTTCCAATGCAGGGGGCACAGGTTCGATCTCTGGTGGGGGGAGTTCCGCATGCCGTGCAAAGCTGGTGGGGGGGGCGGGGGGGGAAGGTTGCTCCACAATCCCACCCCCACAGCCTTGCCCACATCATGGCCACTGCCAGGAACAATGACGAATAAGGCAGAGGGTGGAGAGGATCCTGGAACCCACAGGTGGGTTGAGGCAGGCGCTCACTCCATTTTATGCACCTTTTCCCAGGGCCACTGCTCCAATCTCTGAGCAGACCCCCTCCCCAAGATCCCCCTAAAACGCCAATCTGATCCTTGGAAACCCTAAAGCCAGCATCTTGCACATTGGATCCTGTTCTTGTTCTACCAAACTTTTTTTTTTTTCAAAGAATGTTTTTTAAAAAAAAATATTTATTTGTTTATTTATTTATTTTATTTTGGCTGCACCGGGTCTTAGTTTCGGCACGTGGGATCTTCGTTGCGGCACACGGGACCTTGTAGTTGCAGCATGCAGGATCTAGCTCCCTGACCAGGGATCGAACCTGGGTCCCCCCCACCCCTGCATTGGGAGCGCTGAGTCTTACCCACCGGACCACCAGGGAAGTCCCTGTTCTGCCGAACTTTTGTCCACATGTTTTCCTCCCTTCATCCCAGCTCCCTCCTGGCCACCAGACCCCTGGCCCAGGCGCCTTCCGCCCTTGCCCAGTAATTCCCATATGTGCCCTGGCCCCAGCCCCCGCCTGGCAGAGGGAAGTTGGGAGCGACACGGTCCCCCCCACCCACCCCGGCAGTCGCCCGGCAACGGCTCCGATTGCTCTCGACAAGTGCATCAGCCCACACAGCCTGAGCCGCCAACGCAGCCCAGCCTTGGCGGGAGAACTGCGCAGGGAGGGAGAGATGACACCTACGGGCCTCACAGGGCCAGGAATGGTGTCCCAGGCAGAAGGCACAGTGCAGGCAGAGGAGAGTGAGGTCAGCAACCGGCTCAGGAGACAAGACATGCACAGAGGAGGGGTTCAGCCTATCCACGGCTCCATGTGCAGCTGCTCTGCTGAGCCTGTTTCCCCATCTGTATACTTTGCACAGGTGCATACACAGTGCTCAGCTTTGGGCCTGGCACTGGGTAAATTGTGGCAGGTACGTATATTGTCATCTTTCTCCTGACATTACTCACAGAGCCTGGTGCATGGTGGGAGAGCAAGCAATGCCTCTCCAGCGAATTAAATCACCAACATCTGCCAATAGCAATAAGCCCAAAGGAGGGAGAGACCAGCTGCACCCATTTCCCAGCCTGGAAAACTGAGGCCACAGATGTCATCAGTCACAGAGATTGTCCTCCAGTCTGAGGTGCAAAAGCAAAAGTGAAACCCACAGGTTCCTGCACAACTTCCTGTCACCACCTCCCCCAACACACACACATCCGACAGCCCACATCCTCTTCCAGCCCCTCACCCGGCTCCTCACCCCCACACTGCACCCCAATGCATCATTTTTCACTTCCAACAGCATTTGGGAAAAACACTGGGAGCCTCCTTCTTGCTCTCAGGCAGGGCTTTCTTGAAAACAACCAAATCTGAGATCTCAAAGGGGAACTGGGCATCATCTGTTCAATTCCCGAGCATCTACTGAGCACCAACTGTGTGCTCGGCCTTCCCTGGAGAAGGCCCAGGACGCTGAGAAGCTGCCTAGTTTTTCAATAACCAGCCCTGTGGTACAACAGAGAGTGACAATTATGTCAGAAAAGAGGGGCCTGAGGCCAGTTTCCTGCACCTGATCCCTGAGGTGCCCATGAGCCTTCTGTGGCTCCCCACATTCTGGGAGATGAGTTTAAACCCTGGATTAGTCATTCAAGGTCCTTCAGCAGCTGGTCCCACCGCCCAGCCTTTGCCTGTGCTCCCCTCTGGGAATGCCCCGACCAAGCACTGGTGAGACACTCAAGCACAGAGAGGTTAAGGAGCTGCCTGAAGGCACACAGCCTGACAGTGGCTGAGCTGGAATTTCAACGCAGGTCCAGCAAAGCTCACAGCCCTCACTTCGCTTCTCTGCCTTCCAGGAGAAACTGAGACTCCACTTTGCTCTGGATAGAACACCGTGATTTGCCCCCACCCCCCCATAACCGACAAGCACACCATCCTCCTGCAGCAAATATTTGCTTCTGAACCAACATTTCCGCTGACTGGGCCCCAGGGACTAAACAGCCTCAGTTTTTCCAAGAAGCTCCTCCCCAGGTCTGCCCACAGGACAGGTTCGAATCCTGATTCAGTCCCAAATCCCTGCTGCTTCTGTCACCACCTGAACTGCGACCCCGGCGGACAGACACCCCAATTTGGGTAAGGAGCGGTGAAAGGAGGGTGCCTGGGACCCCAGGGGATACCTGGATCCCAAAGCATCCGCCCACTTCCCCCTACCGCCGCACACAGTGGCCCTCCCCGCGCTGCCGAGACACACTTTTGGCAACTCGTGTCTGCTCGGTCGGCCGCTGCGCCTTTGCCCGCGCGAAGCCCCCTACCTCTTGGAGCGCTGCAGCAGCGCGCCCTTGGCCAGGCGGCTCCGGTGGCCGGGCGCCGCCACCGCCGTCCAGTAGCTAGGATCGGACATGCTGCTTCCCTTTGTGCCGCCGCCGCCGCCAGAGGCCCGAGAGGCGCGGGGGCACAACCAGCGGCGGCGGGACACGAACCTTCACGGCGGGATCTGCCCCGGGAGCCCCGCGGTGAGGGGCGGGGGCGCGCCGCGGGGCTGGGGGTAGGGGACGAGGAGGAAGCGCGAGCCCAGGAGCGAGGCCTGGAACCCCGCCCAGGACAGCGCGGGGGCGGGGCCTGGCCTGGCGGGGTGGGGCGAGTGGCGCGGAAGCAA
This sequence comes from Balaenoptera acutorostrata, assembly GCF_949987535.1. NCBI lineage: Eukaryota > Metazoa > Chordata > Mammalia > Artiodactyla > Balaenopteridae > Balaenoptera > Balaenoptera acutorostrata. The sequence goes on from NC_080065.1 coordinate 173,516,392, forward strand.
GGCCTGCGAACCCGCGTGCTGGCTGGTGGGCGTGGCGTTGCCATGGCCGCGGGCGGAGGGGCGGGACGTTGCCAGGGTTGCGGGCGGCGGGGGCGGGGCGTTAGCGGTACCTGGATGTAGGGCCTTGGAAGTTGGCTCCCTTCCCTCAAAATGTAAATCCGATCGCGCCCCTTTCTCCCCTACCTCGGCGCTAACCCCTTCTGGGTGCGGCACTCAAGACCCATTCAGCGGCCTGGCCCAGCTCATGCTACCGCACCCACGCTGGCTCTACTCCTTGGAATGCCTTTCCTGCCTGGCAAAATCCAGCGTCCCCTCCTTCAGGAGGTCTTCTCTTGTGTCTGTCCAGCTCTGTCTTCCCCAGGCTTGGGCTCCTTGAGGTCCCAGCATCTTCCAGCACTGGACTGGCACAGAGGATGTGTTTAGCAAACTGAGTCAGGGCATCTGATATGCTCTTCCTGTCTGTATGATGGGAAAGTTAACTTCTCAAGCCTCAGTATTCTCAACTGTAAGATGGGAGGAAAATGGGGTTGACATGAAGATTACACTGTGCCTCCCAAGAGTGCCTGGTAAATGTTCGATAAACGTTAGCATTAGGCAAACTTCCAGGCCTCTGGTTCCCCATATACATATGTCCCTTTGTGAAAATGGAATAAAATCAGAGGCACAGAAAGTGCCTGGTACAGAGCTGGGGGTACAGTTCATCTTCACTATGGAATGTCTCACACAGTAGACTGTGAATTAATGCCTCCTCCTTTCATGACAGCCCCAGGAAGTCAGGGACAGTGTCACCCTGAAGGTGGACCCTCCACAGGCCACACAACACTTTGGGAACTGGCCCAGGCAGGACTGACCTGGAGCCCAGACCCCACATCTGAGAAAACTGAGACGTACAGGGGGTATTGCTGCCTGATGTGTAGCCCTAAGCCTGCCCATCCATCTTGCCACCCATTTTGCTTCTCAAGTCTCTCTCAGACTCCCTGCCTTGCTCCCTCCAAGCCCAGTGTCACCTTCAGGTGGCCCACACGCTGTGGCCCAGATATCTGCTGAGTGTCTCCCCAGCCCTGCTCTCCACGCCCCCCAGACTGGGGCTCAAACAACCCATGTCTGGCCACTCATTCACTCAACCTACTGTGTGTCTGCCCTTGTACTGAAACCTGGGGATGCAGGCCACAAATAATCCCTGCCCCCAGGAGTCCCCAGTCTGGTAGGGGAGGCAGAGAGTGAACAGGAAACAATTAAATGAACAAGTTAATTTCACACACTGAAGTTGAGGAAGGAAAAGAACAGGGGTAAGGCTGGCAAAGGACAGCTTTAGCCAGGAGGCCTCTCTGAGGTGACACTGCAGCCAGCAGTGAGACATTGAGAAGGAAGAGGAGCCAGCCATGGAGAAAGAGCAACCCAGGCAGGGAGCACAGCTCATGCAACGGCCCTGAAGCAGCACTGAGGGGAAGATGCCAGCAAGACTCACCATGTGGGCCTTGTGGGCTACAGGGAGGAGTGCAGTTTTACTGCAGCAGCAACAGGGAGTCATGGAGGATGTGTGAGCAGCGGGAGGGTGTGATCTGGTCTATGTTTGTAAACCGCCCCCCATGTCTGCCATGAGGAACAGGAGCTGTTGGGGGCAGGAGTGGAGGCGGCAGGAGGCTAGTGAGGGGCTGTAACAGGGTCTGGGAGGGGAGGACACACGCCTGGACCAGGGTGGGGCTGTGGAGTAAAGTGGGTGGATTCTGGACTTATTCTGAGGCTAAAGAACAGGCTCTGCTGTGGGGTCATGTGTGTAGATGAGGATAAGAGAGGTCACCCATGATCCTCAGGTGTTTCGCCTGCGCCACATACAGGAAACAGAGCCTCCTGCATGGGAGGAATTCGAGGTCCCACAGGTCTGGGGACCCAAGTGGGGATGAAGCCACGGTCTCATGCACCATAGGCTAACATGCTGTGTCCACAAGCTCCCCCCACCATGTGTGCTGGGACACTTCTGCACACAGTTAGTAAAGGAGCTGCCCATCATCCCCAGCCTGTGCTGCCTACATGCCTCCCACTATGCCCATTGTGTTGGCATCCCCAGCAGCTGCTTCTCCCACGCCCATCTGGCCTCAGTTTCCTCCTCTGCAGAACAGGGCTACAGCTGGCAATCCAGAGGGCCTGTGGCCATGGCAAAGACCTCCCGCGAAAGGCTGGCTGATCAAGTGACCTCTGGTGCCAGCCCCTTGCCCACTAGATCAAGCCCCTCCCCTACTCACACACCCTCCACGGCTCCTCATTTTACAGCAAATTCACACTTCTGGGTAAATCCCTTTCCTAGAGCTCGAATCCTAACTCTGTGCCTCGGACTTTGCCTCTCTCTACTTGTGCCAGTAACTGTGTAAATAGGAAAGCCCTAGGTGGACATACAGACCCCCATCTCCGACCCCACATTGGTAGGGCCACCCCAGCCCTTCCTACCTGCCCATGAGCTGTCCACGCCCCTCCAAGCCCCATACTTTATGTGGCTCCCAGTGCCCTCAGTAGAAAATCCAAATCCTTCCCGTCCTTGGTGTCCAAGGCCCCAGAGGGAACACGCCTCTGACAATGCTGTTCCTGCCTGGAACAGCCTCTTTGTTGTCCCCTTGGCCATATGGGCCCAACTCATGACCTTCTCTTCAAACTGCTCCCCAACAACACCACAGGTAGAGCCCTTCCAGCTGCTTCCCATTTGTCTGTGCCACAAGCATTAATTGAGCACCTGATGTATAGCAGGCCCTGCCTGAGGCTATAGGATGACCAGGACAGATCCAGGTCAGGCTTTCAAGGGGCTCTCAAACCTTTGGATGAGAAAAACAACACAAGAATCACACAAGAAAACATGGAAATCACAACCATGATGGGGTCAGGATGAGGGAAATGGATGTGCATAATGGATGCAACTGGGGCTTGGGGGCCCTTATGGTAGGGTGGGGCAGGGGCGGGGAGGTTTCGTCAGGAAAGGCTTCCTATCTGAGAGCTTGATGGAGACTTGACAAATGAATAAAGGAGTAAACAGAGAAAGCGGAGCTCTGGGCAGGGGGGACAGCAAGTGCAAAGGCCCTGAGGCTGGCCAGCTTATATTCTGGCAGTCCAGGAAGCCGCACGGCTAGAATAGGGTGAGCACTGGAGAGGTGGATGGGAGGACGCGGGGTGGGGGTGGGGGGGTGGTTCATCACAGGGGCTGGACCCACAGGGCCTTGGAGGCTGAGGGGACAAATGTGGGCTTATTCCCCTTGGAGCAGGGGAGGCAGGTACCCATTTCCTTGCCTGGCCCAAGTCAACGGGGCTCTGCTGCCCCCTGGTGGCGAGCAAGGGGGCCAGTGGACTCAGCTAGAGTCCCAAACTCTCTGCCTCCATTTCCTCCTGGTAAAACTGGCTTATCTGCTCTCAACAGGTCCCTCCCCTCATCTTGTCCTCACCTGAGGTTGAGGCCAAGGACCCAGAGTCAGATCTGGCCTGACACTCTCTCTCAGGGTGCCTCTGGACAACACACTCTGAGGTCCCAAGCCGAGTCTCTCCTCAGCTAAATGGGGGCGACACAGTCTCTGCCTCCCATTGGACACCCCAGCCTGGTCCAGGGCCCACCATCTCCTACCTAGATGTTGCCCCAGCCCCTTCCCTGCCTCTGCCGCCTCCATTCCTGTCCCCTGTCCCCAGCCAACCTTTCTTCCCCCAAGGTAGCCACAGGGGCTTTAAAAATCTTGGTCCTGCCTCAGGACCTTTGCATGTGCAGTTCCCTCTGCTTGGTGCTTCCCTTCCCCTAGCTCTGCTCAGGCCTTGGCTCAAACACCACATTAATAAGTCTCCGTCTGAATGTGTCTTGTTTGTCCATTCCCTTGTTCATTGCGTACTTCCTGAGGACTGACTGAGAGGCTCATGAGGGAGAAACTATGTTCATCTTGTTCACAGCTATGCCCTTAGCACCTGGCACACAGTAGATGCCTGCTTAATGAAGGTACCCGCCTGTTGCCCAGCTCCCAGTGTGGGCTCCAAAGTGTTCTCTCTTCTCCCCACTAAAGGCCCATGGGGAGAGGCTGAGCAGCTCATTCATACTAAGGTGTAAATGGTTGATGGGCCATCAAATTCTAGACATCACTGACCTGTACATCTGTCCCCTCCCTGAATTTTTGCCCAAGCTGTGTGAGGCGCCCACTATAGCCCTGATGTTCTCTCCCATACAGGGGCAAGACCCTGAGACCCCACAGTCGCAGAGAGTGGCTCAAACCCTCAACAGACTCTGATGGCAAAGCTGGCCCTGACTTGGCCCCCAGACGTACTGAATCAGGAGAACTGGTGTCTCCTCTCTGAGCCTCAGTTTCCTCTGCTGGGCAATGGGATCAGAAAGGGTGCTTCTCTCCCAGGGTTGCAGAGGGGACAGAAGGCACTTGGGGCACTCAGTCAAGCTGGTTCTTTTCTCCCTATACCACTTGGCCTGGTTGACTTCAGTGCACAGGGCTCTAATGGTGGACTCTCAGCCTTAGGAGTGTGTGTGTGTGTGTGTGTGTGTGTGTGTGTGTGTGTATATACAGTCACAGGGGTGTGTGTGTGTGTGTGTGTGTGTGTGTGTGTGTGTATGTATATACAGTCACAGGGGTGTGTGTGTGTGTGTGTGTGTGTGTGTGTGTGTGTGTGTATACAGTCACAGGGAGGAGCTTTCCAGCCAGCTGAGCTGGGTCACAGCACAGGAGGCCAGGCCAATTCAGCAGGGCCCTGAGCAGGCTGGGAACCCAGCACCTGTATCGAGGAAGTCCTTGGGCAACAGCTCAAGTTCTGGCCTTGCCCTGACCATCTATCAGAAGGGGGAACCTGCTGGCTATGACTGAATACGGAATTTCCCAATCATGGTCCTACTGTGGATCACAGTGCCATTTTATGGAGAGGTAAACTGAGGCCCAGAGAGTCCATGTCACCAGCCCACAGTACCTTGGGGGGGAGCTGGGTCTGGGCAGCTTCCAAGTCTCTGGGGTGCCAGGGCGATGTCCGAGCCCCGCCCCCGCGCGCTGTCACTTACCTCCAGGGGTGCAGGCCCAGCGAGGGGCTGCAGGGGCTGCAGGGGCTGCTGGGGCTCAGCAAGGACGGGCTCTGGCTGCTTGGAGACAGACTGCAAAGAAAGAGGCCGGGGACGGTGAACCTGGCAACGGCCCCTGCGTGTGGCCGAATCCGGAGACAGGACCGGGGTTGTGGTTTCCTTAGGGAGAAGGGGCCTGAGGCCGGGGATACTAGGTCTCGCGTAGGCCGCGAGGGCGGGGCCAGACCGTTGACCCGGGAGGGCTCCCTGGAGGCGGCGGTGCGACTCGGGGCGACTTGAACAGAGACACGGAAGAAGGGTGGTTGTCAGCCTGCTCCTGTTCCCCCAAATCTCCCCTTCCAGGTCCAAGCACTCACTCGAGGGTCAGCGCCGGGATGTGCAGCTTGTCCCTGCGGGACTTCATGCCGAGGCCGGGGCCGCGTCTACGCGACCGGGTACTGACGCCCCCTTCGTGGCCGCCAAGCCCTGACTGTGTCGCGATCGGACAGACAGACAGACGCGGACGCCGGGACAGCACGCCTGGCAGGCGAGACAGACGCGGAGTGGGGCCTGGGCAGCCGGGGGGTGGGGTGGGGGGTGGGGCGGGCTCTCTCCGTCCCGGGGCGGGGCTCGGAGCCCCGCACCTGCGCGCAGGCACAGCCCCGCAGCAAAGGTCGGATTGTGCGAGGCGGGAGCCGTGGTGCCACCCCTCCCGGGCAGGGACGCCGAGAGGGCCGGGTATCGAGGCCCCGAGCTGCACGGCCGGAAAGGAAGGGCAGTCACTGCCTTCTCTGCCGGACTTATTGCTCCATCAACTGGCCCCGCCCCTTCCCGGTCGCGGCCGTACCTCCGCGCTCACCCAGCCCCGCCCAGCCCCGCCCCCGGGCGGTGTCTCTCGGACCCCGGATCTGAGCGTGCCCCGCCCCAATCCTCCCACCCGCAGCCGCTCAGCCCAGGCGTTCCCGGCCGCCCACAGCGGGTGTCAGCATCCCGGCGCACACCGGAGGCCCCGACCACGCCTCCAGCCCTTGGCTTCCCTGGGTTCCCTCTGCCAGGACAGTCATCCCCCTCATTCATATCCTAATTCAGCCCCACCAGCCTCCTCCCTACACGTGGACCCCTGGCGCTCCGAGCCCCACCCTCCCTCCTGCCCAGCCCAGACTCCGAAGGTTTGGGGTTGTCTGTGTCTGGCCATGGCCCCCTTGAAATCCTGGTTGGACCCAGTCAGGCACACCGCAGGTGGCAAACACTAGACAGCCCTCAGGGAGTCTTTGTCCTTGTCCTATTCCGTGGCCCAGGACTTTGCCCTCAGTGGTTTGTACTGATTCACGGTCCACTACCCCGCCCCCAGCCTGGGCAAAGGCTGGGGACAGTGCCCGCCTTCCGGGCAGTGTCCAAGCCCCGCCCCTACTGGGGTCCTCAGGGCCCTCCCTACCAGGTGCACTATCCCCAGTCCAACAAGAGATGGTCTGGGCTTGGGGGCTACTCTGACACCAACCCCACCATCAGATTTCAAACTCTCATCCAACCCCCAGGACCTAACCCTTCTCCTCTCCCTCCACCTCCCCTATGCTCACTTCACCCCAGCTACCCCTGTCTCCATGCTGTTTTTCCAATGCCAAGCTAGTTCGCACCTCAGGACCTTTGACCATGCTGTTCCCTCTGCCTGGAATGCTGTTCCCCCCACACCTTCCCCCTGGCTCTTGCTCCTCTTCCAGATCTAGTCTCAAATGTCACCTCCTCTATGAGATCCCACATCTTCAGGGCTAAAGCCACCCTCCAGCCCCCTCTGTCTGTCTCTGTTTAATTTCTCCCCTGTATAACATCTCTTCATCACTCTCCCCAAGAGAGTGCAAGCTCCACAGGCAGGGTCCAGCATTGACTTGTCACTGTGTCCCTTGTGCCTGGAACAGAGCCCAGCACACAGTAGATCCTAAAAAAATGTTTGTTGAGTGAGTGATTTCACGAGGCGCAAGGGAATTCCCACCCCCAACTTAGGCAAACGCAGCCTCCAAAGAGGGAGTGTCTGCACTCACACTCCCCCAGACCACCAGTACAAGGCAAACTCCTCCCCCTCCTGGGCTTTGGTTTCCCCATCTGTAAACAGGGGAAGGCACTGAACAAATGTTTTTTGAGCTTTTGGGATCTCAAAATGCCAATCACCAGGAACATTAATGTGACCCTGAAGTGTATGATTTTCTGCTGGTGTTCCCCAAAATAGAGTGAGCTTCCTGTCATGGGAGGCATGCAAGCTGGTTCCAGGATACTTGACTGGAATTCTACAGTCTGGACTCTGGATGCCACCTTTTCAAGTTGGGTGCCTTAGAGCCAGTGATGCAACCCTTATGCACCTCAGTTTCCTCGTTTGCAAACTGGCATGGTTTGCACCTCACCTCCCAGCTTGTGGTGAGGGCCACGTGAGGTGCCTGTGAAGTACTTTGCAAACACCGGGGCAGGATCAAGGTGAGAAGCTTTGTAGTAATTATTAAATAAATTCACAATTTGGAGGCTGCTGCTGAAATATCTGTGCCCAGGACCACAGGCCCCCATCCAGCCCACTGGTCCCAGGTGAACTCACCCACGTCCCCGGCGCGGTAGGCTCAGTTCCTTCTGAAAAGAAAACAGGGGTCATTCTCAAGGAGACAAACCCTTCACATCTCTAGCTTTCCACCCACCTCATTTACCAGTTGGCCCCTTGTCCACCCTGTTCCAACCAATGCCTCTTTTCTGCTCACCCCACACACTGGACTCAACCCTGCCTCAGGGCCTTTGCATCAGCTGTATCTTCTGCCAGGACCACTTTCCCTCCCTTCTGGTGCTTGTCAATTGAAGCTCATCCTTCAGGTTTCAGCTCAAGCATCCCTTCCTCTAGGAAGCCCTTTCAGATTCCCAATCTACCTCACTTCTCAGCTCCCCTACTTACATTTAAAAAAAAATCATTATTTAAAATAAATTAGTTATATTTACAAAGAAGTATGTCAGTAGTGGCTAAATACTAATAATCTATTAAGAAAAGGGAGATTCCTGAGTCATCCTCACCCTGTCCCCTCCCAGATCTGAAAGCCATTCCCCGCTCACCTTCTGCAGAATCTCTGCAGGTTTGGGTCCTGGTCATTGGTGGGGGCTGGAGATACTGACCAGTGACTCCCTATTGAAGACTCTTTTAGAGCTCAGCAAGCTGATCTGCACCAATCCTGGGTGTCCTCACCATATATAGGGCAGAAAGCCCTGTGCTTGGGTTCCACTGTGACCCCAGAGTCCACCCTCAAATGTGGCTTGCCCAAGAGGGCTTTTTAATTCTCAAAAGGCTGTGTAGCACAAGTTTAGAATCTGAGGACACTTAGACCTGGGTCCAGATCTATCATCTGTTCTTTCCTGGCCATGGAACCTTGAGCCAAGTGACTGGTACTACCTGTGCTTTGGTTTCCCCATCTGTAATTTAGAGATAATGTAAGAGGGTTCTGGGGTAAAAATGATCAGAAATTATTGTTGTTGTGTTACTGTTGAGCTCAGCAAGGGCCTTCGCAGACTATCGCAATACTTGCTAAATTTTACTCACATTTACTGAGCCGCTACTACGCATCAGGAGCAGAGGCCTTTTTACAGGTGGGGAAACTGAGGCGCGGAGGGCAGCAGCTGCCCACATCTCTCGACGGAGGTAGGGCCGGGAATCCAGGTCTCTGGACACCACACACACACACACACACACACACACACACACACACACACACTGGGGCGGTCGCGTGGAGGATGCACGACTATTTTTACCTCGGTGGGCCCAGGGCTGCCCACATCCAGAGTTGGGCGTTCGTCATGGCAACCAATGATGTCATCAGCCCCCGCAGCTAATTGGAGGGGGCCGGAAGCTGCTGGGCTCGGGATGACAGGGCTGGGAGGGGTTAACAGGGTCTCCAGGCAGGGGAAGAGGAGGATGTGCGGGGGTGGGGCGTCGCCCTGAGGCTGGACCCCAGCTACCTTGAGCTCAGAAAATCAAGTCAGAGCCCTTCAAGGTGGGAGGAGGCTCACATGCCACCCTGAGGTCTCCTTGTTTGCTTGAATACCTCTGGGGATGGAGAGCTCACTATCATTCTGTGCAAATGTTCATAGACCCACCACCACCACCACCACCATTAGGGTCTCCTTCGGCCCCCTCCGGTTGTTATGAGATCTCATGCCAGCTTCCTCCTCCCCTACTAACCCGCAAAACAGTGAGGAGCTGGGATCTGAACTCAGGGGTTCTTGCTGTGCCCACACGTGCCGCCCCCCCCACACCCCATCCCAGCCATTTCCTTCCAAAACACTGACAGTCCTGGGTTCCCAGTCTGGCTCCCTAATCTGGGCTGTGTGACCCCCGCCAAACAACCTCACCCCTCTGTGCCTCAGTTTCTTCCTTTGGAAAATGGTCCAGTTACATAGGGCCCTGGGAGGAATCAAGTAGCAGGCTCAGGGCCTGGCGCTGGGGGAAGCTTTGATCAATCGGAGCCCAGACAATGATTTTGTGAGGTTAATAACTACCAATTTAACCACAAATTTTAATTTACTTCCAAAATACAAAAAGATGTGAAATGGCACAGAGAGGTGAGGGAAGGTCAGCAGCCCCCCTACAAAGGCTCAGTGGAACGCTGGGCCCACATGGAACTCTCCCAGCACCACCCCCGGACCCTCTGCTCCCTGCGCCATCTGCTTCTGCCTTCAGCCCCCTCTTTGCCAGCTGTTCCTCAGGGAGTGGCTCCCGCCTAGAAAGGGGGTGGGGGTGGGGGTGGTCTAACCCCCCGGAACTGCCCTTTAAAGATAATATTTATGGCATCCTCTTCTGGGCTTGACTGGGCTGGGTGATGCTGCCTCCTCACCAGAAGCCTCAGCTCCACCCCGAGGAACCCACATTCTGAAGGAGACAGGGTAGGGCATGGACACCCCCATACTGGAGGCATTAGCAGGGACCCAGAGGAAGAGAAGGGGCTGGAGGGAGAAGGGAGCCAAAAGAGTTCCAGGAGGAGGGCTTCAGGCTGGGCTAGCAGGCTAGTGGGAAACAGTAGGGTGGAGGTGGGACTCAGCCCAGTGGGCACCAAGTCTCATGGGAAGTTGGCAGCTGGAGCGAAGAGAGAGAGGTCAGCAGGGACCACATGGCACCAGCCGGAGGGCTTCCTGGAGGAGGAGAATAGTTGGAACTGGGCCGTGAGGATGCCAGATGGACCTTCCAGGGAGCTTCCCCAGCAGCAGGAGAGACAAAGTCCAGACACAGACTGGCCACCTTCTCTATCCCTGGATGCTCTCTTTGGGGATCTGCTTTTAAAATTCTGTCGTTTGTTAAGCAAAGGGCCAAGTGGGAGATGATGAAAAAACTGATAAAATAATAGTGGTAGTAGTCCTAGTAATAACAGCTTACGTTAACTGGCGCCTACAAATGCTACACAGAAGACTGAGCTTAACCCAAACCAGAAAGGGCCAGTCTCCACTTCTTCCCCTTACCCACAGCCAATGCAAACTGGTGGTCCACAGGCCAAGCCAGGTCCTGTTTACAACCTCCTAGTACTCAGCCAACCGCATGCCCTGCATTGCCACAGTCAGATTGGCCAGGATACCCCCAGCTATTGTCTGGACTGGCCAATCAGCACCTGACTTCCTCAAGCTTTTATGAATTGACTCTGACATTTGGCAAGGATCACCCTCCAGGATATCTGATTGGCTCTGACCTGATTGGCTGGGGGTGCTCTGGGCTCCAATTAAAGGAGTGTGTGACTGATGCCCCAAACCAAGGCCCTCAACATCTTTGCACCCTCAAGTGCCAGACCACTTAGAATTCCAACTCCCTGACTTCCTGGATGTTATTTTCCTTCTCTGAGCCTTAGTTTTCCCCTCTGAAAAATGAGGCTAACAATCTCTTGGGCTGTTGGAGAACTAAATGCATGTACAGTGCTTAGCATTTGTAGATGCCCCTTAATGCGAGCAGTTATTTACACTTCTACTGTTATTTTAAAAATTATTTTCATTGTGTCTCCTACTTGGTCCTTTACTCTAGATGCGTTCCTGGTTTCTGGCCCCCTTTTTGGCCCCCACCTGCTCCAGAGGAGTCTTTCAAAGCCCTCAGATCTGACATGTCCTCCCCTGTTCCATCACCTTCCATAGCTCCCAATCACCCTAGGAAGAAAGTCTAACCTCTTCAAAATCGGCTATGGAAGCCCTGGAAGCAGATGGTCCCATCTCACACGCCCAGTTCTAGCGCTAAGAAATGGCTTCTAGCTTCCCCATAAACACATATGGTTGCATACCTCTGGGCATTTGCACGTGCTGTTCATGGACAGAATGCCCTCACTCAACTGGGCAAACCCTACTTGCCCCTCCGCCTCCTTGGATAGAGGCCTGCCAGTGTGGGGTTGGGCTGGAGGGAGAGCCAGACCTGCCTGGGTTCAAATCCTCTGTCACCTTACACACTGTGACACCTGGACAGAGGCTATGATTCTATGAGCCTCAGTTTCCCCGTTTGTAACATGGGACTCGTCATCAAGGAATGGGTGCCTCTTCCCCATGGAACAGCAACCCCCCCGTTTCTGACGTCAGCTGCACCCCCCATTCGCCTACCCGAAGGCGGTTTCTCTATTTTAAGAGGCTGCAGGCAGGGCTCAAATCTATCTGGGGCTCCGGGCGGGGCTTGTTTCCCCACAACACCCCACTGCAAACCAGTCCTGCTGCACCCCCTCCTCTATGCTCAGGCCCCCCACTCCTGCCTCTGGCAATGGCCCCTCCCCCACCCCCGCATGTCCTCAGGGTCTCTGCCTTGCAGCTCTACCCACACCCTCCCTGACTCCCAACCGAAACACATGTGGCTCTTCCTTCACCTCCGGACAAGTTCGCAGTCCGCAGCCCGGGTTCAAGGCCTGCCTTTCCCTCCCTCCTCGGCCTCAGGGCCCACCTCCCCACCCCACCCCCTCCTTTCTAGCTTCTCTCAGCCTCATTCATTTCCCCAAACACCTACCCCCTGCCCTGCCACCAGTGGCTGCTTCCTCTGTCCCAAGGCCACCCAGCAACCCTCGGTTCAGCCGCCTTCTCCAGGGATACCTGAGCGTGCCCCATCGCAGCTGACACTTCTGCGGGGTCACTGCTGCTCAGGCATTCGTCTCCCACAATAGGCTGGGAGATCCAGGAGGGCGGTTCCAGGGGTGAACCCCCCCATCCCCCGCCTCTCCAGAGGGGCGGGGGTGGGGTGCGCCGGGGGATGAGCAGGCACTCAATAAATGTTTGTTGGGTAAATGATGAATCCCGGCTTCCCCCACTTGCAACTGGTGGCTTCTTACAGGTGTGGTCTAAGCCCCAGAGGGAAACGGCTAGATTGTCTAAATTCCCACTGGACAGATGGGGACACTGAGGTCCAGAGAGGTCAAGGAAGTTGCCGCCGCGGGGTCACGTGCGTTAGAATGTCAGCCTCTGCTAGGTCTGATGCCTTTTTTTCTTATCTCCTGGTGGCGCTGCCTCCCGAACACAAACCCGGGGCCAGAGGTCAGAAAAGGAGGGTCCTTCTAGTGAATGGGGAAACTGAGGTCGGGAGAGGCAAGAGTGCCTCCCAACGCCCCAGACCCCACCCCCCAGGCCACAGAGCCAGTTGGCAGTGGCTTGTGCACCTGAGAGCTGGTTAAGGTCGCTGGACTGAATCCCTGCTGTGCGACCTCGGGTTTGTGACTTTCCCAGACTCCAGCCTCAGTTTCCTCATCTGACGAAAGCGCGGACTGACATCCCCAGCCTCCCCAGCTTGCCTTAGGGGTGAGCTGAGGCAGGGCTGCGGTGGCGCTGCGAAGGCACGAGGCATGTATTAATACACGTTAATTAATATTAATATAGCACTAGTAAAAGTATTGACACAACGAGATGAACTTATGGTGAGCGCTCAAAGGCTGTTGTTGCTCATATGATTAGATTAGAGCTGCTGGTGGAGAGGTTGAAATCCTCAGCTCCTTTCTCCCACGGAGCCTCAGTTTCTCCATATGTCAAATGGACATACCCTCTTCCCAACAGGCGAAAAGCACTTTGAGATGCGGGTGGACAAGTGGGAGCCGCTGGAGCGCGCACCTCCCTCCGCCTCAGTTTCCCCGGGTCCGCCAAAGCCCCGAGCCCGGCACCCAAGCAGGTTCGCCAAAGCCCCGACCCCGGCACCCAAGCAGGTTCACTCCGCCAGCGCCCTCTGCCCGCCCGCGCAGGGGCCTCACCTGGAGCCCACGGCGCCGCAGGAGGCTCGGCTCGTCCATCGCCGGCTAGTCCGCAATGCCCGCTTGCGCCCTGCCCCGCCTCAGCCTGCCAAGCCCCGCCACACCCTGCCGTTGGCCAAACCGGTCAGCTGATGAGGCCTGACCCCGCCCCTCTCCGAGAGCTGGTCTCAAAAGGCCCGCCCCCTTCGGGCGAGTCTGCCCCGCCCTTTCAGGCCCCGCCCCACCCCTACAGCCTAGAAGTAAACATTTTTCAATGAATCTTCCTAGAAGGGAGAGTTATCCCCATTTTGCAAATGAGGAAACTGAGGCTCAGAAAAGTTAATCCATGTTCCCCGCCCCGGGGAGCACACAACAAGGGTGAGGCGAGTGGGGCACTCATGTCTGTGCAAAATTTAAGAAGCGCCCACAAAAAAAGTCAGTAATGAAGATACACAACATTTTAATACAATAGTTTAAAGAATCGAAACTAATGCAAAAATGCATGATGAGCTAGACATCAACATTTTAAATAAAGACAGGATCAGACTCTGCCCTTGCACGACCCTGCCTGCTTGCCTCACTCCGGTCCTGGCCCTTGTCCCAATAAAACTTTATTTACAAGAATAGGCGGCCACTGTAGTTACCAGTTTCTTTTTTGAGGATGGCTGCCTTTGCTGAGCGCCAATTGGGCACCCAACTAAGTGCCTCATGAGGACCTCCTCTCACAGGTATCTGATGATAATTGTTCAGCCTGACTTTGCAGAAGGGAAAGGGAGGCTGGGAAAAGCCCAAAGTCCCAAGATGGCACCCATCTTCTCTCTTTCACTGGGACTTCCACTGTCTCTGCAGCTGCAGGGTCCCTTGGTTACCAACTGTTCGACCTGGACATTAGAGTATGTTCTCAGATTGGAGGGAACCCTAGCTAAGGTCTCCGGCTAATCGCCTGTGAGGTACAGTAGTGTCCCACCAAGTTATGGTGGCCAGATTGAGCACATAAAAATACAGGACTCCAAGGCCAAATTTGTTTTTCTCATACACGTTTTGAAATTGACATGTAATTTACCTACCATAAAATTCACCTTTTTAAAGTGTACAATACTGTGGTTTTTAAACATATTCACAGAGATGTGCAATCATCACCACTATCTAATTCCAGAACACTTTCATCACCCCCAAAAGAAACCCTATACCACTGAGCAGTCACTCTCCATTTTCCCTCCCCCAGCCCCTGTTAAAGACCAATCTTTCTGTCTCTGTGGATCTGCCTGTCCTGGACATTTCACATAAATGAAATCATACAACACGTGGCCTTTTGTGTGTGGCTTCTTTCACTCAGCAAGACATTTTCAAGATTCATTCTCGTTGCAGCAAATGCCACTACTTCATTCCTTTTAATGGCTGAATAATATTTCATTGCATGGATAGACACATTTTGTTTACTCATTCATCCATTAATGGGCATTTGAGTTTTTCCACTTTTTGGCTATTGTGAAGAGTGCTTCTGTGAACATTCATGTACAAGTTTTTGTATGGACATATGCTTTCGATTCTCTTGGGTATATACCTAGGAGTGGAATTCCTGGGTCCTATGGTAACTCTACATTTAAATATTCTCAAAAACTACCAGACCGTTTTCCAAAACAGCCACTGTTATGGGTTGAATTGCGTTCTCCCAAAATTCATAAGTTGAAATCCTCACCCCCAGTACCTCGGAATGTGATTGTATTTGGAGATAAGGCCTTTAAAAAGGTAATTAAAGTAAAATGAGGTCATGTGGGTAGATCCAAATCCAATATGACTGGTGTCTTTATAAGAGGAGATTAGTATACAAACGTGTACAAGGGAAGACCATGTGAAGATACAGGGAAAAGATACCATCTTCAAGCCGTGGAGAGAGACCCTGGAAGAAATCAAACCTGCCGACACCTTGATCTTGGACTTCTAGCCTCCAAAACTATAATAAAGTAAATTTCTGTTGTTGAAATCACTCAGTCTGTGATACTTTGTTATGGCAGCCCTACCAAACTAATACAGACACCTGGTTAAATTTAATTTCAGATAAACAATGAATACTTTTTCAGTATATATCCTGTGCAATAATTGGGACACAGATATGCTAAAGAGCTATGTGTTATTTATCTGAAATTCTAATTTAACTGAGTGTTGTGTGTTTTATCTGATAACCCTACACTAAATGGACTTCAGCTGGAGCTTGCATACCCCAGGTGATGGTAAGCTCACACCCTACCATGGCCAACTTTCTGTCTCTGGCTAGTTCTGCCTAAAAGTTCTGTAATCCAGG
Organism: Balaenoptera acutorostrata; assembly: GCF_949987535.1. Taxonomy (NCBI): domain Eukaryota; kingdom Metazoa; phylum Chordata; class Mammalia; order Artiodactyla; family Balaenopteridae; genus Balaenoptera; species Balaenoptera acutorostrata. Next base: position 173,531,885 of record NC_080065.1, read on the forward strand.
TTGGGGTGGACATGTGACCTAGAGTCATTATCCATCTCAGCCACTGTGATTGGTTAAAGATGGAGATGTGACGCAAGCTCAGCCAATAAGAGTCTTCCCTGGGACTTTGACTGGAACCCTGAGGAAAGAGAGGTTCCCTGTACCAGAGGTGGTTGGGCTGGACAGATGGGGAGCTGCTGGGGGGGAAGCCACCAGAGAGGTCTCAAAAGCCCGTGATCTATCTGCAGAACTTCTTCCCAGAACTCCTTCCCAAATGACCTCTTCAAAGGGCAACAGGGAGCATTTATTGACTGACCGACTGGAGGACTGACTGAATGCAATTTTTCCACGGTGAACACCTATCCTTCAAAATCCACTTCAGATTCTCTTTGAGAGGCATCAGAGAACATTTATTGAATGAATAAATAGATTTTTTTCTTGCCAACTTCTACACATCCAGCAAAACCCTCCTCAAATATCTCCATGAGGGGTATCAGGGAGTGTACTCAGGGAGTGAATGAAGGAGTTCTTTTCTTGGTAACCTATGTATTCTTTTTTAAAAAAATAAATATATATATTTATTTATTTTTAAATTTTTATTTATTTATTTTTGGCTGTGTTGGGTCTTCATTACGGTGCACGGGCTTCTCATTGTGGTGACTTCTCATTGTGGAGCACGGGCTTCAGTAGTTGTGGCTCGCGGGCTCTAGAGTGCAGGCTCAGTGGTTGTGGCACACGGGCTTGGTTGCTCTGGGACATGTGGGATCTTCCCGGACCAGGGGTCGAACCTGTGTCCCCTGCATTGGCAGGTGGATTCTTAACCACTGCACCACCAGGGAAGTCCCACCTATGTATTCTTTTTTTGTGGGGTGGGGGTGGGGCCCCACACTGCGCTGCACGCAGGATCTTAGTTCCCCGACCAGGGATCGAGCCCCTACCACCTGCAGTGGAGGTGCAGAGTCTTAGCCGCTGGACCGCCAGGGAAGTCCCCCTATGTATTCTTTTTTAAAAAATTGAATTATAATTGACCTATAATATTACGTTAGTTCCAGATACACAATATATAGATTTGCTATTTCTATATCTTACAAAATGATCACCACTATGTATTCTTTAAAACATCCTCAGTTGATTCTCTGGAGGCCTCAGAAAGTCCTGGTTGAGTGAATGAAAAATGTTCTTATTGGTGAAAAATGTTCTTATTAATAAATGTGTTTGTTAAATGAACTCATGGATTTTCTCCTTGCCAACTCCTACTCATCCTTCAAGATCCTCCTTAGATGCCCTTCAGGGGCACCAGGTCTCTTGACCACATGGAGGGAAGCTCAGCCCTTCTCGGGCTAAAGGTCACTACCCGCCGTTCCCACAGAAGGCGGAAGCTGAGGGGGTGGGGAAGTTCTGTGGTTCCTCCCATTACCATTTCCTGGGGAGGGGGGCCTATGACCCTATCCTTCCTGCCTCCCCCTCCCCCCAGTTTGTGGGGTATCTGAAAGTGGGACAGCTCTGGGGACATATCCCAGTTGTGCTTCTAGGGCAGCTGGGAGGGCTTCCTGGAGTAGGTGGCAGGCAGGCCAAGAGAGGTGGGTGTACAAAGATTTGGCACGGGGAAGGTGGGCTGCAGTGAACCTCAAGGAGAGCTTCCAACTGTGACCTCAAAAAGGGTAGAAACAACACCTCACAAGTGGCTGGAATCCTACTCACATTCTTGCCATAGCTCCTTGGGAAAAAGCTCTTGGGAAAAAGCCCAGCCCTTCAGCCCAGCACTCAAGGCCCTGGCCCCACCGACCATTTTCATCTCTCCCATGTAGCCCCAGACCTGCCACTTTCATCTTGGTGTTCCCCAAATCATGTCCCCCGAACTTTTGCCTCTTCTGTCACCTCTGCCGGGAATGCCCTTTAATTCTCAAAGCCAGTTCAAGACCTCCCTACTCTGGGAAGCCCTCCCTGGTCCCCTGCAGGGCCCCCTTAACCTCTGCCCCTCCCTGCACCCAGCCCCTGACCTCAAGGAGCTGGGGGCATCTGTGTCCAGCTCTGCCCCACCCACCTTGATGTTTTTCCAGTGACTGCTCTAACTTTGGGGGGATGGGAAAGAGGTGTGACAAGAGCAGAGGCCACTGAGAGCCCCAAAAGAATGACAAATCATACTGGCTGTCTGGTGGGCAGCAACCCTCTTTTATCCACACTCTAGCCCATTTGCACATGGGGAAGCTGAGGCCTGGGAGGCCCAACTTTTGGGATGGGGGTTGGTGGGAGGTAGGGAGTAGCCCTGGAGCATGGGCCTTATTCTGGAAGGTGCAAAGCTCAGCCCCACTGTGGGGGGCGTCCTGCCTCAGAGTTTGCAGCCATGTTTTCACCTCTAGCTGGGGCCCTGAGTGGTCTGGGTGTCTCTGGACTCAGTTTCTCCATCTGCGAAATGGGGCACCTGAGGTAGGGGTCTCGGGATCATTGAGAGGGGGGCCATGGGTTTACCCCTATCTCCAGTGGTCCCTTCTATCTTTACATTTCTCTCCATTTATGTCTCTGTCTCTCTCTGTCTCTTACCCTCCCCCAGACCTCAAACCGACTCCGCCCCCTGGCCTGGCCTGGGCCCTGCTGCCTGTGAAGACTGCTCTGTGCAGGGTCACAGGGTCCCCGTCTCCACTGTGCCAGGCCTAGAACACTGCCTCTTTGTTCCGATGGCTCTGACTTCATGGCCTGCTGGGCGCCTGACCCTGGCCAGCCCAGCTGCCCCTCAGGACTTGCTCTCAGAGAAAGGGCTTCCTCCTGGCCTCTTGGGCCTCAGTTTCCCCAGATGCTTTCCCCCAGGAGAGACCCTTAGCCTGTTCTTTGCCCACCTGGGCTCCGAGAACATTTTTTTTTTAGGTGAAAATCACATAACATAAAATTAACCATTTTAATATATACAGTTCAGTGACATTTAGAATATTCACTATATGGTACAACAATTACCTCTGTCTAGTTCCAAAACATTTTCAGCACCCCAAAATGCAGCCCCATCCCCATGAGTAGTCACTCCCCATTCCCCTCCCCCAGCCCCTGACAACCACTAATCTACCTTCTGTCTCTGTGGATTTGCCTGTTCCAGACATTTCATATACATAGAATCATACAACATATGGGCTGCTGTGTCTGACTTTTTTCACTCAGCCTGTTGTTTTGGAGGTTCATCCACTTTGTAGCATGAATCAGCTCTTCTCCATGGACATTTTGGGCCTCTGCTGACAGTGGGGAGAGAGGGTCAGAAACTGAGACCCCCCCCCCTGCCCCCCAACCTCTCCACCTCTGGCTGAGAAAAAGACACAGAAAAAAGACAAAGTTGAGTCTAAAGGAAGCAAGGAGACTCTTCCAGACCTGGAACCCAGGGTGCCCTGAGGCTGGAGTTCGGGAAATGGGGAGGTGGACATTTTCGGAGGGCCCAGCCTACAGCAAGCACTTCATAACAATTTATTGGGAGAGTGAACTCTGACGTCTGAACACCCTGGCCTCCCATTTAGCTCCTAAGTCTCAGAAGTGGGCCAGAGAGGGCTGGAGACCTGGCCAAGGGCACAGAGCCCCAGGCCACCCATGGGGCTCTCACCCAGTGTCCAGCTTCAGTCTGGGGCCAGCAGAGAAGACCCCCCGGACCTGGGGCTCAGGGTCCAGAGCTCGGGTGTGTTTGTGGTCTGAATGAGGCCACCACCCACAGGCTGACTTCCTGGGTTTCTCTTTTAGTTTGACTTGCCCTGGGAGGGGCCATGACACCTAACTTTTTTTTTTCTTTTTAGTTTTTCTTGCTAAGCTTTAATGTGTTCCTGGGTGAGGACTGGGTGGCTGGGGCCTCTCCAGCAGCACAGAAGCTCGTCTGGGGCTGCCGCCCACTTCGAGGACCGGATGGGGCAACGGGTGACCAGGCTGGTCCTCCTCCTTCTCCTCCTGCTCCCCCGGCAGGGCGGTGAGTCCCGTACCCTGGAGTCACGGCTCTTCTTGCCGGGGCGGGGGGGCTGTGTGTGTGTATGTGGAGGACTGTGGACCTGGGTCCCAGGGTTGTTTCTGTGTCTCTGTGCCTCAGTCTTTCCCTCTGTCAAATGTGAGCTGGATAATCATGGATTCTGATGTCAGACTTGGGCATCTCCCCTCTGGTCTTAATTTTGTCTTCTGTGGAGCGGGCTGAAGCTCTGAATCTTTCCCACATCCCAGAGTTTAATGAGAAATAGCTAAGGAAGGGATAAAGACCAAGTATATATATAATATATATATATATAAAACATAGTGTTATGTACCCAGTGTATGTAATATACATACTCTCTCTCCATCTTGTGGAATCGAATGGGAAGGGACCCAGCCCCCAGCGGATGACTAGGTTTGGACTCTCATCCCAGCTCTGCTGTTGCATGACCTTGGGCAACTTCTTTGTGCCTCAGTTTCCCTCTCTGTAAACTGGAGATCAGCAAGGTTTCGGGGCTTTTAGAGGTCAGGCAGGGCTGGAGACCAGCAAAAGGGAGAGGTACAGGGGACCCTGGATTGCTTTAGAGGAACGGCCCGAGAGCTGGATGGGTGGGTGGATGGATGGATGCGTGTATGTATGGATAGATGAGGGGGTGGGAGGATGGATGAATGGATGGATGGGTGGGTGGGTGGAAAGATGGATGGACTTATGGATGGATGGATGGATAGAAAGGTGGATGGGTTGGTGGGTGCAAGGATGGGAAAGTGGGCAGGTGCATGGATGGTCACTGGGCAAGCCCCCTCCCCTGCAGTGAAAGGCTGAGACTGTCATTATCTCTTCATTGCCTTTGCAGCTGAAGCCTGTGGCACCATGGGGTGCTGTTTTCAGGACCCGCCGTATCCGGATGCAGACTCAGGTCTGGGGCAGTTCCCCATCGTGGGAGGAAGGGGTTGTACTGGACTCTGACTGACCCATCCCTAGCGGCCACTCCCTCAGCTCCCTCCTGCCCAGCCAAAGACTGGGGTCTCGGGAGCCCCAACCCGACAGCCTGATGGCCTGTCCTCACCAAACTCAGGTGTCCTGGAGCAGTCACCTCTGTAAGCCTCATCTGCTCCCTAACAGGGTCGCAGGACTGGTGTCTGTGTCCGTCCTGATTGGTCAGCATGTGGGGCTAAGCAGCTGTTAAACATTTTGAAGTTGCTCCGAGGCAAGCATTGCTGGAACATTCATGCTTGTAACAAACTCACTAATCTGCCACTGGGCAAGGCGTTTCATCTATTTTTTTTGCTCAAGAAATATTTACCAAGCACGTACTACCTGCAGACACAGTTCTAGACATGAAGGAATCAGCTGCGAGCCCAGCTGTCCTCCTGGGGTCACAGCCTAGCACAGGAGGTGGACAAGAGGCACACAAATGCATATCCTGCATACAATGATGTGCTATGAAAAAAAAACAGAGCAGGGTGAGGGGTGGAGAGGGAGGGGGCTGCTTCAAATAGCCTAGTGCTTGAGGAGGTGACACAGAAGGAGAAATTGGAATGTCAAGATCTGGGGCAAGGACATTTCAGGCAGAGGGCATAGCACATGCAAAGGTCCTGAGGTAGGAGTGAGCCTGGTGTGTTTGAGGACCAGTGAGGAGGCTGAAGTGGCTGGAGGAGGAGGTGCAAGGGAGATGGCAGGAGACATGCGGGAAGGGCACAGGTAGGTGCTGGAAGTCACTGCGTGTTTAGGCTGAGGTGACACCGGATTGCGTAAGTGTCACAAAGATTCCTCTCTGGGGTGTGTCAGTTTGGGGACCCCGCCTCCCCCCCCCACTCTAGTCTGTTCTCAAACCTCCAGGCTTAGCTTCGGGCCCCCGGGACCTAAACTGCTACCGGATACTCAGCAACGCTGGTTATGAATGTTCCTGGGAATATGAGGGCCCTGCAGCTGGGGTCAGCCACTTCCTGAGATGCTGGTGAGAATCCTGCCCTTGCTCCTGACCCCCTGCCTCTACTCTCAGATGTATGACCTCGGCAGTGTCTTTGCCTCTTCCTGGGCCTCAGTTTCTCCTGTCAGAAGGGAGGGTTGGGGATCTGTGTTGTGGGGTCAGCATGGGTGGGTATCCAGTTTGGGCGGCAGTTAGGATCCCTGTGGTCCTTCCTTCATCCTCACCCTGTGACTTATTCATCCATCTATTCATTTCTTCCTTCTCTCATCCATCTATTCATTTCTTCCTTCTCTCTGTGGCAGCCCACATTAGGAGATTCTGGGATCCTCCAAATCCCTTAGTCCCAAGTTGATCCCTAAGAAACCCCCAGGCTGGGGAGCGGGAGTAAAAGGGGAAGAAAAGGATACTGGGATGTGATGTACATCATCTGCTGTGGCCGCTGAGACTCAGTACCAACACCCTCCTTCCCACAGCCTCAAGCCTGGGCGCTGCTGCTACTTTGCCGCGGGCTCAGCCACCAAGCTGCAGTTCTCCGACCAGGATGGCATACCCGTGCTCCACGCTGTCACTCTCTGGGTGGAATCCCGGGCTGCCAACTGGACAGAGAAGTCCCCCAACATTACCCTGAACCTCTACAGCTCAGGTCAGCACCCTGTTCTCCTCGTCCCCACTACCACTTCCTCACCCAGAGAAGCCTCTGGTCCCCAAGCCTAGACCTGGGGGAATTCTGAGTCCCTGGCAAGGGGCTGGATACTGCCAGCTGTTTTTACATCCAACACTGTCATGTGACCTGGCAGAGTCTTTCATGGTCCCCTTACTGATCCCCTACGGATGAACATTTAGGTAGCTTCCAGTTTCTCCTTGATACTGTAATGTGGCCAAGACCCTGTTGGGTCTTATAATTTTTTTTTTTTTTTTGGATGCATTGGGTCGTCATTGCTGTGTGCGGGCTTCCTCTAGTTGCAGAGCGTAGGGGCTACTCTTCCTTGCGGCGCTCGGGCTGCTCATTGCGGTGGCTTCTCTTGTTGTGGAGCACGGGCTCTAGGTGCGCAGGCTTGAGTAGTTGCAGCACACGGGCTCAGTAGTTGTGGCTCGCAGGCTCTAGAACACAGGCTCTGTAGTTGTGGCGCACGGGCTTAGTTGCTCTGCGGCATGTGGGATCTTCCCGGGCCAGGGATCGGACCCGTGTCCCCTGCATTGGCAGGCGGATTCTTAACCACTGTGCCACCAGGGAAGTCCCCCGTGTTCGGTCTTTAAAATCTGTTTTCACGAATCGATAACATACACTTAGTTTATACTCGTTGAGCTGCTACTGTGTACCATGCTCAGTCACAGGGGACGTGGGCAAGGCCAATGGAGGTCACAGCACAGGGCTGGGACAAGGGTGAGATGAATTAGGCATGCTCCTTGGCCACAAAATGTTATGGGGGTGCCAAAAAACCTCAATAGTCATTATAAACCATATCATGATGCAACTTTTCTTTTTGAATATTTATTTCTTTACTTATTTGCCTGTGCCGGCTCTTAGTTGTGGCATGCAGGATCTTTGTTGCCACATGAGTGTTCTTTGTTGCAGCATGCGGGATCTTTTAGTTGCGGCATGCGGGATCTTTTAGTTGTGGCATGCGAACTCTCAGTTGCAGCATGCATGTGGGATCTAGTTCCCTGACCAGGGATCGAACCCAGGTCCCCTGAATTGGGAGTGTGGAGTATGGACCACTGGACCATCATGGGAAGTCCCATGATGCAACATTTAAAAAAAATCAATATTAATGCAAAAAAAAAAAGCCATGACAAATCAAATATCAGATTTTTGTTTTTGGCCGCGCTGCATGGCACGCGGGATCTTACTTCCCCGACCAGGGATTGAACCCACACCCCCTGCAGTGGAAGTGCAGAATCCTAACCACTGGACCGCCAGGGAATTCCCCAGAACTTCAAATAAAGACAGGATCTGACCCTGTATTTGTACAACCTTGCCTCACTCTCCTCACCCTAATCCCAACCCTGTCCCTGCCTTCATGGAGCCCAGATTCATGTAGGGTGATGGACAAGGCATGATCGTTACACATGATGAGATACTGCTGGGAGGTCAGGGAGGGCTCCAGCTCAAGGATGAAAAAGATCCAGTAGGAATAAAGATGGGGAAGTGTGGATACAGCAAGACAGAGAATACAGCAAGTGCAAAGACCCTGAGCTAGAATCAGGCACAGTATGACCAAGATGCAGAAAGCATGACAGATGTCTCTCCTCAGGCCAGGCTTCTTGAAGTGAGGTTAAAAAGTTAGTAAGATTTCCCTAATAGTCTTTCAGAAAAAAATAGAATCAGTTAATTACCCTCTCATCAGCAATTTACAAGAGTGCCTGTCTCACCACAGCCTTGCCAGCAATGTGTATTAATATTTTAAAGACACCTTTACTAATAGGATCCTGTGTATAAATCTTAACTCTTTGACCCATAGAACCCCAGGCTTAGATGGGACCTGTAGAGGTGTCCCTGATTCAAATTTTGGGAGCTTGGTGGGTTACTCTGGGCCAGGAGGATCATGGGAAGATTTTCCAGAATTTTCAGGACCAACAGCTCACACACATGCCGGCTTCCCCTTCCCACCCCCATCTCTGCTTCCAGTTAAATACGACCCTCCTCCAGGAAACATCAAGGTGTCCAGGTCAGCGGGGCAGCTGCTCATGAAGTGGGAGACCCCAGCCCACCAGGATGGTGCTGAGGTACAGTTCCGGCACCGGACACCTGGCAGCCCGTGGAAGTTGGTGAGTTTATTCCCCAGATCAGGGGTTTGCACAGGCACAGGGCACCCTCACACATGTTTCATCAGTTTTGCAATCTCTGTATCTATCACCCTTCCCACCTGGCCTCCACTCTTGACCCATGTTTAGCCTCTGGGTCTCTCTGACATGAAGATCTGATTGTGATCTCCCTTGCTCACACACCCTCCATGGCTCCCCACTACCCTCAGTAAGGCATCCTTATCTTCAGCTGGCCCTAGGTTCCCTCACTGGCCTCATGCTTCCTCTGGCCCCTTTTTGAATGGCCATCATTCTTTGCCCATGCCCTGGATTTCCAGCCTCTTTGCCTTGGTATATGCAGTTCCTTCCACCTGCATGCCCTCCTCTCCACCTGAGCACATGTGAATCCAACCCACCTTCAGGGTCCAGCTCAAGGGCTGCCTCTTTCAGGAAACTACCTTTCCACCATTCCTCCCTCCCTCCCTCCTTCCCTTTTTTTTTTTTTTTAGGCCATGCTGTGTGGCATGCGGGGTCTTAGTTCCCTGACCAGGGACTGTACCCTTGTCCGCTGCATTGGGAGCACAGAGTCTTAACTGGACCGCCAGGGAAGTCCCTCCTTTTTTTTTTTTTTTTAAATTTTATTTATTTATTTATTTATGGCTGTGTTGGGTCTTCGTCTCTGTGCGAGGGCTCTCCCCAGTTGTGGCAAGCGGGGGCCACTCTTCATCGCGGTGCGCGGGCCTCTCACTATCACGGCCTCTCTTGTTGCGGAGCACAGGCTCCAGACGCGCAGGCTCAGCAATTGTGGCTCATGGGCCCAGTTGCTCCGCGGCATGTGGGATCTTCCCAGACCAGGGCTCGAACCCGTGTCCCCTGCATTGGCAGGCAGATTCTCAACCGCTTCGCCACCAGGGAAGCCCTGTCCCTCCTTTTTTAATTCAGATGTAACTGACATACAAAATTATATTAATTTCAAGGTACAACATGATTTGATATTTGTATACATTGTGAAATCATCACCACAATAAGTCTGTTTAACATCCGTCACCACACAGGCATGTTCCAGATTTTGCTTCTTGTAATGAGAACTTTTAAGATCTACTCTCTTAGCAACTTTCAGACAATACAGTTCAGTATTGTTAACTATAGTCACCATGCTGTACATTACATCTCCAGGACTAATTTATTTTATATTGATAACTTTGTACCTTTTGACCACCTTCACCCATTTCGCCCACCCGCTACCCCTCACCTCAGGCAACCACTACTCTGTTCTCTGTATCTATGAGTTTGGTTTTTTGTTCGTTTTAAATTCACCTGTAAGTGAGATCACACAATATTTGTCTTTCTCTGTCAGACTTATTTCACTCAACATAATGCCGTCAAGGACTATTCATGTTGCAAATGGCAGGATTTCCTTCTTTTTATGGCTAAATAATATTCCATTGATACATGTACCACATTTTCTTTATCCATTCATCCATCGATGGACGCTAAGATTGCTTTCACATCTTGGCTGCTGTAAATAATGCTGCAGTGAACATGAAGGTGCATGTATCTTTTCCAATTAGTGTTTTGCTTTTCTTTGGATAAATACTCAGAAGTGGTATTGCTGGATGATATGGTAGCTCTATTTTTAATATTTTGAGGAACTTGCACTCTGTTTTCCATAGTGGCTGCTGCAATTTACATCCCCACCAACAGTGCACAGGGTTCCCTTTTCTCCACATCCTCGCCAACAATTGTTATCTCTCGTCTTTTTGATGATAACCATTCTGACAGGTGTGAGATGAGATCTCACTGTGGTTTTGATTTGCATTTCCCTGATGATTAGTGATGTTAAACACATTTTCACGTATCTATTGGCCATCTGTATGTCTTCTTTGGACCTTCATTCATTCTTCAGCTACTCTATTCTCCCCTCTTATTCTCCCCTCTGTCCCCTGCAGGCAGGGCAAGCCTAGGCTTGCAAGAAACCTCAGCTCTGACCAAGTCCCCAAGGAGTCCCTGGTTTGGGAGAGACAGAGACCCCCCCAGCTTCTGAATTGTGGTGTCTCCCCCTCCCTCAGCCTGGGAGCATCTTGAGTCCAGGGAGTTGCCTCAGTTTCGGCCCCATCTTCCCTCCAAATGTTGTGCCCCTCCCTGAGCCTCAGTTTTCCCATCAAGTGAATGGGTTCGGATCAGTCAGAGGCAGGTGACATGGGACTCCCGTTGGGGAGGGACATCTCTTTACTTTTTATCTCCAGCCCCCTAACACACTCTTCAGTGGACCCTCTCAGCCCCCCTTTGCAGATGAGGAAACTGAGGCTCAGGATGTCCAGGGACCTCTCAGCATCAGCCGGGGAGTGTGGGGCTAGCTGGCTCCTAAACTTGCCTCTCCTCATCCATGACACCACAGACAGATAGGTTTTGTCTCTTAAAATATATATTTAGGAAGTTATAAAAATATAATTTTGCCTCCTAAAATAATTATTTTATTTTATTTTATTTTTTAATTTTTGGCCTCGACACACGGCTTGTGGGATCTTAGTTCTCTGACCAGGGATTGAACCCGGGCCCCGGAAGTGAAAGTGCCAAGTCCTAACCACTGGACTGCAAGGAAATTCCCCCAAATAATTCTTTAAAAAAAAAAAAATTTTTTATTTTGGAATAATCTTAGATTTTCAGAAAAGTTACAAAGAAGTACATAGAACCTTCACCCAGCTTCCCCACAGGTTAATGGCTTTCATTGCCAAGTCCGTCTGTCACTGGTCCCTTGCAATGAACTAAATTCCAGAGTTTATTTGGACTATCACCCGCTTTTCCAAGAATGTTCTCTTTCTGTTCTCAGATCCAATCCAGGGTTCCATGTTGCATTTAGCAAAATGATTGTTGAAAATTTCAAAAGAGCTAGAATTTTCAACACCCAAATGTAAAACAATGTATAAATATGGTCTTGTTTTAGGGCGACTGTGGACGTCAGGATGATGCTGACTTCGGTGAGAATAATAGTGACAACGACAGCAGTAGCAAGTTAGCATTAATTAGGCACCCACTGTGTGCTAGGCCCAGTGTTAAATTCTCTGTAGGCTTGTTTGCGCCTCCCTGTAGTTCAGTATTGGATTATTCCCATTTCACAGGTGAGGAAACAAAGGCTTGGGCTTGTGAAGCCTTTGGCCAAGTTCACATCCCTAGTAGGTGGCCTTGCTGAGACTTGAACTCCAAACAGTAGAAGAAGTGGGTGATCCTTGAGGCCCCAAGAGCACAGGACCTGGCCTATTCTGGCTGTGTCCCCAGGGTCCAGCACATGATTAGCTCTCAATAAGTGCTTGTACACAGTTGACACTCAATAAGTGCATGTACACAGTTGGAACTTAATATGTGCATGATGGCTAAGTGACCAGTGCCAAGCCCTGGGTGTTCCTGGCTTTGGGACAGCCCCTTTGCTTGATGTTTGATCTGCTTCTCCCCAGAGTCATGCCTCTGCCCCTTGGAGACGGACACGGCCCAGGAATTCCAGCTGCGGCGACGGCTGAGGCCAGGGGTCCCCGGAGGTCCCTGGAGCAGCTGGAGCAGCCCTGTGTGCATCCCCCCCGGTGAGAGCACCCTGGGCCACAGGAAGGGAGACAGGCGTTAGAAAGATGGTAGTGGTATTAGAAATTAGGTGGTGAGTGTTAGCAATAACGTGATGGATGTTAGAAATAAGGCTGCTGAAGAAATTAGGGAAAATGAGTGCAAGGTGGCAGGGCAGTGGGCAAGTTTCACTTTGTAAAATGTGGCAAATCCGTAATAAAAAGAAAACATTTATCAGTCTTTCTCTCCTTCCAATTAGTTTGGTGGGTTTTGTTCTTTGAAAGCCTAACAAGGAGTCGATGGGTGCAAGTGGCTGTGTCGTGAAGGCAGATTTTCCCAAATGATACAGGAAGCTGGAGCCAGGGCAGCTCCAGAGTGGAGACGTGGCCCCAGGTGGGGGTGGGAGGGAGAGATGGCGGGGGGTGACTGTCAACATTTGTCCCCCTACCCTTTGAGCTGGAGCTTCCTCCTGCCCACCCAAGTGCGTATCTGCTGGGAAACAACTCCGACGGCTGTTTTCAGATTTTTTTTTTTAATTGTAGTAAAAAAAGACATAATATAAAATTTGCCATTTTAACCATTTTTAGCCAGTTGCATTAAGTATATTCACACTGTCGTGGAGTGGATCTCCGTGTTTGCAGATTTTGAAGACTACTTAACGACCCATGGAATCCTGTGTTTCATGGGAGGGAAGGAAAAGGTCCGGGTCCCCATCTAGGGTCTGCAGGACGTTGTGAGCAAGGGCCCCACCCCCAGTGTCACTGTCTTGCTGTCTCATTGCAGAACCCCCGCCACAGGCCAAGGTGAGGTTCTCCGTGGAGCAGCTCCGCCCGGATGGGAGGAGGCAGGTGACCTTGCATGAGCAGGTAATGGGAACATCGCAGGCCTGTGGGGTGGCCTGAGGACAGAGAGAAGGAGACAAGAGGCTGGAGTGGAAGTGTTTAAAAGGAGGGAGATGAGTCGTGGAGGTGGTAGGGACTGGAAGGACTGTGGGTTGAACTCTGAAGGTAATGGGGAGCCATGCAGGGTGTGTGAGCAGAGGAAGGATATGGCTGGACTCAGGTGTTCACAGGCTCCCTCTGGCAGCCATTGGGGGAGCAGATTTTGGGGAGCTCACGTGGAAGCTGGAAGGCCAGGAGGGGGTTGACTGTGCTGGTCTGGATGGGCGATGATTTTTTTGAAGTCCCCCAAACAACTCATTAAGTACAGTCGAATGAACCCATTTTCCAGAGAAGGAAACTGAGGCGCAGAGGGGAAATCCCCTGCCTGAGTCTGGGCAAACTCACCGTACATTTCAACCCCTGGCTTCACCATAATTGATTCAGCCAGGTCCCCAGTGGGCTGGCAGGGTAAAGCTGTAGTGAAGCTCCTTCTCTTCCTAGATTTCCTATAATTTGAATTCCTTTTCTTAGGAAAAATTTCCAGGCTCGAAGTAACTGGGTCCAAAGACGGAAATATTGTTTTTCTCTGGCTTTCAGTGGGTTTTGCCAAATTATTCCCCCCTCCCCCTAAACCAATGAGCAGTGGATGTGTCAGTTTCCCAGCAGCCTTGCCAGCACTGAGGTTTACTATTTTTTAAAAATTTTCACATATGTCATCAGCTGTGGCCCGTGGATGAGCCTGTGCTCGTGGGCAGCATCCTGATGTCAACCCACAGGGACGACGTGCATGTTCAGGTCCCCACAAACCATCTCTCACACTCACAACAGCTGCCCCAGCTGGAGCTTCCGGAAGGCTGCCTCAGGCCCGACTCGGGCATGGAGGTGACCTACCATGTCCACCTGCATATGCTGTCCTGCCCATGTAAGGCCAAGGCCACGAGGACTCTGCGCCTGCAGAAAAAGCTCATCCTCTCGGGTGCCGCCTATGACCTGACAGTCGTTTCCCGGAATCGCTTTGGCCCCGGTCCCAACCAGACATGGCACATTCCTGCCTACACCCACTCAGGTACCTTTGGCTGGGCAGTGGGGGGGCCCCTTGAGGCTGAGCACGTACTCTGAGCCTCAGCTAGACTAGGGTGAAGCAAGTGAGGCACAAAAATGTAACGGGGTGTCTAATTTAGGAGAGTGTAAAGTCAGTATTCAAAATGCATAGCATTAAAAAATGCATAGCATTATAGTGTAATAGTTAAAAAAATTCTCACTGGCAAACTGTGGCCCAGACCAAACACTTGTTTTTGTAAATAAAGTTTTATTGGGACCAGGGCCAAGATCAGGGTGTGGCAAGAAAGGCAGGGTCGTGCAAATACAGGGTTGATCCTGTCTTTATTTAAAATCTAGACATTTTGCTCATTTTATATACATGTATACATATATTAAATATATACATATATTTATACACGATGAAAAAATCAATGGCGATGATGTGGATAAAAGGGGACCTTCATATACTGTTGACAGGAAAGTGGCGCCTGTAAAATGCTCGGCACTGGCCTGGCGCATACAGTCGGAACTCAATAAGTGATAGTTATTGTCCTTAGAATTGGAAGCAGTACCCACCTCTCAGGTTGGTACAGGTGCCCTTGCTGTAGGGAGTGGGAGAGATGAGCCCAGGGGGCTGAGTGGGTCTGTCCTCGGGGCTCCAAGCTCTGGTCCAGCCGGGAGGCTCCTCCTCCACCACAGCCACCCACCGCTGGGCAAGGTGGGGGGTGGGTGGCCAGGCATCTGCTGGACCAGGAGATGCCCACTAGCCTGACAGGGTAGTAGTGGCAGCATAGGGAGCACTGATTGTGGGCATCCTGGCAGGGAACCCACAGTCAGGCTGGGGGAGGACTCGATTCATTCAAACAGCCCTTGCTGTCCCCTCTGTGCTCAGCCCCCATCCTGGCAGCCCCCAGTGTAGGGAGACAGAGCCAGATACAGACACTCCTGGCCCTGGGGGGTTAGAGCTTGTCAAGAGGGTGGGATGGGGCTATAGGAGCCTTGGTCTGTGGGCGGAGCATGAGGCAGCTATTATGACGTGCCTCCCTTGTCTTCTTCCAGAACCAGGGGCTCTGAATATCAGTACCGGAGCCAACAGGACCACCATGCATTGGCCAGCCCGGGCCCAGGGCATGACGTACTGCATTGAGTGGCAGCCCCAGGGCCAGGACGAGAGCCTTGCCACCTGCATCCTGACGGCACCCCAGGACCGGGACCCTGCTGGAATGGGTACCATAATATCGGTTGCCCTGCATCCTCCATTAGAGCTCCTGGTCAGCGCAAACCTACAGGCATCGTCCGTGTGGGGTGTCTGAGGCCCAGAGAGGTCTTGCCACTTGCTCAAGGTTACACAGAGGTGGGGACAGGCCAAGACAGACCCTCCCACTCATGCAGGTCTGGAGCTTCCTGCTGGGATCCTGGGATGTCAGGGCTCAGCCCTGGGAAGGTTGCACCCCAGTGGGTAATAAGTCTCACGTCCCAGGGTGTTTGTTACACATTCACCCGTGCCAGGAAAGGTGGCAGCTAGCAAGATGCAGGTGGCAAATTAATGAGGCCTCTGGAGGGAAAGGGAGGGTGCCAAATGGCCCAAGCAGCCTCTCACTCTCTGACGTGGTCTTGGCCGGGGCCCCAGGAAGGCTTGGCCTCAGCCTGGCCCTCAAAGAGCTCCCAGCCAGGGGAGACAGAGCTGGATGCAGACACCCCGGTGCCGTAGAGTAGGAGCTGTGCTGGAGGGGGTGGGGACGGGTTGGGAAGGGGCATGAGGACGGAATCCTGGAGGAGGGGACATTGGTGCAAGGGCTTTGAAGCATGGGTAGGAGTGCTCTAAGAGTTCCTGGCAGATGGCACAGGTGCAGAGGTGGGGACACAATCTATTTACTGGTCTGGCCCTCGCTAATCCTTCTAGCAACGCACAGCTTGAGCCAAGGATCTGGGGCAATGTGGCAGAAAGAGTGTTACCGCATCACTATCTTTGCCTCTGCACACCCGGAGAAGCCCACCTCGTGGTCCACCGTCTTGTCCACCTACCACTTTGGAGGCAATGGTGAGTGGCCCAAACCTGCAGGGTGGTCTCCCCAGGGGACTCGGCAGCGTCCTTGGGTATCAGGAAGGGGGAATACCATTTAGAGGCACCTACTGCATATCAGGCCCTGGCCAGAAGCCAGACACATAGAAGTCAGCTCAGTCAACTCTTAAGATACCCCGAGAGGCATTGCCCCATTTTATAGTAAGGAAACTGAGGCTCAGAGAGGGGAAGTGATGACACCAAGAGTGGTGGAACTGGGATACAAACCCAGACCCAGCTGACTCTGTGGCCAAGGTTCCCTGGGTCTCTGGACAGTAGCAGGCTGGGCAGGCAGGAAGTACTCAACCAGCACCCTTGGAGCTGACTGTGGTAAAGGATGTTGGTTGCAGCCTCAGAGGCCGGGAGCCCACAACATGTGTCTGTAAAGAAACTCAGCCAGGATTCAGTGTCTGTGGACTGGACACCATCTCTGCTGAGCACCTGCCCCGGCGTCCTGAAGGAGTACGTTGTGCGCTGCCAGGATGAGGCCAGCAACCAAGTATCTGGTAGGTGAGGCAGCACAGGCCTGGCTGGGGGAGGAAGGGCTCTGGGCTTGAGTTCTGCCTTGCTGTGTGACCCTGGGCACCTCACTGTCCCTCTCTGGGCCTTGGTTTTCACACCCATGGAACAATAGAGTTGGACTCAAGGGTCTTGACTGGCCCTTTAGACGGCAACTCCCATGGAACGGGGATGACTGTCTCCATTCCACAGATGGGGAAACTGAGGCCTGGAGAGGGATTCACCTGCCCAAAGGTTAAACAAGCTTGGATTTGAGCTCCGTTAGGTGCCCCTTCCTGCCCCATAGGAGGGAAAGAAATGAGGATGTACAGGGCAGGTCTCACCAGGGCTGGAACTTCCTGTCATTTCCCACATTGGGAGCCTCAGCCTCCCCACTGGGTAACATAGCCTTGCGAGAATACAGCCTCGCCCATCCACCTCCTGCAGCAACAGGCCAGGCCGCCAAGACCATGGGTTTATATCCTGCCTTCCCTCCTCGAGCCCAGCACAGGGGTGGGAGAGGGGGGAGGGGGGGAGGAGGGGGAGGGGGGTGGAACGGGGGCTGCTACGGCATCAGACATAGACATTCTGCCATCAGCTTGGTCACCCTCCGTTGTTTAGAGGGGATAAATGAGGCCAAATGGGAGTCGGTGACTTGTTCACAGTGGCACAGCTGGAAGCAGCCCATTTGCTGAAAACCAGTTTGCCAAAAGTCAAATTGCTGAAGATGTATGCACCAAATGCCCATTTGGCCAAATGTACCAACTTCCCTGAAATTTCTTTTGAAGAGTATTCCTCTTGAATATTTACAACGAATATGGATTTAGGGTTCTAGGAATTTTTCTTCTGTATGACAGCCAACAACTGTATTCTCATTTTAGAGAATTTTATGGGGTGCTTTATTTTTTTAAAGTCATCCAATTCCACAGACACTTGCTGAGATCCTACTTTGTGCTGAGGTGCTGGGGACACTTGGGGAACAACTTAGACAAAGTTAACCCTGACCTTGTCCCTAAAGATAGGAAAGAGGTGAGGGAGGAAACCATGTAGTTATCTGGCGAAAGGGTGAACCAGGCCAGGGAAACAGCCAGTGCAAAGGCCCTGAGGTTTGAGATTGAACCTGGTGCCTTTTAGGGAGCTCTGAGGAGAAGGCAGATGCGGCTGGAATGGAGTGGGCTAGGAGTGAGTGAAGGGCAAATTGGTCAGAATTTGAGAAAAAACAGCATTATTCACTGAATATTTTGATGAAGAATATTTTCCAAATAAGCTTGATGTGAATGGGTGCATTCAGGGAAGATTATTCAGCAAAATGTCTGTGAGCCCCCACTCCCACCCCCAGGGTGGAGCCCAGAGTAAAGGGGGTTTAGGGACCCACGCTGCCTCCCGCACACAGAGCTGTCAGTGAAAGCCACAGAGACCCAGATCACCCTCCAGGGCCTGCGGGCTGCCACAGCCTACAAGGTGCAGGTTCGAGCAGACACAGCCAAGTGGCGGGGCGCCTGGAGCCAGCCCCTGCGCTTCACCGTCGGTGAGTGAGGGGGCGGGCCTGGGTACTTACCCAGCATGCACTGCCCCATCCCACATGTCGGCAAGCAGTCCCGCCCTGACCCTCCATCCTTCCATGGCTCCCCATGCATCCCTCTCAGGAGAAAGTCGCAGGCTGACCTGCTCCCAACTTCTTCACCTCCGCTGCAGCTTCCCCTCATGAACCTTCTCTCACACTGCCTTTCCCTTGCAGGCCTCTCTGTCTGGAATGTTTGGTCTCCTTGTCAAACTCCTATTCATCCTTCAAAACTCAGCCCAAAAGCTCTCTCCTTCAGGAAGCCTTCCAGGCTTCCTTCTGGGCACCCCCCCACTGCCCCTCCTACCTGGCCTGACGCCTTGGGAGTGGGTGGGGGTGTCTGTGTGGGCTCTGCCTCCCCCAGCCTTGGGGCTCCTGGGGAGAGGAAGGGAGCAGGGGGGCTATTTATTGAGTGAATGAATGAATATGAATGAATGAGTATCTCATCACAAACATAAGGAGGTGGGCTCCATTGTCTTGGGGGGTGTGGCAGTGAGAGGTTTGGAGACCAAATGATCCCTGTTCCTGCCACGGTCCCTGCCTGTTGTCCTTGTTGTGAAATCTGGTTCCAAGAGAACCAGTGAGTCAGACTGGGTGTGCGGTGTGCTGGTCTGGGTCTGGGGGAGCAACCACACAGGCCCTACCTGCAGGCTCTTGGAGCTACAGTGTCCTGAGCACTTATTGTGTGCCAGGACTTTATCCTGTAGTCACAGGGCAGGCGGGGTCCCACTTCACAGAGGAGGAAACTGAGGCACAGAGGGATTCACAGTATGCCAGGGTCAGCAGTGAGTTGATGGAGGGCCCGCCCCTCCCACTCCCTCCTCAATGAGAAGCAGGAGGTGGCTCTCCCCCAGCCCAAGCTCTTCTGCTTCCAGAAGTCCAGGTTTCTGAGTTGTCCAATTTGTCCATCTTCCTCACATCTTTGGGGAGCTTCGTGAGCATCCTTCTCCTGGGAATCTTTGGGTACCTCGGCTTGAACAGGTAACTTGCACCCCCTCCGCCGAGATGATCTGTAATAGAGATAGTAAGAATAGTAATAACTGCTCACCCCAAGTAGGTTTTTATGTCCACTTTCGAGATGAGGAAACTGAGGCCCAGATAGTCAGGCCCAGGCATCCAGCAGTGGGGACAGTGCTGGGATTTCAATCCGGGTCTGTCAGTCTCCCGTACCCCTGACCCCTTAGCCACATCCTCACTCCCCTTATTATAACCTAATGGAGATGAAAAAAATAAGTCAGAACAATTAAAAAGTAAGAACGAACAGAAGCACTGACCAGTTTTCCTCCCTCCCCAGGGCTGTAAGGCACCTGTGCCCACCCCTGCCCACACCTTGTGCCAGCACTGCCGTTGAGTTCTCTGGCAGCCAGGGGAAGCAGGTAAGGGCCCCCTTTCTAATTCCAGGTCTCGTTTATTGGGTCCATATCTGGACCAGGGCTCTGAAGAGTAATGGCCATGCATTAACTCATTTTACTTTCCCCCAACCCACTGGTGCAAGAACTCCAAAAGCCTGCCCAATTTCATAGACAGGCAAATAGAAACCCAAAGGGGAACCTCGTGTGGGTCATTTACTAGTAGCAGAAACAGAACTGAAGTGACTTCCACAAAGGAACCTGATGGAAAAAAATTCCAGGGTGGTGGGCTTCAGGCATGGCTGGATCCAGGAACTAGGACTCCATTTCTTTGTGGTGCTATCCTCCCTGCAGGCTTCTATCTCAGGCAGGCTCAGCCTTCCCCCTGTGGAATCAGGGTATCCATTTTTCCCATTAACTGGAGCAGAATTCTGGAACATCACTGATTGGCCCAGCTTGGGTCATATGCCCATTCCTTAGCCTATCACTAGAACCAGGGGGTAGGAATGTTCTGATTGGCTGGGCCAGGATCACATGCCGATGGCAAGAGCTGGCGTGGGGCTACTGCCCTGCCCAACCACATCAGCTAAGAGAGAAGGGGCAATTTTCCAAAGAGAAATGGGGGGCCCTTCCAACTGATCCTTGAATTGGTCTCGGGTTTTAGAGAATTAAGCCAGAAGGGACCTGGTCCACTCCATCCTTGTGTGGATGAGAAATAGGGCCCTGCCCACAGCCTTGACCCCACCGTCCCTCTCCAGGTTTGGCAGTGGACCAGCCCGGCAGACTTCCCGGAGGAGGTGTCCCAGCAAGAGGCCCTGGTGGTGAACATATCCTGGGACAAAGGAGAGCGAGCTGACATGGACACAGCTGGGCTTCTCAAGGAGAAGATGGAGCTGCCTCTGGGTGCCCCTGAGCCAGCCCTGGACACGGAGCTGCCCTTGAAGGACAGGAAATGGGTTCAGGGATGCCCTGAGGCTGGGACTCTGGGGCCTGGCTGGCAGGACAGTCTGGAAGACAGCCCTGCCCAGGCAGCTGGACTCCCGCTGCTCCTGGGAGACCTAAGGCAGAGCCCCAAATTCTGTTCCCAGGGAGAAACAGAAACATCTGCCTCCTCTTACAGATAGGAAGACCAATGATCGCAATCACGACAGCTGGTTATTAAGTGCTTATTGCATACCCAGCCTGTTCTTTCCTGACACGTGATGCCCTGAATCCCCATAACCACCTTGAGGTACATGGCTGTCTTATTAACCTATTTCAATAAGCCTCAGTGAGGTTCAGAGAGGGTGAGTGGCTGGCCTGTGGCCACACAACACAGGCAGGAGTCTAACCCAGGCGGAGTGACTCAGACCCCATCCCCACTGCCCAGGCTCTGGCGTCAGTGCCCCCCACCAACACCCACTCTGTCCAGCACTGGTTGCCACATGTCCTGTGGTGGGAACCCTAGAAACCGCCATGAAATGGGAGCTGCTACTCAGGGCCAGGGCCTGGCATCCATGGAGCAGGGCGCTGTTGGACTGTTGGGGGTGTGTGGGATAGACTGGAGGGGGGCCCAAAGGGTCTCAGGCTGATCCCAGGGTCTTGGGCTGGGCATCCTGTCCCAGAAGCATTGGATGGGGAATCTGGGCACAGAGTTCCTGGCTGCATTGCAGGGTCTCCAGGCTTGGAGGATCTAGGTGTGAGGAAAAGAATGGGGGCTCTAAGCATTCTGAGGGGGGCATTGGCCCTCCCTGGCCTCAGACTCTTCCCCTGTAAAATGGGGGTGAAAAAATAAAATAAAATAAAAATAAAGTGGAAATGCGGCTGCTGCTGTCACTATGGCTCATTACAAAGCCGCCCATCAGTTCTGGAGGTACTTGGAGAAGTCGGGGGTGCTGGACACGCTGACCAAGGTATTGGTAGTCTTATATGAAGAACCAGAGAAACCTAATAGTGCTTTGGATTTTTTAAAACATTGCTTAGGAGCTGCTACCCCAGAAAATCTAGAAATAGAGCTGCTTCGCCTAGAATTGGCAGAAATGGAAGAGAAATATGAAGCTATTGTAGAGGAAAATAAAAAACTGAAAACAAAGGAGAAAGTTCAGTAAACTTATGGTGGAGAGGAAGAAATTCCTTACTATAAGCCACAACATCTTTGGGAAGATGTAGATTATTGCATATCAAGTATTTGTGCAGTGCAGTTATGAATGGGATTTAAATTTTAGTTACCCAGTAATTTTAAAGGTTTATATAAAAAGTTTTCATTAGGTTTGATTGTATTAAATATTAAAAATCACTGAGTGGTTTAAAAAGATAGGACTGGGACTTCCCTGGTGGCGCAGTGGATAAGAATCTGCCTGCCAATGCAGGGGACACGGGTTCCATCCCTGGTCCGGGAAGATCCCACATGCCCCGGAGCAACTAAGCCCGTGTGCCACAACTACTGAGCGCACACGCCTAGAGCCCGTGCTCCGCAACAAGAGAAGCCACCTCAAGGAGAAGCCCGCGCACCCCTACGAAGAGTAGCCCCCACTTGCCACAGCTAGAGAAAGCCCGCGCGCATCAATGAAGACCCAGTGCAGCCAAAAATAAATAAAATTGAATCTTAAAAAAAAAAGGACTTTAATATAAACTTACTGATTCAGTAATTAAATTGAATGTAATAGTTAACTTGTTTTGTTGTTAAGTTTTTTACCCAATTTAGAATAAAATTCACCTAAACTCCAAAAATTAATTAATTAATTAAATGGGGGTAATAATAATGACCTCAGAGAGCTGCTGGTGTGGGGGGGGGGCGGGTGTCTGAGGCTTAATAAATGTGTATCTTTCCCCTGACTAAAGCTTGAATGTCCTGCTCAAAATCCCCCAATAGGAGCCTGAGAATTAATTTATTCATTCCACACATTTACTAATCTCTCCCTCTGGGTGCCCCCAGGAGAACCCAATCTGGGGGAGACAGAGCTAGATGATCACTTGGAACTCTGCAAAGTTAGGACTGGGAGGCGGGGGGTGGGGGTGGTGGACCAGCCCAAGGGGCAGTGGGGCTGAGACCGCTAATAACAGGAGCCTTGGTTGTCCCCCAGCCCCGCCCCTCTGTCCAGGGCTCAGGCCAGGACCTGGGGTTCTTCCCTGGTCCTAACACCCAGCGCCCCACAGCAGGACCCGTGCCCCGCAGACACACCTTGAATCTGCCCGCTTCCCATACCCTCGCCACACGACCTCCCCTCATTCTATTTTTTAAAAAATAAATTTATTTATTTATTTATTTTTGGCTGCGTTGGGTCTTCATTGCTGCGCACGGGCTTTCTCTAGTTGCGGCGACCCGGGGCTACTCGTCGTTGCGATGCGCGGGCTTCTCATTGCGGTGGCTTCTCTTTGTTGCGGGGCATGGGCTCTAGGCACGTGGACTTCAGTCTTTGTGGCACGTGGGCTTCAGTCGTTGTGGCACGTGGGCTCAGTAGTTGTGGCTGGTGGGCTCTAGAGCGCAGGCTCAGAAGTTGTGGCACACGGGCTTAGTTTCTCAGCAGCATGTAGGATCCCGGACCCGGGCTCAAACTTTCGTGCCCTTCATTGGCAGGCGGATTCTTAAGCACTGCGCCACCAGGGAAGTCCTCTCCGCATTCTTAAACGAGTTGGTTCTGATTCCCCGCATGGCCACCAGGTGGCAGCAGCGGCGCGTGTCTCCCAGGCCCAGTCCGCCCAGCCCCCTCCCACCTCCCAGGGAGTTTCCAAAACAGACTTTTCCGGTTTTAAACGAGGGCGGGGGTGGAGATTAAAACCCAGTACCACTGAATTTTGTGGCAAAAGGAGGTGGGACCTCTGGGTGAGGGAGGTCTGGCAGCCGGTAGGGCCGGGAATCGAGAGATCCAGGCCCCTCCCCTTTGGGGGTCTTCTGTTTCCCCATCTATGCATCTAGATGGGGAAACAGGAGACTTGGTCCTAGTGCTCCAGCTACAGTGCTGCTTATGTTCTGCGAATGTTCCCTCCCTTGGATTTGCCACCTCGCAGCTTTTGCTCAAGCGCCCTCTGCTAGATACGCCCTCCCTTGAAGATCAGCCCTCCTCATTCCTTAGGGCTGGCCTCCAGCCTGAGGAAGAGGCCTGGACAGTGGCAGAACCAAGTGGACAGGAAGGAGAGGATGCTGGGTCAGCAGCCTCATGAGAAAGACCAGAGTGACCTGACCCCCAGGGGCTCAGAGCTACCCACCTCAAGTCCAGCATCTCCCCCATTCCCAACACACATACACAGCAGAACCTCCAGGGAGCTAAATGCCCCCATGCTGGCCATCCCATTCTTGGGCCCACGGGTAGCACACGACCCAGTTATGTGGTCTTGGAGTTGGCAAACTCACCCCCTGGGTCCAAGGGGTAGGAGTTTGGTGTTTATTGAGCACCACCAGAAATTCTTGCTGAAATGAATGGGAAAAATGAACACCTTGCTTCCACTGGGGGGAGGCTGAGCCTGCCTG
Source organism: Balaenoptera acutorostrata (assembly GCF_949987535.1). Classification (NCBI taxonomy): domain Eukaryota; kingdom Metazoa; phylum Chordata; class Mammalia; order Artiodactyla; family Balaenopteridae; genus Balaenoptera; species Balaenoptera acutorostrata. Next base: position 173,555,855 of record NC_080065.1, read on the forward strand.
GAAGAGAAGCTTGCAGGGAGGACAGCAACACAGAGAGATGGAGTCCTAGTTCCTGGATCCAGCCATGCCTGAAGCCCACCACTCTGGTTCTCTTTTTGTTAAAGCCACATTGAGTTCTGTTTCTGCTGCTAGAAAATTACCCACAGGAGGGTCATTTTCTGGGCCTCTACTTGTCCATCTCTATAAAAGGAAGGGGTTCAGGGCACTGGCTTGAGGGCCCTACCTCAATGGGTTGGACAACCTTACTTAGCAGAACCCTGGTCCAGTGTTTATTGAGCACTTGCTGTATACTCATTATTCTGGTGCTCCTCTGAGTGTTGATCCCTCAGCTCCTCCGAGCAGCTCCAGGAATCAAGACTGGGGTAGACCCCCTTTCACAGCTTCATTCCTTCATTGATTCAGGAAATCAGTGTTGAGCACCTACTGTATACCAATTCCTGTCCCGAACAGGTCAGAATTGGTCCAGGCACGAGGGGTTCCTGATTGGGTAGGGAAGGCAGATGTTAATCTAATCATCACAAAGAGAGTTATAATAAACCTGGGAGAGTGACAAGTGAAAGTGTGAGGAACAGGAGTGAGGGAGGGCTTCCTGGAAGAGGTGGTACTAGGGCCCAATGGTGAAGAGAGGCCAGAACATCAAGAGCAAAGGCCCTGTGGCAGAAGTGGTCGGGGAGTAGGTGAGGGGGGCGGATAGAAGTCACAGCCTCCAGGGGCTTGGGGACCTAAGAGTTTTTTTTTTTTAAATTATTTATTTATTTATTTATTTTGGCTGTGTTGGGTCTTCGTTTCTGTGTGAGGGCTTTCTCTAGTTGTGGCAAGCGGGGGCCACTCTTCATCACGGTGCGCAGGCCTCTCACTGTCGCGGCCTCTGTTGTTGCGGAGCACAGGCTCCAGACGCGCAGGTTCAGTAGTTGTGGCTCACGGGCCTAGTTGCTCCGCGGCATGTGGGATCTTCCCAGACCAGGGCTCGAACCCGTGCCCCCTGCATTAGCAGGCAGATTCTCAACCACTGCGCCACCAGGGAAGCCCCCTAAGAGTTTTATTCTTAAATTGGCAGGGGGTGGGGGTGGACGTTCTGGAGCAGAAGAGTTAGAGACCTGATTTGTGAGTTGTTCAAAGATTCTTCCTGCTGCAGTTCAGCCCAGAACAGATGACTCAGCCTGTCTGGCCTCAGTGTTCCAGTCTGTAAAATGGGTAAGGTGGCTTCTCCAGAGCACTTACCCCACTCTCAACTTCCTCTCCTCTGAGTCCTTCTCTCTTGAGAAAGAGACTCATCCCACCATGAGTCAGGATGCATGTTTCCATCAGGGGGACAGGCTGCCTCAGTTTACCTCCCCAGATACCTGCCTCTTCTGTCTCTCCAGCAGCCTCTGGGTGGTTTGGTCACAAAGACACGTTGTCTCCGCCTCTTCCCTTGAACCAGGATGGGGCTGGGGTATCAGGGGCCTCTGGGGACAGTGGTTGCAGGAGATGACACAGAACAGGCCTGGCCTAGCTTCTTACGCGTCACAGCCTGCACCCTGCAGATCCCAGGCCCTTGGCCTGAACTGAAATGCCCTTCCCTCAACTGTGCACCTTTGCCCATTCCTACTTTTTTTTTTTTTTAAGGCTATGTTTGCATACCACACTATTCACCCTTTTAAAGTGAACAATTCAGTGGCATTTAGTACATTTACAACGTTGTGCAACCATCATTACTATCTAGTTCCAGAACATTTCCATCATCCCAAAAGAGACCCCAGCACCATGAGCAGTCACTCCCATTCTCCCTCCCCCAGCCCCAGGCAACCACTGATCTGCTTTCTGTCTCTATGGATCTGCCTGTTCTGGACATTTCATATAAACGGGATCATGTAACAGGTGGCCTTTCGTGTCTGTTCTTTTGTAGAAGAAACTCACCTTGATGTTCTTGATGTTTGAGGTTAATCCATGTTGTAGCGCATATCAAAACTTCATTCTTTTTTTTTATTGCTGCACTGCGCGGCTTGCAGGATCTTAGTTGCCAGACCAGGAATTGAACCAGGGCCCTACCAGTGAAAACGCTGAGTCCTAACCACTGGACCGCCAGGGAATTCCCACTTCATTCCTTTTTATGGCTGAGTAATATTCCATTGTATGGATGGGCTGCATTTTGTTTCTCCATTCATCTATTGATGGACATTTGGGCTATTTCCACCTTTTGGCGATTGTGACTAGTGCTGCTATGAACATTGTGTACAAGCATGAGTGTGAACACCTGTTTTCAATTCTCTTGGTGTATACTTAGAAGTAGAATTGTTTGATCACATTGTAATTCTAGGTTTAAATGATTGATGAACTGCCAGATTGTTTTCTAGAGTGCCTGCACATTTTCCATTCCCATCAGCAGTGTGTGAGGGCTCCAATTTTCCCACATTCTCATCAACACCTGTTATTTCCCACTTTTTGAGTCTGGCCATCCTAGTGGGTGTGAGGTGGTATCTCATGGTGTCTTGATTTGCATTTCCCTGAGGACTAATGAGGCGGAGCATCTTTTCATGTGCATACTGGCCATTTGTACATTTTCTTTGGAGAAATGTCCATTCAAGGCTTTTGCCCATTTTTCATTGGGTTATTTATCTTTGATTGAGTTGTGAGAGTTCTTTACATATTCTGGATATTAATCTCTTGTCAGATATATGATTTGCAAATATTTTCTGCCATTCTGTGGGTTGTCTTTTCACTCTCTTAAGTGTCCTTTGTCAAAAAAACTCTTAAATTTGGAGCCCAATTTATGTATTTTCCTTTGGTTACTTGGGTGTTAGACCTCATAGCTAAGAATTCTTGTGTTCGATGCCCCCTCTTGCAGGCCCCTCTCCCCATCCTCCCTGCCCCCCAGCCTCTCCCTCTGGCGGGCCCTGACCTACCTCCCCTCCCCCGACTCCCCGCCACCCTGCACTAACTCGGGTTGGGGCATCTGCGTCCAACCATGTCCCCGCACTGGGAGGCCCCTTGGGCAGGCACCAGGCAGCTTCCATCAATGTTTAATAACGGAGCGCTCGGAACCTTGGCACGGACGTGGGAAACCCCGCCAGGAGGCATCTGCCCCTTGGCCACACGTGGGGGCCCGCGACCAAGCAGGGCCCCGCTTTCCAGGTGGGGAAACCAAGATACGGAGGGAGCAGGAGGGAACCTGCCTGGTCCCCATGTTGGGGCGATGGCCGAGGTCGTGCCCTGGGTTCGGCCCCGGAGCTGCTCCTGGCTTCTGTCCCCTCCCTGGACTGACCCTGCCCGGCAGGAACCGCCTGCGGGCAAGGCGGTTCCTGCTGAAACCAAAACACCCAGGAGGAGAAGAAAAACACTCTGCGGGCTGGGATGGGGAGGGGCGGAGAGGGAGTAGAGGCGGGCCAGGGAGGAGGGGCAGGGCGGGTTTTCTCCTCTGCCAGCTGGGGTGCGCCTTCGGGTGGGTTGGCGGCTGGAGGAACCGAGTGTCACGCAGTAGGTGGACAAACGTCTCTCACATCCTGACCGAGTCCTGCTCGGCCTCCAACTGGCAGTGCAGCCTGGGACTCTCCAGCCTAAGTGTCCCCGTCGGTGGAACAGGGGTGGTTAACCCTCCTTGGGGGTTGTGAGAGGTGAAGAGGGTGCCTGGCCCTGGAGGCGCGCACCTTAGGGAGCTGTCCCTAACATCATCCTCAGTAATACGCAAGTCACGGTTTGTTCAAGAGCACGCAGAGATTTGTTCCACGTAGGGGCGCCTCTGGCTGTTTTTACATCCCCAGCTTCCCGCGATTTGCCAGGTGGGGGCGACCGTGTCTCCTCTGTCTCTTTTTGTCTCTCCAGCTCTCTTGTTTCTCTCCCTTTCTCTTCGGTCTCATCTCTCCCTTTTCTCTCCACCTCACCTCTCTCTGTCTCTCCCTCTCTCTCTCTATCTCTCACCGCCTCTGTCTCTCCCTCAACCCTCCTCCAGATCTCCCAGACTAGGCCTGCGTCAGCCGGGGCAGCCCAGGCCTGGCCAGTGTCTTAGGCCCACATTTCCCTAAGACAAGCCCAGATCCTAATCTCCCCCCAGCCACCCCCCGCTGTGGCCTCAGGGTCGGGGATCTAGGCATCTTGGGGCCCTCACTTGCCGCCTGGAAAACCCAAATGGCATAAGAATCCCTCTCTAAGCCTGAGAGCCTAGCAGCTCAAAACCCACAGTCTCAAGACACAAGAGTTGTCCCCCACCCCCATTTATTTAGATGGGGAAACTGAGGCCTGCATCATGAAAAATCCCATCCAGAGCCCCCAGCTCCAGTGCTGTCACTGGTCACCCTGGTCCCCAGCCTGTGGCTCCCTTGGGCCTACCCCGTAAATGGTCGCTATTGTTCCACCCAGGCGGGCTGGGTGGTGACATCCCCACCTCCCAGAGCTGGTTTCCCAGTGGCAGATCTGGCAGGTGGCCCAGGCCGTGTCCCAGTGGCATTGGCAGCTTCCTGGCGCCAGCTGGAAATGGGGACCAGAGGGTGGGGTCTGAGGTGGGGCCTCAGGCCCAGGAGACTCCAGGGTCAGGAAGTCCCACAGTGTCCCCACCCTCCCTGGCTTACACCTTTGTGTAGGGGGTGGGACAGGGAGGGGGCCGCTTCTCAGTCCGAGGGTCCCTTCTTCAGGAAACATCCCTCACCACCTACCAGACTCCTGGGGATCCCCAGCTCAGAGTACCTCCCTCTGGGCCAGCCTTGACCCCGTGGAACTGGGGGTATCTATGTAGGGCCCAGACCCTCCCAAACTGGGGCCTTGGACATCTTCCCACACAAGGCAGGCACATGAAGGTGGCTGGGAATGAATGAGCAAAGGAGTGGACAAACACATGATATACATGCATCCTTGAACCACAGAAACACAGGTCATGAACACTGGAACTGGAATTCTTAGCACACCTAGGGGGCTCCCACCACAGCCCGCATCTGAAGCCAGGAACTGAATAATACATTCCAGGGTGGGAGGGACATTTGACGGTATGTGTCCGCACCCCCAGGCCACCCCAACTCAGGTAGAGTGCGGTCCCAGGACCAGGATCTGGAGCCCTAAGTTCAGGGTTCACATCTCGCCTCTGCCACTCATTGACCTGGACAACCACTTCGCCTCTCGGAGCCTCAGTTTGCCCATCTGTAAAATGGGGATGGTGCCCTTGTCTCAGGCTTGTTGGGGGAAGTGAATGAATCTGTGTGAAGCAGGGTCAGGCCTATCTTCAACTGTGAGTGATGAGCCTCCTCCCTCTGACAAAGATTAAAATTATAGAGATAAAATCAAAGATGGAAGGAGGGTAATTGCGCAGAAGCAAACTGACCGCCCTGGTGACTCCGGTGGGGGGTGGGGCACGAGGCTCCCTCCCAGATCCTGGTTGCCTCTTGACTTCCTACTGACCCTTTCAGCCTCTCCTTTACTCAGATATCTCTGCGTCCAGAGCCTCAGTTCTCCCTCTGTGAAACAGGACCAAACAGGCATCACTGACGCTCTTCCTTCCCCACCCCATCCACCAGTGAAATTGTTCCCAAATCGCACCCCTCCTCACCACCTTGTCCAGCCCCGTCCTTGATCCCTGGACCAGAGCAGGCATTCCTGGCCTCCTCACTTTTGCCCTCATCCCCCATAGACTCTGTAGTGACCAGTCAGACTCATCCTTCCTTCCTCCAGAGCCCTCTATGGCTCCCACCTCCCTCAAGGTAAAAGCCAAAGTCTTCCTCGAGGCCACAAGGCCCTGCTGGTCTTACTGCTCCCATTTCTTTTCCCTTCTTACCTGGCTCAGGCCACATAGGCCTCCTCAAAGTACCTCCAACAAGTCTGGCAATTTCTTGCCTTGTGGACTTTGCACAGGCTGTTCCTCTGCCTGGAACCGTCTTCCCTGAGACACCCAAATGTTTCCCCCACCTCCTTCAGGTCTTGGCTCAAATGCCATTCTCACCCACGTGCCCTTTCTTCCTCTCCTACCATCAGGAGTCTAGATTTTGTTCACAGCAGTGTCAAATCAGTGTGCTCACAAATAATCACACTGATAATAAGAGTCATTTATCACATGCCTACTGTGTGCCAGGCCCTGGGCTGGTGGCTGGGAACACAGCTGGGGACAATTGAGACATCCCTGCCCTTGAGGGATTCATGGTCTGGAGGCAGGGAAGGAGATGGACAGTACGGATAAAGTGGGACACACGACCAGATGTGGCAGAGGGAGGGTCTTTTCAGATTGGGAAGTCATGGAGGGCCTCCTGGTAGAGGTGATATTGGAGCCCAGGCCCGAATGAAGGGAGGGAGAGAGTGGGAGGTGTGATGAGAAGGTTCCAGGCAGAGGTAAAGGCTCTGACCTGGGAATGAGCTTGTCTGCAAGGAGGCCATGGAAGGAGATGATGGGGGGAGGGCAGCAGGGCTGGACCTTATGGGGCCTTGGGGGCCACAGGGAGGGCGATGGTCTTTACCTTAAAAACAATCGGTGGACTTCCCTGGCAGTACAGTGGTTAAGACTCCCCACTTCCACTGCAGGGGACACTGGTTCTATCCCTGGTCAGGGAACTAAAATCCCACTGCTGCGCGGCCAAAAGAAAACAAAACCAAATAAAACAAAAACAACTGGGCACGCTGGGAGGGTCTGGGGTGGGGGGGCGGCGCATAGGACTTGATTTGTGTCTCCCAAGGGAAAGACATGACTGCGTGTGGTTACTCTGGTGGCCGTGTATTTCTCACTAGTTCACAGATGGAGAAACGGAGGCTCAGAGACGCGAAGTGATTTACTCAGCATCCCCAGGCCCAATCTCCCCAACCTGGAGCTTGCAATCCCCTCCCCCCGCATGCACCCCGTCCCCCCTGCCCCCTCGGCCCAGATGTAGATGGGGAAACCGAGACACAGAGGTGCTATCACTCCCCAAGGCCCCCCCGGGAATGGAGTCAGCCCCCTCCACGCTCCCTGCCCTTCCCCTGCGTAACCTCACTAAGGGACTTTCTCACAGGGAGGAAGCAGCAGCAGCTGTTTTCACAACTGGGTGGCCAAAGCTGCAGGCCTGGGTTTCAGTTTGCAAATGGCATCCGGCTCCAACCGCCCGCTGCAGCCTGGGAGGTTTGCTGGGCCGCTGCCTGCAGGACACTATCTGTGCTAAGAGGACGCACTACCTGCTGACTTGGGGAAGCAGGGTACCGCCGGGCCTGGGGGCGGCCAGGGGTCAGCAGTCTGGGGGGTCACTGACCCCTCATCCTCATTTAGCCTCGATCACTCATTCAATCAATAACCAATGCTTATTTCATGCTTTGCTGTATTAGCACATTTTATTCTCCCAGTGATCATAAATTAAGTGCATATCAGGCTGTGTACCAGGTATTGTTCATTTAAGCATCCTAACAGTCCTAAGAGGCAATATAGGCCTGTGACCGCTGTAACAGGTGACCATAAACCTGGTGCTTAATACAATAAAAATGTATTCTCTGACAGCTCAGGAGGCCGGAAGTCTGAAATCAAGGCGAGGGCAGGGTGGGTTCCTTCTGGAGGCTCTGAGGGAGAATCTGCCCCTTGCCTCTCTCCTGGCTGCTGGTGGCTGGCATTCCTTGGCTTGTGGCTGCATCACTCCAATCTCTGTCTCTGTCTTCTCCTCTGTCTCTCTTTGTCTTCTCCTTTTCTGTCTCTTATAAGGACACCTCTCATTGGATTTACGGTCACCCTACTCTAGGATGATCTTGTCTCAAGATCCTCAATTACATCTGCAAAGACTCCTGTTCCAAATAAGGTCACATTTGGAGGTTCTGGGTAGGCAGACTTTTGGGGGGCCACGATTCAACTCTCTCCGGGCAGGTATTATCAGCTCTACTTTACAGGTCAGAGAACCGAGGCACAGAGAGGTCAAGTTGATGATCTGAAGGGCTAGGACTTAAACCTAGCTGGTTGGAGCCTAGATCTACTCATTTCACTGCTCTGGAATCACCTCCAGTCTGCTGTGTTCCAGGTCCTTGCCAGGACCTGGGGACACAGAAGGGAACAAGAATTGCAGTATCAGGCGCGTGGCTTTTGAACTTCAGGCTGATGACTCTTCCGTGTGTTACAGAGTGATCTTAGGATCAAGGGTCTCTTCTGTAGTGGGCTGAACGGTTATCCTCCAAAAGACATGTCCACCTGGTACCAATGAATGGGAACTTATTTGGAAATAAAGTCTTTGCAGATTTAATTAAGGTAAGGATCTCGAGATTAGCTCATCCTGGATTAGGACGGGTCTTAAATCCAATGACAAGTGTCCCTATAAGATAAGAGAAAGGAGGGGAAGATGTGAGACAGAGGAGACAGCCATATGAAGACAGAGGCAGAGCCTGGAATGTTGCTGCTATAAACCAAGGAATGCTAAGGGTTTCCAGCAGCCATCAGAAGCCAGGAGAGAGGTGTTGGACAGAGCCTCTATAAGGAACCAGCCCTGCCAGCACCTTGATCTCAGGCTTCTGGCCTCCAGAACTGTGAAAGAATAAATTTTTGTTGTTTTAAGCTACCCAGTTCTTGGTACTTTGTTTCGGTAGCCCCAGGAAACATCCACACTACTCTCATTCCGAATAATGATCCCCCTGTCTTCCCGCAGGTGCCCCAGCCCTGAGAGGGCAGTGCCTACCCCCAGGGCACTCTGGCCAGGAGTAGGGAGGCATGTCTTTCTCTTTTGGGGATTTCAGGGGTTTGTGGGTTGTGGATTCTGATATGCTCAAAAACTCCAGATGCTTTTCTAAAGTGTTGGAAAGTCTGAGTTTCTCATGAATATGTGACTTGGGAAACACTGGTTTTGTTGGATTTTGTAGCTTTTGTCAATCAAATGGCATCTCACTTGTGTTTTGATTTACATCTTCCTTATCTCCAGTCGATTCTGAACATCTTGCCACATGGGTTTCCTCCTTGGTTCTTTATATATGTTCAATACTATTCCTCTGTCAGTCGAGTATATTGCAAATATCTTCCTCTTGTTTGTAACTTGTCTCTTTACTTTCTTCAAGGTACTTTGATTAACAAAGAGTTTTAATCTTAATATATACAAATTGGTCAATATTTTCTCATGTAGTATACAATGCCTGTTGGCTCTTTTGGGGGAAGTCTTTCCTTAGTGAAGATCACCTATATTTTCTTTCTTTCTTTTTTTTTTTTTAAATATTTATTTGGTTTCTCCGGGTGTTAGTTGCAGCTCGTGGACTCCTTAGTTGCAGCATGTGAATTCTTAGTTACGGCATGTGGGATCTAGTCCCCTGACCAGAGATTGAACCCAGGCCCCCTGCATTGGGAGCACAGAGTCTTATCTACTGCGCCACTAGGGAAGTCCTGCTCACCTATATTATCTACCAAGACATTTAAGCTTTATTCAAGCTTTTTTTTTTTTGCACATAACCCCTTCACCCACATGGAATTGAGTTTTGTGAGATGTAGGGATTCAATTTAACGGTTTTTAGCATGGACTCTTACTTCCCAGATCCTTTTATGAGATAGTCTCCCCTCCCCACTGCTGGGACAGACCCTCTCCATTTTGGAGCAAAATACCTGACCTGCATTGGGTGTCTGTAGGCATCTAAATCCAATCCATTGGTTAATGTGTCTCTCCCTGTGCCAACACCCCTCTGACTCAGTTACAGGTTTTGTAATGGATCCCAATATCTGGTAGGACAGGTAACAGCACCCTGTTCTTCTGCAGAAGCATCCTGGTTATTCACAACCCTCTGCTTTTCCAGATAAAAAATTAATTCATCTTAAGGTTCCCGGGGAAAAAACCCTGCTGTGACTTTGGTTGGGGTGTGTTAAAATGTCAGATGAGGGGCTTCTCTGGTGGTGCAGTGGTTAAGAATCCACCTGCCAATGTAGGGGACATGGGTTCGAGCCCTGGTCCGGGAAGATCCCACATGCCACGGAGCAACTAAGCCCGTGCACCACAACTACTGAGCCTGTGCTCTAGAGCCTGCGAGCTACTAATACTGAGCCCACGTGCCACAACTACTGAAGCCCGCGCACCTAGAGCCTGTGCTCCGCAACAAGAGAAGCCACCACGATGAGAAGCCTGCGCACCGCAACGAAGAGTAGCCCCCGCTTGCCGCAACTAGAGAAAGCCCGCGCGCAGCAACGAAGACCCAACGCAGCCATAAATAAATAAATAAATAAATAAATAAATAAATAAATAAATAAATAAAACTTTAGATGGAAAGAATCAGTGTCCTTTGAGCCTCAGCCTCCCTGTCCGTGAATATGGTACATCCACCATCCCTGTTGCTTCCTTAGTATTTCTTTTTTTAAAAAATAAATTTATTTATTTATTTTTGGCTGCGTTGGGTCTCTGCTGCCTGCGGGCTTTCTCTAGTTGCGGCTAGCATGGCTACTACTCTTCGTTGCAGTGGGCAGGCTTCTCATTGCAGTGGCTTCTCTTGTGGAGCACGGGCTGTCGGTGCGCGGGCTTCAGTAGTTGTGGCACGCGGGCTCAGTAGTTGTGGCTCCCGGGCTCTGGACCGCAGGCTCAGTAGATGTGGTGCACGGCCTTAGTTGCTCCGTGGCATGTGGGATCTTCCCAGACCAGGGCTCAAACCCATGTCCCCTGCATTGGCAGGCGGATTCTTAACCACTGCGCCACCAGGGAAATCCCTTCCTTAATATCTTTTTTTTTTTTTAATCTTTATTGGAGTATAATTGCTTTACAATGTTGTTAGTTTCTGTTGTACAACAAAGTGAATCAGCTATAAGTATACATATATCCCCATATCCCCTCCTTCTTGAGCCTCCCTCCCATCTTCTCTATCCCACCCCTCTAGGTGGTCACAAAACATTGAGCTGATCTCCCTGTGCTATGGGGCTGCTTCCCACTAGCCAACCATTTTACATTTGGTAGTGTATATATGTCAGTGCTACTCTCTCACTTCGTCCCACCTTCCCCTCCCCCCACCCCCGTGTCCTCAAGTCCATTCTCTACATCTGCATCTTTATTCCTGCCCTGCCACTAGGTTCTTCAGTAGATTTTTTTTAGATTCCATACATGTGCGTTAGCATTTTTTTAGATTCCATACATGTGCGTTAGCATATGGTATTTGTTTTTCTCTTTCTGACTTACTTCACTCTGTATGACAGACTCCAGGTCCATCCACCTCACTACAAATAATTCAATTTCGTTCCTTTTTATGGCTGAGTAATATTCCATTTTATATATGTGCCACATCTTCTTTTTTAAAAAAATTTATTTGTTATTTATTTATTATTTTGGGCTGCATTAGCTCTTCGTTGTGGTGCGCGGGTTTCTCATTGCGGTGGCTTCTCTTGTTGTGGAGCACAGGCTTTGGCACGCGGGCTTTAGTAGTTGTGGCTCGCGGGCTCTAGAGCGCAGGCTCAGTAGTTATGGCTCACGGGCTTAGCTGCTCCGCGGCATGTGGGATCTTCCCGGACCAGGGGTCGAACCTGTGTCCCCTGCATTGGCAGGCGGATTCTTAACCACTGCGCTACCAGGAAAGCCCATGCTACATCTTCTTTATCCATTCATTTGTCGATGGACATTTGGTAGCTTCCATGCCCTGGCAATTGTAAATAGTGCTGCAGTGAACATTGTGGTACGTGTATCTTTTTGAATTATGGTTTTCTCAGGGTATATGCCCAGCAGTGGGATTGCTGGGTCATATGGTAGGAAAGAGGAATAAATGAAGCAATTGGTGTTCTCAACCCCTCAGGGAAACAGAAACCACTGTATTAAGAGATACTAAGGTACCTTAGTATCCAAGCTTCATTTATTCCTCTTTCCTGATGCAAGGTGCCCTCCATCTGATCTTCCATTTTACCACTGCATTCTTGATGCCACTATGAGGTTTTTTTCTTACCTGGTATTTCTGATTTCTGCCTGGTTCTTTTCTGAATTTTGTTTTGTTTTGTTCTGTTCAGATGGACCCACTTTCACATGGCCGGCATATTCCCCTGCCTGGTTTGGGATGCACGTCAAGCTCATTTTAAGCTCTTGGCCTATCTGTCCTCCTGTTCTCACTCCTGGTGGAAGCCATGGTTCAGAGATTTTTCCTGGTGAAATAATGGGTTTCTCCAGATCTGGTCATTTTGATTCCAGTCCATTTCCTCAGGGACATCAAAGATAAGGCCAGCCCCAGTTCCCCTGTCTCAGGGAATGAGATGAGTCCCCAAGTCCCCTAAAACCTCAGGCCATTACTTCTCATTTCCCCTCCCTCCCCGAGTCCCGGCTTCCACCAGCATCTCCCAGGGGGGCAGCTCGTGGCGGGAGTAGGTGGGAGTCACTCTATTCCAAGCGCCCCCTAGGGGCGAGAAGGAGCAGTCCCTGCTCGGGTCATTCTGCTGGCAGGTGCACCGCGTGTTCCTGCAGTGGCGGGGGCCGGGTGGAGGGCGGGAGGATGCCAGGAGCAGAATTCCCAGCCGCCCCCTCGAGGCTGTCTGGCGCCTCCATCTCAGGCCCGGGTCATTCTCAAAATTTTCTCGGCATCCCCACTCTGGCGCCTCTGGGTCAGTCTCTAGGAAGAGCTGAGATTTTCCTCAGTCCTGGACATCAGGCCTGGGATCGGCCTCAGGAGCCCAGAGGTCATTTCAAAATGCTCTGTGTCATGGAAACTTTCAAACACTCCCTGCAGTGGAGAACACACAGTGACCTGTGGGCCATCCCCAGATTCACAGTGACCCAGGCTACACTCACCACATGTCCACGGCACCCCGCCCTCCTCGACCTTATTAGGTCCATGCTAATCCCCAGGTCACGCTCCTCACCCAAGAGGCGGAATTCTTCTTACTGGACAAGCCTGGCTCCGAAAGCAAAATCACCCCTGAAACCCACCAGGAACGAGGGTCCCCTTCATTCCCTGCCCCCCAGCCTTTGGAGTCCTACCTGCACCTCTCCATGCTGAGGGCCCTGGCCTATGTCACAGCCTTGGAGCTGCAGGTTGAGAGCTTGGGATCTTGGTTTCCCCATCTGTATGTCCAAAGGGTGCCAGTCTGGTTTGGTGTTGGGGAGAGGTCCACGGTCCAGACCTAGGGGGTGCAATTAATGGCCCAAGAGCTCTCTCTGTCTATCCCCACCCCCATCTCTCCTACTGTCTCCCTGTCTCTCTATTTCTCTCTCCCTCTCTGTGTCTGTTTTCTCTGTCTCTCCACTGTCTTCCCCCACCCCCGCCATCTTCTTCTCTCTCTCTCTCTCTCTGTTTCCGTCTCTCTGTCTCTCCCTCTCTCTCTCTCCCTCCTTGTCTCTCTCTGTTTCCTCATCTCTCTGTCTCTCCTTGTCTCTCTCTGTCTCTCTTTTCCTGTCTCTCATTCATATCTCTCTTCCTGTGTCTCTCTCTCGTTGTGTTTCTCCCTATCTCTCTCTGTGTGTGTCTCTCTCCCTGTCTCTCACTAACTCTGTCTCTCTATTTGTGTCTCCCTCTGTCTCTGTTTCTCTCTCTCCCTATCTCTCTGTATCTCTCTCCCTGTCTCTCCATCTCTCTCCTGTCTCTGTGTCTCCCTCTCTCTCCCACCATCTGTCTGTCTGTCTCACAGGTGTATTGGGTCCACTGTCTGACTTCCCTGCAACCCTTGCATCTGCCCTGGGGCCTCCAGTCTGAGGAGGATGAGCTCTTGTTGAACCTCCAGTGAATGGCTGATGGGCTGGACTTTCCAATGAGGCCAGAATTGCACACACTGGGCCCAACCGGCTATGGCCACCTTGCCCTGACCCTGTACATCCCCCCACCCTGGGGGCCACACTGCTGAGTCCCCAAAGCAGCCTCCCCAGGTTCCCTTGCCAGGTCATGAGCTCCCCCATTGGTCACCCTGAGTCCAACTTCCTGGTTATCCCGGGACTCCAGAGTCTCAGGTTACCGGCCTGGGCTCCTCACCACCCCCAAGATTGTTCCAGAATAGAAGCAGCCCCAGGACTGGACCTTGTCAAGGGGCAGCTGTGCGCTGGGGCGTGGCTGGGACAGTGCTGCTGCCTCGTCGGGCTGGCCCCGGCCACGCAGGGAAGGCTCCTGCCTTGTAGATTATCAACCCGAGCTTTTGGACAATGGTGAGATGTGCGATCTAGCCTTTGTTGACTTTCATTAGCATAAAACAAATAAATGCAGCAGAGAGAGCAGAAGGTACTCAATCCAACCAAAGATTTATTTATCCTACCCTGACGGTACCTACTGCATCACCCCCAACCTACCCAGTCCCCAGTACAGACCCACACAGCGGGTGGGGGTATCATTACCCCCATAGTACAGATGAGGAAACTGAGACAGCATCTCTGTACAGCTGTGACAGCTGTAATATCTCCATTTCCAAACAACTGCTTTTTAATCTTTTTTCTGTGTTTATATAATGGTATGCTCACATATCTTTCACAAATACTTCATGTATAGCATGTTGATATTGACACAACTTAAAATACAGATGTGTTTTATTTTATTTTATTATTTTTTTGTGTGTTTTTTTGTTTTGTTTTTTAAAGATTTATTGATTGATTAATTGATTGATTGCTATTTTGGGTCTTCGTTTCTGTGCTAGGGCTTTCTCTAGTTGCGGCAAGCGGGGGCCACTCTTCATCGCGGTGCGCGGGCCTCTCACTATTGCGGCCTCTCTTGTTGAGGAGCACAGGCTCCAGATGCGCAGGCTCAGTAGTTGTGGCCCACGGGCTCAGTCGCTCTGCGGCATGTGGGATCTTCCCAGACCGGGGCTCGAACCCGTGTCCCCTGCATTGGCAGGCGGACTCTCAACCACTGCGCCACCAGGGAAGCCCCCAAGTTATAATTTTGCATTTATGGTGATGACTGGGTTAATATCCATCTCCTTCGTTGATGGGGAGTCCTGGGCAGGCAAGAGCTGGGGTGCCTGGCATACAGTAAGTATTCAATAAAGAGTGATGGGATCAATCACTAAATTCATAACTACTTATTGAATCTCATCTGCCATTCACTCAGTAACTCTTTACCGAGCCCTGCAGGGCACTGGGCCAGACTCTGGGTTCTGGGGACACACTGTGAATGAAGAAACTCAGACCCCCTGCCCTCCTGTGGAACCCCTGTGGTCCCGAGCCTCTTGCTAATGGTTCTAGTGAAAACTCTTGAATAAGGGCACTATTCTTGTTACCCAGGCTCTGGTCCTCAGAGACAGGTGATGTATTTATGAGCCAATTGTCAGAACTTACCCATCCCCATGAGCTCCTGGGAGAGACAAGGATGGTGAACCGTCAGTGGTACCACTTTCTCGGTGCCTGGGATCCCCCTCAGGATCTTCACAACCTCCTGTGGTTGAGGCTTCATCAAAGTGGGGTCAGGGAATTCCCTGGTTGTCCAGTGGTTAGGACTCGGCGCTTTCACTGCCATGGCCCTGTGTTCAATCACTGGTCGGGGAACAAAGATCCCACAAGCCATGTGGCACAGCCAAAAAAAAAAAAAAGGGTGTGTGTGTGTCAGATTTAGCAAATAAACATCTAGGCACCCAGTTAACTTCAAATTTCAGATAAGCAACCAATACATTTTTTTAGCATAAGTATATCCCCAAATGACGCATGGAAATTTATACAAAAAAAAATTTTTTTTATTGTTTATCTGAAAGTCAAAGTTAACTGGATATCCTGTATTTTGTCGGGCAATGTTGATCCATCATTGTGCCCATTTTACTGATAAGGAAGCGGAGGCCCAGAGAGGTTAATCGATGTCCCTGAAGTGGCACAGCCAGGGATGGGCAGATGGAGAATCCAAGTGGTACCATGGGACCCACTGCCTTCAGTGCTCAATTCCTGCCTCCAAAGATCCCAGCCTGAGGCGTGGTGGGGCTTGAATGAGCAAAAGCCCCACCTCGCCTGGGTCAGAGGCACTTTCCTCACTCTCACTCCTGGTGCTGGAAGCAGCTGAAGGAGAGGAGTCCCCAGAACCAGGGCCCTCTGCAAGCAGGAGGAGCCCATCCCACCATCTGGATTCCGGCATCCGGAAGTAGGGTGGCTGGTCTCCTGTAAACAGCCAGTCTCATGTCACTGTAAACAGCTGGTGTCTAGAGTTGTCACAGTGCCCGAGTCTCAGTGTGACTGCCCTGTGACTCGATACCCTGCCGCCAGCCCCGTCACTGGATACTTGGTAAACAGTGTTCTAAGAATGGGTAGCAGTGCCCCATCTGGTCAGTACGGTGCTGGGACCAGTGGCTGGGTCCAAATTAAACCCAGATCCTCACACCCCATTAGCCATCCCGGCTGCTTTGTACTGATACTTTGTAAATATCCAGTCCTGATACCTGTTAACTTGTCAATGGTCAGACACAGTTAGTCATCAACCTGCCCTAATATTTCTTAGCTGGAGATCTGGAAGCACTTTAAACAGAGTTCTGATACTTTGTAAACAATGAATCCTGATACTTTGTTAACCATCTAGCGCCTCATCAAGGTGCTGGCAAACTGCAGCTCTGGCCAGACCTAGAGACAGCTTCCACACTTTTCCATGTTTGAAAACATACCAAAAGAAGACCATGTTGTGACCCATGAAAACTACATGAAATTCAAATTTTAGTGTCCACAAATAAAGTTTTATTGGGTTACAGCCATGCTCACTCATTTGAGTATTGTTTGTGGCTGCTTTCAAGTGAGCTGAATTGACTAGTTGCAACAGACACTGTATGGCCCGCAGAGCTGAGAATATTTATAATCTGGCCACTTACAGAAAAAGTTTGTTGACTCCTGATCTAAACTCTCAGGCAGTGGCTGTTCCTTATGCTACGCTTAGTAACCTGTTAGTAGTCAGTGGTCCATGGTGTTCATATACTGGGCCAACAACGAGTTCAACATTTCCTGTTGTTCATATACTGTGCAAACAGCGAGTTCAATGGTCCACAATGTTTGTATACCATGCAAAGCATCTCTTTACTTTGTACAAGTCACTTTAAGCGTGATGTGATGACACTCTGGGTGCAGTGACTATTTGGTCTCTGACAGCAGTTAATGTGTCCCGAGACTGTGTCAACAGTCAATACTGGGAAATGCAACCAAGATGAGACCAAAAGGGTGACTGAGAATTAGGCAAAGGAAAAAAGAAGGATCTTGGCACACTCGGGCAGGACCTTGAACCCTGCACCGAGGAGCTGGACTTCCTCTGGAAGGTGATGGTAAGGTATGGCCAGACTATGAGTAGAGGACGGGCACACTCAGCCTGGACATAGGGGTGGAACCTCTCCTGACCTGGATTTCCCACTTGTGCTATGGGCTGAGGAGGTCAAAATAAGGGCCTTTCTAGGCCTGGAGTCTGGAAGGAAAGGGGGCTCCGGATCATGATGGGGAGGGTTTTATGAGAGGCCAGTGTGTGAATAACTGAGCAGGACCTTCTGCTTCACTCCCCTCCACCGCTGCAAACACCAAGCAGGCTCTGCGGGGGTGGGGGGGGGGGCGGCAACAAGGATCTGGAGGCCAGGGGTGAGGCTGGGGGCTCTCCTTTAGGAGGACATGCTCTAGGTTCCTGCACTCTCCTTTGTTACTGCGTGTTCACTGGACACTCACTGCATGCTGCAGCCCTGCCCTCTCAGAGCTCCCATTACAGAGGGGAGGCGGAAGATGACCATGAACTCACCAATACGTCATAATTATGAATTGTCAGAAGCACAGGGGAAGGGCTGAGAGAGGGAATGAGGCAGCGCAGCTTCGGTCAGGGAGGCCTAGGGGCCTGCGAGAAAGGGATGTTTGAACTTAGACCTGGAGGAGAAGGTGAGCATCTTGGGAGGAGTGAGGGAAGGGCTCTCTGGATAGAAGTAACAGCAAGTGCAAAGGTCCTGAGGTGGGACTGAATCTGTTGTGATGGAGGCTGTGGGGGCCGGCCCACATGGAACGTCACAGGCTTTGGGGAGGGTGTATGAGGGACGGGATCTGAGCCTTGTTTCATAGCTCCCATGGCTGCCCTGGGGCTGGGGCACTGAGACACCAGCAAAAAACCCCCACTGCACTAACGTCTCGGGTCCATTTCACAGATAAATCAGCCTGGCGCGGAGCTGATGTGAGCCAAGGCCAGGGGGGTTGAAGGCCTGGGCAAGGGAGTTTCCAGAACACATGGGCCTCTGGGTGGAATGGAAAAGTCTTGCCTGCCCTTCTAAACCACAGAGTTTGGCAGGTCCTGAGAGTGATAAGCCAGCAGGAGGCACCTCCTGGGAATCAGGCATGGCAGGGGGGCCTGAGCCAGCTCCAGGAAGTTGGCATGTGAGAAACATGGTTCTGCATACCTGTCTGGGTGATGCTAGGCTCCTGAGAGGCCTCAGCCCTGACCTGTCTGGAGGGGATAGGCATGGCCAGACGTAAATGCCCTCAGCCTGTGAGGTCAGAACTGGGTTAGAGAAAAGGGGCATTGGAGATGGGGTTTTGAAGGATGAGTAGAAGTTTGAGAGCAAGAAAAAGGCATCCCAGGAACATGACCTGCAGGAGGCCCCAGTTTGGCCCCATTTGGTCCCTGTGGCTGAGTAACCCTAGACTGTCCTGGACCCTCGGTTGTCTCCCACTTAATATGGGAAAGGACAAAGCCTCTGAGATCAGGCTAGCCCAGGTTTGAATCCAGGCTTTTCCACTTTCCGGGTGACTCTGGGTGAGTGAGGCCACACCAAGATTGGCCCCAGGTTAGAGGAAAATAAACTGAGACTTACAGAGTGAGGCCACTCATCCATCCTAAGATGCAGAGAGAAGTGGCCAAAGCTGGGGCCTGTGGTCAGGACTTAGGGAAGGAGAGGAAGACAGTTGCAACAGAATCAGGAGACGGGTGTCTTGCCCAAGGCCAGTGTCCTGAGGCCTGAGAGATGGAGAGGAGGGGAAGGAAGAGCAGGCTGGCAGTTGGCATAGCAGGTGCAAAGGCCCTGAGGCAGGAACATATTTGGCAGTCTCCAGGAACAGCAAGGAGGCAGGTGAGCCAGGAGCTGACGTGTGAGGGGCAGATGAAAGGAAAGGAGGGCGGAGCAGTCACAGGGGCTATGCAGGGCCTTGGGGACCAGGAGGAGCCGCAGTGGGTTTGGAGCAGGGAAGAGATGGAATCTAGAGTGACCACTGGCAGCTGAATCAGGGCTTACCTGGGGATTCAGAGTCCTGGGGGTGTCGCATAGGCTCCTATCTGTCAGCCCGTACTGGCACAAGCCTGCACAAGCCAGTATATTCCAGTTAGTGCTTACCAGGGCACACCAGTACCCACTGCTGACAGACACCCAAGCCTAACACCTGGACCCAGACTTGCAAATGCACCAACCAGCCCGCATCTGCTTCCTGAATTGACTGAGATGTGTACCACCTTCAAGTACATAACGCTTGTGTACATGCGCCTCTGGGCAACTCCGCAGACAAGGCAGACACACAAACACATGCACACACTGGTGGCTCCACCTATTTCCAGGCCGCCTGCAAACACACATGTGTGTGAGTACACCCCCCAGACTGAGTCACTAGGAGGCTCAGGAAGCACTGCTGGGGGCTCCCTTGAGAGCTGGCTTCCTGTTTTCAAAGAGTCTGGGAACTGTTGATGGAATGTTCTGGACAGGCCCAGCCCTTCCCCTACTGCCTCAGCACCCCTCCCCCCCCATCTAGCCCCACAGATCCTGCACACCCTCTGTACCCCAGTACTGACCCTGTCCTACAGTGAGGTCAGACTCCAGATCAGGAAACTGAGGTTCAGAGAGGTACAGCCACTAGCCCAAGTTCACACAGGAAGGAAGAGGTGGTGCCTGGAGTCCAGACCCTGAGTTCTAGCCTGCCTCCCTCTGGAGCACCATTTCCGGGGTCCAGGATTCACAGACAGGGAATTGCCCCTTTCTGCCTGGACTGTGGCCCAGCTCCTCCTGGCTCCTGGGGCCACGCCCATGCAACCCCAGGCTCTCCTGCCCCGTGAATCCAATCCCCCCATTCACCACCCACTCTACCCATCCCATCCTCTGTGTCTCCAAAAGGAGGGCCACCTACGTCACAAACATTAATGAAGCTTCAGCAGCTGACGAAGCAGAACTGGTCTCACCCTCTGGGGGTTGGTGAAGGTGGGAGAGGACCCAGCCCAGGAACAAATAAACAAACACATCTGCAGCTGTTCCCTCTATGCTCCAGCCCCACAGAGCCACTGGGATGACTGAGGACATGCTTGGCTCTCTTTTGTCTGCTGGGTTGCACAGGCTATTCCGTCTGCCTGGAATGCTCTTCTCTAGTTCCCCAGTGAACTCCTCTTCATCCATCAAAGCCCCAACTCCAGTGTCCTCTCCTCCTGGAAGCCCTCCCAGGACCCTCCAGCCCTCATCCTTCCCTCTGGCCCCACCCTGACTTCACAGGGTGGCGGGTATTTGTGGACTCCACCATAATGCCTCTGGACTCTGTTTTGCTGTCCTTGTCATGGTGGCAAAGATGGTCGCTAACATCACCTCCAGGGAGTCCTCAAACTCCCACAGTGATTGACCCAGCCAGAGTCACATGCCCATCCCTGAACCAGTCCCTGGGTCTGTGGTAAGAAAAAGGTCTAATTGGCCAGACCTGGTCCCATGTCCACATCTGGAAGCAGGAAGTGGACCTGGCTCCTTTTCTTTTCTTTTATGTATTTATTTATTTTGGGCTATGTTGGGTCTTCGTTGTTGAACGAGGGCTGTCTCTAGTTGCAGCGAGCCGGGGCCGCTCTTCATTGCGGTGCGTGGGCTTCTCACTGCGGTGGCTTCTCTTGTTGCAGAGCACGGGCTCTAGGCGCGTGGGCTTCAGTAGTTGTGGCTCATGGGCTTAGTTGCTCCGCGGCATGTGGGATCCTCCCTAACCAGGGATCGAACCCGTGTCCCCTGCATTGGCAGGTGGATTCCTAACCACTGGCCACCGGGGAAGGCCGACCTGGTTCCTTTTGCCCACCAAAAGGTGTTCAGGGAGAGTAGGTGCCCTCAAGACCCTTTTACCAAGGACTTAGGGATCCCCTGCCTGCTCCATCCTGGCTGTGGGGCCTTGGGCCAAATCACCTATTATCTTTGCCTCAGTTTCCCCACCTGTCAATTGGGCTTAGCATGGCTGAGGTGTTGGAGCACAGAGGGGTCATCCAGGCACTCCCCACCCCCCCCACCATTCAGAGGTCCTGTTTACCACGCACCTCTTTCCCCCATCTTTTCTTGTTGCTCTCTGTGATTCCCCCTGAGACGGGGCAGCACAACGTGGGCAGGCACTGATGGTCACCAGCTGAGTCACCACTTCCTCCTGGGCCCCTTGCCCAGCCTGATGCTTTCTGGGGGCTTTCCTGGCCTTCCCCGAACATCAAAAACAAGGTGGGGGATGACTCCCGGGTTGGGGGCGCGAGGGCAGAGGCGCGTGTGGACAAGACTGCGTACACCTTGGCATGGGTTCAAATCCCACGTCCTGTCCTCACCTGTGAAGAGGCCATAACCTCCTCAGAGTTGGGGGACTCCACACGTGAACAGCCCACAGACCCTCAAGCCATGGGCGCCCAGCGCTGGGATGAGCACGGTCATTGCCGTTGTACCTGTTTGGACAGGCGTTAGAGGGCATGTGGGTCTGTGTTAGTGGTTTCTGGGTTGCGTGTCCCCGAGTTCGCGGGCCCGTTTCTGTGTCTCTGCACGTGTGTGTGCATCATGGCTGGCCCTGTGTGTAGAGCCCAGCAGGCTTAAAAGACAGACCCAGCCCCTTGCTGGAAAAAGGTGCATCTGGTGGTGCAGGGAACTCCCTGGGCAAAGGTGGGAGGGCTGGGAGATTCCTGGTGGGGGGGGTGAGGGCATGGGAAACAGCAGGGGGGGCGGCAGGGTCAGGAGGAGGCAGAGGCTGGGGTAGATCAGGCAGGCTGAGGGGTTGGGGAGCCGTGTGTGTGAGCCTGGGAGGCTCGGGCAGACTTCAATTCTAAAATAGTCACCAAGCACCTACTGCGTGTGCCCGGTGCTGCGGATATAGTGGGGCCCTGGGGTAACAGACATGTAAATCAAACGTGTAAAGATGGGACTTCCTGCTGGTTCAGTGGTTAAGACTCCACAAGCTTCCACTGCAGGGGGTACGGGTTCGATCCCTGGTCGGGGAACTAAGATCTGACTGAGGAGACTCTCTGGTCTAGGGACAGGGAGACGTCCTGGAGAGAGGAGCTCCAGGTGGAAGACTCAGCAGGTGCAAAGTTCCTGAGGTGGGGATGAGCTGGCAGAGGGTCCCATTCAGGAAGATCTAAGCCCAGAGCAAGGAGGGGAGGCGTCAGGGGGCAGCGCTGGTGGGGAGCAGGGCCACCAGGACAGGCTGTCCTGTAACTGGAGCCGGGCAGGAACACATCTGCCCGCCTGCTCGCCAGGCCCCAGCACTCCCTGCTCAGGACAGAATGTGCTGGGAGGAGAGGCTGGTGGTGGCTGAGCCTGGTGGCTGGAGCAGGGCGGCTGGAGGATTCCTGAACAGCAGCCCGGCTGGGCTTGCTGCCAGTGAGGGTAGAAAACAAGCAGCAGGCGCCCTGCCTGCCTGTCACCCGATGCCCCAGGCTTGGCCCGGCCAGGGCAGGAGACAGAGACAGTGAAAGAGTCAGAGACTGAGAGAGACGGAGAGAGGGTGACCAAGAGAGATGGTGAGCGAGAGAGACAGAGATGCAGAGATGGTAAGTCAGAGACAGGAGGAGATAGAGGATACGAGAGACAGTGACAGAGAAACAGCCCAAGAGACAGTGAGAGAGCAACGTGAGGCGGAGATGGGGGAGGCAAAGATGGTGAGAGAAGCAGAGACAGAAAGACAGTGGTGAGAGACAGAGAACTGGCATTGACTCTGAACGGGTGACAGGTCTGATTCTAGGGGGTCCTGGGAAAAAGCGTGAGGCAGTGACACTCCCACCCCCATCAGAGTCTTTGTTCACACCAGAGTAGATGGGAAGTCCCCTCCAGTCACTCATACCTGCTGTGTGCTGGGTCCAGGGACACAGCCCTGACCCAGCCCCACCCTCAAGGTCTCAGACAAACAAGTAAATATCTAAATACGAATTTCAGAGACTGACGAAGGCTATGAAAACAGTAGGACAGGGGGATGGGGGAGGGAGTGATGAGGGGTGGTGACTTTAGGTTGGGGTGTCCCTGATAAGATAAGGCTGGTGGGTAAAGAGGAGCCAGCTATAGGGAAGAGCCTTTCAGCAGAGGGAACCGCATGTGCGAAGGCCCTGAGGTGGGAACCGGCTTGGGGTGTTTGAGTAGCAGCCAGGGATGGAGGGGGAGCTGGAGGGAGAGGTGGGTGGGTGGTCTTAGGGGACCAAGGATGGGAGGGATTTTATCTTAGAAGAATATTTGGCCACCCTTCTCTATACTCTGTGGGCCCCTCTCTATGTTCAGGGAGTTCCCCAAATTCTGGGCTGCCTGGGCCAGCTCCATCCTGGTTGTCATTTATCTGAACCAGAAAATCTGCCTCCTTTAGGGATCAGGATCCAGATAGTTGCAGACGCAGGAGTCCTGGGGTCATGAGGTGGCTTGTCCTCCCAAACCCCCTGGGGGAAACTTTCATAGAACTGTACCCGCATCCGCTAATGCAATAAACACCTAAGACTCTTCTTAGTTTGGGAACATGGATCCGGAAACTGGGATCTTGTGTCTCCCACAATCCAGCTGAGGGGAAACTCAGCCCCTCCTGAGGCTGCCATCTTGGATCTGGGTGACTGTGTTAAGGGAACATCTCCTCTCTGCTGCCAGGCCCCAAGGAACCCCAAGTCTGACAAGCTCCAAGCTTGATGGTGTATCAGCGGCCCAGGGTGGATGCTGCTGGACTGGGAGGGCTGGGTGAACCCCACGACTAGGAATCACTGGGAATCAGGGCCCAAATTTAGACTGGTGGAGAGGAGGTGTTCCAGAGTCTCAGATGGAGAAACTGAGGCTCAGAAACAAGTGACCGGCCCATCACCACACAGAGAGCAAAGCCTGACCCCAGAGCTCCCAGTGTCCACCCCTTGTCCCTGCCCCTCAGCCCTGCCCATGGCCACTCTGGGCTGCTAGTTAATTTTCACTACCTTGGGCAGGCTGGTGGGCACAGCCAGGGCTATCAGAGTGTGGTCTAATTGGGCCCCGCCCAAATGGGGTGTGGCCTAGGGTCTGGGGTGGAGCCCAGGCTGCCAGGGAGTGTCACATGGGTGTCACATGGCCTGTAGGGTATGGATTCCAGAGTTCCAGGGGCAGTTTTGAGTGGCAGCTCCATCAGTCCCTACTGTGAGACCCTGGGCGAGTTACCTCATTCCGTTGGACTCACTTTCCCCACCTGCAACTCCAGAAAAATGACAACCTCCATGCCGCTAGGGCTGCCTTAAAGCCTTGTGAGTATTCAAACAAATCCTCGTACAAGCACGACCACAGCAGCATGAGCCACAACCACTAGGAGGTGGAAACGACCAAAGGTCCATCAACAGGGTGTGAGTGGATAAATAAAATGTGGTTCATCTACACAATGGAATATTATTTGGCCATGAAAAGGACTGAAGCACTGAGTCATGCTGCAACAAAAGTGGCTGAACCTCCAAATATGCTAAGCAAAAGAAGCCAGACACAAAAAGCCGCGTATCCTATGATCCCGTCTACATGAAATATCCAGAACAGGCAAATCCAGAGACAGAAAGCAGATTAGTGGTTGCCTGGCGCTAAGGGACAGGGAATAGGGACTGCTAATGGGGACAGGATCTCCTTAGGGGCTGATGAAAATGTTCTAGAACTAGCTAGAGGTGATGGTGGCCCAACACTGGAAAGGAATGCTAAGGAATTGTACACTTTCAAATGGTATATGAATTGAACCACAGTAAAAGCAAAACCAGCCCAGACTGCATAGACAGGCAGGCTCCTCCTGCCTTTGGCACCCCTCTGCCCCCTCATCTCCATTCTGTGAGGACAGGTGAGGCCCCTGCCTGCCCTCCACCGTCCACGCTCCCAGCCTCTGCTACTGCACGAGGGGAAAGCATCCGGCGCCAGCCTGAGCTGTCTCCCTATGTGTCCCTGGGCCTCACCTTCACCTTCTGGACAATGGGCCCCTCAACCTTCCTCAGCCTGGAATTCCATCTGAGATCCAGACTCAAGACGGTGGACAAGGCCACCCCAGGTTCCTCAGCACCTGAGGGCAATAAACCACTAAGCCCAGTCTCTTCCTCCGTGCTTTTATTTTTAAAAAATAACTGTACAAAAGAGAACAATTTAAGGCTTAACGGAAATGTAGAGTCCCAGGTGAGGGTCCTGCCTCAGCCCGGGCTGGGACTCTGCACTTGGGGGCTTGTCCAGCTGCCCCATTGTTTTGTCCCTCCAGGACACAGGGGGTGCCCAGAAGAAGCACACTGGCCCTGCTGTGTCACCCCAGGCTGACCTCTGTCCCTGCAGCCTGGTTTAATGTTCTGTTGTCACCGTCTTGAAATTCTGAATTCTTGAACAAGGGGCCCCACGTCTTCATTTTGCAAGTGATGGAGCCGGTCTTGTCTGTCCCACTCTGAACCTGGGTTTCTCGGGCCATACAATACCCAGGCAGCTCTCACGTCCTGGAGTGTGTGGAGGGGCCCCCAGGCAGACTAGCCTGGGCCAGGAATCTCTGGCTTTCAAAGGTTTCAAAGGCTGGAGTCGCTGCCCCTGTTGCCCTGTTGCCCCACACAGCTCTGATGACCTGCTTCCCTGAATGCCTCATTCCTGGGCCCTCTCGCCTGCCGGACCTTGCAGTGTGGCCTCGACTGAGGCACTTGCTCTCTGAGCCCCAGTTCTAAGATGAAGGGGGCAGTCTCCAAACATCACTCAGCTCTGACCTTCTTCGACTTTTCCTTCCGCTTGCTTGCCTGCCCTCCGAGCTCTTATTCATGCACCAAAGCCTCAGCTAAAATGCCCTTCCCTCCAGGAAGCCTTCCTGCTCCCCCTTTGGACTCTCCCAGCTCTTGGTCCCTTCCTCTGGTCCTGTGGGCCTGGAAGTATTTATGTCTGGCTCTGTCTCTCCCAGACTGGAGGCTTCTGGGGGACCACAGGCTGGCACAGACAAGTTGAACAGTCTCTCGGATCTTATGGTGGGCATTTGATACCTTATGAGAACCAGTCCAGATATGTCAGACTCCAGACTGGCTCTTCCTCTGCTCTGTGTGATGTTGGAATGGCCCTGCCCCGTTCTGAGACTCGGTTTCCCCAACTTCAGCGCAGTCAGGCTGGTCTGCTCTCGATCCAGCCACTCCTCACTCATGTCCACGCTGGCTGGAAGCACGTGTACAGCCTCATCCCTTGAAGTTTCCACTTGCCACTCAGCAGGTCATGCAGCGGGGCCTCATGGCCTCTGAGGGTGGGTTTGGATCCTCCTGCGGAGGGGGGGAAATGATCCCATCAAGTCTCAGGAGGCCCTGGAGGCTCAGAAACACCCCTCCCCACCCTCCTCATCTCCACTCCCACACTTGGCCAGGGGTGACACCTAGGAACAGACTAAGGTGCAAGGTGGGTTCAGGCCCTTGCACCTGTATGGGGATGTATAGGAGTTCCATCATTACTTAAAACTCATCTGTGGCTCTCCACCCTCATCTTGGCTCTCAGGGCCTGGAGAGCCACAGGGGCTTCTTGAACCCCCTAAGCTCACCTCGGAGTACAGGGGTGGCGGGTGGTAGCGGAACTCCTGGATGTAGGCAAAGAAGGGGCCTTCAACACCCATGTCAGGGTCCTGCAGTAGTCGGAAGGGGCTCTGCTCCATGGCTGCCACCTCCTCGTCGGCCACCACATCTGAGTACTCGGGAGGTGCTGGAATCGAGAGACGGGGTGGGTGAGGCTGGTAAAGGAGGCGGGGAGCCCCAGAATTGGGGACGATGGCTGGGAGCTGGCTTGTGCCAGTTCTGGGGCTGCTGGGCTGTGTGCCCTTGGATTGGGATTCTGGGGGAATTCATACTCCCAACATGACTGTTACTGAGCACTTTCACAGATGGGGGCTTCGAGGCTGGGGGAGGGAGAGTCACCTGCCTCTCTGCCCACCCATGCCCCCCACAGCAGGATGGAGAGCTCACCTTCAGGTCGCTCTGGCAGGACCCCCAGTCCCCAGTCCAGCAGGAAGCTGGCATGGCTGCCCACGCTGGACGAGCGGCTGCCAAAAGGATGCAGAGGGATGGTGCCGATGACCAGCGGCAGCTCCAAGAGCAGCTTGGATGAGCCTGGGATGTCCACACAGACCTGGAGGAAGGAGCCATGACAGAGGGTGCCCAGGCAGCCTCGGCCACACCCTCCTTCTACAGGAGGGCTTGATGGGGGGCGGGGGGACCCCCAGCCTGGAGGACAGAGCAGACGCAGCCATCCCAGCCCCCGAGGATACTCTACCTTGAGGGTGTAGTCCACATGTAGCACGCGGCAGTGCAGAATAGAAGGACCCACAGGAGGGATCCGCAGCGCCCGGCCCTGCCACAGTGCCCGCCGCCCGGGGCCCACAGGCTCCCCTGAGAGACTAGCCACCACTGCTCGTTTCTGTTTGCGGGCACCTCGCGCCATGAAGGTCTGTGTCTGGACCACGGCCGCCCGTGGCAGCACTGGGCGCGTGGAGCCGTTGTCAATCTCGGCGAAGACGGGGATCACCTCACCTGTAGGGTGGGATGGCAGGGCCTCAGTTTCCCCACCTGCAACCCTGACATGGGCCTTGTTCCCAATCCAGCCCCTCCCACCTGCTACCTGGTGTATAGCCCTTGCGGTCGATCTTGGCTGAGAGGGAGACAAGGCCACGGTTACTGTACCAGGATCGGGCGATCTTCTCCCGAGCTCCCGCTTGAGGGGCCTGGTGGGGTGGAGGGAAAGGACATGAAATGCATCCCACTGTGCCAACCACAGACCCCGTGAAGCTTCTAAACCACCCTCAGCTGAAGGAGGATTTGGGGCAGGGCCTAGTATCCTGGTTTCTTTTTAACATTCTAGAAACTATTTGTAAAATAGATCCAGGAATATGACTCATCTCATTAAGCTGAAAACAAGCAAACAAGCCAAGCACTTAGTGCGTAATCAGTGCTTAGTAAGCCATTATTATTGCAAGCTCTGACTGTGTCCCATTTCACGGAGGAGGCACAGGAGGCTCAGAGAAGGCGAGACACTTATCCAGAAACACACAGCCAACTGGTGCCCCTGGGACTTGCACCTGGCTCCACTGGACTCCACAGGCATTCCCATGCCTACCTCCCCCACTGCCTCCCTCCCTGCCAGGGCTCAGCTGTGACCCCCACTTTGAGAAGGGAGTGAGGAGCCAGTCACCAAATAGCCAGGACCCTGCCTGTGGTGCTCCCATCCCACCTCCCCAAGGGCAGCAGCTCACCAGCAGAGCCGGTGTGTTGATGTCCACAGGCTCGATAACAGTAAACACCTTCCTTGCCCGGCGGGCAGGGACCCAGGGCCGGTGCAGGGTGGCTTTGATGCAGTATCGGACGCTGCCATGTTTGCCTTCAAATGAAGTCACTAGCGTTCTGGGGGTGGAGGAAAGGGGCTTCAGTGGGTGAGATCCACAGACAACCGGGTGGGAGATTCCCAAAGACGTAAAGGGATGAGAAACACGAGGCACTCCTGGGGGCCCCCCCCGGGAGACAGTCTTGCGGCTCGGGGGTCCCCAGATACCGAGCAGTGGAGTCCCAAACCTGGAAGGGGCTGCAGACTCAGGGACTCCCATGCAATCCTCCACCCCATTTGACTTACGGTGGCAGCTGGAAGCTGAATGGGAACTCATGGCGTCCAGGAGGCAGCGTTGTCATCTCTCCGGTGTCTGCAGGTAGGAGCAAGAAGGGGAGGCTCAGTGGCTGTGAGGGGCTCCCAGAGCGCGCAGCACGCGCCGTGCAGGGGTCCCCAGGTGGTACCTGGCGCGAGTAGTGTGGCACGGTGGCTCACAACCTCTACGCGCTCGCTGTAGCTCTGCGTGTACGCGGTGCTCGAGCCCGCGCTGCGCGACTCGGTCCAGTGTACGTGGGCGCGACCCCGCGCGCGCAGCTTCAGGGCGCCCACGCGCACCGGGCCCGCCAGCTCCAGCAGCACCCGGCCGGCCACCGCCTGGCCGCCGCTGAACACGGGCTCGGCGCCCGCGTTCGCACCATCCAGTTGCACCACCAACGCCTTCACCTTGTCGAACAGCATCGCGGCTGGGATACGAACTCGCGGCGCGCGGTCCCTGGCTTCGAACCCGCGACGCGAAGGCGCGAGTTGCGGACGCTGCAGCCTGAGAACGCGAACCCACCAGGCGCGCGCACGCGCACTCGCTGATCAGGCCAGCAACTCCTCACTGCCTGCGCCGGCGCCGCATTTATACGGCAGGGAGGGGCGGGGCGAGACGCAGGTCCCGCCCCCGGAGAGGAATACGCCAATGGCGCGCCGAGAGGCGTGGCTCCGCCCACGCGTGGAGCAAAATAACAACAGCCCAGGCTCGCGACCCGCTGCCCTTTACCCTAGTGCACCCTGGGGTGAGACTAAAGCACTGCGGGACAGAGCAAGTATCTCTCAGACTCCGGGGGTCAAGAGGAAGAACTGAGGCCTGGAGGACTCGGGCCTGAGGTCACCCAGCAAGAGCATTCTGCCGTCGGTTTAATCATCAACCGGCCGCCACTTGCAGACGTGACTCGATGCACGTCCAGCCCGAGCTGGAAGGGTGTGTTAACAGCCAGGCCCCAATCGAGGCCCCGAGAGCCTAGGACTAACTACCTCGGGCCTCAGTTTCCCACGCCCTG
The DNA here is from genome assembly GCF_949987535.1 of Balaenoptera acutorostrata. Lineage (NCBI taxonomy): Eukaryota > Metazoa > Chordata > Mammalia > Artiodactyla > Balaenopteridae > Balaenoptera > Balaenoptera acutorostrata. The sequence continues at coordinate 173,585,369 of NC_080065.1, forward strand.
TGCAATGGGGGAGGGAGGAAGAAGTGGATGGGGCCTCCCTCCACTCGGGCGCCTACTGCCCCCTCCTCTGACTTGAAACCCGCTCAGCTGGCTGACCCGGGCTAGTGACAACCACTTGGAGCCTGAGTCTCCACGTTTGTAGAGCCAGAAGAAAATCATTCCCGACTTCAGAGGGTTGTGCATGAATCACGGTGTAGCCCCTACTCGACCCCTCCCAGAGCCTCTCTCCCATCAGCCCGCTCCTGACACTGCCAGTCGGCTGCGCCTCAGCGCTTTTGCCCCGACGTTCCTTTCCAAACCTTCAGCACCTGCCCTCCCTCCCCCGCCTCCGCAAACTCCTACTTGTCCTCTAGGCCTAACTCTTCCTCTCACAGACAGAGCCGAGTACCGGGGAAGCTCACGGAATCCCCGGATTCAAGGCTGCGGTGTGCCCTTGGGGCGGTAAACCGTCTGTGGACCTCAGTCTCCTCGGAGAAGAACCACATGCACGGTTTCCTAGTTGGGAGCTGACTGATCGCGATTTGCGGAGCGCCTGCGCCCTCTGGTGACAGAGGGATGCACTGCTGCTTGAACCCACCCCCTAGTTTGGCCATCCCCTTTGAGTCTGGCTCAGGCCACACCGGGACCCCCTGAGGCCAAGGCACACCCAGCGGGCGGCAGCCATAAACGGACACAACCAATCAGTGATAGGGGTAAGGGCAGGCCGGAAGAGAGGGGTAGAGGCTGTCCACTGAGTGACCACCCTGGGGGGGGGTACCCGGAGGAGGGGGCTCTGGGGCTGAAATAAGGGGCCAAATAGACCCTAGAAAGAGGACAGGAGGCTATAAGCCCAGGAGGAGGTGGGGAATGGAGTGACCCTGGGGGGATGGGAAGGCTCTTTTGGGTTTTTTGTTTGGTTTGGTTTTGTTTTGTTTTTTTTTGGCCACACCGCACTCGGCTCGAGGTATCTTAGTTCCCCAACCAGGGATGGAACCCACGCCCCCTGCAGTGGAAGCCCAGAGTCTTAACCACTGGACGGCCAGGGTAGTCCCAGGAAGGCTCATTCTGAGCCAGTGCCCTCAGTCCGTTTCACAGATGGGTCCCCAGAGGCCCAGAGAGGGGCAGGGCCTCACTAGAGGTCACAAAGCAACTCCACAAGCTTCACCCCTCCAGTATCTTAAGGAAGCTACCAGTGAGTGGGACCAGGAGGACTGTAGGGTGAGACCAGCCCCAATTTCCCTCGAGTCACAGGGAAAGGGAAGTGACTACAGGGCCCCTTCCTGCCTCACCCCTTGCCGGCTATGCCTCGGTTTCCACAGCTGCTCAGGCCCCCACACCTGGGGGCCGTTGGGACAAGTTTGCAAGCCTGTAGACAAAGCATCTAGTGTGTGCACTGCTGGAAAAAAGGGGGCTGCGGGGGAGAGCCAGGTTTGAGCTGCTTCCTGCTTCCGCCCATCTTGCAGATGGGTATGGTGAGGTCTGCCTTCCCCAAGAGGAGGTGGCCAGGGCAGCCCAGAGAGACCAACACCCTCCTCAGCCACATAGCACAGTGCTGGGGCACAGACTTACTCTTTCTGTTGGCCCTGTTCTGCTCCCGACTGGCTGTATGGCCTGAGGGTGGGGGACTGAGGTTCAGAGCAAGGTAGGGACATGCCCAACACCTAAGACTCCCAGCCTGATCTGACCCCACCCCAAGTCTTCTCCCTGCCTGGGATGCAGTCCCACCCGCTCACCTGCAAACACCACCAGAACCCCCAACCCAGCGAACAACCCTTCCTGTAAAAACTGGTAAGGGGCACTGGCAGGGCGTGAGACAGGGGCCTTCTCTGGGAATCAGAGACACCAGGCCTGGGGCTAACGTGGCATCCTAGAGTCCAGAGAGGAGGAACTCCCAGTTCCACCAAGGGATCCCCCAGACTCCATATGGGGGGGCTCCCCACAGCATAGCCTCTAGGTCGAGGGCGTCCCGGCTCTGGAGGAGGGGGGCGCGCCCAGACCCTAGGAGGAGTTCCTGGAAAAGAGGGTATTGGAGGGGGGTAGGTGGGTGGGTGTCCCACCCTGTAGGAGGGTCCACACCCTGAGGAGGAGGTCTCCACCTCTTGAGAAGGGTCACCCGACCACACAGCCTCTAAGTCGAAAGGCTGGCTTTGGAGAGGGGCGCCCAGACCTGGGTAGAGGGTCCCGGGGGATCCTGGCTCGGCGTGGCGGGGGGGATGAGCGGCTCACCTCGGAGCAGCAGCTGCCGCCGCCGCAGGTATGTCTCGGCGGCCGCGTAGTCGCTGGACACCGCATTTACACCCACGCTTCGGCCCTCGAGCCAGTGGGTGACCGCCCCGCCGCGCGCCGCCACCTCGAGAGCTGTCACCCGCAGCGGCGACGCCGTCTCCAGCAGCACCCGGCCGCACAGGCGCTCCCCACCGCGGTACGCGCCGCCCGGGTCCCGGGCCAGCTCCAGCGCGAAGCTGCGCACGCCCCCCGGGCGCATGGCTCGGGCCGGGGCGCACGGCGGGGCTGCCACACCTGGCGCGGGCCCGCCGGGCACCCGGCGACCAGGCGCACAGCTGGGGCGCGTCTGCAGACCTCCCTGGTCTCAGCGTTGGTCTTCGCCGCGCCGGGCGCCCCCCGAGCGTTCTCTTGCTTCTGCGAACTTTGTGCGGGCGCCGCCGGGTCCCGGCCGGCGCGTAGCTGGCGGACTTCCTGGTCCTCCGCGTCAGCCCCGTGACGCGCTCGGGCCTCCGGGGACGTGCCGCCCGCGTGTCCGCGCGGCTGACTTTGCTACCCCCAGGGCGGGGCGGGCCCTGTTTTTTTGAGTCAGAGGCGGGCTGGGGCGGTTGTGGCTGGCGCGGAGCGGAGGCAGCCACCGGGCTCTGTCGTGTGGACTCATTCGTCCCGTACACGGCACCTTTGGACCAGGCGCCGCCCCAGCCTCCATCTGGTTGTTCCGCAAACACACCAAGTCTTGCTTCTTGGCCTTTGCACTGGCTGTCGCTGCTAGGAACGCCGTTCCCCACGTCTGCTCTCCCACTCACCCACGCCCAAATGTCACTAGAGTCATGCTCTGGACTTATTTCTTTACGGCTCTGGTCGCTGTGTTTGTGACTGCTGTGTGTTTACCACGCCTCCTCCGTCAGACTGGGTGCTCCCAAGGGTGAGCACGGTGCCCTGTTTTCGGCACCCGATCCTACAGAAGAGGAAACTGTGGCCCCCAGAGGGGCAGCCACTGCCTACGGGCATCCACCGGTGTCAGAGTCAGGACTCGAACTCACGTCTGACCACAGCCCACTGACACCTCCCCAGACCCTTCTTGCTCTTGTGCCCCACCTATCACTTCCAGCCAGGTGGCCCATGGCCTTATCGGAGGCTGCCAGAGCCTGGGCTCTCAGCTGGACCCAGATTAGCCTCCCTCTCCACCCAGGGCCCAGCATCTGCCTGCCGCCCCCACCTGACTCCAGCACTCTGAGCTCAAGGCCTGGAGGGACCTTTTGATTCTACTTATGTCTAGAACCTTCCCCTCCATCCTGCCCCAGAGGCGCCCCTCAAACCCCAGGATCACACCACTCCCCTCCCCATGGAGTGCCCTCCACCAAGTCCATTCTTCCCTTTGGCCTATGGACCCCTGAGTTTAAATCCTGGCTCACCCCTCCTCACTCTGTAGCCCCAGGCAGGTGGCTTGACTTCTCTGAGTCTCCCCATCCTACCCTGGTCAGGTTCTGGTGAAGAGTCAGTGTGATAATTTACATTGCCTGTATACAGCAGGTGCTCAATCCATGTCCGCCTAAGACTTAGTGGCCCTCCTCACTCATGTCACTTCCCCCACTGGACCATGACCCACAGCTCCGCTGGCCCCTAGTGGGTGCTCCAGCAAAGCCAGCTGGAAGGACGTCCTGACTCTCCACTGCCTCCTGTAGGCCAGGGCTGGGCCATGCTCTCTGCAGGGTCCCTCAATCGGTGTCAGGTGGGACTGGCGCAGACGTCCTCAGGGAGGTGTCTCTGATTGAGTTCAGGCCCGGGAGACAACCTGCCTAGGATGGGGATGGGCTCACCTTGACCCCACATCCGGTCTGGACCCCCAGGGCTGGGTATCTACTTCCCATGTTGTGATTATGAGTGTCCCCCAGCCACGCACAACAGGCAGCAAGTGGGTGGGTCCTGCTTTATTTGGAACTGGCAAGGACCCCTCTCCTGGCTGCTCTGCACCCACCGGGAGCCTGGGGAGAGCCAGGGGTTGGGGGTGGCAGAGGACCAGAGGAAGCTCCGGGCTCTCCCAGCTCCAATCAGGGAGGAAGCCGGTGGTGGCCCGCCCCTGCCCTTGCCTGCCGTACGGCCCTGCCCTCTGCCCGGACAGTCTGGCGGGCCCCAGTCCAATCAGCCCAACTCGGTTTCAGCTCCTTGAACTCCAAGAGGCGCCACTGTACAGGGCTTCTTGGGTGGCGTGGAGGTGGCGGCCACACGATGGCCAAGATTGAGGAGTCTGGTGGCAGGCAGAGCCGTCACCCGCAGTCTGAAGGGGCCGTGGGTGGCCGTCGGTGTGGGGGACTCCGAGCCACCTGGTCCAGTGGGCCGGAGCCAGGCCGGGGAGGCAGGGGTGGTGGAGGCGGGCGTATGGCTTGGGCGATGAGACCCGGCAAGGCCTGCAGGGAGGCGCCCAATGCATCCAGGCGGCTTTCAAGGGCAGCCAGGCGGGCCTCAAGCTCCTCGTGCTGGGCGTGCAGCTCGGACATGAGGTTGTACATGACATTCTGGGTCTGTCAGAGACAGGGAGGGTGGGAGAGAGGAGAGGCCACGTGAGAGAGAGGGAGGGGTGGTTGCAGAGAGATGGCAGACCAGCCCCGGTTGGGTGGGGGCCCACTAATTGGACCCAAGTGAGGAGCAACTGTGAGCGCACCCCCAACCCAACCGAAGGTATCTTGCTGGGCCCCAGGGAGTGGTGGGAGAATAGGCGAGGGGAGCGGAGACACAGGTCTTGAGTGCCAGGCTCGGGGCCAGCAGTCCAGGGGAATGTCAAGGGAGGTCTTGGGGCCCAGCGGATGTGACCAGAGTTGCCATGAGGGGATGAACTAGCCGCATGGCCTGTAAAGCCAGAGGGTGGTCTTGGGTGATTCTGGACTGGTGTTGCTCCAGGCTGGGGACACGGTCGAGGGGAGGAGGCTCGGTTGTGAACTATCCCTGCTTTCCACATTCGACTGGGGAGGGGATAGAAGTCTGGGTGGGGAGAGGTGACCCCAAGAATCTGACCCTATCACAGACCGGGCAACACGACAGACACAATAATTACATTACAGCAGGTGGTGGGGCATCCCTGCCACCTCGACTGATCCCCACAACCCAGCAAGCAGGGGCTGGTTCTGCCACAGTCCAGATGGGCCCGGGAGTTGCAGGGGGTAGGCGGGACAAGCAAAACAGCCCTAGGTGCAAATGCCGCTCTAGCCACCAGGTGGCGCTAGACCACCGTTCCGCGTCTCAGCCCAGCTCCGCGCAGGCTAGACCCCCAGACGGACCGCAGCTCACCGCCCGTCGTGGGCGTCAGATGCGAGGGCTGAAGGGGCTGTGCCACACCCTACCCCACCCCAACCTCTCGATCTGTGGGAGGGAGACAGGTCATCCACTCCACAGCTCCTTCTTTCCGCACTGTACCTGCAGCCTTTCCCTTCCGGTCCGCAAGCCTTTACCTGAGCCGTGCCTTCCACCCTTTCCTGTTACTGGTAGGCCAACCCCATCCGAGGATGAACAAATGCCTCTGCCCGCCCCCGCCCCACCACGTAGGGCCGCAGACCCTCACCCCAGCCCGCCTCAAGGGGTCACAAAGTCCCCCGGGCCAGAGAGTAACATCTGGAGGCACCAGCCCTTGGATGGTTCTATTTTGGCCCTCTCTGAGGTTTAAATTTTTATTAGAATATATATTTTGTTTTTGTTGGAGAGATACAAATTAAATCAGCAACCTTGGAAAAGCATTAAAATTTAATATTGGAAAACATTTTAACCTCGTTAAATTAAAAAAAATTAGAAACCCTATAATCCAATCCAGTGAAAGACTTACTTGGAAGAAGCCTTCATTAAATGTATTTTGAGAGGAGTATACTGCTGTAATTATAAGGTTTAAATAACTATTATAAATTCACATTTTAATCATCTGTACTAATGAAGGAAGTGTGATATGGATAATCCAAACTATAATATCTAGTACCTGAATTTTTCAAAGGCATTCGATATGTATTTGGAGCTGTAATCTCATATGACATCAAATTAGTTGGCCAAGGATTTCTACATGCTCTTAGGATTATGTTCTTTCTACTAACGACTGAATTATTTCTTCAGGGTTCTAGAATATGTTTTTTCCTCTGTAATGTTCCCTTTCAAATTAAGTTTATGTAGGTTAGTATTAAATTATTATTATTATTTTTTTGGCCACTCTGTGCAGCATGAGGGATCTTAGTTCCCCAACCAGGGATTGAATCCCTGCCCCCTGCAGTGGAAACGCAGAGTCCTAACCACTGTACCTCCAGGGAAGTCCCCCATTAGTATTTAATTAAATTGCATTCTCTTGCTAATGGTGAAAAGAGCGAGTCCAAAATGTGACGAGTATAAGTAGTAAAATAGGAGAGGACTTAACATTTTCTAAAGATAATATTAAATTAGGTTCAGATTGATTAATTGATTAGGAGATGGAGCCAATTAGCATAGTTCACACATGAACTATTTATGAAAGGGCAAAAGGGAGTTCAGAAGAGTGTGACAAATATTCTAAGAGCTTGCCCAACTGAAGTTGAGTCAGTTGACGTATCTTCTAATGGATGAATAAAAAGCGGGAAATTGGATGGGACCTGACATTAGAACCAACAAATAGATCCATTTATAACACACACCGATCTTACAGAGCTCTTGCAATCAACTTTAATTTCCTGAAAGATGTTTAATTGCTATACAAATAAGCTTTCTCCTCCGATGCTGTAACTTGAACTTATAACCCTAGCAAAAGAAATTTGTTTTTCTCTTAGATTTTAGAGCTTGTATGTAGATGACATTTCTAAATACGAAAGTACCACTTCACCAATTTAGCCCACTAATTACACATTCTTAGTAAAACTTTTTATTAGCTATTAATTAAAAATGTAAAATAGCTGCCAAAAAAAAAAAAAAAGGCTGACAAAAATTGGGACTTCCCTGGTGGTCCAGTGGTTAAGACTCCACACTTCCACTGCAGGGGACGTGTGTTCGAACCCTGGTCAGGGAACTAAGATCCCACACGCCGCACGGCGTGGCCAAGAAATTTAAAAAAAAAAAAAAAAGGCTGATAAAATAGCTGCCAATGTTAAAAAGTAAAGATTTTACACACAGATGTAGATTTCTGGCATCACTCTAACAACTGGAGCCTCTGGTCACAGTGGACCCCTGCAGACAGGGCTCGTATTCCCTGGTGGCTGGTCCCTGCCTGCCCTGCATCACTTGCCTGGGTCACCTGTCTATACTATGGGCACCAACCCTGTCCCTCCCTCCCTCCCTGGCAGGAGCTGGGCCTTGTCCTTTACTGAACATCCCTCATCCTCCTCTGAGGGCCTAACCAACTCCTTCTGGCCCAGGGGGCTGCCCCACCTCACCCTGCCCTGCTCACCTTGGCCAGGTCTGCGAGCGTGTTGGTCTGGTCATTCAGCTTCCCTTGCTCAATCTTCACACTCCGGAGCCTGGGGGACAGGTGGGCAGGTGGGGTTGTGCAGAGGCTGCAGTGGGGTCAGGGGTCCTCCATGCACCCACCCCACCCAGAGTCACCTTGTGGGATATGCAGTGGGGGATGAGGGGCAAGTTGGAGGTTAGCCGCCTTGCAGCCCGTTCCCTCCTGGCATGCAGGGGGCAGCAGGGCCTGGAGGGCGGTTCAGCCACCACCCACAGTGCCCACATGCACTAACCCCCAGGAAGAGACTTACTTCTGAGCTCTGGCAGGACCCGGCGGAGCAGGGAGAAACCACAAGGCAATTTTAATCTCAGCACACCTGGGCAGCCCATGCCCAACCCTCCCACGTGCGCCACCCCAGGGCCAGGCTGGGGGCCCTGGACGGCGGAGGGGCAGCTGCCCTTGCTCTAGGGAGAGGTCCAGCCTCTGAGGGGGTGGTACCAGCCCTCAGGGATGCATCCTCCCTCTGCCCCCTCCCTCCAGCAGTGCCTCACAGCAAATGCAGCTGCCTCCAGCCCTGCAGCCCCACTGTATGCCAGCCTGTGCCAAGCTCCTGGCCCTGGAGGTGGCATTTAGTCCAGAAAACTATGCCCATACCATTTCCCGAAGGGGAAGTCAAGGCTCAGAGGGGCAAAGCCAGTGCCCATTGGCATCCTAGCAGGATTTGCACCTGCGTCTGCCACTCAGCCTCTGAGACCTTGGCCCCCTGGACAGCTGCCTATGGGGTTGGGGGGGGTTGTCCTCACCCCTTCTCTCCACCCCTTCTGTAGCTAAACCAGCCCAGGGAGACCTTTCCAGGTAGGACTCTCCTTTCCTCCTCACTGGTCCAAACTCAACCCTCACCCATGGCCTCGCCCACATGTGATAGATGCTCGGAGAGGCCCCTTGGGGCCCACCCATGCTGGGTGTTGCCAGGGCCCCTGAGAGGACCCAGCCCTCGGTCTGGAGAAGTGGAGGTGGATACAGACACCCCTAGCCCTGGAAGTTGGCGGAGGCTTGCTAAGGAGCCACTGACATGCCTGCCCTGGGCAAGTCATCCTTGGCACCTCTGGAACCTTCCTGTTACAGGTTGAATTGTGTCCCCCCAGAAGATATATTGAAGTCCTAACCCCCAGAACCTCAGAACGTGACCTTCTTTGGAAATAGGGTCTTTCCAAATTTAACTAGGTTAAGATAACTGGTGTCCTTATAAAAAGGGGGACATTTGGACAGACACATACAGAGGGAGGACAAAGTGAAGACACAGGGAGAACATCATATGAAGATGGAGGATTGGAGCAATGCTTCTATAAGCCAAGGAGCATCTGAGGCTACCAAAAGCTAGGAGAGGGGCTTCCCTGCTGGCGCAGTGGTTGAGAGTCTGCCTGCCAATGAAGGGGACAGGGGTTCGAGCCCTGGTCTGGGAAGATCCCACATGCCGCGGAGCAACTGGGCCCGTGAGCCACAACTACTGAGCCTGCACTCCGCAACAAGAGAGGCCGCGATAGTGAGAGGCCCGCGCACCGCGATGAAGAGTGGCCCCCGCTTGCCACAACTAGAGAAAGCCCTCGCACAGAAACGAAGACCCCACACAGCCATAAATAAATAAAAAAAAAAAAAAAAAAAAAAAAAAAGCTAGGAGAGAGGCCTGGAACAGATCTTCCCCTAATGCCTTCAGAGGGAGAACGGCCCTGTCGACACCTTGATTTTGGACTTCTGGCCTCCAGAGCAGTGAGATCATAAATTCTGTTTTAAACCGCCCAGTTTGTGGTACTTTTGTTAAAGTAGCCCTAGGAAATGTGTACACTTCCCAAACCTATGCTGTGTTCCTCAGTTTGTCCTCTCCAAGGCCACTGTTTCCTTTTCACTGGCTGCTCAGACTGCATCCCATCATGGGGACTCTCCAGCTCAAGAAGATGCCGTGGATCCCTCATACCTGCAGGTGGTACCTCTGGTCTCCCTGGCACTGGGCTCATTCCCACCTCCCCGCCTCTGCCCAAACTGTGCACATTCCCTGGTATGCCTGCCCACCTCTCGGTTTCCTACCCAAATCCCATCCACCCTTCAGGCCCTAGTTCAAACTTGCTTGATTTCATCAGCTGTTCTCATAAGGCCACTATTTTTTTGGAGGTGTTCAGGGGGACCTAAGGGTGAGCGAGATAGTCCTTCCCCAGAACAAAGGGACACGGGTAACTCACAGAGCAGGTGCCTTCTCCACAGACCTAACTCTCCTCAATTCCTACCCTCCGACTTCTCCCAAAGAACCTTCTGGGACATCCCTTGGGGCAAGGTCCAGAGCAGAGCCATGTCTGTGTCCCCCATGCCTGGCACACCAGCTGGTGCAGGAAATGCTTGTGGAATGACCAAATGAACATATTGAGGGTGGTAATAACAGCAGCAATAACAGTTCCCATTTTCAGAAAATACTGTGTGACAGGCAGGTGCAGGCAAATCACCTGGTCACCCCAATTGTTTGATCCACACTCCATTCCTGGAGAAGAGGCATAATTACACCCATTCATCCTTGCTGTCTTCCTGCTACAACAGCAGAGTTGAGAGTAGCTGTGACAGAGACATTTTGGCCCACAAAGACTGAAATAATTAATATCTGGCCCTTTACAGAAAAAGTCTGCCAACTCTGGCTGCACATTGGACTCACCTGAGGAACTTAAACTTGAGCTCAGGTTGTATCCCACACTCTACTGTAACTGGTGTTGGGTATGGCCTGTGGCATTTTATTTTATTTTTTTTAATTTTCAGCCATGCTGTGCAGCTTCCGAGATCTCAGTTCCCCAACCAGGGATCAAACCAGCACCCTCAGCAGTGAAAGCATGGAGTCCTAACCACTGGACCACCAGGGAATTCCCAGCCTGTGGGATTTTTAAAAAGCACCCCCACGTGACTCCAATGAGCAGCCAAGATGAGAACGACTTGATTAAATAATTCTCAGGAAAAAGGGACAACAGAGAAAATTAAGTAATCTCTAATTATCCCACATGATCACATGAATCAGGCCACAGATTTAATTCTGAGCTTCCTGGAAGCCAAAGCAAAAAGGGGAAATTGCTTCAGTGTCCAAGGGGAGAGTCATTTTGGCTATTCCAGAGAATAAAATATGCTACCTGCCACTATGTTGGGTGGTTTGCATGATTTATCAGAGGTGACTGTTCTGGACAAGTGCTGGGCCCATCACCTGCCTCCCTCCGACCAACCCACTATCCCACCCAGCACAGAAGCTGCAGGCCCCAACCAACTGACCACCTGGCATGGGAATGGCCATGATGTGGCCATGACGAGCTGTCTGGCCTAGTCTACAGCCTCCTCCCTGGGGGCCAGGGCTGCCTCCGTGCCAGGTGGACACAGAAATGCAAGTGGGAAAGGTGTTGGACTTACTGATGGATGGCTTGGAGGAACTTACGCTGGTGTTTCCGAACCCGGGCGTGGTCTGGCTTTTTCACCAGCCTGGTGTGTTTGTAGATGAGCCACGTCTCCCTGAGAACGTTAGCAGCGGCGTTTTTTACCTGAGGCCAGAGAAAGAACAGTTCCTTAGAGTAGCACAAAACTATGGAAAGCTCTGGAAACCTCCAGAAACTCCTGGAAATACCCCTCTGGGGTCCTGGGACTGTAGGTCAGGACCATGTTTACACATCCACATCTGTGCTGTGTGTGTGTTTGCGCACGTGTGTCTGCCTAACACACATCACTCACCATGGGCCAGACCCTTTCTATACAACTTGCAAATGTTAACTCAGTGAATCTACACACGCCGGTATTTCTCTCATTTTATATGTGAGGAAACAGAGGCACAGAGAAGCTGACCTGCTGAGTGCATCCGGCTTATAAGTTGCATCTGGCTGCCTCACCACGAATCCCTGCCTCCTGCCGAGGGGCCCGTGACTGGGCTGTGACTGGGCACAGAAGTGGACACCTGTGCACAGTGTAAGGGTGTTCACGTGGTGGCACAGCCCAGCGCAGGCTGGGCACACACAGGCGGCACGGCATGACCCGTGGGCACGTGTGCAGAAGGTGAGGAGGGTCTGCCCTTGAGGACCAGGAGGCGAGGTGGCTGTGACGGGGCTGGCGTCCTTACCCGCTTGGTGAGTTGAGTGTCCATCATGAAGTTGTGCACGTGTTTCTCTGCCTTGGTGAGCTCCAGCTTCCGGGCCACCACGGCCACCACGAGCGCCGTGCAGCCAGCCCCCTGCATGAAGAGGGCGAGGGGGCATGTCAGGGTCCACCTCGTATGGGTTGCAAGTAGGATACCCTCCTTCCTCCAGGAAGCCCTCCTGGTTCCTCCCCCTCACATTTGCCCTCCAATCCTGCAGGGTTGGCAAATCCCATCTTCTGAGTTCACTGACTCCCAACCCCACTTGCTTAATATCCATCAAACGTCCAGGGAGCTTGTGCCATAGATTAGTTTATTTGATCCCCAGCAACTGCGGGAGGTAGGACCACTCTTAACCCCATTGGGCAGAGGGGGAAGGTGAGGCTCGGAGATAAGAGAAAGGATAAGAAACAGGCAGGATCTGCATGTACATCTGGGGCTGAGGCCCATGGAGGTGGGAGGATTTGGAAGCATTTCCATCCAGGCCTTGGGGTCTGGATGATGGGGACAGAGACCCAGCTGACATGTTGCTGACCAGTAATGGGGACTCAGCTGGTAGGGTCAGAAGGGTGGCGAGAAAGAAGGGTCAGGCCAGCTGCCTGCGGTGGGGCATCTGCAGGAGGAAAGAGGCAAAGTATTGGTCCCAGGATGCGGGGAAGTAAAGGGAGGGGACATCTCCCCCGTGATGGGTTCCCTGCTCTAGCAACCACCCTCCCCAGTATGTTCTGAATGGCAGCCAGTCTCCCGGCTAGGGAAGGAGGCCAGAGAGGATTTGCTTGCCCACTTGGGGGGCCACTTGAGAGACAAAAGGGCAGGAGTGAGGACCCGAGGGGGACAGCAAGGCTGAGAGGTAGGGGTGGGGGGCAGTGAAAAGTGATGCAGAAGGAGGGAGGGAAGGGGGAGCTTCTGCCACTGAGAATCAGGAGCTGGGGAGCCCAGGACATCCAGGTGTCATCAGCCCCAGGAGTGGTGTGGAGCAGGTGGCAGGGGCCAATGAGGGGGCCAGAAGGCAGCTCCCCACCTGTGCTGGAGGCTGTCTTTGGCACCTCATCCACCTGCTGCTTCCTCCTGCAGCTACTGCATACAGGGTGGAAGGAAGGAAGAGACCTGGGCTCAGCCTCTGAGGGCCAGGGGAGTGGCTAGTTTTTCTTCCAGCTGGAAGGAAACACTTATGCGGAAGGGTGGGCACAAAGTCGCCCCCTGAGGAGACCCCATCATGCGTTCCTGGCCAGGACGAAGGTCTTGGGAAGACTCAGGAGTCCGTGTTCAAGAAAAGCCCTGTCAACTGGGGCAAAGAAACATACTGGAAACCTCCATGTGGAATACTATGCCTCCAGGAAAAGGATCAGCCAATGACTCTACACAATAGCATGGATGCCACGTCCAGCAAAAGACACTGAGTTCAGAGGAGGCCATGCTGGGACGCCTTGAAGTTCAAGAATGAGCAAATGTGTGCTTTATAAGCTATTGGAAGGGGGTGAGTCCGTGGGGCAGTGACTGGGAGGGGACACACTTGGGCAAGGGTAGAAGAGGAGAGGTCTAACAGAAGAATTAGAAAGTGGCTTAAAAGACCAATGTGTGGGGAATTCCCTGGTGGCCCAGTGGTTAGGACTCTGAGCTGTCACTGCCGAGGGCCCAGGTTCGATCCTTGGTCAGGGAACTAAGATCCCACAAGCCATGTGGTGCAGCCGCATGAGAGAGAGAGAGAGAGAGAGTAAAGACCAATGTGTGGCTTTGTGTGATACCTGGCTGTGTGGTGACAGAGAAAAGCAAAAACATCCCTGGGTGTAAACATTCCTGCACATGCCGGGGCGAGGGCCTGGAATGAGCCACAGGGTAAACACGGAACTAATTTTCTGGAAGGAGGCTCATCCCAGAGAAGAGAACATGGCTTTTCTGTTTCGCTGCAGGTTTTCTGGGTTTAAAGCCATCATCTTATCTGAGAGCTCTTCTTTTTTCGTTTGTAAAGTTCATTTGCCGGGGGTGGGAGTAGGGGAGTGGATTGTGGCCGATCTTTAGTTTTTTTCCCTTCCAATCTCAAAAAATAACGTAAGCAAACAGGCATAATGTCTTTTAACTGAGAGAGGGTCTAGGTCAGCTTGGCCAGGAGAAGCGAGGTCCCGGTGGGGGCTGGAGGAGGACGTGGACCCCCAGCTTGTGTCCAAAGAGGAGGGGACAAGAAGGGGGGAGAGAGCCATGGGCCTCGGGAGATGGTGACAACGGGGTCAGTCTACATGCAGTGAAGGGGGCTGGGAGGAGCCAATGGAAAGACAGCCCTTCCCTCTGCAGGAGGAAAGGAAACCACGGTGGGGATGGCATAGTACTTTTGCAAGAACAAAAGCATCTCTCTATGAAGAAAAGGAAGTGGCCTGGGGCGGACCCTGGGGGGAATCGGGTTGGTTGACTTCCTTTGGCTTGTGGGTGTTCATTGATTTTTTTCACAAATTGAAACCGAGCAGGACCCTGTGGGGCTCCTGGGCAACAGAAGCCTTTCGAACAGTTGCTAATCAGGGAAGGGAAGGGAAGGGATGCAGAGACAAGGGAGGAGTAGCCAAGAAACCATAGTGCAGCCTTGGGGCAGGGTCCTGGTTCCACCTTAAGGGATACACATAAGAGTATCTTTGAGCTCTTCTGCAGAACTAAGGCCCCCAGCAAATGGAAGATGAACTATTTGATGAAGCAGTCTTCATTCCAAAGAGAAGGTCATAAGTTTGATAACCTCAAGAACCACAGAAGCTCATCAGGAGATCACCTGAGGCCAGATTAAAGGAATGCAGGCCCTGCACACACTCTGAGCTTTATCAGCAGCTCCGTCCATGAACCATTGTATAAAAGTCCTCACCAGGGCTTCCCTGGTGGTGCAGTGGTTGAGTATCTGCCTGCTAATGCAGGGGACACGGGTTTGGGCCCTGGTCTGGGAAGATCCCACATGCCGCGGAGCAACTAGGCCCGTGAGCCACAACTACTGAGCCTGCGCGTCTGGAGCCTGTGCTCCGCAACAAGAGAGGCCGCGATAGTGAGAGGCCCGCGCACCGCGATGAAGAGTGGCCCCCACTTGCCACAACTAGAGAAAGCCCTTGCACAGAAACGAAGACCCAACACAGCCAAAAATAAATAAATAAATAAATAAATTTAAAGCAAACAAACAAACAAAAAAAACTCCTCACCAAATCCTCCTGGGTTGGGACACACAGTTTTGAGGGGCATGAGCCTGCTGTGTCCCCCTTTGCCTGGCAAAGCAATACAGCTATTTTTTCCTACTTCACCCCAAACTCTGACTCCAAGATTTGATTCAGCACCAGTGCACAGAGGCCGAGTTTTCAGCATCAAAATGAACATGCTAATTGGGGGCTGGGGAGAGGAGTTCCCTACTGTAAGTCAAACAATTCATAATTCAAAACATGGAAAAGCACTTGTGGAGATGAAAGAAACTTAGAGAGAAAGAAGGTTCCAGAAGGAGGGGATGAGCAGGGAACCTAATGTTCAAATCAGGGTAAAGAGAAGACACCAGATGCCAAAGTTTGCCCATACAAGCAGGCGGACTTGAGAAGTCTTTAGGGAAAAAGGGGTGCTGCCTGGGCCCACAGAAGTCACAAGAGATAAACCTTACACCCCAGGAGCTCAGTGGGGTGCTCAGGACAACCCGGTAGTCAGGGAAGGATGGAGAATTGGGTTGTGATGGCAGGGCTCAGAGGGTTTTGACTGGGTATCCGAGGCATTCATGGCTCTAGGCATTTCACATAAATGAATGGACTCAGTCCTTGCAACAAGCAGAGGAAGTGGCGGAAACCGAGGCACAGAAGCATCAGGCCTGTTGCCCTGGATCCAAGGGCTGTGAATTAAGCAGGCTGCGGAGCATAAAGGGGCAAAAATGACTCTTGGTTCAGAGTGGATCACAGCATCTGGACTGGAGAATACAGTGGAAGCTACATATCTAGGGCTGGAAGAACCCAAGAGGAGATGTCCCCGGGAAGCCTGAGGGTGTCTTCTGTGTCACATCAGAGGGAAGGAGCAGGGTGGCGGAGGGGTGGGCTGACACAGGGAGGAACTCTGAGCGGGTCCACCTTGAGACGGCGTGAGCTCCCCATCAGTGGGAATGTGCAAGGGCCCTCGCCCTTACCATGATGCCAGTGAGCAGGCACACGCCCTTCCCGCAGTAGGTGTGGGGCACCATGTCGCCGTAGCCGATGGAGAGGAAGGTGATGGAGATGAGCCACATGGCTCCCAGGAAGTTGCTGGTCACTTCCTGCTTGTCGTGATACCTGGGGGATGGGGGGAGCCAGGGAGGGCCCAGTCAATCCACACTGGTCCCTCTGCCTTCATCACACCCCCAGGAAGGCAGGGCCCTGGGTCCACCTGGCTGCATGTGGGCCTTGACTGCAGGGAGCCGATCACTCTGGAGGCTCAAAGTGTCCAGGGCACCGCTATAGGGCAGGGTGGGGGGATGGTTAGTGCCAGAGGCAGCCCTGTGGTCCTCCTGAGGGTACCACAGGGCACAGGGCAACCACTCCTTCCCAGCATCCCTTCCAACCTTCTCCTTTCACCTGACCCCCAAGCTGCTGGTTATTGGGCAGAGAGGGGCCCACGTGTGGGTGACGCACATGAGCGTGCGCACATGAGGGGGCATGCACACGTGTTCACGCATGTGCACACAATCCCCCTCCCAAAGACAGACACACAGACAGATGCGAACGCGGGTGGCCACGGGCACCAGAAGCGGCAGGAAGTAGAGGCGAGGATTCAGGTCAGACACCAGGAAGAACTTCCCCAGCCAGCAAGGTCCCAAGGAGGGAGGAGGACTCTACGGGGAGACAGGAGCCTGGAGGACCACACCCTGGGGCTTGGGATTATTAGGGAAGTCAATATGTGGAGGGCAGTTGCCCCAACCTCGGGCCTGGGGTTCTCCTGGCAGTCAGGAGGGAAGGGGCAGCTTGCTTGGCACTGGGGAGAGGCCTGGGACTCAACTTTTGTTATTCAGGGGGACAGACCCCAAGGCTTTGCAAGGACATGATTTTGTCCCAATCAAAGCCGGGCCTGGAACCCTGGCCACACAGGCTATGAACTGGTTCTACCTATGGTCAGCCCAGGCTGGGGGACCAAGGGATTGGTTCTCTGGGTCTGGGGATGGCTCAAGGTTCTGCTCCAGCTCAGCCCCCTACCTGCAAAGCCCCTCCAGCTCTGGGAGGTCAGGAAGCCCTTTCCAGCTGACTCCCTCCTTCCCAGGCCGCAGGGGCAGGGCAGGGGGAGCTGGCGGGTAGGGCTGTTCCAGGCAGACGGGGCTGGGGTCAGGGGCTCAAGATAAGGAGGAGATGGAAACCCAAAAGGTGGGAAGGAGGGTTGGAGGCCTTCCCAGCAGGTCTGGGCTTTGAGAGTCCCTGCCCCACTGGAGGGTCGGGTGTCATCCAGGCCCCTTCAGCCTGGACTTCCGGGCTGCTTGCTGGACAAGGGGGACCAGGGACTGAACCCCATCTTTCACTGAGGCATGTGAGCCCCAAGCTGCACCAGCTTCTAGTGTCTCTCTCAGGAGACCAGGGCTCCACACCCAGGAGGCAGGAGGAGTGGGGAACCCATCAGCCATCGGGGGAGGCTCCAGGCCCAGCTGGAGCTATGGTGGGTGCTACAGGAGCACCCAGGACCAGGGAGTGGGGGGCATGCAGGAGGTGGGGTGGGACAGAGCCACAGGGGTGGAGCGAGGCAGGCGAGAGGGCATCAAGCAGTGTCAGAGGGCTCAGAATTTAGGATTGGCTGCTCCCCCCCGGCCCTGCCCTATTCCCCACCCTTCCCAGGCACCCCTGCAGTGACCCAGCCTGGACCCCAGGGATGCCTGATGCAAGGCACCCTCTCCCACTCCCCAGATCTCAGTCCTGAGGTCTGTGGGAACTGGCACGGGGGCACATGAGGGGTCCAAGGAGCCCCTGTGTGATCCTCAGACAGTTAACCTTGATGACAGAAAGAGCTAGGCCCTCACCCCCATCAGCCCGACATCAGGCTGAGGCAGGGGTCATGGAGGGGGCATTTGAAGGGGTGAGGACTGGGGATCTGGGGGCAGGTCCAGCCAAGGAACCTCCCAGAAAGCCCAGTCCCAGCCCCAGCTAGGGACAAGGCAGGAGAGACCCCTTCCCAGACAAGGCACCCCCATGCCCTGAGAGGTCCAGTGGGGCCCCTCCTTCTCCTGGAACCCTTGGGGGTTTCTGGAGACAATCAGGAATTAGGCCCTCAGGGATGTCCCTTTGCCCCTCAGAGCCTCAGTGTCCTCATATATAAGTCGGGTTGATGGCCCTGCACCTTCCAAGGCTGTTCAGAACAGACCCCTTACGGGGGTCTTAAAAGCTTGGACGGTTTTCTCGTTCACCCCAGACCCACTTAACCCTCCGAAGGAGCTGTCTGAGCCCCCTGGGGCCAGCTGCCCCAACAAGGCACCAGAGCTAAGTAAGCTCATCTCCCCCCTTCTCCCCACCACTGCCCCCGCCTTGGTGACAAGGACCCCAGGGATGCCAAGTGCACATAGCCCAAGAGTGGCCTGCCTCCCGCTATCCTGGGCTTGACCCCAGACCCACGTGCCTGGCTGCACTGGGACAGGCTCTCCCCAGGGGCCCTGTGGGCTCTGGGCAGGTCCCAGCCACCCGCCTCACCTCCCCACTCCCTCCCCTGGTGGCAGCTGATCTTAAATTCCTGGCGGGCAGGGCAGCTGGCAGCTCTGCACACATAGCTCGGCTGAGGGTAGGACTCACATGTTTTCCCTACAGTCCGGTGGGGCGGGCAGAGGGGAGAAGGAGAGCAGGTTAAATTGCGTGGGGGGGAATAGGTGGATGGGGGGGGGTCCCTGTTCCTGCTGCCTCCGCCACCCTGGACCAGAGGTTGGGCCAGTGGAGGGGCCCCTGGGGGAGGGGGAGGAGGAAGAGGGATGGGGTCCTAGAGGGGTGCGGGGTAGGGGCTGGAGGGGAGTGGGGACACAGGGCTGGAGTCCCAGGGATGAGGGAGCTGCACTTGAGGGACTGTCAGTCACTGAGGCCAGGAACTGGGTATGGGGGGCGGGGTGTCACCAGGGTCGGAATCATGGGGATGGAGTGATGGCTGGGGGGAGGCCTTGGATGTCTGAAGTCGTGGGTAGGCATGGGGTCCACCAGGGTCAGAAGTCATGGGGACAGAGTGACGGCTGGGAGAGCCCTGGGGTCACTAAAGTCGTGGGTGGGCATGAGGGTCACTGGGATCAGGGGTCAGGGGGTCAGGGGCGCACCTCTCACAGACCCGCACGGTCCAGGCGGCGATGATCCAGGAGGAGATGCTGAAGACAAGGAGCACGGTGCCCGGGCAGATGGTCATGAGCGTCTTCATGACGAAGCGCGTGTTGAAGGTGATCTTGTTGAGGGCGCCGATGCTGCGGCTGGAGGCGTCCGTGAAGATCCTGCTGTGCAGCAGCATGACGCGGCCCAGCAGGTAGAGACGCAGGAACATGGGCACAGACAGCAGCACGTCCACGTCGGCCTCGGCCGCTGCCGGCGCGTACGTGAAGGCTAGCCGCGCCGTCCACGTGAAGCGGTAGTGGCCGGGCACCGGGTGGATGGCGCACACGGCCAGCTCCAGGGAGATGAGGAAGACGCGCTCGCACGTCATGGCGATGCGCCAGTCGTCGGCCCCGTTGTCCACCATGAACAGCTGCGGAGGTCAGGCGGGCGGGATGAGGCGGGCCTCGGACACGAGACCAGGCCCCGGAGCAAGATCCCGGCCGAAAACCCCGTCGGCTTTTACAAGAAATATGGCCTCAAAGGCAAAACTCCCTAGTTCTCAGGGTCGGCCACAATTCAAGCTAAACGTGGCACAGATGTTCCCCCAAAAGTCAAACACAGAGTTACCAATGACCCAGCCATCTCATTCATAGGTATATAGGCGAGGGAGATGAAAACAGTCGTTCCAACACGTCCTCGTGTGCACGCAATCACAGCAGCAGTGTTCACAGGCACCCGAAGTGGAAACAACCCAAGTGTCCATCAATGGATGAATGGATCAACAAAATGTGGTCCTTCCACACAATGCAACATTACTCAGCCATAAAGAGGAATGAAGCATTGACACATGCTACAATGTAGACGGACCTTGAAAACATTAAGCTGAGTGAAAGAAGGCAGTCACAAAAGGCCACCACTCAGGGCCGACGAGGCAATGCTGCCGCCACAGTGGGCCTGGAAGGTGGGGCGTTGAGCCGAGGAAGATCATTCTCCAGCCTTCAGATCTAACGGAATTTGCCTGGTTAGGTCTGAGAGAAGTGTAGGACCTGTCACCCCTTTCTTCTTTCATATTTCTCCCTTCTGGAACAGGAATGTCTATCCTGTGCTTATTCCACCATTGTATTTTGGAAGCACACAACTTGTCTGGTCACAGTTGGAGGAAAATTTTGTCTCAGGAGGAACAGTACCTCGAATCTCACCCATGTCTGATTTAGACGATATTTAAATGAGACTTTGGACTTAGAGTTGACGCTGGAATGAGTTAAGACTTTGGGGGCTGTTGGGATGGGATGAGTGCATTTTGCATGGGAGAAGGACAAGGATTTGCAAGGTGGGCCAGAGGGTGGAGTGTTATGGACTGAACTTTGCCCCCTCAAAATTCATCCGTTGAAGCCCTAGCCCCCAGTATGACTGTATTTGGAAATAGGGCCTTTAAAGACATAATTAAGATTAAATGAGGTCATAGGAGTGGGGTCCCAATCCTACAGGACTGGTGTCATTTTATAAGAAGAGGAAGAGATACCAGGGATGTGTGAGCACAGAGCAAAGGCCATGTGAGGACACAATGAGAAGGTGGCCGTCTGCAAGCCAAGGAGAGAGTCTCAGGAGAAACCAACCCTGCCAGCACCTGATCTTGGACTTCCAGCCTCCAGAACTGTGAGAGAATACATTCCTGTTGTTTCAGCCACTCAGTTGTGGTGCTACAAACACACAGAGCTTCATTCTTTTTTCATTTGGCTGAATAGTATTCCATTGTACGGATGGACCACATTCTGTTTATCCATACATCAGTCAGTGGACATTTGGGTTGTTTCCACTTTTTGGCGATTGTGAATAATGCTGCTATGAACATACGTGTACAAGTTTTTGTGTGGATGTAGGTTGTTGTTTCTCTTGGGTGTGTAACTAGGAGGGGAATTGCTGGGTCATATGGTAACTCCATGTTTATCTGTTTAAGGAACTGCCAGACTGTTGTCCACAGCTGTATCTTCAGAACTGCTTCCTTTAGTTCAGGGGTCACTGTCCCCCTCCCCCAACCCCCAGCCAGAGCAAGGACCCCTCCTGTGTGCCAGACCCTGGGTGTCCCCTGACAGGTCTGCATACAGTGCGACCCAGGTAGGATTTTCCTACACCCATCTCCTGCCATACTGTCGCTCCTTGAGGTCAGGGGTCAAAGGCCAGACTCAAGAGCCACATCTGACACCTTTTGGTGTCCCCAGGCCTTGGTGCCAGCCTGCTGTGGTAACGCCTGCCTGACAAGCCCTGAACTGGGCTCTCCAGGAGCCTGACCAGGTTTTGATCAACCCCTGAAATAGGAGAATAAACTCTCTGGCACGTGATAAATCTTTCAAACACAGGGTCCGATGGACTAGGAAAAGGAGCCTGGTGCTACAAACACTGGACCCCACGGCTGCAAAACCTCAGAAGACCCAGGGCTGTGAAAACAACCCACGTGCACCAGAACCCCAGCCCACCTCCTGCTCCTTCACTGTTGGTCCTTTACCAAAGAATCAATGAAAATTAAAATGAAGATATGCATTCCAAGGAAATTTAGAGTGATCTAAACAGTATGTCTCCACAGAAGTCCTTTTTTTTTTTCACTATAAAGAGGCTACTGATCCTTTTATGTCTTAGAGGGCTGGGGTCCCAGGTGGGCTGGGGTCCCAGGTGGCTGGGGGGAGGGGAGCTGCCCCAACCCCACTGGGCACTGACCTGGATCTCCCGGGCGTGGTAGAGGACGACCAGGCCCAGCAGGATGACCGTGGAGAGGCTGATGAGGCATTTGAGTGCAAATGAGTACAGGGACTCCTGGACAAAGAGAGAGGGCAGGACAGACACTGTCGGGGCAGGCAGCCCTCCTGACCCCCCACCTGGTGGCTTCACTCAGAAAGTGAAGCTCTGGGCCTTACTCCTTAGGCCTGGGCTGAGGGCAAGGTGGGCCCAGCACTTCAGCTTATAAGGCCTGGCTTCACATGGGTACAGCACTTTACAGTTTACAAAAACTGACCTCATGCAGACGTAGCACTTCCCAGTTTACAGGCTGACATGGCTCTCATCTCCCTCTGTCCTCACATCCACTTGGGGACCCATGTAACCTGGTCCTGACCGCTCTTGAAAAAGGGAAAGCTCTTTCCCTGCTCCTCGGCGCAGCCCTTCTCTGGGGCTCCCCCATCCCCCCCCCACCTTGACCTTGGGAGGCAGCCCCATCCCCACCTTCAGCCAAGGTGCGGCCTCTTGTTGCAGGGCAGAGGGAATGGGCTGGAGCCTTCTGGGCCCACCTGCAGCCTTCCTGCTGCCCCCACGGGGTGGACACAACAGGAGGCCCAGGGCCCCCCACCTTCCCACCTCCAGGGACCCCTCAGCATCCCCCACCCCCCTCCCTCTCCTAGAGCTGATGTGGCCCCCCACCCCGTGCCCAAGGAGTCTCGGGGAGCCCAGTGGGACCAGCAGGGCCTCCCTGGGGTGCCAGGGGCAAGGGCCACGCCTACCTTGCTGTAGACCCCCCAGGACAGCTCCGTCTCCGTCACCATGACCACAATGCCGAACATGCCGAAGATGAGAGCGTAGTCACTGAGACGCTTCCGCTTCTCAAAGAGCGCCCGCCGGTGGCCCAGACGGTGGCCAACGCTGGGGGGCTTCCCTGAGCCCCTCTGCCTACCCGCCTCATCCTCCTCCTCATCTTCCTCTTCTTCCTGGTCCTGGGGCTGCCCCCGGGGGCTGCCGGGTGAGGGCTGGGCCGGCTCACTCTTGGCTACCACCACCTGGATGCCTGGGCCATTCGGAGGCTGCGGCGGGTGGCCGGCCTCGGGGTCCAGAGGGTCTCGGCCCAGGGCACCCAGCCCGCCACCCAGTGGCCGTCCCCCGAAGCCATTGTGTCTGTGGCTGTTCATGACTATGTGGGTGCTGGGGTTGGGCTTGCTGCCGGCCGCCCGGGGCCCGGCATGGCTCAGCAACTGGGCTCCCGCACTGACCTGCAGGGCATGGGGGACACGGTCATGTCAGGGCCTCAGCAACTGACCAGAGGGCTATGGACCCCACCCCAGCACATTCTGAGGCTGGAGAGGCCAGGAACCGATTGCGGCTGACAAGTGGATTGGCCACTCCAGAAATCTGCAAGTCAGCCTATGTCCCTCCTCTGCTCCAAACCTCCCCATGGCTCTCCAGTGCCATTGCATAAAAACTCAACTTCTCACTGTGTCCAGGAGGCCTCCGTGGTCTGGCTCCCACCCACCTTATCCTTCTCACTTTCCCCAGAGTCACTCCCTTCCAGCCACGGTGGCCTCCCCATTACCAGATCCCAGCAAGCTTGGTCCTGCCTCAGGGCCTTTGCACCTGCTGTGCCCTCTGCCTGGAACACCCTCCTACCAGACCTTTGCCCACTGACTTTTCTGTGTCTCCAGGTACCTAGAACAATGCCTAGCACACAGATGACATTCAATAAACACTTCTGAATGCCTCAAGATGGAATCTGCTGGCTGGTTTGCCTGGGAGGACTAGAGGCTGTGTAAATGAGCAGCCGGGAGGTGGTTCCAATCCAGGCTTGTCTCCTTCTGACCTTCAGGCTCTTGGACAAGTTAATCTCACTCTACTCCAGTTCCTCCCGTAGAGCTGTCCAAAGGCCTGAACACACTTACATATTCACGGGATACGGCCAGGGGGAAATTGGGGACCATGGCCGTGGCTATGAGACCCTCAGCTCCCTCCTGCTTAGATGGAGGGAGGTCCGTGATCTCCAAACACATTGCAGGACCAAAGCAACAATCCAGGATTTAACTCTAAAATCCCAGAATTGACTCTACAGGGTCTTGGGAGGCGTGCTTGGCCCGGTCCTGTGACCTCGGGCCAGACTCAGTTTCCCCACCAAGGAAACTGGCTACCAAGGAGGAGACTGTATGATCTGCCCCCTGCTCCTGCACAGGGCAGTGTCCCGTGGCGTCACATGAAAGAGCAAGGACCTTGAAGACAATGACACGCACATGATGAGGCTGCCTGGAGTCCGATCTCCTGGGTCCCAACTTGCCAGATCCTTCCCTGCCACCCGCCCCCCCCCAGCCCACTCTCTCACTCCCCACCCCTGCAGGCACCCCCTGCTGCCACCACAGCCTGAGTTTACTGAACACCTACTACACGCCAGGCTCTGTCCTTCACACAGATTTTTCTCCTTAATCCTCACAACACCCCCAAGAAGAGGGTCTTGGGATTTGGCCAGTTGTACAGATGGGGAAACTGAGGTACCATGTGGTGAAGGGACCATCTCCTTACAAGGCAGATTCTGGACCAGGCTGCCTTGTGGGATTCTCCCAAGAAGTCACGCAGTGGTGGGCTGTGGGCCAAGTGTTGTCCCCTTGGAAAAGGCCAAGCTGGCATGTGCTGGGGTCCCGGGAGAGGGGGCTGCATGCACAGACAGGACACCTCCCTGGCCCTGAAGCCATGTTCCTGGGGGTGACAGGCTCAGAAAGTGTCACATCAGGACACGCCAAGATGAGCCATGTTGCCAGGCGGGACATGGGTGACCTTGGCCAGGGCACCACCGCATGCATTGCAGAACCACCTGTGCCTGTGTCCGCGCCCTGCCCCAGGCAGTATCTGTCCCACTCACTACATGTCCCCAGACGAGGGTGCCAGCACATGGTAGGAACACAAGAAACATGAGTCTTAGAATGTGTCCCACTTCCATCCATCTCACCAACCAGGCTGTGGCCACCTGTGACCTGATGCTTCACAGTTTATAAGAGCTGGCCCCATGTGGTCCCAGGATATCACAGATTATATGGGCTGATCTCCTGCAGGCCCAGCACTTCACAGTTTATAAGGCTGACCTTGGCCCTGATCTCTCTCTTCGTCCTCACAAGCACTCAGGTGCCACTCTCCTCTGGGCTAGAGCCCCTGCTTGCCACCTGAAGGGCTGTCAGCTGCTAGGCAGGGCTAAGAGCTTGCCACCAGGACACACACAGCGGCCCCAGACCCTGCCCTCGCCCAAGACACAAGGAAACCTCAGGCACCCCTCCCATCTTCCCTCCTGAAGGTGCAGAAGGTCCCTGCCCAGGGCTTGGGGAGCAAAGGCAGGAGAGGTGGTGGCCTGGCAGTCAGGACTGGAAGCGGGTGGGAGCGGTGCAAACGACCTTCCAAAATGCACCGATGAAGATGCAATTTGGGGATGTGACTCAGCCGCCCAACACACAGGCCAAATTCAGCCGTGTTTCCACCATGCTCCTCCTTGCCTGGCAGCCGTGTCCTAAAGTGCCCTGGGCAGGGAGGGGGTGGGTTAGGTCATGTGAACAGGCGGCAGGTGGCTTCTGGGAGGGCCTTCTTAGTGCCCATGTTGTTAATGCGGACCTATTGCTTATTGCCGGCCAAGACCTTGATGAGAATTACCACATTTAATCCCTATTGCCACTCATCAAGGCAGGTGGCATTCTTATTCCCATTCTACAGAGGGGAGACAAGGTTCAGAGAGGTTCAGCACTTTGCCCAAGGTCACACAGCCAGGAAAGGCAGGGACTAAGTTAGTGCAGTCTGGGGGCAGTGGATGGCAGGATCAGCCTGGGTCCCTCTTGA
This sequence comes from Balaenoptera acutorostrata, assembly GCF_949987535.1. Classification (NCBI taxonomy): domain Eukaryota; kingdom Metazoa; phylum Chordata; class Mammalia; order Artiodactyla; family Balaenopteridae; genus Balaenoptera; species Balaenoptera acutorostrata. The sequence goes on from NC_080065.1 coordinate 173,610,882, forward strand.
TGAGCGGCTGTTTGGCAAGGGAGCCAGCCTGGCCCTGTCCTTGAGGGGCCACAGAGCTCAGGACACAGGCATGGTGACTGTCCCACCCCTCCCACGACCACATAGGAAATGGAAGGACAGAGTGGCCTGCCTGCAATCCCGCAGGAGAAGGGGGCAGCCCGTTTCTAAAGACTGGGTGGGACCATAGGGCCGTGGGGACAAGAGACCACACCCCTCCCCAGATTCACCTTCCCCTCCCTCAATGCAACCTGGGCCTAAAGCTGGGGTCCCCGGGACCCTCAGAGATTTCCCAAAGAACCAGAAGTCCCTGTGAAACCCCAGCCAAGGTTTGGATGTCCATGAAAGGGTGTGTTTTTCTGGGTGAAGGCCCTGGGTTCTCCAAGGAGTTCCTCTAAAAAGCAACAAACATCCTATGGGCTGCATTTGGTTTTGAGGGTTCCTGGAATTCCCCAAATTGTCTAACATGTCTGGGGCACAAGACCTCTGTTCCTTGAATGCTGGGGTGAGGGGATGAGCAAAACCCCGCCTTCGTGTACCATCCCACGAGATGCTGTGGGAAACCTGTAGGCCGAGCAGGGCCGGGGGGACCCAGGAGGGCTCTTGAGGAGTGGGGGAAGGTGTGCAGAGAGCAGGGAGCAAGGAGGCCGACTCCTCCGAACTGTCCCACCCAACAGGAAGAGAAAGAAAATGGCCAGACCTGAAAGGCCCTCGAGTGAACTCTTTTACAAATGATGGGTTGATTGCAGAGGGACCTTTGGGTGTCCCAGCCAGGACGAAGTCACTGCCACTTCCTCATCTACCTCTTTAGTAAAGGGGTGTCTCGGTGCCATCCCAGCAGGGTCGGTGGCCACAATGGAGTGAGATCTCATGTGGAAAATGCTTAGCACTCAGCCATGGGTACGCCTGTTGTGGTGACACTACCGAACACCGTGATCTGTCCTTCAGAGCTGGACCAGGAGAACGTGACCCCTGCCCATCAGTCTCCAAGGCAGAGCCTCCTTGGGGCAAATGCCCACCCCACTGCTCCCAGGAACCATGGCCAGAGCAGCACATGGTAGAACCTTCCAGGATATGTGGGTGAATTGTGGGTTGTCTGTCCCTGCGGAGGGTGGTGTAGGACCCTAGGACACACCTCCACCAGCACTCTTGGGGCCCTAGCTCTGCAGGGTGGACAGGATCTGTTCGTCCTTCCACCCCATGGGCTGCCCGACAGTGGGTGCAGCAAGTCGTTGGCTGACTACCCCATCCCTTAGGCATTCCCCCCATCACCACCCGTCAGGAACCTGCCAGCAGCCAACAGGGTGCAATTAGCCTGCCCTAGCCTGCTGTCCCCAGTGCCCTCCACTCTGATGCATCTCCATCAGCATCTCTGGCTCACCCCCAGCCTTCAGCGCTCACATGTGTGGCCCCACCCTCCAGGACAGCCCAAGCAGTGCACTGTGCTGGGTACCCGACCTCTGTCCAGGGAGAGCTGGGGGACCCGGCTTTCCGACCCCTGCCGTGCTGCCCCTAATGGCTGGATACAGGGGCCAGTGGTGAGGGTCTCCTTCCTCCCATTACCAAGTCAGTCCTGGGTCACTGCCTCCACCCCGAGAGCTCCCCCACCGTATGTATGGAGTTTGGAGACTCACTGCTCTGCCCCCGCCAAAGTGAACCCAGTACCCTCCCCCTCCAGGATGGGGGTCCGTGAATCTTTACTCACTTGGGCAGTGCACATACACACATTGCCCCCGTCGCCGTATCCCCTGGGTTGCGGACCCCACGGAAACCCTCCTAGCCCCTGCCCCAAACCGCATCTCACTCCGGGACATGCCGCCCTAGGTGCCCCTGCCCATCCCACTCAGTACCTGCGGGGCTCGTCTTGGGCAGGCGGACGAGGCTGGAGGGGAGAGGGTCCCGCGCGGCCGCGGACCCCCAGGCAGGGGCCGGGGCCGGGGTCGCGGGCGGGGCCGGCAGCAGCGGGCGGGCGCGAGGCCCTGGGTCTGTGGGGCCGGGGGCGGTGGCAGCGTGCGCATCCCCCGCCGCCCTGCCCACGGGCCCGGCTGGGGGGCGAGCGCCCGCCCGGGCAGGGAGAGGAGGGGGCGGTGCGACGCCGGCGGCGCAGCCGATTGGCCGAGCCCGGGTTGGCACCGCCCCCGGCGACCCCGCAAGCCCCGCCTCTATTTAAAGATCCCTCATTTCCCCGGTTCCCCCTTCGCTCCCCAGCGAGCTGCTGCTCCTCAAACTCACCCTTGCCCCGCGCCGTGGAGAGGACCTTAGCGAAGCGAAAACTCCCGACCTCGACAGCCTTTGAGAACTAACCACCCCTTTTCCAAAATCAGGTCCCCAAACTCCAGCCACCTCTCAACATTTGCGAGCCTGGGGGCTGATCACACCACGCACTTGCTGAGGGGACAACTTTGTAAAGTGACTGGACATCTCCCTCCTGAAATGACCTCATCAAAGTCCTCTCCGTGTGGGGGAGTCTTGGGGTGGGAAGCAGGATGTTGGCAAGTAGAAGATGCCTCGGAGTTGGGTATGGGGGCTTCCAGGGGTGGAGGGGGTGCCTGCTGGGGCAAAGGTCATCTTCTTTGGAAGGAGAGAGCCCACTCAGACTTAGCCCTCTCCCCCAGTCCTAACTCCCCAAACCAATGCCAGGATGGCAGAACAGCAGGAGACTATTTTGGGGGTCCCGCAAACGGTGCCCCTTTCCCCTGGCACTGAGGATGGCCTTGGGCAACATTCATTCAATGTTAATGGCAGCTCAGAGGAGCTGTGGGGACTGGAAAGTGGGGAGCCCTTACCTCCTCCTTTCCCAGGCAGCCTCACTACCTCAGCCTCACCCTGTCCCCACCCTGTCACCCTGTCACCTGGGTCACTGAGTCTGGCTCTGCCCTCCCCAGCCCAGGGGCTCCTGGGGGTAGCAGCTTTCCCCCATCTCTCTCCCAGTCCCCCATCTGTTTTATTCCTGGCCCTGAGCTTTGGACCAGGTCAGGAACATCTGATTGCTCATCACTCCCTGAGGGCAGCTGATCTGTTTTGTTTCTTCTGCGGTACCCAGAAAATAGCTGGGCTGAATGAATACATGAGCAGACAGCTGCTTGGGCAGGGGGTAGTGTCATGGGCCAGTGATGGTGGCGAGGCTGAGCACAGCCAGGTGATGGCCAGGGGTCAGCAGATGGGACTCCTGTTCCCTCCTCTCGAGAGCCTGTTCTTTAGCCCAGGCTGTCGGGGACACCCTGAAGAAGGCCTAGCCATGGTGACAGTGCACAGGTCTGTGATAGGTGGGAAGTAGAGGCCTGGGGACCACCCATACCCTGCTGTATCCACAGGGGCTCCAGGAGTGGGGTTGTGGGAACCCTAAAGGGACGCATTCTCACCCATGCTCCATCCTGCATCCCACTCATCCACTCACCAGCCCCCCCATCCCAGGCCTCCTCAGACTCCCCTCAGCTCATTCCAGGCCTTTGCACTTGCTGTTCCCTTGCCTGGGCCACTGGGGGCTCTTCCTAAAGCACAACAGTGATGGAGCCGCCCACATCTCTCTCGGGGTCTGGCACACATCCTTGTGCCGCATTCAATGCCCTGTCCCCTGACAGCCTGAGCCTGCCCCCGTATGGGTCCCTGCCCGACGAGAAGCATTCTCACCGTGCCTACGGGTTGACCCTGGCCTGCACAGACTGCTGTGGGGTCCCTGCAGCATCTGATGCTTTCTGAATTCAAGTCCAACAGGTAAACATCCAGAAATTCACAAAAGCATGGGTCACAAGCCCTCAGAGGCTTCTCCAGCCCTCCCCCGCTACCCAGGCCCTGTAGGCTCTGCATCTACCTTCTCTCTCTGGAAACATCCCTATTTCCCTTTTGGGTTCACCTGCCCTGAGGGATCAGGGACCTTCTTCAAGGAGCTGATAGTCAATCTGGTGACCGATCACCTCCTGCCCAAGCTGGCCATGCTATCTGCTTGAATCTCACCCTCTGAGACAAGGCTGGCATTGGTGGACAAAGGTAGGGGGTGGATGAAAGTGGAGCTCTGGGTGGGATATACCTGAGTCTCCATTCCAGACAGCCTCTCAACAGCCCACAGTCAGCTGGAAGGGACCCAAGGAACATGCAAATGAACTTCAGCTGGGAGGCCCTCAGGACTCAGTCCCAGAAAATGACCTACAGACCAGTGAGGGGATGGAGGCTAAACACAAAGCCCCTCCTCCAGAGGCCCGAGGGCTGGGCCACAAGTTCAGGGCAGTTGCCATGGGTCTGGGTGCAGGAGACCTGGGAGAACCTCCCAGGAACTGAAGGACCCAGAGGCAGTGGCCTGAGGAGGGGCAGACTGGCCACCTCCCCCCTCACCCACAAGCTGCGCATTCACAGAAATCTCAGACCCATCCTGGGTCTAACCAATGACTGCCTGGAAGGAGGCGGGACCCTGAGTCCCCTGTGAGTGTGGGGATGGCAGAGTGGGGAAGGTATTCACTCACTCTCTCATTCATTCATTCATTCATCCACCCATTCATTCATTCATTCACATACCCACTGAGCTCCTTCTCTAAGTCTGGTGCTGGGGATGCAGAGTCTGAGACAGATACAAACCTGCTCCTCTTGGAACTGATCTTCTAGAGGAAGGGAACAAACCTCTCCACGTAAAGGACTACTGAGGCTTCCATACAAAAGCATTGGAAAAGGATCCCATGAAGTTGAGAAAAATAGGAACGGGGATGGGGAGCCTTTAACTACAATGGTCAGGGGAGGCCTCTCGGAAAAGAGAACATTTGAAAGGGGCCAAGGGGCCACCCCAGAAGAGCTGGAGAAGGGTACACCAGGCAGAGGGCACTGCAAGGGCAAATGCACTGAGGTGAGACAGAGGAGGGTGTGTTGGAGGAAGAGAAGGGAGACCAGTGGGGCTGGAGAGAAGGAGTAAACAGGGTGGGGCGAGTCACAGAGGCGGGCAGGGGTCCCACTCACAGGGCTGTGTGTGGGAGGACGCCGAGCAGAGAGGAACTCATGGAGGGTTAAGCCCCCTAGTGTCCTGTGAACTATGAGGGCAGGAAGGGGACAGGAAGGTCGGGGGGGGGCGGGGTGGGGGGCAGCTGGGGCAGGCATCACAGAGGGCTTGTTCCTGGGCTCTCCAGTATTCAGGGACCTGGAGAAGCTTCATTTATTCTATCGGCATTTACTGAGCACCTCCTGTAGGCAGGGTTTGCACCCCAAGCGGGGGATACTTGTGGACAAAGTCACACAAAATCCCCCAAACTCATGGTTTCAGGCCAGGGGGCAAGATAAGACCTTGAATCAATAAATATATACAACTGGCCCTTGCAGATGGTTCACAGCAGAAATGAGGCCAGGGAGGGGTGGAAAGGGACTGTGCCAGGCATCCCCTGGTCCTCGCCGCGGGCAGCCCAGTGAGGGGCCCTCAGTCCCTACTCTGAAGGAGGAGGTGGGAGCCTGGGGGTGACACACAGGCAGGGAATCGGCTTTGTCATTAGCACGGAGTTCCCACAAGCAGCTGAGGTCTGGGAGACCCTGCCACATCCACCAGGGGACCTGCCCTGGGGCTGCCTTTTTCATTCAGCTGGCAGCGGCATCCCTGCTCCAGACACTTAACTTCTCCCTCCCTCCTCACTCTCCATCTGGAAGGCTCCAGACTAACTCTTCCTCCCCAGAGTCCCCCACATCCAATGGGACCCCAGGCCTGTCCACCTAAATTCGCTCCAGGCCACCCCTCTGTCCCCATCCCTACAGCCCCTGCCTTGGCATAAGCCCTGGGGCTTTAAAGGCTCGATGGTCAAGCACAGCGCCCTGCTGTATGGCTGTTCTGGTTTGAACAGTATCTCTCCCAGATTCCAGTTCATCCAGGACCTCAGAATGTGACCTTATTTGGCCACGTTATTGGTCTTTGAAGATGCAGTTAAATTAAGGTGAGGTCATACTGGATTAGGGTGGGTGCTAATCTGATGACTGGTGTTCTTATAAGAAGACCACGTGAGAAGACACAGACACACACACTGGGCAGAAGACCACATGAAGACAAAGGCAGAGACTGGAGTGATGCAGCCACAAGCCAAGGAACATCTGGTGCCACCAGAGGCTGGAAGAGACTTCTCCCAGAGCCTCCAGAGGGAGTGTGGCCCCGCCAACACCTGGATTTCAGACTGCTGGCCTCCAAAATGTGAGAGAATATATTCCTGTTGTTTTAAGCCACCCAGGTTGTAGTCATTTATTACAGCAGCCCCTGGAAACTCATACAGTGGTCATGGACAACAGACTGTCCCTCTCTGAGCCTCAGTTTCCTCAGCAGGGCAACGAGGACCCTCCAAGGGCAGGGGGAGGGGCTAGGGAGCTAATCCCCATTAAACGTGCCAGGCATACTGTGATGGCTGACTGGATGCTCCCAGTTGCTACTGGCCTGATCATGACCTGGACCATTTCAAAAGCTCCTTCCTGACCTCTCGGGCTCCAGTCCAGTCTCTGCTAGGCCCCCGGAGGGGTCTTTCCTTGCTAAAATATGATCATGTTGCTGCTAATTCCTAGTGCTCAGTGGCTCCCCGTGGCCTGCACGGCATCTGTATGAATAGATCCCGGGCATGGCTCCAATTGGCCACTGGCAAACTCCTATTCACCCTTCAAGACCCAGCTCAAAGAGCAAGAACACCTCCTCCAGGATGCCTTGCCTAGATTTCCCCAGGCACAGTGAATCCCTCCTTCCCTCCCCATGGTCCCTCAGCATGAGGCAGAAACCTGGCCACAAACAGTTCATCCTCCATGGCCAGCTCAGTCCCAGAATCTGCCCACTCTTCTCCATCCCTGAGACCCCACCCTGGTCCTGGCCCAGCTGACTACTCAGATGCCCCTTTGGCTTCCCCTCTGGCCTTCTGTCACTTCCACTCCTGCCCCAATAGTCCCTGTTCTCCACGGAAGCCACAGGGACTTTTGAGAATCATAAATCAGACTATATCTCTCCCCTGCTCACACACACTCCATGGCTCCCCAGTGTTCTGAAGTCCACTCCTTCACCTCAGCCCCTGCCTGCAGACACCCCTGCCCTCACCTTCCTCCTTGCTCATTCTGTTCCAGCCACACCAGCCTCCTCACTGTTCCTCAGACATGCCAAGCTTCTTTCCGCCTCAGGACCTTTGCACATGCTGTTCCCTCTGCCTGGTATGCTGCTCTCCCAGCTCTTGCCTGGCTGGCTACTCCTCCTCTTTCAGGTCTTAGCTCCTGGTCAGCTCCCTGGTGAGGTCCCTCTGCCCAACTACAGGAGCCTCCCCTATGCCCCAGTCATTCTCTAATACATCTCCATGTTTTATTTTCCTCCCAGCACATATCACAAGGGCATATTTGGCCCTGCCTCAGTGCTTGCTGTGTTCCCAGTGCCCAGTCCTGGGCCCGGCATACCACAACTGCTTAGTCTTTGTTGCTTGACTAAATGATCCCACACATCTGGGACTGGCACTTATGTCCTCTCCACATCGGCAGCTCACTGCCGACGCCAGAATGTCCATCAACATTTGCAGGAGAAAGAAGAAGCAAAGGAGGTGCTCCCCAAGGGTTGTCCCCAGGGAGTGAGGCCACGGGATCTGGGTGGTGGAGATTGTGGGGGTTAGGGTCCCTCCAACCCAGTTCAACTCCCTCCTTCTGGCTGTGTGACTCTGGGTGGATCACTGAGCCTCTCTGAGCAGGTTCCCCACCACCAGTGATCAAAGAAAGTGGATAGTGACTCTCTGGGGGGCTCTAGAACGCATAGTCATTATAATAATAATTATTATTAAATTATTAGTATTGTTTCAAAGGCTGGCACTTTTATCTTAAGTCACCAGTTTTTCTATCCAACTCCTGGCCCCCTGCCCCCGACCCCCAAATGTGACCTGAGTTTGCGATTCACTCACCCTCCCTCGGGTGCAGGGGTCTTCCTGATGAGGCACCACCAAACGGCCTGTCCCCTTCAGTCCCGCTGGGCTACCACTTGGCTGGCAGGGGGTTGTGGCCGCTTTTCTTTCCCCCCTGACCTGTAAGGACCAGACATGGGTTGTGGGGTGGAGCAGGGCCCCAGGAGGGCAGGGGGCGGACAGCTCCCAGACGGCAATGGTCTTTAGAACAGATCTACACTCTGACAAGCTGGGTTACCTTGTAAGTTTTAGGGAAACTCAGGATCAGTGGCGTTGTCTGTCCAGTGGAGCCCTGTTGCCTCCCGCATGCCCCTTGGTGAACCTCTGCTGATACATTCCTCCCATACCAGGCCCCCTCCCTGGAGGCCCCCCTCCTTCCCCTGACACTGAAGGCTCTATCTGCCTTTCCTCAGGCTGCTCCCTGTCTTCCTCTCCCCCCCTCACCCCCACCAATTCCTTCACCACAGGGAGAGCTGGGTGAGTGAGGCTAGGATGTGCTGGTGTGAGGATAAAGGAGTCAGGAACCTCTGGCTCTATTCTTGGCCGTCCCTAAATCCTCCCCTTTTTGCAGCTGCCCTGGGAACTGTAGCTCCCTCACAGTATTCGCTGTCTATACAGGGCTGTCTCCAGAATCCCCATATGACCACAGTACCCAGGTCTTGCCCTGGAGGAGAGGGCAGAAGGGGACACAGGGCAGCCCCATGGTGCAGAGGGGTGGGGGAGACCCCAGAATGGGACTGAAGGGAAAACTCAGCTGGCTGTGAACATCACAGCTGTCCTTTCTTTTGCCAGCGTCTGGGGTGGGAGCCAATGGCCGCCTGCATGGCTCAGGGGCTGCCTGTTCTAGCCAGGGGGACTTGGGAGTTGACTCTGGCCCTGGTAGGGCAGGGGGATGGTAGAAGGTCAACCAGCAGGTGGTTGAATCAGACTGGACATTATTCCACGGCCTCACGATGCTCGGCTTGCCCATCTGGAATCCCCCCCACGCCCCAGGGATTTCCTTCAAGGTCTTGGTCAGGCTTGGGGTGGGGAGCTAGGGGGCATGAGGGACCTCGGAGCCAAAAGGAAGGAGCCAGGTGGTGGTGGTGGTGGGGCTTCTCCATTCACTCCTGTCTGGGCCTCTAGCAGGGCGGAGAGACTTGGGGAGAGTGAGAGAAACCCTCCTCCAGTTCCAGGGTCCCCCAGACAGGGCCCTCACACCTGTGGTTAAATGCAGGGAGCGGAGGACCCTAGAGCTGACACCATCCGCTGGGTTCTGAGGTTAGTGAGCCACAAACCCGGCTCTGCTCCTGCCCAGCTGCATGACCTTGGCTAAGTGCTAGCCCTCTCTGGGCCTCTCTCCCTGTCAATGGGGGTGGGGGTAGGAGAAGAAGCTTAGGGAAGAGAGAAGAGCGTGAGCTCCAAAGAGCAAGCGCTCAGACGCACAGTAGGCTGGCAGGAGGGGGTTCCCTTCCACTCTGCAGCAAGGCCGGCCGGGGGAATCCCTGCCACACACTGGGAGAGAAAGGCCTTGGGGGAGCGGGAGGTAATGGGGAGGGGCAGTGGGACCAGTCCTCCCCCCCCCCACACACACTGAGGGCGGCGCAGGAGGGTGCCCATGTCTCCACCCTCTCCTCCGTGGGAGGATGTCTCCGCATCCCAAATTCCGGGAGCGGGAGCCCCCTTCTCCAGGGGTTGGGGGCCCTGGAGCTGACTCGGGGCTTGGTGTTGGGGGAGAATGGAAGGGGTTTCCTTCCCTCCCGCAGCTCCCCCTTTGAATTCCCCGAGTCGGGCAAACCCAGACCTATACTCCCACCGAGGAGAAGGGGAGCGCCGCTGAGACCTCCACCCTGTAACCCACCCCGCTACTGCCTACTCACCGGCCGGAGTCGGCCGCAGCAGCTGGAGCCCCCGCGCCTGGCCCGAGCGCGAAGACAAGTGCACCGCCGGGCAAGGGCGTGTGAGCCGGGAGGGTGTGCGCGCGCCGCCGCAGAGCTGACCCCCTCCCCGCCGTTCTGGGCCCCGCCCTGCCGCCCGGGGAGGGGGCGCCGACCGCGCAGAGGGAGAGGCAGCCGGAGGCTGCCGCCGCGCGACCCCCTCCCCCGCCACGCCGCTCTAGGAGTGGGGGGCGGGAATCCCCGTTCTGGTCTCGCGCAAGCCCCCTCCTCGCAGGGGCGTGCCAGCAAATCTCCTAGGATGCTCAAAGAGCCGGGAGGACCCTCTGCCGCTGCTACCCCGCGGCGCTCATTTCATAGATGGGGAAACTGAGACCCAGACAGGGGGAGCCTCTGGCCAAGGCCCGGAGACCCAGCAGCACAGAATACGGCTGCCCCCCTCACTCTGGGGGCCGCTCCCGGGGTCCGGGGAAGGAGCAGAGGCCAGGGAGACAGAAGGCAATTAACCTCCCCCCACACACATACACTGAGTGGGCCTGGAGTTACAGGGGGAACCCGGGGGTTTCGAGCAGCTGGTGATATTGCCCGGGCTGGAAGGTCCCAGTGAGGGAGGAGGGACCCGGGGTGGTCAGAAAACAAACCACAGAAAACTTCTCCGTGTTATTGTTGCATAGTGATATCCTGATATCCGCCCTCTTCCCGCACGATTCCGGGACCCCGCCGAACATGAACCGCAGAGGCCTGGATGGCAGGGTTTGTGAAGGTCACTCTGCCAAATTAGAACAATGCGGCTCCCGAGGTCTGGGTCACTAGGGGATGGGAGACTGAGTCTAGGGCTCAGCCCCCCAATGACCTTGGCTCTGCCCAGGCCCCTCTCCGAGTCTGTTTGTCGGAGTGTCTGGATTGGACAGCGCCCACCTCTGGGGTCCCTACAGCTCTCAGGAGTCTGTAGGGCTGCCGGCTATGTCTTCCTGGTCTCCTCCAGCTCTCCCCCTTACCTCCAGGAAGCGCGGCGCCCTCCCAGACCACTGTCTTCTCCCTCTTCGCCTTCTGCCCCCGCTGCTCCGCCCGCCCCGTCTCTGAAACAGCCCCCACCCCCTTCTGCCTTGGCCTGGGGTGAGGGGGCTTTCCTCTTGGGAGCCAGAAGGCTTCTACAAGCCTCCATCCTTTTTTTCTGTTTTGATTTTTTCCCCTCTTCCATTCATTCTAAAAATAGCCCTCCCCCTTCCCCACCCCGAGCATCTCGCGAAAGGTAATGCTCTCCCGGGCGGGGTCCTGAGGCGGGGATTCCGCGGTGCGGGCTGGGCTGGGGGAGGCGGACCGCGGGGGCGGATGCGGGGGCGACTGGGAACGCTTTCTCCCCCCTCCCATTATGTGTGTAAGCCGCGCTCAGAGGGAGCCGCCAGCGTGACCGTGACCATGTGTGGAGGGAAAGAGAACAAAGCGGCAGGGGGCCTCTGGGGTCTGCATTGTGGAGGCAGAGAGGGGGAGGGCTGCGGGAACAGCGGGGACTCGACAGAGGAGGGGCCTCACCCAACACTTCCCTGGGGGTGGCTTCCAGCCCTTGGTGGGAGGCTGAGGCCCATGTGAGGGAGAGTCGCGAGCCAGTGGTGGCAGGGCACGCATCATTTGGGGCGTCCCCCGCCCTTGAACACCCACAATTGCCCTGTGGGTCCCCCAGAACGTCCCCTCCCAGTCCCGCAGCTCATGTGTCCCCAGTGTCTCCCCACAGTCCCTTCTCTGTGATGCAGCCACAGAATTCCATCCTCACCCATGTGACTGACTGGTCACGTCCTGCCCCACATTACAGGCAATCTCCTGCTTGAACCAAGAGGAGGATCCTGACTCGCCCCCTCCTGAAAGGGCCACGTGGTCCGGCCCCCACGTGGGGGCCCTTTACCCCAGCCTGTCAGCTGTCACCCTGTCCAGCCTCGGGGCGTTTGCATCTGCTGTTCCTTCTTCCAGGATCACCCTTTCCTGGCTCTCCTCACCTCTTACTGTCTTTCAGAAGCCCGGTCCAATGTCACCTCCTGCCTAGAGTCGTTCCTTATCTGGCAACATCATCCTAGGTTACTGTCCTCATTCCTGGTGGGAGCGGTCTGTTCACTTATTCACCTTGTTTCCCCCAGGGGAATGGGGGCCCCCGGTGCAACTTGGGCCTGGCTGATGAGAGGAGGGGGCCAACTCTGATCCAGCACCACCCCAGGAGCTACCCAGCTCCAAATAAAGGGATGGCATCACCCTCTGCCCAGTGAGCTGCCCCAGAAAGCACCCCTAGGACATGGCACAAAAGATGCAGGGCCTGATTCTGCAGGGGCGTCGCCTAGGACATTGAAACTAAAAGCACAATCGGGCTCAAATGTTCCCCATCTGAGGACTGCTTAGCCCGTTACCAAATAACATGCTCCTGGGAAAAATGATCCACGGGGCCGAGTTTCTGGCCTGTTAAGCAGAAGCCAGGCGGGAGGTGCGACTTGTTCCAGTGGGAAATAAATATGAAGAGCAAAGATGAGAAGTGGGGAGAGGGGGAGGCAGTGAGGGGCAGCCCAGCTCCAGGGGCTCTCAGGGGCTGACCTTTCCCGTTATTAGCTTTCCCATAATGTTTTATTATCTTATACTTTTTGAAACCAAAGGGGAGGATAAAAGGATAATTGCTTTGCTGGAGGGTACAAAAGCTTGGAGAGGGTGTGTGCCCCTAAGGGATGAAAAATGCAGCTGCCTGTGTTGAAAAATCAAGTACTCCCCCCAGTACTTGCCTCCATAAAACTACCCTCCAATGTTTTTCCGAGTATCTACTATATGCTTATGTGCCCAGAGATTGAGGGGGAGTCTGGAGTAGGAGCTTCCTGGGTCGCAGGCTGAGAGTAAGGAGCCCAGGAAGTTCAGGGAGAAGGAGGTGATGGCAGCTGGCATGGGCGGAGACATTATGTCACCTCAGCAGGGCCAGGCCCCAAGGCAAAGGGTTTGGAGGGGCTATGGGGGGCTGGGGGGGGGGAGAGAGAGAGAGAGCGCGAGCGCCCGCAGGAGAACCTGAAGGTGCTGTGGGAGCCATGCCTTTGAGCATTTCACTGCCTGGCCAGGACTCCACCTCAAGGTGGTGTTCGAAGCCAGGAGGATGGGAGATGGCATGGGAGGGCACCAGTATGCAGGGCTGTGGGGCACCAGGGAGGTGAGAGACAAAGGCATCATCTGAGAGGTCCCAGCGGCTTTCAGAAAGGCTCAAGGGACAGGCGGGGGGGGGCGGGGGAGGGCAGGGAGGAGAGGGAAGTGGTCCGACCAAGATTAGGGTTGCCAGTAAAAACAGTGCACGGAATGAGACATACTTAAAAATTATTCATTGCTTAACTGAAAGTCAAGTTTAACTGGTGTGTCCCGTACCTTTTTTTTTTTTTCTAAATCTGGAAATCTTAGACTTGGATTTCCTGGCTCAACAAACCTGGGGTTTGCTTTGTCCTGAAGGTGTCCGTTCTCTCCCCCAGTCACCTCTACACCCCACCGTGTTCCCTTCAATAAGCTTCTCTTTGTTTCCCTCATATTGTCCGTGTCCTTTAACTGCTCCCCAACTTCCTCCTCCCTTCCTTCCTTTTCCTCTATTGTACCCCTCCCTCTACTCTCTCCCTCATTACCCCCTCCTCCGATCTCCTCCGGTACCCCTCTCCCCACCACCCCCACCCTTTCCCGTTTCCCCCTACCTTCTTCGGCACCCACTCCGCCTCCTCTTTCCACCACAATCCTCCCCTATCCCACAGCCCCTCTCTCCGCGCTCACCCCCTTCCCTGGCGCCCACCTTCTCCAGTCCTCCCCACACACCGCCCCTCGCATCGATCCCTCAGGCGCACGAAGGGAAACCCCAGCCTCAGGCGCGGAGCCCCACGCAGGCGCAGAGCCGCCCGGCTTCCCCGAGGCTGCCGCCGCCCCCGCAGTGCGGCCGGCGCGCCCGGTTGCCAAGGCGACGGCGAGGGCCGGAGCGGGAACCTGGGGAAGACCCCGCGCTCGCTCCCTCCCCAGCCCAAGCCTCAGCGAACCCCACTCCAGTTTGAGCCGGTTTCCCCGCCCCGCCCCCAGTGCGCACTGCGGCAGGTGAGGATTCCCTGGCCCACAGGGCGGGGGTCGGGCGAGGGTCCACGCATGCGTGCCGGGCGCGGCTTTCCCTCCCCGACTCACGCACGACGGGAAAGCCCTGGCGCCGTTGAGACAACCCCCGCGCAGGCGCAGTGAGTGTCCGGCGTCCCCGCGGCACCGCCTGGTCGTCAAGGCAACGCGCGCGGGGAGGGCTGGGAGCGCACGGAACTCCCGTCTCACGCCCCCTCCCGCGCACTGCGGCGAAGCCGGGGATTCCCTGCTGCCCGCACGCATGCGCCAGCCTGGGATTCCGCGGGGATGAGGCCAGAAAGCGTCAGAAGAGGATTTTCTTTGAAGCAGAACAGTCGTTATTACCGTCGTCTTTATGTGTGAGGAATGAAGGCGGCCCTCTCAGCACCTGTCCTGAGTTTTACCTTCATTCTCTGGCCTACCAGTCGTCCCCCTACAAGTCCCCAGCAGAGCTTGCCACGCGCAGCTCCGGTGCTCTTCCTACTCTCTGCTCACACACCTGCCATGGCTCCCCGTCGCCCTGGGGTGAAGTCCCATCCATCGCCCCATTCTTCAGCGTGGCGTCCAAGGCCCTGCACGCTCCGCTGGCTTCTTCCCTCCAGTTAATCACCATTGGTCCCCGACCTTCCCTAATCGCCGGCCACAAATACCCCAACGTGGCCATGCAGGAGGTTCCTTTGCCAAGCTCTTCTTCAGCATCTGCCCTTCCTAGGCACCATCTCGTTGATTCTCGAGATGGCCTAGGGTTAGATACTGTTTCAGTCCTGTTTTATATAGGTGGAAACAGGCTCAAACCCATTAAGGCCCTGGCCTAAGGCCCCCAGAGGTAAGAGGGGGAGCTCAAATGGCTCCACTTGTGGGGAGCCATCTGGGCTCCTCCACCCGTTATTCAGCTGACATCTCAAGCCCCAATTCCGGGCCCCACCTCCACCCCGCTGGCTCACCAACAGTCTGGGTGCTTCCTGGCTATGTGACACAGGCAGATGACTTAGTTTTCCCATCTAGAAAGAAGATCAATATAACACAGGGCTGTCCCCAGGCCTCAGTGAAATGACATTATCATGTGCTAGGCCAGGGCCCAGCATCCACTGGATGCTTCGCACAGCATCTCACAATGGATTCTTCTCACAGTCCTCCCTGGTGAGGGTTCAGCTCATTGGCACCCCCTGTAGGGCTCCTTCCGTCTGTCTCACTTCCCTCAACCCCCACGGGGTCTTCCTGGGGTCCATCCTAGATCCCTCACATGCCCCCTAGTCCTTGTCTCAGAGTTGGTTCCTGGGGAAATCCCCAAACTAAGCCAGTGCTCAATGTATGTTGGTTAGCTTTTATGTCAGCTACCATTGTTTCAGGTACCTGCCATACTGCACTTCAGCTGTACCCAATTATTAATGGCACCCCCCCCCCCCCCTTGAACAGGAGTTGTGACCTCCAGGCCTTTGCATGTGTGGTCCCTTCAGCCTTTTCTGTCCCTTGTCTTTGTGGAGAACTCCCATCCTTCAAAGCCCTCCCTCCATGAAGACTTTTACCTCCCTACTTCTGGGCAGAGCCTGGCTCCCTTAGGCTCAGCCATGACCCCACAGAGTTGGGGACATCTGTGAGGATTTGCATCCGAGACTTGACACCTGGGAGAATAGAGTTCTTGGCATAGGCCTGAGAGGGAACAAGTCTGCTGTGTTGGAGAAGTTGGGAACAAGGAGATAGTGGGGCCAGAGCTGGGGGGCTGGTGGAGAGTGAGGGGGATAGAGGCCAGAGGTGCAGGGGCAGGCTTGTGAGTGCAGGCAGGGTGTCACTTGGATGGGAGCCCATAGCAGTGGCCTGGTAAATGCGTGGACCCCACCCCAGACACTTGGGCCCATCTCCCAGCTACCCTTCCTCTCTACTGACTCCCTGAGGCCAACTAAGCTCTAGGAAGCCAGAACCAAGTTGAGCTCTCACCCAGCCCTTCCCAGATATTCGGCCTCTGATGGGATACTCCTTTCTACCCGGATCCACCTGCCCACTCCAACCTCCAGGCCCTTGCCTGCCCAGTGCCCTGCCTCTGCGATGGAAACTGACTCATCTTCCACTAAGGCCTGCTCTAAAGAAATCCTCCACCAGGAAGCCTGCCCTGTTATTCCAGATGCCTCCCGTGTTGGAATAACAGCAGAGCAGCCTGCATCTCCTGACCCCAAGCACAGTATGTGACCTGGCTGCTGACTCTGAACCAGAATCTCAGGGTGCCAACAACTCACCTCCAGCTCTCCTCTAGTTCCGCCTCTGAAGTGCTGTGTGACCTGGAGCCAGTGCCTCAACCTCTCTGAGCTACCCCCAGCAAGGCTTCCGGGGATGATGGTACAGGTCTCTCACTGGATAACTGGCCCAGCCGGGAGCCGAGCACAGCTCTCAGCTAGCCTGCTAGGATAGGAGCACGGTTGGGGGCCCCTTCTCTGGCTGTGTTCTCTGGCTGTGGCCTGTGCGTTCCACCTCATTCCAGCCCTTCTTTCCCACCACCCACCCAGTCACGTAGACTTCAAGAGCACACTCTGCCTCACCAACTGCCTTTATTGGGCACTCAGCCCCAGGACACTGGCGCGTGCGGGAAGGGCGAGGGGTGTCACTGGAGCAGGGACCCTCGGGCGGGAGGTGTGGCCAGTGATGCCTCCTAGCCCCCAGGACACGCGCCGTGGCCCCCATACATCTCTGTAACCCTCGGAGCTGACCCAACGGAAGAGCGTGTGGGGTCGTGACCCTGACCGCCCACGGGGCGTCTCCCCCAGTTCCAGGCTCACTTGGGGGTGTTGAAGGGCACGGCGCGCTGATTCATGGGGTTGTCCGGCGAACGCAGCCACTCCTTCTTGAGCATCTGCTTCAGCTGTGACAGCCGCATGTTGGGGTTTTCTTGCTTGAGCCGCGGCAGCTGCGCCTCCTCGAAGGCAGTGAATGCCGCCCGCATTCTGCGCTCAGGGTGTCTGTCTGCCGCCTCCTCCGCCACGCTGGTAAAGACGCAGGCGTCAAGGGGGCTGGGGCGTGGCCCGCCCCGCCCCGCCCCGCCCCCAGAGGCTCAAGCTCCCCTCCGGGCCCCAAGCCCCACCCCAAAGACCTCTGCCCTGCCCCGTACCTGAGCACTGAGATGGCATCCTCGATGGTGCGCGCCTCCACGCTGCCCTCCTCCAGCAAGCGGCGGTTCACATTCTCCTCCAACGGCACTTCCAGGTGGCTCTTGGCTTTCTCGGCTGGGGGCGGGAGCGGCCGGGGGACAGAGACATACCAGAAACAGAGAGAAATAAGCAGAGACGCAGAGTTCCATGGAGATGAGAGACACCACAGGGGAAGAAGCAGGGGAGAACGGGAGGGAGGCAGGCAGGCAGAGAAGGATGGGGGAGGATGGAAAGGCAACTTGAGCTTCCCGCCCAGTCCTACCTTCGGGATGGGCCAGTCCTGCCCGCCTAGTCCCCAAACTAACTTCCCTGCAGCCCACCACTCAGGAGACACCTCATACGTGGCTGCTGTCTCCTCACCTCGGGGCACCACATCAGCTATGGGGACCCCGGGGAGCACAAGCCAGGGTCAGGTGCAGAGTAATTACACACGTGTGTGCCTATGGCGTCCGTGCTCAGAGCCAGGCCTGCCGAGACACCGCCCACCCACCCCCTTCACCTTGCAGAGCCCAGGCAGCTTCTCTGGAGGTGAGGAGGGGGGTCTGGACTCAGTCCAGAGGGTAGGCCCACTGCCTATTGTTTATCAGGTAAAAGGGCAGCTCCAGAGTGGGCCGAGGCCCCCACCTGTGTCCGGGGCTTCCTTGTGCTGATGGTCTCGGCGGAGCGTCTCCTCAATCTGGGCGCGGGTGACCTTGCTGGAGGTGGCCACTCGCGGGGCCTTGCTGCCCTTAAGCCTCGAGTCCTCCTCCTCCAGCAGCCGCTGTGCCTCCTTCTTGCGCTCCAGCTGCTCCAGGCGCCGCTTCTCCTTCTCCTCCTGGGGGATTGGGAGTCAGGAGTGGACCCCGTCCCACCGGCATGGGGTCCAGTTTGCATCTCAACCAGTGTGGATGGAGGCCTTGCTGTGTGCTAGACCCCGTGATGGGCGTAGGGGACACGGATGGGAGCACGATGAGCCTACCTGGGGGCTCCCATCCTATATGACTAGGGAACAACAGGGAACCTTGGCCAAGGCAGTGGGTGGGTGGCTCTTGAAGAAAAAGTGATACCTGGGCTGGAGGAGGAGCCAGCCAGGAAAAGAGCTGGGGAAGAGGAGAGTCCTTAGTGGTGGGAACGGTGGGTGTAAAGGTCCTGAGGCAGGAACCACCTAGCATGACAGAGGAACAGCACAGAGGCTGGTGTGGCTGGAGGGAGGAGGGGAAGTGTGGAGGACAAAGACGTGGGGAGGGCAGAGGTGGTACCATGGGGTGCCTCAAGGGCATGCGGAGGGGTTTGTACTGGATTCCAAAGGCGACAGGAGCCACTGGGGTCTGGACCCATTTGCCAGCTGGGATAGCGCTTCTGCCTTTATGAGCCAGGAGACCTTGGGAGGCACCATCGAAGTGTTCCCAGCTGAGCGTCACAGGGGCTGGGACTGATCCCACCTTGGTTCCCCAGGGAGGCCCGGATGCCAGCTGGTCGAGGGGACATGTGGCCTGTAGGACTTGTCCTTGGCCGCTGCCCCTCCACTGCTCCAGAGACAGAGCGAGGCTCTGGTTCCTTTGTAGTGCAGTGTGGCTGTGCGGCCGTAGGCTTGGAATATTCTGCCGCCTCCCGCCCAGCACCCCCAAAGGGCCCTGCACTGCAGGCACTCCCACCTGCCCACTCACTGCCTGCAACTCTGCCATCTGCCCGCCAGGCCTCAGGGACGGTCCCTATGCCTGCAGTGCCCCCCGTGACAGGGCCAAGTGCCCCAGAAAAGGGGTTCCTGAGGACACGTACTGGGCCTCTGACCTCCAACCTGCCTGCATGATAGGAAAGAAGCCGGGGGTGGGGGTGGGGGGGCGGCAGGGATGGTGGCGGTTAAAGATCAAGGCTGTTTGGGCACAGCTGCTAGGATCCCATGTCTGTGGTCAGACGCCTGGGGTAGCGCCATCGTGCTCTGAGTCTCAGTTACCCCATCGGTCAGAAGTAATGCCCTCCTGAGGCTCCCCGACCACTGCGTGGTGCGTGTACAGCCCACGTTCACCCTGTCCACAGCACGGCCTTGCCTCACGGCCTTTGCACTAGCTGTTCTACCCTGCTGGAGCACCACTGCCGGCCTCCTTTCCTGATTAACTCTGGCTCATCCTGAGCTCCTGGCTCCCTGTCCTGCTCTACCACACGGCTCTTTCCTGTGTTCCACAAATCCCTGTTTTCTAGTCTTCCGATTATCTGGTTAGTCCCTGAGGCAGGAGGCAGGCCCTGGCCCAGCACACAGTAGGTGCTTAAGTAAAAGTGTGCTGGATGAATGAGTGAATGAATTCCAGAAGGCTCCAATCTCAGCAAGGACATGCAGAATGGGGCCATTAGTCTCTAGGGACATGGGACTGAGGCGGGAACATGAGCGTTTATACTTTGACATTCAGCAGACTTTTCTGAAAAAGACGCTCGCAGTTTTTTAAAAAGGCCAATTAGCAATTGGCAGCATCTGGTGATGGGTGAAGGATGAGGCTGCGGACGGAATATTCTGGAGCCATCAAAAATGAGCCTCCTAAATAATTGAGATGGAACCCAGAGAGTCAGGTGCTCATTGCCGAGTTGCTTAATATGGAACAAATGGAAATGAAATGCCAGCCTCTGGGCGAGGCGATGAATTACGGCCCAGCCCAAGGCTGATGCCTGGCGGCTGGCAGAAATCTGGCTGTGCGATCCCATTTAACGGAGGACATGGCCTTTAGGGTATGGCATTGGGTGAGAAGAGCCTTTGGTCACATGGGCGGGAGGTGCTGGGGTTTTTTTAGTGTTTTGGAACAAATGTGGATTTGTTTCTTTTTCATAAAAACAGTATCTTTTTAAAGCAGCTGTCACATAAGGAAAGAAAGAGGGACCGGGTATGCTGTGTAGACTGTGGGCCCCCCTCACCCATCAGCAGGAAGAGGGATAAACAAAACCCAGAAAACCACCCCATGGGGAAGGAGAACCATCAATAGCTCCAGGTAAAACACTCAGGAGGGGGGACTGCCTGGGAGGGGCATGGGGGCTGGGAATGTTCTAGAGAGCAGGGGTTGGCAAACTCTGGCCCTCCACCTGTTTTGGTAAAGTTTTAGCCTATTTGCACATGGTGGCTTTGTGCTACAGCAACAGGGTCGAGTAGCTTTGAGAGCCTGTCTGGCCCCTATTGCCTGTCGGACCTCTGCCCTGTGCATTCTTCCAGGTGTGTGCTACACAGGTGAGTGGACAGGCAAATGCTCCCTGGGCCACACCCCTGGGGCATGGACGCTTGCAAGGCTATTAGTCAAACCTCATCACAAACCAGAAGGCAGATCCCTGGCTTCAGCTAGCGCCAGCCTGGCTCCAGCCCCTCCTCACAGCCCCGTGACCTGGACTTCCTGCCTTGTCTGTGCCTTGGTTTCCTCATTTAGAGGATGGGGATGACACCGAGGCCCAAGATGCAGGCCTGGGGAGGGCTCCTGGGGCCCTGGGCTGGGCTGCTGCCTCTGGGACTGTGGAAAAGTCTCTGGCTTTTCTGTCTAGATAATGGATCCCCGGCAGACATTAGTTTTCCTTTTGGGTTTTCAACTTTCCTATATTGTCAAAATGTTGGCAGTCAAAAAGAAAATTTAAAGACCTCCATGGACCCAGTGCAACATTGGGGGCGCTGAGGGGAGGCAACCAGGGATATTCAATTCCAACTAAAAACAAGGCAGGATCCAGCCCTGCACAGAAAGACAATGGGAAAAACTCACAAAAGTGCCCAGGCGCCCCCTGAACTGGGCATGCAGGGATGGTGTGTCACCACTGCTATTCCAGAACCTTTAACAGTCCCAGCTGGAGCCTCTCACCAGCCCAGGGGACTAGAAGAGGCTAAGAATGGTTTCTGGTGCCACCTACTGGGCCAAGAGGGTCAGCATCAGCCCTGAACCACTCCCGGACACCAATTAAGCACCCACTGTGTGTGTGGCGCTGCGGCCCCGCAGGAGACAGTCAACCATCCTTGCCCTCTTTTGTGTTTTTATAAACACCCGGAAATGCCTGCAGGCCCCAGGTCAGCAGGTCAGAAACAGGATCTATCAGCACGTGTCAGCCTCGGCACTGCTGAAGCCGGGCTGGCTCACTCTGCTGTGGGGCCATCCTGTGCGCTGCCAGGTGTTGAGCAGTATCCTGGGCCTCTGCCCACCAGCTGCCCGGTAGCACCCTCCAGCTGCCAGTTGTGACAACCAAGAATGTCTCCAGATGTTGTCAAGTGTCCCCTGGGTGCAGAATCGCTCCAGAGTGAGGTCCTGCCAGTCTAGACCAACCCTGGCATCACACGAAGGAGAGAAACAAGCTCGTGGAGGGCTTGCCGTTCCCTAAATGTGGCAAGTCCTGGCCACCTCAGGGCCTTTGCACGAGCCTTTGCCTCTGTTTCTGTCTCCCTCCTTGCCCTTGCTCCATGTCCAATGACTCCTCACCCTTCAGGCCAAAGACCCAGGGGCCTCTCACCACCTTCTACCGTGTTGCCCAGCCACCTTGCCCACGGGTGGGGCGCGGGAGCCCAGGGCACACCCACCTTGCGCTGCTCCTTCCTCATGACGTGTTTGTCCTCATCCTTCCAGTAGGCATCCTCCAACTCCTTCTGCTTCCTGGCATCAGCTGCTGCCTTGGCCTCAGCCCTCCGTGCCCGGGCCGCTGCCGATTTAGTGTTCTCGCCCTGGAACTTCTTGGGCATCCCTCAGAACGCTGTGAGTGGAGGGCAGGGACCAGTGACTCTGGGGCATTCACCCTCGGCAGCCCCAGACTCACACCTGTGCAGCTACGACCCCCCTGGGGCCTCAATAGCTCTGGCTATAAAACAAGGGCTTTGGATTTATTCATTTCTCTTTTAAAAAAAATATCTACTGAGGTGAATTTTACGTAATACAAAATGAACCATCTTAAAGTGCACAGTTCAGTGGTATTTAGCACATTCACAATGTTGTGCAACCATTACCTCTATCTAGTTCCAGAACATTTCCATCACCCTCAAAGGAGACCCGTCCCCATGAGCAGTCCCTCCCCACCTCCCCTCCCCCAGCAACCACTAATCTAATTTCTGTCTCTATGGATTTGTCTATTCTGGACTTCTTTCACTCAGCATCATGTTTTCGAGGTTCATCCATGTTTGAACATCTGTCAGTGCTTCATTCCTTTTAATGTCTGAATAATATTCCATTGTATGGATGGGCCACATTTTGTTTATCCATCTGTCCATGATGGACACGTGGGTTGTTTCTACTTTTCAGCTCTTACAAGTCATGTTGCTCTAGATCCCCGCGGGGCAGTCTGTGTGTGGACCCTCCCACTCTGCCGGCTATGAGGCCTCAGTGTCCCGGCCCTACAGCCCTGAGGCCGAATCCCCCTCCCCCTGGGTAAGCAGCTGCCATGAACTGTTCCCAGTGATCCAGCCCAGGCTCGCACAGCCAGGAGATTTTATAACAATCGTAAAGCTGCTGTCCAGTGGGCACCTGGTCTGTGTGAGTCCCATACTGGGTGCTGGGGAAATGATGACACCAAATGGGAGGTGCCACCCTCCCCACACCCGGTCCCCTACTAAGCATTTTATATGGCCCAACTACATTGAATGCTCTCAAAGCCTTAAACACGGGGACTGCCCTTATTCCCTTTCGAAGGTGGGTAAGTCAAGGTACCTGGCTAAGTTGCACAGGGCCGAGCCTGGAGTCTCACCTCCAAAGCCTGCCTTTCAGGTGAGGAAGGGAAGCCAAGAAATTAAGATCACCCCACCTCCAGAGTACTGACTGAGGACATAAGCACTGTGCGGTCAGGGCAAGCCTTCAGCTCTCTGGGCCTCAGTTTTCCTCATCTGGGAAATGGGCTGATGTCCCTCACTCCTGGTTGTCCTCTCCCCACTGAGAATCTTCAGCTCAGTCCCTTGCTGAACCTTGGAGAAGTAGGCCCAGCATCGAGAATGAAGGGGAAAGAATGTAGGGCCATCCTGACTCAGGACCACCAGGCAACCCCCCACCACCAACCTCCTAGCTGTGTGGCTTATGGGGGAGGGGGCTCCCATCTCTGAGCCCTATCAGCTCCTGTTTGCAGCAGTCATGCACGCTGGGCTAAATGCTTTACATATAGCGTCTTGTGAATTCTCACAACCCTGGCAGGTGACAGCCAAGCTGAGACCTGAAGGATGGGTTGGAGGCAGCTTGGTGGGGATGAAGGGTTGAGACTTCTGGGCAGAGGGCACAGGATGTGCAAAGACCCTGTGGCAGGAACGAGGCCATGCGCTACAGGCTGCATGGAGGCAACTGAATCCGGTGTGGGTGAGCAAGGGGGAAGGGGAGGGAAGAGAGTGAGTGGGAGGGTGTGAGGCTGACAAGGAGGGATGAGAAAGAGCAAGGATTTTATTCTCTGGGCACCAGGGAACTGTTAGGCGGCTCTGAGCAGGGCATGAACACATTCTGATTTACGCTGTCATGTGGGTGGGCGAGGGGCTGAGGGAATTACGATGGTGCAATGGGCAAAGCCAGGGGTTTGGAGTCAGATGGAGCCGGGCAATGATAACCGGAATGCTGACTGACTGATGTAGTCTAAACTGTGTCATCCCCCGGCAGTAGCAAGGCCAGGTACTTTTCTCCCCATTTTACCGATGAAAAATCTGAGGCCTTGAGAGGGTAAGTGACATGCTCAGGGCCACAGAGTGGGTTAGTGGAGGGGCCCGGATTCCAACCGAGGCCCAGCCCCTCAGTCCCAACTTTGTCCTCCTAACCATTGCCCCGCCACAGGGTCCCAGCTGGCCTCTCAGGGAACATCAATGCAGATCAGGTCTCTGAGGCCACTGGTGACCCTCACATGACACAGAGAGGCAGTTCCTCCAGGCTGAGACTGGGGGGTGAATCCCACGGGGCAGAGCAGGGCAAAGTAAGGGAGATCAATGGACCCAGGAGACTCAGGGTTGAGTCCTGGCCCTGCAATCGTGGCTGAAATGCTCCCCTAAGCCTCAGTTTCCTCATCTGAGAAGTGGGGTTGATTCCAGTCCCTCCCTACACAGGATGCAAGAGCTGCCACGGCGGGGCTGGATATGCCAGCCTGATCCTGTACTTCTCCCAGCTGCTCCTGGGCCCCCTGAATCAAGCATTCATTACTGAGCATCTACAATGTACCCAACAGAAAACCTCACCTGGATTCCCCAGAAGAGCACTAAGAAGTGGGTGGGGGTCACAGTCTAAGTGTCAGGTGAGGAAACTCCCCACATGCCACCTCTCTCTCCATCTCCCCCTCACTCTCTCAGCAGCAGCCACACCAACCTCCTTGCCTTTTTTCAAGCCTACAAAGCATGTTCCCACCTCAGGGCCTTTGCACTTGCTCTGCCCACCACTTTTGCTCCTCTTTTTACCCAGTTAATTCCTATTTAAACTTCAGGGCTCAGCTCAGGTGTTGCCACCTCCAGGAAGCCTTCCCTGACACACCCCCTGGCTCTCAGACCATAAACTTCTCTCTGAGGTACTTGTTTAGGTTGCTATCTATGTTCATTTACAGGATTATTCGACAAATGTCCATCTTCCCCACCAGGCTGGGAGCTCTATGAGGGCAGGGCTGGGACTGCTTCAGTCAGTGCCCTGCAGAGTAGGGGCTCAAAAAATGTTTTGCGCAAATGAATGAACAAGCATCTATTTCCAGGGTTCTCTCAGTATTTACTTCACACTCTGTGTTGTGTCCAAACTCAGCTTCTCACTTCTCTTCCCACTCACTTCCCTCTCCAGCCTCTGAGCCTTTGCTCTTGCTATGCCTTCACCTGATACACCCTCCTCTGTCCCCTCCTCCTGTGAAAACCTACCCACTCACAGAGACTCAGCCCCAGCATCTCCTCCTCCTCGTGTTGCTTAAGACCCCCAATTCCATCCCAAAGCCTGACAGGGCTTTTCTGACCCCCTCTGCAGGCCAGGACTGAATATTTATGTCCCTCCAAAATTTATATGTCGAAGCCCTAACCCTCAATATGACTGTATTTAGAGACAAGGCTGGGACTTCCCTGGTGGCGCGGTGGTTAAGAATCCGCCTGCCAATGCAGGGGACACAGGTTCGATCCCTGGTCCGGGAAGATTCCTCTTAGATGCCGCGGAGCAACTAAGCCTGTGCACCACAGCTACTGAGCCTGTGCTCTAGAGTCTGCGAGCCACAACTACTGAGCCCGCGTGCCACAACTACTGAAGCCCGCGCGCCTAGGGCCTGTGCTCCACAACAAGAGAAGCCACAGCAATGAGAAGCCCGTGCACGGCAACAAACAGTAGCCCCCGCTCGCCACAACTAGAGAAAGCTCACGCGCAGCAACGAAGACCCAATGCAGCCAAAATATAAATAAACTAATTTTTAAAAACGGTACCTTATCCTTAAAAAAAAAAAAAGAGAGACAGGCCAGTGAGGAGGTGATAAATGTTAAATAAGGTCTTAAGAGTGGGGCCCTAATCTAGTAGAGCTGGTGTCCCTATAAGAAGAGAAAAAGTCACCAGAGCTTGCTCTCTCCACCATGTGAGGACACAGTGAGAAGGTGCGCATCTGCAAGTCAGGAGGAAAGCCTGCACCTGGAACCAAACTGGCTGGCACCCTGATCTTAGACTTCCCAGCCTCCACAATTGTGAGCAAATAAATCTGTTGTTTAAGCCACCCAGTCGGTGGTATTTTGTTATGGCAGCCAAAGCCTAATACAGACAGCTTCTCTCCTCTGATAAACACTCACACACATACACTTTGTCATTCAGTAAACACGCACTGTACACCTAGTATGTGTGGGATGCTGGGGAAAGAGGCAGTGCTGATGGACTTCCTGACAGAATGGGACTCCCAGGCTGGTTGGGAGATAGACAATAAGAGTGGTAACTCCAGATCAGAGCTGTGATGGGGCCATATGGACGCTGAGGAAGTCGGGAGGGGGCTTCTGACCCAGCCTAGGGAGGGATGGGGAGGGGGTGTCAAAGGGCTTCCTGAAGGAGACATCAAAGGAAAGACTTAAGGGAGTGGGGAGATCCAAGCCCCCAGGGGTGTGCGGGAGGCAGGCTGGAAAGAGGGGATTTGTATTCCAGGGTGATGGGAAGGTGCGGAGGGCGTCAGAGCCCTCTGGGGTTGGTAAGGAGGTGAACTGGAGGATTGAGACAGAAGCATGGAGCTCAAACAGGGGGTCTAAGGAGTGGCTTTGGCTAAGCAGTGGGTACACTTAGGGGGGAATCAAGACCTTTGTGGTTGATTGGATGTGAAAGTAAGAAAGAGAATAAAAGATGAAACTCAACGCTGCCTCCTCCAAGAAGTCCTCCCGCTACCCCTTCTAGGCTCCCCCAGTCCGTCGTCCCTCTCCCCAGCCCTGATCCCATTGCAAGAGGCCAGGGACGTCCGTACCCAGCTCTGTCACCCCCAGGCCTGTAAGCTGCTCAGGAGCAGGACCGGAGATAGGTGGCCTCGAGCACGACGCTGTCCCTCTGGGTCTCAATCGTCCGCTCCGGGAAATGGGCATAGCCCCTGCGGGAGCCCTGGAGACGGTGGTCAAAAGCGCCTCCGTCTCCGAGCACCCCATCTCCAACCCTCCCGGGGAGGTGGTCCCAGGCCCAGCAGCCCCACTGGGCCCACCCGTCCCCCGCCCCCCGCCCCCCGCCCCCCGGCTCCGCCCGCGCCGCTGCCGCTCCTACCTCCTTCCCCCGGCGCCGCCCGGTCGCACCTCTGTGCCGTCACCGCAGGGCTTGCGCGCTAAGCCCCAGGGGGGCGCGTGCTGATTACGTCTCGGCTCCGTCGCCATCTTGGTAGAGGAGATGCTGCTCCAATCCAAGCCAAGGGCGTTAGCCGTTTCTTTTTGTCTTCAAGAAGAGAATATTTTATAAACCCTCATTCCTTGCGCTCACTTCATACGTTAGCTAGTCAGGAGAGGAGAGCAGAAACTACAATCTGGACTGTTGTCTCTACCAAGATGGCCGTTGCCCAGATGAAAAATGGAGTCCTCGGTTTCACGTGTGGGTCTGGCGGCGTCAGTCAGGAGTTGCTTGGCCGCCAGGGCGCGCCAGAACCCGCGGTCCGCGCGTGGTTAGACACGCTTCGCCTGAGGGGGAGTCAGGCCCTTTAACATCGCTTTGTGGTTTGAAGACGCTCTCCTAGTCCACATTCTCTGCCTCCCTCCTGCGAAGTTGAAGTGGGAGGGAGCAGAAGAAAGGGACAGAGAAGTTAAAACACTCCGCGCTGTCCAGGTGGGGAAACAGGCTCAGGGAGACCAGAAATTGAATTTGACCAAAGTGTAATCGAAGGACTCAGAATCCCTCCTCCTGGATTGCTATCCACCCCCGCACACACCTTGCTCTTTTATTTTATTCAACAATTAGGTTTGGGGGACCAGTTTGTCCTAGGCACCTATACTTTAGATTTTATGCACTTACTAAGCCTCAGTGTCCTCATCTGTAAAAATGGTAGTACTAGGGGGCTGAGAATGATTATACTGGGCCTGGCTGTACGGAGAGAAGCAGGGCATGGATTTAGGGGCAGTTTAGGCAGGACGGGCTGACTGCGGAGTCCATACTCCAAAAGGCAATGCCAGTGACACTGCTGGCAACTGAGTCGGATCGTTTACCTCCCCTGCTCTCAAGCCTTGAGTGGGTCCCCCTGCCCTGCAGGACTCACCCCAGCTTCCCATCTCATCTGCCTCCTCTTCCCCACTCTCTCTCAGCTCCAGCCACACCAGCCTCCTTTCTCCCAATTGCCAGACACAGCCCTGCCTCAGGGAATTTGCCTGTGCTGTTCCCTCTGCCCGCAGCTTTTCGCACGGACGACTCCTTCACTTCTTTCAGGCCTTGGCTCAAATATCCCTTCCTGAGAAAGACCTCCCTGACTTCCCCAAGGATCAATAGTTGGTGCCCGCCCCCAGCCCTCTTCATTTCCTTCATAGCATCAACTTGCTTTGTTGGTTTACCTGTTTATTTTCAGTCTCCCCTATGGCTGTGTTGTCTGGAGGATCGAACCCCTTCACCTGGAATATTTGTCACCAAGAAGAAGGAGCTCAGCATAAACATTTATTGTTGTTCCGTATGGGGTGAGGGATGAAAGTGCCAAAGGCAACACCTAGTTAAGCTTCTACCGGTAAAGAACCAGGCTTTAAAAAGAAAAAAAAAATGTTTTTTTTTTTTTAATTGAAAAAAAGAGCCAGGCTTGTCACATCTTCCTGAGGGCGGGAGCCTCTTATGTCTGTTGACATATCTGAGGGGTGCAGGTCAAGTGAATCGTTCCAGAACAAGTTAAGTCTTCTACAAGGAGACTTCTGCCACCTCCCAGGCCACAGGGCATGGCTCCCATTCCTGAGAACTCTTGACTTCTATTGTTCTGACATTCTATAGCTCTTAGATGCTCACATTCTCAAGTAAGTATTGAGGGTCTACTCTGCGCCTGTGCTGGGAGCGCAGCAGTGAATGAGACAGACACAGTCCCTGGTCTCCTGGGGCTCACAGTCAGGAAGTCATACCAAAAATTATGATCCTAACCTTGGCTGGAAGATGTGCCCCGTGTTGAGAGTGGGCTATAGAAGCCTGCAGGCAAATTTTATGTGACACACACGGTTTTATCTGATACCATGATAAATTTCATTTCTCTATTATATATTTGTATATTCGTATACCCCTGTATGCCTAAATACACACATAGAGAGCTATATTAACAAATACTGCACTGCAAATTGTTAATGAATAATGTACACAATGAGGAAAATTCAAATTTGGGTCTTTTTTTCCCTGTAAAGTGGCTGTTACTTCATGTTAAGATGCACAGACATTGCCTTTTGTCCCCCAAATATTGTTAACTCGTATGCTTTTTGAAATGTTCCCAAATTGTGTTTTGAAAAGATCCCTTACTTTTGAAAAAAATTAAGTCCCTCATAACCATTGTTTATTGCCGGGAAAATATTTCTTGTCTTTATGACTTAAATCTTTTCTCCAGCAACCATCATGATTTTACCTTTCCCAAATTCAGTCTCCAAATTCAGAATAAGACAACTCTGAAGATGTCTTTTATGCCTCACCTCTCGTTGGGCATCCTGAGATTGCCATTGGTTAACACAGATATTTGCTCCTTCACCTATAGAAGCAAGGACAGAAGTATCATCAAGTTTGTCTAGAATTCTTGGGGACTTCCCTGGTGGCCCGGTGGTTAAGAATCCGTCTTCCAATGCAGGGGACGCAGATTGGATCCCTGGTTGGGGAGCTAAGATCCCACAGGCCGCAGGGCAACTAAGCCCGTGCACCACAACTAGAGAGGAGCCCGTGCAGGGCAACTAAGCCTGTGCTGCAACTACTGAGCCTGTGCACCAGAACTACAGACAAGCCCCCCACAATTAGAGAGAAGCCTGTGCGCTGCAACGAAAGATCCCACATGCCGAAACTAGGACCCGACGCAGCCAAAAATAAATAAATAAATAAATATTTTTAAAAAAAGTTAGTCTAGAATTCTCCAAATTTTAATTAATTCCAAACTGTTAGGAGAGCTTTTTCATTTACCAAATTTAGGATTTTTTTTTTAAAGTGACAAAAAGAGAGCCATATTCCTCTGTTGGTTGTACTGATGTAAAATGTGCTAAGATAAGTATCTTTCAATGATTGTATACTTTTCAGGTTACAAGAAGCATGGCCATGCAGAAGCACAAAGATTGCTACAAAAAGCAGCTGCAAAAGTATTTGTTTCTTGGATTCTAGATCCACAAATTCTTTTCTCTTTTTGTTCAGTGAAAGGGCTGGAGAGGCAGTAGGGATCTTGACTCAGTCACATGGGAGTCGTCCAGCACCATTGTTTATTTCAATCTTTCATTGGATTCAGTAGCCAGGATTCAGTAACCTTGTGTAAGAACTAGGGCAGCAGCAGCAGAATTTGTGGAAGCTTCAGTGACTGGGTTCTGGGGTCTCCACTCAGCTAATTGGACCCCATGCCTGCAGACTGCGCTTCAGATAGAAAACACTCAGCATTCTCAGCTCCTGTGACATATTCCTGTTTTCCCCTTCACGTGTCACTCTCCATCACCGTGACACTCTAAACCCTGCCACCCTCCTTCCCTCCTCCAAGAAGGAGAATCCACAGTTGCCTCCCCATGTTAAAGAATTATCCCGAGTCAGGACTCCCCTGGTGGCCCAGTGGTACAGAATCCACTTTTCAGGGCAGGGGACGCGGTTTGATCCCTGGTCGGGGAACTAAGATCCCACATGCTGCGGGGCAACTAAGCCCGTGCGCCACAACTACTGAGCCTGAGCGCCTCAACTAGAGAGAGAAAACCCGCATGCCACAACTAGAGAGAAGCCTGCATGCTGCAACTAGAGAGAAGCCCATGCTCCACAACGAAGATCCTGCGTGCCACAACGAAGACCTTATGCAGCCAAAAAATAAAAAATAAAAGAATTATCCTGACTCAGGGGCGATCTTATAGAGCTGTGCTGTCCATTAGAAATAAAGGTAAGGTGGGCCACTGATTGGGTTTAATACTTCCTAGGCACCACATTAAAAAAGAAAAGAAACAGGTGGAATTCATTTCCTGATAAATTTCACTTAGCCCAATGGAGCCAGGATATTGTGACTTCAACAACTAATGGAATTCTAAAACAAGACATAGCAAAGATCTCAGAAATCTCCCATCTTCCAAGGTCTAAACTTGCCAATAGCCTTGTCGGCACTAAAAATCAAACCCCTCAAGTTATCTCATTGTGAGTAAATAGTAGTCTGACATGCATTTGATGGTTCCACTCCCAGTCCTGAAGTCTACCCTATCACAGGCTAACGTGACTAAATACTGCAGGCGACTCGGAGGATGCCCACACAGTATCACTGACACGTGCAAGCTGCTTTTCCACATTGTCCAGTAAGCAATCCCAGCATCACCTGAAACCTCAAGAGACAGTGTTCTGAAAAAGTCATCAGAGGAAATTTGCCCTTGAATTTTTTTTTTAATTTATTTTTTGGCCGTGCAGCGCGGCATGCAGGATCTTAGTTCCCCAACCAGGGATCGAACCCGTGACCCCTGCACTGGAAGCATGGAGTCTTAACCAGTGGACTGCCAGGGAAGTCCCTGCTCTGAGTCTTGATGGAAAGAGTTTCATCAGGCTCTGTGATCTGTGTTTCCCAATTAAAAACAGTTAGTTCATCCTATCCTGACCACTGGATATCCATTCCATCAGGAGACCTTAAACTGAGGATTCTTGGCACGCTCTAGAAACCTACAGCTGCAGTAGACAGACAAGTCCCTGTGAAAATTAATAGAGGGAAATCTCATTTAAAATGGAGTCAGGGGCTTCCCTGGTGGCGCAGTGGTTGAGAGCCTGCCTGCCAATGCAGGAGACGCAGGTTCGGGCCCTGGCCTGGGAAGATCCCACATGCCGCGGAGCGGCTGGGCCCGTGAGCCACAGTTGCTGAGCCTGCGCGTCTGGAGCCTGTGCTCCGCAGCGGGAGAGGCCGCGATGGTGAGAGGCCTGCGCAGCGCGATGAAGAGTGGCCCCCACTTGCCGCAACTAGAGAAAGCCCTCACACAGAAACGAAGATCCAACACAGCCAAAAATAAATAAATAAATAAATTAATTAAAAAAAAATTCTTAAAAAAAAAAAAAAAAATGGAGTCAGGAAGCCCTGAAGGGGGAGCTCTCCCTCTCACAGACATACCTTCTGTTGCAGCTTACTTTACACTCCTGGGCAGGAAGAAGACTACTACCCCAGCAAGAGGAAGGAAGATTTTTTCTTTGCCCAGCAACAGCCCAGCCAATGAGAAACTACCACAACTCACCACTGTCACCACCCTGAATTCTTGCTTTCCTCCAGTGGACTTTCCTTCAAAGCAGCGCTCCCCCACCAACTTCCCACTTTCCTCTGTAAAGTAATGTTCTCCTTTGTTCTCTGGACTTGCATATGATTTGCCATAGCTTGCACGTGCTGAATTGCAATTCCTCTGCCATTCCCTAGTAAACTCATTTCACTAGTAAAATAACTGGCTATTTTAAAGGTTGACACCCCCTACCCCCCACCACATAACCGTCAGCTGTGGATGACTTCCTCCCGAGAAGACAAGATTAATTTTCTGATTCCACAGTCATTTTTTTACTTTTCTTTCCCCCTGTTCATCTTGCGTATTATCGTATGTTGGCACTCTCTATTAAATGCCTAAAAGTTTTCTCAGTATGCTCTTTCTCATCTTCATCCTGGACTAGAGACCTCCTATGGTTTTCTTCTGCCTCTTAAACAAGAAAAAATCTCTGTTGTGTGTGTTTCACAGACTGCAGCTACTCTTCCGGATAATAGCTGATTGCTGCATCTTCATTCCCCACCTGATCCTGCTGACAAAAACGTAATAGCTATGCTTCTAAACAATTCAGAAGATAGGTGTTGAGGCTTGACTTGTGTCTCCCCAAACTACCTATTCAAATCCTAGCCCCTGGTACCTGTGAATGCGACCTTATTTGGAAATAGGCTCTTTGCAGATACAATCAAGTTACAATGAGGTCATATTTGATTAAGGTGGGCTGTAAGGCAATGATGGTGTCCTTATGAGAACAGGACAGTTTGGACACAGACATACAGAGGGAGAAGGCCACGTGAGGACAGAGGCAGAGGTTGGAGTGATGCTGCTCTAAGCCAAGGAACTCCAAGGACTGCAGGCAGCCTCCAGAAGCCAGGAGAGAGGCACGGAACAGTTTTCTCTCTGAGTCTCCAGAAGGGTCCAACTTGCCGATGCCTTGATTTCAAACTGAGAAAGTCAAAATAAATATCTGTCAGTTTAAGCCACCCAATTTATGGAACTTTGTCACAGCAGTCTCAGGAAACCAATATAGTAGATTTCCTTCTATAGGCCCCTCCTACTATGTACACTTTCCTCACCTACTTAATCCCAAACATCATTTTGTAAAAATTGGATCTTGATCTAAGGTCAACAAAAAGGCTTCTGCTGAGGTCATTACAACTGTATCAGCAAACCCAGCCCATCAAGAGTAGAGACAAATATTTGGGTTATCTCACGTATAATAATGTGTTCCTCTTAGAGACACCCCATTCTGCTCAGAAAAGCTCTCCCCTTAAGAGACTGATGTTTGATTCACGCCTGCTGTGGTAAACAGTACTTGTGTTCCCATTCAACCTCTCCTTTTCTGTATTACTGCTTCTTAGGAGGTCCAGCTTCTGCTCTAGAAGTCCCACAGACCCGTTTAAATTCCTTCGCCAGTGTTGATTTCCTCGTCGTAGCCAGCCCAGGGCAGTCTATGCTACTGGCAAACACTTCCTGCTACACAAGATAATACTGCAGGTCAAGCAGAACAGTCTGTGACCAGAAAAAAGAAAAAGCGGCTTGGATCTCTAGAACAGACCCCAGGTTGAATTGGGGGCATGTTTCCTTTGCCTGGATTTGGTCATCTAGGCTCCTGGCTTTGGGGCCCGTAAGGGGAGGCTTTCAAGATTGTCCCCAGTGATCCCCCACCATCCGGTATTTTATGCCTTTGTGTAAATCCCTCCCTTTGGAGCGGGCCGGACTTATTAACTTGCTATTTTTTGGGGGGGGCCGAACTGCACGGTTTGCAGGATCTTAGTTCCCTCACCAGGGATCGAACCCGGACCCTCTGCAGTGGAAGCGCAGAGTCCTAACCACTGGACCACCAGGGAATTCCCTTACTTGCATTTAATG
This sequence comes from Balaenoptera acutorostrata, assembly GCF_949987535.1. Taxonomy (NCBI): domain Eukaryota; kingdom Metazoa; phylum Chordata; class Mammalia; order Artiodactyla; family Balaenopteridae; genus Balaenoptera; species Balaenoptera acutorostrata. The sequence continues at coordinate 173,644,441 of NC_080065.1, forward strand.
AATATCACACAGCAAAAGTGATGAGATGTCACTTCCAAGATTAGGTTTCGTAGACTATGGGTTCCTATGCCCCAAATTCCTAGCCTCCTTTGCAGTAAGGATGGCCATGTATGGAAGTATGCTGTGGGGATTTCTAGGAAAGCTTTTTCTATCCTGATAAAAGGGAGATGCATTTAAAAAAAATATTTATTTATAAATATTTATTTATTTATATTTGGCTGCATTGGGTCTTAGTTGTGGCATGTGGGATCTTCATTGCGACACGCGGGATCTTTCGTTGTGGTGCCTGGGCTTCTCTCTAGTTGTGACCCACGGGCTCCAGAGCGCACGGGCTCAGTAGTTGCAGCGTGTGGGCTTACTTGCCCCACGGCATGTGGGATCTTAGTTCCCCGACCAGGGATCAAACCCACATCCCCTGCATTGGAAGGTGGATTCTTAACCACTGGACCACTAGGGAAGTCCCGGGGAGATGCATTTTTGTCTTGAATGTAGATGTGATACCTGGACATGCAGCAGCCATTTTGCAATCAGAAGGCAACAAGCCTGGGGATAAAGAGGACACACTAAAGATGGGGCAGCCAAAAAAGAAAAAGTCTGTGGTATCATGGAGTAGGTGAAAGGGCACCTGGAGCTGCCTAGTTCTGGATTCTGGACTTCTTGTTACATAAGAAAAATACGTCCATTTTTTTAAGGAAAAAAAAAAAAAAAGACCAGAACATACCTTCCATCTTGGCATCTTGGGTGTTCTCTCTTGGAACACTTATCCTAGTGGAAGCCAGCTGCTGTGTCATGAGGCAGCCCTGTGGAGCGAGTGAGTATGGAAGTGGATCCTCTAACCCCAGTGGAGCCTTGAACTGACCTCAACCCTGGCTGCAGCCTCATAAGAGACCTTAAGCCACAAGTACCCAGTGTGAAACTGAATAAAGGAAACTTCATTTAAAATGGAGTCAGGAGGCCAGAAGGGGGAGATTTCATGCACTATCACTTAATGTCAATTACACATCCCAACAGGAAGAGACCTACCTTGCATTCCCAGCAGGAAAGCGTCTCTACTTTACTGCCCCAGCAGGAAGAAGGGAGTTTTCTTCTTGCCCAGCAATAGCCCAGCCAGTGGGAACTGTCACAACTTAGCCAACTGAAAACCATCACTGCCCTGAACTCCTACTGTCCTCCAATGGACTTTCCTTCAAAGCAACCCCTCCCAACTTCCCCCTTTTCTCTAAACATAACATTCCTCTCCTTTGTTTGCTGGACTTGCCTACAGTTTTTGCTATGGCATGCTTGCCCCGAATTGCAATTCTCTGCTATTCCTGCATAAACCCATTTTGCTGGTAAAATAACTGGTTGTTTTATTTTTAAGGTCAATGCCAGCTAAGCCACTCCCAGATTCCTGACCCACAGAAACCGTGAGATAAATGTTGTTTTCTGCTGCTAAGTTTTAGGGTCATTTGTTACGCATCAGTAGATAGCTAATATAGGGCCTAATAAGCTAATATAGGGCTAATATAAGGACTATTAAAGAGGACTTCCCTGGTGGCGCAGTGGTTGGGAATCCACCTGCCAATGCAGGGGACACGGGTTCGAGCCCTGGTCCAGGAAGATCCCACATGCCACAGAGCAACTAAGCCTGTGCGCCACAACTACTGAAGCCCCCGCGGCTAGAGCCCGTGTTCCGCAACAAGAGAAGCCACCGCAATGAGAAGCCCGCGCACTGCAATGAAGAGTAGCCCCCGCTCGCCACAACTACAGAAAGCCCACGTGCAGCAACGAAGACGCAATGCAGCCAAAAATAAATAAATTAATTAATTTAAAAAAAAGAAGGACTAATAAAGGGTTTGTTTCTGGGTGTTGCTATGGCGCAGTTAGCCAACATAGCCCGTCCAGAGTCTTAAATTCTGCTGCAGAGCCAATTGTCTTGTCAGATGATCCAACAACTGCAACCAAAAGAGCAGGAAGGGTTAACTCCATCCAACAACGTTTTCTGGATAACCTCATGAACAGCAAGATCTCGGCAGGGTGAGGTGCTGGATATCATGGACTACTGTCCCACACCCTGACTTCATGTGTATTAGTCAAAAGGAGGGACTGAGAAGAAAACACAGCCTGACTGCTGTTAGCTGGAAGTTGATCTGGCTCTACCAGCTTGACTAGCAACAATGTCACAGAACCTCAAGTGAGGCCATTCTGTGAGCAGCAAGATAGAAACAAGAGGCCTGAAGTCGAGTCCCACCGCCTGAAGTCTAGTTAATTGTGCTGTGCCAACCTCAGTTTCCTGGTTTGGATAATGTACTAAAGTTACCTAAGATGTTACTATTGGAGGTAGCTGGGTGGTGGGTACTCAACTCTGTACTATTTTGCAACTTGTTGTGACCTGTGGGGATATGGGGACATATGCATGCATATGGCTGATTCACATTGTTGTACAACAGAAACTAACACAGTATTGTGAAGCAATTATACTCCAATAAAGATCTATTAAAAAAATACCTCTTCCTAATCATGTCTGAGCACAGACAAAAACAAGAACACTGTGCAAACCAAAACTATGGCCAGAAGTCACACACCCTGGCTACCAGGAACAACCATCATGTCTCACACTTACTAGCAGTAGCCTCGTGCCTTTCGTCCTATCTCCTAGATAAAAATCAAGAGGCCCATGGGCTTCCCTGGTGGCGCAGTGGTTAAGAATCCGCCTGCCAATGCAGGGGACATGGGTTCGATCCCTGGTCTGGGAAGATCCCACATGCCGCGGAGCAACTAATCCCGTGCGCCACAACTACTGAGCCTGTGCTCTAGAGCCTGCGAGCCACAACTACTGAGCCCACGTGCCACAACTACTGAAGCCTGCGTGCCTAGAGCCTGTGCTCCACAACAAGAGAAGCCACCGCAGTGAGAAGCCCGCGCACCGCAACGAGGAGTGACCCCACTCTCCGCAACCAGCGAAAAGCCCACGCGCAGCAACGAAGCCCCAACGTGGCCTAAAATAAAATTAATTAATTAATTAAAAAAAAATCAAGAGGCCCAAATAGAGAACTGTTCCACTTTCTGTCTGTGCCCAATTCAGAGCAAAACTACACCTCCTTGTTATAATTTTTTTTTTTTTTTTGGCCATGCCACACGGAGTGTGGGATCTTAGTTCCCCAACCAGGGATTGAACCCACGCCTCCTGCACTGGAGGCATGGAGTCTTAACCACTGGGCCACCAGGGAAATCCCAAAACTACACCTCCGTGAACCCAAATATAAGAACAAGGCCCTTCTCGAACTCTGGCTGAGATGCTCACAGGTCCCCATGGTGTGTGTCTCCCTGGTTACGAGGAGCCAGTAACCCAACATACCTAGCATTGTTCAACCAGAGTTCCTGACAGGTCTGCCCAGGCCACTGGGAGAGGGTGCAACAGACAGCTGGTGCTGCCTGCCATGGTCAGAGCCTGGAGTGTGGTTAGAGGGAAAGGTTTTTACCCCTAAAGCCCAAATTCTAGGAATCTGACACTTCAAAACTCTAGATTCTTTTTTTTTCTTACATTGGGCTAAAATATACATAACAAAAAATGTATCATTTTAACCATTTTTAAGTGTACAGTTCAGTGGCACATTAAGTACATTCACACTGTTGGGCAAAACCATCACCACTATCCATCCACAGATATTTTGAATCATCCCAAACTGCAACTCTGTCCCCGTTAAACGCTAACTCCCCATTTCCTCCCCTACAGTCCCTGGTAACCCCCATTCTTCTTTCTGTCTCTATAAATCTGATTACTCTAGGGACCTCATATTAGTGGAATCTTAGAGTATTTATCCTTTTGGTATTGGCTTATTATACGTAGCATGATGTCCTCGAGGTTCATCCATGTTGTAGCATGTGTCAGAATTTCCTTCCTTTTTAAGGGTGGCTAATATTCCACTGTATGATATACTGCATTTTGTTTATCCATTCATCCGTCTGTGGACACCTGGGTTGCTCTCCCCTTTTGGCTATTCTGAATAATGCTGCTATGACCATGAATGTGCAAGAATCTGTTTGATATTCGCTTTCAATTCTTTTGCGTATGTACCCAGAAATGTGTTGCTGGATCATGTGATAATTCTATGTTTAATTTGTTGAGGAACCCCCAAACTTCCCCATGCTGGCTGTGATTCTTTTTATTTGGCTGCGGCGGGTCTTAGTTGAGGCATGTGGGATCTAGTTCCCTGACCAGGTGTTGAACCTCGGCCCCTTGCATTGGGAGCACGGAACCTTAGCCACTGGACCACTAGGGAAGTCCCTGTGATTCTTTTTTTTAAATCAAATTATTTTATTTATTTTTGTTTATTGAGGTGAAATTCACATGACATCAAATTCACCAATTGCAATGTAAAATTCAGTGACATTTAATACATTCATGATGTTGTGCAACCCTCACCTCTATCTAATTCCAGAATATTTTCACGACCCCAAAAGAAACCCAGGCCCCATTAGTAATCTCTCCCCGAACCCCCTTCTGCAGCCCCTGGCAACCACCAATCTGCTTTCTGTTCATATAGATTTGCCTGTTCTGGACATTTCATATGAATGGAATCACACGCCCTGTGGTTTTTTGTGATTGGCTTCTTTCACTGAGCATGACGTTTAAAGGTTCATCCATGTTGCAGTGTCTATCAGTACTTCATTCCTTTTTATGGCGAGGGCTCTAGATCCTGAGTCTGTGGCTCTGAATGGTGCGTGTTCACCCACCACAGGACTACTGGCCCCAAGACTCAGGCCTGGAGAGAAGCCCATGGGTCCAGCCACGTGCAGCCTCGTGAAGCCCGGGCCCTGTGCCTTGCTCCTCCTCCACCTCGGCTGTGGGCTCCGACCCTGGCTAAAGGGCATGAGGCCCCTGCAGGCGTCTTGTCTTGAAAACAAATGTTTGAACAAGGGCTGAATTCAGCAAATATGCTGCACCTTCGTGTGGATGTCAATGACCGAATGGGCTGGGGTGGGGACCAGGCGTTAACATGTGACCAGCCCCCTCGAGGACACAAAGTCACTGTTTGCTTTCTGGGGTTGACCCTTCTCCCTGATAGATGCAATCTGTGGGCTCCCCGCTGTCCTTGCACACCTCGGGTGTGTTTTCACTTTGCCCCGATAATGGCCAATCTGGTGCCTCTTTCCCTACATCAAACATGGGCCTTTACCAACAACCCTGGGCTGGGGTCCCCTCAGACCCTGTGGTCACCCTGGCAATACCTCCAGTCAAGGGCAGTGCTTTTACACTGCCCTTCGAACATGCACCCATTTTTATGCACCACAAAACTGAAGCTTCTGGAAAATTGAGTTGCCCAGTCACTTTAACTAGTAAACAGCAAAGTCAGGATTTGAACCCTACCCTGGCCTTACATTCAGAGTCCTCACCACCTCTCTGTGGGCCGGGATGAAGAGGGGAGGAAGGAGGGAGAGCAGGGGGTCGGACAGATTTTGTTCCAAGGCAATAAAGATCTATGGAGGGTGTGTGAGCTGGGGAGAGAAGTAGGTGTTAGATCCCTCGGGAGTGGGGGGAGGGCAGGGTAGAGGACAGAGTGCTGGGACGAGAGACAGAGGGTCTGGTTCAGAGCTTGAATGACAGGGATCAGGGGACCAATGGGTGCTGGGAGTGGGTGAGAGAGAAGTTCATAATTCTCCCCGATTGTGTTTTTCTGGATTTCATCAAACACGGTACCTGTGAGGGGCTATAAATTGTTGTAACAAGGCTTCCAGAACAATCTGGCTCTTTATATCTAATATGGTGTGATAAAAGATAACCAAAAAAGCCAAAGTTTTTATAAATCAAAAGATGAATAAGATTTACAATTACTGCTCATGAAACATTTCTATGATTTACTTTTTTTAAAAAAATAATTTATTATTATTATTTTTATTTATTTTATTTATTTATTTTTGGCTGCATTGGGTCTTCGTTGCTGCACACGGGCTTTCTCTAGTTGCGGCGAGCGGGGGCTACTCTCTGTTGTGGTGCATTGGCTTCTCATTGCAGTGGCTTCTCTTGTTGCGGAGCACAGGCTCTAGGGCGTGCGGGCTTCAGTAGTTGTGGCACGTGGGCTCAATTGTTGTGGCTCGCGGGCTCCAGAGCTCAGGCTCAGTAGTTGTGGCGCACAGACTTAGTTGCTCCGCAGCATGTAGGATCTTCCTGGACCAGGGCTCAATCCTGTGTCCCCTGCATTGGCAGGCAGATTCTTAACCACTGTGCCACCAGGGAAGCCCCTATGATTTACTCTTAAAGGAAAAAAGTAGATTTCATGGTAATGTGAATAATGTGATCCAGTATTCAGTTTTTTTAAAAGGAAAAGAAAATCTTTCCCTCTTTAGATCTTTTTTCTTTTTTCATTATGTAGGGGCTTTGTGTTACTGGGCTACTGTGAGTTTGACCTGTTCTTTGAGTGACTCATTGTCAGGTCAGGATTTGGAGGGAGCGATGTGGATGACCCAGAGAGGGGCGGCAGACTGCGCAGCAAATTTCATCAAGATTCTATACTGTGTGGTGGGTGGTGACCTGTGAGGTGAGCTGCCTCCTGAGGAGGTTCTGGTTTAGGGGGCATCCCAGGTCCCAGTCCCAGTCTGAGACCTGGAGCTGGGGAGGACAGAATTAAGGGTGGGTCCTCCATCTTTGCACTGTTGTGCCCCAGGTGCACCTGAAACCAGCTGAACCTGAAGGTAACACAAGTAGTTGACCTGGCGAAGAGGTAGGTGTGACCACGCCAGTGGAAACTTACCTACTTCCTGTCCCAGGTCCTGTCTTCTGCTCAGTCTGGCTTCTTGACAACTCTCCCACCGCACCAGAACAAACAAGAATTTGGGTCCTCTGTCTTGGCCTCAGCTGCAGATGCCAAGATCAGCAGGGGAGACTGAGACACACCTTCAGCCCTGGGGTGTGTGTGTAGGGGGGCGGGGAGCTGTGTGGCTTGTCCCTTCCCCCATTTAGGAGAACAAGTCAACAGGAGTGGGGGTGTAGATGGTGAGGAGGAACAGAAGGCTAGGTTGCTTCCTAGGGTGCCAGGGTGCATCAGGGTCGCTGGGGGGTGGGGAGGAGCAGTTCTGGGAGGGAGGCTAGGGAGCTGCTGGCTTGGAGTCACCGGGTTGAACTCATGCAGATGTTCCGAGCATGTACAATGTACCTCCTCCCATGTACCCTGTGGGACGCAGCTCAGCTGCAGGCTATGGAGATGCCAGGAAGGGGTCAGGAGCCTGGGTGCATGCAAAAATGCTAAATAAAATATTAGCAAATTGAGTTCAGCTGCTTTTTAAAGGACAACATACCACGGGCGTGCAAGGTATTATTCCAAGGAGGCAAGAAAAATTCAGCCTCAGAAAACCTCATTTACTCAATGAAGAGATGAAAGGAGAAAAATATCAAATGATCATCTCACCGTGCTGGAAAAACATTGGATAACATTCAACAACCACTTCCAATCTTTTAAAAAGTTTTTAGTAAATGGGGAATAGGAAGAAATTAGTCTGATCAAAGGTTGTCATTAGAAAGGAAGCATGTGCATTGTGTTGGATGGTGAAACAGAAGAGGTGACATATTCCAGAACAAGGTATGGCTGCTAACAGTCATGGCTAATATTTAATACTGATGCAGAAGTGCTAGTTAATGCAATAAGATAAGAAAAAGAACTGAGACCAGATGATACAATCGTCTAGAGAAAATCAAAAAGAATAAGCAAACAAAAATGGATAGAACCTAATGAAGAGACCAAAGGCAAGTCCAATATAGGTGGAACACAGAGGATTTTTAGTGCAGTAAAACTATTCTGTCTGATACTGTAATGATGGAGAGATAACATGATGCTTTTATCAAACCCATGAAATGCACAACACAAAGAGTCAACTCTAATGTAAACTGTGGACTTCAGAGTTAATAATAATGTATCAATATTCACTCAGCAATTGTAACATTGGCACAATCAATTGTTCTAATGAAAGTTAAATAGGGAATTCCCTGGCAGTCCAGTGGTTAGGACTCTTCACTCTCACTGCCAAGGGCCCAGGTTCAATCACTGGCTGGGGAAGTAATACCCCACAAGGCGTGTGGCACGGCCAAAAAAAAAAAAAAAGTTAAATATAGGGGAAACTGAGGGAGAGAGGGATGTATGGAAGCTCTCTGAAATTTCTGCTCAATTTTTCTATAAACCTAAAACTGCTCTAAAATATAGTCTATTGATTAAAAAAAATCAATAAAATAATTACCAAAAAAATGTGCTTACTACTGAGTCATTGCTAAATAAACATCAATATTCTACCATGAGTAAACTGCTTGGCACATAGTGTATGCTCAAGAAATGTGAACCATTTCAAAATATTCTTCTGATTATAAAAATTATTCACTTTAAAAATCAAATATGCAATATGGGAAAGGAAACCTTACATATATCATCTTGACTCTTTGGGGGCATAGAATAGTCATGCTTAATCAGGGATGATTCCGTGCTCCCCCCCAGACACTGGCAATGTCTGGAGACATCTTTGGTTGTCACAACTGGGCGGCGGGGGGCGGGGGTGGGGGGAGAAGGTGTTATTGATCTCTAGTGAGTGAAGGCCAGGATGCTGCTTAACGCCCTACAATCCATAGGAGTATTCAGCCCCAAATGTCCACAGTGCCAAGACTGAGAAATTCTGGCACAGACTAACTCTCTCTCTCTCTCTCTCTTTTTTAATTTTTTAATTTTTTAATCTAAGTGAGACCTGACTATTGATATCACTGGGCAACTTGCTTTTTCTTCCTGTCACCTGAGTCCTGGGCAGCCCCACCCTGATCTTTTTATCACCTGCCTAGTTTTCTGTCATCTGAAAACACCATGTCCTGGATGCCAGGTTCTCAAGATGACCACCTGGATTTTCTTACTTTTTTTTTTTTTTCCTTTAATCTCAATGGCTTTTCTGAACCCTGCTGTGTTCTCCACATACACTGGTCCATTTCCTTGGACAAGGGTTGAGTAGCATCATTCAAAGGTTTGGAGTCCCTGAGCGTTGCTGAGGCTTAGTATGAAGTTATGGTAATCAAGACAGGTGGGACTGGGAGACTTCCCCGGTGGTCCAGTGGTTAAGATTCAGCGCTTCCACTGCAGGAGGCACGAGTTCGATCCCTGGTCGGGGAACTAAGATCCCGCATGCTGCGCAGTGCAGCCAAAAAAAGAAAAAGACAGGTGGTACTGGTATAGGCATACACCAGAAGTTCTCACCCAGGGGCGGTTTTGCACCTTCAGGGGATACTGGGCAATGTCTGGAGACATTTCTGGTTGTCAAGACTGACGGGGGAGGGCAGTGGGGATGTGTTCCTGGCATCTGGTGAGTCAAGGGCAGGGATGCTGTTAACTATCTGACAATGCACAGGACAGTCCTTGCCACAAAGAATGATCCAGTCCCAAATACCTGTAATGCTGAGGATGCAAAACTGGGGGATAGAGAAATAGACCTGTTGGCCAAAATAGAGAATCCAGAAATAACCCCACCCATGTTTTGGCTCCTTGATTTTTTTTTTTTTTTGAAAAAGATGCCAATGGGACTTCCCTGATGGTCCAGTGTATAAGACTCCGTGCTTCCACTGCAGGGGGTGCGGGTTTGATCCCCGGTGGGGGAACTAAGATCCCACATGCTGAAGGGCATGGCCAAAAAAAAAAAAAAAAAAAAGATGCCAAAGTAGTTCACTAGGGATTAGAAATGGGAAAACTTTTCATACAAAAAGTTTAACTCTTAAAACAATGTAGTTTCTAGAAGGAAACAAAGGAGAATGCCTTAGTGATCTTAAATTGAGCAAAAATTTCTTAGAGTGAACACAAAAGGCATCAACATCAAAAAAAAAAATTACATTACCTTGATACCAAAGCCAGACAAAGACACTATAGAAAAAAAGAACACTACAGACCAATATCTCTTATGAATATTGATGCAAAAATTCTCAATGGTATACTACCAAATTGATTTCAGCAGCACATTAAAAAATTAAACACCATGACCAAGCAGGATTTACTCCTGGAATACAAGGATAGTTCAACATACAAAAATATCAATGTAATATATCACATTAACAAATTTCTTTTAAAATTTATTTATTTTAGGCTGCGTTGGGTCTTTGTTGCTGCGCGTGGGCCCTCTCCAGCTGCAGCGAGCTGAGACCACTCTTCACTGCGGTGCCTGGGTCTCCCCTCGCGGTGGCCCCTCTTGCTGCAGAGCATGGGCTCTAGGCACCCGGGCTTCAGTAGTTGTGGCTCACGGGTCCCGGAGCGCAGGCCCAGCAGTTGTGGTGCACGGGCCCAGCTACTCTGCGGCATGTGGGATCCTCCCAGACCAGGGCTCGAACCCGTTTTCCCCTGCACTGGCAGGCGGATTCTCAACGACTGCACCACCAGGGGAGCCCCACGTTAACAAACTGAATGAAAAAAAACCATGATTGCCTCAAATGATGCAGAAAAAAAAGCATTTGATGAAATTCAACACACTTTTGTTATAAAAACACTCAACAAACCAAGAATAGAAGGAAACTACCTTAATATAAAAAAGACCATGTATGAAAAACCCACAGCTCACATCATACTCAATGGTGAAAGACTGAAAGCTTTTCCTCTACTATTAGGAATAAGACAAGGATGTCTGCTTTTGCCACTTTTATCGACATAGTATTGGAAGTTCTAGCCAAAGCAATTAGGCACGAAAAAGAAATCAAAGGTATCCAAATTGAAAAGGAAGAAATAAAATTATCTCTTCTGGCAGATGACATGATCTCATATGTAGCAAACCCTGAAGATTCTGTAAAAAACTGTTAGAACTAATAAACCATTTTATCAAAGTTTCAGAACACAACTTTGCAGGATGCAAATCAACACCCAAAAATCAGTTGCATTTCTTTTTTTTCTTATTGGGGTATAGTTGATTTACGATATTATATTGGTTTCAGGTGTACAACATAGTGATTCAAAATTTTTACAGATTATACTCCATTTAAATTACTATAAAATATTGCTATATTCCCTGTGATACAATATATCCTTGTAGTTTATTTTTTATTTTTTTAATTAATTTATTTATTTTTGGCTGCGTTGGGTCTTCATTTCTGTGCTAGGGCTTTCTCCAGTTGCGGTGAGCGGGGGCCACTCTTCATTGTGGTGCACGGGCCTCTCACTATCGCAGCCTCTCCTGTTGTGGAGCACAGGCCCCAGACGCGCAGGCTCAGTAGTTGTGGCTCACGGGCCCAGTTGCTCCATGGCATGTGGGATCCTCCCAGACCAGGGCCCGAACCCGTGTCCCCTGCACTGGCAAGCAGACTCTCAACCACTTCACCACCAGGGAAACCCCTTATTTTATTTTATACATATTAGTTTGTACCTCTTAATTGTCTACCCCTATCTTGCCCCTCCCCATTCCCTCCCCCCAGTGGTAACCACTAGTTTGTTCTCTATATCTGTGACTATCTTTCTGTTTCATTATATTCATTCATTCACTTGTTTTATTTTTTAGATTCTACATATAAGTGATAGCATACAGTATTTGTCTATCTCTGTCTAACTTACTTCACTAAGCATAATACCCTCCAGGTCCATCCATGTTATTGCAAATGGCAAAATTTCATTCTTTTTAATGGCTGAATATATTCCATTGTATATATACACCACATCTGCTTTATCCATTCATCTGTTGATGGACATTTAGGTTGCTTCCATGTCTTAGCTATTGTAAATAGTGCTACTATGAACATTGGGGTGCATGTATCTTTTTGAATTAGTGTTTGTGTCTTCTTTGGCTATATACCCAGCAGTGGAATTGCTGGGTCATATGGTAGTTATATTTTTAGTTTTTTGAGAAACCTCCACACTGTTTGTCATAGTGGCTGCACCAATTTACATTCCACCAATGGTGTACAAGGGTTCCATTTTCTTCACATCCTCTCTAACATTTGTTATTTGTGTTCTTTTTGATGATAGCCATTCTGACAGGTATGAGGTGATATCTCTATGTGTCTTCGCTTTGCATTTCTTTGATGATTAGCCATCTTGAGCATCTTTTTGTGTGCCTGTTGGGGCCATCTGTATGTCTTCTGTGGAAAAATGTCTATTCAGGTCAGCTGCCCATTTTTTGATTGGGTCTTTTTTTTGATATTGAGTTTTACGAGCTGTTTGTATATTTTGGATACTAACCCCTTATCAGTCATATCATTTGCAAATATTTTCTCTCATGCAGTAGGTTGTCATTTCATTTTGTCAACGGTTTCTTTTGCTGTGCAAAAGCTTTTAAATTTAATTAGGTCCCATTTGTCTATATTTGCTTTTGTTTCTTTTGCCTTAGGAGACAGATCCAAAAAAGTATTGCTATGATTTATGTCAAAGAGTGTCCTGCCTGTGTTTTCTTCTAGGAATTTTGTGGCTTCCAGTCTTAAATTTAGGTCTTTAATCTATTTTGAGTTTACTTTTGTATATGGCATGAGAAAATATTCTAATTTCATTCTTTATTAATTATTATTATTATTATTATTTTTGGCTGTGTTGGGTCTTGGTAGCTGCACACGGACTTTTCTCTAGTTGCAGCGAGCAGGGGCTACTCTTCATTGCAGTGCATGGGCTTCTCATTACAGCGGCTTCTCTTGTTGTGGAGCATGGGCTCTAGGAGCGCAGGCTTCAGTAGTTGTGGCATGCGGGCTCAGCAGTTGTGGCCCGCAGGCTCTAGAGCACAGGCTCAGTTGTTGTGGTGCTCTGCGGCATGTGGGATCTTTTTGGACCAGGGCTCGAACCCGTGTCCCCTGCATTGGCAGGCAGATTCTTAACCACTGTACCACCAGGGAAGCCCCTAATTTCATTCTTTCACATGTAGCTGTCCAATTTTCCCAGCACCACTCATTGAAGAGACTGTCTTTTCCCCATTGTATATTCTTGCTTCCTTTGTTGTAGATTAATTGATCATAAATGTGTGGGTTTTTTCTGGGCTCTTTATTCTGTTCCATTGACCTATGTATCTGTTTTTGTGGCCAGTACCATACAGTTTTTATTACTGCAGCTTTGTAGTATAGCCTGAAGTCAGGAAGTGTGATACCTCCAGCTCTGTTCTTCTTAACTCAAGATTGCTTTGGTTATTCAGGGTCTTTTGTGTTTTTATACAAATTTTAGAATTATTTGTTCTAGTTCTATGAAAAATGCTATTGGTATTTTGATAGGGATTGTATTGAATCTGTAGACAGCTTTGGGTAGTATGGTCATTTTAACAATATAATTTCTTCCAATCCATGAACACGGTGTATCTTTCCATCTGCTTTTGTCATCTTCAATGTCTTTCATCAGTGTCATAGTTTTTTGAGTACAGGTCTTTTATAGCCTTAGTTAGATTTATTCCTAGTTATTTTATTCTTTTTGATGTGATGGTAAATAGGATTGTTTTCTTAATTTCTCTTTTGGATAGTTTGTTATTAGTGTATAGAAATGCAACAGGTTTCTGTATATTAATTTTATATCCTGCAACTTTACCTAATTCATTGATTAGCTCCAGCAACTTTTTGGTTTGCATCTTTAGGATTTTCTATGTAGAGTATTATGTCATCTGCAAACAGTGACAGTTTTTGTTTCTTCCTTTCCAACTTGGATTTCTTTTATTTTTTTTCTTGTCTGATTGCTGTGGCTAGGACTTCCAATACTATGTAGAATAAAAGTAGCGAGAATGGACATACTTGTCTTGCTCTTGATCTTAGAAGAAATGCTTTCAACTTTTTACCATTGAGTATGTTGTTAGCTGTGGGCTTATCATATATGGCTTTTATTATGTTGAGGTATATTCTCTCTATACTCACTTCATGGAGAATTTTTATTATAAGTGGATGTTGAATTTTGTCAAAAGCTTTTTCTTCATCTATTGAGATGATCATATGATTTTTATTCTTCAGTTTGTTAATATGGTGTATTACATTGATTGATTTGTGGACGTTGAACCAAACTTGCATCCCTGGGATAAATCCCACTTGATCATTGTGTATGATCCTTTTAACATATCGTTGAATTTGGTTTACTAGTTTTTTGTTGAGGATTTTTGCATCTATGTTCATCAGTGATATTGGCCTGTAATTTTCTTTTTTGTGTGATATCTTAATCTGGTTGGGGTATTAGGATGATGCCAACTTCATAGAATGAGTTCAGAAGCATTCTTTCCTCTGAAATTTTTCGGAATACTTTGAGAAGGATAGGTGTTAACTCTTCTCTAAATGTTTGGTAGAATTCACCTGTGAAGGCATCTGGTCCTACACTTTTGTTTGTTGGAGTTTTTATTATTATTATTATTATTACTGATTCAATTTCATTATTGGTAATTGATCTGTTGATGTTTTCTGTTTCTTCCTTGTTCAGTCTTGGGAGATTTTACATTTCTAGGAGTTTACCCATGTCTTCCAGGTTGTCCATTTTACTGAGGTATAATTGTTTGTAGTAATCTTATGATCCTTTGTATTTCTGTGGTGTCAGTTATAACTTCTTTTTCATCTCTGATTTTATTGATTTGGGCCCTCTCCTTTTCTTCATGAGTCTGGCTAAAGTTTTATTGATTTTGCTTATATTTTCAAAACCAAGCTCTTAATTTCATTGATCTTTTCTATTGCTTTTTTGGTCTCTGTTTCATTTATTTCTGCTCTGATCTTTACAATTTCTTTCCTTCTTCTAACTTTGGTTTTGTTTGTTCTTCTTTTTCTAGTTCCTTTACATGTAAAGTTAGGTTGTTTATTTGACTTTTTCTTGTTTCCTGAGATAGGCTTTTATCTCTATAAACTCCCCTCTTAGAACTGCTTTTCCTGCATCCCATAGATTTTGGATCATTGTGTTTTCATTTTTATTTGTCAGGTATTTTTAAATTTCTTCTTTGATTTCCTCAGTGACCCATTGGTTGTTTAGTAACATATTGTTTAGCCTCCATGTGTTTGTGGTTTTTTGCAGTTCTTTTTTTTTCTTGTAGTTGCTTTCTAGTCTCACAGTGTTGTGGTCAGAAAAGATGCTTGACATGATTTCAGTTTTCTTAAATTTACTGGGACTTGTTTTGTGGCCTAACATGTAATCTATCCTGGAGAATTTTCCATGCACACTTGAAAAAAATGTGTATTCTGCTGCTTTTGGATTGAATGTTCCATATATATATATATATATATATATATATATATATATATATATATGGAGTCCTAGTGTGTGACACACATTTGATCTAATGTGTCATTTAAGGCCAGTGTTTCCTTATTAATTTTCTATCTGGATAACCTGTCCAGTGATGTAAGTGGGGTGTTAAAATCCCCTACTATTATTATGTTACTGCCAGTTTCTCTCTTTATGTCTGTTAATATTTGGTGGGAATGTAAAACAGTATTTTAAAAATTAAATAGTATTTAAAACAGGAATGTAAAACAATATTTAAAAATTTAAACCAAATTACCATATGATCCAGTTTTCCACTTCTGGGTATAATCCCAAAAGAATTGAAAGCAAATATAGAACAGATATTTTGACATCAATAGTCACAGCAGTATCATTCACAATAGCAAAAAGGTGGAAACAATCCAAAAGTCTATTGATGGATGAATGGATAAACAAATGTGGTATATACATACAGTGGAATATTAATCAGCCTCTAAATGGAAGGAAATTCTGACAGCTGCTTCAGCATGAATGAACTTTGAAGACATTGTGCTAAATGAAATAAGCCAGACACAAAAAGACAAATAATGTATGATTCACTTATATGAGCTCCATAGAATAGTCAAATTCATAGACAAAGAAAATAGAATGGTGAGGAAATTCCCTGACGGTCCAGTGGTTAGAACTCCAAGCTTCCACTGCAGGGGGCCCGGGATTGATCCCTGGTTGGGGAACTAAGGTCCTGCAAGCTTCACGGCACAGCCAAAAAATAAAATAGAATGATGGCTACCAGGGGCTGGTGGGAGAGGAGAATTGGGAATTAGTATTTATGGGTATAGAATTTCAGTGTCAGATGAGTAAAAAGTTCTGGAGATGGATGGTGGTGATTGTACAACAATGTGAATGTACTTAATGCCACTGAACTATACATTTAAAAATGGGGGCTTCCCTGGTGGCGCAGTGGTCGAGAATCTGCCTGCCAATGCAGGGGACATGGGTTCGAGCCCTGGTCTGGGAAGATCCCACATGCCGCGGAGCAACTAGGCCCGTGAGCCACAACTTCTGAGCCTGCGCGTCTGGAGCCTGTGCTCCGCAACAAGAGAGGCCGCGATAGTGAGAGGCCCGCGCACCGCGATGAAGAGTGGTCCCTGCTTGCCGCAACTAGAGAAAGCCCTCGCACAGAAACAAAGACCCAACACAGCCAAAAATAAATATAAAAATAAATTAATTAATTTAAAAGATGGTTAAAATCATGACTTTTATTTTATGTAATTTTTGCCACAAAGAGGAAAAGAAAAAATTATAACTTTTCGGAAATCAAAACTATAATTCTGATCTTTCAAAGGCAGTATTAAGCAACTAAAGAAGCAAGACACAATTTGGGAGAAAATATTGGCAATGCTTATAACCAATGAAGAACTTGTATCCAGAATACAAAAATAATTCTTGCAACAATAAGAAAATAAAGAACCCAATTAAGAACTGGGCAAAAGGTTTGAATGACACTTGGTCAAAACTATATGGATAGATAACAAGCATGTGAAAAGATGTTCAAAATCTTCAGTCATCAGAGAAATATAAATCAATACCACATTGAGATACTACCCCACACACACTAGAATGGCCAAAATTAAAAGGATGGACCATTTAAGTTCTGTCAAGGATGTTGAGCAGTTGGAACTCATATATTGTTTGTGACAATGTAAAATGAGTCAACTACTTTGGAAAACAGTTTGACAATTTCTAAAATAAACATACACCTACCATTGGATCCAGCCATTTCATTCCTAAGAATTGACCCAAGAGAAATGAAAGTTCACACAAAAACATGTACACTAATGTTTTTAGCAACTTTATTTGTAATAACCCAAAGCTGGAAATAACATGACTGTTAGTGAATGGATGAACAGACGGTGGTCCATCCATATAGTGGAGTACTACTCAGCAATAGTAAGTGATGAACTACCGATATACACGACAACATGGCTGGATCTCTAAAACAGCAGCCAGACCAGCTTGTTCTGCCTGCACTGGGGAGCCTCAGCCCTGCTCCCTGCCCCACCCCCAACTGTGCTTTGAGGAAGGACCATCAACCAGCTGAAAGTCTGGTTCCCACCTTACTCAGTCATTGATTTAAAATTTGTGATGGTAATTTTTTTTTTTTTTTGTGGCTGTGTTGGGTCTTCGTTGCTGTGAGAGGGCTTTCTCTAGTTGCGGCGAGCGGGGGCCACTCTTCGTCGCGGTGTGCGGGCCTCTCACTGTCACGGCCTCTCTTGTTGCGGAGCACAAGCTCCAGATGCGCAGGCTCAGTAGTTGTGGCTCACGGACCTAGTTGCTCCGCGGTATGTGGGATCTTCCCAGACCAGGGCTCGAACCCGTGTCCCCTGCATTGGCAGGCAGATTGTCAACCACTGTGCCACCAGGGAAGTCCTGTGATGGTCATTTTTATGTCCAAATCTAAAGGTCTCCATAAAACAGCCTGCACAGAGGGCCAGGTCTCTGAGTGGTCAAGAGAGGCCAGATCAGGAGGGGTATATTCATTTCCTGAGGCTGCCACAGCTTAACACAATAGAAATTAATTTTCTCACAGTACTGGAGGCCCGAAGTTAGAAATCAAGATGTTGGCAGGGCCGTGTTTCCTCTGAAGGCCCTAGGATAGAATCCCTCCCCTGCCTCACTTCCAGCTTCTGGTGACTCCAGCAATCCTTGGCATCCCTTGGCTTGTAGGTACATTACTCATCTCTGCCTCTTTGTTCACATGGTTTTCTCCCTGTGTGTCTGTGTCTTTTCTCCTCTTGTAATAAGGACACAGTCATTAGATTCAGGGCGCATTCTAATCAGTATGACCTAATTTTTATTTTTAATTAATTTGTTTATTTTTGGCTGCATTGGGTCTTCATTGCTGCATGCAGGCTTTCTCTAGTTGTGGCAAGCGGGGGCTACTCTTCGTTGCAGTGCGTGGGCTTCTCATTGCGGTGGCTTCTCTTTGTTATGGAGCACAGGCTCTAGGCGTGCAGGCTTCAGTAGTTGTGGCACGTGGGCTCAGTAGTTGCGGCTCATGGGCTCTAGAACGCAGGCTCAGTAGTTGTGGTGCACAGGCTTAGTTGCTCCGCGGCATGTGGGATCTTCCTGGACCAGGGATCGAACCTGTGTCCCCTGCACTGGCAGGCGGATTCTCAACCACTGTGCCACCAGGGAAGTCCCAGTATGACCTAATCTTAACTTGACCAAGCACACCTGCCAAGACCCTATTTTCAAAGAAGCTTACATTCTGAGTTTCCAGGTAGATGTGAATTTTGGGGCTACCCTATTGAACCTAGTATAAGGGCCCCAACTGCTAAGTGAGCAGGGGACGCTTCCCTGGAGGCCATGGGAGCCATGGCAGTTGTGGGCAGAGGTGGGTACAGCCAGCTCTCAGGGTCACAGAAACCCCAAGGGCTGGTGCAGGGACAGTGTACAAAGGGCAGTGAGGAGGGGATGCTTTGGGAGGGACTCAGGAGGGGAGAGAAGCTGTGTCTCTGGGAAGGCAGTGTAATGCACCCTAGCGTGGGAGTGATCACCTTGCTCTGATGCTTTAAATACTCAGGTTTATTCATCATAGGCTCGGGGATAGTGATAAAGAGATTTGCACTCAGATCTGACTGAGGAGATCTAGGGTGACAGCCAGAATGATTTTTCAGAGAAGACAGAACATCAAGAGTCCATTTACTTGATGTGCATGGATGAAGTCTCCAACCAAGGGTCAGACGCGTCTCTGGTACGTGAGCTCGCCTGTTACCAGCAACACGTCGTCAACGGAGCCTCAGCGTCACGCAGCACCCAGGTCTGTCCCTGCCCTGACCCGACTCACTGTGCGACCTCAGGCAACCTCGCTGAGCCTCAGTTTCTTCCTCTGTAAAGTGGGCTCATGGTCCTTAGTGGATGAGATGGGTAAAGTGTCCAGGCACAGAAGGAAGGCTGAAAACATTATTCCTCCTTTCTCCTCCCCTCCTCCTCACAAGATCAGAGGCCATGTGACGTCTGTCCCTCCAAAGGGAGGAAAACAGGGAAGGGATGAAGGAGGGAGAGCTGGTGTCCAACTCTCGATGAGTCTCTGGTTTGTTCTGTGACCTTGGCCAAGTCAATGCCCATTTCCAGGCCTTGGTTTCCCTACTTGTGAAGTGGGCACAAGGGGTTGGGCCTGAGGACCTCCAAAATCATTGCTAAGGTTCAGATACTTCCCAGGGAAGAACTGGGGTCTTTCTCAGACCCCAGTGTTGGGCCTGGGGATTTCCCATGTTGTCCAGAGGGGACTCCAACATCTTTCTCTTGTAGGTAGAGAAATATCTGGCCTTGTTTTGGGGGAGTGGGCAGGGGTGCAGCATCTAAGACTTGGGTCCAGCTGGAAGGAGGAGGCAAGATAAAATGACTTTCTGGAGGTGGGGCTTCACCTCTTCCCATAGGGCAGGGACGTGCAGTCCCAAGCTTATTTCCATATGATGTGGCCTAGCCAACAGGAGCCCAAGACCATCGGCTCATGGCCTGGGATTGGCTCCCCTGGGGTTCCATCCCAGGCGGTCGGTCCCTGACTGTCTCAGAGGTCTGTCTCTCGCAGGTCAAGACCTTTGTCATGTTCACTGCCTGGGGTCCTGGAGCCAGCTCCATTCATCTCCTTCTGACCCAGGAAGAGCTGATGGTCCTCGTCAGGGGGCAGGAAGTCAGGAGGCCTCTTGGCTCCGGGGGGCAATTCTTCAGCACCCTGGGGGGAAGAGAGAAGAAAGACCCTGTCATAAAGACCACTTCTGCTGTGTCAGCTCAGATATCCTCCAGTTGGGGACAGAGGGCCTGGGAGGACAGAACCTGGGCAGAGTTGCACAATATCCCCTTGTCCAGTGCATAGGTCAGTCCTGTCCCTTCTGCCTCCAAAACCTCCATCCACTTCTCTCCCCCATGCCCGTGTCACCTACAGTCCAGGCCATCAATGCTTCCATGGATGCCTGCCCACCTCCTCTCTCTGACTCTGCCTTATTGTTCTTCAAGAAAATAAATATTTTCCCACAGCAGCTGGAGGGAGCTTTAAAACACTTAAGCCAAATCCCCTCCCTCCCCAGCCCTCACCGTTGAGTCTCCTCTGGCCTCAGACCCTTTGCACCTGCTGTGCCCTCCACCAAGAATGTCCTTCCCTCAGATTTCCCTGTGGCTGTCTCCTTCTCATTCTGGACTCTATTAATGTCACCTCTTCCAAGAGGCCATCCCCATCATAGTATTCTGCTTTATTTTCTTCCTACTCTTCACCACCTGCTTAGATCCTATTCCTTTCTTGGTTTAGCTTTCTTCTGCTCCTGCCAGTACGGGTCTGGGTACATAGCAAGTGCTTAATAAACAAGGGAATGAAACAGGGAATCCAAAGCAAGAGCAGGCCTGGATCAGACCCCCCAGGGACAATGTTTCTCAAACTCAGGACATTCCAATAGCAACCACACGGCTTTGGCCAAGGTTGGTCTACTCCCTGTGGTGTTTCTTATGTAAGATTTTTCCTAAGTTGACTCACTTTTGAATTAAGCAATTATTTTATTTTCAGGAGACACTTTATATCAACACCAAAAGACAAACCAGTTTCACTTGCCATAGATTGGAAGTAATTGTAAAAACAGATACAATGAAAATGAATTCTGCTCAGTGCTTGTTAAAGGGGGTAATAGAAAGTGTTGAAGACACATTAGCTCCCAACTGAGCCTTTCCACTGGAGGTAAGGAGAAGTTGAGAAAGACAAAGATGGTGACTCACCCTGTCACTTCCCTGAGTTATGGCCACACACAGAGCACCCGAAGCCACTTCACTGCCCCTCCCCCAACTCCGGGAGCACAGCCCTGAGACTGACCTTCATCAAGCTGTCATCCAGGGTGGCCACTTCTTCCTTAGGGGCCACAGATGCCGTCTGCCGTGTGAGGTCCCACCACAGCAGACCAGGACCCAGGGCACTGCGCTTGGTGGGGCCTGAGGGGGCAGAGAGAAAATGGAATTATTTAGCGAGGGGTGGGGGGCGGGGACTGGAGACCAGGCGCTGGGGAGGGGAAGGGAGAGCTCTGATGGTTTCCAATCCGAGATCCGATAGTGACCCACTGGGGACACTGGCAAGTCTCTACCCCTCTCTGGGCTTCAGTTTTCTCATCTATACAGTGAGGGGTTGTAATAGAACAACAGTGGATGGCCAGGAGGGTCCGGCCCATGGTTCCATTCACTCCTATGTCCCTATCGTCTAGAATATTGCCCAACAGAGAAAGACTCAATAAAGGCCTGGTGAATGTAAAGTCTGAGACTCAGGAAGCGAGAACAGGTCCTATTATCACTATTGATTTCTTTTGATCTCTTTCCACTTCTCCATGGGCTTCAGAATTCCTGGAGGAGCACAGAGTTGCTAAGGCCTTGATGAGAAGATATATCAGCACCAGGGACAGCGTCTCGTGGCCCTACCCGACTTCCTCTAGCAAAGACTTAATTTTGGGGGGCGAAGAGGGAATAGAGAGGTGGATAGGGGATGCCTCTGTTTCTGCCTTTGCAAAATAGGACAAGTCCCACGAGGTGGAGGGTTGTCCTGAAGGTGACGCAGCACAAAGGGTGTAGATGCGGCTAGCACGCAGTGGCCACTTGGCTGGCAGAAGGATCCTTCCTTCCCTCCCTGTCTGGTGGGTCCTAGAGGCAGAGGGATGGTCAGGATGACCTCTAAGGATGCCACACGCCCTCCTTACCCGTCAGGCAGCTGACGAGGGCTCCACATAGCACGGTGCTCAGTGTGCCCAGGGCACCATAATAGAGATAGGAAATGGCGTAGAAGCTGTCAGCCAAGGTGTGTTGATCAGGGTCCATTTCGAGGCTGGGGGAGGGAGAGATGAGCTTGAGTCTAAAATCCACTCCCAGTCCATTTGCTTCTTCCTGTCTCCACTCCCACGACCCAGCCCAGTCCTCCGTTATCGCTCATCTGGACATGTGCCAGTTCTCCTTCCCTGCTGCTATCCCACCAGCACCCTCAGGCATTCTGTACACACAAGCAGAGGAAGCGTTACTAAAATGTAACTCAGGGCTTCCCTGGTGGCGCAGTGGTTGAGAATCTGCCTGCCAATGCAGGGGACACGGGTTTGAGCCCTGGTCTGGGAAGATCCCACATGCCGCAGAGGAACTGGGCCCGTGAGCCACAACTACTGAGCCTGCGCGTCTGGAGCCTGTGCTCCGCAACAAGAGAGGCCGCGACAGTGAGAGGCCTGCGCACCGCGATGAAGAGTGGCCCCCGCTCGCCGCAACTAGAGAAAGCCCTTGCACAGAAACGAAGACCCAACGCAGCCATAAATAAACAAAACAAAACAAAACAAAAAGAAACAGTAACTTAAGCCTCATTAAAAAAGAAAAATGTAACTCAGATTACCTCCTGCTACTGCTCATCACCCTGCATGGACCCCTATTGCCCTCAGAATCAAACCAAATTAAGCTCTAAGAAGAAAACAGCTGTGAATCTTTAGGACCTTGGATTTGGCAATAGTTTCTTAGATATGACACCAAAAGCACAAGCAACCAAAGAAAACAGAGAGGGAATTCCCTGGCGGTCCAGTGGTTAGGACTCCTTGCTTTCACTGCTGAGGGTGGGGCGGGGGGTTCAATCCCTGGTCAGGGAACTAAGATCCTAAAAACCACATAGCACAGCCAAACAAAACAAAACAAAGAAAACATAGATGAACTGGACTTCATCAAAATGGAAAACTTTTGTGTATCAAAGGATACTGTCAATAGAATGAAAGACAACACACAGAATGAGAGAAAATATTTGCACATCATACATCTGATAAGGATCTAATATCCAGAATTATAAAGATATAAAGAATATATAAATTACAACTCAACAATGAAGAGACAAATGACCCAGTTTAAAAGTGAGCAAGGGATCTGAGTAGACATTTCTCCAAAGAAGATATAAATATGGCCAGTAAGCACATGAAAAGATGGTCAACATCATTAGTCATTAGGGAAACACAAATCAAAACCACAATGACATATCACTTCATACCCAGTAGGATGGCTAGAATTTTTAAAAGGGGAAAATAACAAGTCTTGGAGAGGATGTGGAGAAATTGGAACACTCATACATTGCTGGTGGGAATGTAAAATGATGTAGTCACTGTGGAAAACAGTCTGGTGGTTCCTCAAAAAGTTAAACATAGAATTACCATATGATCCAGCAATTCCACTCCTAGGTATATATCAAGAGAAATGAAAACATATGTCTACACCAATACTTGTACACAAATGTTCATAGCAGCACTGTTCACAATCACTAAATGTCCGTCAACTGATGTATAACTGATTCACTTTGTTATAAAGCAGAAATTAACACACCATTGTAAAGCAATTATACTCCAATAAAGATGTTAAAAAAAAAGGATAAATAAAATTGATCCACCCATACAGTGAAATATTACTCAGCCATAAAAGGAATGAAGCACTGATACACACTGCAGTGTGGATGAACCTTAAGAACACGCTGAGTGAAGGAAGCCAGAGACAACAGGCCATATAGTGTACAATTTCATTCATATGAAATGTCCAGAATAGGCAAATCCATAGCGACAGAAACTGGATTAGTGGTTGCCAGGGGCTAGAGGGAGGTGGAAATGGGGAGTGACTGCTAAAGTGTACAGAGTTTTATTTTGTGGTCTATTTTTGTTTTGCTTGTTTTTGTTTTTGAGGTAATGAAAATGTTCTTCAGTTAGTGGTGATGATTGTATAACCAGGGGAATATACTAAAAACCACTTTTAAACGGCTAATTTTATGGTCTGTAAATGATATCTCAATTTAGAAAGAAAAGAATCAGATTCCTCTGGCTGGACCTCATCTCCTATCCTTACTCCTCCCATTAAATCCACCCCAACCTCACCATAGTTGGAATGCACTAAACTGAACCCTGGGGGAATTCCCTGGTGGCGCAGTGGTTAAGAATCCACCTGCCAATGCAGGAGACACGGGTTCAAGCCCTGGTCCGGGAAGATCCCACATGCCGGGGAGCAACTAAGCCCGCGTGCCACAACTGCTGAAGCCCTCGCGCCTAGAGCCCATGCTCTGCAGCAAGAGAAGCCACCGCGACGAGAAGCCCGCGCACCGCAACGAAGAGTAGCCCCCACTCGCCACAACTAGAGAAAGCTGCCCGCAGCAACGAAGACCCAAGGCAGCCAAAAAAAAAAAAAAAAAAGATTAAACTGAACCCTGGTCTCAGAGCCTTTGCACTTTCTTTCCCCTCTGCTGGGAATGCCCTTCCCTCACTTCTTCCTGCTCCCCGCTCCTCCTCTCAATCGGGACTCAGCTGAAGGATCCCTCCCTGGCCACGCCTCCCGCTCAGACCTGCTCGCTCACCTGGAGGCCCTGCTGGAGGCGTTGGCGACGAGAAGCGGGTCTAGGAGGCCAGAGGCGTTGGCCGAGGGCACAGCACAGCCGGCGGCCGATGAAGGCAGGACCCCCATGGACTGTGCGCTAGGCGGGTACAGAGTGGCACCCACGGCCACCCACAGCGACAGCGCCAAGCCCACCGCCAGCCCGGACAGGACGCCCTGATGGGGGACCCAGTGTCAGTGGAGGGTACTCCCAGCCCCTCACCTCGCTCACCCCCACTCACCAGCGTATTGCAGGCGGGGAGGAACATTCCCAGGATGAAGGCTCCTAGGAGGGGGCCGCTGATGACTCCCATGATGGTGAAGGAGCCCTGGGAGAGTGGGTTGGGGTGAGACTGAGAGCAGAGTTCTCCCACCTTTCCTGTCCTCAGTTTACCCGCTGGGAAAGGAAGACCTGGGGAATTCTACTGTGGACCTTGAGACTCCTCTGTGCCCTAAAGGGGAGGGGACTCCTTGTGCCTGCCTCTCTCCCAAAGATGCTGATTCTCTCTCTTGACAAACTTGGTTCCACCTCCAGGCCAGGAGGAGGCCCTTCTTGCCCCCAGGCCACCACTCCCCCTCCTAGCTGTCCCCCCTCCACCAGCCCCGCTTCTGGCCAGGTGGCTGCAGGAAGTATCCCGCCTGTGGCATCAGTCAGAACTCAGTTCTGCCGCTGACATGTATAACCTTCTCGGAGCCTCATTTCAACGTGGATGTTGCCTCACCTCTTGGGGAGATTAGGGCAGGGTGGGGAGCGGGGCTCACCTCGAGAACGCCGCCCCCCAGCAGGGAGGACAGAGCTGCCACAGTGAGACAGGCCGAGCCGTAGATGAGCGCTGTAGTGGATGGGGACGGCACTGTCAGCGGGGAGAGGCTGCCCTGGCCCCCCACCCAGGTCCCCCCAACTCACACAGCCCCTTGGAGATGATAACAAGTCTCCGGGGGGTCAGACTCGGCAGCCGAGGTTTGATGAGGTCCTCCACAGTGACGGCAGCCATGGCATTGATGCTGGTGGATGCAGTGCTGGCGGGTACAAGGGAGGGGGGAGGGGTGTCCTCAGGCCACATCAAGGGATTGGCCACACCCCCCCTGGGGCCTACCTGCTAGGGGAGGCCCCCAGCTGCCCACATTATCTGGCCTGCCAGGACCCCCAGCCAGCCCAGGGGCAGAGGCAGGGGCAACAGAATTCCTCAGGGGTGGAGATGCCCACATCCCCACACTACCCCATAGACCTGAGACACCCTCGCAGGAGCAAGGACACCCATGACCAAGGACACAAATGACACAGGTTCTCATTACAGAGCAATAATGGGGTGCAGAGAACAGTCACATGGAACTCTGGTCACAGCAGGAGCAGGCCAGAAGCTGCGGAAGATTTGAAACCACCAGAGTGTAAGGCCCCGGAGGGCAAGAATGGGGGACCGCTTGGCCACGGCTGCGCCCCAGCATTTAGAACAGCAGTACCTGCCACATAGGTGCTTAACAAACATTTGTTTGGGGGATGGAGGACAGAAAGAAGGGAAAGGAGTCTCGTGTGGCCCTGCCGGGCAATAAGAAGGTAACGACTCCGGAGCTGGGGTCCTTATGCCCAGGGTGTGCCCTCTGACAGAGCCCACCTGATGGGGGCTGAGCAGTAGATGACGGACATGCCCAGAACATTCCATCCCACAGGGGAGTGGCTGGTACAGACAAGGAGGACCCACGGGCTCAGATGTGGCCAAGTGAGCAAGCTGAGCCACTCACCTGAGGGTGCCACTGTAGGCACAGGCCAGAAAGAGCCCAGGGACTCCAGGCAGGTCCTCGAAGATGTCCAGCACCATCAGGGGCATGTACTGGGGGGAATCAGGGGTCAACCTCCAGGACAGCAGCACCCCAAGGGCAGGGGCTTCTGTCTGTCCTTACACTGCACGTCCCCAGCACCCTGTACAGACCAGGCTCACAGTGGGCACTTAGCGTGTGTGTGTTTGTTGATTGACTTGGTGATACCATGCAAAGAGCCCTGGGACCTGAGTGAGGCAAGGTCCTGTGTCATCCCCACTTTACTGATGGAGCCAGTGAGACCAAAGAGGTACACACCTTGCTTGAGGTTACACAGTCAGACAGTCCAGGATCTGACCCCAGAGGAGGATCTGACGGGATGGTCTTGAAGCTTCTGCCAGCTCTGAGCCTCAGGGTCAGAGATCCCGCCAGGGTGTGCAGGTCTAGGTCTTGGCCCTGGTGCTGCCCCTGACTTGCCTGTGGACCTCAGGCAATTGCTCTACCCGTGACCTCCTGCCTCAGTTTCCTCATCTGGAAGTCAAGGGCCATGGCAACCTTGGCCTCATCACGTGTTGAAAGATTTGATGGGAAATTAACTGCTTGTGAAGGGAACAGCATGAGGCACAGAGTAGACACTTGGGACATGAGAGAGGGTCATTATGGTTAATGTCATCATTTCATGATGGACCATGGTCCCATCTCCTCCTTGATAGCCTTTAGGGAGTCTGAAATGCCCCTCCCCTACTCCCTCCCATGGCTTCCCATCACCTCCCAGATCCTCCTGTGAGCTGAGCTCTTTCCTGCCTCTGGACCTTTGCACAGGCTGTCTCTACTTTTCCACTCTCACCCGCAGAGACTCATCCAGAGGTTCACAGTGGGGGTGGGTAGATAGAAGTGGCCTAGGAGCCTGGACCAGACTCACCTGGTCTGGGGCAGAGATACGCCCTGCCAGGAGAGGGTCACAGTCAAGGTAGAATGTGAACATGATGATACCACAGGCAGCAGCACTGGACACGATCAGGAACAGGCCCAGTTGGTTGATGAGCACGGCCCTGGGGGGAGAGGTGGTCTCAGAAGGGGAGGGGAGCAGCACGTCCCCGAGGTATCCGCTTTGCCCCTCCCAAATACTCACAGCTTGGCCTGTTTCTCCGTGCGACAGGCCATGTAGCGCTGCACCTGTGCTTGGTTCACACCATACATTGAGAGCCACACCAATGTGCCACCAACAACAAAAGTCCAGAATGTGTAGCGGCTCCTTGGGTCCAGGTCAAAGCTGGATGAGGGCAGGGCAAGTCAGCCATGTGGGGATGCCACACTGACTTCACCTTCCCAAAGTGCCCCAGATAGCCATTCTGGACCTTATGGGCCTTAAAGGGATATTTGGGGTAGGTTCTGAAGTGTGAATAGGAGTTTGAATCATCCATGTATGCATTCAGAAAACATTTTTTCTATGTTCAGCTGGGAGCTCAGAGAGCCTGCAGTCCCCAGTCTGGGCTAGGGGGTGGGGTGGTGCAGAAGACTGGGCCAGATGGAGGGATGGGGGCTATGGGAGTACAGAGAGGGGGAGCCAGGGTTCTGTCCATGGGGAGTCTGGAGGGGGGGAGCAAGGAGGGCTTCCTGGAGCAGGAGGCATTGGTTGGCTTCTCCCAGGGCAGACAGATGTCAGCTCCATCGTTTGGCAGTATCCCCCTTTATGTTTTCACTTACTCCATCAGGTTGATCCTGGAGTGGTTCTTGGCAAGCTCAAGTACTTGCCCAGGTCCACCCACGAGCATAGTTCCGCGAGCCAGGACAACCCAGAAACCACTCAGCATCACTAAGACCTGAAACACGTCGGTCCAGATCACAGCCTTCATGCCGCCCTGCAAGATGTGACAGAGAGGGAGACAGAGTGTCAGACAGGAATCTGTCTGGGGCCTACAGGACAGGGCAGAGGTAGGAGGGAGGAGTCAGGTGGCGGACCTGGCTGGGGCCAACCTGGCCTGGCCTCCAGCAGTGGCTGGGACCAATACCCCTCTCTGCCTCGGTTTCCTTATCTGTAAAATGGGGGTAATAACAGTACCTTCCTCAGGGTATCATTGTGAGGACTAAATTAGTTAATACAAGAAAAATATTTGGAAGAGCATCTGGCACATACAAGTGTTCAGTGAGTGATGGTTGCCACCATTATTATCATTATTACTACTACTGTTATTATTAGCTGTTGTTTTTACCCATCCAGGCTTCATGTCTTTGGCATGTTCTTCATGTTTTTGTCTTGGCAGCCCCTGGATTTTCCTTTGGAGAAGCCCCTTCCCCCCCACTCAGGTCATTTGGGTGAAGCTAACCCTGCTCCCAGCTCC
This sequence comes from Balaenoptera acutorostrata, assembly GCF_949987535.1. Taxonomy (NCBI): domain Eukaryota; kingdom Metazoa; phylum Chordata; class Mammalia; order Artiodactyla; family Balaenopteridae; genus Balaenoptera; species Balaenoptera acutorostrata. The sequence goes on from NC_080065.1 coordinate 173,673,035, forward strand.
AGGAATAGCCAATCAGAACATCCTAGCTACCCAAACATCTGTGAATGGCTCATCCTTCACAGAATACCAGAGCCAGCCAAACAGAGCCCTTCGGGGACTTCAGCCAGCCCATCCTGAAACTGGAACTCACTTGCTGCTGGAAGGAAGCCAAAAGGGGTGGAAGCCTGGAGCTAATGAGGTCCCTAGAGATGGGAGAGGGACCCAGAGGACTCTGTTGTAGCCCCTGGATCCAGCCATGCCTGAAGCTAGTTGTCCTTGGACTTTCAGCAATAAACTTTTCAAATCACCTTTCATAATAAAGATGAGGAAGCAGGCCCAGTTGGGACACAGGCTTCCTCCGGAGGAAGGGAAGGTAGGGAGTGGATGGGTCTGCCCACAGTCTCTCCCACTCAGTGGACATGGAGCCCCACGTCGGGTGGGGGTAGGGGGACATTCACCACAGTAGTGTAGAAGGTGCAGATGACTCCGGTAGACAGGAGCGATGCCCAGATGTCCAGCCCTGTCACTGCAAGGAGACCCTCCCATTAGGCCGCTGTGCAGGGTGTAAACTTGGCCTCCACTGTCTTGGGCCCTCTTCTCTCCAGGAGGATACTTCCCTCCCAAGTCTCTCCTAGGGCTGCCCCTTCCTTCCCCTGGTCCAGTCTCTAAGCTTTTGTCCCCTCCCCGTCACCCTCCCCCGAGTCAAACCTTGGTTCAGGATGAGCGCGGGGGCGTAGATCACGATGCCAGTGTACAGCATCTGCAGGTAGAGGGCAGAGGCAGGTGAGTAGGGGCGGGGGAATTGGGGGGCTCCTGGGTGAAGAAGGCATTAGGAGAGAGGGGGAGAAGGGTGGTTGGGGTACGTGACTGGGGGCAGATGGGCAGGGCCATGTAGGGTCGCGGCGGGCTCGGGTAGCGCATATGCGAGAGGCCTGTGGGCCAAACTTGTATTATAGATGGAGCCTCTTGGGGGCGGGGCCAGAAGGATTGTGGGCGGGGCCTAGGCAAGGCTTTGCGGGGTGGGGGCGGGACCCACGGGGCGGGGTCGTGAGGGAAGGGAGAGGGCTGTGGGCGGGACCGACCAAGATTTGACCCGAGCTGGACCCTGGGGGCGAGGGCGGGGCCGAGGCCACTCACTGTAGCCACCAGGTACTGCAGTGTCCCGCAGAGCCGCACAGCGCGGCTGAAGCGCAGCTCCAGATACTGCAAGGAGGAGCCGAGGGCTCATGGTCACTTGGACAGGCCCTACCCAGGGGCCCAAAGCGTCTGGGGTCCTTCACTGGCCCTCTTGGCTTCTGCCCGCCCTCGGGAGGGCAACTGCGCCCTCCGCACTCTTGCCCACGGGGGCTCCCGCCAGGAGCACACACTCCGACCTATCCGCACACACTTGCACACACGCGCCATCCCCGCGCCTGTGCACATGGCGTGTGCCCAGGAGGACTGAGCCATCAAGTGTGTACACATCAGCCCCACCCACTCCCACTCATGTCTGATTGTCCCCCGGGGCTGCCGCCTGAGTCAACTTTGGCAAGATACAGACAGTGCCTGTAGCTGGCTGCCTACCGTACACTGGTCAAGATTTTAATCACTTCGCCTACTGCCCTGGGGGGAGGTCCTGTAATTAGCCCAGTTTGACGTTTGGGAAACACGAGCAGAGAGGCAACCCCTTGCCGAAGGTAGGAGGAAGCGGAGATGTCGGATTTCGAATCCGGAGCCCGCCGCCCGGCGAGCACTCGGGTGTACGCAAGCTCAGGCATGTGGGTTGCAAGTGTGTGCCTGTTCGCACGTGAGTGCGCCCCTGGCCGAGCCTGGCCACGCCCTGACCGGGTTTCCACCAGAGAGAATCCGGACGCTGGCTCCTCTTCCTCCTTCCTGCCCCTGGCCCCAGTGCCTGGGGCTTCTTCCCAGAACCCTCGCCACCTGTCCGCCCGGGGGCCCCCACATTAAAGCACTAAGGAGCCCGCCTGCGGCCCCCTGCGGCCCCCTGCACAGCAGTTCAAAGCCTCAGGATCTCCCCCGCCGCGACCCTGCGTTCCCAGCCAGGCAGGTCCTGACGCTGCCGGGCCTCTGCCTGGTACCTGGTAGGTGCTGGTGAGGCCCAGGCGGTAGAAGACCGGCAGGAAGAGCAGGGCAGTGAGCAGAGAGTTGAGCAGCTGTCCCAGGCACATCCAGAGGAACTTGAGGCCGTAGCGGTAGGCCTCGGCCGGCACGCCCAGCACCTGTACCGCCGACATGAAGCTGGCGGCCAGCGAGAGGCCAACGGGCAGGGCAGTCAGGCGCCGGCCCCCGGTGAAGAAATCCTCGGCGCTGCGCTGCCCGCCCCGGGCTAGCCCGACCCATAGCCCGATGCCGGTGGACACCAGCAGCATGAGAGCGAAGACCCCGTAGTCCCAAACTCCGAACGTGGCCTGCGCCCCTGCCTCGACGGCGGCCATGAGGTGTGGGTGAGGGGACCCGGCGTGTCCTCCGCCCTTCCAGCCACCCCGCGTGTCTCGGGTAAGGGAAGTTGGCAGTGGCAGAGGAGGCAGGACTGCGCAGAGGTGGGAGGATGCTCGGCCTCGGCAGCTGCACGGCAAGCCTGTCCCCTTTGGTCCCCCGCGGGGCCGGGGCTCCCTGGGCAAGGAATCTGTGGCTCCTTGCTGCGGTCGCCTGTCTCCCTGTCCCTCCTCTTCGTCTTCGTGTCTGTCTCCACCGTCTGTCTGTCTGTCCACCTGGCCTCCCACTCGGTCCGATTGCCCGGTGCAGCTGTGCGTCCACCACCCACACGTCTGTCCCTCTCCCTGGGAGCTGTGCTCAGCGCTGACTGCAGGAGGTCTCGGTGGGGCTTAAAGGGGCAGCTCGCGGCGGCGGGCTGTGGATTTATTGGGCTCCCGGGTCAGCGAAACTCCGCCCTCAGACGTGGGGGCGGGCAGGACCCGCACCCTTTCCTCCCTGGATTCGATCGGATAAGCCGGGACAGGACACGTAGGTGGCTGCTGGGGGGGGGGGGTGGAGGCTCCCAAATGCCCACCCTTGCTTCGTGTGGCACTTTCCGCTGACCATAAGCTGTTAATGCCTCCCTTTGACAGGTGGGGAAACTGAGGTTCTGAGATGGCATGTCACTCACCCTAGGCCACACAGCCTGGAGCAGTGGCTGCACCATTCAAATCCCCACTGTGCTTTTCGTACCTTGAGCTACGGGGAGCTCACTCACCCACAGGAGTGGGGTTTACTTTCAAGGTTGCAGGGTCCCATAAGGAAAGTTTGCTCTGCTTGAACCACCGCCCCCAACTGGCACCGTGACCCACTCCCTTTCTGTAGAGCCTAGAGGGAGGGCATCACCCAACCCTGCCCTTAGGCTAAGTTGAGTGGGAGGCATTCAAGTCCTGAACGCATACATATTTGAGGAAGTCTTTGCTTCTCTCTGGGCCTCAGTTTCCCCATCTGTAAATGGGGGTAAAATAGCCCTTGCCTCAGAGGAATAAATTGAACCTGCATAACAAAAGCCTGGCACAGAGTAAGTACCTCATTCATTCATTTCTTTATCCATTCGTTGGTTCCTTCACCAAACATGAACTGAGTGTCTACGCTGTGCCAGACATTAAGTGTATAATGGAGGTCATGGGGGAGGGATTGTCTGTGGCCATGAACCTGAATAAATGGAGACAGGACTACCTGGGGAAGTAGTGTCTGGCATGTCCCTATCGCACAAATGAGACCAGAGGTACAGGGGAAGGGGAAGTCCCTTGTTTAGGGCAATGCCATCAAGAAACCCAGACACTGTCATCTGGAGGCTCTGACCTCTGGGTTCAAGTCCTAGCTTGACCTCCAAAAGCTGGGTTCCCTCCTCCATAAGCAAGAGGGATCTAAGAATTTGCCCGGTTTCATGCTAGGGCACTGGAACCCTCCCCAGCCTCTGCCGCCCCCTGGTGGCCTCTTCTGGCCTACACACGGCACCCAAGCTGGGCCCAGCGTCCCCCAGGCATCCTCACGTTTCGCTCAGGACTGTCTTCTCACTCTCTCTCCGTGCAAGGGTGCAGGGCCGGCCTGCTCTTCCCTGCATCTGCTGCCTGCTGGTGTGCACCTTTCACCTGTGCCAGGAGGATGGGGAGGACACCGAATTCCTCCTCCTTCTACTTCCCTGCTGCATCCTCCTGGAAAACCTGGTGGGAAAGGGGAAATCCAGGATCCCCACAAAGCCAAGCAAGAGAATGCAAATATATGCAAATTGATGCAAACTCAGGCAAAAACCTGTCCTATCTCCCCAGGGAGGTTCTAGGAACAGGACACTGGGGACATAACAGGTTCCAGGTGGACCCATCCCGCACAACACGGCCTCATGACTCTGACCAAGCCAGCAGATGAATACCCATTTCAGAAGCTAACAGATGACAAAAGTGAAGCAAGGTCAAAGATGGAGACGGCCTGGGCGGGGGGCCACTTAATGTGGGGTCTCAGGGAGGGGCCCTGCAGGCAGAGAATGAGCCAGGCTTCGAGAGAGCTGGGGGGAGGGCCCTGAGGTGGGAAGGAGCAGGACAGGGAGGGACACAGTGGACCTTGAGCCTTGGCAAGGGGTCTGGGTTTTATTCTGAGGGCGCTGGTCAGTGGGGGCCGGCCACACTTAGAGAGTCTGGAGCAAATGAGGGACCTAACGAGAGTTCTAGGTTCTGAAAAGCCCACCATGTCCAAGGCAGGGATTGAGGGGTGGGGAGAAATGGGTGGATTCAGGACATGTTCTGGACTTCCTGCACTGGAGGCCCAGAGTTGGAAGCCCTGCAGGGTGGGTGGTGGAGGAGAAAGTATGGAGGAGGGCAGGGAGCAGGGAGGGGAAGCAGTCACACCTTCCCTGACGGTGTGATTTGTCATGGAATGGGAGGAGGGCAGGCAGGACCCCAGGACCCCCTGTCGATGGGGGGAGAGGAGCAGGGCGATCCCTGAAGACCCAGCAGCAGCAGTCTAAGCAAAAGGGGCAGGAATGTCGGGGTGCTGGGTGGGTGTCTGCTGCCCCCACTCCTGACTGCTGCCTGGGTTCCAGCGTTCCCACGTCTCCCTGGAGACACGGCAAGGGGCGGAGATGAGAGGTCATGAGGTACTCTAGCCCCAGCATGACCTGCTGGGTATCTGTCCTTGAACATCTAACCCTGCACTCAGTAAAAGCAAACCTTTACTACCACTGGTGGCTGTCATGGTCATTATCATTGTGAGATTCTCTGATTCCAAGTCCTAAGGATTCTGATCCTATGATTCTCAGAGTCTCTGGGTGTCAGGATCTACTACAGGTCTCCTGGGCGCCCCCCCCCCCCTCGTCTTGCCCTGACACCTGCCCTTGGTCCTGACACAGGAGTGAGGTGCAGGGTGGGTCAGGGATGGGCGGCTCTTCCCCAGGGCTCCCAGCCCTGCCCAGTTGTGACAGCTGGCACCTGGACAAGCCCAGGGGTGGGACCTGGGAGTGCCTCAGCACCTGAGGAGGAGGGAGGGGTCCACCAGGCCTCTCGGGTTCCAGATTCCTGCCCATCCTTGGACTGGCTGGGTGAGCCTGGGCAAGAACCTGTTCCTGGGCCCCAGCTGACCACAGAGAGGAGTCAGTGATCCAAGTGGCCAGTCCTGCCTCACAGACCACACATGGATGGGCCCATTTCCTCCTAGCTCTGGGCCTTTGCGCTGGTTGGTCCTGGCATCTCGACTCCCACTGGCGATTGAGGGTTCAGTTCAGTGGTCCTCACCTCCAGCCAGCTTTGGATGGCTGCTGTAAGCAGGGTTTGTGGGGGAATTGCCAGGCGGGTGGCTACATGGCAGGGGGCGACAAAGTTACAAGAGGATGAGTAGATGGCAGGGTGGGTGGATGAATACGGGTGTGGGCAAACTGGGGGCTCACTCACCACTTGGTTCAAGGCCTCCTCAATGAGACTGACCCCATCCCTTAGCTGGCTGGGGCAGAGCCCTCCCAACTGGTTCCCAGGCTGTAATGTGGATGAAGCCTTGGTGGAGCTTCAAGGTAGGGATGGGGGTGCATGGGGGACATTTGCGGGTCCCTGGCTTTCCACTTTCCTGGGGGCGCATTCTCCCACCTGACACTCCTGGCCTCTCGACCTCTAGCTCATCTGAAGCCCTCACCCCCAGAACTGAGGGATCATTATTCCCACTTTACATAGGAAAAACCTAAGGCTCAGAGTGGGCCGTGACTTGCCCCAGGCACAGGCATCAGGAGTTCCAGATCATAGCCTACAAAGGTGTTTACTTCTCATGTTCTAGTCATGCAGACCCAGGGTGAAAACAGCTGCTGGAGTACCAGCCATTGTGCCTATATTCTAGCCAGATGGTAGTTCCTGGCACACATCTCTACTGCTAGTATCACATGCCCATCCCTAGGTTAAAAGGCGGGGAAACTTTTCTGGGTGGCATCTAGATATGGAGATTCCTTTTACTGAGGAAGGAGAGAAGGAATATTTAGGGCAACCAGGAATTTCTGCCAGAAAGCACAGGGTTAATGAAATCAACTAGGGAAACATAAAAGAAAAATTTGGCCTGGCCCCCCAAAATATACCTTAAACATCAGAAAGTACCCTGAGGAAAAAAAGTATTTACAACATATGTAGAGATTTTTTTCAGGCTTTCGCCCCACATACCTGAGCTTTTTTTTCGGGAGGTGGGGTGGGTACACACCACACGACTTGCAGGATCTTAGTTCCCCGACCAGGGATTGAACCCGGGCCCCAGAGGTGAAAGCGCTGAGTCCTAACCACTGGACTCCCAGGGAATTATGATACCAGAGCTTTTAAAAAGTGATTCAACTTTGTAAGACTTTTTTCTTTCATGTAAACGATTTTTTTATCAGGGCAGAATGCTTTCGCATAAGGAACAGCAAATTCAAATCCTAAGATGTGCTTTTTTTCAGCCACCGGCTTGCTAACCCAAGTTGTGGGCAAGGCTGGAGGAAAACATGACCCCCTCTTATTAAGTGCTGTTGAGAATGAATTGGAACATCCGTGGAAGACATTTTGGCAGAGTTAACATCAAAAATTTGGCCCAGCATTGCCAGACCCAGGACTTTTCCCCACGTGGTGCAGATACAGGTAGAGGGATAGTCACTGGCCATCACTACTCTTCTCATACTTAACTCCTCCTGGTGACGCAGTGACACATGTGGTCCCTGCCCTCTCAGACTCCGTCTGGTGGGGGACAGAAACCCAATGGTTCACAGTCTTCAGCGAGGCAGTGATGATCTGTGGAGAGTAGTCTAGGCACAGCGCTCAGCAAGTGCAAAGGCCAGGGAGGTGGGAAAGAGGCACCGGTGTTACAACAGGCAAAGCAGCCAGCAAGGACCCAGGGCCTCTTTCCCATGAGAATGGCTAGCTGTGCCTGAGCCCTGCCTTGGGCACCTCTCCAAGAACAGGTGGGGTTTGAAGTGAGCTGGTTTTCTGGAAACCACCCAGGATCATCCTGCCAACTAGTCCCACCGCCACAGGTGGGGAAGGGGAGACTGTGCCCCTATCCAGGACCACCCTCCAGGACTGGTTGCTCTCCCCGCCCCCCCAGCTACCTCTTTGTGCCTCAGCTTCTTCCCAACCGACGGCTCTCTGGAACACAAGGCAGGTCCTCGTTGACCTGTGTACCCACTGCCTGCAGAGCAGTGTGACTCCCTAAGGCTTGTCAACTGAGCAAATCGGGTCAGTGTCCAGACTTTCTGAAGAGGACACCAAGGTTCAAAGGGCCAGGGTTGCCCAGGGTGACACACCAAGGACAGATGTTCCCAACATCTGAGCTCTTAGCTGTGCCTCAGCCTCCTGGCTGAGGAGCTCAGGCCAGGGTGGGATTATCTTCATGCCTGGAATTCCAGGAGACAGATGCCCACTGTGAAACCTTGAGCTCCTTGGGCAGGATTAGGACAGCTTCATTCAAGAGGCCCCCAGCTGGCGAAGGGGAAACAAGCTAGCACAGCAGGCTCATGACCCTCTTGGACGCCCCCTTGTGTCTGCTGTGAGGATCTTGACCAGGGTTGTAGGCTGGGTGGGGAAGGCCACACACAGAATGAAACCAACCCCATCAACCTGATCTCCCTCAGGGTGCAGCTGTCATCTCACCACCACAGAAATGGGGGGCGGCGGGGGGACGCACAGAGCTGAGAATTGTGTCTAACAAGGCAGGTAAGAAAGATTTGGGGGCCAAACCTGTGGCCTACAGCATACCCCAAAGCTCACAGCACAGAGCTGCCTGCTGGCACTGAGAGAGCTGAGGGGGGCAGGGGCTGGCCATTCCTAGAGCTCCCCTTCTGGAGAATCCAATGTCAGGGCCCTACTCGAGGAGAGGAGGACTCCTCCCCGAGCACTCACAGCTTGGCTGCACCCTTTTGAGTTCTGCAGGGTGTGCAAAGAAAACAACTGCATCTGAGTGCCCGGTTTTCCCAACGAGTTTTATTTGGGCAGACCTGGGAACAGGGAGGCCCTGCATCTAAAAGAAGGTGTTGGGCCTCTTGGTGGTGAAGCGTGGCTTGTGCTGGCGACGGAGAACCCGGTGGGGCAGTGGGAATTTGATCTTGGAGTCCTGTAATATGAAAAGGCAGGCAAGGGTGTTGGGGGGAGGCTCTTAACCTTGTCTCCCAAGGACCACTGAGGTGTGGCCACCCCCACTGGGCTCCTGCGTCAAACCCGGTGCTTTACTGCATCTCCCAAGTCTGGAGGAGCTGCCAGGCCAGTCTGGCGTTCCAGGGCAGCCCCTTCAGCCCAGCCTGCCCAGCAGGGCCCCGAGGGCACTCACGTGGAACTGCTTGACTGCTGGTCGCCGGCACTTGCTGGCTGCGATCTCCTCCACCTTCATGATCTGGATCGAGTGGGCCCGGGCACGGTGCCGGGCGCCCATGTCTCGGTCTACAGGGATCAGAAAGGGGGGCACTTGGGGGAACGAGTGGCCACAGCATCTGGTCCCAGCAGGTACTGGCTACCAAGTGTGTAGAACCTCCAAATTCACTTTGAGGGGCATGGCTGCAGGCCCCCAAAGGCGACAAGATCCACTTGCTGTTAGCACCTCTGTTTAAACCGCTGTTACAAGAAACAGCAGTTCTTGGGTTTAGGTGCTTGGACTCTGGTCCTGGTAGGTGACCCACCCTGGGAGCACCTGGGGCTGCGAATGGCAGGTCCCAACACTGGACAGGGGCTGGACTAGGTTCTGAGCAGCAGTTGTCTCTACACAAGGGGCTGACCTCAAACCTCAAGAAGGAGGTTCCAGATGCAGTTGGTGGTGGGTGACTGAACCAGCTCAGGAATGACTCGAGGACCCTCCCTCCAATCTCCTAAGTCCACTTGCTGCCAAGGTTCCAGAAAAAGGTGTGCTTGGGGCATCCTCTCCACTCCTCCTGCCCCCAAAGCAACACCTCCTGTGCCTCCCCTGTCACCATCCCTGGGACTCCCACCTACCCCCAAGAAAGCTCTTGCGTTTGTCCTGTCTTGCGTCTTCCTGTCCAGTCTGGCAGGAAGGATGTCAGACTGAGCTACAAGCGCCTGCTCTGTGAGCCTAAAGGAGGGACCTGGTTTGGGGACCCGGCGGCTTACAGCACTGGGTGACAGCACCGGCTGTGGTCAGGTCCCGGTACTCCCGGTACATGTTGTGGGTGCCACTGCGGGAGTCATAGCGCAGCCAGATGCCGAAGTTCTTCACCCGCAGGGGAGATTTTTCGAACACCTGCCAAGGAGAGGAGACCAGCTGAGGCAAGAGCAGCAAGTGGGCTTCAATCAGACCCCCTCCATCCCTGAACCTCTGCTCCCGCCCCGCCCCGCCACTCCAAAGGACAGCCCAGCCCCCAGGCCTCTCTTGCCTATTTCCCAGTCCCCGAACCTTCAGACATCTGAGGAGAAATCTGCTGTGCAAGGGAAATTCCCATAGTAACAGCAGGGGTGCAGAGCAGACCAGGCCGAGATGCTTCCCCCATGGGGACTGACACAGCTCCAGACCACCCCTCAACACAACTCTCCTGGGACCATCTGGGCCCAAAACCACCTGCTGCCCAGTGTAGCCTCACAGTGCAGAGTCCAGCATCTCCCCCCACACTTTACAGATGAGGCCCAGCCTCAACCAAGGGGTCCCAGCAGGCCTTCCCTGGGCCTTGGGCTTTCTCATTAGGAAAAGAGCACCAAGTCACCTATTCCATCCCAACCTAGGGCCTGAAGAGCACAAGGGAACAGACCAGAGTTTGTAAAGTCCGCTAATTCTGTGGGGTGACAGCTGCCCCATGGGAGGGTGTAAATCCTCTCAGGATCCCACCCAGCCTCAGACACCCCATACCTGTCCACAGTAGACAATTTCCCCTGAAGACTTCTTCATCTTCTTCAGCTGAGATACAAAGTACCAGAAGCGGGACTTGGCAACAACATGGTTAGGTGCAAAGATCCGCATGCGATAGAGGGGCGGCGTGCGGCACTTGGGGGTCGGCAGGCAGCGCCCCACCACCTTGTATTCTCGAAGCTGAAAGAGAAATGGGGGTGAGGTGGGGCCAGCACCCAAAGCCCAGAGGTAACTGTGGAAACTCACTCTGCTCCCCTTCCCAAGCCTGTTGACAACTGGATCAGGGGACGGAGAAGGGTAAGTCCCACCCCAGGGCCTCCATGTGAAATCTGGCTGACTGTGGGTCATGCCACTGTCTGAGCCTTCCACATAAAAGGGAGTGAGAGTGGGGAGGATTGACCAAGGTGCCTGCGTGCCCTCTGCCCTGGCTCAGGAAAGCTAGGTGAGGGTCTCAACCCCTCCCTTCCTCTCCCTTTCTATGGGCTGGCCTGGAACAGTCAAGCTGTCTCCTTCCTCCAGAGCATCTCTGCAGCTCACAGTAACTTGCCAAAATCCTCTTTCATTCCAGACCCCAGAGACAGTGACCAGCCTGGGATCTCACAGCCAACTCCAGGCAGAACCAGGACAAGAATCCAGTTCCCTGCCCAGCTCTGGGCTCCCTGCACTGCTGTCATGACTTGCAGCTGCCTCAGTTTTCCCAACTGCAGTCCAAGGGGTTTGGACTCCCAAGTGTAAGCTCCCTGTTTACACAGATGCAAAAGGTGAAGATGTCTGCCAGGTCCAAATCCTGTGGTATACTAGAAAGGAGCCCCCTCCATAAGATGACCCGTCACCATTTTACTACTATCAATAGAAAATAACCCCAAACCTCACAAACTCGGTTCCTACTTCTATCTCTCAACCTGACTCATCGGCCTCCCAGACCACCCATTCAGGAAGGGATACCGATGCGGTCGGCCCCTTTTCCAGGGTGGAAACTGGGGCTGGAAAGCTGAAAATGACCCACCCATACTGTTTCTCCCCAGGGCCTACTCTTCCATCTCTGTGCTATTAACACCCTCTGATTGTGCCCAGCACTCTCCACAGCGATAAGGCTCGCACTCTCCATGTCAGCTCGGACTTACAAATTTCTTCTATTTCTCTCACAGCCATACCAGGAGAAACAGAATTCTATTGCCATCCCTCCCCTCCCCGCCCTCCCGCCACCTTGTCCACTTTGCTGACGGGGAAACTGAGGCTCGGAAGCTCGATGAGGTCCCGCGGCGCATGTTTCCACGCCGCGCAACTTGTCCCTTCCCCTGGAAAGGAGACTCGGCCTCCCCGGCCTCCGCGATCCCCGAGCCGGCCCGGGCCATGCACCGGCCTCCCCACGCGGCTCCGCAGTGGCCGCCATGTTGGCTGCAACTGGGGACGGCGGAGCGCGGGACCTAGCCGGAACAAGCACTTCCCGCGTGTCCCATGCCTCCTCCCGTGGCCCACGATTCGGTCCGCTTCGCGTTCCCACTCCCTGCCCCACCGCGCTCGTCTTACCGTGCCCGAGGCCTTCATAACGCTCTATACGCGCTCGCCGCCACCCTCGAAAAGGAAGTGACCCCCCTCGCGCAGCCGCTCAACTCGACTTCGTGGCCGGAAGTCCCTCCCATTCGAGGCCGCGAGCCCATTGGCTCGTCGGCCCCGAGCGCAATAAGATCTGCTTCTTCATTGGCTCCAGATCCACCAAACTCTCACAGCCCGGCCTCCGTTTGCGGCGAGACTACAACTCCCAAGACGTGGGGAGACTAGCCCTCCTGTTCAAACGCGACGTAAGGGAGCGTCGGCGCGCGCGCATGACGGGAGTTGTAGATAGGCTGGGAGGTCTCGGTGGCCTGTTTCGGGTTCCACTTCCCTGGCAAACTTATGTGTATAGAAGTACACCTCGGGTGGTCTAGGGGCTATGATGAGGTAGAGGCGCTTCTTCCCACTCCGGGTCTCTTTTCTCCCGGAGGTGTGTTACGGAGTTTTCGAGTTCTCTTCTGTTAAATGGGAATAATACTGGTGTTTTTCCTCCTGGAAATGTTACAATAATTAGATAAAATAGGGCTTCCCTGGTGGCGCAGTGGTTAAGAATCCACCTGCCCATGTAGGAGACACGGGTTCAAGCCCTGGTCCGGGAAGATCCCACAAGCCGCGGAGCAACTAAGCCCGTGCACCACAACTACTGAGTCTGCGCTCTAGAGCCTGCGAGCCACAACTACTGAACCAGCGAGCCACAACTACTGAAGCCCATGTGCCTAGAGCCCGTGCTCCGCAACGAGAGAAACCACCGCAATGAGAAGTCTGCGCACCTCAATGAAGAGTAGCCCCTGCTCGCCACAACTAGAGAAAGCCCGCGCTCCGAAATGAAGACCCAACACCGCCAAAAATAATAAAAAAAATTAGATAAAATAACTCGTGTAAAACGCCAGGCACAGAGCAATTAACAAGGGCTAACGTTCATTAAGAGATGGAATGGTAGTTATTATTATTATGGGGGGGTGTCTGATTTGTGTTTCATAGTAGCAGATATTCAAACCCCATCTGCTTGCTTCCAGTACAGATCCTGGGGCAGCGACGGACGGGGGTGCAGAGCGGGGCGGGGGGCGCTAGAACCGATCAAGGTGCAGCCCCACCTTTGAGGGGCTCCGGGCTTAGCAATTTGTTGGGGCAAAAAGAGGCTCTCCTGGAGGGGAGACCGAGAATGGAAAAGGAAAGAACCCACAATGTCAGGCTGTGAAGAAAAGCAAAGAGGAAAGAGGGTAAATTGGAGGGTTTATTTTAGGAGGGAGGGTTCTTGGAGGAGGTGACAAATGAGCCCAATTAGAATTTTTTTTATTAAGTAAAAAATTAATAACGGCTTAATTAAGATATAGTTCACATGCCATACAATTCACACATTTAAATTGTACAATTCAATGGTTTTTTAAATTGCATTTACAGATATATATATGTGTGTATGTATTTATAAACACACACACACAGTTGTGCAACGTCACCGTAAAATTTGGAACATTTCCATAATCCCCCAAAGAAGCCCCTTATCCTTAGCAGTCACTTTCCATTCCCTCCCCCTTCCCCAGCCCAAGGGTACTAAGAATCTACTTTCTACCTCTATGGAGTTCCCTATTCTAGACATTTTACATAATTGGAATCATATAAAGTGAGATCTTTTGTGATTGGCTTCTTTCACTTAGCATATGTTTTCAAGGTTCATTCACATTATATCATGGATCAGTACTTCATTTCTTTTTATGGCTGAATAATATTCTATTGTGTAGATATATTTTGTTCATCCATTCTTCAGTTGATGGACATTTTCGTGGTTTCCACTTTTTGGCTATTGTAAATAAGGAGATAATTACAGTTGCTTGCAAATCTTTGTGTCAATGTATGCTTTCATTTCTCTTGGGTATTGCTAGAGGTGGAATTGCTGGGTCACATGGTAATTCTGTGTTTAACTGCCAGAGTATTTTATAAAATGCCTGCATCATTTTACATTCCCATCAGTAATGTGTGAGGGCTCCAAATTCACTTCCTCACTGATGCTTTTAATTATTTGTCTTTTATTATAACCATCCTAGTGGGTGTGAAGTGGTATCTCATTGTATTTTTTATTTGCTTTTCCCGGATGACTAATGATATTGGGCATCTTTTCCTGTGCTTATTGGCCATACGTATATCTTCTTCGGAGAAATGTCTATTCAAATTCTTTGCCCATTTTTAAATTGAGTGTGTTTTTTAAAAAATAACTGAGTTGTAAGGGTTCTTCATATATTCTAGAGATTCATAGTTTCTTATCAGATATATGATTTGCAAATTTTTTTTCATTCTGTGGGTTAACGTTTCACTGTCTTGATGGAGTCCTTTGAAGCACAAAAGTTTTTAATTTTGAAGTCCAACTTATCTATTTTTTCTTTTGCTGCTTGTGCTTGTGGTGTCATGTCTAAGAAACTACTGCCTAATCCAGAGTTATGATGTTTATGTCTATGTTTTCTTCTAATACTTTTATAATTTTAGCTCTTATATTTAGGCTTTTGATCCATTTTGAGTTAATTTTATGTATGATATGAAACAACGGTCCACTTCATTCTTTCACATGTGGATATTCAGTTGTTCCAGAACCATTTGTTGAAAAGATTATTCTTTCCCCTTTGAATTGTCAAAGATAAATGTGTTTATTTCTGGCTTCTTAATTTTATTCCATTGATCTATATATCTACCTTTATGCCGGTACCACATTGTTTTGATTGCTGTAGCTTTGTAGTAAGTTTTGAATTGGGAAGTATGAATTCTACAGTTTTGATCTTGTTTTTCAAGATCAAAAAGGCTATTTGGGGTCCCTTAGATTTTCATATGAAGTTTAGGATTAACTTATCAATTTCTGCAAAGAAGCCAGCTGAGATTTTGACAGGGATTGTTTTGAATCTGTAGATCAATTGGGGGAGTGTTGTCACCTTAACAACAGTACATCTGCCATTTTACTTTTTGTTTTTCTATGTGTCCCACGTCTTTTTTGTCTTTCCTCTATTCTTCCTTTACTGCTTTCCTTTTTTCCCCCAGTTGTATTGAGATATAGTTGACATATAACACTGTATTAGTTTCAGGTGTACAATATAAGGATTTGATATACGTATATATTGTGAAATGATCACTACAATAAGTTTCGTTAACACATCCATTACCTGACATAGTTACAGTTTTTTTCCCTTGTGTTGAGAACTTTAAGATCTATTTTCTCAGCAAATTTCAAACATACAATACAGTATTGTTAACTATAGTCATCATGCTGTACATTACATCCCCAGAACTTATTTATCTTGTCACTGGAAGTTTGTACCTTTTGACTCCCTTCACCCATCTCCCCTACCCCACAGATGCAAAAGGTGAAGATGTGTTTCTGTGAGTTCATTTTTTTAGATTCCACATATAAATGGAACCTATGTGTGGTATCTACATGTAAGTGGGGATCATACAGTATTTGTTTTTCTCTGTGTGACTTATTTCACTAAGCATAATACCCTCAAGGTCCATCCATGTGGCTGGAAATAGCAAGATTTCCCTCTTTTCAATGGCTAATAGTCCCTTGTATACATATTCCACATTTTGTTTATCCAGTCATCTGTTGATGAACACATAGGTTGCTTCCATGTCCTAGCTATTGTAAATAATGCTGCAATGAAATGGGAGTGCAAATATCTTTTTGAGTGAGTGTTATTGCTTTCCTTCAGATAAATATACAGAGGTGGAATTGCTGGATCATATGGTAGTTCTAATTTTACTTTTTTTTTAGGAACCTCCATACTGTTTTCCATAGTGGCTTCGTCAATTTACATTTCTACCAACAGTGCAAGAGGGTTCCTTTTTCTCCATATTCGCACCTCCAATTGTTACCTCTTGTCTTTTTTTTTTTTGGGGGGGGGGGGCGCACCGCAGGCATGTGGTATCTTAGTTCCCCGACCATGGATCGAACCCACGCCCCCTGCAGTGGAAGCACGGAGTTTTAACCGCTGGACTGCCAGGGAAGTCCCACTCTTGTCTTTTTGATGCTAGCCATTTTAACAGGTGTGAAGTGGTATTTCACTGTGTGTGTTTTTTAAAATTAATTAATTAATTTGGCTGCGTTGGGTCTTCGTTGCTGCGCGCGGGCTTTCTCTAGTTGCGGTGAGCGGGGGCTACTCTTCGTTGAGGTGAGTGGGCTTCTCACTGCGGTGGCTTCTCTTGTTGCGGAGCACGGGCTCTAGGTGCGTGGGCTTCAGTATTTGTGGCACACGGGCTCAGTAGTTGTGGTGCATGGGCTTAGTTGCTCTGCAGCATGTGGGATCTTCCCGGACCAGGGCTCGAACCCATGTCCCCTGCATTGGCAGGTGGATTCTTAAACACTGCACCACCAGGGAAGTCCTTTTTAAAAAAAAAAAAAAAATTTATTTATTTATTTTGGCTGCACTGGCTCTTAGATATGGCAGGCGGGACCTTCGTTTTGGTGTGCAGGATCTTTAGTTGTTGCATGTGGACTCTTAGTTGCAGCATGCATGCAGGATCTCGTTCCCCGACCAGGGATTGAACCTGGGTCCTCTGCATTGGGAGCGTGGAGCCTTACCCAGTGGACCACCAGGGAAATCCCTGCCTTTTCATTTTGTTGATGGTTTCCTTTGCTGTGCAGAAGCTTTTTAGTTTGATATAGTACCACTTGTTTATTTCTTTACTGCTTTCTGTTGCATGAAGCAACTATTTTCTAATGTAACATTTTACTTCCTTTAATGATTTTTTTCACTATATTTTTTGAGTTATTTCCTTAGTGCTTGCTTTAGGGCTTACTGTATACATCTCAACTTAGAATCTTCTTGGATTTATGCTGCCTTAATTTTAAGGACATAACAGAAATGTTGCTCCTACATAGCTCATTTCCTCTTCCCCTTTTTGTCCTATTATTGTTATACATATTACATCTATATATGTTACAAAACAAACAATACATTGTTATAATGATTACTCCATGCAGTTATATGTCTGTTAAAGAATCCAAGAAAATAAAGGAGGGCAAGTATATATTTATAGAGTTGTTATATTAATTTTCTCCTTTTGAATTTCTGGTTCTCTTCCTTTGTTTTTGTCGATTAGAGTTACTGAAATGGAGCAGGACCCTATAGTCCTTCCCCCCCCATGTCCTCTGCTTGCCTTTTGTCTGTGACAAAAACTTTAGCCAAAGCATAAGTTTAATCAGAGAAGTGAGAAAAATGCATAAACAAAGGAAAACAGTCCAACAAGACTAAATAATAATAGTTTAGTCAATAAACATAGTCAAGGACCTTTAGTTCCTCTTCATGGGCTATAGATAATATTCTGAGCTATATCCTGTGAGCTGTCTTATAGGTACCAAAATCCTCACCAGGTGGAAGAAGTTAACTACATGATGACCAGACTGTAGCCATGACATAAGCTGCCACAATTCCAAGAACTGGCCTCAAGGAAATGGGAACAAACCGACCCTAGAACTGAAAATTAACTGTACTTAAAACAATCAAGATGACGCTGGTCAGACAACCGCGTGACCAATTTCAAGACGACTGCCAGAGCTGACTGTGCAATTTCTGCACGTAGCCCCCTCCCTCTGTCTATAAAAGCTCTTGCCCACTGATTGTCAGTTGGGGGGAGTTGGCTTTTGGAAGGAGTTACCCCCCTCCCCCCCGCCGCCACTCGGTTGCCGGCATCCAAAATAAAGCAAACTTTCCACCAGCTTGCCTATTATTTATTTGTTTGTTTGTTTGTTTGTTTGTTTATTTATTTTTGGCTGCGTTGGGTGTTCGTTGCTGCACGCGGGCTTTCTCTAGCTGCGGCGAGCGGGGGCTACTCTTCGTTGCAGTGTGCGGGCTTCTCATTGCGGTGGCTTCTCTTGTTGTGGAGCACGGGCTCTAGGCATGTGGGCTTCAGTAGTTGTGGCACGTGGGCTCAGTAGTTGTGGCGCATGGGCTTCGTTGCTCCGCGGCATGTGGGATCTTCCCGGTCCAGGGCTCCAACCCGTGTCCCCTGCATTGGCAGGCGGATTCTTAACCACTGCGCCACCAGGGAAGCTCTAGCTTGCCTCTTTATTGGCGTTTGAGCAGCGAGCAGCCGGACTGCACTTTCAGTAACATTACTACCTGGTGTCATTTCCTGACTTCAATACAGCTTTGTTCCTCTCATCTCCTTTGCGCTATTATTGACAAATATATTACATTTCTATATGTTATAGACCCCCAAATAAAATTAATATATATTTTTATACACCCGCTTTTTAAAATCTGATGAGACAAAAGGAGAAGAAATATGCATGTATGCTGTTTATTATAATTACAGAATTACCTTAATCTGTGGTCTTTAATTTTTTTGTATGCATTCCAATTAATGCTTTTTATATCCCCCCCCCCCCCGCATTTTGGGGTCTTTCTGTGCTGAAGAAGTCGTGATCCCAACATGGGCAGGAGATAAGTTAGTCCATGTCTTCCAGGTGGACACTTAGGTTGTGAAAATTGGGAAACTTGGCGGGAGAACATGATGGAGGAAGGGCGGTCAGGGCATCAGGCCTACACCCTCCTGGCTCTGGCCCCTTGCCTGGGCCGTCCGACAGGCGAGAGGCGACTCCACCCGAACAGCGCTGCCGCAAGTGTCCACTAGGTGGCAGCAGAGCCCTTGCCCGTCTTTGCCGGGTCGAGGCCAATAGCCGGTGACATCCGGGTGGGATACGCACAGGTTCGAATCCCACCGAGTGTTTCCGGGCGCATCACTGCTCTGGGCTTCAGTTTCCCTATCCGTAAGGTGAGGTTAATAATAGTCCCCAGCTCTTAGGATTGTTGGGAGGTTTAAATGGCGTGTAATTGTTTGGACTGGGGTGGCAGGGGCTCTGCCTTTGCTGGCTGTGCCCTTCCCACTGTGCCTGAACTCTAGGCCTCGGTTTCCCCAGGCTGCGGGGAGGGAACAGGCGGTGGAAAGAGGTCCTGGAACCTGGGGCACAAATCGAGTCCTGGGAGGGCAGGAGAGGGTCCAGAAGAGGAGAAGTAAGAAGGACAGGGGAGGAGAAGGGAAAGGGGAGGAGGATGAAGTAGAGAGGGAGGGTCACAGGCAGAGCCCTGGCCTTGGACCTGGCGCTTCTATCTCCAAAGCCTGGGTCAGGGTGACCCCTGCAGCTAGGAGGAGGAACGAACGTGTGGGGTGTGTGTGTGTGTTCTGCCTAAAAACCTTTTTTTTTTTTTTTTTTTTTTTGGCATTTTGGTTCTGCCTGACAAGTTTTGCCATGGTCTCCGCCACGCCCCGACCCACCCTCTTGCGCCTGCGCACCCCTCCCGGCTCCCCCACCTCGCGCCACGCAGGAACCCGAGCCGGATAAGCTGGTGCTGGACCGGGGATCTCAAGCCAGGCGTCCCTCCGTTTCTGTCATCACCATTCATTTAGGTGCAGCCAGGTTCCTGGTTCGAGAGGCGGCCCCTGAGCACCCGGGAACAGTTTGTTAATCCAGGCTTCTCGGGTGCACCTCGGCTTGCATCACCAAGTAGCCCCTCCTATCTTGACTGTCACCTTCGGAGCTCCCCTATCTTGCCCACCCCCTTCTCCATCTCGGCTACTGGCACCTCCATCCTTCCAGAGCTCGGCTGGCAGGAGTTCTGCTCCTGTCTTTTTGTCCCCAAAACGTCCCCAAGACATCCACTCCCTTGTACCCCAGGTGCCACCCCATCCTGGCCCTAGCCTCCTGCCCCCTCCTCTCCTGTCCCCAACTGTCCCTACTCCCAACTTCCTAGGGCTCCTCCGCCAAATTCATTCATTCACTCATTCATTCATTCATTCATCAGTGCTTACTGTGTATCGGGAACTGGGACACAGCACTGACAAGGATAACCAAAAACTCCAGCCCTGGGGGAGCTGACATACTAATGGGGGAAATGGACAAAAACAAGATAAGAAAAATCCATGCCACAGCAGAGCGTGGTGTGTGCTGGGGAGAAAAATTAAGTGAGGAAGGTGCTCTCTGTGGGCTCCGTGCAGCTATCTCCCCCCAACCCACGCCCAGGGGCCAGACCCCCATTTCCCTTTCTCAGCCTAATTTGGGGTGGGGGAGTCCTAGGGCGTTGTGAGGTGGGGGAAACAAAGCAATCTGGAGGCTCCACTTCCCCCAGCTTCAATTTTCCCATCTGTAAATGGGAATCACAGTGCACACCTCTGAGGTTGTTTTGAGGATTAAATGAGTTACTATGTGTCAAAAGCCTCAGTGGGGGGCTTCCCTGGTGGCTCAGTGGTTAAGAATCTGCTTGCCAATGCAGGGGACGTGGGTTCAGTCCCTGGTCAGGGAAGATCCCATATGCTCGGAGCAAGTGAGCCTGTGCACCACAACTACTGAAGCCCGCACGCGACAACTACTGAAGCACGCGCGCCTAGAGCCCGTGCTCCGCAACAAGAGAAGCCACCGCAATGAGAAGCCCGCGCACCGCAATGAAGAGTAGCCCCTGCTCGCCGCAGCTAGAGAAAGCCCGCGCACAGCAACAAAGACCCAACACAGACAAAAAAAGAAAAAATAAAATAAAAGCCTCAATGGGTGCCTGGTGTACTGGTGAGCGCTTGATATGTGTTTGCTGTTCTCATTATCAGTGATGGGTTTGGTTCATGGTCAAGCTCCGAACAGCAGCTCCAGGAATTCCCATTTCCCCTCGCAATCTATGTAGTTAAATATGTTTCATTTTTTTGATCAAACATTTAACTTTTAAACACTATTAACAGATACAAAATTCAACAGGCACAAAAAGGTAAACAACATAAACTGTCTCCCTCTTTCACCTATCATGGCTCCCCGGTTCTCTGCCCCAGCGGACACCATGGGAACAAGTTGTTTATGTTTCCCTGCAAAGAGAGTCTTCACCAATAGGAGGAAATCTTCATTGTCTCTTCTCTTTCTATACAAACTGAAGCTTCCTGCCCAGACTTCCTGCACCTTGCTTTTTCCCTCACAGAATATCTGGGAGGTCTTCCCACACTGTCAGCATTGGGCTACTTTATTCTTTTGCATATCTGCATAATATTCCATGCTGAGAATGGCCATAGTTTATTCAGTGAATCCCCTGTGGCTGGACATCTAGGTTGTTTTCAACTGATTGCTGTTATAAGAGTGCTTTGATGAATAAATAACAGTGCATAGGTATCATTCCTGGAAGGCTCATTTGCTAGAAGGAGACTTGCTGGGTTTCGGGGCAATTTCTTCAGCTTCGTCTGGTCCCTTCCATCGGGCTGGGTCATTTCCACTTTTTTTTTTTGGCTGTGCTGCACGACTTGTAGGATCTTAGTTCCCCAACCAGGGATCAAACCCACAGCAGTGGAAGCGAGGAGTCCTAACCACTGGACCACCAGGGAATTCCCTCATTTCCACTCTTGACAGCAGCAAATGAGAATTTGTTCCTGCAGACCCTCAAGAATACACCAAGTTCTCACACTTTTCATCTGTGATGGTCTGACAGGTGGGAAATGGCCCTTTGGTATTCCTTCCTCCCTACCACCCATCTTTTCGGCTTGACTGAAGTATAATTGGAGTCCACAAAATTGCACTTATTTAAAATGCACACTTTACATAGTTTTGATAAGTGTGTAAATCTATGAAATCATGACTTCGATTAAGATCATGAACACCGGGCTTCCCAGGTGGTGCAGTGGTTGAGAATCGGCCTGCCAATGCAGGGGACACGGGTTCGAGCCCTGGTCCGGGAAGACCCCACGTGCGCGGAGCAGCTAAGCCCGTGAGCCACAACTACTGAGCCCGCGTGCCACAACTACTAAAGCCCACGCGCCTAGAGCCCGTGCTCCACAACAAGAGGAGCCACCGCAATGAGAAACCCACGCACTGCAACGAAGAGTAGCCCCCGCTCGCTGCAACCAGAGAAAGCCCGCGCACAGCAACGAAGACCCAACAACGAAGACCCAATGCAGCCAAAAATAAATAAATAAATTTATTTAAAAAAAAAAAATCATGAACGCCATCCCCCACAGTATCCTGCACCCCTTTGCTGTGCTTTTTCTCCACTTTCATCCCCAGGCAACCCTGATCTGCTTTCTGTCACTAAGATGAGTTTGCACGGTCCAGAATTTTATATGGAAGCTTCATGCTTGTCTTCTTTCACTCAGCATGATGATTCAGAGATTGTTCCATGTTGTTGTTTGTATCAATAGTTCATTCCCTTTTATTGCTGAGTTGTATTGCACTGGATGGCTGGACCACAGCTTGTTCATTCATTCACCTGCTGATGAGCTTTTAGGTTGTTTTCCGTTTAAGACTATTACAAATAAAGCTTCGATGAACGGTGGAATACAAGGCCTTGCATGGACATCCATTTTATTTTCTCTAAATACCTAGGAGTGGAATCGCTGCGTCAGAGTGTAATTCTATGTTCAGCTTTAAGAAACTGCCAAACTCTTTTCCACAGTGGCTGCATCATTTTGCGTTCCCAACAGCAATGCATTGTCAACACTTGTTATTGTCTATCTTTTTAAATTTTTCCCATTCTAGTGGGTGTGAGATGGTATTTTCATGTGGTTTTTTTTTTAATTAATTAATTAATTAATTTATTTATTTTTGGCTGTGTTGGGTCTTCGTTTCTGTGAGGGCTTTCTCTAGTTGCGGCAAGTGGGGGCCACTCTTCATCGCGGTGCGTGGGCCTCTCACTATCGCGGCCTCTCTTGTTGCGGAGCACAGGCTCCAGACGTGCAGGCTCAGCAGTTGTGGCTCACGGGCCCAGTCGCTCCGCGGCATGTGGGATCTTCCCAGACCAGGGCTCGAACCCGTGTCCCCTGCATTGGCAGGCAGATTCTCAACCACTGCACCACCAGGGAAGCCCTTTTCATGTGGTTTTGATTTGCATTTCCCTGATGGCTAGCGATGTTGAGCATCTTTTCATGTGCTTGTTGGCCATTCATATATCCTCTTTGGTGAAGTGTCTGTTCAAATCTGTTGCCCAATTTCTTATTGAGTTGTTTGTCTTTTATTATTGAGTTGTTGGAGTTATTGATATATTCTGGATACAGGTACTTTGTTTATTTAATATATGCATTGCAAATATTTTCTCCTGATCTATGTCTTGCCTTTCTGTTTTCTCAGTGGTGTCTTTTAAAAAGATTTTTTTTTCTTTTTAAGATTTTTTTTTTTTGATGTGGACCATTTTTAAAGTCTTTATTGAATTTGTTACAGTATTGCTTCTGTTTTATGTTTTGTTGTTTTGGCCATGAGGCATGTGGGATCTTAGCTCCCCGGCCAGGGATTGAACCCACACCCCCTGCATTGGAAGGTGAGGTCTTAACCACTGGACCACCAGGGAAGTCCCTCTGTGTGTCTTTTGAAGAGCAAAATGATGAAGTCTAACTTATCAATGTTTGCTAGCTGAGACAACTTTGCCTACCACAGTTGGCAAAAATTTTTCTTCTATGTTTTTTTCTAGATGTCTTATACCTTTAGGTTATACATTCAGGTCTGTGATCCATTTTGAGTTAATTTTATGTATGATGTGAGGTAAGGGTTGATGTTAATTGTTTCCCATATGATGTCTAGTTGTTCCAGTACTGTTTGTTGAAAAAACTTTCCTTTCCTCCATTTAGTTGCCTTAGTATCTGTGTCAACAATCAACTGGCTATATTTGTATGAGTCTGTTACTCTATTCTGTTTTATTGATCTATCTGTCTATCTTTTCACCAATACCAAATTGTCTTGATTACTCTAGCTCTATAATAAGCCTAGAAGTCAGGTAGAATAAGTCCTCTGATTTTATCTTCTTCTTAAAAGTCACCTTGGCCCTTTGCAATTCTATATGAATTTTAAAGTCAGTGCCAGTTTCTATTAAAAAAATTCTGTTGAATTTAGATTGGAATTACATTGACTCTGTAGACCAATTTGGGGAGAACTGATGTTTTAATAACATTGAGTCTTCCAACCGATGAACATGGTATTTCTTTCCATTTATTTATGTATTCATGAATTTCTCTCAGCAATATCTGTAGCTTTTAGTATAACAATCTTAGACTTCTTTTGTTAGATTTATTCCTAGGTATTTTATCTTTTTGGTGCTGCTGCAAATGGCATTTAAAATTGTTTTCATTTTCAGTTGTTTCCTGCTAGTATATAAAAATTCAACTGAATTTTATACATTAATTTTTTAACCTGTGAACTTGCTAAATTCATTTATTAGTTCTAGTAGTTGTCATAGGTTCCCTTGGATTTTTTATATAAACAATCATATCATCTGCAAACAGGGACAAATTTACCTCCTCCTTTCCAATCTTTAAACCTTTTATTTATTTTTCTTGCTTCATTGCAATGGTTATGACCTCCAGAACAATGTTGAATAGAAGAGGTGAGAATGGACATCCTTGGCTTTTTCCCAATCTCGGAAGGACACAATTCAGTCTTTTACATTAAGTATAATATTACCTGTAGACTTTTTTGGTAGGTATTCCTTATCAGATTGAGGAAGTTCCCATTTGCACATGGTTTGCTAAGACTTTTTATCATGAATAGGTGTTGAATTTCATCATTTCCTCCATCCATTAAAATAATCATATAGTTTCACTATACAGTTGATCCTTGAACAACTTGGGGGGTTAGGGGTGCTGACCCCCATGCATTCAAAAATCCATGGATAACTTTATATTCAGCCCTCCATATCTGAGGGCCCACTGATTCAACCAACTGCAGAATGTGCAGTACTGTAGTACATATTTATTGAAAAAAATTTGTGTATAAGTGGACCCTCATAGTTCAACCCCACGTTATTCAAGGGTCAATCCTGCTTTTAATTTGCATTTCTCTTATTATGAGTGAGGCTGAGCATGTTTTTCTGGGTTTAACAGCTATTTGTATTTCATTTTCTGTGATTTCTGGATTCATATCCTGCTAAGTCATTGGCATTTTCTAATTGTCTTCTAGGAGTTGCTTATATTATGAAGATATTTTATCCATGACATGAGCTTACCTTTGTTTCCAGTTCCATTTGTTTATTCTTTGTATTTATGGCTTTTTGCCTGGAGAAAATTTGGGATATTTGCATCACTGAAGTTTCCAATTTATTCATTTTTTAATTATTTATTTATTTATTTATGGCTGTGTTGGGTCTTCGTTTCTGTGCGAGGGCTTTCTCTAGTTGCGGCAAGCGGGGGCCACTCTTCATCGCGGTGCGCGGGCCTCTCACTATCGCGGCGTCTCGTTGCGGAGCACAGGCTCCAGATGCGCAGGCTCAGTAGTTGTGGCTCATGGGCCTAGTTGCTCTGCAGCATGTGGGATCTTCCCAGACCAGGGCTTGAACCCGTGTCCCCTGCATTGGCAGGCCGATTCTCAACCACTGCGCCACCAGGGAAGCCCTCCAATTTATTCTTGGGCAAATTCTGGGCTCTGCTTCCTGCAATCTCCTCATGGAGACGTCACATGCCCCTATCTGGGACTGATAGTGCCACCTTTGTCCTGACTCTGTTCCCCTTCTGCTCATTCTCAACATACCACGCTGACCATAGAGTTGTCAGGGGCCTAGAGACTCACTGTCCTTCCTGGAGGGCAGGAACCTCCCTCTCAGGGCCAGGGATGGGAGTACACGTTTGCATTCTTCTCTGCTGAAGCCACCCAGGAAATGAAAGAAAAATACTATGGCTAAGCTCCCATGCAGCACTTCCTGCCACAAGCCTGCTCTGGCTCCCACTGTGCTGAGGACACAACTCATACCTCTTCCCTCCACCCACAAGGCCCCACTGATGCCTCCAAACGTCTCGGCACACCTTTTCCCTGCCACCCTGTCCTTCTCAGGAACGCTGTGACCTTGCCCAGCTTCTCAGCCTTTGCCTGGGCTGTTCCTCTGCCAGAACTCCCCACGCCTCCAGATCACTCTCTGGTTAATTCTACTTGTCCTTGGATTTCAGTATCAAAGTCACTTCCTCCACGCATCCCTCCCAGACTCAGCGTTTCTCCTAGCAGCCTGGCACCGAGGGCCACTGCAACACTGATTCGATAATAGTTTATTTATTGTCATCTCCCCCACTAGACTGTTGGCTCCACCAGGCAGAGACTGGGTCTTCTCTGTCCCCTGCTGTGTCCCCAATGCCCTGCACACAGGAAGTGCCCAAGAAGTGTCTGTGGGTGACTGAATTAAAGTCAACAAAATCGTACCAAAGCCATTTTTGTGCCAGGGCTTGTGACGGGATTACAGAGATGAAAGGGTCCTCTAAAATCTATCCCCAAAGCTCTACTTTCTGGGGTTTGTATCCTACTAAGGACACTGGCCCCGGTCTGACCTGGAGACTGCCCCACTCCTCCACTCATGACAGCCTCAGGGGTGTTAAAAAGCATCCATCAGACCCCGCTGTGATCTGGCCCCAGCTGACTGCCCTGCCATCCCCCTCCCTCCTCACTGCACCCAGCCACGCCCTTGGGGCCATAAACAGCTCGACTCACTCCCACCTCTGGGCCTTTGCGCTCGTAGTGTTCTCTGCCAGGAGCCCTCTTTGTCCCACTTCAGATTCCTGCTGGATCCATCCTGGCCTCTACACAGATCCTCCGACCCCCCCCCCCCCCCCCCCCGCACCGGAGCCCCAGCCTGTGCTTGTCCTGTTACCTTGGTTTTCTTTGTTATCCATAATGATTAATTGCCTCCCTGCCAGATCAGATAGTGAGGTGAGCCTGAGGGCAGGTCCGGGTCTGTCTGGTTTTCACAGTTTCTAAGGCTGGGCTTAGGGCACAGAGCACAGTAGGGGGCTATTATCCCTCCCAGGGTCTCATGGGAGAAATACCTTGAAGGAGAACTTGACTTTTGTCTGGTGCAACTTCCCTGCCTCCTTCCTGGGCAGATCCAGCCCAGTTCCCTTCCTTAGGCGCCGAAATTAGTTCATCTAGGTGCCCAACCCACACATGCCACAGATGGGTAAACTGAGGCTGGAGAAGCCAGGGTGTTGCCAGGGCCCCACAGAGAGTGAGTCCTGGATCCTGGTGAGACACCCCTGTGTGACCTGGGCCCTTCTCTGTGCTGTCACCCCTTCCCTTAGGTCTGGGGTCTCCAGCAGCCTGTCTGAGCAGGACGATTGCTGCAGAGGCTTCCGGAACTTTCTGCCCCTCCCCGCCCCCCTCCCACCCCCCATCGCCCACATGGCCATGACTTTCGGTAAGTGACAGCAGCTCAGGAAGCTGAGGGGCCCACACAGGAAGGAGCGAGTGGGACTTTCCTCCCGCTGTTGCTCGCCTCTGCCCTCCTGTAGCTGGCCCAGAGGTCCTCACCTCCAGGTAAGAGCTGGTGGTGCCACAGGGCCCTGGTCGGGGATGGGCGTGGGAGGAGACTGTGTGGACGGTCGCAGCTGGGGACAAAGGCAAGTTTGCCTTTCAGGCCTCTGAGGAAAGCTGCCAGATGTGAGCTGGGACAGCTGGGTGTGTGGCCTCTGGGAAAGCGCTCCCCTCTCTGGGCCTCAGTTTCATCCTGCATAGGAGGCCTCGAATTCCTAGCTTCCTGGACCTGAAAGAATCATTACGCATGTGCCCAGGGCTCCCGGTCCCTGAGGGGACAGTTCGAAGCCCCTACAATCCTAGGTCCCAGGCCGGAACACTGGGGGACCAGCCAACCTTCCCGGCATGTGGGACTTTTGGTGTTAAAACGGGGGCATTTTTCTGGGCCCCAGATAGACTTTCTTTTTTTACTTTCAATATTTTAAAAATCATGTTTCTTTTTTTTTTATAAATTTATTTATTTATTTTTGGTTGCATTGGGTCTTCATTGCTGCGAGCAGGCTTTTCTCTGGTTGCGGCGAGCGGGGGCTACTCTTCGTTGCGGTGCGCGGGCTTCTCCTTGCGGTGGCTTCTCTCGCTGCGGGGCACAGGCTCTAGGCGCGTGGGCTTCAGTAGTTGTGGCACGTGGGCTCAGCAGTTGTGGCTCACGGGCTCAGCAATTGCGGCTCGCGGGCCCAGTTGCTCCGCGACATGTGGGATTCTCCTGGACCAGGGCTCGAACCCGTGTCCCCTGCATTGGCAGGTGGATTCCTAACCACTGCGCCACCAGGGAAGCCCTAAAAATCATGTTTCTTTAAGATTTACTTTAAACACAAGACACGCTGTGTGATTCCATTTACATAAAGGTGCAAATTTGGGCAAGATCAGGACAACTGTTAGACATAAGACTGTGGGCACCTCTGTGGGGAGTGACAAGATGGGGTGGTGGCGGGGAGGGTCAGAGCTCATGGGACGGGAACGTTCCAATTTCTGGTCTGGGAGCTGGTGACAACGGACTGTCCCTTGGGGAAAGTTCTCTCTCCCCCACACCCTGCCTCCCTGATGGTAACCCCCAAATCACTGTGCTAAGGGACCTTCCTGTCTGGTTTATCTGGCATTTGTCAAGTGCTTGCTGGGCATGTCACCAAGGATTTGTGCCACTTAGTGTGGATTAAACGTGTTGACAGCTCAGGCTGGGCTCAGCAAACCACCTCACTGAAGCAGGTGGGAATCAGCACATTTCACAGCTGAGAAAGCTGCGTCCCAGCAGTGGGAGCCCTGCTGGTGTCATGAAACCAGAATGCGGTGGGGCTGGGATTTGAACCCAGAGCCTGGGGTTTTTACCTATCCCCAGTCCCAGGCTTATATTCTGGGTGTGTTAAAATCTCATTAATGCTATCAGCCCCACTCCCGCTATTATTTTGGAACATAGTTTTTATCCAACATTCTCTTTTGGTATCTTCTTCATTTGGGTCAATTTACGTGGATCTTCTCTGTCTCCCCCCTTTTCCTCATTGGGTTTGAAACCCAACTCCTCCCTTTACCCAGCCAGGGGTCCTGAGCTCTGGGTCCCCCAGGGCGACAGAGGTCTGGAAGTTGGCTGGTGTAGAACGCCTGGGAATAAGGTGGGCGGTTTCCTCCTGGGCCTATCCCAGGGAGGGCTTCCTACTATGGGGACCTAATGGTGGGAGTGATGAAAGGAACGGAGATGCAGGGAGCAGGGGAGACAGACACAGAGATCTCTGTTGACTGAGTCATCAGTCTGGATCTGCCCCCAAGGCATGCATCACACCAGCTGCAAAAGCTTCTAGCCCCAGCCTCAGAAGTGCTTGAATCCTCCAGCTTCACAGGGAGGGATGGCCACTTCTATCCCCACCCATGTGCACAGGCCAGTATCTATCTGCTTTCTGGTTAGCAAATCCCTATATCTGTGATTGATTGGTCATGCCTGTCTGGAGAAGGGTTGGGAAGGTGGTATGTGTGGAGGCTGGAGATCGACTAGAGATGTCTGCCCTGGACACCAATAGTCTGGAGAGTGAGTTCACACAAAGTTGTGTGAATGTCTTCCAGCCTCCCAGCACAGCCCTCACCTGGGGGGTTATGGTTCCTCACCCACCTTGCACACTTAGCTCCCCCTCTCTGTCTCTCTCCATCTCTGAGTTTCTCTCTGTCCCTGTCTCCTCCCTCTTTCTCCGGCTTCATCCCTACCTCACCCATCAGCATCTCTGCCCCCAACCCCACCCCAGAAGCTTTGTAGCCTTGTCCCCTGATCACAACTGAGGGGCTGCCTCTTTCTGTGTCCAGGCAGGTGGCACTCATGGCACCTCCAAGTGAGGAGACGCCCCTGATCCCTCAGCGCTCCTGCAGCCTCTCCTCTTCAGAGGCTGGTGCCCTGCACGTGCTGCTGCCCCCTCGGGGCCCTGGACCCCCGCAGTGCCTCTCCTTCTCCTTTGGGGACCACTCAGCTGAAGAGCTATGTGTTTGGGCTGCTAAGGCCAGTGGTGAGTGGGTCCCGAGAAGGCTTGGCCAGAGGGAGGGGTAGGACTGTGCGGAACACAGATTGGGAGCTGGAAGAACTGCCAAGTGGAGTCAGCATTGGAGCTGGGGTTAGAGGGATGAGTAGGGATGTGGTAAGGGAGGAGGGTGCACAGGAAATGGCACGTGCAAAGACTCAGAGGCGTGATGGTATACTAGGGGAAACAGCTGGTCATCCCTCGAGGTAAACTGTACATGGAAAGAGATGCTCTGGGGAGAGGGGCAGGGAGCCCTGAGAAGCAGAATGAGCACATGGCTTCTCTCCTAAGGGCAATGGGGAGCCCTGGAATGGGTGCGAGTAGGGGTGGGACATGGTGTCAGAGTTGAAGGTGAGAAAAAGCCTGTGGGGCTATGTGGGGATAACATGGCAGCCCTGCAGGGGACAGATGGGGAGACTTGGGAGGGAACTGATGGGGGTGTCCCCTCAGGCATCCTGCCCGTGTACCACTCCCTCTTTGCTCTGGCCTTGGAGGACCTGTCCTGTTGGTTCCCCCCGAGCCACATCTTCTCCGTGGAGGACGCGGGCACCCAGGTCCTTGTCTACAGGCTCCGGTAGGAAGTGTCCCCTGCCCACCTCCCCCCCACAGGTGTGGGTTAAATGATACCGAGAGGGCATGCCTTTGGCTGAGGGCTTTGGAAATGGGAGTTTAAAACAACAGTGACCCTTCGATCACCATCTCCACACACCTCCTGGTGGGTGCCCCAGGGAGGGCGTGATCACTGCTCATTTCACAGGTGAGGAAACTAATGCCAGAGAGGGTGGGTCACTTGTCCAAGGTCACACAGCAAGTCAGTGGCATAACCTGGGCTCTGTGAGGTCCTGGCACAGTCCCTCCATCGTATCCCCACTCCAAGGTTCTCCCCTCTCGCACAGCTTTTACTTCCCCAACTGGTTTGGGCTAGAGAAGTGCCACCGCTTTGGGCTACGAAAGGACTTAGCCAGTGCCATCCTTGACCTGCCAGTCCTGGAGCACCTCTTTGCCCAGGTAGGGGTCTGCCTGGGGCTCAGCCCAGGGGTGGGGTCAACGGGGCAATATCAGGGCTCGTGGTTGGGCAGCCTCGGCTGACCCTCCCTGTGGCAGTCCAGGGGTGGAGGTCAGCCCAGGTGTGGGGGTCTACAGAGCAACATCAGGGCTCACGGGTGGGCTGTGACCGGCCTGCAGCACCGCAATGACCTGGTCAGCGGCCGCCTCCCGATGGGCCTTAGCCTCAAGGAGCAGGGTGAGTGTCTCAGCTTGGCTGTGCTGGACCTGGCCCAGATGGCCCTCGAGCAGGGTCAGCGGCCCGAGGAGCTGCTGAAGACCATCAGGTGAGGGCTTCCAGGCTGTGGCACCCAGCCTCTACCTGGGAGTGAGCCAGCATGGCTCCACCAGAGCATTGCCAGAGTCCAGGCCCACCTTGGGGCTTCCCACCTACAAGCTGCCAGTGTGTTCATGTGACCCAGCCCACACCCCTCCTTTCAACACAGTCCCACTGAGACTCCATTGTCGGGCTTCAGGCAGCTAAAAGGACTATGTGTGTCCCTGTCTGTCTTATGGGCCCCAACGGCCCTTCCTATAGAGGCCCTACGCCCATGCCCGTCCCTGAGTGCGTCTCTGTGCCCCCTTAGTGAGGCGACACTCCAGCCCCTCAACTAAAGTCTGGGTTGATGTACGTCCCTGCCCTCCCCGCGGAGGCCCCTCTCCACATTGAGGGCCCCACTCCCCCCGCTCGCAGCTACAAGGTCTGCCTGCCCCCCGGCCTGCGCGACCTGATCCAGGGCCTGAGCTTCGTGACGCGGAGGCGTATCCGAAGGACAGTGCGTCGGGCCTTGCGCCGCTTGGCCGCCTGCCAGGCTGATAAGCACTCGCTCATGGCCAAGTACATCATGGACCTCGAGCGGCTGGACCCAGACAGGGCCACCGAGACCTTCTGCGTGGGCCTCCCCGGAGCTGCTGGTGGTCAGGATGCGCCGGGGCTGCTCCGCGTGGCTGGCGGCAGTGGCATCGCCTGGAGCCCGGGAGAACACAAGGTGCTAGGTCGGGTGGGCTGGGGCTCTGGGCAGGGCCAACGGCGGGGGCGGGGCAATGAAGTGGGAGGGGCTTTGAGGGGCGGGGCCGAAGAGAGGCGGGACTGTGAGAGGGCTTGTGGGGGAGGGCACCCGGCTGAGTGAGGTGTAGGGCTGAGCGAGGAGGCGGGATTGAAATGGGCGGGGCGTAGAGGGAGGGGCTAGTTGGGTGGGCGGGGCTCAGAGTGGGGCTAACTGCAGGTTGAGGGAAGAGGCAGGACTGAGGGTGGGTGGGGCTCCCGACTGTACTAAGAGACACCGCGAGATAAAGTGGAGCTAAGTGAGGGAGGGGCTCGGGGTGAGGTGGGCTGGGGGACCTGCCGAGAGAAGGAGGCGGGGTTTGGCACTGGTGGGGTGGGAGAGGGATGTGACTGGGTGAGGCTGAGAGGGGCGGGTCTCATGAGTATGGGTTGTATGGGTTGGTGGGGTCCAGGCTTCCAAAAGGGACTGGGGGCTTGGAGGGGGAGGGACCCCCAGCTTCAGTCCTCCCCCTTCTTCCCAGGTCCTCCAGCCCTTCTGCGACTTTCCAGAAATCGTGGATATCAGCATCAAGCAGGCCCCGCGCATTGGCCCCGCCGGGGAGCACCGCCTGGTCACCATCACCAGGACAGACAACCAGATCCTGGTGGGTGCTGGATCCCGTTCCCCTCCTGCCTTACCCGAGGGCAGGGACGCGGGACTGTCACCCTCGGGCCGCAGCGTGCGCTGACGCGGATCCTCACAGGAGGCCGAGTTCCCGGGGCTGCCCGCAGCGTTGTCCTTCGTGGCGCTCGTGGATGGCTACTTCCGGCTGACCACTGACTCCGGGCACTACTTCTGCAAGGAGGTGGCGCCGCCGCGGCTGCTGGAGCAGGTGGCTGAGCAGTGCCATGGCCCCATCACGTAAGGACCCGCCCCCATGTGGCCAGGCTCACCGGGACCGAATCTCGGTCACTCCCCTTCTTGGAGCCTCTGTGTCCTCGCCTTTCAGGAGCCCTGGACAAGGGATCAAGTGCTTGAACAGCGCCAGGTGCATAGTTGGCGCTAAACGAGGCTGGGGTCTCCTTTCTGCTTCCAGGGCAGCCGCTTCCCTCCTCGAGGCCCCAGAGCCATTTTCTGGGGATGCTCGCGGTGCCCGGCTTCACCTGCAGCCTCCTCTTTAATCCCTGAGGCAGAAGCCCAACTTCTGGCTCAATTTATAAATGGGAGGGAGTGAGGGAATGTTACCTGGTGACCTTCCCAGGGCTTCAGAGAAACCAGAATTAGAACTCAGGTTTAGTTTGGTTTCTCTGCCTCTATCTCTCTGTTTCTCTCCATCTTCGAATCTCAGTTCCCTTCCACCTTACCCCACAGCTTGGATTTTGCCATCAACAAACTCAAGACTGGGGGTTCACTTCCCGGCTCCTTCGTTCTCCGCCGCAGTCCCCAGGATTTCGACAGCTACCTCCTAACTGTCTGTGTCCCGGTCAGTCTACCATAGGGGCCAGGAGGGCAAGGAGGGCTTCCTGGAGGAGATGATATTTGAGCATTACTTCCTGAAGAAGGGGAGGGAAAAGGCATTCCCAGTGGAGGGAACAGCATAGGCAAAGGCTTGGAGATTTGAGGGGGAGGGTGCCGCCCACTCCCACTCAGGGACCACTCCTCTTCGCAGACCCCCCTGGGCCCTGATTACAAGGGCTGCCTCATCCGGTGCGACCCCACAGGAACCTTCTCCCTGGCTGGCCTTGGCCGTCCGCACAGCAGTCTTCGAGAGCTCCTGGCAGCCTGTTGGGATGGTGGGTTGCACGTGGATGGGGTTGAGCTGAACCTCACCTTCTGCTGCAGCCCCAGACCCAAAGGTGAGCCTGCCTTCTCCCCTGAGCTGAGTGATCAATCTGGGTCCCTGCCTTTCTGTGTCTGTTCCAGCTCTTGTATGGCAAGTGGCAGAGACTGCAGGTCAAGGTAGTTTAGGAGGGAAAAAACGGTGATTCGGGACTCGTGGGATAGAGACTGCTTTCAGGCGTGGTTAGATCCCGGCACAGCTGGATCTGAGTGATGTCACTAGCACTTAGCCTCTGTCCATCTCTTGCATCTTCCTGTGGGTGAATTTTGCTCTCAGACAACCCCCTTCGATGGGACAACTTTGAGGTGTGAGTTCTCCAGAGTCTCCCAGAATCCCTAGCAGGACTGATGAGTTCTCCAGAGTCTCCCAGAATCCCTAGCAGGACTGATGAGTTCTCCAGAGTCTCCCAGAATCCCTAGCAGGACTGATGAGTTCTCCAGAGTCTCCCAGAATCCCTAGCAGGACTGAGATCAGGCTGCCCACAGCATCACCTGCTCATTAGCACCCCCTGCAGGGTTCCTTCCCTCTCTGTCTCACTCTCCCGCCCCTCACTGGGACTTCCTGGAGTCTCCTTTCAAATAAACCATGTGCCCTGGAGTCCTCCTCTTAGTATTGGCTTCTGAAGAAGACCCCACACTGAGACAGGGAGTGAGCAAACCTTTGAGGACCTTTCACCTCTGACCTCTGGTTTTCTTCCTCCATCCACTCCCCATAGAAAAGTCCAATCTGATTGTGGTCCGGAGAGATTGCAACCCACCCACATCATCCCCTGTTCAGCCCCAATCCCAATGCCAGCTGAGTCAGATGACATTTCACAAGATCCCTGCTGACAGCCTGGAGTGGGTAAGGGGCCCCAGGAAATGGGGGGGATACCTCAGTTGAGATCCATAGAGACCAGGTCTACATCCATCTCTTCTGTGTGGCCTCAGGCATGTGATGTAACCTCCCTATGCCTCTGTTTCATCATCTGTAAAATGAGTCCATTACCTGTGCCTTGCTTGGACCAGGGCTAGGGGATTGGATCCATGGGAGCCCCCTTACTGGCCTCTCATGTTGCCCCCTCACTCTCCAGCATGAGAACCTGGGTCACGGGTCCTTTACCAAGATTTACCGGGGCTGTCGCCATGAGGTTGTGGATGGGGAGGCCCGAGAGACAGAGGTGCTGCTCAAAGTGATGGATGCCAAGCACAAGAACTGCATGGAGGTGAGCAGGGTGGGACCAGGCCTCCTGGATCAGGGCCTGGGTGGAGAGAGGGTCATGGATTCAGAGAAATTTGAAACACACAGGGTCTTAAAACAGCAGAAATGTAGCCACAGCATCTCCATGAAATATAGAAGGGTCGGGGAAGTTAGATGCAAACAGAAAGAGTACGCCAGACAGAGGGAACAGCCAGTGCAAAGGTCCTGAGGCAGGGCCAAGCCTGGCATGTTTAAGGAACAGCAAGGAGGCCAGTGGGTCAGAGAGGAACGAGCAAAGGAGAAGAGAGGAATGATGCGGATGGAGGCATCAGCAGGGGCTGGGCAACACAGAGGAAGGTTTGAGCCCTTCTCAACCCCCAAATCTCCCACTTGTGTGAGAGATTCAAGGTAGAATACAGTGGGGACTTCCTGCCTCCATCAGAAAATCATGATACAGAGTGCTGTGTGCACTAATGGTGGACTCCAGGGCCAAAGGAGGCTGGCGGCCAGGTCTCCTAAGGCAGGTGTGAGAGCAGCAAGTTGGGGGTCCTTGGTCTGACCCTGAAGTGGAAGAAACCCACGCATCTTCTCTCCCTTCTTTCCTCCCCAGTCATTCCTGGAAGCAGCGACCTTGATGAGCCAAGTGTCGTACCAGCATCTCGTGTTGCTCCATGGCGTGTGCATGGCTGGAGACGGTGAGAGACATTCCCCGCCCCACCCCTGCCCTGCCTCATTGAGCCAATCTAGAGCAGCAATAGCCGTACACATCCAGAGCCTGCCCTGGCTGGGGCTCCGTTCCACCAGGGTCTATCACCCTCCCCCTCAAATCTCCAAGCCTGTACCCATCTCCCTGAATCCTCACTCCTTGCGCAAGCAACTCCAGGCTCCCACCAATACCAGCCCCTCAAAATTATCTCAAGTCAGGCAGACCTGGGTTCCAATCTCACTCTGTTGCAGCTTTGCAAGGTCCATGCTACCTCTCCAAGCCTCGGTTCCATCAGTTCAGCTCAGCAGCTATTTATTGGGAGCCCAGTATGTGCCAGGAGCTGGGTGCCTAGCATAGAACACGATAAGCTGAGCAGGATGATAAACGATTTAGTGTGATGGGGGCAGCTCAGGGCATTGTGGGTGATCAGAGGCAGCTAACCCAGCTGGGAGGTCAAGCAGTGATTCTGGGTAGGCAAGGATAAATAGGCATTAGGGAAGTGAAGGAAGAGGGATGTTCCAGGCAGAAACACAGAACATGCAAAGGGCTGGAAGTGAGTCATGGAGAGAGCTTGGCACCTTCCAGGCATTTCAGACAAATGGTTCTGAGATGGGAAATGGGGAGGAAGAGAGGTGAGTAGGGTAAGGATGGAGGAATAGGGGAGGGAAAAGTCAGAGCTGAGAGTTCAAGGGACCCTTGAAGGTGGAGCTGGGGCAGAGCCTGTTGAACACAAATGCAGTCCTACCTCCCAACCGTGCCCCTCCCTACTGCCACCAGGCATAATGGTGCAGGAATTTGTATACCTGGGAGCGCTGGACACGTATCTGCGCAAGTGTGGCCAGCTGGTGCCGGCCAGCTGGAAGCTACAGGTGATCAAACAGCTGGCTTATGCCCTCAACTATCTGGTGAGTGCTCCTCTGATGCTCCAGCCTCCATTCGCAGGGTGTACGGGGCTTTGAGAGTGGGCTCTGTCGTGTGGACGGGAGTTTGGCAAGGGTACAAGGGGAGGGCATTTTAGACTGAGGGAACAGCATATAAACAGGTTCAGAGGTGTAAAAGCAGAAGGGAACAGCTTGTAATTCATGGAAATTGAGGGGAGTAGTGAGCAATGAGGCTGGCCAGGGGGGCAGGCTTCCCAGAAGAAAGAACATTAGAGTTGGGACCTTGAAGATTAAGTAGAAGTTCATTAAGAGGAGAAAGGAAGGAGGGCATGTCAGGCTGAGGGAACAGCCTGGGCAAAGGCTGCAGCTTAGAAGGTGTGTTGCCTGTCCTGGGGTGCACCAGGCAGGTTGCCTGGCAGGAGAACAGGGTGGAGATGTGGGAGAGAGAAGCTCATGGGAAGAGTGAACAAGAGCTGGATCTCAAAGGGCCTTGAGTGCCGGGCTGAGGACTTTGACTTTATCCTGAAGGGAGTGGGGAGCCATGGGATGGGGGAGCAACGTTTGAGAAGAGGGTGGGACACGGGGGGTGGACTGCCAATAGTCTAGGGAAGGTGCTGAAGAATGGCCTGAGCAGTACCAGGTGGGCTTTGAAGGATGTGCAGGAGTTCGCCAGCCAGAATATTCATTCATCATTCTTGGCATTTTCCTATGCTTGGTCCACTTAGGAAGACAAAGGTCTCCCTCACGGCAATGTCTCAGCCCGGAAGGTGCTCCTGGCTCGGGAGGGGGCTGACGGGAACCTGCCTTTCATCAAGCTGAGTGACCCCGGTGTCAGCCCCACTGTGCTAAGCCTGGAGAGTAAGTGCTGAGGGGTGGAGGAGGGAGGGGCCTAGTGAGGCAAGGAAGCAGATCCCTGACCCCATCCTTGCCCCTCCACCAGTGCTCACTGACAGGATCCCCTGGGTGGCCCCTGAGTGTCTCCAGGAGGCCCGAACACTTGGCTTGGAAGCTGACAAGTGGGGCTTTGGTGCCACAGTCTGGGAGGTGTTCAGCGGTGTCACAATGCCCATCAGCACCCTGGATCCTGCCAAGGTCAGAGCACGAGTATTGGCCGCTAGAGCTCTCATTTGACAGAAGGGTAGACTGAAGTCCAGCTTGGGGAGGATGGGGGTGTCTGGGGGTGCCTTCTGAGGGTGCACTGGGGCTGACCAGCCCCTCCTCCTGCCCTCAGAAGCTCCAGTTTTACCAGGAACGGCAGCAACTGCCTGCACCCAAGTGGATGGAGCTGGCCCTGCTGATCCAACAGTGCATGGCCTATGAGCCAGGCCAGAGGCCCTCTTTCCGCGCTGTCATCCGTGACCTGAACAGCCTCATCACTTCAGGTGCCCATTGGGCCAGGCAGGGTGGGCAGGGCCGGCATGTCATATTGGGCCCAGTAGGAGAGCGAGGTTTGCATGTAGAGCCTGCCCTGTGTGCCTGGCAAGGTTGGAATGGTTGGTGACTGTGACAGTCAGCACGAGTTTCACCAGCTGCTGTAACAAACAGGCCCCTCAATTCAAGGTTGAACATTATGGATGTTTAGTTCTCATTCAATGAGGGTGTCCAGGTCAACAAGAAGCTCTCCCTTTGTGGTTCCCCCCATCCCATGGCCTCAGGCCCCTGCTGGATCCTCTGAAAACAAGAGAGAGAGTGTAGAAGGTCCCACCTAGGTTTCCATGGGCCGGGCCTAAGGGGGCATTCAGCATGTCTCTGTCCCATATCAGCCTGAGTTCAGTCATTTGACCATACCCCATGGCAGTGGAGTCTGGGAAATGCCCTTCTGTCTGTGTACAGCATGTGCACTGCATAAGAGGGCTGCCTTTGCCCAAGAGCACCTTTTTCCAGCCCCACAAAGTACCTCTTGGCTTGCAGAGGCCCTGCCATAATGCACAGAGAGGCTAAGCATTCAGATGGAGGTCACACAGCAAGTCAGTTAGGAGTGGGGGCTTAGGGCCCAATGCACTGCTCACTCACTGCCTGTGCCCCGCAGATTATGAGCTCCTCTCAGACCCCACACCTGGTGCCCTGGCGCCCCGTGATGGGCTTTGGAATGGTGCCCAGCTCTATGCCTGCCAGGACCCTACCATCTTTGAGGAGAGACACCTCAAGTACATCTCACAGCTGGGCAAGGTGAGGAGGGTTAGGCTGGGGTGGGTGAGGTAGCACCCATGCACGTGGACACCAGCCCTGCTGTCCCCCAGGGCAACTTTGGCAGCGTGGAACTGTGCCGCTATGACCCGCTGGGCGACAACACAGGTGCCCTGGTGGCCGTGAAGCAGTTGCAGCACAGCGGGCCAGAACAGCAGAGGGACTTCCAGCGGGAGATCCAGATCCTCAAAGCCCTCCACAGTGACTTCATTGTCAAGTACCGGGGTGTCAGCTATGGCCCAGGTGAACCACCTCCCAAGTGGATGCTCTTAAAATCACACATCCTCATCCTTCTGCAGTACCATTTTAGGGTGGTCTGAGAACGCCAGTGCGGGTGCTACTGACTGGTCTCTTTTTTTTTTTCTTTTAATTAATTTTTATCGGAGTATAGTTGCTTTACAATGTTGTGTTAGTTTCTGTTGTACAGCAAAGTGAATCAGCTATACATATACATATATCCCCCTGACTGGTCTTGTTTATCCAGATCTAGACTGCCTTGGGATCGACAATTTCCCCACCGGAAAAAATGGGTCATTATGAAGTTTAAAAGAATCAATGAATATTGTAGAAAGTACTCAAAAAGACATTAGCGATAAGCGGCACTGTTGCCGTTCCCATTTTGCAGAAAGCAATACTGAGGCCGGGAGGGACACGAGGTCCCACTCTGAACCGGGAAGGAGGAGCAGTTGACAAAGTTAGACCCTGTGGTGACTCCTCCCTGCCTCCCCCGCCTCCCCTAGGCCGCCTGAGCCTGCGGCTGGTCATGGAGTACCTGCCCAGCGGCTGCCTGCGCGACTTCCTGCAGCGGCACCGCGCGCGCCTTGACGCCGGCCGCCTGCTCCTCTACGCCTCGCAAATCTGCAAGGTGCGGGTCGGAAGAGGGCGGGGCGCCCGGCAGACCTGCGGGAACTGACCTGGCTCGACCTGGGGAAGGTCTGCGTGGATTCGCCAGGAAGGCTGAGGGTTGAAGTTTGGGGTCCAGGTCAGGTTGGAAGTGGGGTTGAGTTAGGGCTAAGGTCAGGACTGGAGTGCAGGATGGGTCAGGGGTAGGGTTAGGCTTGGGGTCTGGATTGGGGCTGTTGTTGGATTCCATGCCAGACTGGGGCCCCTGCGGAGTCATCCTGGGGTCCATATTCCATGCCCTCCCGCAGGGCATGGAGTACCTGGGCTCCCGCCGCTGCGTGCACCGCGACCTGGCAGCCCGTAACATCCTGGTGGAGAGCGAGACGCATGTCAAAATCGCCGACTTCGGCCTCGCCAAGCTGCTGCCGCTCGACAAAGACTACTACGTGGTCCGCGAGCCAGGCCAGAGCCCCATCTTCTGGTAGAGACCTCGCCCCTGCCCCACCCTTCCTCCCCACTACCCAGGCCGCTCCCCTGCTCCCCCCTTCCTGGCCCCGCCCCTCCGCCCCAGGGTCTGGGGCCCGCCCCGGCCACGCCCCCACGGCCGCGGCCCCTTCCCGACCACGCTCCTTTTCTTGTTCTGGCTT
This sequence comes from Balaenoptera acutorostrata, assembly GCF_949987535.1. Classification (NCBI taxonomy): domain Eukaryota; kingdom Metazoa; phylum Chordata; class Mammalia; order Artiodactyla; family Balaenopteridae; genus Balaenoptera; species Balaenoptera acutorostrata. The sequence goes on from NC_080065.1 coordinate 173,712,841, forward strand.
CGCCCTGACCCCGCCCAGGCTCCGCCCTGGGGCACCACAGGGTTGGAGACTTTCTCGTAACTCCCACCTACCGTGACGAGCTACCCCAGTCCGAGGCTGCGCCCTTTCCCGTCCTCTGCCTTACTGTCGCCACCAAGGCCTCCCTGTTCCCCTCCAGGTACGCCCCAGAGTCCCTCTCGGACAACATCTTCTCGCGTCAGTCGGACGTCTGGAGCTTCGGGGTCGTCCTGTACGAGCTCTTCACCTACAGTGACAAGAGCTGTAGCCCCTCAGCCGTGAGTCGGCACCCCTGGATCCCCAATACCCTCCTCCCCCCCAATCCCTTCCTGGCCAACCCCCGTCCTGTTTATGCCCGCGTCCCTCGCTTGCTCAGGGTCCCCTGGTCCCAGCATTAGAGGCTCCAGTAGGACCACTTTTCACTATGGCTGGCCCCCACCTCCCACACCACCACAGGCAGCCCCTCCCCCATGCATCACAGACAATTCCTCCTCCTCCATTAAGGAGGGCCCCTTCCCCCACCACGGGTGAGTAATTCCCTTCCTCCCTTCACTATGGCTGACCCCCACATCACGGGCGGCCACTCCCCCTTCCATCCTGGATGGCTCCTCCCCCACCTCGGGCCCTCCCCCTTGGCTCCAGGAGTTCCTGCGGATGATGGGATGCGAGAGAGATGCGCCAGCCCTCTGCCGCCTCTTGGAGCTGCTGGCCGAGGGCCAGAGGCTGCCCGCACCTCCTGCCTGTCCTGGTGAGGTGAGCACTGGAGGGCCTGCCTCAGTTTCCCACTTTGTAGATTCACCAGGGGGCCTGGGCAAGCCTGCTGGTCCCTCTGGGTCTCTCCACCACAGATATCTCTTGATTGAGAGCAGGGACCAGAGCATGAGGCTGAAGGGGATTTCTGGCTCTACTTTGCTGCTCTCTCACTGTATGGCAAGTCACAAACACTTTCAGAGCCTCAGTTTACCTGTCTCCAAAATGGGAATAACAATGCCTTATAGGGTGGGAGAGTATCAGATTAGCTAACATCTCTCCATTGCTCAGCTCTGAGCCTGGCATACAGTTGGTGCTCAATAAATGATGGTGACTTTTACAGTTTCTCATCACAGCTTTTGTGGAAGTGTCTGACATGTGGTTGGTTATTCACAAATTAATTTGTTCAGGCCACTAACATTTATTGAGTGCTGACTGTGTGCTGGCTCTGTGCTGGGTGATGGGGACCCAGCAGGGGACAGAAGAGATACTACCCCTCCTCCCTGTAACCAGCAGAAGCTAACAAGAACATTCTGGTGGTGATCAATGTCTGGAAAGAGATAGGGGGGTGTGGTCAGGGATGGCCTCTTAGAGGGGGTGATGCCTGAAGGAGGAAGAGGATCTCACCCATGGGGAAAGCTGGGAGAGGGCATTCTCAGTGGAGCACACAGCAAGTGCAAAGGCCCTGAGGTGGGAATGAGTCTGGTGTATTTACAAAATGAGATGGGGGCAGATGTGGCTGCATGGAACAAGAGAGGAGGTGATGGAGGTGATGGTAGAGGGAAGGAGGCAGGGGAGGAGATGAAATTTTGTTCTAAGATCCATAGGGAGCCATGGGAGGCTTTGGAGCAAGGGAGGGATGGAGTCTAATTTATATTTTAAAACTGTGAACAGGAGTCATGTCCTTCCTACCACTCACATGTGACCCTGTTGTCTCTTCCCACCACCTCAGGTTCATGAGCTCATGAAGCTGTGCTGGGCCCCTAGCCCACAAGACCGGCCACCATTCAGCGCCCTGGGCCCCCAGCTGGATGCACTGTGGAGTGGAAGCCAGGGATAGTGTCCAGAGGCATGAGACCCTCACCTGCCCTGCTCGTCTAGAGGGAGAACCCCATTCTCTGTCTTTTTTATATCTCCTGCACACAGACCTCTGGGTTCTGGTCTCCACTGACTGGCTGTGTGACCTTGAGCAGGGACCTACCCCTCTCTGGGCCTCCTGCTTCAGAGACCCCCTCATGGGGCAAATGATATGGCACTTGGGGGAGCGCCCCTGGCTTGTAGAGCAACAGCAGCCTCGTAGCGTTGGGAACTTGTAAAGATTCAAGACAGATGCAATGGTGGGGTCTACTGAGCCCCCCCACCCCAGAATCGAGGGACCAGAGTTAAGTCCCCCCATCTTCCCAACCTCTCAGGGCCTGGCCTGGAGCTTCCTGTCTCATTTCCAGAGGAGACATTATATAGCTTTAAATATGTGATCTCAGGCTTCTATTCCCCCCTCCCTCTTTAGCTGGAAGAAGCCAAGGACAAGAGAGCTGCCCTGGCTGAAAATTCACTTTTTGGGGGGAGCCTGTGTGACTGTTCAGAATTGTGTAAGAGACCAGGAGAAGCTGAGGTCCCAGTCCACCCTAACTGCACCTGAGTGTCCCAGGGCTTCAGTTTTCCTGCCTGTACACTGGGGCCCTTTCTGTTCAGACCAGAGGATCACACAACTGATGACAATGGACCCTAACAGGAGCTTTTCAGCGGGTGAAGGAAGGAAAGGCATTCTTGGCAGAGGGAACAGCATGGTGAAAGGAGGAGGCTCAGAGTACAGAGGTTAAGCGCGCAGGTGTTGGAGCCCACGGTACTGCCACTTATTTGCTGTGTGATGGTGGGAGAGTTGCTTCCTCTCTCTGGGCCTCAGTTCCATCCTCTGTATAATGGGCAATAGTGTTGGCCCTTTGGCTATACAGAGTCAACTTCTGGAGGCTTGTGAGAAGGCATCTTGTGCAGGTTAATCTTACCCCACCATTCCTTCACACCAGCCTGCAAGGTTTTTCTGCCACTTTTTGCCTCCCTGGAAAACTCTTATTCATCTCTCAGAACCCCAGCTATCACCTCCTTGCAGCGTTCCCTAGGGTTCTCCCACCACTCCCAGTCAGCCCTGTACTTCTGACCCTAGGGCTGGGGTGGTGTCTGCGTCCAGCTCTGTCTCTTCTGACGTGGAGGCTCCTTGGGGGCTGGGCTGGGCACAGAGGGGACTCTGGGAGTGTTTGTTGAATGAATAAAGAAGTTCAGTGAAAAGGATGGTTTGTTGCTGCACTTGGGCAATGGGGATCCTTGGGGATGTGTGAGCCGGGGAGGAATGTGCTTAGGGCTGGGGGATAGAGACCCCTGGGGGCCACAATGGGAGCCTCAGGGCAGGCTGGGGGAGGAGGGACAGGGGGATGGGGCCCTCGAGGACAGAAGCCCTCCCCCCCAGCCCCAGCTGCTGGCCTTGGCACTGTCCTGGGGAGCTGATTACAGGCTCTTGGTGGGTGGAGGGAACAGGCTGCTCTAGTGGGGGCCAGAGGGCAAGGCCTGGTTGGGAGGGTTAGGCTATGGGGAGGGGTCCAACATTAGCGGGGGCCAAACCAGTCCCTCGTTTGCTCCTCAGGACTGCTGGAAAGATTTGGAGAGTGACAGAGACAGAGAGAGAAAGGCCAAGAGAGACTCAGAGAGAGACAGAGGGAGCAGGGGAGAGACAGGGACAGAGATCTCTGTGCCTACTGTCGTAGCCTGCTTTGGTGAAAAGGGGGGAGGGGCTGCAAGACAGGGTTTTCAGCTCAGGGTCTCACCCGCATTGGGTTGAGTAACCTCCCTCTCTGCCTTAGTTTCCCTCCTTGGTAAAACTGGCACCCAGACTGGCACCCGGTAGAGGCCCTCCATCCCCTGCCCAACCCAAGGAGACCCTGATGTGGGAGAGGCAGAACTGACCAAGACTCGCAGCCCCAGGGCCCAGCCTCTTGTGACCTTGTGCAAGTGTGGGGTCTCCTCTCTGAGCCTCAGTTTCCTTATTTGTCCAGTAATAAGGACAACAAGATTCTGAATGGACCTGGTCTCAGTTGGCTGGATGCCCACCGCCACCATCCCATGGAATTATTATTTCTCAGTTTATCTATTTCTCCTCTTTAAAATGGTTAAAAAATAAAGACTCCTCAACCAGTGGTCCCCCTGGGAGAGATATGCCCAAGGCCCTGGCCCAGGGAGAGAGACCATGGATCTCGGCCTATCAATAATCAGTAATCAATGTTGGGCTTCCCTGGTGGCACAGTGGTTAAGAATCCGCCTGCCAATGCAGGGGACACGGGTTCGAGCCCTGGTCCGGGAAGATCCCACATGCCGCGGAGCAACTAAGCCCGAGCGCCACAACTACTGAGCCTGCCCTCTAGAGCCCGCGAGCCACAACTACTGAGCCCACGCGCCACAACTACTGAAACCCGCGCGCCTAGAGCCCGTGCTCTGCAACAAGAGAATCCACCGCAATGAGAAGCCCGCGCTCTGCAATGAAGAGAAAGCCGCCGCTCACCGTAACTAGAGAAAGCCCACGCACAGCAACGGAGACCCAACGCAGCCAAAAAATAAAATAAAATAAAAATTAATTAATTAATTAATTTAAAAAAAATCACTGTTGTGGCTGGACCGGCCCTTGAGTTCTTTTTTTTTTTTTTTTTTAAAGATTTTATTTATTTATTTATTTATTGATTAATTGATTGATTGATTGATTGCTATGTTGGGTCTTCGTTTCTGTGCTAGGGCTTTCTCCAGTTGTGGCAAGCGGGGGCCACTCTTCATCACGGTGCGCGGGCCTCTCACTACCGCGGCCTCTCCCGTTGCGGAGCACAGGCTCCAGACGCGCATGCTCAGTAATTGTGGCTCACGGGCCCAGCCGCTCCGCGGCATGTGGGATCTTCCCAGACCAGGGCTCGAACCCGTGTCCCCTGCATTAGCAGGCAGACTCTCAACCACTGCGCCACCAGGGAAACCCCTTGAGTTCTTATTATGACTGAAAGATGCCATTCAGCAACAACCATCAGGAAACTTTGAGAAAATAAAGGTTTATTACTTATAAATTACACGGCACACCTGGAAATTACACAGCACTCCTGGGGTCACAGAGCAAGGTCCTGGGTACAGAGAGCAGTGTGGGCCTGGGGTCCTGCTTTTATTGGGGTCAAGGGTGGGAGCCTAAGAGTTGTGGGCTCACTCTTTATTGGTGAATTTAACATAGGTTGGAATTTAAAGCATAAGAAGAAAAAACAAAACAAGCAACCAAGTGGCCCAAGTGGTAAGCAACTGAAATCAGCCGAGATGTGTAAAACAAAGATGCCTCAGTGGGAGGAGGTGGCCTGGCCCTTTACCTAGTCACATTTATTGGGGAGCCATCTATGAAGCCGATGCCTCGGCAATCAAAGGTTGTCAGGCACTCATATCATAAAAAAAAGGAAACCCAACTATCAGGGGTTCCAGTATGCTTGCCCTGACCCTGCCCTTGACCTTCTCCCTGGACCGTCCTGCAGGAATGCTCTGTCCCCCCTCCAAGGCTCCCAGCTGGGGCGGGCAAGCGCCTATAAGGGGGATCCTCGCTGGGGCCCGGTGCCTCCTGCCGCCATGGACCCCCTTCGGCTCACCTGGGCGCTGGTGCTGCTGGGCCCGGCCCTGGCGCTCGCCCTAGGCCCTGCCCCCGCCCAGGAAGCGCCAGAGAAGCTGTGCGGCCACCACTTCGTGCGCGCGCTGGTGCGGCTGTGCGGGGGCCCGCGCTGGTCCCCCGAGGATGGGCGACCTGTGGCTGGCGGTGACCGTGAGTAGGGGCGGGCGAGGACTGTGCTGTGGGGTCTCTGGGGCCGGGCGTGGGGCAGGTGCATGCAGAAGGGTTTGCATGCATGTTCTGGGGTCCACCTGCCGGCTGCGCGGGTGTGTGCAAGTCCGCGGGGGATGTGCCCCCTGCCAGGCGCGGGAATCAGTGCGCGGAGAGCGACGCGAGCGAGTCTGAACAAGTGCGTAGCCAGATCAGATCCTGTCTTTATTTACAGTTTCAATATTTTGATCTTCAGGAATTTCTGCATTCATTTTAATTTTAAAATATTCCGTTACAATATGTTTGATCTTGGTTGTTGAGGTTTTTTGGCGCCCCCTTAAAATTGTGCGCTGCAGGCCCGCGCATGGCTCTCTTCACCCTAGTCCCGGCCCTGGTGCAGGGAGTATCAAACAGCTTTGTGTACAACGTCTGTCACATGCATGTGTGTCCTGTGTGTGTGAGACGGGTACAGATGGGTGTGCAGAGGTGCGCAGGGAAGTGGGAGGGGCTATGAGGGTGTGCGCCTGCGTCTGTGTGTACATGTATACGTCGTATGTCACTCCTTCTGTCATCTGCTCTGTGAAGTGTCTGTGCCTTCTTACCATAGGTGACACGTGGGAGTGTGCATAACTGGGGACTTGAGTGTGGTGTGGGTCAAGACTGCACACGTCCGGATGGGGGATTCAATCTGTGCCTGGTAAACACTGGGCACTCAATAAATGCTTACTTTCTGTTTCTGTGCATGATGAGTGGAGGCTGTGTGTGCAGTGTGAGTGGGGTCCTCTGGGGTCCCCCCTCTATGCTGAATTCCTCCCTGTCCCCAGGTGAGCTGCTACAGTGGCTGGAAGGACAACATCTCCTCCATGGGCTGATGGCCAGTGGGGACCCCATGCTGGTACTCGCCCCACAGCCCCTGCCCCAGGCCTCTCGCCATCACCACCACCGCCACCGCCGGGCAGCTGCCACCAACCCTGTCCGTCACTGCTGCCTCAGTGGCTGCACCCGGCAAGACCTGCTGACCCTCTGTCCCCACTGACCCTCCTGGGGTGTGGCCTTGGGGGAGCCCGAGACCCACAGGGGTCTGGTCTGGTGAACTCCTGATGCCACACAGCACCATGAAGCCCCATGTCTGGGGAGGACTTCGTTGATTACCTCCTAGGACAAGGCACTCACCACCTCACCCAGGCCACCTCTCCTCTGGGGGGCCAACTGGGGAAAACACTAGATCCCAAACCTTGGAGTTTCCTTGGAGGAAACTTGGTTTCCTCCAAAACCTTGGAGGATCCTTGGTTTTGTGGAGATGCCAGACACCTGTTCTCAAATGTTCTCACCTCAGAGGAGCCCCAGTTACCCCGCTCCCTGCATTTGACACCCCTCTTGCTGTCTTATCAATAGTAAATAAATAAGATGTCTGCAGAATCTGAAGAAACTTTTTGCATTTTCTCAAGAAAAAGGCACAAGCCTGGGTCAGCCTTTGTGTGGAATTGTCCTCTGGCAGCCATGGACCCACCAACACTTCCAGAAACTTAATAACAATTGGAGAATCATCACAATACAAAGTGGGGAAACTGAGGCCAAGGGAGCTGGCTCTTTGCCAAGGTCAGACAGGGAGGGAATGGCCAAGTTCAGGATTCGAATCCAGGTCTCTGTCATGGCTCATGGGGGGCCTTAACCTCACTTAACGTCCACTTATCAGTGGACACAACACATGAATGTCTGAATGAGTCACAGTGGATTTTTTTTTTTTTTTTTTTGGCGGCGCCATGGGGCTTGTGGAACCTTAGTTCCCTGACCGGGGATTGAACCCGTGCCACCTGCAATGGAAGCGTGGAGTCCTAACCACTGGACCGCCAGGGAATTCCCCTCACAGTGGATATTTAGTGATCCAACTCTCACCATTCTTTTCACTTGCATCCTCCTTTCATCCTGAGATAGGAATTGTATGATTTGACCCTCTTGAAAAAAATGCTCGGGCATTTGACTATGTGATCTGTTCACATGTGTATTAGTTTCCTAAGGCTGCTGGAACAGCCACAGACTGGGTGGCTTAAAACAGTAGAAACTTATTCCCTCCCAGTTTTAGAGGCCAGAAGTCAGAAATCAAGGTGTTGGCAGGGTTGATTCTTTTTGAAGGGCTCTGAGGAAGATTCTGTCCCCCTGCCTCTCTCAACTCTGGGGGGCTGCTGGCAATTCTTGGCTTGTAGGTGCGTCACTCCAAGCTCTGCCCCCATTTTCACATCGTCTTCTTTTTTTTTTTTTTTTAAATATTTATTTATTTATTTATTTATTTATGGCTGTGTTGGGTCTTCGTTTCTGTGCGAGGGCTTTCTCCAGTTGCGGCAAGCGGGGGCCACTCTTCATCGCGGTGCGCGGGCCTCTCACTATCACCGCCTCTCTTGTTGCGGAGCACAGGCTCCAGACGCGCAGGCTCAGCAATTGTGGCTCACGGGCTTAGTCGCTCCGCGGCATCACATCGTCTTCTTTTCCATGTCTCTCTGTGTGTTCATTACTGTCTCTTCTAAAAGCACTCTCATTGGATTCAGAGCCCACCCTAATCCAGGATGATCTTATCTTGATCCTTACCTTAATTACATCTGCAAAGACTCTATTTCCAAATAAGGCCATATTCTGAGGTGCCAGGTGGATGGGAACTTTTGTGACACACTATTCAATCCGGTGCAGCAGGGGACATGGGTTTGAGCCCTGGTCCGGGAAGATCTCACATGCCGTGGAGCAACAAAGCCCGTGCGCCACACCTACTGAGCTCGCGTGCCACAACTACTGAAGCCCACACGGCTAGAGCCCGTGCTCTGCAGCAAGAGAAGCTACCACAATGAGAAGCCCGCGCACCGCAACCAAGAGTAACCCCCGCTCACCGCAACTAGAGAAAGCCCGCGTGCAGCAATGAAGACCCAACGCAGCCAAAAATAAATAAATAAATAAATAAATAATAAATAAATAAAATTAATCCTGTCATTTCCTTGCTCCAAAGATGCTGTAACCCTCAAAATAACACCCTCTCTCCTCACCCCAACCCACAAGGCCCCACGTGACTAGTCCCTGTGATCTCCTGTCCCCTCTCCCTCCATCTCCTCCTTACCCATCTCCAGTCACAGCTTCCTGGCTGCAATTTAAATGCTCTCAGATCGTCTCACCTCAGGGCCTTTGCATACGCTGTATCCTCTGCCTGGAACATCCTCCTTCCAATTCTCCCCAAGGCCATAACCTCCTCCTTCAGGCCCCATCTCTGCAGTCCCAACCCCCTGACTTCCTGGCTAGCTCTCGTCCCCATCCCTGTGTGTCCAATTACCTCATTTTAATTCTCCTCAAAGTTCTTACCACTTCTGGTAACTTCCTGTTTCATTGTTCACAGGTTTGTGTCCTCACTATAAGGTGGGTCAGTGCCCACTGACCTTTCCCATGGGGCTGGGAGGAGGAGTACAGGGCAAGGTGTGTAGCACACTGTAGGTGCACAATAAATACTTAAAGAAGGGACACAAGGAGTAGGACAGAGGACAGTAGAGCTGTAGTCCCAGTGAGAGGAGGTGAGCCGGGGGAAGAGAGGGGAGGCTGCGTGGTGGCGGGGCAGGATTCAGAAGCAGCCGTGCCAGAAGCAGGTGGGTCCAGCGTCCCATGCAGCTAGGAGTAGTATCACCCCTGTGCCTCTCTCTCCGGAGCCTGCCATCAAGCTGGCAGTGAGAATCAGTCTGCAGGGGGAAATATAAGCTGAGGGCAATAGGGAGCCATGGAGGGTGTGGGGGGGGGTGCAGGGGAGGATGATGTGAGATCTGCCTGATAGAAGCTTCCATAGCCTCTACTTCATCCTTGCCCTGTTTTACTGTTGTATATTTTCTTCTGGAAGTGAGATTTTAAGGATGAATGTAGACTGATCTGAGTTAAAACTTGTAAATCACTTTAAAAAACAAAAAAAAAGACCTCTAAGTCTTTGCAAAACATTTTATTCCCTGAGGACCTCGTCTCCAGTCCTCACTCTGCTGTGTGAGGTCCCCTTTACCACTGCCCTGTGAAACCTGTCTCAGACACCTGTCCGAGGGTGGCAGGGCTGGGGGGTCACCAGTTCACTTGGATCTCCCCAGTCTGAGAGACACACAGGGGCGGGGGCCAGTCCTGGGTCCCGAGAACTTAGGGTTCCCCAAGGACCTGAATATCCCCCTTCTCTGGGCAGTAAGGTGTATGTGCTGGCCTTGGGCCCAGTGAAGACCCCTCTTGCCCCAGTACTCTTTCCTGTATTGTCGGGGAGCACCGGTGTGGGGCTGGGTCCTGTCAGGGACTCCAGAAACTCTGAGCTCCGATAGCCTGAGACAGATAGCTCCCTCCCTCCTCTGCCCAATGTTTCCACCATAAGAGCGCTTGAAGCCACAAGCAGGGAGGGGGTGGTCCCATTCCCAGACTCTCTGGCCCCTCCCACCATCTGAGGGGTCCAAGATCCAGGGAGGGGTGGAGAACAGAAACCCTCTCTTCCCAGCTGAAAACTCCTTCTTGCTTCAGCTGCGTGTGGACCCAGGTGTCCTCAATTGGCCTTGAACCATTGCAGGAATTCACCCACCATTGCAGGTTCACAACCAAGGAGAGGCTGGTCACTGCTTAGGCTTTAGCCCATGATCAAGGTCAGGGCTAGGAAGTGGGACATGGAAAAGGTATGGATGCAGCAGCAGCAGCTGGGACCCTAGCAGAAGTGCTTCTGCCATTAGCTGACATGGAAAGAGATGGTCCTTCCAGCTGAGAGTCTAGGGAGGATGATGGAACACGGTCTAGGCAGTACTAGGTGAGTTTTGAAGGATGTGTAGGAATTCACCGGTCAGACTCCTCCAACCTCCCTGGTACTCTCCTAGGTCCTGCCCACTTAGGAGGACAAAGGTCTCAGCTTCCGGGGAGGAAGCTGCTGCCCTTTCTATGGGGATGGAGACAGTAGCCTCGAGGCTGGGGGCCCTGACTCCACCTCAGTAGATCTGTGTCCGCTTGTCACAGGTGAGGTTGGGCTGGTTCAGCACGTCCCACATGAGCAGCATCTCGTAGGGCAGGAAGCGGTGCACCAGCGGCAGCTCTCGGTAGAAGCAGGGGTCAAAGGAGGACAGGCAGCTGGAGGGGGCCTGAACACCGGCTGTGAGGATACCACTGTGTGAGGCCCTCCTGCTTTTGGCACATGCCCAGGAAGACATCAACAATGGGGAAGAGGTCCAGGGCGGGGGGGAGTGGCGCAGGGCAGTGGCTGTGAAGCGGGACAGTAGGAAGCCACCACCCCCGCAGTAGGGCGGGTAGTGTTCCTCCTCTGTCACCACCTTCGGCACATAGTACTTGCTCCAGGGAAGGGGGACGGGGCACACACTGAGGGTCAACTTCCCCACAGAGAGGTGGTGGTCAGGGTGGGCAAAGACGTCATCATCCCAGTTGAGCATAAAACTGGCATGTGCACCGTGTCTTCTGCCACTGTAGGAAGAGCACCTGCAAGGGGGAGTGGACAGGGCACACGGGCTTGATGTCTGGGGCCATCAGCTTTGGGTCCCTGTCAGCCACCCCAGCCCAGCGAGGCCAGGCAAGGATGTGTTTTCCATTCAGGCTATTCTGGGTTAAAGGAGTCATTCTGTGGTCCTTTGCAACCAACTGCCCCTCTCTGTGCCTCAGTTTCCAACTTCCCAGACAGGACGCATCATGGGACCTGCCTCCAGGAGTGTTGGGGATCTACAGAGATGATGCTCTGTAAAGCACCAAGGAGTGCTTGAAAATTGTCACATTTACATTTATTGCTATTCCTTCTGACTCTGCCTTGCCAAGCACTACCATTAAATAATTACTTGTATGATTGTTATATAACATCTACCTCCCCCACCAGACTCTGGGGTCCCCCTGGGTGGGAGCTGTGTCTCTCCTATGTGCCATCTCTTCAGCACCCATTATGGGGTCAATACTTTGTAGGCACTGGATTCATGTTTGTCAAGTTGACGTTTATCACATGCTTTTGTGTTCTGCGTTAAGAGCGTGGCACGTTAAGAGGTTCTGGGCACTCTACCCGCCTTGGCTTCAGTTACCTCCATAATAACTTTGGCTGCATGCTAGGCACCGTACTCAGTGCCTGCCCTACCTTGAATCCTTAGTACAATTTTAAGAGGCAGGTGTTGTCTTCAATCTCATTTACAGATGAGGAAATAGAGGCTCTCCAGAGAAAGTGCCTTGAGCAAGGTCATACAACAGAGAAGGTCTGTTGTTCAAAGTCTTGAACCCAGACCTGTCTGTACTTACTATGAGCAGGAACCTGCACTGGGCCCCTTTCAACTTGTGTCTCTACTCAGCTTACTCCATCCCCACCCCCCCGCATCCTGGGTGGGTCCTTGGAGCCTTCAATTCCTCCTCTGAGCATGGGCAAGATTCTTTCTACCCCTCATGGTTTCTTTTCCATCAGAAAGGTCTTTGTGGAGTATCTAACACACAGACCTGGGCCTCATGGGGAGACAGAACCAGAACAAAGAAATAAGATGTGTTCTGTCCAGCCCTCCCCATGCGCCATTGCCAATGTTATCTGAGCACCTGGCACTGGTCCAGGTGCCTTATGAATATCATCTCATGTAATCCTCACAGCAGCCCTCAGAGGTGGGTGAGTTCAATTAATATCCCATTTCCCTGATGAGGAAACTGACGCACAGAGAGGTGAATGATCATCCATGGCAAACAGCAGATAAGAAGCGGAGTCTGGATTTGAGCCCAGGTCATCAAGGCTTGGAGAGCCAGGCTTGTAAGTCCTTTCTCCCTGCCTCCCTTGGACAAAGAAGACTTCGGATCACCATGAGGACAGTAGATGGGGTGGGGCGAGGTTGATGGGAGTTTCTGGTCCCCAGAGCTCCTCAGAGGAGGTGGTAGCAACTTTGGGCTGGAAGGAGAGGTGGCCCCAATCAGGTGACACCCTCCCTGCCCCAGCCCACCTGTTTGAGCGTGAGGTTGAAGAATGAGTCGTAGAAATACCACTGCAGGATGTCACCATGCATCCGCACCTCCATGGCCTACAGCCGGTTGACCTTGCGCGCCTCCAGCGAGTTGGGGTCCGTGCCCACCAGGAAGAGGCGGCGCAGCTGGACACCATGCACCTGGCGCTCACGGCCCCACCTGTGCCGCACCAGCTCCCGGTGCTCATAATTGCTGGGCGAGGACTTGATCACCAGCAGCAGAAAGACTGGCTGCACGCACTTGTCAGGCGGCACGTCCTGGAGCAGCACGAAGTCGCGGCAGTGTTTGTACAGCAGGAAGTTGCGGATGTGCTGCAGCTGCCTGGCGAAGTCCGACAGGGCGGCCATGGAGATGTTGGCCAGGCAGGGGGCGGGCGGTGGGCGGGAGGGCGGCGAGGGCCAGACCAGAGCCACGAGGATGCCCGGCGGCTCCTTCAGGCCTGGGCAGGTGGGTGGTGACGTGCAGATTGAAGAGGAGGAGGAGGGTGAAGGTGCCCAGAGCCACAGCCAGGCCCACCTCTGTCCGCAGGGGCCGAGAACACCTCATTCTGGTCCGCCTGAGTTTGGGATTGGTCCGAAGAGACCCCTGGTCAGTTTCTGCAGACAATAACACTCACTGAAGATGCCTGAAGATGCCAGATGGGCCAAGCACTTTTCCAGAGCTACCTGTGGACCCCAACACCTGGTTGCAGCCCTATAGCTGCTCAAGTTGGAAAAATACTGAAATTCACCCCCAGAGATTCCCCCGGCTCCCACCTCCTCCAGTACCCCATGTTGGCTCTGACTGTTGCCCAGGCCCTATCAGGGATCAATATTTACAGAGAAAACAGGCATGGAGATGCCAAGGTGAGCCTCCCAGATTCAGTGTGCCCAGAATCCCACCCCCCACCCCCCGCATCCAAGCTGGTCCTCTTTATGTCCCCCTCTCAGAGATGGCCCAGGAGCCTCCCCGAGAGAGGCAGAGAACTCCCTTTTTAGCAGTTGAGAGCTGCTGGGATCCTTCCTGCTTCCCTTTTCACTTGCTCCTCCAGGGAGCTCTGAGCTTCTGGGATTCTGATATAACCATCACTCATTCTTCTTGACTATTTTTTTAATAAATTTATTTTATTTATTATTTTTGTTTATTTATTTATTAGTTTTGGCTGTGTTGGGTCTTCGTTGCTGTGCACGGGCTTTCTCTAGTTGCCACGAGCAGGGTCTACTCTTCATTGCGGTGCGCGGGCTTCTCACTGCGGTGGCTTCTCTTGTTGCAGAGCATGGGCTCTAGAGTGCACGGGCTTCAGTAGATGTGGCGCGTGGGCTCAGTAGTTGTGGCTCGCGGGCTCTAGAGCGCAGGCTCAGTAGTTGTGGCGTACATACGGGCTTAGTTGCTCCGCAGCATATGGGATCTTCCCGGACCAGGGCTTGAACCCGTGTCCCCTGCACTGGCAAGTGGACTCCCAATCACTACGCCACCAGGGAAGCCCTTCTTGACTATTTTTAATGGTCCTGTGAGCTGAGCATGGGCCCTGGCTCTTCACAGAACCCTCAGGCCCAGCATGTCTCAAACAAAGCTATCTTCCTTGGCAAACTCCTCTTCCTCCTTTAAAACGCATCTCAAATGATCCATTCTCTGGGAAGTCCTCTTGGACCTCTCAGGAAGAGTCCTGGTTTCCTAGTTATCCCTGTCTCCCTCTCTGGCTAGGTCATTCAAACAGGAGGGAAGGGGGCAGGGCACAACCTTTGAAAGAATGACATAGCCCACAGACATGACATAAACTGATTAGAACCAAATGGATCCAGGATGGCAGACAAGTCAACTTCCACTAGACCTTGAGCCTCACTATACACTCACTGTTACACATCAGCAAGCTAAATGACACTATAGGCACCATGACAATTCCAAGACCGACCATAAGGATCAAAAAGTGGGAAGTGGCCCAATTCTTGGAAATCCCCGCCCTTTCCCAAAATAGCTGGAATACTCCTCCCACTCATTAGCCTATAAAATTACCCACCCCTATAAAAACTGATAACCCCATACCCTGGTGCCTTTCTCACCTGATATGGTGTGTGATCTCAGTTGGAAGACTGTGGGTTTTGGCCTGGTTCGAGTCCTGGCTGCGTGGGTTCAAGTGTCAGTCTGGGTTTAGGCTGGGTTCAAGTCCCAGTCTGAGGTGTACAGTTTCATCATGATCTCTGACTTTTTCTTCCCAAGACTGGGGGCTTCTTGAGGGTCCTGGCATTGCGCAGCATGAGGCAAACACATGGGGGAAGCAGAGAGTGTCTGAATGAATGAATTTATGAATAAAAGTAAATTCATTAAGTTTCTCTCTGGCACACTTTTTTTGGGCGGGGGGGTGAAGTAGAAAAGAAGAGCTTTATTGCTTTGCCAGGGAAAAGGGGGAAGCAGCAGGCTCGTGCCCCTCAAAACTGTGTGTCCCAACCCAGGAGGATGTGGCAATGGTTCAAGGGCAGGCTTGCTGATAAGGATTAGGGTGTGTGCAGGGCCTGCACTCCTTTAATCTGGTCTCAGGTAATCTCTTGATGAGTTTCTCTGGTTCCTTTAATCTGGCCTCAGGTGGTCTTTTCTGGAGTGAAGAATGGTAACATCTTCCATTTGCTGGGGGTTTTAGTTCTGGTCTCAGGATTTAACAAAGCTCAGGTTCTTGATGTCTCGTCACAAAGAATTCAGTGAGAGACAAAGTGATAGGTAAGAGGTGGATTTAGGGCTTCCCTGGTGGTGCAGTGGTTAAGAATCCGCCTGCCAATGCAGGGGACACAGGTTCGAGCCCTGGTCCGGGAAGATCCCATGTGCCGCAGAGCAACTAAGCCCTAAGCCCTAAGCCCATGTGCCACAACTACTGAGTCTGGGCTCTTGAGACCATGAGCCACAGCTACTGAACCTGCGTGCCTAGAGCCCGTGCTCCGCAACAAGAGAAGCCACTGCAATGAAAAGCCCTCGCACCGCAACGAAGAGTAGCCCCCGCTCTCTGCAACTAGAGAAAGCCAGCACACAGCAACGGGAGACCCAACGCAGTCAATAAATAAATTAATTAATTAAATAAATCTAAAAAATAATATAAAAAAAAGAAGTGGATTTGTTTAGAGAGAAACACACTCGACAGAGTGTGGGCCATCTCAGAAGGTGAGAGCAGCCTGGCACACTTTTATTTATCCATCAACCACCTCCCCCCCGCCAAAGATTTCCTTTCCCATATCTAGGCAGAGCCCTTGGTCTCCTGTCCACATCCCTTTCCCAGGCTTCCCTGGACTCCCTCAATGTCCCTTTGTCTGGAAAGGTGGTATCTGTGCTGTGTTCCAGCCCTAAATTTGAAGATCTATTTTCCAGCGCAGCATGAAAATGCCAGATTAGATCCAAGGCAGGACTTACTAATTCAGTAAACACTTACTGTCTCACCTCAGAGAGGTGCCCTCTGGAGCCCAACTCCTGGGTTTAAATCCCAACTCCATCACTCCCTGGCTGTGTGCCCTCCATACCTAGGGTCTCAGTTTCCTCAGTTATAAAGGGGGCATCTGAGCAACTCACTAGGTTGTGCAGGTGTGAAGGGAGTTCCCGGCACCTGGTACCTAGTGGGTATTCAACGAGTATTTGTTGAATGAATATGTGAACCCCAGCACTTACTTCAGATTGCCTCAGGATGTCTGTGCTCGTCTGGGGCCTCCTCGCTCTCCCCTCTGGCACCTGAAACACTGTGGGGTAGTCAGTGGATTCTGGTAGGCCCCTCGAGCTCCAAGCAACCCCACCCAGCAATTGCCTGGGAGCAAGAAGAGAGTAGTTTCCCATTTTATCTAGAGCCACAAATGGGTGCTGGTGCTTGGGACAGAGGCTCCTGCCCTGATCCATGAGGCCATTTCCCCAACGTGCCCATCACTGTCTCTGCACACTGCCTGGCCAAGGCCTCTCCAGCCAGGTGTCTCCCCGAAATGAGGCTCAGATCCCACTCCACAGGTTCTGCTGTGTGACCTTGGGAAAGAAGCTTGACCTCTCTGAGCTTCAAAGTAAAATGGGAATTAACCCTATGTAAGAGTGTGGTTGGGATTTTAACCTCAAACATGCTGAGCACGGTCCTGCCTCAGGACCTTTGCACAGTTTATTTCCTCTGCCTGATTCTCCAGATTTCTATACAACTCCCTCCTCCCCCTCCTTCTTGTCTTTGCTCAAATGTCCCCTTCTCAGGAACACCTCCTCAGGACACACCATCTCACTGGCAGCCCTGATCCCCCACCCTAGCCTACTTTTTCTTTCTTCCACAGCACTTTTCACTTCCTAAAATAAAAACTTAAAAAAATGGAGCTTCCCTGGTGGTGCAGTGGTTAGGAACCCACCTGCCCGTGCAGGGGACACGGGTTCGAGCCTTGGTCTGGGGAGATCCCACATGCCGTGGAGCAACTAAGCCCGTGCGCCACAACCACTGAGCCTGCACTCTAGAGCCCGCGAGCCACAACTACTGAGCCCGTGTGCCACAACTACTGAAGCCCGCACGCCTAAAACCCGTGCTCCACAACAAGAGAAGCCACCGCAGTGAAAAGCCGGCACACCGCAATGAAGAGTAGCCCCCGTCACCGCAACTAGAGAAAGCCCGCGCGCAGCAACGAAGACTCAATGCAGCCAAAAATAAATAAATTAATTAATTTAAAAAATTTTAAAAAATGTACTGCTTCTCATCCATCTTCCCCACCAGAATACAAGCTCCATGCAATAAGTCTTATTCATCATTTTATCCCCAGCCCCTAGAACTGTGCTTGGTGAGTAGTAGGTGCTCAGTAAATGTGTGTTGAATGAATGAATGAACGAACGAATGCTGGGATGCCACAGCATCTGAAAAAATATTGACTCTTGGGACTTCCCTGGAGGTCCGGTGGTTAGGACTCCGTGCTTCCACTTCAGGGGGCACGGGTTCGATCCCTGGCCGGGGAACTAAGATCCCGGAAGTCGCATGGCGTGGCCAAAATATACATATGTTGACTCTCAGAATGAAGTTACACATTCATTCATTCGAGCCAATATTTACTGTGCTTCTCCTGTGTGCCAGGCACCTCCCGGGAGCGGGGACACAGTGGTGAACAGGCATGGGATACCTCAATGTCTCTGCCACTCTGGGACTCACATGCTTGAGGGGGAACAAACACTAAATAATAACCTCGGTGAAGAGATACAAGGGGATGAATGCCACGGGAGGAAATGGGGTTGGGTGGTGGGTGTGGATTTTGAGGTCTGGATGACATTTAAGCTGGGATGTGAATGGCACAGAGGAGCCATCATGGCTGAGATTGTGAGGGAAAGATCCCCAGGGAGGGAACAGCAGGTGCAAAGACCCTGAGGTAGGAAAGAGCTGGTGGAGTCTGAGCAGCTGGGGACCCTGTCTGCGGGTGGCACAGAGCCTGTCTTGTTTCCATGGCGTCCCTGGGTTAGCTGCCAGCCTCAGCGGGTGGTTCACCATCTGGAGGGCAGGTCTGGGAGACCCAAAAAGGCAAATCACAATCTTGAGAGGAGACTGTGAACTGACAAATGATGCAAGAATGAACAGAATCCTAGAAGGACATTTTCCTGAGCTGAAGAGGGGCCCGAGTCCAGAGTGGACCACAAGAAAGGAGCGTTCCCAGGTGAACCTGGCAGATCCCTGAGCTCCGAGGACGGGAAAAAACTCAAGAGCTGCAGTAGAAAGCCCAAGTCACCAAAAGTAAGACCAGAGATGTCACAACATTCTCTTTGGTGACACTGGTGGCCAGAGACCCACAGATGCTGGAAGACAAGGGTGTGCCTGGGACCCTAACTTCTGGCTAAGAGACACCCTCATTCAGAATCCCATGAAAATTTAGAGGGTGATTCCCCCCTACCCCATCTGCAGTTTAGAGTCTAAATCAGTTTTCCATCAGGGGTTATTCTGCTCCCACGGGATACTTACTGGGCAATGTCTAGAGACATTTCTGGTTATCATGATTGGGGCAGGGTGGAGAAATGGGACTGCTAACGGCATCGAGCAGATGGAGGCCAGAGATGCTGCTTAAATTAACATCCTATAGGGCACAGGACCGCCCCATGACAGAAGATGATCCAGCATTGTCAAGATTGAGAAATCCTGGTCTAAATAAGCACAGAAACCAGAATAGAGAACTCAAAAGGAGGAAGGATCCAAAGAGGAGAATGAGGGACTGAACAAAGAAGCTTGATATAGGTTTAGTTAAGTTCATTAGATGGAGTATTTATGAGATTTATTACTATTTAAATAGAAAATCAAACCTAAATGGCCAAGGATCCGTTAGCTGGGAATGTGTTTAGTGCCAAACAAGAGCTCCAAAACAAAGAAAGATACCTCAACAAATAGGAATATTTACAACTCAGCCAAACCTGGACATTGGGGAGGGGGAAGGTGTGAGAAGAGGTAAAATGACTAAATGGCTCATATCACTGGGATCAGGGTATCTGGGCAAAACAGAAGCTCTTGGGGGTGGCCATTTGGTTTTAATTAAATCCATTAATGCTTGTTCTTTTCCTTGCATTTTCTTTCTTGTTTATTTGTAAGATCTCTTTGCATATGAAACACTTAATCTTTGTTGGCTACCTGCATTCCCAACTTTTTCTTGCCAGGTCTCCGGTTTCTTTAAATGGAGGGATCTTACAGCGACTTCACCCTCCCAGCCCCCACAAGGCTCCTGATTGGGGTCTGAGAGCTCAAGTTGGGGGTGGAGGGGATGGAGGCTCACATCCCCTTCCCCTTACACTAGACCTCTATTAATGCATCGCAGATCCCCTTCCCTTTTCCATCCACCAAGGCTACCTCCACCCCTAACTCATGGTCCCTTAAAACTTCAAGCAGCAAATGTTTCCAAACTCACAACATCCCACATCCAGACTGGCATAAAAAAGAAACTCCAGGCCCCGCTTTCAGCCAGGCTGAGAGCGCTGGGGATTCACTGGTCCAGGATACCTTGCTGGGTGTCTCAGTGGGCTGAATCCCAGGTAGTCCCCAACCTCTCCTTACAGGCCTTACTTTCTAAATGGGCTGGGACCTCACACCTACCGTGGGAAAAGCTGGGGCTTACGGGCTCCACTTAGCCAAGGACGGGAAGCCTCTTGGTATCACTTCCTCCTAAGCAACTGTGTGGCAGCTCTGGGGACTTTGCTGGTGGGGCTGTATGGCTGGTGAGAAGTTCCTCTCAGGTCTGCTTTCGATTCCCTGACCCCACACAAGATTCTCCTGTCTACCCTCTCCAGTTCTGGAAGGATTGGGCTTGTGGAAGCCCAAACAGCTGCTCACTCTGAAGTTTGTGAGGTCTGAATAACCCTGGGGGAATCCCCACCCCCATTTCATAGCTGGGGAAGTGAAGCTCAGAGAGTTGTCCCAAGGTGGCCCAGTGGGTGACTCACATTACCACAGAAATCCACACTGTCTCCAAGTCCTTCAGCTCTGAGAAAGGTCTCAGTGGCTCTTATCTCAAAACACATATATGAAAACTATTCATTCATTCAACAAATAGGTTCTGGAGGAATCGAGAAGCCTCAACCCTGGGCCTGGCCCCCCAGAAGCCTTCAGTCTGGGGGAGACAAATCCAGACACCTGTGGGATCAGGGCTGGACCAGAGAATGGATCAGGATATTGAAGCTGAGGTTTTGAAGGATGCATATGAGTTCACCAAGGGGAGTTCAGGTAGCAAAGAGAGCAAATGCAAAAGCAAGGAAGGGAAAGAAAACAAAGCCTATTCAAGGAATCATGTGTAGTTTATTTTGCTGAAAAGCAGAATTTGGAGAGGAGGTGATTTCTGAGGCTAAGAGGTGGGGCCAGACCCTGTAAAGACCTTGAACACCAGGCTGAGTAGTGGGGCTGTTTCCTTGGGGCATGGGCGAGCCAAGGAGGTGTGTGAGCAGGAGGAAGAGAGGTCAGATTCCTTGTTGAATGGTACCTCTTTGCTTTGAGTTGACCTTGGTGAGTCACTTCCCCTTGGGAGTCTATTTCCTCATTAGCACATGGAAATGCTGAGAATACTCCCTGCCCTGCAGACACACAATGGGTCACTTTCTATTGAGTATTAAAGGGCTTGGCATACATTGACTATGCGATGACAACCCCAGTGACCTTGGTTCATTGTCCTGGCTCCTTTAGTGCCCCCACTTACAGATAGGGATATTCAGGTTCAGCATAAAGCAGAAGTGTCTATGAACGTGTACGAATCCAACTGTTTTACTTGTTGCACTGACTTGTGGGTCATAGAGTATTTACTAAGCACCTACTGTATGCAGGGTGCAGGGGACACAGCCATGGCCAAGCCAGCCCTTCCTTTATGATATTAATACATGAGGAAGTGATTTGTTTAGTCGCAGCTGCGATAAATGCTGTTGAAGAAGGAGGGATCCCTGGCAGGGGAGGGACCTGACCAGCCTGGGGACATCCTGAAGGATGAAGGGAAAATCACCTGGGCAGAGCCCCAGGGGAAAGGCATTCTAGGCAGAGGGCACAGCAAGCGCAAAGGCCCTGAGGTGGGCACAAATTTAGGTTATCAAAGGGAGAGAGAGGAGGCGGTGTGGTTGGAGAAATGGAGGAGGAGGGAGATAAAGGCAGGGTTGCCAGATGATGGCAGGGGGAGGCTCAGGAAATGGGGCAGACCACAGAGCAGCTCTTATGTTGCAGGTGAGGAGCAATGGGGAGCCATGGACGGTGTGTGAGCAGGGGAAGGACAAGATTGAGTTATGCTTTGAAGAAGTCCCCTGTGGACACTGAAGGGGAAAAGGCAATCAGGGCAGGAGTTAGAGGCCAGGGCAGCAACCAGGAAGAAGAATTTGGGGACCTGGATAGGGGCTGGCTGGCAGGGTAGAGGGACGTGGGTGAGTTCAGCAAATAGGATGAAGGGAGTCATTAATATTTAGAGCCTGGGACTTCCCTGGCGGTCCAGCGGTTAAGACTCCGCACTTCCACTGCAGGCAGCATGGGTTCGATCCCTGGTTGGGGAACTAAGATCCCATGTGCAGTGTGGCATGGCCAAAAAAAAAGAAAAAAAATTTAGAGCCTGGATGTGGGGGACAGAGAAGGATGGACCAGGGAGAACAAAATGTGAGAAGTCTCTGAGCCTTTCACAAGGGGACGTTATGGGGCAGCAGGTGACCCAGGTGTGGTGTCTGGGCGAGAGCCTTCGGGACATGATGCCATGCAAACCAGGACGATCCGTGAGGCATTTGATGGATGAACACATCCATATATTGCTTGCACGTGGCAGGGCCTCCTCCATGCTCCTCCCTGCAGACCGTAGTGCCACGGTGTACAGAGTCACAGCAGTGATGTCCGGGCTGACTCTCAGGGCCCATCACCCAGTCCCCCCACTGCAATACCGGCCAATCCTGCTCGGGGCTGTTTGCCCTCCATGCACTGTTGCAACTTCACCATCACTCCAAGCCTGCTTCCTGCAGCGCACACAGCAAAACCACTTGTTTTCGTTGGCTGCAACCCAAAAGCCTCCCCCTGGGGTGCTCTCAATCTCCTTCTCCTCCCGCCCCATGACCACTGCCCCCTCTCCTCCACTCTTGCCACACCAGCCTCTTCACAGCTCCTTCAAATACCCGGGCTCAGCCCTGCCACAGGACCTTTGCACCTGCCTTTCCTTCCACCTCGGACGCCCCTCTCTCCTGCTCTTTCCCCTGGTTCTCCTTGACCTTCAGGCTTCCGCCCAACATCATCTCCTTAGAGACGCCCCAACCTTCCAGCAAAAACACCCCACCCCGGCTCTGCTTTCCTCTGCTGCTCTCACCACCATTAGACAAAACTGCTCACTTCCGTCCTGTCCATCTCCCCAGCCAGCCTGGAGCTCCAGAGGTGGGGCCCAGCATCTTGGCCCTCACAGCTGTGTCCCCAGTTGGTATTCACTGCTGTTTGTTGCATGAGGAAAAATGCTAACAATGACTCACATATTGGCTATTTCCTTGTGCCTCACTTCAGGCTAACCCCATTCTAGGCAGCAGCTGCCACCGTCCCCTACCCAGGGCCTTGGGGATGCAGATGATTCAGTCCTGATATGTCAGCAAGCGCATCCTTGGAGCCAAGGGGGCAGGACCAAGAGGCACTGAATATTCCTGACTCCGAATATTCCTAATGTGCTAAAGGGCCAAATATTCACGGCACTGAAATATTCAGGATGCATTTAATGAGCAAGAAGCACTGAATATTAGTGAAGTGCTGAATATTAATGATCCATTAAATATGCAGGAGGCACCCAGTATTTATAATATATGAAATAGTTATAAGGCAACAATTAATAGTTGCAAGGCACATTTGTGATGCATTAATGAATATGCATATTATTACAATGAATATGATATGAATGAGCCACTAAATAGCCCTGAGGCACCAATAGACACAGTCACTGAATAGTCATGATTCATTGCATATATATAAACACGGTACTAAATATTAATAACTCACTGAATATTAATGAGACACTAGATGTACGGAAGGGGCTGACCACTCAGCAGAATTAATTAGGGACCCCGGCTGGTGACGGTGCTCTAGTCCCCCAGCCTCTGCCTACACCCCCAAGTGACAGCCAAGGTCTGTCAAGGACCCAGGCACGTATGGCTCCAGGCACCTCTGTCCCCCTCACCTCCGCTTGGGAGGCCAGGAAGGCAGAGAAGCTGAGACACATGGGGAAGTGAGAATGTCACACAATCCAGGTGGCAAGGCCCTACCCGTTAGCACCCTTGGGGGGCCTGGACCAGCCCCCCCATCCCCACCCTGCACGATTTCACAGACAGTGCGGGCTTGCCTGACACTGACTTGGAGGCCTCCATCACATCAAGGTGATTCCCCACACGACGCTCCCAATTTCCAGATGAGGAAACTGAGGCTTGGAGAGGGTGAATCTTGGGTCCCTCTCCAGGCCTGTCAGACACACACCCACCCGCCCCCCTCCTTACCCCAGCTCCGGGGACCCACAGGCCTGGGTGCTCCCAAACAGCCCAGTCACTGGGGCTCAGTTTTTGAATCAGGAACATGAGGGCTCGTTCCGCCCCCTCACCCAGCAGCCGTGAGGACCAAGAGAGCTGATGCTCCTGAGACAGCCACCGTGGCCCCCGGGGAAGGAAGGCCTGACCCGGCATCTGTGGGCTCGGGGCAAGTAGCTCCCCCCTCCCCGCTCCAGGCCTCAGCAGCCTCATCTGCAAAGCTGCTTGGTGTCCGTTGCCCACTCACGGTTCACCACCAGCAGGTGCTAAATATCAGCTCCACTGTGGCTTTCATTGCTCCTCCACTCCCCAGCGACCCTCAGCTGGGATCTGGATGGGGATGGGGGCCTGGAACATTCTGGGGCCGCCAAAAGGAGAGGTGAGGGGTGGGGGGTGACGGGAGAACCCCATTTGTGTGTATAACCCCCTGAGCCCTGGGAAAGGCTAGAGGACTAAGCGGTGACCTTTTCTCCAAGTCACACATATACGAAGTGCCAACAATGACGATATTAGTATCGGCGGCAGCAGCTACCGCTGTCACTTGCACACTGGTCACTGCTCTGAGCTGAACACCTGGTATGTACCACGCCCTGGTCTAGGTTCTGGGCACCCAACCAAGCTGATGGAGACAAACCACCATGTTTGGGGAGCCAATGGGCTAATGGGGAACAGAGGCAGCGAACGAGACAATTTTCCAGAAAAGGGCAAGTTCCAGGAATGAAGACCCAAGGATGGGAGCCAGGGGTGCTTGAAGGAGAGGGTGCGAACCACTGGTCTGTGGATGGGCCCCCGTGGCTCTCACTGAGCCTCCCAAGGAGGTCCCCTGTTCCAGTTCCCAGGGCGGGCAAGGTAGGCACAGAGAAGGCACCCACCTACCAGCGGCCAGGTTGCTGGTATTTGAACACTGACGAGCTGGACCTGTGGGTGATCCCTCACCAGTTCATACCAGTTTGCCCTTCCAGTAATGACGGGCTGGTCCCTTTTTACAAGGACCATGAGTTGCTTTTGTAAACAGGAAAAAAAAAGAAGAGAAAGCCCAGTAAAGATAATTCGTAAGAAAGCCTCATTACGGGCCAACTCTGCTTACCATGTGTGTAAGTGGGTTTTATGCAAATATACGCCCGACATTCACTCTGGTGAACCCCTGGGTGTGGAAGAAAGGGTGGGAGGGGGCAGGGTGACACACACACTTTAGACCCTTGAGTCCTCTGTTTCCAGGTCCCAGGGCTCCCAATGGATGACTCATTGGATGAGCCCGCCCTCCCCCACTGCAGAAACTGCCCGGGGTACCTAGGATGGGTCCAGGAAGGATTCTGAGGCTGGACGTAGGCCCCTGATTAAATGCCAGCCCTGTCCCCAGCTGAGCCACAAATGGCATCTCTGGGCTCATTTCCTAGATGGGGAAACTGAGGCTAG
Organism: Balaenoptera acutorostrata; assembly: GCF_949987535.1. Classification (NCBI taxonomy): domain Eukaryota; kingdom Metazoa; phylum Chordata; class Mammalia; order Artiodactyla; family Balaenopteridae; genus Balaenoptera; species Balaenoptera acutorostrata. The sequence goes on from NC_080065.1 coordinate 173,737,706, forward strand.
GGAGGCAGGCCGTGCATCTCAGTTCAACCTCAGAATCTTCCCATGATCCAGGGCTGATGTGCAAATTGAACCTCTGGGAACCTTCTGGAGGACCTCCACACCTGGTCAGGGCCCTCATCCAGGCTTTGTCCGACATAATTTCTTTCATGCAAAGATAAATATCACCAATGAGCCACATAATCAGGATTAGAGTTAACATGCCAGATCCTGCATGCAGCCTTTCCACCATCAGCTCCTCAACACTCCACACTTGCGCTGGGAGGTAGGGCTATGTTAGCCTCATTTTTATTGATGGGGAAACTGAGACACAGAGAGGTCAAGGAACTCATTCAAGGGAGGTCAAGTGGTAGCCCAATCCCCGCCTTTAACCACCAACCGGTGGGACCTCCTTTAGTTTGCTATCTTGGTAGTGAGTTTCCCTATCACGGGGGGCAATCAAGCTGAGCCAGACTCCCATCAGGTGGAGGGAACACAATGGGCATTCTCCCTGGCTCATGGGGGGTGGGGGGCAAGTTATTGCCCCACTCTGGGCCTCAGAGGCTGCTGGCAGGAAGAGAAGACGCTCAGTGACGTCTTATCTCCTCCTCCTGGGCTAACCCAGCCCAGCTCCAGGGTCCCTGGGCCAAGCTGGCTTGTCTGGATTCCCCAAGCTCTGGCCTGGAGCAGAGAAGCTCCAAGGCCCCTTCTCAGTTCTCCCACACCCAGAGTACCTGGGAGGAATCACTCTCTGCACCCTGGGGGTGAGGGAGAGGGGAAGGGAGGGTGTCCAGGCTGGGCTGGGCAAACATGAGCTGCTCACCTAGGCTGCTAAGAGGTGGGGCCCAGTGACCTGACGCAGGGGCCACACCTCTTCCTCTGGACTCTTCAGCCCTGCCTGTCACGGTGGCCACCTTGGGAACTGAAAGGGCTGTGGGAGAAAGTCGTGGCCCCAGGGCCAGCCCCAAATCCAGCGAACTTCCTCTGGGCCCTGAATTCCAGATCTGGACAACAGGGAGGCCCTGGTCCCAGGGGGTGGGAGGTGAGGGTAGGGGGTAGGGAGAGGGGGGAGGGGAGGGTTGGCTTGGGGGGAGGGGGGTGGGTCCTCAGTTTCCCCATCTGAACAGTGGCCATGAAAAAAAAAATCTGACCCAGAGGGAAAGTTGGTTGAGAACCTGGAAAGGTGGCTAATGACGTAACTGTAATATACTTATGGTGATGGCTGACATTCTGTGGGCCCCACTGAATGGCCATTGCACTTACTGACTTATTTCACCTTCACCACAGTTCCGTATCATGAGCCCCACTTGACACATAGCAAAACTGAGGCTCAGAGACCTACAATCAGTCACTTGAGGTCTTTCAGTGGCCAGAAGCGCCCCCATCATAACAGCTTCCACGGCCTAACACTGCAGGCACCCTCACGGAAGCCGGGTCATTTTTCTGCCTCACAGAGGGGACACTGAGATGCGTTCAGAGACCAGGAGCAACCAAAAGCAAGCAACACAGCCAGGCACTGGCTGAGCAGGGACCTGAATGGATCCCAGAGGAAACTGTAAACTGGGGTGCCCAGGCCGGAACCTGATCCACCGCCTGGCAGCACTGGGGTTCAGCAGTGGTTCCCTCAAGAAACAATAATAAACCCAACCTGGGAACCCGGGTGCTGTTCCTGCCTATACCCTCTCAATCAGTATGCTAACAATCTCAACAATAACGATAACAGTAATAGTAACGGCCAGCACATACAAAGCTCCCTCCACTCCTGGGTTCGGGGGTCCAGGGTCGCTTCACTGTGTCCACGACTGCGACGGGACATTGTCCAGGATCAGGGATGCCACAGCTCCACGTGGCCTCCATCTCCCCCCATTCCCCAGGCGTTGGGTGAGTCTTCCTTCCCGGCCAGGACTGAGCCGGCCTTGGGACGCCGGCGAGTACTATTACCGATGGGTGAGGGCAACAGGGTTATTGAGACCCGGGGCTCCAGGATCTCCCTGCCTCTTCAGGGTAAACGCGGCAGATACCCGACCCCAGGGACCGGCCGGGGCTTCCCTAGAGCCCCAACTCTGCCCCCCACCAGGGTTCCGCTAGATCCTCCAGGGCCCCCAATACTCACCCCCAGACAGCCGTCCAGCCTCCGACCCCTATCCCTGCTCCTCTTGGCTCGCGAGCAGGAGGAAGAGTTTCACCTGAGCACGTGCCCCCGCCCTTCCCGGCTTCGCTGCTTCCTGCCTGCCGCCCGCTGGAACCCCCACTCCCAGCTGGGCCGTTTCTGCAGGGCCCAGTACAAGTTCTCCTGCCGGCCCCTCCCTTCTTCCCTCCTCGGCCCCGCCCCTTCCCCTCCACTGACCGCATCGCACCACCCAGGCTGCTTCTAGCCTCCCCCGCCCCTATCCCGGCTCACGACCCCACTTGAGTCCTGCTCACAGTCAGGAAGTGAGCTCCCTGCGGCTGGAGGTGTGCAAACAGCGCCTTCTTCGGCACAGGGCCCTGGGCAGGGTTGGTCCAACGTGTGTTCGATGAAGAAATGATTAAAAGAGGGGCAGGGGGGCTTCCCTGGTGGCGCAGTGGTTGAGAATCTGCCTGCCAATGCAGGGGACACGGGTTCGAGCCCTGGTCTGGGAAGATCCCATATGCCGCGGAGCGACTAGGCCCGTGAGCCACAACTACTGAGCCTGCGCGTCTGGAGCCTGTGCTCCGCAACAAGAGAAACCGCAATAGTGAGAGGCCCGCGCACCGCGATGAAGAGTGGCCCCCGCTCGCCGCAACTAGAGAAAGCCCTCGCACAGAAACGAAGACCCAACACAGCCATAAATAAATAAATTAATAAAATTAAAAAAAAAAAAAAAAAAAAAAGAGGGGCAGGGAGGCAAGTTGAACCCAGTGGCTCTTCAAGAGGTTAGAATATTTCAGAACCCGATAAGCTATCCTGAGACCCCAGACGTCTGGATGCGGTGGGCTGGCATTTTCAGAAGTCAGATTGGAAGATTCTCGGGATTGGGGCTGGTGAAGATTCGAACCCTGTTGTGTGCTGCGTCTGAGTCTCTAGAAGTTTCTGGTGTTGACACGTTAGAGTTGGGAGCTCTGAGGCGGGGGAAGATCCAGGTGATGGTTCAAGTCATCCCCTGCTTCCTCTCCCATTGCGATTTCTTCCCGTGGAGGAAAAGGGGCAGGTTCTGGCTGTGCCTCAGTTTCCTCGTCTGTAAAGTGGAAGAACTAAACCCCGGTTCCTCTAGCTGGGACAGGTCTGGGGAGCAAGGTCAGCACAGAGCAACTGCATGATGTACACTACAGCGGTTGAAGGGCGATGACATTAAATGTCTGCATCAAATGGGGGCACTTCAGTCCTCAGGGGCCCTGACTCATACACTTTCCTGCGGCGGCAAACCCTTGAACTTTGGAGCCCATTGAGGTTTCCTGGGCTTAAGGTCTTCTCCTATCCTACGGGGTCCCCTTGGGTTTCCTGTGTTCATGAGCCCCATAAAAGAGCCAGAATCAAACACCGGATTTGGTGGGCATGGCTCCGCCCATCTACCTCCACATCAGGCAAGGGCCCCTTCCTGTGTCATCTCCTGGGGAATGTGAGGGTCCTGGGAGCTGGGTCACACCCAGCCCTGCTTGCAACGTGGAAACTGAGATCTGCCTCGTCAGAAGTTTGAGTCTGGGGGCTTCCCTAGTGGTGCCGGGGTTGAGAAACCACCTGTCAGTGCAAGGGACACAGGTTCGATCCCTGGTCCGAGAAGATCCCACATGCCGTGGAGCAACTAAGCCTCTGTGCCACAGCTACTGAGCCTGCGCTCTAGAGACCGCGAGCCACAACTACTGAGCCCACATGCCACAACTACTGAAGCCCGCGCGCCTAGAGCCCGTGCTCCGCAACAAGAGAAGCCACCAGAATGAGAAGCCCGCGAACCACAATGAAGAGTAGCCCCCACTCGCCGCAACCAGAGAAAAACCCGCGCGCAGCAACGAAGACCCAATGCAGCCAGAAACAATAAATAAATAAAATAAAATAATAAATAAATAAATTTATTGGAAAAAAAAAAAAAAAGAAGTTTGAGTCTGCTATACTGCCAGAGTGGCTTCAAAAGCGTCAGGTCAGAGTCTGGGGCTGGAGGGCCTGGGTTCAAATACAGACTAGAATTATCATATGACCAGGAATTCTACTCCTAGGTATCCACCCAGAAGAATCAAAACCAGGTGTTCAAATAGGTGTACACCATGTTTAGAGCAGCACTAGTCGCAATCACCAAAAGGTGGAAACAACCCAAGTGTCCATCAACAGATGAGTGGATGAACAAAATGTGGAATATTATTCAGCCGTAGCAAGGAATGAAGCAGTAACACATGCTGCAATGAGGAGGAACCTCAAAATATGCTGAGTGAGAGAAGCCAGACTGGAAAGACCACATTGCGTATGATCCCATTTATATGAAATGTCCAGAATAGGCAAATCCATAGTGTCAAAAAGCAGATTAGTGGTTACCAGGGGCTGGAGGGAGATGGGGAATGGGGAGTGACAGCTAATGAGAATGGGTTTCCTTTTGGGGTGATGGGAATGTTCTGGAACTAGATAGAGGGGATGGTTGACAACACTGTGATTGTGCTATATGCCACTGAATTGTTTACTTCAAATCATTAGTTTTCCATTATGTGAATGTCACCTCAATTAAAAAATTATCTCAATTAGGCCATTCACCTACTGGGGGTGGCCTCTGGCTGGTCACTTAATTGCTTTGTGCCCCAAACTGAGGTTTTGGGGCATCCCAGGTGTAGGAGACCAGGGCGTTGTAAACCACCAAACGACAACCCACCTGCCTGGGGTTGGCCAGTTAAATGGGGACACCACCTTCCCTCCTGGGACTCACCCTGCCAGGTAGGCACATGTCACACCAGCTCTGAATGTCTGGGCGCTTAAGAGGCCACGCCCAGAAAGGACTTCTGTGTTTTAAAGGTTGCCCAGCCTCACTGGTGACCCAAAGAAAGCAAATGAAAGCCACCAGGAGGTGCCATTTTCCTATCTCTTATCAGATGGGCCAGAACCCAAACCCAGATAATGCCCAGAGCCGTGGCAAACAGTGTCTCCTCGCTCAGTGGCCCACAGCATGGATACGGCACCCCAGCCACTCAGCCACAGGACCAGCAAAGGGACCGTCTTAGAGGGCTCAAAGCCACTGAGCGTGCATGCACTCATGCACGCATGTGTGCAAAGACCTGGAGGGAGGGGACAATCCCATAGGCTCAGATGTTTGATTCTAGCTTCTTTATGGGGCCCATGAGCTCAGGGAACCGCAGAGCCCCATAGGGTGAGTGTGGACTATGAACTTGCAGCTGAGGAGCTGAGGGCCGGAAAGGGGAAGGACCCACTTCCACTGGCTCCGAAGTCCTAGCTGTTGGAGGCAGTGAAGTGTGTGTGCTGGTGACATCACTGCCTGAAATGTCCCCATTTGCTGCAGGGACTAGTGTAATTGCCCTTCATACAGACAGTGTTAATCGTGTACTTGCTCTGAACTGAGGATGCTCCCCAGACCTCTCCCAACTAGAGAATTTCCCCCCATTTTACAGAGGAGGAAACTGAGGCACAGCCGGGCCCCGAGCACCCCCCCCCCCCACACACCCTGACTTTGGAAGACAGGGTGGGAGGATCAGAGCACACAGGCCAAATGCTGCTTTCTGCTTCCTGTGCTCCATCTGGCCCTGGCTTGGTCCCTGGAATCTGCATGGTCTTCAGGGTCAGGCACCCAGCATACCCACATGTCCACTGGGACCCAGGACTTTCCATCAAGCTCAGACCTGCTCTCCACCACAGCATGCTGATTACCACACCTGTCCTGGGCCCCCCCTCGGGCTACCCCTTGCCCACCTGCACTTAGGACCACCCTCCACCCCAGGACCCCCAATAAATAAAAGAATACCAGCACTTCTGGGGTGCTTATTCTGTTCCAGGTACTCTTCAAAGTATGTGACCTGTTCACAACCACCCAGTGAGGTGGGTTACAGATGAGGCCCAGGGAGGTCAAGTCACTGTTTCAGTCACGCAGCCACTGGGGGCCAGGCAGGCTCTAAATGCACACCTTTTGACTTCACAGCCTCACGGCTTCTAAGAGCTTTCTCCTGCTCACAGCTGTGTCTCTACAGCCTGGCATACAGTAGGTGCTCAATCAGTGTTTGTGGACTAATTGCTTTCTCACAGAACTCACAACTCATTATCCTTCTGCCTGGCATGCCCATATCCAGCCTGCAAACTCCTACTCAAACCTCAAAGCCCCATTTATAATGCCTTCTGCTTAGGAAGTCTTTCTGGCATCCCCCTCTAGGTTCCTCTAGTCCTTGTTCTCTTCCACCAGCCCACAGGACTGGAGGTGTCCATGGGGCTGGGGGTGTTCACGTCTGGCTTTTTCTCCCCCAGTATCACCCCGCACAGGCTAGGTGGGGGTGGAGGGGTAGGGATAAGGATTATTAAGGATATTAGATTTCTCCCACCCATCCGTCTTTTCTTCCTCTCCTCTCTGGCGATGTGAAGGAAACTTCCTGGAGCAGGAAAAGGCTTGTTATTTATTTTATTAGAAAATAGAGTGTTTATTTAAAGAACATTAAAAGGCCAAGGACCTGCATGAGAGTTGGCATGAGCAGGAGTGGATCTCAGGCTCAACCAGACTGAGCGTTGGGATCCTCTCCATGGAGTCAGGGCCTCAGGGGAGGCCAGGGTGGGGGACCCTCGGGTCTAGCAGGAGGGCAGGGAGCAGTCAGTGAGCACCAGGACGCAGTGCAGAGCTGGGGCCAGTGGTGCTGGTCGGCCTCTGCAGGCTCAGCTCACCAGGTACATCCCTGTGGAGGCAGGGTTGTGAGGGGGGCAGGGGGGGCCCTTGCCCCTACCCTGGGATCCCCCAATCCTCTTCAAAACACCCCTGTAACTCACTGTTCCCACTGCCCCATGGACCCCAGCAGCCCGTTGTGGGGACGGGAGAATGGGGGTGGGGATGGGTTCACCAGAGGGGCTTCTGGCTCCCTGCCTTGGGTTCTTGCAAGGATGCTGGCCAGGGGACACTTCTTTTTTTTTGGCTGCACCCGCGGCACATGGGATCTTAGCTCCCCGACCAGGGATCGAACCCGTGCCCCCTGCAGTGGAAGCTCGGAGTCTTAACCACTGGACCGCCAGGGAAGTCCCGTAGGGGACACGTCTTGATCCCTCTCACTGGGGCCCTGACCACCCCTCTCTCCACCTGTGCCCCCCATCTTGGGTCTCCAGGCCCCAACACCCACCTATCCTTTCCAAACACCCCAAATGCCTCTCCCACCCCCGCACCCTGGCAGAAGCAGGGAGTGGGGCTCGGAGCGTGGCCTGGTCTTGGCTCCGGGGATGCGCAGCGGCAGGGCGAGGGCGTACCTGTGGCGAACCTTCTCTTTACCAGCGACATGCGGTAGCCACTCCCCACCAGCTCCAGGTCCACGCCGGACAGAGTGGCCCCCTCGCTGGTGAACTGAGCAGCCACAGGGCTGGGTGTGCTGGGCCCCGAGCATGGCTCCCAGCTGGCAGACAGGCGGCCAGAGCCTGGGGAGGTCTGAGGTCAGCTGTGTCCCGTCCCCGACCCCAGTCCTGCTGTGACCTGGGCTCCTCCTCAGCCCTGCACCCGAGCCCTTTGATCTGTGGCTCTGTCTGTTCCGTCTGACTTCCTCTTGTGTCCTGCACCCTTTTCCTTTGGCCCCGCGGGGCTGTGTGTGGTTTGCAAAGGAATCCTGCCTCAGGGCCTTTGCACCTCTTGCGCCCACCCCTAGGGATGCCCTCTCCTCCAGCTTTGTCAAAGCCCTTTCAAGCTTTCCTTGATGCCTACACTGCCCTGCTCCTAGCACATCCCCAATCCTCCCCTAGTTTGTTTTTAAAATTTTTTTAGCTGTGTCGCGCAGCTTGCGGGATCTTAGTTAACCAATCAGGGATCGAACCTGCGCCCTCGGCAGTGAAAGTGGAGTCCTAACCACTGGACTGCCAGGGAATTCCCTCTCCCCTCGTTGAAATAAGCCTCTCCCGTTTGAGACCCCCAAGACCTTGGGCACAACCATAACTCACCCCCTGTCTCGGACACATCCGGAAGCTTCCATAGGAGCCGCTTCTCCTCCAGGTTCCTGGCATCAAGAGAAGCTTGGTCCGGTCTCCACCAGAAAGCACATTGGGAGCCCAGGGTCCCAGCTCAGTTGCCTCTTGGCTACATGACCCGAGAAAGCCGGGTCTCCTTCCTGGCCTCAGTTTTCCCATGTGTGAAATGGGGGTGGGGTATGGAGCAGCTGGTTCCTGAAGGCTCTACAGCCTTGCAGCACTTTTAGATGATGCATTCAGCCCTATTAATTTGGCTTCTTGGTGGCAGGTTCTACCTTTTGTACAAAACAAAGGCAACGTTGTGCAGTGACTAAAAGCCAGGGGCCACGAGTGGGTGGCTGGGTTGAAATCCTGGTGTGACCTAGGTAAGTGACTTAGCCTCTGTGTGCCTCAGCTTCCCCTCCATAAGTGGGGATGATGGTGGCCAACCCCTTGAGGGATTGCTAAAAGCCCCGAGCCTGTCAGTGTGTGCAGAACACATGGAACAAGCCTGACATGTGGGAAGCTCTCGGTGTCAGACATCATTATTGCTAGTAATATCACCCTTAGCTCCAAGCAAGGTGAGCCCACAGTGAATGGTCAGGCCTAAGATGGACCCTTCAGTTGGCGTATCAAAGGGAGGTCTGCTAGGTTCTGGGGGCACTGCTGAGCTTCCCCAGGCCTCCCACACGCCCTCACCAGGTGGCAGCCGGCTGCAGGCAGACGTTGGTCACAGGCTCCCCTACGGGCAGCAGGATCTGGACATTGGTGAGTGGCGTGGGCACGGCCGTGGCACCAGGCTGGTAGCTGTACTCCACCGAGACCTGAGTGAGGGTCGCCCCGCACTGCCAGTGGGTGCTCAGCTGCAGAGGCACGGACTGGGGACCGGGGCGGGAGAACTAGGGGAAGGGAGAACAGGAGAGAGGACACGGCTTGAGCCGTCCTGTCCTGTCACACCGCACGCTATTCAGCCACACTGCCCCTGCCATGCCACCCGCCATTCAACCGACCTGACTGCACTGCCTAGGACACCCCAGGGGCTCTTTGTTGATGACAGGCTGTGTTACAACACGTCTCCAGCAGAGGGCAGAAGAGTGCCCCATTCTAACAAAGTCTTGGGGACAGGTGCCAGCTGCCAGGTCCTGGGATCGGACCTCTTCTAATCTGCACGATGGGGCCATCTGCACTAGTGGAGGCCAGGCCCCCCTACACTGCCCACCCCGCCTACAGCTCACCCCACGCTCATTGCTATCAGCTCCCATTTCTGCCGCCTGCTCACCCTCTCCCCACCCATCATCCCCTCCCTGCCCCCTCTGCCCCGCCCCATCCACCTGGCCCACCTGGTACCGCAGCAGCACTACGTTGTAGTAGGAGGCAGCTGGATTCTGTTCTGCCTGACGCTGCAGGGCTTCAGTCAGAGCCGCCATGTTGAGCCAGAAGTCTTTGGTCTCAGGGTCGCTCTGGGAGGGGTCACTGCAGAGACCGGGAATAATCACCCCAACCCTCGGGAGATGCCGTCCCAAGGGCCTCCAGCATCCCACCTACACCAAGGGCTTCCTAAAGATGCAGATTCCCAGGCTAACCTTGGGACCAGTAAAGCATAACTCCCAGGGAAGGGCGAGGGTGGGAAGCAAAAGACGGAAGGAGAGTGAGTTTCAGAGAGGGAGAGCAGCTTGCCCAGGGTCACACAGCAAATCCCGGGAGGCAGAACAGGAAATCAGAGCCGGGGCGCTCCTGGCCCCCACCAGTCCCTGGAACCCCCTAACTTTTCCCCCTTTCCTCAACAGTACCTGAAGAGCAGGTCAGCATTGGGATGGAAGTGCTCAATGGGGGCCGTGTGCACGAGGCGGAAGCTGAGGACCGGTGGGGGTGGGGTTCCGCTGAACACACGCACGATGCCAGCAGGGAAGGTCATGGTCAGCTCCCCAGTTACTCGAGCCAGGCAGCTGGTGGGGGCGGGTGGTGAAGGCACTGGGCATTGGCTCAGGGCTCTGCCTGGCACCTCACACTCCCCTCTCTCCTAGTTTCACGGTAGCCTGTGGCTCACCAGGTCCCTCAGAATCAGCAAGGCTCTGACCATGGCCAGCCTCCCAGCCCGAGCCTCCACCTTTTGTGTCCCTGCCTGGACAGCAATCCAGACACCAGCAAGAATCCACACTGGGCTGAAGGAGACAGGAACACCCCCTTCTCCAGTTCTCTTTTCCCCAGGCCACCAGGAAGCTCAAAGCAAAACATTCCGTTTCGTAACTGTCCTCAGCTTGGGTTTCCGGTCCAATACTCTCCTCCTCTTTGTGGTTTGATCTTAAGGTCTTTTTGGCTGGGCACCGCCCCCAGATTATCCCTGGTCCCTCAACTCACCCTTAACCTGCCCACTCCACGGGCCTGGCCTCTGGTCTTGCTCCCTTCAGTTTGACGCCCACAGCAGCCTCAGAGGAGTTCCTCTAAACCGCGGCTACATCAATGCCTAGCCCTGCTCAAACGCCTTCCATGGTTCCTACACCCCTCAGGATGGGTCTGGTTGTTCAGCTCAGTGTTCGAAGCTGTTCCACGGTAAAGCAGATCATGAAACCCACTTGAAAGCTGTCCCTGCCGGACCTAGATGCACAGCCCCCAGGGAACCCTGTTGCCTATCACCATCTGCACTGTGCCCCACCACTGTGTACCTGGGGTTGTGGCCACGGAAGTAGGCGTGGACATACTCAGTGAAGGCAGTGGCCACGGGCAGGGCATCCTGGGAGCCCAGGACCACAGGGCTTGGGCCCCGGGAGACTCCTGGGGGTGGCAGGGAGGGAACGAGGGACAGGCAGAGTGAGCACCGGCCCCAGGCTCCAGAACCCGCCCTCTGCCGACACGGCCTCCATTGTATCACTAAGCCACACACCCGGACCAGAGAAGGTGAAACTGAGGCCCAGAGAGGACCCACGTACCATGTCCTGCCTGGAATGAGAAGCTGGGCCGTTCTGGGATGGTGCTGGGGGCTGAAGAGCCCAGTGGGGAGGGGCTCAGGGAACGAGACTGGAAGGGAAGAAGACAGGCCGGCCTGTGAACACCCTAGCAGCAGTGCCCCGATGCTGACCCTGGAGGTGACCCCCAGCCCGGCTCCTGCCACCCCCCCTCACCCTACCAGATCCCCGTTGCTGCGCATGAGGGGACACGATGCTTTCCTGGAGCGAGGTCTCCGGGGTGGGGCTGCCAGGCCCTCCCTGGCTGCAAGGTCAGCAGGTACAGGCATCAAGTCTGGGGAATGAGCATAAGAACAGACATGGCTGAGCTGCTGCCTGGGCCTCTCCAACCTCCCCAGGGGAGGAACTCAGCCCCAAACTGGGAGTCGGGCTTATAGGAGGAGACACCCTGATGGTTGGGAGTCCTAGGGCTACAGAGAAGGTGCTGGACAGGACTGTAGACACCATCTGCAACCCTGAGTCTCCCAGACACCAGACTGGTGGCTCAATAAGGGGTGAGCTCCCCATCACTGGGGGTATGCAAGCAAGGGCTGGATGCTCAGGAGGCAGGCACTCTACGGGGGAGTGGGGATTTGGCAGAGGCATTTTACCCGACATTTGGCAGTTCCAAGGGTAGTCTCCCACCCTGGCTTGTGTCTGAGTCACACCCTTCTAAATTAACTAATCATGGTGTAACACCTAGGTTCCCCTCGCTCTCTTGCTTCCCTAATGTCCCTGCTTTACTCCATCTACAAACGCTTACTCGCCTGCCTCCCCTCCTACCTACACCCCAGGCTGTGCCAAGGTTCTCAACAGGGTTGGATCCTTCATGATGCTGGGGCCGCCCTGCATACTGTAGGGTGTTGAACAGCCTCCCTGGCTTCCACCCCTCAGACGTCAGGTATACCCCGCCCCCAAGTGGTGACAATCAAGTGACAGTGGTGACATTGCCAAGTGGCCCCTGAGGGGCATAACTGGCCCAGTTGAGAACCTTAGTTCTACAGTAAAGCGCAGGCAACTTTATCTGTCTACACTCATGGTCTACACTCACTCCCCTGAGCCCTCCCTTGAACCAGCTCCAACCAGGCTCTTTCTTTAACCATGGATGGTACAAAGCCCCCCACCCCCCGCCACCCCGTCACCACTGCTGGGGACCTCATGTGGTCACAGGCCACAGTCCCTCTGACTCAGGCCCCCAGGAGCCAACCAGTAGCCAATCCCCTCCTTCCTCCCCCCGCTAGCCCTGCCCCTGCTCCACCCTGGGCGCTCTCCTACCCTCTCCCTGGGCAGCCTTCCATCCCACTTCAGCTTGATGATGTCTTCATGCAGCTGTCCACAGGGTGCTCCAGCCTGGCCTCCCCCACCCACCTGACACCTGAAGGCCCAGCCTTGACACGCCCCCACCCCAGCTTCTTCCGCCCCATCTTCCCTGCTCTTTCTGCCCTTCCCTCTCCTTTCAGCTGCCCTCAGGCCCTCTGCCTTGATTCCTCTGCTCTCTGGGTCCCGTGACTGTCTGCTGGCCTGCTCCCCACTGTTAGCCCATCACCGCTTACCTGGACTCACCTCCCTGGTCTCTGGCTCTCATCCTTGCCTACCAAGCGGCCAGAGAGCCTGCAATCCGAGCAGGTCCCGCCCCTTCTTCGCTCACAGCCCTCCCTCCTGTGGCTCTGACCCTGCTAGGGGTAAAACTCACATTTCTCCCTGGGACCACCAGCCCCCACCTGATCCCCTCTCCCTGCCGACATCTCCCCCTCCACTCCCTCCTTCTCCCTGTCATCAGTCTGTTCCATCCACACTGGCCTCCGAACTGTTCCTCAAAGGGTCTTGCCTGTTTCCACCCCAGGACCTTTGCACAGGCTGTGCCCGCTGCTGGGAATGCCCTTCCCCCCATGTCCATATGGCTGCGTCCTCACCTCCATCAAATCCCAGCTCAGATGTTCCCTCCTCAGGGAGGCCCTACCCTTCTGAGTCCTCACCAGGCACCTGCCACCTCCTGCCTTGTTAAATATCCATATCACTATTGTCCCTGCAAGGGTGAGGGTTTCTGCCTGCCTGGGTCCCGGCTGTGTCCCCAGCACCCTGTTCAGACCCTGGCCACATTAGGTGCTCAATCCTCCCCCAGGACTCAGATAACTCTCAGATTAGGGGTGGAGGAACTCACCTCCTCCAGCCACAGCCTCCACCCCCCAGGGACCCGGGGATGGTGCAAGGGGCTGTGGTGAGTCTGATGGCAGCACAGGCTGCGTCCCCCTCGACTCTGGGGGCGGCACCCTACAGGTAGGTGGGCTCTGTGGGGTGCCCGGGCGGGGAACCCAGGAATCCGGGGAGGGGCCGGGTGCCGCGTGGGACGGTGAGTCCAGGCCGGAGTCCTCCACGTTCTCGGGCGACGAGGAAGAGAAAGGCGAGGGGCTGGAGGTGAAGCCGAGACTGCTAGAGCCTGGGGGAGGGAAGGGGGCAGCCAGCTCCAGACCCCACTCACACGGAGTCCCGTCCATCCTCCCGCAGGCCACGCCCATGTCGAGGAAGGTCCGCCCCCATTCGATGTCTCCCCCACCCCCCCTCCACCCCAGGGCATGCTCTCTGGCTACTTTCACCTCCACTGATGCCTGCCTATACATTGTCATCCTCACTCCCACGAAGGCCACACCTTCTCGCCGGCTCCGCCCACTCGTGCCATGGCCTCGCCCACCCTCACTTTGACCCACAAAGGACCGCCACGTCCTCCCTCCGGCCTGGCCCACAGTCCTGACTACCGGAGCCTCCTATCCTTGCAGTGGCCCCACCCTTCGTCCTGCTGGCCGCCCACGTCCCCGAAGCCCCACCCCCATCACCTGTGAAATCTTCATGGTCAAAGGCGGACTCTAAGGGAGGCCCAAAGAGGTTCCTGGAAACCTGCTCATCCGATTGCAGCTTCTCTGCACAGCTGGGGACAGGGAATGGACAAGAGGGGTGTTTCCATGCCTCCTCCCACTTCAGGACCTTTGTACTTGCTGTTCTTGGTCTTGAGCTCTGTCCCCCAGATCTCCCTACAGCCCCCTCCTGCTCCTCTTCAGGGCTCAGCTCAAAGTCCTCCCCACCTCCCCTGCTACCCCTCCACCACGGCCCCAACTAAAGTCACCCACTCCTATTCTCCATCACATTGCCTGCTTTAGTTTCTTCACAGCACTCGGAAGCATCGAATATGCTCTAACTTATTTACTGTTTTAAAAATCTGAGCCTCCAGAACGTGACCCTGAGAAGGAGGACCTGTCTTGGTCATTTATCTCCAGAACCCAGAATAGCACAAGTACACATAAGGTGCTCAATAAATGTTCATCAAGTGAATGACTAAGTGGTCCCTCAAAAATGGCACGCCCTTAACTCCCTGCCAGGATAAGAGAAGGGGAGTCAGAGACATGGGGAGGCAGCAGGGGAGGAGGAGAGAGGCAGGGACGGCCCTCACCTGCCCACGCATGTGGGCCCAATGCCCCACCTCCCATGGAACCCACCTGCCAGCCCTTGGGGCAGATCGAGGCCTCTGTAGTTTCCCAGCGGTGTCCCCTGCAAGAGATGTACCTCCTTGAGCCTTTCTGTCGCCAGGCCTGCACTGCTTCCCACTCCACACACCAAGGAGACCAAGGTTTGGAGCTGTCTAGTCAGCTGCCCAAGGTGACCAGCAAATCAGGCAGAGAGGGGTTCGAACCTGAGCCAACTTGTCTCCAGCTTTTGGCTTCTTTCCCAGCCCCAGCGATCCCTTCTGGCTCTCATTTAATTCTCATAATGACCCCATTTTATAAAAGGAGATCAGAGTGGGTAAGCAGCCTGCCCCAAGTTACAGAGCAGAGCTGGAATTCAAACCCACACCCACACTCCAGGCCCAGTCTCCCTTCCACGTGCTCCTCGTCAAACTGAAGACCCCTTAACAGGCTACTCACGTGAAGAATGGCGTTTCATGGTGCCCTGTGGACAAAGGGGTGGCATCAGGTCGGTGGCATCCAGCCAGCCCCACCTGCCCCGCACACAGCACCTCCCCACGCCTCACCCCGGGGCCAGGAGGGAGGATAAGGCTGCCGGCTGTGGCCCTGAGCTGTGCCGCGGCTGCCTCGGGGCTGCAGGTTGGGGCCCGGGCCGGGGCGGGCTTGATGTGCACGTAGAATTTGCGGGGCTCCTCATCATCGAAATCGGAGTCGCTGGACGAGAAGCGGGAGGGCTCCGCTGTGCGTGCACTGCAGTCAAGGGGCCAAGCGGATTCCAACACCGGGTTTCCCTCCAGTCAGCCCTCAAATCCATCTCTTCCTGCTCACATCCCTTCGAGGCGCTGCACAATTCCATCTCTCACCACTTGCCACCCTTGCCTCGACACCATGTATTTGCCATTCTCCTCCCCCCACAAGTCTTCATACAAGCATGCCCTGTCCTAACTAGTAAACTCCTATTCAGCTGCTAAACCCCAACACCGGTGACCCTCTCCTCCAGGAAGTCCCCTTGGCTCCCCCTCTGGGGTAACCAAGCTCCCCCCTCTCCCTCTTGTTCAGCCCTGACCCCGCAGGGCGAGTGTCTGCATTTGAATCTGCTTGGTTCACAACTGGAGGCTCCCCTCAGGATGTACACAGAGAGGGTTGCTAACGGTGGGTGGATCACTGTGGACAGAGCTTTGTCCTTGCTGTGCCAACAACTGCCCCCAGAAGGCGCCAGGAGGATATTGTTCCGGGTCGCATCAGGCCGGACAGTGAAACCTTCTTCATCCACCTCTGGACATGTCTGGGGGGACAAGTGGTGAGTTAGTCTTTCTGGTACCAAACCTCCCATCTCACCCTGCCATGCCCCCCCTCCACCTCTGGGCCCTGACTCAGACCAAGAAACAACCCCAATGGCAATAACGATCTTCTCGCAGTTTGTGGGCAGGCTCTTGGAGGAACAGAACATGCCGCAACCTGTCCTGAGGGGCAAATTGAGGCTAAGAGGGGACATCGGTCCCTCCCACGTGGTCCATGGGAGTTTGCAGCCATGGTGGGATTTGAACTTGGTCCCTAAGCTGTGCTACCTCTTGCCCCTTGAGCTCCAGGCTTGGCTTCCAGGCCTGGGTGGGGGGCCAAGGTGGGATGGACCCCTCCCACTTGCAGCCCGGCCTGGCCCCTCCCATGGCACTCACCCCTGAATCGGGCTCCAGGGAATCTCTGGGAATGCAGAAGGAGGTGTCAGTGTCAGCTCCCCCACCTCCTCTGGCCCTCCCCTCCGCCCCCAACACCGGACATGGAACCTGGGGCCAGCCCCTGGGCTGCTATGTTGTCCCAAACTAGCCCTGCAGGTGGTGGGAACTCGGGGCTTGCTTGGGGCCGGGGCGGTGAATTTGGAGTTAGCTGAGCATGGGGTGTTCTCAGTCAACTTGGAAGGGGAGGAACCCTGGAATTAGTCTGAATGTAGGGCTTACCTCGGCAGGGAAATAATGGGGCTAGCCTTGGCAAAGAAAAGAATCCTGGGCTAGCCTGGGCAAGGGTAATCCTGGGCTAGCCAGGGAGACCATGGTCATAGGGAAGAATGTGATACTAGTCTGGGCAGGGAGACTCTTGGCTCGTCTTAACAAAGCAAGAATTGCCAGGCTAGATTAGGTGGGGAAACAGTAAGGCCAGCCTTGACAAAGGGAGAAATCCTGGGCCAGCCGGGGCAGGGGGAACAGGCAGGCCCTGGTCTAGTCTTGGCAAAAGGAGAATTCTGGACTAGCTTGGGCAGTGGTAATATTGAGCCAGTCTGGGACAGAGGAGCTCCTGGCCTAGCCTGGGTAGAGGGACTCCTGGGCTAGCCTGGAATACAATTCTCCTGGGCTACCCTAAGCAGGGGCCTTCTGGGATACCCTGGGCAGGGGGAGGGATCTTGGGTTAGCCTGGGCCAGGGCTGGGTTGGGGGGCTTCCTCACACAGCTGCAGGCGGCTCCCGCTCCCGCCGGCTCAGTCCTGGGAGGCGAAAGGCCTTGGCTCCCCGCAAGCGTTTCATTGCTGAGGACAGATGAGGGGGATGCAGCTGAGCCCTGGGGGGTCCCCCTTCCCATTCAGATCTGCCTCCCTCATCCCTGTGGTCCAGCCTGGGCATCCAGGCCCAGACGTACTTGCCTTCCTGCAGGGCAGTCGCACTGTACGCCTCAAAGTCCAAAGGCCCTGAGACAGAAAAGATTGAGAAACTCAGCTGGGCAGGGAGACTGGGCCTGGCAAGGGTAGCAGTATACCTTTGGCCACACAATGGCACCTGGATTTGAGCTCAAGACCAGTCAGGGTCCAGGGCCTGAGCCAAGATGCTGAACCAGCCCCAGAGATGGTCATGAGTGGGATGGGCCAAGTGTTCTGGTCCTGCCTTGGATGGCTGCCACCTTGGGATGGACTGGAGGGGGCACTGCCTGAGTTATTTCTTCTACTTCCAGCATTTCTGGGTGGAACTTGGGTAGTTCAGGGGATGGACCATAAGTCTGTGAGGTGGGCTGAGCCTCAGGTGCCAGGATGATGACCTGGGACTCTCTCTCAAGGGTGATGCGGAGCCACAGAGGTTATGTGAGCAGGAGCAGGGCATGACAAACCTGGAGCCAGTGAAGGGCAAGAGTGGGGGCCCACACAAGGAGAGGTGGCCTGAGCTGGTGCTGAGCTATAGAGACAGGAGGGAGAAAAGACAGACCCTAGTGGTTGACTAGAGCTAGGGATGTAAATTGTGTAGCAGCATCTACTGAGTGCCTACTCTGTGCCAGGTACACGCTTTGCCCTTTATCTGCATCAAATTACTGAACATTCACAACACCATTAGGTGGGGGTTATTATCATCCCCACTTTACAGATGAGGAAACTGAGACTCAGAGAAGGCAAGACAGATGTCCAAGGTCACACAATGAGTGACAAAGAAAAGACACAAACCCAGATGTGACCCCCAAAACTTTTGCTCTCAATTCTTCCTCAACTCTGTATCTGGACATTTTCAAATTGGTCTTTTGCTCAGCAACCCTCAGTGGCTCCCTTGGGCCCTCAGGGGAAAGTCTGAAAGGCTGAGCTTGGCATTCAAGGCCCCTCTGGTATCCAGGTGTAAGAGATTTACACATAAGATCAGGCAGCAGTTCCTCTTCCTCTGTGGGCTGCTGAGTTAGATTTGTCATCAGCCCATTTTTCTGATGAGGAAAACGAAGCCCAGAGAGGTTCGTTCTCTGCCCTCTTGAGTCCTGTTCCTTCCCTACAGCTCCACAGCCCAACCCCCACAGATGCCCAGACTCACCCGGCTTCTCCTGGCCTGTGCCCTTGCTCTCTGCAAACTTCCTCAGCAGCATCTCCACGCTGATGTTCTCTATGTTCTGCTTAAACTCCTCATGTACCTGGGCCAGGCGGACGGAGTGCGTAATCAGGCAGGGCCAAGGCCCTCTTGCCCAGAACCCCAGCTTCATTCCCCACCCCTGGTCCCACTCACCTGCCCAATCTGCACATGGGTGTCCTCCACTGAGTGAGCATAAGAGCCCAGCAGTGCCTTCATTTGCCGCAGGTGGGTCTCCTCCATGGCTTGGAAGTGCTGAGGCAGGAGGGAAGGGGCAAATGGGAAGGTGGGGCCAGGAGGAGTGGCTATGTGACCCAGCCTGACCAATCAGAATGTTCCAATCCCCTGGCCTCAGTGATTGGTTTGGGGAAGAGCTCTGGGACTTTTGCTGGAACCATGGAAAAAAACACTTTCATACCCTGAGTCAATGTGTTGGTGGATGCATGTGGGGGCTGCTGGTGGCTACTTTGCTACACACACACACACACACACACGCACACACACACACACACACACACACACACATCTGGGAGGGCATGTCTGCCTGGGAGTAAAGCCCTCAGGGAGAAAAACAGACTTGAGAAGCAGAGAGGCACAACTTCCTGCCAATGCCATTTGAGCACCTGGATCCAGCCATACCTGAAGCTCTGCCCCCTGAACTTTTCAGTTCCCTGAGCCTATATGTCTCCTTGTCAGTTTGAATGAAGATTTCTATCACTTGCAACTTTCTATCACTGCAAAATCAGAAAAAAAAAATCTGATTCTTAATCCTGAGATCCCAATCTGCTTTTCAAACATTTGGGTAGACAGAGACCCAGAGAGGCGCAGTGCCTTGCCAAAGGTTGCAGAGCTGGTGAGAGATGGAGGCTGGACCAGGAATCCAGGCTTTTCAGCTACCATGACATGTCAGGAGACTCTTGGCTTCTAAACCCTACACTGTCTTTCTTTAAAAACCTCATCAGTGATAATAAAAATAATAATAGTAATACTTCATAGAGTGGTTTCTGTGCACCTGGTACTAGTCTGAAAACTTCACATATGGTGACTCATTTAATCTTCACAACAATTCTATGAGGCAGGTACTATGACTGCCCCAATTTTACAGGTGGGGAAACTAAGGCACAAAACTGATTTGGTTTTTGAAATAATAATAACAGTAACAATAGCTAACTGGCTCTAGAATTCTACGGCTTTAAGCCTGTGATTCTAAGGCTTCCGGAGTCGAGGGTTTGGAAGGTTCTGGACTTCTGGGGCCCAGAGCATCCTGGGCCCAGGAATGTGTAGGTCTCCAGGGTACAGATGCCTGATTCTTACCAGAGCTGAGTCCAGCATCTTCTGCTCGAAGTCGGCACGGGCTGAGTTGTACTTCTCCACTGAACGCCGCAGGCTCTCTGCTGCCTTCTTGGTCTTGGTCTCTGCCTAGGAGGCACGGGGAGGGGACGGGGTTGAGAGGGTGACACTCAGGGCACTTCCCCCGGCCCCATCCCCCAGCACGTAGACTCCTTGGGGTGCCCAGCATGTATGTGGTTCATGCAGGTTCAATGACCATCGCTCTGTGATATGTTTTCACTCTCCCAGCAGGCAGCTCCGTCACCCCTCGGCAAATTCCTCTGACCTGTGTGGGCCAGCGTGGCTGGGGACCTGCAGCTGTGTGCCCACCTTGTCCATCTCCTTCTGGCTGGTGCTCTCCCTCCGCAGCCGCTCCTGGTCCATGCAACGGTTCAGGTAGTTCTCGCGGGACTTGGGCAGGAGCTGGCTGACGCCTGCAAGGACCTGCACAGCGTCCAGGGTGCCCACCGCTTCCTCTTTGCACTGTGGGGGCGGAGAAGAGCATGCGGGCCACCTGAAGCCACCTGCTGGGGTGCAGGACCTGAGCAGACCCCAGGTGAATGCCGTGAAATTCCCAGCTTCCCAAACTCTGTGGGATTCCAGGTCCTAGAGAATACTTTTTCTGAGTATTCTATGAATTGCAAAAATTTTAACTCTTTAAATAGGTAATATTTACACATAATTCACATTTCAGAAAGTTTTAAGGGATGAGTTCAGGTAAAAAACTCCCATTATTACCATGATACTTCTCCAGAAATAACTGGCACATGGACCATCAAATGTGCCCATTTTTTATGATAAATGGCAACAGTCCATACTGTTAAACTCACTGCTTTTTCCACTTAATAATTCATTCCCAAGATTGTTCCATGTCAGCCTGTAGAAAACCTCCTTGTTCCTCAATTTTTAAAAAACTGTGGTAAAATACATATAACATAAAAGCTGCCATCATAACCATTTTTAACTGTACAGTATGAAGTACTACCAACTCCCTTTTTTAACAGGGGTTAAAAACCACAGACTCAAGACTTCCCTGGCAGTCCAGCGGTCAAGACTCCGCACTTCCACCGCAGGGAGCGCAGGTTCGATCACTGGTCAGGGAACTAGGATCCCGAATGCCGCAAGGTACGGCCAGAAAACAAAACAAAACAAAACAAACAAACAAACAAAACCCCCTGCAGATTCTAGGGAATCTGTAAATGCAAAGCCTTTATGACTCTAGAATTATAAGCTTCAAATATTTTGGGATCCCGAGAGTCTAAGGTCTGGCTCTTCCAGAGTCTAGAAATGTCAAATAACAAGATCTGTAGCTCCTGATGCTCTAGATCAGGGGTCATTTTCACACAGCACAGAATATTCTTCTTTTGATTTTCTTTTTTCAACCACTTAAAAATGGAAAAACTATTCTTAGCTCAAGGGCTGCACAAAAACAGGTGGTGGGCTGGATGTGGCCCGCGGGCTGTAGTTTGCAGATCCCTGCTCTTGAATTTTGAGACTGAAATTCACCAATGCTCAGGTCTGTGAGATTCTGAGTTGGATGTCGTGGAATTAACAGAATTCTCAGAGGCACACACCAGGGGCTGGAGGTTCCAAGGCCCCAGAAGTCCTGGGATCCTGGGAGCCGCTGGCATCCCCCATCCACCAGCCTTGCGGTACCCACAGCACACACCTTCTTGTGTGCCTTAAGCTGTTCCTCGCCGTAGCGGAGCACGTCCTTGATGAGGTCCTGCAGCTTCCGTGTCAGCTCCAGGTGGCAGAGCGCCAGCTTGTCTGAGGAGACTCGGAAGACCTCCCAGAGTGGGGCGAAGGTCCTGGAAACAGGTGGGGGTCACACATCCCGGGCCCAGCAGGCCCAACCCCCCAGGGACCCCCTCATACAGCATGGCTGGCATTGGCTCAGGCATCTAATGTGTGCCGGGCCCTGCTAAGCATGAACACGTATGAATTCATTTAATCCCCACTGCAGTTGTGTGAGGCGGGCCTGTGGCAGATGGGGACACTGAGGCATGGGAGGCTTCATAACTCACCCAAGGGCCCTCGGCAAATGAATATCAGAGCTGGAATTTAAACCCGCAGTCCTCTGTCTGGACTCCAGGCCCCGCCTGATACTCACAGGCAGCTGAGACTCAACCTGCCCAAATCAAGTTTGCGGGCCTTTCGCACCTTGACAGAAGACCCCTCTGGCCTCCCTACTGCCTTCGTTCTCTGCTGCCGCCATTTCGGCCCCCGACAGAACCTTTGCCCCACGGGAGCCACAGGGAACTTTGCAATGCCAACGTAACCGCATCACATCCTGGTTTAAAAGTCACCTGTGTGTTGGGGCCCTGTGGCCCCTTCCCTCTATTTCTCCCCTACTTCATCTCCACTCTGTCCAGGCCCTGCAGCCGTGCCAGCCTCTTTGCTCTTCCTTGAACACATACGGTGCGTTGCTGCCTCAGGGCCTTTGCACTAGCTGAGCCACCTGCCTGGGTCTCTGTCCCGCAGACACCCCCATGGCTGATTCCTTCGCATTATTGAGGTCTTGGCTCCAGAGATAGTGTCCAGCCTCTAATGCTCCTATTTTGTTCTCTTCCTAGCACTCTTCTCCCTGGGAAAGGACTTTGTGCATGTTTGTGGTTAACAACCATCTCGTCACACATCCCAGATGTACACCTATGAACAGGGCATGAAGGTGACTGGAGGCTTTATCTTTCTTGATTGCCCCGGGCCCCCTGGTGCCTTGAACAGTGCCTGGCACACAATATGTGCTCAGTAAATATCCAGTGAATGAATGAATGAACTAGTGAATGAATGAACTATATTCCTCTGTCCAGTGAGCCCCATAAGCAGGGGGATGACTCCCTGTTCCACATATCACAAGCATGAAGAGATGTCCACCCAAGGGCAGGCTCCTGTTGCCCCCCAGCGCCCCACACCCTTGGCCACTCCTGTCCCACCCAGAGCCCACTCACCCCACCGAGGTCCCGTTGCTGGCCAGCTTGGAAAGTTTTGCCATTGCCTTCGAGTAGGTCTCCTCGATGGTGGCCCTGGGTAGGAGGACAAGGCAAGGATGGGGAAGGTTCTGAGCACACTTGGGAAAGGCCCCACACCCCTGGGCCTCAGTTTCCTCATCTCAAACATCTGAGCAGTGGCTCTCCAGGAGAATGATACAGTCCCCTGACAGGGGGAGGTGTTCTGGAAATTCATGGGAGAGGTTTTCATCCTTAAGTAAAACATCAGTAGTAGTAGCAGCAGTAGCAACAGCAGATAAAAAAATTTGTAAGCACATAATATAAATGTTTTATATGCTTTGTCTCATTTAATTGCAGAAGACAAACTCATATTTCCTTTTTCCCTCTAGACAGACACTGCTAAATGCCTACCTAATATCCACTCACATTTTCATCCTAATAGAACCTCAGTTTTGTTTGGGGTAGCAGTGTGCCCAGTTAAAACCAGTTACCCATTGGGGTATTTTTTGATAGAGGCACCCATGGGGTAGCATAAGCAACAGTGGATGGACCCAGGGTCTGAAGGCCCATAAAATAAAGAGTGGCCCCTGTCCTGTATGGCTGCGACAGGTCCTACATGACAGCCACAAAGAGAAAAACCTGGTTAATAATCCTTTGGACTTTCTGTCCAGATTTTTTTTTTTAATTTTTATTTATTTATTTATGGCTGTGTTGGGTCTTCGTTTCTGTGCGAGGGCTTTCTCTAGTTGTGGCGAGTGGGGGCCACTCTTCATCGCAGTGCGCGGGCCTCTCACTATCGCGGCCTCTCTTGTTGGGAGCACAGGCTCCAGACGCGCAGGCTCAGTAGTTGTGGCTCACGGGCCTAGTTGCTCCGCAGCATGTGGGATCTTCCCAGACCAGGGCTCGAACCCATGTCCCCTGCATTAGCAGGCAGATTCTCAACCACTGCGCCACCAGGGAAGCCCTCTGCCCAGATTTAACAGGCGTTCAGCTGCTGAGAAGCTGGGGAGCAGAGGCTGCCTTGCAATTTGAGCTTATTATGTTTTCTCAGACGTCGGAGCATTGACATGCTGAGATGTAGATTATTTCATCATATGTGATTTTTCTTTTATCATACTCAGGGCCCGAGACTGAGTTTTCAAAATTCTCCTTGTAAGTAGGTCGTATTAGCGTCTCTTCAGGGGGAGGCGTTAGAACCTGGTGATTGTCACTTAAGATGGGGCATGTGGCTGATAGTGTTGAGAACCGTTGGTTTGGAGGGTCTTCAAGCCCATTTGGTTCCTGAAGACCCCAGGGGCCTGGATCCTTTCTGGCAGGGTGTGGTGTGGTGGGAGGATGGAATGGGCAAGGGAAAAGGGGGCACCAGGGTTGGGGCACAAGATGAGCATGGCTGTGTGGACTGTGGGACATGGCCATGGGGTGGGTGGGGCTTGGGGACCTCACCTCTCCCGGATGAAGTCTGCCAGCTCCTTGGTGGAGATGGGCCCCTGCTTCACGCTGTGGTACAGGACCTCAAAGCCATGGTTCTTCTCTCCCTGCAGGAAATGGGGGTGGAGATTGAGAAAGGGGATGGAGAGGACATCAAGGTTACCTAGCAACAGGGGCTGGGCTGAGGAGCTAACCAGAAGAAGTCCATCCTTTGGTTGTAGGGATTGGTTCAGGCCTGAGCCAATCAGCCTGTTGCACTTCCCCCTGGTCACAAGGATTGGTTCATGGGCCTTAATTTGGTCCAATCAGAAAGAAGCCTGGGTGAATTCCCTGGAGGTCCAGTGGTTAGGACTCTGCGCTTCCACTTCAGGGAGGCTGGGTTCCAACCCTGGTCAAGGAACTAAGATCCCACAAGCCATGAGGCGTGACAAATAAATAAATAAATAAACAAAATTTTAAAATAAATAAAATAAAAATTAAAAAAAAGAAAGAATCCTGGGATTTTTCTCCCATAGTTGAGGGAGAGACATTCTCATTCACTGGTTGCCTCTCTCTGTCACTATCTTTCTGTCTTTGTGTGTGTGTGTATCCCTGCCTCTGTTTGTTCCTTTCTCTATCAGTCTCTTCCCCTGTTTTTCTCTCTACCTTTCCATAAATGATTATGTGGTCACAGGAGATACTGGAAACCAAGTGGAAACCATGAACTTTGGAAAGAAGCTGAACCTGAGAGGGTCTGAATAAAAAGTGTGTTGAGTAGAGTTGCTGGATCAAACCAAACCTGAAAGCCACACTACTGCACAACTTTTCAATTTTATGAACTAATATGACCCCTGTTGCTTAAGTCACTGTAGTTGTGTTTTCTGTTCTCTTCAACATGAAAACTCCCTCTCTGAGAACCCCACAAAGTGGGATGCAGGTCTGACACCTCTCTCAGGACGCAGCAATATCCAGTACAGGGTGGGGCACAGAAAGGGCATTTCAGTTTGTTGAATAGATGGACAAAAGTTATTTTGCTCTTACCTGGGACTGGTGGGAACAGAGCCTCTACCCTGGTGCCTGCTGATGCCTTGCACCAAACCTCTTTCCTCCTAGTTCTGGGGTCACCATGGTGGGAGAGGCCAGGGCTGTGCTGTGTGATCCAGATCAGTCACTGTCTCTCTCTGAACCTGTAGTGGCTCCTCATTAAGATGGGGGCAGGGAGTCACCTACCTCTCATATGGGGATGAAGTAAATACCAAGATGATCCACATCACGGTCCCCTAAAGCCCCAAAGGCAACCCTAGTTTTTGCTAATTCATGGTATTACTTAGTTATCATTTTGCTTTAAGGTTGCTCTTGTTTCTTCTCCAAATATATTGATTTAAAAGGGCAACGCTTACCACTATTCTCTTTTTTCTTTTTTTTTAAAAATTTTTTCTTATTTTTAGGCCACACCACATGACATGTGGGATCTTAGCTCCCCGACCAGGGATCGAATCCATGCCCCCTGCAGTGGAAGTGCGGAGCCTTAACCACTGGACTGTCAGGGAAGTCCCTACCACTATTCTAAGTGGAAAGCCAGGACCCCTTGCCATAATGAAGGGGATGGGAAAAAATGAGGCAACAACTATGTTTTAATGCCAGCCAGATTCTGTCACACGTGAAAGGCAACATGTCTGAACACTGAGCTGTCAGTTAAAAAGGGTGATCAGCTGGGGTCGGAGGGAAGTAGAGATATTTTAGCACCAAATGGGGCCTTGTAATTAGACTGAAAGAGGAAGCTCATGGAGGGATCCAATGTTTTTTTTTTTTTTTTTTAATTAATTATTTATTTATTTCTATTTATGGTTGTGTTGGGTCTTCGTTTCTGTGCG
This sequence comes from Balaenoptera acutorostrata, assembly GCF_949987535.1. Classification (NCBI taxonomy): domain Eukaryota; kingdom Metazoa; phylum Chordata; class Mammalia; order Artiodactyla; family Balaenopteridae; genus Balaenoptera; species Balaenoptera acutorostrata. Next base: position 173,763,510 of record NC_080065.1, read on the forward strand.
AGGGCTTTCTCTAGTTGTGTCAAGTGGGGGCCACTCTTCATCGCGGTGCGCGGGCCTCTCACTATTGCGGCCTCTCTTGTTGCGGAGCACAGGCTCCAGACGCGCAGGCTCAGTAGTTGTGGCTCACGGGCCCAGTTGCTCCGTGGCATGTGGGATCTTCCCGGTCCAGGGCTCGAACCCGTGTCCCCTGCATTTGCAGGCAGATTCTCAACGACTGCACCACCAGGGAAGCCCCAATGTTATTTAATTCCCAACACAAATCACTAAAGTGATCCCTTTGGGAGCACTTCACAGACCCTCTGGAAATGATGGTTTCCTCCATCGTCCTCCAACCTGAGGGGTTCACCCTCCCAGTTACCTGGAAGCTTGAAGGATAAAGCCAGAAGTCACCACCAGATAGTCCCTCTTGCTGTGCAAATGGAAAAATGGAGGCCAAGACTGGGGAAGACCCAGGACAGCCTCCTGGCCTCGCCAGCAGATAGCAAATGGTGCAGACATGCTGCTCTTTCCCACCACGGTATCTTTGCTGGGGCTGTTACTGTCACCTGGCTCACTAGCCTGCAACTTTTTCGACCCATCCAAATTCTTCCACCTCTCAAGGATCACTGCCAGGCCCTCCTCCTTCAGGAACATTCTTAGACTCTCCTCAGACCCCCACTTCCCTAAACATTCATTGTTGATCCCTCCAGCTCCCCAGGAATATATTTTCTCTCTTCTCATGTCTAGAATTATACTTCTTTTTTTTTTTTTTTAATTTAATTTTATCTTTGGCCTCGGCTTACGGGATCTTAGTTCCCTGACTAGAGACTGAACCTGCACCCTTGGCAGTGAAAGCACGCAGTCCTAACTACTGGACCGCCAGGGAATTCCCTAGAATCGTACTTCCAAGGCTCAAGTGTCAAATCCTCCTTTTATGCACTGGGTCACTCTGAGCCAGTGACTTCACCACTCTGGGTCTCAGTTTCCTCATCTGACAAATGGGGACAATGACAGCACTCACCTCCCAAAGGTCTTGGTGAGATGAGGCTGGTACAAGACACAGGGCCTCCTGCACAGTGCTGAGGGCTCAGCAAACAGCCCCAGCAGGCCCCTGCCCACCCTGCCCAGGGGATCCTCGGGTGAGGCTGCACCAGGCACCGCCGCCCAGGCCAGCATCTGGAGCTGACTCACAGCCAACTGCTGGCCCGTTTCCCAGACCTGGCAAAGCCCCCAGCAGTGTCTGGCTCCCTCGGGCTGGGCTGGCAGCCGAGGGTCCTGGGAGGGGCTGTCTCGGGCCTGTGTCTTCTTTCAGAACCTCTGGACTCCAATCTTGCTCCCACGCCAGCCCCAGAGAGATCTTTCTAATACAGCTTGATCACGTCCCTCTCCTGCTCACACTTCCCCCGTGGCTCCCCAGTGCCGTCCATGCCTCCAGACCTGACTTGGTCCAACAAGACCGGGGCATCCCTGTCTGGCTTGATTTCCCCTGACTGGAGCCTCCTTCAGGCCAGTCAGGGCCACAGCGTCACCCACCAAAGAGTCACCAGTACTAACAATAGATTAAAAAAGAAACATTAATTAAAAGAAACAGACATTCCAGGGGTACTACCTTAGTCCTGGGGAAGCAGGAGTTTCATCCCTCTTTCCCAGATGCAGAGACTGAGGCTTTGAGATGCAAAGCCACCTGCCCAAGAGCTCCCAGAAGAGCCCAATTCAAATCCCAAACTCAAAGCTCTTATCCACTGTGTACCAGGCTATCTTTGGAAGGAGGAGTTGGGGGTGGCTTCTATTTTCTCTTTGCTGGTCTGAATTTTCTGCAGCGAACTTGCATGCCTCATACAATGAAAAAGAATTTAAAAGAAATGTAGGTGCCGCATTCCATTAAGAGAAATTTAAAATAAATGTAGGTGCCGCTGTCAGGGTTCCAATACTTGGGCGACCACCGATCCTCAAACGGGTCAACCCCCTTACACAGATCGCCACTAGGGCCTCAGAGAGTGGCAGCCCTTTGATGGGGTCACACAGCCATTCAGAGGCAAATCCAGGGACTCTGACCCTTGGGAAGGAGGTGGAGGTCCATCCCCCCGCCCCCCCGCCCCCCGTAATTGGCAAGGGGATGCGGCCCCTTTAAGAAAGCAAGTGCTAGTAAGAGGAGCCCCAGCTGGGGAGGGAGAAAGGCCTGTTGCCATGGGCAACCAGTTGCCTAGCAACTGGGCTTCCTCTGCAAGCTCTGGGCCTGCAACTGAGGAAGGGGCTTTCTGCCCTGGTCCTTCCCTGATTCTCCTGTTCACACATCCTCTGTGGCTCCCCATTAGCCTAGCTCTGCGGGAGGAGTCCTTGTGCCCTCAACTGGCCACCCAGTGTCACACCTCTGGATTTCTGCCCAGGCTGTTCCCCCTGCCCAGAATGCCTTTCTGACATCCTGGAAAATCAGCCTTCAAAGCCCATGGCAAACAAAGCTCTGTGTCCTTGCTCCTCCTCTGGGCATACCCAAGGCTGGGTTCAGCCCTGACCCTACAGGGCTGGGTGTATCTTACTGGCTCTGTGTCCCCCAGACTGGGGGCTTCTCAGGGTCAGGGCTTGGATGGAGTCTCTTGGGGGCTCCAGCATCTCCCAGAGTTGGCTGGGTGTGGGGTGGTGGTGACAGGGAGGGAGGGAGGGAGTGAATGAATAAAAACAAGTCTGTCTCACTTGGCTCCTTGCGTCACAGTATGTGGTCCCCAGCCTGGAGGGCAGACAGGTGAGGGGGTCCCTAGGGGTCAAGTGAAGAAAACCCCCCAACTCTCCAGGATGGGGAAGATGTGGAAATTCCCTGGCTGGAATGATCCTGGATACTGAAAGTTCAGTCTGGCCCTGGGTTTGAGCCCTGACTCTGCACTTTCTCACTGGGCAACCTCAGGTGAGAGATTCCTACTCTGGGCCTCAGTCTCCCTGTTCAACCTGTGACTTGCCCAAGATCACAAGGCCTATGACGTCTGGGGGTATAGATTCAAACCCAGCCTGACTTTTCCCACTTTAACTTCTACCCCCTGCAGACCCTCCATCTGCCCAAGACTCTGCCCACAAGCCCCCAGGTCCCTCCATCTCCATAAAAGCCCCCACAGCCCTTCCAGGAGCCCCCACCAAAGTAACAGCGGATCTTACTTACCCAAAAATACTCCCCAAAATACGACATCCTGATGGCCTCTATGGCGACTCCCGAAGGCTCCTGTCTGGTGCCTATCTGAAGAGAGAGGCAAGTTTGAGCTGTAGTCATAGCCAGCTCGGGCCTGAGGAAGGGAAATTCCAACTGCTCTCCTTGTGGAGGAGGGAGAAAGAGGATGGAAAAGGAACCAAAAACCCCAAGGCTGGGAGTATGCCAGGGCCCCTGAAATGATACAGCTCTGGGCATGGTCCTCAAGTAGCTCCCAGCCTAGGGGGACAGAGCTGGATACAGATGCCCAAGCCCTGTGGGGTCAGACTAAATGAAGAGATACGGGCTAGGGGAGCCTAGACTAGAGGAAGGGGCATAGGGGTTGGGGTTTTTAAGCATGAATAGGAGTTCATGGTCGGGGATGGGTAGAAAAGCTCTAGGCCATTTCACAGATGGAAAAACTGAGACCTTCCCAGAGGGGAAGCTACTTGCCAAGGTCACACAGCCAGGAAATGACAGTGGATTTGCACTCGGGCCAGCTGAGTCCCAACTTGAGCACTCAGCCCCACGCTGGGCAGCTCCTGTAGGAAGAGGGTCTGGTGAGAGGTGGACAATGGGACTGTGATCAGCCACATGGCAGTCGGGGTCCTTGAAGTGTCCCTAAGGTTCCCTTGGGGTCTCCTGAATCCCTCTACAACAGTCCCCATGTCATGCACACTACTGTGATGGAAAGCTCATCCCTCACCATGGTGACCCAGCTGACACTGGTGCCCCCATGAGTCCCAACCCTGCCCCCTGGAAGCCAGTGTGTTCACCTGGTATCTGAGTCACTGTCCAGCTCCGTGCCTCAGTTTCCCCATCTGCAAAACAAGAGGGAATGCCTAGAAGGGGTCTTGTTGGAGGACCCCAGGCCTCCCTGCAGAGGGGGCAGGGCCAAGCCACCAGGCGAGGGAGGGACACTTGGTGTCCTTGGCATGTTCTTGAGGTTGGGCTTGTCACTGGAGCCCGTAAGCCTCATCCATAATTCATGACCCCGAGGGCAGCTCAGCAGCAGCTGGGAGCCCAGGAGGCACAGTGGCAGCAGGGACGGGGCTGGTGAACGCAGGATGGGAAAGCTCCCTGGGCCTCACCAGGAAAGGACTGACCAAGGCCCTTGGACAAGGCTGCCCCTTTCTGAGCCTCAGTTTTCTAATCTTGAAAGTGAGTTTAATTCGACCCATTATCAGCTAGCCCCTGGTCACTCGACTTCTGTAAGTCACCCAGCACCCACCATGTGCCTACCTGGCCAGGACAATACCAGGGTCCATGAGATGATTCAGCCCCTGGCCTGCTCCCTGAGGAGCCCTCAGTCTAGGAGAACAGAGCTGGACACAGATATCCCAGTCCTGCAGGGTCAAAGCTGAACCAAATGGAGGAACAAGGACTGGGGGACCTGGACTCAAGGAGGGGGCGTGGAAGTTGGGGTTTTAAAGCATGAATAGGTGTTCACCAGGCAAACAATTATTTGATTCAACAAACATTCCCAACCACCACCCTGTGCTGGGTGATGCTGGGGCCCCTGAGAAACTCTGGCTCCTAGTGTAGCCCCTGAGGAAAGCCAGCCTAGCTGGGGACATGCTAAGCTGACATCCCAAGGGGGAAAAGCCCTAAATTCCCATCTCGTTTCTTAGTTTCTGGCCATGACCTAGACCCTGAGCATCTCCAAATCCCTTAGAGTTATGCTAACTGATAAGGGAACCACTAGTCCCATGTGGCAACTTAATTTTAAACTAAATAAAATTATATACAGTTAAACCCCTAGTTCCTCAGTTGCGCCAGCCTTGTTTCCAGGGCTCAGGAGCCACATGGGGCCGGTGGCCACCCAACTGGAAAGCACAGATAAAGTTCTGCTAGACGGTGCTGCTCTAGAGGATCCTAGGAGCCACCGGGCCCAAGTTCCCCAGAAACCAAGCATCTTGCTACTGTTTTTACAACTCCCATTAGATTGCCCCTCCCCCTACACATACACTGAGCACGAGTGTGTGCGCGGCGCTGTGCCCAGCTCTTCACAGGTACCACACATTCATTCAACCTTCACAACCACACCGTGAGGCTCAATCCCAACTTTACAGATGAGGAAACTGAGCCACAGAGAGGTCACTCACTGGCCCCAGGTCACTATGATTTTGTCCCTGACCTGTCTGCAAAAGAACTCCTGTTCGAAACTTCCACACGTGGCTCTGGATCTCCATCTTCCCCCCATCACCCTGCCATCCCTCCCGCCACTCAAGAGTCGTAATGGGGGTCGGGGTGGCAGAGCAGAGGGTGGTCCTGCGCAGGCCCCAGCCCGGCCCAGGAAGTGACGCCTACTGTTTCTCCTGAAACCCGGGCCAGGAAGAAGGGTCTCCCTTCTGATCCTGAGCGGGGCAAGGAGGGGCAGTGGGGGCCTCCTGGCCTGGGCTCAAACTCACCAGACAGTGAATGGGGCCAGAGCCCCTGTCAGCTGGGGCAGGCACCAGGAGACAGCCACGTGGCCCCTGCCACTTCCGTTAGCACCAAGCAGAGGCCCCTGTGCCTGGGGGACAGGAAGTTCACCCTGCCCCGCCCACGGCCCAACTGCCACCTCCCCTCCCCCTCCAGACAGCACCCATGGGACCTCCCTGGCACCGTGCAGGTCCTGGATGGGTAAACTGAGGCCCCTAGCCGGGGCTATTATTACCGAGCAAATGACCTTGACAACAATTGTGGAATAATAGTACCCACAAATTGAGCACCAACCCTGGGCTAAACATTCCACATCTCACCATTCTGAGGTGGGCCAATGATGCCTGCTTCACTGGGGGGGAACCCAAGACTCAGAGAGGGGAGTCCACCTGCCCAAGGTTGCACAGCCCATGAATGGGAGCACCAAGACTTGAACCCAGGGCCGCATGAGGACGTTCATAGGCCAGAGGCACTTCTGCTTTCATGGGCCCCTTCCCCCAATAAAAAAAAGAGAATTTAAACTATATTTTACAACTACATTTGGCATAGAGACGAATATATTAATACCATATATTAAATGTTTTCTTTGACCCCAAAGCTTGTTTTTTTTTCCCCTTCTGATTTTAAAAGAAGTTAAAACACCTTTACAGACCTCTAAAGTATTGTGCCTGAGACATGGTGGTCACTGTGTCTGATGAAGACAGCCCTGCGTGAACCCAGGTCTCCCAGCCTCCACAGAGCCAGGGCAAAGCCCAGAGATGGACAGGGACTTGCCCAAGGTCACACAGCAGGTTGTCAGTGGACCTGGATGCCCCCATCCTCTGGCTGCTGGAAGTGGGGAAGAGTCCTTCCGGGAGGTGGCTGACACAGGCTCTGGGTGCTGCCCAGAGATCCACCCTCCCCAGCACCAATTCCCAAAACCTTGGGGCTTCTTGCTGGTTCAGCATTAGAGCAGGTCTCGGAGCAGATAAAACAAGACAGGAACCAAGTCAGCAAAGAAGGCAGGGCTCCTGTTCCTGATGGGTTGTCTGGAGCTCCTGACCTCTCACTCTGTGGCCTTGGGCTGCCCCTCACCTCTCTGGGCCTCTAAGGTTCTGCGAAACAGGATCTGTCATTTTGTTCCCCCTTGGACTCCAATTTGCTCACAGTAGGGCCAGCTTGGGGTTTTTCTCTTCCTTTCCTGTGACTGGCCGCTTGGCTATGCTGTTTCAAGGACCAGCTCTGTCATGTGCTTCCTCCCCTCTAAGGCTGACCACCAGGGCTGTGCCCATTTACACAATCTGGCATGATTCTCACAATGGCACTTGGAAGCAGTGTCTCAACACAGCCATTACCCCAATGAGGCAACTGAGGCACCGGCCCCATGTCACACAGTGACTGGGCTGTGAACGGCATCTGAGCTCACGCTCAGGAATTTTTCAGTCCTCCCGCCCTGGTCTCCTCCCTCTCCATCACTTCACTTGGAAAACACCTATTGAGCACCAACTGTGTACCTGACTACCGAGCTCTGGAGACACAGCAGGCAACACCCTTGCAGACTTCCCTCTCTCCTACCCCTGCCCCAACCCGAGTCAGCTGTTGACCCCATTTATGCTCACTAATATTGTAATTAGTATTATAATTACAATATTATAATGATTATAATATTGTATGATAATGATTGTAGTATTATAATGATCATGTCTGCATTTGCAGCACTCCCATTCTCACAGTCTGCTCTGATCTTCCAAGGGGGATTCAGCCCATTTCACAGAAGAACACATCAAGGTGCAGAGGGGCAAAGCCATGCACAGGAGAGCTGGATTTGAACCTGGGAGCGTTGGACTCCCAGCCCCACCACAGGGAAAGAGCCCCAAGGGAAAGGGGATAGACTGGCCCAGCGCCTCCCACCTCCTCCTGCCCAGGATCCTGCCCAGGTACCGGCTTTGCCCCTGGTGTGGGTGAAGGTATGTGGGTCAGTGTGTGCCCTGGGCAGTCCAGTGGGTGCGACCAGGGTGGAGGAGCCCCTGTTCTGATGATGGCAGCTTGGCAATATGTTTTATTGTCTGGCAGAGCAACCCTTCCAGCAATGCCAGAATGTGACCATCAACCCATTTTGCAGTGCAGTAAACTGAGGCTCAGAGGCCAGCAAGGCATATGGGGAGATCTCCAAACCTATTGCTCTCTCTCCTCCAACCACCAACATCTTTAGCAAAAGGGTGGAGTTACATTTGGCAAAAGATGGGGTGGGTGGGTTTCAGAATCCGTAGAATACAGGCTCCAAAGCCCACTTTCAAATAAAAAAAAAAAAAAATCAAGGCTCAGGGAGGTCTGTCACCTGCCCAAGGTCACCAGTGAGTCAGGTCCATCCAAAGCCACCTCCAGGTCCCCACTGCGGCTGGGGCAGGCGAATTCTGGGATCCGAGGCAGATGGAGGGGCCACCCACCCCCAACACTCCTCCGCACTCCACTTGCAGCCAGCCTCCAGCAAGATCCTAATTTACGATTTATTTTAATCCCTGGGAACAGATGCTCGCTGCCCACCCCCCACTGAAGCAGTGACCACCACCAAGTCCATGCTCCAAGTCTCTCTAAGCCTGGCCTGGCCTGGCCCTGCCAGGCAAGGGACCCCACACTGACCCCTCGCTAGAATTCCAAATTTGGGGTCCCTGCAGAGGACGCCAGTGAAAGGCCCCTCCACCGCCCATCCTTGTGCTCAGGGGGCTGGAAAAGGACACTCTAGAGGAGGGACCAGGGGACCCCCAGCTCCTCGGCCAGGCCTAGATCGGGGTTCATAGCACAGAAAAGGGGTTCCTCATCTTGGTCCCAGGGGTCTACAGGCCAGAGCTGGGAAAAGGGAAATTGGGACCCGTCTCAGCTGTCCTGGGTCCCAGGCTGGAGGGAATGTGGCGTCCCCATCTCTGCCCCGGAACCTAGACCCAGATCCAGGCTTAGAATAAAGGGATCTGGGGAGGGGGTCTCGCTTCATAGCTGCCCCGCTGCACGCTCCAGTTCTAGGCCAGGAGATGGAGGATTTGGGAGGGGTCTCTAGCTCCCTCCGCGGATCCCCGATTATCACGGGGGAGCGGGGGGAAGGACGGGGCGCCCACTGCGCAGCCCCCCCACCCCCTGTTCTCCATCCCTCACACCCCGCCGCGCCTTTGACCCCCGGGGCCGCCGGGCTGCCAGGCGCGGTGCGCATGGGGAGCTGCGCGGGCCAGGGGGTTTCGGGGGTGTCTCGGTGAACAGCACTTACCTCCCGAGCTCGGGCCGAGCCCCGCGCCCGCCGCCACCTGCGGCTCGGTCACTGACACACGAGCCCGCCCCGCCCCTCCTCTCCCCTCCCCTCCCTCCGCGGTGCGGTGCGGCCGCCAGCTGGCTCCGCCTTTGGGGCGTGGCCGGGAGAGTCCCCACCTCCGCGGCGGCCTGGAGGCAGGGGCGGGCTCTGAGAGCGCGCGGCCAGCCATTGGACCATTTAGGAGGCCAGCTCCGCCAGCCCAGCGCGCTGATTGGCTGAGTCGGAGAAGCGGCTCCTTTTTTTTTTTAAATCTCCATAATTTAAAGCGACAGGTCCCGCTCCTTCCACCTGAGACTGGGTGGGAAGGGTGACTATAGTTTATTGAGCTCCCAATGTGTGCCAAGCATTGAGAAGGACTCATTTGATTCCAAGCCTGTGAGCGGGACATTACTGATCCTCATTTTACAGATGGGGAAACTGAGGCTCAGAGAAAGCTCCTGCAGGCCACATAGCAAGTCCACAGCCTTATGAGGGCAGCCTCAGGATCCGGTCCCAGAGGTGGGGAGAACAATCCTTAAGAATGTTGTCATGTCACAAATCTGAAAGGGTCCGGTCGCCCTCAAGTGAGTCCTCATAAAATGAGATTTATACAGCACCTGCCGGTCCTCCATTTAAACCTCCACGCCTGGTTGATCTGCCTGCCCACAGGCCTGCTCCTTCACCAGCCTCCCCAGCTTAGAAAGGCCACTCAGGAGGCTGGCCAGAGGCCTGGGAGTCCCTGAGAGCCTTCCCTTCCCTTCATCATCCACACTGGTCCTGCTGGCCCTGTGTCTCTGCAACACCCCCAATTTGCTAACTTTCCTGTACCCTGCTAGTGGCCTGGGCCCAGTCATCTCCAGCCTGGATGCTGCCTGGCCTTCTACTTGGGCCTCTTGTTTTTTATTTATTTATTTACTTATTTATTTTTGGCTGTGTTAGGTCTTCGTTTCTGTGCGAGGGCTTTCTCTAGTTGCGGCGAGCGGGGGCCACTCTTCATCGCGGTGCGCGGGCCTCTCACTGTCGTGGCCTCTCTTGTTGCGGAGCACAGGCTCCAGACGCGCAGACTCAGTAGTTGTGGCTCACGGGCCTAGTTGCTCCGCGGCATGTGGGATCTTCCCAGACCAGGGCTCGAACCCGTGTCCCCTGCATTGGCAGGCAGATTCTCAACCACTGCGCCACCAGGGAAGCCCTACTTGGGCCTCTTGTTGCCTCCACCTCTTCCCCCGACAATCCCTGTTCCCCATGGCAACTATAGGGTTTTATTCTTAATAAACTTTTAATTTTAGAGCAGTTTTTGATTTACAGAATTATTGTGAAGCTAATACAGAGAGTTCCTGTGTGTCCTACACCCAATTTCCCCTGTTATTAACATCTTACATTAATATGGTACATTTATCACAATTAGTGAACCAATATTGAGACATTATTATTAACTAAAATACATACATTATTCAGATTTCCTCAGTTTCCCCTAATGTCCTTTTTCTGTCCCAGGATCCTGTTAGGGATCATCATGTCATCATGTCTCTCAGGCTCCTCTGGGCTAAGTAGTTTCTCAGAATTTCTTGGTATTGATGACCTTGACAGTTTTGAGAACTAGTCAGGTGTTTTGTAGGATGCCTCTAATCAGGATTTAAAAAAAAATTTTTTTAAGTTGAACTATATTTGACATATAACATTGTATAAATTTCATGTGTACAACATGTGGATTTGATACATTTATATGCCATAATATGCTTGCCACAATTGGTATTTGTCTGATGTTTTTCTCTGGGTTAGACTGGGATGATGGGTTTGGAGAGGATCACAGAGGTGAAACTCCCGGGGCATATGCCATCAACGTGAATTTTCACTCTGATGTTGAGATCACCTGGCTGAGGTAGCATCTGTCAGGTGTCTCCACTGTCAAGTTAGTCTCTTCCCCCTTTCCCTGCTATACCCTTTGGAAGGAAGTCACTATTTACAGCCCACACCTACGGGATAAGGATTCACTCTCCCCCACCTTGAGGGCAAAAATTATTTGGAATTCCTCTGATGGGAAATATGTCTCTTCTCCCCATTTATTTATCTATTCAATCATTCATATCAGTACAGACTCAAGGATATTTATTCTACGCTTTGGGTTATAATCCAGTACTACTTTATTGATTTTCTTACTCAAATTGTTCCAGCTTTTTGGCCCCTGGAAGCTCATTCAATTGGCTCTCATGTCCCTTTGACATGCCCACAATCCATCTCATCCTTGGTTTGTTTTCTTTTAGCACTTCCCTTACGTTGTCACTACAAAATGCTCCAAGCTCATCTGGTATATTTCCTGCCCCAGTCCTAGAATCAGCCTTTCTCCAAGGAGCAGCCCTGGTGCCTTTCATTGGAGAATACTGTTAGAAACCAAGATCTGGGTAGTAGGTTTGCTCATCACTATTGGGGTGTAGTTGCTTCTAGGCAGCTGACAGAGCAAGGACATATGTTTGTATACTAACCTGTGTATATACACAGATCTGTAAATACTTCCATATGTAACTGTATCTATATTAAGTTAAACATGAGTTCATACAGATATGTCTACACCTAATCCATTACCAAATAGATCCTCCTAGCCTCCTCCCTTGCCTGTCTGTAACCTCCCACTCCAGTAGTGGGAAACCTGGCTCCCACCAACCGCTCTCCATTCGCTTAATTATTCCATTCAGGGGCACAGGTATAGCGGCTTCAGGATGTTAACTTGTACCCACAGAGGGGTTTTCAAACAGAAACTGATCACCCGCCTCTCTAGCTCCAAACCCTGCCTGAGTGCCCAGCACCCTCAGTCAAGAACCCCGCCCCCCTTCCCCCCCAAGCCCTCCAGGCCAGCCCAGTCTGGCCACGCGCCCCTTGCGGCAGTCCCACCACCATCAGTCCCACTTCAGGGCCTTTGCACCTGCTGTTCCCTCCAGCTGGAGTGCCCTCTTCCCAGTTCCCCATCTGACTGGTAACTTAGCTCTCAGTTCCTGCATGAAGCTCTGGTCTGGCTTCCTTTCAGCCCAGTGATAACCCCCAGGGCTGGGGCATTGTGTTAGGCTTGGCCCCCTCCCTGCCAGAAGCTGGGAGATCCATGGGGGCCAGGCACCACCCACACCAGCCAGGTGGGGTCTGAACTGCATTCATACCCCCATACAAGCCTCCCTCAAGCCTGGGCCAGGGGCAAGGTTGGGAAGGGGGCTTTGATTCTTGTTTTACAGGTGAAGGGACCAAGGCTGGTGGACAAGAGGCTACTCTCTGAAGTCAGAGAGTGAAGACATGTCAGAGGCAGGGCTTGACCCAGGTGCACTGATGCCTAAACTCTCACCTGTCCTGACCTTGGATCCCAAAAGATGCTGTGAGGATGGGGAGGACAGGATGCAGAACAGGCCTGTCTGGGGTTGGGGAAGGAAACTCAGGTGTCCAGTCACCTCCAATACAGCCCGAGGGTACCTGGAGGTTCAGGCCAATTTTCTGAGATTGTGTGTGGGGTGGGGGGGTCGGTGGGGTCCAGAGAGGTTAAGTAATGTTTCCAAGGTCACATTCCCAGTGATGCCAAGCTGGGACACAACCAATGTTTCCTGAGCACCTACTATGTGCCAGGGAGGGGAACGGCACATACTGTGTAGGCGGGTGCCGACCTTGTCCTGGCCCAGCAGCAACCCAGCTTACAGACCAGAAGGCAGAACAAGAGGGTGACTCACTGGTGGACACGGTGGCATTTTAAAGGGAGTGGGTCAGGAGGAGCCAGAGAAGGGCCTGGGCTGGAGGTGGGGACCAGAACAGGGAGGGCTTCCTGGAGAAGGGCCCCTAGCAGGTGGGGTTTGGAAGATACAGAGGTTTTACGTTGCTCTTTCAGAGAAAGGCTACCCCTTCCTCCTCCATCGTGGCCTTCAAAGAGTCCACATCTTTCCAGAAAAGTGCCCTGGCCACGCCCCATGAGGGACCCGGTCTCCCCAGCCCCGTCTCTATCCCCTCGGGAACCTCTACCAACTCCAAGTGCCAGCCCTGGCATGCTCACAGCTCCCCAGCTTGGACCCCTCTCTCCCTGACTCCCAGTCCTTTGAAGGGGAAGTCTCAACTGCTCAGTGGGGTGTCCACGCAGCTGCAGGGCCGGCCCCGCCCCCGGCCTGCCAGTGTTCCGGGAGCTTCAATTTTATGTCTCCTCTCGGTTCCTCTAAAAGACCAAGCCTCTGCCTCTGTGGGTCCCTCCGCCAGCCATGCTGCCATCCCCTATCATTGGCTTAATCCTTTGTATCCTCAGGCAGCTTTCCCCGACCCCCAGGCCTGGGGGGCTCCTCTGGCGCCCCGTGCCACCCACCACACCCGTCATTGTGGGTTGTTGTCCCCACCTATGTGTCTGACTCCCCTACTTGACACTGTTTGCCCCGCGAGGGCAGCATCCAGTACGTGCTGACTGATGAATGGCTGGATGGTGGCATTCCAGGGAGTGGACACCGCGGGTGCAAAGGCCTGGAGGCGGGATGTGGATGTGGAAGCAACACAGAGAAATGAGGGGGCGGTTGCGGATCAGGCTCTGGGTGAGTATCGGGGAGGGGCTGCCGACGAGCACGCAGCGCAGAGAGTGGGTGCCCGGGTCAAGATCGCACATCTGGCTCCTGCCGCATGCTCCAGGGTCCCCAGGTGTTTCGGCTGCCGACGGGATATTTTTAGCGTATGCTCTGCAGAGGCTGGGCCAGACAGCTGTCAGGAGGGACTGGGGGAGAGGAAGAAGAGAGGCACAGAGAGGAAAGAGAAAGAGAGAGGAGGAAGAGGGGGCGGGGAACTCCAGGCCCCAAATTGTTCTAGGAGGCAGATGGGAAAGAGTCAGAGTAATGCCCTAGACCAGGAGTTGGCAAACCACAGCCCATAAGCCAAATCCAGCCCACTGGGTTCTTTCCATAAATAAGGTTTTATTGGAATTCAGCCATTTATTTCCATTTGTTCAGCTATAACAGCAGAGTTGAGGTCTGGACAGACTCTATGGCCCACAACACCAAAAAAAATCATCTGTGTTTTTTTTTTTTTTACAGAATGAGCTTGCCAACCTCCTGCCAGGACAAAACTATCTCTTTACGGGGACGTGTCAATGGTTATTCATTGATTTTCACCACTATTTCTGATTCTCCTCCTTCCACGTACAAGGGAGGAGTATACCTTTCAGCTTCTGAATTAGGCAGTCATGTCACTTGCTTTGGCCAATGAAATGAGAGTGGAAGTGGCATGTAACTTCCTGGTGGAAACCCTTAGGAGCTGGTGCCTGATTTGCCGTGTCCCTTTCCCATCTTGCCACCTGATGTTCTAGACGGTGGAAGTTCCATCATGCTGGGCTGCTAAATGAGGGTGATGAGAAACACGGCAGCATCAGAAATCTGAAGGGCAGGGAAAGGTCCACCAAGTGTTAAGTGCAAAAGCCCAGACCCCCCTCTCCCCACAACACATACACAACTTATTAAAATAAAAATCAGAGTGGAGTTCTTTCTAGGAATGTAAGGATGGATCAATGTTAGAAAACCTATTAATAGATTTTTTTTAAAGATAAACTTATTCCCTCCAGTGGTTCTTCACTTTATTTATTTTGAGGCCCTGTTATTAGGTGCATACAAGTTTGGAACTGTTACATCTTCTTGGTGAATTAAAAGTTTTGATTTGATAGTCCTTATTTCTAGTACTATACCAAACATATAACTTTATTAGTATGGGGTTATCAGCTTTAATTTTTTCTTTAGTATTTGCCAGGTTTATTTTTTTCCATCCTTTACTTTCAAAGTTTCAGCACCTTCATGTTTATTTATTTATTTTTCACATTTTTATTGGCGTATAAATGCTTTACAATGTTGTGTTAGTTTCTACTGTACAACAAAGTGAATCAGCTATATGTATACATATACCCCCGTATCCCCTCCCTCTTGATCCTCCCTCCCGCCCTCCCTATCCCATCCCTCTAGGTCGTACAAAGCACCAAGCTGACCTCCCTGTGCTATGCAGCAGCTTCCCACTAGCTATCTATTTTACAGTTGGTAGTGTATATATGTCAGTGCTACTCTCTCACTTCATCCCAGCTTCCCCTTCTCCCCGTGCCCTCAAGTCCATTCTCTATGTCTGCGTCTTTATTCATGCCCTGCCACTAGGTTCATCAGTACCGCTTTTTAAAATTCCATATATATGCGTTAGCATACGGTATTTGTTTTTCTCTTTCTGACTTACTTCACTCTGTATGACAGATTCTAGGTCCATCCATCTCACTACAAATAACTCAACTTTGTTCCTTTTTATGGCTGAGTAATATTCTGCTGTATATATGTGCCACATCTTCTTTATGCATTCATCTGTTGATGGACATTTAGGTTGCTTCCATATCCTGGTTATTGTAAATAGTCAGCACCTTCATGTTGAGATGTTTCTTGTAAATAGCATAAAACTTGAATTAAAAAAAATAGTCTAAAAAATCTTGTCTTTTAACTGGAGGTTTTTGTCTATTTGCATTTATTTTAATTACTGGAAAATTTTTATGTATTTCCATTATCTTATTTTGTGCTTTCTATTTGTACCTCCTTCCTTACGGAAGGCTTATTTTGGATTATTTCTTCTTCATTCTAATTTTTCCCCCTCTACTAATTTGGAAGTTATAGACTAGTTCTATTCTACTAGTATTTACTATAACTATTAATATTGCTACTCTGCTCAGCTAAGCAATATGTTACTCTCCCCTCAAACAACACAAAGATTTTAAAACCTTACTCCAATCAGCTCTTATTATTTGCCATTTTTGCCTAAATTTAATTTAGTTTTTAATCCTACATATTGGACATTATAGTTCTTGTTAATGATGGTGATGTTTCTTTAGCTGCACCAATGTTTTTCCTGCTTTTTTGCTGTTTCCTTCTGCAAGTCAGCACTTCCACCTGGATCATTTTCTCTCTGCCTGAAAAAATATTCCCTCAGAATTTCTTTCAGTGAGGGTCTTCATTTCTCTCACCCAAAGATGTTTCTGCTGCGTGAGAACTTCTTGCTATTTTCTATTGGCAATTTAAAGATGGTGCCCCACTGTGTCCTGAGCTTCACGTTGTGGGGCTGAGGAGCTGGCTCTTGGTCTGCTTTTCTTGTTGACTTTGGTTTCCTACACTATCAGTTGTCTTTTTATATATCCTGCTTGGGATTTGGTTGGCTTTCTGAATACGGGTGAATTGATACTTTTCATCAGTTCTAGACAATTATCCACCATTATCCCCTTCAGAGTTTGCTTCTGCTCTCTCTCCTCTGTCTCTTAATCTTTTTTCTTCCCATGTTTGGGAAATTCATTCAGTTCCGTCTTCTAGTTCACCAATTTTCTCTTCAGCTATCTCAAATCCACTGTTGACCCAACCCGATTATTTACTTTTTAATTTCTCTTAGTTCTATTTCGTTCTTCTACAAATATTACTCTCTCTTGCTCTTTGTTCACTTTTTAAGATTAAACACAGCAAAGACACCAAGATTAAAGATACCAGGTCTTTGCTGCTAGCACTGATAGGGTGTGAGTTTTGATTCTGGCTCTAATTTCCTGGGATGTGACTGGGGTAATTCTTTAAGACTGGGGTTGAAGTTTCTGCCAGTAGACCCCCAGGGTCACCATCATCCTGTACTACTTTTTTTTTTTTATGTGTTCAATAAGTATTTATTTAAAATCTATAAATCTTAAGACTTTTTTTTTTTAACATCTTTACTGGAGTATAATTGCTTTACAATGTGGTGCTAGTTTCTGCTGTATAACAAAGTGAATCAGCTATATCTATACATATATCCCCATATCCCCTCCCTCTTGCGTCTCCCTCCCACCCTCCCTATCCCACCCCTCTAGGTGGTCACAAAGCACCGAGCTGATCTCTCTGTGCTATGCGGCTGCTTCCCACTAGCTATTTTACTTTTGGTAGTGTATATCTGTCCATGCCACTCTCTCACTTCGTCTCAGCTTACCCTTCCCCCTCCCCCAAACTTTTTAGATTCCATATATGTTAGCATACGGTATTTATTTTTCTCTGACTTACTTCACTCTGTATGACAGACTCTAGGTCCATCCACCTCACTACCAATAACTCAATTTTGTTTCTTTTTATGGCTGAGTGATATTCCATTGTATATATGTACCACATCTCCTTTATCCATTCATCTGTCCATGGACACTTAGGTTGCTTCCATGTCCTGGCTATTGTAAATAGTGCTGCAGTGAACATTGTGGTACATGTCTCCCTTTTTTTAATTTTTGAATTTTATTTTATTTTTTATACAGCAGGTTCTTATTAGTTATCTATTTTATACATATTAGTGTATGTATGTCAATCACAGTCTCCCAGTTCACCCCACCACCACCCCCTCCCACTTTCCCCCCTTGGTGTCTATATGTTTGTTCTCTACATCTGTGTCTCTATTTCTGCCTTGCAAAGTTGTTCATCCGTACCATTTTTCTAGATTCCACATACATGCGTTAATATACGATATGCTTTTCCCTTTCTGACTTACTTCACTCTGTATGACAGTCTCTATGTCCATCCACGTCTCTACAAATGACCCAATTTCATTCCTTTTTATGGCTGAGTAATATTCCATTGTATATATGTACCACATCTTCTTTATCCATTCATCTGTTGATGGGCATTTAGGTTGCTTCCATGTCCTGGCTATTGTAAATAGTGCTGCAGTGAACATTGGGGTGCATGTATCTTTCTGAATTATGGTTTTCTCTGGGTATATGACCAGTAGTGGGACTGCTGGGTCACATGGTAGCTCTATTTTTTGTGTCTTAAGGAAACTCCATACTGTTCTCCATAGTGGCTGTATCAATTTATATTCCCACCAACAGTGCAAGAGGGTTCCCTTTTCTCCACACCCTCTCCAGCATTTGTTGTTTGTAGATGTTCTGATGATGCCCATTCTAACCTGTGTGAGGTGATACCTCATTGTAGTTTTGATTTTCATTTCTCTAATAATTAGTGATGTTGAGCAGATTTTCATGTGCCTCTTGGCCATCTATAGGTCTTTTTTGGAGAGATGTCTATTTGCCCATTTTTGGATTGGGTTGTTTGTTTTTTCAATATTGAGCTGCATGAGCTGTTTATATATTTTGGAGATTAATCCTTTGTCCGTTGATTCATTTGCAAATATTTTCTCCCATTCTAAGGGTTCTCTTTCCATTTTGTTTATAGTCTCCTTTGCTGTGCAAAAACTTTTAAGTTTCATTAGGTCCCATTTGTTTATTTTTGGTTTTATTTCCATTACACTAGGAGGTGGGTGAAAAAGGATCTTGCTGTGATTTATGTCAGAGTGTTCTTCCTATGTTTTCCTCTAAGAGTTTTATAGTGTCCAGTCTTACACAGGTCTTTAATCCATTTTAAGTTTATTTTTATGTATGGTGTTAGGGAGTGTTCT
Source organism: Balaenoptera acutorostrata (assembly GCF_949987535.1). Lineage (NCBI taxonomy): Eukaryota > Metazoa > Chordata > Mammalia > Artiodactyla > Balaenopteridae > Balaenoptera > Balaenoptera acutorostrata. The sequence goes on from NC_080065.1 coordinate 173,781,743, forward strand.
AATTTCATTCTTTTACATGTAGCTGTCCAGTTTTCCCAGCACCACTTATTGAAGAGACTGTCTTTTCTACATTGTATACCCTTGCCTCCTTTGTCACAGATTAGTTAACCACAGGTGTGTGGGTTTATCTCTTGGCTTTCTATCCTGTTCCATTGATTTATATTTCTGTTTTTGTGCCAGTACCATATTGTCTTGATGACTGTAGCTTTGTAGAATAGTCTGAAGTCGGGGAGTCTGATTCTTCCAGCTCTGTTTTTTTCCCTCTAGACTGCTTTGGCTATTCAGGGTCTTTTGTGTCTCCATACAAATTTTAAGATCTTTTGCTCTAGTTCTGTAAAAAAATGCCATTGGTAATTTGATAGGGATTGCATTGAATCTGTAGATTGCTTTGGGTAGTATAGTCATTTTCACAATATTGATTGTTCCAATCCAAGAACGTGGTATATCTCTCCATCTGTTTGTGTCATCTGTGATTTCTTTCATCAGTGTCTTATAGTTTTCTGAGTACAGGTCTTTTATGTACCATTGTCAAATGATAGTATCATAGTCACTAAATAAGAAATCAACATTTTATTCTATGAAAATGATTTTCAATTGCAAATTATCACTGTAAAAAAGAGTGAAATTTTTTTCCCTGTATTTGAAACTAATAAGAGTTGTGTAATAGTAGTTGTGGGATAAGTGTTACCTTCTTGACATCAGGATGTGTAGTAGGGCTGGACATTCTTACCAACACATTTAAAACTAAACTCTTTGGTGGATCCCTCAGCATAAATGCAATCATAAATACAGAGCCCTCCTGTGATCGAAAACTGTTTGTCAGTGTAGTTTTTCAGCCTGTCTCCTCAACAGACAATAAGTGTATCAGATAATTTGAAATATGCTTGTATTAACTTTTAAATTAGCATCTAATTAAAAACTAAAATTAAAAATTCTCCTACAGAACTCAAAAATGCTGAAGAATGTGTTATGTGGATCTCAGTTTAAGAAGCACTGGCCTACGGACTTCCCTGGTGGTCCAGTGGCTAAGACTCCATGCTCCCAATGCAGGGGGCCCAGGTTCAATCCCTAGTCAGGGAACTAGGTCCCACATGCCGCAACTAAAGATCTTGCGTGCCGCAACTAAGGTCTGGTGTAGCCAAATAAATAAACAAAATGTTTAAAAAAGAAGCACTGGCCATAATCATTACACATTTCACCTGACAGTGTTTTGCAGTTTCATGAGCATTTCATGTCTCTTTTTGAATTATGGTTTCCTCAGGGTATATGCCCAGTAGTGGGTTTGCTGGGTCGTATGGTAGTTCTATTTTTAGTTTTTTAAGGAACTTCCATACTGTTCTCCATAGTGGCTGTATCAATTTACATTCCCAACAACAGTGCAAGAGGGTTCCCTTTTCTCCACACCCTCTCATCCTGGACTACTTTAAACCATGTCATCCGCCCAAGTTTGCTTTCCATTCTTGGGAAGATCTTATTTTGATTTCTACTTCATGCTTTGAGGTCTTTACTTATCAGAAGGTCCATGAAAATGGAAGACCAAACCTGCCTTGTCTAACACAAAAGCCGCTTCCCTCCTGGGCTTTCTGTCTGCACTGGTCTGGCCTCTGACTGTTACTTACTTTCTGGTTGCTCACTGAGCAACCAGAAATTAAGACTTAACCCTTACATTATGTTAATCAAGACTTAACTCATTTTTACCCAGCAATTTTAGTTGTTTTTATTGGGACTCTAGCCCACTATCTGGTCAGCAGCAGAAGTTGACAGCGTTTCTTATGCATGTGTTTGGGCCCCCTCCGTGGAGATTCTAGAACTCCAAGAAGAATCAGAATGTAAAAACAATTTTTTGTGAAGGAAAAAAGTAAAATTAAGGAGAAAGAACCTGCCTGGTGAGCTCTTAAGGCACATAAAGCTATACCAACGAAAACAAGGAGATGGCCAGAAAAGTTGGCAATGGATTAGAACAGATTTAGAAAGAAACGACACACATGGGATCTTTTTCAGGGAGGAAGGAGTGTTTCAAATTTGTACATAGCACTGAACAATCGAATTGCCCAGGTTGGGGCAATCCTTACCTCTCTCTTCATCCCAAAATAAGTCCTAGGTGGGTAAAAATAAACAGAAATAAAAAACCCTGGGAGAATTTGTGCCAACTGTGGAAGGGCCTCTAAAAGCACAAAAGAGAGACATTTAAAGAACTGTGGCTTGAAAATGATAAAAATAAAATGTTTACAGCAAAACCACTCATTAACAAAACTGAAAGGTAAATTTGGAAAAAAACGTACAACGCAAAAGTTTATTAATTGTTGAGATGGTAAATTTTATGTTATACGTGTTTTTTTTTAATATTTTCTTGAGGATTTAAAAAAAATGTTTATTATTTATTTATTTAATTTACTTTTGGCCACATCAGGTCTTAGTTGTGGCACACGGGATCTTTTGTTGCAGCGCACGGGCTTCTCTCCAGTTGTGGCAGCAGGTTTTCTCTTCTCTAGTTGTGGTGCGTAGGCTCCAGGGCATGTGGGCTCTGTAGTTGTGGTGCGTGGGCTGCAGAGCGCATGGGCTCTGTAGTTTGCGGCACCAGGCTCTCTAGTTGAGGCGTTGAGCTCAGTAGTTGTGGCGCACAGGCTTAGTTGCCCCACGGCATGTGGGATCTTAGTTCCCTGACCAGGGGTTGAACCTGCGTCCCCTGCATTGTAAGGCAGATTCTTTACCACTGGACCACCAGGGAAGTCCCTGTGTTACGTGTTTTTGTTTGCAATTAAAATTTTTAACAAGTTTGTTGTCCCTATTTAAAAAAAAAGGAATTATGATATATGAATGAGAAAAAGACAAATGTCTAATAAAAAAAAGTGAACCAGCTAATTGAAAATAAATATAAGAAAATCTCCCTGGAAAGAAATGAAATCAGAACAAGGAGGCAGCACCTGTATGTACTCAACAGTTTGGCCAAGATGAAAAATCAGGGTGATACAACCTCATGTATAAACAGTAACCCGTCTTGAGACCCTGGACTAAGAAGTCTCTCCTCGTGGGAAAAGGGGGGTAGGTATTGAGGGGTTAGGACTTGGTCATAAGTTTTCTAAGGTCAACATTCAACCCAGTGCAGATGGCATCTTACTGAAAACACTATCTAGGTGTTTCTGTACATGCAGAATAGAGAGATCAGGGAGGGGGTTCATCGGGAAATTGATGTTTTGTAGCTTTTAAGTTTCAGATTGCTTTTTTTTTTTTTTTTGGCCAAGCCAAGTGGCTTGTGGGATCTTAGTTTCCTGACCAGGGATTGAACCCAGGCCACGTCGGTGAGAGCACTGAGTCCTAACCACTGGACCACCAGAGAATTCCCTCAGATTACCTTTTAAGACCTTGCTGTAGAGTGAGACTTTCCTGCCACGAGTGCCAATTATGCCTAGGAACAGAGGGCAACTTTTGTTTAATGGCTTTGGAGCACAGAGACTGGGGTTCAAATCTCTGCTAGGCCACTAAATGGTCTGTGTGGCCGGGGTCTGGCAGCTGCCTTTCCCGTCTATAGAACGGGGCCCTCACGGCCGCTGGGATGGGCTGGAGGGCCATGGTCAGCGGCGAGCTCCACTGGCCAGGGGTCATCACCTGAGAGGCACTGCCTCCCTTGGGCCTGGGTTTTCCCATCTGTGACATGGAAGCCAGAGCATGCCTGACCTGGAGGCTACTGGGGATTCCACAGAAGCTGTTCCCCCCCAAAACTGGGGACCCACATGGCAGCAATGACCGTCCGGGGTGCTGCCAAGTCTCCTGCCGGCAGAAGGAACTGAGGCTACAGCCGCGCGGAGTACCTGGTTTATTTCTGACACAGGTGCACCTCAGGACTGCGGCGGACTCGGGGCGGGGGGTGGTGCTGGGGGCGGGGCTAGAACTCCACCTTGCAGGCGGGGAAGGCCTCGTCCTGCATGGACACAGTGCTGTTGCTGCCCAGCACCGTGATGCCCAGCGCCTGGTGCCGGGCGTGCGTCTCCTCATACCACTCGTGCATCACCACCGAATCGAAGGTGGGGATCAGGGTCACCTGTGGGTGGGACAGATGGACCAACGGTGAGGGGGAGCGCCCTCTGCCCTCCCGGCCCAGCCCCAAGGCATCTGAGGCCCCTCTTCTCTGACCGCGTTTGTCTCCGCCTCCATCACCTCTGGCCTGGATGTCTGCAGCCGGCGGCCAGCCTGTCCCCGAAGTCCCTTCTCCTTCCCATGGCACCCGAAGGACCCTTTCACAACCCAGGAGACCAGACCACTCTTCTGCGAATTCTTCTCCATGCTTCCCGCCCACCCCCACCGCTGCCATCGCCCCCTCTTCTCTTGCCCAGGCCTCCCTCCAGCTCCCTGAATACACTAAGCTTGCTCCCGCCACTGGCCTTCGCCCACACTGTGCCCTCTGCCCGGGACGCTCCCTCCCAGCTGCTCCATAAGCTGCGTGCAAGGCTGGGTGTCAGCACATTCACAGGCTGAGTGGGCGGCCAGGTATCTGGAGGCTCCTTCTATCCAAATTCACCTCACCCTTCAAGGTTCTATTTCAAGGCTTCCCATGGGGACAACCCCAGCCCTCAGGGTTAATTCTCAACGTTCTTAGCTGTGTAGACACCACACATGTCACCTATTCCTCTTGGCTGATTCTCATAACATTAGGGAGGTTCAGTGCCAGGGGTCAGGCGAGGTGATCAAACCAGCCCCACCCTGAGACCTCACCCAGGTTTGCGGCAGACAAGGAAGTGGATGTAAGAGGAACAGAGTCCCGAGAGCTGGGTGGGACTCTTGCATTTGACCTCATTGCCGCATGGCCTTGGGGACATGGCTTAGTCTCTCTGAGCCCCACTCCCTCCTTGGATGCGGGTGAAGGTCACACCAACCTCACAGGACAGTGTGGGTTCAGCAGGAAGACACCGGGAAGCGCTGGCCCTGCCCAGTGCCAAGAGCTTGGGCAATGTCCCAGTGACATTTGCTGTCACTGGGACTGTCTCACACCCAGGTCATCACGCACCTGGAGGTCACGGTCCCACTGCTGCTTGCCAGCCAGAAGTGCATCCAAGACAGCCCGCATGCCCTCTTCCTTGTGCTGGTCCTGGCCACTGATGACGTAGCAGAGTGCACGCACCCTCCGGAAGAACTCCTTGTCCACCAGGCGGGCACTGCCCCCGCTGGGCAAGTAGGCCAGGTCGAGGTAGACGGGGGAGCTCGGCGGGGCCAGTGACCCTCCTGGCCGACTGCCAGCTGATCCTGTGGGTAAGAGGGATGGGGTCAGTCGTGAGCTCTCGGGACAGGGAGGGGCCGAGACCCAGGGCCCGGGACAAGGCTCCCAGCTCCACCTGCACCTCTCTGAGTGGCTCCCTCCCTGGCAGGAAGCCTAATCTCCGTTTTATGGTTGACAAGCTCTCCCTGGCTTGTCCTGCAAACACCCCAGCCAACCCCTCAGTGCCTGGACACTCCCTGGCCAGTCCCTGGACACAGACATCCCCAGGGCCTGAGGGAGGGGGCAGCCAGGGAGGGCTCCCTGGAAGAGGGGGTTTTAGAGCTTGAGTTCCTAAAGCAGCAGTACCTGGAATTCTCAGCAGCATCCACCTGTTTAATTACTCAAGGGGAGCCAATTGGGCATTTATCAAACTCTCCTGGGCACCGCACCCTGGGGACACGGCAGTGACCAAAACAAACAAAAATCCCTGCCCTCAAGGTTGACAGGGAGCCAGAGTGGGTGTAGGAAGGAGAGCTGAGAGAGGGTGACGCAGGCTGGGCAGCCTGGATGGAGCTGGGGCAGCTGCTCTCAGGGCCTTGTCCATGCCCTGAACCCAAAGCCTGTGCAAGGGGGACAAGGCCACCACTCCTGGGCCAGTGAACTCATCAACTGATTGAGGACATAGCCAGGTCTTGGGCACAGGAAGCCTGCCAAGTGTTTGGTGTCTTAAGATCATAAACGTTGCTCAGACTAGGGTGTGGGCCCAGAGGGCTGCTGGGGCATTTGCAGAATGAATGAAACCCCCAGCTTTGGGCAAGTAGCGCCCCTCACTCATAACTGGGGACAGTGGTGTCGAGGACCCTGAGTGGTGCCCCAGGAAGGGAGAGCCACCATGGCTGTGGAAGGCGAGAGGGGGACAGGAGCAGCAGAGGCAGAACAGCAAAGCGAAGACAAAGGGAATGTGGGCAGAAGCCATGGGGCAGGAGGACAGGGGTAGAGCAGGGACCGGCAAGCTACGGCCTGTGGGCCAAATATGGCAACTGCCTGCTTCTGGAAATACAGTTTTACTAGAACACCCACTGAGTACTTACTGAGCTGTTTTTGTGCTACAACACCTAGCTGAGTGAGTAGCTAGCTGAGTAGCTGAGAGAGAGACCATCTGTCCTACAAAGCTGAAAATGCTTACCCTCTGGCCCTTTAAGACAGGCTTTGCTGACACTAATGTCGATGGTTGGTTTATCAGAAGCAGTGGGAGCAGGAGACCCTGAGTGGCCAAGACTGTGGCCTTTGGAAAGAGGCCAAATGCCCAGGAAGAGAAGGTCTCAGATGATCTCCAGCCTCCGGGTGCCAGCCTTGTCCATGGGCCTAGGGGCCACCCTCTCTCTCTCCCTGCCACTATGCTGGGAACCCCTGACCTGCCAAAGGTCACAAGGGCCCATCAGATGCCTCTCCTGGAATCTGCCCAGGAAAGACAAGAAGTGGTGGCTCAGGGGGGCGCTGAGGCTAGAAGACAATTAAGAGACGAGGGTGGCCAGGAGCTGAGGACAAGCCACATGGGGAGAGAAGCTGGAGATGCCTGTCAGCTCCCGGAGGGCAGGACCACCCCAGGCAACTAGAATAGGGCTCAGTCCAGAGCAAGCGCTCAGTGAACGTGACCTGGAGTTATTATGACTGTCATCGTTGTCGCTGCTTTCTCACCAGCCCTCCCTCGGTAATTCTAGACCTGCTCTGACTGATGCAGTGGCCACCAAGCACTGGAACGTGGTGTCAGCCAAGGCATGCTGGGAGTGCAAAGCACGCACCAGGCTCCCAAGATGTAGTGTGGAAAGAGAAAAGGGAACTATCTACTAATATTTTATATTGATTACATGCTGAAAATCATTTTGATACAGTAGTATGCAGGAAAGAATGAACACAGCAGGATTTTGGGACGATGGTACAGTAGGAAGCTCCAAGAATCTGCTCCCCATCTAGACAGTTGTGCTGGCAGCCCCTCAGCATAAGTCTGAAGCAACTTACATGGGACTTAAAGGACTGTAAATTTTTTCTTCTTCTTTTCTTCCCCCTTCATTTTTTTTCTTTTTCCCCTTTCGGGAGCCAAACATTTAAGCACTAGGACACTCAAAAGCAACTACTATACAGGGGAATTTAGAAAGCAACCACAGATGCCCAGCAAAAGGTACAGGATCAGAAAAGACATGAGAACACCCTAAGTTTACACCACAGACTGATCCCCAGCACAGAGACAGCCCACAATAATCAAACAAAGGAAAGAGCCACAGCAAACCCTGGGGAAGGGGAAATTTTGGATCTCAAGTTATCACATTATTAGATTCAAATGTACAGTTTTCAATAAAAAAAAATCACAAGGTACATAAACAAGAAAGTATGGCCCAGGGAAAGGAAAAAAAATTTAACAGAAACCGTCCTTAAGAGAGACCAAATGGTGGACTCACCAGACAAAGACTTAAAAAACTGCCCTAAAGATACTCAAAGAACTAAAGGAAGATGTGGAAAAAGCCAAGAAGACAATGTATGGAAAAAATACAAATATCAATAAGGAGATAGAAAACATAAGAGTAAATGAAAAGAAATTCTGGAGCTGGAAAGTACAATAACTGAAATGAAAAATTCACTAGAAAGATTCCACTCAAGGTTTGATCAAGCAGAAGAATCAGCGGTCTTCATGACAGAGCAATGGAAATTATTGAGTCTGAGGAACAGAAAGAAAAATAATTGAAGAAAGTGAACAGAGCCTAAGGGACCTATGGGATACTATCAAGAGAACCAACATACACATTATGGGAGTCTCAGAAGAAAAAAGAGAGAGAAAGGGGCAGAAAGATTATTTCAAGAAATAATGGCCAAAATCTTCTTATATTCAATGAAAGACATGAACATAAACATCTAAGAAACTCCAGGAACCCCAAATAGGATAAATTCAAAGAGAACCTGACTGAGACACATGATAATCAAACTGTTCAACGATAAAGACAAAGAGAATCTTTTTGTGGGAAAGAAGTGATAAAGGGGACGTTTATAGGTATAAACACTTTTATTAATATCTCAGATCAACAGCCTAACTTTACAACTTAAGGAACTGAAAAAAGAAGAACAAAAGCAAATCCAAAGCTAGCAGAAGGAAGGAAATAATAAAGATTAGAGCAAAGATTTTAATAGAGAGTAGAAAAACAACACAGAAGATCAGCAAACCCAAAAGTTGGTTCTTTGAAAAGATTAACAAAATTGACAAATCTTTAGTTAGATAGACTAAGAGAGAGAAAGAGCAAGAGAGAAGGGGTAAGGGAACCGGGAGTGGCCGGCAGGCGGGAGGCGGCGGCAGGTGCCCATTGTCTGGCGGGAGCTGCGCGGAAGACCCGCACCTTCCCCGCGCCTTTCACCGACTCCAGGGGCACGCGGCCCAACGGGCCAGGGTGGGCGGGGGTCTACTGGGGGCCGTGCGCCAGGAGCCGCCCGCGGGGCTTGGGCGGGGTGCGGGGTCGCGCTCCCGGCTCCTTCCACTTCCGCTGGGAGCTGGCTGCAGGGGGGGGTGCTGGGTGAGGGGAGAGGCGCCTGGCACTGGGGCACGCAGGGGCGGGGAGGGGGTGCCGGAGGCAGCGGGGGAGGGGCTCGGGCCACCATGGACGACAAGGCGTTCACCAAGGAGCTGGACCAGTGGGTCGAGCAGCTGAACGAGTGTAAACAACGTAACGAGAACCAGGCTAAGGAAATTTTAACAAAAGAATCAAATGAGGTCCATTGTCCTGTTACCGTCTGTGGAGATGTGCATGGTCAATTCCATGATCTTATGGAACTCTTTAGAATCGGTGGGAAATCACCAGATACAAACTATTCATGGGTGACTATGTAGACAGAGGTTATTATTCTGTGGAGACTCTGACTCTTCTTGTGGCATTAAAGGTGCGTTATCCAGAACGTATTACAATATTGAGAGGAAACCACGAAAGCCGACAAATTACCCAAGTATATGGCTTTTATGATGAATGTCTGTGAAAGTCTGGAAATGCCAATGTTTGGAAATACTTTACAGATCTGTTTGATTATCTGCCACTTACAGCTTTAGTAGATGGACAGACATTCTGCCTCCATGGTGTCCTCTCCCCATCCATAGATACACTGGATCATATAAGAGCCCTGGATCGTTTACAAGAAGTTCCACATGAGGGCCCAATGTGTGATCCGTTACAGTCAGATCCAGATGATCGTGGTGGGTGGGGTATTTCACCACGCGGTGCTGGCTACACATTTGGACAAGATATTTCTGAAACATTTAACCATGCCAGTAGTCTCACTGGTTTCTCGTGCTCACCAACTTGTAATGGAGGGATACAATTGGTGTCACGATTAGAATGTGGTTACCATTTTCAGTGCACCCAATTACTGTTATCGTTGTGGGAACCAGGCTGCTATCATGGAATTAGATGACACTTTGAAGTATTCCTTCCTTCAGTTTGACCCAGCACCTCGTCGTGGAGAGCCTCATGTGACCCGGTGCACCCCAGACTACTTTCTGTAAATTCCTCCTGGGAAAACCTGCCTTTGTATGTGGAAGTATACCTGGCTTTTAAAAATATATATATATTTAAAAACAAAACAAAAAAAAGCAACAGTAATCTATGTGTTTCTGTAACAAATTGGGATCTGTCTTGGCCTTAAACCATATCATGGACCAAACTGTGTCATACTAATGATGAGCATTTAGCACAACTTGAGACTGAAATTAGTTCAACACTATGTTCTAGATCGGTCAGTCTTAACAGTTTGCCTGCTGTATTTGTAACCATTTTCCTTGGGACTGTTCAAGCAAAAAAGGTAACTAACTCCATCTCCTTTTGCACTTACTTGAAGATTTTAGTTAGAGTGTTTAACTGGCATGGATTAATAGGGTTGGATTTTTATTTTTAAGAAAAATTCATAAAGCTAAGTTCCACTTAATTCATTACTGTTTATTTTATTGAAATGTATAATTAACTGAAAAATTCTTGGGAGTACGTTGTCATAACATTTAAAGAGATTTCCCTTCATTTAAACTAAATTACTATTTTATGTTGATCTGCATATTTCTGTATATTTGTCATGACAGTGCTTGCATTCTATTTGGTGTACTGAGCAAATAAACTTTCCATTTTAAACAAACAAACAAACAAAAAGAAAAAGAAAAAGAGAGAAGACTCAAATTAGTAAGATCAGAAATGAAAGTGGGGATGTTACTACCAATCCTACAGAAATAAAAAGCATTATGAGAGTACTATGAACAATTATAAACTAACAAACTGGATCACTTAGAAGAGATGTACAAATTCCTAGAAACACAAAACCTACCAAGACTGACTCACAAAGAAATAGAAAATCTGAATAGACTTATAAATAGTAAGGAGATTGGATCAGTAATCAAAACCTCCAGGGCTTCACTGGGTTTCTACCAAACATTTAAAGAATCATTAGAAAGGAAAAAGTAAAGTTATCTCTGTTCACAAATGATATAATGTTATGTGTAGAAAATCCTAAAGATTCCACACACAAAAAAGAAACCTGTTAGAACTAATAGATGAATTCAGAAAATAGCTGGATACAATATTAATGCACAAAAAACAACTGCATTTCTATATGCTAACAGTGAACAATACAACAAGGAAATTAAGAAAACAATTCCATTTACAATAGCATAAAAAGAATGAGATACTTAGGAATCAACTTAAAAAGGAGGTAAAATATTTGTACACGAAAACTACAAAACACTACTGAAAGAAACTAAAGAGAACATAAATTAATGGAAAGATATCCCATGTTCATGGATTGGAAGACTTAATATTGTTAGGATGCCACCACTACCCAAAGTGATCTACAGATTCAATGCAATTCCTATCAAAATCCCAGTGATTTTTTTTTTCAGACATAGAAAAAATACATTCTAAAATTCATATGGAAGCTCACTGGGATCCCAAGTAGCCAAGGAAACCTTGAAAAAGAAGAACAAAGTTGGAGGACTCACATTTCCTGATTTCTAAAATTACTACAAAGCTATAGTAATCAAGGCAATGTGGTACTAGTATCAAGACAGACATATAGATCAATGGAATAGAATAGAGAGCCCAGAAATAAACTGTCACATATATGGTCAAATGATTTGTGACAAGGGTGCCAAGAACATTCAATGGGGAAGGGACAGTCTTTTCAGCAAATGGCCCTGGGAAACTGGATATCAACATGCAAAAGAATGAAGCTCAATGCTTATTTAGCACCATATCCAGAAATTAACTCAAAATTAACTCAAAAAGCAAAATATAAGAGTTAAAACTATAAAATTCTTAAAAGAAAACATAAGGCAAAAGCTTCATGACACTGGATTTGGCAATGACACCAAAAGCACAGGCAACAAAAGAAAAAATAGACACACTCAACTTTATGAAAATCAAAAAATTTTGTGCATCAAAGGACAGTATCAACAGAGTAACAAGGCAAGCCACAGAATGGGAGAAAATATTTACAAATCATTATCTGATAAGGGATTAATATCCAGAATATATAGAGAACTATCACAACTTAACCACAAAAAGACAAACAACCTGACTCAAAAATGGGCAAAGGACATTTCTAAAAAGATATACAAATGTCCAACAAGCACATGAAAAGGTGCTCAACATCACTAATCATTAGTGAAATGCAAATCAAAACCACAGTGAGATACCACCTCACACCCATTAGGATGGTTACTATCAAAAAGCCATAAAATAACAAGTGACGGGAAGGATGTGGAGAAAGTGGAACCCTTGTGCACTGTTGGTGGAACATAAAATGGTACGGCTACTGTGGAAAACAGTATGGCAGTTCCTCAAGAAATTAAAAATAGAATCACCGTAAGATCCAGCAATCCCACTTCTGAGTACATACACCAAATTTGAAAGCAAGGGTCTCAAAAAGGTATTTGTACATCCAGGTTCATAGCAGCATTATTCACAATAGCCAAAAGGTGGAAGCAAATCAAGTATCCATCAATGGATGAATGGATAAACAATATGTGGTCCATCCATATGATGGAATACTAGTCAGTCTTAAAAAAGGAAGCTCTGTCACATGCTACAACATGAATAAAGCATGAGGACAATATGCCAAGTAAAAGAAGCCAGTTACAAAAAACCCCAAATACTATATGTTTCCCCTTATATGATGTCCCTAGAATAGTAAATTCAGAGACACAAAGTAGAATGGTAGTTGCCATGGGCTGGGGACAGGGAGGAATGGGGAGTTAGTGTTTAATGGGGACAGAGTTTCAGTTCCAAAAGATGAAAGAAGTTCTGGAGATGGATGGTGGTGATAGTTTTACAACAATATGAATGTACTTAATGCTATTGAACTGTGCACTTAAAAATAGCTTAAGGTAGTCAATTTTATGTTACATTAATTTTAGCACAATTTTTAAGAATTGAAAAAAAAAAAAAAAAGCACAGCAAGCCCAAGACTGCTATCCTTAGAAAGCTGACAGGTTGGCCCTTGGCTGCCTTCTGGGAACTTGGATTTCAGAAGGGTTCCCACCATTTCCAAAATTCCAGACTCCCCAGGAAGGGGTGAGCAAGTGTACAGCATAAACTACATTGCTGTACAAGCAGTGTAGCCATGGTGAGCCACTCTTCTTATCATTTGGGAAATGGTGGGAACCCTTCCAAATATACATATAAAATTTGATCATTGTCAGATGTATTTGGTCTTTATCCACAGTTCCTGCCTCACACCTCCTAAAACCCTTGGAATTTTCTGATCAGTAAGAGCAATGGGAGCATCTTTTGTTACAATACTTGGTTTCTTTTTTTTTTTTTTTTTTTTTTTAATTTTATAGCTACTTTATTTATTTATTTATTTATTTTTGGCTGTGTTGGGTCTTCGGTTCGTGCGAGGGCTTTCTCTGGTTACGGCAAGTGGGGGCCACTCTTCATCGCGGTGCGGGGACCGCTCTTCATCGCGGTGCGCGGGCCTTTCACTATCGCGGCCCCTCCCGTTGCGGGGCACAGGCTCCAGACGCGCAGGCTCAGTAGTTGTGGCTCACGGGCCCAGCTGCTCCGTGGCATGTGGGATCTTCCCAGACCAGGGCTCGAACCCGTGTCCCCTGCATTAGCAGGCAGATTCTCAACCACTGCGCCACCAGGGAAGTCCAATACTTGGTTTCTTGTCCTCAGTTCCTGAAACCACTTCAGGGCCATAAAAGTGAAATGAGTGTCTGTTATTCAAAACAAGCCCTTTCCAACACAAGGTTTCTGCTAATGAAGGTGACTTTGGATCCCACCCCAGGGTGGGGGCTGGTTGCCAGGAGAACCAATCATATGATTAAGAGGTTGAAACTTTCAGTCTTGCCCTTTGATTTTGAGGGAGGGGAGAGGGGCTTGAGGTTGAATCAATGGCCATTGGCCAATAATTTAGTCAACCACAACTATGTAATGAAGCCTCCATAAAAGCCCCAAAGGACAGCTTTTTGGCCCTTTTTCAGAGAGCTTCCACATCAGGGAACCAGAGTGCTTCTACGTGCCACTGTGTGGGGCCCCAAGCTCCCTGAGGACATCAGAGCCCTTGTTTCGGGCCTCGTCCTATGTATCTCTTCAACTGATTGTTGATTTGTATCCTTTAACAGTGTTTTATATGTAATAAATTGGTAATCTACGGAGTAAATGGGTTTTTCCTGAGTTCTGTAAGCTGCACTAGCAAATTAGCCAAACCCAAGGAGGGGGTCATGGGAACCTCTGATTTACAGCTAGTCAGTGAGAAGCACAGGTAACAAACTCGACTTGCAATTGGCATCCTGAGTTGCAGGAGGTCATAAGAACCCCCAGTTTGCAGCCAGTTGGTCAGAAGCACAGGTAGAAACCTGGGCTTGTGACTGGCGTCTGAAGTGGAGGGTGGTCTTGTGGGACTGAGCCCTTTACCTGTGGTATGTGATTCTATCTCTGGGTAGAGAGTGTCAGGATTGATTTGAATTCCTGGACACCCTGCTGGCATCCAAGAATTGCTTGTTGGTGTGGGGAAACCTACACACAGACACACACACAGTGGAACTGGGTCCAGGAACCCTTTTCGGTTGGTGTCAGGAGTGGGATTTGCTAGAATGACCCTGGCTCACAGAAACATGTGTTTTTTAAAGAGAAAGGATAAAAGGGTGGGGAATGAGCAAACGCTGATCCCCAGATAGCTACCTAGTCACCCACAGTATGAAACTGCAGCTGCACTGTGACCAGTTACTAAAGGTAAAAGTTACCAATGGAATGTAGAAATGGTAGTAGACGCAACACCCAAGGAGTTGGCTCGCTGGATATATAAGGAAATGCAAAATAATAAGCAAGCAGCATGCTGAATACACAGCTTCCTGGCTATTGTTATCTCTATTAGCCAAAATTAAAGTTAAAAAAAGTGCTCGTTCGGGTCTTGATGTTGAACCAAGTTCAGATTTGGGTAGATCTGAGGTTTGGCCATTAGCCTCAAAGCCGCTCAGAGAGGGAAAAATTATGCAGGGGCAACAGGAAATACCTCTAAGGTCTCTGGTCACCAAGAAGGTAGTTAATGTAGGGGGAGGACAAAACCAAGAAACAACTAAAACCAGGGGAGAGAGTGTAAAGAAACCGACTCACTTTGTAGACTGGTATCATCAGTTTCCTGAAGAACCTTTAGTAAAACGGATCATGGGAGTAACCAGTTTGGGGGCTGTGTCTTTGGTTTTGAAGGCTGCAGAGCAGAAGAGCACATCTGGGTTGATGCAGGACCCGAAACTCACTACTGAACAATCACAGATTGTTCCAGACACACAGGAGGTTATTCCCGAAGGAATAACCAGCCTGGTCGACTGGATAAACGCAACTGAAGCGTGTGTTTATCCTGAGAGGGGGGACTGCTCAACTCACCCCATAAATGCCAAGTGGGACACCCCAGATGAAGCAGCTGAGATGCTTCCTATGCAAGCCATGTGGGATTAGCTTTATAACTGGGACATTCACCCACTGAATATGCCTGTTACCCAGGTTTTGGTAAATGCTGTGATTAACGGGACCCTTGTTGCATGGGCATCCCATGGAACTTTACTGCTACAAAACTGAACAACAGTTCGAGAAGCCTTATCAGATCTGCTATCTCAGCTTCCCTGATGACACCAAGAACATTAGAGTAATTAAGAAAATGGGGAGAGACAAAGGGGAGAGTCAAGGGACTTGACCGAGTGGAGTGGTAATCTTCAGATGGCTGCTGAAATGTAGAATGAATAAAGCAGACACTGACAGAGTTGAAACAGGTGAAACCGAGCAGGACCCTGTGGGGCTCCTGGGGACGGAAGCCTTTCTGTGTCCCCCGTTCCTTGTTTGTAGGGAACAGACTCCAGCCTCCATGACCTTCCCTGAGTCCCAAAGGGCAGATTCAAACAGTTGCTAATCAGGGAAGGGAGGGGATGCAGAGACAAGGGAGGAGCCGCCAAGAAACAATAGTGCAGCCTTGGGGCAGGGTCCTGGTTCCACCTCAAGAGATGCACATAACAGTATCTTTGAGCTCTTTACAGAACTAAAACCCCCAACAAATGGAAGATGTCAGCATTATTCATTCCAGAGAACAGCATCTGAGGCCAGATGAAAGGAACCAGAGAAGCTCATCAAGAGATTACCTGAGACCAGATTAAAGGAGTACAGGCCCTGCACACACCTTAATCTTATCAACAACCCCACCCTTGAACCACTGCTATAAAACTCCTCACCAAATCCCCCCTGGGTTGGGGGACACAGTTTTTCAGGGGCATGAGCCCACTGTGCCCCCCTTTGCCTGGCAAAGCAATAAAGTTGTTCTTTTTTTTTTAAAGCTATTTTCTACTTCACCCAAAACTCTCCCTGCAAGATTCGAGGTGGCACTGGTTCACAGAAGCCGAGTTTTCGGCAACAGATGCAGCACTACCAGAGATTGGGTGGACCAGTGCGGCCCCCAACGTTTTGTTAAAGGGCCCCAAACAAGTCCACTATTTACTCTAGTTTGGAGGAATTTCGAAAGCCAGGAGGCAAAGATTACAAGGAGAAACCTGACCAGGAACCCCCTGAGGGTGAGGATTAGGAAGATTAATCAAGATAAAGACTGAAGCAGAGGCCAGGATCTTCTGGATCCACCCCCGGGGTGGGGACCCAAGGCCATCTGCACAGGCGTGGAGAAAAACGGCCAGGAGAGGGAGGAGACTTTCCCAGGATTCCTAGATACAGGAGCCCAAAGCACTGTGATTCCAACACCTGTTGGTGAAGTCTTAGCGGGGGGGCTAAGGTTAGACTGGGAGGAACTGGAAATGCAAACATTGATGGGATTAAGGTGAACATTGGGATGAAAACTGGGGTGAGTGAACAGATTTTGTGTGAAGTGGTCACATCTCCTTTACCTGACTGTATTACTGGGATGGAGATTATGGCTGACTGGGGATTGCCTCCCCTACTTAATATTGTAAAGCAGAGGCCTGTAAGTCCGCCCTCCGGCCAGTTTTAATTGGGGACGCCAGATGGGAGCTGCTAGAACTGCCCGAGCACACACAGGTGGCTAACACAGAGTGATCTAGAACGCCTGGTGGACAAAAAGAGACGACCACTTTAATTCATGATATGCTAGAAGCTGAAGTGTGGGTACCCACGAATTCACTGTACCATAGCCTTGTGTGGCCTGGGGAAAAGAAGGATGGTTCATGGAGACTAACTGTAGACTATCGAGACTTAAACTAAGTTGTACCACCCATCGGCTCAGCCATTCCGGACACACAGAAAATGCAAGGAGGCTGCTACTCAGTGAGTGACCGCGTAAATGCTTTCTTCCCTGTCTCAGATCTCAGAGCCAGCAGCAGTTGGCCTTCACATGGGAAGGATCCCAATTTACCTTTCTTGTGCTGCAACAGGGGTATCTGAACTCACTGGCTTACTGTTGTGATTTGGTCAGAAGGGATGCGGACTTGATGCGGGTCGCCAGTGTAATCATACACTATACTGATGGCCTTATGGTGATAGCGGAAACCATAGGGCAGGCTAGGACTGATCTGAGTGCAATGGTGACGCACATGACCAACTGGGGTGGGTTAGTAAATCCAGCACTGGTCCTCAGGCCTGCCCGAACAGTCAAATTCTTAGGAAGAACCTGGGCAGGGGCCACCTGGGATATTCCACAAGAGACTAAAAATAAACTGCTGTCACTGTCCTCCCCAGGACCAAACAAGAAGCCCAGCGTTTGGTTGGTTGATTTGGATTTTCATCTGGGAATGTTGCTCCCATCTGTAAGACTACCCGAAAGAAATCTCTGAGTTGGGGACCCGAACGAGAGCAGGTTGTGTCTGAATTACAAACGGTGGCAGCCCTCTCAACTTGGCCTTTGGGCCCTGCTGACCCCCGACTCAGATATGATTTGGCAAGTGTCTGCCATACTCTGTATACTCTGCAGACTGGAGCTTCTGGCAAAAGCCCATGAGCACCTCCCAGCAGTGACCACTGGGATTTTGGACCAGAAAATTCCGAGATGCTGCCGCCCATACACAGTATTTGAGAGACCATTAGTAGTCTGCGATTGGGCATTAATTGAGGTCACCTCGATTACTGATGGACATAAAATAATCATGAAACCTGAGATGCCCATAATGTCTTGGGTGATGTTGGAGAAACACTCCAATGAACGCAGTGCCCAGAAGTGTTCCATAATAAAAAGAGAAATGGTTCATCCGAGAGCACGCTGCCAGGGGAATGCAGGGAGGCACCCACTGGATCATGAGCACGTAGCCTCTTTTCCTCTAGGACCGACTTTGGAGCCACCTGAGGAGCTGCTGGAACCGACTGGCACGTGGTCTTGCCCTGTGGACGGCTCTCAACTGAACCACAAAGCGCAGTTGCTTTATGGATGGCAGTTTCAAGATGAATGGATAGTAACCTGCTTGGAAAGCGGCTGCATTAAGACCAGGGGATGGCGAGACTCTGATTGGAGGCAGCGAGAACAAATCGGCTCAGTGGGCTGAATTGCACGCTGTTTTCCTAGCAGTGGTGGAAGAATTGAGCAGTGGTAAAAGCCCCTATGTTTGGGTTTTTACTCCTGGGCCGCAGCCCATGGCGTGGCTGTGTGGTCGGGCAGATGGGCAATGGAAACCTGGACTATTAAAGGGGTGCCTGCATGGGGCGCGGCCTTATGGAAATCACTCTGGGAATTTAAGGGGCGTGTTACAGTAGGACATGTCAATGCCCACCAGAAGAACCCCTTCCAGGTTTGGAAGGTCACTGAACCACCAAGTGAACGTTTTGGGAGGGCGGTCCATGAATGAGTCGGCATGGGGAGAGGGCTGCAGCAATGCAGGGCCCCACACATGGCCGGCAAGTGGATTACACTGGACCGAAGCCAGTAGCCCTGGGGCGGGGGGCTATCAATGAGCTCTAACAGGAACAGACATCCTGCACTGGGTTTGCATACCTGATGGTAGATGCAAATGCTCAAAATACTGAAAGATTGGAACAGAAAATACTGTAACAATTTGAGCCACTGAGTTACATTTCTTCGGACCAAGGGGTGCACTTTACAGCCCATACTGTCCAACAGTGGCAAGAGATTTCACACCAGATGTGTTGCGTATCATCCTCAGAGTAATGGTTTAATAGAAAATTGGAATGGGCGGCTGAAGCATTTGCTGTCTAAAACCAGGGGAGATACAGGCTTGAGAGGCTGGCTTACACACCGTCACGAGCATGTGCTCACACTCAACATGAGCGGGGCTGAGGGCGGGTCCCCACTGGATAGATTCCTCCACTTTTCTGGGGGTGTGGGCAAGTCGGGGTGGGGGAAGGTGCTGATGCGACTGTATCATTCTTCCCCACATCAGAGCAACTTCTTTTTTTTCTTCTCCTACTCGATGCAGTGGTCCCAGAACCAGGGATGCAACTGTGGGGGCCAGAAGCAGGGATGATTCCTAAACAAGAAACTGTAACTCTACCTTTAAACCTTTATGTTAGAATTCCTAAGGGCCTGATGGGCCCGGAATGTGCCTTCACCCCCTCTGGCAAAGTTGGTGCTGACGGTGAATGCTGCCGTGCTGCCTAGCGGTTGCAAGAGCCCACTAGTTCTGTACCTGTGTAACCCTACTCTATGTGAGCGGCAGTGGACGGGGCAGGGGAGACACCTGCCAGCCTAGTTTCCTGGCAGCAATCGGGACCAGCACGGTGGCCAAACTAACGTCCCTTCCAAGAGTGGAAAAGTGTAGGTAAAGATAAATGACAAATGGAGAAGAAAAATAACAGCTGAGGGTAAAGGGATGAATAAGTGGGTTATGCAATGAGGGAAATCCAACATTTTATTAGCACCTGGAGAGAGCCTCAGAGCAAGAGAATAATATAATCTCTTAGCAGAAGCATACCAGATGCCCAGCAGGCTGAAGCTAGTTTGCTGAGATCAGCCCTGATTTTGGGACCTGACAAGATTGAACAGCAGCCTGCACACCTGAATGGCATTGCTCTGGAAAGACGTTCTGGTCCTGAGATATATTAATGAACAGGATCAACTGTTAAAAGATTAAATGAAATTCTAGCGATGCGCCTGTATCTTCTGACTCCCATTTTTCGGGCTACATCTACTACAAAGGACAACATTTGGGAACTGCTTCCTACTGGGACTTCAAACTGTGTGATGTATAG
The DNA here is from genome assembly GCF_949987535.1 of Balaenoptera acutorostrata. Classification (NCBI taxonomy): domain Eukaryota; kingdom Metazoa; phylum Chordata; class Mammalia; order Artiodactyla; family Balaenopteridae; genus Balaenoptera; species Balaenoptera acutorostrata. Next base: position 173,801,597 of record NC_080065.1, read on the forward strand.
CTCCCAGCAGACTGATCTGTGTCATCACTGTGTAATTATAGATCTTGACAATCAATTGCTTAGAAAGGTCCCTGGTTATGATGGACAAAATAAAATGGCAGCATGCCCAACATGGGAGGGTGTGCTGTGCACAAGCACATGTCACCCTGTTTTTGTGGATGGAAAACGATTCATCAAAATAGGGAAAGACACTGGGTCCCTGATGGGATTAAAGCAGTGGGCATCACATGGTAGCTCAAGTTCCCCTGGGGTACGGCCCTACGAGAGACAAGGCAGGCCATGGGAAACCTCATGGCATACTCAAACTAAATTAAATTACATCTAGGTGTGCTTACCATGCATCTAAGCCTAGTCTGGGGGACCCAAAATTTTGGGGTGCAAAACATGCACCCTATCTGCACCCAGGCCATTAGTACACAATGGCAACAACGTCTCTGGTGGATTCAACAACACTGACCCACAAGCCAGAAACAGCCTTAGGGTAAATAGGTGCTAGTAGGTATCCTAGGACAAGTGGAATTTGTTTTTAAGGAGGAGTGGCATTCAGAGGAAAAAGATTAATTAGAATAGGCAGACTAGGGGGAGTTCTCTTCCAGGTGGAAGGCGAAGGATGGAAGCCAGCCTGGAAAGAGAATGAGGTTTTAGCAAAGTGGGTCAGGCAGACTCTGCCAATAATTCTGGATATGCTAGAACTAGCACTGGGAAGAGCCGTGCACCCCGATCCAACAAGGCCTCTTGACTATTTAAATACATATGCAGGCTGAAGTGCCAGGGGGCAGTGGCCCTCAATCCTAGCTGCTGAGGCTCAGGGGCGAACACACCTATGGGAATATTACGGCCCTCCAAGCTTATGGAAGTTCTCTGGGGACATTTATAATTTACACAGATGCACCCTGACTGCTCACACCTCCAGTAAAACTAGAAATAAAATATACCCTGCAGCAGTTAGTTGGGATAGGAATATTCTAAATACAACTCGTGTCCTCCCCATAGGAGGGAGGTGGGCCCTGCGATACAACACACAATGGAAATCAGACTCAGTATAAGCTTGTGAACTTGTCCCTGGTTACCTTGGAATCCGGAGCTAACTGAATCGTGGCCAATGGTCACGACCTCTGTCCTTAATACCATCTGGTATACGGGTAAAGGCAGATTCTGTTGGGAAGGCAAAGTGAACACGTCTGTAGCTCTTACTGATTTGTTCTGTAATGAAAATGAATCGTACAGTAACCATATTTCGATACGGTGTAACCTTGTCGTTGGTAAGATTCAACTACCTCATGTAAATGAGTCTTAGGGTAACACTGATATTGACGATGATGTATTGAGAGCCTGAGTTAAAGCCTCCTCAGGAGGTAATACCTGTGGAAAATGACTGGCCTGAGGAGGAGCAGGATCTAGCTAATCACCAGCTGATTTCTGTGCTGAATAGTTCTGCACAAATTGATCGTAAGGTACAAGTAGCAAATGACGTTTCTCTAAATCGATCCCAGGACTTCCCTGGTGGCGCAGTGGTTAAGAATCCGCCTGCCAATGCAGGGGACACAGGTTCGAGCCCTGGTCCGGGAAGATCCCACACGCCGTGAAGCAACTATGCCTGTGCGTCACAACTACTGAGCCTGCACTCTAGAGCCCGCGCGCCACAACTACTGAGCCCGCACGCCACAACTACTGAGCCCACGTGCTGCAACTACTGAAGCCCACGCGCCGAGAGCCCATGCTCTGCAACAAGAGAAGCCACCGCAATGAGAAGCCCACGCACCGCAACGAAGAGTAGCTCCCGCTCGCTGCAACTAGAGAAAGACTCCACACAGCAACGAAGACCCAATGCAGCCAAAAATCAATCAATCCATCCATCCCTACCCCACACCGGCTTCTCCAAATGTCTGGCCTAGTTATGTCGGTACTATTGCTACATCTGGTCTAATAAATGCGACCCCAAATATAAGTGCTGTGATAGGTATGATTGCTTTGCTGTAAGGGATCTGTTCCACCAGGGGGAGGACTGCAGTATTGTGATTTATAAGAAATACATACATTTGGTCATTCTCAGATACATTTGGTCCTTCATCCACAGTTCCTGGTTCACAGCTCCCAAAACCCTTGGAATTTTCTGATCAATATGAGCAATGGGAGCATATTTTGTTATATTTGGTCTCTAGTCCTCAGTTCCAGAAAACACTTTAGGGCCAAAAAGGTGAAATGGGTGTCTTGTTATTAATAAGAAGCCCTTTTCCATCACAACCGGGTTTATGTTAATGAAGGTGACTTTGGATCCCACCCCAGGGTGGGGGCTAGTTGCCAGGAGAACCAACCTTGTGATTAGCGGGTCAGAATTTTCAGTCTTGCGCCCTGACTTCTGGGCAGGGGAGAGGGGCCTCAGGTTGAGTCAATCACCATCGGCCAATGATTTAGTCAATCATGACTATGTAATGAAGCCTCCATAAAAGCCTCAAAAGGCAGCTTTTTGGCCCTTTTTCAGAGAGCTTCCACACCAGGGAACCAGAACGCTTTGTGCTACCATGCAGGGCCCCAAGCTTCATGAGGACATAAGATCCCTTGTTTGGGACCTCGCCCTATGTATTTCTTCATCTGGTTGTTGATTTGTATCCTTTAAGAGCCTTTTATACTAAACTGGTAATCTAGTGAGTAAATGGGTTTTCCCGAGTTTTGTCAGCAGCCCTGGCAAATTAATCAAACCGAAGGAGGGGGGCATGGGAACCTCCGATTTACAACCAGTTAGTCAGAAGCACGGGTAACAGCCTGGACTTGTGACTGGCACCTGAAGCGGAGGGTGCTCGGGGGACGGAGCCCTTTACCTGTGGAATGTGATTCTGTCTCTGGGTAGACAGTGTCAGAATTGCGGGCAACTGTGGGACACCCGGTTGGTGTCCAAGAATTGGATCCTGGAAACCTTTCCAGCGTACGTGTGAGATAGAGGGTGCCTGCACGACCAGCCCCAGTAGAAACCCTGGGCCCTGAGTCTCTAAGGAGCTTCCCTGATCGACGGCACTTCACACGTGTCGTCACAGCTTGGAGCTCAGGGAATCAAGCACATGATATGTGACTCCACTGGGAGGAGGCTTCCAGAAGCTTGTGCCTGGTTTCCCTGGGACTTCCCCCATGTCTTTTGCCTTTGCTGACCCTGCTCTGTATCTTTTTGTTGTAATAAACTCATGAGTATGACCATATACCGAGTCCTCCTAGGCAATCATCCAACCTGCGGGTGGTCTTGGGACCCTCCACACAAATGAGTTTAATAAAATATACTATTAAAATTAATTTCACCTGTTTCTTTTTGCTTACAGTGGCTACTGGAAAATTCACCACGATGGATGTTGCTCACATTACATTTCCATTGATGGTACTGCTTGAGCACCTTGGAATTGCAAGTGCTTAGAGAGTCAGACCAGAGCTTCCATTTTATTGGAGAAACTGAGGCCCAGAGAGGGTGGTGTGTATGGCTGAGACCACACAGCAAGTAGAGAACAGGAGGACTTGGGCAGGGAACCCACTGCAGGACTCCACCCCCAGGTACTTACCGGATGGACCTCGAGTGGTTGTCTTGGGGACTGAGGACTTTCTGGCCAGGGGTGCCCGACTTCCTTTGTCACTAGGCTCGCTCCGGGCGCTGAGTGGCCGACTGGCCCGGTCCCCGCTGGCCAGCCCCTTGGTCTTTGCAGCGGTCAGTGGAGTGGCTTTGGGGGCAGTGGTGCCACGGCTGGGGCGGGTGAGGGGCTTCCGGGTACGGCCGAGGCCCTCTCTCAGCCGGGCCTGCTCAGGAGGCAGCATCTCAGGGTCCACCATGCAGATACTAGGTGGGGTGGGCAGTGGCGGGGGTATCTTGAGCGGGTCAGGCAGTGGGTCGCGGCGAGGGGCCCCAAAGCCCTCTGTGTCCTCATCCGAGTCCGCGGTGCCAGAGGCGGCAGGCAGGGGGTCCGAGTCAGACAGGGTAGGCAGGGACTCGCTGACGGACGTGGGTGGTGTCTCCTCCACCCCTGGAGCACCCGCCCGCTCCTGGGACCGGGCACTACTGTCATTGGAGCTGCCGGGGGACACAGGTGCCGGCGCCATGGGCACAGCCTTGCGGTGCTCAAACTCACAGGGTGATACCAGGCACAGGTCCACGTCGTGTGGGGAGGCCGAGCGGAGCACCCGCGGGCCACAGAGTGGGAGGCTCAGCCCGGCTTCACTTGCGGCGGCAGGTGGTGGCGGTAGCACCTGCTCAAAGGACACGGACAGGGACTCGTCCACCTCTGTGGAGTGCGGGGAGCCCACCTCGGCGGGCAGCGAGGGAGTGGTCACTGTGGGGGTGGTCACTGTGGGGGACGCATCCGGCCCAGGCTCCCCACCCCGCAGCGGGCTCAGTGACAGTGGCCCGCTGCTCTCAGTTGGGCCCTGGTGGGCTCCGGCGGGTGAGGGTGTGCACGGCTCGGGGGTGCTGGTGGCCAACAGCAGCTCCAGGGTCTTCTCCTCCAAGCTGCCGCCCTCCTCCCCGGCTGGGCTCAGCCCCAGTTCCAGGCTGCTCTCCTGGCTGGGCGTGGCCACCAGCCGGGGGGCCGGGGAGCCGCAGGCCTCGGTGGCGGGGCTGGCCTCTCTGCACCGGAAGCTAGGTGGGCTGCGGGGCCCATTCTCTGCCGGTGGGACACCCGGGCGGGGTGTGTTGGGTGCTCTGCGGGGCTTGGGAGCCACCTGGGCACCCGCTTTCTTGCCACTGACCACAGCGGAGGCCGCCCGCCGCACCTCCCGGGGTTGGGTCCGAGGGGCGCTCGGCTTGGGGTCCTTCTTCACCTCCCGGGAGGGCCTGGCTTCTTTCTCAGCCTTGCGAGGGGCCTCAGCCCGCAGTGGCTCCTTCTGGGCCACCCCGGGGCGCTCCTGGGCAGGCCTGGAGGATGCTGTCGTCCGGCCCTCTCTCCTCAAACTGTCCCGGGAGCCCACGCTCTCCTTGCTCTCAGCTCGCCGAGGCCCCGCCAGGTCCTGAGGGGTCACCACAGGCTCCCGCAAGAACCCCAAGTGCTGCAGGCGGACCAGGCCATCCAGGAGGCGGGCGGGCGGCGTGCAGCCAGGGAACAGCACACGCACCACCTTCTCGGAGGGGCCCGCGGGGTGCCACACCAGCAGGGCGCACACAGAGGCCAGCGTGTGGTCAGCGGCGGCCGAGGGCGGGTGCAGCACGTACATGTCCAGCCGGCCCACGCCCATCTTCTGGAAGAGCACAGTGGGCTCAGCCGGCAGCGGCCCACGGTTCAGAGGCAGGGGGGTGATGCCCAGCCGGGCCAGGAGGCTCAGGGCCAGCTCCGCCTCATCCTCCCCGCGTACCAGCCGCGAGGCGGCGGCACGGGCATTGAGGAACACGATGCCCAGGTTGGGGGAGATCAGCCTGCGCAGCCGGTCATCCCCAGAGCCCCCGCCAGCGGCCGCCTCATCACGCTCTGCCAGCTTGCGCCGCAGCAGACTGTTGAGGCCGGGGAGGCTGTCAGCGCCCGCGTGGGTCACCAGCACGGCGTCCACCCGGTCCAGGTGCCGCACCAGCTTCCAGAAGCTTGACTTGGGGTTGGAGCCACCATTGACCAGCACGGTGAAGCCATTGACGGCGAAGAAGGCAGCATCCCCAAGGCCACCAGGGAAGATGTAGCAGCAGGGCCGGGCGAGCCTGAGGAAGCCCACGGAGGCCGGAGGCTCGAGCAGCTCAAAGGGGGACGGCGGCTCCAGCGACTCGGCCACGTACTCCAGGAACTCACGCAGGCCCTCAGAGGCCGGCAGCTGTACTGGAGGGTTCAACCGCAGCTGGAGCGCGCCCTGGAGGCCGGGCACCTCGGGTGCCAGCTGGGCCCAGTCACCAAAGGTCGGGCAGGTGATGGTGAGCTTGGGCGGGTCTGCAGGCAGGGGTGTGGAGGCCAGGAGATCCCGGATCTGTAGAGGGGGGAATGGTTAAGGGGTCACCTGGAGCCAGGCAACACCCAGCCCCTTGGGAAAACTAAGGCCCTTTGCCTGCCCTTGTCACACTCAGGACAAAAACCCAGCCTTCCCCACAGCCCAGAAGGGCCCATCACCACCTGTCCACCTCTACCCTCCCCCACCCTCTCTCACTCTCCCTGCCCCAGGGCCTTTGCACTTGCTGTTCTCAACTCCTAAAGCACAGCATCCTCCAGAGAGACCTTCTACACTCACCCCCCCGCCACCCCTGTGTACTGGTTCTTATCAAACCAAACATGGTTTGCCAGTTTTTTGCTCATTTTGCCCCACCCAGACTAAGGGATTCAGAAGGGACCCCCATTCAGATGGGACCTAGAATGTGCGGTGCCACTTGAAGCCTCTGAGACATCTGCTGATCTACAGGCCCACACACTGTAGTGGGTCATGGGACTGGGCCCAGGAGGAGCACACGCCACCACCATTATTCCACAGAGGAGGAAGGGACGATGCTCAGGGGGACAGCAGGTCGCTGGAGCCACTCAGCCCTGTGGGGACGAGCCAGGCTTCAGAGGCAGGATGGTGAGGGGGCGGCTTACCTCTTTATCCCCCAGGACCTGGAGGAAGTGGCGGGGTGAGAAGCCCCCTGTCTGGAGCAGCAGCTCCCCCGTCTCCTCCAGGCAGGGCCCAGCCAGCACCAGCAGCTTGTGAGAGGCAGGGTCCAGCAGAAGGTTCCGGAGCTGAGGGAGGGGGAGAGTGTTCAAGGCCCTATTCTGTGCAGTGAGATAGTCAGCACCCCTCTTTGGGGTGGTCCCCAGCCCCTAATCTATATATAACCACCCCACTCCTGTCCCCATGACGGCCTGGCCAGTACTAAACTAGAAGCCGGGATTGTAGCCTGTGGGCCTCCTGTTGGGCTCGACCCCCTATCCCTGCTCCCAACTCCTGCTCATTCTACAAAGCCCAGCTCCAGTGCCCCCTCCTCCTGGAAGCCCTGCACACCCTTTCTGGGCTCCCCGAAGCCCACCTCTCCCTCTGGCCCAGCCCCGGTGCCATGGGGAAGAGGGCCTGTGTCTGGCTCTGTCTTCTCCAGAGCCCCTTCAGGGGGCAAAAGGGAGCATTTTTGATCAGAGGAATCAACCTGTACAAGAGTATCTGGAGGGGTGTCCTGGGGCTCTATCTTGTTCATCTTTCTCATGGGAAATTGAGAGAAGAGTGCAGATGTCCACAAGCTAGAAGTATTAAGTCAGTTCAGACAACTAGCGGAGCCCAGCCCAAGGGAACGCACAGGACGCAAACATTGGTTGGGTTCTGTCCTCCCACCTCCAGCCTTCCCTATCTCATTCCTTCCTCCCAAACTCCAGCCTTTTCTGATTCCACCCGCTCCCACCATCAGCGCTGAGGAGGGAATAAATCGAGGCTGGAGTCATCGGGGGAGGCTTCGCTGCTGCTGGGTGGCAAGAGGATTTCAGGCAGCATGAAGGCAAGGACACGTGAGGTGAGGCCAGGGGATGGCGCTCGTCCCAGCAGCCCGCTCCCCCCAGGAGCCTACCCTTCCCTACCTCGTCACACAGGGACTTGTCTGATGGATTCAGGAGGACCAGCGTCTCCAGGGTGTCTCCACGGTGGTGCAGGCTCCGCTGGCCTGTGGGGGAACCGGGCCCTGTGAGTTTAGGGCTGAGCCACATGCATGGGGGTCAGCCTGTGGCAAGGTCAAACCCTGCCCCACTGTGTGACCCCAGGCGGCCATGAGCCCCTCCAGGACTCCGCTTCCCAGGACCCCCAGCCAGAGGGTCATCCAGGGATTAACAGGCATATGGCAGAGCTGCAGGTCAGGATGAGGCAAGAACAGGAAACCACCTTGGCAGGCCTCACGCTGGAAACAGCAGTGACAACAAGGCCTCCACTGCTGGCAGGGCCCAATTCACAGCTCTCAGCCCTGCGGGGGACGCCACTGTCACCCTCATTTGCTAATCAAGGAGCCTGAGCCCAGGGAGGGCCAAGGAGGGTACACCAGGAAAAGGGCACAACATGGGCAAGGGCCCTGCGGCAGGACTGAGCACTCTGTGTCTGAGGATCAGGAAGGGGCAGGTGGGGCTGCAGCGAGGGGCAGCAGGAGGGAGCCGAGGGCAGGGAGGCCTCATGGGCCACGGAGAGGGGAGTGGGGTTGATTCTGGGATCCGAACCCTCGTCTGTCCCCCAGAGACCAGATGTGTTTCAAACATGAAGCACCCAGCCCTGGGTCTGGAGAGGCAAGGACCCTCTACTGCTGGTTACCCTTTATCAGTTTATCACGGGCTTCTTATCATGTGCGGATATTGCCCCATTCAGGTGGGGAAATTAAGGCACAGAGAGGGGAAGTGGCTGCCAAGGCCACACAGAGCGGATGGGATTTCCAGCTCCCCCAAATGGTGAGGGTCAGGAAGCCACCCAGAACCACTAGGACAATGAGGCGACGGACACTTCCTTCCCCTCCTGCAGCAGCCTGGAGGTGACTCAACAGGCTGGCTGAGGCAGGGGGGAGCTGCAGGCGACACCCAGGCCCCACCCAGCAGCTGCTCTGTTCACCCCGGTCACCCCGGAATCCCCAGGGAGCCACGGGACATGTGGGGCTGGCCCAGGAACCCCAACTCCCTCCTCGATCTTGCTTTCTCAGCTCCCCATCTATTGAGCATCTACTGTGTACCTGGCCCTGTGAAGGAGTCACAAGCATAAACCAGACATAGTCCCTGCCACGCCAGGCCTACACTCCACCCTCCATTCCCGCTCAGCAGCCCCTCACTTTCCAAATGTCCTCTCCCTTTGACTGGGCCCTTCCCTCCACCCTACACACCAGCCCCAGCTGCTTCTCATCCAAAAAGACCCTCCTCAGAGGTCTCCCTGTCCCCCACACCTCACTGCCTTACCTGTCAACTGGGGACAAAAACACAAGTTCTTGCCTTGTGGGTTGCTGATGACCAAAGGAAGTGAGTGCTGGCTCAGGGCCTGCCCCTGCTCTGCACTCAGCAGATCTCAGTTGTATTATTACTGTTGCTGCTTACAGCCGTTCCCATGCCTGGCATAGAGTTGGCACTCAAAGAACACCTGTCCACTGAATGAACCGAAGGGGAGAGCTGAGGCATGCAGGGTCCCCAGCCTCACCTTTCACAATGCTGGAAAAGGTGGCCGAGTGCCGTGACACGAAGACCTTGAGCTGCTCATCGAGGCTGCAGACGCCAGGGTCAATGTCCCATGACCGGATGCCTGGTGGGGAGAGGAGGGAAGGGAGGTAGGAAATCAGCTGGGCTTCCCAGCTCCCAGAATATTTCAATAACTAGCGGATGGCTGGCAAGGGCCGCCACAGGCCCCTCGCCTCAACCTGCCCCTGCACATGACGGCCTGGAAATTCAGAACCATCCAATGTGCCTTTGGAGCCCACCGCATCCACCCTCAAGGAACCCAAAGTGTAACTCAGGCATTTTACAGAGAAGACTCAGGACATCAGAAAGAAAGTCCCAGCCTCCTAAACTGTCATCTTGTCCCCTCCGTCATCCTCCCACCCCCACCACTGGTTTCACTGTTCCTCAGCCCTCCCAGGCACAGTTCCCATCTCTGAGCCTTTGCGTGAGCTGTTCCCACTGCCCAGAGGTCCTTCTCCCCACCCTTCATGTCCTCTCAGCCCTTTGCATTCTCTGAACACTCCTGTAACCATCTGAGCTTAAAACTTGGTCCATCTCCTCACTCACTTTGGTACCCGCCCCCACAACCAGACCTATTAGTCCTGTGAGGGCAGGACTGAGCCTGCCCATGGTCCCCACGCTATCCCTGATGCCCTGTGGGGTGACATTCCTTAATCCTATGAACCGAGATGTGTGCTGCCGTCCCATTTTACTGGCCACGGACGGCAGGCCCTGCCGATCTGAGAGATGGGGGATGGATGAATGCCCTCCAATCACGGTTTGGGGTGCACCACGCCTGCCGGTCCCACCGTGCCAAGTGGCTGCAGGTAAACCTTGCAGGTGCACCTATGACTCACATCCCCAGGTGCCAAATCCCCTGAGCAGGCAGCACCCGCCCACACCCCAATTAGCAGTTCCTCATGGAGTTGCGGAAAGTAGGCCCCGGAGCTCCGGGCCCAGCCTCCCCATCCCTGCTCCTCCCTCCAGGACTTCCAGGCTGCTAAGGCCCGAGGCTTTGAGGAGGGCCCGGAGGGCGGGAAGCGGAGCCGTTGCCCATGTTGCCCAATCGCGTGGGTCCCAAAGCCTCGGCCCGTATCCCCTTCCCGGTCTGCAACCCGCTCGAGGCGGAGCAGCCCAGCCCAAACCCGAACGCTGTTTCCTCTGCGGGCACCCACGGTCTCTGCCTGCGCCCTGTGCCTAACGGTAAGGGGATCGGGGCACCGGGGCCCCCGGATCCAGCCGCCCCCCGCCGCCCCCCGCCCCATCCCCCGGCCCTTAGGCCGAGATGCGCCGCCGCGCCCGCCTCCCCGACACCGCGTTCCCGGGCCGGCCCAACCTCGTTCAAGCTCCTCCAGCACATAGGCTAGCAGCCCAGGGCACCCGCACTCGCCGCCCACCACGAGCAGCAGTGAACTGGGCGCCTCCACCGACCCGGGCCCTGCCACCGAAACCGCCATCTTCCCGCCGGCCTGACGCTCCGAGCGCCCGCCCTGCTGTCCCCGCCCCTTAAAGGGGCCGGACCGGAAGGGCTGAAGACCCCGCCCGGAAGCCCCTCCTCGCCCGTTATCTGCCCCTTCCCGCCCATTGAGGTCGTGGGAGATGGGGGTATGGACACCTAAGGGTTGGCCTAGCCTTGGGTCTCCACTTTGGGCACCCCTCCCAAATAACCACTGATTCATTCATTCATTCATTCACTCACTCTTTCATTCATTCTCTCATTCATTCATTCACTCAACAAGTTCTGACTGCATGCCTACTACATGCCAGTCGGAATCTCTGTCCTCTGGAAACTCACATCATATCACAGTGGGCCCAATCAGAACCAGGTCCCAGATGGTCCCAGTTCCCCAGGTCAGGGCTTAAACAGAGAAAAGAAGGGTACATTTGAGGGCTTTGAGGGATGCATAGGAGTTTGCAAGGTGTGGGTGATGGGACAATGACATGTGAGGCATAAGGTAGATCATGTGCAAAATTTTAAAGATAGGAAAGTACATGTGAATTTGAGACACATTCCAGAGCACTCTGGGCCTGGAACAGGGCACCCTTATTCTGCACATACTATATGCCAGGCATTTTACTCCATTAGCTCACTGAATACATTCATAAACCTATGAAGTCGGCACTGTTATTAAGGTCATTTCAGAAAAGAATGGAGAGGAAATAGACTTGGAGAGATGAAGTCACCAGGCCCATAAGAGGTAGAGCAGAGATTCAAATCCAGGCGGGTCTGATTCCAGATTTAGTCTGTGGCAGAGACTGACTGCCTAGCTCACATGGGTAGCCCTCCTTCCCCAGACAATTGCATTTGGCCTTTTTACCCATGGTGGCCACTACCTGGAAAATTATATTGCAGCAAACATTTTTCTTTTATGAATTTTATTTTTATTTATTTATTTATTTTTGGCTGTGTTGGGTCTTCGTTTCTGTGCGAGGGCTTTCTCTAGCTGTGGCGAGCGGGGGCCACTCTTCATCGCGGTGCGCGGGCCTTTCACTGTCGCGGCCTCTCTTGTTGCAAGGCACAGGCTCCAGACGTGCAGGCTCAGTAGTTGTGGCTCACAGGCCCAGTTGCTCCGCGGCATGTGGGATCTTCCCAGACCAGGGCTCAAACCCGTGTCCCCTGCACTGGCAGGCAGATTCTCAACCACTGCGCCACCAGGGAAGCCCCTCAGCAAACTTTTTGACAGTTGCCCATGTCCAGGAAGGGCTGGGCTGTCTCCCTGGGGAGTGAGCTCCTCATCTTTGGAGGTATACAAAACCAGTCAAGACAAATGAAAAGATCTGCCAAGAAGGATCAGCCTCCCACTGCCCTTCATTATCTGTTCAGCACAACTTCCTCCCTGGTCAGTGTGTAACAGTCGCTGGCCATGTGCCATCTAATGTCTAACATTTGGGTGCTCCACTTCCTCTCTCTCTTTTTGGCCCTGGCATCTTTCCTCTATCCTGGTCCCTCCTCCTTGGCTCCCTTCCCTGTTTCCTGCCTGCCTGTGATTTCTCCTATTATTGCTCTCAGCAATAATGGGAATGGAAGTGTCTGTGTCAGATTCTGTCTCCCCCAGCAGGATAGGAGATTGTTGGAGGCCAGATCAGGCTGAGGTTTCTGTGGGGTCCTGGCCTTTTGCAGGACAAGGCTGAGTATCTGGGAAGTGCATGATAAAGGGTTGTGAAATGGGGGTGAAAAGCTAGTTCATCCACCATTCATCCATCCATTCATTCATTCGGGTGTATTTATTGATTGGGTCAGGACTGGAACCAGGACCTTCTGCCTGCAGTCTATGCTCTTCCTTCTGCCCAAGGCTGTAAGTTATGATTGCTAGTGTTCATTCTAGTTGGTCTTAAAGGGCCCTGAGGTGCCAAGATGTGTCTCTACCAGGGGATCTGGGAGCTGATGTTCTGAGTGTTCTGGAGTCCTGAGGTTTTCCTGTCCCAGAGTGTCCCACAGTCTGGGGACCCTGGTCTGGGGAGTGTGGAGAGCATCTCCCAAGAGATGAAAAAGCATCTGGGAACCATTACTGAAATCCCAGGCATCAGACTCCAGTCAGTCACTGCCCTCCTGCTTTTGTCCACCCCCAGCTCCATGCCTGTTTCCAAGTCATCAGTCCCTACAGGGATAAGGTGATGACATTTGTGGGGAAAATGGAAAACCCTCGACCTTCAGGACTGCTGGATGCTCTTGTGTCCTTCCCCTGGCAATTCTTTTCTCTCTCTCTCTCTCCCTCTTTTTTTTTTTGACCACAGCACACGGCTTGTGGGATCCTAGTTCCCTGACCTGGGATCGAACCCATGCGCTTGGCAGTGAAAGTGCAGAGTCCTAACCACCGGACCGCCAGGAAATGCCTCTCTTTTCTCTTTTTAACATTTTTGTTGAGGTTTAACACAGGCAAGGTTCATGAGTGTCAGGATTGGAGGTTGATTGAGGTGATGATACTTGGGTCAGGATATAGGACATTTCCAGCCCCTGCTGGTTCCTTGGACCCTCCAGTTGATTCTCCCCTCCCTCAAGGTGACCACTACTCTGACATCCATCACTTTGGTGAGTTTTACCTGATTCTGAATTTCACATATGGGATCGCAAGGCGTCCACTCTTGGCTTCTCTTGCTCCTCTTGCTGTGTGGAGCAGGTAATTGTTCCTTTTCATGGTTATGTAATATTCCTGGGTATCATTTCTTTCTTTCTTTTGTCTTATTTATTTATTAAAAAAAATTTTTTTTGGCCGCGACGCACAGCATGTGGGATCTTAGTTCCCTGACCAGTGATGGAGCCCATGCCCCCTGCATTGGAAGCGCAGAGTCTTAACCACTGGACTTCCAGGGAAGTCCCCATTTTTTTCTTTTTATATTGTGGTAAAATAAATATAACATATTACTTATCATTTTAACCATTTAAAGTGTATAATTCAGGGATATTTAGGACATTCATGATGTAGCATGACCCTCACTAGTATCTAGCTCCAGAATACTTAAAAGAAGTCCCTGTGGATTTGCCTGATCTGGACAGTTCATACAATATGTGGCCATTCTATCTGGCTTTCTTTACTCAGCATAATGTTTTCAAGGTGCATCCACGTTGTATCATGTGTGACCACTTTATTCCTTCATGTGGATCTACCACATTTTGTTTGTCTATTCATCTGTTGGTGGACATTTGGGCTGTTGCTACCTTTTCGCTATTGTGAATAGTGCTGCTGTGAATATTCACATGCAAGTTTTTCTTGAGCATCGCTTTCAATTCTTCTAGGTCTATACCTAGCAGTGGAATTGCTGGGTCATATGGTAAGTCTATATTTAGCTTTTGAAAACTGCCACACTGTTTTTACACAGCAGCTGTAACATTTTACATTCCCACTGGCAGTGTACAGGGGTTCCAGTATCTCCACCTGCTTGCAAACACTTGGATTTTTTCCTTTCTTATTTTAACCACTGGGTGCCAATTTTTCATGATTTGTCCATTTTACCTGTTGGTGGACATTTGGGTTGTTTCCAGTTTGGGGCGATTATGGTTAAAGCTGTTTTGAGCCTTTTTGTTCATGTCTCTTGGTAACTATACTCTTTTCTCCCCTAGTAAATGCCCAGGGGTGGAATGGCTGAGTCATGGGGTAGATCATGGGGTAGGACATGGCCAGGCTATTTTCTCAAGTAGCCTGTGAGGGAGGCAATGCCACCCATGTCCTGCCAACACTTAGGTTTCAGCCTTTTTTTGTTTGTTTTAATATTTTATTTTATTTTGTTGAAGTATAGTTGATTTACAATGTTGTGTTAGTTTCTGGTGTTCAGCAAAGTGATTCAGTTATACATGTATATACATTCTTTTTCATATTCTTTTCCATTATGGTTTATCACAGGATATTGAATATAGTTCCCTGTGCTAGACAGTAGGACCTTGTTTATCCTTTCTATATAAAATAGTTTGCATCTGCTAATCCCAAGCTCCCAATCCATCCTTCCCCTACCTCCTTCCCCCTTGGCAACCACAAGTCTGTTCTTTATGTCTGCGAGTCTGTTTCTGTCTCATAGATAAGTTCATTTGTGTCATATTTTAGATTCCACATAAAACTGATATCATATGGTATTAGTCTTTCTCTTTCTGCCTTACTTCACTTGGTATGATAATCTCTAGTTCCGTCCATGGTGTTGCAAATGGCATTATTTTATTCTTTTTTTATGTCAGCCGTTTTAATATTTGCCTTTCTTCCCTTCCTCCCCCATCCCTCTCACCAACCCTGTTCTTCAACATTCATTAAGCATTTGTGTTGACAACACTCTAGTTCTGAGTGCTGGGAGAGGAACAAAGTCCCTGCTCCTGGGTACAAATTGCTCTCAATCTGGGACAGGAGGGAGCCCGAGGGCTGTATGCTGGTATGTCAGTTCATTTCATTCTTGCAACAACTTGGGCCATAAGCTCTGAGAAAACGCATTTAATACATGGGAAAAAGGGATTTGGAGAGTCAAGGGACAGATCCAGTGTCTAGCACCCCAGTGGGGATGTGAACCCAGGGTACGTGACTCCAGGCCCTGAAAGAGACATTCATTCATTCATTGTTTATTCATTTGTTTATTCATCCTTTCCGTAAACACTTCCTGACAACTTTACTGTGCCTCCAAGAGGTCTCAGTCCTGGTCCCTAAGGAAACCCCAGTCTGCAGGAAGAAGAGCTGGCCACAGATGCTCCCCAGCTGTGGATTCAGAACTGGGCTAGAGGGTGCACCTGGAGCTGGAGGAGTCAGGAGTAGGGCAGTGAAGGCTCTGTGTGGGGAGACAGGGAAGGTATCCTGGGACAAGGGACATTGAGGCTGGGCTTTTGAAGAGTGCACAGGAGTTCATCAGGCAGATGATGGATTCATTAATTCGACAAACACCCTCAGCCAAATCCTCTGTGCCAACCTCACCTCAGCCTGGTCCCAGGGAGTCCCCAGGCTGGGGGAGACAGTGCCAGACACGGACTCCCCAAAGGGTCATGGATGGGCTGGAAGGGGAGGGAGGGGCTGGTGGTGTCCCAGGTGGAGGAACATAGAAGTTCTTCAGCAGACCAGCAAGGGTCTCCTGGGAGGAGGACGTGGCTCCAATTTGCTCCCCCAGAGCAGAAAGAGCTGATGCTGAATGTTTTTGTTTTGGCATATATTGCTTGGGTTAAATGAGGCCAAGACGACATGATTCTGCCTCAAGGAGATGCTTGGATTTGCTCCAAGGCACCTCCCAGAAGTGGAGCCTCAGTTTCCCTGAGTGAGGAATATGGGAGGAAAAACATACAGCCCCTTACCCACGAGCCTGGCATGGTGGTGATAGAGGAGGACCTCAAATTGTTGCCTGTGGGTGGAGGTTCACGCATTTGAGATAAACAGGGATCTGTGAATGGAACAGGGTTGTCTCAACTACACCTGAAAGGATCTAGGAGGACTTCCCAGGGGAAGTAGCGCTTGAGTCAGTCAGGACCTCAGCATGAGTATGGGACAACAAGAGGAGAAGCACGTGGAGAAGGAAGAGCATTTCCTGTGCAGGGGAGCAGCATGTGCAAAGGCCCTGAGGCCAGAACAAGCTGGCTGTGTTGAAAGACTAAAGAGGACCACAGAGTGGCTGGCTGGTGTGACAGGGAGATGCAGGGAGGGGGAACCACGGAGGTTGGTGGGGGTTGGGCCATGCGGGGTCACAGGAAAGGGTGTGGGTTTTACCCTGAGGGCCATGGGAGCCATGGAGGGTTTGGGAGCAGAGGGGACATGGAAAGTGAACTGCAAAAAGGACCATGAACTGGTTCCAGGCATTTTACACCATTAACATGTAACTATCCATCCCATTTTACAGGTGGGGAAACTGAGGATTGCAGAGAGTAAGTCACGTGCCCAGGATCACACAGACATCACATGACAGACCCAGGATTTGAATCCATATGCCCTCAGTTTTAGGGGCTGGGCTCTTAAACACCACACTATGGGGCAAAAAGGAAAGAGGGGTCTGGGAGTCCCCTGACAGGGGTGGGTGCTCACTTGCAATCAGTTTATTCTATAAAATCACCAGGATGCGAGGTGGGGTGGAGGTGGGGTGGGATGGGGGGAGGGAGGCTCCATTTTGTTTATAATCCAGTCCTCTCTGGGTGGGGGAGCTCTCAGCCCCTTCCCATATCCCCCAATTAGTGCAAAGAGGCCCCCAAATGACAGTAACCTCCCCTCTCCTCTTACCAGCTCAGGGTCCTGCCAAGCTCCACCTCCACAGAGGATTGGACAAGACAGCCCACTTTGGACACCTAACAGCAGCTCAGGACATGAATGCCCCCCCTTCCTCCCCCTTGGGCCACTCTAA
This sequence comes from Balaenoptera acutorostrata, assembly GCF_949987535.1. Taxonomy (NCBI): domain Eukaryota; kingdom Metazoa; phylum Chordata; class Mammalia; order Artiodactyla; family Balaenopteridae; genus Balaenoptera; species Balaenoptera acutorostrata. Next base: position 173,818,456 of record NC_080065.1, read on the forward strand.
ATCTCACCTCAGGGCAGGCCCTAGATAGAGGGTGAGTAGGGAGGGAGGTGACTGGCTAGAGTGGCTTGGATCCCTGCGAGCTGCAGAGGACCATGAAGTGGAGCCATGAGTCATTGAGCACATACTGTATTCAATGTCATCCTCAGAAATGACCTGCATCCCTTCCCTCCTCTGTTCCACACACATGTATTGAGTGGCAGACCAGTAGTGGGTGAATCTCAGTCCTGCCCTCATCAGGAGCTTCTAGCTCAGTGCTCCCAAGAGTGTTACCAACTGAACTCGGGTCCTCTCATCCAACACGCTGCAAAGCCAGTCTACTGACACCAGGTTGTGGTGAAGGAAAGTACAGCATTTATTCTCAGGGCAGCAAGCAAGGAGAACAGGCAGCTAATACTCAAAAGACCCAATCTCTGCAATGGCTTCCAGAAAAGGGTTTTTAAAGGCAACATTAGGGGTGAGGATCACAGGGTGTGTGACCACTTCATGGACATTTTTCTGATTGATTGGTGGTGAGGTAACAGGGTGATGTTTCAGGAATCTCAATCATCAATCTTCTGCCTCCAGCCAGTTTAGGGTCTATATGTTTGTGGTCAGCAGTTTCCAACTGGTGGGATCCTGGTTTCTGCAAAAACAACTTAAGAATGTGTGTCAGAAGATTATCCATATCCCTCAAGGAGAAACTAGGGGCTCTGTGACTCTTTTTATGGCTGACCTACTATTTAAGTTATTGTTATTATTTTCCTGCTTGACTGCTTCTCCTTTGTCCCTGCTTTTCCACTTCTCTAATCATTAACTGCTTGAGTTTGCTCTTGAGGAAGGCCTGAGAGACTAAAGCTTTTTCTACAAGCAAGAAGTGGGGCACACAAGGGTCTGTCACTGGGAAGACCCCCACAGGGTCCATTCTGTTTCATGAGGGCTGAGAGCTCCCTAATCTTTGATAACAGATTCATTCATTAATTATTCCAGTCGACATATATTTCTTGAGCACCTCCTATACACTAGGCAATGGGGAGACAGTGTTCTCTGAGACCCCGTTCTAGCTTCTAAAGAACTTGCTGCCTGGTTGGGAAACAGACAAGAAAACTGGTATGAGAACACAGGATGCCAAAGGCCCAAGGGGCGGTCTCCACCCAGCCTTGGGCATCAAGGAAGGTTTCCTGAAGGAGGTGATGTTTCAGTTGAGAGAGGGAGAGAAAGTAGCCTATACAGGAGAAGAGAAAGGAAGGGGTGTTTCTGGCAGTGGGAACAGCGTGTGCAAAAGCAGACAGGCGAGGCCTGCTGGAGGAATTAAAGATATTTAGGGAGGCCTAGTCTGGAGGAGGATGCAAGAGAAGGGAAGACCAGTTGCCAGTCACCATGCAAGAAGAGCCTTGTGGGCAGAGCTTTCGAAGAACGTCCTCTCATTGGCTACCAGCTGTTGTATGAAGGACTGCCCCAGCGGTTACACCTGTCCTGGTCCAATCAGCGATGGCCAACAGGGCGCGGTCAGGGGCGGAGCTACATCCTGTCAGGCATCCAGTCCACGGCTGGAGGCGACCTGCCTTGGGTGGCTTGCAATCCGGGGAGGAGGACGGGGACTGGAGGGGATTGAGAGGAGTCCTGACCCAGTTTCCCACCATAGTCCAGATCTGGACCCCCAAGCAGTGCAGTGTCCTGACATCCAGACCCTATTTTCAAGTCAAACGGTCACCATTGTATCTGCATCTCCCGTCCCAAAAATAATGCCGCCGTGAAACACAAGGTTGAAGACAGCACAGGGATCAAGGGTGCAGATCCCAAGCCTGGTGAGGTTCAAATCCCAGCTGTGTCCCTCCCCAGTTCTTTGACGTCCCTGTGCCTCAGTTTTCCCCATCAACTGAACCTGTGTCATAACAGCCCCACCCAGTAGGGGCGCTGTTGGGATTAAAGGAGTTAAAACACACCCAACAAGAACCAGATGCTGCATGTGCTAAGTGCTCACGCGGTTAGTTCTTTTTTTTTTTTTTAATTAATTAGTTTATTTGGCTGCATGGGATCCCAGTTGCTGCACGCGTGATCTTCGTTGCGGCGCGTGGGCTCCAGAGCACTCAGGCTCTCTAGTTGTGGCATGCGGGCTCCAGACTGCGCAGGCTTAGTTGCCCCACGGGCATGTGGGATCTTAGTTCTGTGACCGGGGATCGAACCCGTGTCCCCTGCATTGGAAGGCGGATTCTTAACCACTGGACCACCAGGGAAGTCCACTAGTTAGTTATTCTTGTAATTTATCTTTTTGCTTTGGAAATCGACTGGCCACACGTAGCTCTCTGGACAGCTGGAGGCCATCTGCCTGGGGTCTTCCCAGGGAGAGCATTCCAAACCCAGGCCTCTTTCCAGATGCATCGATTTTAACCCCAATAAAGTTGACATCCTGTTCCTAAACATGGTTAAACATCAGTTCATTTGGACTTTGCAGTTCCCCTTTTGCATACTAGAGCCCAAGTGTGTACGCGTCTGGGTCTCAAACCTTTTCAAAGGACTCTGGCATTCTTGGGAGCCCTGAGCACCTGGGGACTGACACAGCCTTATCCTAGAGGCATGGCTTCGAGTCCAGCTGTACCTCATACTATCTGCGCAGCTTGGGCGAATGCTATGGCATCTCTGATCAGTTTCCCACCTGTCAAAGATGACATCATTGAAGCCCCTTTGTCGAGTGTTCTCAGCCCTCTCCCCAGGCTGGGTGGGAGTCCACTGGGTCTCCAGCCAGTCTGGGGTGGGGAAGCAGGACTCGGAGGGGTGGCATGAATGGGGGTGCAGCTCTGAGTTGGGGTACGTCGAGGGGCTTGGCTGGGGCAGTGGTGGCAGCAGGGGCCTGGAGGCTGGAGAGGGCAGAGGCTTGGGGTTCCTGCTGGCTTCTCCCCTGAGCTGGACCCAGGCCCAACTGCAGATGAGCCTCACAAGCTCTTGGGATTTTCACTTTGGACATACATCCATCTCAACTCCCAGAGTCACTCCTTTATGCCTCAGTTTTCCTGGAAAATGGAAATGACTGTATGCACCTGGAGAGATGGCACATAAGTAAGGTAAACAAGAAGAGCTCAATAATTGTTGAGAGGGAGGCCTTACTTTAAAAAAACAAACAAACTAAAACAAAAAGAAAGCAAAACAAAACAAAACTATCATTTTAGAGGATTTGAGAATGTAGGTGATAAGGGTCCCAGCTGGATTCCCTGGGTTCACACCCCAGCTCTGCCACTTCCCTGCTGTGTGACCTTGGGTATGAGACTGAACAATTTTGCTCTCAGTTTCCCTGCCTGTAAAATCAATTTGGGGATTAAACGAGCGAATATTTGTAGGGTTCTGTGCAGCACCTGGCACACTGAGGGCACTTGCTGAATAAGTTAACTCCCCTGGAGGTGGTCCCTGGCTCCAGGTGACCCCCAGCCTTAGGATCGTCTATTGGCCCAGTACTGCCCCCTGCTGGTCACTCTGGGGACTTTGGGCTGAGCCCCGCCTTGGAGGCCAGAGCCCCTTCTGCCATCCTGTCTGAACCAGTCCCATTTCTTTGCCCCCTTCGAGGCCTCATCCTCCTGACCAATCCAATCACTCTCTTTTATTATCAGCACTCTCCAGGCCAATCCAATCCCTTCACTTCCTCGAGTTAGTCACGCCCCAGAGTGATGCTGATCAGGGCTGGGAATTTGCAAGGGATCAGCGCTGACCTTGTCCCATTGGCTTTCTAGGAACCAATTATTTTATCCCTATTTTATAGGTGATAGACCAAGATTGCCCTCATCGATTTCCCTTTGTTACCACTGGCCTGAGAGCCACAACTAAGGCCATCAGAAGGTCCAGCCTCAGAGCATTTGCACTTGCCATGCTCTCTGCTAGGAATGGCCTTCCTCCAATTCCACTGTGCTTAGCGAGACCTTGCCACTCTCCAGCTTCCTCTCTTCTAGGACGCCTTTCCCAACATCCCAATCAGTCTCCATGCCCCTTAGTCATCTCCCTTCCTTTGTCCCAGCACTGACCTCAGAGACTGGGTTCTGTTGCCCCACATCCTCCTTCCAGACTCTAGGCAGCACCCCTACCCCCAGCCCCGCCCTGACCATGGACGTGGCATGGACACGAGTATGGATCCAGGCTGTGTTTGTTGAATGAATGAATGAATGAATGGTTACATGAACATTTGTGTTGCAGAAACAACCTATTCTGAGAGTTGGTCCAGCCTCACTTCATATCCCAGCTTTATCTCTCCAAACTCTCAGGAACTCAGTCTTCCTATCTATAAAAAGAGCACAGTATTGCACCCACCTCTGGTTGCAGAGGACTGAGGGAAATAACATATGTCAGGCAGGCACCCAGCACATTGCCAAGCACACAGTAGGCCTTCAGGAACCACATGAATACTCTTCTCCTCTCCAATTATGAGAACCCTGGACTCGGGATTCATGTCCTGCTTCATCTACTTCAGTTCTCCCCCATGCCCCACCCTGCCCCAGTCCCCAGGGCAAGGCCATTGACAACAGAACTGTCAGGGGAAGAAGATGAGCACATAGGACAGTCCCAAGGGCTCTGAATTCCATGTTCCCCACACATCCCATTGCTTGCTACCTGTATAACAGGGACTGGAGTCAGAGATAGACAAACAGGTGGAGGGTGGACCCCTGGGTTTGATGTCTTGATTTTGGTCCTAGAAGCCAGGAGACCCTTTACCCTCTGTCTACACTCTGGTCCCAAGTGGCTACACTCTATCTCATGTTGATGTCTCTTCCATTTGTATCACCAGCCGAACCTCTCCCCTGAGCTTCAGACTCCAATATCCAACAGTACTGGGTATTCTCACTGGGTGCCTTGTAAGTATCTCACATTCAGCAAGTCCAAAGCACTGGTCCCAGTTTCTCACCCTGAGATCTGCTTCTCCATCAGCATGGTAGATGGATGGCTCCACCATCACCCATGTGCCCAGGTCCCAAACCCTGGACTCATTCTTGTCACTTCTTTTCCTTTACCCCACATGTCCAGTCCACTGGCTGGTTGTGTAGGCTCAGACTCCAGAATGAACCCGAACCTTCCCTGCACTCCCATGGGTCCTGCCATCTCCTGCCTGGATTCTGCCCTGGCCTTCTTCCACCTACATTCAAACCCTGACCATCCCTGCTCCCCTGAGCAGCCTCAGAAAGATTTTTTAAATTATAAATCAGATCATGTCCCTCCTCTGCTCAAAGCCCTCCCATGGCCACCCATTGGCCTTCAAGGAAAACCCACAATCCTCCCTGTGGCCAGGAGATCCCACTTGGACTGTACTCCTACCCACTACCTCCTCCCTTCCTCCCTCCCTCCAACCCTTCCTCTCTCCCTCTGACAAGTACTGATTCATTCACCTTTATGGAGTGCCAACTGTGTGCTGAGACTGGTCTCAACACAGTACAGTCACGCCCCGCCAGTGCAGCTGGGGTATCAGAGAGGGGTCTGGGGTTAAGGTTAGGGTTAGGGGTTCATGGGTGAGGATGAGGCCTCAGTGGCCACAAGGTGTCCATGGAGCCTAGGATCCTGCTGGGCCTATGTTCTGCCCCACAGGGCTGAAGTACCCTGTCTCCCTCTCACTTAGTCTCCTTCTCTCAGTCTCTTTCTCTCTCTGCATCTCAGACCCCTCCCCATATCCCCCAGGCTCCTCACAGCCCCTGCTCATCTCCTCCGTCTCTCACTCTGCTCCAGCCACACCAGCCTCCTCGGTATTCCTCCGACACACCAGGCATGTCCCACCTCAGGGCCTTTGCATCTGCTCTACCCTCTGTCTTGAATCCCCCTCCCCCAACTCTCCCCATGCCTGGCTCCTTCTCCTCCCTTGGGTCTTAGCTCACGTGTTGCCTCTGCCGGGAGGCAGTTACCCTCTCCTCCACCATTTCTCTCTATTGCGGGACCCTCCCAGTTTTCCTCATAATTTTCCTTGATTTCCTCTGTGCGTGCTTATTTGTTTGTTTCCAACTCTCGTGCTAGGGACCATGTCACTTGTTGGAACCTGTTGACAAGAGTAGTTCCCAGCATCATGGTGCCAACAAATATTTGCTGAACAAATTGATTGACATCTGATTTATATCTGTCTCCTCCATGGAGCTTTGCTCAGTGCCAGAGACCCTGCATGTACTCATCAAGGATTGGGAATTATTTGAAAACCAAGCAATGTTGCCCTGTGTTGGGACTCTAGAAGCAACTCCACTCATTCCCCAGTAAAGAGCTGAGCTCAGCAGATGCTGTGGAGGAGGAACTTTCTCATCCAAAGACCAAATGTCTCCATAGGTTCTCTTGGCACTGGGGATTGGCAAGTTTTAATAAAAGCAGGGCCCCTGGGGATGGCCAGGAGCTTGAATGGCTGGGAGGGATGTGTGTGTGCATTTGGTGGAGTGGGAGGGGGGTCTCTTTGCACGCACATGTGTGTGTGTGTGCTGTACTTTTCATCAGTCTGTGCACTATCTCCCATCACCTCTCTTTCAATAATTTTTATCTGTGGATTTCATAGGATGGTGGAGAGAAAGTGAGACATCAGAAGCTAAGAGAGATGGAAAGACAGACAGACAGATGGACGGACAGTCTGAGTTTGCAAAAGACATGAATGTAGATGCACAGTGAAGAGAGCTAAGGAAAGAGGGAAGAAGAGAGAAGAGAGGACAAGAGAAAACAGCAGGGCATAATTAAATGGAGGGAAGAGATAGCTCAAATATGTAACTTTGGATTGAACTGAGTTGTTGGTGGGAGTGAAATGGGACACTGGGACTTAAAAATTAATTGGATCTGAGTGATCAGTTTATCAGGGGCTTTGGCAGAAGGAGGGAGATGAAGTGTGGGTAAGAGAGAGAGAACAAGAGATAGCCTCATCCAACAGAGGGCAGACAGCAGAAGCAAGAAGAACTACAATCCTGCAGCCTGTGGAACAAAAACCAGATTCACAGAAAGATAGACAAGATGGAAAGGCAGAGAGCTATGTACCAGATGAAGGAACAAGATAAAACCCCAGAAAAACAACTAACTGAAGTGGAGACAGGAAAAATTCCAGAAAAGGAATTCAGAATAATGATAGTGAAGAAGATCCAAGACCTCGGAAAAAGAATGGAGGCAAAGATCGAGAAGATGCAAGAAATGTTTAACAAAGATCTAGAAGAATTAAAGAACAAACACCTAGAAGAATTAAAGAACAAACAAACAGAGATGAACAATACAATAACTGAAATGAAAAATACACTAGAAGGAATCAATAGCAGAATAACTGAGGCAGAAGAAAGGGTAAGTGACCTGGAAGACAGAATGGTGGACTTCACTGCCATGGAACAGAATAAAGAAAAAAGAATGAAAAGAAATGAAGACAGCCTAAGAGACTTCTGGGACAACATTAAACGCAACAACATTCGCATTATAGGGGTCCCAGAAGGTGAAGAGAGAGAGAAAGGACCCGAGAAAATATTTGAAGAGATTATAGTTGAAAACTTCCCTAACATGGGAAAGGAAATAGCCACCCAAGTCCAGGAAGTGCAGAGAGTCCCAGACAGGATAAACCCAAGGAGAAACACGCCGAGACACATAGTAATCAAAGTGGCAAAAATTAAAGACAAAGAAAAATTATTGAAAGCAGCAAGGGAAAAACAACAAATAACATACAAGGGAACTCCCATAAGGTTAAGAGCTGATTTCTCAGCAGAAACTCTACGAGTCAGAAGGGAGTGGCATGATATATTTAAAGTGATGAAAGGGAAGAACCTACAACAAAGATTACTCTACCCAGCAGGCTTTTTATTCAGATTCGATGGAGAAATCAAAAGCTTTACAGACAAGCAAAAGCTAAGAGAATTCAACACCACCAAACGAGCTCTACAACAAATGCTAAAGGAACTTCTCTAAGTGGGAAACAAAAGAGAAGAAAAGGACCTACAAAAACAAACCCATAACAATTAAGAAAATGATAATAAGAACATACATATCGATAATTACCTTAAACATGAATGGATTAAATGCTCCAACCAAAAGACAAAAGCTCGCTGAATGGATACAAAAACAAGACCCATATATATGCTGTCTACAAGAGACCCACTTCAGACCGAGGGACACATACAGACTGAAAGTGAGTGGATGGAAAAAGATATTCAATGTAAATGGAAATCAAAAGAAAGCTGGATTAGCAATACTCATATCAGATAAGATAGACTTTAAAATAAAGACTGTTACAAGAGACAAGGAAGGACACTACATAATGATCAAGGGATCAATCCAAGAAGAAGATATAGCAATTATAAATATATATGCACCCAACATAGGAGCACCTCAATACATAAGGCAACTGCTAACAGCTATAAAAGAGGAAATCGACAGTAACACAATCATAGTGGGGGACTTTAACACCTCACTTACACCAATGGACAGATCATCCAAACAGAAAATTAATAAGGAAACACAAGCATTAAATGACACAATAGACCAGATAGATTTAATTGATACTTATAGGACATTCCACCCAAAAACAGCAGATTACATTTTCTTCTCAAGTGCACATGGAACATTCTCCAGCATAGATCACATCCTCGGTCACAAATCAAGCCTCAGTAAATTTAAGAAAATTGAAATCATATCAAGCTTCTTTTCTGACAACAACGCTATGAGATTAGCAATCAATTACAGGGGAAAAAATGTAAAAAACACAAACACATGGAGGCTAAACAATACGTTACTAAATAACCAAGAGATCACTGAAGAAATCAAAGAGGAAATCAAAAAATACCTAGAGACAAATGACAATGAAATCAAGATGATCCAAAACCTTTGGGATGTAGCAAAAGCAGTTCTAAGAGGGAAGTTTATAGCAATACAAGCCTACCTCAAGAAACAAGAAAAATCTCAAATAAACAATCTAACCTTACACCTAAAGGAACTAGAGAAAGAAGAACAAACAAAACCCAAAGTTAGTAGAAGGAAAGAAATCATAAAGATCAGAGCAGAAATAAATGAAATAGAAACAAAGAAAACAATAGCAAAGATCAATAAAACTAAAAGCTGGGCTTCCCTGGTGGCGCAGTGGTTGAGAATCTGCCTGCTAATGCAGGGGACACGGGTTCGAGCCCTGGTCTGGGAAGATCCCACATGCCACGGAGCAGCTGGGCCCGTGAGCCACAATTGCTGAGCCTGCGCGTCTGGAGCCTGTGCCCCGCAACGGGAGGGGCCGCGATAGAGAAAGGCCCGCGCACTGCGATGAAGAGTGGCCCCCGCTTGCCGCAACTGGAGAAAGCCCTCGCACGAACCGAAGACCCAACACAGCCAAAAATAAAAAAAAAAAAAAAAACAAAAAACTAAAAGCTGGTTCTTTGAGAAGATAAACAAAATTGATAAACCATTAGCCAGACTCATCAAGAAAAAGAGGGAGAGGACTCAAATCAATAAAGTTAGAAATGAAAAAGGAGAAGTTACAACAGACACTGCAGAAATACAAAGCATCCTAAGAGACTGCTACAAGCAACTCTATGCCAATAAAATGGACAACCTGGAAGAAATGGACAAATTCTTAGAAAGGTAAAACCTTCCCAGACTGAACCAGGAAGAAACAGAAAATATGAACAGACCAATCACAAGTAATGAAATTGAAACTGGGATTAAAAATCTTCCAACAAACAAAAGTCCAGGACCAGATAGCTTCACAGGTGAATTCTATCAAACATTTAGAGAAGAGCTAACACCCTTCCTTTTCAAACTCTTCCAAAAAATTGCAGAGGAAGGAACACTCCCAAACTCATTCTATGAGGCCACCATCACCCTGATACCAAAACCAGACAAAGACACTACAAAAAAAGAAAATAACAGACCAATATCACTGATGAATATAGATGCAAAAATCCTCAACAAAATACTAGCAAACAGAATCCAACAACACATTAAAAGGATCATACACCATGATCAAGTGGGATTTATCTCAGGGATGCAAGGATTCTTCAGTATAGGCAAATCAATCAATGTGATACACCATATTAACAAATTGAAGAATAAAAACCACATGATCATCTCATTAGATGCAGAAAAAGCTTTTGACAAAATTCAACACCCATTTATGATAAAAACTCTCCAGAAAACGGGCATAGAGGGAACCTACCTCAACATAATAAAGGCCATATATGACAAACGCACAGCAAACATCATTCTCAATGGTGAAAAACTGAAAGCATTTCCTCTAAGATCAGGAATGAGACAAGGATGTCCACTCTCACCACTATCATTCAACATAGTTTTGGAAGTCCTAGCCATGACAATCAGAGAAGAAAAAGAAATAAAAGGAATACAAATTGGAAAAGAAGAAGTAAAACTGTCACTGTTTGCAAATGACATAATACTATACATACAGAATCCTAAAGATGCCACCAGAAAACTACTAGAGCTAATCAATGAATTTGGTAAAGTTGCAGGAAGCAAAATTAATGCACAGAAATCTCTTGCATTCCTATACACTAATGATGAAAAATCTGAAAGAGAAATTAAGGAAACACTCCCATTTACCATTGCAAAAAAAAGAATAAAATACTTAGGAATAAACTTACCTAGGGAGACAAAAGACCTGTATGCAGAAAACTACAAGACACTGATGAAAGAAATTAATGATGATACAAACAGATGGAGAGATATACCATGTTCTTGGATTGGAAGAATCAACATTATGAAAATGACGATACTACCGAAAGCAATCTACAGATTCAGTGCAATCCCTATCAAATTACCAATGGCATTTTTTACAGAACTAGAACAAAAAAATATTAAAGTTTGTATGGAGATACAAAAGACCCCAAATAGCCAAAGCAATCTTGAGGGAAAAAAACGGAGCTGGAGGAATCAGACTCCCCGACTTCAGACTATACTACAAAGTTACAGTCATCAAGACAATATGGTACTGGCATAAAAACAGAAATATAGATCAATGGAACAGGATAGAAAGCCCAGAGATAAACCCATGCACCTATGGTCAACTAATCTATGACAAAGGAGGCAAGGATATACAATGGAGAAAAGACAGTCTCTTCAATAAGTGGTGCTGGGAAAACTGGACAGCTACATGTAAAAGAATGAAATTAGAACACTCCCTAACACCATACACAAAAATAAACTCAAACTGGATTCGAGACCTAAATGTAAGACCGGACACTATAAATCTCTTAGAGGAAAACATAGGAAGAACACTCTTTGACATAAATCATAGCAAGATCTTTTTTGACCCACCTCCTAGAGTAATGGCAATAAAACCAAAAATAAACAAATGGGACGTAATGAAACTTAAAAGCTTTTGCACAGCAAAGGAAACTATAAACAAGACGAAAAGACAACCCTTAGAATGGGAGAAAATATTTGCAAACAAATCAACGGACAAAGGATTAATCTCCAAAATATATAAACAGCTCATGCAGCTCAATATTAAAAAAACAAACAACCCAATCCAAAAATGGACAGAAGAACTAACTAGACATTTCTCCAAAGAAGACATACAGATGACCAAGAAGCACATGAAAAGCTGCTCAACATCACTAATTATTAGAGAAATGCAAATCAAAACTACAATGAGGTGTCATGTCACACAGGTTAGAATGGGCATCATCAGAACATCTACAAACAACAAATGCTGGAGAGGGTGTGGAGAAAAGGGAACCCTCTTGCACTGTTGGTGGGAATGTAAATTGATACAGCCACTATGGAGAACAGTATGGATGTTCCTTAAAAAACTAAAAATAGAACTACCATATGATCCAGCAATCCCACTACTGGGCATATACCCAGAGAAAACCATGATTCAAAAGGACACATGCACTCCAATGTTCATCGCAGCACTATATACAATAGCCAGGTCATGGAAGCAACCTAAATGCCCATCGACAGATGAATGGATAAAGAAGATGTGGTACATATATACAATGTGGTACATATATACAATGGGATATTACTCAGCCATAAAAAGGAACAAAACTGGGTCATTTGTAGAGAGTGGATGGATCTAGAGATTGTCAGAGTGAAGTAATATGAAATAGAAACAAAGGAAACAGTAATATGAAAAAGAAACAAAGGAAAGTAATACAGAGTGAAGTAAGTCAGAAAGAGAAAAACAAATATAGTATATTAACGCATATATGTGGAACTTAGAAAAATGGTACCTATGAACCGGTTTGCAGGGAAGAAATTGAGACACAGATGTAGAGAACAAACGTATGGACACCAAGGGGGGAAAGTGGTGGGGGTGGGTGGTGGTGGGATGAATTGGGAGACTGGAATTGACATATATACACTGATATGTATAAGATAGATAACTAATAAGAACCTGCTGTATAAAAAAATAAATAAAATTCTAAAATTAAAAAAAAACTGTTCTAAAAAATAAAGTCTATTAAAAAAAAAGAGAGAGAGAGAGAGAGCAAGAGAGACCAATGGGTATCAAACATATTGAGGGAACGTAATTCACATTAACAGACTAAGGGTGAAAAAGTTATATAGTTGTCCCAACCGATGTAGGTAATGCATTTGCTAAAATTCACCACCTGTTCATGATAAAGAAAAACATCTTAACATGCTGGAAATAGAAGTAGACCTCCTTAACTTCATTTTCTATTAAAAACCTATAGCAGATATCATATTTAATGGTGAATGTTGAAATGTTTTCTTCAAGATTGCAAACAAGTCAAGGATGCCTTTTACCATGGTGTCTGAGATGGTACTGAAGTCCCTGGCATGTGTGGTAGGGTAGGAAAAAGAAATGAAAGGCCAAAGAACTGGAAAGGAAGAAATGAAAGTGTCTTTGCCTATGACACATTTGTATACAATGAAAACCCCAAAGAATCTGAAGATCTATTTACTGGATTTACAAAAGGTGAAGAAAGCTTGTTAGATGCTAGAATCAACTGCATTTTATTTTTATTTATTTATTTATTTTAAAAATTTATTTATTTATTTATTTACTCACTTACTTACTTATGGCCGCATTGGGTCTTCGTTGCCGCGCGCAGGCTTCCCTAGTTGCGGCAAGCTGGGGCTACTCTTCGTTGCGGTGTGCGGACTTCTCATTGAGGTGACTTCTTGTTGTGGAGCACGGACTCTAGGCGCGTGGGGTTCAGTAGTTGTGGCACATGGGCTCAGTAGTTGTGGCACATGGACTTAGTTGCTCCACGACATGTGGGATCTTCCTGGACCAGGGCTCGAACCCGTGTCCCCTGAATTGGCAGGCGGATTCTTAACTACTGTGCCACGGGGAGGTCCCACAATTGCATTTTAAACTCCTGTTTTTTTAACAGGTAAAAAAAAAAAGTAATTTAGGCCATTTACTCATATCGTCAAATACACAAAGCATCTGGAAAGAAATCTAAAAAACAAAGATGTGCAAGATTTATGGAGAAAGTTGTCAGCTTTATTGAAAGATAGATAAATGGAAAGACTCATTGTATTCATGCTTTGGAAGAGTCAATATCAGAAAAGATGCTGATTCTCCCCCTATTTGGTTTATAGATTCAATGCAATTCCAATCAAAGTCCCAACTAGGTTTCTCCATGGAACCCAACAAGCTGAGGAAAAAAAGTGAAGAATAACCCAGATGCTCCTGAAGATGGGGGACTGGCATTTTTAGCAGATATCAAAGACTAGTATAAAGTTTTATAACAGGGATAGATGGTCCCAGGACAGAAGAGAGAGCCAGAACAGACCCCGGGTGGGGCAGACATCCTGAAGCACTGCATACACTCTGATTGACCTGTGTCCACTATTAAATCCACACGTATACAAAAAGTTGCTTTGTGGCAGTTTCATCAAAGAGTGTTGGGATGATTGATTATCCACATGGAAAAAAATATACAATTGGACTTCATCTCACTCCACACTCCCAAATCAGTTCCAAGAGAGGTCAAGGCTCAACTGTAAATGACAAAACTCAAAAAATGTAGAAGATGCTATGAGAATATCTTTATGATTCCAGGGCAGGAAAGAATTCTTTAAACAAGACACAGTGTGCATTCATCACAAGAAAAAAAAAACCCTGTAACTATGTATGGCAATGTATGTTAACTAGACTCACTGTGGTGAGCATTTCAAAATCTACACAAATGTCAAATCATTATGTTGTACACCTGAAACTAATATAATCTTGTATGTCAATTATGCTTCAAAAAAAAAAGTGTGTGCAAAGGAAAATATTGATCAAGTTGAAGAATTTAAAATTAAATCCATAGAGACAGAAAGCAGATTAGTGGTTGCCAGGGGCTGGGGGATGGGGATAGGGAGTGACTGCTAATTGGGATGGGGTTTCCTTTCCGGGTGACGGAAATGTTTTAGTACTAGATAGAAGTGGTGGTTGCACAGCATTGTGAATATACTAAATGCCACTGAATTGCACACTTTAAAATATATAAATGGTGGGACTTCCCTGGTGGCCCAGTGGTTAAGAATCTGCCTGCCGATGCAGGGGACACGGGTTCGAGCCGTGGTCCAGGAAGATCCCACATGCCGCAGAGCAACTAAGCCCGTGCGCCACAACTACTGAGCCTGCGCTCTAGAGCCCGTGCTCCGCCACAAGAGAAGACACCACAATGAGAAGTCCACGCACCGCAATGAAGAGAAGCCCTGTTCGCCACAACTAGAGAAAGCCCGCGTGCAGCAACGAAGACCCAATGCAGCCAAAAATAAATAAATAAATACATAAAATTAAAATATATATATATATATAAATGGTAAATTTTGTTATGTGTATCTATATATATATATATTTTGGCTGAGCCATACGGGATCTTAGTTCCCCAACCAGGGATCGAACCTGTGCTCCCTGCACTGGGAGCACGAGGTCTTAACCACTGGACTGCCAGGGAAGTCCCTGTTATGTGTATTTTACAGCAATAAGAAAAAGGAATTTAAAATTAAGAGCTTCCGGGACCTCCCTGGTGGTGCAGTGGTTAAGAATCCGCCTGCCAATGCAGGAGACTGGGTTCGAGCCCTGGTCCGGGAAGATCCCACATGCCATGGAGCAACTAAGCCCGTGAGCCACAACTACTGAGCCTGCGCTCTAGTGGCCGCGAGCCACAACTACATAAGCCCGCGTGCCTAGAGCCCGTGCTCCGCAACAAGAGAAGCCACCGCAATGAGAAGCCCGCACACTGCAACGAAGACCCAACGCAGCCAAAAATAAATAAATAAATATAATTTTAAAAAAAATTAAAAGCTTCCTAAAAACTTCGCTCAGGAGATGAATTCCCTCCCTATGAGCATGGGCTGGGCTTAGTGATTTGCTTACAAACAGCAGAGCAGGGAAAGGGAAAAATGATAACTTGACGGTGGATAAACTTGGCAGACAACACCTTACCCAGGTAATCAAAATTAACATCCTCTGTGATGTCATGTGGACATCAGGGACCTGGGGTATGATGTGACAAGGAGGGAACCCCACCTCAGTGATCTTCCCCCCAAGCTCCATAACCCCAGTCTAATAATGAGAAAACATTAGATGGACACAAGTCAAGGAACTTTCTACAAAACATCTGACCTGCACTCTTCAAAGGTATCAAAGTCATGAAAAATAAGGAAAGACTAAGAAACTCAGAGAGGAGGAGACCAAGGAGATAAGATGACTAAATGCAATGGAGGATCCTGGATTGGATCCTAGACTAGAAAGAGAACATTAGTGGAAGAACAAGTGAAATATAAAGTCTGCAATTTAGTTAATAACAAGTGCCAATGTTAATGGCACTTATTTTGACCTATGTACCGTGTAACCATATGTAAGATGTTAACATTAGGGAACACTGGGTGAAGGATATACAGGAATGCTCTGTGCCTTTTATAGCTCTGTACCTTTGCAACTTTTTTTGTCCATCTAAAATTTTTCCAAAATAAAAAAGTTATTTTAAAAATTAAGAGTTTTGCAAAGCAGAAATAGAGTCACAGATGTAGAAAACAAATTTATGGTTACCATGGGGGGAAGGGGGGTGGGATGAATTGGGAGATTGGGATTGAAATATATACACTACTATATATAAAATAGATAGCTAATGAGAACCTTCTGTATAGCACAGGGAACTCTACTCAATGCTCTGCGGTGACCTAAATAGGAAGGAAATCTAAAAAAGAGTGGATATGTGTATATGTATAACGGATTCCCTTTGCTGTATAGCAGAAACTGACACAACATTGTAAAACAACTATACTCCAATTAAAAAAATAAAATAAGATAAAAATTAAGAGCTTCTGATCAGAAAATGACACCATGAATAGAATGAAAACAAGCCACAAAATTGCAGATTTTTACAACACGTGAAACTAACAAAGGATTTATATCTATATATGGATAAAGAACTATAAATCAATAGGAAAACACAGTCACATTAAAAAAAAATAGATAAAAGACTTCAACAGGCCTTTCACCCTAAGAAGAAACCAAAAAATCACATAGTGTTCCACCTCATGAGCAATCAGGAAGCTAATCGAAACCAAAATGAGGCACACTTCACCCTCTTATTTTGGAACAATTCAAAAAACCAGACAATTCAAACTGTTGGCAAGGATGTGGAGCAGCTGAAAGCTTATATGGTGCTGATGTGATGTAAATTGCTGGGGCCACGTCAAAAGCAAGTTGAATGTTATTTCATGAACCTGAGCATATAGGTGCCTTATGATCCAGCCATCACTACTCGTGTGCACCAGCCTACCTTCCTGAGAATGGTTATTAAAGCTTTGTTTGTGATAATCCCAGAGTGGAAACAATCTTAAAGTCCACCAATTGGGGCTTCCCTGGTGGCGCAGTGGTTAAGAATCTGCCTGCCAATGCGGGGGACATGGGTTCGAGCCCTGGTCAGGGAAGATCTCACATGCCACGAAGCAACTAAGACCGTGCACCACAACTACTGAGCCCACGTGCCACAACTACTGAAGCCCGCGCGCCTAGAGTCCATGCTCCGCAACAAGAGAAGCCACCACAATGAGAAGCCCGTGCACTGCAACGAAGAGAAGCCCCTGCTCGCTGCAACTAGAGAAAGCCCGCGCGCGGCACCGAAGACACAATGCAGCCAAAAATAAATAAATAAAATTAATTTATTTTAAAAAAAAGTCCACCAACTGGAAAATAGATAATCAAAGATGTACTAAGTCAAAGGAACACTATACAGCAGTGAAAAATGCATGCATTACAGCTAACCACAAGAAACTCAGATGAATATCAGTAAAATCATGTTGTGCAAAGAAACCAAGTTATAACAATGTGAATGTTTTATTTTAGTTATGGACAGTTCAAGAACACACAAAACTAAACCCTGTATTGTTTGCTGATAAATATGTGGTAAAACTCTAAGGAAAAGTAGGGGAATGAAAAACAAAGTTAGACGTAGTTCTTCCTTCAGAGGGAAGGGACAATCGATTGGGGAGGGACAGTGGCCTATGGGGTCTACCATTATGATGGTATTGTTCTTTATTCAAGCCTGTCATTGCTGCTTCTTACTCCTTACCTATGGTTAATCAATATGTAATAAAAATTTTAAAAGCAATGAGAATCTCAGCAATGGTTAACATTATACATTACTATTCCAAGTGCTTTCAGGTGTTAACTTATATAATAACTCCTGCAACTCTGTGAGGTAGGTCCTGTTATCTCTGTTTTATAGGCAGGGAAACTGAGGCAGAGTGGAGACATGACTTGCCCAAGGTCATGCCAGTGATTAGAGGCAGAGTTGGGTTTTGAACACAGGCCTCCCTTGTGACTAACTCCATATACATCTTGTGTTTATGAATCTCCGTCATGTGTGCTGGGGGCTGGGGACTCTGTGGGCCTCAGCCTCTGGGACTGTTCTAGGTACTGGAGATACACAATGAACAGGTTTGTGTATTAGGTGTGTTAGGGCACCGGCTCACACGGAACTGTCTGGTTAGATGTGTGGGGAGGGGTGGTGAGCAGAGCTGTGTTGGGGTCAGGGTCCAACCAGAGGAAGAGTCGGGGTCTGGGGGAGTCTAGAAATGTGGAGTAAGGGCTCAGTTTGGGGGAATTAGGTAAGGCTTTCTGGAGAAGAGTATATTCAAACTGGGCATTGATGGATGAATAGGAGTTTGCCAGTTACACAAAGGAGTGAAGGGTGGAATCCAGTCCGAGTGTGTGCCAAGATCCACAGGCTGAGAGAAACAGGGACACAGAGAGAGACCTAAACAGGACGTGGCAGAGACACAGAGAGATCGAACAGAGAGAGGGTCAGAGGGAGACACATGACCGAGAGACACGGCGAGACAAAGAGTCAGGGGAATAGAGAGACAGAGAAACAGAGGCAAAGAGAACGAGACATAGCGACAGAGGAATAGAGATACTCAGGGAGAGCAGAGAGACAGCAAACGACTCAAGATTGAGAGCTAAAGGAGAGACGAAAACACGCAGAACCAGAAGGGAACCTGCGTGATGGCCGCCCTCAGCTCCCACCCCGCTCCGGCCCTTTAAACCCCACCCCCACCCCCGAGCTTGCAGCACCCGCGCCCCATCAGGCTCCGCCCGCCAGCCCCGCATCAGCACCACGTCAGGAGCTGTCCGCGCCCCCGGTGCTGAACCAAGATGGCAGGCGGCGGAGGCCGGGCCCCGGCGTGAGCGGAGCGCGGGCTGCAGCCCCCGCCATGCCCCAACCCAGCGGCAGCTAAGCCCGACCTGACAGAGCCGGCCCGCCGGCGACTCTGGAGACATGTCTCTACTTTGCGTTGGAGGTAGGAGGCGAGGCTGCAGGGCGGGGAACCGATGTGGACCAGGGCTGGGCTCGGGGTCCGTGTGGATGCGGCTGGGCTCCTGAGGGGGTGACCCGAGTACACGCGGCTGGGTTTTCAGGGGGTAGCCCTTGTAGACGCGTCAGGGCGCCTGAGAGGGTGATCAGTGTAGATGCAGCTGGGCTCTCAGGGGGTCCTGGTTGCCGCTACCGGGGTCGTGTGGACACGGCTGAACGCGGAGGCCCGTGTGGACGCGGGCAGGGGTCTGGGGCTCCACCTGGAAACGGTCTAGACTGGGTCGTCTGTGTAGAACAGGTTATTAGCGGGTTCGTGTGGAAGGAGCCGGGCTGGGTAGTTCGAATGAATCTTGCAGGGTACTTGGAAGCAGTCTTGTGCTGTGGGCTGGGCTGTGGGCAGGGCTCGGAATTCGGAGAGGGGTGCAGGGGGAGCGGTCGCCAAGCCCTGAGCGTGCAAGATTTGGGTAGAGGGGCTTGGCCATTAGGACTACCGTGAGCTCTAGGTATCCCTCACCCTGGGAGTGGAGAGGACTGGGGTGGGGGAGACCCCTTCCAGCATTATGAGAGGGCTGTGATTGGGGGGTCTGGGGGCACTTTTCCGGTTACCTCTTTGCCGTCTCTAGTGGAGGCTGGGGCAGTCGCCCGAGGGCCTCCCCCTCCCCGCCCTCTCTGGCCCCTCCGCACGCAAATCCGGCCTTCTCCGCAGGGAGCCGACCCTTTGGAAGTGCAGTACCACCTGCACCCCTCACGACCCATCCTCACCTCACCCACTTTGCGCTGGAGGGAGGAAAGGAGAGGTGGGGTGGAGCTATTTTGGGGCCGGAACGCCATCTGCATCGAGGCCCACGCCCAGGCCCACGCTCTGCGTTGGGGTGGGTGGAGGGAAAGAGACTCGGGAGGGGCATGACTGCGCCCCGCTCACCCCGGAGGCAGGGTGGGGGAGAAGCCAGCCCACCTGGACCAAGGCGTCTGGGGCAATTCTGAGTTCTCAGCAGGGGACCTTGGCGGTAGGGGTGGTGGTGAAACAGGGCTCAAGGCTAATAGAGGTCTCAACCTTGGATTTTAAGGGTTGGGATCCACCCCCTTCGCCTCTACTCCCTTCAAGAAGGCTGGGGTGGGAGAAGGGGTGTATCCGCCAAGCCTGAGATGGCAGGCTTAGGGAGACCTTAGGCAGCCGGGAGTGTGCTGTGTGTGTATGTGTGTGTGTGTGTGTGTGTGTGTGTGTGTGTGTGTGTGTGTGTGTGTGAAAGAGAAAGAGAAAGAGAAATTGGGGGAGAGAGAGAGAGAAAGAGAGAGAGAGAGGGAGAGAGAGATGGACCCCAGCCTCCTCCTGGACCCGGGTGGGCAGGCCCAGGAGCCGGGAACCTCCCCCACTGCCCCTCCCCCCTCCCCCCTCCTCCTGTGCCTCTCCATTCACAAACCCAGCCCCGCCCGCCCGCTCCCCGCCGCGGTGGCTTCCCGTGTGCTGCTCGCGCGGGGCTGGGCCGGCGTGGACGCGGGTGTTCTTAAAGGGACAGGGGCCTCCTTTCTTTGAGCTCGTTCCCAACGGTCGGGGCTGATGGTGGGAGAAGGGCCAGTAAGATCAAAAGTCAACTCATTCAGCCCCTAGCCTAGGGAACTAGGGGAGTCGGGAGGTGGAGTGGACCCCCATGAACCCCTCACAGACTAGGCCCAAGGGGAGGGGGAGGTGAACGTCCAAACCCCCTCCTGACCCCTCCCCATCCTCTGAGCTGCCTAACACTTGGGAGGGGATAGCACTGGAGGAGGGGTATGTGGGTTGCTGGCTGACCCCTCCAAGCTTGCTCTCCTCTGCCCCTCACCCCCGTCTTCGGAGCTGGGCTTCTCTAGAATCTCACCCTTAACTCTGATGCACACTGGAGTCTTGGCTGCAGGGGTGGTGTGAAGCGGAGGCAGTAAGAGGGGTGAGGCTTCCTAAATCGGAGGCCTAGGGGAAGAACAGTGTTGGATGATTCTGTGGAACTCCTTATAGGGATTTTGTGGAACTTATAAGGAGTCACCAGCTGAGTAGAGGGGCGTCGCTGGGAGGAGCAAGGCTTGGGATGAGGTGGGAGGTAGAGCCCTGAGGTGTAAAGGGAGCAGTGGATGCTGGGAGAGGCTGGGTGGGGGGAGACTGGGAGAAGTGGGGAGAGGGAAGTGCTGAGAAGGGTGGGGGAGATGCCCAGAGTGGGAGGCCTTGAGGGCTGAGGGGGAAGGAAGAGGGAGCAAGGCAACTAGGCCTAGAGGGCTTTTCTTGGATCTGAGTTCATCCTCAGAGTTGAGGAAATAACCTGCCCCCGAACCAGGGGCCCACCCATGATTGCCCACATCTGCATACACTTGGACTGGTACGTTCAAACCCAGACTTGCCTTGTGTGGACAGAAATGCTCAGAATTCACCAAGTCTCTATGAAGACCACGTGCCTGTGACTGCACATTCATGGACACATGTACAGGTTCACATGCCCATTTGAACACACACACATACATATATACTGGACACAGTCACTCTACGCCATAGGCATTGTTCCCACAATGCAGGCATGTGTGTCTGCACACATGCACACACATGGATATGTGTGATTAATGTTCACAATAGCCATGTCGCCTAAAGATCTACCCATGCCTTACCCCTCAGGCATGTGCATATATATATAGATAGATAGATACCTGTTAGGGCCCCAAATCCCAAGAAACACATGTGTACACATGATCAAATGCCAAGGCCATATATGTACACACATGATAACACTTGCCTGGACACTCAAAGCAGTCACTTTGAATAGGTGAATAATGATGCACACATGAGTGTGTACATGTATGCAAGTAAACAAAAATACACAGGCTATACAACTGCATATCACACACCCCAACATGTGTTTCTACCTAACATATCACTCAAAAACCTGCACGTACCTAAACTCACACAAACCGGCCTGTCCCACATACAGTCACACCCCACTCCCCAGCACATACGTGCAGACCCTCACTTGCACTCAGATGGTGCACATGAGTACATGTCCCTCTACACATGCACACATACACCCATATACACTCACTTGCCTGCCCTGGTAACACGAGTCAATACACATTCAAGAACACACAAATGCAAGTTCTTGTGTGCATATCCTGCACTAACACATGGGAGACCACCCTGTACAGACCTTGCCTCTGCCCCCTCTCATTTCTTTATCTATGTGGAGCCCCATTGCCCCCCCCCCACCTTAATCCACTTGCTAAGTCTTGGCAGAATTCTGAGGCTGCTAACAGCAAGTGCCACCTTGTTCCTTTGTGAATTCATTCATATATTTACTCAGCAAGCATTGAGCACCCACTATACGTCAGGCACTGTTCTTGGCTCTGGGGACCCAGCCTTACTCCTGGCCTCATGCTGGGGTGGGAGTCAGAGTGGGAGAGATGGGGAAAGGCTGTGGAAGATGGGGAGGAGCGTTTCTATGGCTCTTTTCCTCTGGGAAGCCTACCCTGTTCCCATCATCACCATTTGCCTGAGTCTCAGAAGATGAGGGGGAACAGAGCAGAAGGGAGACCATGCTCTAGGTGGAGGGCACAGCACGCGCAAAAGCGTGGTGGCAGGGATTTGGTTCTAGACTTTCCTATGTGCATCACGACATTTTGCCAGGCCACTCAATGTTTAAAATGTTCCATAAATATTTGGTGACTGAATATTGCATATAAATTAGCAAATGCGTTTGAGAGTGAGTTTACCGCACAACTAATAATAATATCTACAACAAGCCCCATCTATCCAGCATTCTATAGACACACCGTTGAGGACTTTTATTATGCCCATTGCCCTCTTTAATCCTCAGAGCAACCCATTTTAGAGATGAGGAAAACCGAGGCTCTGGGAAGTTCAACAACTCGCCTGGTGCCACAGAGCCAGAGGTGTAGCTGCCTGACTCCACAGCCTACTGGGAGTGAGAAGTGAAGGTCGAGCCTCCCCTCAGCCCCCAGAACCTGGAGACACCTAAGTCCCTACCATGGGGTGAGAATCTGTCCTGGGATCACCTTTTTCCTTCATCCACTCAGCAAACAGACATATCACGATCTCCCCATTCATCATTGCTTTTCCCCTGCCCCTCTCCCAGGAAGCCTTCACAAATCCCTCTGTCTCTTACTGCCCTGTTTCTGATACCACACAGCCAGGGGGGTCTGCATCTGATCTTTGCTCTCAACAACCTCATAGGATGCCTCCGGTGTTGGCCCTGATTCATCTTCAGGGTTGCAATCTTAGCCACCTCCCTATCTTGCACCTCACTTGCCTCCCACACACAATGAGCTTCCTCTATGAGGTGTGAACCAGGACATCCTGAGTCCAGGAGGCCTGGGTTTGAATCCCTAAATCCACTACTTCCGGGAAAGTCCCATATCTTCTTCATTCCTCAGTGTGTCCATCTGTAGAATGGGCACACTAATAGTGCCCGCTGCCTAGGTTTGCTGGAACTCTCCAGTCATATGAGGCACGCAGAGAACTTGGCATGATGCCTGGCTTGTGCAAAGGGTCAATAAGTGTGAGCCAAAGACAGGAAAAATCTGTGATGGTGTTTTTATTAATGGGGACTAAAAGCTTTCTGGAAAGAGGTCCGTGAGTGTAGGACATTTCCTGAGAGCTCACTGCGTTCTCAGGCCTGAGGAGGGCTCAGTAATACATAGGGGGCAAAAGAGGTGCCAATTCTTTGGAGGTAAGTGGGCAGGGATGAAAAGTTCAGCACCGTGGACAGTTCAGGGAGGAGACGCTGAGTTCAGCACATTGGACAGCGTCCGCTCCGCGGGACCAGGTCTTAGCGTAGGGCTGCTGGAGGAGGCAATGACGTCATTCCTTCAGTGAACACTATTTAATGGGCACGTACTATATGCCAGGTCTAGTTCTAAGTGGTACCTGGTAAACAACACAGACAGAATATCTGTCAAGTTTCTTGGTGTGTTTTACATCTAAGGCTTCAGTCTGGCTCTGGCTTATTTCCGTCCATGGAGGATGAGAGTCCTCATTTATTCTCTCCCAGATGCAAAGCCAGAGAGACCAGTGTCCTTATCCCAAAGCTCTTGTCTGCTATCGACATCACATATTAAATACCAAACATCCTAGAATCTATTTCTGAATTCTCTATGCTTTCCTTCCACCACTTGTAGTGTCTTCTGACACCTGATAAGCATGTCCTGTGGGTGGGCTTTCAGCCGCTTCCCCTGATGGCTGGAGTTCTCTATTCCCCCCATTCCCACTCCCAGGGCTGGCAGGTTATGGGCCAGATGCCCCAAGGACTGGAGTCTACCTCAATTAGAGTCCAGGGTCGTCCAGGCCAGGGGCACACTTCGAACTCAACCAAATCATAAAAATAGTAATGATACTAGTAATGGTAATGATAATAATAGTAGTAATAACAGTATAATAATGCTGATGCTAATAATAATGAAGAAGAAAGGGGAGAGGGAGGAAGAGGAAGGAAGAAGAAGGGAAGAGGAAGGGGAGAAGAAAGTGAGACCAACTAGGCTTGCCTTGCCCCATTTCCCAGATACAGAAACTGAAGCCCAGAGCCTGGCAGCGCCAATGAGCCCCTGCTCCCACTTCCACCGATTCTGCCCTGGGCCACAACCGCCTGTGCAACCACATTAATCAGTCAGCGCTGATGGGGGCGGGGGGTGGGCGGGGACCGGGGAGGCCGCGCGGTCTGCTGACCTGGCGTGACGCGGTATCTCCTGCCCGCCCGTCAGTGGGCACCTCCCCCACTCAGCACTCCCCGCGGTCGCGTCGCTCACGCCCTCCGCGCCCACGTTATAAATAGCTTCGTGCTTGTGACCAGGAGCTCGCGAAGGAGGGGCGGCGCTTCCGCCCTGGTGACCCCGATACCGCAGGCAAGAGGAAGGCAGCGGGCAGGGGGAAGGCAGCGGGGCGGAGATGTGATGACGATGACGGTGGTGAAGGCGACAATGACTCGGGTTCCGCTTGCTGATGGGGAAGAGAGAGGCAGAGAGAGACTCGGCTCTTTCTCTGAGCCCCATCCGCCCCCCCACCGCCCCTAGCCCCTACCTCCAAGCCCTCTTATCCCCTGAGCCCCTTCCCTGAGGCCACCCACCCTTCCGTTCCCCTCTCCCTTCCTGAGTCCCCTCCCCTGTCATGAGCCTCCTCCAGCTCTCCGAACCCCCTTCCCTTAGTCCCCTACCCTCCTCCTCCTTATCCCACACCCTATTCCCCGCCATGAGCTTCCTACTCTGAGGCTCTTTCCCTGACTCCCCATTCTTCTCTGAGCCCCGTCTCCCACCCTGAGTCTGCCCCTCCTCCCTCTGAGTCCCCAGTGATGAACATATATTGATGTCCTCACCCTGAACTTTCTGAAGGGGCCCGGGGGCTCACTGTTAGAGCCAGAGCTCTCCGGCAATCTCCCACTGCTTGTGGACCCCAGCTGAGCCCATTACCCTCTGGCCCAGAGAGACTTAGGGAGGAGGAAAGGGGGAGAGATAAGGGACTGGGAACAAGAAAGACAGAGACAGAGGGAGGAAGGGAAGAAGAAAGACAGAAAGACGTGACAAGGGGATGACAGGGGTGGAGAGAAGCAGAATCGGAAGGAAGGAGACAGGGAGAGACCTCCTCCCTAGAGGAGAGGATGGAGGACAGACCTTGGACAACTGGCTTCCCCTCTGAGCTCTGTCCCTGGTCTGTAAAAAAGGGACACAGAGTGGGGCCCAGGTTCGGTCATACCCCAGTGAGTCCCTCAGATCTCCCAGGGCCTGGCACCTACCTCCCCTCTGGTTCCCACCCCCAGCTTTTCTCTCCCAATCCTGCATCTCCTCTCTGCAACATCTTCCCTGCCTGCCCTCCCTAGTGAAAATCTGTGTGTCTCTCTGTGTCTCTGACTATCATGTCTTATCTCCCCTCACTTCTTCCTCCCTCCTTTTCCTTTCTCTCCTCATGTTGGTCCCTCCATGTATGTGCCTTTCTGAGCCTCTGTGTCTCTCCCATCATTCTCCCTCCCCGCCCTCCCCCTGCACCCTCCTCCCCCTTCACAGAGTCATCAGGTTTGCAAGCTGGAGGTCCCCCAGGAGGGAGGCCTGGAGCTACTGCTGGACACAGTCCTAAGTGCCCCTGAGCCTCACTCAGTCCCAGAGATGAGGGGCTGGGTGGCTGAGCTCTCTGTGGTCTGGGTGGGGCTGAGGCTATGAGAGGGGGCATGTGGGACAGGGGTAGGGACCCTCTCCCGCAAGAGAGGGACTTTTGCATGTGCAGTCTCGTGCCTTGAGTGGGAAGGTGGGGAAGACAGGACTCGATGACTGATTTTGGATGTGGGGGAAAGAGAAAGAGAGAGACAGAAATGGAAGCCCAGAGAGGGAGGTTCACTTGCCCAGGGTCACACAGCACCATAATCTGAACCCAGTCCCACCTGACTCCATACTGAACAAGGGCTCACCTTTCCCGATGACCAGTCAAGGGCTCTATCTGCGTTCTACCTCCCAAACCCAAACCCAGGTATGGTGGGCGTAATGCCCAACACATTTGCATTTAAAATCTGGGTCTTGGGGTGGTGGTGGTGTTGGCATAGGAAGGCACTCATTCCCTCTTCTGCTCTGCAACTCTGGGGAGCTCACTCAGTGTTTCTGGGCATCAATCCCCACCCCCAACCTCATCCTCCCCACAGTCTGTCTGCAACAGGAACAAATAGTATTTACTGACAAGTGTTTAGAACCACTCTACTTCCCCCACACTTGATGAGAATTCTCTCTTCACTGGCTCCATTCAGGTGCTTTTTAGAGGAAGAAATTCAAGTGATGAGGACAGAGAAATGAACCCCATATGGGAGGCTGGATCCCAGATAGGAGGCTGTGGCACTTGCCCAGAAAAAGGCTGAACTTGACTCTCAAAAAAAAGAAGAAAGAATAGAAACGCAATTCTGATTCTAGGAATTTATCCTTCAACTTACTAGCACACCCTCTTTCAGACATACTGAGAAAAAGAAAGGTTCTGCAGAGGGTGTAGAATGCTACCATTTGTGTAGGAAATAAAATAATGCACATGTGCACATGATTGCTGATGCATCTCTAGTACCATAAGGAATTGGTACTGTTGATTGCATCCAGGAGGGAGAGTGAGAGCTGGAGTAGAAAAAGCCTATCTTCATTGTATGATCTTTCAGTTGCTCTGGATTTTGTAAAATGTGGGTGTATTGCCTACTCAGACAAAAATATTCATTTGAAAATGTTAAAGGGAGAAGAAATATAGAAATCAAGAGAGAGGTCTCAGTTTGGGAGCAGGTTTCAGGTGCGAGTAGAGAGTAATGGTAGAGAAATGCATTGGGGGCAGATGCAGAGTTTGAGAGGTAATGAAAGTGAAAGTTTAATGTCCTGTGAGAAAATCTAGTAAAGAGTGGAATTGCTTTGAATCACTTGGGGTTGTGGGGTTATGTGAAATATGAAGAGACTGGCCCACGTGGAACCCTGAGGTATATTTGGGTTGCACCTTTCACGGGCAAGTTGGGCTGGACAAGTTCTAACAACCTACTGGCCAGGACTGGGATATCTCTATGTGCACTATGGAGTCAGCTCTCTGGGTTGTTTTTCCCCACCTCGCCCAGTCCCCTTTGAATATGGGACTCTAAACCCTGGAAGCATTCAGTAGGACAGGCTGAGCTGGACAATTTGCGGAGAATTCTCACTGGTCTAACAGGGGGATGGGAATCATTGGAGATTGTTTTCTCCTTTCTCCCCTACCTCCTCCTCCCCAACTCCCCTCCTCCTTCTGAAGCAATCCTGGAGGACTTCCTGTAAGAAGCCTCTCCTACCATCTGCCCAGCTCCTTCTTTTGAATCTTGTTCAATTTTGGTGAAGTCACAACTGGAGGGAGGGAGCTCTAGGGGAGTTTGATGGGGAGGAGGGTGGGACATGGACTGCTCCCAAGTTCCAAACTTCTTTCCACCCCAGGTCTGCCTGTGCTCATCTGTCTGATGGCTTCTCTCTCTTTCCCTCTCATCCCTGCCTCCCTCCTCTCCCTATTTCTCTTCCTCTCATTGTCTCTGCCTCTGTCTCTGATTTTGCTTCTGTCTTTATCTTGTTTTGTTTTTGTTGTTGTTGTTGTTTTGTTTTGTTTTGTTTTGTTTTTAAAATCTGTTCGGTCTCTTTACTGGCCTCTTTTGCTCTCTATTTTTTGCCTCTCTTCTCTCTGTCTCTTTCTGTATCTCTCTCCTCTCTCATTATGTCTCTATTTTCATGTGTCTCTCTGTGTCTCTTTCTCTCCTCCCCAACTCTCTCCCCGTCTCCCTTCCCTCTCTCTGTCTCTCTCCACAGTCAAAAAAGCCAAGTTTGATGGTGCCCAAGGTAAGTGGCCTCTATTCCTGTCCTCTCCTGTGTTGTCTGTCTGTCTGTCCATCTCTTGGAGAGACGGGAGAGGGGGTCTGAGCCAGTGACGGGGAACTTGGGCTCTATGTCTGCTGAGCGTCACAGAGAGTGTCAGACTTGATCTAGGGTCCCAGCAGTCTTCCCAGCCATCCCCTGAAGACTCCAGTGGGAGTGGGGCTCACCCTGAGCCAATGGTGCTTCCCAGGATCCTAAGAGATAGGGTGGGGACACTTAGATTAGGCTGCAGGTGAGAAAAGTGAGGTTCAGAGAGGCAAAGGAAGTTTCCTATGTCCAAGGATATTGGACGTAGTCATTTCTAGCATCAGGATTAGGTATCCCCAAAATTCCACATCTCCCTGCACCAAGGCCCCTCCCTTGTGCTCTGAGGGGCTGGGGGTGGGGCTCTGGGGGCTGGCCTGGGAGTGGAGGCACAGAAGCACCTCAGGGTGTTGGACCTGGGATGGGCCCAAGAACTCATAGCCCCTGGGGGGTCATAGGGGTGTTATCGAGAGCTTGGGAAGGGGCATGGGGGAGTCCCTGAGCCCTTGCACTGACCTCTGCTCTTCCCGCCACAGAGAAATTCAACACATATGTGACCCTGAAGGTGCAGAATGTCAAGAGCACGACCATTGCCGTACGGGGCAGCCAGCCCAGCTGGGAGCAGGATTTCATGTTGTGAGTCTGCAGCGACTGGACCTGAATGGCCACACCCCCTGGCACAGCCGGGCACTTTGCTGGTCCTGCAGGGCACAGCCGGACACCCGGGTGTCGTCTGGGACTCCCTTCGCTCTTCCTTCAGCCCTGTGCCCAGCCATCCGCTTTGCCTCCAAAGCACTTCCCGAATCCAATCGCTCCCCTTTATCTCCGAGGCCACCAGCCAAGTCCCCTCTGCCCGCCAGCCTCCACCCTGGCCTCCTGCTGCCATCCACCTCCTACAATCTGTTCTCTTCCAGGCAGCAAGGGGGATATTTTTAAAATTGCAAATCACATCCGGTCACTCTCCAAACTTGCCTGGGGCTTGTGGCTCATCAACCTAAGAACAAAACCCATATTCGTCCCTGCAACCCCCCAAGGCCCGGCCCCTGTGACCTCACACCAGTATCTTGCTTCATCTCTCCTGCCTCACCTGCCCCAGATACACCCACCTCTGCACTGTTCCTCCAACATGTCCAGCTTGTTCCTGCTCCAGGACCTTTGCTCTTGTTCTTCTTTCCCCCTCTTTCCCCATCCCAGCTGACTCCTTATGTCCTTTGGGTCTCAGCTGTGTCACCTCCTCAGGGAAGTCTTCCCTGACCACCACCCTCAAGCTGCAATTGAACAGTAATTTCAGGCCTTGCCACCAATTGCTATTCTATTCATTTGTGTGATTTTTGACACCTTTCTGGCCCCTTCCCCTGGACTATGGGCTCCACGTGGGTAAGGCCCTATTGGTCTCTGTTCCCACTGTGATCTCCATGCCAAGCACAGAGCCTGGCACACAATAGGTGCTCGATAAATATTTGTCTAATAACTGAATGAATTCCTGACCTGGACCCTCCCCTCAACCTGGAGCTACTCGGGGCCTCCTATTACATCCCACCTACTCTGATGATGGCCAACATGTGCCGTGCCTTCTTCTAAGGCTTTGATTAAATCAATTTTGCTTATAATCCTGAGAGGGAGGGTGCTAACATAATCTTTATTTTACAGGTGAGGAAACAGAGGACCAGAGGGGCAAAGCCACCTGCTCAGTGTCATACAGCCTGTACCTGGCAGAGCTGGGATTTGGACCCAGGCAGCCCTCAATCCCTGAGCAGAGCCTGGCTGGGGACTGTCACTAGTGGAGGCCATGAGGGAATCTAGAGTTGGGATTCTGGAGCAGAGGAGCACCTGGGGAAGGAAGAAAGGAGCTGGCTCTACAATTCTAGGAAAATGTGAAGGGGGCAGGACAGAGTGGTCCCCAACTCCCCCTAAAGCCAGTTACTGAATGACCAGGTCACGGTCAACAGATATATTCAAGGAGAGCATTCCTTAAGATAAATCTTTGGTAAATTGGTAGATTCAGTGAATTGAACATTCACCAAGGTTTACTACCAAATCTGCATATTTCCAGGATGGGGCCTGCAGGGAAAGTGCTTAGAGGTGTAATCATTCATATGCTCAAGGGTGTCCTCATATGATTGGATAGAGATGACACTGGGAAGGATGGAGTCACCACGAATGCCCTTATCTTGGGGTAATAGGGAGCCATGGAGGGCATTTGAGCCTCTTCCTCACTTAACCAGCATTCTCAGGATCTGAGGGCTACAGGAAGGACCAGGTGATTTGGGGCTATAGGAGACATGTGACACCTGTCCCCATTCCTTCTTTCTCAACTTGGAATCCTGGTTCAGCTGTGATACCCTGAGCATGTAACTTAGTCCTTTGGCCTCAGTTTCCCCTCTGTAAAACAAGAACTACTGTGTTACCTTCCTGACTAGGACTCACCCAGACCTGGGTTTGAATTCTAGTTGGTCATGTGTCCAAAGGCGAGTGACCTGACTTTTCTGAGTCTTCATTACCTCTCTCCACAGTGAAATTAACCGCCTGGATTTGGGGCTGACGGTGGAGGTATGGAACAAGGGTCTCATCTGGGACACGATGGTGGGCACTGTGTGGATCCCTCTGCGGACCATCCGCCAGTCCAATGAAGTGAGTGGTGGGATGAGGGCTGGATAGGAGTGCCTGGGAGGGGCCCAGAGGTCAGTGGTCTAAACAAGATGGACATCTATCTCCATCCCCTGACAATGTTCATGTAGACATCCAGGGCTGCAGTGGCAGCTCCAGTCACCAGGGTTTAAACTCCTTCCATCTTGTCGCTCTGCCTTTCTCCTCATGTGGCTTCCACCTCATGGCCCAAGATGGCTGCTCAAGGATTACCATTACATCTGCATTCCAGTCAGGGGAGGGGTTTGCACTCCTAATTTAGAGCCCAAACTGGAAGCTGGCTGTCATTGGCCAGAACTGTCATGTGGCACCACCTACCTGCAAGGGAGTCTGGAAAATGTAGTCTTAAGCTGCGTAGCCCTGGGCCCAGCTAGAAATGCATCCCTATGGAAGAAAGGAGAAGGGATATTGCAAGCAACTAGCACTTTGTGCCCAGATGGGCATCAGGGAGTTTACGCCAGTCCCAAAGAAAATAACCTTGGCCTCCTCTCTAACTTCCTGGCCTTAAATTTCACCCTCTCCACTTGGTACCTAAGATCTAATCCTGCCCTCCCTGCGCATCACCCTTGGGAGACCTTCCAGACGGCACCAACCCACTTTGCCAGCCTTATTTCCCCCACATCTCAACCTACACTCCTCACAGGCCCCAGGGATAGCTTCTGAACTTTCACATATGCTGTTCCCTGGGTTTCAGGTGTCCTCCTTTCCATCACCCTTAAGCCCAGCTCCCTTGCCCTCTCCTCCAGGAAGCCCTCCCTAATTTCCGCCTGGATGCCTCACCTCCCCTCCCTCCTTCTGGCCTGGTCCTGACTTCATGGTGTTGCGGGTGTCTGTGTCAGGCTCTATCTCCTGTGACTGTGGGCTTCTCAGGCATTGCCCAATGTGGACCAAGCTTAGAGCAGGCACCAGGTAGGGTTTATTTTTTAATGAATAAACGGAGATGGAGGAAAGAGGTGCAATAGTCCAGGCGAGTCCAAAAGGAAGGCTTGTGGGTGACCCAAAATTTCCTCAGTGACCCTCCAAGTGTGAGGAAGGCCTAGTCACCTGGGACAACCATGACCTATGCAAGGGACCCTGGACTACTCCCCCATCACTGCCAGCCTTTCCCTGGGGCTGCAGAAAGAAAATTCTGCAGAGCATCATTCTCATTTCAGAGATGAAGAAACTGAGGTTCAGAGTGGACCCCACCTGCTTAAGGGCTCATTTCCCTGAACCAAGGGGGACTGGTTAATTCACTCAGGGGGTATCCTCCCTGAATGGTGGGAGGATCATGTCTTTTACCTGAGGTCGGGGCCCCATAACCCCTCATTAAGGATGAGGAGTGCTGTGCAAGGCCGGGACCGCCCCTACCTGACCCTACAGGTCTCTCTCTCTGGGTCCTTGCTTCTGGGTTCCCTGCACCCACCATGTTGCCCTGGATTGAGACCTTCCTTCCCTGAGTCTTGGTTTCCTCATCTAAAGTGGGGACATGGCCCTTGCTCTTGGGGTAAGGGTAAGATGGGGTGAGGGAGACATTTCATTTGAGAATAGGGAGCCTGTTGGTCGGTGTGCAGCAGTTACGTTACCCACCACGCCTCACCCGGAACCCTAACCCCTGTTACCCCACCCACACCCCAGGAGGGCCCCGGAGAGTGGCTGACCCTGGACTCTCAGGTCATCATGGCAGACAGTGAGATCTGCGGCACTAAGGACCCCACCTTCCACCGCATCCTCCTTGACACCCGCTTTGAACTGCCCTTAGGTGAGTGTGGCGGGGGGTTGGGTGGGGTGGGACCCTCACCCAGCCCCAGGAGAATGGTCAGGTCTAGGTGGGTCCAGACAACACTTTATTCTGAGGATGAGGTTCCCCCTCCCAAGAGGAGAGTCTCCTGGGCTACAGCAAGTCAGCAGAGATGTATGCCTGCCGCACGCAGAGTACACTCCAGCTCCTGCAGGTCACCAGTGGGCTGCAAGTGCTTTTCAACTTATGGGGCTCAGGTCTGAGCTGTCTTAGCTGGTCCTTGGTGAGGTCTTAGGCTGCAGAAGTGAGCTGGATATGGAGAAGAGACAGACAAAGGCAGAAAGACAGAGACAGAGAAATGGAGAGAGAGAGAGTGAGATATGTAGAGATCAACAAAGGCAGAGACACAGAGAGGCCTCTTTACCTTTCCTGGAAGCAGCTCAGTTCTCCCACATCATCCTTCCAAGAACCCATAATGTCCCCATCCTGGTAATGCTAGGATGCAGCTCCTCTCCCATCCTCCACCCATTCCCAAGGCAGTTCTGGGTGTGTGGTGGAGGGGGGTTGTCAGGGGTCCTCCTTTCCTCCTTTCCTGTCCTCCCTTCCTCTCCCCCACCCACTGGAGACCAGCCCCATAGGCCTGCAGGATGCCCTGGCTGGAGGCTGAGGGGCAGGGAGAGGCTTCCAGGTTCATGGCCAGGTCTCTGCTTCCAGACATCCCTGAGGAGGAGGCACGCTACTGGGCCAAGAAGCTGGAGCAGCTGAATGCCATGCGGGACCAGGATGAGGTGAGCGTTGGCATGGGGGCTCTTTTCTCCCTCTCTCTCTCTCTCTCTCCCGCTCTCTCTCCGTGTCTCTCCCTGTCTTCCACTCTCTGTCTCTGTTTCTCTTTCCACTTGTCTTTCCCTGTGTCTGTGTCTCTAACTCTTTGTAACCTGACTAAATCAGTGACCCACGTGGTCCAGTCTCGAACCAATGATGGCATCAAGGAACATACGGTCCACCAATGACATGACAATTTCAATCGAGTCGAGTTGTATATTTACCAAATACCGTCAAGGAGATACACCCCCTTTCTGCCCCTCACCCCTCAACTCCTTGAGTCACACTTTCAGGCTTTCTTCTTTTTATAAATTTATTTATGTATTTATTTATTTTGGCTATGTTGGGTCTTCGTTTCTGTGCGAGGGCTTTCTCCAGTTGCGGCGAGCGGGGGCCACTCCTCTTCGCGGTGCGCGGGCCTCTCACTGCGGCGGCCCCTCCCATTGCAGAGCACAGGCTCCAGACGCACAGGCTCAGTAGTTGTGGCTCACGGGCCTAGTTGCTCCGTGGCATGTGGGATCCTCCCAGACCGGGGCACGAACCCGTGTCCCCTGCATTGGCAGGCGGATTCTTAACCACTGTGCCACCAGGGAAGCCCCAGGCTTTCTTAAAAGTTCTCCTCCCCCAGCCCCAGCCCTAGCCTCTGTACCTCTGTTCTTCCATGCCATCCCCCTTCTTCTACACTCTATATTTTCACAGTTCAAAGACCCAATGTGGCCCAGAAGACAATCTTCAGAAGGTGAGGGCAGGGAAGAAATAGCAGGCAAGGCTAGAACACCCTTTAGCGGGAGGTGGAGGGCAAAGGGGCAACGCTCACATGTTAGCAATTTTGGTCCAACCTGAGTTCTCATCACCTCTCTTCAGCTCCCCGCGTCGGTGTTTTCTCTGTCTTTCCTCTGTTTCTTTCCCTCATCTGTGTCTCTTTTTCTTTTTTCTATATCTGTTTCTCATGGTCTCTGTCTGTGTCTCTCTCTCCCTCTTTCTTTCTCTGTGGACATCTGTATGCTTCTCCTCCAGAAGGAGAGGATTTAGGAGGCGGGGGAAGTCAGGATAGAACAGAACAGAGGACCATCTTGATCCCCTGGCTTCTGGCACCCCACTGAGACAAACCCTCTCTCCTTCCCTCCCCCTCAGTATTCATTCCAGGATGAACAAGACAAGCCTCTTCCTGTCCCCAGCAACCAGTGTTGTAAGTACTTCTCAATTCCTTCCTGGGCTTCAACTGAAGCCCTCCTCCCTCCTCTACCCCATGACTGTCCTGTGTAATGAACGGGTCACTCGTCTCCAGAGATATGCGTCCTAAGAGCACACAGTATCCCCTCACAGTGCAGTGGAAAGAAAAAGGGATGTGGCACTTGGGTTTGAGTCCTGCCGTACTGTGTGGCCGCAGGCATGTCAGGGTCCCTCTCTGATCCTTAGAGTCCCTCGCTTTGAAACAGGGGCACCTGACAGCCCCCCGCATTCTGATGGTTTTTGGAAGGACCCAGAACATCTGGAGGCTTGAAAAACACTTTGCAGACTCTTCAGTTCCATTCATTAGATCCTGGATGAGGACTTATAACTCATTCATCAAACTTCCATGAGGCCAACACAGACCCCCCCCAAGCAGCCCACACTCAGATGGTGCAGACGGACAATCCTGCCAACACATGTATAATAGGCGCCCATTTACTTAGATAAAGAAACTGAGGCCCAAGAGGAGAAGTGACTTGCCAAGGTCACACACCTGGCAGGAGGCAGAGCCAGGGTTTGAACCCAGGTCGGAGGGACTTACAAGTTTGCTTCTCTCTCCAGTGTGCTACATCTATTAATTATGATGATGCTCACCATGTTTCTCTGTATATTGTCCCTCCACCAAGGCAGAAATTTTCAGGAGTGTCTATCCTCCTGTGGACACTCAGATGCCCCCAGAGCAGGCCTCCACGGGTCTAGATGACTTTCTCCTAAAAGTGCCCTCCAAGTCCTCTGAAGTGAGGAGGAAGTGAAAATCATATAGTCTCAGGACAAAACCCCCACCCATGACACTTGGCCCCTACCCCACACTTCAACCTCTTTCTCCTTTTCCATCTGCTTCCGCATCCTCCTTTCCTCCCCTCTCACAGTCTCCCCTGTATCCGTCGTCCACCTCCCCCCTCCCCATATGCCCAGGATATGTGATGATGGAGCCTGGTGGAGGGAGGGGCTGGGGGAACTGCAGTTGGGAGACCTCATTCCTATACTAACTTGGGGTGCGATATGGAGAAAGTCCCTTAACTTCCCTGCCTGGGGAGGGGTCATCACTGCCCTGAAGAAATTACAAACCCCCTCTCTGGTGAATGGGGTCACTGAAGGATTGTGGTGGGGGCAGAGCCAGGCACGGCGGGGGCAGGAGCTGATGACAAACAGCACCCGGGCAGGTGACTTGAAGCAAGAGGTGGGTTCAATTTGAGAATGGAGACCTACCACCCAGCGTTTACCTCTGAGTTCTCTTGGGACTGTTTTACCATCCCCATTTCACGAAGGAGGCAGCCAAGTGTCAGAGGAGTCAGAATTCTGGTCCAAGTGGTTTTTCTGAGATGCCAGATGCTGGGGATGAGGTGATGAAGATGTAGTTCTCTGCCTGGTCCTGATGCTCAGGCTGTGTGACTTTAGGCTTTTCACTCTACCTCTCTGAGCCCTCTTCACCTATAAAAGGATAAGAATGATTAAAAATAAAAACCCACCCAACAGGGGTGTTTCAAAGTTGAGGATTTCCAGTTCAGCGTTTCTTTCATTATCTGGGGGATGGGGGAGGGAAGGAATGAGGAGTGCTGACCCCAAACTTCAGAGTTGGAAAACCCTGGGTCCAAATGCCCTCTTTATTACGTCCTGGCTGAGCCTGTGGTCTTGTCAAAAAATGGGGATATCCTGCCTTCCTCCCAGGGTGGTGAGTGAAGGTATAACAAAAGTCAGTGGTTAAAGTGATACTCGGGGAAGATACACAGGGCAGAAGGGGATGGGGTCCTGGGTTGGGAGAAGGAGATGGGGAGGATGCGGGAGCCCCCCTCCCCATGCCTCCCCCTCTGCCTTCTCCCTTTTATTATCTCTGCCCCTTCTCTTTGTAGGCAACTGGAATTATTTTGGCTGGGGTGAGCAGCAGAGTAAGTACTCAGCTTGATGTTCTGGGAGGCCATGGGGAGGTGGGCGCCTCGGTGACCCTGAGGCCCCCGCCCCATTGCTCAGGGAAATGGGGAGCCTGTGGCTGGCACACTGGGGCCAGAGGACTGGCACGACCCCTCTTGTGCCCTCCTGCCCCCTGATCACTAACATCTGTTTGAGGGTCCTGCTCTGTCTGGTGGGGAGTGGGTAACGCCACTCTGGGTGGGAGGATTCAGCTGGGAGGAGTGGGCATATAGACGGGAAACCTGCCTGTCTCCAGCTGGGCACTGTGAGCCCCCCACCCCCTTGCTCCCCATGTATAACCTCATCTCCTCTCCTGTGATTCCCTTCCTCTTTTTGTCTCCCCACCTTCCTCCTCTACCTGGTGCCCTCCTCCAGCCCCAATGTCACTTAGAGGCTGGTGGGCAGGGAGGGAAGAGGGTCTCAGACAGAGCAGCTGGGCAGAGACCCCCCAGACAGATATCACTCTGGAGACCTCAGCTCCCAAAGCCCCCCCAACACACACACACATCTTCCTCCAATTTGCCCCCAGGGGAAAGAAACAAGCTACCTCCCCCCAAATTGGATGACTATTTTTCTCCTTAAGGAATAGCTCCCTTTTCCCCATGCCCTTTTCAGAGAAATCCAGTCCTCTAGTCTAAGCATGAATCTACCTCCTAATCTCTACTCCATCAACTGGGGGGCCTTCCACCCCACCCCCATATCCTGATGGACAAGTTGCACCCCACCCTCCCTCCAGGAGCAGGAGGACCCACCTATGGGGTGTATTTGTTTACAAATACAGTTGACCCTTGAACAACATGGGTTTGAACTGTGCAGGTCTACTTATATGTGGATTTTTTTCAATAAATACTACTACAGGACTACACAGTCCCTGGTTGGTTGAATCCATGGATGCAGAATTGTGGATCCGGAAGGCCGATTATAAAATCACATATGGATTTTCCACTGCACGGAGGGTTGGCGTCCCTAACCCTTGCATTGTTCAAGGGTCAACTGTATTTTGATCCAA
Source organism: Balaenoptera acutorostrata (assembly GCF_949987535.1). NCBI lineage: Eukaryota > Metazoa > Chordata > Mammalia > Artiodactyla > Balaenopteridae > Balaenoptera > Balaenoptera acutorostrata. The sequence goes on from NC_080065.1 coordinate 173,855,852, forward strand.
AAGAATTTGTCAAAAACAAGTCAATCAGAAGCAAAGTTAGCCAAGATAAGCATTTGGCAGACAGCTAAGCTTGATCAAAACCAGTTTGCCACAAACAAACAATACAGTAAAAAAAAAAAAAAAAAAAAAAAAAAAGACATTTTGGATTAAAACCAGTTTAGCAAAAGCTCATAATTGGGTCAAGAAGAGCAAAGACAATTAGGCCAAAAGCAGGCCACTTTGTCAAAACAAAAGTGGCTGAAAATGCCTTATCCAGAAGCAGGCAATTTGGTCAAAAACGATTTGGTAAAAAGCAGAGTCTGGGTAAAAGCAGAAAGAATCCAAGAGAAAGCAATCTGCCCCTCAAAAACAGACAATTTGTCAGAAAAAATTAATTTGGGGAACATGCACAGAGCCTCATGTGATTTGGTTGGAAACATCTCAGTCTGGTCAAGGGCAATATGGTAGGCTATAAACCCAAATAATTGGGTAGAAAACAACTTGGTGAGAGGGGCGATTTGGTGATATTGACAAATTGTCCCCAGTTTCATGATCCCCCACTTTAGGCCTTTATGGCTTCACAGTTTCACCCTGATGCCCACAAATCTGAGTTGCGGAAATTCACATCTGCTTCTGCCCTTGATGCCAGCGCTGTCAGAGCGCAGCGCATCAGAAGGTGGCCATATGGCAGCGACAGGATAAAAAGCTTGCCGGTCACAATGGCTCAAGTCAAATGAGAAACCAGGAAACCAGAGCTACTTTGGTAAGGCCGGCTTTGCTGGCTAAAAATGAATTTAAGGTTTTTCTGAAGGCAAAATAGGGAATGAATCAAATAGGTAGATCTACATGAAGTATGAAATTAATTTTTTAACAGTTTACCACATTAAAATTTTTTGACCTATTCTTTTAATATATTAGTGGGAAAAGAATTAGAAAGTTAGAAAGTTAAAATCAAGCAAAAAAATTGGGAAAAGAGCAAAAATACTTAAAGCCATAAAAAGTACAAGCCACCCCCTCGGTGTTTAAAATCACCAGTAAATTGATACCATGGCCGAGCATACCGTGGGCTTCCCAGTCGGGTAGTTAATTTTGGGGATGCTCACTTCTTTTCAGCTCAATGGTTGTTTTCTAAATAAATTCAGTCATTCCTGTTCCCACCACAATCCCACATCCTTTGAGACTGTTTTCTTTTTCCTGAAAAAGAAAATCTGTTTTCCATTTACTAAGGAAAGCAAACCGAACTGAAACATCCTTTAATTCTTACTAAACACTTGAAGTTTGGCAACCCCTCCCTGTTCCGTTTGAGTGATAGATTCTGGGCATGTGGTAGTCTTGCCAACCTAAGAATCTGATCTTTTTGAGGGAGGCAGCACCTTGGCAGAGCCCCTTCTTTGTTCCTGCGCATGTGAGTTCCGGGCTTGGGTCCCCGTCCTCGGATATCAAGGAATCTCTGAGGGTTAAAGGACATTTATATTCTACCTTGTGCTCTTGATCCTTCAACTTCCCCATGAGACTCTGTGTGACTCCTGTTATGGGAAGCCTGATGGAAAACCCAATATTGTTTTCAGAGACCCTGGACTTCATTAAAAGTCCATTTTCACATTTGAGCCAAAAGACGCCTTCCAATTTGTCCCTGTCCTCCTCACATTGTAGTACCTACCGCGGACCCCAGACTCTAGGTCCAGTTTGACCCACATACAGCAAAGCAGGGTTTTCACTTCCCTTCTTTTTCTTTTTTTATTTTAATAGATCTTTATTGGAGTATAATTGCTTCACAATACTGTGTTAGTTTCTGTTGTACAACAAAGTGAATCGGCCATACGCATACATATATCCCCATATCCCCTCCCTCTTGCGTCTCCCTCCCACCCTCCCTATCCCACCCCTCTAGGTCGTCACAAAGCACTGAGCTGATCTCCCTGTGCTATGCGGCTGCTTCCCACTAGCTAACTATTTTACATTCGGTAGTGTATATATGTTGATGCTACTCTCACTTCACCCCAGCTTCCTCCTCCCACCCCATGTCCTCAAGTCCATTCTCTATGTCTACGTCTTTATTCCTGCCCTGTCACTAGGTTCATCAGTACCATTTTTTTTAAGATTCCATATATATGCATTAGCATACAGTATTTGTTTTTCTCTTTCTGACTTAACTTCACTCCGTATGACAGACTCTAGGTCCATCCACCTCACTACAAATAACTCAGTTTCGTTCCTTTTTATGGCTGAGTAATATTCCATTGTATATATGTGCCACATCTTCTTTATCCATTCATCCGATGATGGACACTTAGGTTGCTTCCATGTCCTGGCTATTGTACATAGAGCTGCAATGAGGACTGTGGTACACGTCTCTTTTTGAGTTATGGTATATGCCCAGTAGTCACTTCCTTTATTCTAAAGCCTATACCTCTATTAAAATGACCCAAGATCCTTCATTCCCTCTGGTAGATTCCTCTTCTTGGGTTAGCAATCAGTGAAGACCCCCTAAACCTGAGAGACTGTGTTGGCCTCCGTTGCGTGCTCTCCCTCTCCCTCCCCTCCTCACTGTCTCCCCTCGCCTCCTCTCTCTTCCAGATGAGGACCCTGACAGCGCAGTGGATGACCGTGACAGTGACTATCGCAGCGAGACGAGCAACAGCATCCCGCCACCCTATTACACTACGTCCCAGCCCAATGCCTCGGTCCACCAATATTCTGTCCGACCACCGCCCCTGGGTTCCCGGGAATCCTACAGTGACTCCGTGCACAGTTATGAGGAGTTCTCTGAGCCGCGGGCCCTCAGGTAGTCACAGTAGAGTGAAGGATTCGCGTGTGTGTGTGTGTCCAGCTCTATCTCCTGGAGGGGAGAGAGGAATAAGGGGTTGGAGGGAGCTAGGGGTGAAGGTAAGTGGGTTCTAGGAAAGCAGCATCCATACTTTCTTATAGGCAGTAAAACCTTTTCTTTACCCAAAATCTTGCAAGAAAACTCCCCAAGCTTGATTAAAAGGGGTCTGCTTTGGCTGAAGAAAGAGACGGAAGTCAGGAAGCCCCTGAGAGGTTCCCCTGAAATAGGGGGGTTTTTTGGCACTCCGCTTAAAAACCCCTGGTCCCTTTGTACTCTCTAACTGTTCAGGGGAGGAGGTGAAAGGAGGAAGAGATGAGCATTAATAGGGGTGGGAGGTGAGGCACAGTGATGTTGGAAAGACTCCCAGCAAGCAGCTGACTCATGGTCCTGGGGTGGTCCTACCTAGCCCTCCTGGTGACGCCTGACTCTGTGTTCCTGACCAGCAGGCATGGGCACAGTGACCTGGGAGCTGCTCAGTCCAGCCACCATCACTACTCTTTTCAAAGTAGGCTGTCCCTAGACCTACCCCACAGGTGGGTCCCCTGGCTTGCAAGGGTGCAGTGTGTTGGTCCTTGAGCCTGTGAGACTGAAACTTGTGCCTGTTGCTGCCCCCCACCCCTCGCTGACCTGATCGCCCCAGTCCTGGTTTCTTAACAGAACAATAGCAAACATGATATTAAACAGGTTGGCTATCTGTAAAGCACTTAGGGTGGTGCCTGAAAGTGCTACGTAGTGACTGTTAGATAAACAGCGCAAATAATAGTATTCGGAGCTAACTATGTGCCCAGCTCTGGTCCAGCATCTTCCCTTCATCATCTCATTTCATTCTCTGGTTGGGAGTATTATTGGTTCCATTTGACAGAGGGGGGATCAAGGCACAGAGGGGTTAAGTCACTTGTCTGAGGTCACACAGCTGGTAAATCATCATTAAAGACTAGTGTTTATGGTGAACCCACTGGGTGGAAAGCAGTGGCCTGGTGAATTTTTTTTTTTTTTGATTGTTTTGATTTTTGGCTGCGCTGGGTCTTCGTTGCTGCGCGCGTGTTTTCTCTAGTTGCAGCGAGTAGGTACGGGGGCTACTCTTCATGGTGGTGCCCGGGCTTCTCATCGCGGTGGCTTCTCTTGTTGCAGAGCACGGGCTCTAGGCGCGCGGGCTTCAGTAGTTGTGGCTCATGGGCTCTAGAGCACAGGCTCAGTAGTTGTGGCGCACGGGCTTAGTTGCTCCACGGCATGCGGGATCTTCCCCGACCAGGGATCGAACTCGTGTCCTCTGCATTGGCAGGCAGATTCTTAACCACTGCGCCACCAGCGAAGCCCCGCCTAGTGGATTTTGGGTCATGGGTCTTCTTGCAAAATATTTGCTCCCCAAAGAATACATTTCGTCCATTAAAGTATGAGCAGGATGAAAACTTTGAGGGCTCTTTACTCCCTTGATGTTGAACCTATACTTCTATTAATATGACCCCCCAAATCTCTTTAAGATATTAGGCTCAGTTCACACATACACCAGGGCCTCCTATTTGTGTGAGACCTTGATATACCAGATTTGGAGGTTAACCCTATAACTTAGGTCCAGGACTAGGCTGGGGTGAGCGTGGTATGCTTGAAGTTGCCTCAAGTACAAAGCTTAAGAGGGTGCCAAGAAACTCAGTCCTCAAGATAAATAATATATTAATGCAATATTTTAAAAAATCAAAATGGATGCCAAAAAAATCCAGGAAAAAAATATCACCAAAATGTTCCTTTGTAAGTGTAGATGTTCTTGTATGTAAGTTATACTTCAATGAAATTTCTAAAAATCAAATCTAAAATATACAAATTTAAGTTAAAACATGATCTGACTCTGCACTTGCAGGACTCAGCCTCACCTACCTCATTCTGATCCTAGTCCTGCTATATCTAGTGTATAAGCAAGAAAAATAATGATGGTTAATTGAGCACTTACTATGTGCTAGGTATTCTAATATGTCCCAAATAATATGCTTATTCTTTACACCAATCTTATGAGGTGAGAATTTACCTCTTCATCTCCCCATGGCTTTGTAGATAAGGAAAATGAGGCAGAGAGATTAAGTTACTTTCCTAAGGTCACACAGCTAGTAAGTGGCTGAGGGAGAATTTAAACCTTGTCAAGCAGGCTTCTGAGTCCACAGCCACAACGCCACACTGCCTCTCAGCCCTAAAAAAGGCACCTGGGGACCTGCAACGTTAGCCTCCCAAGGTCCTACAGCTGGACAGAAGTGATGTTCCCTCTACATCATCAGCAAAGGACTTCAACCAAGGAGATTGTCCGTTCTCTGTGTTCCCAGCAGCATCTCAGAATCACCCCCGTGTTACCCCACATTCAAAAATTCAGGGGCAAACTTGCTATTAAACATAGCTATCCAGGCTCCCGAATTGCAGGCCTTCTCCAACTCTTGACGAAGAGGTTAATTACGCAAACAAGTGTTTGCATCTGGTTGAGATTTGGAGAAACCCTCAGAATCGCTTTATTTCTAGTGCAGTAAGAAAAGAAATTTTAAATGGTTTATCTTTGTGCCATCAAGGTAAATGAGCTTTCAGAGCTATGCTGTCCAACATGGTAGCCCCATGTGGCTTTTTAAAGTTAAATTTAAAATAATTAAAATAAATAAAATAAATTTTCAGTCCCTCCATCTTACTGGACACTTTTCAAGTGCTCAAGAGTCATGCACATGTGGCCGGTGGCTACTATGTTAGATGGTGAGGACAGAAAACATTTCCATTTGCTGTGGAGAGTTTGGGTAAAACATAATTTGAAGAAAACCTTCATAAGCTCCCTACTCAGTCTTTACCATCATCCAATATAATATTCTTTTGCAGGTATTTAAACAACTTTTATTTTGAATTTTCCTATGTTTTGTAAATACCATAGAAAGTTTGGATAGTTTACAGATGGAATGTTTTAGAAGGAACTTTTTTAAAAGATTGAGCATTTTGGGTGCAACTAGAGACTATCATACTAAGTGAAATAAGTCAGAAAGAGAAAGACAAATATCGTATGATATCACTTATATGTGGAATCTAAAATATGAAACAAATGAACTTATCTACGAAACAGAAACAGACTCGCGGACATAGAAAACAGACTTGTCGTTGCCAAGGAGGAGAGGGTTGGGGGAGGGATGGCGTGGGAGGTTGGGATTAGCAGCTGTAAACTATTATGTATAGAATGGATAAACAACAAGGTTCTACTCTATAGCACAGAGAAGTATATTCAATATCTTATGATAAACCGTAATGGAAAAGAATATTTTAAAAAAGAAGGTATAGGGGCTTTCCTGGTGGTCCAGTGAGTGGTTAAGACTCCACGCTTCCAATGCAGGGGGGTGCGGGTTTGATCCCTGGTCGGGGAACTAAGACCTCTCATGCTGCGCGGTCGGCAAAAAAAACAATCAATAAAAAAGAAGAATATGTATATAGTATAACTGAATCACTTTGCTGTACAGCAGAAATGAACACAACATTGTAAATCAACTATACTTCAAAAAATGAGAAAAAAAAAAAGATTGAGCATTTAGTCTAACCTCTTTATTTTTTAGGTCCAAGGAAATGAAATGCCATACTCAAGGTAAAACATTTAGTGGCATAGGAGGGAGTAGAATTAGTCTTACCCTGGGTTTATTCTAGCATTCTTCATTCAACTCCTTTGCGCTTGTGCTATCCTGAAAGCGAAGAACTAGATCCCTTTCCATTTGTATTCATGACTTCCTTATTCAAACTATCTTCAGAAGCACTCCTGTCTCCCTAACAGTTTCTCCTACCACTTTCGTGACTGCTACAATTTGTAAAGCATCATTCATTTGCACATTCAAGGTGGCTCAGACTTAAGCAATTACTGGAACAAAGTTTCAATGCACTGGAAACAGTTGAAAGGAGAGTAAGACATCAAATATTAAGAAAATATTAACTCTTTTAGTAGATGGAAAAGTCTTCTCTCTCAGAGATGAAAAGCAGAAGAGTGCCCATCTTACAGATAGGGAAACTGAGGCTCAAAAAGTGGCAACGAGTTGCTTGAGTCTCAGAGCAGGATGTGCACAGAGCTTGTCCCAGATTGGCTCCCATCCTGTGTGCCTGGCCATGTCTTGTCCTTCTCTGGCCTTGGATGTGTCTGTAAGTCCTGGGGGGAGTCTATTTATTCTAAGCATTCCTGGGATGGAATGGGGGAGTGGAAAAGGAGGAGAACTCTCCACTCTCACCGTGAACAAGTCACATGGTGGGGAGGGGATGCAGAGGCAGAGTTCCCCTGAGAGTGACTCAAGCCACCATCCCAGGCCACCCTGGCCTTGCTGCCCAGTGCTGGATGATGCTGGGCCCCCAGAGGGACAGGCATTCCATCCCACAGGTCAGGATTTGACTGGAGGGAGGGACACAGCTGGACACACTGGCAGAGGGGATGGGCAGGGAGGGTTTCCTGGAGAAATGTGCCTGGGAGCCAACACTTGAAGGATAAATGAAGAGTCTTAGGAGAGGAATTCCAGGCAGAGAAGACAGCTCAGCTAAAGGCTGGAGAGGTGAACGGGGCCAGATCATGCAGGGAGGCCCTTGGTGGCTGACTCGAGGACATGGCATCCAGGGGCGGCATCTGGGGTCAGAGCTGTGTTGGACCCCAATGTCAGAGCTGGGGTGGGAGGAGTCTCGGGGACCACTGGGTCCCATGCCTGGGGCAGTTTACGTGGCGCCCAGGGTCACAGATGGACACATCCAGGCCTGTGTGGAGATCCCAGTCCTAGGCTGCCCCCCTCACTTGGGACCCCAGAATGTGCTGGGGTGGACTTCGGGGGTATTCACCAGCAGAGGGAGTTTGGAGTCCTTTCCAGGCAAATAATACCTGCTGATCCCCCATCCCAGCTGTCTACAAAGACAGGCAATAAAAAGCAATCAACCATATACATAACTTAGCAAACAAGGACTAAAGGACTGTAGGAATCAAACCCCTGTTTGATTCCTACAGCATCCCAGGGCCTGGCCAGGGAAGAGGGTCCCAGTCACTGAGAGTGGAGAAAGTGTTTAAGACAAGGAATGCTGTTTATTGAATGACTGAATGAGTGGTTAGAAGGGGGATGAGAGGTGGCCCATGTGTCATGCTGTCTGCCCTCAGGCAGAGACAGATATTTCTTCCTGGTCATGTCGAGTGTGATCCAGGGTGCATATAAGGAGCATATAATGTGGGTGGGCGTGGGCTTGACCTGGCTGGAGGGTGGGGGAGACTCACTCAAAGAAGTGCAATTTCAGTGGGCACCAAAGGATTTTTCCAGATAAAGCAGGCAAGAAAGGATGCTCCTGGCAGAGAGCACAGCAAGTGCAAAGGCCCAGAGGTGGGCACAATTTAGGGTGTTGGAGGGACAGCGAGGATGGATGCTGATGTAGCTGGAGCAGGGGGAGAGAAGGGAGGATGGAAGGAGATGGGGACGGAGACGTTGGAGGATTTGGGCCACACAGGGATGCAGAGCACGGCACAGAATTTTATTTCAAGGGAGCCGTGGTAGGGTTTGGAACAGGGGAGGTCCATGTTTGGGTTTATGATTCCAATAAGCCCCTTTGTGGCTTCTATGCAAAAAGCTACTGTCCAGGAGAGAAGTGGATGTTGGGTAGGGCAGCATCTAGTGGAGATGGCGGAGCCTGGGCTAGGGTGGGGCCCAGGGTGCAAGGAAGTGAATGCATTGCACGTATGTTTACAAGGTGGAGCTGAAGGGACCTGCCTCAGGATCAGCTGTGAGTGGAGGTTGGGGAAGGAGTGGAGGCAGGGAGGCCCAGGTCCCTGATGAAAGGAGGGGGCTTGGCAGTGGGAGGACCAGGTTGAGGCGGAGGGTAGAGGGTACATCAAGAGACAGGGGCTACTATGTTTGTTTCAGGAGCGCTAGGTCTCCAAGGGGGCTGTGGCAGGGACACTGATTCGGGGTTCCAAACATGTGGGTGAAGGCTTTGCAGCCTCCACAGTGCATGGATAGGAGTGGTGCACGGTAGGTCACCGATGATCACTAATGTCACTGATCTGGTTTTATTGCCTGCCCCCCAAGATGGTAAATGCCCCAAGAACAGGTGTTTTTGTCTTTTGTTCACGGCTGTGTTTCCCTGGCAACCGGAGGAGCTCCACCAATGCTGGGAATCCAGGCAATGACCAATCCAGGGAATGACTGGGTGATGGAACCTGTGTGACCGGGGCTGGGATGGGCAGTGGGTCTGTGCCCCAGCCCCTGAGCCCTTGGCCCGTTCCTGTAGCCCCACAGGCAGCAGCCGTTACGCCTCCTCAGGGGAGCTGAGTCAGGGCAGTTCGCAGCTGAGCGAGGACTTCGACCCGGATGAACAGAGCCTACAGGGCTCTGAGCTGGAAGACGAGCGGGACCGGGACTCCTACCACTCCTGCCACAGCTCGGTCAGCTACCACAAGGATTCGCCACGCTGGGACCAGGATGAGGATGAGCTGGATGAGGAGCTGGACGAAGAGCTGGATGAGGACCTGGAGGACTTCTTGGAGGAGGAGGAGGAGCTGCCTGAGGACGAGGAAGAGCTAGAGGACGAGGAGGAGGTGCCGGATGACATCCGAGGCTACACTGAGCGCGAGCAGGTGGCCGTGGCCGAGCCCAGGGACTTCAAGCGTGTCAGCTTTCCACCCGCCACCCCCAAGAAGGAGGACAAGGCCCCAGCCGTGCCCACCGAGGTCCCCGACATAGCCAAGGTGGCCCCTGAGTCAGCCGCCCCTGAGGAGGCACCTGCAGCTGAGCAGAAGCCTCAGCCTGAGCCCCCCAAGGCTGAGGAGAGGTAACGGGAAGGGGTTGAGGGCCTGTCACAAGGTCACAGGGTCAGTGGTGCCATGATGGAGTCAGTGTAGACCTGGGGAATGGGGGGAGAGGCTGTCACAGGGCCCTGGGTTTATTGAAGGGATCGGGATGGGTCTAGGAGGTCAGAAGTGGCTCAGTGGGGTCAGAGGGGGTCAAGCAGGGTCATGAAGGAGTCTTAGAGGTTGTGAGGAGCTGGAGGGTTTGCCAGGGTTGGAGAGGTCACAGAAGCATCAGAGGAGTCCTCGGATAGGGTTACAAAGTTGCAGAGGGGCCAGGAAGGTGGCAAAGGGACCCAGGAGACCTGAAGGTGTCAGAGAGGTGATGGGCATGTGGGAAGGGGGGGGGGGGAGGATCACTGAGGCTGGTCAGAGGGGTCACAGGTGGGTCATTGTGTCTCCGAAGTGTCAGGGAGGCCAAGGAGGGCCCAGCATCACTCGGAGGGTGGAGGGTGGAGGGAGTGCCGGCCCCGGAGCCTCATGAAACCCCTTGCCTCAGTTTCAGGCCACGAGAAGATGAGGAAGGCCAAGAGGGTCAGGACTCCATGTCTAGGGCCAAGGCCAACTGGCTGCGAGCCTTCAACAAAGTGCGGCTGCAGCTGCAGGAGGTGAGTGAGAGCAGCAGTGGGCTCACCCCCAGCCTGGCCGCGCCCAGTGCCCCACCCACCCTCATTTCCCCACTCCTTCCATGCCCCAACCCACTCTGGTCCTTTCCCTGGCCCTGCCCACACTAGCCCATGCCACTCATGAGCCACCAGGCCACGCCTACTTCGCCACTCCGCCCACCACCATGCCTCCATACATCCTGGTTCTTCTATGGCTCCGCCCACCCCAACCTGTTCCCATCTGTGCCCAGCCTGGCCCTTCCTTAGCCCCACCCACTCCTGCCCTGGCCCCAGCCCCACCATCCCTGGCCCAACCCCTGCCCAATCTGACTCCTCCCTGGCCCTACCCATGCCTGCCTACTCTCCCCTGCAACCAGCTGGCCCCACCAAGGTCTAGTCCAGCCTCCCCCAGGGCAGCCTGGGATTTCTAAGTGGGGAAGAAGGAGAGGCGAACTGGAACCTAGAGCTGAAATTAAGCTGAGGTCATGGCTATGGCCAAGTTCAGCGGCCAGGTTCATGGATAGGGATAGAGGTTAGTGATAGGGTTATAGGTCAGGGTTAGGGCAGCAGTCAAAGATCAGAGTTCAGGGTTAGACTTGGTGATAGCGGAAGAAGTCAGTGCTTGGGCTCACAATGGGTGTCAGAGTTGGGGTTTGGGAAAGGTCTGAGATCTGGTCAGTATTGCAGAAGAAATTAGGTGAAAAATAGAATTAACGTCAGGGTCAGGATGACTGTTCAGATGGGCAGCAGGAATGAGGCCGTTCATTCACTCCTTCATTCACTCAACCTGCTCTGGGCTGGACACTAAGCAGTGTTATTATCCGGGGTGACCTTCCAAAGTGGGGTGAGGCTGGCAGGAGGAGATCCTAAACAGACTCCCAAAGTCTTAGGTCATCAGTTATCAGAGCCACAAAAGTTTCAAATCAAATTTCTTATCAGTTGTACAGTAGAATTTTCTTTTACTATACAGCCTCATGGTTCTAGATTCAAACAGTAGAAGAAAATATACTGTGAAAAATCTATTGAATAACTTTCACTAAGTCAACAAATTAAATGAAAAAGACAGCAACTACCCTTGTAATGGAACTAGCAATATGACAAGAAAAATAAACATGAGCAGGATCTCTGGGTTTCATAGAGGGGGCATAAAACTAATCCAAGGCAATCAGGAAGACTCACTGGAGGAGGTGACACTTAAAGTGACATGATATCCAAAATACTTAAACAATATTTCAGAAGAAGATGTCAGACCCTTCTCCCTGCCCCCCCACCACCACCATGCCACCCTTTAGTTGCATGGTAGGGGGTGTTGACTCTGGGTCCACACTGAGACCTGACTGATAGATGGAGGCTGGTCGGGTGCAGAAGGTGGGAGAGCATATATACAGGTGGCACCGCTTGGGCAAAGGTCCTGGGGCATGAGATCAGATAATCAGGTGAGGCAGGGGGAGTTTAGCGAGTGATAGGATCTTATGAGTATCGAGCCAGCCCCTAAGAATCCCAGGACTATAGAGCACGAGCTCTTGTTCAAGATGATGTTAACAAATCCTCAATTTTGACAGACAAGGAGACTGAAGTTCACTGAGGTTGGTGTCAGAGAGTATCTCCTTTCTTCTCATTTTACAGATGGACAAACTGAGGCCCAGAAAAAGCTAGTGGGCTCCCTAAGGACACACAGTGAGGACAAGGACCCAGGCCTCCTGACTCCCAACGCAAAGGGGAGACAGTTGTGGGTGTGGTACATGTGCTGCCCTGGGAAGGGGCAGCTACACTGACCATATCTGTCTTCTGTCCTGCAGGCCCGGGGAGAAGGAGAGATGTCCAAATCCCTGTGGTTCAAAGGCGGGTGAGTATCAGATCTTGGGGGTGAGGGAGAGGAAGTTTTGAACCCAGAGCCTAAGGCTGGTTTGCACCATAACCTCAGCCCAGCCAGGGCAGGGAGAGGGTCCATTTAGACAGGGGACAGATTGCACATGAGTGAAATAATGTAGCCACTGTAATAAGGCACTCATGACCAGCAGGAGCCGAAGATAGTAACACATTGAATCCTCACAACAAACCCATGGGGGGCCCACTACCCCTATTTTACAGATGGAGAAACAGTCCAGAGAGACCTTGCTCAAGCCGCTCATATAATTCAAGAACATTTCCCCCTAGAAATAAATGTAAGGTAAAGAAGAAACCCATTTCCTGCACGATACATCTGCAACCCTGGAGTGAATTTTTTGCTTTGATTCTGCTTTTACATTTCTCAGATTATTTCTACAGTTGCTGGCTGTTTCATAACGATAGTTGTTGGTCTTACATGGAGCATTTGTCATATCTAATTTCTTAAGTTATTGCTTTTCCAGGGTGTTTTTTCAGCACTTGTGTGGTGAGGTTAGAGGATGCAAAAGATATTTGTAAATTACACGAATGTTTTAAATAACAGCTGGAGAGCGACTGCCTTCCCTTGTACATCCTTTTCAAACAGAGGCAGGGACACAGGAGCTGTGACTCCCAGAGGGGCAAGTGTCCCGTGTGGGGAGCCCTGGAAGTGGGGTCTGAGATGGGGGCTCCTGTGTGCATGATTTATACAGGAAGCACTCTCAAGAAAAGCCTGTGAGGGCTTCCCTGGTGGTGCAGTGGTTAAGAATCCGCCTGCCAATGCAGGGGACACGGGTTCAAGCCCTGGTCCAGGAAGATCCCACATGCCGCGGAGCAACTAAGCCCATGCGCCACAAGTACTGAAACCCATGTGCCTAGAGCCCGTGCTCCGCAACAAGAGAAGCCACCACAACGAGAAGCCCGTGCACCACAACAAAGAGTAGCCCTCGTTCGCCGCAACTAGAGAAAGCCCACGCACAGCAACGAAGACCCAACGCAGCCAAAAATAAATAAACAAACCTATAAAAAAGAAAAGAAAAGCCTGTGAGGCAGGCGGGACCAGGTAGGAGAAACAGCCAAGCAGAGAGGTAGTTCAGGAGTCACCAAGCCTCTGCCTGATCCTTCAGGGAGCGCTGGAGCATGAATAGCACCCCAGGACTTGTCCAGAGTCACTGGCTGCCAGGCATCACTCTCATTGGCCACTGAGAACTTTCTGAAGAGGAGCCACACCTGAACCCTCTCTGGGAACACCTGCACCTCTCAGTAGAGTAGAATTGGACAGACCACCGCAGCATCTGCCACAGCCCTCATTCTGATTAGCCAGCTACAGCAAAGCTGCCAAGAGGCAACAGCACAAATACAATTTCCAGTTCCCTCTTTCTCATGGGCTTTGAAATCACTTCTTCCAGGATAGACTTTAAATATACACAAATATTTCCAATTTTGAGCATAAAGAAAGATTTCGTTGATATTTTAGCATATTATTTAGATTTGCCTTAATTCAAATTTTCATTAAACGTGGGCAACTGTATCATCTCCCCATTTCTCAGATGAGGAAGTTGAGGCCCAGTGTCTTCATTTCTTAGGGCTGCCATAACAAACTACCACAAACAGAGGGCTTAAAACAACAAAAATGTATCTTCTCGCAGTTCTTGGAGGCCAGAATTCCAAAACCAAGGTGTTGGCAGGGCCACACTCCCTCTGACTTCTGTAGGAGAGAATCCTTCCTTGCCTTTCTAGCTTCTGGTAGTTGTTGGCAATCCTTGGTATTCCTTGGATTGTAAACGAGTCACTCCAATCTCTGCCTCTACTATCACACCACTGTCTTCTCCCTGTGTGTCTCTCTTCTTATAAAGACACCACTCATATTGGATTAGGAGCCCATCCTACCCTAGTATGACCTTGTCTTAACTAATTACATCTGCAATGACTCTATTTCCAAAAAAGGTCACATTCTGAGGTACTGGGAGTTAGGACTTCAATGTATCTTTTCGGGGGACACAATTCAACTCTTTATACCTGGGGAGATCAGGTGTCCTGCCCAGGCCTCAGGAGATGTCTGTTGGAGGAAGGGGAACTTCCCTGGGCCCTTGACGTCCCTGGGTGTGTCTTGCAGCCCTGGCGGTGGTCTCATCATCATCGACAGCATGCCAGACATCCGCAAGAGGAAGCCTATCCCACTCGTGAGTGACCTGGTGAGCACCTGTGCCCTCCCCTGCCCAAGCAGAGCAGCCCTGCCACAAGCAGTGCTCAACCTGTACAACTGCCCATGGCAGAACTGGGGCTGGGGACTGGCAAGGCATTCTCTGGGACTAATGTGATCTCATTTCTACCCTGTGTGCTGCGTGGACACTTCAGGCCATGGTGAGTGATGGCAACCCAGGCCCTTGAATCTCCTCCCGAGACCCCCACCCCCCACTGGGATCTTCCAACTGGTCCCCATCCCATGGGTTCTGGGGAGGGGACCTTGCCATGTCCAACAGTTCATGGGTGGGGAAGAGAGCAGGTGACTCCCCACCTTGGTTCATGGCCTGGCTGGTGGTTTTGCTCTGTGGCTGTTGACCACGGCCAAGTGCAGTTCCCCAGTCCGGTCCCTGGTGGTGGGGAATGGGTGAGTCAGAGGTGTAGGGCTGCTCCCTTTCCAGGGTCTCTTCTAACCTGGAGCCTCTGTCACCTCCCAATTCTTTTCTGGTTCTGCTCCCGCTGCTGTGACCTGTTTCCTATTTGTGGCTGTGGCTTGAATCCGTGGCTGGTGGCCCCAAACCATGGCTGGGGATTCTGCTCGCGGTGACAACCCCCCCGGGTGCCAATCGACCCCTCTGACTCCCTTGGTGACTTCCCTATTCCAGTCTCTGGTGCAGTCCAGAAAAGCAGGCATCACCTCGGCCTTGGCATCCAGCACTTTGAACAACGAAGAGCTGGTGCGTGGGGCACCTCCCCCTCCCCAGCTTGGAGGGTGGGCGGGGCTGGGGGGGCTCCCGGAGGAAAGGAAGGGGGTGGGGCAGAGACAGGCACTCCTCGCTTTCCAGAATTCCGACAACGCAGCCGCCAGCGAGCACAGTCTGTGTACAGGAACCCGTGGATTCCGACAGTGTGGGGCGGGGGACGGACCGGGACTTTACCATACTCAGAACGGGGCGGGGGGCGGGGGGATGAGGGCGGGGCAAGCCAGTGCCCCCAGGTTAAGGCTCTACGCCCATGTCGCATGCCCTCCCTCCCCGCAGAAAAACCACGTTTACAAGAAGACCTTGCAAGCCTTAATCTACCCCATCTCGTGCACGACGCCGCACAACTTCGAGGTGTGGACGGCCACCACACCCACCTATTGCTACGAGT
Source organism: Balaenoptera acutorostrata (assembly GCF_949987535.1). Taxonomy (NCBI): domain Eukaryota; kingdom Metazoa; phylum Chordata; class Mammalia; order Artiodactyla; family Balaenopteridae; genus Balaenoptera; species Balaenoptera acutorostrata. The sequence goes on from NC_080065.1 coordinate 173,871,261, forward strand.
GTGAGGGGCTATTGTGGGGCATCGCGCGGCAGGGTATGCGCTGTACCGAGTGCGGTGTCAAGTGCCACGAGAAGTGCCAGGACCTGCTCAACGCAGACTGTCTGCAGCGTGAGTGCCGGGCTCCCGCCGGAGCGGAGACGGAGGGGCAGGACTGTTAATGGTTAGGGGCGGGGCTCTGACGAGAAGGAGGGGACGGGACAGGGGGCGGGGCCGTGGGACGGGACGGGAGCGACAGGAGGGGAAAGGAGAAGTGAGAGGGGTCTTAGAGGGGTGGGGCGGGACTCAGGGAGGAGCTAAACTGTTCAAGGGGCGGGCTTAATGGGAGGCAGCGGTTTCCATGGAGAAAAATAGGGTTAGGGTTAGGGTTAGTTCGGAGGTGGGAGGGGGCTCAAGTTGGGGAGAGGAGTCCGAGGAGGGGAGGGGCTTGGAGAGGGCAGAGTGTCAGAGGGGAAGGGGACTAGAGGGGCTAAGACAGGGGGTGGGAACTTTAGGGGGAAAGGCCTGGTTGGGGGAGGATTCAGAGAGCAGGTAGGAGCTCTGGCAGTTCTAGCTTTGGGGGGATGATTCACCTGAACCCCGTGTCCGTGGCAGCAGATGAGGAAGCCCTGGAGCGGGAATCAGGGCTCTCGCTCCTGGGAGGGAGTGCTCTGTGTGCAGAGACGGCTGTCTTTGCGCGCAGGGGCGGCGGAGAAGAGCTCCAAGCACGGGGCGGAGGACCGGACGCAGAACATCATCATGGTGCTCAAGGACCGCATGAAGATCCGGGAGCGCAACAAGCCCGAGATCTTCGAGCTCATCCAGGAGATCTTCGCGGTGACCAAGACCGCGCACACGCAGCAGATGAAGGCCGTCAAGCAGAGCGTGCTGGATGGAACGTCCAAGTGGTCGGCCAAGATCAGCATCACCGGTGAGGCCGCGGGGGGGAGGGGGAGGGACGGCCACGGGGGTCCCTTCTTCTCGGCCCCCTGTGCTCCCTCCCACGCCCCTTCCTTCCCTTTGCTGCACATATTTGAGCGTCCCCGTGACTTTCTCATGTCGGTGTATATGCGTTTGTGCCCACAACCTGGGCATATATGCCTCCAAACGTGTTTGCATGAAACTATCTGGGTGCATCTCGCTTGGTAGCCCCCAGAACCAGACCTCAAGAAGAGGAGTTGAGGGCCCACAGTTTATCTGGGAGGTGAACCCAGGAAGCCCCCAGGGGTATTGGGAAGTGAGACCAGGAGGGAATAAGCCCTACCCAGGGTGCCACCGAGCAGGCGAAGCAGTGGACACCTAGGACCACTGGGGGACATTATTGACCTCCCAGGGCTGAGAGGTCCTTCCCAGGGGTGGGGGCCTTGTGGTGTTTCTCCATTCCTCATCGTCATTGGGATTTCCCTGAAAACAGACTCCAAGATGAGGATTTCAGGGCAGATGGGTATCCAGGAGGTGGTCCCAGGGAGTGCCAGTGGGAAGTGGAGACATGAGTTTGAGAGCCGGGAAGTAAAGAGCCCTGTGGAGTATGCCAATGTCATACTGTGGGCAACTGGGGGCTCAATCCTGCTGGGGACCTTAGGGGGACCCTGTAGAGCACACACCCGAGTGTCCCACCCCAGGGGTGACCCTGGGGCACCTTCATATTCTTCATTGGGTGAGGGTTCCCTGGATGTTAACTCTAGCAAGCCGAGCATGCCCAGTGGGTGTGTCCATGGGCTCCTGTGGCCAGAACAAAGCCCTCAGTCCTTGTCACAGGTGTTCCCTGTGGAGCCTGTGACAGTGTCTGTTCTTGGCATGCCTTGCTCCTTGAGCCCACATTTATATTTGTTTTGTGTGTCTTCCAGTGGTCTGTGCCCAGGGCTTGCAGGCAAAGGACAAGACAGGATCCAGTGACCCCTACGTCACCGTCCAGGTCGGGAAGACCAAGAAACGGACAAAAACCATCTATGGAAACCTGAACCCCGTGTGGGAGGAGAACTTCCACTTGTAGGTGTCTGGCTGGGCCCCCAGCCCCCTAGATGGAGCTCCCTGTTGGAGCAGCTGAAGGGTGGGCTTCAAGACACCTGCCCTGGGACCTCCCTGGTGGTCCAGTGGTTAAGACTCCATGCTCCCAATGCAGGGGGCCCGGGTTCCATCCCTGGTCAGGAAACTAGATCCCGCATGTGACAACTAAAGATCCCGCACGCGGCAAAGAAGATCCTGCGTGCCGCAACCCGGCGCAGACAAAAAAAAAAAAAAAAAAAAAAAGCCCCTTGCCCCAACCTTCTCTTCCCCCCCTGCAGTGAATGTCACAACTCCTCGGACCGAATCAAGGTGCGTGTCTGGGATGAGGACGATGACATCAAATCTCGCGTGAAGCAGCGGTTCAAGAGGGAATCCGATGACTTCCTGGGGCAGACGATCATCGAGGTGCGGACACTCAGTGGCGAGATGGACGTGTGGTACAACCTGGGTGAGCAAGGGTGGGGTTCTGCAGGGGAGAGGGGAGGGGGTCCTGGGGAGCCAACCAAAGTGGGGAGCCCAGCTGGAGGGGAGAGACAGTGTCAGCAGGAGTTAATCTAGGAGCCCAGTCTAACAGAGGAGGCAGAGTCTGTGAGCCCAGTCTGATGGGGGCAGGAAGCACCAGGCTGAGACGGTGAGCAGAACCCAGGACTCTCTTATTTCGGTGTGGGAGAGTGAGGGAGGGACAGAATCTCTATATCTCATTCTGATGGGGAAGGCAGGAAGCAAGACCTGAGGACCCTAGTGTAAGGAGAGAGGCACAGACCCAGGAATCTAACCTAAGAAAGGAGATTGAACTTTGAGAATCCAGTCTAAGGGAAGAGGTAGAGTTTGGGATTCCTAATCTGAGAAGGGAGCTACAGACCTAAGAGCCCTGTCTAAGAATGATGAGGAGAATCTGTGAGCCCAGTCTGAGGGCAGAGAAAGAACCCAGTCTGGGAGGGGTGAGCAGAGTCTAGGAACTTCTTAGTTTGGTTAGAGGAAATCTAGATATCCTATTCTGATGGGGGAAGCAGGAAGCAAGACCTGGGGATCCTAGTCTGAGGAAAGAGGCACTGACCCAGGAATCCTGTCTAAGAAGATGAGTAGACTCTGGGGAGCTTGATCTGATGGGGGAGGCAGAGTCTGGGAGCACAGCCTGGGGAAGAAGCAAGGCTCCTAGTCTAAAGAGGGAGATGCAGACCAAGGAAATTAATCTGAGTGAGGAGCCAAGATCTGGGATCCTAGTGAGATGGGAGAGACAGGGCCTAAGAATTCTAGTCTAATGGGGGAGACACAAGTCTAGGAAGCCAATCTGAGGAGAAACACCTCGGCCTTAATGCAGGGAGTCTGAGAGGGCTGCAGTTACGCATATGTTAAAATAGTCCAGGGCTATATTGGGAAGTTCTGACACTGCCATCCCTTTCTGCCCTGCAGACAAGCGGACTGACAAATCTGCTGTGTCAGGTGCCATCCGGCTACACATCAGTGTGGAGATCAAAGGCGAGGAGAAGGTGGCCCCCTACCATGTCCAGTATACCTGTTTGCACGAGGTGAGGCCCACTGCCCCACCCTGCATTTGAAGTTCACCTTTGTCTCCCACGTTACCTCCACTCACCATTCCTGCCTGCCCTAGCTCCTCCTTCCTCTTTCTGACCACACCATTCACATTCCCCTGGGCCTCTGAGACTGTCCCCTATGCCATTCTCTGTGCTTAGAAAACTCCTCCCTGTCAATCAAGGTCCAGCTTCAGGGCCCCCTCCTCTGGAAGCCCTCCGTGACCTCCAGGCAGACTCTCACTACAGAGATCCAGGTCTTCCAACTGTCCCAGCCCTGAACACTCAGGGTTAGGTTTTGTGTGCCTGGGTTTGTCTCTTCCAGCTGCCTAGGGGTTCCTGGAGAGAACTCAGTATGTTGAATGAATAAATGACTGGATGAATGAGTATTGAGTGAATAAAAGAATGGGTGGAAAGATGAAAGGATGGGTGGATGGATGTGTGCTTGATCTATTGGAAGCATAGATGAGTTGGATGCGTGAATTGGGGGTAGTTGGATAGATGGATGGGTGAATAGATGGATGGACAGATAGATGAAGTATGGAAGGATGGATGGATGGATAAATTGATGGGCAGATAGATAGGTGATGGATGGATGGTTGAATGGGTTGATAAGTTAGATGGACAGATTAAGCTGTGGGTAGTAGATGGGATAGATGGGCGTGTGGTTGAATTACTAGACAGAAGGATGAGTGGATAGGTGAATTTGGGGGTAGTTGGAATGGTGGGTCGGTAGGTTGGTGGATAGATGGATGGATGGAAGAAAGGGTGGGTGGATGGATGTATGGTTGAACCATCCACAGGTGTATGGATGGGAGAATTTTGGAGTAGTTGGGTAGGTGGATGGATGAGTAGATGCATGGACAGATGGATGATGGCTGGGTGGATTGATGGTTGATTGGGTAGAAGGATGAATTATTGGATGGACAGGTGAAGTTGCAGGTAAATGTATGGGATGGATGGATGTGTGGTTGAATTACTGAAAGAATGGATAAAGTGAACAGGTGGATTTTTGGGTAGTTGGATTGATGGGTAAGGGAGTAGGTGGTTAGAGGGATGGGTGGGTAGATGGGTGGATGGACAGATGGAGGATGGATGGGTGTGTAGTTGAACTATTGGGAGGATGGATGAGGGATAGCTGAAATTTGGGGTAGTTGGATGGATGGACGGGTGGTGGACGGCTGAAAGGGTAGATGAATGAATTAATGAATAAACAGATAGATGGATGATGTAAGCTGCCCTATACTTGGGATGTCTGACCCCCGGTGTCCCCCTGCACTCTCTATGACACCTTCTCCCTTGTGGTGGCAGAACCTGTTCCACTTCGTGACAGATGTGCAGAACAACGGGGTCGTGAAGATCCCAGATGCCAAGGGTGACGACGCCTGGAAGGTTTACTATGATGAGACAGCCCAGGAGATCGTGGACGAGTTTGCCATGCGCTATGGCGTCGAGTCCATCTACCAAGCCATGACGTAAGGCTGCAGGCTGTGGTGGACATGAGGACGAGGTGGAGGAAACTGCGGGGAGGGGTGGTTACCAAGTGGACACTGGCAAATCTGGGGTGGAAGGGATTCTTGGGAGGAGGAGCCAGAGAGGAAGTGAGTGTGGTGGGGGTTATGTAATTTCCCTGGAGGTTAGACAAGTGCCATTGCTGGGGGCTAGAGTGACAAGGATGAGAGCTGGAGATAAGAGGCAGAGACAGGGCAATTCAGAGAGGAGACAAACTCAGAGGACAGAATCAAGCAGAGGAAAAGTGGACAGTTTGGGGGGTTGTGAGGGCTGTCTTAGAGGCATTCTGGGGGCTGGACACCAGACCCAGTGCTTCCCATTCCCTCCTACCAGCCACTTTGCCTGCCTCTCCTCCAAGTACATGTGTCCTGGGGTGCCTGCCGTCATGAGCACCCTGCTTGCCAACATCAACGCCTATTACGCGCACACCACCGCCTCCACCAACGTGTCTGCCTCTGACCGCTTCGCAGCCTCCAACTTTGGGGTCAGTCCCAGGGGTGGGGGCCTGGAGATGAGGGAGAGCTTGACCCTGTGCTGGTCACACCTCGTGTGATTTCCAGATCCCCAATCTGGACCTGACTTGCTGTGTGACTTTGCACCAGTCACTTCCCCTCTCTGAGCCTCATTTTACCCCTCTGTTGAATGGATGTTATGAGGGGTCAGTTCAACAGCGGATGGGGTACACATAACGTATAGCAACCACTTAGCCAATGTGGCAGCCACCTTTAGCTGCTACACTTGATCCCCCAGTCCCTGCTTTCATCCAACCTTCTCCTCCTCAGAAAGAACGCTTTGTGAAGCTCCTGGACCAGCTGCATAACTCCTTGCGGATTGACCTCTCCATGTATCGGGTGAGAAGAGCATGCATGATGATTTGTTCACCCCAGGCATGTGTGTGCCTGGAGGGGACAGCTGCCAGCAGGCATGCACATGGGAGGACCCATCTTAACATGTAGAATGTGTTCCTCTGACACATGTACACATATGTGGGCAGCACCTGCCCAAAAAGTTTGGTGTATCCAAGCAGACACCCCCAGTTACTTCAAGGTGTTCTCAATGACCCCTAACACACCTCCTGAAACTTGGAGGCTCTTGTGTCTCCCCTAAAACGCTGTCTCCCATCATCCCCCGGCCTTCTTTCATAACCCCACCTCTCTTCTCCCTTCCATAGAATAACTTCCCAGCCAGCAGCCCAGAGAGACTCCAGGACCTCAAATCCACGGTGGATCTTCTCACCAGCATCACCTTCTTTCGGATGAAGGTTGGTAAGGGGACTCAGTTCCATTAGCTCTCCAGGGAGGATACTCCAGGACTGTTAGCTCCTAAACGAGTAACATTTCTCCTGGAAAGCAGTGCCCTTTCTCAGTGACCCTCTGCTTTCACATTGCTACAACATTTCCTTAAAACCAGCTCGACTTGTAGCCACTTCCTGGGTACCTCCTGTCCCAATTATGCACACCCATGCCCATGTCACTTCCTCCTGCCAGGTGCAAGAACTCCAGAGCCCACCCCGAGCCAGCCAGGTGGTGAAGGACTGTGTGAAAGCCTGCCTCAACTCCACTTATGAATACATCTTCAACAATTGTCATGAACTCTACAGTCGAGAGTACCAGACTGACCCGGTGAGGACCCCAGATGAGGCAGAAGGGACTAGGGGACTCCAACCAGACCCTGGTCCAAGTTCCAGATCTGCCCCTTCCCAAGTGATTTAACCGTTCTGGGCCTCAGTATCTCCCCCTGTAAAATGGGGTCATAAACCCACATCTCAGGATTAAGGGGGAGATTCAATAAGATACAAGCTTCAGATGAAACATAGTTAAGTGCTTAGCACCTGGTACACAGTAGGAGCTCAATAAATTTAGTTTTAGTTAAACTTAGTTGAGTCCAGCATAATACAATGTGCCTAGAATAGAGTCCCTGTTCAATAAATATTGAGTTGAATTGAATTTCTTCAGTTCAGTCTTGAACTCAATTTATTTGAGATCTTTCAACACGCTGTTTACACATGTAATGTCCCAGGATTGTCAGTAAGGTTTCCAGAAACTTATACTCTATAAGGAGGGGAAAATGTATAAATTGGAAATTTACAACCTGGGGTGATGAGCACTGGAAGGGAGGAATTGCAAGAGGCTGTGGGAGCTGAGCCCCTTCCTCAGCTTGGGCTTCAGATAGGAGATAACACATAAGCTGAATTCAGTTCAATTTTATTTCATCCTGTTCATTTACATTCAGTTGAGTTGAAATCAAGTCATTCTTAACTGAACTGGGTTGAGATGAAGTAGATTAAATTGGGCTGGGTTTAGTTCAACTGTGATCAGTTTAGATCTATTTATTTCTGTTTGCTTGACTTAAGTTAAAATTGCTCTAGGCTAATTAGTGAGCATCACTGAGTTGGACTGAGTTGACTTTAACTGAGTAAAAATGTATTCATCTCCATTCAGTTTACTTGAATTGAAATTGTTCTTGACTGGGTTGAGTTGGCTTGAGTTAGGATGAGCTAGGTTGTTGGATTAGGTACCGCTGAGTTCAACTGAGTTTGGATGAGTTGGACTTATTTCAGTTGAGTTTAACTACTTTGATTTCCACTGATTAACTAAAGTTGGATTGAGGTGGCCTGAGTATGTTAGGTTGAGATAAGTAGGTGGAGTTGGATTGGGTTGACTTGGGTTGAGTTGAATTAGATTACGTTGGATTGGGTTGAGTTCAAGTTGATTTATTTCCGTTATTTTGAGTTAGATTGATCTTGATCTTGAACAAGTTGATTAGGTTCAATCCAATTGGGTTCATTTGAGTTTAATTCAATCCAGTTAAGTTTAATTCCACTAATTCAGTGTAATTGGCCCAGTTCCACTGAATTAACTCTGAAAACTGCCATCTGTTAAGCTAAGTGGTCCTGATTTGCATTCATTTCAGTTCTGTTTGGTTTAGCGGGCTTGAGTTTGTTCAACTAAATTCAGTTCCATTCAGTTTTATGAGTTGAGCCTAATTAAGCTTCGTTGAGCTGTGTGGACATGAGATCTGTTGGGGCCAGTTTATGTGAGTTTAGTTCCTTTTCATGCAGACCTCACACCTGAAACTTACATATGTTAATGGGGCCCTTCCTCACTAACCTCCTGGCCCTCAATAATGAAATGTCTGAGCTCCCCACCCCTGGATCCTCTGTGGCAAACACCCACACTGTTCTTTCCAGGCCAAGAAGGGGGAAGTTCCCCCAGAGGAACAGGGCCCCAGCATCAAGAACCTCGACTTCTGGTCCAAGCTGATCACTCTCATAGTGTCCATCATTGAGGAAGACAAGAATTCCTACACTCCCTGCCTCAACCAGTGAGTTCTGTGTCTGTGCAGTTAATTATCTGGAGGTCATCATGAATGTGTGTCACAGTTTTGTGTCTTGTGTGTAAAGGCAATCGTATCTAATTACATATGAAATGTTGTATATGTGGGGGCAGTTGTGGGTGTGGTTGTGCATGGATGAAATATGGCATAATTTGCAAACAAACAAAATTGTGTGCATGTACACAATCACTGGTCTAATCAGACATGTATTTTGTATGTGTTGATTTGTGTAACTGTGCACATATGTATGTAATTTTATATGTGTCTGTAGGTTCATAAATAACAATAGATCATGTTGTTCAAGTATTTACTATGTTAGATACTCTACTAAATGTTTTGCATGTACATCACATATATATAATATATAATTTTGTGTATAGTTGTGGTTTATGGATTTAATTGTTATTTGTGTACAATTGTGGAATGTACTTTAATATGCAATGTTGTGTATTGTGTAATTTTGTGTGAATGTGTGCACAGTTTTGGTTTGTGGCTTTACATGTCTGTAGAAATTTCGCCTGTGTTAGCTGAATGCGCTATTGTGTTTTACTGCTCCCTGAGGTGAGCGCTAGAAAGGCTCCTGTCTCTGGGGTGCCAGCACCTCTTGGTTACTTAGATATTGAGTTAAGATGAGGGATTTTGGATGGATGGACCAAATGATGGATGGATGAATGGATGGATGGACAGATGAATGGAGATGTATGGATGAATAGCTGGATGGATAGACAGATCGATGAATGGATGGATGGATTAATAGGTGGATGGATGGATAGATCAGTGGAAGGATGGGTGGGTGGATAAAGGAATGAATGCAGGGATGGATGGACAGATGGACAGATGGGTGAACAGACAGATGGGTGGGTGAATGGATAGGTAGATAGATGGATGAATGGGTTAATGAGTGAATGGGGGGATGGGTATGTGGAGGCTCAGAGAGAAGCAGGGCCCCAGTGCAGAGTCACTCAGCAAGTCTGTAGCTATGAATGAACTTGAATCCAGATCCCTTGCCTGTCCCGCACTACCCTCTGGGGCTGGGAAGGCCAAAGCATCCTGTGCCATCTGCCTTCTGTCTGCCAAGGTTTCATACTTTCATGGCCTTCACCAGGTTTCCCCAGGAATTGAACGTGGGTAAAATCAGCGCTGAAGTGATGTGGAATCTGTTTGCCCAGGATATGAAGTATGCAATGGAGGGTGAGTCCTCCCACCCCTGTATCTCCCAGCCTGGCTACAGCAGGTAGCTGTGCCTCAGTGTCCCTTCTAAGGCTGTGAGTGCCCTGGACCCTCATACCTGAGGTCAGACATCAATGATGGCCAGAGTGGGCACTACCAAGACAGAGAGTGGCAGACCCTCCCGGCTAAGCTGCCCCCTTGCTTCCCCCACCAGAACACGATAAGCATCGCCTATGCAAGAGTGCTGATTACATGAACCTCCACTTCAAGGTCAAATGGCTCTACAATGAGTATGTGGCAGAGCTTCCTGCCTTTAAGGACCGAGTGCCTGAGTATCCTGCGTAAGTCCTGTGCCCTGAATCCAAACCAGAACTGTAGCACTGACAGCTAGACTGAGGTCCAGGGTGGGAGGGTTGACCTCCTCAGAGTTCCCTGGGCATCAGGGGCACAGGTGGGGTACAAACCCAGTGTTCTCCATTCTCAGTCATTGAACTATGGACTCCTATAGCCAGACAATGAATGATCACAAGTATCAGGAACCGAGCTGAGCAGTCCCACTTGTCTTTTCTCATTTAATCCTTTCACCAGTTCTACGAGATGGGAGTGTTGTCATTCCCACTTTGTGGATTAGGAAATAGAGGATAAAATGCTGAAGGATTTGCCCAAGGCGATGTCTAATTAGTGACGGGATTCGAACTCGGGATGTCTGACTCTCGGGCTTTGTTGGAGAGTGGGATGATGGTCACCATTTACCAAGGACCTACTGTGTGCTGTATCAGGATCTCAGAGAATAAACCCACTTGCCCAGGGGCAGTTTATCCACCAGGATTTCCACATGTCTGGGCCTTCCTCTGACAATAGTCACATCCTTCATTTCAAGGATGAAGCAGCCAAGGCCTCGTGCAGGAGGGGCGTTGGGGAGTGGCCACCCAGGCCATAGTGTGAGTTTGAGCAGAGGGTTAGGGGGACAAGAGACGGCAGGGCCCCATCCCATCTCGCCATTCCAGGTGGTTTGAGCCCTTCGTCATCCAGTGGCTGGACGAGAATGAGGAAGTGTCCCGGGATTTCCTGCATGGAGCCCTGGAGCGAGACAAGAAGGACGGGGTAAGAAGGCTGATCCACCACCAAGGTCCCGGTCTGCTCACAGTGGCCTCACTACTTCTGGGGTCCATTGGAATCCAATCTGGGGGCAAAAAAATGCCCTTGGGATGAGGCCAGTCTCTGAAAGGTGCCAGCCATCTTTGTCTTGTTCACAGTGTTGACGGTCTTTTGTTCATCCAACAAATGAATGACGGTTTATCAAGCCCCACCCCTCCCCCCTGTGTCCGCCTCTAAGTTCACCTTGCACACTGTCCATCTCATTATCATCCCAGGGCATTCTGGCTCTCTCTGTGGAGAGCAAGAGGGTTGGGCTCTGGGAGCTGTCTGGCTCTGACCTCTCTCCTCCCTCCTGTCCTCCCTCCCAATGCAGTTCCAACAGACTTCAGAGCATGCCCTGTTCTCCTGCTCCGTGGTGGATGTCTTCTCCCAGCTCAATCAGAGCTTTGAGATCATCAAGAAACTTGAGTGTCCTGACCCCCAGATCGTGGGGCACTACATGAGGCGCTTTGCCAAGGTTCGAGAGCGTGGATGGGGTCCAGGTGGGGGATGGAATAGGGTCAAAGTTGGGGTTGGAGTTGAGGTTAGGATTGAGGTCAGAGTCAGGGTTGATACTGAGGTTGGGACTGAGGTCAAGGTTGGAGTTGGTGCTATCACTGGTATTAAGGTAGGGGTTGAGGTCAGTGTTGGAGTTGGTCATGCCATAGTGATTGGAGTTGTGGTTGAAGTTTGAGGTTGGGATTTGAGGTTGAGGTTTGGGTTGAGGTTAGGGCTGGTGATGTCATTGGGATTGGAGTTGAAGTTGGGATCAGGGTTTGGGCTGAGGTTGTGTTTGAGGTTGGGATTTGAGGTTGAGGTTTGGGTTGAGGATAGGGCTGGTGATATCATTGGGATTGGAGTTGAAGTTGGGATCAGGGTTTGGGCTGAGGTTGAGTTTGAGGTTGGGATTGAGGTCAGCGTTGTGGTTAAAGCTGGAGTTGAATTTGGAGCTGGGGTCAGGGTTAGAGGTGGGGTTGAGGTTGGGGTTAGTTTTAGGGTTACTATTAGGACTGAGATTCTATTGGGCATTGAGGTTGGAGTGAATGTTAGGATTTATGGAGAATGTGGGTGAGTGTTGGGGCGAGTTTGAAGGTTGGGACCATTGGCCTGGGGTTGAGGTTCAGATGGATTGACTTTAACCTGGGGTGAAGTTGAGGACTGCAGATAGGAATTGGGATTCCATTTGGGACTGAGTTATGCTTGTGTTTGGGGCTGGGTTAATGTGATTGTTGGTTGCTCTTGAACCCAGCTTTAAAAAGATCTGGGTCTATGTAAAATAATCATCTTCACCTGGTGGTGTCTCCCTTTGGCCATGATGGTCATCCTGGGTGGAGAATTCACCCAGCCCAGTGGTCCATCTTAGGTGCTAGTAGGAGTTCGGGTTCATCCCTGATCTCACTAGTGGCTCTTGATGGGCCCATCCAAGCCCAGCCCCTTGTCTCACCCACCCTCTGTGTCCCCCCCAGACCATCAGTAATGTGCTCCTCCAGTATGCGGACATCATCTCCAAGGACTTCGCCTCCTACTGCTCCAAGGAGAAGGAGAAAGTGGTGACCTGCGGGAATCCCTGTCCTGTTTCCCCTTAACCCCATTCCATACCCCCTGAGGTCCATCCTTCCCTGGGCTCTGATACCTGTGTCTGCATGTGTCTCCAACTGTGTGTGTCTTTGTGTCGGACTATGTGAGTCTGGGGGTATCTGGAGGTGAGGGGATGTGCCTTCATGTCATTGTCTGGTTGTTGTGAATGAACCCTTCAGGGTGTATGCTTCAGGGTGTAAGCTCAAAACTTTGAGCTTACAAAGTTTTGAGCCCATGTAGAAGAATACTGGTATGTGACAAGAACTCCCCTTCCTGCTACCCCCAGAGGTCCAGCCTCTCTCCTGGACCCACCAGGTTCAGCCCACCGGGGGGGAGTCCTCCTTGCCCCTGTTGGTCCCCAGAGGCACCCCCCCCAACACTCCCAGAAATCTGATCCCAAATGCTGTCTTCCATTCTCAGATGACCCTGTGGGACCCCAGCTTCCTCCAGACCCAGACCCTGTAACCATCTGAGGTCCCTGGCAGTGCGGGCGAGGGGAGGCTCTGGGGAGGGGTCCTGAGCACTGACTCCCTGCTCTGTTCCCATCCCCAGCCCTGCATCCTCATGAACAACACTCAGCAGCTGCGAGTTCAGCTAGAGAAGATGTTCGAAGCCATGGGAGGAAAGGAGGTGAGGCAGGGCCCGCGTGGGGTCACCATCATCCCCATGTCCCTGCAGGCCCCAGAGCTTGTACCTGATGAATTCCACTTCAACTACTCTGTCAAACCCAAGCGAGCGGCTTAACTGTCTGGGCCTCAGTTTCCTCTCCAGCCCCTTGGTATCCCTTTCCCTGGATTGGATCCCTTTCCCTGGGTTGGATGGGAAAATGCCCCATCCGTGTGGATGTCCTATAAACCTGACCTGATGTCCCTTCTCCCTTCTCAGCTGGATGCTGAGGCCAGTGACATCTTGAAGGAGCTACAGGTGAAACTCAACAACGTCTTGGATGAGCTCAGCCGGGTGTTTGCTACCAGGTGGGGGCATCTCCAGGGCTGGGAGCAGAAGGGAGGGGGCAGCTCTCAGACCTCTGAGCCTGCGGCATCTGGAGACTCAGCAGATGTAGTGGCGAAGATCTCAGGCTAGGAGTTAGATGAAGTCGAGTTCAATGCAGGCTTCACTGCTTGCTAGCTGTGTGGCCTTGGGTGAGTTGCTTAACCTCTCTGAATCTTAGTTTACCCATCTGTAAAGTGGGGATGATGATAACAATAGTACCTGAGTAGGACTGTGTGATGAAATAAACAACACAGGTAAATATCTTAGTCTGATGTCCATTTCTGCTATTAAATCCCACCCTGGCTGTTATATGCCATCCACAGATCAGCCTCATCCTGCCTTTCTTCCAGAGGCCAGGAGAGTCTGACCTGAGCTCCTCCTCTCTGTGTTCCCAGCTTCCAGCCACACATTGAAGATTGTGTCAAGCAGATGGGTGACATCCTTAGCCAGGTGAAAGGCACAGGCAATGTGCCAGCCAGTGCCTGCAGCAGCGTGGCCCAGGATGCTGACAATGTACTGCAACCCATCATGGACCTGCTGGACAGCAAGTGAGCCAGGCTAGGTGGACTGAGTCCACCAGGGAGGGCTCCGGGGTCGGGCCTCAGAAACCTGGGGGCTGGCCTGGAAAGGACACTCAAGGCATGTTTGCTGGGTGGTGGTTGAATGGTTTGGACGGGTGGGTGAGTGGAGGCATGAAGGGATGGAAAAATGGGTGGGTTAATGATTGGAAGGATTGGTGGGTCAGTATTTGTATGGATGAATGGATGGTAAATGACATGAGGGATGGGTGGGCAGATGGATGTGTAGATTAAAAGATAAATGCTTAGAAACCTAGATGGAGGGTATATGGGTAAAAGGATGGTTGGGTAGATGAATGGATGGATGGAGAGTTGGGTAAATATTTGGATGGATGAATAACTGGAGGATGGGTGGGTGGATGTCTGGGTGGGAGGAAGGAAGAAAGGAAAGAAGGAAGGTAGGGATAAGTGATGATGGAGGAAGAATTAAAGAAGGTTGCAGGAAGGATGGTTTGGTGGATGGGTGGGTCAGTTGTTGGAAGGATCATGGTGGATTGCCCTCTCTCAATCCCATACAGTCAATCATGAATTCTGTTGTTTTCCCTCTCATTCCCTTCCTCTCCCTTCTGAGCATGGCCTCAGCCCTCTCATAGTCCCTGATCTCCAACCTTCCTATTCCAGATCATCCCCCACTATGTTCTTTCAAACAGGAAAGTCTGGCTGTGTCCCTTCTCTCTTAAACACTCTCCCTACTGCCCTCATGCTAAGGCCCAGGCCTTCCTCCTAGACTTTGAGGCCCCTTCCAAGTCTAGCCCCTGCTCACCTGTCCAACCACCTTTCACTCTTCTCCCCATGCGTCATGCATCATAGCCCCATCAGACTACCCAGGGGTCCCTGTACAGGCTCTGTGCCCTCTTGCGTGTCCATGGAATGCCTTCCCACCTTGCCCATGTGTTGAGGGGAAGGGGCTGCTCAGGTTAGGTCCATCTGGGCACTCTCTCAGCCCTGTCCCTTGCCCCCAGCCTGACTCTCTTTGCCAAAATCTGTGAGAAGACGGTGCTGAAGCGGGTGCTGAAGGAGTTATGGAAGCTGGTCATGAACACCATGGAGAAGACCATCGTCCTGCCACCCCTCACTGACCAGACGGTGAGGCCCACAGGGGGCCAGAGGGGACACCTGGGCTTCCTCCTCTTTGGGAGCCCAGAGAGCTTGGAATCAAAGGCATTGGGGGCTTAGAGGTCATCCAGGCACAAGGGCCATCTGAGGGTATAGAAGCCACCGGAGGTCAGTGGGGCCATTCAAAAATCAGAGAGGTCACACATGGGTCAAAAGTCATCAAAGCATCAAAGAGGTCATTCAGGGGTCATTTAAAGGTCAAGTAAAGAGATGTCTAAGGGACACAGGGGTCACATGTGGGTCAAGAGATTATTCAAAGGTCAGAGATCACCCAGAAAACAGAGAGGTCAGCTTGGGGATCAAGGCCATCCATGGGTTACAGAGGTTATAGGGGCCAGTGGGTTCATCAGGGGGCTTTGGAGGTCAATCAAGAGACAAAGAGAGGAAATACCCAGATTTCAAAGATCAGAGACCAACAGAACAGAGAGCTCCAGGAAGTCAACCAGAGGTTATGGAGAGCACCCAAGTTCGTAGAGGTCAAGCAGAGGTCAGCGGTCATCCAGAGACCAGGACCGTGCCTCTGGGACTCTTCTGGGAACAGCCCAGAGATGGCGATCTGCAGGGTTGGTGGGGGGGGGGGGGGGGCGGCGGCGACATCTTCAGAGGGGTGTGGCTGGGCGTGGGTTCCAGCGGGGAGGTGTCGGTGGCCTGAGGACAGTGATGGCACACGGTTGATGGCACAACACATAATGGGAGGACATTCCTGGGTGGATGAGAGAGGCTTGGGGGAGGTGGGGGGGCGGGGGTCCGCCTAGAGGCAATGATGGGGGAGGCGCCGGACCTCCCGCTGCCTGCCCGCCTCCTCCGGGCTGCTGGGCTGGGCTGGGGCACGGAGTCCAGGTCCGTCCCTCGGTGCCTTCTCCTCCCCTTCCCTGGCCTCCCTGAAGACTCATGGTGACTTATTCCCCCCTCCCCCACCGCCCTGCCCCCATCACGGCTGACAGATGATCGTAAGTAGAGGCCCCTCTGTCCGTCTGTCTGTCCATCCGCTCTGTGTCTGGACTCGGCCCACCGCGTGGCTGCACCCCCCCACCCAGTGCCCCCTCCTCACCCACTGGCCCCCCCATCCACTGTCCCACCTCCCGCCTAGATGTGCCTGTGTCTGTCTGGGGCGGGGCATGGGGAGGGGCGGGGCTGGGAGGGAGGGAGGCCACGCCCACCCCCAATTATAAGCACGAAGGAGGGGCCTCCCGCCTCCCAAAACCCGGGCCGGCACCTTCACATCTGCCCACATCCTTTAGTTAGAATTCGCCCTTACTCCCATGCTCAGACACCACCAGGATATCTGGGTCCCCAAAGCTAGAAGGAAGTTCAAAGTCAATGGAGCTCCTCTGACCTCTCTTTTCAGCTCTGAACTGTTAGTAGCCGCCCAAAATACAGGTCCTCATCACCCCGGTCTGTATAGCTGATCAGTGCAGACCCCACCACCAGCCCTGCCCACCCCCCTTCCACCACACATACTAACACACAAGAATCCCAGACACACACCCAGGCACCCAGGTGGGGGACGATGTTGTGACTCCTTGGTGTCAGGCAGACTTGGCATCAAATCTCAGCCCAGCCATTCTCTCTGTGACCTTGGGAAGTCACTTCACCTCCCAACCTCCATTTCCTTGTCTGGAAAAAGATGTTAATTGTAGCAGCTCTCTGAGTGTTGTTGTGAGAACCAAATAGGATGATGCATTAAAGTGCTCGACTCAGTGACAGACTGAGGCAATGCTCACTAAATTAGAACTAATATTATTGGTGGTGGTGGTAGTATGTAGACACATAGGAGGGCAGAGGTCAGTTAAAACCACTTTAGAGTCCTCTTTTGTAGGCAAGACAAGGCTGTTACAAGATTTCACCTTGTCAAAAGTTTGCTAGTGCTCATCTCACTTCTTGTGGCTGCAGTGTGGGTATTTGGCTGTAACTATATGGTGGCAGCGTACCCAACTACAGACAATGCATTTGTGGGTAGACAGCTAAGGGAATTCACATTTATTGAGGATTTCCTGTATTCCAGACCTCATAGCTGTTGTTTCAGCTCACCTTCATGACAACCCTTTGAGTGAGATGGATATTATTATTCCCATTTTGCAGATGAGGAAAGCTGAGGCTCAGAGAGTCACTTGCTCAAAGCCATATAGTAAATATATGCCAGAATCAGGATTCAAATTCAGGTCTGTCTGAATATGGAACCTATTTGCTTTCCTGTTGACTCAAGAACCAAGAGCCTCATATATACAGTAAATGTAAATGGATTATATTTTGGCAGCAACTTCTCTCTCTCTGGCTCTTTCTCTTTCCTGTCTCTCTGACTCTCTTGCCCTTTTTAAGAGTCAGTCATTAAGGCACACACACAATCCCCCCAGCAACCCTGTTACCAGCCCTCTGTGCAGTGCAGATGCCCTTTACTTCCTGTCCCCATGAGTATGTGTTATCACTCTGGATTCCCATCCCACACAGCTTGCTAGGTTGATCACCTTGTGACATTGTCTCTGCAGGGCAACCTCTTGAGAAAACATGGCAAGGGATTAGAAAAGGTAATGAGGGCCTCGTCTGCACTGAGGTCCCAAGCTCTGGTGTCTGGGTGTGTGTGTGTATGTGTGTGTCCATTTGCATGGGCAGAAAGGCCAGCTGGGGGTCATGGGTAGAAGGAGGGTATCCTAATGAAGTCCCACAAAACCAGAAGTCAGAGACAAAGTGACTGGCTTAGAGTGTGTGTGTGTGTTGGTGCACAGACAGCTCCTGCCCTCTCATGACAATACCCAAAGGGCTTATCCCAGCCCTGGGCTCAGCTGAAATTCTGTGGCTTCAGGAAGGGCCCAGACACTGGACAACTGCCCTGGACTGAGACATGTTTTGTTTATTCTAATGGGTGTTCGTTATAAGGAGATAGGAGCCGTGGCAACACGTGAATAGTTGCCCTTGCTGTACAGTCATACAGGAGCTATCATGCCTGTGTGCATACAAGTGGGGTCTCCACTTCATGAACATGGGTTGTAGGACTTCCCAACTCAGTCATCCAGCCCTTTGGGGAGCACATGCAATATGTCAGGCTCCATACACATGTACATACATCCCTGGGGGGGTGGAGAGTGTGTGGGTTTACGTGTGTAATTGTGCACGTGCGTGCAAGTGTTTAGTAGTGCACGTGTGTATTTTAGCTTGTGAATTCTTCTGCACATGTGTGTGTCTTCGTATGTTGATCTGGGGGTTTGTGTGTGCATAAACTTTCTGCACACCCATGGATGTGCCTGGGTGTGTGTCTATGTGTTGAGTGAACTGGTGATACCTGTTAGTACGCTTCTTTTAGAGTCAGGCCTGCTGGGGTAAGGTCTTGGGAGTTGGGGGAGGAGAGACTCTGAGCCTTCTCTTCTTTCCCCTCCCCAAGGCACCCCATCTTGGGGCAGGCTGACTGTGGGATTGGGCACCTGTCCCCAGGTGATGGACTGATTCTAGCCTCCTGACAGTCCAGAGTCTGGCCCCAGGTCCCCACCAGAGGACAAGGGAAGGTGCCTAGCTGGGGAGGGGGTCTAGCATTAGACCCAGAACCTGGGAGGGAGCTCGTGGGCTGTGCTTTGAGGGGGGCAGGGAAGTCCCACTGAGTATCCTCTCAGCAGCCACCCGAACTCTGACCTTCGCCTGATTCTCTCCACAGGGCAGGGTGAAATTGCCAAGCCACTCAGATGTAAGACCAGCCTCTCCCTGTCTGTCTGGCTCCCACCCCAACCCCTACCTACCCCCCCACCCCACCCCGTACCTTCTTCCACCTCTGTGATCCGTGCCATCTGGGGGTGTACCGTGACCCTGTCTGTTGGTCTCTTCTTCCTTTGTCTGTCTGGCTTGTTCGTGAGGGGTGGCGCGGGGAGGGTGGCAGGTGGGGAGGAGGGTGCTGCAGGGGAAACCAAGGCCCAGGCTGGGCTCCCGAGTGACTGTGCCTTGTGACAGCCTTGGGGAATCACAGACAAGGAATAAGAAGAGTAGCGACAGCCAGGATGGTAATAATAATACCAGTAGTGGCAGGGTGACCAGATCCCACTGGCCAGCTTGGAAAAGCATCAACGTGATTCCAGACATCCCAGCTGTAAATGGCCCTCCTCCCTGTCTAGCCCTGCCTAGGACCCCCATACCTCCCCAGGACCCAGTAATTCAGGACTCATAACTTCACTGATACTCAGCTCCCCCCACAGCTGTTATCCCCTAAGCTAGTGTAGGTGCCCCTATTAGCCAGGGGAGGAAACTGAGGCCCAGAAAGGGCCAAGGACATGCCTCAGGTCACCCAACATAGTGATGGAGGAGGCAGGACATGCAGCTTCCAGGCCATGACCCCGTCTCCCCTAACACTGCCCGTGACCTCGAAACCAGGTGATAAGAACCATGAACACTGAATAAAGACACGATTAGTCCCAGCTAAGCTGGGATATGATTTCCCCCATCAAGATGGGAAAACTGGGGGTCAGAGAGGTTAAATGACTTGCCCAGGGCCACATAGCAGAGCTGGGATTTGAACCCATGCCCATCCGGTTCATCGGAGCCATAACCAGGATGTCATATTGCTGATGTCTGTTTTGGGGAGGAGTGGGGGCGGGGTACTGAGGTGTGTGTTAAGGGGGAGGAGTCTTCCTTTAAAAGGTCAGATTAACAGGCCCCCCAGATTACTGGGGAAATTCTTCTACAGAGGGAATGGGCCCATGGTGGGTAGTGGTTTTCACTACACAGAGCCCATCCCATAGTTTTCTCAAGGCTCCGTGACTTGAGAAAACCCATACCCGCAAACACCATCACAGCCCGCTCTCTGTTTTCTTCTCTGTCCCACAAACCAGGGGTCATGGTGGAGGTGGCAGGATGGGTAGCACCCCACGGGACTGAGATTTCTGGAGACAAGGTCACCATCTCCTTCTCAGCACTTCCTGGGGGGCTCCAGACCTCTGTCCCCAGGACACAACCATTGCCCTGCCCAGAGCCTTTGGACAAGAACCAAGATGGCGTCCAGGGCTGGGGTGTCAGTGGCGGCTTGGGCACTGGGCAGAAGGACCCCCCACCCTCACCCAGGTTATGTCTGTTGTTACCTACAGGGAACCCAGATGATCTTCAATGCAGCCAAGGAGCTGGGTCAGCTATCTAAACTCAAGGTGAGGCCAGGGGTGGGGGCAGGAGATTGGGGTGGGAGGCTTCTTAGGGAAGAGGTCCCAGAATAGTGGCATGCTTTGCAGGCTCAAAGGACAGAGACCCTACTCAGACTGGCTTAATCACAATGTATTTGCTCAATGTATTGAAAAGAGGTGCAAGGTTCAGCTTCAGATACAGCTTGATCAAGAATACAAATAATTTATTTGACAAATATTTATTGAGCACCTGCTGTGTGCTAGCCACATGCTAGGCACTGGGAACACAATGATGAAAAGACAGACCCACTATCCAACTCCTCAGAGTTTAGCAAGAATGAGACCCATAGGCAGATCCCCAAGGCAGAATTTGCTCTGCCCACCTGGACACTCTCTCCATCCATCCAGGACCACATGGTACGAGAAGAAGCCAAGAGCTTGACCCCAAAGCAGTGTGCAGTTGTTGAGCTGGCCCTGGACACTATCAAGGTGAGAGGCCACAACCCTGCCCATCCCAGATGGGGCAGGCAGAGGGTGTGGCTGGTGTGGACATGGACCTAGGCTCAAACCCACCTTAATTCATTCCATTTATAAACACTCCCTGATGACCCTTCTATGTCAGCTCCAGGCTGGCTGATGGCAGGGACTTGAGGAGGCCCAGGCTGGATGTCAGCTGGATGTAGACATCCCCAGCCCTGTGGGGTCAGGACAGGGTAGAAGAAAAGATGGGAGAGCCCAGGGAGGGGGCAGTAAGGGCTTTCTGGATTAGAAGGCATGTGGGAGGTGGTGGGGTTTGAGGAATGCATAGAAATTCACAAGGCAAAGCAACAGCATTCTAGGCAGGGAACCAGTCCATGCAAAAACATGGAGACATGAAAGGGGCCGTGGTCTCCATGAAATAAAAAGTGTGAAAACTACTCTGAAGGAAATGTTTTGTTGAAATGGAGAATTACAGCACAATAGGGTTGGCAACACATTAAGTTGGGGTGGTTAAGGAAAACTCCTTGAAACCTTAATCAAAGAAAGACAGGGAGCCAGCCATGGCAAAATAGGGAGTGGGGGTGGGGCTGGGAGGGCCTTCCTGCCAGTGAGCATAGTAAGTGCAAAGGCCCTGAGGCAGGTATGTTCTAGGGAAGACTTTTGGAAAGAAGGGTGGGAGGGGTGCAGGGCATGGGTGTTATTCTGAGGGTGCTGGGAGCCCACAGGCGCGTTTGGGGCAGGGGTGGAGGTGAGGGAATAGCAGGACCTCGATGTTCTGAAGATCTGCCCTGTCATGGCGTATCACAGCAGAGGGCAGCAGAGTGGGGGAGGGGGAGTTGGGGCTGCCCAGCCCGATGCGCGGGTAGGGGGTCCCGCCAGCCTTACCTCTCTCCACCCTGTTCCCCACAGCAATACTTCCATGCGGGTGGCGTGGGCCTCAAGAAAACCTTCCTGGAGAAGAGTCCAGACCTGCAGTCCCTGCGCTACGCCCTGTCCCTCTACACGCAGGCCACCGACCTGCTCATCAAGACATTCGTGCAGACGCAGTCGGCGCAGGGTAAGGAGCCACTGGTTAACGCGATGACAATCCCCGCCTGCAGGGGCAGCCGAGCCCCTTTGACTCACCTCCTCTGTGATGTCATGGGTCCGGGCCGAATTAACAGCTCCGGGGCGCACCTGCGCTCCATAGTGTCACCAGACCAATGAGCGATCTACAGCTCGTAGGGGCGGAACCTATGACGTCATTGGGCCAGGAGGGGATGATCTCTCCTGGGAAAATCCATGACGTCATGGGGTCAGGATGTGATTGAAAGCTGTGGGGCGGGATCTCTGACGGCCAGGACTAGGGAGTGATTGACAGCTCTGGCAGGGGCGGGACCTCTGACGTCATGCGGCCAAGGAATGATTGGCAGCTCCCGGGGAGGGACCTCTGGGGGAATGGTTGAAAGTACCCCAGGGAGGGACCTCTGTACTGTCAGGGGCTAAGGAATGACAGCCCCAGAGATGGGAGGGACCCCGACCTGGAGGGGGCGGACGGAGAGGGAGTTCTCATTTCTCAAATTCTCTCTTTCTCTCTCTCTTCTCTTGCCTCTGTCTCCTGTCCCTCTCTGAGTTCGCACACAGCAGCTGGGGCTGGGGGGCAGAACTCCAGGGTCCTAGTTCTCCTCACTGGGGACCACCCTTTTCAAAATTGGCCCTAAGAGTGCAGACAAGGGAGAGAAGTTTGGCCGCTGACCCAGGTTTAGTTCCGGCAGTGGAAGAGGAGGCCGGGGTGAGGGGAGCTAAACCCTGTGGCCGCAAGCGGCCCCCTTCCCCCCGAGTCAGCCCAGGGCCTAGGGCCCTCGGCTTCGTGCCCAGCCCACGCTGCTGCTTTTAGTGTCCCTGGTGTCCCCCCGGAGCAGGAGGCTGTCTGTCTGTCCGTCTGCAGCTGACGTTTCTCTCTCTCTTGTTTCTCCTCCCTCTCACTCGCCGCCCCCTCTCCGCGCCTCCCCTGCTCCCCGTCACGCACACTCGCCCTCCATCCTCGCCTCTCGCTCGCTCGTCTCTTCCCCCCACCACTCCTCCCTTCCCTCCTTTCTCCACCTCCCCACCGTGATTAGTCCATGGTGGAAAAGGGACTAGGTTTACCCTTAGTGAAGACATTTATCCTGAGAAGGGTACGTGCTTCCGCCGCCCACCCGCGCCCAGTGCCCGGTGCCTGCGCCCCTCCCGGCCCGGCTAGTAAAAGGCCCGTCCTTCCGTCTCCCAGGCCTACGGGGCCCCGCCCAGACCCGACTGGCTGCGAGGGGGCTGAGGCGGACAAGGGGGAAGGACGGCTTGCTGGTTCCACATGGGGAAGGAGAAGCGATTCGAGTCGGAATCCGTTTCTCCCTAGGTGCTTCTCTTAAACCAGATCCCGGGTCCCCCCCAGACAGGCGCCTGCCTGGTTAAGAGCGGGCTCAGATTACAGCTCTGCCACTCCCTGGCTGGGCGCCTCTGGCAACAGGCTGCCTCCCTGAGCCTCAGGTTTCTCATCTGTAAAATGGGAACAGTCAAGGACCCTAATTCATAGGATTATTTTTAGGATTAGATGAATTAAATTTAGCCCTGAGACTTTCCTGACAGGAAAGTTCCTGACGTGTACTGGGGGGCAACAATTGTTAGTTGTTTTATTATTATTGTTTATATGATTATTATGATAATGATTATTATTATTATTGATGTCACTTTTCTGAGCATAGAAAACCAACATTTTTTAGGCTCTAACTCTGGGTCAGCCCTTGTGCCAAGCATTTCTCAGGGATTCTCAAAAACATTCCTCCTGGTCGCTCCACAGGGCGTCCATCATTCCATAGATGAGGAAGCTGAGTCTCAGAGGAGATTAAGCCCTTTGCCCAAGGAACCTTCCCCTGTAGGGGGTGTCCGGGACTTGGGGAGTGGGGATGGGGTTGGGGAAAGCACAGAGAAGCCCACGAAAGACCCTTCCCCTTGGAGCCAGCAAACCACGGGATGGGGGTGCCCAGCACTGCCCCCCTCCCCCTTCTTACTAGCTTTGGCCATGATCTGACCCCTCACCCCACCCACCACTGTCCGACTCTCCCCTGGCACCCCTCAGTCTGGCCCGGATTGAGCTTGCTGTGAAGCATCAGCCTGGGGGTGGCGGGTGAGGCTGAGCATGTGACTGGTTGGGGAAAGAGGGGTGGGAGCCTGAGATGACAAGGAAGGCAGCCTGGGGTGGGCAGCGAAGATGAGGGTGTGCAGGGTCTTCAGGCCCCTCTGCCCCCTGAGCCTCGGTCACTTTCCGCCCAGAGACAGGTAACCCGGTCAACCTTGGACTGACCCGTTCTCCTTCCCCTCACCCACCCCTGCCTTTCCCCCAGTTCCTCCCCCCCATGCATGGGGTGCTCCAGGTGTGGGGAGCTTCCTGAGGGGCAGGGGAGGGGACTGGTGGGGGTGCTGATGGTCACAGGTCCCCAGGCCCCACAGGATGCCCTTGCCAAGAGTCACAGAGGGAGGAATGGGGAAAGAAGCTTTTAAACTGCTCGTTCAATGATCCCCATCAGAACTAATCAATCAGGATGCTCGTGGTGGCCAGAAACTGAAGCGCACCTTATCCTGACTCAGGCAGACTAGAGAATTTGTGAACCTGTAACTGAAAGATTAGGAATTGATTTGGCATCAGTAATAGCTGGATCTAGAGTCTCCAACACTGCCATTGGTCATTGGTCTCTGTTGAGACCTCTGTGGGGTGGACTCTCCCCTCATTGGGTAGAGTCAGCCTTGCCAACCTAACCAGAGAGATACTCTTTCCTAAGAGTTACAGCAAAAGTCTCAGGGCCAATTTCTATTGGCCCAGCTTGGGTCACATGACCATCCCTGAGCCAATCACTGCAGCTATGGCTGGGGAATGTTCTGATTGGGCAGCCGTGGTTCGTTTAGCCTTACCTGAAGTGTGAGATGGAGTCACAAGGTCTGAGGTGAGGTAGGGACATTTCTCAATGGAAACTTGAGATGGTCTATTGGAAAAGGAATGGCAGGGAAAATGAAAGATTTCTCTACAAGCTGTCACTTCAGGAGAGCTGAGGATTCTGGGTCATGTTATCACAGTGTGTTGGAGGAGTAGTGAGGAAGCCTGCGAGGCTGGAGCCGATGTGGCAAGGGTAAGAGTAGAAGGAGGTGAGGCAGGAGAGGTAATAGTGACACAAATCAGGAGTGACACTGCAGGTCACAAAAGGACTTTGGTTATTTCAGAGTGAGATGGGAGCCATGGGAGGATTTTGAGCAGAGAAGGGACATGATCTGAGTTAGGATTTCTCTGGCTGGTGTATGGAAAGAAGCTGAGAGGAGGGTTCAGGGAGACAGGGAGGAGGCCACTGCAATATTCCAGGTTGGCCTAGTTGGCCCAGGGACAACTCCTATTGGCCTATCTTGGGTCACATGACCATTCCTGAGCCAGTCACTGCAGCCATGGCCAGGGAATGCTCTGATTGGGCAGCCATGGTTCATTTAGCCATACCTGAAGTGTGAGATGGAGCCAGAAGGTTGATGGGGGCTGGACCAGGATGGAGGCCAAGGAGGTGGGCCAAATTCTGGATGTATTTTGAAGGCAGAGCTGACAGGATTTTCCACTGTACCAGTACTTAGGGAGGAAATGAAAACAAAAAAGGGGTTGAGGACTAAGGCACCGGGTGCCCCAACAGTTTGAAGATCAACAGAGGAGGAGGAAATGGCAAAAGAGGGTGAGAAGGAGTGACTAATCTGTAGGATGAGAACCTGAAGAGTGTGGCCTTGTTGCAGCCAAGAGGAGAAACTGAGGCACAGAAAGCCAGGGTATCAGGTGCTGCCAAGATGGTGTGAAAGATGAAGGCTGAGTTTAATGACAGGGAATGAGAAAAAGGACATTAGGCTCAGAGAAGTTAAAGAGATCTGCCTGAGATCACACAGTGAGGCAGTGAAAGGCTAGAACCCAGGATTCTTGGCCTCCCTAAGAACACCCATCTTCCCAGCCCACCCTCAGTGCCACCCTGTCACGGCTGATGACCTGGTGCCGCCAGCACATGGTGGGTGGGAGGCAGTCCAGGTCCTTTCTGGTGGGTGGGAAAGAATGAAGCTCATGCCAAGCATCCTCCCCTGCCCCGCCCAGGCTCAGGTGTGGAAGACCCTGTGGGTGAAGTCTCCGTCCATGTAGAGCTCTTCACTCATCCAGGAACTGGGGAACACAAGGTCACAGTGAAAGGTGAGTAACCTGAGGTGGGAGGGAGAGTGCCTCAGCCAGGATGCACTAGGTTCTAAGACAGAAAACCAAACTCAAAACTGGCGTAAGGAAGAAATTTTTTTCATTAAAAAAAATGTTTTTATAAAACTGAAAATTCCAGAAGTCACCACCTTCAGGCATAGCTGGATGAAGAGGTACAAAGAGTGTTACAGAACTCATTCCACTTGATCTCTCAGCTCTGCTTTCCTTTTGTTGGCTTTTATTTTCTAATTAGAACACAGATTGGGCTGTCTTAGCCAAGGCCTAAAAAATAACGGTGGCTTAAACAAGATAGATGGAATAAAGCTTTCTCTGAGGTAACTCCGAGGACAGTCAGCCCAGAATTGATGTAGAGACTTCACAGTGTTGGGGATCCAGGCCCCTGACATCTTTTGTTGTACTTTTATCCCTAATGTGCTTTCTTCCTCTGTAGGGTCCCAAAGAACTCAGCCCCCATCAGCAGCATCCCACCTTGCAGCTAGGAGAAGGAGAAAGTTTAGGGCATTCTCCCTGCCTTTTAAGCCACAACCTGAAAGCTGTACGCATCACTTCCTCTTACATCTCATTGGCTGGAAGTTAGTCATATGGCCACGCTTGGCTTCAGAAGCATTCTGGGAAATGTAGTCTTTCAGACAGGCTTTGAAAACCACAACTGTGTACTGGGGGACCCTAACCAATCTTACCTTCTAATTCCCCCAACAGTGGTGGCTGCCAATGACCTCAAGTGGCAGACTTCTGGCATTTTCCGGCCATTCATCGAGGTCAACATCATCGGCCCCCAGCTCAGTGACAAGAAACGCAAGTTTGCGACCAAATCCAAGAACAACAGCTGGGCCCCAAAGTACAATGAGAGCTTCCAGTTGTAAGTCTGGGATGCTTTGGGGAGAATGGCAAGGGGACATCTGCTATCTGAACCTCAGGGCCCACCAGGAAGGAGGGATGTCTGGTGGGCCGGTGGTACCTAGGGACAGGAACAGGAGGGATCACATCCTAGGTGGATATGCTGGGAAGGGAGGCACCTTAGTGCAGGAGTGACATCAGTGAGGGGACACCAGGATGGAGGTGACCACCTTGGGGGGCAGACAGGTCCCAGAGGGCAGTGAGTGTGATATAACCGCATGATGAGGGCTCATGAAGGGGAGGAGTCTGGCCAGAAGGAGCATGTTGGGCAGGGGCATTTCTGGGACTGGAGATTCTGGTCTGTTTAAGAGGCGTGGTTGGTCATGATGGGGCAAGAGGCTTGTGGGTGAGGGGCTGAGGGGCATAGGCATGGACCTGCTCGAGTCAGCAATGAACTCTGTCATCTGGAGGAGTCTGCTCTGGGGGACAAGAGTGGAGTGTGGCTTGGTCCAGGTCATGCGGATATGTGTCATATGGGCAGGGCTGTGGTCACATCTAGGTGGGGCTTCCTAGGTCAGGGGCATCAGGGTCTAGAGGAGCAAATGATTTATGGGGAACATAAACAAGTCGGATCAAGGTGTACAGAGGGGTTATCTGGGGGTGGGGGTGAGGGTCGGCGGATCTTTGGATCAGGTGTGAGCCTCACTGGGGCAGGGTAACATTGGGGGGTGTTCTTGGGGGACAGAGTACAGTGGGGTAAGGGGGCATCACGGCTGGGGGGAAGTGGGGGCCCCTGAGGGACAGGAGCCTGGCCAGTCCTGTGAGGGGAGAGCTCTTGGTCAGAGGACTTTGGAGAGGTAGGTCACCTGAAGCAATACTTGGGAGCAAGAGCACCGCCTAGGAGGGGGCAGATGTCTCCTGGGGTGGGCCAAACTAGTTGAGGGCTAGGAATGTAGCCTGGGAAGGAGACGCAAGGGATCGGTGTGCGTGTAGCCTGAAAGAAACGAGTTCTTGACTAGCCAGCATCAGGTCAGGACCCAGCGGCACTGGGGCTTCGTCGCCTGGGGGAGGGGGAGGAGTGCTGGAGTGGGTAGTGACTCATGGTGAGACATCTTGGCAGGGTTACATGGAGAGGCATCTTGGGCGTAAGAAGGGTAGGCTAGGGAGCAGGGGGGAGGGGCCACGTCAAGGGGAGAACTTGGGTTCAGATGGGAGCCTGGTAAAGGGGCTTCTTGGTGTCATATCTGGGGTAGGGTGGTGGAGGCAGCAGCTCAGCTGGCTGAGAGTGTGGGTGCTGGTATCACGGGGTGGGAGCATGGCCTAGCCAGAGGAGTCTGGAGGGAGGGTCTCTTGGGGGTGGGGATGTGGCTTGGCTGGAGGCTGGGAGTAGTTTGATGGGGGCGTCCTTGGGTGAGGGAAGGAGGAGAGACTTGGCAGGGACAGTGCTGGGGATGCAAGTTGTCAGCTGATGTGGGCGTGTCCCAGCGCGGGGCTATGGGGCCGGACATCTGGGTCGGGGTGGGGCCCGGCCTAAGTGGCAGGTTATGAAAATAGGAGGCCACTCAGTGTGGGAGTGGCCCACCTCAGAATGCCCCAGCTCAGAATGCCCGGGTGTGGGCGTGACGGGGGGGTGGGGGTGGGGAAAACGGGGATCACCGGTAGGGGCGCGGCTGGTCAGTGGGCGGGACCTGTCCTCACGCCCCGCCTTCCCACAGCACGCTGAGCGCCGAAGCGGGCCCGGAGTGCTATGAGCTGCAGGTGTGCGTCAAGGACTACTGCTTCGCGCGCGAGGACCGCACAGTGGGGCTGGCCGTGCTGCAGCTGCGCGAGCTGGTCCAGCGCGGGAGCGCCGCCTGCTGGCTGCCGCTTGGCCGCCGCATCCACATGGACGACACGGGCCTCACGGTGCTGCGCATCCTGTCGCAACGCAGCAACGATGAGGTGGCCAAGGAGTTCGTCAAGCTTAAGTCGGACACGCGCTCCGCCGAGGAGGGCGGTGCCGCGCCTGCCCCCTAGCGCGGGGCACGCAGACGGGCACCACTGCGCCTGCGCAGAGCGCGCGGGGCGGGGCGGCGCCCGCGCGCTGGGACCTCCCAGAGGGCGAGTCTCCGCGCTCTGTGCTGAGGTTGGGCTGCCCCGCGCCCTGGATTTAGTTCCCCCTCTGGGGAAAGGTGAATGGCAACGCCCCGCCCCCTCAGGAGACCACGCAGTGGGGCGCGAGGAAGGAAGAAGCCACGTCCCCCTACTTGAGGCCACTCCCCTAGCGTCTAAGGGGACTTTCCAGCTGGGATGGGAGGAAAACCCACCCTCTAGTAAGAAGGCCAGGTCCCAGGGCTGTGGTACCGGGAAGCTCTATCTCCTGCACCCTGGCAAAGCCATAAGATGGGTCCCCAACCCCTGGGGCCCAAGATCAATTT
Source organism: Balaenoptera acutorostrata (assembly GCF_949987535.1). Classification (NCBI taxonomy): domain Eukaryota; kingdom Metazoa; phylum Chordata; class Mammalia; order Artiodactyla; family Balaenopteridae; genus Balaenoptera; species Balaenoptera acutorostrata. The sequence continues at coordinate 173,900,256 of NC_080065.1, forward strand.
GCCAAGTATGGAACTCTGAGCTCCCTCGAGGGGCGGGCCCTGGGCAAGGGGCAGGGCTTCCTGGAGCGCCCCCTAGGGTGGTCTGGGGCCTGGAGGGACTAGGGTGGTGGTTGGAGGGCCCCCGGGTGTACCAGAGTCCCTTCTGATGTTTGTGCAAAAAATAAACAGGGAAGGGGGGAGGATGGAATTTCAAAAGCACATGCGCCCTTGGGCGCCCAAACCCTGGGGACCAAGGGGTCGGCTCTGGGGCACCCGCGCCGCCCCCACTTCCCTATGGGGGTTTGCCTCCCTTTTTCCCCCCACATACCCAATCCTCATATCATAGAGTTCAGCCCACCCATTTGACGACAAAACTGAGGCCCGGAGAGCTGCCTGAGACAATGCCGAGGGTCCCAGTGCCACACGCTCTCCCCACTCCCTTTGGCCTGTGTGCCCCATTGAAGGGTGGGCTGAGATCGGATGACCCGATACAGCTCCCCATTGCTGCTAACCCCCCTTAGGGGACCTCCCCCAACCCTTAAAGGGATGGGGGTCCTGGGCCAAGGCCCGCAGTGCCCCCTCCCACCTCTGGTTGCCAAGCAAAACCCCTGCCCTCAGCCCTTTTCAGTGGGACCCCAGGGGGAGATACCCTGAGAACTCCTGACCTCCCGCCAAAAAAGAGTGAAGATTGGGGATTCCCTGGACCCAGTCCCCTAACCCAACCCCTTCTTCCTCCCCCAGAATGCTCCAGTCAGGAAAGAACAGAAAGAGACCAGAAACTCTAGGGGGGTGTGTGTGTGTGTGTGGGTGTGTGTGTGCGTGTGTAAATATACAAACTTGCTGGGAGCTTCCTCCCCATAATCCCATTTATTCATTCAAACACACAGGTCACAGGATACCCCAGGTGGGGCCTCTAGCTGCCTGAAACTCTTCCTCCTGCAGGGATGTTGGGGCAGTTTGGCCAGAGTCAAATTTCCCCATTTTAGCGCATGCAGGCATTTTGGGAAACATTTTGGGAAAGGTTGGCACAGCTTATCTTTGCCCAGAATCTGCTTTTCCACGTTGGACCAATGTGTGTATGCCATGGGATTTTTTTCTGCCAAAATGATAAATACAGGATTGTGCTGTGCTAGGGAGAAATTAAAACAGAGGGATGAGATGAGGATTAGCTGGGCTCTTGGAGTGGTGGAGGCAACATCAGATGGGGAAGGTGAGGGAGGGCTCTCTCTGGAGGTGAAAAGTGGGAAGGAACCACCCATTGGAGAGAAAAGAGCTCCAGGCAGCTGGAACAGCAGGTGCAAAGGCTAGGAGGTAGGCTGACTTGAAGCATAGCCAGGTCGGCGAGGCTAGAGCTGAGCCAGCGAGTGGGGTACTGGGGGATGGTGATGAGGTTGGGGACACCTGCAAAGGTATCAAACCAGGTTTTGTACACTGCCCTGAGGAGTTTTGATTTTACCCTCAGAGGCTTAGGAGGACCCAGGAGATCTTAAAGCTGAGGAAGGTCTGATTTCAGGTTTTGAAATCTCCCTCTGGCTACGTCATGAAGAATGGACTGATGGTGGGGGGGAGAGGACAAAATGCTTTCAGGACACTGAAATTAATTCTTGGAAAGACCTTGGAGTATATATTTAAAACTCTGCCTTAGATGAGCCCCAGGGTCCCTGGGTACAGATGTCCCAGTTGTGCACTGCCGAGGGGTTGAGCATCTCTAAGGAGGCCATGTGCAAACTGAGTGTTGTATATTTATGATAATGGTTTCCCCATCTGTGAACAAGAGTCTGGAAGAAGCGACACTGTTTTCTAATTTACCTGGAAGTATTTGTGCGTTCCTCTAAATTCAGGCAGGTTGAAGTGACTGAAGGTTCTGAACCAGAGATTAGGACGAAAGTTCTCATTCAGGATGGTGGGGGAGGTGGGTCCCAGCCAGGGGCAAGGGACAGGCTGGGAGGTGGCTTGGGGAGAACATGGAGTCTCGGTGAAAAGGACTGAGAGGAAGATTTGAACTTCAGACCATCCAAGAGGTGGAGGTGGGCTGGGCGGTTCACTTGGAGTTGAAAACACCAGCAACACCCAAAGGGGAGGTAATCTGTGATCTGGGGTGGGTTCTGAAAGATTTTTTGGATGACTGGCAGGAAAAGAGGGAGCTGAGCTTCTGCCGGAGAGAGCCAAGGTATTTCCCAAAAGATTCATTGGGAGGCTCTCTGATCAAAGCGTGTGTGTGTGTGTGTGTGTGTGTGTGTGTGTGTGTGTGTGTGTGTGTGTGTGTGTGTGTGTGTGTGTGTGTGTGTGTGTGTGTGTGTGTGTGTGTGTAGGATTCCCCAGCACTGGCCCAGGAAGCCTCAGGGAGGGGAGTATTTGTCGAATGACACTTTCTGACTCCCAGGCTAGAATTGTTTTGGAAATTTCCTCCCTCTTCTTTCTCCCAGAGAACTCCTACTCATTCCTCAAAACTCATCACAAATTTTCCCTTCTGTAGAAAACCTTCTCTGATCCCCCTCAGGACTTCCCCAGCCTCTGTCCCTCCTCCTCTGTCTGTCCCTTCCCCAGCCTCTGTCTCTTGTGCCATGGGGCTAGCGGTGTCTGTGAAAGGCTCTCTGGGCACAGGGGGATGGCAGGGAGGGGATGCCTAGTTGAATTATGTCTCGGGCAGGGGGTTCTGTGTGTGCCCATGCATCCACATGTGTGTCTGTCCATACCAGCCTTCCCCTCCCACACAGATCTGGGCACTCAGGAGATCTTCCAGCCAGACTGGCTGAGCCACAGGGCACAGGGTGAAGAGAGGACGAGAGGGGACTGGAAGTGCTTGAAATCAGGATGTCCCTGTATTGGAACAAGGAACAGGGCTTTCCCCAAGGCCACTCAGCATTAGATGATACCTTTGGGCTTTCACCACTTCACCTGAGGTTCCTGGGGTTCTGGGCCCAGGTGGGGTCTTGGGGTTGCATTTGGACCTCACTCCATGCCAGGAGCTCGCCCCAGATTTCCATGGATCAGGGAAATAATAAAATAGGCTTGTATTGGGATTGGGGGGATGTAACATTGAGGGACATCTTGGACAGAGCCAATCCCCCCTCAGAAGGGACAGAGACAGTAAGGACACAAAGAAGAGCAGGGAGGGAAGGAGAGAAGGGGAAACAGACAGACAAACAAGGGAAAAAATCAAGAGGGTAAGATCATGCCAAATAGGGACAGCCAGAACTTTGAAATGGAGAGACAGAGATTCAGAGATGGGGAGATGCAGAGACAGAGAAGGGAGAAAAAGCAAAAACAGGTTTCTAGAAGGAAGAGGGTCCCCTGCTCTCTCTGGCTCTCACCAGTCTGTCCTCGAAGGATTTACCTAAAATGAGGAGGCGCCCGGTCGCATCCCCCAGTCCTGATTCTCAGGCACCACAGCCTGAAACCTCACCATGCCTCCATCACAGATGAAAAAAAAAAAAAAATTAGCCAACTAGAAATCCTTGGGACCTCTCTCAGCTGCGACCTCAGAGACCTTTCTGTTCCCCCCCAGCGCTGTCCATCTTACAGGTGGGAACACTGAGGCACGAGGCAGAGTGGAGACAGCCTGGAGTTGCCCCAACTGTGCTGTGCAGGCAGAGAATGGGGGAGCTCAGTGGGGGGCTGGTCCACATCATGACCCCTGCTGTCCCCTGAACATCCTTTCCTAAGTATTGTCAAGGACCAAAGTCGTTTTCACTGATACGTGTTGCTCTTCTCTTTGCCTTTTATTTTTTTTAAAGAGACAAATCAAGTTGATGGTGTTAGGTAAGACCCCCTCCATCTTCCCCCTGACCCCCACCCAGCCACAGTGACTCTCTCCAGGCACAGGTCACAGGCAGAGGGTCCCTATGCATCCCCGGCCACACAGCCAGGGGGATTCAGACCCCAGCCCTGGCCCCGGCCCCCTAAGACCCCCCCCCCAAACCCGGCCACGCAGTCCAGGGAGGTTCTTCCTCCACACTTCTCTTAGCATGTGATTGCAAATGTGAACTCAAGACGCTGTTTGTCTGTTTTAATTCCATCCCGTTGGTCCGGCATCTGCACAGATGCCCCCATTTCTCTGTAAATATGTGACTTGGAACAAATGTTGAAAATCAACGAGAAGTGGTCATGAATGCATGGTGTTGAGATGTTTTGCACTATTCTGAATTTTTGGTCTCTGTAAAAATATTTTATTAACAGCAGACATTAAAAAAAAAAGCACACAGCCTCAGATGCATGGTGGCCTCCTTCCCTCCCCTATTGGCAAAAAAATCACGTAGCATCTACCATGAGCAGCCACTGCTGAATACACTTCCCGCCCGCGAACGCAACTCATTACAACTACCATGGTCCCATTTTACAGAGAAGGAAAACAGGCCCCAGGGGCAGAGCCAGGATCTGAACCCAGGATACTGGGCAGCTGTTGCTCTTAGCTCAAGCAAGTTAGGACACAAATGCCAGGGACACACTCAAATTCCACCCACACCCCCATGTTTGGAGGTGTTCTGTTTCGTTTTTTGCTGTAGCAGGTGAGAATCTCATTTCATAAACTTGGATGTGCAAAGAAGGAAGCTTCATTTTTCTACACCTGAATTTGACTTCTCTTTTGAGCCCCCATCCCACCAGGGAGCAGAAACGGAATCTTATTCAGCACAGGATTTCCTCCTAAGATCTGGAGTTGTTTCCACATTTGAGTGGCCAGGGCAGGGGCCACGGGATCCATCACTGGGAGTGAGTTTGATGAGTGCATTTGGCTGCAAGTAAGAGACACAAGGACTAAAAGAAAGGGACTTCCCTGGCGGTCCAGTGGTTAAGACTCCACGCTTCCACTTCAGGGTGCACGGATTCGATCTCTGGTTGGGGAAGTAAGATCCCACGTGACACGCAATGCGTCCAAAAAAAAAAAGACTACAACAAACACAGGGATAACCCGTAGCTCAGCAACTCTGCCCTCAAGAGACTCTTGCACATGGGTAAGATTGGAAGCAGCCTCAACGTCGTGGTATCTTCACAAAGGGAGAATATGATACAGGTGTGAAGTGGATGAGCCACAGGTGTCTGCACGACGTCAGAAGGGGTAGCCTGCAGGTCCTGAGCTTCCCTGCATATTCTTGCTGACTGTGCCAAACTGCAGACACGTACTTCTCCCAAGACCAAGCAGTTTCCGTAGCTAAGCACATAGGCTACTCAGCATGACTTTTTTTTTTTTTTTTTGCCGCATGCTGTGCAGCATACGGGATCTTAGTTCCCCAACCAGGGATCGAACCCGTGCCCCCTGAAGTGGAAACGTGGAGTCTTAATCACTGGACCTCCAGGGAAGTCCCCCCACAGCATAACTTCTGAGTAACTGTTTGATCCCTGATGGAGGGAAGCTGGTTTGTTTGCTGCCTTCTACAAAAGGTGCTCAGCCCTTGACCCTGTGTCCCTCAGCATGAGGGGTCCATCGTGTCACCCATGGGGCTTGGGGACTGAGGCTCATGCTGCTTGCTGCCCTGTGAGGAATAAACCGTCTTGCTCTGATGCACTGAGTCCCACAATTGACTCCACACCTATGGACGAGGGACAGGCTTACTTCTCTAGGAAGTGAGCTTCTGCATTCTGACAAATGACATGAATGAAGTGTGATGTTGAGTGAAAAAAAACTCCCAGAAGGCTTCAAAGAGCATTACACTACGTTTATAAAGCTCAAAAGACATACAAGATACATCCACAGAGATTTTGTTTAAGGATAATTGTGTGATTAATAAAAAATAATAAGCATAAAACTAATGGTTAAAAAATGGAGGATTCTACCTCATACACATCAGGCTACTATCAAAAAACAAAAACAAAACAAAACAGAAAACAAGCATTGGCAAAGATGAGGCAAAATTGGAACCTCTGTGCACTGTAGGTGGGAATGTAAAAGGATATAGCTGCTGTGGAAAACAGTATGGTGGTTCCTCAAAAGATTAAAAATACAGAATGTAAATTGGTGCAGCCACTATAGAGAAGAGTATGGAGGTTCCTTTAAAAACTAAAAATAGAGTTACCATATGATCCTGCAATCCCACTTCTAGGCATATATCTGGAAAATACAAAAACCCTAATTCAAAAAGATACATACACCCCAATGTTCACAGCAGCACTATTTACAATATCTAAGACATGGAAGCAACTTAAATGTCCATCAACAGATGAATGGATAAAGAAGATGTGGTATATATATACAATGGACTATTACTCAGCCATAAAAAGAATGAAATAATGCCATTTGCAGCAACATGGATGGACCTAGAGATTATCATACTAAGTGACGTGAGTCAGAAGTAGAAAGACAATACCATATGATATCACTTATATGTGGAATCTATAATATGACACAAATGAACTTATTTACAAAACAGAAATAGACTCACAGACATAGAAGACAAACTTATGGTTACCAAAGGGGAAAGGGGGGGGATAAACTGGGAATTTGGAATTAAGAGATACACACTACTATATATAAAATAAACAACAAGGACCTACTGTATAACACAGGGAACTATATTCAGTATCTTGTAATAACCTATAACTGAAAAGAATCTGGAAAAGAATATATATATAAGAATATAGGGCTTCCCTGGTGGTGCAGTGGTTGGGAGTCTGCCTGCTAATGCAGGGGACACGGGTTTGAGCCCTGGTCTGGGAGGATCCCACATGCCGCGGAGCGGCTGGGCCCGTGAGCCACAATTACTGAGCCTGCGTGTCTGGAGCCTGTGCTCCGCAACAAGAGAGGCCACGATAGTGAGAGGCCCGCGCACCGTGATGGGGAGTGGCCCCCGCTTGCCACGACTAGGGAGGGCCCTAGCACAGAAACGAAGACCCAACATAGCAATCAATCAATCAATCAATTAATCAATAAAAAAAATAAATCTTTAAAAAAAAAAAAAAAGAATATATATATATATATATAAAATATATATAATACACCTGGAACATCGTAAATCAACTATACTTCAATTTAAAAAATTAAAAATAGAATTACTGAATGATCCAGCAATTCCACTTCTGGGTATATGCCCAAAAGAATAGAAAGCAGGGTCTCAAAAAGATATTTGTACACCCATGTTCATAGCAGTGTTATTCACAATAGCTAAAACATGGAAGAAACCCAAGTGTCCATCATCAGAAGAATGGATAGGCAAAATGTGGTCAATGGAATATTATTCAGCCTTAAAAAGGAAAGAAATTCTGCAATATGCTACAGCTGGATGAACCTTGAGGACATTATGCTGAGTGAAATAAGCCAGACACAAAAAGACAAATACTATATGATTCCACTCATACGAGGTACTCAAGAGTAATCAAAATCATAGAGACAGAAAGTATAATGGTGGTTTCCAGGGGTTGGGGGGAGGGGAGAATGGGGAGATAGTGTTTAACAAGTACAGAATTTCGGTTTTACAAGTGAAAAGAGTTATGGAGATGGATGGTGGTGACGGTGACACAACACTGTAAATGTATTTAATACCACTGAACTGTACACTTAAAAATGGTTAAGATGGTAAATTTTAGGTTATGTGTATTTTAACACAATTTTTTAAAATGAAGGATTGAAAAAAAAGAAACACAAAACCAAGGGCAGTGATTGCCTCGGGGAGTGGGGGAGGCAGGGAGGTGGGAACAGGGAGCAGGGAAGTGTGTGTGATGATATTGATGAAGATCTAGTGCTTAGTACACAATGCCATGTGGGCCTCTGCACAGGACAGCTCACAACATGGCAGCTGGCTTCATCGGAGAGAGAGAGAGAGAGAAATCCCAGTCCTTTGTAACCTAATCCTGAAAGTGACATCCCATTACTTTTGTCACAATCTATTGGTTAGAAGGGAATCACAAAGTCCAGCCCATGTCAAGGGGAGAAGATTACACAAGGGCTTGAAAACCAGGCAGAGATGATTGGGGGCCATCTCGGGGGTTCCCTAACTATGGCCACATTCCCCTTGATTTCAAATTCCTGCCCTAACCCTGAGGCTTACAGGACTTTGGTTTCTGAGCCTGCGGCATTTTGGCCTGCTTTTTCTGCTGGAACAAATGCACTGGAATTGAATGACAATAGAGCACAACCCCCCATCAGAAATAAATTGGAAGGATAATCCTGCTACTGGTTTACAAGGGCTCCACTGATGATTTTCATTAAAAAAAAAAAGAAAAAGAAAAGAAAGAAATGGAGTTTCTGTGTCAAAAAATAAAAGTAAAGCATTTGAGGATCCTGGCCTACCCAACATGAAATTATACACAAAACCCAACTCTGGGCGTATTAAAGATTTAAATGTGAAAAGCAAAATGATAAAGATTTTAGAAGTCAATGTAAGAGAATAGCTTCATGACCTTGACACAAGGAAAAAAATTTAAACAAGACACAAAAAGCATAAAAGGAAAATACAGGAAAAGATGATCAACTCAACACCATAAAAATGAAGACTTTCAGTTCATTGAAAGACACTGTGAAGAGACTGAAACGACAAGGCAAATACTGGGAGAAGATATTTGCAACGCACGTGACCAAGAAAAGAATAGTATCTGTAAAGAACTCTGAATCAATAAGGGGCAGATCACATCCTGTTGAAAAATGGGCTAAAGCATGAATAGGCATTTCCTGAATGGAAAACTTGATGGCTGATAAAAATATGGAAAGACACTCACCTCGCCTGGTAATCAGAGAGTGAAAATGAGAGCCACAGTGAAATTGTATTACCAGGGCTGACGTGGCCATATGGGACCATCTTTCCATCTTGCTTCTTCCACCTCAGGGTCCAAGATGGCTGCTCCAGCTGGTGGTAAAAGGGAAGGTTCTGAGGGCGGCAAATCTTGTCCCTTTAGGTAAGACTGAGAGGCTGTGACTATCGCTTCCACTAGGAGTCGTCAGACCAGAACCTCATTACTGCATGTGCCTAGTTGCAAAGGATGCTGGGAAATGTATTCTTTGCCCTGAGCAGCCATTTCCCCAACCACAGTTATAGTTCTAAAGGAGAAAAGAATGCTTATTGGGGCAAAAGTAGAAGTTTCTACATGGTCCTACTGTATAGCACAGAGAACTATATTCAATAGCTTATGATGAACCACAATGGAAAAGAATATTTTTCTAAAAAGAATGTATATATATATATGTATATGTGTAACTGAATCACTTTGCTGTACAGCAGAAATTAACACAACATTATAAATCAACTATATCTCAATAAAAAAATATTGATTATAAAAAAAAACTAGACGTTTCTGCCAGCCGACCCAGCTCCCTAAGTCATCCAACCAGGAGTCAACAAACTTTTTCTGTGAAGAGACAAATAGTAAACATCTTAGGCCATACAGTTTCTGACACCACTCTTCAACTCTGCCGCTGTAGCATGAAAGCAGACACACATAAATGAATAGTGGGGCTCAGTGCCCAGAAAACTTTACCTGGAAAAACAAGCAGCTATAGTCAAACAAATCCTTGTCCACACATGTTCAAGGCAGCACTGTTCACAATAGCCAAGGGTTGGAAACAGCCCAGATGTCCATCAACAGATGAGTGGATGAACAAAATGCATTCCATATAGTGGAATATTATTTGGCTTTAAAAAAGGAATGAAGCACTGATGCATGCTATAATGTGGATGAACCTCAAAAACATGATGAGTGAAAGAAACCAGACACAAAAGACCACATAGTATATGATTCCATTCATATGAAATGTTCAGAGGAGGAGACAGAAAGCAGATTGCCAGAAGCTGCAGGGAGGGGGAACTGGGGAGTGACAGCTAATGGGTACAGGGTTTCCACTGGGGTGCTGAAAATACCCCAGAACTGGACAGAGATGATGGTTGCATAATTTTGTGCATGTATTAAATGTCACTGAATTGTACACTTCAATTAGTTAATTTGATATTATGTGAATTTCACCAAAATAAACACTAATAAATAAATATATATATTTTAAAAGACGTGTAGCAGCTATGGAACACTGGATGAGAGTCCCTCAGAAAATTAAACATAGAATTACCATATGCTCCAACAATACATTTCTGGGTGTATACCCAAAAGAACTGAAAGCAAATATGGAACAGATACTTGTACACCTACGTCCATAGCAGCTTTATTCAGAATAGCCAAAAGGTGGAAGCCATCCAAGTGTCCAGTGGCAGACGAATGGATAAACAAAATGTGATCTATACTTACATGCAGTGGAATTGAGGCAGGAGATAGATGGGCCCCAGGCTGAGCAGCTGAAGTCTGTCCCCTGTGGACAGATTCTCTAAGATAAAGATAATGGCAGGGGGAGAGAGAAGCTGAGTCCTGCCTGGATAAAAGATAAAGAGACCACATATTTCTCATTCTTGAGGTCAAGGAGAACTTCCCGACTACACATGCCCAGAAAGGCTCCTCGGGGGCCAAAAAAGGAGTGGGGGGGGGCGCCACCCCATATTAGATGGTGTCAACCTTCCCACAGGCCTCTACGCTGGAATCCATCTTGGCTAAGAGATACGCGTGCACACAGGGGAGGACCCTGAGTTATACCAAATACGGACTCAGAGCCAGGCAAAGCAAGACGATTGACCAGAGGAAACCCAGCAGAAATGCCCTGTATAAATGATTCGAACTACCACGAAGGCGCAACTCTCTCTCTGAGCCCACCCATGCATGTCTATTCACATGTACTCTTTTTTTCCTGCTAGTAAACACTTTACTTTTTTGACTACTTTCCGTCCCATTATTGAAATTCATTTCCACAAAGCAGACAAGCCAGGGACTTGTCACCAGCCACTGGCCCTCGTAGTCTGGGAGCTAGGATTCAGCGCTCTCACTGCTGTGGCCTGGCTTCAGTCTCTGGTCGGGGAAACTGAGATCCTGCTTCAAGCCATTGCCGGCCGAGGCCGCCCAAGATCAGAATATTATTCAGCCTCAAAAAGGAAGGAGATTCTGGCTCCTGCTACAACATGGATGAACCCGGAGGGCTTTATGCTGAGTGAAAGAAGCTACATACAAAATGACAATTGCTGTATGATTCCACTTATATGAGGTCCCTAGAGCCATCACATTCATAGAGACAGAGAGTAGAAGGGTGATTGCCAGGGGCTGGGGGAGGGGAGAACGGCGAGTTAGTCTTTACTGGGCACAGGGTTTCAGTTTGGGAGGATGAAAAAGTTTGGAAATGGATAGTGGTGATGGCTGCACAACAATGCGAGTACATCGACTGCCATGAGATTGCACACTTTAATATGGTTAATTTTATGTTACCTGAGTTTCATCTCAATAAAAAAACCACTTTTTTTTTTTAAACAACAGAACATGGCTGGCCAGATTCAAGCCATAGTTTGCCAACCCCTGACTTAATCCATTCTTCTTCAACTTCCCCTCCTGTTTCTCCCCCACTTTTTCCAACCTTAAGCTAAACTCTAGCACCGCCGCCCTTATGCTCACCCCACCCTCCAGTCTCACCTGAACCCTCTGGTTCAGCCCCCCCCTCCCCCACCCACCTTAAACTACCGTAATCCCGCCCCCACTATTTGCCCAAGCCTCCTCGTCACGGCACCTGCCAACAGGGCAGAACCACCCAGGGAATGTCAACAAAATGCACAGTCCGTTCCTGGAGGGTGTAACACAATTATGTGATTCACGACCTACGTAAGATTACATTTCATTCCATAATTTGTTAGATTGCATTATAATTATTCTGCTCCTAACCCTGCAATTACATAGAATGGTTGCTATGATTACGCAGCCTGCAATTTCACCATCATTCTTACCATCACCACAACGTACAGTCATAAACGAGGGGGAGTGGTGGGTTGACGTCAGCACCCACTCCCACCCAACCCCTTTCTGGGCAGAAGCTGCACGCTGGAAGAGGTCCCTGCAGCTGTGCCTGTGCTGCGGTCCACCGGCCAGAGGTGTCCTGGGGGCGATTTGGAAGGCAGAAGAAACCGGAGCTGTCTTGGTTTTGCTTCCTCTTCACTGGGCCGGCAGCAGGGCATGGAAGCATCTGATAGTTTGGAATCCAAATCCCCTTGTTCAGTGACAAGCTTGGAGGGCACTGAAAAGCAGTTGTGATGGAGGTAAAGACAGCATCCTATTCCTGAATCACAGAGACCGGGTGTGTGCCCCAAGTTGGAGGTTGCAAGGACCTCCCGACCGTCCGCCTTCTGTGAGCGTGGGGCACCTCAGTTCCCCCGGTGAGCCAGTTCTGTGGAGTCATTCCTGTAGGAATGTTCTAGAAGGAAGGATGCGGTTCTCCCGGATGTTCAGAGAGCAAAGGGGAGATCAGAGTTAGATAACTGGATGGGGGCATCGAAAGAAAACTCAGGTTCCCAGGCACCACCTCCAAGCTCCACCCCTTCAGTCTGGAGGCAGAGCCTGAGAATCTACGTTTGAATCAGAGACATTTCATGGCAAAGGAAATTTCACTCATGCCATGAAGAAGACTCTTCTAGAGACTTCTGTCCCCAAAGGGCTGAATGGAATTGGGTGTAGGGACTGTGGACTTTTGGGGCTGGATCATTCTTTGTTATGGGTCCCCCCTGTGCACTCAGGGAATTTAATTTCTGTCCACTAGATGCCAGGAGCACCCACCCCCAGTCATGACAACCAGAAACGTCTCCAGACATCGCCAAATGTCCCTGAGGGACAAAATCCACGCACCCCCCCAACTGAGATCCACCAGGTTAAAATAAGATTTGGAAACATAACATGTAACGGTAACACATGAGAAACGACTCCAGTGTTCTACGAGAGGAGACTGGTTAATAAACTGGGATCATCCACCCTCACAGATACATGATGAATAGCTAAGATTTAACAAGAAGAGAAAACATGGCAGCCTCTACTGAAACTTCAAGGGCGCATTTCTGTTAACCCAGCAATCCCACCTGTATCAACTTACCCAACTGAAATAAACACTCCAGGGGGAAAGATGGATTGTATAATACTGTTCACTGCCAGGCTGTGATATTCTTCCATCAGGATGATTGAATAAATGCTGGTCCATCCTGATCACAGCCTATTTTATTGTTAACAATCCAAAAAGACCTGGTAGACATCTGCGCTGATTAGAATGTCTGCAATATGTTGTTAAATTTAAAAAGAAAATTGCTGAAAAAAATCCGGGTACAATTTGATCCCGTGTTTATGAAATTAAAATGTGTTGTGTGGGAGAAAAAGAAAAAAGCAGGTTGTAACAGAGTTTATGTAACACGAATCCTCTTTTTCAAAACATGTATATATTTGCACCATGCAAATGGGTAAGACTGAAAGGTTTGTCACTAAAAAGTTAGGAGTTGTTGTCTCTGAGGACGTGTGATTTAATTTTGCTTTTTTCGGTTTGCTTAGCTGTATGTTCTCGTTTTTCCACAAGGATCACACACAATCTGTTATTTTGTAAAAGTCTCGGGTATATGCCTGCACACCCTAAAAGGGCTTGAGAATCTTGAGAACCCTTATTTGACCCAGAAAATTCAAATGCTGTTGAGAATGGATAAATGCCCCACCTCCCTCGCCCCTGGGGTGGGACCACTCTGAGGTGCATGCTCTATGCTGCCCCTGCCCCCCAGTTGCCTCCCCCAACCCCACCAATTGCTCACTGGCACCCCCTGAAGGGCTCCTTCCCTCTCTGCCTCACGTCCCCACCGCCATCAGGGTTTCCTGGGGTCACCTCTTGGATAATTCAAATCCTCATCTTGGGGTCTGTTTTCTGGAGACTCCAAACTATGACAGCCCCCCTCTTCATTCTGTTATTTGACCCCGCAGGACAGAGTGAGGTTGACCATCTGTCGCCCCCGGGCTATTTTGGGGAAGTTTTATGGGGCACACTGGAACCCCGGGGTCTCACTCCCCCCGCCGCACCTGGTTTCCTCCCACATCTTGGCCTGAAGCGGGGGTGGGGGGGGTGGGGAGTGTGGGTGGTGCGTAGGTGGTGAACAGAGCATTGGGCCAAGAAGGGAACACAGATGTATGTGAAAACCAACCAAGAACATTTAATAAAAAAAATAAGCAAGTTATCCAGGACCCGACCCGGACAGCAGTTAGTTATCCCTCAGAGAATGAGGCACCGCTGGCCGGCTCTGACGTTCGTTTCAGGCTGAAGACCCAGCGAGTCCTCCAGCCTGTGCCGGGGGACGTCCTGCCCGGGCCGTGGGTAGCACCCCAGTGCAGCGGAGCCCACGCGAGGCCCCAAATGCATGATCCCACCAAAGGCTTGGACAGAGGAACGCCATCGAGCAGGCAGAGACCACACCTGACGTGCAGGGCAGGGTGGTCAAGCAACTGAGACCAGGAGTGGGCATGGGAGACCCCGCCCCCAGCTTCACCCCTCACCCCCTCCAGGGGGGCTGGGTCTAGCAAGGGGGGCCTTGCATGAGGACATGGGGTTGCTGGAACCCATGGCTGCCCCTGGCAAGGGAAGAGCCACCCCCTCTCCTGGGCGGTGGACAGAGGATGTTATCTGCACACGGCTCGGGTGATGGGGGGTGGCGGGAAATGAGGAATCAAACTCAGCCCCACTGGGAGTCCATGAGGTCAGGCACACAGCCAGCACTCAATAAATGCTTGCTGCATGAAGAAACGAAAGGACTCCTTCATCTCTGTTGGTGATCAGATGCTGACTGAACAGCTGTCATCCTGCTTTGTATCACCAGTGCCCGGCACACAGGAGATGCTCTCTGGATGGGTGGGGAAGAAACCAATTAGGAGTGAAAAGCATCTTGTTTATCTTCAGCCCTAGCACAAAGCTCAGCTCCCAGCACACAGCAGGCACTCAATAAATGCACCGAGTCAGTAAGGACTTCTGTGTCACAAGTACAAGGCACATAGTAGGTGCTCAATATGTGTCTGAATAAATGAAAGTTTACCTCACTAGTCCCAGAGCCTGGAATGGTGCCCAGCATACAGTAGGCACTCAATAAATACTCGAATGAATTCAAACAGTGAATGTGTATCACTAGCGCCTACTTCTTGATGGGGGATCCATAATGCCTGACGACTGGATCCATCACCGAGGGAGGGAATAATCATGCCTCGTTCACTGCCGGAACGCAGGAACCTGGTACCCAGTACTCGCTTAAAGTGTTGGGCGCACGAATTGTTGCCACCCAATCCACCTGTTCCTGGCACACAGTAGGCACCTCCGTTAATGCTGCCTGCGTGCACGTGATTGCTGAGCAAGAGCTGACTGGACGCCGCCCTGTGTGGGGAGCCCTCCTTGGCCTGCCAGGGGTCCACAGGGGCCCCGCTGTCCCCGGCGGGCGTGTGGGGGCCGGGCCAGCGACAGGCTGCTTTGGATTCATGGCCACCGCCGCTCAGAGCTCTCAGAGCTCATCCCGGGCAGCGCTGTCCAGCGGGGACTGCAGTACGTCAGAGTTCTTGGCCTCGCGGCTCAGGGCCTGCTGCTCGCGCATCTTCTGGGATTTGGCCCGGTCCCAGTCGGTCTTGACGTGCTCGTTGTTCCACACGACCGAGGTCTCCGTGTCGCTCACGTACCCGTCGTCCCCTGTGTAGTGTGTGGGGTAGATGAGCAGGGGCTCCACGGAGAAGGCGCGCAGGTCCCGAGGGGAGAAGTGGGCCTTGTATTCAGACCTGCAGGGGAGGGGAGCACGGGGGCCGAAGTGGGTTGGGGGGTGAGAGACGAATGGAGAGAGAAGTGGGCGGCAGGGGCGGGGGGAGGGCGGCGGCGAGGGACCAGATGGAGGAAGAAGCAGGCAGGGGGAAAGCCACCTCCCTGGGACCCACGAGCCTCACGCCCCCACCCAGGCCAGCTCCACAGCGAGACCCCAGCCCGCCTGCCCACCGCCAGCCCCTCTCACACTGGGTGCTTGTCGAACATGACCGGCAAGAACTCGTCCACGGGCAGCATCTTGGAGAGCGGCCGGGCAGCCAGCAGCTTGCGGGCGCCTGGCAGGGAGACCACGTAGGCCAGCGTCCAGTACGAGTAATCGGCCTCCACCAGGTTCCTCACGCGGGGCACAGCCTTTTCGGGGTGCTCCACCTGCATCCGCTTCCGGCCCACATAGCTGGGGTGCAGGATGGGGGCCCTGTCACCTTCCTCCCGCCTGCCCACCCAAGAATGCTAACGCAGAGATCCACTGAGCCCCTGTCAGGCCCTGGGGGGGTGGGGAGCAATGAGGAGGCTGGTGTGACTGGACAGGGTGAGAGCAGGCCCACAGGGGTCTGGGGCCGCAGGGAGGAGAGGGGGCTTTTTCTGAGGGCGCCAGGGAGGATCTGGAGCTGGGGAGGCTGTGCCACAGGAAGGAGAGCGGAGCTGAGATGGGAGCTGCTCTGGGTTCAGAGGGCTGTGAGGCAGGCGGGCAAGGTGACGGATAGGGTGAGCAGTCAGGAGTGAAGGGGAGAAGCTACTGCTCCGATCAAGAGCATGGTCCTGAGTCTGAGGCCCAGAACCCACATCAGGGCCCTGCACGTGGTGGTAGGGGCAGGGGAGGGGTGGGGAGGATGAACCAACCCACCTACATGAGATGCCAAGGGACTGTTCCAGAAATATGCTGGCCATACTCTACCTAGCACTGGTCTGAGACCCAGGCTCCCGTGGGCATACCCCACTCAGCCAAGCCCCCAGGCTTCTGGCCTTGCATCCAAGCTCGGATCAAACCCACCCCAGGCCACACCCCAAGTTCTTTAGCCACGTCCCCAGGCTTTCGGGTCAAATCTTAGCCTTATTCTCTACCCCACAGGCTCCAGTCAAGTCTCCAAACCCTGAAGGAGCTGTCAGGCTTCCACCAGGTCCCTAGACCTCTGGGTCAAGAACAAGTCCTCCTGCCAAGCTCCCAAAAGTTGGCCCAACATATTAACCTGCAAAGGCCCTCCGACCTAGAGGCTCTAGGCCACACCTTTGAGTTCTGGCCCCTCCCAGGCCCCACTCACATGAGGTCCCAGTCCAGACCCTCCCGCTCCACATCCTGCATAAGGTTCATTAGGCGCCTCTTGAAGAAGATCTCGAAGCGCAGGTCGTCCTCGAACACGAGTGATTTCTGCAGCCTGCGGTCCACAACCTGAGGGAGGAGGCCCTGCTGAGATCTTGGAGAGATCAAAGCCAGGCCTGACCCCGAAGCCAGTTCTGCTTAAAAGCTCTGGGGCACCAGGAGAAAAGCAACCCCCACCCCCCCACACACACACACCACCACCAGTTTGGATCTACCTCCCGGCCAAAACTTCCTCCTCACAACTTGGCAGCAGATTCCACAGCCTCACCTCAGCCTGGCTGCTCCTTCCCAACCCAGGGCCTGGGCCTACGCTGTGCCTTTGACACAGAGCACCCTTCCCCCACAGAGCTGCAGGTAGGTTCCCTCTCACCCTTCTGGCCTCAGTTCGCCTGGCACCTACTCAAGAGGTCCTCCCTGACTATCACCCAAAGCTGCCAGTTGAGGATAATTCATAACCCTGGGCCTCTCCTGTAGATGCCTCTCACTTATTTCATTGTCATTCATTTCTTTGTGGATTATCATCAGTCTCCCCACCTCCCAGGGCTGTGAGCCCCCTGAAGGGGGCTGGATCTATCTTGGTGGCTGTCGTGTCCCCAGCACCAGCAGCAGGCTGGGCACACAGTAGGTCCCTGACAAATGTTCCCAGAACGAATGAACTAGAGAATCTTCACGACTGCCCCTGAAGTTGTGACTCCATCATCTGGGGAAACTGAGGCTCAGATTGGGAAATGCCTTCCTTGCTCACAGAGCTCACCCCTCTCAGAGGCAGGGCTGGACTTGAACCTGGATCCCCTCTGGCTCTACAGCTACCCGGACACTGCAATCCCTGCCCCATGACCTCCATGATGAATATCAGAAAAGGAGGGTAACCTGGCTGAGCACCTGTCGTCTCAAACACCAAATGCCCCATCTGGCCTCACGCCTGCTGGTCCCAGGTTCCAGCCCGTGCCTGGCATCCTCGCCCATCAAAACCTTTCCTTCCAAGGGTGTGTGATGAGCCTCTGGGGCTAATGGGGTACCAATGTGTGGGGTCTGCATTAGTTATCGTCGCCATGGCTATTACTCCTACTAGTAAGCTTTGAGCACGGTGCCCAGGCTCTAGATATTTGACAGTGGGTGGACATAAAGAGGTTTTGCTTCGAGGTCCTGGGCCTCAGACCCTACCTGTTTCTAGAGTCAGGCTCAACCCTCCCCAGACTCAGGCTCCACATCTGCACAGGAGAAGGATGGCAGTTCACCCACCCAGGGTTCAGGTGACACATTCACTAAAGAGACAAGACTGTCTGCGGTGCAGGTGATTCCCTCCTTGAGCTGTTAAGAAGGCTGAGGAGGGCCCTGCCCCGCTGCGGGACCCACCTCTTTCCAGATGTTATAGTGGCTGAGGAAGCAGCCCAGTTCGCCCTTGGTGAGGGGCCGCCCGTGGTAAGGATCCTGGTAGCCGGGCAGCATCTGGATGCCCAGTGCCTCTACCTGGCTGGTGTTCATGGCTCTGCAAGGGGGGTCAGGAGGGGGTCAGTGGAAGACTCTCTCCGCCCACAATTCCACCATTAGCGACATTCCCCCTTGCCACCACCCCCCCAACCTGCGCACCCCTCTTGGACCCAATGTGGGCTGCCAGGGCGTGGTCTATACCATGTGCGCAGACCTGCCAGCACCCCGCGCAGGGTCAGACTCACATCCGCTCCACAGCCGCCACCCGCGAGGTCTACGCACCGACACATGGAGCCGCCCCTCCCCCACCGGGGTGGGACTCACTTGCCGTCCACAGCCTCCACCAGCCGGCACTCGATCTCCTGCTCCTGCAGCGCGCGCAGCATACGTTCCCGTCGGTCCTGCCGCCGCTTCAGGTTGATCATGAAGACCTGTGGCCCAGAGCCTCGGTTGGACCCTCCAGGTCGGCCCCCGGCCCCCGGCCCCACCCATGAGGGAAGGCCCAGCCTACCTCGTCAAAGCCCATCTTGTCTGGCGTCTTGGTGGGCGCCGAGACGAACCGCGAGGGCTCCGCGGGTGGGTGCTTCACTGGGCGGCAGAGAGAAGCCGAGGGGTCACGGGGGTCACTGGGAAGTGGGGGCGTGTCCAGCCTCTTTCCAACGCCCCCTCCCCACCCTCTGCGTAGCTCCGTCATCCCGAGCTCCTCAGCCTGGTGCTGGAGACCCTGTCCGACGCGGCCCCACTCACAGCATCAGTGCTAGTCTCTCTCCTCCGCCTCCCACCCACGCTGGCTGTTGGCACTGCTCCAGACTTACCCATCCCCCATTCCTACCTCTGGACCTTTGCACACGCTGGGCCTCTACTGAAATACCCTTCCTTCCTCCCCTCCTCCCCCTGAGTTATCAGCTAAGAGGCCTTCTGGGACGGGGCGGGGGGTGGGCGGGTGGCAGCAGAGGAGTCTCCTGACCTCCCCAGGCTGTCAGGTACCTCTTCGGGGGTCCCCACAGCGCCTGGGCTTCCGTCAAAGCCTCATTCTGCTGTCCTACCTCCCCGGCTCCCTGATTATCTCCCATGAGCTCTGCCAGACGGATACCAGGTCTGTCCACTCACACTGGCTCCCTACGCCCAACACAGAGCTCAGCACAAACTCATAAAATGAACAAAAGGAATGACCTTCCTCATCTATAAAATGGGCTAATAAATCTCTCAGAGGTTTATGTCATGATAAGATGCCATGAAATCACACACATTGTTTTGGGTGAAACTATATCCTCCCCAAAAAGATACTTTGGCATCCTGACACCCCGGTACCTCAGAATATGACCTTATTTAGAAAATAGGATCTTTAATGAGGTCATTAGGGTGGGTCCTAAGCAGTTTGACTGGGGTCCTTATAAAAATGGGAAATTCAGATACAGAGACGCACACAGAGGGTAGACGGTGTGAAGACACACAGGGAGAAGACGGCCATGTGACTGGAGTGACACATCTACAAGCCCAGGTATGCCAAGAATTTCAGAGTGTTCGCGATTGTTCCCCTTTTAGCTGCTGTGAGCAGTGCTCAGACCATATCCCCGGGGCCCTGTCTTGGTACATCCCTGACGGTTTCCCACAGAAGGATCAGATCCACAGGGGACTGTGGGCCTGGTGAGGCTCCTGGTCATCTACCAGGCTGGCCCAGAAAAGGTGAGTGTGGCATCTGCCTCCCCAAGAACAAAGGCCCTGTGTGAGCTCAAAGGACAGACACAGGCCCCTCTGTCTGGGAGAAGCCTGGGCAAGGCTCAGGGTCAACCTGGCACCTCCCACCTCGCAGCCTGGGCCTCCTCCAGGGACACTGTGCCCTGGGGTTTCTTCCTATCGAGGGCCCGTCAGAGCTCCCTGCCACCCCCTGTCCTCCTCAGGGGAGCCTAGGACCCAAGGGCAAGGCTTTGGGATCTGAAGACCCAAATTCAAATCCCAGGTGCCCTTTCCCTCTCTTTCTCAGCCTCTGCCTGCCCGCTTGGGGTGTGGATGGTGAAAGGACCTGCTGATGGGAAGTGGGGGTATCTCTTCATCCTTTCTTATCAGTTCTGGGAAAATGGAGCATATTAGGGTCCAGAAGGAGCAACACAATGCAGCCTTTCCAGAGAGCCATGTCAAAAACTGCAACACCCCTAGACCCATCATAGGGTGAAGAATTAAACTTGACCACAGAGAGGTCTGGCCTTTGCTCCCAGCTCCTGGGAGGTTGAAGCCCTTGGAAATGTCTTTGTTTATCTCAGGGCTTGGGCCATACTGGGTATGTATGCCAACAGTGTGATTTAGGGTGGAGGTCTTGGGCTACTTGGTATTGGCTCAATTTCTGCAGGGACTGGAGATGGAGGTTAGCCACGTGGCAATCATCTGTATCTGTGTGTAGGAGCCCCAGTAAAAACCCTGGACACGGAGGCTTGGGAAGCATCCCTGGTTGGCGGTACACCATGCATGTTGTCACATACTAGTGCTAGGAGAAGCAAGCACTGCCCATATGACTCCACGGGGAAGGGACAATAGGAATCTCCGTGCTTGGAACGCTCCTGGATGCTGCCCCATGCACCTTTTCCCTTTGCTGATTTTAATTTGTGTCCTTTGGCTATAATAAATTGTAACTGTGAGTATAATAGCTTCCAGTGAGTTCTGAGTCCCTCTCGTGAATTATCAAACCTGAGCATGGTCTTGGGGACCCCAGATTTTGCAACTGGTGTAAGAAGTGAGGGCAACCTTGTGGATATTCCCTAACTTTGCATCCACTGATGCATGTCTAGAACTCTCTCGCACATGGCAATGTTGGGAAAAATGGGAAATGCCCCCCATGCTGCTCAGGAGAAGACTGGTAAAGTGACATATGACACAGCCAAGAGTGAATGAATCTGTGGCTGAACATCTACATGGAATACTACACAGCAAGACAAGAGAACAAGCCACAGCCACACGCAGCACCCGGAGACAGCACAGACGACGACATGGGGCAGAAGACACCGCACTTGAGCAGCTTGACTGATGAGAAGCACAAAAAGGGAAAAAAACCGTCAGCTGGTGGAATCATGACAGTGGGGGACCCTGGGGAGGGCCAGAGCCTGGCCCGTGTCTGGTGACAAGGATATTAAAAACAGAGAACGGCGAGTTCCGAGAGGGAATGCAGGCTTCTTCGCCGTTTTCCACATACCTTGCCCTATGCATCTCTTGCATCTGGCTGTTCCTGAGTTGTTTGCTTTTAGATAAGGGTATTTTTTGGTTGTTTATTTTTTAATTGGGCACAGATTGATCAATAAAAACATGATAACATTGAAAAAAAAATTTTTAATAAAAAAATTAAAAAATAAAATAAAAACAATCATCATGCTGCACACACATGACCTGTCACTGCTGTGTATGCTAAAACTCAAAGAACAGGATTTACACTGAGCCAAGTTTATGGGGCCAACTGGGAAAGACACCCCGTAGTCCATGAGCAGGTAGGGAAGGAAGTTGCTGGATTCCCCATACACAGAGGGCATCACTCTGAGCTTTTCTCTAAGCTTGAAATTTCATTGTAAAAAAGATTTTTTTATTTTTTGGGCCGTACCGCATGGCTTGCGGGATCTCAGTTTCCCGACCAGGGATCAAACCTGTGCCCCCTGCAGTGGAAGCGCAGAGTCTTAACCACTGGACCACCAGGGAAGTCCCGAAAGACTTTTGAACACATGAAAAATCACATGCACAGCCCTGGAACAGGTACCCACACAGAGGTGGAGAAAAAAGGTGGTTTTCACTAGAACTGTAAGGAAGGATTTGCACAAATATTTGAAACCTCCAGACCCTCCTTCCGTCTGTTCTGTGTGATTTGCTCTGGCGCTTGAGAAACAGGAAAATATTCACGCTTCTGTTGTGCCTTCCGTTTATAACGGCAGCGTAAACAGTCTTCTGACCAAAAATAACAAGGGAAATATATGTGAAAAGTTAAACGAGGAAAACTATGGCAGCCTGGAGAAGCTTCTCGGGGTCCGCTCGCCCACAGGAGTTGGCAAGAGGCAGAGACCCACTTCTTATGACTACAGCCTGGTGGGTTTGCCAGGCTGAGCCTGGGCAACTACATGGGACAGACACTTGGGTGTCGCGGGGGTCTTCACACTGATGACCTTGCAGCCTCCAGGTGTCACCTCAAAAGACCCCAAAGCCCCCACAAAACAAAGAAGGCAGGGTGTCATTCCATCTTCAGCCACAAGGGGGAGCCACAGACAGAGCCTTCTAGAAATGAATCAGAGCCGGGCCCAGGGGGTGGGGCACGGACTGAACCTCAGGGCAGGGGCCTGGCCCTCCAAGGCCCTCTCCATCTGTGCAGTGGGAGGAACGGCCATGCTGCTTCCCAGGCCTTCACAGGGATGCGGTCAGCACAGGGCAAGGCCCCTATGGAAGAGGATGCCGTACCACTGTCCGGTTGCTTCAGAGACCCTCAGCCGGGGCAGAATCCCCTCTTCAAGCAGCATCAATGGCAGCTCGGCCCCGTGCGTTCAGCCCACCTCACCAGAGGGACAGCTACTAGTTTAATAGTCTACGGATTTATTTGTATATGTGTTAGAAAGACATGAGCTTGCAACCACGGTAAAAATATGTAGTCTCCTTTTTAAAATGTATTCAAGTTAAAAAAAAAAAAAAGTGTCAATTAAGATAGATATTGGGGGCTTCCCTGGTGGCGCAGTGGTTGAGAATCTGCCTGCTAATGCAGGGGACACGGGTTCGAGCCCTGGTCTGGGAAGATCCCACATGCCACGGAGCAGCTGGGCCCGTGAGCCACAACTACTGAGCCTGCGCGTCTGGAGCCTGTGCCCCGCAACGGGAGGGGCTGCGATAGTGAGAGGCCCGCGCACCGCGATGAAGAGCGGTCCCTGCACCGCGATGAAGAGTGGCCCCCGCTTGCCGTAACCAGAGAAAGCCCTCGCACGAACCGAAGACCCAACACAGCCAAAAATAAATAAATAAAGTAGCTATAAAATTTAAAAAAAAAAAAAAAAGATAGATATTAAACAAACAACAGTGGGTCTGGAGGTTGGCAGGGACATGAGTGACAAAATGGCCCGAAATGGCTGTGTCCTAGACGCTGCCACGCACATGCAGGGCCATCAGTGAAACCTGCTGCCCTCACTGCTCCTACACCCTCCATGGCTCCTGACAGCCCCGGGGGAAAAGGCCCGCTCCTCAGCCGAATGTCTGAGGCCCCCGCCCTGGCCCTGCCTGCCAGCCCTGCCCAGCTCACCAGCCCCACTTCTGTCCCGCCGACCTCACCTGTTTCCTGAGCTCACAGCCCCTCCAGCCTCCCGGCCTCCGCACGTGCTGCTCCCTCCGGCTGCAATTCTCTTATCGGCTAACTCCTACTTACCCTGCATCTTAATGCCACCTCCGCCAGAAAGCCCACCCTCATTTCCCCGAGCATGCCGTGCACAGCTGCTTGCAAGCCAGCACTCTGTGAGAGGGGGGGACAACCGTCCACCTGTTCACACTGGGTTCCCAGTGCCCGGCGAAGAGACTGGTGCCCAGCAGACGCTCAGTCAGTGTTCACAGATGCGAGATGGCAGGGAGAGGGAGGCGACTCAGCCCTCCCAGGTTGGCGCAGGCAGACTCACCCATGACCTCCAGCTGCACGTGCATGAAGCTCTCGGCCTCATCCTGGAGGGTGCTGTGTGCCCGCAGTGGCACCGGCAGAAAGCCATACACCTCCTTGTTGCAGACGTACATCTGGACCTCTGGGGCCAAGGAAACAACAATCAAAATTGAAAACAGAGCAATAAGGCAGTGGAGGCAACCTCCGAACAGAGCATTAGCCTCACAGCCCAGCATGGGGCCAGAGCGTAAAATGGGTCCAGCTGTTCCCAGCAACCGGCAGAGACCCACCCCCTCGGCGCTCCATCTGGGAACTGGAGCCAGAACAGGGGTTCGCAGTGCCAGGAAAGAAGACAAAAAACTCCAGAACTGTTAACGAGTGCCTTGCACCGGTACTGACTCAGTCCCTGCAGGATTCCACGAGCAGGCAAACCGCAAAACTGCGGGTGAACAGTAAAGATGCACATTTATGCACAAAAATGAGATGCAGTTGGACAAACCATGAGTAACATTATCTCTGTGTTAGTCCTTTTCTGAATGGTTTCAAGTTTTATAATGAGTATATATCTTTTTTTAAAGTGATAAACCCAACGAAAACGATTTTCATTGAAGGGCCAGACAGTAAATATTTAGGTCTGTGGGCCAAACAGTTCTGTCTCAACAACTCAAGTCTGCCTTCGGACCGTGCCCAGAGAGGGCATGGAAGCTCTGCGCCCCTTCCCCGAAATCTTGCCCCGTGCACCTCTTCCTCTGGGTTGTTCCCGAGTTATATCCTTTTATAATAAACAGTAACCTAGTGAGTAAACAGGTTTCCCGAGTTCTGTGAGCTGCTCTTGCAAATCAGCAGAACCCAAGGAAGGAGTCGCGGGAAACTTTGATTTCTAGCCATTTGGTCAGAAGCACAGGTGACAACCTGGACTTGCGATCAGCATCTCAAGCGGGGTGGGGGACATAGTTTTGTGGGGCTGAGCCCTTAACCTGTGGAATCTGAGGCTATCTCCAAGTAGACAGAGCCAGAACCGAGTTGGAATTGAGCTGAATTCTCAGACACCCTGCTGGGGTCGCAGAATTGCTTGTCGGTGTGGGGAATACACCCCCACCTCCAACCTACACACATAGGAATTGGGTCCAGGAACCCAAAAGACATTCTTAGCTTGCGTCCATACGAAAACAGACAGTGGGCCAGATCTGGCCCATGGGACATAGTTTGCTGACCCGTGGCTTAAAAATAAATGACAGGTCAGCATATGGCTATGTTTTCTTCCTCTTTAAACTTTTTTTTTTTTGCCCGAAGTATACAACTAGGGAACAATTATGCTCAACCACAGATATTTGGGGGAATATAGGAAAATATCAAGATGGAAACAACTTTCAATAAGCAGATCTTAAAGACCTGGGGAGTGAAGCCACCCAGCAAAGCCAGGGCTGGAGAGATATCCTGCGGATATCATCTGAACACCTGGATACAGCTGCACCTGAAGTCATCGCTACACCCTGCAGTTCTGGTTCTGTGAACCTTCTGTGGGCTCAGCACTGGTCCCAAAGAAGCAGAGAGACACCCCATGATGGCAAACCCCCTGTGGGCTCACCTGCCTGTTTGCAGGAGAAGGCAAAAACAATGATGTCGTCGAAGGACCAGGTATAGTCGGGGTGGGGAGGGTAGAATGCCAAGTTCCTGGATGCCGCCTTCCTCAGGTCAATCAGGAAGGTCGAGTGCACCATGGGGACTGCAAAGCAGCCCCGGCGGTCCCGCTTGCGGATGGGGATGTAGGCAGGCGTGCGCTTGTAGTAGCCCTGTGGGGAGGCGGGCAGAGTTTTGCATGGGGGTCCCTAAAGGTGAGGCTGGAGGCCCGGGACAACAGGAGGCACAGAACACCCGGAGAGTAAGACTGGGTGCCAGTTTCTGGCTGTGGTGGGCATTCCCTGAGCGCAGGGCTCTGAGCAGGGCCTGTCAGTCTCCAGCTCCAGAGCCTCAGTTGCTGGGCAATGGCACAGAAACACAGGGAAACAGTCACTCATTTGCAGACCCAGCTCAATACTTCTGATCAGAAAAGCAGCATTTGAGAAAGGAAATTAAAAAGCTGAAAAAGGGACTGGATATTTGAGATCCTTTGATTTTAAAATTAAACATCAGAAGTGGGAATTCAAGAAAGTCGGGGGGCAATCTTTTAGAAGAGAAGTTTTAGAAGCTTCTGGAACAGTCCTCTCTCTTCCTCCTACCCTTTACGAACTGGAATTGTTAGCATATTAACATTTAGATTTCTATGACATACTTTAAAATATAGAAACCACTGAATTATTCACTTTAAAATGGTGAACTTTATATTTTGTGAATTACACATCAATTCAAAACAAAAAGATAGGAGGAGATAGGATGGGTCAGCATCCTGGCTCTAGCCACCCAGCCCCCTTCCCCTGGCACAGCCCTGCTCCATCACCAGCCCCTCACTCTCCCTGGCTTTGCCTAAAACCCCACCCTCATCACTGGGTGGGACAATCAGAGCCTGACATTTTCCTGACTTCAGTAATTGGTTCAGGGGTAGGAGGAGACTGGACAAGGTTCTATCAGAGTGGACTTTGGCTGAATGCTGCTGGGATCATTCCCCAGGAGTTTGGAAATGAAGCCACGCAAGGCATGGAGGAAGAGGAATACTGTTTGAACACCTGGATCAAGCTGTGCCTGAAGTCCCATCCTGGCACCATCACGTCATAGCTATGTGAACGCAGGCAAGTCACTTCCTCTCTCTGCATTTGTGTTTCTGCCTCAGTAATGGGTGTAGGGGCAGGGGGCACACAATCGTAGACCCTCCCTCAAGGTCTATTTAAGGATTATCACAATAGCGTTTATCAAATGCTCACTATGAAGCAGTGTGAGGATAAGTTAGACTCCAAATCCAGCCCCCACCACCCCCAGACCCCTGCCCTACCACGGCAACCCCCTGACCTGGGAGGTCATCCCACACCAGAAGTTGGAGTACGCAGCCCGGGAATCCAGCATGGGGGCCACCACCGTCTTGTTCTCAGCGATGAGCAGGGTCAGCGTGTCAGGGTTGAGGATCAGGTTGTCCGCATCCACAAACTGCAAAACACCCGACATGGCATCAGTGTGGGCCGCCAGAGTGAGCCGGGCTAGGCCACAGCTTGGAACAGCTGGGGCAGAGGCCGGAGCCCTGGGGAGGGGGGTGCCTGGAATAGCACGTGCGGCCCTGGAAGCCACCTGCTCCTCAACGGACAGCTCTGCCCTAAGTCACCAGCAGAGTTACGTTCACACAATGAAATACACGACACTGCAAGAGGGACGGACCACACAGCACGAAGCGACACAAATGGGTCCCACACACGGTGCTGGCGAGCCACGGGAAGTGACAGCGGGTGCATCACGTGGCTCCTTTTAGGGGAACTTTTAAGACGGTCAGCACCTGGTCAATGAGGAGGACAGTCGGGGCTGGAACACACTTTTTTCTATGTAAGTTAAATGCCAACCAAAAAGTTCGTAAGAATAGGATCTTTACATAAGGCTTTTTTTTTTTTTTAACACCTTGAATGTTGGGGTAAAAAGATGATAACTTGTTTGCTGCAGCCTGGAAGGAAACTCACCAACCCATGAATAGGGTCATCATGGTGGGGGGGGTGCCTGCCTGTCCCCCCGAAACCGTATGTCACCAACACCTTCCAGAAAGGCCACACCAGAATATTCATGGCAGGGTTGGTCATCACACAAACTGGGAACGACCCAGGAGTCTAGCAGTGGAGAATCAGCTACAGAAATTTTGGCCCTGCCCTGCTGTCCCCTTCCAGAATGTGTCGAGACAACTGAACAATCAAGCCACAGAAAACAACTAGGTAAGGACGTTCCTGTCTACTGGGATGTGAAAACACACACGGCATGATATATTATACAACTATTAGGAGGTGGGTTTTTTTTTTAATGCATCTGGTCCACAGATATGCTTTCCGTTACCCATGCAGGGTTTTTCTGGGTTTTTAAAAAAATTTATTTATTTTATTTATTTATTTTTGGCTGCGCTGGGTCTTCGTTGCTGTACGTGGGCTTTCCCTAGTTGCGGCGAGCAGGGGTTACTCTTCGTTGCGGTGCACGGACTTCTCACTGCGGTGGCTTCTCTTGTTGCAGAGCACAGGCTCTTGGAGTGCGGGCTTCAGTAGTTGTGGCACGCAGGCTCAGTAGTTGTGGCTCACGGGCTCTAGAGCACAGGCTCAGTAGTTGTGGCGCACAGGCTTAGCTGCTCCGCAGCATGTGGGATCTTCCCAGAGCAGGGCTCCAACCCGTGTCCCCTGCATTGGCAGGCGGATTCTTAACCACTGCACCGCCAGGGAAGCCCCCCATGCAGGATTTTTAGAACGTATGAATCACTTGCCATAAACAAGAGCAAAAACTAGAATCCCTGCCTTCTCCAGCAACACGGGAAGGGCATTCCCACGTGGCACGCCCCAGCTGGAGACGGAAGGCGGCTGCCCCGTGGGACAAGCCGTGCAGTCCTGTTATGTTCCTACCCAGACCCCTGTGGACATTTGAATTTGTGACCTTGGAATACAGCTGCAGTGAAAACAGCCAGAACAGTCTGGCAGTTCCTCAGGAAGTGAAACATGGAGTTACGGCAATTCCAGTCCTAGGTACAGACTGAGAGAACTGGAAACAGGGACTCGAACAGACATCTGCACACCGCGTTTATAGCAGCCTTATCTACAGAAGTCGAACTGTGGAGACAACCTAAGCGTCCGCTGACGGATGAATGGATAAACAAAACGTGGTCCATCCATACGATGGAATATCACTCAGTCAGAAAGAGGAGTGAAGCCCTGACACACGCTACAACCTGGATGAACCCAGAAAACATCAGGCTGAGTGAAGCCAGACCCAGAAGGCCACATAGCGTATGATCCTGTTTATGTGAAATGTCCAGAACAGGCAAATCCACAGAAACAGACAGCAGATCAGCGGTCACCAGGGGCTGGGGGAGGGGGATGCAGAGTGACTGCTCATGGGCACAGGGTTTCCTCTGGGGTGATGGAAACTAGTTTTGGAAGCACATAGAGGTGAAAAAACGCAGCCAGAGAGCAAGCCTCTCTAGGAGGTACGACTACAAGGTATGATTTTTTTCTTTCTTTCCAAGCTTCTTGTTGTTTCTTGTATATTTTCTTGCAAGTAACACCCACAGTGTTTGTAAAAAGAGAAAAAAAGAGGCCATTTTAATAATAACTTTAAAACACTAGACAAATGATTTCACATTCCAATATGGATTACTGAAGTCCCCGATTACAAAAATATACAGTATGTCAAAAGCTGCTTTGAGTTCTGAACCAAAACCTTGAGTTCCACCCAGGTTTGCTGAGAGAAAACAGTGAAAACCAGCCAACATCAAACCATGAAAGCAAAACCCAGGGAAGCAGACAAGGTGGCCCTGGGCTGGACGGTTCTGGGAGGTTCGAGTCCCACCTCTGTTCTTCACTGTTTCTGAGACCCCACCCAGCAGGCTGTCACTTCCCTCTCTAAGCCTCCACTTTCCCATCTAGAAAATGGTCTGAGAAGGCGCCAACTCACAGGGATCCCAGGAGGAGCCTCTTCCATCCTTCCTCCTCCCAGGAGATGGTGCCGTCCTCCCCACAAGGTTCAGGCCAGGACGTGAGGTCCTTCCAGCACCCACACATCCAGCAGGGCCTGTCCCCTTGGCCTCAGAACGCATCCTGAACCCACAGCCCCATACAGGCCCCCACCCTGGCCTCCTGCTGCCCCCCCCCTCCTGCCCCACAGGCCCTGCTCCCCACGGCAGCCACAGGGACTTCTGAAAATCAGAAACCAGAAATCGGAACCTAGCCCTCTCCTGTTCACACACCCTCCATGGCTCCCCATTACCTTCAAAGTAAAAGCCGCGTCCCTCCCTTGGCCTGAACAGTCCGGCCCCCACCTACCACCTCAGCATTACCCCCTCCATCACTCCACTCTGGTTACACTGGCCTCCTCGCCAGTCTTTGAATGCCGCAAGCTTGCTCCCTGCTCTGTTCCCTCTGCCTCGGACACTGGCCCCCAGCTCCCGCTGAGGCTGGCTCCTTGGCTCCTTCAGATCTCTGCTAGGGCCCCCTCCTAAGGGAGGCCCCCAACCCCTGGTACCTGTGGCCGTGACCTTATTTGGAAATTGGGTCTTTGCAGATGTAATTAAGATGTAAACTAAGATGGAGTTCATCCCTCCTACACTGTTGGTGGGAATGCAAACTGGTGCAGCCACTATGGAAAACAGTGTGGAGGTTCCTCAGAAAACTGAAAATAGAATTACCATATGACACAGCAATCCCACTCCTGGGCATATTCCCAGACAAACCTGTAATTCAAAAAGATACATGCACCCCTATGTTCATAGCAGCACTATTTACAATAGCCAAGACATGGAAACAACCTAAGTGTCCATCGATAGATGAATGGATAAAGAAGATGTGGTATAAATATACAATGGAATATTACTCAGCCATAAAAAAGAAAAAATAATGCCATTTGCAGCCACATGGATGCAACTAGAGATTACCATACTAAGTGAAGTAAGTCAGAAAGAGAAAGACAAATACCATATGATATCACTTATACGTGCAATCTAAAATACGGCACAAATGAACCTATTTACAAAACAGAAACAGACTCACATATACAGAGAACAGACTTGTGGTTGCCAAGGGGGCGGGGGATGGGGGAGGGAAGGACTGGGACTGTGGGGTTAGCAGATGTAAACTATTATACATAGGATGGATAAACAACAAGGTCCTACTGTCTGGCACAGGGAACTATATTCAATATCCTGTGATAAACCATAATGGAAAAGAATATAAAATAAATAAATAAATAAATAATTACTTTAAAAAAGAGATGGGGTTCATACTGGATTAGGGTAGGCCCTAAATTCAGTGACTGGTGACCTTATAAGGAGAAGAGACCACGTGACCACAAAAGCAGGGACTGGAGTGATGCAGCCACAAGCCAAGGAACACCTGGAGCCCCCAGAAGCTGGAAGAGGCAAGGAAGGATCCTCCCCTAGAGTGCAGCCCTGCCTGCACCTGCACCTTGATTTACACTGCTGGCCTCCAGAGCTGCAAGACAATAAACTTGCATTGTTTTAAGCCCGCCAGTGTTGGTGTTTTGTTATGGCAGCCCCAGAACACTGATACATCATCAAGTGCCTTTCACAGCACTGGCCGCCTTCTGATATTTTCTCATTCAGTTTTGTTTGTTTTCTGGTCACATCCACCTTTCCTGGGATGCTAGGAAGGTGGGGCTCAGCCTGTGCTGACCCTCACTGGGTCCCCAGGGCCCGGCACGAGGAGGGCACAGGGAGTGGACGATAGATATATGCTGATTAATAAATTAAGAAGGTAGAGACCAAAGCTTGAGGTTTGGCACGAAGATAGAAACCGACCGCGGGCACTGTCAAGCTGGCATCACTGCATTCAACCTCCATGGTGAACCAGGCTCAGCTGTCAATGCCCTGCCCATCGCACCAGGGGAGGGGACCATGCCCAGGTCAAGGAACCCAGCTGAAGGAGCTCACAGGAGACCCGTGATCTGTGGGCATGTAACCCAACATTGCATTCAAAACCTCAACCGCTCCCCTCTTCCCAGAAGCCCAGAAGGAGGAAGTAAAAGTCAGGGTTCAGCAGCTCAGTGTCGCCAACATCCCCCAGCCCCCGCCCCATCCTCCTGCTTCTCGGAGTGACCCGAGGTCATCATCGTGGTTGCAGAGAGAACTCACATCACCGGTGATGCTGATAAAAGTGGAGATGACCCAAGTGTGCAACTACAGGAGTCGGCTGGGGACACAAAAGCCCATTTGTTCCTGATGCTTAAGAATCCAGGTGGCCGAGGATCAAATCCCAGCTCCTCCGCTAACCTGCTGTGTTACCTCTGACAACTCACTTCCCCTCTCAGAGTCTCAGTTTCCCCTCTGTAAAATGGGGTTAAGGCTGGTCTCCGAATCCCGCCACTCTGCCTTCCCTTGGATATCCCAGACCCTCGGCTGGGGACCCATGGGTTGGCTGGCCAAGAAACTCACCAGGATGTAATCAGCCCACATGTCCCGGGCCGATTTCAGGGCTGCCTGGCGTAACTTCATGACGTGCTCATAGCGTGAGTCAGACCAGTGTTTGGGGCCCTCCTCGTCTGGGTAGGACCTGCGGAGAGGCAGCTGTGATGTGGGAAGCACAGGGCATTCTTGGAGCCCAGAGAGGGTTTGAGCTGGCTGAATGTGGGGTGGTCAGAGAGGGCTTCCTGGAAGAGGGGATGTGTAAGCTGGATCTGAAGGCTGGGAAGAAGCACGGAGAAAATAGGAGAACAGAGGTGTGTCCCCAGTAAGGGGCACAGCATGTGCAAAGGCCCAGAGGGGAGGGGAAAGGGCCTCTACTGTCTTGCAGAGACATCCCTGAGGGTGAGGGGGAGCCACTAGGAGAGAAGACGCAAAGCACAAGAAAGCTCGGAGCCTGTCCTCCCAGACTCCTAATCTGGTCTGGGCAGTGGGTGGGTACAGAAATTAATCCTGAAAGAGTGAAAGGAACCGAAGTCCACATCACTCAGGGGCTCACGGGCACGCTAAGCAGCAGAGCTGATGTTGTGGCTGAGTGACACAGGGAACAAAGCAGCGGGCGTCCACCACAAAGACCAAGGAATGAAGGAATTCCAGGTGGAGCGAACGGCGGGGGCAAAGGTCCAACGGGAGGTTTCTGACCCACTGGTGAAGCTGAGGTAGGGTCAGAGTAGCCACAGCCAGCGCTGAAGGCTGCAGAGCTGGGCTGGAGCATCAGGGACTGGGGGCGGGGGGCTGGCCCAGGATGATGGGGAGTCATGGAGGGTGTGTGAGCAGGGGCACAGCCAAGTCCAGCTGGGGGCAGGGGGCAGGGCAAGGCCTGGCACTCACTTGGGCTCCTCTGCCGGCCGCCACTCCACAGAGTGGTACAAACTCTTCATGGCCACCAGCCATTCCCGAAGCATGGCTGACGTGTTGTCTGAGTTGTGGTCCGTGGCCACCCTGCAGACAGCACAGGCCAGTGAGTGAAATTAGGGAGACCAAGGCAGGACGAGCAGCAGCAAGGCAACAAGGGCTCCCACGACCTGGCTCGGCCTCCCACCAGCTACACAGCCCTGGGCAAGACACTTCCGCGCTCCATGCCCCAATTTCCTCATCTGTGACACAGGGGGTGAGGACAGGGCCCACTTCACTGGGCTGCAGAGGGGATTAAACAAGCTAATTTTGGAAAAACACATTAGATGACGTTCGTACTATGGGGCATTTATGATCTTATAACCACATTCACTGCTAAATATGTGAGATTTAATAAAAATACATATATATCACACAGCCCTGCCCCACCTTCCTCAATTCTCTCCTATGAGCAATAACCACTTTGGAGTGGGCTGTGGTCACTCATTCATTCAACAAACATTTCTTAAACACCAACTGTGTGCTTGGATTATCCGGCCTGGAGGGAAAAGGAATATTTGGAAGTCTAGTTTGACCATCAGCTGAGAGTTATTCTCCCAAAATAACTGTTATTTAGTCAACAACAAGGATAGCAACGATGACAATAATAACAGTAATGATAATAATAACCACGGCTCTGGTCACTGATGCCAGGCGCAAGGGCTTCACATTCAGTAACCTGTTCATCTTCAGAGACAACCCAACTAGAATTGTATTTGTATCCCCGTTTTCCAGATGAAGAAACTGAGGTAGGAATTGGTAAGTCACCAGTCAGGCTTGTTCATGGCCCTGCCCCATTCTGCTTCTAGGAAGGATCCACTCCCCCCAACCTTCCGCCCGCCATCCGTCGCACACCCCACCCACCCACTCCAGTAGTCAGAAGGCAGGAGGTCCGATTCAGGCTGGGTTCAGGGAGCAATACAGCAGCAGGAGCAGAAAGACGTTCAGTTAGTAGACGTGCAATGTGGGCCACTGCAACGCCCCAACTGGGGGTGGGGGCGGGTTCTCAAGCTTCCCTTTGAAGCTGTGTGTGCTCCCAAGTGGATTGGCGGGTTAGTCCCCGGCAGTGTGGCACGGGTGATCCCGGATATGCCCTAATGTGGGGGCCAGAAGGCAGAGCTGTGGCCCGCCCCACCCTAAAGAGGCCAGCTGGCAAAGCGCCGTTCAGGCTGGTGCTAATGCGGCAGGGGAAAAGCAAGCAGAAAGGCACGCGTAGGTTTGTCCTGCCCTGATGGGGGACAGCAAGCAAAAGGCACGCGTGGGGCTGGCCCGCCCCGCCCGGTGCCAGGACAGCGGGCGGGGCGCGGCGTGGACCCGCCGGGATGGGGACAGCAGGCCGGATGCGGGGCCGCGGGCGCCGCGCTCACCACAGAGCTGTGCGGTCCCGGGGGTGCCGCAGCCGCTCGAGCGCGCCCAGCGTGGCAGGCAGCGCGTGGGCCGCGTTGCGCGCCAGCAGCGCGACGAGAACGCGCGGCGCCTGCAGCGGCGACTCGGGGCTCCAGCGCTCCTCTGGGAAGTAGGCGGCGGCGCCCGGCGGGCCCTCCAAAGGCGGCAGCGCCAACAGCAGCAGCAGCAGCAGCACCGGGAGGGGCCGCCCGTGCCCCCGGCACGCGCGTGGGGTCGCCGCCATCGCGCCACGCGTCGCCTTTAAGCCGCTTTTCTGCCGGCGGACGCGGACGGCGCCTTAAAGGGGCCGTCGGGACCCCGCCCCTGCCGCGCGCCTTAAAGGGGAGGAGAGCTCCTGGCGGAGTCAGCCGTCAGGGCCCGCCTCCAAACGGTCTTAAAGACACAAAGTGCCTCCTACCTTCCGCAGCGGCCCGCTCGAAGTGACGTCAATCTGCAGGCCTGCCCGGGAAGCCCAGCCGCCCCCGATCCCCACCCCAAGACGCTGAGCGCTCTGAACTTGGGTCTGTGCGGTAAAGGCGTCAGAGCTCAGAATCTGCGCTGCCACCGAGCAACTGCTCCCGCCAGGATCCCAGCCTGATTCGCCATCCAACTTCCATTTGTATAAGACCCGGCTGTGTCACGAGTCGAACCTGGATAGTCAGGATCTGGTTTGGGACTCAAGATCTGAGCCTCAGTTTCCTCTGCTGCAACATGGGTTTTACCACTCTAGTTCTCGACCTCCCTGGGATGTCCTCAAGGGTTGTTGAGTACCAAGCGAGTGGGCCCTGGCGTCCCCAGACCTGGCTTCAAATCCAGTCCCCGCGTGGGCCGTCTGTGTGAGCCTCAGTTTGTCCACCTGTAAAATGGAGTCATAACGACCCCGCAGGCTTGTGTGAAGATGGAACGGGAGGGAGGTGGACGTTTCCAAAGAAATGCTACGAGGGGGCTGTTTTCCAGTAATCTAATGTGTTTTCTAATTCATCGTTTTTGTGATGCTCAGATATCTATTTATTAACGTGAGTGGTGGGGGTGGGGGCTCAATATTGTTAAGTAAAATTCAGGGCACAGATCGTGTGTCCTCAGTGTGTGCAAGAGACAGTTGGGCAAAAGTTAGGAAGGAAAGGTGAGGAAAATCTCATTCTCTTGGGGGAGGAAACCATGGAGTGTGCATTACCCACCTCTGAAAGCTGAACTGAGAAAAACACTGGGGAAGTCCCTCCCAGAACCTACTCCGGAAGCAACTGGAAGTCTTGTGATGTGAAGCTGCCAGCCTCCGGTGGACAGATGACTTTTCTGGCAAACAGGAAGGCAGTAAAAGCTCTACTCTCAGCTGGGAAACTTGATACTAAGTTAAGATTTTGGAGCAAGTAAACAAACCCAAAGGCCCACAGCAAGCTGAGAGAAAAACATCTGTAGTGTATATCAGAAAGTGTTACTATCCTTAATATACAAAGAGTTATTAGAGATCATTAAGAAAAATATAAATTCTCCTGAAAAGTAGGTAAAAGCTATGAACAGGCAATTCACTAAAAAAGAAAAGAAAAGAAAGGAAAACACAGAAACACACAAACAGTGGTAAAGAATCCACCTTCCAATGCAGGGGACACGAGTTCGTTCCCTGGTCGGGGAACTAAGGTCCCACATGCCACAGGGCAACTAAGCCCAGGCGCCTCAACTAGAGAGAGAAAACCCAGATGCCACAACTAGAGAGAAGCCCGCGCACCACAACGAAAGATCCCACATGGCACAACTAAGACCCGACACAGCCAAAAATAAATAAATAAGAAACACACAAACATATTAATGGTCAATAAACATATTTTTAGGTTCAATGTAGTCATCAAAGAAATTTAAAATAAAACAATGCACTCTGTGTATGTGTCTATCAAACTGGCAGTTTTTCCTTTTGTGAAAAGTCCTAGTGTTTGGAAAAGAGAATATGTACAAATGCTGCTGGTGAGAGTGTTAAAAGGCATAGCCTTTCTGGAGAGGAGTAAGGCAGAGGTGTGGGGATTATACAAGCCTTGAACTGGTACATATGCTTTGACTCAGAAATTCCACTAGTAGACATTTATCCATTGAGAATGACGATGAATGTGGGCCAAGCTTCAGCTCTGGAATGTCCCTGTAGGAGGCAGTGGGCAGAGTGGCTAGACCTCGGTGCTGGAGCCTGGTTGCCTGGAGCAAGTGCCTCTCTGAGCCTCAGTTTCCACATCTGTAAAATGGAAAGTGTCATAAGGATGCCGAAACATTTGGACACATCAAATGCCTGACACATAATAAATACTCAGTAATTGGAAGCTTAGCGAGAATAATTTAATAGAAATGTAAAAGCACCCAGAAGATAAGTGGGCCACGGAGAGAAATGGAGGTTCACAGAGACGCTCCTAAACACATGAGAAGACTCTCCACCTCATCCCCAATAAGACATGCTCATTAAAATGATGCCAAGACAACATTTTTCACCCAGAAGATCTGGGAAATCCCAAGTCAGCTGACAGCCTGTGGGGAAATGGGCCACCTACACACAGATGAGGGGGCACCAGGTGAGACCACTCTGGTGGAGAGCACTCTCAAGACTGCTATTGAAATGACAAACACGCATGCTCTAAACCCTGAGATTTCACCTTGGGGGATTTACCCCCTTGCATGAAAAGTATGTAAAAGGTCGTTCACTATGGTGTTAGCTGTTAGTGCAAAAGATTAGAAGCAAAACCCCATCATCAATTAGATTCTGGTTAAATAGATTAAGGAGCCCATCCACAATCCTTCATCCCCAGTTGCAAATTCCCAAATATTATGACACCGAGAAGTCTTTCTAAGATTGTTTAATCTTCATGTATCCCAGTGAGTGTGAATATTCATCAGTTTATCTGCAGCAATTGACTATGAGATGCTGCCCCCAATCAGCTAGGCAGTGTATTAGTTAGCTATCGCCACATAACAAATGACCCCCAAAGTTAGCCACTGAAAACTATACATGTTTATTAGCTCAGAGTTTCTGTGGGTGAAGAATGTGGGAGCCGCTTAGCTGGGTGGATTCACAAAGCTCTCATAACAATGATACCCAAGGGGGTTGAGGAGCTGAGAGCCACTCCAGAATACCTGCATCTGCCCTGAGTCCTGAACATCCAGATTATAAACATCTTGCCCACTGGTCCGCTTCTAGTTGGACCACTTGCTTTCTGTTCCATTTCAGGGAAGTCCCCATGAAACATTTCCGTCTTAGGGATGGAGTTCAGGATCCCTGCACCACCAGCAGTGTCAACCTCAGCCCTACACACATTTACTGCTGCAACAAGGAGGTCTCTGTAGGGTCCTATAGTAGGAGGCCAGGCTGCCCTGGCCCTGAGCACAGCTCCATGCACCCATTGTTAAGGTGAACCCAAGGCTCCCATCACCACTATCTCCCTCACCAGTGTTGGGAACTGGTAGCCGTTGGGAGAGGCCCTATAGAGGCCTGGCAAGAAGAGATGGGACACAAATTCATATGCATGTCAGAGGATACCTCTGACACTCAGGCACACTCCGTGGCTCCCCATTGCCCTAGTTCACCATGAGCTTGGCCAACCTGGCCAAGTCAGGAGACAAGGTGCATACTGTTCCATCCAAGAACCCACACTCACAACCCTCTTGTATACCCCACACAGGCCCCCCGACCCTGGCAATTCACTGGCATGGGCCAAGAACCTGTGAGGTCCTCACCTGTTTCTGCCTGGTCCCATGGAAGCTCCGAGCAGCCATCCAGAGTGCAGGACATGTTGCTGGCACCAAGGGCATTTTTCAATTCTAAAATAAGAGATAGGGACTTCCCTGGTGGCGCAGTGGTTGAGAGTCTGCCTGCCAATGCAGGGTACACAGGTTCAAGCCCTGGTCTGGGAGGATCCCACATGCAGTGGAGCAGCTGGGCCCGTGTGCCTCAGCTGCTGAGCCTGCGCTCTAGAGCCCGCGTGCCACAACTACTGAAGCCCGCGCGCCTGGAGCCCATGCTCTGCAGCGGGAAAAGCCACCACAGTGAGGGGCCTGCACACTACAGCAAGGAGTGGCCCCTGCTCGCCACAACTAGGGAGGGCCTGCACGCAGCAACGAAGACCCAACGCAGCCAAAAATAAACAAATTTAAAAATAAAATAAAATAAAAAGATAAACCCCTGGACCCACCTGGATAAGCCCCAGAATCCCAGGGCTTCCATGTATTTTCCCAGAGAGGCCACAAGAGGGCAAAGGATGGAAGAAATGTCTCAACCAGGAACTCTAAACAAGTGGCTCACATGAGCCTCTCTACAAACTTGTGCCCATGGCAGACATTGCTAGCAGATCCCCACACCTTCACTGAGCCTGGATGCTACCTACCCCACCTTCCAGCACAATGCTTCAAGCAGACATCACAAATCAATTGAGGAGGGAAACACCCCACCCCCACCCTGCCTGCAGTACATGTACAACTGCTAGGAATGGAAACCTGTTTCTGAAAATTTTTTTCCAATTAGAGATTAGCCTTTTTCCATTTAAAATGTCCCCTATTCTAAAGGAACTCGGTTCTTTTCGTTTGGCCACCCACAGAACAAGGACACTTCTCACCCTTACTTCCTGGCTCCCAGAACACTGCTATCTCTGGGTCTCCCACCTCTCTGACTGCTCCTTCTGCATCCCTTCTTCCTCTTTGTGCCCTTCAAATCCAGGCTCTTTGGGACTCCTCTCCTTTCTCTCTACACCATCCCCAGGGTTGTGGTCCCTCCCATGCACCCAGTGACACCCCAGGCCGACAACAACCTCTGACTTCCGTCTCATCTTCAGGCCTGGGCTCCGTCCCCTTGGTTGCTGCCCCTGCTCGAGTCCATCCTTTGCCCCCCAGGACCAGGCCCTCAGCCTCCTCCCTGGCTTCCAGTCTAGCCACTGTTGCCCTCTTGCTCACACACCCTCCGTGGCTCCCTATTGCCTGCCACAAAATGTCTAAACTCCTCTGCCTGTCATTTAAGGCCCTGCACGTCTGCCCTGGCAGCCTGCAGCCTCCTCTCCTTCCTTCTGTGTCAGCTGTGACATTCCCTGAATAACCATTACACATTGCTCATTCCCCTGTTAGTACACGTCTCAGCAGTCATAGGCATTGGGTCAGGAAGGAACAGACAAGGCAGGAGGGAGAAGAGACAGTCAGGAGCCTCTTCCCAGCCCAGGAAATCCTAAGAGGCCTACCCCAAGTCCAAGTACTCTTGAGGCCTCAATGCCAGCCCAGAATAAAACATGGAGAGGTTGTTGAATGAGTAAATGTAAATGTCTATGCCCAGTTTTTAAATTTTGTCTCCCTTCTCTCATCCTAAGAACTCCTGCATATCCGTCACAACCCCACTCCAATGCCCCCTCCTTCAGGGAGCTTCCATCACTGCCCCTCTAGGCTCGCCCACCCCAGACCCCCTCTGTCCCAGTCCTGGCCCTTAGTCAAAGGACTAGTGTTCACAGGCAGTGAGAGGCGATGGGGACCCTGGTAGGGCTCAGTATACACAGCCAGTGGTCACCAGGCTCCCCTGAGCCGTAGGGGGTGGGGCTCACCTCGATTGATCCTCTGCAGCAGGACCCCCCGGATGACATCCTCATAAATACCCTCAATGGTCAGAGCAGGGCTGCCCACAGCAAGGACGTCCCCTTCAAACTCAGGCAGCTCCTGTAACCGAGGCAGGTGAGGGGCTGGGCTGGAGGGGTGGGCTACGTGTGACATGGGTTTGAGCCCCAGCTCTGTCACTGATTAGCTAGGAAAACCTGGGCCTCAGTTTCCTCATCTTTAAAATGGACTCCTTGACTCATTATTCCCTCGGGTTGTTGTGAGAATTGGTGAAACAAAGCACATCACACCTCAATGGAAATAGTACAGGTGTTTCTGCTGGGACCCCTCACAGCTACTTCCTGCCTGACCCCTGATGCAGACCCCTTCATGGTGCCCCTAAGCCTGGGTAGCAAGGCCCCTGTGACCTCTCCCCTCGTCTACTTCCTACCCCCTTGTTCGCTAAGCTCCAGCCACACTCGCCTCCTCTCTGTTTCTCCAACACACCAGGTACAGACCTACCTCAGGACCTTTGCACATGCTGTACCCTCTGCCTGGAATACCCTTCCCCAGGACATGGCTCATGCCTTTAGTTCACTGCTTCTCAAGCATCATCTTCTCAGAGAGAGGCCCCCTAACCACTCAGCACCCTCACCATACACACACATACACTCCCCCTCTGCCTCCTCCCTTCTCTGAAGCCTGTATCACCTGCTGCTATGTGATGCATGGGACCCCACGCCAGCTCTGCAGACACAGCATTGTCATGGGAGAAGCAGAGGGCATTGTGAGGTCCCAGAAGAGCCATCCGACCCAGCCCCTTGGCTCAGGGAACAAAAGTCTCTAATCATCAAGGTGGTTCTATGAGTCTTACAGAGAGATGCTTGGTTGTTCTATAGGACCCGTCCCCCGTCAGCTCACCGCTTTGCAGCTCAGCTCCAGCTGGCTCAACACAAAGGGCAAGAAGATGCAGAGCAGCCAGCCATGGATGAACCTCCTCCGCGCTGAGCCACTATCCGACTGGAATTTCTGCATGACACACACGGCAGCTGGTTTGACAACCACCTGGGCACCCAGGCCCACTGCCAGGCCCTCCCCGCAGACCTCACCTTCAGCACGCGCCCCCTGACTTTCTCCAGCTGCTGGGCAGCCTGGTCACAGTCCAGAGCCGTGGTCAGACACTGGTCGGCCAGCTGCAGGAAGGTGGCCACGGCGTCAGCCATGAGCTGTGGGAAGAGATGCTGGGATGAGCCCTGGGAATCCATGCTCTTTCTGGCCCTACGCCTGCTCGGTTGAACCCTTCTCAGCATCCAGCCTGCCCTGACCAACTACTTCCCTCCAACCTCCTTCTTGTCCCAAGAAACAGCACTCTCTTCCTCTTAGGACTTGGGGCTCATCCAATCAGTGCCAGGATGCCCAGCATGGGGAGCAGAGAGCCGTCCATAGTCCAGGCTCCTTGACTGAGCGCCCTTGTGCAGTATACAAACTGAACAACCGTGCCGGGCAGCACTGGGTCTTCTCAATCCCTGTCTCTTTCACTCACCATGTCCATTAGCAGGTCCCAACCCCTTGGCTTTCAAAACACACCCTGCGCCTCTCCACCAACCCATTCTGGTTCAGACCTCCTCCCTGCCTCCTCCACTTCTGCCCCCGACAGCCCCTGCTGAATCTGGCCTTGAATCTGGCCATGCCCCTCCCCTGCTCACACACCTGCTGTGACTCCCATTGCCCTTGGACAGAGCCCAGCCCCCTGAGCCCCATACTCAAGGCCCTGACCCATCTGCTCCCCCACCTCGCTGGCATATCTCCCACATCTTTGCCCTCCCTTGAAATCTACAAGCCAATGTCTCTAAATTGCTTCACTTTCCCCAAACGTGGACACGCTCTCACACCTCCCAGGGCTTATCCACACTGTTCCCTCCACCTAGGACATGCCCCCATTCCCATTCCTCCCCCAGCTGCCCCAGCCTGGCAGTCCTCTCCTCCTGGAAGCCTTCCCAACCCTGGAGATGGATCAGGTGCCTCCTCAGGGTTCCCGTAGCACCTTGTGTGTCCCCATCACAGCCCTGTCCATCACGTGTGACTACTGCCTGCCTGGTCATGAGCTCATGTCTGCGTGACACTGGGAGTCCAGCGAGGGAGGGCCAGGTCTGTCTGGGTCATCGTGGTCTCCCTGGCACACACTTGGCCCCTACTCATTGGAGGCTGCCACCCTTGCCTCGCTTCCTCCCAGCCTGCCACTCACCCTTACCTGCTGTGCGAGATCCTGGGCCCCAAACACCAGGCTCTGTGTTCCAAAGAAGCCAAATGGTGCTGCCAGCTGCCCCAGGCGCCCCCGGCTCCGCTCCGCCTCTCGGTAGCAGGTCTGCATCAGCTCTGGGTCCCATGGCATCTCCCCAAATGAGTAAACCTGTGTTCCCATAGCAGTCAGGTAAGAAAAATACCACCAGCCAATGGAAGAGCAAGGCTAAGGACCTCATAGACAGTTCATCGAAGGAGAAACACAAATGGAAACACATCCTGCCTCAGTTGTCACCAAAATAATGCATAATAAAAGTAACTGTGAGATATGGTGTGATGGACATAAAATGGTAAAACTTGAAACAAATGATAACATGTGGTGCTGGCATGGCTGAGGGGAAATGGGCACACTCAGCCCTTGTCCCACCTGATGTTCTCTTTGTGCTGGATCCTGGGGCTGCAGAAGTGCAATAATCCAAAGTGGTATTTGCCCTCAAACTGCTCACAGAAAAGTTGGGGGAGACAGACTGTAGACAAACAACTGTAGTGGTGTGTTAATACTTCTGTGAGGAGGGAAGCACGCGCAGCTGCAGATGCAGAAAGGACCAGGGAAAGCTCCTGGAGGAGGTGATTATGAAATGGAGATGTGAAGATTAATAAAGGGAAACCTCATTTAAAATAAAGTCATGGGAGTTCCCTGATGGTCTAGTGGCTAGGATTCGGCACTTTCACTGCTGTGGCCCAGGTTCAATCCCTGGCCAGGGAACTGAGATCCCACAAGTTGCGTGGCCAAATAAATAAATAAATAAATAAAAATGAAATCATTAAGTCCTGAAAGGGGTTGGGGGGGCTCTCCTGCACTGCCACTCCTTGCCCTCTGCAGACCCCAAACTGGAAGAAGGTTACTACTTTACCACTCCAGCAGGAGGAAGATTTTCTCCTTATGCAGTAACAGCCCCAACCAATGAGAAACTACCACCACTCAGCCAATGAGAAACTGTCACCACCCTGAACTCTCGCTTTCCTCCAAAGGACTTCAAAGCTGCTGCTCCCAATTTTCTCCTTCTTCTCTATAAAGTAATGTTCCTCCCCTTCGTTTGCCAGACTTGCCTCTGGTTTTGCCATAGCTTGCATGTCCTGAATTGCAATTCTCATGCTGCCCTCCCTTCCCAAAATGTTCTGCTGATAAAATAACTGGCTGTTTCATTTTAAAGGTCAACAGACACTTAACGAGTTGAAGGTTTCTTGGCACATAGTATGCTCTCATTTAATATCGGAAGAAAAGAGCTGACCTGCGTGGAGCAGAATTCTGTCCCAGGGAATGGGGTGGGCTGTGGCCAAACAAGGGAATGGGAGGAGGAACAATTTGTGGGGAGGGTGACTCCAGACTGATGTTACTAAAATGCTAATCTTGTCACCTTACTCCTTCCCCCCCCATGTTATAAACCGTGCCCCAGTGACCATAGCATAGTGGACCACCGTAAGTAAAATGCAGCCTAGAAGAAAGTTCAGAGATTTTTAAAAGAGAAGGTTTTCAAACAAGAAAGATTCAAGGTTCACGCAACTCTTCTATAAAGTTAACACACTGCCCATAGGCCCGATGAAACACGACTCACTGGCCCTCACCTCCTTCCGCAGCCGGGTGCTGGAGGGGCTCCCACGCAGGTGGCTGGACAGGCGGTCCATGCCCTGGGTTAGGAGGGTCTGCACCGCTGCGAGTTCGGCTTCCACGGTGCTCAGCAGCGTCTGCGTGACCCGGGGCAGCTGCGCATCCACCTTCCTGCGCAGGCACGACTCGAGGGGACCCTGGACGTTGGCTGCGAGTGGAAGACACTGGCCTGGATCTCCTCCTCAAGGTGCTCCGCAAATTGGGGGGTGGGGGGCACGGAGTGAGGCCATGGGCTCAACAGGGTGAGGTAGACAGGAGCGCTGACTCTGAGCACCCTCCTCTACCCCATTATACAGAATAGAAAACCGAGGCCAAGTGCGGTGGGGATCGGCTCAAAGTTGCACACAGAGGCAGAGTTAGGATTCCAGCTCTGTTCTCTTTGTTACTGAGCTGAGTGAGAGCTATCTCCGCCGTCTGACTGGACAACCCACAACCGGAGTCAGGCCTGCCACTGCCAACGCCTCTGCCCCTCTCGGTCCCCGGGCTCCCCAGCTCCATCCCTGGCCTTCCCGCCTCCCAAGCACCCGCCCTCCCTCTTGACTCCGTCTTGAGATCTAGTCTCACCACCAAAGCATCAAGGCCTCGCCCATTTTCCCACTTAGGCTCCACCCTTTTCTTTTCCGGCCCTGCCTCCACCGGGTCCCAGACCTTGGGCCCCTTCCCTTACACCCAAGCTGTTCCCCTTCTTCCTCTCAGGCTCCCGGCCCCGCCCCTCACATCCAGGCCACGCCCCCGGACCTCACCCTGCAGCCTCCCTAACACGCGCTCCCGCAACTTCAGCATCTGATCTACGTCTGGGCGGATAGTCTTCTCCAGGGCGGCGAGCAACTCCTCCTTTTCGGGCTGGAAGGCGCGGAGCCCAGCGGAGGCCCCGGCCAGGACTGCA
Source organism: Balaenoptera acutorostrata (assembly GCF_949987535.1). Taxonomy (NCBI): domain Eukaryota; kingdom Metazoa; phylum Chordata; class Mammalia; order Artiodactyla; family Balaenopteridae; genus Balaenoptera; species Balaenoptera acutorostrata. The sequence continues at coordinate 173,944,857 of NC_080065.1, forward strand.
GCGTGGACGGCGTCCAGTAGCTGCCCAGATCAGCCGAGGGGACCCCACACGGGCCAGGGGCGCGGTAGAGAGACGAGATGGGGCGAGGGTAGGAGGACAGAGAGAAGACAGACGCACAGAGATGGGCGGAGAGGTTGGGCGACAGTCGCAGGGAGGGCGAAGCTGAGCACCCAGGTCCGGCTCCTATCCCCATCCGCGGCCTCCCGCGTGTCCCTGCCCCACCTCCTCGACCCCATGCGTACCTTGGCCCAGGCCCAGGCCCGGGCGCGGCCGGCCCCCCGCAGGCCGGGCAGGGTCTGGGCTCGCAGCGCAGGCAGCAGCTCCCGCATCAGTACCGCAGTCAGCACCTGCGGGGGAGGTGACCATGGGTGCTTCGGTAGGCCGAGAAGGGGTCCGGGGGATCCCGGGTGCGGCCTTGCGCGGCACTGACCTCGGCGTCCGAGCCTAGGGTCACGTCGTCTTTGCCAAAGTGGCCTTGCTGCTGCCGGTAGAGCCGTATGGCGTCCAGGAAAGCACGGGCGGCTGGGGCTTGACTTCGCTGCAGGACTGAGGGGCGGCTCGTCAGTGCCCGCGCACCCCTCCCCTGCTCTCAGGCTGCCTGGCTCCCCGTCGCCTGAGAAGGAAGCCCTCCGCCTCCTCGCCAGGTCCCAAACAGCCAAGTCTCACCCACTTCCAGACCTTTGCGCAAAGAAGTGCCCTCCGCCCGGAACACGCTCCACTAAGATTATCACCAGCCCGTGAGGGGCCTGTATACCATTTTGGAAAAGGCATCCCCTGCGGGCAGTCACAGCCCAGATCCCACTGCGGTCTCCAGTTGCCTCTCCAGTTAGGTACGCTTGCTCAGTCAACAACCTGCCCAGATGTGTCCGTCCTAATTCCTCTTCTTCACCTGGCTGGCCCCTCATCTTTTTTAGACCCCAGTTTGGACATCCCCTCCCTGATCCCCCAGGCTAAGCTCCCATGGGGCTGTGCCCTCATTACAGCCCTGGCCATGCATAACTGCCTGTTTCCCCTCTGTCATCCCCCACGATCCATTTGATAAATAAGGAAACTGAGGCTTGGAGAGGATCCCACAGCCAGCAGGAGCAGAACCTTCCGACTCCAGACTCTGTGCTCCACCACCGCCTGCCCTTTCCCAGGACCCACCTGTGCCTCGAAGCCGGATGCCGCCCTGCAGGGCTAGCCTCCAGGCACGCTGCGCCTCCACCGTGGCTGCAGAGAAACAGAGGTGCCGGCGGAAGGGGTGCTGCAGGAACAGGGGGAAACTAACAGGCATTTCCAAGAGGGGGTCAGGCTCTTCCTGTGTATGGTGTCCTGAAAGCAGAGGAGGTCGCATCTTCGTTCATTCATTCACTCTAAAATCATTCATTCACTAGGAGACAATAACCATGAAATGTGTAGAGAACCCTTACTTCAGCTCAGTCCCAGGAGGAGGTGTGCCCAGGGCAGACATCAGCAATCCATCCCAGCACTGTTTCCCAGCCTCAGCAACATGCTTAACACAGCAGCCCTAGGCAGCCACCAACAATCTCTCCTAGTTGGCATGTGGTCTGAGCCCTGCTTGCTGTGGGGTGCTGGAGTCGGCTAGGCCCAGGTTCAAACCTGGCCAGACCATTTTCTAGCTCTTTGCACAGATTTTCATCTCCCTGAAAAACCTCAGTTTTCCTACCTGTAAAATGGGCTAAAAAGTGATACCAATGACCTAGAACTGTTGGGAGGACAAAAATGAGTGAATTTATTTTGATGAATTAAATTGGAGTCTCCCAAATCCTCAGTGTTTTGTTCAGGTTTCCAGAGGGATACATACAGACTGCAGTAAAATGCAATAATGCAGAAAGGGCTTCCCTGGTGGTGCAGTGGTTAAGAATCCGCCTGCCAATGCAGGGGACACAGGTCCGAGCTCTGGTCTGGGAAGATCCCACATGCCGCGGAGCAACAAAGCCTGTGCGCCACAACTACTGAGCCTGCGCTCTAGAGCCTGCAAGCCACAACTACTAAGCCCACGTGCCACAATTACTGAAGCTCGCGCGCCTAGAGCCCCACACATCACAACGAAGAGCAGACCCCACTCGCCGCAACTAGAGAAAGCCCGCACGAAGCAACGAAGCCCCAATGCAGCCAAAAATAAATTTAAAAATAATAATAATAATGCAGAAAAAGGGTGGACATCCCTTGTCATCCAGCCCTTCGATCGCAGCCCCCAGAGATGATAATAGCTGTTAACAGTTTGGGGGACATTATTCCAGATTTTAAAATCTGCACAAAGCTGTATGGAGTGCTTTTTTTTTTTTAACAATGTGGAGTTTTCTGGTTTATAACTGGCCTTTTGGCTCCTGCATATGTCTGGGACACCTTCAGAGGCTGCACAGCTTTCCTTCCTAAGGGTCAGGCTGTAATTTATTTAATCAACCCCAAAGGATGCGTATTTGGGTGGATTCCCATGTTTTCGACATCAACATTTCTGCAGACTGTTCTTGTTGCTACATCTTCGCATGATTAAACAGCAGGATAGCTCTGTAGTGAAGCAAAAGGCGTAATTCTGGCTCTATCCCTTACTAACTGTGTGACAGTCCTTAGCCTCAGTGTCCCCCTCTGGAAAATGGGGTGGTTACTGATGGGGCTGCCTCCTGGGCAGATTCAATGAGATGATGCAGGCCCTCATCAGATGCATGCCAGCCCACTTATGCTGCTCCTTGCCTATTCAGAGAGAGAAGGAGGAGGAGGAGGAGGGAAGGAAGGAGAACCATCTTGGAAACACTGGACTGACCAATTACACGCTGTAACAAGTCTGTGCAATTTTCCTGCCCACCACTGCCCATCTCCCCACATGCTTGCTGACACCATATTTTATCGTTTTTACGCTTTGCTGCTTTGATTCTGGTCCAGTGACCTAACTCCTTCACCCTGACAAGAATGGGTGTTTCTCTTTCTAGAGTGAGGCTGCTCACCCAGAGGCAATGCCGCCTCCAGGGACACTTGGCAATGTCTGGAGATACACTTGGTTGTCGCTCTTGGGATGCAGAGTGCTACTGGCATCTGGTGGGTGGAGGCGAGGGCTACTGTTCAGCATCCTGTGAAGCACATGGTGGCCCCCACTGCAAAGAATGATCTGGCCCCAGTGTCAGCAGTGCTGAAGTAGAGAAACCTGCTCTTGGGGTCCCTGGGAGCCTTACCTGAGGATTCTGGGCAGAGAGTGTCCAACAGGTGGAGATATTCACTCTGGGAAGTCAGGACTGTGTACCCTGTCAGGACTGTGGAGCCCAGGGGACGGTCCCCATTTTCATATTCCTGCAAAAGGCATCCAAAGAACCGTCTTGGGACAGGTCTAAACTGTGGCTTCCATATCCCAGTGTGGGATCAGGGGAAGGTTTTGGGTTAACTGGGGAAATCCTCCACCTTACCTCCCTGCCTCCACCCTCCCTCCTTCTGTCCACCCCTCCCTCCACCCCTCCCTCAATCCCCCCCTCCTTCCCTTCCCTGTAGTAGAGCACCCAGCACCTGCTGTGTGCTAGGCCAGTCCCAAGTGCTATATGAGGACTAACCCATTGAATCCTTACAGCCCCATGTGGCGTAGACCATCATCATCCCATTTCACAGAGGCGAAAACTGAGTCCCAGGGAGACAAGTGACCTGCCTGAATTCCCCAGCTGGAAAGCAGGGCACAGGTGGCATGTGCAAAGGCCTTGCATGGTTTCAACCTCAGCTCTGCTGATGACCATGAGTGAGTCCCTACCCCTGGGCCTCAGTTTATCCACCTGGCACAGCAGGAGATGGTCGGCCACCCAGGGCCAAGCTTACAGGTTGGCCCTACTTGATGATTGAAGAAAGGAGGGGGGCTATGCTGGGAACTGGACCCCAAACCCATACTGGGGAGGGTGGGATGGAGACGCCAGAGGTAGATGGGCTGCAGGCCACTCACTCACCTCCCTGTGACTGAACCACTCCAGGCGGCCGTCCCCACGCAGGACACAGAAGATTGGCTGCCACTGAGGTGGGTGGCCCTGCAGCTGGGTCAGGGGCCCTCGGTGCTCCCGGACTTGGGGCAGCTTCTGTGGGAGGAGGGGCGGGCGGATGTCAAGAACATGGGCCAGTGTCCCGGTGTCCAGACCACCTGGACAGCTCCTCCTGTGTCCCGGGTGCCACCAAGTACAGTAAGTCCCCTACATACGAATGAGTTCCGTTCCGAGAGCGAGTTTGTAAGTCCAATTTGTTCGTAAGTCCAACAAAGTTTGCCTAGGTATCCAACTAACACCATCGGCTCTATAGTACTGTACTGTAGTAGGTTTACAATACTTTTCACACAAATAATACATAAAAAACAAACACAAAAAAATAAATAAAACATTTTTAATCTTACAGTACAGTCCCTTGGAAAGTACAGTAGTACAGTACAACAGCTGGCATACAGGGCTGGCATCGAGTGAACAGGCAAGAAGAGTGACTGACTGGAGGAGGGAGAGGAGGTGGGAGATGGTAGAGCTGAAGGATCATCAGCAATAGGAGACGGAGGGCAAACTGCAATTTGACTCACACCTGACGCTGATGGAACGCACATTCACGTCTTTGAAAGTTCGCAACTTGAAGTTTCATATGTAGGGGACTTACTGTACAGGTGCTTGGGCGCTGCTGGTGTGGTGTTATATTCTTTATCAAGCACGCTCACAGCCTGCACTTCCAAATATGAACTGAGGCAGACACTTTTGTTATCTCCAATTTACTTGCAAGCGGACCCTTCCCCAGTTGAGTCTCAGATTAGACCCCAGCCCTGGCCAACGTCTTGATTGCAGCCTGTGAGAGACCCTGAAAGAAAGGACCCAGCAAAGCCCCATCTAGATTTCTGATCCACAGTAACTGAGATGACAAACATGTGTTGTTTGAAGCAGTGATTTGGTGGTGTATTTTTACACAGCATAGCGAACTGATACAGGTGGGATTGCTAGGTCGTGGAGCAGGTGTAGTTTAACCTTATGAGAAATGGCCAGGCCTCTGCCCACAGACCCCTCCCTCAGGCAGGATGGGACATCACCTTGTTTCGTTGTCCCTCTTCTCACCACCTGGCCACCTGAATTGTGTGCGTTTGTTTCACTAATGGTCCCAGAGTAGCTCCTGCTACACAGCTGGTGCTCGGTAAATATCTGATGACTAAATGAACAGCATTTGTGATGTTTTGATTCTTCAGCAGGTAGTGGGAACTCAGAGGTTTATTAAATAATTCTCCATCTCTCTTCCTAGGTCTGAGATTTTTCATAGTAATAGTGTTAAAATGTTATAATAGAAATGATATATACATAATGCAAATAGATAAAACAAGTATTAAAGAAAATGTTTCAACTGAAGCGAGGGGAAATCCCTCCACGCTGCTTGAACCCCACCGTCAGCTGTGCCCTGACCCAGGGGGTTGGGACCAGCAGGAGGCAGAAGGTGCAGGTGGGGGTGATGCCCAGGCCCCATGATGCCCCAAGCAGGACAGGGGGAGTCCCAGGTGGCAGGGGGCTCTGTCCATAGTGCCACAGAGCCCCCACCCCAGGGCAGGCACAGCTGGGAGAAAGGGGTGTCCAAGAGAGGAAATCTCAGAGCCCTGATCGGGACAGGGGACCCAGTATCCCTTGTAAGGAGTATGGGCTCTGGGTTCAAATCTCGCCTCTGCATCTTGCTGGCAGTGTGACTTCAGTCAGGTCGCTTCACCTCTCTGTGCCTTGGTTTCCTCATTGGTCAAAGACCCATCCCCTGAGCTGGTGAGAACTAAGTTGTACAGGGCACATGGAGATCCTGGACACCATCTGCCAGCTCAGGAGACCTTTGGAGCTGGGGCTGGGCAGCTCCAAGCTCTTTTGTTCCATCGATAAGCCCTTCCTGAGCCCCTACTAAGTGCAGGCACCATGTGGGCACAAGGGGTCAGGGGGAAGGGGAAATAAGGCTTGGACCCTGTCCTCACAAAGCAGACAAATGGAGGTGGCAGACGTGTGAGCCCGGGCTGCGTCGGAGAAGCAGACAGACAGGGTTTCCAGAGGAGGTGCCCGACTCAGGTGGGGGTAATAGTAGTCAAGGAAGGCTTCTTGGAAGAAGTAGCAGACGAAGTATGGGATAGAATGGGGAGGGTGGCACATGCAAAGGCTTGGGCGTCCAGTGGGCATGCTGTGCCCTTGGGTGATGCACTCAGCCAGGCCACACCTCTTTCAACTTCAGGGCTTTTGCATTGCCTGTGCCCTCTGCCTAGAATGCCCTTCCCACTCTGGGCTTCAAGTCTGGCTCCTTCTCATCCTTTACGTCTCAGCTCAGAAGGACCTTCCTACACCCCAGCTTCCAGCCCCCAACACCGCCCTTCATTTTGTCTTCCTAGCACCTATCAGAAGTTATCCTGCATCATGATATGTTAACTTGACAACAAACTGGTCATTTTCCCCAATTAGACTGTGAGCCCTGGAGGGCAAAGCGGAATCTGTCTCAGTCACTACTGTGTCCCCAGCATCCAGCCAGGGGTGTGGCACGCAGTAGATGCACAGTGAATGTTTGCTCAAAGAATGAACTTTGGGGACGTCCCTGGTGTCCAGTAGTTAAGACTCCACGCTTCCACTGCAGGGGGTGTGGATTCGATCCCTGATCAGGGAACTAAGATCCCGCATGCCACGCAGCATTGCCAAAAAAAAAAAAAAAAAAAAGAATGAATTAAAAAAATTTTTTTTAAGCATTTATTATTATTTTATATATTATATATTTATTTATTTATTTGGTTGCACCAGGTCTTAGTTGTGGCAGGCGGGCTCCTTAGTTGCAGCATGCATGTGAGATCTAGTTCCCTGACCAGGGATCGAACCTGGGCCCCCTGCATTGGGAGCTCGGAGTCTTAACCCCTGCACCACCAGGGAAGTCCCAGAATGAATTTTTAATAGTCACGCCAGGTCGTGGCACCAGCAAGGACAAAGGTGTGAGGAGGGACCCTCAAACGAACGAATGAACGGCCTCCCCAGCCTCGCCCACTCAGCACCCCCTCCCCCTTTGCGGCACCCACTTTGCTGTGCAGCAGCTGGCATCCGGCTGGTTCCTGGGGGCCCAGCTCTCGGGAGATCTGCCACAGGACCGAGGCTGCCAGCTGCCCGCGGTAGCAGGGCAGGAAGTTCCTCAGCAAGGTGTCTACCTGGCCTGCAGGGACAAGAAGATGGTAACGTGGCTGAATCAGGTCCCCCCCAGCCTGCCGGAGGTGGGGGCAGAACAGGCAGAAAAGCCACTTACGGATTCCTATCCGCACCCCAAAGTTGCCCCAGAAGACATGCTCCAATTCCATTCACCCTTAACCCTCCATTGCCTGTTTTTATCCACATGGGGGTTGGTGGGGGGCGGGGGAGTTAAAGGATTCCGGCTTAATTTATAAACAATGTACAACACACCTTAAATGTATAAAGCATAGAAATGAATGAGTTTGATACATGTACACACCCATGACACCATCACTGTGACCCAGATAAAGAACAGATCAACTGTACCTGAAAGTTTCCTTGTGCCCCTTACTGGGGGAGATTTTCAAAATCTTTTAAAAACCTCACCCAGCACAAGGGAACTTTCTGGGGTGATAGAAGTATTCTGTATCCTGATCTAGGAGGTGATTACACAAGTGTTAAAGTTCTTTAAGCTGTTCCCTAATATGTGTGCACTTGACTGTGTGTAAAACACATCTATCTTGGTGCCTGGAATGTGGATCCGATGACTGGAGCTTCAGCAGCCATTCTGAGTCATGAGGTGACCTCAGGCACAGAAGCCACGCATGTTAGAACCATGATATGGAAGGGGTTGGGTTGTCTGACTTTTATCAGGCTGCCTGCCACTGTTCCCCTCTATAGGAGAGAGAAACAAATCTTCATCTCGTTTAAGCCACTACAGAAAAAAAAATTCCAACACTTTGCAGAGTAGCTTATTGAATCCATTCATGTAATGACAACTTGGCCTTGTTTCTTCGTCTAGATCATGAGCCCCCCCTCCATATCACCAGTGCCCAGCACACCGTAAGTGCTCAACTGTGTGTGTGGAGGATGGAGGACACTGGCCCTTACTTGTCTCAAATCAAGAACTGTGACTTAGTCCCTGGGGTCCACACTGAGTGGCCTGTTGGTCCTTGCCCACCTGGGAGGATCATCCCACAAGATCTGGCTAGGCTTGGGGCACTTCCCACCTGGCTCTATGCCCTCCACCCCAAACCCATGCCCTGAGTAGGGTTACCAGATTTACCAAATAAAAGTATATGACACCAATTAAATTTGAATTTCAGGTAAATAAGGAATACATTTTTAGCATAAGTATGCCCTCATGCAAAATTTGGCACATACTTATACTAAAAAAAGTATTCATTGCCTCTCTAGAATTCACATTAATAGGGCATCCTGTGTACCTGACAACCCAGCCCTAAACCCCACCCGCCAAAATCTGGCTCCTTCCCACTCCACTCACCCCTCAGGTGCTGTTGCTGTCGCTTGTCCAAGGGGCTCGAGGGCCGCCCACCCATCCTGCTACTGTGTCCTGGGCTCCCCTGAGAGTGAAGCAAACACCCACCCCTCCTCCCCACAACCCCCCAGGTTCCTCAGCTCAGGGGCACCCTGGGAGCAAGGTGACCTGAGGGGCCTGGACACTGCGGAGACCAATGCCTGGGGTCAGAAGCCAGAGCGTGGTCCTGGTGAGGTGTGGGATGCCTGCTCCCTGCCCTGCCCCGCCCCCTGCCCCGCCCCACCCTGCACCTGTGTCCTCCCAGTTCCCCTGTGGCCAAGTTCCCTAGAACTGGTGGTTTCTGTAGGGGCTGCCCCGGGTTGGGGGCGGGGTGGTGGGAGACAAAAGTCCTAGCTGGCCTTGGAGGACGGATGCAGGGCAGGTATCTGGCAGGACCTGAGAGCAGCTGTTGGTGTGGGGTGGCAGGGAAGGGGGGCTGGGCAGAGATGGGGCAGCTAAATCCTGTACCTATCCCTTGCCGGGTGACTCCGGATCCCAAGAGGATCCAGCCCAGGCCCAGCACCAGGCTGGGAAGACAGAAGTGGACTGACACGCCGGGCCCCTGGGGTCAGTGCTGGGGTAGGGGGAGCGGGTGGGAGCCACTGCTGTGCCGTGGACTCGTGGGCTGCTTCCCTTCGGTTCCTGCTTCGCCAGTCCATTCTCTATCGGCGCAGAAAGCCCTGGACTGGATCGGATTAGCTGGGTCTTCCCACTAGTGGCACCTGCTGTTGCCCAAGCACGGCCAGGCCGCTTTCCTTCCAACCCTCTGCTCTGCTTTTCTCAATCTGTTTCCGCTCAGCCCCGTCCCACTTCCTCACTCTCACATCTGAGTGATCAAACCAGACAAGACGTTGAAGGAAACTTCACTTTCTGTGGTTTCGGCTTTAAGGTTTCAATTCCCACGTGCCTCGCCCACCAGCCTCCCCTGGTCCCTGGAGCCGGGCAGAGCTGATGGGTGGGCCATGAGCAGACGCACTCTGGGCAAATGCTGCAGTCCTGACACAAAGAAGCAGCACCTCGGCGCATTCAAGGCTCTGAGCAGGACTGCAGCATGGCCAGGTGCAGAGGTCACGACTGGCCCTGGGTGTGCAATGGGAGCTCGGCCAAGTGAGTGGGCAGGGGATTGAACTGTGTCCCCCAAAAGGATATGTCCACAGGCCACTATCAAAAAAACAGAAAACAAGTGTTAGCGAGGATGAGGAGGAATTGGAACCCTTGAGCACTGTTGATGGGAATGTAAAATGATACAACTGCTGTGGAAAACAGTATGGAGGCTCCTCCAAAAATTAAAAATAGAACTACCATATGCGTTATGACCCAGCAATTCCACTTCTGGACGTATATCCAAAAGAACTGAAAGTAGGCTCTCGAAGAGATATTCATCCACCTGTGTTCACAGCAGCATTATTTACAATAGCTAAAACACAGAAGCAACCCAAGTGTCCACTGACCGGTGAATGGATAAGTAACATGTGGTATATCATATCTTAAAGAGGAAGGAAGTTCACACACGCTACAACATGGATGAACCTTGAGGACGTTATGCAGAGTGAAATAAGCCCGTCACAAAAAGGCAAATACTTTATGATCCCAATTACATGAGGCACTTAATAGCAGTGAAAATCATAGAGACAGAAAATAGTATGGTGGTTGCCAGGGCCGGGGAGAGGGGAGAATGGGGAGTTAGTGTTTAATAAGTACACAGTTTCAGATTTATAAGATGAAAAGAGTTATGGGGATGGATGATGGTAATGGCTGCTTAAAACTGTAAATGTATTTAATACCACTGAACTGTATACTTAAAAATGATTAAGATGGTAAATTTTATGTTATGTGTATTTTAACACACTTTAAAAAAAAGAATATGTCCACATCCTAACCCCTGGAAACTCAGAATGTGATCTTATCTGGAACAGACATGTTTACACACAAAATGAGTTAAGGATCTTGAGATGAGCTCATCCTGGATTTAGGGTGGTCCTATATCCAATGACAGGTGTCCTTATTAGAAGAGGACAGGAGGGAGAGCTTCCCTGGTGGCACAGTGGTTAAGAATCCGCCTGCCAATGCAGGGGGACACGGGTTCGAGCCCTGATCCAGGAAGATCCCACATGCCGCAGAGTAACTAAGCCCGCAAGCCACAACTACTGAGCCTGCGCACCACAACTACTGAAGCCTGCACGCCTAGAGCCCGTGCTCCGCAAAAAGAGAAGCCACCACAATAAGAAGCCCACGCACCCCAACAAAGAGTAGCCCCCGCTCGCCACAACTAGAGAAAGCCCATGCGCAGCAACGAAGACCTAATGCAGCCAAAAATAAATGATAATAAATAAAATAAATATTTTTAAAAATCTTATCTATACAAACAAAGAAGATGACAAGAGGGAGTTCCCTGGTGGCCTGGTGGTTAGGACTCTGGGCTTCCATAGCCGTGGCCCGGGTTCAATCCCTGGTCTGGGAACTGAGATCCTGCAAGTCGAGTGGCATGGCCAAGAAAACAAACAAACAAAAAAACAAAAAAACAAGACAAAAAAAAAAGGAGGACAGGACACAGAGAGACACACAAAGAGAAGGCCACGTGACAACAGAGGCAGAGATGAGTGATGTGTCTACAAGCTAAGGAAGGCCAAGAATTGCCAGCAGCTACCAGGAGAGAGACCTGGGATAGATTCTCCTGCAGAGCCTCCAGAAGGATGTAACCTTCCTGACACCTTGATTTTAGACTCCTGGCCTCATGAACTGTGAGACAATAAATTTCAGTTGTTCGAAGCCACCTGGTTTGTGGTACTCTGCTATGGCAGCCCCAGGACACTCATCCAGGGTGCCCTTCCCTGCCCTCCACGTACTGGGATGAGGGCTGCAGGTCAGGCCCTCCACCCGGGGACCAACGGTCCCACTGCCCACCAAGGACCATGAGACAGCGGAGACTTCAAAGAGATGTTCCTTTTAATAACTGAGTCACCCAGAGGCACGGCCCATGGGCTGAGCCCCTGGGCATGGCTGGTGGCCAGACCCTATCGGCTTCCAGTGGCACCACTCGGCTTTTCTAAAATGAAGCCTGGAGTGGGCTGGCAGCGGGGCCCAGACTGGGAAGATCCCGGCCTACTCGGGCTGTGCGTGGTCCCAGCTGTAGCATCTCGGCACCAGTTACAAAGTGGAATGCTTCTCGAAGGGCACGGTCAGAAGTCGGGCTGCTGCCTCGTCCAGGAACCAGCAAAGTTTCCCAGTGCGGGGCTGGACCAGGGCGGCGGGGAGCGGGTTTTCCTCCTTGTCCTCCAAAATGCGCTGTGTGGAGAGGGCAGGAGCGTGGGGCCCTGCCCGCACCCCGGCACCCTTGGACCTCTCCGACCCTCAAGAGGTGATATCGCCCATCCCGGATGTCCTAGCTTCAAGCAATCAGGAGGGATGGGGTCTCTTCCTTTCTATCATCTGTGACTGTTTAATAAGGGGGTCAGCACACCTCTTCTACAAAGACCAGAGAGTCACTATTTCAGCTCTGCAGATCACACCCCGTCTCTGTTGCAACTACTCAGCTCTGCTGTTACAGGGCAAAAGCAGCTTTCTAAAGTGCTTGATTTCTTTATTTCAATTGTTTTATATTTAACAATTAAATATATATGTATATGCATTAAGTGCTACGAATTTACCTCTGAGCAGTTTTGGTCTCATCTCATCCATTTCATTTCATAATTGTTAACTCCTAACTAGCCTGTATTTGCAGTTTTCATCTCCCCTTCAACCCAAGACTTACTGAAATATCCTGGGATCTGGTGCTTTCAGCACAGTAGTGTCTAGGGCCATATTCTATGCCTACAACCTTCTTGGGAAGGGGGTCCTCAGCTGTTACCTTCAGAACAGCTGCCTTGCCTTCTCCAGTTGCCACAAAGATGATAGTTCGAGCTGCGTTCAGCACGGGAAGTGTGAGGGTCACGCGCTGTGGAGGTGGCTTCGGGGAGTCGCTGATGGGGGCCACAATCTTCTCCCGCTCCTGGGGAGGGAGGCCCAAGGTAGAGACAGGAGGACAATGTCACTTGACCTCTTGAGTACTCACACATGCCAAGTACTATCCATCCATCGTTCCATCCCGCCCTGCTAATCCTGTGGTACTTGATTTAAGGTTTCTGTTTTAAGATGGGTGAACTGAGGCTCAGAACGGTCAAGCCCAGTGGGCATGCCTGTTGGCAGAGGCTGACTCACAGCATGCTGTAGGCACCTTCCAGAGCTCTGGAAGCCCCAGATGGCAGAGGCTGGGGCTCAGACATGAGCAGGGCCTTCGTGGGTGTGCTCACCTGCAGGAGGGGGTGGTCTGGGAAGAGTGAGCAGGTGTGGCCATCAGGACCCACACCCAGAATCAGCAGGTCGAAAACCGGGATGGAGTCCCCTTGGAAGGCCTGGGTGAGGAAAGAAGACAGTCCCAAGAAGTTGTGAGGGAAGGCCGCAGAGGACACAAAGAAACAGTTGTCAGAAAAACAAGTCGCTGTAACCCAGTGAGAAACGCTCAGCCTCACCTGCAAAAAAAGGAACTCTTATCTACAAGGTTCCACATTTCACTGTCCAACTGGCTGACAGTGTGGGAATACAACTGTCCCCAAGATGTGAAGACCCAGGCCCACTACCAGGGTGTCAGAGACCAGGCCACCTTTGGGGTCCCCCAGGGCGGGGCTGTGGCCTCTCAGAGGGGGGATCCTCAAAGGGGGCTCTGCAGGGTGAGGCTGGGTCTGCTGACCGCCCCCAGGGAGAGTTTCTGCCAGTGATGAGCACACAGTGCCCCCAGCGGGGCGGCTCTGGCACTCTGGGAGAGGCCATTGGATGGAAGAGGGCTCGCCGCAGCTGCTCCGAGGGACTCACCTGTCTCAGCTTCTGGGCATAGTCCTCAGCTGCCTCCTCCACGGGCAGCTCGGGGTTAACGGTGATCACCTGGCTGTCGGGGATCGGCAGCCTGGAGAGCAGGTGGGTCTGCAGCAGACGGAGGCACGGTGTCACCAACAGAAACACATGGTCTGTGGTGGCGTGGGACTTGCACCTATGACTGCCTGGATCCTCCAGGTGAGGACATGGCTGTCATTATACCCACTTCCCGTGTGAGTGAGGATCCCAGTGGATCCCAGCGGCATTCCGCCAGGGGTCTTTCAAGTCCATGGTGTTTGGGGGTCTCCTGGCTCCAGCCTGCACCTGTGTGGCCACACCACAGCCCTGTTCCTAAACCCCCAGGGTGGGGGAAGGGGAGGTGTGGGATGAACTGGGAGATTGGGATTGACACATACACGCTACTATGTATAAAACAGATAGCTAATGAGAACCTACTGTAGAGCACAGGGAACTCTACTCAGTGCTCTGTGGTGACCTAAATGGGAAGGAAATCTAAAAAAGAGGGGATAAAAACAACAACAACAACAACAAAAATAAATAAATAAATAAAAATAAAAATAATATAAAATAAATAAATAAAAATAAAAAAGAGGGGATATATGTGTACATATAGCTGATTCACTTTGCTGTACAGCGGAAACTAACACGACACTGTAAAGCAATTATACTCCAATAAAAGTAAATAAACAAACAAACATACCCCCAGGGTCCTTTGGCCTTCAGGATAAAACCTAGCCCCTCTCTGCCCTCCACGAGGCCCTGCTGACCTTCCTGCCTCAATGGGTACACCAGCTGCTGACCCTGCCTGAGAAACTCTTACACATCCCTCAAGCTGCCTCGTCTGAGCAGCCACTCCTGCCTGCACCTCCCCCATACTGCTGCCTGGTGGCGTGACACGTAATTGTGAAAAGCACTGATTTCTCCTCTGGGCTGCCACTACGGGGTGAGCGTGCCCAGCACATAGCAGGTACCCCAACCTAGGATCCGTGGGTTTAATGGAGAAGCACCTGGAATCAGGCCTCCCGCAGGCAGAGGGCTCTAGCCCTCTTTCATGAGATGAGCCCCAGAGCCTTGGATCTGCTCTGGGATGGACGCTGGCAACCCCCACCTCGGTGCCTCCTTTTAGGCAGGGACTAGCTCAGCCCAGGCATTGCTGAGCTGAACCACAAAGTAAAAGCAGGTAAACAATATAGTTTTTGGAGCAGTGGGGGAAGGCAGCAGGGACATGGGATAAACCCGCCAGAACCTATGGTGCTGACCCCCTGAATGCTGGCCTGAGTGTGGGCTCTGTGTTGAGGGTAATGGGGAGCCAAGGAGGGTGTGTGAGCTGGGGAGGAGCACGATCAGATCCATTGTTGGAAAGACCTGCTTTGTCCAAGGTCCCCATCTATACACACCCTTGGGGATTGTACTGAGCAAAGCCGGATGGAGTACGGGTGCCCCATTTCTGTCACGTGAGTCCCCTCCTTAGCTGCCCTCCCCCAAAGGGTCAGAGCCATTCCCTCCTCCTCAGTTTGGGCTTCCAGGGAGCCCAAGGCTGGGCATCGGTTGGGCAGGTTCCTAGAAGTGGAACTGCTGGTTGATCGGGTGGGCTCTCTCTAAACACTTTGTAGGTGCTGAGGAACCATCCCCGGGAAGGTGGCCCCAGCTAGTCCTCCCAGCCTGGACAGCAGAAGGCCCATAGAACAGGGTGAGCCATTCATGCTTAGAGAGCCCCAAGGTGCCCGGGGTCCATCCTCAAGGAGAGGAATACCTCTGCATCCCTGTACCAGGTTGCTTAGTGGCCCCCCCCAAATTCATGTCCACCCGGAACCTTAGAATGTGGCCTTATTTAGAAAGAGGGTCTTTGCAGTTGTCATTAGTTAAGATGAAGTCACAGTGCATTAGGATGGGCCCTAAATCCAATGACTGGTGTCCTTATAAGGGGAGGACACAAAGAGAAAATCAGAGGATAAGATGATGTACAAGCAGAGGCAGAGGTTGGAGTGATGCAGCCACAAGTCAAGAAATGCCTGGAGCCTCCAGAAACTGGAAGAGGCAAGGAAGCATCCTCTCCTAGAGCCTTTGCAGGGAGCATAGCTCTGCTGAAAACACCTTGATTTTGGACTTCTGGCCTCTAGAACTGTGAATCAACACCTGTTGTGTTAAGCTACCCATTTGGTGGTACTTAGTTACGGCAGTCCCAGGGAACTAATACGATTCCCCTCATGGGGGAAATGGCAGGAGCAAATCCTCGCCCCACGTTTGTTCCCACCGCACAGCTTTTGCCTCTACTCTACGCTCGGCCCCAGCTCACCTGTGGCGGGCTCCTCACATCCTTCTGGTCACAGCCCAAACGTCACCTCCTCAGAGCCCCCCAGTGCCCACCATCCTGGCTGAAAGATGCTCCCCCCTCTTCCCCGGCACTTCCTATCATCTTACACTATTATCTTTTGTCCAAACTGCATTACGTTATGGCTCTGAGTGGATTTCCCTTATTTATTGCCTTGTGTGTTGGTGCCCCTCGCCCCACGACGAGCCCTGCGAGGGACCTGTCCCTAGTGCTGGATACATGGACACGCATTGAATATCCGTGCAACTTTCTCTTTGGCTGTTTTGTTAGAATTCTGTTACTTGAGCAAGTACGGCTTTTCTAATTAAAAGTCTTTCAAAGTCACGCAAAGTAAAAAGAAACAAGAGCCCACTTTTAAATTAGGCTCTGGGGGAAGACACACAGGAAAGCAGACTTAAGGGTGGCCCCTGTCCCTGCTATGGGTCCCAGGTGCTATCTGGGGGGCTGGGCCAGGCAGGTTCATACCCCGGCTCCCTCACTGGTCACTAGGTGACTCTCCTCTTCTGGCCTCAGTTTCTCCATCTATGAAATGGAGGTACTAACAGCCCCCGCCTCATAGGCTATTGTGGGGTTTCATCAGGTGATGGATAAGGCGCTTGGTAATCAGTAAACCTTCCTGCTTATTACCAAAACAAACAAAAAACTACCAGCTCAAGCTTCTTTGTGAAGAGAACTTAACACATCCAGGACCTGGGCGACCTGAGGCTTCTGGCCAAACCTGCCCCTCCCACACTTTCCTGGGCGGGTTTTCCTCCTCCATCCATGGCAAGAAGAGTTGACTGAGACGCGGGGGGCTCGGGGGGAGGTGTGGGCACCCAGCTCAGACCACAGATCCTCCAAGCCTCAGTTTTCCTGCTTGTAAAACGGCGGGCAGGGGGGTCCCCTGATTCTATAGGAGTCTGGGGCCCCAGGCCAAAGATAACCAGTCACGGAGTCATCACCGCCACAAGCTGTGTGGAGACCATCGAGAACTCGTCCAGGTTACAGATGGGGAAACTGAGGCCCAGGTTCCACACCAGATCCCTCCTACCTGGCTCTTCCCTAACTCTGCCTTTGCACGCTACGAGCCTGCGGCGCCTGACCTTCTCTAGGTCCCTGGAATGGACCACTGTTTCACCTCCACGCCTTTGCCTATGCCATTCCCTCTACCTGGCTACCGGATAAAGCATCAAGAGAGGCTTCAAGGTCCCCACTTTCCACCCGGGTGGCAGTGGAGGTGCAGCCCAGATGGGACCTCAGGGCACCCAGCAGACCATTCCCAGCTCCAGTCCAGATAGAGGCAGAGGGCACGGTGTGACCCTGCAACATCCCCGTAGCCTGGTTCAGGCGGTGGGCGCGGCCTTCTCGAAGTGACCCCCGGTGGCCCCCGTAGCCGGGTTCAGGCGATGGGTGCGGCCCTCTCGACGTGACCCCCGGCGGCCCCCGTAGCTCTCACCCGGTAGAGGCCGTACGTGCTCTCGGCATGCTCGAAGGGCACGAGGCGCTCGTCGCAGAAGCCCAGCGTCCAGCGCGCGAGGCTGGCGGGCCCGGCGGGGGCAGCGGCGGTGGGCAGCTCGCGGGCCAGCATCGAGACGAGGCTGCCGCCTGACAGGCCGAGCGTGAAGCGGGCGCGGGCCCCCGCCAGGCAGCACGCTGCCTGCTGCGCCACCAGTTGTGCCAGCGACGCGCCCAGCTCTTGCGAGCTCGAGAAGACCGAGATGAGGCCGGGGGCCGGCGCGGCCATGGCGACGGCGGCAGCAGGAAGGCGGAAGCCCTCCCGGCAGCCGCCAGTGCGCCTGCGCAAAGCCTGGTCCTGGTACACAGCTCTCGGTGCCTTTGGGCGGCTGCCTGTAGCACATGCGCAGTCCCACGAGTGAAGTCCCGGCGGAGTCGGGCAGCCGGTCCGGCCGCGCTCATTGATTCTTTGCACGGTCATCGAACTCTTTCCTGGGCTGCGGCAGGCGGAGCAGGTGCAATTGCGCTCAACCTCCCGGTATCAGGGCGGGGCCAGAGAAGGGAGCTCAGAGCTTCCAGGTTCGGGAAGAGGGGGACCTGGAGTCGGGTGGAGGGAGGTGATTTCCTGGAGGAGGGCGCATTTTGGTGGACTTTGCATTCCTGAACTTATGTTTGTCTTGCTGGTATTTGTTGTCTCTCTCTTTAATTAAAATATAGACTTGATGAGGACAGGGCTATTTGTTGTGTTCACCGAGTCCTCCAAAGCCCACTGAACTATGGCACAGTGTAGGGGCTGAAAATACACTTGTTGAATTTCTCCTGCATATTCTCTCTGGAGACCTCTGTGTCTCTCTGAGGACTCAGAGAGTCCTCCACCCTGGCTCTTGCCTGGAGAAGCTCCCAGAGTGAGGCAAGTGGGCCTTGGCTGATAAGATAGAATATTCAGGGAATAACATGGGCAGGGAGGACTGGAGGGGGCAGGAGGCCTGGTGGGTCAAGGCAGCTGGACCACGTCTCAGAAGCAGAGAGTTTAGGAGAGTGTAGTAAGTGCAATGAGGTTTGCATAGGTAGCGCATCTTTAAAAGAAGTAGCAAGAAAACAATTCCATTACAGTAGCATCAACGAGAATAAAATACTTAATAAATTTAGCAAAAGAGGTGCAAGACTTGTACACTGACAACTATAAAACTTTGCTGAAAAAAGTTGAAAGATGATCTAAATGAATGGCAAAACATCCGATGTTCATGGGTTGGAAGATTTCATATTGTTAAGATAGCAACACTCCCCCAGTTGGTCTATAGATACAATGCAATCCCTACCAAAATTCTGAGAGCCTTTTTTGTAGATATTGACAAGCTGACCCCAAAGTTCACATGGAATTGCAAGGGCCCCGAATAGCCAACCAATCTGGAAAAAGAACTAAGTTGGAGGACTCACACTTCTTTATTTCAAACTTAACTACAAGCTACAGTAACCAAACTGTGGTATTGACGTAAGGATAGACATATATATCAATAGAATAGAACTGAGTTGAAAAACAGCACAACAGACCATATGTCTTCAACAAGGGTGCCAGAACCATTCAATGGAAAAGAATAGTCTTTTCAACAAATGATGTCACAATTAGATAGTCACATGCAAAAGAATGAAGTTGAGGGACTTCCCTGGTGGTCCAGTGGTTAAGACCCTGCTCCCAATGCGGGGGCATGGGTTCGATCCCTGGTCAGGGAACTAAGATCCCACATGCTGCATGGTGCAGGCAAAAAAGAAAAGAAAAAAAAAAAAAAAAGAATGAAGTTGAACCTTGTAGTAGGCAGAATGATGGTCCCCCTAAGGTGTCCACGCTGTAATTCCCGAAACCTGTGAATATGTTAGGTTACTTGGCAGGGGGGAATTAAGGTTGCAGATGGAATTAGGTTGTTAATCAGCTGTCCTTGAAAGAGATTACCTGGATGAGCATAATGTACTCACAGAGGTCACTAAAAATAGAAGAAGGAGGACCAGAGAACTGACAGCATGAAAAAGACTCAACCCACTGTTGCTGGCTTTGAAGATGGAGCAAGAGGCCACGAGCCAAGGAATATTGGCAGTATCTAAATGCTGAAAAAGGCAAGGAAATGGATTCTCTCAGAAGCTCCAGAAGCAATGCAGCCCTGCCAAACCTTGATTTTAATCAAGTAAGATCCATTTCTGACTTCTCACCTTCAGAGCTATAATTGGTGTTATTTTAAGCCACTAAGTTTGTGGTGATTTGTTACAGCAGCACTAGAAAACGAATACAGATCCATACCTCATGCCATATATAAAAATTTAAATGGGTCAAAGACCTAAATGTCAGAGCTAAAACTAAAAAATTCTTAGAAGAAAACAAATGCAAAAATCTTTCTGTCCTTGGGTTAGACAATGATTCCAAAAGCACGAGCAACAAAAGACAAATACATAAACTGGACTTCATCAAAATGAAAACCTTCTGTGTTTCAAAGGATACTACCAAAAGAGTGAAAAGACAACCCACGGGATGGGAGAAATTTGCAAATCATATATCTTATAAGGGTTTAGTATACAGAATATATTAAGAACTCTTACAACTCCAAATAGACAACTGAATTAAAAATTGGGCAAAGGGTCCGAATAGACACTTCTCCAAAGAAGGTATACAAATGGCCAATAAGCACATGAAAAGATGTCCTGTTTATTAGCCCTCAGGGAAATGCAAATCAAAACTATAATGAGATATCACTTCATACCCACTAGAATGACTACAATAATAAAACAAGTAGTGCTGATGAGGATGTGGGAAATTGGAAACTCACACAGTGCTGCTGGTGGGGATATAAAATGATGCAGTCACTTTGAAAAACAGTCTGGCAGTTCCTCAAAAGATTAAACATAGCGTTACCGTGTGACCTAGCACTTCCACACCTAGGTTTATACCCAAGAGAATTCAAGACATGTTCACACAAAAAACTTTTGTGTGAATGGTCACAGCAGCATTACTCACGATAGCCAAAAAGTGGAAATAACTCAGTGTCCATCACCTGGTGAATGGTTAAACAAAATGTGGTTTATCCATACAATGGTATATTGTTTGGCCATAAAAAGGAATGAGCTACAACTTGGATGAATCTTAAAAACATACTGAGTGAAATAAGTGAGACACCAAAGGCCACATATTATATGATTTCATTTCTATGAAATGTCTAAAACAGATATATCCGTAGAGATGGAAAGTAGTACTTGCCAGAGGCTGGGGAAGGGGAATGGGGAGTGACTTCTAAGGGACATGAGATCTCCTTTTGGGGTGATGAAAATATTCTGGAACTACACAGAGGGGACGGTTGCATAACCTTGTGAATATACTAAAAGCCACTAAGTTGCACATTTTAAGAGGGTGAATTTTACGGTGTATGAATAATAGCTCACTTAAAAAATAAACCAGTGATTCAGGCACATGAGACAGCAGGAGCGAAGGCACTGAGGCCAGACACAGGCTGGAAACAACCATCCGTGGTGCAAGGAAAAAAGCCTGCAGGATGACAGTGCTAGCCAGAGCCTGGAATCTTCCCCAGAGTGATGGAGACCCTCAAGGGGTGTGGGGCAGGGATTCAGCCTGCAGCCGCCCATCCTCAGGAAGCTCTTAGCCCCCAACTCTCTTCCTCCGTGTGCCCTCTCGGGCAGCTGCTCCTCCTTCCTGGTCCCTCATGCACTTCTCAGCCCCTGCCTCTCAGTGTACTTGCCAACGCCAGGCTGGGGCGTTTTTCTTCCCACATCACAAATAAAGACATCCCCTCTGTGCACATCCTTCCAGGGCCCCTCCAAAAAGGAGAGGCTCGGAGCACAGCACCTTTAGATCCCAGCTCTCTTCCTGATTTACCGAGCGTCCCAGGGGCAAGTCACAGAGCTTCTCATCTGGTATAAAAAATACAGAGCTGGGCTTCCCTGGTGGCGCAGTGGTTGAGAATCTGCCTGCTAATGCAGGAGACACGGGTTCGAGCCCTGGTCTGGGAGGATCCCACATGCCGCGGAGCAGCTGGGCCCGTGAGCCACAGCTGCTGAGCCTGCGCGTCTGGAGCCTGTGCCCCGCAACGGGAGGGGCCGCGGTAGTGAGAGGCCCGCGCACCGCGATGAAGAGCGGTCCCCGCACCGCGATGAAGAGTGGCCCCCACTTGCCGCAACTAGAGAAAGCCCTCACACGAACCGAAGACCCAGCACAGCCAAAAATAAATAAATAAATAAATAAATAAAATTAAAAAATACAGAGCTATCAAGCCACGAGAAGGCATAGAGGAACATCAAATGCATCTTGCTGAGAGAAGCCAGTCTGAAAAGGTTACACATGGTGTGATTCCAAGTCCATGACACTCTGGAAAAGGCAAAACTGTGGAGACAGTAAAAAGATCAGGGGTTGGGGTAGGAGGAATGAAGAGATGGAACATGGGAATTTTAGGGCAAGAGAAACTATTCTTTGTGATACTATAACAGTGGATGTATGTCTTTATGCATTTGTTGAAACCCACAGAATGTATAACAGAGCGAACCCTAATGTAAACTGCGGACTTGGCTTAATAATAATGTATCTACATTAGTTCATCAAGTGTAACAAATGTAGCCCACTAATGCCAGATGTTAATTATAGTGGAAACAGTGGCGCAGAGGTGAGAGGGTATATGGGAACTCTGTATTTTCCGCTCATTTTCTTGTAAACCTAAAACTGCCCTAATAAGTAAAATCTATTAATTTTATTATTTTTAAATAAGTTTATTTATTTTTGGCTGCGTTGGGTCTTCGTTGCTGCGCGCGGTCTTTCTCTAGTTGCAGCGAGCCGTGGCTACTCTTCATTGCGGTGCGCAGGCTTTTCATTGTGGTGGCCTCTCTTGTTGCGGAGCACGGGCTCTAGAGCGCAGGCTCAGTAGCTGTGGCGCACGGGCTTAGTTGCTCCGCAGCATGTGGGATCTCCCCGAACCAGGGATTGAACCCGTGTTGCCTGCATTGGTAGGCAGATTCTTAACCATTACGCCACCAGGGAAGTCCCCTATTAATTTTAAAAAGCAAACAAACGCAGAGCCTGATCCTAGGGGCCATCAGGATTATTTTCTTGCTGGTCTGGAGAGAACTTCTTACACTGCTGCAGCTAGCGTCACAGGCTTTGCAATGAGAAAGGTCCCCACTGGGCCACTTTCTCACCAGAGCCCCTGACAATGAGTTCATTCCCCTCCTTGTGCCTTCAGTTTCCTCATCGGTACAACGAATGGGGACCATGATGATACCTTTGGAGGTGGTTGGATGTCTGAAGGGATGTTACCCAGAATGCACTTGCTTATCAGCACACCAGGGGAGCTCTATCCCCACCAGCAACAGATCCTTCTCCCACCCTCACTGGGCATCTCAGAGGCTATACCTTACATCCCCCTCCTTGCACTGTGGGCAGCCAATGACCAGCGCCACACATCAATGGTTCATCCATCCTTGAGCTGGCCGAGAACTCATCCACCCCCCTATCCATCCCCAGGGTGCTCCTTCCTAGCAAATGCTCCATTGTCATAAGACTTTCTTCCTCTGTCCCTTGAAATGGAGATGAGACATTATAATTCTGGAGGGGGGACAGCAGAAGGTGGGAGCTGAGAGTATGAACTCTGGAGCTCAAGGTCCTGGGTTCAAATCCCATCTCAGACAACTACCCTTGCAGGCTCAGTGGTTCTCGCCCAGAGCTATAGCCGTATGTGCTGACCCCACACACAGAGGGGCACCCTTCCTGGGGCAGCCGGACATGCCAGGACACACCCTCTGTCCCCGGCCATCCTGTGCACCTGCCGGAACCCATAGGCAGATAGGCTGTCCCTCTCCTGGGACCATCAAGGTCAGCACGGGGCTCCGGGAGGACCCAGAGGCTGCAGGGAGGTGGCGAGAACGCTAACCCCTGTGCGCCCCCCAGCCCCCATCCCCAGACCCCTGAAGCCTTGCAGGTGGGAGAAGAGGCAACCGGAGCTGTAAGCAAAGGCTGAGTGTGTTTTCCTCATGTCTGATGACTGTGTGTTCCCCGGGGAGGGGCCTGAAACACACAGGGTTCTGGGCCACGTGGGGACAAATGGTGAGTGACTGAGCTCCCATCAGGCACCAGACACTCCGCAGGTTTATTTCTTAAATTCAGCTAGGAAACAAAATCTCAGTGCTTAGAAAGGCCCATGCAAAACAGCATGGGGTCACCTGCTACTGGCCTTGCTGTTCTAGGTGCGGGACGGTGCTGCCGGAGGGAGAGACAGAGGGGCAGTTTGGGTGGCGGGCCCCAACGATGGGTGTCCGGGATGGGCCATTGACGAAGCTGATGGGGATGTCCGAGCCATCCTGGCAGGGTTGTCTCGGGATGTCACCAACCCAGGGTCCAAGCTGTCACTAGCAAGGCTAGCGGGACATTCAACAGGCTGGAACGCCTGAGGCCCAAGAGACCATCTCAGATGCCACCCCTGGCCCGGAGGCTTCCCCCAACCCCACTGCTGCCACTCCCATGGGTCCCTCCAGCAGCCACACCAGGTAGGATCCCCAAGAGGCCTCTGCCAGGGTGAGCCTCTGAGCAGTGGGCCACCCAGAGCCATCTTCAGGGCCCCTCCAGCAGAAGCTCCGTGCAGACGCCTGAACAGGGACGTCTGGGCAGGGGAAACATCCAAGTGGTCACAGTCAGTTCCGCAAGTTTCTGGGGTATCAGGAAGGGCAGGCAAGGCAAGGGAGACCCACCAGGGACAGGAAGGGCAAAAGGCAATTGGCCCGGCCAGGGAGAGACTTCCTGCTGACCTGCATCCCTGGCCGAGGCCCCCCTGCCCCCGGGCTGGCCAGGCGGACCACCCCCCGCTCCTCAGTTCAGCAAGGAGAGTGGAGGGCCTGCCTGGAGCTCGTGCAGGGCTACAACGTCCTGGAATCCAGCAGCCTAGGGAGGTCTGGGCTGGGTGGGCCTTGTTAAGGCACAGCTGAGAGGGAGGTGGAGAGGCCCTACTCGGGTTTACCACCCAGTGGGAAGGACCCGCGGAGGCCCCCAGGGCAGCTGGGCCTCCGCACAGACCCCAGCTCCCAGGAAATGTCTGTTCTACTTTCGGCAGGAAGAGGGCAGGGGAGGAGAGACGGAGGAGAGAGGTGAGGGCAGTCAGGGACAGCAGGGAGGCCAAGAAGCAGCGAGCAGAGACAGACACACACACAGACACAGGAGTGGAGGACAGGCAGGGGGCAACCAGACGGGGAGAGGAGGAGGGTGAAGGCGGGAAATACAGGCTCCTCCCGGGATCCAGTTTCTCTGCCCCCAGGACAGGGCAGGGCTGTCTGGCTCAAGGCGCCCTCGCTTGCTGGGCCTGGTGCAAAGTCTCTGGTGGGCCGAGGAAGAGCATCAGAGGGAGAAGGCGCCTGAACAGATGCGGGTGTAGACACCCTGATCCAGAGGCAGGTAGTGGCCCTGCTTCAGGTCCAGGAAGAAGAGCCGGTCTGAGGTCTGGCGTGGGTCGAAGCCCTCGTGCTGCAGCCTCGTCTTCTGAATCTTGAAGGTGCCTGTGGGGATGGGGGTGGAAGTGGGGGTGGGGTGGGGACTCGGCAGGGAGATTCCAGGAATCCCCCCCTCAACTCGCCATCCTGTCCTGCACCTCCAGGCCTCTGAAGAGGCCTCTGCTAGGAACATTCTTCCCCATTTTGCCTGCCTGACTCCCCCCTGGCCTTTGGATCTCAGCTTCATGCCCTCTCCTCCAGGGAGGCCTCCCTGACCACCCTCATCATGGCCTGAAACTCTGTGTACCCCCTGCCTGGTCACGTGCCGACCCCCCACAAGACCAAGAAGGTGACAGGGCTGGGTCTGTCACACAGTAGGTCAGGGGTCAGCAACTTATAGGCCCACGGCCCACCCCACGGGCCAGATTCGGCCCACCATACGAGGAAGCCACGCCCATTCACGTACACACTGTTTACTATTGCTTGTGCCCTACAGCTGCAGAGCTGGATTATTGCTGCAGAGTCTGTGGCCCGCAACTGAAAATATTTACTATCTGGGACTTTAAGGAAAAGTTTGCACTCCCTGCGGTAGACTATTAAAGAAGGGTTTTGTGAAAGACAGGATTAGGGTTGGTAGAAAAAAATTGGAGGGAGAATCCCTGTGTGCTCTAGAGTTGGGAAGGTTTTTTTTCTTTTCAAATGAAACTTCAAAAGCACAAACCTGTGTGCATTGGTGGCAGAGCGGTGAGCATAGCTGCCTTCCAAAAGCACAAACCACAAAATTGAAAAAGCAGAGGTGGTAGTGGTGGTGGTGTTTAAGTTTGTATCAAAATTAGAGGCTTCTTTTCAATAAAGGGCACCATGGACAGAGTTAACAGATTCCAAAACAGAAGAGATTTAGAAGGTCTGAAACCGCTAAGGAATTAACATCTAGACTATGATGGGAAATTCCCGTAAATCACAAAGAAAGATGAGGCAATACAAAGACGGGTCAAAGATACGAAGAAGGGTGATTTACAGCAGAGGAAACCTCAGAGGTGTGAGATGATTTGCTCAAACTTCCTAGTCATCAGACAAAATGCTGAATATGAAGAAATGCACCAAATACTGCAGGATGCCCAGTGGGAGAGGGAGTGAGAAATGGAAAGAAATAAGTATGTAAATAAAACAAGAAAAGGGCTTAGCCCACAGTGCTGGCTCATGAACCATTATGTCGGACCTGGCACAGGGACTGAACCAGGACAAATAAGTAAATGACTGAGGAACTAACAGACAGATGGATACACGGAGAGACAGGGGGCCGCACCTGTGGTGTCCACCTGGGGCAGGAGGCGCAGGAAGATGGGCCGTGCGTAGGGCGCCAGCACCTTCTGCAGCTCCTGGTACAGGGCATTGGGGCTCAGCTGGCCGTGGGGGTCCGCAATGGCCGCCATGCCTGCTTTGCCCTCCACCCCTGGAGACAGAGGTTTGGCTGAGACCACCACCCTTCCCCCCTCCATGGGACCAGATCCACCCTCCAACGGTGGCCCCTGGCTTCTGATCTCCAGTCCCTTCCACCTGGAATAATGCTTGCCAAAGCAGCAAACATTTTATGGAGCTCCTGCTGCACTCCTTGTAGCCCTGAGCCACAGCTGATTTCATGAGCCCATTTTCTGGATGAGGAAACTGAGGCTCAACATCAGGCACGAGGAGAGATTCCAGATCCAGGCCGCCACCCTGTCGGGTGCAGTTGTCCAGGCTGTGCACTGCTTTAGCTCCTGCCTACAAGGGTACCTGTACCTCCAAGCTCCTCCTGGCTGGGCTCCTCTGGGGCTGCTCCCAGGACCCTAGAACCACCCCCAGAGCCCCCAGCTTGCCTGGCACGGCCACCCCGTACACGGCCACATCTGTCTGGCCCAGCAGGCGACTCAGCACGCCCTCCACCTCAGTGGTGGAGACGTTCTCCCCACGCCAGCGGAAGGTGTCCCCGCTGCGGTCCCGGAAGTACATATAGCCCAGATCATCCATCACCAGCACGTCACCTGGCAGAGAGGAGAGGGGGAGGTAAGACGGTGACCTGCCATCCCTACAGCCAGCCCCCAGGGTCTGCACACCTGAGAGGTAGGCGCTGTCACCCTTGCGGAAGACGCTGTGGGCGATCTTCCTGCTCGTGGCACTCTCGCTGATGTAGCCATCGAAGCGACGCAGCGGGTCCTGCTGGTTGATCTGGCCCACGAGGAGGCCGGGCTCCCCTGGGGAGGAGGCAGCGCTCAGGCTGTGCTGGGTGGGCAGGAGGTGGGGGGCCCCAGCTCCCCGGGGGACTGGGCGGGACCCTGCTCACCGGCCTGGCATGGGATGCAGAGGCCCTGGGCATCCCGCAGTAGTTCCATGGTGTCCTCATTGACCTTCACCAGGCGGATGGGGTACACATTGGGCAGGATGCGGCTGTTGAAGCCACAGGAGCCGACCTGGGATGCGGCCAGCCGAGTCAACGAGGAGCCCCAGGGTGACACGGTGTCCTCCCCCCACACACACACCTTGCCTCTCCTGCCCCAGGGCCTGGAATTAGCACTCCTAGTGTCACCCAACTCTGTGACCTTGGTTGATCTGAAAGAGGGGGGTATTAAGTGCAGCATCCTGCCAGGAATCATGCCCCCTCTCCCACTTTCCCAGCCTCCCTTGCAGTCACGTGAGGAGACCTGCCAGCTGGCCGCCACTTCCTGGTCCTTAAAACTTTCCAGGCTGGCAGGAAGTGGATGCCCAAAGTGATCCTGAAGCCGTGTAGGGACACTGGCAGAGCTTCTGCCCGCTGCCCACTGCATGTCACCCTGCCTGGCTCAGTTCTATGAGCAGAAAGGCCTGTCTAATGGGTTTCTGCCACTGCACACGGTTGAGTATGTTTGTTACAGCAGCAACCTCTGCTGGTACGGCCAGAGTGTGCTCTGGGGCTGTCCATTCAACAGATGTGCGTGGTGGGGACTGTGCCTTGTCCTCAAATGCTGGGGACCCAGCAGCGAGAGACAGAAAGAACCCCTACCCCCTAGGGCGCTTTATTATTCTTCTCATTCTCTGTTCCTGACTTTGGATGGGAAGGGCTTGATAAGGGAGAAGGAGGGTCCTGAGAGGGCAGAATGGAGATAATAATTGTTAATCATAAAAGCATCTGTTTGCAGAGTGCCTGCTGCACAGGGAAGGGGTGCTGTGCTCAGCTCATGATGTTGGGTGATTAGAACAAACCTAGTAAGTTGTTAACCCCATTTACAGATAAGGAAACGAAGACCCAAGGAGTCTGAGTGACTTGCCCAGTAGGAGGAGATCAGCACCCCATTCCTGGCCCTGGATCCCCCAGAGCCCTGCTCTGCCCTGCCACCTCCACTGCTACAAATTGAGGCTCAGAAAGGCTGAGGCGCTTGCCCAGGGCAACACAGTCACGCTGTGAATTTGAACTCAGGGGCGACAGTCACATGACCGGGTAAGCCAGAAGAAAGCAGCCGAGTGCCCTGGCCGAGCTGCCCACCACAATCCAGGCTGTTCTCTGGGGACACGGGGCCGGCGACGCATAGGTAGCAGCGATCCCTGAACCCCGAGACCTGCCCGGGCCGCCCCGCCCGCGCCCACCTTCCCGTCCATGTTGGCGATGCTGCAGTTGCACTCGGTGGCTCCGTAGAACTCGCCGACCCGGCGCACGCCGAAGCGCTCCGTGAACTCCTCCCAGATGGCTGGCCGCAGCCCGTTGCCCACCGCCAGGCGCACGCGGTGCCGCCCTTCTGCCTCGCTCACCGGCTGTTTCAGCAGGTAGCGGCAGATCTCCCCGATGTACTGGACCACCTAGGTGGGTGGGAAGCGAGCAGTGGGCGCCTGCGCTGGAGCAGAGAGGAGCCGGCTGGGGGCGGAGGCTGCCGCGGGCCAGAGACCCCCAGACCCAGCGACCTCCCCCACTCCAACCTGGGCGCTAGCAACAAAACAGCCTTAAAGATGATAATGGCAAGGAAACAGACCAGGCCTATCCATTCCCTCAATCCCCAACGCGCCTTCCGTCTGAGTGGATGCATCGCGTCCCCCGTGCCCCTCCAGCGGTCCCTCTATCCCCTCCGCTGCTTTCTGGGGACACCATGTGTGGTGCACGCAGGCAGGAAGGTGAGCCGTGGTGTTGACACTCCACAGGGCAACCCTCAGCCCAGAGGCGATGTGCTCTACACTGTCCCCCAGAGCCCCAACCATCTGAGCTCAGGGTGCCCACAGTCCTGATCCTGGGGTGGGACCACTCTCAGGTGCATGCTCTTCGCTGACTCCCTGAAGTCACAGCAGGGACCCAGCCCCAGCTGCCCATGGAGTCACCTACTCACTGCCCCCCCACCCCGCACCGCCCCCAGGGCTCCTTCTCTCCCTGTCTTGTGGCGCCACTCCCTGGGGTCAAGTCCCAGATACCCCAGGTGCCCTTGAGTCCTCATCTCCAGGATGGCTTCTTAATGATACCCTCCCCATTTTACAGATGGAGAAACTGAGGTTCACAGACAGTAAGTAACCACCAAGGCTGATAATGTGGTAAAATTTGATATGTATCTGGGCATTCTGGCTCCAGAGTCTCAATGAAGCAGTTACATATTCAGAATTAACCACCATGGCAATCAGTACAGCTTCAAAGTACTCACCAGATGAAGTACAAAATTCGACCTGTGATCAATTCCATCTGGCCCTGTCATCCTCACTGCCCCCTCTCCTTCTAACTCCTATGCTCACTCGGCTCTGCCACGTGGGTCTCCTCCTCAGGGCCTTTGCACATACTGTGCCCTCTGCCTAGAACACTCTTCCCCCAGATGCACCTGGGTCCTCAGGTATAGGCTCAAATGTCACCGTGACTGAGAGGTATTCCTTGAGCAGGACTTTATAAGTATCTGATAAATACAAGCGCACTGAGCCCTCACTACCAGCCAAGCAGAGAGCTCATCTGTTTAATCTTCCTGAGACTCCATGTTAGAGAGGAAGGCACTGAGACCCAGAGAGGGGACACAGGTGGCCCAAGATAACCAGCTGCTGACCAGGAAGCAAGCCCTGGGCAAGGCAAGATCAGACCATGATGGTTTCTCTCCCTCTGCCCCCAGGCTCCCTCATGTGCTTTGGGTGTGGCCCAGCCCACCCCATCTCCAGGACAGAACAAGTCATACAGCCTGGCCAATCAGTCCAGTCCATCCCCAGACACTGATTGGTTCAAGGATAAGCATGTGACCACAGCTAAGCCAATGAGAATCAGCCCTGAGACTTTTAATGGACTGGTGGGAAAACAGGCTCTTTCTCAACTAGAACTGCGGGGAACACTCCTGGAGAAGCAGGGGTGGGGAGGAAGCCACCCACTAAGGAAAGAAGACAACAAGAGGAAGAGGAAAACAAGAAATAGAGAGAGAGAGGCCCTCCTTGATCAAGGTGTGCCTGAAGCTGTCCACCATGTGGCCTCCTCGGTTCCATAAGCTAATAAATCCCTTTCCTCAAGAAAGCCAGAATTTAGGTTAGGGCTGGGTTTAGGGTTTTGGTTTTACCTGTCAACTGACAAAGTCCTGTCTAAATACATAGCTGCCCTCCTCCAGACCATCACAGGTAGACGCAGCCACACGCTGAGCAGCTCTCAGCTGTCCTCTTCAGAAACCAGGCTGGGGAAGGGACAACACAGCCACAGTTGAGGCAGCTGAAGGTTTCAATGACCCTGTGGCCCTGAGGCCACATCTACATACTGAGAGCCAAACAGCTGATCTTTACTCTGGCCTGGACCCTCGGACAGACCCAGGACTGAAGGGAAGACAACTCAGGTCAGCTCAGAGAGGCAGACACCAGGTGCCCCAGCCGAGACCTCCAGCCTGCAGGGCAGCACCTGGACAGACGCTGGCAGTGAATTGTCAACCTGGGACCCCCACTACAACTCCCGAGTCAGGGTGACCTCGTACACCAAATGTACACACCCAAGTGGGTATGGGGAGACACAGGAACTATACACCCATGGATGGATGATGGGTTGACTTACCTATCGCCTGCCCATCTGCTTTATGCGCTAAGAAAGGAGAGTGCTCGATTATAGCCTGCCGCCTCCCAGGAGGATGGCTGGGCAGTTGATCTGGGCCACGCCCACTGCTGCAAATAAAACAGCCACGCAGTTTCCGCCATCCTACAGCCAGCCACGAGATGGGATTTCTAAACCCAAACGCATGCTCTTAAGTCCTTTTGGCATCCTTGTTAAACTTGACCTTTGAGGATTCCATCCTCTACTCCTTAAAGAGCCCCTCAGTGCCTTCTCTTGGTCACAGAAATACTCCTTCAAGGAAACAGAATGGAATTTCAGGGGCCCGGAGACAGTGAATAAAGCCCGATGCAACACAGCATGTCAAAGACAAAGAGAGGGATCGCCAGACACCACAGGCCTCCCAGTGGAGGACGTGACACCACCCACAGGGAACCCTTGCCAAAAAAGTAGAACTGGAAGCGATCAAATATCTAGATCAGTGGTTCTCAACCACAGTCAAGACACCTGACAATGTCTGGACACGTCTTTAATTATCACAGTTGGGCGGTGGGGTGCTAGTGGCATCCAGTGATTTTAGGCCAGAAATGCTGTTAAATAACCTACAGTGCACAGGACAGCCCTCACCACAGAGAATGATGCAGCTCCAAATATCCACACTGCTGTGGTTGAGAGATGCTGTGCTTCCACTATGGAGAACAGTATAGAGATTCCTCAAAAAACTAAAAATAGAGTTACCATATGATCCTGCAATCCAACTCCTGGGCATATATCTGGACAAAACTCTAACTTGAAAAGATACGTGCACCCCAATATTCATAGCAGCACTATTTACAGTAGCCAAAACATGGAAGCAACCTAAGTGTCCACTGACAGAGGAATGGATAAAGAAGATGTGGTACATATATATACAATGGAATATTACTCAGCCATAAAAAAGAATGAAATAATGCCATTTACAGCAACATGGACTGACCTAGAGGTTATCATATAAAATGAAGTAAGTCAAACAGAGAAAGAAAAATATCATATGATATCACTTCTATGTGGAATCTTTAAAAATGATAGAAATGAACTTGTTTATGAAACAGAAATAGACTCACAGACATAGAAAACAAACTTAAGGTTACCAAAGGGGATGGGTGGGACAGATAAATTAGGAGTCTGGGATTAACATATACACACTACTAGGGCTTCCCGGGTGGCGCAGTGGTTAAGAATCTGCCTGCCAATGCAGGGGACATGGGTTCGAGCCCTGGTCTGGGAAGATCCCACATGCCGCGGAGCAACTAAGCCCGTGAGCCCCAACTACTGAGCCTGCGCGTCTGGAGCCTGTGCTCCGCAACAAGAGAGGCCGCGACAGTGAGAGGCCCGCGCACCGCGATGAAGAGTGGCCCCCGCTTGCCGCGACTAGAGAAAGCCCTCGCACAGAAACGAAGACCCAACACAGCCAAAAATAAATATAAATAAATAAATAAATTTATTAAAAAAAAAAAAAAACATATACACACTACTATATATAAAATAAACAACAGGACCTACTGTATAGCACAGGGAACTATATTCAATATCTTATAATAATCTATAATGGAAAATGGAAAATAATCTGAAAAAGAATATATATATATAACGTTTATATATATATAACTGAATCACTTTGCTGTATACCTGAAACTAACACAACATTGTATAAATTAACTATATGTCGATTTTAAAAAGTGGTTAAAAAAACAAAACAAACAAAAAAAACACTATGCTTGACCCTACTCCCAGGGTATAGGAAGTGGCCAGGGAGAGAGAAGCATGTCAAAGGACCTCCCAGCAATACCCAGACTGGGAAAACACTACAGGCCAAACTTCATTTCTTCAGTAAATAAATTACAAGGAGGGGTGGGAGGAGAATGACGGAGAGACAAGGGGCACCTACAGATGAAAGGATTCTTAAAAGAAACATCAACTAGTTGCAATGTGTGGGTCTTACCTAAAAACTGATTTTTAAAAAAAATACAGAAACAAAAGAACCCCATATTTTGACATGGTAAAACACTGGGGATCAGGCCATTGTCCGGATTCCTGATAATTGAGAAATCACTGGCACTTTTTGGCTGTGATAATGATACTGAGGTTATGTGTTCGTGGGGGTTTTTTCCTTCTTTTTTACTCTTTCTTTTATTGGGGTAAAATACACACAATATAAAATTTACCATCTTAGCCATTTCTTTTCCATCTTAGCCATTTTTAAGTGTACAGTTCAGTGTATTAAATACATTCACATTGTTGAGCAGCCATCACCACTATCCATCCCCATAATTTTTTTTTTCTTTTTTTTGGCCACACCACGTGACTTCTGAGATTTTAGTTCCCTGACCGGGGATAGAACCCGGTCCCTCAGCAGTGAGAGTGCCGGGTCCTAACCACTGGACTGCCAGGGAATTCTCCCCCCAAAATATTTTTACCTTGTAAATCTGAAACTCTATACCCAGTAAACACTAACTCCCCATTCCCCCCTCCCCTGGCCTTGGCAACTACCATCCTACTTTCTATGACTTTAGCTACTGTGAGTACCTAATGTAAGTGGAATCATGCAGTATTTGTCTTTTTGTGATTGGCTTATTTCATTCAGCATAATGTCCTCGACAGTCATCCATGTTGTAGCCTGTGTCAGAACTTCCTTCCTTTTTAAGGCTGAATAATATTCCACTGTAGGGATGAACCACATTTTGCTTATCCATTCATTGTGCTGATGGACACTTGGATTGCTTCCATGTTTTATTTATTGTGAATAATCTGCTATGAACATGGGTGTACAAATATCTCTTTGAGACACTGCTTTCAAATCTTCTGTTTCATTTTTTTTCAATTAATTAATTAATTTATTTTTGGCTGCGTTGGGTGTTCGTTGCTGTGTGTGGGCTTTCTCTAGTTGTGGCGAGCCGGAGCTACTCTTTGTTGCAGTGCATGGGCTCCTCATTGCGGTGCCTTCTCTTGTTGTGGAGCATGGGCCCTAGGCGTGCGGGCTTCAGTAGTTGTGGCATGAGGGTTCACTAGCTGTGGCTCCCGGGCTCTAGAGCGCAGGCTCAGTAGTTGTGGCACATGGGCTTAGTTGCTCCGTGGCATGTGGGATCTTCCCGGACCAGGGATCGAACCCGAGTGCCCTGCATTGGCAGGCGGATTCTTAACCGCTGCGCCACCAGGGAAGTCCCAAATCCTTTGTTTTAAAAACAGCCCTCACCAGACACAAAAGGCCACACAGAGATCCCATTTATAAGAAATGTTCAGAACAGGCAAACCCATAGAGACAGAAAGCAGGTTCGTGGTTGTGCCAGGGGCTGGGGGAAGGGGAATGGGGAATGACTGCCAGTGGGGACAGCATGTCCTTTTGGGGGTGATGGAAATGTTCTGGAACTACATAGAGGTGGTGACTGTACAACACCGTAAGTGGACTAAGTGCCACTGAAGTGTCCACTTTAAAATAGCTAACCTTGGGGACTTTCCTGGCGATCCAGTGGTTAAGACTCCGCCCTTCCACTGCAGGAGGCACGGGTTCCATCCCCGGTTGGGGAACTAAGATCCCGCATGCCGTGAGGCGTGGCCAAACAATAAATAAATAAATAAATAAAACTAAAAAGTTCAAAAATTGAAAAAAAAAAAAGCTAATCTTACGTGAATTTCACCTCAATTGAAAAAAAAAAGACCAATCCTCATCTTTCAGGTTTTACTGACATATCTATGCAGGAAACACGCTGCTATCTGGGGCTGCTTCACAACAACACAGAAGGAGGGGTGTGCTGGGGGCGTGGAGGGGGCAGGATAGGGTATCTGATGTCCTTTGGAGCCGAGTGATGGATACCTGGGAATCCCCTAAACTTTTCTGTCCACATTTATGTATATTTGCAACTCTCAATAGTTAATAAATGGACTGTCTTCTATTTCAAGATTCAGATTAGCAGTTTTCCCCAGACCACCCCCCACCACCCCAAGCAGAACATAAAATCCTCAAAAGCACAGCAGGGCAGAGTCATCACCCTGAGGGATCCCCCAGGATGCCCAGCCCAGAGCCCCCACCCTGGCCAGCTGTGTGATCTGGGCAAGTGGCTGAACGTCTCTGGGTCCCACCTCTTCAAGGTTCAGCACCTGCCAATTTGCCAGTCCCTGGACACACCCCCTTCTCTCCCCTCCTCACTCCTTCTTTCACCTGGAGGAAGGTACTAGGCACCTGTACTTCCACCCCCATCACAGCACTGAAATCCTTGGCCTGCTCTCCTCTCACTGTGGAGGGGAGAGGAGAGGAAGGGACTTGTCTTAACCCCTACCTGCTCTGCAGGACAGTGGATGCCCTCCACCTCTGCTTCATGCTTATCCCACCGGGAAGCCCTGGGCTTTGTGGCCTTAACCAGCCCAGCGAGGTGACTGCACCCATTTCCCTGCAGCCACCAGCAGGGAAGACCTTCGGGGCACAGGGAGTAGGGAAGGCAGCATCTTAAGGATCTCAGGCAGTCTGTGTCCAATCCCAGCTGCATTAAAAGCCTCAGTTTCTCCACTTGCAAAATGGGTATGAGGCCTTTGCCCGCTCCCAAGCAGCTATGAGGTTCCAATGAGTTTACACGTTCAAGGTTTAGCCTCGGGCTGGGCCTTGAGCGAAGCACTGACTGCCCCCTCCCAGCCCCACCGAGTCCCTGGGAGGCAGCCATTCAGAGCCATATACTTGGAAGGGTGGGAGGAGGGCTGGAGGTGCAAGAGGGGGCGGGGCCTGACCGTGCAGTTGTACTTGATGCAGTCATCCCAGAAGCGGCTGGCTGAAAACTTCTTGCGGAGGACCACGGTCAGCCCGTAGATGAGACACTGACCCACGCCAATGATGTTCCCTGCAGAGAGTGGGCTCGATGAGGGGTCTCCAATCCCCCGCCCCCTCCCCCGCCCAAGCTTCCCTGTGGTACCTGCCGAGTGGTACAGGGGCAGACAGTCGTAGAGCACATCTGCCGCCTGCATGCTGTAGGAGTGGTGGGCGAATGCCGCTATGCGGTAGTACCTGCAGGGGCAGGGAGTGCAGGGGCTGGGACCCACACCCACGAAAAAAGCATGGAGTTGGGGGAGCGAGCTGCATACTGAGGCAGAGCCAGCCCAGCTCATAGGGGCCTTATAGGCTGGCAGAAGAGGAACATGCAACAAATAAAGAAAACGGTGCTTGCTGCCACAAGGGATATAATAGAGCAAAGGGACAGAGAGAGGCTGAAGGGGACAAAGCCAGGGAGGGTGGGGTAACCTGCCTGGGGAGGTGACACATGAGTTAAGGTCCAGAAAGAAGGAGCTGTAGGGTGAGCTAGGGAAGGGCACCCAGGTGAAGCGCAGAGTATATGCAAAGGTCCTGAGGCCAGAAGGAGTCTGGCAGGTTTGAGGAAGTGTGAGGGGGTCGAGGAGGGAGCGAGTGAGAGGTGGAGAGGAGGAAAATGGCATCAGAGAAGTGGCGGGTGCCGCACAACACGAATACGGCTTTTATTCTGAGGGCCAAGGAGGGTACAGGGAGGTTTGGCACAGAGGAGGTCTGATTTAGAATTTTAAACCTTGTTATGGTCGCTGATGAGAAGGGGACTGTTGGGGGCAGCAGTGGGGACAGGAGGAGACTGAGGAGGGGCAGAGGGCAGCACGGTGTCCTGAGATGGGCTGTGGGTTTTACCCAGTTGGGATCAAGATGCCCACAAGACCCCAACAGGAGCTGGGGGTCGGGGGGATCAGGCCGTAGAGAGGACCTGGAGTGGCTCTCCTGCGCTGGGGGCAATGCCCACGGGTCCCTCACCTGCTGTGTACGACGATGGCAGCCTTGGGCAGCCCCGTGGTCCCTGACGTGTAGATGTAGAGGAGTCGATCTAAGAGAGATGTGGGTGTTGGGGACCGGAGGCTGGCATGAGAGGGACGAGGGGACTGGGTGGGCATCGGCAGGGGGGATCCCACCTGGACTCACCATCCATGCCCTTGCCAGGGGGCTGGGCCAGGGGGGCTGTGGAGGCCTCCTTCAGCAGCGGGTCCAGGAGCTGGGTGTCCGGCAAGACACCCTCGGGCCCCAAGTCTCCAGAACAGAACTTGACCAGGCTCTTGCCCAGCTGTCCACTCACCTCGGCCACCACTGCGGCCCAAAACATATGTCACGGTCAAGGATGGGCAGGTCCCCTCCCAGGCCCGGGGAAGCACCATCTCCCTGCCCTGGGCGGCCCCAGGCCCCCACCGAGATGCTGCCCACACCCGGCCTCACCCGCTGCCAGCTCCCGTCCGAAGACCAGGGCCTTGGCGCCCGAGGTGCCCAGGCAGAAGACCAGGGGCTCCCGCCGCAGGTTAACGTTGAGCAGCGCGGCCTCCATGCCCGCCTTGGCCAGACCCAGCCACAGCCCCACAAACTCAGGCCGGCCCTCCAGGAAGATGGCCACCACGTCGCCTGGCGTGTAGCCCAGCTGGCAGAATAGGTTGGCCACGGCATTGGAGTAGGCGTCCAGCTGCGCGAAGGTCCAGCACGCGCCGCTGCCCGCGTCCACCAGCGCCAGGTGCTCAGGCTGCCGCTGTACCACCTCCTGGAAGATCTGCGGGATGGTGTGGCGGGCGCGCTGGTGCCACCGCAGCTCCAGGCGCACGCGCATCAGCACGATGAGGCCGCTGGGAGGGGGGACGAGGGGACGGTGTCACTGAGTGTCCTGCCCGGCTTCCAGGAGACCACCCCAAGCCTCAGCATCCCCCCGTGGAGAAAGCGGAGGAAAAGGTCCCTGTATTCCCAAGGGTGGCAAGTGTTCAATGAGAACCCTTGGGTTGCTGGGTCTCTTGGAGAAACTAAGGGCAAAGGGCCATTTACCAGTCAGCCCAGAAGCAGGCGGATTCTCACAGCTGGCCAGGCCATGCAGTGTAAATCAGTCACCTTGTCCTCCTCCGCCACAGCTTGCTTGGTGACCCTGAGGGAGCCAGGCCCAGTCCTTTCCTTGTTTTTCTCTCCTGGGGCAGCCCAAGTGCCCCATGCTGACCCCCCACTGCCTCCAGCTTGGACTCCTCATGCCCCGCCTGCCTCAACCGGGGCCCTGGGGTCCACCCCCTGAGCTGGGAGGCCGTTCCACTCCCAAGTTACTCAATGGCCCTAGGCGCAGATGGCTGAGCCATCCAGCACGTGTGCCCCAAGCCAGGGGAGGAGGTGCCTCTGCCCCAGGTGAGGCCAGAAGATGGGCTAGCGAGAGGCCCTGAGGGCAGGTGTCTTGTTCCTCTGTCTCCACCTGCTAGTAGAGACAAGGGGATCAGAGGCCCCAGGGGAAGACAGAACCCCCGTAGAAGGAGCCAGGTTCCTGAATGACTGTGTGGAGATGAGCAGCCATCACTGATGATGCCAGGCTGTCAGATGAGTGAGACATGAACTTGTTTGTGTTGTTTTAAGCAAACAGAAATGGCTTTAGATCACAGAACCAAGAAAGCTAGAATTTCTCAGTGCAGGAGCTCAAGAAACAAGTGGTCTTCTGGCTTTACCTGGCTCCCTGCCCTGCCACCTGACTCTGAGAGATAACTTTGTGCTGGGTTAAGCCACTGTCAAGTGGGGACCTGTTTGTTACAGCAGCTTGCTCTGCCCTGACTGAGACAGGCGGTCCTCACTCTGCCCCCAGGAAGGTTACCCGGGGGTGGTTCCCCAAATCCTAAATGAACACTTAGAACGGGTGCATTTTATTATATGTAAATTACACCTCAAAAACAACCCATGAAGACAGAGCAGATTGGTGGTTACTAGGAGCTGGGGGAGGGGGAATGGGGAGTAACTGCTAATGGGGACAGGGTTTCCTTTTGGGGTGATGGAAATGTTCTGGAGCTAGATAGAGCTGATGGTTGCACAACACTGTGAATGTACTCAATGTCGCTAATGGTAAATTTTGTATTATATGCGTTTTACTACCACAAAAATGAATGAATGAATGAAACTCATGAAGACTGTCTGTGGCAAGGTTAAAAACAGGAGTCCTTACCTTCCAGATATACACCCTGGAAAACTAACAGATAGAAAAATGTGCCACTGAGATTCAGACAGAGGAGGAAGTGGGTGGAGGTGAGGAAACAATCATATGAAGATCACGGAAGCTGGGGGATGGGCACATGGGTTTATTACATTATTCTCTCTACTTCTGTAAGCTTGAAATTTTCCATAGTAAAATGTTTTTCACACAGATTTTTAAAAAATAAAATAAAAAAATAAATTTTAAAAATAAAAAAATTTTAAATAAAAATTTTAAAATTAAATTAAAATTTTTAATTTAAAAAATTTTTAAATAAAAATTTTTTTTATTTTAAAAATTAAAATTTTTTAATTAAAAAATTTTTATTTTTTTAATTTTTTTGGCCACGCCGTGCAGCTTGCAGGATCTTAGCTCCCTGACCAGGGATTGGAATGGGCCCCCTGCAGTGGAAGTGTGGAGTCCTAACTACTGGACCGCCCAGGGAATTCCCTAAATTTTAAAAAATTTTTTTAAAAATCAAAAATCAAAAAAAATTTTTTTAAATAATGTTTTAACCCTCCAAAGGCTCCCACTGTTTTTTCAATCAAATGCCTTCCCTGTGGCCTGTGAGGCCCAGCACAGCCCAGCCGCATGCATCTGGCCACCTCATCACCCTCCATTGCCCCAGCTTGCTCTTGCCTCCTTCCCTGATCTTCAGCAGGGCAGAGGTTCCTGCCCAAGGGCCTTCGCCCAGCTCCCACTGCCTGGAATACTCTGCCCCAGGCCCCTCGTCTCGGCTCCTTCTCATCCTTCACCTCTCAGCTCCAATGACACCTGCTCAGAGGGGTCCTCCCAGCCCTGCCCAGCTTGGATCAGTATGGTTATTTTAAAATATCCCTGCAAACCCTTTGACAGTCCTCCCTTCGAAAGGTGGGTTCTATTTCCCATCCGCTTGAGTATGGGCAGACTGAGGGGCTTGCTTCTAAGGAAGAGAATGTAGCAGAAGTGATGCTATGTGACTTCCGAGTCCAGGGCACAAAGACAGCACACCTTCTTCCCAGCACGCAGGAGCCCTCATGCCCTCTCGCTTTCCCTCTCTCTCAGGACACTGGCCCTGGGAACCCAGCACTGAGCTGTAAGGAAGCCTAGACATAGGAGATGATAATGATCATTTTTTAAGCCCCTAGTTTCAGGGGTAATTTGTTACACAGCCATAGGTAACTGATACATTCCCAACACCCACACACCCCCACCACCATCGATTTATTCCTTCAAAGTGATCATCACAATCTAAAACTGCCATCTTCCTTTGTGGGTTTCCTGAATTCTTTGTCTTTTTCCATGAGAGCCGGCACCCTGTCTATGATTGTCTATTGTGTCCAGGGCTGTAGTCCCAGCACTAGAAACAGGGCCTAGAATGTAAGGATGATGCTGGTGTCCCACAGGCTGGCTCAAATGCAGCCCAGTCTCTTCTGCCTGTGTGACTGCAGCTGTTGAAGAGTGTCTCCAAAAATTCATGTACACCCAGAACCTCAGACTATGACCTTATTTGGAAACATGGTCTTTGCAGATATAATTAAGGTAAGTATGAGATGAGGTCATCTTGATTGCCTAGGTGGGCCCTAAATCCAATAACAGGTATCTCTACAAGAAGAGAGGGGGACTTCCCTGGTGGTCCAGTGGTTAAGACACTGCACTTCCACTGCACTGGTTGTGGGTTCAATCCCTGGTCGGGGAACTGAGATCCCACATGCTGCGCGGTACAGCCAAAAAGTTAAAAAAAAAAAAAGGAGAGAGAACACAGAGACACAAGGGAGAAGGCTCTGAGGAGACACAGGCAGAGACTGGAGTGATGCAGCCACAAGCCAAGCCAAGGACGCCTGGACTCCCGAGAAGCTGATTTCGGGCTTCTGGTCTCCAGAACTCTGAGACAACAAAATCCTTTTGTTTTAAGCTACCAAGATTGTGGTAATTTGTTGCGGCAGCCCCAGGACACTCATACAGTGGGCATGGGTGGGTACATCCCTCTCTGGGCCTCCTGGTTAATGGGGACAATAATATCCCATGCCTTCCAGGTCATTAGGGGATAAAAGAGATGGATGGAGACTTCTAAGGACAGGGCCTGGTGTGTCCTACATTCTCAATAAACTCTGTTGCTATCCTCTCCCCAGGGAGGTATGCACTGTCAGTAAGAAAACAGAATTGAATTAGCATTTTATCTGCCCAGCAACTTGACTCATACCTACCCTGTAAGGAAGAAAGAGGAACAAGCAAGTTCCAAGAGCAGGGGGCCAGCCCAGGAAGTCCCCTGGGGGTAATGGTCCAGGAGAGGAGGCAGGACATGATCTGAGGGCCTTGTGCAAACACTGATTCCTCAAGTGTCTGTCCCGGAGCTGTGAGCCCCAGCAGAGCCCAGAGGAAAGAAAAAGTGCCCTGGAGTCAACGGCCTTGGTTCAGATCCTACTCCACCGCTTACCAGCTATGGCACCTGGGCAGGCCCTGCCCTCTCTGGGCCTCAGTTTCCTTAGAATATCAGGAGACTGAACATAACAAGCTCCAAGGTGTTCTCCAGCTCAGCAAAGTGTAGGTACTGCCATTGTCCTATTTACAAAGAGGAAGCAGGGCCCAGAACAGCAGTGCATCTGTAAATGGGGGAACAGTGCAATTCTCGGCCTAATACCTGTCAAATGTATTAAGTGCCTAACCAAGAAGAAGGGTTGAAAAAGAGGGATTCATCGTTACTCTGCCCAGGAGGGTCAGTTCCTGCCTCTGGACTTTGCACCTGCTGTTCCCTCTGCCTGGAGCGCTCTTCCATCCCCCAGGTCTTTGCACGGTTGGCTCCTTCTCATCTGACCACCTGTGCTGGGTGCCCCACACCTACCGCCCTGGCTGCAGTAGTCATGCACTATCCTTGCCTCTCCCCCACGTGCTGAATTCTTCTTGTCACTTTCTGATGTTTAAGTTATTTCCTCATTTCCTTCTCGAGCATCCTTCTCCCTCATTAGGCTGTGGGCTCCACAGGACAGGAAAAGCATCATCTGGTGCGTTCATGGCGTGTCATGGTGACCATGGCATCCCCGAAGCCCAGACAGGGTGTGGGGCACAGGAGGTCCTCAAGGATGGGTAGAACAAATGACTTTCCCCAATGCAGACTAGCTGGAATCTGGTTATCTCACAAGCACGGCCAAGACCCCACCGTCACAAGCCTGAAGCAGTGCAGTCACCTCCCTCTGGTCTCCCGCCTCCACCCTGAGCCAGGCCCCATTCTCTGTGTAGTGGGGTGAATGGTGGCCCCAAAAAGATACATCCGAGTCCTGATCCTCCAAACTTGTGAATGAGCCCTTATGTGGAAAAAGGGTCTTTGCAGATGTAATTAAGTTGAGGATCTTCAGATGAGATCATCCTGGATTTAGGATGGGCCTTAAATCCAATGACAAGTGTCCTTCTAAGAGACAGAAGAGGAGACACAAACATAGAGAAGAAGGCCATCCGAAGACAGAGGCAGAGATTGGACTGAGTGATGCAACCACAAGCCAAGGAACTGCCAAGGATTGCTGGAAGCCACCAGAAGCTAGGAGAGAGGCATGGAACAGATTCTCCCTCGGAGCCTCCAGAAGGAACCAACCCTGCCCACACCTTGATTTCAGACTTCAGGCCTCTACAACTACGGCAGAATAAATTTCTGTTGTTTTAAGTCCCCCAGTTTGTGCTACATTGTTATGACAGCCACAAGAAACTAACACACTCTGCTTCATCTCCACCATTGTCTATCTTCCTTACCGCTCTCACCCCAGTGCCCCATTCA
This sequence comes from Balaenoptera acutorostrata, assembly GCF_949987535.1. Taxonomy (NCBI): domain Eukaryota; kingdom Metazoa; phylum Chordata; class Mammalia; order Artiodactyla; family Balaenopteridae; genus Balaenoptera; species Balaenoptera acutorostrata. The sequence goes on from NC_080065.1 coordinate 173,987,162, forward strand.
AGGGGGCAGAGGGGGTGTGTCTCCATTCCCACTGTCTGGGAACAAGTGCATTTCCTGCCTGGCTGCCCCAAACCCTCCTCACCAAGCCACCCTCTTCCTCCATGCAGGCCAGCCTGGCTGTGCTGCTTCCCTGCTCAGAACACTTCCCTGGGAACATAAGACTGTCTTCTGCTCTGTGTTCAAAGCTCTGGAAATCTGGCTCTAACTCCAACACTGCCCAACTCATAGACCTCCCGCCATCACAATAGCCCCTTTCACACCCCCTGCAACATGGGGCCTGGTAATCCCATGTTCACTTTCTTCTATCAGCATGTGATGGCTGGGGCCACAGCAGCCAATATGAGACCATGAGGGTAACTAACTGGAGATGCCAAGCCTTTGAAGCAAGGATGTCAGAGCAGAAAGGCAGAAGGAACTTGGGCCAATGATAACATGCTGAACACAAATTGATCAACCTGAAGCCACCTCATGTTCCAATACCCCACTGCACATGGCTATAAATGTGCTTTACTGTTGATGCCACTTCTAGTTGGGATTCCCACTACTTGCAGCTGAAGCCTCCTCATGCAGAACACCTCCCCAGAGGAGCTGATCCACAAGTGCAGCACACCTCCACAAAGTACCACCACATGCTGGACATCATGACAGGAATGGGGACACACAGGTGACCAAGGTAGGCGTGATCCCTGCCGCTATGGGTTTACAGTCAATAATCAAGGAGAAAACAAACAAAAACAATGACAGTTTTATACGTTTCCTAAGAAAAAAGCAACAGGATGATGTGATCAAGCACGACCAGGACAGACTTCACCCACGGGGCAGGGGAGACTTGTCTGAGGAAGCAACATTTGCACTGAACTTTGAAGGATGAGAAGGAGTCAGCCATGGGTAAAGCTCGAGGGGAAGTATTCCAGGTGGAGGGCACCACGAGTGCAAAGACCTGCAGGCAGGAAGGAGATTGGCAGGTTTAAAAAAGAGCAAAGGCCAGCCGGAGTGAGCGAAGCAGAGAGTAGGAGGAGACGGCTCAAGGTCGGGAATGTCTCTACATGGCTCTGAATCGCTCCACCAACGGGTATACTGATTTTGACACATTAAAGTCACTCGGGGGAAATGACGACGCATTATTCATTTGTAGCTTCCAGTGAGCAGAAGATGGGAAAGAATCCAAACATCCTGCAGTAAGCGAGGGGTTAGATGAACAACGGCTCGAGCTGACGCTTACAACAGAAGGCTGCGCACAAGAATGGCGCCCCCAATGCAAGGGATGAGGAAGGACCCTAAAGGTAAATGGGAAAAGTTACTGCTGACCTTGTGGCAAAGATGGCAGATTGAGCACTCGGACACTGACTGTTCACAGTGCCTCCCAAAACGGCTAGTAAAAGGACTTAAGTGTGAACTCACAAGGACTGGGAAAATGGAAGTGGAGACCAAATCACCCCACTTTGGGAAGCTGGGCAGCAGCACATGAGAGGTGGGGGCCCCAGGAGAAGGGGGAAAGCAGAATCCTGGGCTGCAGTGGAGGATTGATGGAAATCTGTTTAAGAAGGCCCCTCTGTGAAATAAATGTCATGGGGATGTAATGTACAACATGGTGACTATAGTCAATAATACCTCATTGCATATTTGAAAGTTGCTAAGAGAGTAGATCTTAAAAGTTCTCCTCACAAGAAAAAAATTTTTGTAACTATGTATCGTGATGGATGTTAACTAGACTTAGTGGTGATCATTTCACAATATACCAGTATCCCTTACTTTTCAAAATTTCACTTTAATGCCGCTTCTCTTTTGTGAAAGACCAAAATTAGTACCTGTTTTTGCTAACCGAAAGAAATCCAAAGAGGATTTTCACTTTTACAATAAAAGGCAAAAAGTAAAAATAGTGTTCGGTGTTTGTTCTGCAGGGAGCTGTTATAGGGACAGCGCGCACCCAAAGCAGTGAGAGAGGCACTGCCGAGCTCCTTCCCTGGGAACTACACTCAGTATCCCAGCATCAAGCTGCCATAGCTCTGAACTGTGTCTGTGAGCATCTGAACTTTATCTCAATTTATTTTGTGCACCCGTTAGCAAGATGCATCCTAAGGTAATTGCTTCTTCCCTTTATACCATTTAGGCTTATGAAAGGTTTCAGAGGAATGCTCTATTTTCGGGTAGTAGGAGAAACCTTTACGCAAATAGCAAATCATTATGTTGCCCACCTGAAACTAATAGAGTGTTATATGTCAGTATCTCAATTGAAAAAAAAAAAAAAAGTGGCCACCCAGGAGAAGATTGAAAGTCCATCCACAGGAGGGTTTCTGGGTGGGGCACCTCCCTGCAAATGGGTGTTAAGTGAATGTTTACCTGCCAGATGCCAAGCCTCCAGCCCTCTTCCCCACTGTGTTCCTGGGATGCTGCTGGTGGGGCCTGTGCCCAGGCCCAGAGGAAAGACCCAAAGACACTACACTGGACTTTCCCCAAAGCACCACCTGGCCAGGTGACCCCATCATGAAGCTCAGTTGACAAGACCCCCTCACCCCCTACACACATCCATGCTGAGAGCTTCTAATTGGCTTTACAGCCAAGGACTACCAGACTCCTGGGGATTTCCTCTAATAGGGATGATGGAGACTAAAATAAACAAAGAAGAAAATCTTTGAGGAAAAAGAGATTGTGCAAAGAGAAAAAAACTAATAAAGTCATTAATATCCTTGAAAATGTAAGAAGATATATTGCATCCATGAAACAAGAATAGGATGCTATATAAAAGCTTTCAGGGAATGAAAAAAAAAAGATCCTGGAAAATTTAAATGTGAGGGCACAAAGAATGTACAACATACACATGAACCCTAATGAAAAATATGGGGCTTAGTTAATAATCATGTATCAACAATGACTCATCAATTGTAACAAGTGTACTACACTAATAAGAGATATTAAAAACAGGGGAAACTGCAGGGGAGAGTAAGGGGGTATATGGGAACTCTCTGTACTTTCTGCTTAATTTCTGTAAACCTAAAACTGATAATAAAAAATGAAGTCTAGGGCTTCCCTGGTGGCGCAGTGGCTGAGAATCTGCCTGCCAATGCAGGGGACACGGGTTCGAGCCCTGGTCCGGGAAGATCCCACATGCCACGGAGCAACTGGGCCCGTGAGCCACAACTACTGAGCCTGCGCGTCTGGAGCCTGTGCCCCGCAACGGGAGGGGCCGCGATAGTGAAAAGGCCCGCGCACCGCGATGAAGAGCGGCCCCCGCACCGCGATGAAGAGTGGCCCCCACTTGCCGCAACTAGAGAAAGCCCTCACACGAAAACTAAGAGACCCAACACAGTCATAAATAAATAAATAAAATTAAAAAAAAATAAAAAAAAAAATAAAAAAAAAAAAATGAAGTCTATATAAAAAAGAAAAAACAAAATTAAAAAATCAATTTAAATAGTCTATTAATTTGAACAAAGAATAATCATAAAAAAAATTTTAAATGTGAGGGCATAAGTTAACCATTAATAGAAGGACTGAAAGATATATTTGAAGAAATATCATAGAAAGTAGGATAAAAAGACAGAGATGGAAAATAAAAAAGATAAGAAGATAGCTGATTCACTTTGTTATAAAGCAGAAACTAACACATTATTGTAAAGCAATTATACTCCAATAAATATGTTAAAAAAAAAAGATATGAAAATTATAGAACCAGTCCAGAAGATTCAACATCATATTCATTCAATAAATGTTATCAAGCTAGACACTGTTCCAGGCACTCAATAATAGGAGTTCGAAGAAGAACAAAGGAAATAAAGGTGAGGAAATCACCAATGATAACATCAAGAAAACTTCCTTGACCTGAAACCCACCAACAGATCATACAATGGATGGAAATAACCCACCATCTTGAAAAGATCCCACAAGCTTCCAGAAAGAAAAAAAAAAGTCACTGCAAAGGATCAGGAATCAGAGAGTTTTAGTCTTCTCAACAATAACCATGATGTGAGAAGAAAATAAGAAATGCCTTCAATTTTGAAGGAAAATAATATGCAACCTAGAAGTCTATACCCAGACCATCAGTCAAGTGTGAGTGTGGAAATAAAGATATTTTCATACATGGAGGGTCTCAAAAAATTAAATTTCTATACATGATTTCTCCCAAAGCTAATGAAGGTGTGTTCCAACTAATTAAAGGAGTAAACCAAGGAATCAGGGACCCAGGAAACAGGGTATCCAACCCAAGATAGAAGTGATGCTAATCCTCAGGAAGATGGGTAGGAGCAAGCCTGGTGTGATGGCTGCCCACCAGGTAGAGAGAGCAACTAGACCAGCCTGGACAGATTGGAGGCTAAAAGAGAGACTTCTCCAAAAAGATGAAACTGAAAGCCCATCTGATGCTATAAATATTAGAGGAGAGAGAGACAAATGTTGTGGAGTTTGGCTTTGAAGTAGAGATAAATACATAGAAAACTAACCAACATGAAGGCAATCAATAACTCCAGACAAAAAGACATAAAGTTGTTTAACTCATAAACAAGCATCCTTTTGGCAGTCTATTTAATGCCACATTTTTTGGTGTTTTTGTGCTTTTTGTTGTTGATTTTGCTGTTTAAAATGGGCCCCACGCATAATGCTGAAATGCTGTCTAGTGTTCCTAAGTACAAGAAGGCTGTGATGTGCCTTAGGGAGAAGATACACATATCAGATAAGTTTTGTTCAGGCATGAGTTATAATGTTGCTGGCAGTGAGTTCAATAGTAATGAATCAACAATATATATTAAATGATGTGTCTTTAAACAGAATACACACAAAACAAGATTATGTATTGACAGGTTGATGAAAATGTTGTGATCAGAGTCTTGCAAGAACCTAACCCTGTATTTTCCCTAGGAACAATGGTTCAGTGTTTGCTAATTCAATGTTTGCAGCAACTTTGTAGAACAAAACTATCACAGGGAATTCCCTGGTGGTCCAGTGGTTAGGACTCTGTGCTTTCACTGCCGAGGGTGCGGGTTCAATCTCTGGTGGGGGAACTAAGATCCTGCAAGCCTTGCAGCATTTCCAAAAAAAAAAAAAAGAAGAAGAAGAAGAAAACTACCACAAATAATGAGAATCAACTGTAATAATATTGGGACAATGAAGGGACGGAAGAACATGTGTGTCTGTGTACGTATGAGGGTGGGTATGTATACACCATGCACAGGGACAGGAAGAGAGTGAGGACAGGGGGATAAAGGGATGCCAAATCCTCATCTTCCATGGAGTGAGATGACAGATCAAGTCTCAAAGTGAAAAAATGCAGATTTGTCACATAAGCCATTTAGAGACGTGGAGGTGAAGTCCAAAAGATTCAAAGGAGAGGTAAGAATCACTCCTGGAAGGGAAGGGAAAATGTGGGTAGAGGGTGGGGCTGGCATTGCCACTTGAGGTAGAAGGCTTAGAGTCATCTCGAAGCCTGCGTGACTTTAATAAAAGCAAAATTTTCAAGTGAAAGTGGAGAGAAGAAAGAAAGCAGGAGGTGAAGAATATGATGGAGAATGCGTGGCCCTTTGTGAGCACCAAGAACAAGAAGAGGTCTGCATATATTTCTTGGGAAAGAGACACAAGATGCCTCTGAGGAGGGGAACTGCAGGGCTGGGGGCAGCGGAGAGAGGGCAACATTCACTGCAAACCTCTCTCTAACATTTGAATTTTGTACCTGTGTTATGTATTAACTGTTACAAAAAAAATAACTGAAAAATGTAGAATGTTGAAAGTTAGCTGTTTATACGTCCACCTCCCTGGTCAGATCCTGATATCTCAACCATTCAACGAATAAATAGAGTTGCTACGGTGAGCAGCCTCAGCATTTACTGAGCTAACCTTACAGCCACCCTCCAAAGTAGGGTTCTAAAATCCCCATGTCGGATGGTGGATGAGCTGGGAGCTCAGAGAGGTGAATTACACACTCAAGGTCACACAGCAAATAGAGGACAGAACAACCCAGATCAGGCCCCCTGGCAGGGTCCCTCTGTTCCTCCTCAGGCTTGCCCCCAAACATCCACCATGTACCACGTGACAGACCAAGTGCCCGTGCTGCACACAACAGGTGCTCAATTCACGTTTTCTTAAAGAAGAGAGGATGCACAAGGTGTACTCTTAGAGACGAAGGAACTAAGACTCAGAGGGTGATGTTTCATGGGCTAGCAAGGAGCAGAGTGAGGGCCACAGCTAGACACTCTGGCTCTAGCCACCAAGCACCTAACCTCTGAGGTACCCACTGCTGGGTGAAGGCAATCAGCACCAACAAGTCTGAGTGCCTACTATGCGCCCAGCTCTCCTCTAAGAGCTTCAGTAGAGCACCCCAAGAACCCCATGAAGGGGTACTAGTGTTACAGCCATGGGGAGAGGGCCATCAGCAAGGGTAGGAACCACAGGAAGCAGCTCCCACAGGGGTGCACCCTGTCCGCAGACAGCACAGCAAAGAAACTCGACTGAGGCTGCAGCGGCTCGTGCTCAGGTTACTCAAGCATTCACAACGGGGCCCAGTCTTCACGGCCTGTCCCTCCCGCCCTCGCCCCCAGCCTCTCTGGAGCACACCCACACGGGCGGGGAGTAGACTTCAGCACTGGGCTCCAGCCACATGTCTGGGCCACCCTGCCTGGCAGCAGCACAAGCCACCCCCACCCTGGGGACAAAGAGGCCACTGTCCACCTTTGGGCCCTTCCTGAGGCCTTTTCTTGCCCCTCTGCTCCTTCTGCCCCTTCCTGCTTTCACCCTGAGCTCCAGGGCACCGGGGCAGGAAGAAATAAACAAGGATGAATATGATCAGATTTCATGAGGAAAACAGAAGATGAGTTAGAAGAACTGAGGCAGGGTGCTTAAATATTTCTGAACCTAGGTTCTAAATGCAGCCAGCCTGCACCACCACCCCCACACAACACAGCAGCTAAGAACACATACTCTGGAGTCCTGCCACTCCTCGGCTCTGTGTTCTTGGGCAAATGACCTCCCTTCTCGGTGCTTTGGTTCACCAACCACAAAATGGGATTAGTAAGCATTCCTTCCTTACAGGACTGTGAGAACACTAGAACAAAACCTGGTACAGAGGTGGGTGGGTGTTATATAAGCTGCATTAGTTAGCTATTGCCGTGTAACAAATTGCAGCCAAAATTACTAGCTGAAAAGAGCAAACATTGATTATCTCACATTTTCTGTGGGTCAAAAATCCAGGAGCAGCTTAGCTGGGTGGTTCTGGCTCAGGGTGTCTTGTGAGGCTGTAATCAAGGTGTCAGCAGGGGCTGTGATCATCTCAAGGTTTCACTGGGAGAGAATCCATTTCCAAGTTCACTCATGTGAGACTCTCCACAGAGCTGCCTTACATGACAGCTGGCTTCCCCCAGAGGGAGTGACCCACGAGAGAGCACCCAAGATGGAAGCCACAGTCTTTTTTATTACCTAATCTCAGAAGTAATATCCCATTGCTTTTGCTGTATTCTGTTCATTAGAAGTGAGTCACTAGGTCCAGCCCACACTCAAAGGGAAGGGATCATACAAAGGTGGGCAGACTGGGAGGTAGGGCCATCTTCCAGGCTGCCTCCTACAGAAAGTGTGTCAAGCTCTGTGTTGGGGACTCGGAGTGGACCCAGCTTCTGTCCTGTCCCAGGGGAGACAGAGCTGGTCACAGATATCCCCTGCCCCATGGTGCCCAAGGAAGGAGTGAAGACCTGCCATCCAAAAAATATATCCTGCGCTCCTGTTGTGTGCCGCCCTGACGGGAGACCAGGGCCACAGGAGCACAAAGTCCAACACAGTCTCCATCTGTGCTGGCCCCCAAAAGGGCCCATAGTTTAGTGGGGGGAAAGAGACCCTAAAATTAAAAGGCAAGAGAGCAGACACATATGCTAATTACAAGTGACTGATGCCGCTAGTGGTTACAAGTCAAGCTCTGGAGCCACACTGCCTGGGTTCAAATCCTGCCCCCACTACCGGCCAGCTGTGTGACCTTGGGCAAGTGACAAAACTACGCTGTGCCTCAGTTTGCTCATCTGTAAGATGGGACAAGAGAGTACCCACCTCTCAGGGTGGTTGGGAGGACTTGAAGAAGTCATGCTTAGCATAGCGCCTCACACAGAGGAAGCCCTGTGTAAATCTTGGCCATTCTGCCAGAGAGCAACAAGGTGGGAGGGTCTACAGAGACATAGGGTCAGGGGAGGGCTGTCTGACAAGGTGACATTTAAGCCATGGCATGATGAAAATGAAGAGCAGGGGAAGAGTGATCTGGGCAGAGGGTATAGCAAATGCAAAGGCCCTGGGGCTGGAAAAAATACGAGTGTGTTTAGGAACAGCAAGGAGGCCAGTGTAGCTGGAAGAGTGACAAAGGAAAGGACAGGAGGTTGGGAACATGGTCAGAAACCTCATGTGGTCTAGATTCTAAGAGCAACAAGGAGCCATGGGAGGGTGCTGAGCAGGAAAATTCAGCAAAGGGTCCCCTGAGGGAGGCAACATCATAAGGCGTTGCCAGGCAAAAGGAGGGCCAGTGTATTCCAGACAGAGGAAAGCAGCCTGAGCCTGACAAAGCAAGTTGATCTGGGGGCCAGATGAACATATGGAGACGTGGGGAGTGGCAAGTGGGCAGGGAATAGATTGGCAGGACCTCAAGTACCCAGCTGGAGGCTGAGTCTTTTCTACTGCAGAGGATGGAGGTCGTGGAAGGTGTCTGAACACAGAGCACAGTCCAATCGGCATGTCAGAAAACCAAGGGCAGGGGCAGGGACCAGGGCATGGAAAAGAAAGGTCAGGTTCTAGAAGGTTCAGAACCAGTCAGTTTGCAGTGGAACTTTTCCCAGCTGCACACCATCCCTGCTGCTCACAGAGCCTCAGTTTCTTCACCCTTACAATGGGTTAGTCCTCCCACCTCCCCATGGGCACCAAGACTGGCAGACCCATAGCAAGTGCTCAGGGACTTCCACATGGAGGCTGTTCCTGAGATTTGCTCCGGTGGTAATGCCCAGAAGCACTTATTTCACTCCAGGAGGACTCCCCACAGCTTCTGTGAGCAAGCCCCTACAGATACCCCAGAGACTTGCCAAGGATGCCTGCAAACACCACCAGAATCCCCTCCCCAGAGATTCTCAGTCACCAGAGACCCCTAAGCAAATCTTGGAATACACAGCAACCTCTCCACAGACTCTGAACAACCCCCAAAGTCACGCACAGACCTCAAACTCTCAAAGAGCACCCCGACCACAGAGAGACCTGTAAATGGCCCTGAGGAGACAAACACCCTTCAAAGACGCCAAAAGCCCTTTACACATGCCCCAGGAAGCCCTTTCATTCTCCCTGAGAAAGTCCCCCTGAGAACTCCTAGGGACCTACCGGAGTCCCTGAAGACCCCCCAGAGCCCTCCCACAGTCACCAAAGCCCCATAGAGACCCCCCCAAACACGCACGGCCTCCCAATCAGCCTCAGCTCTCTGGAAGTCCTACTCGCTGCCCTAGTACCCCCAAGTTGCCGTCCAGAGCCCTGAGGTCACCCACGCAGGCTCAAGGACATTGAAATCTACTCATCTCCCTCCAGGGAATCCCTCAAGATGTCCCCTGCTGGTGCCCTCAGAGTCCCCCAACCCACTCTTTTCAGGTCCCAGCCCCGCCCCTAGACCTGCCCTCACCCAAACCCCGCCCCCAGTCTCCAAAACCTACCCCCCCCCAAGCCCTCAAGGTCCCCCACGCTGCCCTTTCAGCCCCCTCTGTTCGACCCCCCTGGGCGCTCAGCCCGCCCCCGACCCCAGCCCTTGTATCAGGCCCGGGCTGCACTCACAAGAGGTCCCGCCTCGCGGTTTTCCAGACGATGCGCAGGAAACGCCAGCCGCCGCCGCCTACGTACACGCCGAGCGCCACCGCTGTGCTCCAGGTCCACGGCAGTCCGAGCAACCACAGCAGCACCAGTGAGGCCACGGAGGCCGAACCCGCACCTGGAGCCCGCATCCTGGGGAGGCGGAGAGCTCTGAGGCCACGGCCCGCCCGGGCCCCGCCCCACGGCCAACCCAACCCCGCCCAGAAGTCGCGCTCCGCTCCCGCTTCGAGCCGGGCCCCGCCCCCATGCCTGGGATTGGGCACGTCTCAGACAGGCTCCGCCCCATCCCAAAGTGGGCACAGGCCTCCTTGCTCCTAGCCCGGCCCAGGCTTTTCTGCCAATCATTAGTGTATCTCCACGCCCCCAGGCACAGCTCTTCCATTCCGTCAGTCACTGGCAAGCCCTACCCCATGCCTCGACTTAGCAGCTGTACGCTGGACCCAAGCTCCATCCTAACGACTTGGCCCCCAAGCCTAGAGTCCACCTTGGCCCCACCACACACCCAGGTCCTGGGCTTTCCTCCAGGTCCCACCTCTATCCGCCCCACCTCCACTCGCTTGACCCCGCCCCCAGGTTAGGTCTCCGGCCCCGCCCGTAAGCACAAGCCCCATTCCGGAGCCCCGCCCGCCCTGGACCAGGTTCTGCCCCTAGGTTAGGCCTATGGCCCCGCCCACAAGCACACGCCGCACCCACTCTGGGCCAGGCCCCGCCCAGAATAGCTCAAGCCCCGCCCCCAGTCCTGGGCCTAGCCCGTATTCCCAGGCCCAAGTTCCACCCCGGTCACCGGCCCCGCCCACAGGCTTTGGCCCAGTCACCACCCTCCGCCTCACTCCTAGCACCCTAGGCCCCGCCCCACCTGCCCTCCCAGGCCGGCTCTCTTCCGACACTTCTGGCTTAGAACCGCTCTGCCGCACAGCCGCATAGCCGACACCGGCCCCCTTCCGGAGGCCACGACCATAGAGAGGCCACCCTGGCCAGAGTGACGACGGCCAACGAGACCCAGGGGCTAGAACGCCTGGCGAGGAAGGTGGCTGTCTCCATGACAACCAAACTTCGCCAGCCTCCCAGCTCCCCCGTCCCATCCCTGCCGGCGATTAGGAAACACGTGAGTCCCTCAGCCAAGAGGCTTGGCTCCCGGGCGCTCCCGGCCCAAGCCCTAGATGGAAACCAGAATTCCTACCCCGGGGGACTAGCAACTCTCAGTTCACATTCAGGGCCTACCTGTACTGGGTTCTTGCCCCAGCTTATTCTAAATCCAATCCCCAAAGCCTCTTCGGACTCCAGGGACCTGGGGAGTCCTAAACTCACAGCCTAGGGGCCCCAGAATATCCAACCCCTACCTTATCTTAAAGATATATTCCAATGGACTTCACTGGTGGCACAGTGGTTAAGTATCTGCCTGCCAGTGCAGTCGACACGGGTTTGAGCCCTGGTCCGGGAAGATCCCACATGCCGCGGAGCTGGTGAGCTCCTGCGCCACAACTACTGAGCCTGCGCTCTGGAGCCTGCGCGCCACGGCTGCTGAGCCCACATGACACAACTGCTGAGGCCTGTGCGCCTAGAGCCCGTGCTCCTCAGCAAGAGAAGCCACCGCAATGAGAAGCCCACGCACCACAGCAAGGAGTGGCCCCCAGCTCGCAGCAACTAGGGAAAGCCCGTGCTTAGCAACGGAGACCGAATGCAGCCAAAAATAAAAAATATAAATAAATAAATAAATTTTTTTTTAAAAAGCTATATTCCAAGGACCCAACTAATCCCAAATCCATATCCTGAAATCTTGTCAGTTAAGTCTCACAGCAGCAGCCCTGGGAGGGCAAAATCCACACACCAGTTCCCCACCCTTCCACAGGAACTCCACAGAGTCCCTTATTTGCATCCCAAGGTCCTAAATGCTCACCTAGAGACCCTAAAGCCCTCCCCCTGATCAAGTGCGGGCCAGTGCTGGCCTCGCTGCCCACCACCCTGTTCCCTGGCTGACCTGGAGCCGCTCACAGACCCTTAGGCTTTAGCTGCGCTGTCGAGGGTTACCAGAGCTCAGGCAGTAGGTGGGCAGCGACAATGAGTCCAAGACAGAGGACTCCCCTCCGGGGCTTCTGCTTCTGCAGACTCCTGGGACCTGCTCTGACTGCGTTGTGCCCATGTGGGCTTCTGCTTTGGCTCCTTCTCTCCAAGCTCTCCTTTCCTCTGCCCCTCTGCGCACCCCACCCTGCTTGTTTTCTGCACAGCTTGGCCGACCTTCTCAGCACTCTCCTTGGGAGGTGGCCAGGGCCTGCTTCCAGCACCATTTAGAGGACAGGACCGGGCAGGCGCTCCCCTCCACACACACACACACACACACACACACACACGTGCACACGCCCATGCTGTCATTGGTCCCTGCGGGCCACATAGGGTGGGTAAAATGGGGACGAGGAGGCAGATCCGGAGGACAGGCCCAGAGCCAGTCACTGGTCCCCTACTTTCTCAACCGGGGGTCAGTGGAGTCAGCAATGCCCAGTAACTACAGCAGCACTCTTATCCTGCCAGGTAGCACTATTGTGATCACCCCATTTTACAGGTAAAGAAACTGAGGCCTGGAACTGTCACACTAGCTGGAGTTGAGATTCATTCATTCACAAATGTGGGCAGAGAGCTTGCTCCCCTTCCTCACCCTCCTCCTCCCCTTTCAGTCTTCCTTAAACTTCTCCTCCCTCTTCTCCATCTTGCCCTGATTCCCCCTACTTCCCCCCTTCCTCCCTCTCTCCCCCTCCCCCTTCTCCTTCGCCTCTTCAAGGCCCCCCCTTAGCCTTCCTCCACTTCCCCCTTTGCTCACCTTCTCCCCCTCCTACACCCACTCCTCCTTCCCCTTCCCCCCTTCCTCCTCCCCACTACTCCTCTTCCCCTTCTTCCCCCATCCTCCTGCCTTCCTTCCTCCTCCCTTCTTCCTCTTTCTTCTTCCCCTCCCTTTCTCCCCTTCACCCTTTCTTCTCTCTCTTCCTCCCTCCATCTTACCAAGTTTACTGAGCCCTGACTAAATAGTAGACGTGGGACTTCCCTGGTGGTCCAGTGGTTAAGACTCTGTGCTTCCACTGTAGGGGGTGCAGGTTCCATCCCTGGTCGGGGAACTAAGATCCCAAATGCCACGCATGGAGATACTCTTCTCCTCAGTCAGCAATCCCCAAATCCCCAGAAAGGCTCTGCAAACCCAACTTTTTTTTAAGGTAGTGCCAGTACTCCAGCGGAGGGACCACTTGCCCGGCACTGACCCTGGCTGTTTTCAGTGATCAATGATCCCTTTTTACCCCTGTTTATCCTTTATTTATCCCTTTACATAGGGGGCTTCCCCACACCCCCCAGGGACATCACACAACACATGGCAGCTTTCACCCTGTTACCTTCCTAAGATCTGAAAAATTCCCAATTCCAAAAACGTAACTGTCCCCAGGGATTCCAGATGACTGGTTAAGGAACGGTCCTATCCCTGTTTCACAGGAGGGGAAACTGAGGCCTGGACAGGGGGACAGAACTCAGCTTTCAGGGCCAAAGCAGGCTCTGAGCCTCTCCAGTTGGGTGGCCTTGGGCAGGTCACCTCTCCCATCAGCACACTGGTCGCCCTCTGGGTGGTAACGCCCACCTCCCGCGCGCTGTGCAGAAAGGCTCACAAGGGGCTTCTCATCTGGAGAGTGAGCAAGCACACAGTATGTGGGGGGCACAGAATGATGGGTATCTCCCTTCCCCGGCTGACCACATGGGTCTGCAGGCCACAGCAAAGGGAGTTCTTGGAACTTTCTGGAAGAACAAGAGAAATGAAGCACACGTTGAAATAAAATAACCGGAAGATCAAAGCATGGGAATTGCACTATCAGAAGAACATGAGCACCGTTTGGGAGGGAGCCATTTATCTGCGCCAAATTCAAGTGCCCACTACAGTAGGGGTATTAGTTTATTGGGGCTGCCATACCAAAGTACCACAAACTGAGTAGCTTAAAATAACAGAAATGTATTGTCTCTCAGTTCTTCCTGAAGCCAGGAGTTGGAAATCAAATTGTCAACAGCCTCATTCCCTCTGAAAGTTCCAGGGACCCTTCCCTGCCTCTTCCAACTTCTGGTGGATCCAGGCATTCCTTGACTTCTGGCCATATCACTCCAATCTCTGCCTCTATCTTCACATGGCCTTCTCCCTGTGTGTCTGTGTCCTCTCCTCTTCTGCCTCTTATAAGGACAATTGTCATTGGATTTAGGACCTACCTAGATAATCCAGGATGATCTCATCTTGAGATCCTTAATTTAATTACATCTGCAAAGACTCTTTTCCAAATAAGGTCACAGTCACAGGTTCTGGGGGTTAGGGCTTGGATATATCTCTTTAAGGGCCACCAGTCAACCCAATATAAGCAGGATAACCAGTTAGAGGGGTGATTCTCATCTAGGGGGCAATCCTGCTCCTTTGGACACTTGGTGACACCTGGAGACATTTTTATTTGTTACAACGTGGGACCGGGTGTGGTGGGGATAGGGGTGTTATGGCATCTAGTGAGTAGAGGCTAGGGATACTGCTAAATGTCCTGCCATGTTCAGGACAGCCCCACACCACAGAGAATGACCTGGCCTCAACTGCAAGGGGGCTATAGGTTGGAAATTCTGGGATAGCTGAAAGGCCCAGTTAAGTTGGAATGGACTCTGCAGCCTGACAGACATCATTTGCTGGGTGACTTCTCCCAGGCTCTGTGCTTCACCTGTAAAAGGGAGTAAAACCATACAGGCCTTGTAGGGCTGTTCTGAGCACACAAGCCTGGCACCTATGTTGACCTGAAAAATAAAACAGTTATTTTACCAGCAAAGATGGGTTTATGGGGAAATAGCATGGAATTGCAATTCAGGACAAGCAACCTACAGCGAAAACCATAGACAAGTCCAACAACAACAACGACAACAAAAAGGAGAGGAACATTATTTTATAAAGAAAAAGGAGGGGACTTCCCTGGTGGCGCAGTGGTGAAGAATCCACCTGCCAATGCAGGGGACACGGGTTCGAGCCCTGGTCCGGGAATATCCCACATGCCGCGGAGCGACTAAGCCCGTGTGCCACAACTACTGAGCCTGCGCTCTAGAGCCCACGAGCCACAACTACTGACCCTGTGTGCCTAGAGCCTGTGCTCCTCAACAAGAGAAGCCACCGCAATGAGAAGCCCACCCACCGCAACGAAGAGTAGCCCCCACTCGCCGCAACTAAAGAAAGCCGGCACACAGCAACGAAGACCCAGTGCAGCCAAAAATAAATAAAATTTTAAATTAAAAAAAAAATTTACTTAAAAAGAAAAAGGAGGAAGTTGAGAGGCATTGTTTGGAAGGAAAATCCACTGGAGAAAAGTGAGTGTTCAGGGTGATGAGAGTTTCTCATTGGCTGAGTTCCTGGGGTAGTTGATATCTTGTAGGAGATGCAATGTACATCCTTCTTTTGGTGCCTGTAATTGGTGATTCCTTCCTATTGATGATTCTTCTGTTGGGGCCTGTAATTGACAGTTCGTCCTGTAATTGACCTTGAGTAATACTGCATGAGAGCTCCCCCTCTGGCCTCCCAACTCCATTTTTGTGAGGTTTCCCTTTGTTTTCGTACCTTGTAAACATCTTAGAAGAATTCTCCATTGTTGAGATAATTTTGCTCTCAGTAATCTCTTGAATTCACAATAATTTGGGACTTCCCATGGTTCTGGCAGAGAGAGGAAAATCTAACCAGGAAATTTTAAACGGAATTGAAACCGCACACCTCAGATGGGACTCCATCCCACAATCTCTGGCAGATGGGACTTGAACCCACAATCTCCCAGCTGAAACTTCACGCCTGGTCTCAGGGCTTACTGAAGTTCCAGTTCTTGTGTCTTGGTGCAGAGAGAATTCAACGAGAGGCAAAGTGATAGGTAAGAAGTGGGTCTTTTTTTTTTTTTTTTTGGCTGCGCCAGTCTTTGTTGCGGCATCCATGTGGAATCTAGTTCCCCGACCAGGGATCAAACCCAGGCCCCCTGCATTGGGAGTGTGGAGTCTTACCCACTGGACCACCAGGGAAGTCCCAAGAAGTGGATTTAATAGTATAGGACTCTTGTGAAGGATACAAGCAGGCAGGCAAGAGAGCTCTGCTGTCCTGAGAACAAAGGGGGCTACATCTTCCTAATCAAAGAAAAAGCAGGGAGGGAAGAAGACCCCCTTCTTCCTCATTCTTGGGTAGATGTCAAGGATTACCTCATTAGCTGCTCCTTTAAGCTTGTGTGGTCTAACTGGGACTGTCATAGCGCTACTTAAATCATATGTATTGGGTTGGCCAAACAGTTCGTTCGGGTCTTTCCATAGCCTCTTACAGAAAAACCAGAACGAACTTTTTGGCCAACCCAATGTATTAGTAAAAAGGTGGTAACATATACTAAGATATGGTAATTCATCTCAGGTTTCAGTGTAATGTCACCTTTCCCCTAGTTTCTTTCACCTTTTCCCCCATATTCTTCTGTAAGCTACCTGCAGGTATGCCGTTTTTCAGGGCAGGTTATGTTACAGAGCTCACAAAGCCAAATGCAGGTCTTGTATCCATTTTTTCCATGGTAGTGGCCCAAGTAAGTCTGTTTAGTTTCAAAATGTTCTGATTGTTGTTTAGCTGCCAGATGACCTGGGCATTTCCTGGTTGGTGTCTAGTTGACAGTGATCTCCTGAAGTCCCTCTCTTATCTATCTTCCCCAAGTGGGATTTCTAGCTGTGTAAGTATCTTACTCTATCCCTATCAGAATGAAAGGCGGACCCATCAGGGATGGGCCCAGTCACAAAGCCTTGACAAGGTAGGTTAAACTCTTGAGGATGAGGATTTTGTGGTTTTCTTTTTCATTGTTTAAAGCCAATACTAAGTTTCTTTCCGTCTCTCACATCTCCCTAGGTCCAGAAAAGTCCTCAAGACCTGGTGTTCTGGTTACCTACTGCTGTATAACAAATCACCCCAAACTGAGTGGCTTCATACAAGGCTAATCAGCTATTTCTCAGGATCCCATGGGTTGCCTGTGAGAGAGGCGGGGACCTGGGACCTGGGACCCTTTGCTGCAGTGCTTGCACCTGGACAAAAGCCTCCTCAAGCAACAAAATATTAATACAAAGAAACTATAAGAGACTAAAAAGAACTGCTTGCACACACAGTTGGGGCAAACTATGGACAAGATACAAACAGACCAAAAAACCCCAACTGCCACTTCTGAAGAGCTGGGAGCAAAAGCAGGGTACTGCGCATGCGCCCTGCACACAACCCCACCAGAGGGGTGGGCAAACAACCTAAGCCACCCCTCCGGCCCAGCCCCTGGACACACCCCTCCCCTCACCCCATATAAGGAACCAGCTCGCCCCCACTTCAGCAAGCAAGCCAGCGAGGGAAACTGTTACTTGTTCTGCAAGTAGGGGCCTGCAGCAGGGGCCCTAATAAAGCCTTGCCTGAACTTCTTGTCTGGCCTTCTGATCAATTTCTATTGATTAAGGAGGCCAAGAACCCTGGTCAGTAACACCTGGGGGGGTCCCTCTGCTGGTCTCACCTGGCACAGTCACTGTGCTACATTCTGTCAGTGGCTGGGCTGGAAGATCACACGTGTGGCAGTTGGTGCTAGCTGTTGGCTGGGCATCTAGCTCTCTTCCACGTGGCCTCTCAACCAATAGTCTAGAACGGGTCGCAGGCCAAATCCTGCTCACTGTGGGCTAAGAATGGTTTTTACATTTTTAAACGATTGAAAACAAAAATCGAAAGATTGATGTCTCACGACATATGAAAATCCTATGAAATTCAAATTTCAGTGTCTGTACATAGAGTTTTATTGGCGTCCAGACACATAAATGAATTTACATATTGCCTAGAGATGCTTTTGCACAATAAGAGAATTCAAAGTTGTAGCAGAGACCCTATGGCCTAAAATGTCAAAAACATTTACTCCCTGGCCCTTTACATAAAAAGTTTGCCAACCTCTGGGCTAGATCAGCTTCCTTACATGGGGCGTCTGGAGGCCACATTCCCAGAGAGTGAAAGTGGGAGGTGAGAATAAGGCTTATCCTGCAAACTCACACCTTCCACCACATTCTGTCGGTCAAAGCAAGTTAGGAGCCAACCTGGCTTCAAGGAGAGGAGAACTAGTTCCCAGCGCTTGGCGGGAGAGGGCTGCAAAATATTGTGACCATGATTTTCACCCTTACTCACCATGGAATCTTAAGGTAGGCTGTTCAGACAGAATTCAGGAGGGCGAAGGGAAGAAAAAAAGTTTATTCTTATTAATTTCTAACTGGAATTTAGCATGTTTTCTTATGTCCTATCAAAGCAGATATTGGCCAGCTCTGTGACTTTGTCACCCGTGTAAATCAAAGATAATTTCACAGGACATCCTGGTCATGGCAGGCAGACACCTTGAAATATCATTTATGCTCATCTCGACTTAGAAATCAGTTATTAATTAGTCGAGCCCTGTGATTTAGGATTACCGAATGCATTCATGAAGAGGTACGTATCTTTTTACATCACAATTTAACAAAATATTTTCACACCAGTATGTCAGTCTGTTTTTTTAATGCCTTAGCAGCTGTATGCTGAGACAGGCCCATGAGCAGCTGGCCCCCTGCCCTCAGAGGCAGCAAAGAATCAGGTCGAGGTTAGGCAGATTAGCGAGGTTCTAAACTGGCCTCCTAAGAATTCCTAATCCTGGGACAGCAGCCAGCCAGCGGGCTCGGGGTCACACAAGGTCCTTGCGCCCTGTCCCCAGCACCCAGCCAGGGTTGCCATGGCCTGCCTGTTCTCTGGCCGTGTCCTGATCCGAAACAACAGTGACCAGGATGAGCTGGACACGGAGGCTGAGCTCAGCCGCCGGCTGGAAAACCGACTGGTGCTGCTGTTCTTTGGTGCCGGCTCGTGCCCGAAGTGCCAGGCCTTTGCACCCATCCTCAGGGACTTCTTTGTGCATCTCACGGATGAGTTCTACGTGTTGCGGGCAGCCCAGCTGGCCCTGGTGTACGTGTCCCAGGACTCGACAGAGGAGCAGCAGGACCTGTTCCTCAGGGACATGCCCAAGAAGTGGCTCTTCTTGCCCTTCGAGGATGACCTGAGGAGGTGAGGTGAGAGGAGAGGTCAGGGAGGGCTTCCTGGAGGAGGGGCTGTTTCTGCTGAAAGTGAAGTATTTGTTTACTGACGTATCTGTTCCATTTGAAGTTGATGAGCACCCTCTGTGGGCCAATCAGAACAGAGAATTGGGGGGGGCGGGGGAGGGGTACATATGCCCATTTCCATCCAGCTCCCTGGGGAGTTTACAACCTGGGAAGGGGGGAGCACAAACGTGAAACAAAGACTCAAACACTCAAATAAATACATAATAACGAACTGCAGTAGTTCCCAAGGACAAAGGGAGGATGTCATGTGGAAATATCATGGGGAGACCTTGCTGAGATTTGGGGGTCAGGGGATGCTTCCCAGAGGAAATGGCTTTAAGAGAGACACCCCCCACACCCCCACCAAGGACAAGGAGGATAGGAGGGTAAAGAGTGAGGAAAGGGAAGGGTTTCCAGGCAGAGGACATAACCCAGACAAAGGCTCGGAGGATTTCAGAGAAAGAACAGCCAATTCAGGGAACAGTAATACCAGGAGTAAGAAGGCAGCATGTGGAGCAGCGCCCCAAATGCCACCTAATGAATGTGGATGTGATCCTCAGAGTAGCTGGGAGCCATGGAGGGCACTGGAGCTGAGAGAGAGAGGTGGTTGAGTTCAAGCTGTCCAAGGAGCTGCCCAATAAACAGTGTGATCGTTTGTGGCTATTTGCAAACTTTCCCCTTTTCAACAGTGAGACTTTCATTCTTTTTATTTATTTATTTTATAAATTTATTTATATTTTATTTACTTATTTTTGGCTGTGTTGAGTTTTTGTGGCTGTGCGCGGGTTTTCTCTAGCTGCAGCGAGCAGGGGGCTACTCTTCGTTTTAGTGCACGGGCTTCTCATTGCGGTGGCTTCTCTTGTGTTGGAGCACAGGCTCTAGGCGCGTGGGCTTCAGTAGTTGTGGCATGCAGGCTCAGTAGTTGTGGCTCACGGGCTCTAGAGCACAGGCTCAGTAGTCGTGGCACACGGGCTTAGTTGCTCCGCGGCATATGGGATCTTCTCGGACTAGGGCTTGAACCCGTGTCCCCTGCATTGGTAGGCAGATTCTTAACCACTGCGCCACCAGGGAAGTCCCTCATTCTTTTTAAACCCCAATTTTTCACTGTGAAAAGTTTCCTGCAAGCCGTGTGGCATGGCCAAAGGAAAAAAAAAAGAAAAGAAAAATTTCAAAGATACCAAAAAGTTGGAAGGAGCACACAATGAAACCCTTGGGCATTTTTGCCATTTGCTTTATCTCCATGCACGTGGAGTTTGTGCTGAACCATTTCAAAGTGAGTTGCAGACTTTGTGACATTTTACTGATGTCATCAATTTTGTTACAAAACTTAGAAGTTTCTGGTCATGGAGACCTTCATCCCCACCCAACATTATCAGAGTTGGCACACTTGCTCACTCCCACAGCCTTCTGCAGCTGAGGAGTTCTTTTTCCCAAATGGTGAATATTGCCCTCCCCTGGGGGAAGAAATGCCAGCTGTAAGGGCATCATAGCCAAACATTGACCTTGTTTGAGGCAGGGTCCTCTCAACAAAACCTTCACCCAGGCAAGTATCCAGACAGAGTGAGCGAGTCCCCACCCCCCACCCCTCCCACACACAGGGTTGCCAGATAAAATACAGGACACCCAGTTGAATATAAATTTCATGTAAACAATGAAGAATTTTGAGTATAACTATGTCCCACATAATGCAGGGACATACTTATAAAAAGTTATTTGTTGTTTACATGAAGTTCAAATTCATTCACACAGGGTGTCCTGTATTTCTAGTTGCTAAGTCTGGCAACCTACTCCTGTGGGATTTTGCAAGTATCAATACTATGTGTCTCTGTATGGAGGCCTGGAAAAGGGCCACCCAAGAACCCCGTGGGTGGAAGTTAAGAATCATGGGTGATGGGCCCAGGCTGGTAGCCTACTTGACTCCAGGATGACTGTGTGGGGTTTTGGCCTAGATGGGAGATTTGGTCTGGGGGGGGTCTCCTGTGGATGGCTTTTCACTGGCGCTCTCTCATACAGAAAACAAAATCAAAAAGTCCTTACCATGGCCCTGCAGGGCCTTTATGATCAACGCTGCACTCCAATCTCCCTCTGACCTTCAGGCTTTTGCACCAGCTGTGCACTCTGCATGGGAAAACTTTCCCCAGTTCTCCCCTTCCTCTTCCTGCAGATTTCAGCTCCAGGGTCACCTCCTTAGAGAGATCCTCTCTGACCATAAGTCCTTTACCCAGTTTAGTATCTCTTTATGGAATCTGTCAGTATTTGTTCATTCATCCCACACACATTTCCTGAGCATCTACTCTGTGCCCGGCACTGTTTCAGGCACTGGGGACACTCGTGAATAGGGACAGAAATCCGTGCCCTAGTGAAGCTACTTTCTATTGTGGGAGAAAATGACAAACAGGAGAAATAAACTATACAGTGTGTTGGATGCTGAGAGCCACGCATCAGCAGAGAGGAAGAGAGGCGTTGAGATTTAAGGTTAGGTGTCTGCAGCATACAGGGTCTTAATCCGCAGATGTCTGGGGAGAGTGCTCCAGGCAGAGGACATGGCCAGTGCAAAGGCCCTGTGGTGGGAGCATGTCTGGGGTGTTGGAGCCAAAGCCCGGAGGCCAGTGTGGCCTGGCCTGTTCTGGTTCCTGGGCATCCCCAGAGGCCGGCATGGGACAGTGCACACAGAAGGCGCTCAGTAAGTACTGGGAGGAGGGATGTGGGGCTCCTCAGCATAGGGTCAAGGACGAGGGTCCGACCGGACTGACCCGCCCGCCCCGCAGGGACCTCGGTCGCCGGTTCTCCGTGGAGCGCCTGCCGGCGGTCGTGGTGCTCAAGCCGAGTGGGGACGTGCTCACGCTCGACGCGGCCGACGAGATCCGGCGCCTGGGCCCTGCCTGCTTCGCCAACTGGCAAGAGGCGGCTGAGGTGCTGGACCGCAGCTTCCTGCTGCCAGAGGACCTGGAAGACCCCGCGCCGCGGAGCCTCACCGAACCACTGCGCCGCTGCAAGTACCGAGTGGACCCAGCTGCGCGGGGCGTACGAGGCCGGGGTAGAGGGGGCGGCCCCAGGCAGGAGGGCGGGGCCGAGGGCGGGGCCGTGGGGCTGTTCTGACCCCTGGAGGGGTGGACCGGACTGGGGGTTCTATGATGAAACCCCCAAGAGGAGGGCGGGGGCGGGGCCGGGGCGGAAGCGGGCTGTTCTGATCCCTTTGGTGGGAGAGAACAGAGAGGGGTGTGTCTATGAGGAATCCTTCCCCCTCCCTAGCGTGGGTGGGGCTAGGGGGTGGGGGTCTGTTCTGAACCCCCCGGTAGGAGAGAACAGACAGACAGGGGCGAGTCTGTGATAAGCCCTCATCCCCCCCCCCACCTCCCGGTAGTGGGCGGGACCGGGGGGCTGTCCTGAGCCCCCAAGGTGGGAGGCTGACGGGTAGAGCAAGCAGAATCTCTGATGAGCCCCAGCGGGGCGGGAAGTGGGGGCGGGGTGAGGGGAGGGGACCGTTCTGAGTTCAGGCCAGGAGGAGGGAGGGGACGTAGCGTCAGGCCGGAGCCGCGGGCTGGGGAGGCGGTCTCTATTCTGAGCCCAGCCCGAGGAGCAGAGGGGCGGTGAGGGTGGAGCTGCTCTGAGCTCCCCGGATGCAGAGTAAAGGCCGAGAAGTGGGGAGCAGGAAGGGTCTTTTTGCGGCCCACCCTCCACACCCTCAGGATTGAGCGAGGGCGAGGGGCTGTGTAATGAGATAACGGGGGAGAAGCAGGGCGGGACCTGAGCTAGTCAGTTCGGACGCCCCCACCCCCGCCACAGGTGGAGGGTGAGACCTAGCGCAGGGCCGATGACGGAGGTTTCTATGTGAGGCCCCCCTCCACCCCCCCACCCCCCGCCCAGGACCTGGCAGGCCCAGGACCTGTCTTGGTTCTCCAGCGGCATGTCTGAGCCTTCCAGGCCGGGGTGGTGAAGCAGGGAGACCTTTTCAAGGGCCTCTAGAAATATTTTTAAGACTTGGGGAGGTGGGGTGGTTACAGGTTCCAGAATGGGAAAATGCAAACTAAAATCAAATGATCGTGCTGAGAACGCTCGGCCCACCGTGCACTAAATGCGTTGTTCACATGCTTCATGCGCAAAACTACAGCAATCCTTTAACAACAGATTAGTAGTTTGCACGGGATGCGGTTCAATATTTGGTGCCGTGTGCGCTGGGTCCAGGACCTTCAGCGAGGGCTCAGAGTCTCCCTGTCCCTGGTGAACCCTGGGGATTCACGAGGGAGACAGCAGAATATAGAAATCAAAAACTCTAGTCTGGAGCCCCTTCCCGGCTGTGTGACTGTAGGACAGTCACCTCCCCTTTCTAAGCCTCCTTTCTTTCCTCTGGAAAATGACAATAAGACAAGGTCCTACCTGGCAGGTCAGCCAAGGACCTAGAGCCGAAGCTCGCTCCGCGCACGAACCTCTTCATTTTGCCTCTGGCGCCGCCTGGCGGCGATATGGGGAGGTGCGTCCTCGGGGCGGGGCCAAACATGCAAATGAGGTGCAATCCACACCTGTTCCCAGTCTCCGGAAAGGGTGTGCTAGGAGGGCGGTGCGACTCCGGGATTTGGGAGGCCCTAGAGGCCTAGGGACTGGACAAGTGCCTCATTTCTTGCTCACCCCTAACCCCCAATCTCCAGGTGAGGAAATTGAGGCTCAGGTCGGTGATGCCACCTGCTCTGGTTCCAGACACATCTTGCCCTTCGTGGACCTTAATTAGGCCTATCTGTGAAATGGTTGTGTTAAACCCTGTGTGGTAATGGCTCTTAAATTCTTAGGTCGCTGGCTCACTGACAGCCTTTAAAAGAAGTTAAAAAAATCCTTCCCGAGAGCAAACCACAGGACACACAACCCATCAATATCTTTACTATTATTTCAGCCAGCACGGAATGAGAGTGGCCAAGTTTTGCCACCTGGGCAGTGAGGTAGGGAAGTCCGCTCCCTGTCCTGTCAGGCTGTGTGATGTGGGTAGGTCACTGGCCCTCTCTGAGTCTCCCTACTGGTAGATAGGGATCAAACCTCCCATCCCCATCTCTACTCCTGCTTGTCACAGCTAAGGTGAGGAAGGGACAGCTTGGCGCCTGGCCAAGGCAGACAAGATCACTCTCAGAGTGTCACCTACAGAGTGTTGCCAACTTGCAGGGTTAAATTTCCAAATTGAAGCCAGACACCTCCAAACCAGAGAGTCACCCCCATATTCAAAGGGGGTGCCAGGTCTTGGTATCTGTGACACTACCCCCCAGCTTCCATCAAATAATTGTGACGTCTAAGAGAGGGCTGTAATGACCTTTGGCCATGGCATGGAATTGTCCCTTTATTTGGCTGGTTTAGCGTGTGTTTTCACCTCCTCCCCAGAAGGGCAAGCTGGACCTGCCTTTGTCACCACTGGGTCCCCAGAGCCAGGGGGGCACGGGTCCTCATCAATGTTTGTCGAATGAATAAATGCCACTATCTTACATCTGTGTATCCCCAACACCCAGAACAGAGCAAGGACTCTGTTCCAAATGAATCAGAGTCCCAGCTATCCCAATGTGAGACTTTTTCTTACCTGTAAAGCATGGAAAATTCACTCTAACTTTGGCGATGATGAAAAAGGCTGGGTGTGTTGGGCCAAAGCCTAGTGAATAAATGAATGAATGAACTGATTCCTGTTACAGATGAGGAGGCCCAGAGAGGTTAAGGGATTTACCCAAAGCCACACAGCAAAGGAAGAAGCCACCTGTTGCTGAAGGGTCACCCTGTTCTCTCCCCTGGGGTCATTTTACCCATCAGCCACTGGGCTGAGGGCTCAAGGCCCACAAACGTTTCCCAGAAGACGCCAAAATTTCAAAATCTGAAAAAAATGACTCCCCAAATTAGAGAAGAGACCTGGAAATTCAAAACCAGTGGGATCTATAACATTTCTGTGAAGCAATATAAAGCAGTGGGTGGGAGCCAGGCTGTCTGTGTTTGCTGTGTGACCTAGGGAGTTACTCAACCTCTCTGTGTCTCAGTTTCCTCATCTGTAAAGCCTAGGTGATGACTATGCTGTCTTTCAGGCCCAAATGCATTAAGACAGAGCCCTGCTTGCAGGAGGCCATGTCGACCTCATTCACTCTTATATTCTGGATCTATCAGGAATGCGTTAACTTTGAAACCATTTTCAGTTTTGATATTTCAAACTTTGCAAGAATTACAGAGCAGGAGTACAAAGCGATCCGTTCACTCATGCGTGCAACAAGCATTTATTAAGAGCCTGCTGTGTGCGAGGTGCAGACCCAGACACAAAGGGGACACAGCAGTGGACACTTGAAGCAGACATTCTGCGGTCTGGAGCAGCCACCCCTCCCCCACTACCGGGCCACACATAGTGGGAAAATGCACATGGTGCGCTGCCAGAGATGCACAGTGCTACAGGAAAGCAAGAAGACAAACAATCTAAATGAGCAAAGGATATGAAGAGACATTTCTCCAAAGAAGATGCACAAATAGCCAACAAGGGCATGAAAAGACACCCTACTTTAGTGGTTATTATGGAAATGCAAATCGAAATTGCAATGAGATACCCATTCACACCCTGTAGAATGGTTATAAAAAAAAAAAACAAAAACAGAAAATAACAAGTGTTGGAAGGGAAATGAAGAAATTGGAACCCTGGTGCACTACTGGTGGGAATGTAAAATGGTGCAACTGCTGTGGAAAACAGGCAGTTCCCCAATAAGTTAAATATAGAGTTACCATATAACCCAGCCATTCCACTCTAGGTACAGACCCAAAAGAAATGAAAACAGGACTCAAACAAATCGTTGTATGTGCATGTTCATAGCAGCACTATTCACAATCGACAAAAGGTGGAAACAACCCAAATGTCCATCAACAGATGAATGAGTAAAGTAAATGTGGTCCACCCATACAATGGAATGTTATTCAGCCATAAAAAGGAATGAAGCATGGGCATATATACACTACCAAACATAAAATAGATAGCTAGTGGGAAGTAGCCGCATAGCACGGGGAGATCAGCTCGGTGCTTTGTGACCACCTAGAGGGGTGGGATAGGGAGGGTGGGAGGGAGGGAGATGCAAGAGGGAAGGGGACATTTGTATATGTATAACTGATTCACTTTGTTATAAAGCAGAAACTAACACACCATTGTAAAGCAATTATACTCTAATAAAGATGTTTTAAAAAAAAAGGAATGTAACACTGCTACAACATGGATGAGCCTTAAAAACCTTATGCTCAGGGAAAGAAGCCAGACACAACAGGCCACATATTGTCTGGTTTTGTTTATATGAAATGTCCAGAAAAGACAAATCCTTGGAGACAGAAAGTAGATTGATTTGTGGTTACCAGGGGCTGAGAGGGGGGAATGAGAAGTGACTGCTAATGGGGGAGGTGGGGGGAATGGAAATTCCAGAACTAGATAGAGGTGATGGTTGCACAACGTTGTGTATGTACTAAATACCACTGAATTGTTCACTTTCTAATGGTTAATTTTATGTCATGTAAATTTCACCTCAATTTTTAAAACTTAAAAATAAATAATATCCCCCAAAATGTGCCGTGAGAAGAACAAAGGCTAGCAGCGAAGGACAGGTGTGCTGCTTGGGGAGGGGATGCAGGAGGGCCTCTCTGAGGTGGCTGACGTTTCTGAAAAGCCTTGAAAGAAGGTGAGCAGAGGGGACATTCCAGCCAATTGCCGGATCCGCGGGTAGAGACCACATATCAGAGCGAATTATTTAAAAATTCGTTCAAGTTTCTTTTCTTTCTTAAAAGACAGCAATGAAACAGGTGCTTGGGGCAGCGGGAGGGGAAAATGGGGGTACTTGAATGAGTTTACAGATCTGTGAGGCTCTCTGGATCCCGCCACTGCACCCTTATCCCACGTGGGACCGCCTCCGCCCCTTCTTCGCCCCGCCCCTCGCCGGCCACGCCCCGCCAGAACTCTGAGGCCAAGAGCTGTCGCTCACAGAGAAAGAAAAGACTCTGTCTCAAGTTTTCCCAGAGCTTTCTCGTCCTCACCGCGACTGGCATCCCGAGCCCTCTGCAGCCCCGACAATATTCAGAAACAACCCCCCTGCGACCCCACCCCCTCTGGACCGCCGAGGGCCCTCGGACGCCCCTCAACTCCCCTGCCCCTAAAATCTCTTTGATTCCTCAACTGTCCCCTAGGCCCGCAGGACCCCTCCATGGCCAGGTCGTACGGCGGCCGGGTGCTGGCCGCGATGATCCTTTTGGGCATCCCCGCGGCCGTACTGGCGGCGCTGGGCGCGCAGCTGCTGTTCCAGCTGCAAGCGGGCCGCGCGGAACTTCGAGGACCGCGAATCGACGGGCTGGGCCCGGAGCTGGGCGCCGGCCCTGGGCTGCCGGAGGACGCGGCCGGAGCGCTGCTGCCGCTGGCAGCCGCGCTCGCCGCGCTCGCCCTGGTGCTGGGTCTCACCTGCCTGCTTCTCGCCGCGCTCTGCGGCCACCTGGGCGCCGAGATGGCGCGGGGACCGGGCCCTGGCAGGTAGGAGGACCGGCCCCTCTACGCGGCTGGGGGCTGGACAAGCCCGGGGGAGCCGCTGCCCTTCTCTGGGCCTCAGGTTGGGGGAGAGCTTTCCTTCCTCACCCCCTCCATCCAACTTTCCCTTCCTCCTTTCTTCCATCCCTCCCTCCCTCTCTCTCTCTCCTTCTCTCCATCCATCCCTCCCTCCATCCTATATTTGTTGAAAATTTACAGCAGGTACAACTACAGCTGTGACCCCCTTTTCAAAGATGTGGAAACAGGTTCAGAGAGGGCCTGGGGTCAGTTAGCGCCAGTGTTGATAGTGTTTTCATTTATGGAACCCTAAGCTCTAGGTTCCCCCCACTTAATGTGGATTAACACAGTGAAGCCCCCTGGGTGGCTGGTGCTGTTATTATCTCCCTTTTTAACAATGTGTTAAAAAGAGTCTGCTCTCTCTAGGCTGCCAGGATTGGAAGGGGGTGGGCTGGATTTGAACTTGAATCTGGTAGAGCCAGAACATGTGCCCTGGCCCTGGGTGGGGTTCCTTGTCAGGCACCTGAGCTCGGAGATATGGGCACTGGACAGGGTGGCCGGGGGGTGCATGTGGAGTGAGGAACCTTCCTTGAGCCAAGGACTTGGCTGTCCCATATCTGAGTATTTCCTTCCAGGACACTGGGGGAGGGGAGCTGGGATCCTTGTCCAGGATTCCATGGATTTGAGCGGATGGGAAATTCCACCATTTGATCCCATCCAAACTGTGCACCCTCCATCTGATAGTTCAAGGGGTGCTGAAAAGCATGCGTTCTGCCAGTTGACAAATATGTGTTGGGCACCTGCCGGGGGCTGAGCCCAGCATTGGGTATTGGTGACCCAGCAGGAACCAGGAGGACCTGGACCCACCTTCATGGGGACACAGATAATGAAGATACAAAACAGATCAGTAATGTCAAATGATGATGAATGCCGGAAATGGATGAAAATGGGGTGATGTGGTGCAGGAGGACAGGGTGGGGAATGAGATGGGACCATCAGGGGAGGCCTGTGTTGAGACTTGAAGGAGGAAAGGAGGCAGAAGATCTGGGGGACTGTGATCCAGGCAGAGGGAACAGCATGTGCAAAGGCCCTGGAGCAGGAATGAGCTTAGGGTGTTAGAAGGTGATAGAGGTGATTGGCGTGGCTGGAGGGTACATAAGGAAGATGAGGGCCAGGAAGTGAGAGGTACTGGATTTTTTTTTTTTTCCTCATCCTGTGGCATGCGTGCTCTTAGTTCCCCAACCAGGGATTGAACTTGCCCCCCCTGCAGTGGAAGCACAGAGTCTTAACCACTGGACCACCAAGGAAGTCCAAGAGGTACTGGATTATATAGCGCTTCCTGTGCTGTGGTGAAGACCTTGGGTTTACTCTGACTGAGAGAGTTGTGAGCCAGGAGGGATGTGATCTGACTTAAGTTTGAAAGAACCCACTCTGGCCACTGTGCAGAAAAGGGGTCAGGAGGGGAGTTGGAAGGCAGACCAGGGAGGAGGCCATTTCCATGGTATTGGTGGGAGATGAGTGATGATGGAAGCTCTCAGAGCTTCCTTTTCCTGATCTCACAGGACTGGAGAAGGGCATGCACACAGCGGAAGCACTTAGCATGGGGCTGGGCTCAAAACTAAGTCCTCAATCCATGTCAGCTCTTGGGAATCTCGGTTTCTATTGTCACTGATAACAAATTAGCCTCAGTTTTCTCACCCCCAAATAAGCTTATGGTCTGTAAAATAATGGAGGTCAGATGTTTAGCAAGTGTCCGTACACAATAGCTGCTTCATTAGTGTTGGATGTTCGAATGGACTGATGTATATGGATGGGTTTCGGGGGAGGGGAATGGAATGGATAATGACTGTGGATGGATGACTGGACAGATGGTTGGTTTGCTCGATGGATGGTGACTGGGAGATAGACGATGGATGGATGGGTGGGGGGGGGATGGATGGATGGATGGATGGCAGATGACAAATGGATGAATGGATAATGACGGATGTTTAAATAAATGGGTGGATGGATGAACAAAGCATGGTTAAATGGATGGATGGCTGTATGGTTGAATAATCGATGGGGATGGATGGACGGTAAAGGATGAATGAGTGGGGGGATAGATGAGTGGATGGCTAGGTCCTCACATAGATCTCCAGCTCCCCAAAGCTGGACCACTCCCCCTACCTCTCCTCCCCAGCCTTATTCCACCAGCTCTGCCTCCTGAGCCCATTTTCTTCCTGCCCCACTCCCTGCCAGGTCTGACTGGTTTCTCTATGACTGCCGCCTCCTCAGACATGTGGCCCTCGGCCTCTTCTGTTGTGGGGTCTCCGTCTACTTAGCAGGTATGTGCTCAGGATAGAACATGGGGTGTAGGGCCCTGGGTTGGGGTGACCAGGGGTAATAGCCCCACAACTGGGGTCAGCTCCAGAGGCAGCCTGCCTGTTTCACTCTTGGCTCTGACACTTTAGCCCATGGCTGGCATCTGATCCCAGTGGGGATTCCATAAATGGCAGTTGTCTTCATAACACTTCTGATTCATCAGCTTTCTACATTTGGTTTGAATAAAAGTTTCCAAGTCCTTGGTGGTTTCTGGAGATAGTGTTTCATAGGTTGGCCTTAGCAAAAACTGTTTTGGTCACAAATATCTGAATCCAGCTCAAGAAGGGCTTAAGGAAAAAAATACGCTTCATAAACCAGATATGCAATTTTAAATCCCAAAACATGAAGCAGAGTAAAAACTAATAACCTGAGTGCCAGAAGGACACACTGCACTGTCTTTCCTTCCCCGACTTATAACTTTTCTTTGATCAACATTCTTTCACCCACACATGCTGGTAAAGGAATCAAATCATCACCTTTCTTAAAGAGACTCCTGACATCTTGTATTTTGTTCTAATCTTGAAAAATATGTTGCTGGTGCTGGAGACTCAGCGCTGAATCACACATAGATCCTTGGCAGCCCTATAAACAACCTGTTTCACTGGAAGAAAAAAAAATCAGCTGACTGAAAAACAAGGGATTTGCTATTACTATTTTTCCTTAGTACCACAATAGAGAAAGAGAAGTTTACAAGATATATTTAAAAGATTTATTTATGAGATATGAGCCTAGGGTTCATTGTGGGAATTTGTATGTACAGTGCAGCGAACTCTGCATAACTCTTGTTGTTTGACTTCATAAAATGCTCTGGATTTTATTAAGTGTGGAACTTCCCTGGCGATCCAAAGGTTAAGACTCTGCGCTTCCACTGCAGGGGGCGTGGGTTCATCCCTGGTCAGGGAACTAAGAACTAAGATCCCACGTGTCACGTGGCCAAAAACAAACAAAACAAACAAACAAACAAAAATGCTCTGGATGTGGGTTTTTTAAAAAGGAGAGTGGATGGAGTGACTCGTGTATCTGAAAAGATCAGGGGTTATTGGCCTCAGGTGTGGCTGGATCCAGGCACTCAAATGAGGTCTTCAGAAAGGCTTCTCACTTCATCTCATCACCTGCCGTGCCCTGAGAAAGATGCCTGTCTCTGTAAGCGCTTTCAACACAATACCTATGATCTCAAGCCTTTTCATAAGCCAACAAAAATGTTGGAGACTTGGAGAATAAAATATTCTTATTCTAAAATACAAGAAAACTCACAAAGGGAAATAAAAGGTAACTATGTCAGCCTCATTAAGCATTAAATTAAGAATTTGTTCAGCTCCCATTTAGATTCTTTTTGAGGATAGGTGACCTCACTCAGCAAGAATTCCTGAGCATGTCCAGCCAATCATTCATTCATTGCTAACCAGAGCCAAAATAATAGTTATAAAGATCTTTCAAAAATGTTTAGAGCAGGGACTTCCCTGGTGGTCCAGTGGCTAAGACTCCGTGCTCCCAATGCAGGGGGCCTGGGTTCGATCCCTGGTCAGGGAACTAGATCCCACATGCTGCAACTAGGAGTTCACATGCTGCAACTAAGACCCAGCACAGCCAAATAAATACATAAATAAAAATATTAAAAAAAAAAATTTTTAGAGCAAAAAATGTCCTTGGCCTCGCCTTAATATGTCAGACATGATGCACTGTGGCATCTTCAAAAGCAAGAGTACAGAGCTGGAGAAAGCATTAAAACAGCCCACAAAGTGCCAAGAAGTCCTCCATCAGCTCTGGGCTTCTCTCCTACCAATTCCCTAATGGCTGCAGTTAGAAAATAACCCTGTCCTCATAGGCCAAGCAAAGGTCCCAGGGCTGACTCTGATTGGCTGAGCTTGGATCATGTGATAGCCATGCACCAATCACTATAATCAGGGGAAGCAGTGCTCTGATTGGCCTAGGACCATACATGTCACTGATGCCAGAGTGGTGGGTCAGTCCTTCTAGACCAGTGACCAGGGTAGGGGTAGGGACTGGACCAGCACTTCTCAATGGGGGCTGATTCTGCCCCTGAGGGAACATTTGGCAATCAACATCTGGAGACATTTTTGGTTGTCACGATAGGGCAGGGGGAGGGTACTACTGGTATCTGGTGGATAGAAGCTGCTAAATGTCCTACAATGCACAGGACAGTTCCCACCAAAAAGAATGGTGGTGCCAACTGGACATCGGACAGGGCAACAGAGAACCAGTACAGGTCCTCAAGGCCAGGTCGCCAACTGTCTTTTTTGTTTTTTAAGATTTATTTTTTAAAATTTATTTATTTATTTTGGCTGCGCTGGGTCTTAGTTGTGGCATGTGGCATCTTTTTAGTTGCAGCATGAGGGATTTTTAGTTGCGGCTCCTTAGTTGTGGGATGCATGTGGAATCTAGTTCCCTGACCAGAGGTGCAACCCAGGTCCTCTGCATTGGGAGGGTGGAGTCTTACCCACCGGACCACCAGGGAAGTCCCCGCCAACTGTCTTATTGTTCAGATCAGCAAACTGAGGCCAGAGAGAGACTGTGATTCACTCAAGGTCAATCACAGGGATTCAGAAAGCCTGAGATCTCAGTTGTTTCAATCGTGGTGAAGTACACATAACACACAATTTACCATTTTATAGTAAAACAGATGTGATGATGATGTATTTGTCGGGTGTGAAAGGGTTCGATGAGTTAGTCTATGTGCCTATCATAATGTACAATTTTCTATAACTGCTCTCCATTTGGGGGAGCTCTCCCAGGGGTTGGAGAACAAACATTGAATAAGAGCCGTTTCCTTCCCCAGCACTGTCCATCTACGCCCTGCTTCTCTTCGAGATCGAGACGGGTGCAGCAGCTGCCTCCATCCTTGGCTTGGGTGCTCTGGTCCTGGTGGCGGCGCTGACCCACACTCTACTCCGGGCCGCCCGGGCCACCCGCCGTGGCCTCCATGAGCTGTCCCCACCGCACTTTGAAGACGACCCTGTCTGCCCTGCTGAAGTCTCCAAGGCCAGCCCCAGGGCTCAGCCCCAGCAGGGTACCCATCACTGGACCCCCTACTCATCCTGCCCAAAACCTGGGGACTCCCTCAGATCCATGGTTACTGCCACAGCACCCGCAGCCATAGGGGGAGGCCGGGATGGCAGCCTGCCTGCATCTCGCATGCACCGGACACTGTCTGCCAGTGAGGGGCACTGGGAAGAGGTCACGCATGAGATGCACAGCATCCTGAGCCACAGGCCAGGGGGGTCGGGGAAGGACTCCACTCTGGTGTGAGCCCAGAGATCAAGGATAGAGACCTAGTGTCAGGCAGCAGGAAGAGGACTCTTGTAGAGATAGCTCCAGGCTCAACCACGGTAGCAATATAACTTGATTTCTCTCTCAGTTCACAGCATCCCTGACTTGTGTCCTCAAGGTTGCCTCATGGCACAAAATGGCTGCCAGGGCTCCAACCTTTACCTCCTCACTCAGAGAGAAAGGCAGAGGCCAGGACTTCTCAGGAGATTTTGGAAGTTTTCCTGGGAGGCCTTGGGACACTTCTGCTTATACCCCATTGGCCAGAACAGAGTCATGTGGTCACACTTCAATACAGAGGAGACAAGGAAATGTAGCTGCCCAGAATGAATAAGATTCTGTTATAGGCAGGAGGGGAGGGGAGAGCTCAGGCAGCGTTTCTCTAAACATCTCCGTCCATTTTACAGATGAGGAAACCGAGGCCCAGAGAGGGGCAGTGACTCACCAAGGGTCCCACGGCCAGTATTGAGCATCAGAGCCAGGATTCGAACCCGGGTCCTGTAACCCCCATGCTGCTGATAGTGCAAGTCTCAGACTCTGCGACTCCTTCCGGGCTGTGAGCGTTTGAAACCTGTGTGTGCGGAGCTCAGAGCAGCCCAGGGCCATGGGCGCACCTGGAGGCCTGGACCCAGACTCCTGGCTGTGGGCCTGTGGCTGAGGGCTTCACTGCTCTGTGTCTCAGTTTCCTGGTCTGTAAAATGGGAACGGAATCGGTCCCTCTTCCTAAGCCTCCCGTGAGACTCCGTGTGAGCCATTCCGAGGGCCTGTGCATAGCAGGTCCTCAAGGCTTGTCAACCTGTGCTTCTGTCAGTCGGGGTGCCTGGTGGCAGGAAAAGGTGGGTTGATGGCCAGTTTCTGGGACTCTTGGAACTGACAGGGGTTGGAGTGGATAACTCAGAGCCTCAGGGGGTCTCTGGAGGCCCTGGCCCCACCCCCTTCCTGCACAACCTGAAAATAAACTCCATGTCACTATTTCCATGTCATCTGAGCCATATCCAAACATGTTGCGTGGCCAAGTGCAGACCCAGGATGAGGGGTAGAGTGAAAGGAGCCGGGGTGGAAAGGGCAGGAGTCAGGGGACAGAGAGTGTGCCCCTTGTAGAGCCAAGTCTGGGGCCCATGCCCCACAAATCTTCATGCATATACATTTCACAGGGTGTGGGGATGGCCTGGTCCCTGCCCCAACCCCAAATGGACAAATGTCCCCAGCAGTCTCCCAACCCGTCCCTCCCTGGGCCACACAGGGACTCAGGGGCGGAGGAAGCTCAGCCACACAGTGGCTTGAAGTCCCCCAGGACCCATCTCCATGGGCAGAGAGGTGGCAGCACCCAGCAGGGAGGCTGGTCCCCAAACCTGACCTTGGGTAAGGATTCTGATGATCAGGTACAGAGTTGGGTGCCCCACTGGCCTGGATCACCTCCCTCCTGAGCCCCTGGGAGGCTGCACAGACCTCCTCCTCCCATATGGCACCTGTCACAGGGGGTGCCCAGGAAGCACAGGCTCTCGGTGAGCGTGAAAATATCAGTGAAGAGGATCAAGTCAGAATGAATATCGTGTCACATGCCTAGTACTGCAGACACACACTAGATAGAGGTGATGGTTGCACATCGTCCATGCACTAAATGCCACTGAACTGTACATTTTTAATTGGTGAATTTCATGTTATGTGAATTTCACCTCAACTTAAAAAAAAAAAGAAAATTTAAGGAGGCACTCAGTCTCAGGTTCCTTCACGTGCAGGTGGGCCCCAAGTCTGAAGTGACCACCTCCTTAAATGTGGGCCCTACGTGCTCACTAGCCTCATCCCAGTCTGATCTCTGCACACACCCCTGGGACCAGGAACTGGAGCCCTGGAAAGTCTGCAAGGTTACAACGTGGGAGGCGGGCTGGAAGTGCTGCCCACAGTCCCTGCTGAAACCTGGCCGTGTTGTCGACACCGCCCTGGATGGGGTGCTGAGCACCTTTGTATTCTGATCAGAGTCTGGCGAGCAGGGAAGAGGCTGGTCCTAGGGCTGGAGCCAAACGCTCTGGTCGCTCCCTGTCCTGGGCACCTGATGAGGGTTTTGTGTTCCAAGAGGCAGCTTGGACAGACCTGGCTCAGGGAGCAGTCATGCGACCTGCACTGCAGTTTCTTTCTTTATAAAACAGGGCTAATCCCCCAACCCCATCATAGTACAGCTGTGAGGACCAAATCGGAAAGAGTTTCAGTGACCCCGTTAGCTCCACGGGCCTCACCGACACAAGTAGCTGTTGGCATCCTGGTACCTTTTGAGGCGTAGACACATCTGTTAAAGATGTTGCCTTGGGGACATCCCTCGTGGTCCAGTGGTTAAGAATGCGCTTTCCAATGCAGGGGACCCAGGTTTGATCCC
Organism: Balaenoptera acutorostrata; assembly: GCF_949987535.1. NCBI lineage: Eukaryota > Metazoa > Chordata > Mammalia > Artiodactyla > Balaenopteridae > Balaenoptera > Balaenoptera acutorostrata. Next base: position 174,022,606 of record NC_080065.1, read on the forward strand.
TGGTCGGGGAACTAAGATCCCATATGCCGTGGGGCAACTAAGCCCATGCGCCACAACTACTGAGCCCGCACGCTGCAACGAAGAGCCCGTGCACTGCAATGAAAGATCCCGCATACCACAGTGAAGATCCCGCATGCCACAACTAACACTCGACACAACCTAATTAATTAATTATAAAAAAGATGTTGCCTTGGTTTGGGGTCATCAGAACCAAAGGCTGAGATGATGCCAAGATGTGGTTTAGATGGGAAGTGACCCCAGGAAGCCCCGGAACCCTGCAGGGGGCACCAATGAGCAGATGGCACTAAGGGCAACGGGGGCTCCATCCCCCTAGGGACCCCAGGGAGACAGCATAGAGCACACATGGCAGCTGGTCCCAGCCCGGGGGCGAGGGGCCTGGGATATTTATCCTCCTATTTCCATCAGGCATTAGCTGAGAGCTGTTCCCAGAGGGACTGACCCCTCACACTTCTAGCCATCCCTGTGCACCAGCTAGACACGCTCCTCTGGTCACAGGAGGCCCCAGGCAGGGTCACAGGTACTTGCTGCGGAGGGGAGGGAGGCACAGATAGCATCTGCTCCAGCTTCATGGCATTTTTGCAACAGCAGGCATAAATGGGATATTGAAAGCACTTAACTGTGCTATCTGTGGTTGAGAAGAGCTGTTGGTTTTTGGATGCCCGCCATGTGCCAACACCCTGCCTAACTCACACGAGGGTCACCACTGTTGCCCCCTCATCACACCCACTGGTCTCCCTCCTTTACTTCTGCAGGTAAAATCTTCTGAAAGTGGCAGATGGAGTTGGGGTCCTCTGTGCTGGTGACATTTAGAACAGAAGGTCAGATGCCACCTTGAGGGAGATTGCTCAGAGCAAACAAGGGGCCCGTTTCCCCCAGAGAGCACTTTATTAAAAACACTTTAAGAGTTTCCCTGGTGGCGCAGTGGTTAAGAATCCACCTGCCAGTGCAGGGGACACGGGTTCAAGCCCTGGGTCGGGAAGATTCCACATGCCGCAGAGCAACTAAGTCCATGCCCCACGACCACTGAACCTGTGCTCTAGAGCCCGCGAGCCACAACTACTGAGCCCACGTGCCACAACTACTGAAGCCCGCCCGCTCTAGGGCCTGTGCTCCACAACAAAGAGAAGCCACTGCAATGAGAAGCCTGCGCACCACAACAAAGAGTAGCCCCTGCTCGCCACAACTAGAGAAAGCCCACGCGCAGCAACGAAGACCCGATGCAGCCAAATATAAATAAATAAATTTATAAAAAGAAAAATAAAAAAGATTCAACCAGGGTAGGATCTGCTTTCAAGTTCACTTTGTGGTTGTTGGCACGATTCAATTCCCTATGAGCTGTGGAACTGAAGTCCTTGGTTCCTTGCTGGCTGTTGGCCAGAGGCTGCCCTCAGTTCTGTGATATGTGGGCCTCTTTATAGGGCAGTGTGCATCAGTGTAGCCAACAAGAGAGAGTCTGCAACAAGATGGAAGTCTTGTATTTTAAACCTACTCACAGAAGTGAAGTCCCATCACCCTTACTGTATTCCATTGGTGAGAGGTGAGTCTACACCAGATCCAGCCTGCCCTCAAGCGGAGGATTACACAGGCCTGAACACCAGGATACCAAGACGAAATGTTCCCAAAGGGAACCATCTCAGAAACTACTTAATGTCTTGTAAATTCTCTGTGGGCTCTTCCCAATGACAAATAAAAAGGGCAGGTGGATAAGGAAGATGAGAAAGCGGTGTTTTCTATACAGCATGGGTCAGCTTTTCCAGTTCAGATTTCTAAGCTGGCAAGAGTGTACATGATACCTAAGAAATTCAAACTGGTGAGACAAATGGCCAAAATTAACAAAACTGATGATGCCAAGTGTTGGTGAAGACATGGAGCCACTGGAACTCTCATTTGCTGTGGGTGGGAGGGTAAATTGGTGCAACAGTCTTAGAAGTCTGCTTGGCCGTATCTGCTTAAGCTGAAGATAGGCCTCCCTTACCACTTAGAATTTCCACTCAGGGTATTTACCCAACAAGAATGAGTGTGTATTCATCAATCAGGCTCCCTGACTTCAGACTATACTACAAAGCTACAGTAATCAAGACAGTATGGTACTGGCACAAAAACAAAAATATAGATCAATGGAACAGGATAGAAAGCCCAGAGATAAACCCACGCACATATGGTCACCTCATCTTTGATAAAGGAGGCAAGAATATACAGTGGAGAAAAGACAGCCTCTTCAATAAGTGGTGCTGGGAAAACTGGGCAGCTACATGTAAAAGAATGAAATTAGAACACTCCCTAACACCATACACAAAAATAAACTCAAAATGGATTAAAGACCTAAATGTAAGGCCAGACACTATCAAACTCTTAGAGGAAAACATAGGCAGAACACTCTATGACATAAATCACAGCAAGATCCTTTTTGACCCACCTCCTAGAGAAATGGAAATAAAAACAAAAATAAACAAATGGGACCTAATGAAACTTAAAAGCTTTTGCACAGCAAAGGAAACCATAAACAAGACGAAAAGACAACCCTCAGAATGGGAGAAAATATTTGCAAATGAAGCAAATGACAAAGGATTAATCTCCAAAATTTACAAGCAGCTCATGCAGCTCAATATCAAAAAAACAAACAACCCAATCCAGAAATGGGCAGAAGACCTAAATAGACATTTCTCCAAAGAAGATATACAGATTGCCAACAAACACATGAAAGAATGCTCACCATCATTAATCATTAGAGAAATGCAAATCAAAACTACAATGAGATATCATCTCACACCGGTCAGAATGGCCACCATCAAAAAATCTGCAAACAATAAATGCTGGAGAGGGTGTGGAGAAACGGGAACCCTTTTGCACTGTTGGTGGGAATGTAAATTGATACAGGCACTATGGAGAACAGTATGGAGGTTCCTTAAAAAACTAAAAATAGAACTACCATATGACCCAGCAATCCCAGTACTGGGCATATACCTTGACAAAATCATAATTCAAAAAGAGTCATGTACCACAATGTTCATTGCAGCTCTATTTACAATAGCCAGGACATGGCAGCAACCTAAGTGTCCATCAACAGATGAATGGATAAAGAAGATGTGGCACATATATATAATGGAATATTACTCAGCCATAAAAAGAAACGAAATTGAGTTATTTGTAGTGAGGTGGATGGACCTAGAGTCTGTCCTACAGAGTGAAGTAAGTCAGAAAGAGAAAAACAAATACCATATGCTAACACATATATATGGAATCTAAAAAAAAAAAAATGATCATGAAGAACCTAGGAGCAAGATGGGAATAAATATGCAGACCTACTAGAGAATGGACTTGAGGATACGGGGAAAGGGAAGGGTAAGCTGGGGCAAAGTGAGAGAGTGGCATGGACATATATACACTACCAAATGTAAAATAGATAGCTAGTGGGAAGCAGCTGCATAGCACAGGGAGATCAGCTCGGTGCTTTGTGACCACCTAGAGGGGTGGGATAGGGAGGGTGGGAGGGAGGGAGACGCAAGAGGGAAGAGATTTGGGGATATATGTATATGTATAACTGATTCACTTTGTTATAAAGCAGAAACTAACACACCATTGTAAAGCAATTAGACTCCAATAATGATGTTAAAAAAAAAAGAATATATACGACTAGTAAGAATCAAAAAAAAAAAAATGAGTGTGTATTCATCAAAAGACATGTACAAGAGTACTCAGAGCAATTTCATTCAATGGCCAAGAACTAGGGACAATCCAAATGTCCATCAACAGATGAACAGACTGTGGTACATCCATACAGTGGAATACTACTCAGCAATTAACAAGAGGGAATTACTGATACAGGCAACACAGATGAATGTCTCAGACCTAACAGTGAATATAATTAGCCAGGCTGAGAAGAGAAGAGGACTCGTTTGGGCATTGCACTTAGCTCAAGTTCAAGAACAGGCAGAATGGAATTCCCTGGTGGTTCAGTGGTTAGGACTCAGTACTTTCACTGCCAGTGGCCCAAGTTCAATCCCTGGTCGGGGAACTAAGATCCCGCAAGTCAAGCAGCATGGCAAAAAAAAAAAAACCAAAACAAACAAACAAAAAAATAGGCAGAATGAACGATGGGGTAGAAGCCAGCGGCTTTGGGGGTTTGGGTGGGAGGGTGCCCAAGGGGATGCTCAAGGCTGGCACAGATCATTGCTCTGATCTGGGGGTGGAGAGAGCAGTAGGGGCCACAGCTGGGCTCTGGAACACTTGAATACAAGAAGTGTGGGGGTATGCCACTAGTAGAAGCCACTAGGACTTGCATCTTCCATTCACTCTGCATGGACTTTGGGCTGCAGAAGCCTTCCAGCTGAGAAGAACTTTGAGAGCCAGGAAGAGTTTTTGCAACAGTCAGCAGAGGCAGCGGAGAGACACAGCCCCACAAGTGTTCTCCCTCAGAACTACCGAATGAGGTGAGGACCTTTGAGATTCCCATTGTAAAGATGGACAAACTGAGGTATAGAGAGGTTAAGCCACTGCTCAGGGTCACCAGCTAGTGAGCATTGGAGCTGGGACCACATCTCCCCAGAAATGTCCCTCTCAGTCCCCAGGCCCCTGTGATGCCCGGGTCTCAGCACCTCAGCGCCAGCTAAAGGCAGAAGGATAAGTCTTCCTCTTCTTCTCCCTTCCCTGTAGCCCAAGAAGATGCAAGCTTAGTTGGAGCTGTGAGGATTGATGTGGCCCAAGTCAGGAGTTGGGGGCTAAGGGGACAGGCTCCACCGGGACTTTCCGGCCCCTTTGTGAGGCTGTTCCCAGGCCCTGTTGCACTCAAGAGGGTTGGGATTTTGCAGAGTCAGTGACCTGGCAATGATGGTTGATCCAGTCGGACCCAAGGCCAGTATGGGTCGTCCGGGGGCCCCTGGTCACACACAGATGCCCTGGAAAGTGATCTGGGGCTGGTTTCGGGGTGGCCAAGATCACAACCAGAGAGAACAAACAGCCTTTGCTTCCCAGCTGGATCGGATTCCATGGCCGGCGCCAGAGCAACCTGGGTGGCACCTGGCAGGTGCTGGCTGCGCCCAGAGTGGAGAGATTCGGGGAGATATCTTAGCATCAGAGGCCTAGTTCTTCCAAGGCAGCTGAAGTGTGTGGGGGAGGGGGTACCATCTCCAGGATAGTTCACTGTCTCCACCCTCAGACTCCCAGGGCAGGGGACTCTTTTCCCTCAGATCCCTGTGCAGGGCAGTGTCTCCCCCTTCGGGTCCCCAGGGCAGTGTCGTTAGACACAAGTGCCTGGGTGGGTCGCACATCCCCTTGGGACCCCGTGTGACTCCTTCTGGCCAATGAGCTGTGAGCAGAACTTTGACAAGGCACTTCCAGGCCAGAGCACTTAAGTGACAGCGTGAGACCCTTCTGAGTCCATCCCCACTGTCTTGGAGAGATGCTGGCCACCCCTTCAGGTGCGTTTCCTTGCAACTACGACCAGCAGCCTGTTGCCGCCCCACCATGGGCACGTGATGTGGACGAGAAATAAGCCTTAGCCTTCCTACGCTCCAGAGATCTGGGGAATGTTCCTGATCTGGGCCACCCTGACGCTATGGGTACCTGGGGAAGAGAGAGCAGAAGAGGAAGCACATGCATGGGAGAGACAGTGTGAGCCTGGGGTGGTTCATTTCACAAATACAGTTTGTGGAGTCCGTATTTGCCAATTCTCCTACTGGCTCAAATCTGTGACCCCCAAATCAATACTCACAGTGCTTTTGTGGCTATTGGTGGACACGCACAGTGCCGGAAAAAATCTGAGTTCTCAGAGGTGCGTGTTCCCAGCTGTGGTAGGACAAGGCGATGTTCTGCCTTCCTGTTCCAGCTCTGACTGGAAACAGGCATCCTTCTTGAGGTCTAGCCAGTGGCCCATTTTGCATTTTTGTGCTTTTTCGTTGGTGATTTTTGCTGTTTGCAAAGGCCCCCAAGTGTAGTGCTGAAGAGCTATCTAGTGTCCCCAGGCGCAAGAAGGCTGGGATGTGCCTCCGGGAGCAAATACTCTCCGATGAGCTTTGTGCAGACGTGAGTTCTACGGCTGGTGGCCGTGAGTTCACCGTTAACGAATCGGCAGCATGTATATTAAACAAGGTGTCGGGCTTCCCTGGTGGCGCAGTGGTTGAGAATCTGCCTGCCAATGCAGGGGACACGGGTTCGAGCCCTGGTCTGGGAAGATCCCACATGCCGCCGAGCAACTGGGCCCGTGAGCCACAACTACTGAGCCTGCGTGTCTGGAGCCTGTGCTCCGCAACAAGGGAGGCCGCGACAGTGAGAGGCCCGCGCACCGCGATGAAGAGCGGCCCCTGCTCGCCGCAACTAGAGAAAGCCCTTGCACAGAAACGAAGACCCAACACAGCCAAAAATAAATAAATTTTAAAAAACAAAAACAAAACAAAAAAAAACGACTGCTTCTGGCAGTAAAAAAAAACACAATAGTAACACATAAAAAAAAAAAACAGGAGGGGAATTGTAATTAAAGCTCTCATATTAAAAACAAAAAACAAAAAACAGGGTGTCTTGAAATGCACAGAAAACAAGGTTATGTATTGATTACTTGACCAAAATGTGACCAGAGGCTTACAAGAACCTACCCGTATCTCCCCGAGGGATACAGTATTTCCTAATTCAGTTTTCACACTACTTTACAGGAGGTAACTACCACGATTCATGAGTATCCACCGTTTGTGTCTACCACACAGCGGAGGAAAAGGGACGCACAGAACAGAACAGCTTGGTGGTTAAGAGAGCAGGCTCTGGGTTGGAATCCCAGCTGTGAATTTAGCCGCCTCCTGCTTCGGTTTTCCTATCTGTGAAATGGCCACACAACCAGGGCTTCCCACTGAGCTGGGGGAGGACTAAATGAGATACTGTACATCAGGTGTTGGTGAGGAGGTCCTCGGAGTATAAACGGTAGCTGTTACTATTATTACTGTTACGCGCAATGATGGAGGGGCGGGACCCGGTCTCCTCTGTGATTCGGAATCCCGGCTCAGGCACTTGCTGAGCCTCAGTTTCTCCCTCTGTAGAATGGGAGTGGTGGCAGCGCCCCCTCCCCTCCAGGATTTCACCCGCTTGCTGGGTGTGCGTCCGTCCCTGGCTCCTGCGAGCCACAGAGACCCACAGTCAGAATGGAGACTACAGACGGCCCGGACAGCGTGGTGTTTATTTCCTGGAGGGAGGACGCCAGCGTGGCCTCCAGGCACCAGCAAGTTTTGACACAAATGACTTGAAGGCACTGGTTTCCGTCCAGCCCCTCCCCCTGCCTTGCCCATCAGGGCCCAGGGGGCAGGAGACCCATCACCAAGCAGACCGCTCCCAGCCCCTCCTCCAGGGCTGCTGCTCTGCTGGGTGGCCGAGGGTCGGGAATGCCTTGTGCCGCCAAGGCTCCCGAGATTCAATGCGGTGGGCAGCTGCCAGTCCGGGGGTGTGAGGCAGGGGACTCTTCCCTGGGGCCGGCGAGGGGCTAAGAGACACTAGGGGGCAGGCGGGCAGCTGCCGTCTTCTCCACCACGAAGCCGTAGTTGTACTGGGGGGTGGGGAGTGGGGTGAGGGGAGAGCACAGAGCAAAGGAGGAGCCACTGGGGTGCCGGAGAAATGGTGGGGCATGGGGTGACACTTAGGGACTGGGGGATCTGGAGCCCTCGAGGTGGGTTATAGCTGGGAGAGAAGAGGGACCCAGGGGAGACCGGGGGGCCTGCACCCCCCAACCCCACCCCCTCCCTACCCTGCACCCACCTCCTCCTCAATGTCCGCCAGTGACTTGATGGTCAGATCAGCAAAGGCAGAGAAGGCCTGGCAGGCAAGGGGCAGGTCAGTCTTGGGCAGGGACCCCAACGTGGAACCCCCGTTCCCTCATCTTCAAGGAGGGCCCCCTCAATATTTGCCTGAATGTCCTCTCCCCTTTCCTGCCACGATCTCTCGCCCCCAGCATCCAGCTGCCCCTCCTGACTCCCCCATTCCAGGAGACCCTCCTGCCCCCTTGCCTTGGCCTCCAGCCTCCTCTCACCCAGGAACTCCCCTCTGTGCTGAGGTGCTGGTTACACAGACGATGCTCCCTGATTCCTGTTGCCTAGAAACGCAGTGGGGAGGGGCAGACCCAGACTCCCCGGGACCGGACTCACCAGGGGACCACAGCTCTTGCCCTCAAATCGGGGGTGCAGCGTGAAGGGAACCCCATCCATGGCTGAGGAAAGCAGGTGGGGGGAAGGAGCTGAGGCCCAAGAGACTTGAGGCCTGCCCGCTCCCCTCCCCGAGAAGCCCATCCTGGAGGTCTCGGCTCTTCCCAGTCTTGACAGAATGGGGGAAGCCCAGGCCTGGTCCAACCCTGCCCTTTTGCCTTCCTGGCTGTACAATCTCGGGCCAGTCTCGCCCCACCCCCACCCCAGTGCCTCAATTTCCCTGCTCTGCGCTCACCTGAGATGCCGTAGAGGTTGGAGGCCTCGTAGATGGAGTCGCTCCTCCGAAGTGTAGATGCCCGAGAGCCCAACCTCGAAATCGTCCGCTCCGGGAAGCCACCCTTGCTGGTGGAGGCAGGATGACCCAAGTCAGAGGCCTGATATCCACCGCCCCCCACCATGGTCGCTCCCATCCCTGAGCCCAAGGACTCACCTGGGCTGGCCAGGCGGGCCCAGGGAGAGGTCTCTCATGTCTCGGCTGAGAGCTCGGGGCTTGGGCACTGGCCGCGGGGCCTTGGCCTTCTTGCACCAGATGGCGAAGCCCCCCATGTCCCTAGAGGAGGGCGAAAAGAGAGAAGGGGCTCTGGCCCAATGTGCAGCCAGAGCTGAGAATAGCTGCCAGGGGAAGGCAGGCCTCCGGTGACCTCACACCTCAGCCCACACGCTCGGCAACATACTAACTAGTATGCTGGGTGCAGTCACCGTACCGGGTGCTTCAGACACACCAACTCATTTACTCCTCACCATCACCCTACGAGATTGGTACAACTGTCCCCACCTTAACATGTGGAAACTGAGGCACAGAGAGGTGGCAGAAGGGACGGAAGGACTCATGGGAGTCCCTGAGGGTCAGAGGGGTAGGTATGGGGGTTGGGAGGGCAAGGAAGGAGGGCTGGGGGGTGTCCCTACCCTACTCGCAGGTATCCAGGCACCGTCTTGGTTTTCCCACTCAGCCGGACGTCAAAGACAGCTATGTCCGCGACCCCCAAGGGCACCAGCTTCACACACATGCGTTTCTTCTTGGACACGGAGGCCTCTGGGAGTGAGGGACAGGGGAATGAGAAAAGGGGAGAAGCAGGAAAGGGGTCCAAAGATGGCTCCAGGAGAATGCTCGCCAAGGTGCTGTTTAAGGCGGCCATCTGGATGGCGCTGGGGCAGTGGTTAAATCCTGAATGGTAAAGCCATAGGAGGGGAATCCATGAAGCTTTTAGGAGCCATTGGGCCAGCCTCATCTTTGGTGACATGGAGGAGCATTCATGGGGAGGTCATGGGCACCACAGGGAGGGTGGGTAGCTGTGGGATCAGACAGAACTGGGTACCCATCCTGGCCCTCCAAACACACTTTCCCTCAGCCCTCTAATCCAGAGGTCAGCAAACTACAACCTATGAGCCAAATCCGGCCCAAGGTCTGGCTCATGAGCAAAGCATGGCTTTTACATTTTTAAAGGGATATATATTACATATATGCAACAGAAACCATCTGGCCTGGAAAGCCTAATATATTTACTACCTGGCCCTTTACAGGAAAAGTTTGCCAAGTCCAGTACCAATAGATATATGCTGAGAGCCAAATATAAATGACACGACATGGAGAGGGCATGAGAGGCAGGGAGAGCCTGATGGTTAGAAAGCAGAGCAGTCAGGGCTGGGAGGGTAGCACCAGGGCAACCGGAGCCCGTGTGCAAAAGCGTGGAAGTGGAAAATAGAACTGCGCGTGGATCAGCTTAGCTACAGTGTAAGAAGAAGGCGTAGTAGTAACAGTAATAAAACAGGTCGCATTGACTGAACACTTACTCTAGAACAGAGACTGTACCAATCGCACATTTTTACGCAGGGCGGGGTACATCGTCCCGCCCTAGATCAGGGCTCTGCGTTCTCAGTCAACACTGTCATTACCCAGTACATCGAGGGGGCGGCCAAAATTCAAAAATCTCACGCCTGTGGTCCCTCCATTCCCTTCCTGGACCCTCCCCGCAGAGACGCGAACGTGCCCCTGACCCCCCACCCCACTCCCGCCTTCGACAGGGGACTCACTGGAGTCCAAGGGGTCGCAGACCGGGGAGAATCCCGGCGGGAGGGGGCTCTTGTCCACCAGGACCTGGATATCGACCACCACGTTCTCCTGTGGATTCTGGCGGAGGGGGGGCGGGGAAGGGGATACATCGAGAATCACTCAGCAGTAGGGACCGTGTGCCTAGCATAGAGCTCAGCGAATGGACAAGGGGGAGTGGGAGGACCCCGGGGATTCCGAAGGTGAGGGCCCCTTACCTCTAGGCTGCCCAAAGGATTGAGGCACAGGAAGTAGCCGGATTTCTGCCCGAAAGTCTTGCCGAAGCTGGCGGGCGCCCCCTCCACAGTGCAGGAGATCTACAGCGCGGACGCGGGTCAGCGCCAGGCTCTTACCCGGCCGCAGCCGACTCTGCCCCTATTCAACCCCCGGCCCCTGGTGTCGCCGCCTCTCTCCCTATTCGTCCCTGGTCCCCTGACATCGCTCACCGCACTGAATCCCCGAGGCGGGGGCGCCGAGGCCGACGACCAGGCCAAACCAGCCAACGGGGCCGCGTCGGCCCCGGACCCCGGATCCATCCTCCAAGCCAAGCACCGAAGGCGGTGGACAGCCTCTGACCTCCTAGCCGCAGCTGGACTACGGAGTTCGGGCAAGAGTCTGAACTACAACTCCCAGACGGCCTTGCGAGACCGGGGGGCCCGGAAGCGCCGTATGAGCGTGCCGGGAAAGCCGCCGGCCAATCGCGTAGGGACAAGCAGCCACACCCTTCATGCCCACCCTCCCCCCCACACACCCCCGCAACCCCACGGTGGGCCTTTGAGCGACGTTTGCGGAAAACTGTCTCGCTTTCTTCTCACGCCCAGCAACTTCTGCCGGAAATGTCTCGCTAGCTGCAAACCAAAACTACATTCCCCAGAATTCCTTGCGTTATCAGCCTCTACTGCAGAGGTACGGTTGGTGTTTCACGGAAATTTGGGGGAGAAATATGAAAAACTCGCAATTCTAGCTCCAGCAGGTCATCCGAAAGGACACTTTTATGTGTTATGCTGCAATTAGTTTAAATAACGAAAAATATGGACCAACTTGAGCCATGAAATCTTGGTGTAACTTGAGGAATTATTCACAGATACAATTAGGTTTTTTTTGTTTTGTTTTTTAATTAATTAATTTATTTATTTATTTTTATTTATTTTTGGCTGCGTTGGGTCTTCGGTGCTGCACGAGGGCTTTCCCTAGTTTCAGCGAGTGGGGGCTACTCTTGGTTGCGGTGTGCTGGCTTCTCATTGCAGTGGCTTCTCTTGTTGTGGAGCACGGGCTCTAGGCACGCGGGTTTCAGTAGTTGTGGCACATGGGCTCAGTAGTTGTGGCTCGCGGGCTCGAGAGCACAGGCTCAGTAGTTGTGGCGCACGGGCTTAGTTGCTCCGTGGCATGTGGGATCTTCCCAGACCAGGGCTCGAACCTGTGTCCCCTGCCTTGGCAGGCGGATTCTTAACCACTGAGCCACCAGGGAAGCCCAGGTGTTTTTTTTAATGGTATAAAGGTATTTAGCATGGCTACATGCTTTTACACACCTCGGGGAAATATGGAAAACTAGGGAACAGAATATTATCTACTCCTGTATATTTTCCATTTTTTACAATATCCTGGGTTAGCCCACTGCCTGTTTTTTGTACCACCTGTGAGAAAAAAAAAAATGGTTTTTATATTTGTGATGAAATAAAATTGTTTTTAAGTCAGGACAAAAAAACTTTTAACATAAAATTCTCTATACCGTTTGGGCCACTACCTCCTCCCCTTTAGCGTGCATTGCGCATTTGCATTATACGTTAACTAGATATCCTTAACACAGGAATGCCTGCTTGAAAGAAAAGAGCAATTTTCTTCTGGCACCAGGAAGGTAGCTCCTTAGGAGATAACATTTCTTTCTCAATCCTGTAAAGGGTCATGATAACCCACTACTCACCTTGTATGTGCAGATCTGGACTACGTAAACTGTCAAAACCTTGACTCAAAAACTATACAACTGTGCTTTGACCTCTAACCGGTGGAACAGTCCTCAGAACTTTCTGAAAGACTTTCTTTCACGTTACAATCTCAAGACTATGGGGTCCTCTTGAAGTACCCCATTACTCCCACTGCTTAGGAGGAATGTGGGTTCCCAACCCCAGGAGTTCCCCAGGTGAAATTTGAAACTGATCCCCCGTACACAGAAGGCAAGGAGAAACCAAAGAAAGAGGCAGACCACTCCGGATTGGTAGGTGGCAGGTTTAACAAACGAGGGAACTTATATACGAGGCTTGTCTCAGGCAGCCACAAGATGAGTCGATCTCCACACTGAGATAGGAAAGGGGCAGGGCACAACCTTTAAAAGAATGACATAGCCGTTGAGGACACGACATTAACTGGTTATGATCTCGGAGAGACAGTAGTGAGTGGTCCTGAAGAGAGATCTCAGTTCCCTGCCCAGGAATTGAACCTGGGTAGCCTGGATGAAAACCAGGAATCCTAGCCACTATACCACCAGGGGCTAGAGGCTAGAAGAAAAGGGGCCCTGGCTCTTTCCCCCGTTTGAAAGCAGGAATGTTTCAAGGAGGCAAAAATTGTAAAAACAGGTACAAAGTTTATTATTAGAGACACAGCACCGTGTATGGGAGAGCACACAGAGAAGAAGTTTATTTATTTAAGTCAGAAGCTAGGCAGAAATACACACCCAGAGAGAAAGGATGTGGGCAACCTCTCTAATGAGGAAGAGCTGATACAAATCCCTTATATAGGACAGTCCTTCCGGGTCTTTGTTTATCTTTGGCCAATTATCTCATTTCTTTTCCCACATCTGACCTGTTCTAGGACACTCCCCAACATGCGTGCACAACTTTTTGCTAAGATGGATCCCACTGCAAAGGACTGTGGGTGCATGTCCACACTTATGGGGTGGTGCGCCCTCCCTTTTTGACCCCCCCGAGGAGCCTTCCTGAGCATGTGCAGACAGGGAAGTTTTCCTTAACCTCAGGGGTTGTCATCTTATCTCTACTTCAGCAGAGCTCAGCTTCTGCCACCAGCTTTGTCCTTGGAGCGTCTGGGTGAGAACAAAGCTTCAATTTTACTCCACTTGACATACACCAGCTGTCCAGCCCAGGGGCCCATCTATCTCCTACCTCAGTTAGAACCAACTAGGTCCAAGATGGCGGAGGAGTCGACTTCCACTAGACCTTGAGCCTCGGTATACACTAATTATAATACATCAGTAAGCTAAATGTCACACCCACAGGCGCCATGACAGTTCTGAGGCTGACCGTAAAAGGCCAAAAAGTTGGCGGTGGCCCAATTCCTGGAAATCCCCTCCCCTTCCCCAAAATAGTTGGAATAATCTTTGCACTCATTAGCCTATGAAATTACCCACCCCTATAAGAACTGACAACCCCATATCCTGGGGCCTCTTGCCTTCTGAGATGGCCCACACTCTGTCTATGGCATGTGTATCTCCCTGAATAAACCTTCTTTCACTTTACTATGGCTCGCTCTTGAATTCTTTCCTGTGCAAAGCCAAGAACCCACACTTGGTGGCCGTCCCAGGGATTCACCTAAGACTTGGGACGTGACCATCCTCCCGCGCCCCACTTTCTCTCCTGCAGCAACACTGCTTACCAGAATCTTAAAAGTTTATATAAAGGCCTTAACAGGATTCAGTCACATATACCGTTCAGATTGTCTCAACAACACTTTACTCTCTCAAGGCTGCATCCTTGAAATGGCTCCCTTTGTGAGAACAGTGGGTGGAACATACATTCCAAGGATGGAGATGGGGTGAGGGGCCTCTGGTTCCCTGGGTCCACCTCGAACGTCAACTGGTGGCCATGTCCTCTCAATGACCTCCTCCTGAAACGGAGCAGGACCCAGTAGTCAGTCCTTCCCCCCCATGTCCTCAGCCTGCCTTTTGTTTGTGGAAAAACTTTAGTCGAAGAATAAATTTAATCAGAGAAATGAGAAAATGCAGAAACAAAGGAAAACAGTCTAGCAAGACTAAATAATAATAGTTTAGTCATTAAGCATAGTCAAGGACTTTCAGTTCCTTCTCAAGGGCTATAGATAATATTCTGAGCCATATCCTGTGAGCTGTCTTGTAGATACCGAAACCTCCCACCAGGTGGAAGAAGTTAACTACATGATGAGCAGACTGCAGCCAGGACATAAGCTGCTCCAATTTACACAATTCCAAGAACTGGCCTCAAAGAAATGGGAACAAACCCTGGAACTGAAGATTAACTGTACTTAAAACAATCAAGATGATGCTGGTCAGACCACCGCATGACCAATTTCAAGATGACTGTCAGAGCTGACTGTGCAGTTTCTGCATGCAGCCCCTACATGCAGGGACCTGAAAGGGAGTTGGCCTTTGGACGGGAGTCCATCCTCCCCGCCCCCTCGTTGCCGGCATCCAAAATAAAGCAAACTTTCCTTTCCACCAACCTTGTCTCTTTATTGGCTTTTGAGCAGTGAGCAGCCGGACCCCACCCTTGGTTACACTCCAACACTCCACCCCTCATGACCGGCTCTTACAATTTCACATGGCCCCCTCTTCCACAACGTGCACTGAGTCGTCAGCCAGGGATTTCATTAGCACTGGAGGTGGCTCATAGGCGGCTATCTGTCTGCTCCGGAGGCAGATAGCACAGGAGGCAGATAGCACAGCGACAACATAGGTATGTGCGAGAGGAAACACAGATTAAGATAACGATGCCCAAAATAAGTAACAATTTTTCCCACCAAGAGCCCCATTGAGGCAGGAGATAGATGAGCTCCAGGCTGGACGTTTACAACTAGCCTTCTGTTTACATTTCCTGAGGCAAGAGGCAGGTGGGCTCCATCTAGGTATTTACAACTGGCTTCCTGTTTGCACTTTGAGATGGAAATAACAACAGGAACAGGGTAAATAGCTGGACTTTGTCTCCTGTGGACACTTTAAGATAACAGTTATGGCAGGGACAGAGAGAGGCTATACCCTGTTTAAGTGAAAGATCAAGAGGTTGGCCACTGGGTGGCCCGGCTTGCACGGCGGCCCTGGGGCTCCCGCGGGTTCCTGGGGAAGGGGCGCAAATTAACAGATGTGCATGAGGAGGTGCCTGGTCGGCCTCCCGTTTTGTACCTGCTACCTGGCTTCTTACCTCACGAACAAGTATGTCCTGTCTGTCTTGAAATTTACCTACCCTACATTATTCCAAGGGTGGCAGACATTAATTGGTGGACTTTTGCTTCATGTGTCATGGAAACGGCTGGGCGGAGATCAACAGCAGTTCAAGATCTGATGTTTTGACATGGCTTCCTGCTTCAGTGCTGTTTGTGGGTGTCATCTATGCTGGGTCCAGAGCACTGTCCAGACTGGCCATTCCTGTGTTTCTCATTTTGCATAATGTAGCCGAAGGCATCATCTGTGGGCACCAGAAGTGTTTTCAGAAAGAGAAAACATCTCCTGCAAAGATCTGTAGTGCCCTCTTCCTCCTGGCTGCCGCAGGGTGCCTGCTCTTCAGCGACTCCCAGTTTGATCCAGATGGTTATTTCTGGGCTGTAATTCACTTATTCTGCATAGGGGCTTATAAGATACTACAGAAATCCCAGAGACCCAACGCGTTAAGTGACATTGACCAGCAGTTCTTTTTTTTTTTTTTTTTCTCTTTTTATTTATTTATTTATTTATTTATTTATGACTGTGTTGGGTCTTCGTTTCTGTGCGAGGGCTTTCTCTAGTTGTGGCAAGTGGGGACCACTCTTCATCGCGGTGCGCGGGCCTCTCACCATCGCGGCCTCTCTTGTTGCGGAGCACAGGCTCCAGACGCGCAGGCTCAGTAACTGTGGCTCACGGGCCCAGTTGCTCCGTGGCATGTGGGATCTTCCCAGACCAGGGCTCGAACCCGTGTCCCCTGCATTGGCAGGCAGATTCTCAACCACTGCGCCACCAGGGAAGCCCAACCAGCAGTTCTTAAACTATCTATTCAGTGTGGTGCTCCTGGCATTTGCATCTCACCCCACAGGTGATCTCCTCAGCGTCCTGGACTTTCCGTTCCTGTATTTCTATAGCTTCCATGGCAGCTGCTGTGCCAGTGGATTTTTAGGATTCTTACTCACATTCAGCACAGTGAAGCTAAAAAGCCTTATGACCCCAGCGCAGTGTGCAGCCTGGATTTTCTTTGCTAAGGGGCTTCCCTGGTGGCGCAGTGGTTGAGAATCTGCCTGCCAATGCAGGGGACACGGGTTCGAGCCCTGGTCTGGGAAGATCCCACATGCCGCGGAGCAACTGGGCCCGTGAGCTACAACTACTGAGCCTGCGCGTCTGGAGCCTGTGCTCCGCAACAAGAGAGGCCGCGATAGTGAGAGGCCCGCGCACCGCGATGAAGAGTGGCCCCCGCTTGCCGCAACTAGAGAACGCCCTCGCACAGAAACGAAGACCCAACACGGCCAAAAATAAATTAATTAATTAATTAAGAATAGAGGAGAACTAATGATATGTTTAAAAAAAAAAAAAAAAAGATGCTACATTAGCAGACTCAGCAGGTATGAACACACAACATTCTGCTTGGATAATGGCCCAGGTGCCTCCTTCCAAGGCAGTAGTGATGTCCAAGGCCATCTTATTTTGGAGGACAGCTGTTCTCCTTTAAGGCTTGCTGGGTGTATTGACTAAGGGCTTCTATGTGTGCTATAACGTCCTCCAGGCCAACAGAGGGAATAAAGACAGTGGCCAAATGATCGTACCAGTGGAAAACAGAACTTGCCCACCTGGCAGATAGCAGATGAGGGGAGGGAAGTTGACAACTTTTGTTACTGTAGGGTGGATTCTCCCCATACCCAGGGTGTAGCAGCCCAACCATCCAGGTGGAAGCCACGGCCAAAGAGTTTTCCCACACATCACTGGGTCCTGTTTAGGATTACCCAATAAATATGTGGGTGACATGACCAGTCAGTGCCAGATCACTTGCTGTTCTTTAATATGACAGAATACCTGCACAGTTCCAATGATATCCTCCCCATATTCCTGGTACAACTGGGTTGGTTCTGTTGAAAGTGTTTTTTCTGTTCCCAACATAGGGGTGCCTAGGTGCTCAAATATCCCTAACCCGGGGTAAGCCACATGAATCCATTCCAAATCTGAGCGTAGCCACCCATGCTTCTGATGGTGGTGTTTTTAGGACCTTTCTGGTCAGCAGTTGTCTGGGCTGCCTGTGTTGATTGATTGACAGAAAAAGAATACCCATGTCCAGTGTTACTGACGGTTTGTGCCCCAGGCAACATTGGTAATATCAGATGAATTAAGAGCATTCATCCTAATTTGTTTTTTTCTGTAATGTCACGTACTGCTTTAGTGCCTTCTTATTTTGTTCCTGGAGTGTTGGTACCCACCATGACGATCCCAGTGAACTAGAGAGGAGCAGCTGCCCACATAGCCAACAGCTGGATTGATTGCTGGGCATATTTGTGGGCCCACCGTAGGAAGGTATTTCCATCATGCCCCCATCCTGTGACCGAACACCATAGGAACAGCAGAAGTCTAAGGTCATAAAGACAGATTATTTAGTAGGAACTGGTACTGGGAGGTCTTCCCTTCTAGAAGAATTACACTTGTGGCCTGATCCTTAGATGTTAACGTGGCTGCAGCTTTAGGAACTTGACCTGGTTGTACGTAGCATATATGTTGGCCAGCAGGGGCGGCACTGTCAAGCGTGAGACGGACTGGGGGTGGGATATGTCAGACCAGGACCACCACCTTTTCGTCCCTCTAAGTGGTACGTGTTCCATTCCAGGGACAGTGCATTTCCATGAGCGCAGCTTGTAGCAGGGACAATGGGATTCCTCCTCACCTGGGGATGTGAACTAACTCACCCATCCCTATGGGACGCCCCACTGCAAAGTCCGGTAGATAACGCCTGTCTCAGGTGTGACGGGGCTTGGTGATCTCAGCCACACAGCGTGGTGATCCACCACGATGAGAGTCGGGGCAGTGGCTGTCTCCCGTCACTTCCGTAACTTTACAGTGTTGGGTGTCATGGCAGGGCTCCCCAGTCTGGCATATGAGGCAACAGGCCCTATTGGTCAATCATTTAAACGTCTTAAAGCCTGGGATAGTACTTTAGTCGAATCGGCCAAGGTGGTTTTACCTGTTAGTCATTTAATCTGCTGCTTTAAAATTCCATCCTTCTTTCCTACCAACCCTGCTGCCTGTGGCTTTTAGGGGAAATGGAACTTCCGTTCCACATCATGTGCTTTTGCCTAATCTTGCACAACATGACCCTTAAAATGTAACCCCCGGCCACTGTCTATTCGAAGAGGGTAGCTGTACTCTGTTTCTCTAATCCCCTAATGGTGGCAACCTGGTTTGGACAGACACAGGAGAAAGCTTGGGTTAGGCTAGATGCCGTGTCCACATAAACCAAGACATTTAGAACCCTCACTTGGAGGGAGGGGGCCAATATAATCAATTTGCCAATCCCTCACTGGTTGGGAACTCCAGTGGATGGCGCCAGATTCCTTTGGCAGTTGCCTGGGGTGTTGTTTAGAACACACATGCTGTTATGGCATTAACCAGGTCACTTTACTTCAAGGGCAATCCAGCATCCTTGGCAATATGCCATCCCAGTCAGGGACTGCGGCGGCTGCAGTTCCTATGCGCCCCATCTGCTGTATCTATTGGGGGGTCCATTAGGGCTCATACTGGGCTAGAGCATCAGCTTCCCATTTGCCAGGGGCATCAGCACCTTAAGAACCAGGGACATGGAAAACAGTGAGGGCTGCCTCAGGCTGTTGGAAGCAAACCCAAATGTCTGTCCACATATCCTCACCCCGGAAGGGCTTATTCACGATCATCTGCCCCTTGGCTTCCCATTGTCCAAGCCATAGGGTTAATCTCTTCAGAACAGTCCAACTATCAGTGCAAAGGTTAGCAAACAGCCTGGGCTCCTGAGTGATCCCCAGCCAAATCGCTCTGAATTCAGCCCACTGGCTGCTGCAGTTCGTTTGCCATCCAGATGGTGTCAGTGTTGAGCTGAATAGCCACTACAATCCCTGTCACCGGTTGCCCGACTAGACCCGTAGGTGAAGCAGGCAGTCATCAGCAGGAATTTCCCCGACTTCCTCTCTGCAGGTTGCAGGGGCTACACAGGAATAGAGGCGGTGGGGGCAGCGGGTGTTTGGAGGATCTATATACTCTACAAAGCTTGGGAGCGCTCGCATTTCTAGAGAGAGTGGGCTGGCCGACTGGATGCTCTTCTGCTGCACAAAGCGCTGTCACTCAGTCAACGTGGGAGTCTGAGCCATGGCAGAGATGGGTCAATGGAACATATTGTCAATACACCCCTTGATAAGAAGGGATGTTATTACCATGATATGCTGGTTTTCACGAGAGGTCCTATTTGGAGGAGGGTGACGTAGACTGCTAGCAGCTATTGCTTTATGGGGGCATATCGATTTTCTGCCCCCTTCCAGAGCGGGACCAAAATCCTAGGGGTCCTCTCTCCTGCTGTCTCTGCCACAGTGCTCAACCCATACTTTCCGGAGTCACAGATACATCTAACTCAAACTCAAATGGTAGCCCTGCTTGGGAGATGCCCAGAGCTTTCATCTGCTTCACTAGTATTTTTGCCTTCTCAAAGGCAGCTTGTTGCTCTAATCCCCACATGCCTTTTCTTCACTTTAAAGCTGGTATAAAGGCTGGAGACACTATTATATATAGGAAGGATAAACAACAAGGTCCTACTGTATAGCACAGGGAACTATATTCAATATCCAGTGATAAACCATAATGGAAAAGAACATGAAAAAGAATATATAGATATATGTATAACTGAGTCACTTTGCTGTACAGCAGAAATTAACACAACATTGTAAATCAACTGTACTTCAATAAAATTTTTCTAAAAAGGATGGAGGCATTGCATCAGGTGGGGAATAAAAGTCCTCCAAAACCCCCAAAACCCTATGAAAGCTTGCACCTCTTTCACATTCTTAGGGGTTGCCCCTTTTCAATCATGGCTTCTGGGACAATGTACCTCTCACCCAACCAAATGACTCCCAGAAGCTTTACGGTGGTGCCTGGGACTTGAATTTCCTGTGGGTTCATCCACATCATCGTCTCCCTCACAGATGTTCCAGCAAAATCTGCAGAGTGTCCTGCAGCAGAGGCAAGTCTTTACATGTCAACATTATATTGTCAATGTAATGGGCTCATTTTAGTGATGTGGGAAAGGAGAACAGGGACAGGTCTGGGGCTCCCATCCCAGGACATATGGTGGGGCTGTGCAGGTAGCCTTGGGGAAGTGCTTGAAAAGTCCATTGTTGCCCCTCCCACTTGGAGGCAAATTGATCTTGTGGCTCAGTGGCCAGGGGTAGATTGAAAAAAAGTATTTGCTAAGTCCAGCACAGCATGGTACACTCCTAGGACTATGGCCAAGGTATCTAAGATGGTGGCAATTTGGGGCACAACCGCATGGATGGGGGACACCACTGTGTTCAATGCTCGATAGCCCACGGTCACCCACCACGAGCCATCTGGCTTTTTTACAAGCCATACCTGTCTGTTGGAAGCACTATGGGCAGGGTGTACAATACCCACTTGGTGCAGTTTGGGGAGAGTTTCTCCTATTTCATTATGCTTCCCAGGCAATTTACATCATTTGACAGTAACCACTATTTGAGGGGGCCGGTAGACTTACTGGTTCCCAGCTGGCATTTCCTCTCAGCATTGGTTTGATTACTCTAACCTCAATGTGGAATTCACAGGTAGAGGTCTGTAGACTGAACTTGTAGGATGTCAATACCCAATATGTTCTCTGGTATTGGAAAGAGAAAAACCTCGTATTCTCGGTGGGGAGAACACCCCCTTTACAATGTCAAAGGGACATTCCTAACCAAAGGCATTGCCCTCCATAATCATCAGTGGCACCAAGGGAGCCTGAAAACTTCTGAGTGTGGCTATGTAGTGGAGTACATTTGGCTCCAGTGTCAACCAGAGCCATCACCTTTTATTTATTTCAAGGGGACTAGTGAATAGTCAGTTCAACTTGGAGCCTCCAATTGCTCCCAATAGGCTTCACCTGGAGGTGATTTTTGTCCTGCATCCTAAACCTGAGGCATGGGAGGCACCCATCCCAAATAGGACTGTATCCCTGAGGCTTCTATGAGAGCTAACAGGGCACTAGGGATAGTCAGGGCAGGTCTGAACTATTCCAGTCTTAAGGCTTTCCACGGGTTGACTAACACAGCATTGGGTTGCTGGTCTTCCTTTTCAGGTGAGGTCCTGGCAGCAATGAGGTTAAACCACATTTGCTCCTGGGTTACTTTTACTGAACCCTTTACAGCCAACTGGGATAGCTTTTTGTCTTCTCTAGTTCCCCCTCTGTCTCGGGGACCCGTACCCATTCCCAGGACTTAGCTCAGCATGGATATCAGCATCCCATACCAGTCCTTACCAAGTGCTGGGGGCGGACTGGAGTATCTTGGCTTTCATTTCTGCAGTGAATGTGGCCCAATTAGGACCCTCAAAGACAAGAGCATAGATGGCCTCCCTTATTCCCAGCTCCCTAAGAACTTGTTGTACCTCCTCTATAGATTTTCAGGGTCCCACATGCCCAGGGACATCTCCTTCACTGGGCCCTGCAGGCTGGAATAATCCAATCTATAAGGGAGTGAGTAATTGGAACCCCCAAGTACATGCAGGTGCTGCTAGAGGGCAGGGTGCTGGTAATATTGCTCATTTTCTCTGCCTCCTGGCCAGTCAGAAAAATGCCACGACCCCAGGTATCCCAGAGCCACACTAACCACATCTGGATACTTTCCTTGGCCTTTTGCTGGAACTTGGCTATGTTGACCTAAAACAATAAAACAGCCAATTATTTTACCAACAAAATGTGTTTATTTGGCAACAGCAAAGAATTGCAGTTTGAGACGTGCAATCTATGGTGAACCACGGGTAAGTCTGGAAAACAAAGGAGAAGAATATTATAGAAGAGGGAGTTGGGAAGGTCTGCTATAAACAAAGAGTCCCTCGGAGGAAACTGGGAGTTTGAAGCGTAGTGGCTTTTCATTGGCTGAGTTTTGACAGTCTCTCATTGGCTGGACAATTGCTGGGCGAGGAGAAAGTCTTTCTTCCTCCTGCTGGGTAGCAAAGTAGTAACCTTCCTCCTGTCGGAAATGCAAAGATACCATCTCTTCCTGTTGGATCTGCAATTGGCAAGGAGTGGTAGCCCGTGAGAGCTCCCCATTCTGGCCTCTTGACTCCAATTTTTTTTTTTTTTTTAAATTTCCTCTGCGAATTTCTTCTTTCCCTAAGCATTTCTTTCTTTTTTTTTTTTTTTAATAAAAACTTTTTCCTTTCTTTCTTTCTTTACTTATTTTTGGCTGTGTTGGGTCTTCATTTCTGTGCGAGGGCTTTTTCCAGCTGTGGCGAGCGGGGGCCACTCTTCATCGCGGTGCGCGGGCCTCTCACTGTCGCGGCCTCTCTTGTTGCGGAGCACAGGCTCCAGACGCACAGGCTCAGTAGTTGTGGCTCATGGGCCCAGTTGCTCCACCGCATGTGGGATCCTCCCAGACCAGGGCTCGAACCCGTGTTCCCTGCATTGGCAGGCAGATTCTCAACCACTGTGCCACCAGGGAAGCCCTTGACTCCATTTTAAGTGAGGTTTTTGTTTGTTAATTTTCACATTTTCCCCTCTTGATCAAAATCTTTCTCTGAAAACATTGTTGATCAAGAGTCAGGGTTTTTTTTTCCAGATTCAGTGACCTTTTGTCCCTTGATGCCAGGAAAACTTTCCTGGGTGTCATGGCCCAAGCTGGAGGGAAAAGTGCACAGATTGGAAATCTATTGAGGTCACATTCAAGTAACAAGGGGGAGTAGGAGGGAGATCTCTCAGGCATTTCCCATCTAAAGTCTGTATCTTAGAGTAGTGAGAACAGCAAGAGGACACTCAAAACTGAAAATTAAACGTGTGGTTTGGGAAGACAGTGCAGGATTAAACAAGAAGCAATAATTGATGGACTTTTCACAAAAATAGCAAAACTTCAAAGACTTGTTTTTAAAAAACAATATTGTTATCTCAAAAGAACTATTTGGAACTAAATGTTTTATCAATAATACAGCCTGTAGTTTGCAAATTCAGAGACCATGGATTTGGATAAGAATCCAGAGTCAGTTAAGAGTCCAGATGATAGAGAGAGGCTTCTGTGAATTCTAAACCTTTGAGCCTGAATATCTTGGGAAAGCTTTCTCACCAGATGTCGTCTGCCTCAATTCTGGGATATCTTTACCTTCGGGTCACCAAATGATGTACAAGTTCAGTCAGGATTTGGTGCTTTCTTTAGATGTGTCACATGAATTCAAGAGTCTGTTACCTGGAGTTTGGCAGCACAAGGGTTGGTTAGCAGTATGTGATAGGAGCCTTTCCAGTGAGGTTGAAGAGTCTTTCTGGAGGTGTCTTTTCCAATAGATGAAACCTCCAGGTTACAAGGTGTGATGTTTAAGGTCCTCCTCTCCCTGGAGCACACTTTGAAAAGATTGCCCTACCGGAGCATGGTTATTTTTAGTAGAAGCCATTAGGCTGTTACAATATTGAAGTATATCTATGTTTATCAGCCATAGATCAAGAGGTGGGGGCCAGGTGCATTGTGTGTCCTATGACTATCTCAATGAATAGAGTTTATGAGTTCAAAAGTGGGTTGATCTGAGATTTAGAAGGACCAGCGGCAATGCTTTTGGCTAAGGTATTTGGAGGGTTTCTACAAATTT
This sequence comes from Balaenoptera acutorostrata, assembly GCF_949987535.1. Taxonomy (NCBI): domain Eukaryota; kingdom Metazoa; phylum Chordata; class Mammalia; order Artiodactyla; family Balaenopteridae; genus Balaenoptera; species Balaenoptera acutorostrata. The sequence goes on from NC_080065.1 coordinate 174,046,571, forward strand.
TGCCAATTGACTCTTTTTTTTTTATATATATATACCGCAAACACAGTGGTTTTTGTTTTTTGTTAATTTATTTATTTATTTTTGGCTGTGTTGGGTCTTCGTTTCTGTGCGAGGGCTTTCTCTAGTTGTGGCGAGCGGGGACCACTCTTCATCGCGGTGCGCGGGCCTCTCACTATCGCGGCCTCTCTTGTCGCAGAGCACAGGCTCCAGACGCGCAGGCTCAGTAGTTGTGGCTCACGGGCCTAGTTGCTCCACGGCATGTGGGATCTTCCCAGACCAGGGCTCGAACCCATGTCCCCTGCATTAGCAGGCAGATTCTCAACCACTGAGCCACCACGGAAGCCCCCGCCAATTGACTCTTAATAGTGCTAATAGTGCATTTGACTAACCCTGAAAATTGAGGACGATAAACACAATAAAACTGTTGTAAACTGGCCAAATAGCACAGATTTGTCAAAGAACCTGACCAGTAAAATGGGTTCCTCTATTACTATAAAGTTCAAGAGGGGCTCCCCAGGTAGGGATAATCTTTTCTAACAAAATTTTAGCCACAGAAGCAGTGGCCTGTCTACAAGGAAAAGCTTCAGTTCAGTGAGAAAACATACAGACAATAACTGAAATATATTTATATCCACGAGATGGGGGAAGCTGTATGAAATCCATTTCTCATATCTCCAGTGGGCCCTTAGGCAATTCAAAATGTCCAGGAGCAGCGCTAACAGGTTTCCTTGGATTGTAGTTTAGACAGATGGGACAAGTGAGGTGAGTACTTTTTGCAGCCTTATTAATATTTCACCACCAATATTTGTTCATGAGGGCTATCATTTTTTCAGTGGACCAATGGTTTAATGCATTGGTTTGATGTAAGAAATAGGAATTATACATACATACATACATATGTGTAGTATATACATATGTATATATATATTATACATACATACATATATATAAAATAAACTGTTATATAACAGTTTAATGTAAGAAGTGGGAATCCTAGATTTTCTGGTAGGACCTATTTGTTATTTAACCCAAACGAGAGTTCTCTCTTTTTATCAAATGAATAGTTACTAGATTTTCAACATTGCTTTTCCTTTTCTGGGGCCAATGGTTGGGCATTTCTTGTCAATTTTTCTAGATCATCATCTTAGGGAGCATCCCTTTGGACCATGACAGAAGTTTGGCCATTGGTTCCTTTGAGAGCAGTTTTTGGCAGAAATATCAGTGAGTTGATTTCCTTTAGCCTCTAGGGAGTCAAGCTTGGAATGCCCAGGGATCTTAATAGTAGTTAAAGCGGCTGGCAAGAGCATGGCATCTAATAGATTTTGGGTATAAGAGCCATTTTTAATATTTTCCTCATTAGAGGTAAGGAAACCTTGCTGTTTCTATAATATCCCAAAGTCATGGGCTACCCCAAAGGCATACTGGATATTGGTGTAAATGTTTACAGTTTTGCTTTTGCCTAAGTACAAGTCTGAGTGAGAGTGTATACTTCAGCTTGTCAGGTCGAAGTAGCCAAAGATAAAGGTGCTGCCTCAACAATTTTAAGAGGTGTAATAACATACCCAGCACGATGTTTACCATTGTCATCCTTTAATTAGGAACCATCAGTAAACCACGAACTATCTACACTGGTTAGAGGAGTCTCCTGTAAATTATTACAGAGAGTCAAAGGGTGATCTGTCAGTGTTAAGTAGTCATGAGGGGGGCTTCCCTGGTGGCGCAGTGATTGAGAATCTGCCTGCCAATGCAGGGAACACGGGTTCAAGCCCTGGTCTGGGAAGATCCCACATGCCGCGGAGCAACTGGGCCCGTGAGCCACAACTACTGAGCCTGCGCGTCTGGAGCTTGTGCTCCGCAACAAGAGAAGCTGTGGCAGTGAGAGGCCCGCGCACCGCGATGAAGAGTGGCCCCCGCTCGCCACAACTAGAGAAAGCCCTCACACAGAAACGAAAACCCAACACAGCCCAAAAATAATTAATTAATTGATTAATTAATTTAAAAAAAAAAGAATGAGCTTAAAAAAATAGTCATGAGGGGATGCGTCAATGAAGGAGAGGAGAGAAATAGCGGGGTTGAGGTTACAACAACGTGAGTTATATGAACAGCAGTTAGCAAAAGGATTTCATAGGATGTAAGCAACTGAAAAGTGTTGAGTGTGCTGGGAATTCAGGAGGGGTTCTACTGCATGGGGTGCAAAGATGGTTAAGGCGGATTCCATAATTATTTCTCTGGTGGCCTTAACCAGAAGGCCAGTAGCAGGAATGGTTCTAAGGCAAAGGTGGTGGGTATTCAGTGGCACACAGGGTCCAGATATTTGCTATAACTATGGGTCAATGACGGTCCCCATGTTTTTGGATGAGTCCTCCAAGAGCATTCCCTTCCTTCTCAAATACAAAAAGGAAAAAGGGATAATTTTTCCTGATAATTAGGATGTCCAAGGGCAGGTGGTCTCATTAAGCTTTTCTTTAAGGCTCCAAAAGCTATGTCATCCTGACCTCCCCAAATAACGGGGTCAAGTTTGCTGGTTTATATGTTTTTAAAGCATATAAGGGCTGGACCATAAGAAAGAAATTTGGAATCCAATTTCAACAGTAGCCAGCTAGCCCAAGAAAACCTCATAATTGCTGCTTAGTTTTAGGTTTGGGGAAGTTCAGGATGCCGTGAAGCCTACCTGGATCCAAATGTAGTCCTCGTTCTAAGATCAGGTGCCCTAAATATCAAACCTGAAATTTGAGCGAAATGCAATTTTTCTTTGGAGAATTTATAAGACCAAAAGTTGTTGTTTTGTTTTGTTTGTTTTTTTCTCTTTCTTTCTTTTTTTTTTTTTTTTTTTGGCCACAGGATCTTATTTCCCTGGCCAGAGATTGAACCTGGGCCACTGCCAAGTCCTAAACACTGGATCACCAGGGAATTCCCAAGACCAAAAGTTTTAACAGGTGGGTGCTATCTTCCCATGAAGAGGATTGAGAAAGGAAGCATAGGAGCAAATCATCTATATATTGCAACAAAGTAGAGTCTGAAGAAAATTTTGCATTATCCAAATCAGCTTTCAAGATTTTGTGAAAAGTTAAGGGACTTCCCTGGTGGTCCAGTGGTTAGGACTCCATGCTTCCACTGCAGGGGGCACGGGTTCGATCCCTGTTCTGGGAACTATGATCCCACATGCCGTGCACTGTGGCAAATAAACAAACAAACAAACAAATAAATAAATAAATATTTGTGAAAAGTTAAGAGGGACTCTGTGAAACCCTGGGGCCCTACTGTTGAGGTGTATTGTTGTCCTTCCCAGGTGAAGGCAAAAAGATACTGGCTAGCCTTATCAACTGGAATATTGAAGAATGCACTGCATAGATCAATTATGGTGAAACTTTTGCTTTCAGTGGGAACGAATGTTAGTAGTGTGGACAGGTTAGAAACAACATGGTGACAAGGGATAACAATGTTGTTTATTGCTCGGAGCTCCTTGACAAACCTCCATCCTCAGCCCTTGAGTTTTCTCACGGGTAAAATAAGAGTGTGATAATAAGGTGCTGATCCCTGTAATCTTCTGTTATGAGCTTTATAATTTGAAGCGCATCTTTACTTATAGAGTATTGATTAATTCTGGGGAGAGGTTTTGAGAGATCTACTTGAATATCAATGGGAGATGCACTGTGGATTTTGCCAACACCAGTTGGAGATTTTGCCCATAAGGGGGGTGGTAGCTGAATCAATAGGGACAAATGATCAGGGTTTCCAGAATCAGCTCCAGTATCGTCAGAGATGGGGCAAATAAAAGATGTTGAAGGATTATTTAATTCACCTGATTGGTTATTTTGATTGCTACTGTCAAATTCAAGTATTATTTCCCCATTGTGGGAGAAAGAAATTCTGGCATGATACATTTCTAAGAAGTTTCAGCCTAATAAATACGGGCAGAGGAACTAAGGAGAAAAGGGTGGGTATCCCTCAAGGGACCTAAACAAAAGGGAATAGGCTCAGAGACAGGAACCTCTTGAGGTTCATCAGAGATCCCTGATGTTTGAACTGTTTCGGTTCTCCGAGGCAGGGGCTGCTTTAAAGCAGTGGAATTGGACACCCAGAGTGTGGCTCCAGTGTCAATAAGGACAGAGAGGGCTTCCCTGGTGGCGCAGTGGTTGAGAGTCTGCCTGCCGATGCAGGGGACACGGGTTCAAGCCCTGGTCTGGGAAGATCCCACATGCCGCGGAGCAACTAAGCCCGTGAGCCACAACTACTGAGCCTGCGCGTCTGGAGCCTGTGCTCCGCAACAAGAGAGGCCACGATAGTGAGGGGCCCGCGCACCGCGATGAAGAGTGGCCCCCGCTCGCCGCAACTAGAGAAAGCCCTCGCACAGAAACGAAGACCCAACACAGCCAAAAATAAATAAATAAATAAATAAATTTAAAAAAAAGAGAGAAAAGAAAAGTAGGTAAACATTAAAATAAATAAATAAAAAATAAGAGCAGAGAGAGGTTCATTCCCAGTCTGGAGAGTTGTTTCTCTGAGCAGATTAAGACAGAGTATTGGGAAGAGCCGATGTAATTCCTTAGAGCCTCATCATTGGGAATTAGAAAGGCTGGTTAGAAAAACTGAAGATGTCTGAAAGCCTAAATTTGTAACAATCTCATTTCCAATGTCCTGGCTTTTTGCAATAATAGCAGAAACTAGAAAGTTTTGGTTTCATTTAGAGAACTTCATTTTTCAGAGTTGAAAATTAAGAATTTTGGAGGTCTTTCTTTTAGGTGACTCATCTAGGGTGTGAGCGAGCTGATTTGCCAAGTTAACTAAATCTGGAGTGGACGTAGTTTCCCCCTCCACCCTGGTCCTTTTAACTAAAAGAGAAAGATCCCAGTTCAGCACACTAATAAACATAGAGTTAAAGGCTACCCAAGTGGATTCAGCATCTGAAGGAAGACCAGAATTTTCTTTGAAAACAATCTGAAGTTGATTATAATAGTCATGAACAGGTCCATCAGGTTTTTGTGTGCAAGCCTAAATTTTGTTCCAGTCAATAGGTGTAGGAAAAGCTCCTGTAACTGATCAGTGGAGGTCTCCAGCAAATGTTCTAGCTTCTTGCCAAAAGGTAGGGGTTTATTTTTCTAAATCTCTTTCAGAGGATGTTCCCATTTGGCTAGTTTCCTCCGATATTTGTCTTGACCCTCACCAACAAGCATGTGGACTAACTGATATAGATCTGGAAAACCAGGTTGGTAAGTTTTGAGACAGGTTGGGACCTAGGATCCTTTACTGGAAGGCTTGCACCTGGACAAATATCTCCTCTAGCAACCGAATACAAAGAAACTATAATATAAGGGACTAAAAATAACTACACGCATGCTCAGTAGGGGCAATGACGAACAATAAGATACAGCAAGGCCACACATCAACTGCCATTCCTGTGGTGCCAGTGAAAGCAGGGTACTGTGCGTGATTCCTGCACACAGCACCACCAAGGTGGTACGCAGCCCACTTAAGTATGCCTCTGCCCAACCCACCGATCCGCCCTCACCTTCACCCCATTTAAAGAACCAGCTTGGGGCTTCCCTGGTGGCGCAGTGGTTAAGAATCCGCCTGCCAATGCAAGGGACACGGGTTCGAGCCCTGGTCTGGGGAGATCCCACATGCCGCGGAGCAGCTAAGCCCGTGCGCCACAACTACTGAGCCTGCACTGTAGAGCCCACGAGCCACAACTACTGAGCCTGCATGCCTGAACTGCTGAAGCCTGCACACCTAGAGCCCGTGCTCCACAACAAGAGAAGCCACCACAATGAGAAGCCTGCACACCGCAACAAAGAGTAGCCCCTGCTCACCGCAACTAGAGAAAAGCCTGCTCGCAGCAACAAAGACCCAACACAGCCAAAAATAAATAAATAAAATAATGAAATTTATTTTAAAAATTTTTTAATAAATAAAGAAAGAAAGAACCAGCTTGACACCCCCTTGGGGAGTAAACAGCACAGTTCCAATAAGAACAGCCAGGTTCCAAAAGGAATTAGACTGAGGACTAGCACAGTTCCAGGAGAAACAGCCTGATTTCAAAAGTCAGGCCAAAGTGCCAAATGAGTACTCACAGAAAGGACAAAGCCTTTAACAGAAAGGATGAAGGCTTCAAAATAAATAAATAAACGAACAAACAAACAAACAAATAAATAAATAAATACAATAAGCAGATTCCCAAATAAAGCCTGGAGACTTTCAAAATGCAAAAAGCGCAGAGCTTGAATCCAGGAGAAAATTTACCCTCAAACTCAAGGGTTGGCAAGGAAGCAGGGAGTTCAATGGGCTCTGTGGGTGCCAACACCTGTTTGCTCACCAGCCTCAGAGTCATTGGGGGTCTTCTCTGAACCCCACTTCTCAGATACCAAGTAATATTGACCTAAAACAATAAAACAGCCAGTTATTTTACCAACAAAATGGGTGTATTTGGGAACAGCAAAGAATTGCAATTTGGGACATGCAATCTATGGAGGACCACAGGCAAGTCTGGAGACACAGGAGAGAAACGTCCTTTTATCGAGAAGGGGGGGAGTTGGGAAGGGCTGTTATAAACAAAGAATCCATTGGAGGAAACTGGGAGTTTGAAGTGTACTGGCTTTTCTTTGGCTGAGTCGTGACAGTCTCTCATTGGCTGGGCCGTTGCCAGGCAAGGAGAAATCCTTCCTTCCTCCTGCTGGGTAGCAAAGTAGTAATCTTCTTCCTGTTGGAGATGCAAAGGTACCATCTTTTTCTGTTGCAGAATTGACACTGAGGGGTAAGGTATAAGAGCTCGTCTTTCAGGCCTCCCCACTCCATTTTAAATTAAATGTTTATTAATTTTCCCAGACGCTATATCAATAAGTTCAGCAGGCATATATTCTCTCATCATGAATGTTTCCTGAACTGGGGTCTGCCCCACTGGCTGAGTTTGTCATTTCTGTGCTTTTGCTTTCCTTGGTCTTAGGGGTCCGACAGCACAGAGTGCTTTGTCTGTTTCACCGTCAATCACCACAACATCTTCCCCTTCACTCTCCTCACTTTCCCAGGGGTCCTACCTCTTAGTGGCTTTGTCACAAGTGTCCTGACCTTAATCTGAGACAGCTTGCACCCTCCTTGCTTTGCAAAACAGCACACTCAGTCCTCCAACTTAACATCCTGCTCTCTCACGTTGTCCATCAGCCCCAAAGTTAGGAGAGTAGTGAACAACCTCACATCCTTCTCTAACCTCAGCTCTTCCCTCAATTTCTAACTCAAGCTTCAGCCTCTAGTTGGGCATCAGTGGCCAGCCCCCTGTGGCAGCCATTAGTCTCCCTTCTTTCCTGAAGTGCACTCTGCACAGTTCCTCAAACAGAACATCAGACCAGTTGGTGTTTTCAGGACAACCCTGAACTTATGCAGAGGTCCATGATCATCTACATACAGGCCACTCTTCCCCACAAAGAGGTTGATGACCAACCTGTAATTTCCCCTGCAATGCCTCTTCCCCAAGGCCCATTTTTTCAGTCTCCTGGCTGGCTCACCAATTGTTGGTTCCCAACCTCTGGAATTCCTTGAGTGAAATCTGAAACTGGCCCCTATAGACAGAGGGTAAGGAGAGATGGAAGAAAGAGGCAGACCACTCCAGATGGGTAGGTGGCAGGTTTAATAAGCAAGGGAACTTACTTATGAGGCTTGTCTTGTGTGGCTGCAAGATGAGTAGATATCTGCACCCACCCACCAGAATCTTACAAGTTTATACAGAGGCCTTAATGGGGGTACAGTCAGATATATCATCTAGATGGTCTCAAAAGTGAATTACTTTCTCAAGGTTGTGTCTTGAAGTGACCTGAAATGAGAAAAGTGGGCAGAATATACATTCCAAGGATAAAGGAAGAGATATGGAGCCTCCAATTGCCCCGGTCCAGCTCCCAGTTCAACCGGTGGTCACATCCTTTTGGTGACCTCTTGCAACAAGGAACATGGTTCGAATCCCCACACTCAGCCCTGGGACTGAGAAAGGGGCGCTGATTGAACTGTGGACCCAGGGAAATGTCCAATGTGGGTGGAGGACACTCTGGAGCTTGTGTGTCTTACAGGAGAGGGAGGAGCTGCTGGAACAGGGACCATGGAAGGAGCTGGAAGGAAAACAAGAATGACTGTGACATACTCAGAGAGACAAGAATCCACTCAGGGGCAGGCAATAGATTAAATTCTGGATTCCTCTTTAGGGAAAGCAAGAGCCAGGGAGACGTGCCTCCCCTGGGACCAAGTAACCCCATTTCTGGGAACTCAATTTAAGGAAAGAATTCAGTTGAATCCAAAACTTATCAAATGGTGACAGGGATGAACTCTCACAGGGGCGTGAGAAGGCACCAGGTATTGAGCTAAACACTTTTGATATATTGATTTATTTCATCATCATAACAACTTGGGAAGGAGCTGATATCACACCCATTCGATAAGAAAGCACAATCTGGGACTTCTCTGGTGGTGCAGTGGTTAAGAGTCTGCCTGCCAGTGCAGGGGACACAGGTTCGATCCCTGGTCCTGGAAGATCCCACATGCTGTGGAGCAACTAAGCCCGTGTGCCACAACTACTGAGCCCGAGTGCCACAACTACTGAAGCCCGTGCGCCTAGAGCCCATGCTCGGCAACAGAAGCCACGGCAATGAGAAGCCCGCCCCTCGTAAGGAAGAGTAGCCCCCACTGGATGCAACTAGAGAAAGCCTGCGCGCAGCAATGAAGACCCAATGCATCCAAATAAATAAATATTTTTTTTTTAAAAAGACAAGCTAATTCTATATAACCATATATTTTTTTAAAAAGAAAAGAAAAGAAAAAAGAAAGCACAATCTCAGCAAGATGAAGTAGCTGGTCCAGAGCCAAGATGGAATTTGAGGTCGAGTCTGATTCCTAAGCTGCACCTAAGACCCTCCAGGGCAATGCTTCTCACCCTCGGCACTGTTGAGACCCAGCATCCTCTGTAGTGGTGGGGTCACCGTCCTATGTATTCTATAGGATGTTGAGCATCAGCCCTGGTTCCCACTCACTAGATGCCAGCACATTTCCTCCCCCAGTTGTGACAACCAAAACTGTCTCCAGCCATTGCCAAATGTCCCCTGGGGGCGGAATCATCCCTGGGCCAGCGCCTTCCTATAAGCATGGCGATGTCCTCTGTCACCCGCACGTGGCCATATATAACTGAAAACACCTCAATGTCCCAAAGTAAGGTGTTCTGTCAATGCAATGAAATACATGTGTAGTTTCATGAACAGAAATAAAGCAATTAAGTGAAGGAAGGATTATGGATGAGCTTTTTGTCCTTTACGAAATGTGTTTCTTTAATGTCTTACATTATTCTCTTATAATTAGCCACAAAAAGAAAAATCTCCTATGGGAATTCCCTGGCAGTCCAGTGGTTAGGACTCTGCACTTTCACTGCTGAGGGCCTGGGTTCAATCCCTGGTCTGGGAACTAATATCCCACAAGCCGCGAGGCACAGCCATAAAAAGAAAAAGAAAAAGAAAGAAAAATCTCCCTTGTGTGTGCTCCCTGCTCCTAAAATAGTGTCTCTGCCCTGCCTGCCCCAGAGAATGATGGTGGCCTTCTCTTAACGGAACCCCTTATGAGCATGTGGTTTCTACTTGCCTACAAGGAATGTTCCAGTATGTTTTGGTGGAACTAAGTTTGTCAAAAGTAACAAAGAGCCAAAGTTGGAACAATTTGAGTGACAAAATAAATAACGTCAAGTGTAAAATAAATATCCACGAGTCCACACAGATATAAATAAATGATTGAATAAATAAATAAATGGGGGAGAGTCAGCTCTACCCACCACCAGAGGCTCCCATCAAGCCTCTTAGATAGCCTCAACCACCAGAGGGCAGACAACAGAAGCAAGAAAAACTACAATCCTGCAGCCTGTGGACCAAAAACCACAGTTACAGAAAGACAGAGAAGATGAAAAGGCAGAGGGCTATGTACCAGATGAAGGAACAAGAAAAAACCCCAGAAAAACAACTAAATGAAGTGGAGATAGGCAACCTTCCAGAAAAAGAATTCAGAATAATGATAGTGAAGATGATCCAGGACCTCGGAATAAGAATGGAGGCAAAGATTGAGAAGATGCAAGAAATGTTTAACAAAGACCTAGAAGAATTAAAGAACAAACAAACAGAGATGACCAATACAATAACTGAAATGAAAACTACACTAGAAGGAATCAATAGCAGAATAACTGAGGCAGAAGAACGGATAAGTGACCTGGAAGACAGAATGGTGGAATTCACTGCTGCGGAACAGACTAAAGAAAAAAGAATGAAAAGAAATGAAGACAGCCTAAGAGACCTCTGGGACAACATTAAACGCAACAACATTCGCATTATAGGGGTCCCAGAAGGAGAAGAGAGAGAGAAAGGACCAGAGAAAATATTTGAAGAGATTATAGTCGAAAACTTCCCTAACATGGGAAAGGAAATAGCCACCCAAGTCCAGGAAGCGCAGAGAGTCCCATACAGAATAAACCCAAGGAGAAACACGCCGAGACAAATAGTAATCAAAGTGGCAAAAATTAAAGACAAAGAAAAATTACTGAAAGCAGCAAGGGAAAAACGACAAATAACATACAAGGGAACCCCCATAAGGTTAACAGCTGATTTCTCAGCAGAAACTCTGCAAGCCAGAAGGGAGTGGCATGATATACTTAAAGTGATGAAAGGGAAGAACCTACAACCAAGATTACTCTACCCAGCAAGGATCTCATTTAGATTTGATGGAGAAATCAAAAGCTTTACAGACAAGCAAAAGCTAAGAGAATTCAGCACCACCAAACCAGCTCTACAACAAATGCTAAAGGAACTTCTCTAAGTGGGAAACACAAGAGAAGAAAAGGACCTACAAAAACAAACCCAAAACAATTAAGAAAATGGTCATAGGAACATACATATCGATAATTACCTTAAACGTGAATGGATTAAATGCCCCAACCAAAAGACATAGACTGGCTGAATGGATACAAAAACAAGACCCATATATATGCTGTCTACAAGAGACCCACTTCAGACCTAGGGACACATACAGACTGAAAGTGAGGGGATGGAAAAAGATATTCCATGCAAATGGAAATCAAAAGAAAGCTGGAGTAGCTATACTCATATCAGATAAAATAGACTTTAAAATAAAGAATGTTACAAGAGACAAGGAAGGACACTACATAATGATCCAGGGATCAATCCAAGAAGAAGATATAACAATTATAGGGGCTTCCCTGGTGGCGCAGTGGTTGAGAATCTGCCTGCTAATGCAGGGGACACGGGTTCGAGCCCTGGTCTGGGAAGATCCCACATGCCATGGAGCGGCTGGGCCCGTGAGCCACAATTGCTGAGCCTGCGCGTCTGGAGCCTGTGCCCCGCGATGGGAGGGGCCGCGATAGAGAAAGGCCCGCGCACCGCGATGAAGAGCGGTCCCCGCACCGCGATGAAGAGTGGCCCCCGCTTGCCGCAACTGGAGAAAGCCCTCGCACGAACCGAAGACCCAGCACAGCCAAAAATAAATAAATAAATAAATAAATAAATAAGAAAATCCTTTAAAAAAAAAAAAAAAAAAAAAAAAAAAAAAAAAGATATAACAATTATAAATATATATGCACCCAACATAGGAGCACCTCAATACATAAGGCAACTGCTAACAGCTATAAAAGAGGAAATCGACAGTAACACAATAATAGTGGGGGACTTTAACACCTCACTTACGCCAATGGACAGATCATCCAAAATGAAAATAAATAAGGAAACAGAAGCTTTAAATGACACAATAGACCAGATAGATTTAATTGATATATATAGGACATTCCATCCAAAAACAGCAGATTACACGTTCTTCTCAAGTGCACACGGAACATTCTCCAGGATAGATCACATCTTGGGTCACAAATCAAGCCTCAGTAAATTTAAGAAAATTGAAATCATATCAAGCATCTTTTCTGACCACAACGCTATGAGATTAGAAATGAATTACAGGGAAAAAAACGTAAAAAAGACAAACACATGGAGGCTAAACAATACGTTACTAAATAACCAAGAGATCACTGAAGAAATCAAACAGGAAATAAAAAAATACCTAGAGACAAATGACAATGAAAACACGACGACCCAAAACCTATGGGATGCAGCAAAAGCGGTTCTAAGAGGGAAGTTTATAGCTATACAAGCCTACCTAAAGAAACAAGAAAAATCTCAAGTAAACAATCTAACCTTACACCTAAAGAAACTAGAGAAAGAAGAACAAACAAAACCCAAAGTTAGCAGAAGGAAAGAAATCATAAAGATCAGAGCAGAAATAAATGAAATAGAAACAAAGAAAACAATAGCAAAGATCAATAAAACTAAAAGTTGGTTCTTTGAGAAGATAAACAAAATTGATAAGCCATTAGCCAGACTCATCAAGAAAAAGAGGGAGAGGACTCAAATCAATAAAATCAGAAAAGAAAAAGGAGAAGTTACAACAGACACCGCAGAAATACAAAACATCCTAAGAGACTACTACAAGCAACTTTATGCCAATAAAATGGACAACCTGGAAGAAATGGACAAATTCTTAGAAAGGTATAACCTTCCAAGACTGAATCAGGAAGAAACAGAAAATATCAACAGACCAATCACAAGTAATGAAATTGAAACTGTGATTAAAAATCTTCCAACAAACAAAAGTCCAGGACCAGATGGCTTCACAGGTGAATTCTATCAAACATTTAGAGAAGAGCTAACACCCATCCTTCTCAAACTCTTCCAAAAAATTGCAGAGGAAGGAACTCTCCCAAACTCATTCTATGAGGCCACCATCACCCTGATACCAAAACCAGACAAAGACACTACAAAAAAAGAAAATTACAGACCAATATCACTGATGAATATAGATGCAAAAATCCTCAACAAAATACTAGCAAACAGAATCCAACAACACATTAAAAGGATCATACACCACGATCAAGTGGGATTTATCCCAGGGATGCAAGGATTCTTCAATATACGCAAATCAATCAATGTGATACACCATATTAACAAATTGAAGAAGAAAAACCATATGATCATCTCAATAGATGCAGAAAAAGCTTTTGACAAAATTCAACACCCATTTCTGATAAAAACTCTCCAGAAAGTGGGCATAGAGGGAACCTACCTCAACATAATAAAGGCCATATATGACAAACCCACAGCAAACATCATTCTCAATGGTGAAAAACTGAAAGCATTTCCTCTAAGATCAGGAACGAGACAAGGATGTCCACTCTCACCACTATTATTCAACATAGTTCTGGAAGTCCTAGCCACGGCAATCAGAGAAGAAAAAGAAATAAAAGGAATACAAATTGGAAAAGAAGAAGTAAAACTGTCACTGTTTGCGGATGACATGATACTATACATAGAGAATCCTAAAACTGCCACCAGAAAACTGCTAGAGCTAATTAATGAATATGGTAAAGTTGCAGGTTACAAAATTAATGCACAGAAATCTCTTGCATTCCTATACACTAATGATGAAAAATCTGAAAGAGAAATTATGGAAACACTCCCATTTACCATTGCAACAAAAAGAATAAAATATCTAGGAATAAACCTACCTAGGGAGACAAAAGACCTGTATGCAGAAAACTATAAGACACTGATGAAAGAAATTAAAGATGATACCAACAGATGGAGAGATATACCATGTTCTTGGATTGGAAGAATCAACATTGTGAAAATGAGTATACTACCCAAAGCAATCTACAGATTCAATGCAATCCCTATCAAATTACCAATGGCATTTTTTACGGAGCTAGAACAAATCATCTTAAAATTTGTATGGAGACACAAAAGACCCCGAATAGCCAAAGCAGTCTTGAGGCAAAAAAATGGAGCTGGAGGAATCAGACTCCCTGACTTCAGACTATACTACAAAGCTACAGTAATCAAGACAATATGGTACTGGCACAAAAACAGAAACATAGATCAATGGAACAAGATAGAAAGCCCAGAGATTAACCCACGCACCTATGGTCAACTAATCTATGACAAAGGAGGCAAAGATATACAATGGAGAAAAGACAGTCTCTTCAATAAGTGGTGCTGGGAAAACTGGACAGCCACATGTAAAAGAATGAAATTAGAATACTCCCTAACACCATACACAAAAATAAACTCAAAATGGATTAGAGACCTAAATGTAAGACTGGACACTATAAAACTCTTAGAGGAAAACATAGGAAGAACACTCTTTGACATAAATCACAGCAAGATCTTTTTCGATCCACCTCCTAGAGTAATGGAAATAAAAACAGAAATAAACAAGTGGGACCTAATGAAACTTCAAAGCTTTTGCACAGCAAAGGAAACCATAAACAAGACGAAAAGACAACCCTCAGAATGGGAGAAAATATTTGCAAATGAATCAACGGACAAAGGATTAATCTCCAAAATATATAAACAGCTCATTCAGCTCAATATCAAAGAAACAAACACCCCAATCCAAAAATGGGCAGAAGACCTAAATAGACATTTCTCCAAAGAAGACATACAGACGGCCACGAAGCACATGAAAAGATGCTCAACATCACTAATTATTAGAGAAATGCAAATCAAAACTACAATGAGGTATCACCTCACTCCTGTTAGAATGGGCATCATCAGAAAATCTACAAACAACAAATGCTGGAGAGGGTGTGGAGAAAAGGGAACCCTCTTGCACTGTTGGTGGGAATGTAAATTGATACAGCCACTATGGAGAACAATATGGAGGTGCCTTAAAAAACTAAAAATAGAATTACCATATGACCCAGCAATCCCACTACTGGGCATATACCCAGAGAAAACCGTAATTCAAAAAGACACGTGCACCCAAATGTTCATTGCAGCACTATTTACAATAGCCAGGTCATGGAAGCAACCTAAATGCCCATCAACAGACGAATGGATAAAGAAGTTGTGGTACATATATACAATGGAATATTACTCAGCCATAAAAAGGAACGAAATTGAGCCATTTGTTGAGAAGTGGATGGATCTAGAGACTGTCATACAGAGTGAAGTAAGTCAGAAAGAGAAAAACAAATATCGTATATTAATGCATGTATGTGGAACCTAGAAAAATGGTACAGATGAGCCAGATTGCAGGGCAGAAGTTGAGACACAGATGTAGAGAATGGACATATGGACACCAAGGGGGGAAAACTGCGATGAGGTGGGGATGGTGGTGTGCTGAATTGGGCGATTGTGATTGACATGTATACACTGATGTGTATAAAACTGATGCCTAATAAGAACCTGCAGTATAAAAAAACAAACAAAACAACTAATACTAAACTTTCATTGGGTTATTTGTATGGAAATATGTTAATATAAATGTTTCAGACATTACATGAAATTTCTAAAAATCTTATATTTGTATTTGTATGGAAATATGTTAATATAAATGTTTCAGACATTACATGAAATTTCTAAAAATCTTATATTTGTATTTGTATGGAAATAGGTATGGAAATATGTTAATATAAATGTTTCAGACATTACATGAAATTTCTAAAAATCTTATATTTGTATTTGTATGGAAATATGTATGGAAATATGTTAATATAAATGTTTCAGACATTACATGAAATTTCTAAAAATCTTATATTTGTATTTGTATGGAAATATGTATGGAAATATGTTAATATAAAATAAAATAAAATAAAATAAATGGGGGAGAAGAGACAAATCTCCCAGGCAGAAGAATCCCAAACAATTTACACAAATGTTCTGCCCTCAAGGAGGTGGATCACAACTCCCCATCCCTTAGGTGTGGGCTGTAAATAGTGACTTCCTTTCAAAGGGCACAGCGCAGAGAGGGAGGAAGAAGGTAACTTTATGGTGGAGACACCTGACGGACACCGCCTCCGCCAGGTGATCAAGGTCAACGTCACAGGGATAAGTCACACTGATGGCACGTGCCCTGGACACATGTGTGATGAGAAAGGCACTTCCTCTCTGAGGTCCTCCTCTCCAAAACCCAGTCCAACCATGAGAAAAACACCAGACAAATCCCAACTGAGGGCCATTCTACAGAACACCTGACTCCAAACTGTCAAGTTCATCAAAACCAAGAAAGTCTGAAAAACTGTCTCAGCCCAGAGACATAAATGTCCCGTGAGGATCCTGGGGCAGAAAAAGGACATTAGGGACAAACTGAGGCGATCTGAATAATGCATGGACTTCAGCTAATAATCATGTTATCAATCAGAATTTGTTCGTTAATTGTAACAAATGTACCATACAGATGTAAGAGGGTCAAAGTAGGGGAAAATGGGGTGTGGGGTCTATGGAATGTTTCTGTACTATCTTCGCTATATTTCTGCAAACCAAAATAAACTGATTCTTTAAAAAATGGCAAAGCTAAAATCAGCAGCACGGTGGCATAACTATTTCCATTGGGAATTTTAGAGGGAAAACCCACAGACTTTCTGTTTGCAGCACTGGGACTAGAGTGAGGTGAATAAGGCACTTGCTTTGGTTGCAGAATGTAACGGGGGGCACCCAAAAGTTCTATTATGATCATCCCCATTTTACAGCTATGGAAACTGAGGCTATGAGGAAATCACTTGCCCAGGGTCCCATAGGGAGGCAGGGCTGCTCACACACAATCTTGGCCTCCATCTGAAATCATGGTCCCAAGCTGACCCTAAAGTCTGGAAGGCCAGCACAGTGGGGCTCCAATAAGTCAGCTTTGCCAAGGGTCGTGTCTTTGCACTTGGAGTCCTGGCCTGGAAGGGAGGACCCTACTCATGGGACACACAAGCTCCCCCTGGGCCTCCTCAGCAAGATCATCACTGATCCCTTGTCAATTTGGCTGCTGAGTGGTTTTAATGGGGGTCTTCTAGGCAGAAGGATGTCCAACTGGGGGCCTGGGCCCCTGGCCTTGGCCCCATGCACCATCTGACCCAGCTGACTGCAAACACGGCAAATGGCAGACGCAACAGAATCTGGGCTGTGATCAGGCTGCGGCTGAAGAAGCCACAGGAAAAGCACACAGCTGCCTTCCAGAGGTCACAGCCGGCAACTGGAAGCCTGTAATCAAGCCGATTTCCAGCAGGAAGCTCTGGCTCCCCAGGCCACATGGAGGGGAGATCAGTGTGACCTGAGCTTCCTTGAACCTCACTCCAGGGTCCAACCCCCTTTGGAGGCCTCTCTTCAGACGCCCCCCCCCGGGCCCTCTGGGTTCAGCGTGTTCCAGATGGACATGATCATCTTTCCTCAAAATGTGCTCCTCGCTCCATGGCCATGTTTCTGCATTACCCACCTCTCCTTCTGCCCTGAGCCACACAGCCGTCCACACATCCATTGAGTGCCTACTGGATGCCAAAGCATTTTACTCAGAACTCCTCACGGGCCCCTTCTGCTGAGGCTGCCCCTGTTATGGCCGCACTTTACAGATGAGGAAACTGAGGTTCTTTTAGCGCAAGTCCGTGTGCCCTACGCACAGTGAGGCCAAACAAACCAAAACGTCAGAGTTTGGAGCAGAGAAAGGTTTATCACAGGGCCATGCAAGGAGGCGGATGGCTCGTGAACTCGGGGTTCAGAAAAACCGTGAACTCCCCGAAGGGTTTCAGCAAAACATTTTTAAAGGCCAGGTATGGGGGCGGTGGGTGGGTGGGAGGTGTTGGTCACAGGGTCTGTGATCAGCTCGTGCACAATTCTGATTGGCTGATGGTGACGTAACAGGGTGGTGTCACAGGGGTTAACATGATCAATCCTCAGGCACCACTAGGCCTGGGGGCTACATGCTCATGGTCATCAAGTAGTTAACATCTTCCATTTGGTGAGGGAGGCATTTCACTTCTGTAAAAACAACTCAGGAATGTGCATTAGATACTGTTATTTAGGTACTTCAGAGAGGAGCTGAAGCAGAAGATATGGGGGAAGAGCCTGCCCAGGGAAGGCCCCATAGGGTCCTGCTCGCTTACAGCTCAGAGGGTTTATGTGGAGTCCTGGGGTGGTAGGGGCAGATTGTGGAAGTAGGAGCCGGTTCCTGGGTGGAGCTAGAACAGGGACCTGGTTTGTTGGCTGGGGCAGCCTCTGGTGGGCAAATGGGGGGACTGCAGCCTTAGTCTCATGGGTCCATCCAGATCGTCTCCCCGCTCCCACAGGCTATGGTCCCTCCTCTGACACCCTCCATGGCTCCCTATGGTCCCCTTGGTGGGGGGGGGGGAGTGGCAGGGATGCTAAGTGAACCCCTGCTAGGTCACCAGGGAGACCCCTGAATTCAAAACCCAGCCTCTTCAGTCAGACCCAGACCCTGTCCCCAGTCCACTAGTCACCTCTCAGCCTCAGTTTCCCCAGCTGGGGACTTGGGAACCAAAAACGCCCTCGGCCTCTTCAGGTCGTGGTACAGATGAACACAAAGCTGGCATGCACTAGGCACTCAGTAACTGCAGTTGTCACCCTCAGAAACATGAAGGAGAAGGGCAGGGACTTGAGATGGGGTGTCGCAGGTAGCCCCAGTTCCCTCCCACAGGATCTCACCGGCCAGCAACCAACCCAGAAAGTCCCGAGGCCATAATTAGGCAGAAACAACCCACCTCTTTTTCTGGGAAAGCGAAACAGGAAACCGAAACAGAAAGCCTGGGCTCTGCTCAGCCTGCAGAGTCCCCATTCAAGCATCTCCAAGTCAGAGGATCCTGCTGGAACTTGTCATTGGTCGGCACAGCTCCTATGCTAATAAGTGGGTAGCCCCAGCCCAGAGGAGATTCCAGCGCCCTCCCCTAACTCCCGTCCAGTCCCTACGGGCAGATCTGGAGGGCACCTACTTTGTACCACTACAGCCCTGTGCCCATGGTTGACCACTTGAATGAGTCGGTGCTGCGCTGCGGCAAGCTGCCACGGTGCGTGTGCTTCCTGCTGCTTCTGGTCACACTGATGGTTATCCTCGTGCCCCTGATCATCTTCGTTGTCAGGGCCGACAGCAAGGACTGCACGGATGGCCTCCAAGCAGAGCGGGAGTGTCAGAACCTCACTCGACACGTGCAGCACCAGCTAACCCAGGCCCAGGAAGTCTTACACAAGATGGAGGTCCAGGCCGCCACCTGCAACCAGACAGTGGTAAGCCACTGCACCCCCTAGAGAGAGCCCTGTACTTGCGGGGGTTCTTACAGGGTCTACGTGGAGATCAAGATGATAGACCTTAAAACTCCCCCCTGGATGTCCCCAACAGGGTTTGGAGACCTCTAAACTCTCTCCAGGGTGCTAGTGTGGGGTGGGGTCTTAAAACTTCCCAGAGCACCCAAATCAGGGGCCTCAGTATCCCTGCTAGGATATGGGGGAATCTCCAGACTCCAGGGCACTGGTGTGTGGGAGCTAGAAACTCCCCTCGGGCCCCAGTCTTGGGGGAGCAGAAGTCCCCTCTAGGGGTTGGGATCGGGACCTCACCAGGTCCCAAAGAAAGAAGAGGCTCTTGATACTTCCACTGCATCCTGAGAGACTTTGGAATTTTCATCTGTGTCCTGATATGGGGGAACCTTGAAACTCCCACTGGACCTCTACTTGGACTCCGAAATCCCCCCTGTGCTCTGGTTTTGGGAGGACCTCTCAATCTTCTCGGGCAATAGCCTGGGGGATCTGGAAACTTCTCCTAGAGTTTGGGCATGGGGAGCTTCCAAATTCTCTTGGGGAGGGCCTCAAAACTCCCATTTCGAGGATCACACCCTTATCGGTGGCCCTGGGAGGGTGGGAGGTTGTGGCCACTCTTCAAGGTGGGAGACTGAGGTGCAGGGGACGGTCGGAGTGGAAACTGAAGGGGGTTTGGACCCGAGCTCCTCTGATCCCAGGGCCTAAGGAGGGGTCCAGGGCCCAAGGACAGAAGTCCAGTTTCCCACACCCCACCCCCACCCCCGCGTCGCAGGTGACCCTGAGGGACTCTCTGAAGATGGAGCAGGCACGGGTGGCGGAGCTTCAGGGTGAGAAAAGCACGAGGCCAGCGTTCCACGGAGGCGGCTCCGAGGGGTGGGCCAGATATTGAAGAGGACTGAGAAGGGAGGGTCCCAGGGTTGGGGTCGGGAGGGAGGGATGGGGCCAGATTCCATCTGGAGTAGGGGAGGGGGGAGCACGCCAGGTTTCCCAGCGTGGGTTGAATGAGGGCGGGGCTAGAGGCGGGGACTTGTCCCGGGTTGGAGCCAGGTGAGTGGGCGTGGTCAGTGTGTTGACGCGCCCCTTGATTCTGTACCCGACCCCACCAGGAGAGGTCAAGATTTTGAACCGGAAGCTGGAGGACACTTTGGAGGAGGTGCAGAGACTAAGGTCCGAGACGACCCCCCACCCCCGGCTACTCCCCTTTCACCCCACCCCGAAGACTCGCGACCCCCTTGGCTTCCAAAAACCCCGTTGCTCAGGGGGCAAAGTTTAAGTCCCAGCCTTGTCCCTTGTGTCACACAGCCATGGGCTGGCCGCTGCCACCTCTCCTCCCCAGTGACTTGGTGGGGGAGGAGTGGAGATTCTTGGGGGCGCAGCCTCCAGCTGCTGGAGCCGGCCCGGCAGCTACCTGAGTTGTCCCGATCTCTACTCCAGAAGGGGGAGTGAGGCCTCAGCTGAGAACAACTCTTCTAGCTGCTGGAGCGTCCTGTTCGCTGTGGTCGTGGTCGTGGTCCTCAAGGCTCTGCTGATCTGAGGTCCCAGAAAGCCGGCCGGTAAGGAGGGGGCAGCTCGGGGGAGAAGAAAGCTGGGAAAGGATGGGAGTCGGGGATGGGTCACGGTCTGGGGAGGTGGCCTACCTGCGGGGCAGAGGGCTGGGCACCGAGGAGGAGAAGAATCTTGGGGAGGGAGGGAGAGCCCAGTGAGCAAGGAGGGGATGGGGGGGGCGGTCCTGGAGCGGGGCAGGGCTTGGGGGGGCGGAGCCCGTGTTGTATCTGCCTCTGAGTCCCTGTTTTGATGTCTTTTAGGCCACAACCTGGACTGGTTCGGTTCCCTCTCTGCTTCCCCCTTTGAGGCTTCCTGACCTGGCCCGTTCTGAGGGGACCACATGGCAACACGGTTGTGGGGAGGAGAGGGGGGATGGGGTAGCCTAAGGGGTCCATGGGGCAGCTCTGGAGGGATACCTTGGGCATGGAGAAGTAGCGGAGTTGGCCCAAGGCTGCCCTAGAGCTGAGGAGGGCATGGGGGTGGAAGGTGGGGCACCTGCTTCTTGCTGACACGGTTTCTAGAAAGTCACTTTCTTCTGGGGTCTTTGGGCTCCAAAAAAGTAAACACCCCTCTAGGGGGGGAAAAACTTTACTCTCAAGTTTTTGGAGTGTTATTGTGTCACCCCCAAGCATCTGGGGCCTGCCCTGCGTGCCAGGGTGGACACCCATTGACATCCACATCCAGCTTTCCCTGCTCTAGAATGTTCTCAGGAATCCCTGCGTTTCTGGCAGTCACCACCCCACTGCCTCCCCAGCCCTCTTCTCCATTTGGATCGTCTTAAAGAACTCTACACCCTCATCAGCCTGCCTGCAGTGTTCTGCTCTCATCTCGCCGGGATCTTCTGATGGCGGCAGTCCCATGAGGAAACCAAGGCTGTGGATGAGGGACACTTTGTCCTGGTTCCCAATCCCTTCCCACAGAAAGTGCAGGGCTGGGATCAAACCTGGATCTGCAGACACACACAGGCCTGTGTCACAATGCCCCCTCCTCCTCCATCCCCCAAACTCTTATTCATCCTGCAGTACCCAGCTCTGGGAGCCCCTCCTCCAGAAAGCCTCTCTGCTTCTCAAAATTGAAGGCCACTGGGAGTTCCCCGGTGGCCTAGTGGTTAGGATTTTGAGCTTTTACTGCCGTGGCCCGGGTTCAGTCCTTGGTTGGGGAACTGAGATCCCGCAAGCTGCATGGCACGGCCAAAAAAAAAAAAAAAAAATTGGAAGGTGTTCAAAATTGAAGCCTACCATCTGATAAACCCTTCAACCCACTTTCTTGGATCCTCCCATGGCCCATAATTCCTTCCTCCTCTGTTATCTTCCTTCCTCCAAGTTCCCCTGGAATCCTGACTATTGTCCGGGCAACTTCTTGTATATGGCTGGGGGTGGGGGCAGGTCCCTTGCATCTGCCCAGAATTCCCAGAATTCTGCACTGCCATCGACATGGTCCCGAGCCCAGATGGTCGGGCCCCCTCCTCCATGGCTCCCGTTGTCCTCCCAGGGCCCCCCAAACCCCATCCCTGCCACAGGCCTCCCCTGATTCCCCCCGACCCCACCCCCG
This sequence comes from Balaenoptera acutorostrata, assembly GCF_949987535.1. Taxonomy (NCBI): domain Eukaryota; kingdom Metazoa; phylum Chordata; class Mammalia; order Artiodactyla; family Balaenopteridae; genus Balaenoptera; species Balaenoptera acutorostrata. The sequence goes on from NC_080065.1 coordinate 174,068,758, forward strand.
GCCCCTAACTTCCTCTTGCTCCACCCCCTGTGACCATTTCTCTGCATTTTGATTTGTCAAGTTCCTTCCTGCCTCATGGCCTCAGCTAGTCTCCACCTGCTGCTCGGAGCACCAGCTCCCCACTCTGAAGTTCTAGAGCAGGGTTTCTCGGCCTCCAAACTCTTGACATTTGGACTGGACCATCCTCTGCTGTGGGGCCTGCCCTGTGTACTGTAGGACGCTGAGCAGCATCCCTGGCTTCCACCCACTAGAGGCCCATAGCACCTTACCCCGAGGTTGTGACAACAAAAAAAATGCCTCTAGACATTACCAAGTTTCCCCTGGGGGGCAGAATCAATTCCGGTGAGAACCTCGGCTCTAGAAGGTGAGGCTTGGGTCCCCGTCAGTTCTGTGTCCCCAGCTCACAGGGGGGCTCAGCAGGTGCTCCCATGGAGTCCCTTTACAATGACTGAGTCATTTCACCACCACCCCCCATCGGCAGCCCCATCTAACAGATGAGGAAACTGAGGTCCAGAGAAGTGACTGGACTCTCTCAGGGTTTCTCAGCTGCTCAGGCAATGAAACCCTCTGCTTCCAGCAGGTTCTCTTGATTGCCGGGAAGCAAACCTTTCTCACGTGACCTCAGTCCTTTCCCATCCCCACTCAACATCCTCACCTCCAACTCCCAGCTTGGGCTCCCACCTTGGAAAGTCCCCAAACAGCTCCTCCTCCCACCCCCACCATACCTGGTCTGTGTTTCGCTGATGGAGGGGGCAGGTTTGCCCCAATATTACGGGTTTGACCTGCTCAATTTCTTCTCCTAAATTCCCACCCAATGGCCAGGGTATAAACGTCTCTTTCCTAAAAATGCCCCTCTTCCCTGGCTGGCTGTTGGGGGGATTCCAGCTTCAGCAGGAATCTGGCAGTGACCTGTGGCTGCTGTGTGTCCCTGGCCTGAGACTTAGCCTCTCTGGGCTCTGGTTTCTTAATGTGGAACTGGGGGTGGGGGCGGGGCAGGTCAGGGAGGGACACAGATTCTAGTTTACACAGATTCTCAGCTCACATTTCTGCACAACTATTGTGTGCCAGGCCCACGCGGTGGCAGTGTGAACAGGGCAGGTGCAGGCTTTGCTTTCTAGGGGCTCACCCAGTCTGATGGGGGAGGCAGCCAGGAATCAAACACAGGTAAAATGACAGCAGAGCTGAGAGAGCTGATCAAAAGGGGTCTGAGTTAGTGGGGAAGGGGGAGGGTTCTGAAGGAGGAGACACACTGGCGGACAGGGGAGAGCTGGTAGGAACTGTTAACTGGGCAAAGAGGGAGGAGAGGGCTCTCAGGCAGCCCTGGGGTAGGAATGCCCTGGTCTGAAGAGCGCTGAGGAGGGCTGGAGGGGGCTAAGAGCAGGAAGTGACATCACAGACCTGCTAGGGGCCTTGCTGGGGAAGAAGAGGAGGAGGAAAGGGAGGTGGAAATGGAGGAGGGCCAAGAGGAGATAAAGGGGAAAGAGGGCGGAGGGGGAGGAGGAGGATTTGACTCAGAGGGAAGTCTGGGGAACGGTGTGAACTCGCCTGGATCTGATTCACGTTGTAAGATCGCCCTCTGGTGGCCTAGTGGAGAACGGGCAGGGAGATGGGACCGATCCACCCTTGCGTCGACCCTCTGGTTCTCACAGCCAGTCACAAAAAGTGTGGCAGCCTGAGCCAGGCCGACCTCAAATGCTCGAGTAGCCTCCCGTCTTCTAGGCTTGGTCTTTCCATGAACAGAATAGGGACAATATACCCCCAGACCCTCGCCAAGCGCCCCCTGTGCAAATGGGTGCTTTTGCGCAGATGTGCTCAAGTGATTCCCACAAAGCCCTACGGGGCAGGAGCTACTGTCATCTCCGCTTCATAGAGTGGGAACCTGAGGCTAAGAGGGTCACGTGGGATGCAGATGCCAGACTGGAATCCAGGACCCCCCCAGTCCTGTCCTGGGCTCCACTAGCCTGGCCTGGCCCCTGGCATGGGTCCAGCCCCTCCCAACAAACTTGAAGCCACCGCCAGGCAGGGCGGAACCGTGGGTGTCCCTGGCGCCCCAAGGTGCCAATTAAATGCTCGTGGCCGTCTGGGGCCAGAGCTGTGGATGGCGGCGGCATGGCCGAGCCGGGGCCGGAGCCGGGGCGCGCCAGGCGAGTGTTCGCCCTGTGCGGGGCCGCGGTGTTCCTGGCAGCGGTGGCGGCTGGAGCAGCCCTGCTGGCCTGGAATCTGGCCGCCTCGGCCTCCCGGAGGCCTCACTGCCCAGAGCCAGGGGCCAACACCACGGCGCCGCCTGGAGACCTGGTGCCCGAGGTCGAGGAACTTCGGCGCCGGCTGGCAGAGGCTGCCCAGCGTGAGGAGGCCCTGACCAGGCAGCTGAACCAGGCCGAGGGTGTCCGACAGGAGCTGGAGGAGGCCCTAAGGGGCTGTGAGGGCCGCCAGGTAGGTGGGCAGGGTGGGGGGCTGGGGAATCCAGAATATGGGGGGGAGAGGGTGCACACACATCCCTGGGGCTCCCCCCCCCCACACCCTGTGCCTTGGTTTCCGCCATTCTTCAATTGAGGGAGGCAAATAAGAATACACACGTAATTCCTTCCAACTCCTACAATGCCAGTTCATCCTTGAGTCTACCTTTTGACCAAGAAGGTGCCACTGTCCTCTGCTATTTGCCAGATCACTGGTGGAGGCTAGGGAAGCCTCAGACCCCTAAGCCCACCTGGGGAGGCCCTGTGCTAACCCTCCCCCTAGGTACCCACTCAACATCCCACCTCCCAGCCAGTGTACAGCAGCCCTATTTCGAGAGAGGGACATTCATGTCACCTGTAATTAGGAGGCTAAAGTTGGCCTCTTGGGGGAGGTACCAGCCAGGTCCTCCCTTTTCCTCCTGCCACCCCCTTCAAACCCTTCCTTAACCCTTCCCAGCCCTGGGCCTCGCAGAAGAATCATCCTCAATGTCCCACCATTCATGTTTATTGAGTAACTACTGTGTACCCCTGTGTCCCAGGCGCAGCAGAGGTTGGGCAGTGTATGAATTTTTGAAAATTCATGTCTTTTGAAAATTCATCCCTACACCTTTCCTGACTGCCTAAGGGAAAGGCCTGGGACAGCCGAGGTTAAGAGCAGCCTGCACTGGGTTCAAATTCTGTCTCTGCCTCTCCATGGAGGATTCTCTGAGGAAGCCAGGCCAGTGGTTTTGCAGAATGTCTTGTTGCCGAAATCTCGGCCTCTGTACACCAGTACCAAATAGAAATACGGAGACAGAGTTTTGGAGGAAGTAGAAAGAGTAGCTTTATTTCTTTGCCAGGCAAAGAGGGAAGACAGCAGGCTAGCACCTCAGAAAAACTGTGCCCCCCTCTCTGGGGGAATAGGGAGAAGTCTTATAGTCAGGGCTAGTAGTCTGGGGTAGCTGATAAGGATCAAGGCAGTGATGGACTTGCATTCTTCTTCCGGGAAATTTCAAAACGGCCACAGCTGACATCAGGCAGCTCCGTAACTGGGTGTGGTCATCTCCAAGATTATCGCTGGTGACCTTCTCTCTGAAATGAAGAAAGCTACAAGGGAGTGTTACAAGGGAGTGTGGGAGAAAAGAATGCCAGGTGCAGGATATAATTCACATAGAGTCAGAGAGTGATTAAGGAATTAGCTTTGTGTAGGACAATTCTAGTTGCATGCACTATAGATTAGTAACAGTTAAAGTGAAACTAGGATTGCTTAACTTTTATAGGTCTGCTTTTGCTGTTTCTATAGCCATTCACTCATTCCTTTGTTTTCTCGGCTTGTTAGTAGGAAAGAAAAACCCCATTTTCCACTTCTACTGTAACAGTCTCACAGAGGTGACTAAGTATACCCTAGAAACCCAATTGTCAACCACCAAATTGGCTTGTGCTGGTCTGAAACCCCAGTCCGTGAGTCTAGATATAGCTAGGATTGGAACCAGATCCTGTCGGCAGAGCTAAACCTTTTCTACATCTAGTTGGCCTGGAGTAGGGGCCGGTTGACCTGGACAAAGATCTCCTTCCAGGCAGGCACCTGTCACCACTCGGTACCCCAGACTTCAGAGGCCACGTCTGTGTTTTACAACTACAGGACCCCAAAGGTCCAAATAAAGCTCAAGGAACACCAGTGTAGTCTCAGTCTCCCCTAGAAAGGGCGGGGCCAATTCACTCCTTCTCCCCTCACCCTCCCCCCTCCCCCCCCCCACTTCCCCTCCACTCCGTAGAGTCGGCTTCAGACCCAACTGATGACACTGAAGACTGAGATGGACGAGGCCAAGGCTCAGGGGACCCAGATGGGGGCTGAGAACGGGGCGCTGACAGGTGTGTTGGGGTGCAAAGTGGTGGGCAGGTCTAGAGGTGGGAGGAGCCTAGAAGGTTCCCAGCTACGCAAATGACACGTACAGGTGCAAACGTAAAGCAGACGAACGCGAAAAGTTGTGAAAGAAATGCACATAATATGCAAAGGTCATGCGAATGTCAGAAAACAATGCAAATACAACAAAATATGCACACGCCGTGTAGAGATTCCCAAAAGTAATGTAAACCTATGAAAAGCTATGCAAATAACACGTAAAGGTCAGGCAAACAGCACACAAACTTAATTCGAATAAAATAAACCACGCAAATAGTAGGCAGACTATGAATTCGGAGCTGGTGTGCGAGGGGCAGGAACCTGGTCTCCAGCCTGACCCTGCCCCCTGCGCCCGCAGAAGCCCTGGCGCGCTGGGAGGCGGCGGCCACGGAGTCTGCGCAGCGGCTGGCCGCGGTGCAGCGGCGCGCGAGCGCGGCGGAGGCCGAGGGTGAAGCCTGCGCAGCCCGGGAGGCGGCGCTGCGCGAGCACGTGTGAGTAAGGGGTGGGCGGGAAGGGTCCTGGGGAGGGCGAGCCCATGCCCCTGCCCATGTGGGCGGGGCCTTGTGGAGAGTCAAAGTGAAGGTCAGGAGTTAGAACTTGGGGGGCGGGGGAGGCGCTCTTTGGGGACGGGAATCCCCCACGTTAGCGCGGGCACTCTGGAGGCACGGGTCCCTGGGGTCGGGCGCATACTGGGGGCTCCGGGGAGGGCGGGGAGTGCAAGTGGAGGATGCAAGAAAAATCGAGTATCGAGTGAGGGGCCGGGGGCCTGTAGGCGGAGCTTCTGGGGAAAAGGCTGGGAGTCCCTGGGGAGGGGTCCTGGAAATGGCCAGGAGTGGAGAAGGGATGAGGGATCCTGGAGCATGGGATCTCTGGGGAGGGGGCGTTCCCAGGAAAGGCGGAAGAATGATGGAGGGTCTCTGGGGAAGGGGGTTCCAGGTGCTGACGGGACCCTCCCTCCTTCCCGGCAGTTACACCCTGGAAGCCCAGGCCGGTCCCCAGCGCAGAGTGCCACACCCCCGGACCCGCTCCGGGTCCCGACCTCGGCCCAGCCCCCGCTCGCGCTCTCGCCCGGGAACCTCCGGGGGTTGCAGGCGACCAGCGCGGCGCGCACGAGGGTGAGTCAGACCCCAGCTGGATCAGGGCTCGAGGCCAGGAGGACAGACACTGGGGGCCCTGCTGGACACTTACAGAGGTACCCACGCTGGATGAGATGCTCAGTCGACACCCATCAACGCTCAGCTTTCGACCGACAGCCGCCCTGAACGGAAACTGTGCAGAAAGAAGACCCGACCCTCTCTCCTTGACCATCTAGTGCTAATTTTGCAGATGGGGAAATTGAGGTCCATTTGGTCACAAGGTGAGATAGTGCAGAGCTGGGACTTAAGTCCCCTCTAAGGACAAGGACAGTGCTGCCCTCATTCCACAGACGTGAGGACTTAGGGTCCAGCCCTGACCTGGGAGTGACCTGAAGGGGTTACTTCTCCTCTCTGGTCCTCAGTTTACCTTGCCTGTAAAATGAGTGATCGGAACGGTGAGAGCCAACATATCCTTGACACCAAAAGCTGACAAAAATGGCACAATAGGAAAACTACAGACCCCTCTCCCTATGAAGAGGGTACAAAACTCCCAAATGGAATTTTAGCAGAAAACCAAATAACACATTTTTAAGATACACCATAACAAAGTGACTTATGCCTGAGGTGCAGAGATGGTTCAATATTTAGAAGTCTGTTAATAAAATTCACCATACTAATGGATCAAATGAGAAAAATTCTGAAAAGATCATCAAAATAGCAAAAATTTCATGTAAGTGAGATTATACGGTATTTGTCTTTCTCAGCCTGACTTATTTCAGTTAACATAATACCCTCTAGATCCATCCATGTTGTTGAAATGCAAGATTTCTTTTTTATGAGAATATTATGAGTAATATTCCATTGTGTGTGTATATACACACATATATATATATATATATATATATAACATCTTCTTTATCCATTCATCTATCGATGGACACTTAGATTCTAATTTCCAGACTATAATCAGATTTTGCCAACTGTTCTGATAATGTCCTTTGTAACAAGAGTATCCTGGCTTACACATTGTATTAATCTGGAACATTCCTCAATCTGTCTTTGCCTTTCATGACACTGGCATTTTTTAAAAAGCGCAAGCGAGTCATTTTATGGTGTCTAGTTTGGGTTTTTGTGATGTTTCCTCATGATTAATTGGCATTTTTGGCAGGAATGCCTCAGAAACAATTCAACCTAATAATATTATCTGCTGTTGGTATGACTATATATAGAAAACCCAAGAGAATTAATGGAAACTTTCCTATATCTAAACAACTAGGTAGAAAATCCTTTCAAAGAAAAGAAAGATCCATTTCAGATAGTGTTTTATATCCAGGAATAAACTACATTCCTTATTATGTAAGGATCTATTCTATATTAATTTTTCAAAAAATAACTCAGTAGAAAATGGTCAAAGAACATGGGCAGCCTGCATAGAAATATATAAAAAAGGGGCCCAATCTCACTTCTAGGGAAGAAATGCAAACTGAAAAAAATGTGATACCATTTTCTACCCTTTAGTTTGTCAAAGACAAAAATAAAAACAAATTAAAAGTTTGTGAATACGTTGTGTTGGCACTGCTGTTGGGAAGCAAGCAGTCCCACACACTGCTGGTGGGACTGCTCATTGGTACAACCACTTGGGAGGGCAGTTTTCCAGAATCTCTCAAAATTAAAAGTGCACATATTGTTTGACCCATCAACTCCTCTTCAGGCAATTTTTCTGCAACCATATTATTTTAATTAAAAACAATTTTTAATCTACAACCATATTTAAATGCATACAAAATTATGGACTGAATGCAGTGGAGAATCCTGTGTCGGATCCTGGAACAGAAAAACACTTAGTGAGGAAATCAAGTAAAGTCTAGAGTTTAGTTAATAGTAATATACGAAGATTAATTTCTTAGTTTTGACAAAGAAATTGGAAGAAGCTGCATGAGGGCTATTCAGAGACTCTCTGTATTATCTCTGCAAAGTTTCTGTAAATCTAAACGTATTCCAAAGTTAAAAGTTTACTTTTAAAAAGATGAGCGTGGGGGAGAGGAGAAATGAAGACATTATTACCACATTCTTGGTAATTGCAAAAAATTGGAAACAACCTCAGTGTCCATCAGTTGGGGACTGTTTAAATGAGTGTCCGTCCATCCACACCACGGAATGCTATACAACTGGTTTGTGTGGGTTTTTTTATTTTTTGTTTTTGGCCAAGCTGCCCGGCTTGCAGATCTTAGTTGCCTGACCAGGGATTGAACCTGCGCCCTCAGCAGTGAAAGTACAGAGTCCTAACCACTGGACAACCAGGGAATTCCCACTATAAAACTGTTAAAAAGGCCAAAGCTGATCTTCTCTGAGACGCATTAATGTAAAAAGCAGGAGAGCAATAATTTGTGTACGTCTTTTAAAATTCGGGACTGGGGGAAACTTTTATCCAAATATCTCTGAAGGAAACACTGGTCACAGCTGTGGCCTCTGGAAAAGGAATCAGGGATCTGGGGATCGGCGGGGGAAGCAGTCTCATGTTCCTCTGTATACCTTTTTGTAAAGTTTGCATTTTAAAAATCATGTGCATGTATTACCCTTAAAGTAATTAAAATTTGTTTGGAAAAATTTCTGAAGAGGCTGGTGTAAGGAGGGGAATAGCAGCCCTTGAAACTCTGATCCCCCCCTCAGCCAGTCCTGCTCGTTATCCCCCCACCCACCTTGGAGGTGGCTTGGCGGTGCCTGATCAGGGCCTTTACTGGGAGAGGACCAACTTGGGGTGGGGGGGTGGAATTGGAGGGCCGCCCCCCAAAGGAGGAGGTGAGGCTGAGGGGAGGGATGAGAGTCTAACCGCTTTGTTCCGTTGCTGGCCACCAGGGGTCGCCCCAGTCTGCAGACCTGGTTGCTGCTGGCTGAGGGCCCAGAACTTGAGAGGCTGGGAAGATGGGTCTGAGACACGCCCCTCCCCCTGCAACTCTGGCGTAAATCCAGAAGTGAGCAGGAAACAGCTTCTCCTTCTGGAGTCAGCCAGGGCTTGAGACTGGCCTTGCCTTGTCTGGGGCCTCAGGGACTTCAGACCCCTCACTGTGGGGTCCAGGGCTGATGCACACAAAGGGCTGGGCTCAGGGCTGTAAATGGGACCTAAAATATTATCATTACTTTTCACTTATTCTGCTAGCTTCACCTTGGCCATACCTGCCAGATCCCTGAAAATCAGCTCCAGGGTAATGGGGAGCCATGGGGGGTGTGTGAGCAGGAAGGGTACTATCAGATCTGGTGTCAGAGACAGTTGGGAGAAAAGAGGGGGGGCAGAGGCTGGGCTCTGCAGATCTCCATGGGAGGCCATAGGATAGGGAGTGGGTGAGAACTGGGGGCAACTTGGAGAGAACAGGCCCCAATCCCTGGCCAGAACGGAGAATCCCCCAGCTGCCTTGCCTTCCAGACCCCACCTGCCTCCCTCCCCACAGGGCCAGCCCCCAGCCTGCCCTTGCTCTGTTGTACCTCCCTGTCTCCACCTGTCCAGTTACCACTCAAAGTCTCTGTCTGTCCCTCTGTCTCCGAGTCTTTACCTCTGTGTCTCCACCTTGTCCCCAGCACACTCTCCCAGGTCCCTGCCCTGGCCTCCCCTATTCATGGTCACCCTGGGGTCCCTCCATGGCTACAGAAACAGGAGTGTGTGGGAGGGGGGGTGGAAAGGGGAAGCCTGGCGCAAGCTGGGTGGAGGGCACTGGGGACAGCAGCAGCCTGACCTTGTTGGCCCCCAGTCCCAGGTAAGAAAGTGGGTCACCTTTTTTCAGCAAGGAACACAGATGCCCGGAGAGGACAGGCTCTTCCCCCCCACAAAGGGCTCTCCTTGCCTCCTCTGTCAACTCCAAAAGCCCAAAACTTAATTTCCTTTGCATTTAACCAAAACCCAAACACGTTGGCATAAAAGTGGAGTGTTTTCTGAACTTTGCTGAAATTTTTCTTCGCCAGAAATATCGCTTCCTCCAGAACCTTCCTGAAGCTCTGTGAGAGTTTTTAAAAACCTCGTGTCTCCTTGAGAACTTCAATGTCGGTCTTCAGAGTGACACAGAGCTGACTTCCTCATGACAGTCTTCCCGTCTCTGCCCAAACAATCAAATAAACCAAATGGCTTGTTTTTAATTTAGAAAAAAATAATTAAAATCGAAGTCAGGGTTTATGATGACCCTCCAAAGGAATTCAGAGAGATTCATGCACAAAATTTCCTGTGACTATGACAAATGGTTTTCAGGGAAAAACCAAATGCTCACATCATTCGATGCATTTGACCTCATGTGAATTCGAGGACCAGTTGCTCACCTCCTCCCTCTGGAATTTTCTGGCCAGGAATTCAGGCAGAACGTGTTCAGAGAGTCTGTTTTTAGAAATTTTAGACTCTGCTGGCAGGAGTGTCAATGGAAACAACCTCTTTGGAGGACAAATTGATGACAGCTGTCAAAATGTAAAATGTTATTGCTTTAGGACCCAGCAATTTCACTTGTGGAGATTTGATATCAAGTCTTATTTTGTTCACTGAAACAAAAAATTTAGGAACAGTCTAAGTGTCCATTGGTAATTATTATGGTAATGTATGTGCTGAAAACCTAAACAGCGGTCAAAAGGAATCAATCTCAAAGTCATAATGTTGAGCAAAAAGAGGAAGTTTCATCATTACCTTTTCCATTTAAAAAAAAATCTAGCTTTTAAAACAAATTATTGGAAAAAGAAACATTACAAATCAAAGTTGTGAGATCAAATTGCCAAAAAGAATGTTATTTTTGAGCTTGATACAAAAGACATTAGTGTGTATATTGAAAACTCTTGTCCTTACACTGTGACAGTTGCTCAAAATTGTAGCACATCAGGTCTAGAGTGGCTTTTTTGTTTTCTAGGAGTTTATGGTTGCCTTTCTTTTCCCTTGACAACAGATATCATGTTCATACATACATATATGCAACATCTTCAATATACAGTGAAAATAGCCAAAATCTTAAGTTCACACCAAGACTGTCACACCACCTGGCATTGGCCTAAGCACTGCCCGCATGCCTGAGCTCTCAACTGGACCCTTGTCACCCAGGCTCTACCCCTGTCATGCCCCCTTTCCCCTGGTGATCCCACAGGCCCAGGGCAACAGCAGCTGGGACAGTGTCCCTCCCCTGTGTCTCAGTTCCCCAGCCTCACATCAGAGGCTGCACATGATCCAGCCCCACCTTAAAAAAATACCACCGTTTATTAAGGTTGACTGTGTGCCAGGCACTGTGACAAGGGTTTCACAACTGGCTTTGTTGCCTCCACTTTAGACAGGAGAAAACTGAGGCTCAAGGAGGAGAGATCACTTGTCCCAGGTCTCACAGCGGTAGGTGGCCCAGCCAGAACTTAACTCCAGAGGCCTGCATTGAAATCATGTATTCACTCTGCCTACATGACTCCCCATTAATGCAGAAGGGAGATGTCCTCCTCCTACCCCGTTCCAGGGGACTCTGGGTGGGCCTGACCAACCTAGAGAAATAGCTGGTTGGGCACCACTTGCAGCCCCCAACCCTCCTCCCTCCCAGTAGTGGCTGGGAAGGGTCCGGAATCAGGAATCAATGGGTAGCTGCAAAGGCCAAAGGTCAGACAGGGGTTTCCTGCCCATCCCTGGGAACTTCCTCCTTCCTGACCCAATTCCCACCTCCTTGATGATCACCACCCTGGAGGACCCCTCCCCACTCAACTACCCCCGACCCCACTACCCTGGCTAATAGGGGGATGGGTCCCCATGCCACCGCCTTCAGCCTGCTATGCCCCCCACAGGCAGTGGCCAGCAACTGTGTTATCGTCACCCACCCATGGTCCAGCCTCCTTTCCATCCCCTTGCCCCGTTCCCCTCGGATCCTGTCCCTCCCTCCTGTCAGCCTTGACCCCATGGGGCTAGGGGCTGTGTCCCAGTCTGTCTCCCCAAGACTGAGGACCCCTCACCGCCAGGCCTGGGGCTCTTGGTGGGGCCTCTGGCATCCCCCAGCATAGGGGTTTTCCCTGGAGCTCCTGGATCTGGGGGGACGGGTAGGAGGGCATACCCAGAATCCTTCTTTGCTCCTTGGTCCCAAAATCCCTTCCTTGCCCACCTGGGGGTGACCCACAGTGAAGCTTGACCCCCTCTATCTGGCGCTTCCCCTTCACCATCTCACAGAGCCCCAAGAGGAGTTTTCCAGCAGGAAATGGTAGTAATAATAGCAACGGCAAATCATTTCTCCCAGCCCCCTCCCCGGCCCTGGGACCTGGTACTGTGCCCACCTCATCTCACAGAGGGGAAAACTGAGACACAGACAGGAGAAGCCCCTCACTCAAGCTCACCCTGGCCCCAGGTTCACTGCTGCCTGTGCTTACTAAGCGCCTACATGAGCCGGGCACTGGGTGGGATGACGGCTAGGGGAACCTGCGCCACCGCCACCCACCCATCAGCCCTCTGTGAGGCCTTCCTGTGCCAATTACTGAGCACCTACTGTGTGCCTGGCCCTCAGCTAAGCGCTCTGCACAATTTTGCTCCCGTAATCAGCACTGCCATGTAAGATGAGCACAGGGCTTCCCTGGTGGCGCAGTGGTTGAGAATCTGCCTGCCAATGCAGGGGACACGGGTTTGAGCCCTGGTCTGGGAGGATCCCACATGCCGCGGAGCAACTGGGCCCTGGGCCACAACTACTGAGCCTGCGCGTCTGGAGCCTGTGCTCTGCAACGAGAGGCCGCGACAGTGAGAGGCCCACGCACCGCGATGAAGAGTGTCCCCTGCTTGCCGCAACTAGAGAAAGCCCTCGCACAGAAACGAAGACCCAACACAGCCATTAATTAATTAATTAATTAATTAATTGAAAAAAAAAAGATGAGCACACATCTGTAGCCAGCCTTCCCTGAGGGGAGGGGAGTCCAGCTCTGTGAACGACCAGGCTGAGACACCCAAGCGGTCCTTTCTCCTCCCTTCGTCTCGGTACCCTCCTCCCCACGACAGGGATGTTGACATGAGGTCATAGGCAGGTGAGACCAGCTCTGGGCACAAAGCAAGGGCAGGTGAGGAAACTGAGGCTCAGCAAGGCCAAGGACGCCTGGTCACCTAGCCAGTGCCCCACCCAGTGTTAATCAGAGAGGCCCAGACGTGACTTGGTGCCCTCCCCCCTTCCCTTCACAGCCCGGGTGGGAGTGTTGTGATAACCCACAGCCCCCGTTTCCTCCTGGCCAGGAAGGAGCCAGGCAAAGGAAGTATTAAGAGGAGTAATATAAACACTTCCCCCCTCCCCCCTGCCGTGGCAAGGTCTAGAAGGGGCAGAAGCCACCACCCAGAGCAGACCAGCCAGCAGAGCAGTGCCAGTGCACCGGGCAGAAGCTGGGAGGAGATGGGCTTGGCGATGGAGCACGGGGGGTCCTATTCACGGGCAGGGGGCAGCCCGAGGGGCTGCTGGTACTATCTGCGCTATTTTTTCCTCTTTGTCTCGCTCATCCAGTTCCTCATCATCCTGGGCCTTGTCCTCTTTATGGTCTACGGCAACGCACACGTGAGTACCGAATCCAACCTGCAGGCCACCGAGCGCCGGGCTGACGGCCTCTACGGCCAGGTGGTGGGGCTCACAGCTTCTCAGGCCAACCTGTCCAAGGAGCTCAACCTCACCTCCCGTGCCAAGGATGCCATCATGCAGATGCTGCTAAACGCCCGCCGCGACCTGGACCGAATCAACGCCAGCTTCCGCCAGTGTCAGGCCGACCGGGTGAGTCCACAGGCCGGCCACTCGTCCCGGGGAACCCCGGGCTGGCCACCTCACCTCTCTGAGTTTCACTTTCCTCGTTCATGAGACAGGGACGGTCACGGACCCTACATTTTGCGTGCCGAGCCCATGTAGAGAAGCAATGCGTACTTGGTCTGTATATCTCATGCAATATTTGGGACATACTTAGACTAAAACATGATTTGTGGTCTATCTGGAATTCAAGTTGAACTGGGCATCCGGTCCGTTATCAGACCTAGGCCCATGGCTTAATGTGTATAAAGCGACCAGAATGTACCAGCACACGCTAGCTGCAAATAAGAGCTGGCTTAATAAACTCTCAGAGTGTTGGGTTCTTAGTAATTAGTATGAATGGCTCAGGTTTGCCTGAGGCTGGATGTCCGCTTAGGAAATATTATCTCTTCATTGAATCCCAGGAGGTAGGGAGAAGATTTAAAACCGTTTTGCAGAGGGGAAATGGAGGCCTAAGAGAAGAGGTGGCTTGTTGGGGGGCGGGGGGCATCAGGGAGCAGAAACAGGCAACCCTGGGTCTCGTGGAGACTGTCATCCCCCCTCGTACCCCCAACTCCTGTCAAACGCACTCAACAAGATCCCCCATGTTCTCACACATACACAATTCCTCTGAGGAGGTCCCGTCCCTGGGAGACACTGAAGAGAGGGTGCCTCCTCAGGCTTTGGCTGGAACGGGGTGAGAGAAGGGGTGGGCAGGGGAAGGGAAGGGTTGGGGAGAGGGGCAGGCTCTCTTTCTCCCACAGGAGGTGTCTGGGCTGTTTGGGGCAGGGGACCGTGGAAAGAAAAGGCCTTTTCTGGGGCTTCAGACCACCCAGCCCCTGCCACTGGGCAGGAAGGATGTGCTCAGCTCCCCTCAGAACTGCCCAGGCAAGGGTGAGGTCTCCCCATCTCATTCCCCCAGGACACAGCAGGTCCCCCTTAGATCCTCAGAATAAGGCGAGTCCCCCTCAGACCCCCAAATGAGGCAAGTCCCCCCTCAGACCACAGGGCTGGACCATGTACCCCCTCAAATCCTCCCCACCCCTGACAAGGGCAGCCCCCTCAGACTTCTCAGTTCCCGGGAATTGGCCCTTTTGGATCTTTCAGGACACACATGGCCTTCCGGTCCAGGAGCCATTAGGAATCGCAGGATCATAAAGTTTTATTCTTTTGTTTTTTGTTTTTTGTTTTTCGTTTTTGGCCGTGCTGCGCCAGGATCTTAGGTCCCCCACCAGGGATGGAACCCATGCCCCATGCAGTGGAAGCGCAGGGTCTTAACCACTGGACCGCCAGGGAAATCCCTTTTTTGTTGTTGTTTTTGGTTTGGGGGGTTTTTTGTTTTTATCATAAAGTTTTAAACACTCACACGCATCTCCGAATCCCAGACGGCCCCATCATAGAATATTAGAAATCTAAGAATCTGCCTCTTTACAACTTTAAATTTTGAAAATCGTAGCTTCCCCCGCCCCAAGTTGACAAATTCCTCTGTCCTGGAACCCCTCAGGGTTGTCTCCAAGGACCCCCAGGAAGCGGGCACTAATGCTGGGGAGTAGCCCCACCCCTGCCACGGCAGCCCCACATGTCTGATGGTAACAAGTACGAATTTTGATCTTTCCCTGATCCTGGTGGTGCTATGAGACAGATTTTTTTCTCAAATTCTCTGCAAATGCAGCTGCATTTCTGGCTCTGAGACCCTGGGAGAGAAAGGGGAGATTAACTCAGTGTGGTTTTTTTAGGGTATGCCCCACTCTGCCTGGGTCAAGGAAGCACCTCCACCCAGGATGCATGCGGGAGAGATTTTTTTTTTCATGGATTTTTCTTCATTCAGCATTCGTAATAATCTTTTTGATGGTCAAATTATCCTGAAATAGGCCGTAGGGACACCCGCAATCTGGCTCCTATGTCTTTTGATGGAACTCCACTAGTCTTTGAGAGCTTCCTTGCTTTATGTCCTAACAAATATTCCAGAAAACCCTTCGGATTGTTTATACTTGTTCACTAATCAATTAGTTCTCTTCCTCTGAGTCCAGGGCAACCATGGCTACTGGAAAGTGAGGGAGAGACTCCTGAATTGCTTCATAAAGATGTACCTGAACACTCCTTAACAAGAGAAGATACTTTTTTTTTGGATTGTCAGATTGCACTAGTTCTAAGTAAATATTCTTCTCATCATCTTGACATCTGAGAACCTGTGCAGAAAAATACTTCTGTATTTTTGGGAGCCATTTCCTCCAACTGGAAGAAAACCTCTTTCTCACTTCATCTTTGGAGCCAACTCACACCCTGAGATCTTCCTTTTCTGTAGATAAGGCTTTTGAAAACAGACGTCACTGGAGCTTCCAGAGCTATTTCTGTCCTCCCCCATCCCCAGGTCATTAGGACAGGGCCAGCTTCCAAAGGAGTAAGGACAAAAAGTGACAGAAAGGCAAACCCTCTTCACCCTTCACACCTTTACTTGTTATATTTCTGCAGAGCGTTCTGTTCCAAAGTTTTAAAGACATAAAAAACGTTATGAAGTTAAAATGTAATTCACACGCCATACAATCGGCCCATTTCAAGTGTACATGACAGGGACTTACCTGGCGGTCCAGTGGTTATGACTCACACTTCCACTGCAGAGGACACTGCAGGGGGCACGGGTTCGATCCCTGGTCCGGGAACTAAGATCCTGCATGCCGTGCGGTGCGGACAAAAAGAATAGTAATAATTAAGTGTATATAATAAAAAAAAAAAAGTGTAGATGAAGAAAAAAAGAAAAAAGTGTACATAACAATGATTTTTAGTACATTCACAGAGTTGGGCAACCATCAGCACAATTCAGTTTAGAACATTTTCATCACCCCCAAGAAAAACCCCATCAGCAGTCACTTCCCATTCCCCCTCACCCAGCCCCTGACAAACACAAATCTGCTTTATGTTTCTATGGATTTACTTACTCTAGATACTTCATTTAAATGCAATCATGCACTATATGACCTTTTGTGTCTAGGTTCTCACCCTCAGCATAATGTTTTCAAGGTTCATCCACATTGTAGCGTGTGTCAGTGCTTCATTCCTTTCAATAGTCGAATAATATTCCACTGTATGGATGGATCACGTTTTATCCATTCACCTGTTGGTGAAACACTTGGGTTGTGTCTACCTTTTAGCTACTGTGACTAGCGCTGCTGTGAATATTTGTGTGCAAGTTTTAGTGTGAACATATGCTTCCATTGTTCTTGGGTATATATACCTAGGAGTGGAATTGCTGGGTCATAGTGTAATTCTATGTTTAACTTTTTGAAAAACTGCTAGACTGCTTTCCACTGTGACTCCATTTTTACATTCCCATCAGTACTGCCTGAGAATTCTGTTTCTCCATATCCTTACCAACACTTGTCCATTCTTGTTTTTTGTTTTATTTATAGCCATCCTAATGGTTGTGAGGTGATATCTCATCATGGTTTTCATTTGCGTTTCCTGATGACTGAAGATGATGAACACCTTTTGATGTGCTGGTTGACCTTTTATATATCTTCTCTGGAGAAATGTATATTCAGATGCTTTGCCTACTTTTCAATTGGGTTGTTTTTTATTATTAATTTCTAAGAGATTACTTTTATATATTCTGGTTACTATTCTCATCATCAGACACACGATTTGCAAATGTTTTCCCATCTATGGGTTGTTTTTTTCCCTTTCTTAATGTTGTCCTTTCAAGCACAAAAGTTTTTAATTTTAAGTCCAATTTATCTGCTTTTTCTTTTGTTGCTTGTGCTTTTGGTGTCATATCTAAGAAACCATTGCCAAATCCAAAGTCATGCAGCGTTAACACCTGTTTTCTTCTAAGGAGTTTTATAGCTTAAGCCCTTACATTTAGGTCTTGGACCCATCTTGAGCTAATTTCTGTATATGGTGTGAGGTAGGGGTCCAAATTCATTCCTTAGTATGTGGCTGTCCAGGTGTGCCAGCACCATCTGTTGAAGAGAATCTTCTTTCCCATGAAATGATCTTGGCACCTGTATTAGTTTGCTAGGCCTGTCTTACAGTACCACAAATCAGGTGGCTTAAATAACAGAAACTTATTGTCGCACAAGCACAAGATCAAGATGTTGGCGGAATTGTTTCCTTCCCAGGCCTATCAGGATCTGTTCCATGTCTCTCTCCTTGGCCTGTTGATGGCTGTCTTCTCCCTGTGTCTTCACATCATCTTCCCTCTGTGCATGTCTGGGTGTCCAGATTTCCTCTTATAAGGACCCCAGTCATATTGGATTAGGGCCCACCCTAATGACCTCATCTTAACTTAACTGCCTCTTTAAAGACCCTGTCTCCAAATACATTTACATTCTGAGGTCCTGAGAATCAGGGCTTCAACATGGGAATTTGGGGTGGGGGACACAATCCAGCCCATAACAGCATTCTTGTCAAAAAAAAAAAAAAAATCTGTTTTTCGGGGAATTCCCTGGCGGTCCAGTGGTTGGGACTCAGCGCTTTCACTGCCGAGGGCACAGGTTCAATCCCTGGTTGGAGAATTAAGATCCCCCAAGCCACACAGAGCAACCAAAATCCGTTTTTAATTGGCCGTAAATGTTTTCAAGTTTAATTCAAGTTGTAGAATGTATCAGTGCTTTGTTCCTTTTTATTGCCAAATAGTATTAATCATAACTATTTTTATCTTGGTTGACTAAAATGCCTAGGGAAAGAGGTGGGATTTTTAAAATTAATTAATTAATTTACTTTGGCTGCGTTGGGTCTTCATTGCTGCGCACAGACTTTTCTCTAGTTGCGGCCAGCGGGGGCTACTCTTCGTTGCGGTGTGCGGACTTCTCATTGCAGTGGCTTCTCTTGTTGCGGAGCACGGGCTCTAGACACATGGGCTTCTGTAGTTGTGGCATGTGGGCTCAGTAGTTGTGGCTCTCGGGCTCTAGAGCACAGGCTCAGTAGTTGTGGCGCACAGGCTTAGTTGCTCCAAGGCATGTGGGATCTTCCCAGACCAGGGATCGAACCCGTGTCCCCTGCATTGGCAGGCGGATTCTTAACCATTGCACCACCAGGGAAGTCCAGGTGGGGTTTCTTGTAACTTTTTTTTTAATTGAATGAATGAAAGACCCTTTAAATTCTATAGTGCTTTACAGTTTTCAAAAGTTTCACACACATGATTTCATACAATCCCATAATACCCTTTTTTAAATTTCCTACCCCTCTATTCCCCCTCCCCTCTTCCCTCTCCCCACTGGTACCACTAGTTTGTTCTTTATCTGTGAGTCTGCTTCTGTTTTGTTATATTCACTAGTTTGTTGTATTTTTTAGATTCCACATATCAGTGATATCATACAGTATTTGTCTTTCTCTAACTTATTTCACTTAGCATAATGCCCTCCAAGTCCATCCATGTTGCTGCAAATGGCAAAATTTCATTCTTTTTTATTTATGGCTGAGTAGTATTCCATTGTCTATAATCATAACAACTTCTGAAGATCAGACCAGCATCCCCTGTAGAGAAGCCGTGTCCTTGTGAACTATGCCAACACAGACCACCTGGGTGCTGGATCTGGGGCCCCAGCCCTGAGAATCTGGGCAGCACCGGGGGCAGGGGGGTCCCACAGGAGCCGGACACTGAGCTCTGTCCTGTGTCTCATCTGGACAGGTGATCTACATGAACAACCAGAGATACATGGCTGCCATCATCTTGAGCGAGAAACAATGCCAAGAACACCTCAAGGAAACTAACAAGAGCTGCGATGGTGAGTGGGTTAGGGTTAGAGTTACAGTTATGGACAGTGGAGAGAAGGGTAGCTGACTCCCCACCCAGTCTCTTGGCAACCCCCAACCTTCGTTGACTCTTATGGTCCTATACCCTTAGCTTTGGTCCTCACACTGAACCAGAAAGCCAAGACACTGGAGGTGGAGCTGGCAAAGGAGAAAGTGGTATGTACCAAGGACAAGGACGGTCTGGGGTTGGGCAAGCGAGTGATGGAGGAACAGCTGGCCGAGTGCAGCAAAGCCCGGGAGCAGCAGCGGCAGGAGCGACAGCTGGCCGAGGACCGGCTGCAGAAGGTGCAGGACCTCTGCCTCCCGCTGGACAAGGACAAGTTCGAGACGGAGCTGCGCAACCTCTGGAGGGACTCCATCATCCCGCGCTCCCTTGACAGCCTGGGCTACAATATGTTTCATCCCATCGGCTCAGAAATGGCCTCCATCCGGAGAATCTGCGACCACATGCCCACCCTCATGAGCTCCAAGGTGGAGGAGCTGGCCCGGAGCTTGCGGGCTGGCATCGAGCGCGTGACCCGTGAGAACTCGGACCTCCAGCGCCAGAAGCTGGAGGCCGAACAGGGTCTGCGCACCAGTCAGGAGGCCAAGGAGAAGGTGGAGAAGGAGGCCCAGGCCCGGGAGGTCAAGCTCCAGGCTGAATGTGCCCGGCAGACCCAGCTGGCCCTGGAGGAGAAAGCAGTGCTGCGGAAGGAGCGTGACAACCTGGCCAAGGAGCTAGAGGAGAAGAAGCGGGAGGCTGAACAGCTCAAGATGCAGCTGGCTGTCAGCAACTCGGCCCTGGACACCTGCATCAAGGCAAAGGTGCGCCAGAGGCCCCTGGCTTCAGGTTGCATTGCGGGTGGGTCTGGAAGCCAAGCTGATGGTGATGTTGAAGTTGGGTTTGAACTTTTCTTTTCTTTTCTTTTCTTTTTTTTTTTTATCTTGGTGTTGAGGTTGGCTTCCCGGTCTAAGTTGGGTTGCTTAGACTCACTTGAGAATTTCACTGGTTTCACTGATGTTAGGATTGAGGCGGAGCTTGGAATGGGGATCAGCATTGAGAAAAGGTGTCGGGTTAAGACTGGAGTTGGAGGTCGGGTGGCTGTCAGGTCCAGGGTTGAGTGAGGGGCAAATCTAGGATTGTGGTTGCTTTGGGATTGGGGTGAGCTGAGACACTGAGGGTGGATTTAGGCTTGAGGCTGAGATCAGACATGGGTGACTGTGAGTCTAGAATTGGCTTTAGGATTATGGTTATGTATTAACATAAGGATTTTGTTGGCATTAGGATTGGGGTGGAGTTTGGATTGGGAATGACATTAAGAAAGGGTTAAGGATTGGGGTTGAGTTTAGGAAGGCAGGTGGGCCTCAAAATTGACTTAAGGTTAGGATTTGGGACTCATCCAGTGTTGGTGTCAGGGTTGGGATGGGTTTGAGTTGAGTTGAAGGATCAGGGGGCACCAGGTTGAGGATTGGAAGTGATACTGGGGTTAGGGTGAGGGTTAAGGCAGGTCTAGAGAAAGGCTTGATGTGGTCTCTAAATTTGTTGTTAGAGTTGGGTCAAGGTGAGTTCTTGGTGACTCCTGTGTCTAGAGTTGATTTGGGTTAAGGTTAGGGTTCCATGTAAGATTTCATTAGTCTTAGAATTAGGTTGAGTTTGGAGTTTGGATTGTGAGGCAAGGTTAAAAGGTAGGTCAGGGGTCACATGCAGGGTGGCTCTTGGATCAAGGATTTGGTGAGGAGTGAATCTAGGGTTTCAGTGGGTTTGGGATTGCATTGAGTTGAGGCTGGAATTGAGGTTCAGGCGGGTGTAGGTGGCTGGTGGGCCTGGAGATGATTAGAAGTTTGGGGCCAAGGGCGGATTCAGAACTTCATGGGCATTAAGATTGGAATTGGCATTGACCATGGGCTACGAGTTGAGATTGGGTTGCATTTAGGGTGGCTGGTGTTAGGATATATTTGAAGTGAAGGATTAGGTGAGCCTGGGGTTCGAGTGTGGGTCAAGACTGGGTCTAGCGTAGAAGCCGGGTGGATGTTGATCTTGGGCTGAGGCTGGGCTGGGGTTCTAACTCAGGTAGAGGCTGAGGTCTAAGGTTGAGCTGGGGTTGAGTGTGGTATTGGGAAGGTATTTATGGGTGGTCGTAGTGGAGTGCAGGGCTGGGGCTGAGGGAATGGGAGTGGGGGGTAGATTTTTCATAGCGGCTGGGTCTAGGGGATGGGTTATGGTCAACGTTAGATGTAAAGTTATGATCAGATCAGGTTTGTCATTGAGACTGGGTTAAGGTCAGGCTTTGATTCTAAGGGAGGTTCAGTTTTCAGGTTGAGATCCGATTTTAGGTGACTGAGTTCAGAACTGGTTTGGGATTTCAGGTTTGGAAAGATTCTCTCAGGGTTGGGCTGGGTTGGGTGGATGGACTCAACTGGGGTCTTGGACTGGAGTCAGGCTGACGCCAAGGCTGTAATGGAGACCGTGGCAGGACCCCTGCAGAGTGGGGTCTCCGGGGGCTGCCAAGGGAAGCCGGTCCCTGCAGTCTCCAGTCATTTGAAGGCAGGTGTCTACAGGTGATTATATATCTATCATCACATGTGTCATTCTCCATGGGTATCTGTCTGTTTTTTCTGCCCTGGAAGGAACTCAGGTCTCCAAGGGTGTGGAGTGGCAGGAAACTCCCTGGGACTCATGTTTGGGAGCCCTGGCCTCCACCAACCTCCTTTCACCCTTCTTCCCACAGTCGCAGCCAATACCACTGCCAAGACCTGCAGGCCCTGCCCCCAATCCCCCGCCCATTGGTGAGTGACAGAGGGCAGAGCCAGAAAAGGGGGACGGATTCCACCTTGTATCGTGGGTTGCCAGCCCATTCCCTGACCCTGGAGCGGGGGTGGGGGGGGGCGGCGGTTACTAAGGCATTAGGTCGGGGCTGACCCCTCCCTCTCTCGGCAGACCCAGCTGGGCTGGAGGAATTCAAGAGGAGGATCCTGGAGTCCCAGCGACCCCCTGCCAGCAGTGTCTTAGCATCAGCCAGGTGAGGCTCTGGACAGGCTGAGACAGTTCAGTCTCAGGCTTTGGATGAGGCTGGGTATAGGACTAGGGGTGGAGGGAGGCTCGTATCACACTTGTTGCTTCCTTAATCGAGCACTTGCTGTATACCAGGCCCTATGCTGGACCCAGGGGACACAGCAGTAACCAAGACACACACAGTTCCATTCATGAAACTCCCTGAGTAGTGGGCCAAAGAGACAATGAAGGAGGCAGGGTAAGAAGAGTGGCCAAGAACCTACCACGATTGGATGCTTACTGTGATCTTGGCACAGTCCTAAGCACTCTGCCCAATTAACTTATTTAATCCTCAGAATCCTAATCCGTGGGTGAGCTACTGTTATCCCCACTTTCTGGATGAAGCAAATGAGGCACAGAGAGGGTGTGCATCGTGCCCCAGGTAACACAGCCAGAGCTGGAACATGAACCTAGGCCATCAGACTCCAGACAGGAAAGGGAGGGCCTGGGTGAGGAAGGGACCTTTGAGCTGGAGGCTAGACAAGAGCTGGCCTGGGGGAAGGCAAGGGGAACAGTGCTCCAGACGGCAAGAACAGCCAGGGCAAAGGCCCTGTGGCCAGACTAGGGTGGCAGAAGTGAACGGAGCCGAGGAAGGGAAAGAGGGAGAGCAGTGTCCGGGAGTGACCCTGGGCCTCTCACTCCACCCTTCTGAGCCGCACTTTCTACTTCTACAAAAATGGGGGTCTCTGAAATCAAAGGCATGCAAATGCTTTGCCAGCCATCAAGTGCTGTCCACACATGGCTGGAGCAAGGAACCCAGGGCCTCAGTGGGGAGCATCAGGGGTGCCTGGCACACGATCAGGCGATGGTTCCATGCCTTTGACCCCCTCACTGCCTCCCAGGGCCTGGTCATCTGTTGGATGACACCCTGTGCGTCACGGGGAAGGTGACTCAGACCACAGCTCCAAGAACACCCTGTGCTCCCTCCAGGGTCGCTCCTACACTCCCCCCACCCCACCCCCACCCTGTTCAGGACCACACTGCTGACCTAGGATTGGCATCCCATTTGCAGTTTAGGACCTGAGGTTCGAGGAGGTGTGTGGGATTTTTCTCAGACTCCTCTGATCCCAAAGCCTGTGCCATCAACAGTTTTGCCACCAGGCTATTGTCAAGCTAGGTCTATTTCAGCCCCAGGGTGCTAAACAAAGCCCTTTCCAAACGTCTGTCATTAATTCCCCACGGTCCTCCGCACCCAGCTCCACCTTCACTATGCCTCTTCTTACATACTCCCCCTGACGGGGAGCTCACTCTCTTGCGGAACTGGGTCCCCTCGCTCTGGAAGGCTCTGCCTGGGAGAAATCCCTCAGCCTTGGGCGGCCTGCAGAGAGGGAAGCAAGGGGGTAGGGAGAAGACCCTGCTCTGAACAAACAGTTTTCCTCTCTCCATCTTGGCCTGAAGCCATCATGGCAAGGAAGGAGGTTCTATTATTATCCCCATTTCTCAGAGGAGGGAACTGAGGCCCCAGGGAAGTGATCAGCCCGGGGTCATGCGTCAGCAAGTCAGGGCTGGAGCCAGGCTCCCAGTCCAAGCCTGTCCCGGTCCCAGCTGAGGATGGGGAAGCTCTTGACATTGTTTACCCCAAATGACGTACCCCCCCCCGCCCCCCGCTGTGGAGGAAACAATGTGTACTTAAGCCTGGGCCCCTCCTGCTTCTCTCTGCAGTATCACAGGAAGGGCTTCTGGCCCATGGGCTCCCGCCTTGATTTGCCTTCCTCTGAGAGAGGGGCCGGGGATGAGCAGGCTGGGGTCTTCGGCTCTGGTTTTGAGCCCCAGCTCGGCCAGGCACTCAGTGGACAGCCAGTGAGTGACTGAATAGTAACGTCCAAATTTTATATGCACCCAACAGGGGACCAGATCCGAGGCCCCGCATCAAATCACCCACCCCATGATGGGGACTGTTGATTCCTTTTCCACTCTTACTCCTTCTGGGCCTCGAGAAAGTCTGCACTGCTGCTAAGTCACCCTAATGCCTCCCAGACCCTTGCAGTTCTCCCGTATTCACAGAGGGAGGGCAGACCCAGGCTCCGGCGTCAGCTGCACTTGAGAACATGGTCTTGCTTTTTCACTGAACATTTTTAAGTGGTTTTCTATTAATGGCAAATGCACCAGCTTTCCTTTACTTGGTAAGACTGAGTATCCTTTGGAGATCACTTTATTTAAATTTAAAAAACACAACACAATGGACGTGAAGACAAATATTAAGTGAATATTGGTTTAGCGGCTACGTGGCTAGAGATGGCACAAGTCACAGTGTGGAAGGTTGAAGATGGGAGCTCAGCCCTGGCTCTGAGCCGAGCACACAGCGAGTGTTGATTCAAGTTCACTGCCATCACTATGACCATTTGTTTTTTCATTCAACCCATATTTCTTGAGCAGCTGCTGGGTGCTGAGGACACAGGGAGGAATAAGGCACAGAAATCCAAATCCCCACCCTCGTGCCACCCTCGGGCGGCTGACAGTCTAGTGGGGGAGACGGATGACAAACCAGATGAGTGAGCCGTGATAGGGACCCTTGGTGATGAGTGAGACAGAAAAGGGATGAGGGAGCTTGAGGAGGTTGGAATTTTCCACGGGGGGGGGGCGGGGGGTGGGGCGGGGCCAGGGCAGGCTTCACTGAGGAGGTGACATTTGAGCAGAGAACTAAAGAAGATGAGGGAGGAGCCATGAGGGGATTCTCAGAAGGGTGCAAAGGCCCTGAGGCAGGACCATCCTTGCCCGGTGAGTTTGAGTGAGGCAGCTGGTGTGGCTGGAGCTGAGTGACGGAGGGGAGAGTGGGAGGAGGTGAGGTCAGGACAAATCAGGCAGGGCCTTGGGGATGCAGTGAGGACTTTGGGAGCCCTGGGAAGGCTGTGAACAGCAGAGGATGTGACCCGACTCGGGCGTTCACAGGCTCATTCTGGTCGCTGTGTGGAGGGTGAAGGTGGGAACCTGGGACAGGGGTGAAGGCGACTGTGCTGGACCAGAGGAGCGATGGGGCTACGGAGCCCCAGTCTCTGAAAGTGGCCAGGGATGACCCTCCCTTGCAGGCTGGTGAGCAGGAGTGGTTAAAGGATGTCTGTCAGGGCTGCCTTGGAGCCTGTGAATCCTGGTAGAGGACAGAGCCTGGAGCTGGGAAGTGGGGGGGGACCAGAGCCAGACAAGGAACGTGAGGCCGCGGGGGCCCCAGGGAAGAGCCAGGGAAGGAAGGGAGGGGGCCAGCGGAAGCAGGACTTGGCTGAGGCCCCCACCTCCCCCATCAGGAAACAGCCTCTGAGCCAACCTCTGACCCCTCGTGAGAACCTTTGGCAGGCCGAGGAGGGGGAGGGGCAATCCAGACAGCGGGATGGCTCCTGCAAAGGCAAGGGGGAGGGGCGGAAGTGAAGTGATGGCTCTGAGAGTTTGTGGGGTACTCTGTCAGGTTTTGATTCCCCAGTGGGGAGGCCTGGTGGGGGCATAGTGGGTGGAGCCTTGAATGCCAGATACAGAAGGCCTGGCTTTGTCCCGAGGGCGCTGGGGAGCAATGGGAGCGTGTGAGTAGGGGCAGGCTCACTAGAAAAACCCTCCTGGGAATGAGTGAGGGGCCAGGTCTAGGTCAGTTCTGTGTAGACCAAAGAGGGAAACTGAGGCCCTGCCTGGGGGACGGGGGGCCAGGGGCTTTGGGCAAACACCCAGGATCCCCAGGGCCTTAGGGAGCAAAGGGGAGAGAGTCAGATGGACTGCAACAGAGGCCTGGAGCGCAGGAAGTGGCCCCTCTGAACCTCAGTCTGTATAATGGATAGGCACACATCTCAGTCCCACCTGTGTCCCACAGAGGTTCAACAAGACGAAATCTAAGGGGAGGCTGAAACCGGAAGGAGCCCTAGGGTTCTTGGGAGCAAGAAGGGGCCCAGCGTTAAGAGGCAGGCCCAGGCGAGGTCTGTCCTGCCGTCTGTCTGTCTGACTGACTATTGTATTCCCATCTCCTTCCTGCCCCAGTGGCTGAGGAGGCTCTAGGCCCCGAGGACCGAGGGGTGGCCCCGACTCACCGGTCTGGAGACTAGGTGCAGCGAGACGCCCACGGCGAGGGACACAGCCAGGGTGGAGTCAGATGACGCACGCGCACCAAAGTGGGCGCCCTTGGCCTGCGTCCTCAGCTCATCCTCTGCCACACCCCACCCACACCCCCTAACACTCTCTCCGCACCACACAATCCCTCACCCCCCTAGATGCCGGGACGACGTCACAGATGCAGTGACATCAATCACACAGACGTGGTGGTGACGTCACACAGAGACAAGGCAATGACATCACAGAGATACACGGCGACATCACACACGCACTTGCTGCCCAGCCCTTGCCCATAATCACATCCCTTCGTGCACGCGGGTCAAGGCACCCACAGCATCCCACTCATCTGGAGCATCTTAGCGCTCCAGGTCTGGGGGAGTGAGAACAGGAAGACATTCACCTGCGTCCTCCCCTGAGAGTTTCCAGGCCCCCAAGAGAGGGAGCATCTGGTCCAGGGGACCCCTCAAAGCCCGCGAGGGTGCTGCCCTTTCACTCTCTCTCCCCTCCATATCCAGCCCTGCCTGTGGCCCATATAAATGTTAGTGGCACTAAATAAATGTTATCAAATCCCTTCAAAGACTCCAGAGTCATGATTTCTGCTTTGAAAAGGCACCACCAGGCTCTGAGTGAGAAAAAAACTAGAAATAAGATGAAAGCTGAAGAATCCCATCCCCAGCGTCCCCAGGTCAGAAGACCCTTCAGCCTGGAACAAACGTGAGTAGACACCAGCTTCCCCCAAGCTGTAGGCATCTCCATATGTGAAGAGAAATGGCAAAATCATAGTCAATAAGGGTTTCATGAAATGCCTACAAAACCCCACATTGTGACAGCATTGTTGTCAATTTAGTGTTTTTTTAAAAGAGCAGATTTTTTTTCCTATTTTTTAAAAAAATAGCAGATATTTAAAAAGCAGTTTCTTAAATAAATACAAATAAAAAGCGGTTTCTGAAAAAGCAGATTATCTATTTGTAGCTTTTGTTTTTGCTAGGTTTGCAGAGATTCCCCCAGGTACAGACAACAATTACTGAGGTACCACAGCCTGTTTTGCAGGAACTCCTCCTCGCCAAAATGATTCCAGAACAATATCACAAAAGTCCCAGGCATTTGTTTTGTTTGAGGTTTTTTGGTGGGAAGATGGGATGTTAGAAAGGGCACCAGTGTCCAGTTAGGGAGCACTTCAACTCACCGATCACTAAATTAGCAGGAAGCCGGGGAAATTTTGCACATTAGAGGAACACAGGGAAATCACAACGTACCCAACAGACTGGGGAAAAAATGTTAAAAAGCTATTATACCGACTGTTGGTGAAGATGTAGAGAAAACGGCATTTTCCTCCGGGACTGGTAGAAATGCACATCTCATCCTGGCCCTTCTGGAAATTAGTCTGATGATATTTAATAAAAATGAAGACAGGGAATTCCCTGGTAGTCCAGTGGGTAGGGCTCTGCCCTTTCACTGACCAGGGCCCGGGTTCAATCCCTGGTCGGGCAACTAAGATCCCGCAAGCTGTGTGGCGTGGCCAAAAAAAGAAAAGCGAAGACCTACAAATCCTTTGGCTCAGTAACCCCATTCCTGGGACTTTATCCCTGAGGAGTGAAAACTCCAGGAAACAAAGCAAATGGCCATTGGTGGTAAATGGCCTAAAAACTGTGGTCTAGAATCTCAGCTTGTCTGTCTCTCCACTTTGATTCCCTCCCAGCCCATCCCCTGGGACCTTGGACACGGAGGGGATGAATCACGAGGAGCCGAGGCTGGCAACGCCACGCTTAGGGCAGGCTAGTCAGGAGGGACAAAGGAGCGATATTTCCTGGATACAGAAACCCGGGCGAGAGACGGGCCGCTGCAGGAAACACTCGGCTGGGGCCCCGCCAAGCAAGGGCAGGAGGGTCAGCCAGGCCTGGCCGCCCAGACGGGCCAGTCTGGAGGCCCCAAGGAAGCAGGGACGTCCCTGACCCTGAGCCTACTGCCTGAGCAGCCTGGAGTCCTGGGGCAGATGCTGACAGCAGCCAGTCCCAGCAGCCATGGGACACCTGAGTTTGGCTTCCAGACTCTGACGTTCCTGCGTTCGAATCTTGGCTCAGTCAATCTCAGCCTCCATTTACTCACCTAGAAATAAGTGTAATAATAATCACCCTAGGGACTTCCCTGGCGGTCCAGTGGTTAAGATTACGTGCTTCCACTGCAGCGGGCAAGGGTTCGATCTCTCGTCGGGGAACTAAGATCCCGCAAGCAGTGCAGTTGGGGCCAAAATAATAATCATCATCCTCCTTAACTCTCTGGACCCATGGGCGCAGGCCTCTGATTCTTGGTTGGTCTCTCCCATTCAGAGCACCCCAATATCATCCTTCTAATCAGCCCCCACACCCGATCTATTCATCATGGGATCTGACCATGTGCCTCTCCCGCTCACATACCCTCCATGGCTCCTCATTACCCTGGGAACAAAGCCCAGTTCCTCAGCTCTCTTGTGCCCTCCCTCCTCACACACAATGCCGCCTTTGCCTCCAGCTGTCCTGGACCTTTGACTCTTTGACTACTCAAGTGACTTTTGTGCTGTGCCCTCAGACTAGAATGCCTTTTTCTTGCCTGCAAATTCTTCTTCCCCCAAGGCCCAGCCCTAGAGATCTCTCCTCCAGGAAGCCCCCCTAGATGCCCCAGGTAGAGTTCTTGCTCCCTCTGGGTACCTCTTGGGCCCCATCTTTCCCTCTTCCCAGCCATGACCCTGTAGCTCTGACTTCTCCAGGCTGGTGTCCTCCCCATCCCCACCCCCCTGGGAGCCAGGTAGGGGTTGAGTACCAGTCAGGGAGTAATTGGCAGACCCTGTGGTCCAGCCGCTGGGTGAGGTTCTGACTCTTTGGGGATTTCCTGTGACCTCTATAAATAACCCCCATGGCTGCTTCCCACAGACTGCCTCTCCCTTCTTGGAAAAAAGGGACCGTAGCCAAGGACCTCAGTCCAGCTGTGTGCCAGGCCCCAGGCATCCTTCCCCAAAAGCATCTCCCCCACCCAGACCCCACTCACCCCTCCTGGGAGCCCTCCAGGCCCTGCCCACACAGAGGACATCTGGGCACCCACCTCTTCTTGACCCACATCGTTGCTTCGTCTTGTCTTTCTGCAAAATGTACATAATAGTAATATCCATGCACTAAACTCATGGAGTGACCCTTTCCCTCCAGAAGCCTTTCATGGTGGGGGGTTGGGGGGGGCAGCAGCTGTCGAACAAGCAAACAAATCAACAGACTGTGACATATTGCAATGAAGTCATGAAGAAACGGGGTCAGAGGTCCCTTTAGTTGGGTGGTGGGCCCTGGACACCTCCCAGCCTCTCTGCTCATGTGTCCCCTGAAACCGGAGTTTGTATCTTCAACTACTGGAGGTGATTTTTTTCTGAGTCTGGAAAAGATCCTGACCCTATTTGAGACTCCATGTCCAGCTCTGGCAAAAGGGGAGTTAACCATTCATATGCCACCAGGTGGGTGTCGAAGCCTGGATCTCTGGGAACTTAGGGGCCCGGAGCTTCACTGGAGGACTGCCAGGCACCTTCTTTGTTAGAGCAAAGCGCCCTCTGCTGGTTCATCACCGCCACGTCAGGTCACCCATAAGTCTTGGAATCAAAGGCCTCGCTATCAGGATCTTCCTCTCCTCCTGGACCTCTTCTCCCTCCTCTCTAGCCCTCATCACTCTACTTCCAGCCACACTAGCCACCTTGCTGTCCCTCGACACACCGTGATGCTCCCACCTCAGGGCCTTTGCACGTGCCGTGCCCTCCGCCTGGGATGCTCTCGCTAGCCTCTCCCATCTGGTTTCCTTCTTCTCACCTTTCAGATGTCGGTGCAGATGCCACCTCTGCAGGGCAGGCTGCCCTTATGTCCACCCCTGACCAGGTCAGGTCTCCTCATTGTAAGTTTGCCCAGCAGCCATCAGACCTCACCAAAAGGAGCTGTGTCTCTTCTTTAACAAGGGCAGGAGTTATGTCTACTTATTCCGCTCCATGATCCCAGCCCCCTGCACTCGGCCTGTCGCCCAGAAGGCCTGCAGTGAACTCAAATTGAACTTGAACAGACCTATGTGCAAATCACAAAGCTGGGGACCTCCAGCAACTAACTACTTCTCTGAACCTCAGTTTCCTCACCTATAAAACTGTAACAAAATATCCACTGCATTGTGCTGTTATGAAGATCCCATCAAATGATGTGTACAATTCTAACACATAGTAGGTGCTTGATATATATTCACTGAATGAGTGAATGAATCACAGAATGAATGACTAAGCATGAAAAGGAAGTAGGGATTTTGCAAGTCACTTTGAAGATAAAAGAAGCAAAGTTTCAGGACTTCCCTGGCAGTCCAGTGGTTAAGACTCCGTGCTGCCAATGCAGGGGGCGCGGGTTCGATCCCTGGTCGGGGAACTAAGACCCCACATGAATCTGCCTGCCAATGCAGGGGACACGAGTTCAAGCCCTAGTCTGGGAAGATCCCACATGCCACGGAG
Source organism: Balaenoptera acutorostrata (assembly GCF_949987535.1). Lineage (NCBI taxonomy): Eukaryota > Metazoa > Chordata > Mammalia > Artiodactyla > Balaenopteridae > Balaenoptera > Balaenoptera acutorostrata. Next base: position 174,099,199 of record NC_080065.1, read on the forward strand.
CAACTAAGCTCGTGAGCCACAGCTACTGAGCCTGAGCTCTAGAACCCGTGAGCCACAACTACTGAGCCCACGTGCCACAACTGCTGAAGCCCATGTGCCTAGAACCCATGCTCCGCAACAAGAGAAGCCACCACAATGAGAAGCCCACGCATTGCAACGCAGAGTAGCCCCCACTGGCCTCAACTAGAGAAGAGCCCGCGCGCAGCAACGAAGACCCAACGCAGCCATAAATAAATAAAGAAATAAATAAGAATCCACCCGCCAACGCAGGGGGCATGGGTTTAAGCCCTGGTCAGGGAAGGTCCCACATGCCGCAGAGCAACTAAGCCCATGCGCCACAACTACTGAGCCTGTGCTCTAGAGCCTGCGCACCACAACTATTGAAGCCCGCGTGCCTAGAGCCCTTGCTCCGCAACAAGGGAAGCCACCGCAGTGAGAAGCCCGTGCACCACAACGAAGAGCAGCCCCCACTTGCCGCAACTAGAGAAAGCCTGCATGCAGCAACAAAGATCCAATGCAGCCAAAAATAAAAATAAATAAATAAACTTATAAAAGAATTAAATAAAATAAAATTTAAAAATTAAATTTTTTTTAAAAAAGAAGCAAAGTTTCAAGATTAATACTACAAAAATGAATGACAGCTTGCAGAGCAATAAACACCAATTTGTGTACAAAATACAAGATACAACATACTTTATAGGTGCAGTCACAAGTATGCAAACATGCAGAGAAAGTTCTGTTAGGATACAAGTTAAGCCGTGACCCCAGGGAGGGGGTGTTTAAACGTTTCCAGATCACCTGAGTTTTTTACATTCCTTTGGTATTTGCAAAATAAATTAAAAACTATGAAACAAAGACCCGAGACCCTCCGACCTCCATCCCAACCCTCCACTCCTAGTCCCCCCAGCATCAGGTGCCAAAAGAGACCTCCATTCAGCCCCACTCCTGGGCTTGAACCCCCAGCAAGTCCCTGCTGGGAATCTGGACAGCTGTAGCTTGGTCACAACCAGCAACAGAGGCTTCACCGTTTGGGGTCAAGTTCTTCCCCTAGGGGCTGAGACTCCCATTTGGCCTAAGCTGTTCCCAGATGCCTCAAGGCTTCTGGGTGTCCACCCAGCCTGGGTCTGAGCTTTGGCCGCCCCCTCACTTGCCCACGCAGAAGTCTCGGAAGATGATATCCAGGATCTCCTCGGTGCCCCCTCCACCGGTGATGCGGGTCAGGTGCCCTCGGGCGACCCGAAGTGCTTCGGCCGCCAGGGCTAAGTCTTTCGCCTGCTTGTAGTGGCCAAGGGCATCCAGGCAGCCCTGGAGGTGATGCTGGTGCCTCGCCCGTGTCAGAAGTGGTGGGCCTGTGGATGGGTCCCCACACCTGGAAGGGACAAAGGATGGGGTCTCTCTCAACATTCAAAGGGGGGGGGGATGATCATACCCATTTTTTAGATACAAAAACTGAGTTGGCAGGGTAGGTTCGTGCCCAAAGCCAGTGGCTCAGCCCCTGAACTTGGACAGAGGGAGGTTGCCCAGCGGGCAAGGGGGGCTCACAATGCAGCCAGCTCCTTCCTCAGCGCTTCCAGGAAGCCATCCAGCCCCTTGCCAGTTAGGCAGGACAGCAACAGGTGAGGGGGCAGGTCAGGACTGGGGTCTGGGCCCCCAGCTGGCAGCAGGTCCGACTTATTCAGCACCAGCAGGAGGCGCTGGCTGCTCCCATTTGGGCTCCCGGCTCCCGCAGGGATGACAACGGTGTCCAGGAAGTTGCAGCTGGACGCAGAGGCCAGGTCAGAAGCATCCAGCACGGCCAGGATGAGGTCAGCCTGCTCCAGCCTGGGGAAGCGGGAAAACGGAGCGTGGACCTCAGAGTTGAGCAATTAGGAGCACTGGGCAGGAGCAGGGGCAGAGGCCGAAATTAAAAAGCTGCCCTCCCCAAATAGCTGGGTCCCCACTTAATGGGGCTTAGTAGCCTTTCCTCATTAAGGAAGAATGAAAACTAAACGCAACCGGTTGAAACAGCAGAGGAAGGGCCCCCGTTTCCCCCTCCCACCGCCCTGCCTGCCAACCTTTTTTGGGCGCGACGCACGCCCTCCTGCTCCACAGGCCCCACGCCCTCCCGCAACCCCGCCGTGTCGCTCAGCAGCGCCGGGAACCCGGCCAGGTCCACGGGGGTCTCCAGCACATCTCGGGTGGTCCCCGGCTCCGGGGACACGATGGACACAGGCTTCCGGCCTGGGGGTGGGGGTCAGAGGAAGGAGGCGGAGTGGAGATGAGGGAGCCCCTCCCCCAAGGCTCCACACCCCTCCCACCACGCCCCCCCCCGGGGGGCTGGACCTTTTCTTTGACCTCCCTGGCCCCTTCCCCATCCCTGAAAGCTCGGTAGCCACCCACCCCCACCCCGCCTGCTCCTAGCCCCCTGCCCTGGGGCTACCTACCCCCCCTGCCCTGGGCCCCGCCCCCTGACCACGCACTGAGCAGGTTCACTAGGCTGCTCTTGCCGGCGTTGGGAGGTCCCGCAACCACTACGTGAGCCCCTGAGCGGAGCCTCTGTCCGCGCCTGGCATCTCGAAGATGTGCGCCCAGTGCCACCTCCAGCTCCCGCACTTCACTGTCAGCTGTGGATGGAGGAAAGGAGAGGGAGTAAGGAGGCCTCTGAGGGCTGAGATGCCAGATGTTCCCACCTCCCACCCCCCAGGCAGACCCACCTTGATCCAGGACGCCCTCCTCCAGGTTGTCATCCTCACCAAAATCGATATAGGCCTCCACGTGGGCCAGAGCCTGAGGGAGGGAGAGGTGGATAGTGTGATCACACAGAAACCTACCCCTCAATGTGCCCAGGTCCAGCCCGACATAAGGGGTCAGATTGGAGACTCATAGACAGGAAGCGCTAATATAGCAGATGGTTAGATAGGGTCTCTGAGGCAAGGTATGAGCGAATGGTGTACTTGCCTTAGTGAGGGTCTCGGCCCAGCCGCGGCAGAGATGGCTCAGCTCCCCATCTAGCTGCCTCAGGGCCTGTCGCCGCTGTGCCTCGGTTTCTGCATGGATCAGATCCGCCAACCCCTCCACCTCGGTCAGGCTCAGCTTCCCGTGGGCGAACGCCCTCCTGGTGAACTCGCCTGCCTCTGCAGGCCGCAGCCCTGGCACACTGCCTACGGGAAGGTCCAGGGTCCTGAGCCCCCCTGGCCCCTACCTAGGCCCACCAACATAGCCATACCTCAAACCCAAGCACATCTCGGGCCTGGGCACTCACCCAGGGCCTGCAGGACACCACTCACCACAGCCGGGCCTCCATGCACGTAGAACTCCGCGCAATCCTCACCCGTGAAACTCTGGGGACCTAGTATGTTGAGGAGATAGGTGTCAGGAGGATACAGCCTGGGCAACGCCTGGAAGGAGGAAGCTGGGTCATCGGAGCTACATGAGGTTCTGGATCTGGAGCCCCTCACCCGGGAACCAAAGCACCAGCGCGTGGTCCAAAGGCTCCTCAGAGCGGGGGTCGCTGAGCAGGCGCAGGCAGGCTTTGCGGGCCGGGGGTAAGTCCCGGGGCGCCGTGAGGCTCCGGAGGGCCTGGCCGCTGGCGGGGCCGCTGGTTCGGATCACCGCGATGCCGCAGCGGCCTTGGCCGGAGCTCAGCGCGAAGATAGTGGCTCCGGAACCGGGGGCTGGGGCGCCACTGCCCTGGCGCGTGCACGGTCTGGGACTGGAGAGGAGGAGAGTCAGTCAGTGCATCTGAGAAGTTCTGCCGTCAGAGTGGCAGGTGGATAGTGGGCTCGATGGTCGGGAGCTGACCCAACTGGAAGTTCTGAGGCTGGGGGATGGACAGACTGGAGGGTCTGAGGCCGGAAGATGACTGGATTGAGATCTCTGAGAGAAGTTGACCCATATGTGGGCTCTGCGGCAGGGGGATGGACAGATTGGGGCTTGAAAGAAGGGGAAAGGTGGTTCTGCCGCAGGGAACTGCGCCCCCAGATCCCAGGGAGAGGGTTTGGGGCCCAAGTAGCGCCCTACGCTGTCACACCCCTTCCCCAGGTCACCCCACCTGCGAGGCCCACGTGCCGCCCGGGCTACCAGGGTCCACAGCCCCCGCCACATGGATTCTCAACCAGCGACCTGCCTGCTCGCCCAGCCCGGGAATCTGCAAGTCCAGGCAGGAAGCCCCGCCCACTCCGCGGCGTGACTGGTAAAGTGCTCAACGATTCTCGATTACCATTGGGCCCCTTAGAAGACGTACCGCCCACCCACTGAAGATCTTCGCTCCTACTGGCTGATGCCAGGGAAAGAGGCAGGGGGCTCGCACGCCGGGGTGCAGCGAAAGGGTGTTCCACCGGCAACATTAGACAGAATTTTTAGGATCCTAGAGCGGCCGGGACAGAATTTTTAGGATCCTAGAGCGGCCGGGATCCTAGACACCGGAAATGAGGGGTGGAAGTAAGGACAGGGCTTGGCATAGAGCAGTGGGAATTATAGACAGGCGAGTGTTTGAGTCGAAGCAGGAGCATCCCAGTGGCGGGAGTGATGAGTTCCGGGGAACCTACGCATTGGCCCTGGGAAAATCTTGTTCAAATTTCTGGGAAGACTTCTACTTGTTTTCTCGTAACTCTATACAGTTTCTCGCCCCTCCCCATCTTTCCCTCCCGCCGTACCCTCCGCCTCGGATACCCTTCTTCATTTGACAAACTCTGCCTCAGTGCCTAGCTCCAAGGTCCCCCTCCGCCAGGAAACTTCCCAAGGACCCCCAGCACAGTCCTCTCTCCCTTCTGGGCTTCTCTGGCCCAGGTCTGCTCCTGCAGAATTGAGTGTCCGGTCTGTCTCTGGCTCCCCGAGAGCCAGAAAGGGGAGTCTCAAAGATTACTTTCAGGTTAACCCAGGACAGCGCCGGCTCGCGAAATAAAGCTCAGATGGTGGAATTCCAGGCACCAGATGGGCGGGGTCTCGTCTCCGGGGGTGTTTTCTCGCGGCTAATTTTCTGGTTCTTGGACGGAGAGAGCGGGCAGCCCGCCTGTACTTCGGGAAGACTGGAACAGGACACAGTTCTAATGACCTCACGCCTCGCCCTGCTCAATTTTTTTCATTTGTAAAAGACGGGCGAATGATGACATTCGCAGTCTCCGAGTTGTTCCATCTGTCAAAAGTATACATCAAACGCCTACCGTGTGACCGCTAAGAATCAGTCTGGGTCCCTGCCCTCGCTGGCCTGTCAGTCTAACGGAGGAGGCTACACAGGATGGTCAGGGGGTCCGGGTGACAGGCAAAATACAGGGCACCCAGTTAAATGTGGATTTCAGATAAACAAGGAGTAACGTTTTAGTATAACTATGTCCCATGCAATATTTGGGATATACTAAAAATTTATTCATTTATCTGAAATTTACATTTAACTAGGAGGACTGTATTTTATTTGCTAAACTTGGTAACTCTATCGGGTCCTCCCTGAGGACGTTACATCCTGAAGGGTGCAGGGGTCAACTGGACAAAGAGGGCGTGAAGAGTGACCTAGGTAGCTAAACAGCATGTGCTAAGGCCATAATGCAGGACCTGATATATTTATTCTCATCCTTTCTGTGGTGGTTGAAGTTATTGCTACCAGGAATCTCCCACGCCCATCTCAGATTCCAAACCTATGGCGAAACTAAGGCTCCGAGGAGGAGAATCCAGGCCCGGGGCAGGCGGGGACCGGGAAGAGAATGCATGTTCGGTGCGGGCGGGGACGAACACCAGAGAGTGAGGTGGGCGGGCGAGAACGAAACCCAGAAAACAACACGGGCGGAGTCGAGAACCAGAGAAAAACGCGCCCGGGGCCGGGAAGGAGAATCGAGGTTTGGCGCGGGCGGGGACGAGAAGCAGCGCTCGGGCACGCGGGGACGGCGGCCGGCTCGGGCGGGCGCGGCCTTTGTCTCCTCCTCTGGCGCGCTCCGTGGCTGCACCCGCCCCATGAGCCCGCGGTCCCCCAGTGCCTGAGCCGCCCGCAGCCCCTGACCTGACCTGCCCTCGCAATGGCCGAAGCTGCCTCCGGCGCCGGGGGCACGTCCCTGGAGGGTGAGCGTGGCAAGAGGCCCCCGCCGGACGGCGAGCCTGCAGCCCCAGCGTCCGGAGTTCTGGGTATGTGTTCAGCGCCTGGATCTGACAGGGTGGCAGGTGCCTGGGGTGTTCGCGGCGGCTGTACGGGGAGGGGGATTGGAGTCAGCGGTCCCGGTCTGGAGTCCAGTCGAGGGACCCGCTCCTCCGGCACTGCGGCTGCGGCCGGGCGGGCGCGGCTGGGACGGTGCAGCGGGTGGGGGGTCCCAGCGCAGAGACACCGACACGCCCCTCCTAGAACCCCAGCCCGGGGCTGAGCCCAGTCACCCCTTGGGCTACCGAATCGCTGCCGAGCAGTGATGCGCTTGAGAGAGCCTCTCCACAGAGGCTACAGAATCTTACAGTCCTGGGTTCGAATCCCTGCTCGACTGTGTGACCTTGGCGCGTGACTTAAATGCTCTGGGCCTCAGTTTCCTCGCCTGTGAAATGGGGGTAAGAACCACGCCCAGCTATGAGGACGCACTGACATAATGTGGTGAGGCGCTCAGATCTGCTAGTGAGCGCCCCATCGATTGTGGTTTTGGAGGCGGAGCTGGGCCTCGAGAATGAGTAAGATTTGTAAGGGAGGACCTGGGGGAAGGGCATTCCTGGAGAAGGGCCTGGCTGGTGCAAGGACGTGGAGGGAAGGAAACAAGCCAAGACCAGAGCTCGCAGGGCCTTGAATGCCAAGCTGAGAGCCGAGGAGCCCTGGCGAGTGTGTGATCGGGGGCAAGGGCTGGAGGGACCAAGACTGGAGGCCAGGGTTCTGATCCGGGAATGGCCTCACCCCAGCCTGCCCTGCCTGCTCCCCAGATAAGCTTTTTGGGAAGCGGCTCCTGCAGGTGGGTCGGTACCTGGTGTCCCACAAGGCATGGATGAAGACGGTGCCCACAGAGAACTGCGACGTGTTGATGACCTTCCCAGGTACCTGTGCCCATCCCCCCAGGGTCCAGAGTGAGCTCCCTTGAGCTGGGCTCCCCTGAGTAGGAGTCTGCAGGAGGCCTTGGACCACTCGTGGCAAGAGCTATCGGTCCCTGTGCCCCTTGGCAGACACGACCGATGACCACACGCTGCTATGGCTGCTGAACCACATCCGCGTGGGCATCCCCGAGCTCATCGTGCAAGTCCGCCACCATCGCCACACGCGTGCCTACGCCTTCTTCGTCACCGCCACGTATGAGAGGCGAGTCCCTGTCCCTGGCCTCTCGCTGACCCTGCTACTCAGCTCCCCACCCTTCCAAGCACCAACTGCGAGGTCTAGCCACCCTGCATTTGTCCCTGACGGCCACCAGGTACACCATCCCTAGTTCCAGGATGGTGAGCCAGGGTCTCCCCGTGATCCCACCTCCCCTGCCCTTCCCGCAGCCTACTCAGAGGGGCCGACGAGCTGGGTCTGCGCAAAGCAGTGAAGACTGAGTTTGGCGGGGGCACCCGCGGCTTCTCCTGCGAGGAGGACTTCATCTACGAGAATGTGGAGAGTGAGCTGCGCTTCTTCACCTCCCAGGTGCGGCCGGCTCTGGCCCCCAGCGCACATTCCTAGCCCGTGGGCGGCTGCTCCCTGTGCTCACGCCCTGTCCCCTGCAGGAGCGCCAGAGCATCATCCGCTTCTGGCTGCAGAACCTCCGTGCCAAGCAGGGCGAGACACTGCACAATGTGCGCTTTCTGGACGACCAGCCAATCAGTGAGTGAGGCGGTCCCAACCGTCCAATCATATGTGGGGAGTTGGCTGGGGCTCTTAGAGGACAGCTATCAAAGTAGGAGGGTTAGGAAGGTGAGGCCTAGATGCAACCAATCAGGGGCTACTGAAGAGTTGGGCGGGGCCTGGAGATCAATCAATGAGCTGAAGGGGTGTGGCCTCAGCAAAGGGGTGGGGCTTGTCCCCTCGGAGGCAGGTCCAGGAGAAACCATTCTCTGGGTCTGGGATAAGGTAGGGGCAGGACCATGGACAGCACTCCACATACTCTGTGGTGCAGCCCTGGGCCTCAGTTTCCCCTCCAGGAAACCAGCTGCTGCAAGTTCACCTTCTAATGCCAGCTTTGCACCATTCCTCAGACGTTTGGAGCAATGAGCTGAGGCCAAATAGCTCTGTTTAAAAAAGTGGTTCGGAGAAATTCCCTGGTGGTCCAGTGGTTAGGACTCCACACTTCCACTGCAGGGAGCCCGGGTTCGATCCCTGGTCGGGGAACTAAGATCCCGCAAGCCGTGCGGTGTGGCCAAAAAAAAAAAAAAAAGTGATTCTCCACTGGGATCCCACCCTCTCAGGTCTCCTGCACCCTTCCCCACCTGCCCCTGCACCTCCCAAATTTTGAGGAAGAACCGGATATTCCTTCCACCAAGAACTCCTCTCCTGGGAAGAGCCTCTGCGAGTTTAAGAGCAGGCAAAAAGCTATGACTTGGGTTTCAGCCGAGGGGGGCTGGCCAGGCCCAGCACAGGCAGAAGGGTTCTTGTCCCCCAACAGTCCCTGAACTGGCGGCCCGCGGGATCATCCAGCAGGTGTTCCCAGTGCACGAGCAGCGCATCCTGAACCGCCTCATGAAGTCATGGGTGCAGGCTGTGTGTGAAAACCAGCCTCTAGGTGTGGTCCCGGCCGGGGGGTGGGGGGGTGGGGGTCCCAGGAGGCAGTCAGGGCTGACTGGGAACCCCCTGTCCCTGGCAGATGAGATCTGCGACTACTTTGGCGTGAAGATTGCCATGTACTTCGCCTGGCTGGGTTTCTACACATCGGCAATGGTGTACCCGGCAGTCTTCGGCTCTGTCCTGTACACCTTCACAGAGGCTGATCAGGTGCCGGGTGTGGACTGCACAGGGGCTGGGACACCCAAGACACCTTCCTCCCTGGGCTGGGCCAGCCAACATTTCAGCCCTCCTCTGCCACCCCCAGACAAGCCGGGATGTATCCTGCGTGGTCTTTGCCCTCTTCAACGTGGTCTGGTCAACGCTCTTCTTGGAGGAGTGGAAACGGAGGGGAGCAGAGCTGGCCTACAAGTGGGGGACGCTGGACTCACCCGGGGAAGCTGTGGAGGAGCCACGGCCCCAGTTCAGGGTCAGTCAGGGGGGATCTGAGTCCAGGGACTTCGAGAATGGGGTAAAAAAAAAAAAGAGAAAACACTGGGCGAGGAGCATTGCAAGAACAAAGGGAGGGGTGAAGTAGGGCTGCAGCATCCGAGATGGTATGCCAAGTGGGGGACTCTCCATGCCCAAAGGGAGAGGGGTGGGAAATTGGATTTGAGGGGCTGGGAAGGGTGCATTAGGCGGGGGCACCGCAGTAGCAGAGCATGACAAAGAGACACTGAGGTCGAAGGGTCGGGAAGGGTGCAGGGCAGAGGCAGCCCCTCTGATCTCATGTTGGGCCGGGCCCCCACCCTCTGCCAGGGCGTGCGGCGCATCAGCCCCGTGACTCGGGCCGAGGAGTTCTACTACCCGCCCTGGAAGCGGCTGCTCTTCCAGCTGCTTGTGAGTCTCCCCTTGTGCCTCACCTGCCTGGCCTGTGTGTTCCTGCTCATGCTCGGCTGCTTCCAACTGCAGGTGACCTCCAGCCCCTAGCCCTGGCCTTGGCCCCGACCTGGCAGCCACCTGTCCAGGTGTGCTGTGAGCTGAGCCCAGCTGCCGGGGTGACCTGTGAATGCCCTGCCCCTGCAGGAGCTGGTGCTGAGTGTGAAGGGGCTGCCCCGTCTCGCCCGCTTCCTGCCCAAAGTCATGCTGGCCCTGCTGGTCAGTGCAAGCGCCGAGGGCTACAAGAAGCTGGCCGTCTGGCTCAACGACATGGGTATGCCCTGCGAGGCGAGGTCCCACTGCCCACCCCCCAGGAGGAAGGGCCCCGCTGCCCTGCAGGGTGCCTGCTGCCCATGGAGGTCTGGGCCACCCCCTCACTCGCCTCCTTGGCCCCCAGAGAACTACCGCCTGGAGAGCGCCTACGAGAAGCACCTCATCATCAAGGTTGTCCTGGTGAGTGGTGGCCAGCAGGCAGGCAGGGGTTCTGCAGGGGACACACAGGAGCTCCTGGGGACAGAGGTGGCAGGGTGACCGCCCACCTGCCTGCTTCCCGCAGTTCCAATTCGTCAACTCATACCTGAGCCTCTTCTACATTGGCTTCTACCTCAAGGACATGGAGCGCCTGAAAGAGGTAAGATCCCGGCCTGAAGCAGTGCCCCCCATGGCAGCCAGTGGGGGCGCCAGACCTGGCCCAACGGGTCCATGGGCTCTCCAGCCCCTCCCCCCCTCCTCCATCCTTCTCTCCTTTCTGTCCGTGTGTCCTCTCTCTGCCTGTCGCCCCCCCATCTGTCTGTCCACCTGTCCGTCGGTCCCTCCACAGCTCCTGATCGTCCTGTCCCTGTCCCAGAGCCTCGAGCGGCAGCTTTGGGCGGTGCTGGTCCCGCTCGCGGCCCTGCGGTTCCGCCTGCTCCTCCTCTCCCTCCGGGGCCTCCTGCTCGTGGCTCGGGCCAAAGTACTGGCAGGTGGCGAGCCCTCGGGGCCTCGCCGGGGTGGGCAGTGTGGCTGTGCTGGGGGCCTCACACCAAGCCGAGGGTGCATGCTCTGAGGGGATGGGCTTCCGCTGATGGGGCACAGGTGGCAGGAGCCCCCGGAGGCCCTGGGCACCAGCCGAGCTCCTGGGCAGTGCTGCAAGCAGGGAAGCCATTGCCTGCCCAGGAGATTGGCTAGGAGCGCTGTGACCTGCCCAGCTGCGGTTTGGGGTTGCCTCCGTGTCCAGGGACATCCAAATTGGGTTCAGGGTGTGTCTGGAAGCGTTTTTCGGGAGGGCGGGTGCCCAGTCCCTGCAGTGTGTCCCGGTGCCCAGAGCCCCGCCCGCCCCCCACGTGGCCTCTCTCCACCCCCTTCCTGCCCCCAGATGCTGGCCACTCTGCTGATCACCCGCCAGTTCCTCCAGAATATTCGAGAGGTCTTGCAGCCGCACCTGTACCGGCGGCTGGGCCGTGGCGAGCTTGGCCTGCGGGCTGCCTGGGAGCTGGCCCGTGCCCTGCTTGGCCTACTGAGCCTCCGGCGCCCTGCACGCCACCTCGAACCCCAGGCTGAAGAGGGTGTCGGTGGCAGCAGCGGTGGGGGGGGCCGCAGGTGTCTCAGTGGGGCCTGCGGGGCACCTGAGGAGGAGGAGGAGGCCACAATGGAGCGTCGGCCAGCGGGGGAAGGTGGGGAGGTGGGGGACGGGCCTCGCGGGGGCAGGGAGGAGGAGGAGGAGGACGAGGATGAGGATGAGGACGAAGAGGAGGAGGAGGAGGAGGATGAAGGCGAGGAGGGCGGCCTCCTGGACTGCGGGCTTCGGCTGAAGAAGGTCAGCTTTGCTGAGCGGGGGGCTGGGCGGCGACGGCTGGGCCCAAGCCCGGAGGCCCTCCTGGAGGAGGGGAGCCCCACCATGGTGGAGAAGGGGCTGGAAGCTGGCGTGTTCACGCTGGCCGAGGAGGACGATGAGGCCGAGGGGGCTCCCAGCAGCCCTGAACGGGAGCCCCCAGCTGTCCTGCTCCGCCGGGCCAGAGGTGAGGGCCGCGACCAGGGCCCTGATGGGGGCCCAGACCCAGAGCCAGGCTTGGGTGACTCAGCCCGGAAGCAGCGGCGGCAGAATCGGTCATCTTGGATCGACCCACCCGAGGAGGAACACTCGGCACAGCTCACCCAGGCCGAGCTCGAGAGCTGTATGAAGAAATACGAGGTGAGGAGGGCGCCTGAGGGCAGAGGCAGGGCCCTCAGAGGGGCAAAGCGCACAGTGAGGTGGAGGGGCTGGGGGTGATGGGAAGGAATAACGGGACCCTTCATGTGGTCAGGAACTTGCCCGAGGGGGAGCTCTGGGTCCATGCAGAATAATCTGGGGGGTGGGCTTGAGGAGAGGAAGGTGGTCTGAGGGAGGAGGTGTCCTGGGCTGAAGGAGAGCCCTAGGCCCCACCCAGGTGCCCGCCCACAGGACACGTTCCAGGACTATCAGGAGATGTTCGTGCAGTTTGGCTACGTCGTGCTCTTCTCGTCTGCCTTCCCCCTGGCTGCCCTCTGCGCCCTCATCAACAACCTCATCGAGATCCGCAGTGACGCCCTCAAGCTGTGCACGGGGCTGCAGCGGCCCTTTGGGCAGCGGGTGGAGAGCATTGGCCAGTGGCAGGTGGGGGGAGGGCTGAGGGCCCCTAGCCGGGGTGCACCAAGGTGGAGCGGGTGCTGGGGAGGGTGGCCGGGTCCCCCCTCAGCCCGCCTGTCCCCCTGCAGAAGGTGATGGAGGTCATGGGCGTCCTGGCAATCGTAGTCAACTGCTATCTAATTGGCCAGTGTGGGCAGCTGCAGCGCCTCTTCCCCTGGCTCAGCCCCGAGGCGGCCATCGTGTCCGTGGTGGTGCTTGAGGTGGGGCTGGCGGCCGGGTTGGGGGAGCCAGGCAGCGGGTGGGTGTCCCCGTGCCTGCAGCCTCCTCCTCTGTCACCTCAGCACTTCGCTCTGCTCCTCAAGTACCTCATTCACGTGGCCATCCCTGACATCCCAGGCTGGGTGGCCGAGGAGATGGCCAAGCTGGAGTACCAGCGCCGGGAGGCCTTCAAGGTATGTGGGCCGGGGTCAGTGCGCTTTACATCTCTGCTCCGTGGGGCTCCTCCACCTAGCCTGGCTGGCCATCCAGTCCTTAGCAGGAGGGTGGGTGTTCAGAGCCTGGTGTAATAATTAGCGTTCCAAAGGGGCCCGGTCCCCTCTGGGATCCTGGTGGCATCCAGCACCGGGTTGGCACTCGCTAACTGTCATCCACCAGCTTGCCCAGCATTGCCCTGTTTGGGGCCAGAGACACAGCTGACGCTTCCTAGAAGCCCAAGCCTCTGCCGCATTCCTCAGAAAGCTGCAGAGAAGGCCAGGGAGCTCACTGGTGCCAACCGATGGAGCTCTCCACGATGATGGAAACGTTCTATATCTGTGCTGCCCACGTAGGCCCTCACTACAGATGACCAACGAGCACTTGAAACGGGGCTGGTGCCCCTGAGAAACAGGCTTTTTCTTTTCAGTTATTTAAATTGACAAAGCCGTGTGTGGCTACCGGCCACTGGATGGGGCAGTCACAGCTCTGCCTCTCAGCAGTTCTCCAGAAAGCACGGAACCACTGAGGCCCGATATTTGTTTACACTCTCCCAGTTCCTAAGACGGTGTCTGGCAGGGGATCAGGGACAGAGTTGGTGGCCAGTAAATTTTCGTTCTCTTCTCAGTCCTCAGAAAGCACCGGCATGGGTCCAGGGATGCAGTTGGTGCCCCATAAGTGTTCAGATCTCTCCCCACTTCTGCAGAGAGCCCCAGGGTGGGTCCAGGGATGCAGCTGGTACCCAAGACGCGTTCGGATCTCTCCCCACTTCCGCAGGAGAGCACCGGCGTGGGCCCGGCCTGGGTTGGTGCCTGCTCACCCACCTGCTCTTCCCAGTCCCCATAATGGCTCCGTTCTGCCCGCAGAGACATGAGCGCCAGGCCCAGCACCGCTACCAGCAGCAGCAGCGGCGGAGGCGGGAGGAGGAGGAGCGCCAGCGCCACGCGGAACATCATGCCCGGAGGGAGCGCGACGCCAGTGGCCGGGAGGAAGCTCGGGCTGAGGGCCCCGGGTTGGACCCTGCTGCCCCAGAGAAGGCCTCAGCCAAGGCCAAGGGCAGTGGGGCGGCAGGAGGCCATGGGCCGGAGCGGCCCAAGCGCCCGGGGTCCCTGCTGGCACCTAACAACGTCATGAAGCTGAAGCAGATCATCCCACTGCAGGGCAAGTTCCTGTCGTCCGGGGCTGCATCTTCACTGGCCGGCGCGGGGGCCAACCTCACTGCCCGGCCTCCCCCTGCCCCGTCTCCCACAAGCAGTGACACCCGCCTGCCGGCCTTCCTCAGCTTCAAATTCCTCAAGTCGCCCGAGACCCGGCGGGACCCAGAGCGTAGCCACTCGCCGCCCAAGGCCTTCCACGCCGGCAAGCTCTTCCCCTTCGGCGGGGCCCGGGCTGAGGCCGGGCCCAACGGGGCGGGCGGGCAGGCCCGGCAGGACGGGACCCCCGGCGGTGGCAGTGGTGGTAGCCGAGCCCAGCGGAGTGGGCCGGCAGACGAGGCCGCAGCTGAGGAGCCGGACACACCCCGGCCCGAAGAGGAAGGCTCAGGTCACAAGCCTTAACTCGGGGGTGGGGACTCAGGGCCGGGCTTTGGGGATAGGGGTGGGGTGTCCAGGCCTGGGGAGAGGGGCTGAAGGGGACACAGGAGGCCCAGTCTCCCGGTACCGGTTGGGGACCTGGGTATGTGGTACGTGGAGCCTCTTGGTCAAAGCCTACCCAGTCTTTCCGGGACCCCAGAGAGCCTGGAGCCCTGTGCCTGACCCTCCTCACCCCTGGGGAGGGATGCCAAAGCCCCTCATCCCAGTGCCCCTCGCACGGCCTGCCATGCTCCGGTGCCAGGAGAGATGAGGGAGGCCCCTTCACCACCTGGCCCAGCCTCTCCTGCCCCCATGAGACCCTACACCCAGCTCACTCTGGGGGCACTGGACCCTCAGGCCTCTATGCAAGTCCCCACCCTGCAGCCCAGCTGTTCGAGGTGGCCTTCCTGGGAGGTGGAGCTGGGGCTGCCCACCCAGGGAGTTCAGGGCTGCAGCCACACGTGTGCTGAGCAGAGCCACAGGCCTCACTGCCGCCCCTCCCACCCCATCCCAGCCCGGAGTCCAGCAGCCCATCCCAGGGAGCCCAAGAGGTGGCAGCTGTAGCACCAGGGATATAGGTCAGAAGTCAGAGGGACTTCCTCAGACCGTCCTCTCTCCGTGAGCGGGAGGGGCCCAGTGCCCAGAGAGGCGGGGGATGCACCCGAAGAAGCCCACCCCTTGTCACTGATCAGAAGCAATAAGGCCCTCCATATGCCTGAAAGCCCGGAGGGAGCGCGGGCAGGGTCCCCAGCGGGGTCCAGCGGCGGGGCCGGCATCTCCCCGGAACGGCCCCTCTCGCCTCCGCAGGGACAGCGCCGGCCCCTGTGGGCGCCCCGGCCCTCCTCACCCGCCGCAGCCGGAGCCCTGCGCCGCCGCCGCCGCCGCCAACACCGCTGCCCCTGCCCCCGACGCCACCCGCCGGCTGCTGGCAGTGGGACGGGCCGTGGGGCTGCGGGGGCGAGGGCGCCTCCCCCCGCCAGGCCCCTGCCGCCGCCGCCGCCGAGTGCCCGCCCTGCGCCCTCGCCGGGCCCCTGCCCGCCCCGGCAGCTGGTGTCCTGCCGGGGGACGCCAGCTTCTACAGCCTCCCGCCGCCGCCGCTGCCTCCCACCTCCGAGCCCCCGGAGCCCCCGGCACCGTCGCCCAACCCCAGCTCCAGTCCCAGCCCCAGTCCCCAGGCCGTGTGCTGGCCCAGCGGCTGGCATTAGCTCCGCCCGCCCTGCCTTCCTGTTTTCATATGCAATATCAATCACGGACGGGGCGGCAGCCGCCACCCAGAAAACGCTGCGGTCGGGCCCGATGTATCCCAGTATTGGCTGCCCCCTCCTGGGGCAGGGCCGGGGGCCTGGGGCCTCTCTATCTGCCGTTTTCCTTTCGACCAGGATGGGGGGAAAGGAAAGGAAACCCCCCAAAAAACAACAGAAAACACACAGAATAGGCGATTATTTATTTGTTTTTAATTTATTTTGTCATATTTTTGTAAAACGGCAGAAATGCAATAAAAAGTATATTTCAACAGTGCCCAAGGGCGGAGCTGTGGAAAAGGGACATAAGGGGCCCAATGACGAGGTTGGGGCCAGCTCATTGGGGGCCTGGCAGGCCTAGGGTGGGTCCCCCCCCACCCCATGACCCTTGGGGAACTCCTAAGAACTGGGTCTCCAGGCCATGGCTGGAAAACTCCAAAAATCCAGGCCCAGGGGCCCCTGGGAGGAGCTGCAGAGCCTCGGGCCCCATCTTCGGCCTCCTAGACTAAGGAAAAAGTCTCAAAGTGCTGATAGGACTCAGCAGTTTGGGCCCTGGGCCTGGGTCCTGAGTCGGCCTCAGTCGTGCAGGGCCACCCTTTACAGCACACCCGCCTCCCAGGCGGCCATCTGAGGAGTCAAGGGCTGCGGGGAGAACGTAGGTGTGGAAGTCAGAAGGCACCTGGTGCCCGAGTCTCGATGTTGAGGGGATGGCATGTTGGGGTGTGGCTTCCGGGAAGGGCCGGGATGCCCCACTGTGGGACGGCTGTCAGACCCTATTCGCTGGGACTCTTCACTGTGTGATCAGGGATGGACGTGGCCTCTCCCACCCTCAGGTGTGTCCACATACAAAGGCTCAGGGCCCAAAGGGCCCCACCCCAGGCAGGGCTGGAGGAGCCAGTGTGAGGAAGGGGCACTTGTGGGGGGGCCATGAAAGAGAAGTCAGCGTTGACTGGAAGCAGGAGAGCAGCCTGTGCAAAGGCACAGAGGTGTGGGAAGGCAGGGTTTGGTGTTTGGGGGAACAGAGTGAGTAAGAGTAAAAGCAAGAGGAGTGGGTGGAGGCCGGCTGAGGGGCCTGTGCTGGGGAGACCACAGGGAGGCCATGGGACCCCTGCCCACACCGTGGACAGCACTGGCAGGAGACAACCCAGCCCCTCAAAGGGGAACCTGGGGCTAGGGAGGTGTGGGCAAGCCTCGGGGAAGGACAGGCTGAAGCCTGCGCCTGCCCCGCCCCACGGCCTTTGAAGCTGAAGTCCTGCCGT
This sequence comes from Balaenoptera acutorostrata, assembly GCF_949987535.1. Lineage (NCBI taxonomy): Eukaryota > Metazoa > Chordata > Mammalia > Artiodactyla > Balaenopteridae > Balaenoptera > Balaenoptera acutorostrata. Next base: position 174,115,863 of record NC_080065.1, read on the forward strand.
CTACTCTGCCACCAACAAATGGCGACACCACGCGCCTGCCCAGGGTCAAGCCAACCCCTGGGACTGGGGATTCCAAGCTGGTCTGAGAACCCCCAGGGACTTAGCCCTCCTCGGCACGACCACAGTCAAGCTGGCATTTCCTAAGCACCTGCCTTATGACCACAGGAACTGAATACCGCTGCACATGCGCCCAGAGCTGGGCCCCGCAGCTGGGCAGCTAATCCTGGAGCCTTCCACCCAGCAGGCACGGGGCAGCTCAGGCCGGAGCAGTCTGCCTCAGGCTGGGCCCTCCACGGTGACAACCTGGGGCAGGCGCCCCCTGCAGCCTCTGTGTCCCTCACGCCGCAGCCCAACCCTTCACCGCCCCCAACACCCCAGCCATCAGCTCCAGCACTCTGGCTCCCACTCAGGGCTGGGGGGGGGGAAGCAGCGGCATTCCCCTGGCCCTGTGCCCAGTGGTCAGGAACTCAAACCTTCTGCCTGGAACCCGAATGCCCCCCCTACGTCCCCGGGCTCAGCCCCAAGCCCAGTCCAGCTGGCTCCTGGGAGTAGCCGTGGAACCTGCCAACTGAGGGCACTGGGGCTGGGCGTCCCGCGGCGCTCCGCGTGCCTCCTCTCTGAGGGCGTGAGGCCGGGCCACCTGGGCTGTCTCCACAGAGGCTGGTGGGCATGCCGCCCTGCTCGCCAGTGTCATGGGCGTGGGGCCCACCACAGCTCCATCCTTGGCAGCACGGACCATCTCTCGGGGGTGTCCCGGTCCTTGAGGACACCTTGACGGCTGGGGCAGAGGGGCGGGTCCGGGCAGGTCTTGGCTCTGAGCGAGGTGGCCACAGCAGGCCCACGAGAGAATCCAGCTGGTCCTGGGGCCCCAGCGTTTGGGGGCCCCTCTCGGCTCCTCTTGGTAACGATGGGACGACTCTCAGTGGCTCCATCCTCTGGGGCTGAGGCACGCCGAGCAAAGACGCGAGGTCGGGTAGGAAAGATCCTTTTATTGGGGTGGACACGGAGCACGCACTAGTCCATGATAAAATGACTTAAGAGAAAGATCCGGAAGGGCTGACTTCTCCCCCTTACGCATGCTCAGAGCAAGGTCTGGGCACAGAATAGGTCCCGGTGGAACTCGAGACAAGGCAAGTCTTTAAGGCCCGAACCAGCCAGTGGGAGCCGGGAGAAGGGCCCCCACCCCTGCTGGCCGGCTGCAGCAGAGGCCTGGCTCTAGACCCTCGCAGACACGCTCCAGTTTTCCAGAGGAGAACTGGGGGGCAAGAGGAGGGGGAACTGGAGGGGGGGAGGTGAGTAACAATTGTTTTTTTAAAAGCATCTACCAACATCACACTACTGGGTCTGACGTCCCCTTTAACCATCGCTTGGTACATTTTACAGCATAAATAAAAACTCAAGGAAAATAAATACATCGGCTCCTATGAGGTTGGAAGTGGTGTGGACGGTGGGGCGTGGGTGGGCCGGCGGAGGGGCTGGGGGCGGGGCGCTTACACACGGCGGGCGGGCGGGCGAGGAGCAGACGAGACAGGAGGCGCCTGTGGGGGAGTGTGAGTCTTAAGTGTCCTCGTGCATGTCCGGGCTGTCGGTCCGTGCGACCTTGCGGGGCGGCGCCGAGCTCTCACCCTCGAGGTCCACTTGCTCCTGGTCTCTCTTCTTGGCGGCATTCTGGGGGGCAGGGGAAGCGGAGGGGTTGTGAGTCTTCGTGCTGGGGGAGCTCCTGAAATCTGAGGCTGGCCCTGGGGCTCCAGCACATCACAGCGCCGGGCCTGGAAGCGGGCAGTCGACCCAGGGCCCGTGGCTGGGCAGCCCCTTCTGCCCCCTGGACCTGCCCCACCAAGCCATGGTCCCCTGGGGACACCAGCCTGGGACAAGCACTTCAAGGAGTCACCACAACTCTCAGTGACCCCCACACAGCATTTCTCAGACACTCAGAGAAGCCATCCACCCTGCCGGAGGGCAAAGGGCACTCAAGAGCCACCCGGGGAAGCCCCCAAATTGCCACAGAAGAGAAAAGCATGCTGATTTGGGAAAACCTCCGTTTCTCCCTGGTGGGAATCAAGGCTTGTGGGGTGGGGGCGGCCAGGAGCTGGGGTTTTCTGAGCAGTCACTTCATCATGGGGTCCCCCTCCAACCTGGCCCAGAGCAGGTCACTGTCCAATGTTCACCATTATGGGGAAAAAACAATCTGACCACACGGCAAAACTACATGTGCAGATTTTCAAGAAAGAAAAAGAAAAAATATCCTGTCAGAAAGGTGGCCTCTTATGGGAAGGACAGGGGCGACGACTTTTCACAGCAGCTACGCATCCTAGTAGGGCCTGGATTTTTAATCGTGTGTACTTTTCATCATTGAACAAAGACTCCAAGTAACAACACTGAAGTCTATCTGCCACCAGGGCGTGCTCCCCACAAATTGTGGGGAGCCGGGCCTCAGTACAGCTTACCAAGCCCCTGCCTGTCCCTGAGCACTAGAGCCCCGTGGCCTCTGCACAGCCATTCCTCTAGAGCATTCTTCCTTCTCCTGAATCACCTAGCAAACTCTTATTCAGCCCTCAAGGCCCCACTCGAACACCCAGTCTCCCAGCCACCGGTGTCCTTCCGCTACTCAGAGCCCCCTGCTGGGCACCGTGTTCCTTCCCTGAGTCCCAGCACTCGAACCCCACGTGCCTTACCTTTTTGTCCCATTGCTGATGTAAGTAGCGCAAAAGAATGTTTGTTTTTTCTGTCACAATAACTGAGAAGGAAAGACAGACAAAGTTGCAGGAAGAAGCTGTGGGGAGCCGGCTGCAGGCGGCCCAGCCCCCATCCCAGCCTGCACTGCCTCCCAGGACGAGCTTACCCCTTCCTGGCCTCTGGGCTGTCCCTGCCCTGGGTGGCCTTTGTGTGACTCAAGTCACCACCCCCAACCCTGGAGGAGATTTCAGGAAGCCAAGCATTCTCCCTCCTGAGCACAGGCCACTACCATGAGCCCAAGCTGGCTGCCCTGACAGGGTCCCTGCTTCCCAGAGAGAGGCCGAGTCTTAAGCTGAGCTCGGATTCCACCCTCAGGCAGGGTAATGAGCCCCGGCATGCCAGGTCACGTGGGTGTTTTCCCAGACAGACCAGGAGCACAGATCCACATGCTGTGCCCCAGTGACCACAGAACGCACCCAGCAGAGTCCAAGATTTTTTCACGGTTGAAAGAAAACACCGTGACCACAATAAATAACCCTGAGATCCCCTTGCTCTGTAGGCTCCAGGCCTTTCCCTGCAGGTCCCTCTGCCTAGACGCCCCCTCCCCAAGCTGCCCACCCCAGGCGGGGCTGGGTCCCCCACCCCACGGTACAAGTCTCGAGACCTGTGACAGGGAGCCAGCAGGGGACGCCTGACTTGATGCAGGGGTGGGGGTGAGGGCCAGCGAGCGGCAGACGAGGGCCAGCTGGGGACCCTGCAGGGCTGGACGTGGATGCCGGCGTGGACATCAGGAGGGTCCCAGGGAAAGCCAGGCTTCCCGCTGCTCCCAAGGGCTGGGAGCTGCCCAGCTCCCCACAGGTCACCTCCTGAACCACCCTCTGGCCCTTCCCCTAGGCAGCCGGGATGGGACAGAACAACAGAGGCCACTTACTCTGTTCGGACGGGTACTCCCGAGTGGGCAGGTAGACTGAGGGACGTCGGTTCTGTGGGAGGGTTGGGAAGGCGTGGGTTAGGAGAGTAGACAGGTCTGGGGTCCCCTCACCCCTCAACTCGGCACCCGCCCTCCAATGCAGATCAAAAGACGTGTGAGGATTTCAAGTGGGGCTGGGTTTGGAGCTCGGCCCCTCTTTCTGGCAAGATCCCAACCTGGGGGCTGCACACGACCCCCGGCCCTTTCCCCGAGGGCAGCTCATGGCCCACGTACTCACCGAGGCTTTGCACACGGAGTCGGCATGAAATCGACTAAAATTGCTTTTGTTGTAGACAGGCAGTCCTTTCAAAAAATCTGCCTAGAAGACAGGGAAGATGGTAAGTGAGAAATCAGGCAGTAGGCTGGGCCACCCCCGGAGCACCTGTGACCGGGTGGGCGACCTACCGGGCGACTTCCGGTTTCCTTCTTTCTGTTCTGTCATTCAAGTTTTCTAGAACTCACCCTTGAGTTGGCCACCTGATGTGTCCACTCTTATGACCAGAACAAAGTAACCAACCCCAGAGTAAGGGTATGATCTCCCACAGGGTCCTCACAATAAACCTGTCACCAGGCAAGGAGCGGGGAAACCGAGGCTCAAACAGGACAGGACACTTGCATCAAGTCAGGAGCAAGCAGCGGGGTGGGGAGCCGGACCCGGGCCCTTCCAACTGCAGACCTGTCCTCTGTGCTAGCTGAATACTGAACTCGTGGTCTCACCTCCATTTATGCACCTTTGATAGAGCCTGGGATGGAGACTTGTCCACCCTAAGAAACACTGAGGGTCCATGTGACAGTACATGGGGGTGGGGGAGCAGGAGGCTGGGTGAAGGGGAAACGGCAGCTGGGACACAGGGGCTGCTGCGACACAGGACCCGAAGCCTGGGGTCAACCGAGCTTCCGAATCCTGAGAAAACTCAGAAACCCAAGTTTCAGTGTGTCAGTGCCAGCTTTTTTCTTTTTTCTTTTTTTTGGCTGCGCCATGTGGCATGTAGGATCCTAGTTCCCCAACCACGGATCGAACCCGTGTCCCCTGCATTGGAAGTGCAGAGTCTTAATCACTGGCCCACCAGGGAAGTTCCAGTGCCAGCTTTTTAAAACTGGCTGAGCTTTTCAGCAAACACTGTGTGGACCAGGGTTGGCTCGAGGGCTGCTCCTGGGGTCCCCACATCCAAAGGCTGCCCTGTAAGGGGAGAATGCCTCCCAGTGGGGGGAGGGCCAGAAGCCTAAAGGAAGCAGGCTGGCTCCTCCCTGCCCCCGCTGCCTGGGGCAGGGGTTCAGGCACCAGAGGTGTCAGGCCCGCAAGGTGCCAGGGAGCCAGCGACAGATTCATTCACAGCTCTGACTCCTGGAAAGTCATTTTTCTCTGACGCTCTGGCACCAACTGGGCAAGGAAGGGAGAGAGCTCTGGAAGGGGAAGACCCTGACTCTGGGTGGAGGGCAGGTCTCTGCCACAAGATGGGGGTGAATAAAGGCCAAGGGGAGCTGTGTCCGCCTCAGGAAACTGAGGCACAAGAACCCCGGGGAGGGATGAAGGCTGAGAACTTGGGGCAGGGAGTGACTTCCCAGCAGAGCAGGAGGGCAACGTTGTCGTCAGGCCCGGAGAGGGAGAGCTGGGGAGGACCAGGGATTTCCCAAGCTGGAGTCACCCCATCATACAGACGAGGAAACTGAGGCAAAAAGATCACGTAACACTCACCTGAGGTCCCCCAGCCCCAACGAGAAAACAAGGAAGCTGACTGAACCCAGGTTTGCCGAACCTCAGAGGCCAAGCTCCTGTTCTGTGACGCCAGTGCCTCTGCTTCCTGCCTGAAAGCCGAGGGCTCAGAGCCTACAGGCTACGTGAACCCTCCCTCCGGTGCTCCATCGCCATGCCTGACCCAGGCGCTGCGCTCTCGGGGAAGCCGCTGTTCAGGGGATCCCCCACCACCCTCTGGTGCCGGCGGAAACAGGCGTCCTCACCCCTGTGGGGCCCAACCCCTTCTCTGCTGGGCCCCAGCAAGACCCTAGCGGGATGGGTGAGCCAGGGGAGCTGGAACGTGGATGGGCCTCCTGCTCCCAGCCAGGAGGTGGCCCTCACATCTGGGTGACCTACGGCCCCAGAGCCAGCTCCGAGTCCCTCAAACCTGCCTCCCCTGTCCCAGGACCCCTGCCTCAGCTCAGCCCCAGACTATGGGGCCAGCTTCATCCATCCGGCAAGGTGTTCTCAGGACCCAGCTGTGTGGTGGGCCCCACACCAGGCACCAGAGCACTGCGGAGAGCTACAGCAGACCTACTTCTGGCCCCAGGGAACAGCCAGTGCATGGGGACACGAGTGTGGGTCAAAGAGCCATGCAGTGAATGCAGAGTGGCCATGAGGACAGGGCACCACAACATGCCATGTGAGGCCCATGGCAGTGGGGGGGAGGGGGTAGGGAAGGCTGGCTGGTCTGGGGGATGGGGAGGACTGCCCAGATGCAGTGATGCAGGCCTGAGGCCTAAAGGAGAGGAGGGCTCCCCGCCCCAACTCAAACCCCTCCGCAGCCCTGGCTCGGCTTGGCCCACGCCAGCCTCCTGCCACACACCTCCTCAGCCCGTGCCACCCTCCAGGAATGTCCCTCCGTCCCCCATGTGGGAAACACCCGCCAAACTCTCCAGCCAGCTCAAAACACCCCCTCCCCCTTCCCTCTCCCCACACCTCGGGAGCCTCTAGCAGGGAGCCTCTGCCAGAGCCACGCTCATACCCCAACGAGGTCATCTGTTTACACATCCAGTTCCCTCACTGGACTGCCACCTCCCTGTGGCAGAGGGCAGGGCAGGGCTGGCTCAACCCTGGGTCCCTGACAGGGCTAACATGGGGCCGGGCAGCAGAGTGGTGAGAGGTTCCGAAGCCCCAGGCCTGCACTGAATCCTGGATGGGCCCCTCCCTGGCTGTGTGACCTGGGGCAGGTGACCTCCCAGTCTGGCCGCCCCAGTTGTGAACCGAGTTTACAAGAGGGACCCCTCCCAGGGTTGTTCTGGGTTTCAGTAAGACAACACAGGGAGAGAGCTTTGCCCAGAGCACCCCTGAGGGCAGCTGTTAGTATCAATGCATGTATGCTGAATAAATGAATGCAGACAGGGCATGGCCAGTACTTCCTGTCAGCTAAGCAGGAAAACCAGGCCTCAGACACAGGGAGGAATCCTCACCTCAGCCAGACAAATCCTGGCTACAGCTGGGCCCAGAAGCTGTCCATTGCCTCAGCAAACACTCACTGAATATCTGTGTGCCAGTCCCTTTGTGGGCAGCCTGCCAGTGACCCAATCGAAGCAAGATGAGGAAAAGAAATGGTGTGCAGAGAGAGGAGGCATGGGGGCCTCCTACAGTCAGGAAGGGACCCTCTGAGCAGATGTATTCACAGGAGGAAGAGCAATCCAGGCAGGAGTAAGAGGTGCAAAGACCCTGGGATGGCAGGGACTGAGTGTGAAGATGTGAAAACAAGGCCACTGTGGCTGGAGCTCACAGCGGGGAGGGGTGAAGAGGGTGGAGGTGAGGTCACAGAGCTGGGCAGGGACCTTGGAGGCTGAGGGGGGGAGGTGGGTTTCATTGGGGTTACAACAGGAAGCCCCCAGACTGTTTTGTAAGCTAGATAGTGGTATTATCTGATTGAGATCTTTAAAAGCTCCCTCTGGTTCTGGGTGAATTACAAACTGCCAGTGGAGCAGGATGGAGGCAAGAAGACCAGGGAAGAGGCTGGAGCAGGTGTTCAGGCGGGAGGTGGCAGTGCCGGGACCAGGGTGGGGAGCTGTGGACAGATTCAGAATTCGTTTTGGAGGCAGAGCCAACAGAATCTTCTTAGGAACTGGGAGTGGACAATGAGGTCGCAGCGAGGAGTCAAGGACAACACCCAGGCTTGGGGACCCACGTGCTAGGAACCCACTTACCACTTTCCCATATCTTTCCTGACAAGAAGTCTTTTACCTATTCCCCACCACATCCCAAGGACTATGGCTTGTGGGCTGGGACCCTGAGTCCAGGAACAATGGGGTTTGACTTGCCCTGACAAAAGCTTCCATCACCTCTGTCAGCCCTGGGGATGCCAAAGAGTGGAGGGAATGAAGGGGGCTTCAGCCCAACTGTGAGGCTGTGTCCCACTTCACAGGTGGAGAGCCCAAACCCCAAAAAACCACCAGACCCAAATCCCAGGATGAGTGAGCGGCCCAAGGGGGATTTTAACCTCCCAAAAAGTTGGCATTATCCCCACTTCAAGATGAGGAGACAGCTGGGAGGGAATGTCACCATCCCCGAGTCACCCAGCTCATCTGTTGAGCGTTCACTATCCCAAGCCCTTTAAGACGTCAGTTCCCCAAATTATCACAACCCTATGAAGTCTGGACTATTGCTACCCTCATTTAACAGGGATAGGGCCTGGTGACTGGAGAGATGAAGTCGCTCCCTCTTAGAGCTGGTCGGGACAGGAATGTTGGAGGTGGGGTCAGGGCTCTGGGGGACCAAGGCAGTTCGCGATGTCGCACTTCCTTTGGCGATAAAGCCCCGCATGTCACGATGTCAAGCCCCCTCCCCGCCCCGACGCTCAGGCCGGCCTCCCAAACCTTCCCGAACAGGAAAGGCCCAGGTCTGGCACCCGGAGGACGAGGCCTCAGTTGGGGGTCTCGGGGGACCCCATCCCCACCCCCCCAGGCGATTTCCGGGGGAGCCGCGACCCGGAAATGAATGAGTTGTCAGGGCCTGGAAACCTAGATAGGGTCAGGGGTCGGAGATGGAGCCAGGACGGGGTCAGCAAGAAGCTCACAGCAGGGTCCGGGGGGGTCGAAGGTGACAGGTCAGAGAGAGGGGCGGGGCCGGGCCCGAGGGGGCCGGCTAGGGCGGTGAGGGGCCTCGGGGGTTACTGGAGGTGGGTGGGCCCGCGGCGCCATTTTGTCGAGCGGAGGGGGAGTACGGCCCCGGCGGTCACCCTCACCATCTTCTGTTTCCTCCGTCGCCGCCTCAGCCACCGCCTCAGCCGCCGCCACCACCACCACAGCCGCCTCCTTAGCAGCCGCCGCACAGTAACTTCTAGCCACGGCACAGCCCACACTGCTGGTGCGGCCGCCCTTCAGTCGTTGGTCCGCCCTCTGGCCCTGCCTCCAAGTTATGCGGCCTTTGCGCATTCCCATTGGCCAGATCCGGCTAAGTCACGCGCCCATTGGTTGCCACGCCGCCTCCCTTCGTGGTCAAGTTCAGTTGAGAGAGCAAAACCCCGCCCGGGACTTGCAAGTGAAGAGCAGCGAAATCCGGAAGTGGGCGGAGGCCGCGCCCCCAAAGCCCCTTGGGATTTGTAGTCTGCAACACCCGGAGGTCCCACCGGTCTCTCTAGCGTTTGCTACGCTTTTTCATATGGTGGCTCATGGGGTTCTCACAGCAGCCTCGGAAGGATAGGGACCCACCGTTACACTCCCAGCCTCCTCCCTGGGGTCCCAACCTTAGGCTTCGGCATATCTAAACTGCTCCCACACTAGCCGCTTGATATCTTTAAGCTGACAGAGCATTTTTGAAACACTTCCCTTGGCTCCCCAGTATCCCAAGGATCCAGTCCCGCCTCCTCGGTCCCAAATTCTGGGCCCCTCCGGCCTCCTTCGTCCACCTTTTATCCTGACCCGTCCAATCCCTCCTCCCTTTGGGCCCTCCCAGACCCTGCCACCTTCTCTAAGAAGCCTTCCCCGACTGCGTTCTTCCCAGGGCAAAGTCCAGTGCCTCCTTTGGGCTCCACGGTCCTCACAATCATCCTCCCAGCCCTGACTCCACTGTGTCCAAACTGCCTGGGTACGAATCAAGCCACCGCCCCCCCCCCCCCACCAGCCTGACAGCCTGGAGAGAACAAGAACTTATTGAGGAAGTACCCAATAAGTTACTAAGTGGAAGCTACTAAGTATTATTACACCAACATCACAGCAAAGGAGAAATGAGCATCTCATTTTAAGGATGGATCCGCTTTATTTATTTTTTTTGGCCGCGCAGCAAGCAGGATCCTAATTCCCCAACCAGGGATGGAACCCGCGCCCCTTGCAGTGGAAACGTGGAGTCATAACCACTGGACTGCCAGGGAAGTCCCATTTTATTGGAACCAAATGAACCTCAGAGAGCTAAGATCTTGCTCAAGGTCACAGAGCCCGTCCCCAAGGGGCAAGTGGAGGATTCAAACCCCTCCCACCTCTCCACAAGCCTTCCTAGAACTGTGAGAATTGACATTTTATAATAAGACAAGTGAAAATTTGAACATTTATTAGATTTTTAATGACATGAAGGAATTGTTTTGTTTTGTTTTGTTTAGCTGTGAAAAGCTTTGTGAATATGTATTAAAGGGCCCTTATCTTAGAGAAGTGAGTTCTGAAATATTTACAGAAGAAATAACCTGATGCCCGAGATTTGCACCTCAGGAGAGGGCAGGATAGGTTGTGGGTAGAGCTGTGTACTGGGTTACAAGGGCGTTCACTGTACCATTCTGTGGACTGATGCACATGTTCGAAATTCTTCCTAATTCAAAAGCGTAAAAAGGCATTTGGCAAGGTCTGACTTCCCACTCCCTCTTGCAGTCTAATCCGACAATTCTTCCCCTGGGCCAACCCCGAAATCTGAGGATTCATGTCCGTCCGAGTCCCAGTCGTCAGCGAGGAAAAATGCTTTAATGGGGGGTCCAGCCGGTAGCGTCGCGCTGCTCAGTGGCTCAACGATTTTCGACCCTTGTGCATGCGGCGAAGAATGACCTGGACGCCGTTTGGCTTGCTCAAGCGCCGGATCCAACCATGCTTGTTCTTGCGCTTGATGTTGCTCGGCTGATACTCGTTCCCGCGCGCCTTGCCCCGGGTCTGCTGCACGGCGGGGAGTCCCCAGGCGTCGGGGAGCCCCAGCCAGGCCCGGGGCTGGAGCCACCTGCCGGGGAAGGTTAGAGGGGGCGCTGTGTGACTTCTGCGTGGCGCCCAACCTCTCCGAGCTTGGGCTTCCCGATCAATGCCGGAGGGAGCCTGGCAGCAAAAGGCGCTCGAGGAGTTTGCAAGGCACTGGAAGGTCATGTGGTTGGTAAACAGCTGGGGCCAGCCCCCGACGCCGCCCTTACTCCCAGGTTTGGGAAGGGGACCCCTGAGGACTCACCTGCCACCCCAAAGCGCCGCTGACCTACTGACTGGCCCCAACAGGCGACCCACCAATCTGCTCGAGAAAGCCATGTCCGCCGCCGGCACGCCGTCCGGTGGCAGCTATTCCAAAGCCCACAGGTTCCGCAGCTGCGGAACGAGGACTTCTGGGAAATGCAGTTTCTTCTAGGCGGAGCCCTCATTGCCGCGGGAGTTGTAGTTCTACGTAGGCGCACCGCATTTTAGGCGTGAGCGTAAATGACCACAGGAGAGTGTAGTTCTTCTTGTGGACCAGCAGGTGACAGGCGAACGGCGCCTCCTCCGCATGCGCGTGCGTACAAGACATTATGTCCCTGGGTCTGCTGGGAGTTGTAGTTCCTTCTCCTGTAGATCTACAGAGGGTACCCTGGGGTGACGGCGGCGCAGCTGGTGGCAGCCTCAGGAAACGGCTGGTTGAATTTCCCACCCCCAGCAGGAGCCACGCAGACGGCACACGGCTGGAAGCTTTCCTTTAGCCCCAGCCAAGTCTCCACCCCTTGGCGGGGAGCCCAGGAGGTCTGAGTTGGTGTTGGCTGGATGTCCTTGGGGTGGTCATTCAGTTTCTCAATCTGCAGAACTCAACGGTTGCAGGCTTGCCCTTGGCGGTGCCCCCGTTCAGGCCCTATTTTTCTAATACTCATATCTGAGCCCTCTCCCTTCTTACACACCCTCTACGGCTCCCCATTGCCCCAGGGAAAATATCTGGCAGGCATTTGAAGCCCGCTCTCGCCACACACACACACACACACACACCCTAAACTTGAGCTACAACCTCTTCTGCCTGGTGCTCCCCTAGTCATCTTTTTAAAATGCTCCTCAGATACTCTCCTTTCCCCAAGTCCTATCCCTCCCTCTGGCCCAACACTGCCCCCACACAGCTCTCCCCAGACTCTCCCTGAAGCCCAGGGCGCCCTCAAGGGCCAGGCTTGCAGCTGAGTCCCTGCAGGCACCCCAGCATCTCCCAGCCTGGGGAGGGGGAGGGGAGTTTTTTCTGCATTAATAAACTGTAGTCTCCCAGGAGCACCCTGAGTGGGCAAGAGTGGGTGGCTGGACCTAATCCAGCTCTGGCAGCAAATTCCAGGGGATAGGAGTGGGGAAGGGATGATTAACCCCTTGTCCTCTGAAGCCCATCCTACCTGCACCATCATTTAGCAAACCGCTACAATACTACAGCAGTACAATAATAATGCCAATAATGTATGGAGCACTTTCCCTGCTGAGCAAACTCATGAGGGAATTAATTCCATAGAGAAATAAATGGAGTCTCAGGGAAGGGACTTGCCCAAGGTCACATATCAGCAAAGGGCAGAGGCTGGATTTGAACCGTGGGCTTTCTGGCTCCGGCTGGGACCAGGGTCACCAGTTAAATTGGCCTATCTGTGAAACTCCAATTCCTTAATTACCCATAGCTCCAAGATATCTGTTTAATGGTTTAACGAATTTAACAATTTGCAGAACTTGGAATCACACAGCCGTGGTTCCAAGTCCCATCTCTGCCCCCCAGCTTGCCTTGTGACCTTGTGCCATTTATGAGCCTCAGTTTCCCCACCTGAAATTGCAAAGATCTGGGAGACTGTAGAACGGAAAGGTCAGCAGAGAGAGAGGGGCATGGGGGCTCCGTTTGGAGGGGACAGGGCAGTCCGGAGGCAGGGGCTAGCCGAGGAGATCCTCTTTGCAGACAGGAGGGGCCCGGAAGACCTCAGGTTGCGACCCCTTCTCGGCGGTCAACCAGGCCCAATCCCTCCCTCCACCTCCGTAAGCCTTGAGGGAGGCGGGGCCGTTGCCACAAGAGCCCGCCCTGATCCCGGAGTTGCCGCCTCTGATTGGCAGTCTAAGTAGGCCAGGTCATTATGCAGCTGCGATTGGCCGAGGCTCCAGTCAGTCGGCGCGCGGTCCCGCCCCCCCCCCCCCCCCCCGCCCCGGGGAGACACTTAAAGGGCTGTCTCGCTAGGCGGTAGCGGGATGTCCCCGCACTGACCGCACTGGGCTCGCGCCCGCCCGCTTAAACGCGCCCGGCCCGACCCCGCGCCACCATGTAAACGGCGCCCGCAGGCGGACGCCGGCTTCTCCGCCCGGGACCCCTTTGCCCTGCCCCGGGCCCCAGGGCCCTCGATGAGGTGAGCAGGGACCGGGCCGTGGGAAGGGGACACTGAGGCCCCTGGGTCTTTCACTTTGGAGGGGGGGGGGTGTCCACAAAGCCCTTAGGAAGCCGCGGAGCCCCAGTGGCCTCGACCCCGCCGCAGGGTTGACGGGCACCCAGGAGGCGGGGGCCTGGCTCTGTGGAGGGGGTCTGGCGTGGCGCATCTGCGCCCCCTTTGGCAATCCCGGGTTGGAACCCCGCCGGAGGTGGGGGGCGCGGCCTGCTCCCCCTTCCTCAGCAAGTACGGGCCACTGCAGGCCGGGTGTTCGGCGTTCATTATCCCCGCGGAGCCCAGGATGGGGACGGGGAGGGCTTGGTCCCATCACCAGGGCCTAAACAATGGGGGTGCGCTGCGCGGGTATCCCCCTCGAGTTATGTAACTGCCTGCAGTTGCCATGGACACGGAGTGGGGGCCGTGGCCCAGGGACCGGGATGGAGGCCTGGAGGCCCCCAGCCAGGGCTTTACCTTCTCCATCCTCATCTCCACCACTGGGGGCTGTGTGCCAGATTCCTCAGAACCCAAGGTACTGAGCAGTGGGGACAGAGCACCTTCTTCCCAGAGTGTCTGAGCCTCAGCTTGTAGGTCTGTGAAACAGACCCATTGCACCCATGGTCTTGGGGAGTTGGGCAAGGGCTTCTGGAGCTCAGTCCTGAAACCCCTCTCCCAGGGTCTCACCTTTCAGAAGCCAGGTTTAGAGGCCTGGAATGGGGGCTCATTGGGATCTGCACCTTTTTAGATGCCTTTGGAGCCCTCAGGATATGCTGGTTTAGTGAAAGTGAATTAAGGAAACAGTGCATGAATGAATGAATGGACGAATGAATGAATGGGTTTAGGAAGGCATAACTGTTATAAACCTGAGCTGGAGGGTTCTCAAGGATGGGCCACATTTGCCACAATGTCCCCTCCTCCGGGAAGCCACCCCCAATGAATGCCTCTTGGTGTCAGCCACGACCTCCTCTCTAGGATAGACTAGGCTGGCCCAGAAGGGTGGCCGAACGCCACACAGGCACTGACCAGACAAAGCATCTCAGTGCGTGGCTGGTTCTGGCCACCCCCAAACTGGAGCCTAGATGGGGCCTCGCAGTGCAACTCACCTGACCCAGGTGTGGGGAGTGGGTGCTATGGGAGTGGAAGGCTCCCTGTTTAGATGGCCTCTGACCTGGCTGTCACGACCCCACTCACAGGACACACCATGCTGACCGGGGTGACCGATGGGATCTTTTGCTGCCTGCTGGGCGCACCACCCAATGCTGTGGGGCCGCTGGAGAGTGTGGAGTCCAGTGATGGCTACACCTTTGTGGAGGTCAAGCCTGGTCGCGTGCTGCGGGTGAAGCATGCTGGACCCGCTCCGCTCCCCACCCCACCTCCACCACTGTCAGACGCCGCCCAGGGGGACCAATCTGGCTTGGTCCACTGCCAGCGCAGAATCACCGTGTACCGCAACGGGCGGTTACTGGTGGAGAACCTGGGCCGGGCACCACGAGCTGACCTCCTGCACGGGCAGAACGGCTCTGGGGAGCCACCAGCCGCCCTCGAGGTAGAGCTGGCTGACCCAGCGGGCAGCGATAGCCGCTCGGGCCCAGGCAGTGCTGGGAGTGGCAGTGGCGGACGACGGCGGCGAGCCCGACGCCCCAAGCGGACCATCCACATTGACTGTGAGAAGCGCATCACCAGCTGCAAGGGCGCCCAGGCCGATGTGGTGCTCTTTTTCATCCACGGTGTCGGCGGTTCCCTGGCCATCTGGAAGGAACAGCTGGACTTCTTTGTGCGCCTGGGCTACGAGGTGGTGGCGCCCGACCTGGCCGGCCACGGGGCCAGCTCAGCACCCCAGGTGGCCGCCGCCTACACCTTCTATGCACTGGCAGAGGACATGCGTGCCATCTTCAAGCGCTATGCCAAGAAGCGAAACGTGCTCATTGGGCATTCTTACGGGTGAGCCAACACTGGGGTGGGGACGAGGGTGAGGGGTGGGGACTGGCAGGAACTGGACACCCACTCACAAAATACTGATTTCCCTTCTTGAAAAATCCCACTAACATCTGCAACAAAATAGGGATTCCTGCCACCAATGCTATTGTTTCACATTGTTTTAAAGCAGTATCTCAATCCCTGAACTATTGACATTTTGGGTCAGGTAATTCTTTTCTATGAGGGGCTTTCTTGTGCACTGTAGGATGTTTAGCAACGTCTCTGTCCTCTACCGATTAGATGCCACTAGCACAATGGTCTAGTGATGATCATGACAATCAAAAATGCCTTCAGATAGTGCCAAAGGTCCTCTGGTAGGCAGAATCACCCCTAGCTGAGAACCATTGTCTTCAACTAAGTTCAAAAATTGGTTGCTCTGGAGACCCCAAGGGCTCCAAGGAAAGACTAATTGGAATCCCATAATTTTTGTTTACAAGGGCACAGGTTGCTATAATTCACTCTTCCTTAAAGGGGTGACAGATAATACCACCTATCATTTAGATGAGAGCCCACGCCATGGAAGGTTCTGGGCCTGGGTGCCTGATCACTGCCAAGTGGTACCATTCTGTCCTTTACCCAGGAGGAAAGGCAGGATCTGATCAGCCAGCCAGGTTGAGAACCACTGTTTTAGCAGTTGTAGCCCATGCAACTAGACAAGAAAAAGAAATGTTACATAAGTTTCCAAAAGAAAGGAAGCCAGACTGGGAAGTAGCATAGCTCCTATTTGCTTATATGAAAACATACCTCAAAGTGGATGCTTATGCTAAATGATTCCTCCAATTAAATGAGCACCCACCTGTGGAAATTCCTGTGACCCCATAACAATGCTATGAGGTCAGCACAGTTACTATGTCACAAATGTGGAGATGGTAGCTCAGAGAGGTTAAGCAATTTGCCCAAGGGCACACAGTGAGTCACTGGGACAGTCAAGTCCACCTGACTCCTGCTTGTATCCTGTCCCTCTTTTCAGCAAGGGTTGGCAAACTTTTTCTTAAAGAGCCAAACAGTAAATATTTTAGGTTTGCTGGCCATAATGGTTGATCTCTGTTGAAACTTCACATGTCTACTGTTGTAGAAAGAAAGCAGACATAATTGTAAACAAATGGGCATGGTTTTATTCTAATAAATCTTTATTTATAAAATATTTTACACATTTACAAGATTGTAAACTTAAGTTTACAAAAACAAGCAGCTAGCCCACAGGCCATAGTTTGCAAAAAAACCTTTGCTTTAGGGGGAATGAGGAGAGGTACCTGCACCCTTCCACCTTGCATAAGGCAGGCAGATGTGCCACACCCAGGGGCCAATGAGAGAAGATCCTTAATGGGAAGGGATACGCTGGAAACAGGGACCTTCTCTGAGAAGCCAAAGGGTTTGTTTAATCAAATAGCTTTCCTAACACTTGGCAATAAGTAGTTCTTACTCCTTTGGGGGTTATGATGACTTTGAGGATCTGATAAAAGTTCTGTATTTGGATCCTTTCTCCAAAAGAAAAAAAATCCACCCTCAACACACACACACACACACACACACACACACACACAGTCTCACAATTTCAGGGCATTTGAGATGCCCCACCCATCCCTCACCCCCATTTGGTGCCCATGGACCCCAGGGGAAGAATCTTGGCCTTCAAGGATATGCCTCTGGATGAGGGGAGGGCATTAACCCCTTCACTGCTTGTATCCTGCTGACCACTGCCCTTCAACCCTCCCCACCACCCACCCATGGGGCAGTGTCTCCTTCTGCACGTTCCTGGCGCATGAGTACCCCGACCTGGTGCACAAGATGATCATGATCAACGGCGGGGGCCCCACGGCACTGGAGCCCAGCTTCTGCTCTATCTTCAACATGCCCACGTGCGTCCTGCACTGCCTGTCACCCTGTCTGGCTTGGAGCTTCCTCAAGTGAGTGAGCTGGCCCTGCCCTGGCATCTCCCCAAGGTGGATGGGAGGGGAAGCTATATGGCTGGGGCTGGCATGGGGGCACCTCTGGTGGCTGAGCTGGCATGAGGGCTCCAGCAGTGCCTCCCCACCCCCAGGGCTGGCTTCGCCCGACAAGGGGCCAAAGAGAAGCAGCTGCTGAAGGAGGGCAATGCGTTCAATGTGTCTTCCTTTGTGCTTCGGGCCATGATGAGTGGCCAGTACTGGCCCGAGGGCGACGAGGTCTACCATGCCGAGCTCACCGTGCCCGTCCTGCTCGTCCATGGCATGCACGACAAGTTTGTGCCGGTGGAGGAAGACCAGCGCATGGCTGAGGTATGGCACTCCGGCCACCACACCCTTCAAATCCCCCTTGCACAGTCCAGGGGGACTCTGCCTTGTGCTCCAGCCCCAGGGACGTCAGAGCTTAGATGGAGAGTCAAAGGTGGACTCCAGAAAGTGGGGCTGCCTTGGACAGGTGGTAGGTTTATGTGCTGTCCCCACTGCATGTTAAAAGGCACTCTTCATGGGACTTCCCTGGCGGTCCAGTGGTTAGGACTCCGTGCTTCCACTGCAGGGGGCACAGGTTTGATCCATGGTGAGCGAACTAGGATCAGGGCTCGAGCCTGTATCCCTTGCATTGGCAGGCAGATTCTTAACCACTGCGCCACCAGGGAAGTCCCTGGAGAGATTTTAAATTGTCACACTGTGGCGGGGGAGTGGGATGCTATTACTGGCCTCTAGTGGATCGAAAGCCAGAGATGCTGCTCAGCATCCTACAGTGCATGGAACAGTCCCCATCCCAGAGAATGATCCCACCCCAAATGGCATTAGTGCCCGGGTTGAGAAATCCTGCTCTGGACATATGGTAGGCACTTAATAAACGGGGAATGAATGAATATCCAGTTGGGCTCCAGCAGGGTGACAGGCCGTCTTCCAGATCCCCCTTGGGTGGAAGTGGAGGAACATAGGGTAGATTGCAAGAAGGACTTCCTGATGTTGGAGGCCATGCATAGATGGGGGGGGCGGGGGGCGTCCCAGGGCAGCCTGGCCCCGAGCTCCGTCGTCCTGTCTCTGCCTGCCCTGAGCCCGCGTCCTCCGCAGATCCTGCTCCTGGCCTTCTTGAAGCTCATCGATGAAGGCAGCCACATGGTGATGCTGGAGTGTCCGGAAACGGTCAACACGCTGCTCCACGAATTCCTGCTCTGGGAGCCCGAGCCCTCGCCCAAGGCCCTGCCCGAGCCCCTGCCCACGCCCCCAGAGGAAAAGAAGTAGCCGCTGAGCTGGCAGGGTAGCGCTTAGTGAGCCGACGAGCCTGAGGAGGAGCCCGGAGCCGGAGTTGGGTCTGCCGCGCGGACCACCTACCTGGGCGGGCCGTTCGCTCCAGCGGGCGGGGTCAGGTCAGGGAGACGCCCCCCAGGCCGGCTGGGCAGGACGTGACGTTCGTGGGAGCCAGGTGGACACACCGCTCTCTGCTAGTCCTGCGGGACCCATCGGTTTTTCGGGGCCATAGCCGGGACCCCCGCGGAGGATGACCTTGTACAGAAGCCCCCTACCCCACAACGCCAGGGCCGAGGCAGGCCACCACCCCGCTCTCTGTCTTCCGTGTTCGCCGTGCTTGATCCTGGGAGCCACGAGCCCCGCAGGGACCCTCGAGACCCCGCCCCAATGCCCGAGACCCCTTACCACCCCCCCCATTCCTCGGCGCTGGGAGCTACTGTGGCCCAAGGAGGGAGGGTTTGGGAGGGGGCTGGCACCACCGAACCCGCACATCTCAACTTGTAACTCAATAAAAAGAAGTGACAATCTGAGCCTCCAGGCCTGTGTTGGGTGACCGCAGCGCGGGGCCGCCCTGAGCCTCAGTTTCCCCAAGTGCAGACTGAACTGAGTCGAGTGCCTCCCCCTCAGGGCTGGCCCACAGAGACTTGAGGATGTCGGCCGTCCAGGCTTTCTTCCCGAGTTCCCCCCCCCTCCTCAAAATGCAGGGGCTACTTGGGCAGTATTTCCAGAGCAGAAGGCAGATAGGGGGTGAGCTCCCCGTCCCTGGAGGGGAGGAGGAGAACCAACTGAGGTCCATGCTGAAGTTGAGGTGAGGATCCGAGGACGGTTGCATCTGGTTACAGTAGCCATAATTGTGTCAGCTGTATGCAAAGCCCTGTGCTGAGTGCCTGACACCCATAGGTTCATTGAATCCCCTTCACTCCACACCACACAGCAAGTTAGTACCTCTTACCGTCCCATTTTATCTTATAACTTGGTTTTGAGTTGCTTTTGTCACGAAGATGATTTTTATTTTGAATCTGTCTTTTTTTTTTTTTTTGAATCCAGATTTCTCTGGATTTCCCTGCTCCATGGCTGTGCTCTTGGTCCTCTATATTTTATTCTAATGTATGTATATCTAGGTTTACCCGTGGTTTGTGTGCCCGGTGGGAGATTTGTCCCCTCAGTTGCTGCACCT
Organism: Balaenoptera acutorostrata; assembly: GCF_949987535.1. NCBI lineage: Eukaryota > Metazoa > Chordata > Mammalia > Artiodactyla > Balaenopteridae > Balaenoptera > Balaenoptera acutorostrata. The sequence goes on from NC_080065.1 coordinate 174,135,123, forward strand.
TTGGTCCTTTCCCCACTGGTTTGTGAGCCCACCTTTAATTTAAACCAGGGGTTCTTACAGGGGCACTGTTGTTGGTTGACAAATTCTGGAGATATGTTTGATTACCACAACTGGAGGCGGAGGTGCTCCTGGAATCTTGTGGGTGGAGCGCAGGCATGCTGCCTGACACCCTACGGTGCACAGGACGGCCCCCACTGCAAGGAGTAACTTGGTCTCAAAAGTCAGGAGGGCCAAGGTTGGGATACCCTGTGTTTTAGACAAATCCCACCTCTTCTGGGCCTCTTTTTTTGGCGGGGGAAGGGATGTCTCTGGATTCTTTCTGTTTGTGTATTCTTGGGAGATGGCATGCTGTTTGGTTTTTTTTTTTTTAATAAATTTATTTATTTTTGGCTGCATTGGGTCTTCGTTGTGGTGTGCAGGTTCCTCATTGTGGTGGCTTCTCTTGTTGTGGAGCACGGGCTCTTAGGCACGCGGGCTTCAGTAGTTGTGGCTCACGGGCTCTAGAGTGCAGGCTCAGTAGCTGTGACGCACGGGCTTAGTTGCTCTGCGGCGTGTGGGATCTTCCCGGACCAGGGCTTGAACCCATGGCCCCTGCATTGGCAGGTGGATTCTTAACCACCGCGCCACCAGGGAAGTTCCAGCATGCTGTTTTAATTGCTATCACTTTATCAAGCACCTACTTGGTGTCTGGGAGAATTCCTTGTCTTACACACGAGGAGAGGGAAGCTCAGAGTGAGGTTTCTTCAGCTCAGTTAAAATGGTAGAGCCCAGGCCCACTCCAGAGACAGGAACCCTAATTACCATAGCAGCCAGAGTAGCCAGGGGCTCAGCAGTGGAGGCCTGGTGGCAGGTGGAACCTTAGCCCACCCCCTGTAGGACCTGGTTCTCTTGAGCCACGATGACAGGCAGGTGACGAACCCAATGAGGCAGCGGATCTCACCAAGTCCCTAAACCCACTGGACTGCTTTGAAGAAGCAAGTTCTGGAAAATTTAAATGATCCTGCCACCACCTCGCCAGGATAGTGGCTTGGCACTTACTGAAGCTCTTTGCATAAAGAGCAAAGAGGTTAGTGATGGGGTTAGGGATCCCATTTTATAGTGGAAGAAACAGGTTCAGAGAAGCAACAGCAGGAGGCTCCAGTCACACAGTGATGCCAAGGAGGGCTGGCGTCTCATACCCACACCGCGATGACCTCCCCAGCTCTGCCCACCCCTCAATACACAAGTCGGTACCTCGAGAACATCCCCGGTACCTCGAGAACATCTCGACACCCGCCGCCTTCCCCCAGAGACTTTCCGCCTGCAGGGCCGCCTCTGGCTCAGTAGGGCTCTGAGCCAAACACTTTACCCCATGACGGTTTAATCAGATTTCCTCAGTGACCCCCTGAGGTAGAACCTCGCACTTTCCCCATTGTGTACAACTGAGGACAGTGAGGCTCAGACAGAGAAATTGCTGGTCCAAGGTCCCACAGCTGGGAAGCAGCGAAACCTAACTCTTGAGCTGGGCAGATTCCCTTCATGTCGCTGAGGAAGCCCCCAGCCCAGCCTACATTGTGGGTCCCCTGTGTCAGGGAGATAAAAATGGACTCTGTTTGCCCAAACAGGACCAAAGTGCCAAAGCATTGGCATGTTTCAAAGCACCAGAGTGTTCCAAAGAACCTTCTGGTCTACTTGTTCTCCTCTCACATCCCCTTATTCTCCACCCATGACAGGGAGCTCACTACCTCTCCAGCAGTTCCATCTGTAATAAAGTCCTCCCTCAGCCCAAGGGAGAGATTGTCCTGCTGCTCCCCCACCAGCCTCCTGCAGCTGGAGATGGGGGGCTGCTCTCAGCGCGGGGAAGCTGGAACATTCAAACACCCTGATCTCGACCTAGGCTGGATGGCCAGTTCCCCAGTGCTCAGCCACGGGCCTGGATGTCCTGGGGCCGTAGCTCTCGCTCACCCTCAGCCAGGAAGACAAGGAGGGCACGGTGCAGCAGATGCACCCCCAAGCGGCGGCGCCGGGTGGGTGGCCAGCCAGCCACCACTCCATAGCAGTGTCCTTGCTTCTGGTTGGTCAGCGTCTGGATCCCTGGGGAGATTAGGGGTAAGGTCATGAAGGCAGCCTCCAGGAACCCCAGGCAGAAGTATGTGCCAGTAAACCCACTGGGTATTGCCCTCAAGCAGGGATAAACCAATGGAGCAAAATCTGTGCACGTGTAGGTACATAATTGGTGCTCAATAATTGCTCATTGAATGAATGAACAGCCCTGAGGGGCAAGGGGTGAGGGAATCAGTAGATCAAGTGCCCTTCATGTGACCCCCCCCCCAACCCCACAAGCCAGGCACCTACCTAGAGCATCCACAAGACATGCTTCTCGAGTGTAAGCCTCCACAGCAACCACATGCTGGAAGCAATGCAGGGAGACAACACCACGACCACTGGCCCAAATGTCTAAGATCTGGCGCACCTTGGGGCAGGCCTGGGGGGAGCCAGGGAAGGGTCAGAGGTCTGCCCCCCAATTCCCTCTTTCCTCTCCCTGCCCGCAGCTGTGCCGCCCCTGCCATGAACCTGGTCCTTATCCTCACACCTGTTTTCCTGGCCACCCTCGGTGGCTAAGGGCCTTCCAGAGGTGGACGTTCGGCCGGGCCCGTGTTCCCTTGCCCACGTAGAAGATAGCATGGACAAAAATCCGAAGGCATTCAGCCAGTGTCAGTGAGGAGGCTCGGGCTGGAAGGTTCTGAGTCTTCCTAGATGAAGTAGGTGGCTCAGAGAGGGAAAAGTGACGAGAGTCGCCCCAGAGACAGTCTTTAAAGACAGAGCAACCCATGTCCAGTGACCCCTGTTTTATAAAAGGCAGGGTGGGTGGCTGTTCGCCAAGGACACTCAGCAGCTTGAATTGGATCCAATTGCCTTTTATAGATAAAGAAGCTGATGACCAGAGAGGGCCAGTTCCCTTCCTAAGGACACACAGCAGATAAGAACCAATCTCAGAATTTTCCAGTTCCCACTTCTGGGTCATTCCTGTTCCAAGTACCTGGGGTCCAGCAGCAAATATGTGAAGCTGGACTTCATGACCCCCTCCCGCCACCGTCTGGTGGGTTCTGGCCGCTCAAACTGCTTGGCAAGTGCATCCTCATCTGCCTGGGCATCTGGGATACAGCCGGTCCACAGGGCTTTGGCCAGCTCTGGGCTGTGCCCTGAGAATTCTGGGCCTGGGAGGGGAAACTGAGTCAAGAGAGACAAAGGAAAGGGTGGTTCCCAGAGATGAAGGGAGAAGTAGGTTGCACTGAGAGCCACGGGTCTCCGAGGACTCCTGGAGGCTCCTTGGACTCTGGATACTAACCAGGAGCAGCCTGGGCTTCTTCTAGTGGTCGGAGGTAGTACGGCCGGGTGAAGGACGTGATGGTACCGCGGCTCTTGCCAAGTGCCCGGAGCCCTTGCAGCAGCTCCAGGTCAGACATGGTGGGGTCCGGTGGGCACTGGCAAGAGGGGATGGGGTCCCTGCCACCTGTGGCGCTCGCCTCATCCTCTGTCAGCCAGAGGGTGGCCACATCACTGTCGAGGGACAACTGGTCATCTTTTGGGATGTGGAAGTCAGAGGGTCCAGGCAGTGGTTCCCAAGGGGCACTATGGGCTGGGCTCCTGTCTGGGAAGAACTTGGGGGAGGGGGAGGCATCTGGCAAGGTCAGAGTCAGGGCCTGCAGACGGGCATTTAGTTCTGCCTCCCTACCCTCCACGAGGGCTCGATGTTCCTGCTGTGGGGTACCCGAAGATCTTGGCACCTTCTGGGAGGGTCGGACACCAGCCCAGGGGGACGTGTGGGCGGTTGGGTCCTCAGCTCCAGAGGCCTCAACCGCGGTGACAAAGGAGGCAACTGAGCTGCAGTCCCAGCGCCCTAGGGGGGACTCCAAGCTGCCATCTGTGTCAGCAATCTCAGGGTGGGCAAGGAGGCTGGGGGGTCCAGGGCCAGCCTCCAGGCTCATGTCCTTGCCATCACCTCTGCCCAGTGTTGTGGAGTCCAGTGTCACACTGGGAGGTCCAGAGGGGCTGGTATTCAGCCCCTTTCCCCAAGGGCCTGGGCCTGGAGCAGGGGATAAGAGTGGGAGTCAGAGAGGAGGGGAGGAGAAAGTGAGAGACAAAGATGGAAGTCAGATCAGACAGAAAGAGGCGGCTGCAATCGCAAAGAGGAAGGACAGAGTCGGAGGCAGAGAAACGGACCAGAGACCCTGGTCATGAAACAGAAACAGTGGGAGAGCGTGGACGTCACACACAGAGACCCGCAAAGCTAGATCAGAGGCTAAGCACCCCCAGCCGCACAGGCACCACTCACTGCCAGGCTTTGGCTCGGGCTCGGGCTCCTGGGGGTCTGCCCGGGTCCGTGTCGGGGTCCTGGTCCGAGCCTCCAGCTCCCGCAGGACACGCACACAGTTCTGGTGCCCCTGCTGCTCGGCCAGGTCCAGAGGCCGGAGTCCGTCCTGCACGGGCGCGGTCAGCAGGGGGCGCCCTCTTCCCTCCCTCTCTTCCTCCCTTCCTTCCTCTTTCCCTCCCTCCGGGTTCGCCCTGCTACAAACAGCGCTGGGACCCCCACCTGGTCGCGCAGCGCGGGGTCCGCTCCCTGGCTCAGCAGCAGCTCCAGGCCGCGGCGACAGCCCCAGGCAGCGGCCACGTGCAGCGGCGTCAGCGCCTCGGCCGATCTGGGGCAGGAGAGGAGGAGGGGTCAGTGGAGGAGGGAACTCGATCTCCGCCCCCACCCTCCGACCCCCCGCCCGGGGCCTTGGCTCTCAGCCCCCCATCTCCGCCCTCCAGCCTGGGACACCACACTTGGAACCTAGATCCTGCGCCCTTGGGCCAGGACCCAAACCTCTGCTCTCTGACTCTAGAGCGCCTACCACCAGATCTGAACCTTTGATCCCCATTTGGCCTCAGCGCAACCTCATACCTCACCCTCGGTCTGGTACCCTGCCTCTGCCCTTGGACCCTCAAGATCCCTCCCCAGATTCCCCAAGCTCCACCCCCGGGCATTGAGGCCGCATCCTTGAACCGTGGGACGCCCTCTCCAGGACTCCCAGGTCTTTCCCTCGGACTCGGGAGACCCCTCTCCTTCGCGGAAGAGCTGCCCGGAGCCCAGACCCTGCCTCACCGAGTGTTGGGGTCCCCGCCTCGGCGCAGCAGGGCCTCGAGGCAACACAGACTCCGCGGGTGCTGGGCTCTGGCCGCCAGGTGCATGGCCGCCGCGCCATCCTCGAGCACCAGGTTGGGGTCAGCACCACGGCGCAGCAGCTCCTCCACTGCCCTAAGGACTGAGGGTCAGAGTGGACCGCGACACTCGCCCCCTACCCCTGGCCCGCCCAACCCGTGCCCTGCCCTCACCGCAACTCCTCCTCCCGCAGCGCCGCCCGCAGCCGCCGCGCCAGGCCTGTCGCCGAGCCCATGCCCCAGCGGTCCCCCAGACCAGCTGCCGGGCCTGTCGATTTCCAACTTCCCGCGGCGCCCTTGTGCGCACGCGCCGCTCCGCCCCTCGGCCCGGGTCCCCGCACCTCGGCGCAGTGCAGTGTCCCCAGCCAGGCTGACCCGCGCCGCATTGTCGTCCACATCTAGGTTCAGGAGCTCTAATGCTGGCCCGAGCCTGCGACACCAAGTAGTGCCCAGGCAGGGCTAGGGGTAGCCGATAAGGGCCCGGCAGGGTGGAGGTCGTCGTGTGTGCCGTTATCTCTCAAAACCCCGTAAACACTAACACAGCCTGCTGGAAGGGGTGGAGCTACGCTCCCGGGGCCCGATGTTGCCCACAAGGCATTAGGTCTTCCGGAACCATCTGCCGAGGCGGCCTCCATTAGCGCACGCAGCCCTGATAGTATGTTAGGCTTCAATTAATAGCTCCCTCCTGCAGTGGCTCTGTGTTGCCCATTTTCAGTTCCGCGGAGTCGTGAGTCCATTACTTTGGAGCCCTGGGCCTCTTAGGGCTTTAGTTTCCCCATATGCAAAATGGGAGAATAATCCTTTCCAGGCTGGTGTGAAGTTGAACGAGGGGCCTGGCACACAGGTGCCTAATAAATCTTCATGGGAAGGAAAAGCTGTTTCTCGATAAAGCTATTTTCGTTTGATAAGGAACTGAGAAAACCTAGCTGGTAAGCTTTTTTTCACAATTGCTCATCATCCAGTAAGATGGCTGAGTGATGCACCTGTTATATCTGTCTCCCTTCCTCTGGGGAGCACCCACACTATTTCCTGATGGAACTATAAACCTCCCTTCCCAGAGAAGCTTGATGGAGTCCTGGCCAATCAGAGTGTACCACAGCTCTGGCCCATGACTAGCCCAATGCAAGGTTACATGACCTAGGCAAGGCCAGTCATAAGGGGTGCTGGGAAAGCCCTCACTTCACCTGGGTTGGGATTTGGGGAGCAGTCACAGCCATCTCACCCCTTTCCACGGGTTGGGAGGAAAGCAGGGCACACTGAACACCAACCATGCAGGGTATTTCAGCCCTCCCCAGTGGCAGTGTCAGAGCACCTGGATACAGCAAAGCCTGAAGCTGCACCATGGCTTCTTATCCACAAGAACCAAGCCATTCTCCTTTCTGCTCAGTGGGTGGGTTTTCTGTCACTTGCAACAAAAAAGATTCCAATTAACACAAGTTGACTGTTGTGGACCTGGGTTAGGGATTCTCAGATTTTTATTTTGATGACAAAAATCACACAGGGCACAACAAGAATCACAACTGAAAAACTGGGAGTGGGATATGGGCTAGGAAACATAGGGAACGGGTGTCCAGAGTCCCTGGAATGCTTCCTGGAATCCTAGGTTGCCTTCAGGGCTCCCCAGGTACCTTGGATACCTCCTAGGCCTCCCTCTGGGGGTCCCACAGAGCCCAGTGTGAGAACCAGCATTCTCGGCCAAGTGTTTCATCGTACTAGAAGGTTGGCTGTACAGGGATGGTTCAGACAGTGGCCTCAACCTCGGTGGCTTCATCGTCCTCCTCCAGCAGGCTGTAGGAGGCATGGCTTTGGCAGGGCCGCTGCAATGGGTGCGCCAGAAGCTTGGCCATACAGTTATGCAGCTCAAGGGCTGGCCCAGCCAGCGCCACCTCGTACTTATAGCTGGTACCCTTGGTATCCAGGCTTCCCATGAAGGCAAACATGTCCTATGGGGCCAAGGAAGGGCTGTTCAGGCAGAGGTTCCCCTGACAGGCCCTCCCTGTCCTGGAGGGCCTCCCAGGAGGGGGCCTCAGGAATGGGTGCCAAAGGGTAAAGAGGAGTTTGCGAGGCAGAAAACACTCCCACATTCAGCAAACATTTCCTGCCACCCACTCAGTGCTAGGGACCCCAAGAGGTCTCAGTGCTGGAGCCCCTAGTCTGGAGAGGCACAGTCGGATACAATGACCCCAGCCCCCATGCTGATCTACCTTGAGGAGCAGGGAAGTTTTCTCCAAGTAGGGACTTCCTGTTCGGGTACTGAAGTATAAGTAGGAGCTGGGCTCAACCCCCTCTGCTCACAGCTGGGTAAAGTCAGGCTCAGAGAGATAAGTGGCCGACTCGAGATGCCACAACTAGTTCAGGGCTGGGATGTAAAGGACCAGCAGAGCCTGGCAAGGCAGGGAGGGAAGCGTGCTCCAGGCAGAGGACACAGAGGAAGCGAAGGCAGGAAGAGAGAGAAGCAGGGGGTGCTGGGGATGAGGTGGACAGGACCTTACATGCTCATGGGCCACTGTCCCAACAGCCCCATTAGCTCACTGAAGACATGTGGGAAATGGTAGTTGAATGACCATGATCCAGTAGGACCAGGAATGCTAAGGAGAAGACTAATGGCAGAGCAGTGCGTGGGTGGGCAGGGACGGGTGACTTCCCTCCTGCTGATGCCAGGAGAGCACAGGTGCCTCTAAGCCTGTTGCCAGGTACCACTGTGCCAGAGACACAGTGTGTGACCCCGGCCTAGTTGCTGGCCCTCTCTGAGCCTGTTTTCCCTCAGCAAAGATCATGAACTAGGGGGCTGGCATTAAATGCCCTGAAGTCCCTTAGTGATTCAAAGCCCCCCTTTCCCTCAAGGCCGGGGCAGGTGGGTTCGGAGCCATCCCATCTGCACCTACATCCGCCTGCCACCCACACCCACAGCAGCCTCTCACCTTCCAACTCATCTCCTCCTCCTTCTCGTCGGCGCCGTTGTGGATGTAAACAACATCAAAGAAGAAATACGGGCACTGGAACATTTTCTGCAGGGGAAGAAAGCCAGCCTTTGGGACTTTGGTCACCCCATGCCCCCATGATCACAATTCCCCAGCTACTGCCCAAGACTCTGGGAACCTGACTCTAGGCACCCCAGCTCCTGTGGTCAGGAAGTTCCTCCTAGTGTCTAACCACCATCGTGCTGGCTGTAGGCATCCCTCCCTCTCCCAGGCCTCCCTCACCTTCATGGGCTCCGTCAGGGAGAACTGGGGTTGGCAGGGTGGACGACTATAGACCAGGATGGTTCGGACCACGTACGGCGGTGGAATCGTCTGCACATTCTCTGTGACTGGCAGCTCGGTCTTCTGCTGGCTGCGCAGCAGGGATGGGGGACAGGTCAGAGCACACCCTGGTAGCCCACCCCTATTGTCACCCTCAGAGAGCCCAGCTCCTCACCGCGTATGTGAGGCCCCACCTGACCCCTCCCAAGTTCACTGTTGCCTCTGAGCCTTCCCACATGCTGTTCCCTCTGCCCCAGCACCTCCCCAGCTTCGCCTTTCTGCTTGACCTCTCCTGCTCCATCAGAGGTTTTGCTGACCCCTAAGCTAGGGCCTGCTCAGGCCACCCTCAGCATCCTGAGCGTCCCCCATCATTGTGTTGAGCTGGACCTGCCCTACCAGGCCAGGAGACTCTGAGGCAGGGACCACATCTTATAGGCAAAGTCAGTGCCCAGTTTCCCACTCAGCCACAGATGGTTCTCACATTGAGTACAGGGCACTAGGCAGACAGAGGGCTAATGTCCTTAATATGTAAAAAACAAATCTGATCACCAACAAGAAAAAAGCTGACATCCCCCTAGAAAAATAGGTAAAGGGAACAAATAGACAAATTACTGAAGGAATACTGAATGGCTTAAAAATGAATGAAAAGAAAAGCACAGCAGAGTAAGAGCAGAGTAAGATGTGGCCTCTTCCCACCTATCAGATGGGCAGAACTTTCAGCCCTATGAGCAACCCCGGTGCTGGGGGAGGTAAACAGGGTTAATTTCCTGGGAAAGTGCTTTGGCAAAGTCTAGCAAAATTAAAAACACACACCACCTTGTTCCAGCCTGTTCTCCATTAGGAATTTACCCCATAGATTCACTTGCAAAATCTGCTGAGATAGGCAAAACAAGCTCCTTGGCCACCATCAAGGGGCTGGCAAAAACAGGGCTTAGAATACTTGGGCCCACAACCTAAGAACCTTTTTCATTTTTAAATGGTTGGTAAGAAAGAAAACCAAAAGGAGAATATTTTGTGACAATCAGAAATGTGAAATTCAAATTTGTGCCTGCAAATAAAGTTTTATTGGCACACAGCCACGCCCACTTGCGTACCTATGGTCTGTGGCTGCTTTCTAATTAAAATGGGCAGAGTCAGGTTGCCAAGACAGAGACGATGTGGCCAACAAAGTCAAAAATATTTACTACCTGGTCCTTTAAAGAAAAAGTTGGCTGCCTCCAGGTTAAAAGAAAGTAGTGGAGGGACTTCCCTGGTGCTCCAGTGGTTAAGAATCCGCCTACCAATGCAGGGGACACGGGTTTGATCCCTGGTCTGGGAAGATCCCACATGCCGTGGAGCAACTAAGCCCGTGCACCACAACTACTGAGCCCACATGCCACAGCTACTGAGCCCATGCATTGCAACTACTGAAGCCCATGTGCTCTAGGGCCTGCGTGCTGCAACTACTGAAGCCCATGCGCCTAGAGCTCATGCTCCGCAGCAAGAGAAGCCACCGCAATGAGAAGCCCGTGCACTGCAACAAAGAGTAGCCCCCGCTTGCCGCAACTAGAGAAAGCCTGCATGCAGCTATGAAGACCCAGTGCAACAGTCAATCAATCAATCAATCAATAAGAAAGTAGTGGAGAACCACTGGGCTGTCAGAGAATAACACAGAGGGCGAGATGTGAGAAGGAACCTCTTTTGCAAAAATGCTTCCAGACAGGTAAGTGAGTAATTGATCCAGGGTGAAAGGGTGAGAAAGGAAGGCTTTAGGCCTCCCTAAAGGACTATTTCTGGGCTGTTTGGAGCTTTTACCCAGAAGGGGTTCTTCTCTTCAAAGGTGAACAATAATTTCCCCATGGGGGACTTACATGAGGCTGAAGAGACCTTCCAGATCTGGTGGGAATGCTAAGGAGAGCAGAGCAGCGCATGGGTGGACAGGGGTGGGTGGCTTCCCTCCTGATGCTGGGAGAGCGCAGGTGCCTCTGAGCCGGTTGCCAGGACACACGCTGTGTGACCCTGTCCCAGTCGCTTGCCCTCTCTGAGCCTGTTTTCCCTCAGCACAGATCATGAACTAGGGGGCTGGCATCAGATGCCCTGAAGGCCCTTAGTGATTCAAAGCCCCTTTTCCCTCAGGGCTAGGGCCATTCTCCTCACAAAGAAAGAGCTATGGGTGTCCCTGTCCCCCTCCCCTCATTACTGTTTTCTTTGTAACTCACAGGGATCATATTATATTTAAGTTCTGGGCTGCAGTGAGCCTTTAATGTTCAAATTAATATAAAATGTGCTATGCCCAGGTTGAAGGGGCTGTAGCAATGATTATGACTTTTCAGTCACATACGGCCACTTGCTGAGTACCGACTGTGTACTTAGCCCTTCATGAAGTGTTCCCCAAGTGGATGCATTTTTGACATCCAGAGTCCAAATCAGCTGTTTTTGCTTCTGTATTCTGACTTTATCTTCACAGCGACCCTGTGGGGTAGGAGGTTTTGTGGCTCTCATTTTACAGATGAAGAAACTGAGGCTCAGAGGCGTGGCTGGCCCAAGCCTGATGTGGCAGAGCTGGGATCTAGACCTGAGCCAGGCCGAGCCAGGCCGCTCCCCGGGGCTCCCTGTGTGGAAAGGATACTGAAGGTAGAGCAGGAGGCTGTCTCCAGGTCGTAGAGGCAGCTGCAGAGTTCTCGGGGATCAGAGGTCAGGCCGGACAGCTGCAGGGAAGCACGGGACTCAGCGAGGTGCTCCCTCAGCCCCAGGGGACCCCAGGGCACCCAGCCCTGCCCCAGCCTCACCCAGGCGGTGTCATCGTTCACCACCACCAGCGCGAACTCGTGGCTCTTGTCAATCTTGTGTTTTGTCCGCACGAACATCTCGATCATTTTCTGGGAGACGTTGAGGGCATTGGTTTTGGAGCTGGGGAGAGCCAGAGAGTGACCGGGTAGTTAAGGCCCAGGTCATGCGGCAGTGGGGGTGGCAGAGCCCAGCCGCGAATCCAGCCTAGCTGACCCCTCTCCAGCTCTTGCCCTCTCCGATGGGTCCCTCTGGCCAGCCTGGGTCTCACATCTGATCTGTGGGAGGCACCCCACCTTTGCTCAGCCGCGGGTCATCACGAGTGCCAGGGAGGGGAAGGTGGGCTCGTCCTCAGGCCCCATCCAGGCCCTGCTGCCTGACCCCAATAAGACTTAGCTGCTCAGGGGCAAGGGTTTTGGAGTCAGCCAGGCCTTGGTCTGAATCTGGCTCTGCCCATTTGCTGGGAGGCCTCGGGCAAGTCATTTTGCTTCTTGGAGTTTCCGAGTCATGGCTGCGACCTGGGTGGCGTGTGATAGCTCTCAAGTGCTTAGAACAGAGCCCCGATGGGCCGCAGCTGTATCATTACCGGTTATCATTGCTACTCTCCAATACCGCCAGGCCCCGGGGGTGAGTCTGAGAGAGACAGCCCTGCGTTTTTTGGGCTGGGCCCTTCCCAGCCATAGCTGCAAGCTCAAGCCCCCAAATATCCCTCTCACCTATTTAATGACTCCAGCTTTGGCAGCGACATTTCCTCCGACAGGTCCAGGCAGATGATCTGCAATGAAGTTGAAGGGTGGTGAGAGTTGTGACCAGCAGCACCTGGCGACTGAACATTAATGCCGGCCCCCACGCCACTCTGCTGGCCCTCTCCAAGCAGCCCCACTGGAAAAGGCCATATGATGCCCCCCAATTCCCAGCCAAGCCATCCACTTTAGAAGGAGGCAGCTGAGGGAAAAGAGCACTGGACTAGGAGTCCAGGTTGATGAGTGAACAAACAAACCAGAGAACATTTAACACAGAAACAAGAAAACAAGGGAATAGTGGGATGAATTGTGGCTCTCTAAAAGATATATCCACCTGGGACTTCCCTGGTGGCGCAGTGGTTAGGAATCTGCCTGCCAAGGAAGGGGACACAGGTTCGAGCCCTGGTCCGGGAAGATCCCACATGCCGCGGAGCAACTAAGCCCGTGCGCCACAACTACTGAGCCTGCGTGCCACAACTACTGAAGCCCGCACGCCTAGAGCCTGTGCTCCACAACAAGAGAAGCCTCTGCAATGAGAAGCCTGCGCACCGCAACGAAGAGAAGCCCCCGCTCGCCGCAACTAGAGAAAGTTTGCACGCAGCAACAGACCCAATGCAGCCAAAGATAAATAAATAAATTTAAAAGATATATCCACCTGGAACCTCAGAATGTGAATTTATTTGGAATTAGGGTCTTTGCTGATGCAATTAAGGTAAAGATCTTGAGATAAGATCGTTCTGATCTAAGAACAAGTGTCCTTATAAAAGAAAAGACTGGGGACTTCCCTGGCAGTCCAGTGGTTAAGACTCTGTGCTTCCACTGCAAGGGGCATGGGTTCGATCCCTGGTCAGGGAACTAAGATCCCGCATGCCACTCGGCCAAAAAACAAAAAAAGAAAGAAAAAAAGAAAAGAGAAGACTGGGAGACACAGAGGGGAAGGCTATGTGAAGACGGAGACAGAGATTGCAGTGATGCAGCCACAAGCCAAGGAACAACTGGAGCCACCAGAGGCTGGAAGAGTCAAGGAAGCCTCCTCCTCTAGATCCTGCAGAGGGAACGTGACACGTTCATTTCAGACTTCTGGCATCTGGAACTGTGAGAAAATGAGTTTCTGTTGTTTTAAGCCACCGGGTTTGTGTGGCAGCCCTAGGAGACTAGAACAAAGGGACCGTTTTCCAGAGCGGATCCTAAAAGACGATGTGTAACCCAAGGTTCCGAAACCACTGGTCAAGCCCCTCACTTACCACTTTCTCTGGACAGTTGACCCTTGGAGTCCGCACCTGGACCTCTGGGGCTGGTGGAGGCACCTGCCACGGCTTGGGACCGGCTCCGGGAGGGTTGGCGGTCCCGTCGTCAGCACTGGCCGCCTCACCCTCGCCCTCGCTGCGGCTGCCCACACTGGCCTGGGCCCCCAGCGCCCGGTCCTCAGCCCCCTCAGGGTTGGAGCGAGTGCGGGGTCTGGGCTCAGCTGACTGCTCCTCTTCCTCCTCCTCCTCCTCTTCAGTGGGACTGCTGGGCTCCGCCACCTCCATGGCTCCTGAGTGGCTGGATGGAGCAGGTATGGGGGAAGCCAGGATCCTTCCCTTAGGGGTTTTAAAAGCATTTGGTTATTGGGCAGGAGAACAGGGCATGAGTCGCTTACTGACAATAAGAGTAACTCCTCTCAGGGCCTCAGTTTCCTCATCTGTAGGATGGGTGCCTTTAACACTTATCAGCCCAGCATCCACTCTGACTCGAGATAACAGTCTCCCATTTTTTTTCTGTAGGGGTAACCCCTCCCCTCCCCCTTTTGGCTAGTGAGCCACTGTGAATGGCTCAGAGATAGGGACATGACCCAACACACGCCAGTGAGGGGCAGCTCTGAGACTTCCAATAGTGCTGTTAGAGAAAAGGAACTCGTCAGTGTTGCAAAGCTGGGAAGTTACAAGTCGAGAGCTGCTGGGAGCCTCTTTTGCCTCCAAGAGGGAAAACAGAGCTTGCCTATAGTGATGCTCACCGAAAAAACGACAGATACACTTCTGAGCACCTGAATCCAGCTATGCCTAAATTCCCTTTCTTGCTTAAACCAGATTGAGTTGGGTTTTTTGTTACCTGAAACTGAAGACGTCTTGGTGAATAAAAGAATAATAACTTCCAGGGTTCTCTCCTCCGCAGTGGAGCGCTGGCTGCCTAGGGGGTGTCTGCACACGGAAGGGGAGCAGATCTGGTGTTACAATTCCTTTGAGGAAAAACAGGACGCCAGTGGAACGGTTTGCCCATCTGGGCAATGGGTGCAGGCTGCCGGGGATGGTCTCTGAGCCTTGCAGTCCCCACAACCTCTAAGGAAAACAAAGCTTAGCTGCAGCAAGAGGGATGGAGGCTAGACTGCAGGAGAAACCAGAGCTGAAGGCGGAAGCCTCAGGGCAAGCGAGGGGCTGAATTTCTGGGGCTAGGTAAGTTGGGCCTCTAGGGACGGATCCCGCACGCTTTCACCACCCAACTCCTGCTCACCGTAGCCTGAGCCTCCCTCCGACCCAGCTGGCGACTCGCTAGGAAGCCGCAGTCTTTAGCAGCCGGAAGTGGTACGGCGCGGCCGCCACGCCTCCTGGGAAATGTAGTTCAGCAGGCCGCAGGCCTAGAGGAGAGATGTATGGGACGAGGCTGGAGAGCCTTGGAAGCTGATAGGCTGATACTGTTCTAGGAGGTGGGGTTTGGATTGCGATAGTCTGGAGCGGAACTGAGTGGGGCGGGATCTGGAATGTGATTGGCTAAAGTCAGATAAGGCGGAGCTTTTATGTTTCTGGCAGATTCGGACTGCGCGGGTCAGCGTTTCTACCATAACGAGGCAGCGTGGAGTTGCGCTTTCAGTGGGATAGGCTCAGAAAGATGGAGAAGTCCTAGTTTGCAGTGTGATTAAACGTAGCGCGACTGAGTTGGGTGGGATTTAGAAGAGGTGGGGCTGATTGGTGATTAATAGAGTTGACTGAACCTCAGTGAGGGGTTTTTGCGGCAGAGGTGGGCGGGGTCCAGAGCCCAAGGGCCCTCCCAATTATTTAATTCTGCTCCTTATTTCACAAATATTTGCAAAAAATAAAAAATACTAAGCCAGAACTATTTCAAACCACCCTTCTTCATGCACACTTCTCCCTTCAGCTCCATAACCATTTAAAAACTGAGCCTCAGTTTATTTGTTAAAGTCTGCTAAGCCTGTCCACCTCAGCCAGGCTCTGATTCAGTGACAGCCCAGAGGGGCTGTGGAAAATGAGCCTTGAAGGATGGAGAATTTTCTAGAAAAACAGGAGGAAGATCATTCCAGGCAGAAGGAACCGCCTGGGCAAAAGTCTGGAGGCTTTGAAGAGCCTTGGAGTGGTGGAACCTCTCACAGGTTAATATGGCCAGAGCAGAAGCTAAGAGTGAGAATTTCAATGCCCCGGTTACCCCCAAGTCAGCGAATTGCAACTTCTCTCGCTACTACCTTTGCGGACACAGAAACAGGAAGATTCAGCCTCATAGCTTCTGTCAGTGGGACCAGGAAGATTCAGGCTATCCCAGGCTCTGCACAGTTTACACAGAAGTTCAGAAGGAAGGAAGGTGTGTTTCAGGCAGAGGTTAAGGCATGGCCAAAGGCACCAGGGTGTGAGAGAACTGAGAAACTTCAGCTGTTTACAGAGGAGGTTATAGCGGCTAGAGTGTGGAGTACAAATTGGTGCCAGCCGCAGGCATAATTTTTTTTAAGACCTTGAATGCCAGGCTGAAGAGCTTGAAATGTTTCCCAAGGGCAATGGGGAGCTATGGAGGGTGTATGAGCCAGGTAGGTGAACAGTGAGATCTCTGCGGCCTTGGTGGGGAAGGGAGTGGAGGGATGGCTGGGGAGCCCAGGGAGGGAGCTGGGCTGGTATCCAGGTTGGGGAGGAGAGGCTTGGGCTGTGACTATGGATGGAGATGAGGAGGAGGCCCTTTAGAGGTGGATGCAGGAAAAATGAGCAGGATGTAGGGACCATCTGGGCTCTGAGGAATCCAGCATTTATGGAGAAGAAACAGTAGCTGGCAGAGGAAGCAGAGATGGGATGGTCAGAGAGGTAGTAGGGAACAAGGAGGGTGCCTTATGATTCAGTTCCCGATGGTGCCTGGCCATGTGCAAATTGCTTGTTAAAATTTCCATAACACTGGTATATATGTATACACACACACACACACACACACACACACACAATATGGAATATTACTGAGCCATAAAAAAGAATGAAATAATGCCATTTGCAGCAACATAGATGGACCTAGAGATTATCATACTAAGTGAAGTGAGTAGACAAAGACAAATATCATATGATATCACCTATATGTAGAATCTAAAAAAAATGATACAAATGAACTTATTTACAAAACAGAAATAGACCACAGACATAAAAAAACAAACTTATGGTTACTGGGAATTCCCTGGCGGTCCAGTGGTTAGGACTCTGCACCCTCACTGCCGAGGGCCCAGGTGAGGGCCTGGGTTCAATCCCTGGTCAGGGAACTAAGATCCCACAAGCTGCGTGGCACGGCCAAAAAACAAAGGAGGGGGGACAAAAAAAGAAAAGAAAACAAACTTATGGTTACCAAAGGGGAAGGGAGGAGGGAGGGATAAATTAGGAGTTTGGGATTAATAGGTACATACTACTATATATAAAATAGATTTAAAAAAAAAACAAAAAAACAAGGACCTATGTATGGCACAGGGAACTATATTCAATATCCTGCAATAACCTATAACGGAAAGAACCTGAAAAAGAATAAAAAAGAATGAAAAGAATAAAATCACTTTGCTTTACACCTTAAACTAATACAACATTGTAAATCAACTATACTTCAATAAAAAGTTGTTTGTTTTGAAAAAAAACAACAAACTCCCATGACACTGTAGGAAGATATAGTAATTGAGGCTCAGAGGGGACCATCACTTGCTCAGGGGTACCAATCCCAGGTCTGTCTGTGACTTGAAGCGGAATGAGAACTCTGACCCTGACACTGAAGGGATAGGCAGAGGAAAGAAGTTCACAGGGGAGCCAGATGGAGAGCATCAGCCCAGGGGAGCATTCTAGCTTCCGAGAAATAAAATCCAAGGGTCAGAGATGGAGGAGCCATGGGCTTGGAAGCAGAGGCGAGGAGGGACTGACATCGTGGGAGCTGGACATGTGTTCTCCTGCTGGGGCTGGAGGAAGCCGCTGTCCTTGAAGAGGAAACTGCACAATAACAAGTCACATGGCCGGGGAGTGGGCTTCCTGTTTCCTGGCCCCTCCCAGCCTGGCCTTGGCCAGGCCAAGCCTGAGTAGGCAGTGGCCAGAGTGACCCCAAGAGTGTCCAGAGACTTGGTTTTCTGACCAAGGTGCTCCCAGAAGAACAGGGAATTAGAGTGGGCTGAGGGGACCAAACCCCAGGATTGGAACCTCTGGTTCAGGAGAGCCCTGGGGAGGAGAGACGACTGTTGAAGTCCTCGTCCCAAGCCCAGATAGGGGAGGGAGAGGAGCAAAGAGGTAGTGAAAAATAAAGGAGGCAGAAAAGAAAGAAAAGGTGAGGGCAAATTTGAGAGGTTGTGAGCTGACCGTCAAGGGAGGCATTCAAATGTGCCAAATCAACATTGATAACTCAAGATCCTTTC
Organism: Balaenoptera acutorostrata; assembly: GCF_949987535.1. Classification (NCBI taxonomy): domain Eukaryota; kingdom Metazoa; phylum Chordata; class Mammalia; order Artiodactyla; family Balaenopteridae; genus Balaenoptera; species Balaenoptera acutorostrata. Next base: position 174,152,675 of record NC_080065.1, read on the forward strand.
GGAGAAGTGAAATCAATGCCTATATCACAGAACAGGAAATTGAGGCTATCATTTGCTTTGAGCTGAGATCAGGTTGTGGTTTTAGGGGGTGAGGAAGAGGAAGGATTCAGAGGACACTGATTTCTGGATAACAATGAGTGCCAGGGCCACACGGCCCCGAAGCCGGCGAGGGAGGCACGCTCTGCCCGTAAGTGTCCCCCCTCCCTGCCACACCCAACGCTGCGAGACCCCAGGACCCAGACCTGCCTGGCTCAGAGCTCAGCTCTGGGGATCATTTGCAGGGTGAGCTGGACCCTGTGGCAGAGAGTTCAGAAGAGGCTGAGGCAGCCAGTGGGAGCTCCGAGCCGGGCCCTGTGCCATCCCAGGATAGCTGCAAGCCAGAGCCGCTGGGCCCTGAGACGGAGGCCAAAGGGCAGGGCCTGGAGAGCAGGTAAGGCCCACTTGGTCTGTGTCCCCCACTACAGGCCTGGCACATCCTTCCCACCCATAGACCTGTTTCTGTCCCTCCCCTACTCACACACATGCCATGGCTCCCATTGCCCTCAGTCTGACTCTCAAGGCCCTGCGTGATGCAGTCCCAGCCTTGTTACAAAGCCTCTTTGTGTTAGCTACCCCACATGACCCCATTTCCAGAACTCTCCATCTTTCACCTCTTCACAGGACTGACAAAGGAGTTGATGGGGACTCTAGCAGGGGACCTGCTCCAGCCCCCGAGGGGCCCTATGAGCCTGCCCAGGAAGCCCACCAGGCCCCAGAGGCAGCCTCATGGGACAGGGAGAATGTCCCCTCTGAACCCAGAGCCCCTGACGTGTTTCAGACTCTCCAGCAAGCTCTGAGCTCTCTGGAAGCGGCTGCTGCTGCCTGGCGCCACCAGCCCCCAAGATGTCCTGGGCCGTTGGAGGCAAAGGACAGAAGCGAGGGGGGACCAAAGCCCTGCTTGGAGCAGGAGCAGGCTGGGAGCTGCCAGCGGGATGCAGCCCGATTGACTGAAAGGAACGCCTGGCTGCGTTTGGCCCTGGGCAGCCGTGAGGACGAGCTGATCCGCACACAGAACTCCCTGAAGGCCTTCCAGGCTGAGAAGGAGATGCTGCAGAGAGAGGTGAGTGGGGCAGGCCTGCCTCCCAGGGCTCTCTGGTGGGAGGGAGGCAGCAGGCCTGTTGTAGGACACATTCAATCATTTGTTCATTTGTAAAGCTTTTGTGGAGGCTTGGCTGCTGAACCCCAAAGAGACAAAGGTCCCTTGTAACCTTAGTTAAGGTGATCAGAGAGGCCCAGTGAGGAGGCGGCGACAGTTGAATAAAGACCACAGGGGGGCAAGGGAGGAACCATGCAAGGAGCTGGGGAAGAGCATTCCAGGCAAAGGGAACAGCATATGCAAAGGCCCTGAGGTTGGAGTCTGATTACTGTGTTCAATGAACAGTGAGGAGGCCAGTGTGGGGCTGAGCAGGAGGAGACAAGGGTATGGAGGTGGTGGGAGCAGATCCTGGAGTGCCTTGCGGGCTGCAGGGAGGATTTGAGCTTTTGCTCTGAGTGAGGTGGGGGCCACAGAGGGTTCCAAGCAAGCAAGGGTGGAGACCTGATGCAGGCATTCACAGGCGCCCTCTCGCCACCGTGGGAGGAACAGCTAGTGGAGGGAGAGGCTGGAATCTTGGAGATCCAGGAGGAGGCACTGGTCCAGACATGTAAGGGATGGAAGCTGTGGAGGTGGTGAGAAGTGGGCAGATTCTGGGTGATGCTGAAGGTGGAGCTGGCAGGTGGGGTGTGAAAGCTGGAGAGGGGTTGAGGACAAGCCCTGGGTTGGGAGCCTAGGAGACTGGAAGTGAGACACAGGGAGCCTGCAGATTTATGCCGGGCCGCACGGCTTGCGGGATCTCAGTTCCCCGACCAGAACCCCAGGTGACCGCAGTAAAAGCACTGAGTCCTAACCACTGGACTGCCAGGGAATTCCCTTGTTTTATTTTAGGCTCCACATATAAGTGAGGTCATACAGTATTTGTCTTTATCTGGCTGATTTATTTCACTTAGCATAGTGCCTTCAAGGTCCTCTTATGTTGTCACAAATGGCAAGGTTTCTTTTTTTACGGATGAATAATATTTCATTGTATAAATGTATATACCACATCTTCTTATCCATTCATCCATCAATGGACACTTAGGTTGCTTCCATGTCTTTGCTCTTGTAAATAATGCTGCAATGAACATGAGGGTACAGATGTCTTTTCGAGTTAGTGTTTTGGTTTCTTTTGGATAAATACCCAGAAGTGGAATTGCTGGATCATGTGGTCTTTCTATTTTTACTCTTTTGAGGAAATGCCATGCTTTTTTTCCATAGCGGGTGTGCCTATTTACATTCTCACCAACGGTGCATGAGGGTTCCCTTTTCTCCACATCCTCGCCAACACTTGTTATCTCTTGTCTTTTTTTTTTTTAATATTTATTTATTTATTTGGTTGTGCCGGGTCTTATTTATTTATTTATTTATTTATTTATTTATTTATTTATATTTATTTTTGGCTGTGTTGGGTCTTCGTTTCTGTGCGAGGGCTTTCCCTAGTTGCGGCAAGCGGGGGCCACTCTTCATTGCGGTGCGTGGGCCTCTCACTGTCGCGGCCTCTCTTGTTGCGGAGCACAAGCTCCAGACGCGCAGGCTCAGTAGTTGTGGCTCACGGGCCTAGTTGCTCCGCGGCATGTGGGATCTTCCCAGACCAGGGCTCGAACCCCCGTGTCCCCTGCATTAGAAGGCAGACTCTCAACCACTGCGCCACCAGGGAAGCCCTCTTGTCTTTTTGATGCTTGCCATTCTAACTGATGTAAGGTGGTATCTCATTGTGGTTTTGATTTGCATTTCCCTAAGGATCAGTGATGTTGAGCGTCTTTTCATGTACCTGTCAGCCATCTGTATGTCTAAGGAAAGAGAAGTCTTGAGTGGCTGAGTGACTTGTGCAAGTTTATACAGGGAGGGGTTTGGCAGGATGAGTGTCTGGGGGTCCTACCTTCCACCTGCGAAGTTGCCACTGCTCCAGGAACAGGTCTTAGAGAAGGATGGTGGGTGGTTTGAGCACCCAGGCCTGACATCCCCCATTGCCCCACAGGTCCAGGAGCTGCAGGATTCCCTGCTGAGGCTGAAGCCCTTCCCACCTCCCTCCTGTGACCAAGTAGGCGGCTCAGGTAGTGGTTCCAGCAGCTCTGGGGCTGACGGGGAGACCTGGGGCACTCAGGTGAGTGTGGGAAGCTGAAAATCATGCATTATCTTAAGATCCTTAGGATTCAGGGCCATGAGACTCAAATCCTGGTCATGTGATCCAATAACTTCTGGGGTTGGAAAAGACCTAAACTCGTGATGCTGGGCTCTCAATGACAATCTGGGTGAATCAAGTCACCTTCTTCTGGCAGGATCCCTTCTCCCTGGCTCACCCCTTGCTCCGGCGCCTCCAGAGTGATTCCAGCACCCAGATGCTTGGGCCTCTCCTCACCCAGCTCCTTGCCCCCGAGATGCACATCATGGAAGCCCAGATGGAGCATCTCCAGGGGTAAGAGCCACAAATGCTGAGCTCATAAGGGCACTGGTGCCTCCCAGCTGGGTCATAAAGCCAGGAGTCTGGAGCTGGATTTGGGGTGGGGTGGGGAAGGGTGGAAATCAACTGGGTTCTAACTGCCCTTCAAGGCCTCTCACTTTGCCTCTTCCCCACCTCTGGAGGCAGGAACATTGAGAAGCTCAAATGCTTCAACCGTCTGCTGTCAGCTGTACTCCAGGAGTACAAGGGCCGGTGTGAGGGCCTCAGCATGCGGCTGGGCCAGCGGGAGGCTGAGGCCACTGCATTGCGTCTAGCCTTGCAGTATAGGTCAGTGCACCCTGCCCATGATATCACTGACTGGGAGGGAAATGGGTGTCCTCAGAGGATAGCCCCAATCCCCAGAGAGAGACAGAGCCCTCGCAGGAAAGTACTTTCCCTCACCACGGAAATTAACTTAAGGCAATTTTAGTCCAAGAGTGCTGAAGGAGTTTACAAACTCCCAGGGGTGGGGGTGGGAGGAGTAGTGAGGGGTCCAGGAGCATGTGAGGATGTCACCTACACAGCAAGATGGGTGTCCTGGAGCGCTCAGAACTGGTGTCCCACAGTGAACACTGTGAGGAGGCATATGGGGCCTTGCTCACTCTTCGGAAGGCAGACTCAGGAGCAGGAGAAGAAGCCTTCATGGATAACTTGGAGGCGGCTGAGAAGGAAGCTCAGAGGCTTCTGGTGCAAGAGGAGGCTGCCATGGATGGAGGGATACTGCAGGATCCACGTCCAAGGTACCCCTGGGAACCCTGGGGACTAGGTGGGCCAATGAGTGGGGCTCTGATTGGAGAAAATGGGGCTCCCAGAACTGGCCACATGTTGGGGGTTGGTATGGTTCCTATGGTTGGCATGAGGCCTGCTGGAGTTGACTGGTTGCTACGCAACAAAGTTGGCACAGTGGTGACAGCCATTGGGGTTGCTATAGGACCCACCAGAGTTGGCATGAAGATGGATGATGGTGCCCACTGATTAGAAATGGCATGATGGAGCTTAATGGGGTTGGCTTGATGTTGGTACCCACTGGCGTTGGCATGATGCTGCCTGACAGGGTTGGCAAGTTGAGTGATGGTCCCCATTGGGTTGGTGTGATGGCATCCACCATGATAACATGAGTGACTGTGCCCATCAGCATGATGGTGTTCATCCATCATTCATCATTGATGGCTGATGTTGCCCATTGGGGTTTACATTATGGTACCCACCATGTTGGTTTGACCATGCCCAGCATAGATGGCATAGGAAGGACCCATCATAGTCAGTAAGATGGAAGCTGATGAAGCCCACCAGGGTTGGCACGAAGTTAGCACAACCATGCCCAGCAGTGTTGACATAGGCCCCTCTTCTGTTTCCTGTAGCCCCGAGGGCAGCAGTGTGGATAGGCCCACACCACAGGAGGTGGCTATCCAGCTCCAGGGCTACGTCCAGCGTCTCCAGGAACGCCGTGCTCTGGTGAAGATTCCCCCAGAGCCTGGTCCCACCTTGGCACCCATGTCCACTGTGCCCCGTGCAGAAGCCATGGTGCAGGCCATTCTGGGGACCCAGCCTGGCCCTGCCCTGCCCCGGCTGGAGAAGATGCAGATCCAGGAGGACCTGGTGGCCACACGGGTACACATGGGCTGTGGCCACTGTGTCAGTCTTTCCTGGTGGGACCAAACCCTTTGCTGAGTCTGAGAGAGATGTGATTCAGGGACCAAGTAGCAAGGGAGAGTTTTGCTGGGCTGGGGACAAGCTTCCTGGAGGGAGGAGAGTTGGAGCTGGGGTTTTGAGGGATGACTAGGAATTCGTCCTCTGGAATTCAGTTTCTCACAAGACTCCCAATCTAGCTTTCCAAAATGCCCCTCCTATGGAAAAGAGATAGGGGCAGGGGACATAATCTGGGGTTTATAACCTGGCATGAAAGCTGAGATTCTGAATTTGGAGAAACTCAGACACTTCCACTGAACTGCTACTTGACCTTGTCTAATATACTTGCTCTCTCTGAACTGCCATTTCTACAGCTGTAGTTTTTATGGATGATATTTCCCATCTTGCAAGATCGTGGCGAGGGTTGGGGTTCTTGCCTGACCTGCTCTCAGTGGGCGCCTCCTAGAGCCTCAGTTTTCCCAACAATTGACCCTAGTGGTGCAAACCCTCTACCCTCTCCTTGGTCTCTTAGGAGACCCTAGCAGACCTGATGCTTCGGCTACAGCTGGTGCGGCGGGAGAAGCGGGCTCTGGAGCTGCGGGAGGCTGCCCTCCGAGCCCAGGGCCCAGCCCACGTGCTCCTGCTGGAGCAGCTGCGCTGGGAGCGCGCAAAGCTCCGGACTGGGGGTGCCAACAGCAGTGGTGGAGACAGCAGTGGAGGCGGGAGCAGTGGAGATGAAGAGGAGTGGTCCCAGGTGAGTGGCCCTGCCTGGACCTGGTAGGGATAGCAGTATATTACTGGCTATGTGGTCCTGGTTAATCATAGCCCCCCTTGAGCCTCAGTTTCCATTTCTACACACAAAAAAAGGAGTTGAATGTTTAAGCTGCAGGTTTCTTTCTTTGAGGGTATTTAGCCCAATAAGCCCCAAGGGATTTAGTGTCTTCCAGTCACACCTGTGCCTCCTCCTTCCCACCCCCAGGCTGATTCATTTTCCCCCTCTAGCTTCCTCCCTGAGGCTTTCCTTTTTGCCCCTTACTGTCTAATCATGTCTGTCCTCTGCTTAAAGCCTTAGCAGCTTCTGGAACCCTCCTTTGAATCATCTCTCCTACCTCCAAGGCTTTGTAAGTGCTGTGCCCCTGCCAGGAACACCAGTCACTTCCCTCTTTTTCTAATTAAGTCCTCAACCTCCTACAGGTCTGAGCTCAGACATCACCTCCTCCAGGAAGTCCTTGTGGACTGCCTGAAAATGAGATATTATTTATTTCCCTGTACCTTATTGGGGTACCCTTATTGGGTACTGTACCCTTATTGGGGTATCTCACCAGAGTGGGGGCTCTGTGAGAGCAGGGGCTGTAGCCACCACAATCTGGGCAACTTCGATGTCCAACTTGGGCTGAGCACACACTCAGCCTAGGCCAGTGTCACTACCCTCCCTGCTGCCTCCCACAGGGCCCTCCGGCTGTCCCTGGTGGCAGCAGGGGTGTTGATGGAGGCCAAGTGAGCAAAGTGCAGAACCCAGAAGAGCTAGCCCAGGAACTGTCAGCATCACTCACCCGGTGTGTGCCTGGGTCCTGTGCTGGGGGATATGGGTCCTGTGCTGGGGGATATGTGGCCTGGGTAGGGGAAATATGTGAGAGCCCGTGGGGGTGTTACATGCCGTGCAGGGCTGGGTATACACCTGCATACAGTTGTGTTCACATGGAAACATCTTGGGCAGGTGGGTGGGAGGAGGGAAGGAAGACAAGATTGGCTATGGATGTGAGCCCCTCTCTCTCCACCCCTGTACCAGGGCTCTGGGCCTGAGGGAGCAGCTGCAGTCCTTGCGGGAAGAGCTGGAAGAGGTGGCTCAGAAGGGGCGAGCCAGACGTGCTCAGAGTACTGAGCTGAACAGTGATTTATGCAAAGCTCACAGGTGGGTCCCCCCTATGTGACCTCAGAAGCATCCCTGGCTCTCCCTGGGCTTCAGCTTCCCCCCTGTAAGGTGGGTGGCAGCTTCAATCCATTCCACACCTCCTCTGGTGTCTGATGTGTGTCAGTCCCTGCTGAGTGATTCTGGGACCCCAGGAAGACCCCATCTCAAAGAGCTCCTGTCTGGGGCTGGGAGTACATAGCCCCTGTCTTGGGTGGAATGGGGGGCTGTTTCCTGGCTCATCCTCCTACTCCCTCCAGTGCCCTGGTCATGGCCTTCCGTGGTGCCCACCGGAAGCAGGAAGAGCAACGGCGGAAGCTGGAGCAGCAGGTGGCACTGATGGAAGCCCGACAGGCAGAGGAGCTGGCAGTGCTGGAAGCCACCGCAAGGGCCCTGGGGAGGCCCAGACCGCCCTGCCTGCCTCCGCGGCCAGGGGGGACCTTTCTATAAGCCCTGCTCTGGTTGTGTCTGGACGTGCCAGATAGTTATGGCAGGTCATGTCATAAACTGTTCTGGAGTGATGTTATGTCATGTGGCATGACTTTGCATGTTGAGGCGTGTTTGGTGTGATGGGGGCTGATACCTGGGTGTCTGGGGCTTGATAGTGGCCAGGCATTTGAGATAAACTTGGTATCTTTGGCCTGACACCATGTGGCATGTGAAGAGACATGTCAGCAGGGTCATGCCAGAAGCAGCTTGGGCTGTGGGGACAGGATCCCCAGGGCTGGCTGGGGGGATTCAGGGTTCAGTGAGGTTACATAGCCAGAGCTGAAATTCCAACCCTTATCTGTCTCCAGAAGCCCAGGGAGGAGTCCACTGGGGCAGGGCACACCTTCCCCTGCACACCTCCTTCCCAGGGAAATGCTGGGTTTGGCCTGGCAGATGTTCCCAAGAGGAAGATACCCGTAACCCAGAAGGAAGACTGAAGCCTGAACAGTTCAGGGTGTGGAACATTAGCTGGAAGAGCATTGCTCCCTGAGTGAAAGTGGAGGGAGGAGGAATAATCAGAGATGGCTTTGGAATTTGCATTCAAAGAATGTGGAGCTAAGGTAAAGGGCCTCTGGGTGGTGAGCAAAGCAAAGGGAAGAAAAGCTGCAAGCAGTCATTCAGGGGCTTTGTACAGCTGTTGATGAGGAACTCAGAGAGGTGCTAATGGTGGGCAAAGAGGCACACTGCCTTCCAGGGCCTGGATGGCCCTTGGCCAGGCTGAGTTCAGTCTTTCACCTGCCAGAGATGGGAGCTGTGGGAGGTGTTAGTGTCAGATTAATAGCAGGCAACTGATTAGTATGTTATTTGCATAGGCCACACCCCTTGCCCTTCCACCCGGGTCTGGCAGGGTTGGGAAATGGGGGCTGGGCTCAACCCTGCCGCTCCGGATTAGTGGCCAGCTGTCCCGTCCTGGGCGGTAGCTGAAACTCAAGACGGGGATTAGAAAGATTTTCATTCTCAGCCCGGTGGGGGGTGGGGTGGGGCGCGGGGTTCCAGGCAGCACCTGTGCAGGTGTGTGCGCGGCGTTACCGGCTCACCCTGGGAGGGCAAGGCTGGCCTGAGGTCGGCGCTAGTAAGCCGCCGGGACTCAACCTGGTCCTCCGGGTCCACAGACTCCTCGGGCAAGCGCTGGGGCTGGTGACCTTCGAACCCCGCGCACTCTCTCAGGACCGAGGCGGGCTTTGCAGAAAGCAGGCAAACTCAGGCAGGCAAGGTCGCCAGTGGCCGAACAGAGGAGCCGACTTTACCCCCGTCTTGTCCCTCTCCCTCCCTAAGAGTCTAAGTGACCTTAGCCCCGAGTCCCACCAGGTTGCCCGTGGGGGGGGGGCGCCCGAGAGGAGACAAGGTCACCTGTTGGAGGGTGGGGAAGGAGTTCGCGCGGGAGGTGGAGGCAGGAGCTGAGGTCGCCGTTGGGGGGCGGGGGCAGGTTCCCAGGCCGCCGGGAGCCGGGTCTTGCGGTTCCCACGGGTGCCTCCGCGGCAGATGGGCCCAGGCCTCTTTGTCCCCGGTCCGCGGCCGCTGCAAGGTCAAATGTCACCGCGGGGCCGCGGGCAGAGGGCAGGGGGGCGGGGCAGGACTTCGACCCTCCCCCGGAGGGCCCAGGGTGTGGGGGCGGTGGAGCTACTGGGAGGGGGCGGGACGGCCGCCGAAGGGTTGGACCAATCCGAGGTTCTGGGATCTGCTGCAGACCTTCTCGCAGTCTCCAACCGGTCCCCAGACCGCCACTTAGGAGCTCCCTTCCTCCAGACTTGTGGCCCTCAAACCCCAGTTCCTTGCCTCCTCCCTTCTCCAGCCCCCCTCTGACTCCTTTCCTTGAGCCTTCTCTCTCTTACAAGTCTCCCTCTCTCATCTCTTCTCTGAGACACCCACCTCCATGTCTCCCCCCACCCCACCAAGGATCCTAGAAAGTCCAGACCAGGGACCTAGGACTCCCGTTCTCACCTCAAAACCCAGCCAGCGCCCCCACGTTCCCTGGCACCCCCAGAACCAAAGGGTCTTCTCTAACCGTCCAGGCCCCCCTCCCCTAGAGCGGCTTACAGGGCAGAGAACTCCATTCTAGTCAGACCCATGGAAAGTCCTTGCTCGTGTCTAACCCTAGTCCTTCTTGCTTTATGTACTTGTTAAAACCTCCCCCACCTCACACCCAGCCAGACCCTCCCCAGAAGGCCCAGAGGCCCAGGGCTGGGCATCTATTGCCTGGTTTCTCCAGAACCTTGGTATCGTCTTGTCTTAAGTGCTGCATGATCTCCAAGCATCTCCTGCCCTAGTCAAGGAGGGTGCCCCCTCAGATGTCATCTGGAGAGGGGAATGGCTTTTCCCAAGGACGCTTCCTGAGAGACGAGGGTGTAGGAGCTGGTGGGGGCAGAGGGCACTGCTCTCCTGCCCACAGCCTCAGAGGCCCTGCCACGTGTCCTGGTGTCCAGCTCAGCCCAGGGCAGGGCAGGAGATAAGGCCGGGTGCCTGGACCTGCAGGACTCCAAGGTGAAAGGTCACTGCAGGAAGGGCTTTTCCAGCCGGTTAAATGTTAACAGGCCCAGAAACAGAGGCCCAGGCTTCTTTGCCCAGGGCGGCTGGGGTGGCATACAAAGAGTGCTTAATATATGTTGGCTGCCCCAGCCCGGGGTCTTGGGGTGTGTGTGTGTGTGTGTGTGTGTGTGTGTGTGTGTGGGTGTGTGTGTGTGTGTGTGTGACGTGGAGGCAGAACAGCAACTGGGAGGCTCTGGGGAGCCTGGAAGAGAGATCTGTAGTCCAGCCGGCCCCCGGCCAAGCCCTTTCTGTGAAGCACAGAAAGAAAAGGAAATTAAAGGGGAAAGGGGCAGGCCCCGCAGGGGTGGTGGGAATTCCTGTCGCCTCCAGCCTCGCTGGGCGGGTGGGCGCCCTGCCCCCAGAGGCCTGAAATTCTGGCGAAGGCCACCCCCGCCCCCCGACCTCGCGCCCTCGCCGGCCTCAGACCACAACATCCCTTCCCCCCGGAGATTCCGAGCACCAGGTGTTAGCCCAAGCAGAGAAAGGGTGGGGTGGGGGTCGGACGCGGAGACTTTCTGGAAGAGGAAGCAAACACAATCCATCATGCAACTGTGCAAAGAAATGCCCCAGGGTGTGTGTGTGTGTGTGTGTGTGTGTGTGTGTGTGTGTGTGTATTGCGCAGGGGCGTGCCCCCCGGATGCAACCGGCCCCCCATTATTGCTTCTGCCAGGAATGCAGGGGGGTGGTGCCGAGGGGCGCCTCGAGGGCGGCTGAGCTACACAACGTCCAAGGCCGGAGGTGGAGGAGAGGGCCTTAGAGAGACATCTTGGCGAGGCTGCGGAAGGGCAGAGGGCAGCACTGGCCCAGGCTCCCGCCGCGGCCCGGCGGGGGTTAAGGCTGGAGCTGGGCGAGGGCGGGGGTGGGAGCGGAGTGGAAGAGGGAAAGGGAGGGAGGAGGGTCTGGCCGTGCGGCCCCACGCTCCGCCCTCGCCCCTCCCGCCGGCCTGGGCGCCGGGCGCCGCGCACGGCCACCCATGTCCTTATAAGGGCGGCCGTCGCCGGGGCAACGAGCGCCCGCCCCCAGCCCGCGGCGCGCGCCCCTGCCCCCGCCCCCACCCCCCGCCCGCCCCGCGAATGGAACGTTGTGTGTCAAACCGGCCGCAGCGCGAGGCCGGCGCGCGGGGTCGGCGGCGGCGAGAGCGAGGCTCGGGCCCAGGCACAGGCCCAAGCCGGGCGGGCGCGGCCGCAGCGGGGGCGGCAGCTCGGGAAGCGCCTGCCCGCGGCCCTGCAGGCCCCGAGCGGCCACCGGGGGGCCTGGGGGACTCAGGGGGCGCGGTGACCGGCCCCGGCGCGCGTCCGTCGCCCCTCCCCCCCGCCGCGGGCAGCCGAGCAACTTGCGGCCAAACTTTCCCCCCGGCCTCCCGCACTCGGATGGCAGCCCGCTAAGTTGGCCGCAGCCCTCGGCCGAGCGGCGGCCAGGCCAGAGGGCGCCCCCTGCGCAGCCTGGGCCGGGCCATGGCCCGAGCTCCCCCGCCGGGGCCCCAGGGCGGCGGGGCGCGAGTCCCCGGGGCCCCCGGCCAGCACCTCTAGCGCGCCCCCCCGGCCCCGGGCCTGGCCCCGCGCTCGCGTGGGAAAGTTGGCCTGGAACCGGCCCGACCAGTTCCTCCCGGGCGCGCGGACCGGCCGCAGGAAGTTGCTGCAAAACTTTTTTGGGGGGTGCAGCCGGGTGCCCCCCGCGCGCCGGGGCCGGATGCGCGCCGGGTAGGGTTCCCCGGGTCGAGAGGGGTGCCCCGAGGGAAGAGCGCGGAGGGGGCGCCCCGGCCCCGCTGCCCTGGGGCTATGGCCATGGTGACCGGCGGCTGGGGCGGCCCCGGCAGCGGCGGCGACACGAACGGCGTGGATAAGGCGGGCGGCTACCCGCGCGCGGCGGAGGAAGACTCGGCCTCACCCCCCGGCGCCGCCAGCGACGCTGAGCCAGGCGACGAGGAGCGGCCGGGGCTGCAGGTGGACTGCGTGGTGTGCGGGGACAAGTCGAGTGGCAAGCACTACGGCGTCTTCACCTGCGAGGGCTGCAAGAGCTTCTTCAAGCGGAGCATCCGCCGCAACCTAAGCTACACCTGCCGGTGAGCCCCCTATCAGCGCACCGCCGCCGGGCACCCGGCCCCGCTGTGGGCCGGGCCTCTGACCTGCTCGGTCACCTTGGGCCTGGCGCTGACCTTCCCTGGGTCTCCACTTCCCGTCTGAGATAGGGGCACAGATCCTTTTTCCCCTCTCCATTACATTCCTGGGATTGTGTATACTGTCGGCGCTGTATCGATGCAGGTCCCCCCTTCAGGTGGTCCCTTGCGGCATCCGCCCTAGTTACTTGCTCCCCCTTCCTCCCTTCCTTTTCTCCGGACAGGGGTCAGCTCCGCGCGGGGAGGGGTTGGGGTGCTGTCAGGGGTGGGTCCCTGACCCCAGGGCATCCCTTCTCTTGGGAATCTCGGCGCGTGGGGTACCCCGCGGGAATCAAACGTGGAACTTGGACTGTGGGGCTCACAGTGTCCAGGGGCCATTGTCTGCGGCCGCGCGGATCGATACGGCGCGCCCTTGGGGTCAAATATCACTTCCAAAGTCGCCCTGACCACCGAGGCTGCGGCGGGAGCGAAACTGGGGTGGCACAGGGCAGCCTTCTTTGCGTGGGGGCCCCTGCTGTGGGGTTGGGCCTGCTCACCGGGAGAACCCCCGCCCCCCCCCCTCACCCCACCGGGTCACCGGAAACTCCTGCTCTAGGTCCGGGTGGGTGGCGGGATTTGACCGCATCTTGGCTGCTCGCCCCCCCCGACCCCCCAGCCAGGAGTTGGTGCAGAGCTGGGCTCCTGGAAAATCCCTGAAACTTTGGTCGGCTCTGAGACAGGGTGGGCGTGAATGTTTCCAAGAAGCAGCCCTGGGCTGTCCTAGGTTGGAGTCCCCACTGACAGGGTGTGGCCGTGCTAGCTTCTCTCCTTAGTTCTGGGGCATTAGGTCTGGGGGGAGAAGCCGCTGGCATTGAGTGTCCAGGCCAGGGCTCCCTTTCCCACCACTCTTTGGTGAGCCTTCTTTTGCTCCATTGACAAGCCCCTACTCTGCATCCTCCAGGAACATGCTTGGGCTCTGTAGAGCCAGTTTGGAGAGTTCCATTTTCCAGATGGGCAAAACCGAGGCCCAGAACGCTCTTGGTGCCTGCCCTGGGTCACCCAGGGAGAGACCCTGCTCCAGTTGGGGCTTAGCAAGGGGAACTGTGGGGTTGGGAAGAGAGGGGCAGCTGAGTCTGGGTCAGGGTGTCCCCAGCGAGAGCTGCTGGTGGAGGGCTTGTTGGCAAGCCCACTGGGCGGAGCCCTGGGCACCTGAAGCAGGAATTTGGCCCCAGGTCCAGCCTGTCTGGGGTGGCTGTGTGTGTGGGGGAGCTGGCTTACTCTCTCCTCCAGTGCTAACTGGGCCACCAGACTTTGGCCTCATTTTTGCTGCTGGAATAACTGCCTGCTCTCTGGCCAGGTCTTTAGGGAGGGCAGCGGAGGGGCTCAGGTAGTTTTGGGGTCCCAGAGGCTCCCTAAGAGTGGGAACAGGGAGCACCAAGGTCGGGGAGAGGGGGCATGGTTTGGGGCTGGCAGGTTCTTCAGAAGGTCTCTGCTGTGTGACCTGGTGAAGTCACTGCTTCTCTCTGAGCCTCAGATTGATTCAGCAAAGTCCCCTCAGGGCCTGGCCTGGATGGTTTGATGCCGGCCCCCTGGAAAAGACCCTAGCTCCAAGCCCAGCCTTCTCCCAGTTTGGGGGAGACACAGGTGTCTCCAGCCTGTGGAGTGTGGGTTGGGCCAGAGGGAGGGATGGTCTGGGGTCCCAGGAGGGAACAAGGGGCTCTGCCTGAGGGTCAGAGAGGAAGGCCACCGGAGGTGGGCCTTGAAGCATGAGGGGTTTAGCAGATAGAAGCAAAGGGCACTCCTGCAGAGTGTAGCTCCAGCAAACGCTCAGTGGCAGGTTTGGAGAGCAGTGACGTAAGATGAGACCACCCAGGCATAGAAGTTAGAGGTGAGTGGGTCTGAAATGCTGGACTGAGGGCAATGGGGAGCCATGAAGGGTGTGTGAGCAAGAGAGGGCTATGATCAAATTGGACTGGAAGCCAGAACCCAGGGAGGAGGCTGAATTGGACTGTGGGGTTTGGCAAAGCATGTGCTCTTAAGGTGGGATAACAGGTAGAACTTACTGTTTCCTCATCTGGAGGGACAGAAGATCTGTCCTGACTCTACAACTGGGGAAGTTGAGGCAGAAGGCTCAGGGCCTCCCCTGAGGTCTGAGGGCCCTGAGCCAGGCTCCTGCCTGCCTGCCTGCCCCAGGCCTGGCTGTTTCCACGCGGCTGCCCAGGACCCTCCCACTGCATGCCTGCTGGGCTTTGTTCTGGTTCTGCCTGAGCTCCCTTTGCCCTAGTAGGGCCTCTTCCTGGGGGCTCAGGCTGGTAGGACACAGAGGCCTGGGCTCAGAGGCTGGCGCTGCAGGACACAGAGGCCCTCCAGAGCCTCAGCTCTCCTAAATCTGCCATTGGGACTTGCAGCTGGGGCCTGGGTCTTGACGCCCTCCCCCCACACCCCCAATTTCTCCAGAATGAGTGCATCCCATATAGACTTGGCCTCTGGCCTCCCATTTCCAGATGAGGAAACCAAGGCTCAGTGGAGAAGTCACAGCCCAAGGATCAGGGCTGGGTGTCTGCAGCTGAGATGTGTTTGATTTTTAACTTCATTAAGTGTTTGTTTTACGTTGTGACTGTCTCTGGGTACCCTCTTGGTGCCCAGCTGGGACTCCAGGGTGTCTGCCCCAGGCCTGGGCCTCAAAAGGCCCTGAGCCCAGGGTGGAGAGAGATAGGGAGGGAGCACAGGGGCAGGGGCCAGGGGGAGAAGGTGCTGGGGACATTTGAAGAACAAAGGCCTGAACCTTCCTGCTTGGGACTGACCTTGGATGGGAACTCATTGCCTCACAGGGCGGGGCCACCTGTCCCATCCCTGGAAGAGGCAACAATCCCCGAGGGCCACCCAGAGGAAGCTTCTTGGACTTAGTTAGGAATTGGACGTTCTTTCCAAAGAAGGGGTTTGGGATCTTAAAGGGGTACAGGAATTCATTTGTTCATTCACTCATTCGTTCGTTCGTTCGTTCATTCATCGTTCGTTCGTGGCGGCCTTGTGTAGGGCAGTAATGCTGGGGCTGCACAGTCCCGTGACCCCGTAGAGGACTGGCCTGGCTCCTGGTCCCTTAGTCAACTCACAAAGCCTTGCTCCCTGAACATGTTCCTTCTCTGCTCTCACATTGCCCTTGGGACAGAGACCCTGACCCTTGGCCTGACAGTGACCAAGTACGGTGAACCTGTTTAGGCCTTCATATTTTGGCGTTTCCAACCTTTTGCCCTTGTTACCCACTCTGCCTGGAACTGCCTCTGTTTCCCTGGGGAACTTCTGTTCATCCTTCAAAACCCAGTTCCAACATATCCACCCTGGTGTGCTAATCTACTTTGCCACAGACTGCTCTTCATCTGTGGCACTCACCCGAATTGTCCTTTCCTCTTTGCAGGCCTAGCCTCTGTGCCACTTTGGGGCCACTTGCCCAGCCGAGGTTGGGGGGGCCTGGTGGTTCTCAGGGGCAGCCTTCAAAGGCGTCTCACAAGGTGGCTCCAGGGGCAGGATGTGGGTGTCACGGTAACCCCCGTGGTGACCTCTGCATGCCCACAGGTCCAACCGTGACTGCCAGATTGACCAGCATCACCGGAACCAGTGCCAGTACTGCCGTCTCAAGAAGTGTTTCCGGGTGGGCATGAGGAAGGAGGGTGAGTACCTGCTGGGGTGGGGCTGGCAGGGGATGAACAAACGGCCTGCCCTTTGCTCCTTCTCTTGGGGTCTGGGAGCTATGGAGGGCGGGGTCTAGTGCCTGCTAACCTCGTTACCACCAATGATCCTGAGATCCCGTGGGCCTGGGTTTGGCCCTGGGCTGGAGGAATCCAATTATCCGTGGCTGTCTGGTGGCTGCTGCAGAACTGGGATGCAAGGGACTCCCTGACTCCGGCCCATTTTAGAATTGTTCTCCCCCCACCCTCCCCAGGCCCCCCTGGCCTCAGAGGCAGGTTCCCTGGCCCTGACACCCCGGTGACCCCCTGCCCTCTAGCCAGGCCACCGCTTTCTGAACAAGGATGTATTTTTTTTATTTGATTTGCTTTCCCTCCACCCTCCACCCTCCACCCCCTGCCTTGTGTTTGCCCAAGGCAGGAACTCACCTGACTAAGGCAAAGGGCAGCTTACCTTTCCGCCTGACCTGGGGCACTGGGAGCCAGAGGGAGGCCCAGCCTCTTGTCCTTGCCCTGGGGACTTGGCTGGATACATGCGGGGCAGCTGGGTCTAGAACTCCACCAAGCACTCTTAGAATTCAAGTGGAACCCAGAGACTTCTACATGGACGTCTGGGCTTGGGAGCAGAATCTGGCCCATTTCAGTGATGGCCCCTGTGCTGGGCTTCATGTCTCTGCCTGGACTCTCATGAGCCAGGCCAGCAGTTCTTCCCTGCATCTAACCTGAGTCTCTCCTGCTCTAAAGATGGTTTCTTCTCTGCTGGGCCTCTGTGGAAGAAGCTGGGAACAGCTGCTCAGAGTCTTTCTCTTAAGACTCTCTCATCACTCCCTTTGGTCATTTTAAGTTTGGGGTGTGACTGTCTCTCCGCCCCACCGCCAACCTGGATTTTACCTCCACTTGTTGATCTGATCTAAACTCCTGATATACATCAAATCAGGGCTTCAGATCTCCAAAGTCTCAGGGTGGAAATAATAATCTCAGCTCATGCCCCAAGCACAGCCCTATCTCAGGGCCTTTGCACAGGCTGTTCCCTCTGCCTGGAACACTTGCCCCAGACACCTGCATGGCTTCCTCCCTCGCCTCCTTTAAGATTTGCTCAAACAACACCTCCTCAGAGAAGCCCTCCTGATTACCCTTCGCCACCCCCTCTTTATTTCGGGCCATCTATCTTGCTTTATAATTTACTTGCTCCTCTATCAGGATGTTCTGCTCCTCAAGGTCAGAGACTTTTATCTGTCTTGGTTTTTGACATACCCCCAGTGCCTAGACCAGCCCCGAAACACATAAGGTGCTTAATAAATGTTTCTTGGCTTGAGTTACTATCTTTTTAGCTCTTACTAAGTGCCAAATGCTATTCTAAGCAAGTTAGATACATTCTCATGTAAATTCAGTGATTGGTCTCATCATCATCACCATTTTTATTAGCAACTGCATTTTTTATAAATGGGAAGACAGTACAGAGAGCAACAGAACTGTGGTTGGGATTTGAACCCACATTCTGGGCTGAATGAGGAGGAAGAGCTGGGGAAGGGGTTCTCAGGAAGCGGGAACAGCAGGTGCAAAAGGCCCTAAGGTGGGAATGAGGCTGGATGATGGAAGAATGGTGGGGGTGGGGTTTAGAACCAAGTGGGCCCCGGATTGACTGGGATTCACTCTCGGGCTTCATCTGGCTACACCCATTTGACAGATGATTCTGAGACTTCAAAATCACATGGAGCAAGGCTTGAATCCAAGCCCCTGTTTCCCTGATCAGCTCTGCTAGCCCCTGGCTCCCACTTGCATCCCCCTCCCCATCTGCTTCATGGTGGGTTGACCAGAAGTTCATGGAGGTGGTGAGACAGGGCATTCCACCTCATTAAAACTCATTAATTAGTCTCTGCCTGGCACCCAGCCCAGTCAGCCCCTCTGCCCCTCCCACTGTGGCACAGGCCAGGCTGGCATGCAGCCACCTCTCCCCTCTTTGCACCTCAGCTTCCCTCTTCTCACCAACCTGATCACTGGGGGCACTGGCCAAGGCCAGCAATTGGTCCTCCCTCCTCATAGGCAAGGCTACTGATGGAATCAAATGTTTACTGAGCACTTGCTACTGGCCAGGACTCCACTCTTAGCACTGAGGTCACTGCAGAGACCCAGAGAGATGAGACCTGCTCTAGGGGGCCATGACCTGGAGGGTGGGGCTGGGAGGTAGGGAAATATCCCACCTCCATAGGAGAGATCAGCGCTCAGCCCATACTGATCACTTGTTTTATGGGTAGGCTGGCCATGTGCCCCAAGTCCTAGGAAGGAAGGTGATCGCTCCCTGGACCCATTCTCAGCTCTTGGACCCCTGTGATTGACAGATGAGGACATGATTGACAGGTTTAGTCTCCCTGGCTGCAGAGGAGAGTTCACACAGTCCAGTAGGAGGGGGCCAAGTGCGAATTAAATTAGCCCTCACCCAGTGGTCCCATTCCCACCTGGGAAGGTTCCCCCCCTCCCAGGGTCAGGGCCCTTCTCTAAAGGAAGTAGGAGTTGGATGGTGGCTGGACATGGACTCAGGCTGAGGGCACAGGGCAGAGCAGGGTGGGGCATGCAAGACCTTGGCCTCTGTCATCCCAACAAGCTTTGTGCCCATGAGGTGGGGATTGGGGGTCCAGGGAAGGGCTGAGCTGGGGGGCTTGGAGGGGAGGGGGCTGAGTGACCCTTTGATAACTTTATCTCCTCCCTTTATTCCTCCCTACTTGGCCCCCGCCCACTCTCTCCGGGTACCCACCTTCCCCCTCCTTCCTTCCCTCCCCACTCCCTTTTCCTCACACCCCACTCACCCCTCTCTGGTTTCCCCGTGTTCCTCAATCCCCGACCTATCCCATTTTCGTCACTCCCTTTCTCCCATCTCCTGATCCCCCCCCAATCCCTTCTCCCCTCCTCCCTCTCCTGTCCCTCCCCCATTTCCTGCGGGGCTGGCTATCTCCCCTCCCCCCCCCCCAATCTCCATCTCCCCCTCGCAGCGGTGCAGCGTGGCCGCATTCCGCACTCGCTGCCTGGCGCCGTGGCAGCCTCCTCGGGCAGCCCCCCGGGCTCTGCGCTGGCGGCGGCCGGTGGAGACCTCTTCCCGGGGCAGCCGGTGTCGGAGCTGATCGCGCAGCTGCTGCGCGCAGAGCCCTACCCTGCGGCGGCTGGGCGCTTCGGCGCGGGCGCAGCGGGCGCGTTCGGCGCAGGGGGCGGCGCGGCGGGCGCGGTGCTCGGCATCGACAACGTGTGCGAGCTGGCTGCGCGGCTGCTCTTCAGCACCGTGGAGTGGGCGCGCCACGCGCCCTTCTTCCCCGAGCTGCCGGTGGCTGACCAGGTGGCGCTGCTGCGCCTCAGCTGGAGCGAGCTCTTCGTGCTGAACGCGGCGCAGGCGGCGCTGCCCCTGCACACGGCGCCGCTGCTGGCCGCCGCCGGCCTGCACGCCGCACCCATGGCCGCCGAGCGCGCCGTGGCCTTCATGGACCAGGTGCGCGCCTTCCAGGAGCAGGTGGACAAGCTGGGCCGCCTGCAGGTCGACTCGGCGGAGTACGGCTGCCTCAAGGCCATCGCGCTCTTCACGCCTGGTAAGATGACCTGGAATGGGGGGCTCTGAGGCCGTGGGAGGGGTGGAGGGGAGGGGTGCGACCTAGATCCTGACCCTGGCCCCCTTAGCCCTCCACTCCCTGATCCACAGCTAGCCAGACTTGCGTCCCTGAAAGAGCCTTGAGCGTTGATGGGGGACAGTGGCGGAGGTGATGCGGGCGGTGTGACACCCTGATGGCCCCACCCCCGATCCCAGGTCTCCCTAAGAACTTCGATCCCTGTCCGGACCCGTGACTCACGGCCCCACAGCCTCTCTCCCTGATTCCCAGACTCCCTGAGAGCCCCCCATCCTTCACCCCCTCATCAAGGTACTCATCCTGCTCAGTGGGCACTGACAGCAGAATGGCAGGTGGGGGTACGCGGGAGGAGAGGTCCCCCCACCTGGTTCTGGTCCTCATTCCCTGATCTCTGTCCTCCCCAAACCCTCTGACCCTCATCTGCCAAATCAGGGTTCTCTTCTTGTTACTGACCACTTATGGAGGGCTGCCAGGCAGGGGTGCCCTGACACCTGGTTCTGGGTTCCCCTGGGCTCTCCACTCCCTGATTCCTGGGCCCCTAGACCTCTGACGCAGAGCTCCCAATCTGCCCCCTGACCCGCCTCCAGGGGCCACCCCTCGCTGAGCTGGAGAGGGTAGGGGGTGTGGCTTGGAGCCCCTCCCACCGAGGGGCGGGACTCCGAGCGGAGCCGTCCTCTTCCTTGCGTGTCTTTGGTAACCGTCCAGCAGCCAAAGCCCTACTTTATTCCAGGGAGTGGTGGCGCAGCTGGCTCTGCACTCTGGAAGGAGGCCCCACTAGGTGTCTCCTTGGGGCCAGGGATGCAGGAACCAGACACAGGCTACTCTGGGAGGTGGCTTTCATCCAATAAATATGGCTTTGCCCCTCCTTATTTCCCCAGGAGACTTTCTCTGCCCCCATTCATGGGGCTGGCATCTTCACTCACATCGCAGGTCCCTCTGGGGTGTCTGAATACCCCCTCTAGGCTTTGCTTTCCTCTCCAAGTCCCCTCCCCAGCCTCTTCTTCCCCTTGAGCTTGATTAGAACTTGTCTCCCTGCTAAATGCGTTAGTCAGGGCCCCTCCACCCTTGAGATTTCACTGCCTGCACCCCTGTGTCATCGTCCTTGGACGAGGCCACCTTAATATTTCTTGAGGACCAACACTGCCATTTGTGCCCTAGGCCCCCATCTCCCACCTCCTGAGTGCCCTCCTTCTGTATCAACAGCCCTGAGTGGTGCCCCCCCTCCCCCGTCAGCCCTGGGGTCCTGTGTCCTCCCGCCACCTCCTCTTCTGACCTTTCCCTTGTCCCCCAGATGCCTGTGGCCTCTCAGACCCGGCGCATGTGGAGAGCCTGCAGGAGAAGGCCCAGGTGGCCCTCACCGAGTATGTGCGGGCCCAGTACCCATCGCAGCCCCAGCGCTTTGGGCGCCTGCTGCTGCGGCTCCCTGCCCTGCGTGCCGTCCCCGCCTCCCTCATCTCCCAGCTGTTCTTCATGCGCCTGGTGGGCAAGACACCCATCGAGACGCTGATCCGAGACATGCTGCTGTCGGGAAGTACCTTCAACTGGCCCTACGGCTCGGGCCAGTGACTGGACAGAGCCGGGTCTGCAGACCTCCAGGGACACGTATGCTCAAGCCTCCTCCAGTGGGGGCACCCAGGCAGAGGACCCCGGCTTCCCTTCTCAGACTCCTGTTTTTTAAAGACTGTGAAATGTTTGTCTTTTTTGTTTTCTAAGTGATCATGAAACCAAAAAGAGACTGTCTAGGCTCCAGCCAAGTCTTCCCCAGAAGCCCTGGTCAAGATGACCAGGTGACGAGACTGAGGGTCCAATCCCAGGACAGCCATGTCCCTTGGTGCCCCAAGCATGAACTCATGGTGCAGTGGCTTCTCTGGTGTGATGGACAAAGTCCTGGCATCTGGACTGGAGGGGCAGCTGCACCCGGGCAGGGGTAGCGTGTACCAGGCGGATCCTCTGGACACGTAATCCACGTTGGACACTACATGATGGATGAATCAAGGCCAATAATAAAGACGTTTCCTACCTGCACAGCCTCTGTCATCTTTGTGTGGGGAGGGTGGCACGGAGGGCACCCTACCATGGATACCCACTCCCAGCCATCTGGAACACCCACAACCTAACAACAGCTCTACTTGCTGTTTCTGTTGGACAGTTTTGTGGGGAACCTGCAGCTGGGGGCAGGAAGGGGGGCCTGAGGTCAGCCAATGAGTCTGTAGGAGTTGAGCTTAGCAGATGGCTCAGGTTTGAATTCAGATTCTGGCCTATGAGGGTGAGCCTCATAGATTAACATAAGCCTTAGACCGAACACTTGTTTCTTTTCTTTTCTTGGCCGGGCCACAAGGCTTGCGGGATCTTATTTCCCTGACCAGGTACTGAACCCCGGACCCACGGCAGTGAAAGTGCCGAGTTCTAACCACTGGACTGCCAGGGAATTCCCTTTATTGTTTTCTTTGGTCGGCCCTTAATCATGGTATCTGGGCTCCAGTATCCTCGGGAGAAACATCTGGGGCTAGTTTTGTCACATGATCTCAGCCCAGACAGAACCCTCCATTTCCCTGGCCACAGCGACTGCTTTAGGGAGGGCACGTGACCCAAAGCTGGCCAATGAGATTCAATGGCAGGATTGGGAATTAGGAGGATATCATTAAAGCAAAGCAGAGCCAAAAGAGA
The DNA here is from genome assembly GCF_949987535.1 of Balaenoptera acutorostrata. Taxonomy (NCBI): domain Eukaryota; kingdom Metazoa; phylum Chordata; class Mammalia; order Artiodactyla; family Balaenopteridae; genus Balaenoptera; species Balaenoptera acutorostrata. The sequence goes on from NC_080065.1 coordinate 174,174,835, forward strand.
AAGACCAATTTCCCAGGATGCCTTTGGAGCCCCTGCATCAAGCCATACCTGAAACCCTCGGGTGTTTAAGTTCCATGAGCCCAGACTTCCCCTTTTGTGCCTGAGCCAGTTTGAATTTGGTTTCTTCTCACATGTAACTAAAAAAACTCCTGACTGTTTTGGGAATTGGCATTTGGAAGGCGAGGACCTCGAAGGACAGACTTTGAAATGTGGACTTGAGTTGATGTGGAGTGATGCAGCACCAGGGAGCTTGCCACCCTGTCCTTGGAAGTTTGTGGCTCAGCTCTGTGGTGGGAAAGGCACCTATGGAATGTATTGCCAGGACTGTGGCTCTAGGGGATGGCTAGAAAGGGCCCAGATCGTGGTGGTGGGTGGCACCTCTTGATCCTAACAGGTCTTGTCAGGCAAAGACAAGCCCTTTATCAAAGATGCCCCTTTGAAAACAGTGAGCAAAGAACTCAGGTCTCACCCAGCAGGCTGGGCCAGTGCTCAGCCCTAAGGCAGTCCCAGTCCCCCAAAAGGCTCTCCACTGGCACCCCAGTCTCCCCCATGTCTGTCTCGGAGGAGGTCTGGGAAGATGGGGAGGAAAGAACGAGGGTCTCTTGGGTATGCCCTGTCCCCGGAAGGGGACTGAGGTGGGAATGGGATGGAGAGGCTACTGGGCTCTCCCATTGGTGGCTGGGCTGGTTTCTAATCTGGGTAGGTGTTTTCTGAGCTGTACTGTGCATAAGTGAATGTCTGTCCATTCCAGTTGGGCTGGACAGCAATGCCCCATTTCTCAGGTTCACAGAACATCTGTGGACTGACCCAGACCATGGTGTCTGTCCTGCTTCCAGTCGGCCAGAGACTTGGATGCCTGTCCAGGCCTGTCTGCTGAACTCCTACTTCTCCTACAAAACCCTACTCATATGGCCTCTTCGGCAGGAAGACATCTTGAGCCTCCCTGGTTGTTAGGACTCTGCTGTCTGGGTCCAGCCCTCTGTCATTGCTCTGTCACACTGGGCTCTCTTCCCTGAGGACATGGGTTCCTTGAGGATAAGTCCTGGGACTGAGGCCTCTCTGTGACCCAGTGGCTGCCACTGCCTTCCCTGCCCACAGTCTTCCTGACTGTCCCTTTTCCCTGTGGCTCCCCTGGGAGGCCAAGACTCAAAGTAGCTGCTGGGCCACCATCACAGGGCCCCACACAGAGCCTGGTGCTACCTGTGTCCCATCCACCCTACCCAGGGCCTGGCATGCAGTGGACATCAGGGGACCCTCCTGGCCGAGGAGGTGATGCTAGATGTCAGCCCCTCTGCTTCCCACTTGAAGGCTCTTAGAGGAAAGGGAGCCCCCCCAGATAGACTAGGGTTCACAGCTCACCCAGAGATCCTGGACAAGTCCCTTTCTCAGAACCTTAATTTTTTTCCTCTGGAAAATGAAAGAACAATTTTTTGGTGACAATGAGTGAAATCAGGAGTTTCAAGCAGCTGTACACAGTCGGTATTTAATAAGTGTTTATTCCACTGGGATGAAGAGCAGGACCTCTTCCAGGGGATGGGCTGAGATCTGGGATCTCCATGGGGGTCCTGGAGGAGGTCCTGGGAAGCCTTCCTGGAGGAGGGACCATCAGATCTCAGCCTCAAGGGCGAAGGCATCTGAAATCAGGGACGGCTACCCCAGGCGGGGCAATAGTAAGAGCTAAGGCCAGGAGGTAGGAAGAGAAGCAAGGGCAGGGTGGCACCCCGACTCCAATGTTTCCCTCTGCCTGTTTGCCAGGACACTCAGAAGTACACAGAACCCTCGCTGTCTCCCTGGTCATCGAATTTCTGGATCTGCGTCTTGAGGTGCCTTAGTTTGCCCTTCAGGTAGTGGCAGCGAGCCTGCTTGTCCAGGAAGCTGGGGTCCTGAGCAGGGCAAGATCCAGGTAAGTCCTTGTGGCAGTCTGGCCTATGGCTCTCAAGCTGCTTGACCTTTTGCATTTTCCTCTCTGAGCCTCAGTTTTCTTTCCTTGAAACTGGGCAGGCACACGTGTCCCAGCCTCATGGGAGTGTGTGTGTGTGTGTAGGGGGGTGCAAAGGACAGGCTGTAGGATTCAAGAGGCATGACTCACCAACTGCTTCTTCTCAAATTCCCTCCAGACACGGGCAGCAACATGGGCCTCCTTCTGCCAAAGGAGAAGGAAGGGGGTGCTCAGGGAGCACAGGACCCAAGGAGGGATGGGGAAACTGCGGCTCAGACAGACAAAATGGACCTTGTCAAGTGCTGATCTTGGCCCATGTGCTGTGGTGCCTGCCCAGCCTGGAGGAGGAAGAGGCCCAGAGATCTGAACCGAGTGGGTTTCCGAAGGCCTGGGCTACCTGGAAGGGTTGTAGGATGGGGGTTTCCACCTGGGTGCTGACCTGGCTTCGGGGTGGGGGCAGTGAGTTCAGCAGGGCCTCCAGCTGCTGGAGCTTGGCCTGTGCAGAGCCCACCTCCTGCTGGAGCTCCAAGAACTCTGGGTACTGGTCCTGGAACACTGCAGCATAGCGGCTCCGATCCTTCTCGTTGCTCACTGGTGGGTACTTACTACCAGGTTGACAGGGGGTCAGAGTATGAGTGTAAAGAATTCCTCTCTTTTCCCCAATCAGTGTAACTTTTCTTTGTCCATGTTGGGTTCCTAGCCCCAAATGCCCTTTTTCTCTGTTTACTATTTGGTAAACTCTTATTCACCTGTCAAAGCCCCAGCCTCAGTGCTCCTTCCATGTTCCCAGAAGTCAGGAACCACAGGGGGGACACTCACAGCTCATAGTCAGGCACGGGGTGGGGCCTAGGCACATGTCCCCCGGGGATTGCTCTAAGAGACTTCTTGGAGCTCAGGAGGGTCCGGGAGGGCAGCTCATCCTCAAATACAATCTTCTTGGGCCTTGTCCTGTGTGCTCCGGGCTGAGGCTGGCACAGAGGGCGGGCCGCGCTGGGTTCGAGGCCTCCAGGCACCAGTCGCTGCAGATGCCGCAGGAATCATGGTTTGGAGTTAACGAGGGTCAGCCGGGATCCCTTATACAGGGGGGAATGAATCCTTTGCCTAGGCTCAGCCTGGGGACACTCCTCCCGTTCACACTCACCGGGGGACCAGGGCCAGGCGGGCGGGTTTGCAAGTTCCCCCGGGAGCCGCGGCTCTGCGGGGCCTCCCGGGTGGGCATCGGCTTCGGGATGGTGCCGCTCGGGCGTCCCCGCACCGGTGGGCGGGTCCTGCGGGGGGAGTCGTGGCCCGCGCGTGGCGGGGGTGGTCGGCGGGCGGACTGTGGACACAGGAGGAGGTTGCGATTGGAGGCGGGTAAGGTGGGAGTACTCACGGGGAAGCTGCTCACGGAGCGGCCAGTTCTCCACCAGCGGCGCGTTCTCCAGCTCCGCCCTCATTTGCATAGACGCACGCCATTGGCCTTCAGAGATCCCCAGACCCCGCCGCCCAGTGCGTAACCAGAAAGAGCGCAAGAACCTTTACGTCACCGCGCAGCCCAGTATTGGTTCGCGTTAACCCCTACGCGGCCGCAACCTCTGCCGCAGGGGTATGTGGAGCCCGTGGACACCGCCCCCGAGAAGACCCCCGGGATCGCCGGCCCGGCAGCGGGCGGCACGAACCACTCCCTCCCGGGGTCACCTGTCCCAGCGTATGGGGCTCCGAGTCTGGGTCCGCTCCCGAAGAGAGGCACTCGAGTCCGTGTAGTGCATTAACTACAGGCTGGACTCAACTGGCTGGGTCGCTCCGCCCGTCGGGGGCGGGGCCTAGAGGTATAGGGCGGGGCTGGCAACGAGGGGGCGGGGTTTGGCGAACCTGAAAGTGGACCCGCACCCTTGCCCCGAGTCCAACAGAGACCGCTACCTGTTGTGTGTTTGGGGCTGGTGACTCACCCTTTCCGACCCTCAGTTTATTTGTCTGAAAAACTGGTGGTTTTGGAGAACTTGTATTTATCTATTTACTCAGCGGTTATATGTATTTTTTCCAGCGGTTATATTTTTAAAATATTTCTTTAAATAATTATTGGAGGCATGTTTAGAAAATTCAGATAGAAAAGAGGCGTAGGGCAAAGTGAATTTCTCACCCACCCTTGTCCCCAGAGGCAGCAGTTAATTGTGTCTCCTTCCAGAGAGATTCTGATTCAATGACACATTTTCCTCACTACAGACAATACTGTAGAAAAAAGATTCAAGTGCACATTTCTTTGGCCGATTGTGGAGGATTATGTAGAACTCCTAGAAGTGGAATTGCCCAGAATTGCCCGGGCAAAAGGGACCTGTGTATTTTATTTTTTATTTTTTTAATTTTTATTTATTTATTTTTTTATTTATTTATGTATTTATTTTTGGCTGTGTTGGGTCTTCATTTCTGTGCGAGGGCTTTCTCTAGTTGCGGCGAGCGGGGGCCACTCTTCATCGCAGTGCGCGGGCCTCTCACTATCGTGGCCTCTCTTTTTGCGGAGAACAAGCTCCAGACGCGCAGGCTCAGTAGTTGTGGCTCACGGGCCTAGTTGCTCCGCGGCATGTGGGATCTTCCCAGACCAGGGCTCGAGCCCGTGTCCCCTGCATTGGCAGGCAGATTCTCAACCACTGCGCCACCAGGGAAGCCCCAGGGACCTGTGTATTTTAATTTGGAAAAGTACTGTCAAGTTTTTCCTCAGTGAGGTTGTGCCATTGATGCTCTAATCAGCTGGTTTTCCCACAACCTTTGCAACCTCAGTTTCCTGTAAGTGTACTTTCAAAGTTTTAAGTCTTGCCTAATCTAATATGGTGTGTGAAAAAATTCAGAAACCATTTATATTTCTTTTCCTATTTCCTGCAATTTTTTTTTCTTTCTTGTTATTTTTAGGAGCATTCTGTATATCAAGGATGTTAATTTAACCAGATAGTGTATCTTTTACTATTATAAATGGGATCTTCCAATATATTTTGCAGCTATTTTTTTTTGCATATAGTAAACTAATTTAAATATTCATTAAGTTTCTTGCTGGTTTACTAAATTCTCTTATTGAAATAGCTTTTTGTTAGTTTGCTTGGGTATTTTATATAGACGGTTGCATCATCTACAAATAATTTTACCTCTTTTCTCATTTTAAAATTTCGTTTCTTTTTCTTGTCTAGTTGCATTGACTAGCATCTCCAGACAATATTAAATCAAGGGAGGGGGTGGGTGGACTGTGGGCATCCCCCCATCCCCACCTCACTTTCTTCACTTTGATGGCAAAACTTCGAGTATTTGCCCGTTAAACTCAACACTGCCTTTGGCTTGAGGTTTTTCAGTTCAGTGAGGAAAACATCCATCTATTCCTTATTTTTCATTAAGAGACTTTGAGTAATGGATGCTGTGAACAGTACAAAGTACCATTTCACCCTATGATTTTTGCTTCCTGGTGCATTAATGTGGCCACTAATGCTTCCTAATAATGAACCATCCCTGAGTCACAAGCATGAGCCTCCTTCTTATGATCTATTTTTAAAAAGTTGCCACTAGAGCTTTCAAAAAAGCTTTAAAAACTGCCACTAGAGTTTTTAAAAGCTCTTCCTGGTGGTTTTACACCCATGCTGATGGGGTGGGGGTGGGGTCCACGTGGGCAACCCCGTGCATGTCCCACAGTGCTCATGCTCCTATGGTCTGGGACAGACGCCTCCTGTCCACTCTTCCTTACCAAGCTCCCTCAGTCACCCCCTGGACAGACTTTGCCCCTGACATCTGGAGTGGGGGTAAGCAGAGCCCAGGACCCACAATTTCCCTGGACTCGTGCTCAATAATCCCTTCCAGGGTCCCAACTCCAATGCCCACCCAGTTCTTTTCTGAAATGATCAGACTGTGACCTGGGCAGGGCAGGGTCTCCACTGATTCTCATGTGTTTGCTGAATGCCTATGTGAAGCATCTGCAATGTCCTAAGATCTTAGGCTGTGGCAGCGGGTGGGCTAAGCCTTGTCTCTGAATTATCACCTTCAATCCCAAGGAAGGCCCAGCACTGACACCCCTCCTCCAGGCTGGCCTCCATGCATGGCCTGACTCCTCCCCCACCCTCCAGACCTTACTCTGACCCCACAGGAATGTGTCTGACTCTGACTCTATCAGATTGGGAGCTCCTGGGGCCTCTAAGGGCCCTGCCTTGTCCAGTGTGAGGTAGGTACCAGGGGGGAATGGGAGGCAGGTTTGCTGAGTCACTGTCTCCACCCCCCCAAGCCTGACCTCCTTCCTCCCCTGCTCATGTGCTCTCTGTGGCTCTCAGGGGCACCAAGGGCCTTCCCATCACGTTGCCCACCGCAAAGGTACCCCTGGACAGGGGTGGAGGGCAGAGAGAGGACAGGTGAGGTGGGCCAGGCCAGGTCTTTATTTGAGTTTGGGCATGATACGGATGAAGAGGATCATGCTGATGAAGATGAAGCAGACGATAATAAGCATGGCCCAGAGCAGCCAGTTGACTGACTTCTGTGTGTGCTGCTCCAGCCGCTCAGATTCTGTCTTCAGCTTCTCCAGGTTCTGGTCGGCCATCTTGAGTGAGTGCGACAGGGTCTGAGGGTGAGGTGGGGAGAATGTCAACAGGACTGGGTCCAAGTGTGGCCTCTTCCTACTGCGCTGGAGCAAATCTACACCTCTTGGCCCTTGCCAGTGCTGTTTCCTCTGCTGGGAATGCCATTTTTGCCTTCTGCCAAACTCCTATTCATCCAGTCAAGCCCCAGCCATAGAGACCTTCTGCTGGGAAGCCTACTCTGATGCCCCAGGGCAGAGGCTTTAGAGTTCCCAGAGTCCTCATACCTGGTTGTCCTTCTTGATGACAGTCTGGGCAGCCAGTGTGTGGGTCTTGAGGCTCCGTGCCAGGCCTAGCATCTCCTCTGCCAGCTTCTCCTGGAGGTTCTGGTGTCGCTGCAGGATGAGGTCTAGCTCGGCTGCTGACTGCTTCTCATCCCCTGGCCTGGGCCCTGCCACCCCACTGACCCCACAGATGGGTAGACAGGTGGGTAGGAGGGGGGGTGGGGGGAGGAGGGAAGAAACTAACATGTTCTCAAGGAACCCAGAGGTTGTGGTTCCAGCCACTGCCCTGCTTGGGGCTGTTTCCCCTTTTTTGCTTTGGTTTCTGGGAAGAGCATCCTCAGAAGTGGCCTTTGATTGGTGGCTTATTTTTTTAATTTTAATTTAATTTTAATTTTTATTTTTGGCCATGCCGCACATCTTGTGGGATCTTAGTTCCCTGACCAGGGATTGAACCCGGGCCCTTGGCAGTGAGAGCACGGAGTCCTAACCACTGGACTGCTGGGGAATTCCCTGATTGGTGGTTTAGACGCTTCGTGGTGACGCTTTCTTTAGTGCCCCAAGGTCTGTCCAACCCCCCTGCCCCCAATGCTGCCCAAGGGCTGAAGATACTCACATTCTCTTCCTCACATCCAGTTCAGGCTCTGGAAGCAAAACAGGCCAAGCAGGAAGAAAGAGAGAATGGGTTTGTTGTTTTCCAGCTTCCTGACCATTGCCTGGGATGTGAATCCTACTCATAATGCCGTTTCCCATCTTGTCTGCTCCCCAGTGGGCGGGCTCCTGATCAGGCTTCAAAGTACTCCCTTCTGGGAAGTTTTCCTCATTTGGGCTCCCCCAGGTCCCAAGTCCTTCCCTCTAGCCAGCCTTGGCCCCTTGGGCTGGGAGTGTCCAACTTTGTTTCCTCTGGGGGCCCCTCCTCTGTCCTGGCACCGCTTCCAAGCATAACTCGGTAATGCCCCTGGACACACTCTCCCTGGGCTGTGGAAGACCCTGTGGGAGCCAGGTTAGGCGTGAGGTGTGGGGCAGCAAGGACACACGTCTGTCCCAGGCCTTGAGTCCTGTTCTGCTCAGGATGACTCACCTTCACTAGAGTCCTGTGGGAAAAAAGGAGAGGCATGAAGTCACCCACCTTGCCATGCCCCCAGACCTGTTCTTCTCTCTGCTCCCAGAAACTGCCCACCCTCAGTCAGGACCCTGGACAAGTCCTGTGCCCTCTGAGCCTCAGTTTTCTCATCTTCAAACTGAAAACAATAGCTCATATTTTGCAGGGTTTAGCTGATCCACATAAAGTGCCCATAGAGGCATTTGTCGTCCTATTTTACAGATGAAAAAACTCATCTGTGTGTGGTGAGGCAGGGGCCAAGCCTTACTCTGGCCAACTCTGGGGCTTAAGCAGAGATGTGCCATTTTTGCCTTGTACCAAAACTCTTATTCACCTAGCAAAGCCCTGCCTGCAGTGCCTCTCTGTTGGGAAGCTTTCTCTCATGGTCCAGGGCAGAGTCTGTTGGGCCCCCTAGGATCCCTGCACCTGACAGTATTTGTTGTTCTGGCCACCCCCAGGCACTGAACTCCTGTCCCCAGCTGAAGCTTCCCAGGGACCAGGGAGGGAGCCCTACCGTGCCTAGCAGCTCACTCCGCATCTCACTGGTGTACCGTGCCCGTGACTGTAGGTGTACTGTCTTCGTGGCAGGTACCCGTTCCCTGGCTGTAGTCGGTACTCGGCCAGGGGCCAGGAACTGGTTGGCTAGTGCCTTCTCTGAGGAGGAGGTCTGCAGAAGAGGGCAGAGGGGTCACCAGAGGGGCAGGTCCCAGGTGAGCATGATGAAGGCTGAGGAGACAGAGGTGCCCCTTACTCACCAGCTTCTCTGCCTGCAGCATCCCCTTCAGAAAATCTACCTTGCGAGAATATTCATTGATTACCTCGGAGACCGGTTTGCTGGAAGGGGAGAAGAGGAAAAAGAAAACCTGCCCACTGTCCCCCGTTCAGGGAAGGTTCTTAGCAGGGAGGGACTGGAGACCAGGGATCCGGTACTCTACTCCCTGCCCCAGATTTGAACACTTGTGGCGGTCTGCACTCACCTCGCCTGTGCCTTCAGGGCCTGCAGCATGTCCTCGAGGGCTCCCACGTACTGGGGACGAAAAGTGGGGTGTCAGCCCAGTGCCCCCCACCACCGTCTGGCTCAAAGGGATTAGAGCCACCAAGGGGCGGGGCCAGGACGGGGGCGGGGCTGGAACGGGAGGAGCCAAGTATCAAGGAGGCGGGACCAGCTGAGCCCCAGGGAGGAGGTGGGGGAGCAGCGCAAACGGACGTGGCGGAGCCAACCGGCAGGAGCGTGGCCTCATTGGCTGGCGGGGTGGGGGAGTCGGGCCCGGTGGCCTCCGGCTGCGGGGACCACCATCCGGGATTCGGGCTCTACGCGGACACACGGGCTTCCCTCACCTTTTCTAGACGCCAGTCGTCCGGGTCCCGCTTCTCCGCTGCCATCGCCTCGCAGCGGCACAGCAGCCGCACCAGGTTCAGCTCCAGCCTCGACGCTGCCATCACCACCCAGCGGTACCCCGCCCCTTCCGCCGGCGCCATCTTAAGAGATGGCGGAAGTGCCTTTCGTTGGCCTCCTTCCGGGCGGAAGTGCCCTGTTTTGCTCTCTCATTCTTAGTTGGGGCTTTCTCGTTCCTGTTTGGGCGTTTGCTCTCTCACTCTTGTTTTGTTTCAATTAGAGGCGCCATCCAGTCCGTATTTACTCAGGGCTCAATCGCTTGCTTATCCTCGCGAGCATCTTAACCCTTCCCGAAGGGTTGAAAGGGTCGAGTCCTTCGTTGTCAGGCCCACGTGCAACGCGTGACTTGCTCATTACTTCCCCCCTGCTCAAAATTCCTCCCCTGCTCCCCACTCCTTCCTGGGTTCTTCCCACACTGAGCTCTTCCGCATCCAGGCAGCCTAGGGGAAGATTCTCCTGGGGGAGAGGCTCTGACCTGGGACTTTGGAATCCAAGACTTACGGGCCATGATTTCCAAACTTTGCAGCTATGATATCCCGTCCCAGCCCTGACTGACACCACCTCTCACCGTGGCCTTCTGCGTTTAAGTTTTTCTGGACCTGTCTCCTCCCTTGGGAAACTGGCAGTGTGGCAGTGACATGGGCTAAACCTGGGAGCAAGAGGTCACCCCCAATGCCCAGACCCCCATGGACGGAACCCCCCCCTGCGTCCCCAGGAAGCCAAGGCCCCTTGTTCGAGTCCCCCCTCCTGGAGTGGACAGGGTGAGGATGGGTGCTTCACAGGGACTGAAGCCTGGCATGCAGCCCTTAACCATCTCCCCATCCTTCAGGTCACCTGTGTCCAGGTAACACCGGTGGGCCTGGTGCCCTGTAAAGTACCATGGATGAGACCAAACTCAGGGTATTGCTAAAGGGGGGCTCTAGAGGCAGACAGGGCAGGGTCTGAATCCCAGCCCTGCCCCACTCCAGCTGTGTGGCCTTGGACTAGCCCACCAACTCTTCCTTGCATGTGCCATTGAAACTCCGGTTTGTCACGGTCTCCAACTCCCCCGCCCCAAAGGACCCACCTGCCAGCCAGTTTCCACAACTGCCCATTTGGTTGCAACCTGGGAGCTCTTCTGTGGCGGTTGGGGGTGGTGGTGGTGGTAGTGTTGCTTCTGGTTGTAGTGGGTCCACCAGGACTGACTCCCCACTCCCCACCCAGGGTGGACGGCCCCATCAGTTGACATTTAAGCCCCGGCTGGGGAGAGGCTAGGTGTGACAAGAGGCAGCTCCCAGGACAGCAGGCTCTCCTCACTGAATGTGGCTCTGCCAAGAGCTGCCTGCTTTCCCAGCTTTCTGGATCAATAAAAAGAACTTCCAGCAAAGCCCACGTCCCTTGTGTGAAAACTATGTGTGAAATTCCAGTAACAAACAGCAAAGTCAGTTGGAGGAACAAGGCAGCTCCTTCCAGGCAAGGGGCCCAATCCCTGCCCTGTACCCCTCTTGGCTGAGGCCACAGGGCTGACCCCCACCCGCCAACCCCTGCTCTTTCAGCCTGGAGCTGGCCTGAGTAGGAACTGCATGCAGACACCTCTCAGGCACTTTTTTTTTTTTTAATTTCACACGGCCTGTGGGTGCCTTTTGTTCCAGACCTGGGGCCATGTGTCCAGAGAGTGGGCTGAGCCTAAGAGGGGAGCCCCGCTCCGGAGATGCCAGATGTCCAGGCTGTCACTGTAGACTTGTAGGGACATACAACCCCAGGCCTTGCCCTCCCCACCCATGAGCGGTCCTGAGTTGCGGGCTCCTGTTCTGCCACATGGGGCGGGCAGTGCCAAGGGTGGCCGCCTCCAGCCTCCTGTGTCCAGGGCACAGTGGACCAAGGAGTGATGGCCACCTTCGAGTCTCCCTGGGATGTGAGGTCTGTGGTGCCTGGAGTGGAGGCTGCCTACAACCTCGTGTCCTGTCTCCAGCCAACAGTCTTGATCACCACGGAAGGCTCACTGTTCCCTCGAATGCACGTCGGCCAGGTGGCCACTGGCCGGGCCAGAATACGAGTCCAAGACAGACTTGGGGCAGTCAGGGGCCACAAGTGTTCAAACCCCTCGTGCAGGGTCCTAGCCCTCAGACTGTCCCCCGAGCTGTCCCTCAGCGTGGGTCTGAGCCTCCAAAGCTTCGCGGCTGTGTGGCCTTTACTCTGAAGACTCATGTCCAGGTTATAAGGGAGATGAAGGGCGTTAATATAAAAGTTTGTACATACACATATAAAAAAACAATTTGGTCTTCTGTTAAGGCTGTTACAGTTTAAAGTTATGTAAACCACGCCCAAAGAAACAGTGACCAGAAAAACGTACAAAAGGGGAGATGGGAGATGCCAGGCTGCCCGCCATGATTCGGTGCTCTGGGCGGGCGACTCCGTGCGATGTAGGGGCTCAGCAAGGGCAGCCGGGCCTCAGCCGGCCTCTCCCTGCCTGCACTCACTTGGAGTCGGTGCCCACCTCACATCGCTCTTGGAGCTTTTCATTCCGGATCCTTCTCAGACCACTGAATGCTGGCTCTGGAGCTCTGGCACCCAGCTCTGGCCCCGGGCCGTCCTTGGATATGCGGACTCTGACAGCTGTGGGCCCTCAGCCATTGGCCTGGCCCGAGGCAGGGGGCAGGCAGTAGGTTGGGGGATCCGAGTACCTCCGCTTGGTCCCGGGTGGCCGGTCGTCCTTGTCCAGGGGCTCCTGAGGGCCCTGAGTGGGCAGGTGGGTGCCGGGTGTGATATACACAGAGTGTACCTGGTCTGGGCGGCGAGCAGGTGGCTCTCGGCGCCTCACCGGGGTGGCAGCTTCCTGGGCACCTGGCGCCCGGCCAGGGAGATAGGAGGGCAGGCCGGGCGGGAGCTTGATGTTGGCCGTGGGCATGATGGGGGTCCGCCGGGGGGTCTTCACTCTAACCGTCATGAAGGACGACGGCCTTCGTCGAGGAGGGGCGGCCGCCTCGGGGAGGGGGCTCGGGGTGGGTGCGCTGGGGCAGGGGAGAGCAGGCGCGAGGGGCCCTTTTGAGAGACAGATGGCAGGGTTACTGCAGCTTCAGGGCCGGCAGATGGACCCTCGCCCGGGGGCCTGCTGGGTGTGGACATGGGAAGGAAAAAAGCAGATGCTACCTTAATACTGACCTTCCGAGGCCCCCCGCCCAGCCCGCTCTTCCAACAGGCTCTCGGTGCTAGCTGATGTCTCTGAGTCCAGGTTCTCCTCATCGGAGCCTCGAGGGTCCAGCTCTGGCAGCCGGTACGTGATGTCCTCCCTGGGGATGAGAGGGTCACAGTGTCCAAGGCTGTTCCATGGTGGAAGACCGCCCCACGGAAAAGTGCCAGGCCAGTAGGGGACAGAGTAGGTCATCCTGGTCCTGGAGGGGACTCCCTGCCCCCAGCACCCCAAACCCAACCCCCAAAGCACACCTGGCCCAAAATGCCCCTGACTCAGTGAAGCTCATGTGAGGAAGGTGTCAGGCTGCTGAGGGAAGCCAGGCATCTGGCCTAGTTAGTACTCAGCTAGTGAGGGGCTCCTGCCTCAGGACCTTTGCACATGTTGTTCCCTCTGCCTGGAGTGCCCTACCCTACTCCTAAGACTAGGATGCCCAGGGGGCCTGGATTACACCTGTTCTCCTGGCATAATTTTTAAACAGCATCTCCCTTCATACTTCCATCTTGACCGGACAACAAACTGGTGGATCGCCCTAGCTAAGGCCAACTTTAAGACAAAGCTCAGGCATCACCCCTCTGTTTCCCTTCTCTCCCTATGGGCCACCGTGATTCCCTGTGGTCAAGCAGGGGGTTTAACGAGCTTAGGCTGTGTTTTAGGACAGCAGCACCCCGTGAGGTGGGCACTGGACCACGGGACTGAGCCTAGCCCATCAGCTTCCTAACAGCCAGATCCCCTATAGTGGGGGGGCCAGTGGATGGGGGCTGGACAGGGCGGCCGAGTGTGGCAAGGGTTCGGAGAGACACTTGCTTCTCCTCCTTGATGGACTGGATCCGCTCAATTAGGATCTCTTTCTCGCGATCCTCTTCACCGCCGGCCACTTCCTCCTCTGGCAGCACCCCCAGCTCCTCCAGGCCACCGCTGCTGCTCATCCGGGACTTGGGGTTCTTGATCTACAAAGAGAAGCGGCAGGTCTGGCCAGCCCCTCTGGGTGGGTGGGGGTCAGTGCTTGTGGATGGAGAGAGGGTGGTGCGAGCAGCTCCGGGGGAGGTTAGTTCTGACATGGATGGCTAGGCTTAGAGAGGCTTCTCCGGGGATCATGCAGGGACCGAGTGGCCGGCACGTGGCTCATTAGTCATCTTCAGCACAGGCAATCAGCAGGCAATGGGTTTCCCCCAGCATGCACTTCCAGAAGGTTAGGACACGCTCGCTCTATCCTACGAGGACCCTAGGGGTTGAGAGGAACCCCAGCATGCACCGCACTGGGAGACATGCGAGGAGGACCCACCATACGTGTACATACCAGGACCCCCTCATAAGGAGACGAAAACCCCAGTTTGAGAGGCCAGGGCTGGGGGAGAGATGAAGAGTGGGTGATCACACAGGGCCATGACCAGGGCACAGGCGCTAGTCATGGGCATAAGGCCACGTCTGACTGTCGGGACAAGGACAGGACCCTCCCACAGGAGCCTGGGACTGGCCTCTTATCCCTCTACCCCCCCACTGTGAGGCCACTTCTGCTGCGGCAACGTTTCCCTGTGGGGGGGCCCAGGGCAGCCAGGGACATGGCTGGAGGATGACCAGGACCACCACCAAGTAGGTGACAGGACCCCCACTGCTGAGAGCGGCAGCTGGCCTTGAGGCTGAGCTAGGATGGTGGTCTTTTGGCCGAGGTGAGGAATCAGCCCCTAAACATGCTGCCGCGAGACCTCAGGTCAGGCTGTCGGTGGCCCAGGGTGTGCTGGGAGAGTGTGCTGGACGGATAAGTGAGACCCCGCCCAATGTCCAAACCCCGCCCACCGGTCCCCACTCCCACAAGGCCCCGCCCCCACCGAAGCCCCGCCCTGCGTTGCTCACAGCGTTTTGTCGCAGGAGAGAGAGCCTCCGGAAGGCGATGCTCTCGGCGGCCTCCAGCTGGGTGATCTCCTCCATCTTCACTTTGTACTTCCTCATCTGTTCTTTGATCAGCATCTCCACGCACCTGTGGAGAAGGCGACTCAGCTACCGCCTCGGGGGGTATGGTCAACATGGGGGCCTGCATCTAGGGAGATGCTGGCCCGAGACTCGGGGCATGGTGGCTGAGACAGAGACCCAGAGACCAGGCAGGGCCACGGACATGGCTGTGGCTCCCATCGTGGCCCCAGTTCACTCACTGTGTGACCTCGTGTAGCTCACCCCACCTCTCTGAGCCTGAATCCTTGTCTTAATAAGCCTCCTCGTTTGAAGGAGGAAGTACAGTACCATGGAGGTTGGGTGATTTGTCCCAGGGGCTGCAGGCAGCTGCCCCAAGGGCTCTAGAACTGTGCTGTGACCCAAGGCACATCTGCTCAGTGGTCAGGGCCAGCCTCAGTGGTCAGTACCGAGGCAGGGAGGGTGTGGTGGGACCGGACAGACTCAGCCTGGATGGAGAAGCAGTCATGACTCAGGTTTCCCATTGTCATGACCACATAAGAAAAAAAAAAAACGCAAGGAACATGCTGGAAGCAAATCCGTCAACAGCATACCGCTGCCCAGGTAGTGTCAGGGCCACACTGGACTCTCCTCCACTCTGCCTACCAGCAGCTGTTCATTGATCTCTTGAGTGTGGCCCGGGGTGTGGGGTGTGCAGTCAGGCGTAGCCCTCAGGCCTTCCTGTGTTTTGCCTCCTGAAACCGCCTTGGGTGACAGGTTCTTATTATTTTTTTTTAAAATTTATTTATTTTATTTATTATTTATTTTTGGCTGCGTTGGGTCTTCATTGCTGCGCGTGGGCTTTCTCTAGTTGCGGCGAGCGGGGGCTACTCTTTGTTGCGGTGTGTGGGCTTCAGTAGTTGTGGCTCGCGGGCTCCAGAGCGCAGACTCAGTAGTTGTGGCGCACGGGCCTAGTTGCTCCGCGGCATGTGGGATCTTCCCGGACCAGGGCTCGAACCTGTGTCCCCTGCATTGGCAGGCGGATTCTTAACCACTGCGCCACCAGGGAAGTCCCCAGGTTATTTTTACAACTCGAAGTCTAAACAATGTCCTTTTAGTGATGGATGTCTGCTGACCTCCTTCTGAGTTTTTTTTTTCCTCTTAATTAATTTTTATATTTCGGCTGTGCTGCGAGGCATGTGGGATCTTCATTTCCCAACCAGGGATCGAACCCGTGCCCCCTGCAGTGGACGCGTGGAGTCTTAACCACTGGACCACCAGGGAAGTCCCTTTCTGAGTTCTTTTGAGGCACTTTCTTTTTTTCGTGTGTGTGTTTTTAAAAAAAATATTTATTTATTTATTTGGCTGCGTCGGGTCTCAGTTGTGGCACGTGGGATCTTAGTTGTGGCATGCATGTGGGATCTAGTTCCCGGACCAGGGATCGAACCTGGGCCCCCTGCATTGGGAGCACTGAGTCCTAACCGCTGGACCACCAGGGAAGTCCTTTGAGGCGCTTTCTGAGAACTTTTTTTTTTTTTTGAAGCACTTTCTGAGAACTTTCGAAGATCGTTTGCAGGGAAGAAGGAACCTCGAGAAAACCGCTTCTGTTTGCTGCAGGCTCTCACTGCTCCCAGAGGCTGGGAATGTGGGGCTTCACCACCTGCCCCTCACCCTGGACAGAGGATGAGGGGTTTCGCCCCTTTTTTGGTTTTTCACCCTCAAGAGAACTCAGAAGTGATGCTCTTGCTGCTTGAGGAGATGCTGCCAGGTCTCCACCCGGGTCTGGGCACGTGTGAGCCCTACGATGCCACCATGAGGCCAGGCTGCTTCTTGTCCCTCGTCTGTCAGGAGAGCCCTGCTCGCCGCTCACAGCAGCCAGCACACACGCAGACTTTGTTAGAAGTTCGGTTTTAGTACAAAAGTCACGTGTGTTCGTTAGCAAAGAAAGAAGGGTGGACAGACCAAACGAAGTTTACCCAGGACCCCAGTGCTCAGGACACCTCCCGGGGCCGTTGTGATCGGGCTGTGTTCTTCTAGACTTTCCTCTGCAGGCACATTTACACACTACCGAGGCCAGGCCAGTCCTAGGATTCTGGAGAGGGCTCTCGTCTTTAGTTGTGGGATCCCTGGCTCGGCTGCCCTGAGCGCATGTTGGGGGGTGGGGGCCAGCCGGTCCTGGTACTCACGTGGTGATTTTGAGGACATCCTTCATGCTGGTCAGCGGGTCCGAGTTGTCGGGGCAGCGCAGGAGGCAGGGCGCAAAGATGATGGCCAGTGCGCTGGGTGACATTCGGTTCACGTCCTCAAGCAGGGCTACCCTGTGCAGCAAGCGGCAGTTAGGGGGTGGCCACAGGGAGCCCCAAGCCCAGAGTCCAGATGCCGGGAAAGTGCTGCCGCAGCCGGCAGGTGAGAAATGCTCGCCCCTGCAGGGTGGAGAGGCGCCACAAAGAAGCCGGGGGCCCCCCTCCTGGACCCCCCAGTATGGGCTCACATCCTGGTGTGGAGGCACCAGAGAACGCCAGCCCGGGGAACGCCGTGGCGGGGCTCTTGCTGGGACCCCACCCCCCAGAGGGCGGGGCAACAGGAGGGCAGGCACTTGCTTGACCAGGTGGAAGATGAGCCTCTCCAAGGAGTTGTGGTTGGCTTCTGGCAGGTGCTCCAGGACGGCGTAGATGGCGGCCAGCTGCTCCTGCTTCTCTGGCAGCTCTAGGAGGGTCCCGGGTGTCAGCTCCCTGCGGCCCTCACCCGACAGGCCCCAGGGCGCCGGGGAGCCTCCCACTGTCTGGGGCCCGGTTTCTCAGCTGGGGGCACAGGGGTCCCTCCTCCCTGACAGGCCACAGCACATGCTCGAGGCTCTGACCCCCGACCTCGACCACCTGCCGGCTCTCGCCACGGTGGGACTCACCGACGGCGCGGAGGAAGTCGCCGTACTGGGCGAAGGTCATGAGGGGCTCGGGCAGCTCCCGCAGCCACTGCTTGAGCACCCCGGTGATGGCGTGGATGGGAAAGTTCTCCAGTTTGACCGCCGTGGGGTCTGCGGGGAGGGCGCGGCGGCCGGTGAGCTCGGGGAAGGCAGGAGGGCTGAGCCTGGAGCCCCACGCGGCGCCCTCCTGCCCTTGACACCTACCCGTCCGCAGCACCCACCTGTCTGCAGCGCCTGCCGGAGCTCCCTCGTGCGGTTGGCGGCACCTGACTTGCGGTAGAGGCCCTCGGTGTACAAGCCGTGCATCTCCACGTGTTCCAGAAGCTTCTCCAGCACGACGGGCACTGAGACCTTGTCGCTGGTCAGGCTGTCCACGCACACGCCAAAGTGGCCCGGCTCAGTGCCTGGCTCGATCTGCGACGACGGGGATGGGGGTGAGGGTCGGGCCTGGGCTGGTTGTCCTCCCTGTCACCCACCGCCAGCCCGGCTTCCTCTGTGGCCGCCGTGCCCCCCTGCTCCTCGTCCTCTCTTGCACGGCTGCCAGAGGCGCCGGGCTGTGGAGGTCCCCGGATGGCTGCTGGCAGGGGGTCCCTGTGTGAGGTGCCACAGTCCCCTCCGCCCTGCTGATCCTGGCTTGTGCCAGCCCGTAGGACCCCGCCTCCCTCGTGCAGGGTAGGGGTTTCCTTCCACCTGGAGGAGGGAGGAGCAGGGCCAAGGCTTGGGGTGCACACACAAGCCTGGCCCCAGCTTTGGGGGGCCCTCTGGGGGCTCTGACAGGACCGGGTGCACTCCGCTTCGGGGCCAGCCCCTCCCACCAGCTCCGTGCTCCCACCTGACACCCAGCCTTGGCCTGGCACCTCGCACACCCTCTCCTCCACATCTCTCAGAACGGCCTCCCCCAGGTGTTCTGGTAAGTTCCCGGCCCCAGCGGGCTCACCTTCTTCCCACTTGTGTAAGAGCAGTAGGTCTGAATCTTGTGCACACACTTCTTGTGGCAGGTCATCTTGCACACTAGGAGGTCATGGTGGGGGAGGGGGAGAGGGTAGTCACTGACAGCGCATCAGGGACCCATGGGTCCCGTGGCCGCCTGTCCCCGTGTCTCAGGACAGTGACAACTGCTTGGGTGTTTACGATGGACACGGAGTGGCGGGCTGCTCCTCACAGGGGCCAAGGGGAGAGGTTACCCTGGCCCAAAAAGAAAGCCAACCCTGACTGGTCCTGGCAGGAAAACAGCAGTGCGAGAGGCCTGCCTGACCCAGCCTGGGCCCGGGGGGCTGACTGGCTTCCCACCCGGCCTTGGCCACCTCCTGGCTGCCTGACTGTGGGCCAGCTGGGTCACCCTGGGCTGCACCTGTCTCTCAGGGTCCCTGTGGGGACTGACTGGCCTCACCTGGCACATGGGGGAGGGGCCAGCACTTCAGGCAGCGAGAGCAGCATGAACAAAGACCCGGAGATAGGGCCCAGGGTGACTCGCCCAGGTAGGCGTGCAGAGGGGAGGCTGCGGAGTTGCGGGGGGGGGGCCTGGGGGTCAGTTGAGGACCGGCCTCTGCCCCAGCGTGACAGCGGGGGGTTTGAGTGGGTGAGGTGCGGCCTTACTGCCCCTGTGGTGAGGGGCAGTGCTCTGGGAGGATCGGCCCTGTAGCTGGGGTGAAGGCCTGGGTGCACCGTGAGGGGTTGGGGACATGGTGGGGGGTCAGGGGTTGTGCGGTGGGAGTCGGGGGGCCTCGGGGGGGTCAGGGGCGCAGTGGGCGAGGGGCACTCACCGCTGCAGAGCAGGGCCTTGTCCATGAGCCAGATGTAGGAGAGGCACTGCTCGCAGGACTGGGGGATGCTCACTTGGTAGCTGGCGAACACGTGCCCGTTGTGCTGCTGGACCTGGAGCAGTGGGGGTGGGGGGCCGAGTGGGAAGGTGGACCCCCAACGGGGTCGCCACGGGGCTGCACAGCGGGGATGCTGCCTGTGGCATCTCAGGACCGGGGTCCCTTAGGGCCGGGTAGAAAAACACACGCCCGCCCGCGTGCACATGCGCACACACAGACACACGCACACCCGTGCGCGTGCACGTGAGAACACACATACTCACAGCACGCTCCTGCTTCCGCTTCTTCTTCTGAGCTTTGCTCTGCTGTGAGGGAGCACAAAGGCCAGCTCTGTGTGGGGTCCCCTGGGGACACCCCGACCCCAGCAATGTCCTGGCGCCGGGACCCTCCCTCGCCCGGAGTGGTAGCACCCACCTTGGGAGGCTCGAAGTCGTTCTTGGTGTGCCCGCGGGTGAACTCGTCCAGCAGCGACTGGAAGAGATTGAGGACCAGGTTGGTGTCCTTCTCGCCGCGCTCGGCCGCCAGGTTGCTCACGACGATCTGGTAGTTCTCCATCAGGTCCTTGTAGCCGACATGGATCTTCCCGTTCTGCGGCAATGCAGGGTGTGACCCTCTGTGAGACAGACGGACGGGGGTGCCCGGGGGAGGGCATGGGGTCTGCCGCAGGGGCCCTCCCTGGGGCTGGGGGCTCCACGTACAGGGACGGAATACATGGTCTTGAGGTTGCTTCGGAACTTCTCGGTGGCTTCGATGAATAAGCTCTCGATGGGAGTCTTCTGGGAACGCAGGTCATTTATCTGGAGAGGAAGGGAGAGATGTGCTGACCCCACGTTTCCTCAGGCCGGGCATCTGGGCGGCCATAGCTCTGCCCTGTCCCAAGTCCTTCCCTGGCTCCCCTGGGCTTGCAGGGAAACATCCCGGCCCTCTTGGCAGCCCTGATGTCTCGGGGATCACTCACTGTGGGGGCTGAGCAGCACCCCTGGCCTCCCCCACCAGATGCCGGTAGCTCCTGGGGACCAAAAACATCTGCCGATGTTGCCAGGTGTCCCCTGGGGGCAGACTCACCCCTGGTTGAGAAACACTGGTTTAACTGGGGCCCTTCCTGCCGCCCCGCCCCGGCGCTCAATGCCCGGCTGTGCTCCAGGACGGGGGCTGCCTCAAATGGCCCGGTCATTTCACCATGCCTCCACCCCTCAACTGTCCCTGTCAGCTTGCTGTCTCCCTCTGAAGCTCTCAAATACCACACTGTTTGCTGTGGGATTGCCTGCAGCTGGGGCCATGAATACCCTGAGTGCAGGCTGTGATTTCTTCACCTCTGTCTCACACGCTAAGTGCTCAATCACTGCCTGGAACTGCATGCATTTTGTAAAAGTGGGTTCTAAATAAAATAATTTGTTCGCGGTCAGCTGCAGCTGAGCGGCAGGACAAAGAAAGGTTACATGACCTAGGAGCAGCCTGGCAGGACTCGGGTGTGTCAGGTGCCTTGCCTGGAAGATTATTCTGGATGCTAGTGCTTCCCTTTTCTCACATGTGTGAGAAAGTGGGCCACCGTCCCCAAGGGGCGCTCTGAGACAGCAAACCAAGTGTCTTTAAGCAGCGGATCTCAAACTTCCTGGGCAGGAACTGCAGGACAGAGTGCCTCTGCTGGGCGCCCAACCCATGTGTGCACATGCACGTGTGCTCTAGATGATTCCGGCAGGGGCGGGGGTCCCAGAATCAGATGATTCAGGTGTGACTCGCTTCCACACGTTCTGTGTAGCCCCCCATAGTAAGACACACATTTTGTAGCAAAATGTAAGCATCCCCACCAAGCAGGATGAATGTAGGCTATAAGCGATCTCTCGGGAACCCCTGCCAGGTTTTACAGAAAAGCAGCTGATGCCAAACTTAGGAACAAGCGTGTGGTTTCCAGAACTTTCTGTGTGTTGGAACCGTGGACCTGGACTTTCCAGTCCCGCCTGATAAAGGCTTTGGTGTGACGGTTTGCAAAACTGCCAGGTGGAGACGGCCTTCTGGGGAGGCCCAGGGCCCTGGCTGGCCCACCTTGTTGAGCAGGAACTCATCCAGGTACTTGAGCTCGTTGGCGTTGGTGATCTTGCGGAACACTGACTCTCGCCACTTCTCCGACACCGTGATTTTGCCAATCTTGAGGTTTCGGTTCTTCTTCCCTTTGCCTCCTGGCTCCTTGGCGTGCTTCTCGCCGGTGGCGTGGCGGTGCTGGTGGCTGGAGGGGGCTGGGGAGGGGGACGGGAGGCAGGAGAGGCTGGTAAGGGCAGTGGGTTCCTGGGGAGGACTGAGGTTGGCCTCTGGGGCATGGTCACGAGTGCAGAGAACCAGGGCCCTGTGCTGTCGCATACTGAGGTCCGCGGCCAGAGAGTGCCTCTGGGGATGGGGACCAGTCCCAAAGCCCCGCAACCAGGGCTTGGCCCACAGCTGACTCAAGGCCCCATCTGGGGACGGTCCTCAGGGGCCCCAGTGGCTCTGCTGTCCGTCCCTGAGGCTGCGGGAGACCAACCTTCTAGATTCTTCTTCATGGCGGCGGCTTCCAGTACGACTTG
The DNA here is from genome assembly GCF_949987535.1 of Balaenoptera acutorostrata. NCBI lineage: Eukaryota > Metazoa > Chordata > Mammalia > Artiodactyla > Balaenopteridae > Balaenoptera > Balaenoptera acutorostrata. The sequence continues at coordinate 174,196,427 of NC_080065.1, forward strand.
CCCGGGTACTGTGTTCTCTGTCTCCTCTGTGCCCTCCAGGTTGTATTTCTTATCCTTGTTCTTATGCAGGAAAAGTCTCTTAAACGTGGATCTGTAGGACAAAGTAAGGGATTCCGCTTAAGCCTCAGGAAATGAAGGCAGATGTGAGGCCAAAGCAAGGGTCCACTTACTGTAATGAGAAATAGCCCTTTTCTTGGTTATCATTGGAAGGGGATGCCACTAAAAATACGGTTGATCTGTGTGAACTGACAGGGGACTCGGGCAAAAGAGCGAGATGCTGAGCAGATGTCACAGCGTGACCCCATTTTCATATTAAAAAAAAATTACCCCCATCCCCTCCCCCAAGATTATTTTATAGGCACAAGGTTAGGGGAAAAAAACCTTAAAGAATAAATACCAAATCATGTACTATGGATACTGGGTACGTGATGGGATGAATGGTGGCCCCACCCAAGAGATATGTCCATGTGCTAACCCTCGGGGCCTATGAGCGTGATCTTATCTGGGAACATGGTCTTTGCAGATGTGACTAAATGCCATGGACTGAATATTTGTGTCCCCCCATATCTGTATGCTGAAGCCTAACTCCCAGTGTGATGGTTATCGGGAGGTGGGGCCTTTGGGAGCTGATTAGGTCACGAGGGTGGAGCCCTCATGAATGGGATTCATGCCCTTATAAGAGACACCAGAGAGCTCCCTCGCCACTTCCGCCATGTGAGGACACAGCAAGAAGAAGGTGTCTATGAACCAGATACCAAATCTGCTGGCACCTTGATCTTGGACTTCCAGGCTCCAGGTCAGTCTGTGGTGTTTTGTTACAGCAGCCCGAATGGACTAAGACACTAAATGAAGGATCTCAAGATTCTGAGTCATCCTGGATTACCCAGATGCGCTCTAAAGCCAATGACAAGTGTCTTTATAAGAGACAGAAAAAGAGAAGACACAGGGGAGAGACGAATGTCATGTGAAGACAGAGGCTGAGATTGGAGGGGGTGGTGATGCAGCCACAAGCCAACGAATGCCTGGAGCCCCCAGAAGCTGGAAGAGGCAAGGAAGGATCCTCCCCGAGATCCTTTGGAGGGAGACATGGCCCTGCCCACACCTTGATTTCACACTTCTGGCCTCCAGAACCACGAAGAGAGTAAACTCCTATTGTTTGAAGACACCCTGTTTGTGGTACTTTGTTTTGGTGGTGGGGTCTCCTGAAAGCAGGGGGCTCTCTCCTCCCACTGCAGCCCGTTCCTCACCGTCCTCAGGCTCCCGTCCTGAGTTTGGGTCAAAGCTCCCCTGACCCAGGGCCCATCCCCTCTGCTCTGTGAACCGCCTAGAGCACTGTGGCAGAGGCTTTCTGGGGACAGAGCCTTGGCCCAGTTTTTGCTATCTAAGGACCAAGGAGGGGTTCCCGGATGTGGGGACGGAGGAGCTGGGAGCTGGTTCTCATTCCATAAACAGCCAAATGGACACTGTCTGTCTGTGGCCTCAGAGGAGGTGACCCACACTGGCTCTAGGTTTCAACGGGAATCATTTCACCCCAATGTGGCCACAACCCGAGCTCCCGCATGGGTTTCTCCTCACGGAACTGCTAAGCGAACGTCTCCCCAAAAGAGCTTCATATAAGGTGCAATCGGCTTATGGGAATTTCCTGGTGGTTCAGTGGTTAGGACTCTGCGCTTTCACTGCCAGGGCCCAGGTTCAATCCTGGTCAGGGAACTAAGATCCTTCAAGCCATGTGGCCAAAAAAAAAAAAAAAAGTGAGAAAAGTGTGATCAGCTTAGGAGATCAGACTGCTCTGGGACTGGAGGACCCGGACACCCTGGGTGTCCTCTGGTGGCCTGAGCCCACCCCCAAAACCCCACACTTACTTAGAATCGACGGAGCCTGGGGACAGCCCAGCATCTGTCCCCAAGGATGCGTCACCCGACTTCTTCTTCTGGATGGCCAGCTTCTTCGTGCTGGGCTCCCCGTCCACGGTTTCTGCAGAAGGCTGTAGGGGAGGGGGGCTGGGTAAGCAAAGGCAGGCGGCCTCTCCGGAGGGAAGTTGGGGGTGCCAGTGCTCCCATGCATTCTATCCACCGTTCCCTTCTGGTGGCGCTTGGACCCTCAGGGGTGAGAGCTGCCGCCTAAAGCTTTACCTGAGTCTTGGTCTGGGACGGGGACGAGAGGAGCTTGGAGACGTCGCTCGTGGATAAGGAAATGCGCCTCTCCCTGCGAGATCACAGAAATGTGGCTTTTACTGATGAGGGTGAGTAGGAGACATTTGGGGTTGTCATGACTGAGACGGAGAGGGTAGTGCTACTGGCATCTGGTGGGCGAAAACCAGGGATGCTGCTCTGCCCCCCACGGTGCCCAGGACGGCCCCCACCACAGAGATCGAGACGGCCCCAGGGGTCCACTGTGCCAAGGCCGAAAAAGCCTGTCCTAGCAAAAGGCCTGCATCTTCCTGCATCTCTGTATTCCTTTGGACAGGCAGCCCTCTGGGACAAGGGGCTGGTGATTCGGAGTCACCGATATTTAGCCAACTGGGGTCCAAGTGTGTCGAGAGCTGCTCTTTCAGCCTCTGGGTGTGTGTAATCACTCCCACTGTTGATGAGGGAACTGAGGTCCAGGCAGGCTGGGGAGGGGGGTGGACCTCAACCCAAGGGGCCACCTTCCACAAGGCTGGAGGCTTTCTGTGTGAACTGGGCCCATTTGGACAGGGGCTTCAGGGTCCCCGGAAGGTGCCTCGTCTTCCCCGAGCCTTTCCCCGCCCCCTGGGCCCTTCTTCCTTGGGGCTCCCACCCACCTGGCGTCAGCTCTCAGGCACAGAGCCTCACACATTTCTGGGACGCATGGTGCTGCCCTGGTCCTGCTCCAGGCTTTGGCTATGTATCCCCCGACCCTGCCCGCCCACCCCAGCCCTTGGAGAAAGGAGGGTACAGGGCTTACTCTGTGGGCGTGAGGGCAACCCCCTCGGCCCGGTGCCGCTCGCTGAGGTCCAGGGACTGGCTCAGCATGGTGCTGGGGCCAGCTGTCATCAGCTTCTTGCCCCGCCACAGCTCCACGGCGCTGGCCAGCCGCTCGGCGTCCGGGTCCCTGTACCGCTGAATCTGGGTGGAGCCTCCTGGGCTCTCGGGCCTGTCCTGGGCCCTCGGGCCAACCCCAGGCTTGCTCTTGTCCTTGGGAGTCTCTGGGGTGGCACCGGGGGCCAGCAGGCCGACCCTGCTGTCCAGGGCCAGGCTGGTGGGTCGTTCCACGTGGCCGGGCCTGGGGCTCCCGCCCTGGGCTTCAGCTGAGACCGGGCTGCCCGGCGCGGGCTGCGGGGGCTCCTCGGGCTGCTTTTCAGGAGCCATCCCTGTGTCCGTCCTTGCGTCCCGAGGGCTTTCATCTTCTCTGTCCTCCTTTCTGTCTTCTGGGAGGTTCTCTTCTGGCTCTGGGACGGCCCTTCTGGAAGGTTCTCTGAGGGCGTGCTCTTCCTTACAGGACTGGATGTGCTTGTTCTGGAGTTTCACGTGCTCCAGCCCCCTTTGCCGGCGCGACTCGCGCTTCTCCCGGCTGCTGGGCACTTTCTCGTGACTTTCGGCTGCGTTTTTCTGGGCTGGGGGCGCCTTCTCCGGTTGGGAGCTCTCCACGGGGGACCCGTCACTGGGCCACACCTCGGGCTCCAGCTCCAAATGCTCGCCGTCCTTGGATGGTTCTGGGCCCTGCGCGGGTTCCTGCCCAGCTGCCCAGCCCAGCCCGGCCTCTGCGGTTTCCTCTCGGGCGGCTCGCTGGGCTTCCCTCTCCTTCTCCGCCGCCTTGTGCTTCTCTGCCACCATCTGGCTGAAGCTGGTGGGGGGAAAGTGAAGGCGGTGGTTTCAGGAACAAATCCACCCAGGGCGTCGGGGACCCCTTTTCTACCTGCAGGTGCACGGGTGGGGGGCCAGGTGGCATGTGGCGAGACCCTGGCCCTCAGAGATGCTTCTGGAAAGGCAGAGCCTCCTCAGCCAGGGAAGGGGGAGACACGGAGTGGCCTCTTGTTGTCATGGCCACGTCTGCCTGGCTGGTTCAGGGGGACCTTTATTAGGTCTGTTGTGGGAGGGATCTGAATTCCTTTGGAGTCCCTGGCCTGGTGGATTCCCAGGCTTCGTGTGTGAGCGGGGGTGAGGGGAGCCCCCGATGGCTGGTCCTGGTGGCCTGAACCCTCCAGCTCTGAATCCAGGTGCTCTGCCAACCTGCCTGGGGTGGGCAGGTGCAGTGGTGGTGTGGGGGTCCCTGGCAGAGACTGAGTACCGCCAATGGTGACCTGGGGTTTTGCCAGTAGGTGCCACCTACCAGCCCTGGAGCGTCTCTCTAGGGTCCTGTGTGCCCAGATGGCTAGATGCCTGCCAGCCTCTCCTCAGCCTCCCTGTGTCCAGACAGCTCCACTGGCCAGACGGTGTCTCAGGCAACCCTTGGGTGAGTGGCATGTTCTGGTGGGGGGTGCAGGGGGCTTGGTCCCATTCCGCTCACCTCCTGCGCTGTAGGTGCCCCCGGCAGAGGCTCTGCAGGCGGATGATGCTCTGTCTCTGCAATTGGTAGGCTGCCCGCTGCCGGCAGCCCCTCCACGCGGCCTGGAGGGACACCGCTGCCTGCGTCCTCTCCAGTGCCCGGCGGACGCGGTAGGACCGCCAGCAGGCCTGAGAGTGGAGGGGGCGTTCAGGGGCTGGGAGGGCGAGACCCCGGCCACCCCCGCCCCCGGCCCCACGGGCCCCCTCAGGACCTGGATGGTGACGGCCGCCCGCCTCATCTGTAGGAAGTGCCTGCGCTCCAGCACCATCCGGAACCAGCTCTGCAGGAGCAGGATCTTCCGCACGACCTCCCGGTGCAGTGTCTCCTGCAGGGCCTGCCGCTCCGTCTCCTTCAGGAAAACCTAGCAGGCACAGGAGGGGTCAACATGGCCTCCAGAACCCCTGTACCCGGCAGGTCTGCTTGGCCCACCCCGGGAGTGCGTGAGACCAAGCTGGTGTGCTGACTGACCTGACCAAGGGGAGTTTTTTGTAAAAAAAAAATATTGAGATAGAATTCCCGGAACATAAAATTAACCATTTAAAGTGAACGATTCAGTGACATTTAGTACATTCACAAGATTGTGCAGCCATCACCTCTATCTAGCTCTGAAACATTTCCATCACCCCAAAGGGAAACTCCGTGCCCATTAGCAGTCATTTCCTAATCCCCCTCCCCTAGCCCCTGGCAACCACTAATCTGCTTTCTGTCTCTATGGATTTACATGTTCTGGACATTTCATATTAATGAGATCACACAATCTGTGGCCTTTTGTGTCTGACTTCTTTCACTCAGCATGATGTTTTCAAGGTTCATCCACGTAAGCGTGTATCAGGGCTGAATAATACTCCACTAAGGGAATGACCCACGTTTTGTTTCTCTATCATCTGTTGATGGATACATGAATTATTTCTACCTTTTGGCAAGTGACTAGTGCCGCTATGAACATACATGTACAAGGATTTGTTTGCACATCTATTTTTAGTTCTTTTGGGTTGATACCTAGGAGCGGAATTGCCGGGCTACATGGTAACTCTATATGATTAACTCGTTGGGGCGCTGTGAGGGGACTTGTCACATCTGGTAGAGCCCTGTTGGGGAGCTGCCAGACATTAAAAAGTTCCTGAACATCCTGTTCTATGGTGTGATGGTCTGATGCCTGAGCCCCACACCTTAGGTCTGCCCCTCTGCCTTCCAGGAAGAAATAACGTGCTGGGCCCCAAAAAACGCACTTCCTCAGCAGAGCCCCTTATTTTTCAGTGAGTGGCTTGGGCCGTGGGAGGACCCTGTGTGTGGCAGAAGGTGGGGGACAGTTTGCAGCCACCCTGAGGGGTGCAAACACTGACCTTGGTCTTGCCGATCTGGTAGCTCCTCTTGTCTATGTCCATCTTCTCCAGCAGGGCAGAGATAACCTCCCTGCAGGGCTGGGCATTCTTGGGCAACAGTACCTGGAACTGCTCCGTGAAATCCTGGGTGGTTTTGGCCGAGAAAGGAGAATCTGCGTGAGTGTTTCTGCCACCCGACAAGAAGAGGGGGCTCCAGCAATTCCCTGGTCAAGCCGAGTTTCCGAAGGCAAAACTTGGTTTGATGTGAACAGTACTGACAAAGCTAAAATCTTGGACTTTCTGAAACAGTCTAAAGCTTAAGAAAGACTGTCGCAGACATAGAGCACCGATCTTTCAGTCAGTCGGCCAGTGACCATTGAGGACCTGCTGGGTGCTGGCGTTGTTGGGGGGCAGCCAGGAGATGGAGCTGCTCTTGGGGGGCCCACAGTCTGGCTCATTATAAGGCTGAATCGTAGCTGGAGGCATGTCCCCCCACTGCCCCAGTTTTTCTGGCCGCGTTGCACGGCATGCGGGATCTTAGTTCCCCAACCAGGGATAGAACCCTTGCCCTCTGCAGTGGAAGCACGGCATCCTAACCACTGCACCACCAGGGAAGTCCCAAGGTATGCCCTTTTTAAGTAAACAATTACGCCAAATTTTTAAGAGCCAAGCCATTAATGAGACACACCAGCATTTTCTTCCTTTTCGGTAATCTGCCTTTCCTATTTATGCAGGCTCAGAAAAATGATATTCCCATTCTGTGGATGAAAAGGGGAGGCATGCCACAATGAAGCCATGTCCCTGAGGCCATATGGGTAAAGCCTGAATGGGGACCAGGCGCTGCCACCTCTGGTTTCAGGCCCAGGGCTCACTCGAGCGCCACACAGCTGCTGCCAGCTCCCAGCATGAGCCAGGGGTTCTCAACCTGGGCCATGTTGACCCCTGGGGACATTCAGTGATACATGGAGACATCTTGGGTTGTCAGAACTCAGGGGAATAGTGTTCCTGGCATCTTGTGGGTGGAGGCCAGGGATGCTGCTCAACGCCCAATGGTGCACAGGGCGGCCCTCACCACAGAGAATGACCCAGCCCCAAGTGTCCATGGTGACGTGGTTGAGAAACTGCTGTAATTTGGTCTTCACCAGTTTGAGGTTACTGGTGATCTTCTGTGTTTCTAGAAAGCCCAGGGAGTAATCTCTGAAGTCATCACCTCCTTGGGCCTCAGTTTCCATACTGGGAAAATAGGAACCAGGGCCCCCTTGCTGCTGGTTGACAGAATAAAAGAGCTGGGTATAAAAGTGTGTATTACAGAAGATGCTAAATAAAGGGCCGAGCTGCACAGGGATCTGCTTGTGCAGTTCCCTTTTACCCACTTGGTTTAACACACCTCTTGCGAGGAACTATGTCCCCCACCGTGAGAATGATCTGGTACAAATGCCAACAGTGCCAGCCAGCATGGAGAAACCCTAATGGAAAGTAACCTGCCAGGCTCATGCTCCATAGAAGCACTCTTTCTGGAGGTGGTTAGTGTCCCAGGCAGCCACGCATGTGCAGGAGAGCATCCTACCTGGAACGTGTACTTGGCGCTGTAGCCCGACCTCCGGATCCGCACGGTCTCCAGCATGCCTGTGTAGCGCAGCTGCTGCAGCACCAGCTCATCATCGAAACACAGCTCTTTCTGAAACAGGATCGAGCAATCAGGGCAGATGCCTGCAGGTGGCTGGGGACGGGATCCCTGGGAAGAGGTGTCTATTCCCACGTGACTGCCTTCCCTCAGGACTCCAGATACGGATGCAGTCAGGGCACACCTGTGGGCTGGGGCTGATCCGGGAATGTCCCCAACCTGGCAGCCGTGGGCACCTGGAGGATCTGTTTTTTTTTTTCCTTGCTCCAGACATTTTTTTTTGGAATAAAGACATGGGGCCACTCAGCAGTGATGCCTAAGGCATTCATCTCTTCTAGAAAACTTGGCCATCTGATCTGCTCTATTCCCTGCTGTCCGGGAGACAGATGCCACTTCTCACTGCCTCACTCAAGATAATTTGCTGCAAAGAGTTATTTCCTAAAGGCCCCTTCCCAAACCTATTAAACTCATACCCTGTGCCACGTATCAGGGTGAGCAGTGGGGATTTGGCAGACAGAACACACTGCTGGGCCCCCTGTGGGAGGTGTCATAGGAGAGGGGACCCTGGGCTGAGTCCTGAGGGCCGAGTAGAGGACGGGCAGGGAGCATCTGGGTGAAGGCCCGAAGGAGGAAGGGGAAGCCGAGGGGTGGACAGGGATGCAGGGAGACGCTTGCTGCTGGAGGGGTGGGGGTGAGGGGGAGGAGGGGCTGAAAGGAGGCTGGATCAGTGAGCTTCCAGCCCAGAGCTCAGGGGCCTGGACTCCATGTTGGTGGGGGTTATTTTAAGTGGATGGAGGGGAGGGAATGGCATGAGGGGAGGGATGTCATGATTGGGTTGTGGGGGGGGGCTTCTGGTACGTGGTGGGCTCTTGGAGACTAGGGATTCTACTCAATACACTAAAAAGCATAGCATAGCGCCCCCTACAGCAAAGAATGATCTGCAGGCATGGCCCTTGTCCAAAGCAGGTGCTGATGGAGTGTTTCCCGAGTTGCCCAAAGCTGAGGCAAAATCCAAATGGGTGGAGAAGACAGGCCCGATTCTGCTGCTGGTGGAAGGTAGGGAAGGGGGACAGAAATCTCTGAGACGCCACTGGGGGACCAGGAATGGGAAGGGAGGGGAGACAGGGTGAGTCCAGGTCCTTGCCTGGGGACGGAAAGCCGTGGCACCTGGCAGGGCCAAGCTGGGCTCTGGACGTTAGCAGAGCGTCCCAGGAGCAGGGGAGAGGCAGGGAAACAGGAGGAGTGGAGACAGAGAGCGTGGGTGAACAGAGTGGCCAGGAGGCACTTGCTCGGAGATCGGTTTGTGCCTGGGAGGGAGCCCAGGTCCCAAATGGCCTCCAGCAAAGTCCCTGAGGGGATGGAGTGGCCAGTGGACCCCTGGGGAGAACGAAGCCTGGCTGCAAGGGCTGAGTCCGCCACTGTGGGCCCCCACTGGTGCTCTGTCTTTCCAGAAAGTTCAGGATGAGCAGCAGGCTCTGTGCTCCTGTTGCC